>NC_139603.1:67617906-70079746 GCF_964270895.1 Podarcis filfolensis
ATTTCAGGCACCCCTGGGTGGGGGCGGGGAGTCACAATGAATCTTTGTGAGTTCTGCACACAAGAACACAATGGAGCTCCCAGTTCTGATGCCTTTATTTGGTTGACCAGGGTACCTACTAACCTGCCACAATAGCACTAATGCTGAAGAATATGTAGTTCATTGGGATGACCTCTTCTGCACCATAGAGCTTCATTGCTTCATTTAAAAACCTATGAGAAGAAAGTCAATGCACTTTTAGAGTCACATCAATAAGAATTCACAAGCCAGGGCAGCCAACATTTAACAACAACTGGGCAGTTGGCTTTCCAACCCTCCAAGGAGACGCAATGCATGCTCTTGAGATCAGCTCTTCCTGGGCTGCTTCTCTACCATTACTAAAACAGAGCAGAAAAATCCAAAGTATCAGCATTTGTCATATATGCAACAACCAAGATGACCAAGGGTCTGGAAACTAAGCCTTATGAGGAGCGCTTGAAGGAGCTGGGTATGTTTAGCCTGGAAAAGAGGAGACTGAGAGGAGATATGATAGCTATTTTCAAATATCTTAAGGGCTGTCACATGGAGGAGGGAGAATGCTTGGTTTTTTTTCCCTGCTCTGGAGGGTAGGACTTGAACCAATGGCTTCAAGTTGCAAGAAATGAGATTCTGACTCAACATTCGGAAAAACTTTCTGACAGTAAGAGCTGTTCAGCGATGGAACAGACTCTCACGAGAGGTGGTGACTCTCCTTCCTTGGAGGTCTTTAAACAGAGGTTGGATGCTTATCTGTCATGGAGGCTTTAGCTGAGGTTCTCGCATTGCAGAGGGTTGGAGTAGATGACCGTTGGTATCCCTTCCAACTCTAAGATTCTATTATTCTATTTCCATAGACCTCAGTCCCCCCCCCTTTTTTGGTGCAGATGACATTCTGATATTTTAAGTTTGACCTGGAACCAAAGCTCTTCATACTGCATAGACAGCGGTTCTCAACATGTGGGTCCCCAGCTGTTGTTGGACTACAACTCCCATCATCCCTAGCTAGCAAAGCCAGAGCTCAGGGATGATGGGAGTTGTAGTCCAACAACATCTGGGGACACACAGGTTGAGAACTGCTGGCATAGAGCATGGGTAGGCAAACCAAGGCCTGGGGGCCGGATCCGGCCCAATTGCCTTCTCAATCTGGCCTGCGCACGGTCCGGGAATCAGCGTGTTTTTACATGAGGAGAATGTGTCCTTTTATTAAAATCCATCTCTGGGTTATTTGTGGGGCATAGGAATTCGTTCATTCCCCCCCAAAAAATATAGTCCAGCCCCCCGCAAGTTCTGAGGGACAGTGGACCGGTCCCCTGCTGAAAAAGTTTGCTGACCCCTGGCATAGAGAGTTGGAACACACTCCTCTGTACATCAACCAAGGTGGAAGTCCTCCTGTGCTCCACAGAGCTTGCTCCTAGATAAATGTGCACAGGATCGCAGCCTTGCAAAACTATGGGAAACTCTTAGGCTTTGAAGTTTATTTTAACAAGTCCACAAAAAAGGGGGGGAAATTAAATAAAAATGTTTTTAAATCCACAAACTACATTAGGTTAAAATCAAAATATCAAATACTGCAGCCAGGGGTCTAACAGGCTTGGGGAGCATGCTCAGTTGTTTTTAAAAATGTCATTCTTTGAACAGCAAACCTCCAGGCTATATCATAAGCGACTCTTGAATGTTTCTAAAGTGATTTGCCTGGCAGTATCAGCTAGTATGGTATTATCAGTAGAATCTCAGTCTAGGAATGAGGAGACTCAGGTTCAAATCCATACTCAGAAGTGAAGCTCACTAGGTAACCTTGGACCAGTCATTGACTGCATATATGTTGTTGTTTAGTCGTTTAGTCGTGTCCGACTCTCCGTGACCCCATGGACCAGAGCACCCCAGGCACTTCTGTCTTCCACTGCCTCCCGCAGTCTGCTCAAACTCATGCTGGTAGCCTCGAGAACACTATCCAACCATCTCATCTTCTGTCGTCCCCTTCTCCTTGTGCCCTCCATCTTTCCCAACATCAGGGTCTTTTCCAGGGAGTCTTCTCTTCTCATGAGGTGGCCAAAGTATTGGACCCTCAGCTTCACGATCAGTCCTTCCAGTGAGCACTCAGGGATGATTTCCTTAAGAACGGATAGGTTTGATCTTCTTGCAGTCCATGGGACTCTCAAGAGTCTCCTCCAGCACCACAATTCAAAAGCATCAATTCTTCGGCAATCAGCCTTCTTTATGGTCCAGCTTTCACTTCCATACATCACTACTGGGAAAACCATAGTTTTTACTATACGGACCTGTGTTGGCAAGGTGATGTCTCTACTTTTTAAGATGCTGTCTAAGTTTGTCATTGCTTTTCTCCCAGACTGCATATATACCATACATTTGAAGTGCACACCCCCCCACCCGAATCCTAGGATCTATAGTTTGTTAAGGGTACTGGAAATTGTAGCTCTGTGAGGAACTCTTTGGGTGCACTTCAAATGACTGGTGTGTTTGCAGCCACTATCTCTGTCAACGTTACTGACTTCACAGGGATGTTATGCTGATAAAAGGGCAGTGAGAGAAGCAAACAGAAGAACCAAGGCAGGATATGAATGTAATAAATAAATGCTGTTTAAAAAAACCCAAGCCAAAAGCCTCTTTGAGTATATGGAACTTGTTACAAAATACTCTGGTTCCTGGCAGGTACTTCAAAACATGAGCATTACTCAGTGCAGAATAACACAGATGAACAAGCCTGTGAGCAAAATCACCACACCCTCCCACCCTTCCCATTACTTATCTTTCTAGGGAGGAAACTAAGGAAATCACCCATGTTCTTCAGCCTTGGGCACCTTTGGCCATGGACGGCACGGAAAAACTCTTTTAGTGCAGTGGCTCAGGAAATTCCTGGCGAAGATTTCACTTCTGCCACAAACTCACCAGGCAGGCTCAAGTCAAGCCACTGTCTAGTAGACCCAATCTTACAGAATGGGGATCCTGCCTGAGATCTTGTGAGGTCTGCTGTCGGTCAGAGTAGACAATGCTATGCTAGATGGACAAACAATCATGTTATAGTACAGCTACCTATGTTCCCAAGGTAATGTTTGGCCTACCTTAAAAGGCTGTTGTAAGAATTACTCTGTATATTATTATTATTTATTGAATTTATATACCATCCTATACCTGGGGGTCTCAGGGCAGTTCACAGAATAAAATCAAGATATAAAACCACAAAATACCTAATAAAAATAAAAACAACCCAATATTTATATTTAATAAAAGTATTTCTGTACTGCCATTTCATAAAATAACAGAGGGTTGCACATCACCAAAACATAAAAATGTTGATGTATTTTAAGAACAGTAGTTATATTATATTATTATTTATTAGGGTAGGCACGGCTGCTCGTTTCAAAACCTGTTATTTAATATTTAGTCCTGAATTTAAATATTTTATTTTGTGAGGAAATGTCGAATCTTTTCTGACCATCAGAGCTTCCAACCATTTCTGCCTTATCAACTGACAAAAGAGCCGCTTTAAAAAAAATACACTGGGGGACACCCACCACATCCCCAAAAAGCTGGATCAGCAGCTGAATATAGAAGTCTTAAATTCATGTAGAAAATGGTGTGCATCCTTTAAAAAGAGCGATCCTCCAAATGGCCTATTGATACAACATTAAAGTCCAGCTTCTAATCTGTTTTAGACATTAGGAGTGACTGCAAGGTTATTTTAGCAACCGTTGAGCAGTCTCCATGGAGCTTTAAAAATAAAATAAAAAATCCTGCATATTCATGGCATAGTCAGGATTTCAAAATCACTGCAGACACCTCATTACTTTTGGCCAGTCATACCAATGACACTCTGAAAAAAAAAATCCAACATAAATGCATGAAGATGCTACCCCCTCTCCTAAAATAAAAAAAAGCTGGTCAAATGAGTCACTAAAACAGGGATGGCAGAACTTTGGCTCTCCAGCTATAGATAGACCACAAATCCCATCATCCCTAACCACTGGCCATGCTGGCTAGAACTGATGGGAGGTGTAGTTCAGTAACGTACCGAAGGCCACAGGTTAGTGACCCCTGCACTAAAATATGTTTTGAGTTATGTTTGGCTACAAGAGGAAAAGCTGTAAAAGTGTCAGCTGCAAAGTTTCTGGTTTGAATCTTAATTCTGATATCAGTGCACCAGGTGGTCTTAGGAAAGTCACCATAGAGGCTGTATACGCACCATACATTTAAAGCACACACACACCCAAGAATCCTAGGAAGTGTAGTTTGTTAAGAGTGCTGGGAATTGCAGTTCTGCGAGGGGTAAGCCACATTTCCCAGGATACTTTCGAGAGACAGAGGTGGAATAGAGTTAGATTAGAGAGTTTAGAGTTTGGATTTGATATCCCGCTTTATCACTACCCAAAGGAGTCTCAAAGCAGCTAACATTCTCCTTTCCCTTCCTCCCCCACAACAAACACTCTGTGAAGTGAGTGAGGCTGAGAGACTTCAAAGAAGTGTGACTAGCCCAAGGTCACCCAGCAGCTGCATGTGGAGGAGCGGAGATGCGAACCCAGTTCACCAGATTACGAGTCCACCACTCTTAACCACTACACCACACTGGCTCACATGCGGTTTAAGCCTAAGAACATTAGAAAAGCCCGGCTAGTTCAGACCAAAGGTCCATCTAGTTTGTTTATTCATTATTAAATTTTGCGTTCCACTTTCCCATAGATATATGCTCAAAGCGTCTTATAACAGAACAACAAAAAATGCTAATAAATGCTATTATTAAAATAGCAACGTCAGGTTGTGTTCACATTGCCTGCAGTTGGTGAGAGTGGGGAAACACAGGGCAGAATGATACCAAAGCATAGAGTGAGTTAAACTACTAGACAGTCTAAAGGTTTGGGGGAGAACTAGACACGGAAATGCTATTATCGGCAGCAGCCCCCTGTCTTCTGTGAGAACTATCGTCACAGCCAGGTTAATCAATGAACAGACCTTGAAAAGACAGGAAGGAAACCCCAGTTGGAAGAAGAACACTTTTGAAGACATAATTATATGAGTATTCTGGGGAGATTAAGCCCCTTCCCCTTTAATAGGAATAATAAAAAAACAACGGACAAGGGAATTTGTGTTGCTACAACCTGCGAATACAAAGCAGCACGGGGGAACGAGATGGCGAAATTAGTGAAAGCAGAGCAGGGTGTTAGTTTTATTAGTGACTGGCAGTGGGTGTAAAAGCTGTGGAAAATGTCAGAATGAAAAAGCAGCAGGAAACCAGCAAGGTTCATCTGGTCTGAAATCCTCAGCAAATGTAAAAGTGCATTTAGGAAAACCTGCATGGCTAGTTAACAGCAAAATAAAGCATCGCGCTCATAAATCAAAACTAGAAGTGAGCGCATAATAATGCATCTGGCCTGAAACCATCAGCGCTGAGTTGGGCCAAGAGGGCCTGTTAGAAGTTGGCTGTATAAGCTACGCTATGACACGAAGCATTAACTAGAGGAACAGAAATTAGCAAATGGCTGTTAATAGGGTAATAAGATGGTAGGTGAATATGTTAGAAACTTACTTGACTTGGAAAGCACATGTTACTGCCATCAGAATGAGCATGATATAGAAAACAGGGTAGGTTAGCTGCATGTTCCCTCTCACAGAAAGTGTGACCATGGTTGCCACAGCTTTTACTGAAACGACGTTCAGAGATGCTGGAAAACAAAAGAGGCTGATTCATGCATGCACATTATCTGAAGATCTTCTCTCTCAGTGTCTCCTGCCTCAATGTCTTGAATAGGCACTGCTGAAAGTGTTGTGTTTTAAGTGAGCGGAACCAATTGTGTTTGAATTCATTTATGGTTGCTTTCATTTGTATTTATTGTTTACTTGGAAATGTTAGAAACTGCTTGATAAAAAAAGTGGTGTGCAAATAAAATTATAGATAGAACACAGCTAAAATCCACAAACCAGTTAAAAAAACAAATACGCAGGAAAACCATAATCAAAATCAAATATAAAAAATTAAAAATCAATATAGGTAGCTAAATCATGTTTCTGGCTAGGCTGGGCATCCCACCCCCATCCCAGGTTTACAGCAGGCATCTAAAACAATATAGTGAGGGTACCTGCCAATAGGATGTTTTAAAAATATCTATCAATTGGCAGGCATATATTATTCATTGGTTTCTTGGCCTAATTTCTCTGGATTGGATCCAGACTTAGGCTGTGTGCACATTACCACTTACTCTGGCTCCAGCATGCTCCCAACACTGGTGTCTAAAGCTAAATGCACATGACATTAGCCACAATTCATTCATATCCTGTAGTTTCTTGAGAAATATTCCCCTGAGACCAGCTTCCATCCAATTATAAAACAGAAGCCACAGTTAAGGCAAGATGTGTACATTTCAAGCAGCCATTGCACATGTGCAGGTGATAGTACATGCACAGATGACAGCTATGGTGAACTGGAATTTGGTGTGGGGAAACAAATCAGGTACTGGGCATTGGGTGAAGACATCTCTGCCCCCTCTCTAGTGTGTACAGGAATCCAATAAAGCAATGTTAAACTTGGGGGAATGATCTCACCGTGTTACAAGCTGCTAATGTGTACATACCCTAAGGCTGACATCATCTACACACACTTATATAAGAGCAAGTCCCACTGAATTCAGAGGGATTGATTTCTGAGCAGATATGTACAGGATTCCTCCACATGTTAGCTGCACTTCACTACCACTGAAATCAATGGAACTTAGGTATGGCTAACCTGTTCCATTGACTCCAATGGGATCTGGATCCAGTCCTATTTGTTTACCCACAAACCTCTGGATATCTTATCTTTTGAATGACTTAAAATTCACCCATCTGATCTTGATATTTTGCATTAGGAAAGTCTCCCATGTTACAAGTCAGCCTTTCACATTTCCCTGTACAACATGGTATAGCTCACTGGAAATATTTTACTAAGCCTAAATTCATCCTTCACCAACGGTGCACACAGGAACACAAGTAACTTGGATCCTAAGGGTTTGTCTGAATCGGAGCAAAAAGCAGACGTTGCCCCACTGTTGTTCTGAACCTTTCCCCCTGTAAATGTGGAGTTTCTTGATCCTGGACACTTTGGACTTTCCAAGGATCAACACACACACACACACACACACACACACACCGCATTTAAAGAAGGAAAAGTCCAAGACAACACTACAATGGGGAGGATGTCTTGTGGACCCTCCTGTATCAATGGGGAGACTGGTGGGTGCAAATCTACATTTTGCTCTGGTGTGGACAAGCCTTATGTCTTGTAGGGACTATCACAAATACATGGTGAGAAGTGACATTGTTAATATATGTGACGTGGGCAGATACGATGGGCATATCTGGGTAAAGAGGAGAACAAACCTCTTAGCAACACAGCTCTGTGGCTGCTCTATAATTTTGTCATCTACAATTACCCTTTTTTTTCACAGAGGCAATTACACTGTTCTGTACCTCATCTGTCCAACACAAGCGCCAAGGTAAAACAATGGGAGATAAACTCCGCAAGTTCAGTGCTGGCACGAAGCTATGTGGAAACAGAGTCAAATGGTGTAAAATAAAAGTTTTCCAATAAAACCCGCCATTTCCGTCCTTCCTGCTGACAGCTATATTGCTGGAAGGTGAATATATTAAAGCTGACAGTATTATCAGAGATGGCGGGATTCTTTCCACCCAGATTCTATATAAGTTTAACAATCAGGCATAGGAAGCCCCTAAGAGCCTCTTTAAATATTAAATGCAGAAATTGTTCTTCTGGTTAACGCAGCACCAAAGAGGGACAAACGGCTTTTGCTGACTCCGATAACAGATCCCCTTTAGCTAGCAATGCAGCAGCTGAAAAGTGACATCATCTGCAACAGCAGGAAACGCAGAAATCCTGCTTGGTCTCTCCCATTTCACCCCTCCAGTCTACCATACTGTAAATTCCAGATTAGGCATGAAGCAAGGTGCTTCTCAATGAGTCAGTTTCCAGAGCTGCATCGCCCAAAGCGTTTGCAGATTTATACCAACACTTCTCTGCTCCTATTCCGGGGGAAATAAAAGCGAACCCAAATGTATGAAACACAGATCTCTCTGCTTATTAAGACCGATGTGACAAATATATGAAAGTATCCACACACCACACCACACCTCTAGTGAGTTGTACATATGGGTAACGGAGGACAGACACTAAAACAACTCCTTCACAATAAAATATTATAGCATAGTTCCTTGCTGGTTTACACATCATGCCCTGAGGGGAGGCAGAATGTAGGAAAGTGTGTTGGTCTTAAATGGCTCTAAAGGGTGATTAGATAAATTCGTGGAGGTTTATCTATGGCTACACTGAAACTTCTATGTTCACAGACTATATCCCATTGAATACCAGATGGTCTGGTTCAACAGGACTCTCCTTAAATTCCCTTTAAAAAGACATCCAAATAGGGACATCATCTTCACACATTTATAAGGACTAATTCCCTGCTCTGGGATTTTTAGCTGCTCATATTAAAGATACTATTCTTGAATGACTGGGAAAGAGATTCACCCTTCCATTGATGGTTTACAAAGCAAAGTGCTCTTTGACTGACAATCAGAAAACAAGTTGGAAATGTCAGCTCCTAGAAATTGCAGTCAATGACTTTGTCAAGTGGTTCTATCTCCTCACCCTTCAACCTAGAACGATGATTATTCTCAGTGCTATTTTTCCTGAGGTACCAGAACTGAGTTCCGGCAAGTACCGGTGGGGAAAAAAAGCCTTGATTATTCTACTGCTTCAGTTGCTCCTGGCAGCTACTGAATGACACCCTGGTCTAAGCAAACTAGCAACAACACCATACAGATATCATATTTATTGTGATTGGTACATATTTGGCTAGCTGTGACATCAGAA
Organism: Podarcis filfolensis; assembly: GCF_964270895.1. Classification (NCBI taxonomy): domain Eukaryota; kingdom Metazoa; phylum Chordata; class Lepidosauria; order Squamata; family Lacertidae; genus Podarcis; species Podarcis filfolensis. The sequence continues at coordinate 67,626,800 of NC_139603.1, forward strand.
AGCAAACTGAATTTGCTTGTGCAGCTGTGGCAGGCAACTCCAGCCTGTACTTTACGCAACAATCATGTCTGCCACAAATCGGGTCCTCCCTTAAAGAGGGCACGTGTTGCGGTGGGGCCTGGCAACCTAACCCTGTGTTGTGGGTGGGTACGTTTCGATAGCCACAACACCCGATTGGTAGGTCCCTTGATGCAGGGTTCAATCAGGCCAATGGGATGCAGGCTAAATGGATCAAGGGACATATATACCTATGCACGTGACCCAGAGCTTCCTCTTTCGGTGCGCCCACCTCTCCCTATAATTAGGGCTTGCACGCTTGACCTTGCTATGCCATTGTGTGTCGTCTGTCATTGGAACAGGGGCACGGCAGGAATTTTCCCCATTTGGCTGATTGGCTGTTGCCATTTGGGTTTCGCCTACCGCGTAGCAAATCATCACAACTTGTAAAGTTGCGGATAGGCTCTGGTTCAGGTGATAGGGAAGGGAGGATGCTCTCGCCATCCCTATGTGAAGGGTATTCCGTTTAAGGAATCCAGGGACTCGATGGTTTGGTCAACCTCTGTGAGGGGGTTGTGCCCATGCCTGAGTCCAGGGGGGAGGGCACTTGGGTGGCGGAGATAGCCTGTTCCCAGATTTCCGCTTATACAGGTGTTCACCCTTGGCTGACCTATGCTGGTGCCCTGGATCAGTGCTATCTGCAATGGTGCAGGGAGCTAGTCGAACCAGAGCCTATGCAACCATTCACTTGCTGTAATCAATAAAGTTGTGGCCTAAATTCTGCCAAAAACCAAACCAAAATTTGAGTCTTGTCTGAATTTATTTAGGGATGATGTTTGAAAGTCTCAGCACGCAAATGCAGTGGTGTTTCCTGTAGCAAAGTGCAAAAGACAGGACATGTGCTCTTAAAAGCTGCTCTACGTGTATTGGCAACAGACCTATCAGAGCTCTCACACATGGGTGCTTATGGACACGTGGCTGTTGTTCACACTCTGCGCGTGTGTTTTACAGGAAACAGCAGTACACCAGTTAATTTCTAGGCATGAAATTCTGTGTAAACTGGAGCTATTCTGAGATCGCGATGTCTTGCTCCAGCTGAATTCAATAGGAGAGGATTAATTCAACATAAAAGATACAGATCAATATTGGAATCCTATGCATACCTACTTAGAAATCCCTTAGAGTTTGGTGGGACTTATTCCAGGGTAGAGATGTACAAAATTGCAGTGTAAGGCCCTTAAATGTCTTCAAGCACTTTCCAAACTGGGTATCATTATAAAGAGGGAAGAAGCAAACCCAGAGTCACCAAGAAAATACTGAGACATGAGAACTTCTAATGCACACATAAGTGTTGTGTGAAATGTACTCCACTGAGTCACCTAAATCCAAGCTGGTAATTGCAATGTGTGAACATCATCAATACGACCAGTTTTTAAAAAACCTGTAGCCCATGACCATAGCCCACCAAGTCCAATCTCCTCCAGAAGACATAGTGTATAACTTGGGTTCCATTAAATTCAATGGTTTTTACTAAGGAATGTTCTCCAGGGACTGTGGCATATATCCATAATTTTTATTCTTCTAGGCTGAAGACTGTTTTACTGTGCAAACAATGGAATATGTTTCAGCTTGAGTGCACCATGAAGAAACGCAAACAAATGTACAATACTAAATTTTTTATTTGCTTTGACTCCAACTCTAAGGGGAAAATATGTATGCAAATGAGAGACGAAAACTGAATAGGTCTCCTGTTGCCCATCTCGACACACAGCTTATATACACTTCCACAAAGTGCTTGGATAGGCTTGGGCTTTTATGCTTGAGTTATTGGTTTGTTTACTTCAGCTAGTGCTGGTCGAAATCTCTTTTCAAGCAACAAGGAATTTCAGACAGACTCTCTAATTCACTCTCTCTGGGATCAAGTGGTCCAGAACAGCCATAACTGTCTTACCAACTAAAGCTGATAAAAGGTATCCCTAGCCACTGTGCCCCTATGTGCTTCAAGTGACAAAGATGGATCAAGGAGCATTCCCAGAAATGCTCAGTGGGGCAAATGTTCATGACATGTCATAGCTCAGAGAAGGCAACAGTGGAGTCTTGGCACCTATGTTCCATGAACTGGCTGCCCTACGTATAATCTCTCCCCAAGTGTATATTTGCAGCAGAAAGATGTGGACAGAGTTCTGATTTGACTGAATGGTCTGCACTCTTCAGACCGTAGGCTGGACATACAATTTATGGATGCTCATCTGTGTTAAAAATTTCCCTGCAAATAGAAAGCCAGCAGGAACCTGTCCCCTTCTGTGCTAGCTTTCTACTCACCAAGAGTTTGTGATGTGGCATAGGATTCAACAGCAGTATTCTCCACCTGTAGCCTGATGTAGAACCAATATCTAATGTGGCATTCTGCTGCATGGATACTCAAGACCCACATAAGTTAGCATGAGGAAGTGGGGCAAGGGGGGCAAAATTCTGGAGCCCTGCAAGAAGTTTCTGGATCAGCCACCACAAAACAAAAGAGAACAAAGGAACGATCAGCACAAAACATTGCAGATCAGCCGTAGCCTTACCTAGCACTGCTACCATTGTTAGCAAAATCACAATGTGATTCACTTTCTTTCTTTTATGGAAATACAAAAGAATGCAGAATGCTATTACTGCCAGGATCTGAAAAGAAAAAGCGTAAAAGGCTTAAGTTGCTAAAATGCAGAATAAAAGCTTCAGACAAAATCTTTAACAAGATGTCACATACTTATCTCCCCCTTTAAAGGGATGAGTAAGAGGGGTAACCTCACCACCATTTATCAAACAATTATTCCTATAAACCTTTCCTAAGAAATGTTCACATTTTGCTGTCTAGTTCTCTTACCCTTTCAAGTGCCTACTTTATTTTTACAGCCTTGAAAAGATTTAAAACAAAGGAGAGAGGAGAGAGAGTTCTTGCAGTAATAATCTGGCAAGCAAAGACATCCAGTTTTAGCTATGTATAATCATGCTGAGCCACCACTGTACGTAGCAGTGCCATTGTCCAATTGCAACGAGACTACTCTGGTGTAGGTGACTTGAAGATTGCAGCCCAATCTATGGCTTATCTTACTTACCGCTTCCATTAATTACCTTCACTTACTCTTCTGTTCCTTCACCCTCATCAATAAAACTTGGACTGAACACGCAGTTCTGCTCAGAACACCTGCAATGCATTTGTAACTCTGCACTGGTTTTCAATCACTGCCTAGCCAACTACCTGTCAAAAGGTTGCATAAAAGAAAAATATACCAGCAGAGTTAATGGTACGCGAGGAGAGGCTGCTTTGCAAGACATTCTGCAGATGGGATTTCCTTAACGCTGCACGCAGACAGGGCTTGCTGCTTCATAATCGCCAGCAACACCCCCACATGCACTGCAGCCCCACTCCAAAGCGGCTTCCATATGGGCCAGAGATTGCTGCTTAGTAGACACATTCCATGAGGTGAATTTCCACTTTCCAATGCAGATGTTGGGATGTGGTGGGTGCTTCTTTGACCCGGAAGCAGTGGCTATGTTAATACATAAAACTCTTTTGCGCTGGCCCTGACCTAATATAGTATTACCTAGTATTCCCTTATGCTAGGTAATACTATTCACCCATCAAGCACTTTTACATAGGAACACAGGAAACTTTTTTATACAGAGTTAGGCCATTGGTCCATCTTCTTTTTCTTCTTTGGCGATCCCTCGTAGCCAAGTAAGATTGACTTCCATAAACATGGTTTTAACAGTGGGTCCCTAAGTGACTGTGGAGGCCAATTCTGGATCCACACATCCTTCCACGGTGGGAACATAGGTTTCCGGGTGGGAGTTGATCATGGTGAGGGTTTGCCAAGCATGCCTTCCTCTTAGCACATCTCTCCCTTTCAACCTGAGTTGGAGCGTCTTCAAAGCCCACAACACCTTTGGTAAAGGCTGTTCTCCAGTTGGAGCGCTCGCAGGTCAGTATTTCCTGGTTGTCAGTGTTTATACTACATTTTTTTTAGATTTGCCTTGAGAGAGTCTTTAAACCTCTTTTGTTGACCACCAGCATTATGCTTTCCATTTTTAAGTAGTTGCTTTGGAAGACGATAATCAGGCATCTGCACATCTAACTTGATATTGTCCATCTAACTTGATATTGTCTACACTGACTGGCAGCAGATCTCCAAGAGTTTCAGACAAGGGTCACTGCAGCCCTACCTGAAGATGTCGAGGAAAACTGAACCTTGGATCTTTTGCAGGCAAAAGAGTCGTTCTATATCGCTGAGCTGTTTTGAGTAAGAATATTTGTCCACCAAGCCCTGTTGCACTCTTACGAGCAGCGGCTCTCTGATCCTTTTAGCTGGAGATGCATAGGGACCCAGTAGTGAGTCAGACCATTGGTCCTACACTGACAGTGGATCTCCAGGGTATCAGGCAGGGGAACATTCCCAGCCCCACTTAGAGATGCTGGGGGTTGAACCAAGGACCTGCATGCGAAGAGATGTTCTAGCATTCAGCTATGGCCTTTCCCCTATGGGAAAATACAGTACTACCAATTAGGTTTCTTCTACAACAGCAGATGGCACAGGCTTCCTGGCCTCATCTGCCTTCCCTCCCAGCACACAAGTCTTTCTTAATGAACCCCAGGGAAGGTGGAGAAGAGCCCCCACTATGAAAGGGGGGGGACCTTGCTTTTCAACTTTTATTACTGATATATATTTCTGAAGCCTTTTTTTATTTCCTGTGAGTAAGGAGAGTTTGGTAACTGAAAAAGTTTCCTCTTCCTCATTTGCACAGAAAAGCATGTGGTTAGATTCATTTCTTTAAAAAAAACAGTTGATTTTAATCATCTGTGTTTTGTTATATGATTACTCTGTTCCATTATGATTTTAGACATCTGTGCTGCATATTCAGTTTTGTTATGGCTTATGGTCAAACAATAAAACCTAAAGAAAATACATAAATAAAACAGCCAATCAGGTATGGGCATTCCTTGGTATCCCAGCTTCCAAATCTGGAACTGTAGGTTTAAAATTCTAAAACTGCCCTCAATCTGTTCAAGTCAATAAAGAGCAGCAAGTTACATTTGGAAACTCCCCTTTTTACTTCTCGCAGAAAAAAAATAGGTCGCCAGTAAATGTTCTGAAAACATGTTCAAATGGGTGTTCTAAGTGCTTCCCTGGACTGCAGCCTAAAGCTTTAGAAGGTGAGGAAAGGTATTTATCCCTAACAAGTCCACGATTTTAAGAAAGTTTTTTTATTCGTTGAGAAAGAAACGACACTGGACATGTTGGCAGGGCAAAGCGCTTGCTTAAAATAATGGGGGGGGGGGGGAGCAGAATAGTGGATATTTTGGCTCCAGGCTTTTAATGACGGCTAGGAAATTGTTACGTGTACTATGGGCTTGCTGGCTTCCCTCTTTTCTGATATGCAAATTTCCCTTTCCTTCCCTTTATAGAACTAATCAAGAAGTTGCAGAGTTGTGCTTTCACCAATTGTATTTTCAAGCAAGAATATGCAACTGAAGTTTGAAACGTTGCATGCTGTTGATCACAGAAGCGATTCTGATACTGCTTAAAATGCCATAGCATGTTTATGAATAGCAACCATTTTGTGACAGCGCCCACAACACTTTATCAAAAGATTAGGGACCTCTGAACAGATGTGAGTAAAGAAACAGTTTTGAGCTACATTTAATCCATCCACCTAGAACAGTCTTTCTCCCACAAAAAAAAAACTAAAAACAAACTCCTCTTGTCTTTCAGGGGTGGATTACAAGACATGAAGGGTCTGTGCTGAACTATATCCTGAATCCTATGCATTCCTGACTCGTAAATCATGTTTTCCACTCTGTCAAGATTCCCATAAACAGGCATTTCCACTCAAAGGCCACCACAAGCAGAGCCTCCCTCTCTGACATCTAGCACATCATGCCATGCTTCTAAAAGTATGGATTTACTCTCACCCTTTCTTGAATGCTAGAAAGTCCAAGGCGGCCTTTGCAGAGTCAGTTTCTGCAGCTAGTACAGAATGCTGCAGCATCTTTGGGCCAGCTCTCTCATTTGAGAGAATTTAACATAAAACATATCAAACCCGAACTTACACTACATGTATAAAAAAAAGTTTTGTTACATTAGCCTTTAGCTTACTGCGGAGGCGGCTTTGCCTTTTTTTCTATGCTCATTTCCCTACAGTTTGGAAAGGCACTCTTAAATTCACACTCCACTTGACCCAAGGAATGTGGAAGGAGTAGAAGCTGAAGTAAGCAAACAGCAACATCCTTGACCGAAAGAACAATCAGTTCCCAAACGAGAAATACCTGTTGACTCTGCAAACCAAGAGTGCCTGGATTACCCTGTACAGTGGATGCTCGGGTTGCGAATGAGATCCGTAGCGTTCGCAACCCACGTCTGCGCATGCGCAGGTTGCGATTCGGTGCTTCTGCGCATGCATGACCGCTGAAATCCGGAAGTAACCCATTCCGGTATTTCCGGGTTTCAGCGGTCCGTAACCCAAAAAAACGCAGCCTGAAGCGTCTGTAACCTGAGGTATGACTATACTGAGAGGGAACTCATTCTCTGAGTGCTGATCGTTATGTGGTCGAAAATGGTACCTTCCATGCACAACAGGAAAGTAGCAGCGGACTTGTGGAAACGGCAATGGCCACAGAATGCCAAATGATTGTTGTGGAGAGGGGAAGGTGGACTATATTGGAGGATGCTGGAATGAGGCACAACTGGCTGGGTTCCAGAATCACAGCACTTCTCGCTGTGATGTTTTGTTCTAGACCCCATTTGCAAACAGCGACTTTTGAATACTGTACTCACCACATAAATCAGGAACTGCCAGTTAACTAAATCATTCTGTATCTTTCTTGCCGTGACTTCCTGGGTAACGCGGGGAGCGAATGTCACCACCAAAAATGTTCCTGCCATCGTCACAGTTCCACCTTTCAAAAGGTGTAGACAAACATGTTGTTATTATTATTTTTTACAAAACACATAACTGGAAGTCTCTAGAGCGAACCTTCTAAACAGCAGCAGTTTGATCAAATTTAGGAGACTAAATTTAGGAGAAATTTATGCACAAACTCCATTTATCTCCTATGACCTGATCACATTCCAACCATAGAGGCAGCACAATTCTATGCATGTCTATTCAGAAGAATGGCCTACCAAGTTCAATGGACTTTACTACCAGGACTGCAGAAATGAGAGCATTTGTTTTCCTGACTATGATTCGGCTGCATATACATCCAAACTGTCTTAGGCAGTTTTACTCATATTGCTCCCCAAGGTTACCTATGATATATCAAGTAATATAATCAATGAACTTCCCTTTCCTCTAATTTGGTGGTCTTTCCGTTCTGCTTTGCATGTTTTTGATTTTTGTTGCTTGCATTTTAACTTTATTTCAGAACACAATTCCATAGAATCATAGAATTGTAGAGTTGGAAGGAACCTTGAGGGTCATGTAGTCGAACCCCCCGCAATGCAGGAATCCTGTCCACAGCCATCCCTGGGTGGGCTCGAACCACCAACCTTCTGCTTAACAGCAAGACACACTGACCCATTGAGCCATCCTCCTTCTGACATGCTGGTAGTCTCATTGTCCAGTATTTGTATCTACCTAGTGCAAACTGGTTAGCATCATCTGGAACGCTAACCCTCTGTCATAATACTGCCTCTTGATGCCAGGATGATGCGAAACATGCCAGGCCAGGTATCTTAATTGTGGGCTGAGGGTCATTCGGATTTGGGGGAAAGTAAATATCACTGAAATCAAGGATGCAACCGTATATGTAGTAGTTGTTTGAATGCAGAGCTGGTAGCTGCACAGCACAGCTCTGATGCCTTGGGATTGCCCTCCTACCTCTCACCACTAATAGCTACTGCTCCTGAAAGTGGCCAGAACTCTTCCTTAAGCCTGAGGACTCTGGGGATTTCCCCAGGCAGCAAGACGTATGCACAGAGCCTTCAGAAAGCACTCTGATATCTCAAGATCACTGCCAAGGGAAGCGGGGAGCAGTGTGAAAATTAATGAGCGCAGCACAGGAAAGTGAGGAATTCTGCTCCCCTTCCTTCGGTAGCAGCTTCTTTCTTTACATCACTCGTGGAAGGGCTGTGTGGTAACTGCATTCATTGAAAAGAGGATGTGGGCTTGTGACAGAGTGTTCTTGAACGTGCAAGTGCATACAGACATGTGCTTTTCTTCATGAGTATGTCTTGTGTTCTTCGGTGCTGCCAAATGCCAATTTTAAATTGGTCTATGCGGTTTCTAGGCTGCTTTTTAATTTTATTTCAGAGGTCCCATCCCATAAAAATAAAATAAAACAAATCAATAAATCAATGTGGAACGTGAGTTTCTGGGGCACAGACTACTGCATAGAACATCAATGGGACATAATAGCACACTCGCAATTTAGAGGTGGGGGAGAACAATCCCCCCAGTGTTCTATATTTATGTATTTGCACAAACCTCCCAACAATCACCGTATCTGCCATGGTACAGCTAACTCCAATGGAATGCAGCAACATTGTTAAAAAACCTCCATGGCAAAGACAAACTCGCAGAAATAAAATAAATCAGCCCAGAACTCTAGCTAAAACATTGTGCAGCGTACAAGACTGAAGGGGAACATGATCAGCCGAGGGATGAATTCTCCATGTATCACTTGGACCAAATAACTAAATATTACAGGGCTATTGGAGCAGCACTGAATTTCTTTCTCCAAACGCCCACAACAGCTGTGCAATTACCGTACAATCATTACACTAACAGCCTGCATCATCTGCCTGCTTATTTGCACAGGGAGCCCAGTCATCCTCTTCATTTTGCACGAATGACAGGCACTCCAAACAAGATAGACGTTCCCACACAGATAGCACTTCTGCGTAGGAAAAAAGTATGCAAATCGTCACTAGGGATGGGTGAATTCTGTCAGTTTTGGTTATTCCCCGTTTCCTGTTTTTCTAATCTGAAATTCAGTTCTCCACATACTAGTTCACAATTAAAACAAAAACCAAAACCAGCCTCATGAAAACCCACCGGCCTTTTAGTGCAAATATCCCCTACTAAACACAATTTTTGTCTAACATACACATGTTTTGGAAACAGTTATCTGCAATACAGTGCTTTTTGTATGTTATTTTCACTAATATATATCATACCTTCCTTCCTTCCCTTCTTCTTCCCCTTTTTATGAAGATTACCCGCTCTGGGATTCCACAGCTAATTTTCCCCTGGTCTCCTCACTGGCCCAAATAGGACTAATTTAGCCAGCTAGCCCTGGTGATCATCTAATGTTTATTGGATGGATTGAATTTATTGTTATTCACGTTTTATACTGTATATTATGCTGTTTTTTGTTGCATCAATTAAGTGTTTTAAATTTGTTGTTAGCCACCCTGAGCCCGGTTTTCTGAACCGGGAAGGGTGGGGTATAAATAAAAATTTATTTATTTACTTATTTACTTATTTATTTATTTTGAGGTCAAGCTTAGTCGTAAACTGATCTGGCTGCTTTGAGCCCTCCACACCAACAAATTACCTCTGTGGCACTTGTTCACAAGCAGTTGATGGGAAGACCTTGTCTAACAGCAAGTGGACAGGTATCACTGCTAGATGTTGCTACGGAATTTGAAATTGATCCTTCACCCACCAAACTCCCAGTTAGAGAGCCTCTTGCTTCACTGAGTGACAATGTCATAAGGGATCTGTCTACTGATCAGGCATATGGGTACTGGATCATACAGGCCATAAGGACAGGGAAACCTTCCCATGGATTTGGCCCTTCTTGAAATTGGTCCAGGGAGCCATTCAAGGTGGTTAACAACAGCAAACAGGTTTTGCTGCATATGGGTTCCAAAACATGGCTTTAAAGACAAATCCCGCAACAACTTAAAGGCTGTTAATAGAATACATCATTTGTGTGTAGTATCCCTGCTGGTTCAACAGCAAAGTAAAACACTCCTTGAGTAGAAGGCCCACACCACTTCTTGTTTCAGCTGTGGTGAGTTAGGCTGCAAAAGAAGGCTGTGGTAGATGCTGTTTTGACAACTGCCTGGCGTTCAGCATGGTATGCATTCAGCGAAATAATCCGTACACTCTCATGCTCCTATGACAATGAGAAGAGGAGAGCTGGTGTCCAGAAGATCATTGACCTGAGGGGCAGAGATGATGAAACACTGGGAGACCTTTCTGTATGTCTAGAAAGACACCTTCTGTCAACACCAGTGCTTTGTCCCTGTTGGAGCTGATAGACTGGTCTAACAGGATATATGAACCTCCTTTGACATGTAAACTTACTACAGAGGAAGTAGAGAAGTTCACTGACGAGCCCATGCAAATTCCACAGTGGCCCTATCATGTTCAGTCTATAGAGAGGTGTGTGAAACAAGTTGCAGAGGCAACGGCCAGGGTAAGGTAAAGGTAAAGGGATCCCTGACCGTTAGGTTCAGTCCTGGACAACTCTGGGGTTGCGACACTCATCTCGCTTTATTGGCCAAGGGAGACGGCATACAGCTTCTGAGTCATGTGGCCAGCATGACTAAGCCGCTTCTGGTGAACCAGAGCAGCGCACGGAAACGCCGTTTACCTTCCCACTGGAGCGGTACCTATTTATCTACTTGCACTTTGACGGGCTTTCAAACTGCTAGGTTGGCAGGAACTGGGACCGAGCAACGGGAGCTCACCCCGTCGCGGGGATTCGAACCGCCGCCCTTCTGATCGGCAAGTCCTAGGCTTTGTGGTTTAACCCACAGCACAACCCGCGTCCTGGGTGGTGCTGTGGGTTAAACGGCCAGGGTATATGGACATAAAAAGTGTGAGGGCTAAATCAGGCCAAGAAGCAAGTCGGAGGCTGATGTCCAAGAGCAAATCAAAGCAAGACTTAATGAAACTTATTTAAATTTCTTATTAGCTGATGTCATTAGTTTCTAATGTTGTTTTATGATTACAGTGTATCCTTAGTAGCATGTGCTTTATGCAGGGAAACTAAAAATTTTACAGCATTACCCAACATTTTCAGAAGGTAAAATTAAAATTATTTGGTTTTCCAAGAGTAGTTGATGCGCTTTTTAATCAAATGAAGATTTGCCATGCTAAATGTTGTCAAGTCACAAAAATAATAGCATATTTGAATTCATCACGCCCCCAAAACATATTTTTAAGACCCCTCACTGAATAAATTTGCAAAAACCAAGTTTCACCCCTTGAATAGACACATCCCATTGTGGTACACCCATCCATAATCTTAGTGGAGACAAAGACCAGAATGGGCTGACTTGTCTGCCCAGCTGGTTTCCTGAATTTGGTGCCAAAGCTTTTTATTGGGTGAAGTTAGTGAGGGAAAACAATACTTTTCCCAGGAATACATCCTAGTGTTCTGGTTGAGTTTTAGAGCACACGAGCAGAACTATGACTATGGACAGCTGCTGTGGGAATAAGCATTGTGACAAAGTTTGAGAATCACAGCCATCTCAAATATGTCAACAACATTTATGCAGCAATTGGCCAGAGTAATCTCAAATGCCAAAAATAGCTATAGACTCATTGTCTTACATAAAGCAACCAAAATATCTGCTGGAACTAGTCACATATCTAATAAACGAACCGTAGAGCAAGGCAGATTTAATTTGCAAAAATGTTTTTGAGGCAGACATAAAGTCCAATGTTTTGTGCAACTGAGATCATGTGTGCCAGCAAAACATTGCTGAAATGCTCTTGGAAATAACCAAATTAGTATAAAAGGAACAAACAGTTACTATTTTTTAATGTTATAAAAAAGAGCTTGTGTGCAAATATCAACATTAAAAGAGCTGTGAGCAGAATGATCAAGCAATTAGATCATGTCTTGTTTTTGATAGGACTCCTACTGTTGTCAAACATATCAAAATATGTAAAATATTGAAGTATTATCTCCCGATTTAAAAACTGGAAGCAAAAACGTGAGCATAAACAGAAAATGCCCATTTAATTGATACAGACAAAAGTCTACCTAGGACAGCCCAGCCAAGAATGAGACTCTTAATCTCATGGTCGTGGGTTTGAGCCCCACATTGGGTAAAAGTTTCCTCCATTGCAGGGGGTTGGACTAGATGACCCTTGTGGTCCCTTCCAATTCTACAATTCTATGAGTCTATGATTGGAACAGGAAGAAAACTTACCAGAAAAAATAGATTCAATGGACTGTGGGGTTTAAAATCCAGGCTTGCATAACATTTTTTGGAGCAAAACTCGACCCTGCCTATTATTAGAACTATGTACCAACCTATTTTAAAATAAGTGTATTTATCTTCAGCTGACAAATGTTGGGGGCATAAATATATCTTGCTATCAATGCAGCATTATTTCCCTTATCAAAACAGCACTCCAAGAATTAGACTGGCAGGAATCATTTACTTACCTAATATACCTTCGGATCTTATGTACTCTTTTAGGAATAAGACAGAAATAACTGCACTACCTGGGGAACAAACAGTCATTGTTAAATGTTACATAATAAGAGAATATATTAAAGATGATGAAGTCGCCTGTGATAACATTGCTTAACAATAATAACAAGAAAAGAACCCATTTGCCTCCACATCAGCAATATAATCCTGGCAAATCCTGGTGCTGAAACTAGACTCCTAGTTTACTTCCACACACTTTAAAAAAAAAAATCCCATGGTAAACTGGCTACAACCCAAGAGACAGGGCTTGTGAAAGGAGTGCTCTCCACAGCACATCCCTCAAACACTCTTATTTGGGGGCTTTTAAACTGCCACCAATACTACCCACTTCTCCTTGTGTATACATAATTTGGGCACTCTCCTGGCAACAAATGGTTGTGGAGTTTCAACAGTGCCTTCCACATGACTTTACAGGCTTTGATATGTGCCATTTCCGCCATGATTTCTGCTTCTTTCCAACTCTAATCCCTGCCATACACGGACAGGGGCATTGTGGTTCCCATTGCTCAATAGAATTTAATGCCCTTTTATTGTGGTCACACCACAAGAACACTCTTACGAGACCTTGTTAGGTGGTACACATAGGTGATACGTATACAACAGGGATGTGAATTATGCACCATGGGAAATTCCTTTCAGGCAGTATCTCAGCCCCACAGAGACTTGCTTAATTTACAAATGAAGTGGTTAAAATCCTGAAGTAGTACATATAAACAAATATCCTGGTGCAACCCACTACCCGATGGGCTTGTGTTGCATTTGTAGCGAGTTTTTTCTCTAATGGAACATTTAAAAGTTTCTGCTGTTCTCAAAAAAATAAAAGTCAATCTAGCCTATTTCCATTTTGTCAATGACCCATAGAAACAGCCAATGAAGAAAATGGCATTTGCAGCAGAAAACTCACATATGGTTCTTCCAAGCATTGCAAAACATTTGTTAAAATCAGTGTCCTGTTTCAAATGCTGTCAAGGGATTAAAAAGAGATAAACAGCAGTGTGTACACTTGCTTCATCAGCAGGAAACCTTCCCCTGAGGACACATAACTTTCTTCTCCCTAGAAATAATTTAAGTATAATTGCTATAACGAGCTACTGGGGGCTGTATAAATTATGACGAGAGGATAATAATAGCAAAGGTCTTTTTAAAAAGGAGTTACTTGAAATGCACTTAAGAAACCTATCAACTTAAGATTACCATTTCATGTGAAATATTAGGATGACAGCTTTCGTGAGCAGAAAGTGCTAGTATCCAAGCAACATCTTGTAACACTGCAGCTCTCTGACTGAAAAATTGCGTGTGTGTGTTGAGGCAGAGGGAAATGAACCCACCTAGAATATAAATCACTTCTCTCAATGATGCCTCATGGTGGTAGACTTCTGTCTCACTGGTACTACTTCAGACTGTGGTTGAGGAGGGATGGGGATCACATGACTAAAAGCTCTGGTATGAAAAACAGCCCCCACACTGGGAGAAAGGGACAAACTTCCCCCCTGAAATTCTTATACTCTGTGTGGAAAAACTAGGCCTGAAACTGACGCTGGGCTTTCAAATATCACCAAGGTACCGAGACAGTTGCTATAACGATTATCTAACTGACACAGGGTTTATTTGCTCAAGCATTTCTGTCCCCCGACACAAAAAAGTACCCTGTGCTGAATTCCAGCTACTTCAGTCTATATGGAGCCAGTCATTTGTACCCGGTTGCCATGCAGTGCTCTGACTTAACTGTGACATAGCAAAAAGCAGAATTTGGCTTGGTACAGGCTAAAGCAGTCAGATATCATCCCAGAATTGTTTTTTTCCACAGCTGTCACAGCTGGAATTAGTCATGAGAACTCATCCTCATCATAGATACTAATGATGTCTGAAAAGGTACTATTCAGACACAAGAGGAAGCTATCAGCAGACTTTGGGAAATCTTAATGTATATAAGTATGCAACATATATTTAAGGGGGGCAACCCTTAAGGTAGTGGTGAACTCAAAACAGCCCCATGAGGATGACGCATGCTCAGTAGAAATGCTGTTCAACTTGGGGAGGCGGGGAGTCAGAAAGCTGAGGGTTAAAGGAAAGGGAATATCCTGGCAAAGGGCGTGACTGGATAGAACAGGCAAATTACACTTTTTTGTTGTGGGTGCCACTCATTTTTCTCTAACAGGCCTATCAATATTTTTATGCCATATATGCAGTCATCATAGAATGATGCAATTGAATCCTATAATACCACCCAAATAGCCAGTTTTCATAATGTTGGGACAAAGCTATACAAACAGAGCAGGTATGGCCCTCCAAATCACCTCTGACCATTGGCCATGTTGGCTGGGGATGGTGGGAGTTGTAGCGCAAAACATCTGGAAAGCACCATATTGGGGAAAGCTGTTCTGTCCCATGATCCAGTATGCTCATGCAACAGCGTCTTGGAATCCAAGACAATGTTATAATATAGAAAAGCGCAGGGATTTTATAGCACATCCCTTCCACTGGAATACTTCCCGTTCTAGCAAATAACTCTCTCCAGGGATCTCTCTTATATGTCTCTTAACTTTCCTTAACCATTTGTGCAATTATCTCAAATAATTTAAAGAAAAATCTCCATGGATGTCACAGAGGAAAGGTGGGAGGAACCAGCTGGGGAACCACTAAGGGACGAAGGCTCAAATCCCAGGGAGTGGTGGCAGGACAATGAGTGCTCAGAGGGAGAAGACTGGGAAGAGGAGGTGTTCAAAGATGAAGACGTAACAGGCCTTAGTGAGCTGAGAGAATCTGTGGCAGAGAGAAGTAGCACAGGCTCAGAAGCAGAAGCTGAAGCAAGAGAGTTGGAGGGAGGCAGCCAAGAGGTAGGAATGTGTCGGACTGGTGAAAAGTCACAAGGGTCTCCCCCTCCTGCCCTCTCCCCTTGACTCCCAGAACCAGAAGAGGCATGAAAAAGACAGAGGAGAGTTTGGCTGCACACAGGCATAGTCTCTGATTGCTTGGAAAAAAACTCTGGAGAAGAGGAGACTTAAGGCAGCTGTGGGGAGGTGGAGATTGTCAGTCTGGACAACTGATTCATGAGGTAAGACCTACCATGGATGAGCTGCTTTGCTCATTAGACCTGACACTTAGCTGAGTCTGTGAAGTCGTGTTTTTGGTAATAAAGAGTTACCTCCAACTTTGAACTGTGTGAGTGATTTCTGGCTCGTTCTTTGACAATGAATACAGGATGGGGTCAGGGGTCGGGTCATCTTACCTATGACAGCCACATTTCCTAATGGAGCAACGAGCATAACTGAAGCAAATCCGTAGGCGGCGAAATTCCCAATTTCTCCAGTCCCCATGAGTATAATGCCGAACCACCAGAGCTTGCTTCTGTAAAAGGGCTTCTGACTGCCTTGACGCATGAGTCGAAGATGACAGTATTTCTAAAAGTTAGATGTGATGGAGAACATGTGAATGAAAGACATGGCTTTGCATGCATGTAACAGATATTGTACTTGACATCAATATGGCATTGCAGAAGCTTTGTACATCCTGCTATCAGTGCTGAAGGAATTATATAAATCTCCAGTCCCTAAATAAACACTCCTGGAATAAAAATGACAGCGTGAGCTGAAGTTAGCATTCTGTGTAGGTGGTTTGCAATGCATGACTTTGGAGCTACTTTCGAAATAATGAATTTTTCAGAAAACTCTTCGAATTCTTAGGGACATCCAGGTGTCAATGCCAAGAAACCAAAAAGAATGAAAGATCCAGCCAGGTGCCAGTCTGAATAAGACTGATAAGACATTAGATTCACTTAATTGGGGAAGGTGGGAAACTGCATGTAACCAGGAATACAAAGAGACCACCAAATGTCCAAAATTAATATTTGATTTCTTTGGCAGCAAGCTCTAAATGGAATTATTTAGATCTGGACAGAGGAAACTCGGTTCACACAATCAGTAATTAGGATTGTCTGCGATTCGTTGAGGGTTTCTCCAGACTTGCCACTCTCTCCAAGCACAGTCCACGATTAAAAGCTCCATATTGAAGCAATCTTTTCTTTTGCCCTGGTGCTTTCCCTGGGAAAATCTACTCTTTAAAGCTCAATTGGAGGAAACATCCATTTGCAGAAAACCTGAATTGGCATTTGCTCCAATTCAGATTTAAAGAGTAGGTTTTCACAGGGAAAGCTTGGGGCAAAAAAAACCACACCCCAAATCGCTCAGACACAAAGTTTTTAAGTGTGGACCTGGGCCTGCAAAGAGTGGGGCAAAAGGTGAGTCTGGATAGTGCTTTCAAAAATAGTATTACTAGTGAAAAGCAATAATCAGCTACTATACTAAACTGCAAGGGACGCAAGTGGCACTGTGGGTTAAACCACAGAGCCTAGGACTTGCCGATCAGAAGGTCGGCAGTTCGAATCCCCGCAATGGGGTGAGCTCCCGTTGCTCGGTCCCTGCTCCTGCCAACCTAGCAGTTTGAAAGCACGTCAAAGTGCAAGTTGATAAATAGGTACAGCTCCGGCGGGAAGGTAAACGGCGTTTCCGTGCGCTGCTCTGGTTCACCAGAAGCAGCTTAGTCATGCTGGCCACATGACCCAGAAGCTGTACGCCGGCTCCCTCGGCCAGTAAAGCAAGATGAGCGCCGCAACCCCAGAGTCAGCCACAACTGGACCTAATGGTCAGGGGTCCCTTTACCTTTACCTTTTTATACTAAACTGCTACAGAAGGGGCACAGCTTCTTGACAGACACAGTGGACCCCATGCAGTTCTCTGTTTTGCCCTCCATGTCATACACATACCTGGCCCTAAATGAGCAGAATGATGGCAACATGAGAACACACCTTGTCAGTTCCCCACTCTCCACAAGGAGACATGTCCTGAGACATTTTTGGTTTTTAACTGCCAGGCAAAAAACTTCCTTTTTACCCAGGATTTTGGTCCTTAATTTGAATGGCTTCAGATATTTGAACCTGGAATAGCTCAGTCGGTACAGCATGAGACTCTGAATCTTGGGGTTGTGGGTTCTAGCCCCATGTTGGGCAAAAGATTTCTGCATCGCAAGGACTTGAAATGGCCCTTGTGGTCCCTTCCAACCCTACAATTCTATGTTTTTGTGGTTTCTTTTAGTGGTGCAGGATCTGTAAGACCTGACCTACATTTGCATACATGTGTTTTTTGGGCTTTTATTGGTTGTATTTTGTTATAATTGGGAATAGTATTTATACTATTTTGGTAAATCGCTTTGGGTCGCCTTGGTGAGGAACGCATCATCATCATCATCATCATCATCATCATCATAACAACAACAACAACAACAATCTGAACACTGGAAAGAGAGGGGAAGGTGGCAATATGAAAAGCTGCTTTCAAATGGTAGAGCGATTAAGCCAAGCGCTCGCATACAGAATCAATTTCCATTGGCTTCCACATGGGAGCTGTAACATTCAAATTGGTAGTCAAAAGATCTTTACTGCGGGACAAGGATTTCTGAGTGCGTGGTGAGCATTGATTTCATGGAAGGGTGGTAATCCGATCACTGCTCTGCGCTGCAAGCCAATGCTCAGCTCACTTTCAGACGTTTTGCCTTAATATGGGCAAAGTATAGGGACCGAAGAGAAGGAAATGTGGCAACTGTTAAGGAGGCACAGGGATGTGGCTCTTGTTTATACGGAAATTTGATATGGTGGCTCCTATGCTTAGGAACTTTTGCCTAGCATACAAAAAAAATACCCCAAATGAATCACAATACTAAATACGATTCACAGGAAGAAGGTTGAAAATAAGTTGTGTAGTCAAATATCAACGAATTAAATATAAAAGTCGCAGAACTTTAAGTGTGCTTTTATGCCTGAACAGAGGAATAAAACTCAAAGCATATTGTAAGGTAATCAGTAGCTCAGTGCTGTGTTATGTAAGTGCGCTATTAACCAACATTAAATATTATGGCTGGAAGCCTGTGCACACAGTTTGCTGCTTAGATCTCATTACCAATCACCATACAAAGGAGATTTTTCTTACCTGCAGATTCAAAGAGATGCTAATGAGAATGTTTCCTGCGATTGCCAACAAGACGCCTAAGAGCAAAGTCTGCAGAAACAAAACATTTGTGTACAGTAATACAGATAATTAGTGGAACAGCAGGCAAATATGCACACAGTTTCATTCATTTATAGAATAACTTGCTGGGGATTGGGGCTGCAATACTTCCTGCTCTTTCAAGGGTAGGGCTGAGCTATGTTGCCTGCTATTTACAAACACTCTTCCGTATCCTAACAGCAGAGCCTAAATGGTAAAAGTACCCGAGACATGCTGAATATTCATCTACTGTACGCATCTTTCATACCAGCTCCCCAATTTCCCCATCTTGCCCACGAAGAAAATTATTGAAAAAGAAGAAAAAAGACCGAGAATCCTAAGGAGCTGCCAACATTGATTCCCACCCCACGCCCGAATCATACAGAAAGTAGAATTGGTTGTTCATGTGAGACAATGCCAACATACTGGACTAGTTCAGCAGTGAAACCAATTGGGGTGCGGTCGTCTCTCATTGGAAGCTCCCCATTGGCTAGGTCTTCTCAGAGGTGCTTCCCCATTTGTAGAATTCCATCCCTGGTGAGATGTGTCTCCCTCCCTCATTACTAACTTTCAGGAGGAATTTTAAAACATCCTTGTTAACCCCCAGGTATTCAGTGGCTGAAAGATACAGCTCCTAGCAACTTGAAATTATTGGGTGTGAAAATCTGTGACTGTTTCACATATTTTTATTTGCTTTAAGTATTTTATTTTTAAAAAATGATTTTTAATTGTATTATTTTATCTGTGGTTTGCCACCCTGGAATCCTTTGGGAGAAAGTGCAGGATGTGAATTCAACAAGTAAATAAAAGAGTTCTGGATTTCTAGCAAATACTAAAACGGAAAATATATATATAAATTATGCAAATCTGACTAAAAGTATGCAAAACCAACGTAAGCTTAAGATTCTGAATCAACTTGGCAAAACACAGTGTTCTCCCTATAGAATTTTATTATCTCATCAATTACTTTATTGCCAAAGGAAAATGTGCAGTTTTCGTAACTGTATACAAATCTGTTCCAGGTATCGCTTTCTCAAAGAAATATATAAAGGACGGTATATAACAACATGTAGAAAGTTTACAATTTGGTTTAAACTACAAGGAGAGATACATTCAAAGTACAGCCGTACCTTGGTTGCTGAACGCCTTGGAACTCGTATGTTTCGGCTCCCGAATGATCAAAAACCAGAAGTGAGTGTTTTGGTTTTCGAACAATTTTTGGAAGCCGAACGTCTGTCACAGCTTCCGATTGGCTGCAGGACGCTCCTGCAACTGTACAGCACATTTCTATACCTTCCTTCTAATGCAGCTTAAGGCAACAGATCTAACCAGGCTGTTTTGTAACAGCCATCCTCTCGCTCTCTTTCTCTAAGTCCTTAAAATCACAAGGCATCAGAGTAGAAATATTTATACAATGGTGTTACTTTAGATGCTGATACACTATAGTTACTCTGTCCAGCTAAAGAGATGCGTTACACAACCTCTGCTTCAAGAGGGTAGATTTTTTTTTAGCATACTCCATTCCTAAACTTCTAACATACTGTTCAGATAAACTTAGCTTCACTGCTTAAGCTTGAAACAAAACCTTTCCAAGATTGACTGCTCATTTCCTCTAAGGCTACTCAAACTGCTCCCTAAAGATAGTTTTATAGCCAAAGGTTCTATAGCAATAGGGATGAAGAACCAGAGAAAGGGCATGACTCAATGAAATCACTTACAGCATTTTGTTTCAGATCCCACTTGTTTCTCACCAACAGCACACTCAATATTTTTATGCTATATGCGGTCATCAAAAAACTAAAAGAGCATGCCGTTGACTCTCACGATGTTACCCAAATAGCCACATTTCCGTAATGTCAATACAAAATGATATAGATAGCGCAGGCATGGGAAACCTGCAGCCTTCCAAATGTTGTTGAACTACAGTTCCCATCATCCTGAGCGATTGGCCATGAGGCTGTGGCTATTGAAAGTTGGAGGCCAACAACATCTAGAGAGCCACAGGTTTCCCACTCCTGGCATGGCAGCTTAACAGGCCTTTCTCATTGCACCAACATTATACATATACAATGGTACCTCGGGTTAAGAACTTAATTCGTTCTGGAGGTCTGTTCTTAACCTGAAACTGTTCTTAACCTGAGGTACCACTTTAGCTAATGGAGCCTCCTGCTGCCGCCGCTGCGCAATTTCTGTTCTCATCCTGAAGCAAAGTTGTTAACCCGAGGTACTATTTCTGGGTTAGCGGAGTCTGTAACCTGAAGCGCCTGTAACCTGAAGCGTCTGTAACCCGAGGTACCACTGTACACAAGAGATGATTTAGGCAGTATATATCCTACTGCTCAGATATGCTTCCAGCCTGATGGAAGAGACACTGCCACAGGATAAACACAGTAGGCTCTGATGTAATGGATAGGGTCCACCAGTTCAGTGCAGCTGAGCCTACACTGAACATCAGTCCACAATGGTGTGCCACTGGACAGTACGGAATCAGAATTGGCTGTACAATCCAAGAATCCATGACAATCCACTTGTCATGGAAGTGACCCCCAAGAAAAGGTACCGTATTTTTCGCCCTAAAGGGCGCACTGGCCCATAGGGCGCACCTCGTTTTTTGGGGGGGAAATAAATAAATAAAAATTATTCCCGACCCCAGCCCCCAGAACAGGCTGCTATCAGCAAGCTTTGGGAGCCTGGCGGGAACTCCCGCCGGGCTCGCAAGGCTTGCAGACATCTGCGCAAAGCACGGGGGGCGCTCCAGGGCGCCCCCCGTGCTTCGGGCTGCAGGCTGCTGCCCGCAAGCCTTGGGAGCCCAGCGGGCACTCCCGCCGGGCTCCCAAGGCTTGCAGATAGCTTTCTGAAGCCTGGAGAGCGAGAGGGGTTGGTGCGCACCGACGCCTCTCGCTCTCCAGGCTTCAGCGAAAGCCTGCATTTGCCCCATAGCTCGCACACACATTTCCCCTTCATTTTTGGAGGGGGAAAAGTGCGTCCTATAGGGCGAAAAATACGGTAAATTCTCCTTTGACACCACATCACACCAGTGACACAGGAAACTTGCTACTTTTGGGTTTTAATCCTGTTACGGATATTTATTTCTGCTGGCAGAAATGGGCTTAAGCATGACTGAATATGAAGGTACTTCTAGAGAGAATATCAAGGTTCTGTGCCAAATATCTGTGTTCTGTCACACTTCCTAGACTCCTAACTATATTTCAAAAGCAACAGATCAGTTTAAATCCAAGCACCACCTAAAAGGAAAAACAACAACAACCCTGGATTAATTCCAGCTTTAGTTTTGCATTGCTTAAGTCCTCCAGCTTTTGCTGAATATAATTACCTTACTAGATTTGACACGTAAAAATATCAAGGTTGAAACCTTTCTGAAAGAACCATTCACAATTTTTATAGAAGTTTGGAGAGAAAAAAATTAGCTGGCTTGAACTAAACCAAGGTTAGAATATTTGAAATGCCCAGGGTGAAAGTTTTATATAACTGTGTTAACTGCTGGATTTGTATATTTATTTACCAACCCACAAGATCTACTTATATCCAATGATACTTGGAACAGACTCACTGAAATCAATCAACTGGAGTGATTTCAGTTTCAATGGGTCTACTCTGAGTATTACTAATGTTGAGAATCAACTATAGCTAACAAAGCGACAGCAAACAAGAAAAATTTAGGGCAGTACCCATGCTGTGTTATCATAAAAAAAGAAACACCTCATCAGGTGTGGTTTGGTTAAGACCACAACATCACTTTCAACAATAAAAAGGGCAAGGCACCTAAAAAAGCTTATGTAACTAATAGCAGCACCTTTGAGGATCATGGAAGATAAATAATAAATACACACATAACAAGATCTGGTGTAATAAATATTGCAATTAAGCTTTCGCACGAATTCTTTACAAATAATCTGAGATCTAAAGGGAGGTTGTTTCTTGTTTCTGCTTTGCATTAACAGAAATACCAACGGGATAATGTATGTATACTAAATGCAAGCGTTTCCTAGCTCCTCTGGCAACACAATAGTCACCAAATGTGCATTTAAACAACCTCTCTAGACCATCACAAAAAAATTATTTCATGTATATTACACCCCATCCCAATGGACTGAAGTTCAGAATAATAACATATGTCACAATAATTACAAAGGAACAATAAAAACAAGATAAAGCCAAGAAGATAAAATGCCAATTTTGATTTAAAAAATAATATTGTGGGCATAATCCAGCCAAATTTAAGTAGATTTACATCCTGCTGATTTTAATGAGCAAGGGTTAAGCATGTGCCGAACTCCCATTCGAAGCAATGTGACCTCAGTCTGGGTGGAACTAGATCTCAGACTTTTGTTAAGTCCCCAAGATGGAGGGGTTAGCCATCAAAAAACTTCTCTCTTGGAGCCATTGTTCACATTTTGGGTCCAGAGAAAGTTGATCTCAAAATGCTAATGCTGTTTACTCACATTCTACAGTTTGATTAGCATTTGGTAATAATCCAAGGTTCTACTGTCCTAAAAAAGGCTTAACTAGACATTACTGAGTAGACGTAGCTATGGCCAACAGCATCGTTCCCGTGCATCGCCATGGTAACATCCAGTAAAACAAAAGTGGTGTGACCTGACATCATAACACTCAACATTTCCCCCACCTCAGCTCACTGTCTGCCCCTTGCAAGAGAATGAGGAACACTGGTTGCAATGAGGCCACATCATGTGTTTCATTTCTGAAGGATACAGCTGCCACCGTCACCTCCTCGTATCTACTTTATGCTGTTAGGGTGGCAAAACCACTTTTGCCTGGGGAACGAAGAGGAGAAATGTTTTGCTCATTGGCTAAGTCATTTTGAACTAGTCACTGCCTCAGGGAAGGGCTGTAGCTCAGTGGTAGGCCTGCCTCGCAAGCAGAAGGTTACCACCCGTAGAAAGGGAAGGTGAGGAGAAGTTCTTTGCCTTCCTGCACACTATCCCACAATTCCACAGGGTGCAGCATCTGACACCAGTGGTTCCACATTTCAGGCATCCCTATCGCCCCACAGAAGAGCTACCACAGCCACCCAGATTTTGAAACATTTCCACCAGCCAAATCGCTCTCTGAAAACAGCCTCTGGTTGTTTCTGGTGTCCCAGTGGTTGCTTGGTTTTTGCACACTGCCCACGAGGTTTGCACACTTAACGCACCCCTCCTCCAAGGAGTTCACGGTTCTCCTTCGCCCTATAGCATCGTCACAACCACCTCTCTGATGTAAGAGTCCTGTATGTAACGTTGACTATACATTTACGGTGCTGGGTGCAAAGAGAGGGACAAAACGAGGCTATCTTGCAGTAGGGAATTGCGGAGGTCTTGTTGTTGCTTTGCTGGCCAACATTAAACATTATCGGTGTGCCAGATGCACACTTCTGGCCCTAAAAGTCCCTTATTTAGGGCAGAGGTGAAGACATTTTGCTTACCTGGTTTGAGTAGTACCACCCGCTGGAAAGAAACCCGCTGCTGCTCTCTTTACGCGCGAGGGTGGCGTTTTGCGCCAAGCGCGCCTTCGCCATTGTCAAGGCGACCTTTTGGAAGCGCTCTCCGGGGTCTTCAGCTGCGCGCCTCGGACAACCGGGTCGCCCCAAGCAACGCCATCAGCGATCGCAGCAAAGGAAACCGGATTTCAGACTTTTCTCCCACTTCCTGGTCTAGGATTGTTTGGGGAGGAGGAGGAAGAAGAAAGGACTGTTTGTTTTTTAAGAGAAGTGGTTACTGTTTTCTTTTGCCCGGAAGTTCACAGGTGCTTTAAAGAGCTCTTGGCAAAAGAGAGAACCTTTGCTGAGATTTGGGGGGCGCGTTATTTGTTTGTTTGGGTGTTTTCCTTTTATTCTTTTTTGCGCGAGGGAGGAAAATATTGCAAGTAGCTGTGGACAGTTCTGCAGCAGCGCAAGAGTAGATTTGAAGGCTGCTTGTGTGTTTCGTATATCCCAGCCCCACCTACCTCCTGTTTGAGCTGCGGCAGCCTGCCATTTAACTCTTTCAATACTAACGGAGGACACAATAGAAAAGAATCACACCGAAAGGCCGTTGGTTGGATCAGAGGGAAGGGGGCATGTTCAAATAAACGCCCAATGAAATGCATCGGTTCCTTGCGAACGGCCATAGGGTTGCAATGGATTTCCCAATGGCCATGGGAATGCAAGCGCCCAAGACGTTCCTTCTGAATGGGGGCATATTGGACTGCATTAAGGCTAAGCCAAGGGACAATGCACTGTTTGTAAGTCCTCAGCAAAAAAAAAAAAAAAGGAGAGATCCTGCAGACTGGAAGCAGAAAAGCAGCGATATGTAGACTAAATCCAGAAATTATTATCAAAGTATTGTGTTTTGGCAGTGGATGAGTTTAAGTTACTATGCTGAATTCTGCTTTCTTGTTAGTTCATAGTGCCTTGGGCAAAAATATTTTTCCCTGGACAGTGTCGGATTATTATTATTATTATTATTATTATTTATTAATTAATTAATTTATACCCCGCCCATCTGGCTGGGTTTCCCAAGCCACTCTGGGCAGCTCCCAGCAGAATTAAAAGCACAATAAAACATCAAACATTAACTTCCCTAAACATGGCTGCCTTCAGATGTCTTCTAAAAGTCAGATAGTTGTTTTTTTCCTTGACATCTGAAGGGAGGGCGTTCCACAGGGTGGCTGCCACTACCAAGAAGGCCCTCTGCCTATAACCTCACTTCTTGCATGGAGGGAAGCACCAGAAGGCCCTCGGCGCTGGACCTCAGTGTCTGGGCTGAACGATGGGGGTGGAAACGCTACTGGGCCAAGGCCGTTTAGGGCTTTAAAGGTCAGTACCAACACTTTGACACTCATTTGAGCATGAAGACCACATGTTCATCATCATATGTAAAAATCCAATTGGATCTGGCACATGGGGCAATCTGGCCAGCACCACTGAGTTGTTTCACATGAAATTCCTTCGGTTTCACTCATTGTGCCTCTTGCCTGGTTATTGCAAAAGATCATGCTGCAACACCAGCATGACGTTGTGCGAATCCCACCAATGGGCCAGTCCAATGGGAGTCTTTTCAGCTGAAAAGCAGGTAAGAAAGTCCTAAATAAGTAAGAAGTGGCTGTATGTGCACTCACATGTGCACACAAGTGCCAAACAGCAAGCTGATTGATCATGTGAACTGGACACACTGGTATCTAATCAGTATAAGCCCAATGTCATTGACCGGTTGGGTGCAGAGGAATGGTGGGAGGAACCAGCTGGGGAGTCCTGCTGCACAAATCTCCCCAGGGTTGGATTTCCAAGTTATCTCTAAGAACTGAAACCCATGGAAGGGCCATGGCTCAGTAGCTGAGCATCCACTTTGCATGTAGGAGGTCTCAAGTTCAATCCACAGCATCTGCAGTAGGAGTGGGAAAGACTCCTGGTCTGAAATGTTGGAAGACCACTGCCAGTCAGTTTAGACTATATTGAGTTAGATAGATCAACACTCTGACCCAGGCAACTTCCTATGTTGCGCATTTAATTACTGGGAGAGATCTGATGCTCTGTTTTGCATGCAGCAGAGAAGTGTGAAATGGGGAAGTATGGAGAATTTCACTTTCTGTACACCCACCTAAACGTGTCAATCATGTCCAAAGCTTCTCCAACTGTTCTATAAAGGGAGCCTTAATATTTAAAGGGACACCGAGGGAATGTGGTTACAGTAGGGAAACCTGTGTTCTGTAGAGATTGCTGGACTCCACTTCCCATCAGCCCCAGCCAACAAGGTCAATAGTCAAGAAGGATGGGAACTGTAGTCCGACAACATCTGGAGGACCAGAGATGCCCTATCCCCAGGTTACAGCATAATGAAGGCAGCCATTGGCATGCTTACTGTGTATGGCAGGTTTATATTTAGGTATATTAATATTTCTCTCTTTTTTTTGTTTGTGGGAAAGCTGCCTGAAAAGGGTATGAAACCTTCAGAAGAAGTGCCCATTTTCTTTGGCCCTTAATGTTTAATACCGCCCACCTGTAAGCCTTCTGCGGCTCCAAAGCCAGAACGCTGCTGCCATTTCCTTAAACTGGCACAGGAGGGAGACCATATTTTCAAGCAAAACTCTTTGATTGAATAATTAGGTTGGCAGCCTGCACTCTTTCTCTGCTCCACTCCAGGTTTGCTTATTATTATTACTGGGCAATAGTCCCAGAAACACAAGCCATTCAGCCGTAATAATAGCAGCATGCCCTTCTAGTACATCTCTGCTCATTTACTGTGAGAAAAGACTCATGGCTCCACTGGCAATGAATGCACATATTACTATTGAGGAATCGCCGCGAGAGCAATTTGGATGGGAAACAGAGAGGAAGGAGAACAGAAGAGAACAAACAAAAGGAAGTGCTTTCGTTAGGCAGTAGATGATAATTGCGCTAGCTTAGAAGGGTTTTTAAAGGATTAGACAAATTCAGGAGAGGCAGGCCTGTCAATAACTGATAGCGAGTGGTGCAGACTATAGGGAATTGCTACCTCTCACACACTCACTACCTGAGCTTCCCAGAGCCACCTGGTTGGTCGTGGCCAGTGTTGGAGACCTGTGCTCACATTAAGCTAGGCAGAGAGCCAGTGTTTAAGAGAAGTAGACTCGTAATCTGGTGAACCGGGTTCGCGTCTCCGCTCCTCCACATGCAGCTGCTGGGTGACCTTGGGCCAGTCACACTTCTCTGAAGTCTCTCAGCCCCACTCACCTCACAAAGTGTTTGTTGTGGGGGAGGAAAGGAAAGGAGAATGTTAGCCACTTTGAGACTCCTTCGGGTAGTGATAAAGCGGGATATCAAATCCAAACTCTTAATAGGCAAACTCGCCCTTCCAGATGTTTTGGGACTACAACTCCAATCATCCCTAGCTAACAGGACCAGTGGTCAGGGATGATGGGAGTTGTAGTCCCAAAACATCTGGAGGGCCGTGTTTGCCTATGCCTGCATTAAGCCAAGTTTCAGTCTCAGACATGACCCAAGAAACCATGACTTGTTCTGGCTAATCCCGGCTCCTTTT
This sequence comes from Podarcis filfolensis, assembly GCF_964270895.1. Classification (NCBI taxonomy): domain Eukaryota; kingdom Metazoa; phylum Chordata; class Lepidosauria; order Squamata; family Lacertidae; genus Podarcis; species Podarcis filfolensis. The sequence continues at coordinate 67,654,298 of NC_139603.1, forward strand.
TCTCACACTCTCAGTCCCCTCTGACAATGCCCTTAATGCTTTCGAGGTGTTCCTGTATTGAAGCGCCCTCAATGCATCATCAGCTTGCTCATTGTTGGCTGCACAAATTGGGTGCTGAATTCTCAGAGATTTGGGGCACTCAAGCAATAAATAAATGCAATATTTTTTTTTTTAAAAAAATACACAAAGGTTAATATCCCTGCCAGAAAATGCAAGTACATCTCTTGGATATGAAAGGCAAACAATATAATCCTGATCCAGCAGTGTTTTGTAGGGGTATGAAATCCAATGCATTCAATGAACTTCTATAGGATTTCTCAGTTGCTTCAACAGCCCCAGATGTGCAAAGGGATGTTTGTGTAGAGCTGCTCCCTTCTTTAAAGTGGATGGGGATATCCACTTGTGAAAAGGACCCTTATTTGCAAGACTGCACATTGACCTCTGGATTGGAGAAGGACAGTACAATACTTTTTACAAACTCAGTATATTCACAGGGAAGATTTGTTTTTAGGGTGGGATGTCAGAAGAAAAGTTACTTCTGGTCTAACAATGGTGGCTCCCACCCTGGCTACAATTCCATTGTGTAAATACCTTTGAAGTTTATATTTCTGTTTACACATTATTATTTTTTTAAAATCTAAAAATGCATTTCAGTGCTCTTTTAAATAAAATAAAAAGTCAGTGAAAGGTTATTCAAAATCAAGAAACACAGAGCCGCTTCCAATATGTTAATACTGGTTAGGTTGAATTTTCCACGAGTCATACTGTGAAAATAGTCGAAAGGGTGTAAACAAGGAGTACGTACACACACACACACACACACACACACACACACACACACACAATTATATGCAGTAGAAAGCTCTGTAAGATCGCAACCTTAGTGCAGATAATGTTCTGAAACAGAATATTCCTTTTGCCTTGATCTACCAAAAACACCAACATTTGTGTTGTGGGGTTGGAAGTCCTAAATCAAAAGGGAAAGACAAAAACAGCAGTATTGTATTGCTCCCTTAGACTGCAGTCCTTTACACGGTTAACTTGGAGTAAGACTCATTGAATAGGGTGGTGAGATCTGATAGAAATGGTCAGTGGTAGGTCATGCAGCTGGGACTGGAGACAACAAACTAAAAGTCCCCAATGTCAACTATATATTACAAGTTGCCAGATTCATCAGACAACATTTTGCTTTCAGTGAGATATCACTAATGAAGTCGACTTCAAACCCTTAGTGTAACCTCAGTTCAGGTACTTCAGTCCCAGCCTCCTCGCTGCTAAAACCTTGAAGGTATTCTGACACTTTTAAATTGACTCTGGCACCTTATGCAGATTAGTTTCAAAACTCTGTTAATATATTCTTAAGAGAACCAGCTTATGACCCCAGAGGAGGGTCACATTAACTTTAATAAACTGCAGGCTATTTGGCTCCAGTCATGGCTGCCCTTCCCTGCAGCATATTAAAAGGTTTGCCTTCTTGTGCCTTATTTTATGCTGAGCATAACAATAGCTCATTAAATGATCAAGCCTTGACCGGGATATTGTATTCTCATTTTCATTTGTACAGCCTGCCGTGTCTTCCTACCCAATGACACTCCACAGTGCCTGCTGAACAGAGAGGATATTAACCACCCCATGCACTGCTAAACTGCGTACACCTCCTAAACATGGAGGCAGTGATACTCTCCATCCAATAATTTGCATAGCTAAACTAGGTGCCCCTGAAATTTGACACCTCAGGCAAAGTCCTACCTTGGACCAGTTCTGTCAGCTTTTATTAAACTCCTGTCATTGCAGCTGCTGTATCTAAAGTGCCTCATTGTTTTAAATACCCTTCTTCTCCTTTTGGAAAATCAAGCCACACTTAGAGGTAAAAACATAAAGAATGTGAGAAAAGGATGAAAAGATTTTTCATTTGCATCCTCCTTTTTACCATTTCATTGAAGCACATTGATGCCACCAAAAACAGTATTTCTGTTGACGGTGGTCCCTGCCCATCCCATGAGGTGCAATCAATTACCTGGTCTTTTCCACACCTGCATTGATTAGAATGCATCAGAAGATTGACTCTTATCTAGTTAATCTGTGCGGTCAGGAGTGCCAAATTGGCCCCACGACTGTGGGTGCCCAGGGCCATGAGTGCCATGCAGCATGGATGGCCCTGGTACTGGAATTTGTGGATGCCTGGACCCTTCATGGGGAATTTTGTGGGTGCTCAGGTACCCAAGGCTCCAGGGAGTTGGCAGCTATGCTGCAGGTAGTATCAGGAACCTGGCCAACAGATTCCAGTTAACTTAGTACCTGAGTCTAGTAGCTGAGTCAGATTTGTGAGGTCTCTTCTTTAGCTAATTGGAAACTGAAGTCACAGTTAGGGAGGGAATCTATATCAAAAGTAAATAGAAGGCAAGGTCACAAGGGACACAAAGATGGAACGGTTGCACAGGCTTAGGCAAGGAAGTTCTGTTTTCTTTGCAGGGAGATGCTGAGAGAACGTTCAGAACTGAGGCTGACCCAGAGGGGTTCCTGCAGGGCCTCTTCTGGCCAACCAGAAGGTCAGGATGGACATGAGAGAACTTAAGCTTGGTAAAGCACAGATAGCTAACCAAGATCAGCTTGACTTTCAAGTTCAAGGATGGTGGCCTTACAGATGGTGTTGGCCTTCAATATCCATCAGTCCAAGCCAGCATGGCCAAAGGTCAGGGGCTATGGGAGCTGTAATCCATCTAGAAGACCACAGGTTCCCCATCCTGCTCAAGGTGCAGGTAAAACAAGGAATGAGAAAAGGCCATTCTTCAAGAGCTGATTATATTAGATTTCAAAGCTCTTTGTTTCTGGCTAGTCCTTGTATTGTTTTCCTCCTTTGGCTAATGCCAACAGCAACAGATCTCAATGACAAACAAATGAAGCAGATTATAGTTCTCAAGCATCCCACCATCCAGTGACTAAGGCTTACCTGAGAGTAAGGCTTATCAAGCTAAATGGGATTTACTTCTGTGCAAATATGCATATGGTTGAGTTCTAAGGCTGAAATGTCACATGCAGTTGTATGGAAGTAAACCGCATTGAACTCGATACAGTGGAACTTACTTCTGAGTAATCACAGGTTCTGACTGTATGAAAATGATCTTTCTCTCCCTAACAGTCATGTAGCATTCCCCCCCCCCCAAATGTGTATGCTACCTGTGAAGCTGAACAGCTATTATGTGGTTTTTATTATTCCTGTAGTAGACTACAGTATCCAAAGTATACACCATGCATACTTCTTCACTTAGGAGCCAAACACAGCTATGTAAAGTGAGCAGCTTGTTTACAGTAGACCCTTATACTGGTAGGGACCTATGCTATCAAATTAGTGGGAAATCAGTATTCTAGTAAACAGAGGTCAGAGATCAAACCCACAATTTCATATAAAATTCCAGTCCATGTACACAAAATATTAAAATTTAAAAAATCCAAGTCACAAGACCATCAGCTACTCTTAAAGCTAATCAAAAGCAGGGTAGGAGTGAAGGAAGTGATATTTAAATGTAACGTTAATCCAAAATTTAATGCAAGAAACAGTCCTATAATGGATCTCTTGTAAACCTTGACAACTGATTGTCAAACAAGCAAAATGGTTGGGTTCCTTCTTATTCAGATGGTGTCTTAAAATGTCAGTTTGAATAGTATTATAAATATATTCCTCAAACTGTACTGCTTCTTATCTGATAATGATTTGGGCTTTGTTGAGAGGCTTTTGTTTTGCCGTTAATTTTATGTAAACTTGAGAAATTGTAACCTCCTTGATGTCTTTGGTTGCCTTGTTTTATCAATGCACATTCAGGGCTCCACTTTTCCAGAATGGTTTTCACAAGCAACGCCTCTTCCAAGGGAACATTAGGAACTTGAGCTCTGCAAGGGATACAGGGGCCACCTGACAACTCACAACATCCTTAGCAAGCTACCATTCCCAGCATCCTTTGTGCCACTTTAGATTGCAAGTGTGCAGTCCTTCCATATATAACTGAATGCTCCTTCCCAGCAAAAATTCTGTTCTAACCGATGTCATGCATTCAGCTGAAGCTGAAGCTGGATTTGGGGCAATTTACTCTTTACTATCATTAAGCTAGTTCACTGCTTCTAAGCACAATACAGTTAACATCGCAGCACTAAGTTCTGAAATCAATAATAAAAAAAAGGAACTGCTGAATAATAAATGAGAAACGGATGAAGAACAGGAGCCTCTGAAAGCCTATCGTGCTCTATTTCTTTACCAAAGACCTGGTTCCCCAGTGCCACCAGATGTCAGCATACACTACTTGACTAAAAGCAAACATGGGACTTTCTGACCGTGAAATCCTAAAAGCAAAGCAGGTTCCATCCATGCAGAGTTGTGCAAACTTGTCCCTCTTTTTGGACAAACTGGATTGTTTCTGTGCTGCCCCACAGAGAGAAGATTGCCTCAGCCCCAAATATCAAATGCTACACATTATGTAGCCTGAATATATATGCAAAACAGTCCAGGTAGATTTCAAACCAATGCTCTCCCAGCCTAAGCTTTCTCAGCTGATGCCTTCATCTTTTCCGGCGAAACTCCAATCTGCAAAACATATTCAGAAGCTCTACGCTTCTGCTGAAGAATACGGAGATGATAAAATAAGAATAGCTTTGCAGAAGGAGCTATAGAGCCATATGGCTGGCATATAAATACAAGCCATATTGTCTATCCTGGTGGTTTTCAAACAATCTGCACTCAGAGAATATTTTTCTACATTTATTTGTCTACTGAGGAACCCCTGCATGTTTGCCACTGCATTCCCATGCGCTGGCAAGGATTCTCAGCTGTTTTCTAGAATGGTGAAAGTTCTAGGCTGAGCTCTCCATTTGCCTCACAGAGTAAAGGGCAGGGATGTTGCATCCAACTCTTCATCTGCTCAGATTGCTAGTGCACCCTAGAACATGTCCAGCTCTCTTCTATGGATCTGCTATTGCTAAGGAAACTTAGTTAATGGCAAGTGATTTCCCTTTTAGGACGCTGCTAATTACTGAGCCCCAGTAATGGGCTTGGGCAACCTGAAGGGAGTGGGCCAGATTAATTTAGGAGTCCAGCTATAAGAAGCCTGTGCAAGGACTTCCCTAGCACAATGGGGCTTTCCCCTCCTCCCTGTGTGCCCCCTATGAGCCTCAGATTGGCTTGCAGGGGTCAGGAGAACCCACAACACAGTGCACGGTGGGAAGAGAGAGGGAATTGTTCCATGTGGCAAGCTGATATGCAAGCACTGATGGAGCAATTGCCATAGCATGCCATTGTTTTCCACCTACTGTGCAGGCAAAGTAGCAGGAGTTTAGCTGCCTTGAGAGATGGTAAGTGCTGTCGATCTAACTTGATCACTTCTCGGTGAAACCAAAATGCTTAAATGCTTCCTGAAAACACACAATTCTTCAGCAACTCAGTGTTTTTTAACTCTGATTCAGCAGTTAAGGCTGGTGGAATGTGCTTAAACGTAGTCCAGAGCTAACTTCTAAAAGGGTAAAGCTTTGAAATATAGAACACAGAAAGCTGCCTTATACCTGGCAGATCTTTGGTCCATCTAACCTGAAACTGGGAACACCAGCCTTCCCCAGCTTGGTGCCCTCCAGAAATTTTGGGTTACAACCCAGATCAGCTCCAGGGACATGGCCAATGGTCAGGGATGATGAAAGTTGTAGTCCATAATACCTGGAAGGGAAAGCCTGGCCTACTTTGACTGGCAGAGACATGGTATTAGCTCTGTTTGGACATAACACCAAACCATAGTTCGACATTACTTGAATGAGCCTTAGGCTCACAAAGTTCCTTCTCCTCTCTCTCACACACACCAATTTGCTCTTGCACTTTTACTTTTGTGGCCAACCATAGCTTGCCGTTACATCCAAATAATTTGACTGGCATTTTCAGTTTTGGTTTACAGGCAAACTATGATTTGTACAAACCATGGTTTACATCTGTAGATTATTATTTTTTTGCATCTGTTGTTGGCTCTGGTTCCATCTACTTTTGGTCTCCTTGGCTTCTGTCCCACCAGCCCCAATGGGCAGTAGCCTCTTAGGGAGGCTGTAACATTCTGCTGCCTCCGCAGGCTACTCATTTCTTAAGCTTTGGTTACCCCTCTGTTATGTCCTGCTTGCCACATCCCTTTGTGACATTTGAGTGGTTCAACCAATTACTGCCAGGGGATTTATCATGTCACTGACACTACCATAATATTTGTTAGTACACGGCAATCAAAATGTAGATACATACTTCAGGTTATACTGTCTGCTCCCTTAAGGCAGAGTACTTTCTGATCAGCCCACTGTAAGAAACCAAATGAAATGACTTGGATAGGTGCATAATTTGCTTACTTCACGCACACATGTGCAGACACACATGCACTCAGACACACAACCCACACACCAGTTTTCTGTTAACAATGTTACTGAACCCTTTTTGAAAACAATTGGTATGTAAAGTATGTTTTGCAGAAATGCCACGCAAGATTTACCTTCCTTCAGGGGAGGTAAATCTTTTCTTGTCATGAATTTGATTCTGTGTTTAGAATCTGCAGAACATTCCTTATCATATTTATTATGTTTCCACCATATTATAACAATTTTAAAGTTAAAAGGTCAGTGGTTTATTCCATATTTCATGGCTGTGTCCCCTTTCTGGCTTGTTTAGGCATCAGGAACTGATCTTTCTTTTGAAAATAACTTTTTTTGTGTGTGTATTAAAGGTCGTTTGATATACAGTATTTAGAGATTGGCTTTTTACTGTGGGTATAAACATGATGGAAAGAATAATGAGAGAGAGAGAGAGAGAGAGAGAGAGAGAGAGAGAGAGAGAGAGAGAGTGTCCTAAATTGAAATCAAGCTGTACCAGACAAGGAAGTTGATTATAGATGGAAAAGATTTATGGGGATTTCAATCAGAGAGGCTTATGGGCGTAACACATAGAGCTGGTTGTTGTGGATCATCTTGTTCCATGTCCAGTTTTCACACATATGGAATAAATGGAATCTACCCAAATTCCAAGCCCCCAAGGCTTTCTTTAGCTTTGTAATTTACTCTTACAAGAAAAAGTTTTTGTGTGTTTTTTTTGAAGGACAGTAATCCCACCACATATGCATAGTGGGGTGGGGCGGGGGAGGCAAGTTCACTTTCTAGTTGATTGAGAATTTTTGGGTTGGGCTTTAAAAACAATAATAACAATGCAGAGCAGTTTGGAGAAATACATGACGAATCTATATAATCCAGTGCAATAGTTTCTCTTCCATAAAACAGGCACAGCTTGGCGAGTTCAAGAATTTCTCATTTGATTATCATAGGTTATAAAATCACTATTAAAGTATGGAGTATATATAAAGTAAAGTTATTAAAGTTGGTTTTGTTTCAACATTAGGGGTGAGTGGTGCCCTCTGGAAATGGGATGGCTATCAATTCTAGTCTTGCTGGAGAACACACAAAGAGAGCTCGCCATGTGGGAGTCTTTGCAAACAGACAATTGTGAATTGGACTTTTCCTTATTCGTTTGCAGAAAGCGTTCGCGCTCCCAGTTGGTGGATGACCTTGTGTTTTGCACTCTTCCTCTTCCATTTGGGATTTTGACTGATGGAGAACCAAACTAAATGTCTTGAGGCAGTTGTTGACATTTCTATCACATTCACATATGAAGCACATGAGGTTCTGTTTATAAAGAGGTGGGGAAACTCTGTTCCTCCAGTCGTTGTTGGACTCCAACTTTCATCAGCAGCCAGTGAGTATGTACGGGGTTGGTGGTAGTTGTCGTCGTTGTTGTTTAGTCGTTTAGTCGTGTCCGACTCTTCGTGACAGTTGTAGTCCAACTGGTCCACTAGCAGAAGGGAGGGAGAGGTGATTCCATTCTTACCTCACACTACTTCATTATTGTAAGCAATGGAGCAATGTAAGCTCAGTTCTTCTATTTATTTTCTTTATTTACTATATTTAAATAGAGCCACCCAATAAAAAATTTCCCTGGGTGGCTCACAGCATGAAATAATAACATCCAATTAAAAGCACAATATCATAAAATAACAATTTGCAGGATAAACATTTCCGTCACAGAGAAGAATAAAATCAGATAATTAATGAAATAAACAGCACATAAACAGTGGTTCAGAATGCCAAAGTCAGAGCCCTGTGAGGATTTTATTTTTAAAACGCCTCAGCAGAATCACCAGCTTTGGGTGAAAGAAAATCAATCAGAGGTTTCAGGATTCTGTCTAGTTCTACATATCTCAGGAGGCAAACCACCTGAAGTGGTTCCCCATCCCTCCTGTGCAGGGCTGTCTTAAGCATATGAGGCGCTGGGGTGCAAAGATCTGCCTGCCCCCCCCCCAGGTTGCCCAACCCCAGGCGCGCAGGAGGGTGGAGCTGGCCAACCGCCTCAGTGTCTCGCTGGCTGGGTCGCCTCCAAACTCGCAGTGCAGAGCTGCCAGCAGCAGAAGAGCTCGCCGCGGCACTCTGACTGACGGGCGGGCTCTTCCCCGGACTCAACTCTCGGGCCCCGGACTCTTGGCCTGGTGCCCCTGAGAGCCCGGCGCACAGGTGCCCCTTACCCCTAGTGCCTATGGGTAAGACGGCCCTGCTCCTGTGAGGGGACAGGGGATAGGAAACTGCTGTCATAAGCCAAAACGTTACCAGATAGTGCTTTGGCCGAGGCAAGGTGATGTGCTTTATCCTTCCAATAGCCAGACCACCCTCCCGCTTTCTCTGAAGTGAAGACCAAATCAAGTGTGTGCTCCTCCCTATGTGTGGTCTACTGACAACATGGGACAGCCATGAAGTCCCGAGCTGCTCCAGACAAGGCAGGCTCAGCATGAACGTTGCCAGTTCTACAACACTGACTTGGGGTTATACAACCCTGCACTCAAGTTGACCTCTGCCAGCTCAGTAAAGGAGACCATTGGGTAGCACCAACAGCACCCCCAATCTTTCCCTCAACAGGTAAAGGTATTCAAAGCCAACTCCGAGACAAAGGGGCTTTCTGGTAAGCAGAATAGATGTCTTATGGGCCACAGCAGCCTTCTAGCACCAGGTACCCTGGGGGTAGCTGGAGGCAGAACTGAGTAAAATCTGCTCCACCCAATTCACCCACCCAGGTCTCAGCTATGCAAGTCGGGTGAGCTCCCTCATTCATAGCTAAACTATGGCCTTATTATGTACTGATGTGGCACATAATAAGAATTGCAGCAGCACCGGACCAGGAGCCTCTGTAGTCAAGTCACCAAGTTACCTGCAAGGTAGGATCAGTAGAGGGATGGCCTGAAGCCACTGCTGCCCCCTCTTCTTTTCTGAATGCTATAATTTACCATAGTATACCGTATTTTTTGCTCTATAAGACGCACCAGACCACAAGACGCACCTAGTTTTGGGAGGAGCAAAACAAAACAAAAAAATATTCTGAATCTCAGAAGCCAGAACAGCAAGAGGGATCGCTGCGCAGTGAAAACAGCAATCCCTCTTGCTGTTCTGGCTTTTGGAATAGCTGCGCAGCCTGCATTCGCTCCATAAGACGCACACACATTTCCCCTTACTTTTTAGGAGGGAAAAGGTGAGTCTTATATAGCAAAAAATATGGTACCTTCTCCTCCCAGAAAAATATTGCAAAAGGATGCCTCTATAGCACACCCTTTACTCCAGCACCTCCCATCCCATCCATCCTGCACTTGCAAACAAGTGAATGCTTCCCACTTACCCCATTTTAATTTTTAAAACCCCTGGGAATCGACAGCCTCATAGCGGACCATGGTAATCTTGGTGCTTAAAACCATGGGGACATAACTTCAGTACTGAGAGCTGCAGCAATATTTGCATCTGGCTGCTCCCTTGGAATCCTTTCCACCACTCCCAGGCCTTGAAAGCATTTGCAATCACGGACTTTCAGTTTGGTTTTGATGCCTTTTAAGGACTCCCTCCGTGATGCATTGTTTCCTCTGCTCTCCTACCCCACCCCTCCCATCACACATAGATGTTTTCCAGTGCATGCGAGCGCTGCTGAAGCATGAGAGATGATGTTACCATTGTAAAAAAGGGGGGAACAGTCTTTGAAGTGGCTTTTGATGAGATTCCTCTTGATGAGATTGTGCATGACACTAACCACAAAGGAAAAAAGCAGATTGAAAAGAGAGAGTGGTTTTAAGTCAGAAGCAGCAGCCATATGAGCGCAGGGGTAGAACAGCATCATTAAAAACTTAAAGCGCTGATCACAGCTGTGCAAATGCGAGGAAGGGGCTTGCTCCCATGTTTTTAAGCTGCTGGGAATTATTCTTGGAGGCCCTAAATCCAGATCTTCAATGTAAATGTAGCTCCCATGAATCCACCCCCACAAAAACAAAGGCCCCATTTTTTAAAAAAACAACCCCAAAACTTGGCTTCTACAGCTATTGCGTAGGTGGAACTTAGCAAAATGTCTTTTTTATTTTTAATAAATTAATTGCCTTAAGGAGATCTAAAGGTACTTTGAGAATCTACCACTTATGGTAAGGGAATATATTTCCTAAAATTGTGAGGTGATGATTTAAAAAGTCATTTCTTTGGAGTCAGTGCCCAGAAGCAAAAGGGGCTACATGTTTTTAGATCTTATCACAAACCAGTGCCAATTAGCTGTGGCTTCTCAGACGTCCATATGTGTTTAAAAGAGACAATCTGCACAATGGCATCACAGTATTTCCTGCACAAGAATGTTTCCCCTGGGTAACGTGGAACACTTGAAGTGGCACATAGTTGTGTATGTTACATGTAAAGATGTCTCCAAGATGTCCTCTTGACATCTTGGACATAATCTTTTATGGGGTCATTTTTCCTCACAGTCATGTATTCTCCCTGCAGCCTGAATGTAATTTGTGGGTGGGTACTTTGCAGATATCCATTGGAATTGGCTATATCTGTCTCCTGCAACCTGGTGCTCTTCAAATATTTAGGACTCCAATTCCCATCATCCCTGATCATTGACCATGTTGGCAGGGGCTGATGGGTGCAATATGGCGGATATCTCTTTCCCCCATACTGAAATGTCACAGCAGTCTCTATGATCTGTGCCTTAGTCATGCTAAACATCTTGATACCCATATTCCCTCTATTTCACCTTGTAATCTATTCTCAACATAACATCCATCTAGAGAACAATGCCTTTCCCCCTGAAATCTGTTCCTCTTAATCTTTTTACTATCTGGATGGATGGAGTTGTACCTACATTTGTCTTAGCATCTGTTCATTTATCTGTTCATTTAAAGCATCTATGCTAACTACTCTTGGTCTCATCAAACAAGCAAAGCACACTTGTAATCTTTACAAATATATACATGGCAGTCATTTTTTATCTGATCTACATCTTTCTGCATCTGATGGAACCTTGGACTTGAAGAGAACTACACATGTGCTTTGCTGTACCCAAGCCATATTTCTGAGCTGTCTTCCGAGCTCACAACTACTTTCATCTTTCCCCTTAAAACCTTTGCTGTGCACCTTTTAAATTATGCACATGTTGAGGGGCTAGGAAAAGAAAAGGTGCTATTTCACGATCTTCCATGACGGTAGTATGAAAAAATGTGCATACACAAGCACATTCAGGCTCTGTTATGTATATTGATGCTGTGATAATAACTTCCCTGTTAGAACAAAACAAGGCCCATCTATCCTAGTATTTCTGCTTCCAAAAGCAGCCCACCAGATGCCTCCAGAAACCCACAAGCAGGGCGTGAAGGCCATCTCTGGGTGTTTGTCCCATCATCTGGTGCAGGGAAGAGCCAATCTCAATGGTAGAGCATCTGTTTCCCATGCAGAAGGTCCCAGATAGATCTTGCTGAGCAACTTCCAGGCCACTGTTCTTGTGATTCTTTATCATGGGCAAACCAGACTTGGACAAAGAGGGGAGCCCTTCAAATCTCTGAAATCTCCAGGTAGGGCTCAGACAGACTCCCTGTCTGAAGAGCCACTGCAAGTCAGGGTAGACAATACTAAAAACTAGTGGGTCTGACTCAGTACAAAGTAGCTTCATATGTTCCAGTGGTATAGAAACACTGCTTCTGTACTTCTGTGTTTAATTTAGCTATCATCACAACTAGTTGTTAATGATTTCTGCTCTGTGAAAAAAAACTATCTAAACATCCTGTTATGATGTACTATGTCAAGAAGTATTTTCTGTGGTTTGTCTTCTCCTGCCTTCTCCAAGATCCTGCAAAAGTCCTCCATGTCCTTTACAGTTCTTGATTTGAAGGACTGTCAGGAGGGCAGTCCTCTCTTTGAAGGGCTGCCCTCTTTGCCCCAAGTCTGATATATATTTAAGCACAGGAGCTTGGTTGGAACATGTTCACCAACCATTAGCACGCGAGAAAGTCCACATGTAGCCTACAAGAGGATGATAATAATAATTTCAAATCTGCATTCATTAGCATGTGGAAATATTTATGCAAATCTGCATTCCTTTTGCCTTTATCATTTTTGGGTGATGCATTCCCTCTTTTTTTCCCCCGGCAGTCCATTAGCGGCTACCCTGATGGCCTCATCCCAATTTCATCTCGGTGCTCTCATTGGTTAGGGAATACAGGAGCTGTAGTTCAACATCTGAGTTGGGGGGACGACAACACAATTTCCCAGTCCCTATTGTAAAGAACTATTCAGATTGAGGGTGCCCAATAAACAAACACAAAAATAAATGGGCATTCTGTCCAATGTGGGCTTGTATTTCAATCACACATCCAACTGAAGGGATTTAATGCTCGTTTGTGAAAGCAACCTGTTTGCCTACTTCTGTTTTTCTAAACCAAATGAAAAGTAGGAAGGGCTGTGGCTCATGAGCAGAGCTTGTGATTTGTTTTTTTTTATTTGTTTTTAAATAATTTTTTTATTAATTTTCCAACATATATTAAAACACAACACAACTGACAATACACAAACAAACAAACATACAAACACGTATAATTTCATAACCTCTTTTTCTTAAACCTTATTTCAACGACTTCCCCATACCTCCCTTTTCTGCATCCCTGTTTTAAACTTTTCCAGCAACCCCTAATTTCAATTACTTATAATTCACTTTCTTTAATCCTTTTTCTCTTACCCAATTATTTGTCACTGCAATTCTGTTTTACATTACCCATAACATTTAAGCACTCATCAATTTTACAACAGTTCTTAAGATAAATTTTAAATTTCTTCCACTCTTCTTCCACCGTCTCTTTCCCTTGGTCACGAATTCTGCCAGTCACAAATTCTGTCATCTCAGCCAGTCCCATATAGTCTATCACCTTCGTCTGCCCCTCTTCCAGCGTGGGTAGTTCTTGTGTCTTCCAATACTTTGCTAAAAGAACTCTTGCTGCTGTTGTAGCATACATAAAGAACGTCCTATCTTTCCTTGACACCAATTGGCCTACCATGCCCAGGAGAAAGGCCTCTGGTTTCTTATGAAAGTTACACTTAAGTACCTTCTTGATTTCATTATAGATCATTTCCCAGAAGGCATTGATCCTTGGGCACGTCCACCAAAGGTGGTAGAAAGTACCTTCAGTTTCCTTACATTTCCAACATTTATTATTGGGCGTCAGAGCTTGTGATTTGTAGGCCAAAGATCCCAGGCTCAGTCCCAAGTATTTCCATGTAGAGCTAGGAGAAACTTATCTCTGAAATCCTGGAATGCTGCTGGAGAGCTGGAGACCAAACTGATCTACATGGACTAATGCAGGCATAGGCAAACTCAGCCCTCCAGATGTTTTGGGACTACAACTCCCATCATCCCTGACCACTGGTCCTGTTAGCTAGGGATGATGGGAGTTGCAGTCCCAAAACATCTGGAGGGCTAAGTTTGTCTATGCCTGGACTAATGGTACGACTCAGTCTAAGACAGCTTCCTATGTTCCCTTGTTCCTAACTAAAAAGCCTAAATTGCTTAACCTTTCCTCATAGAGAAAGCTAATTGGGATAAAGGAACAGTGTTCACCTCCCATGATACATATGAAGCGTAATTAACCTAATATAAACAGATCTCTTGTTACCCAACTTTTTTGTTTGTTTTTTTAACCAAACATAAGAACCCCATTTAAATTGTAAATTGACAGTACTTGTACATGCAATTTTATTTTCTTCACAGCTGCCAGATGGTGGGGAGCAGATGATGCTTTGCCACTAAAGAGGGTCTGAATTTTAAACAGTCGAGATCATAGCAGGCTGCTTCACAGTATCCCCCGCCCCACCCACTTTAATCCTTGACTAAAAGGACTGGGTGCCCTTTTGATCCCAGCACTGAGCAGCCAAAACCCAGACACCACTTCTTCTTTGTTTTAATCAGCGCCAGACAAAGAGAGGAAAGGACCAATTGATCTTCTCTCATTTGTCTTCGCTTTGGGAGACAAACAAGCAAAGGTTGCGCCATTCCAGATATAAATTGACTTGGAATTGTGTGGTCACAAATCACAGGACATTTTCCTTCTGGAAAGTTGGCTGATCATCTCTACTGGTGTCCTTGCTCTGGTGTCACCTGCTGCAAGATGATGCGGTGGTTCTGGCCCAGAAGAATAAGGCATTTTAATATAGTATGAAAATGAGCACACTACCCATATGTAATTTGTGTACATGCTGTTGCTGACATTGCCTACCATTCAGTGTTTGATAACCACATAAACCTACCATGTCTAATTATCCACCCCTCGCTTTTCCAGTCTGGACACTATCCTCTTCCCAACTGCACAATTTCCCCCACAACTCTGCATTTCGTATCCAAGTGGACACGAAAAGAAAATAGTGATTTGATGATAAGTGCTTTTGTACAGCTGTCTGTCTTTCGGAGCTCCAAAAGAGTGTGCTTCAGTGTAGATTGTTTAGGGTTTGGTTCTCCATTCAAATAATAGTTCAGTCATAGTAAGAAGCCATCATCTCAGCTACATCTTCAGTAGAAAGGGATCAATAATAAAGTTCATCTGAGGAACAGAACTGGGAGAAGGATGAAATTTATAAACTTTGAACACCATTCTGAGAACTTTTCTTATGGTGGTTTATGGGGTTTTTAAGAAAGAAAAAATGAATGGCCCTTATGGAAGGGCTGTAGCTCAGCAGTAGCTGGAGAGATTCAAGCCCTGCCATCTTCAGGTAGGGCTGGGAATGCTCTCCACCACCATCTGAAACCCTAGAGAGCAAACAGTGCTGAGCTAGATGAAGCATTGGCCTGACTTACCCAGGCCCACTCAGTCCTACTTAAGTTCTCAATGTACCTGTACAATGTGTTGGTGTCAGTTTTATCCCTCAGTTCAAGAATTGCCAAGGTATTTCAGTGAAATTAGAGCCCACTCTCACCTGAAGGAAAATCTTCCCTACGAATATTTAACCTCCCTAAAGTTAAATAACCAAAGCAAAGGACTTATTTAATAGTTAAAACAGGTTCTCTGTTCAAAAACCAAAAGTGACTAAATAGCAAGATTAGGTCACCTCCATGCCATACATTTAAAGTACTTTGTTTACCCCAACGAATTCTGGGAGCTGTTGTTTGTTAAGGATGCTGGGAATTGTAGCTCTGTGGGGGTAAACTACATTCCCATTATTCTTTGGGATGAACCATATGCTTTAAATGTATGGTATGGACTGACAATGAAATTTCACAAAGAATCTCACAGGATTTTTCTTTTCACATTATTGACATAAAAAGCCTCTGCTTCCTCTCCCATAATGTAGGTGGTTCCATGCAACCGAAAGCCCTAACTCCCTCCTAGCTTTTTGTTCCTTTTTGAAGAACAAACAGAAAAACCTTCAAGGTCATACTTTCAGTTGTACATTTCTACAGGAGTCCCGAGTCCTCATCATCCCAGAGGTGCCCTACAGATATTGTTGGACTACAACTCTCATAATTTTCGACCATTCACCATGTTGGCTGGGGCTGGTGGGTGTTAGAAGGCACCACATGAACTCCCCTTGTACTAGACTGTCTGTTGCTTTCACTACAGAAGATTAACGTGACCACCTCTGTAGAGTTTGGCTTACAAGCTTGGGAGTTGAACACAATGACCCATCTTCCAGAAGAGTAATGGCAGAAGCTGGTCCCACTGGAATCCAGTGATTATTATTATTATTTTCATGGTCTCTTCCAACTCTACAATTCTATGATTCTATGAAGTATAAAAGTCAAATGAGTTGTTGGTGGCAGAGACCTCTTCCCAAGATGTAATAATGGAAAATTCCCTTCAAGAACTGGTGTTTAGACCTCACAAAAATGCGCAGCAAATTGCACTGTGATTTATTTGTCAATGTCTTTATAGGCTGGGCGTTACTTTACCCCACAGCTGGAGTCAATTTTTAATATTTAAAAGTGGAAAGAAAGCAAAACCTAAACACATACAGATTTGTCTGTTTTAGATTGTGCTTTCCCCAAACATTACCGTTTAGAGCTGAACCCTGAATATATTTCACTGGGGGAGGGGACAGCTGGCATCCTAACTCTAGCTGGGCAGATTATATAGAACGGCCTCCTAAACTGCACTTTATCTGATCTGGGATCCGTAACCACTTCAAGGGTCAGGAAATTGCTTTTGCATTATGCCCCTTTTCCCTGATAAAGAACAACAGTCTGTGTGTACGTTTGCCTTCAGTATCCAGTCTCTTGTGGGGCAAACACTAACGGCATCAGTGTCACCCAGGAGATTGCAGCCACAGAGATAAGAAAAGAAGAGTCATTCTGTTGTCTGGAGAGATCACTTATCGGTTCGTATGGCGAAGGCGTTTTCAATGGAGCCCAGCGGCGGAAGCACACAGCTAGATTGAGGCAGCACCTGGGGCTGAAATCTCGCACCCTTACGATTTTTGTATATTATTTTCACCAACATATGCATTTTTATGGGCACTTTACCTACTATATGCATTTCTCTCCATGTTATTTGGCTGAAGAACTGCATTGCAAAATTCAGAAAAGTGTGAACTTTGAAGGATGGTTGTGTTTCAGTTCTTGAATTGTACCAGATAGTGGAGATTTGACAGGCTCACCTTTAAACAGGAAGTGAATCAAATTTCTACCCTGTCCCTACTTTGCAGAGCAGGTGCACATAGATCCAGCAACTCCTCTCTTCTCAAAGAACCTGTGGGGCACCCACTTTGGATTGGGACTGTGGTGAACGGATGGTCTAACCCTTTTCTCTCCCTCCTCATGGCCTCCGCTACCCAAATTGTCCCTTGCCTAGAGTTTTTATCAGCCGCAGAGGGGAAAACACACAGGCCCTTGCACCTGCATGTTTCCTCCTCTGTGGCTAATAATTGTTTTCATTTGAATTATGGTTGTGGCATGCACACACTGTAGCTGCTTTTAGAAAAAAGAATGGCACATTTGGGAGTTCCAGTCATGGCTGTCACATGTCCTGAAGTGGGAGAAGGGGTAGCTTGAGGTGCTCCACTCCCTTCATCTCTGACAATTGTTCATTTTGGCTGGGGCTGATGGGATTTGGAGTCCAACGACATCTGGAGGGCCACAGATTCTTCATCCCTGTTGTAAAGGTCTCTGCAAGTCTATTTCCAGCCCTTTCTTTAATGCCAACAATGTGCATGGACCTTTATTGAGTACAAAAGGAAATTGAGTACAAAAGTCCCTGCCTCAAGGAGCTTACAGTCTGAAATTCTGTGGTAAAAAGGTAAAAGGTAAAGGACCCCTGGACAGTTAAGTCCAGTCAAAGGCGACTATGTGGTTGCGGCATTCATCTCGATTTCAGGCCAAGGGAGCCGGCGTTTGTCCACAGACAGCTTTCTGGGTCATGTGGCCAGCATGACTAAACCACTTCTGGCACAATGGAACTCTGTGAGGGAAACCAGAGCACATGGAAATGCTGTTTACCTTCCCGCCACAGCGGCACCTATTTATCTACTTGCACAGGCATGCTTTCGAACTGCTAGGTTGGCAGGAGCTGAGACAGAGCAACGGGAGCTCACACCGTCGTTGGGATTTGAACCGCCGACCTTCTGATCAGCAAAACCAAGAGGCTCAGTGGTTTAGACCACAGCGCCACCAGCTTACAGTCTGCAATTCTGTACAGGGAATATGACAGAGGAAGGGTGCAGGGGGGAGTAGCAGAAATGAGTGAAGTATGGGTAAACAGAGAAACAACATGAAGATATTTCAGTTGCATGTGCTCAGTCTTAGTTACAGTAGAGAGCAGAAGGAGTCAGTGAGTTATATCCTGCTTTTCAGCCAAGATTAGCTTACAAAGTCACTTGCAATTAAAATCCACACAGATGTACAATAAAATCATGGATATGTTGGTATGTGTATGGCAGTCTCTTCTAGCTCCTGGCGGTTGATGACATAGTCCAGGATCCAGCCTCTTCACCCCTGAGTGGGAAGGCGGAAGGAGCTGGAGCTGGACTCGGGGGCTGCCTGGTGGTAAAGAGGCCAGCCCACAGAAGCAACTGTTTAGTTAAGCTGCAGAGTATTTTGGCCCCTGGCTCTGCGTGACACAGTCCAGGTTCCAGACTCTTCCCTTCAGAGGGAGGGGACTGGAAATGGACTTGGGAGCTGGTTTACAGCGAAGAGGCTAAGCCACAAAAGCAGCCCTTATCTGTGTGTTTAGCCCATAAATGCTGTGGGCTTAGAGCCGACCCAATACACCTTGCAGCCTGAGGCAAAGGAGAAGATCGTGCCTTCCCCTATTCTGTATACAAAAGTCAACAGTTGAATCTCATTTCTACACTGGCAACGGAACTGTGTGCCCTCTGCTACAGCTGAGGTAAGCAGGCTAGCTTAGTGGCTAGCAAGGGATACCTCATTGTACATACAATTCTTCTCTTCAACACCTTTCCAACATCTGTTGCCAAAGGCAGTCACCTCACTCTGCCTAATGGTAGGGCTGGGCCAAAGTGGAACACATATCCTCAACCAATCTTCTTCATTAGCCCTGTCCTAGCTATAGTATCTACTCCCCCATCAACCTACAATCAGCCAGTGCACAGAGATGTTCCCCAGGGATTTTCCTCTGGCTGCCTCCACTATCTGAGATAAGACTGGGTGCTGACTGGGGAAGGGCCTTCGGAATAACGATGTCCTACATATGGAATTCTTTTTCCAGGGAGGCTTCCCTGTCACCTACATGAATTTCTAATGGCACCCGACCTTTCCATTTTCCCAGACCTTTTAAACCGATGTTATATTTTATGCTGTTCTGTTGTTGCTGTTGTTCTGCTCTTTTATTTATTGCAGTTGATTTATTGTATATTTATTGTTTTCTGTCTTTTAATGTGAATCAACCTGGAAATACTTATTGTTACAGGATGCTAAATGTTTTTGGTTTTTTTAAACATTTAAAAACCACATATACTCGATTTCTGAGCTGAAAAACAAGGATCAATCTTTCAGGTTTTTGTCCAGCCTGGAAGGGTCTGAGCATTTTCAGCACTTCATTCCCAACAGCCATCTTTCTGAAAGGATTTTAATGAAGTGAAAAGCAAAAGGGACAGCAGCCTACTGTATTTAAGAGTGTGACATTATGATATTACTTCAAACTGAATGCTAATCGAGAACTTTGCATTAAAATTTGTTGTTGTTTAGTACACACATTTTACTATTGTGCTGAATAAAAGTAATTAAAACAACAACAACAGCCATCAAACATATTCATATGGCAACAAACCATCCCAGATGGTAACCACAGGAGAAATTACTGAAAATGCATGATCCTGAATAGGGTATGTAAGTGGCATGTGGCCTCTGGAAATAATTCATGAAGGAATGCAGCATTTTCCCAACTCCTGTGCTAGAAAATAGCCATCACACAGGAAGCTGCTGCATAGAAGAGGCCAAGGTGAGGAACTGTCTCCAAATTACCACAAGACATCAGCCCTCACATCAGTTCCTATAAAAATATACTGTAGGAAATGGAAATCGACCCATCAGGCTGATGCTACTTGACCACTTGTTTCTTGTGTAACACAACTTAGCTGATATGTTGATTCTGTCAGTATTAAACCTAATTGTGTAACAAACATTACCTGAGGTGATAAGAGCTGCCTCACCCATTTTCAGGTCATTAGCTGGTTGCCTGAAACAACAGAACCCTGTGTGAAAATTGCAACTCACGTCTGAACATGCCTTGTGTTTCTAAAGCCTGATCTATATATGGTGCAGAATGAAGCAGAAATAGAACCCCAAGGCAATATGACGGGTTGTACCACTCCAGACCACGGGTGGTCAATCGCATTCTTTAATTTGCCCTCCTATTTTATTGATTTGTTTTTTAAAAGGAAAAAAAAATCCTACAGATAGAAAGCCAGAAGAGCAGCAACTTGGCGAGGTTACATCCTTTCTCCTGACATGTTATAATTTACTTAGAGGAAGCTGCTGCTTTTTCACACACACAACAGCATGAAAACGGAAACCCAGTGACTGTGGCCTGAAGTTGTATGGCATTCTACCACCTCATTCTGCTGCATGACTAGACCAGGCCTCAGATCAGGGATGGTGAACCTGCATCCTTCCACATATTAGGAACACGAGGAGAGTTCTGCCAAAGACCCATCTAGCCTAACCTCCTCTTTTTGCAGTGACCAACCAGTTGCCTGTGGGGAAACCCACAAGCAGCAACAGGTCCCATCATCTTTGGTCATTGGCCATGCTTACAGAGGCAGGTGGGAACTGTAGTCCAGCAACATCTGGAGAGACTCAGGTTCTTCATCCTTGTGGTAACTTGATGTGTGCCAACTTAGTGTATGTTTGAACAGGTCCTTGCTTCCAATGCATAAAATGTGAAGCACTGTATTTCCATCTTAGGTCTCTGCCCCCTCTGATTCACACACTTCCCTAACCCTTTCCAAATCAAAAACAAATATGTGTCCCACAAACATGTTTTGAGGGATTCTAGCATCCGCAAAGAGCCTTGAAAAACCTTCCGCTGGGAGGGAACAGAGTGTTAGTTATTATTGTCATGGAGATGGTAGCATGCAAAGAAACACAAAGCATTACACTCATTCTCAGGCTTCCTCTTTTCCCAGACTGATGCTCTGTTTGGTAGAAGGCTCTTGGCAAATGACAGCCGCTTCCAGCTCCACAGAGACGCTCTGTGTTTTAGTAAACTGCATATGGAAACATGAACACATTTGGAAAAACAAAGGCATGCGCCTCTGCATGGCATATCACACTTCATGGCCAATTTCAGCCTCAGAGCTCTATTGTTCTGCTGGTGATTGGCACCAGTCCCCCTGAAGGCTGCCATGGGTGTGTTTACCAACATAGCTCTCGTCTTTAACATACACCATATGTAGGAATCACAAAGAAGAAGAAGAAGAAGGATCCCATTTGGTAATGCTGATTGGACCTTTTAGCTTTTCTGGTCTGCATATTGTCTTTCCCCCTATGGAGTCGAAATGGATGCCAAATGGAGCCAAGGATACATAAGGAAAGCTGCCCGCTAGCCATAAATTTGTCTTGCTTGAGCTGGGGAGAATTGCACAGAGCAGCTCTTTTTTCAAAGTTTTATACATACTGTTGGAAGACAGAGGTTTAACTTCCTACTGGCCTGGCCAAAATATTGCTCTTTCCTGCCTCAGTCTGGTAGAGTTGTTGACCACGGACCACACAATTTGGTGGCCTTGAAAGCAAATGCAAATAGGTGGCTCACAGAATCCAAGATGGCGGCACCATGTTTTGTCTGTCTCCTGGGTCTGCAGGCCTCTCAAAAGCAGCCATGAGGTTTCAAGTCCCAGCCACTTCTATACCTGGCCATTCTTAATGAATATGTCTAATCACTTTTATAGAGGGTGGTCAGGTGTCCTCTTTTATAGAGGAGAGTTCATTATTCAAAGGTTTGTCGAGTTCCAGTCCAATTTAAAGATAAATGCTATAAGTAGGGGAGAGCAGAGGTCCTGAATTCCCCCAGTTAGCACCTGGGGAAATTCAGCACACTGAGCAGGCACACAGGCCACCTGGTCACAG
Organism: Podarcis filfolensis; assembly: GCF_964270895.1. Classification (NCBI taxonomy): domain Eukaryota; kingdom Metazoa; phylum Chordata; class Lepidosauria; order Squamata; family Lacertidae; genus Podarcis; species Podarcis filfolensis. The sequence goes on from NC_139603.1 coordinate 67,676,199, forward strand.
ACTTCCCCAATATGGTGAGATGTACTGTATTTCTATTTTAATATTATATCTTATGTCTCAAATGAGTAGACAGGAAAGTAAAGCATTTACATAGTGCCACAGACTTAAGAGGACATGCCAGACAAGAAGCCAAGACAATAACTTTATTGCCTCTGTCTAACAAGTACAGAAATAAGAAAGTTTTTGCGCCGGACAGTTACACCAATGCCACCTAGTGACTAAACCATATAATGACACTATCCACCCACCCACATGGCTTGAGTTTTCAAGGCAAATAGCAGTTTGGGGGAGGGGGCAATTCTTGTCAGCAGCATAGCAGAGGGAAAAGGCTTCCATTTCCTCACTCCACCCTACTGTCTTGACGCTACCCCCCAGGACTGCTATTTGCACCCCCCCCCAAAAAAAGAGCTTTTTGCATTCATGCAGTCAAGGGCACATCTAGTGTCAAGCAAAGCACTGCAGCCACTGATTCGTGCAAACTCTTCCTCCTCACCACACCCTGCCCCTTTTAGTCTTCTCCATGCCTCAATCCAGAAAGAATGTACAGATAATCATTTTGAGGTGGAGAGGAGAGAGAATCACTTGATATTTTTCCTACGGCTTTTGCCTAGGAGTAACTTGAGTTATGAGGTGTATATCTCATGAGTCTGCAGGGATGTATAGTTTCGAATGCATTTAAATGCCTTCCACTTTCCTTACCCAGTGAGATATTTGCTGACAGCTTAGGCGGGACGAGGTGCTCAGCAGCTCTCTCGCTCTGGGAGGGCTTTAGGTATATTTCATTTCTGCTGCTCCATTTCGTTCTTGCAGCTGTAATTGTTATCTTTTCCCCCAGCATCCATCCCTCGGATATCATCATTGCCGACCTGATCTGAAGGTCTTAAAATACTACCAGTCACATTGACCTCAGTCATGTTCCTGCAATCAATGCACGAAGGAAGAACTCTCTTTCCCTCAAAAGGTCTCTGATCTTTCTTTCTTTCTCCCTCTTCTATTATAAAGAGAAATTAGGGTTGTTGTATGTACTTGTGGTTATTTTACCTTAGCCTGGAAGACATCCAAGGCTCAGACTGAGAATTGTGGATTGAAGGGATTTAAAGCACTCCCAAAATGCACCAGGAGAGCAGTAGAAGGACTTCACAGGGCAGGATTATTTGAGGAAAGCCACAACTGTTTAAAGTGGTGTGATACTGCTTTTAATGTATAGTGTGGACGAGACCTAAGGATGCTTTTGAGGTGACATTCTTACCAATGGTTCCCTGACTTCTATAAGAAAACAATTAGCGAAGCATTTTATAAAACTTCCAATTGAAAAATATGCTTCAAAACAAATATGGATGGCTGGAGCTGGAACAGAGGGAGCTTTGCTTACGCAGCCTCATTTTATGCAGTTCCTGAAATCTTCTGAAGCTCCTCCATTCTTCCATCTGATCAAAGTTATTTCCTTCTTGTTTGTTTCAGACTTCTTTTTTCCGGATATTTCAAAAGTATTTCCCCTTATTTCTGCGTAGTTTCAGAACGACTGCCAGGGGCAGCATTTTATTTGATAAAAAAAAAAATACATTAAATAGGGTTCTTTTGTCTGTTTTTACTTTCTTTACCTGGTTTTATGTCTTGGGGAAAATTAGTTTTTTCTCCAGATGTGTGTGAACAAATTGGTACGTTTCTGTTACGTGCGTGTAAATCACACTAAAGTCAGAAAAGAATTACTTCCACTTGTTTTGCAGAGCAGTAGTTGTACAGGCCTGTTGTTAAAAACAAAACAAGTAATCCCTCTGTATAATTTGAAGAGTTGCCTCTTCAAACCCAGCAGGACCTGTATATGGTGGGGAATTCTAATTCAAGGTAACAATGGTGCAAATTAAAGCATGGTGGGCTTTGTTTTCATATTGAACAACTCAAGACACTGGCTTTGCCCATCATAACTTTTGAACCACCCACTGCTGGGATTACTCCCAAAAAAATATAAATCTCGACAGAAAACATGTTGCCAACCCCTGGCATATATGAAAACAGAATTAACTCATGGAAACGAGAAATCTTTTTTCCCCCCACTGAAATTTTAGATGTGGAGTGGGGGCGGAAGAGAGACTTTTGCATTGTTCCTATTTTTGCAAAACCCCAAAATTTTGACCTAATACAACTTGACAGTGTCCCTTTAAGCTTTTCATGATGTGGATTCTTTGAGTTATTGTTCACTTGTCTGCTTTTCATTTATATACGTTTTCCTTCAATGCAACAACTGGCTGGTTTACTTTTAATATCACTGTAGCACGCAAGCAATAAAAGAATGACATCGCTTTCAAACCTACAAATCTTTTTACTAAGAAAAGAACAAGAAAAAGGAACGGGACTTGGAAGAATGTAGCAGGAATGGTTGCACCTGTGGGTTTTCTGCAGTTTAAAAAGAGTGACAGAGCATCACGTTCTGAAGAATCACACATAAAGCTTCTTGCTAATTTCTTTTGGCAAAATACCAGGGTGGGTAGTGGATGAGATTGCCTTGATGTTGCTTGTCCATTTTTCTCAGAGAGTAGCTCAACTTTCAAGGGACTCAGCTATACAGCTGCAAATAATACATTTTAAGTGTGTTGCAAAGTGCAATATACAAATGTGACACTAGATGGCGATGGTGAGCTAAGGCAAATTCAATATATTTTTCAAAACATTTTTTTAAAAAGGATTTCCACAGTGTTTTTTTTTATATGTGTGTAGATTCCACCAAGGAGCCCTAAATGAGTCTCCACTATAGCAAAGGTACAATGTGGGGAAGGTAGAGAAGAAAGAATGTTATGTTGTTTCTTTTCTTTGAGCAGCAACTTTGTGGAGGGGGAAAGTGAGATATGAATTGAAATAAATAAAATAATTTGAAATATTAAAAAAAACCAAGAAGGATGTTACCCAATTAACTAATTTTGTTAGCATAAGGATTTGGGCTCTGGCCCAAAGAACGAAGCAGTTTAATTTGGCACAGTCTCACTTGTCTGAGAGACCAATAGCTTCTACAGGCTGTTGTAGAAATAACCATTTGTATATATACCTCTCTCCCGGTTTAAATGTAGAAAATGTCAAGGCCATCTTTATCATGAAACGAAGTGAAGTAACTGCTTTAGGTGACAGAGTGGAGGCCCTTTTTGTGACTCTAGTCTTCTTTCTGCATCTTTAAAACACAAACAGTAAAAAAAAATAATCCAGGTGCAAAAAAAAAGTCTCTGACTGCTGCTGGAGAAAGAATGTGACATATTTCTTCCTTCTACACACCATAGGCTGTCTTGAACTTTGCAGGCACGTGTGGAAAAACCCAGCATGAGGCATAGGTGCCAACTCTATAGGACCCTCAGCCCTCCCAACCCAAGTCTGTTGGGATGGGGCTGAGCCCCGCAATCTTGAGGGGCCGGGTCTCACAGTGGCAGTGGTGGGCTTTCTCGGGCCTTGCAGAATGACACGCGTGATGTCACACATGTGAGATGTGTGTTGGATGGGAACTTGGCCCCTCTTGCATGAGGACACCTTGGAAGTATTCTGTTCATCTTGGTTCTCAGTCCTGTCGAGATTCAGGAGTGTTCAGTCATGTGAGTCCTACCTGTAGTCTATGGCACACCCCCGACACAGATTTACAACATCCACAATGACAATGTGGGCATATGACCTATAAATCTGCCTTATGCAAGGTTAGACCATTGGTTCATCTAGCCCAATATTATCTACTTTGACTGGCAGAGCTTCTCCATAATCTCAGGCAGAGAGTTTGCCCCCATTACTTGCTGCCTGGTCTTTTGAAGGAAAGGCCGTAAGCCAAGATCAATTCCCAACAACTCCAGGTAAGGCTGGGAGAGAACCATGCCTGAAATCCTAGAACGTCCCTGTCAGTCACTGTAGACAACACAAGCTAGATGGACCAATGGTATGACTCAATATAGCTCAGCTTCCTAATTTTCCACGTGTTCCTGAACTGGCAATACCAGGAACTGAACTTGGGACTTTCCTCAAGAAAAGCAGGCACTCTGCTACAGAGCTGTGGCCTAACTAACTGCAGGCTTGACTTATTAATAAATGTTTTGGTTTTGGATTTTTTTAAAAGGAATTGAGAAAGTATTGGCAATACAATTTGCAGAAAGTGTCACACGTACGTTAGCATCCTCTGCAAAACGCATTATGCATTTTTGGTGTAACAGCTCTCAGGTCTGAATATTTCTCAGCTGAACGCAGTTGTGTGCTTCATTGCGTAGGGGAAGGGGAAGAGGAGGGGAAACTATCTCCCCCCTTTGCGTAGCAGCTGATGGAAACCATATTGATGGCAGTAGGTAACTTTTTGATTCCGAAATGCATACCATTTTAGTTGCTTGGAGATTATGGTCAGCTGCCATTTTCTTGTTATTTTTAAGTTACAGATATATATATATATATATATATATATATATATATATATATATGATTTCTATGTTGATTTTATTTCAAGACCAGTGTGATTGCATGTTCACTGCACACAGCTTTCTTTGATTGGAGGGGCTCGCGTCTGCATTATATCACTGACAGCTACGGCATTTACTGCGCAATGGTATGGAAAGGGTCATGATTACCCAGAGAGAAACATAAATGTGTATGCACTTACTGGCTTATTTGACTTGGAAGCCCACTGCTAGGTACGGGTACCCTGAGCGTTATAATTGGTATAGGGAAAGCTGCTCGAGGAGTGCAATCAATTTAAAATATTTAAAGAGAAACATGCATGAGTAGGCAATCCATCGTTCTTGCCTTCAACAGGCTGGCTGTTCCACATTACATCGCTAGAAGCAGTAACAGCTTCTTACAAGATTTACTGGGGCCCATCGTTGCACAAAGGGCAGGGAGTTTCGTGTAAAACAGGGTCAGTAATAGTAAAACCATTGACCTTTCTGCTCTCTCCTGGAGTTCATATTTATTAAGATAGAGTAAGAGAAAGCCATAGTCTTGGTTCCCCCGTCACATTTGTTTGTGTGTGAGCCTTTCATCTGCAAACAACCGATGTTATGGACAGGATTTTGCATTTGTATTTTCAGTGTGTGTGCATGTGTTCTTGTAGCTTTTGTAATATGTTGGGGCTGTTGCGAGGGAGGAATGGCATTATTGATGGTAGAAATGCTTAAAAATAAGTTAGAAATTTAAACTTTTCTGGAAAATGAGGTGTTGTTCATCATCTAAGATGTTCAGTATTGAGTGTATATAATATACTGTATTTGAGTCCTGTAAGGAGCAGACTTAAAACATGATAGGAAAACTTATACAACAAAAAGCAAGTAAAAACAAAAAATAATCGTAAAATTCCTGAGCTTATTGCCACTCTGCTTTCTAATGCAGAGTAGTGAAAAGGATAGCAGTCTATATAGCAACTTCAGTCACTGTTTTATTGAATTATGCTAAATTCTTGGGTTAAGTCTAAAGTTCACTCTGTACAACTGTACACATTTACACCCCCACATAGAATTTCTGTGTTTTTGAAGTCTGATTACAAACAGTGAAGTATTCTCAGCTGTTATGGGCTACTAGAAGAAACCTTTCGTTTTGCAGCAGAACTGCTCAGGGGTGAGTACAGTGAAGTAGGCAGGTTGTGGATGACAAAAAAATATTTGGAATTTCTGGGTGGTGAAAATGAAGACCTCAAAAATGTAATCTCTTCAGTTTTGGTGAATGAGCAACAGGCCTGCAACTGTGGCAAAGGCTCCGTACACACCATACATTTAAAAAACAGTTAAAGCACATGAGTTTCTCCCAAAGAATCATGGGAACTATTGTTTGTTAAGGTTGCTGAGAAGTGTAGCTCTATGGGGGGCAAACTACAATTTGGTCTAATATACACATTTTTGCAAAGCATATTTCCCCTAATATTTATATTATCCATACAGACACACACACTTTTATGCATACTTGTCTGTAGAGCTGAACTGAACAGCAAGATTCAGAGAAGTGCGAATTTCAGTCTGCTTTGTGCTTCAGAAAGTGCACACTAGGTAGATTCACCTGTAAATGTGAACTGAATCCTATTTCTTCCCTCAGCCCAAATTGAGGGACCTCCTTTGCACATGTTTCTCTGCAGACCCAACATTAGTTTAAATACAAATAAGCACCCACACAGTCCAACAGCGAAAAAATGAAACAAAATGAAAACCTACTGTTTATGTTTTCAAAACTACTGCCACAGCTTTATTTGAAATGCCTTGCACTCCAGCTGGGCAAAAAGACTGCCTTTCTTAATAGAACCTGACATTGCTTTTGAAATCATCCTTGCTCTGTGAGCTTTCGCACAGTCCAGCAGCACAGAAATAGCCTCTGAGCTGAAGCATGATCAAAAGTGGACTTCTATTATTTAATGCATCATTGTGTATGTGTAACACACCCTGGGATCTTATAGTGAAGGGCGGGTAAGAAATCTTATAAATAATCAATCAATCAGTCAGTCAGTCTAGACAAGGTACTTGCCAGATTATGCCAGTCTTAGCTGATGAAAGGGTTATACTATTACCATCTTGGAACATATCTATGGTGAAAGCTTTTAACAGAAATAATAGAAACTATAATGGAACTGGAAATATTTCTCTATTTCCATGTATGATAAAGATACACACATAGAATCACAAAGCTATACAAGTCAGGTGTGGGGAGCTTTGGGCCATCTAGTTGTAGCTGAACTACAAATCCCATCATCCCTGGCTCCTCCTCCTCCTCCTTTTGAACCCAGCCCAGTTCTTTTTCTTCTTCTGCACTGACTCCCACCACTTAGCCCTGGAGATGCGGAGGGATGGGAGGAGGGAAAACCTTCTGGACAATCTATGCAATAATTTGCAGAGACTGGTGTTAATTGGGAGAGGGGAGGAGGACAGACCCTCCCTCCCCTGAGAGTGTTTGCAATAATTTGCAGTTGGCTCCCAGCAAGCTTGCAAGCTGCACACAGAGCACAGTATTCTTCATAATAATAAAAACCCATTTTAAATGGTGTTTTTGCCCACCTGGAGATTCAAGAACTTCACCTATCAGCTAGAGCACACCCTCCAACATTTCTTCAATGAAAATAGGGACGTCCCATTCCATAATGATAATTTTACTATTTATACTCCACACGTCTTACTGGGTTGCCCCAGCCACTCTGGGCAGCTTCCAACATATATAAAAACATAATGAAACATTAAACATTTTAAAAACTTCCCTATACCGGAATGCCTTCAGACAGCTCGGGGGGTCGAATAACTCCATACCCTCCAACATTTCCCCAATTAAATTGGAAAATCCTACCATACCCTCCAATATTTCTCCAATGAAAACAGGGACATCCAAAGAAAAGTGGGACATTCTGGGATCAAATCAGAAACCAGGATGGTTTCTCTAAATCAGGGATGTCCCTGGAAAATAGGGATACTTGGAGGGTCTGCTGCTAGGGGCCAAGGTCCCTTCGCCTCTCCCCAATAAAATATTTAAGGGGCCCAGCATTGCCATTCAAGTTGTGTGTGCATCATGTGATCTATTATGTGGGGCAGGGCTTATCTCCCTCCCCACCCCCAATATTTTATTCAATTTGGCACCCCTGCCTAGAGGCAAACGTGGAGACTGCAGGTCAGACCTCGAGATCTAGCAACCCTGGTGATCGCAGCAACAGCAATGATGAGACACCACAGGAGGCTCTTCTATGGGGCATTCCTTCTTTCCTTTTATCTCAAACACTGAAACAGTAGCATCATAGACAGCAGGGATCTGGGGAAATATAGGTCTCCAGGGTGCTTGAGGCCTTGTATGGATTGTAGACACCCTACCATTAGTCTATGGCCCAGATGCACGGAGTAACTGGAGCATATAGCCATACTTAGAACTTAGGCATCCAGGGTGAAGGAATGGGTTTCCCAAAACCCAAAACTGACTGTGCAGGCAGTTTTAAACTGCACCAAAATCCCTATTTTTCCTTAGCTAAAATGCATAAACTTGAGCCGTTGAGCAAATGCATAACAAGAACACAGCTCTCTCCTTTATCAGTTTGTGACGTCAAGGATGACCCTGACTGTACCAGTAGAACAGAGAAAACACGTCTGTGCCTTATCTTATGTTCTGACCACAAAGACGCACAGACCCAAGTCTGGGAACAACGCCAGAGTGTGTTCTTGGAAATGGTGACCTCTGGCTCCAAGATAAGAGTAGGAACAGGAATATCCTTTTATGGTCAGGAGTGCAGGAAGGAAATCCCTTTTATGGTTAAGAGTGCCGGAGCAGGAACATCTGTGATGTCAACCTGCGTGTACAAGCTGATGTGGCTGGGGAAGGGGGAGAGGGTGCCTGGAGGATATATATACTGCATGAAATTTCTCATTTCTTTGGACTTGCTGTGGACACACCACGCAGGTGCCTTTCTGCTGTTCTGGAGAGCAGAAATAAAGAACTCTTTCTCTGAACCAACCCTCGGTGTTATTTGACTTCCTTCCTCCTGTCCGGGAGCAACGCAGACCCAATTGCTGAACTCCAATAAGGCTACAAGGGGAACTACAAATCCCAGGATCCCTGATGCTTGGGATGTTGTTTCAGCATCCAAGGTCCAGGGAGGACCTTTCCATTGCCACAAACACAACCAGTTTAAGTTTGGGAGGAAGAAACTGGGGCAGCTGCAGTAGAAGGAACTCATGACGTTGCTGGCAAACCCACTGCCAACCAAGGCTGAACACCATTAATGTTCAGCCTAAGTTTCTACTGGGATTCATCTGGCTTGGATGAATCCCAAACCGGAATTAAGATTGCCGGAAGAAATATCAACAACCTCAGATATGCAGATGACACAACCTTGATGGCAGAAAGTGAGGAGGCACTAAAGAACCTTTTAATGAGGGTGAAAGAGGAGAGCGCAAAATATGGTCTGAAGCTCAACATCAAAAAAACTAAGATCATGGCCACTGGTCCCATCACCTCCTGGCAAATAGAAGGGGAAGAAATGGAGGCAGTGAGAGATTTTACTTTCTTGGGCTCCATGATCACTGCAGATGGTGACAGCAGTCACGAAATTAAAAGACGCCTGCTCCTTGGGAGGAAGGCAATGACAAACCTAGACAACATCTTAAAAAGCAGAGACATCACCTTGCCAACAAAGGCCCGTATAGTTAAAGCCATGGTTTTCCCAGTAGTGATGTATGGAAGTGAGAGCTGGACCATAAAGAAGGCTGATCGCCAAAGAATTGATGCTTTTGAATTCTGGTGCTGGAGGAGACTCTTGAGAGTCCCATGGACTGCAAGAAGATCAAATGCATCCATTCTTAAGGAAATCAGCCCTGAGTGCTCACTGGAAGGACAGATCGTGAAGCTGAGGCTCCAATACTTTGGCCACCTCATGAGAAGAGAAGACTCCTTGGAAAAGACCCTGATGTTGGGAAAGATGGAGGGCACAAGGAGAACGGGACGACAGAGGACGAGATGGTTGGATAGTGTTCTTGAAGCTACCAGCATGACTTTGACCAAACTGCAGGAGCCAGTGGAAGACAGAAGTGCCTGGCGTGCTCAAGTCCATGGGGTCACGAAGAGTCAGACACGACTAAACGACTAAACAACAACAAGTTTATACTGAGTTGGGGGAAAGCAAACTCTCATCATGATGGAACCAGCCTGCTTCCAAACCACCACTAACCTTCATGCCAGGGTCAACATGGGGTCCACTAAGCCAGGTGCAGCAAAAGCAGATGCTCCAACCAAGGTCAGTATTATATCTCGTCATATTTTGGTGCAATCCACAAAGCTTTTCAGGATACAGGGAGCCACGGTCTTGGTATGTGTAAAAATGGGCAAGTCATGCAGACTTTGCCTCAGTATCAGCATCGCCTCCAAAACCGCTATGTGGATTGACTCTCCGCCATTTGAGCTTTGTGTAATGGGGTCTCTAGCTCTATTTATTCTCTCAAGTCTTTGAGGAATGGAATTTACAATATGTATTGCAAGTTAATGCTCATTGACACAGGGGGATAGCTTTGTATCAATTACCCAAGATTTCAGATGTTGCTACACCATTTAATGGTGCATAAGAAGTATGTAGCATTAATTATATAAGTTAATAGTCAGAAGGCCACATGAATTTTTTATGGTGGAGTTGTGTCTATCTGGAAACTTAATGAATATGTCCTCCTATTTTTTAATTAATCACATCAGTTCCACAACTAAACACCTCAAGGCAAGAGGCCTAATTGTTATGCTTATTTTGGAAGGGTCCTGGTTTTTCTGGAAAGGTAACAGTATAAATACTTTAATAGCCATGAATAAAACATTTTCTAAATACATGCAATGGGAGATGCAGCTGTTCATGGGCAGAAGCAACAAGGCAGTTTTGTCTTCAGGAATGCAAAAGGATTATAGAGCCCCTGTGCTCAGCTTCCAGAGGTGTAACAGCCCTGTTAGTTTGTCACAACAATATAGAATATTTTGACACTTTAAAGGCTAACAGATTAATTTTAACTTAAGCTTTTATGGTCTTGAGTTCACGTCATCTTATGTGTCGGATAAAGTGGACTCTAATCCACCAAAGCTTATGTGACCACAAATCTGTTAATTTTTAAGGTGCCAGAAAACTCTTCTCTCTTTCTAGCTCAGTTAGCACCAAAAAATGAAGTAGGGCTGCATTGTGGTTCAGAGAGTCAGCTATGAGCCAGACATCTCTCGGCACATTCATGAATTCATTGTGTGCAAATCCCTATAATTTTATCCCCAGTGTGTAATATAAGAGTGCTGACCATCTTTGCAGGGTTGTAGTAAACATTCCCAAAATACTGACTCTGAAATGGTTTGATCACTTAGGGGAAATGTTATTGAAACAGTAGTAATAGTAGTAATTTATTATCTGGGGATTTTCCCCCCAGCTCTTGTCTTTCCTGTTAAATTAAGATCCAGTGACCTGCTTTACACTCAGTCACACCAAGGGCTGTAGCTCACTGGATCTGTTTTGCATGCAAAAGGTCCCAGGTTCATTCCCCAGCATCGCCAGGTAGGGCTAGGAGAGAACCCTGTAGGGGACATTGGAGAGCTGCTGCCATGTAGACAATACCAAAGCAGATAGACAAATGGCCTGACTCACTATGAGGCAACGTCTTGTGTCCTAGGTAAATGGGCCATGGATTAAAACCACTGCTGCTGGTGATCTACAACTCATGGACCTGAACCTCCTCCAATTACTGCAAGGCATGAAGCCTATATTCCTGATATAACATTATGGCATGTAACTGAACGGATATAAACTGGTTTTGTACTTCATCACTCAGGAACTCCCCTGAGACGACAACAGGAAGTTGATTGTGCAGAATGCATAGCTTCTACTGACCCATGGATAAATACTGAAACCAATGAGGGCAGAATAATATAAGGACTCTGGAGATCAGGTTTGGTTATAAGTTACATTGGGTTGCCTTGGGCAATGTAAAGCGACTAACGAATTTAAATAATAATAATAGTAATAATCTGCATTCATAGAATAAGCAAAGCAGACTTGTCCTAAAGTCCAAACAACAACACCCACTTGTATACATGGTGGCATGCCAGGGTTGGCTCAGGTGTGACACAATGCATTACACTTTATGTTGCTGCTACTGGGGCTTTCTGATGAATGAAGATGTGTTGCTGTCTGTCACTTGACCCAGCGCCTTCCTAAACTCAGGATTCCTTGTTTTGAAAAGCAAGTGAGAGTCTATTAAACCAGGAGGCCATGTCACCCTCACCTCTGCATAACCTTTGTGAAATTATTCCTAATGCGCTGCTCAAACCAGGGAGAAGCCATTACCTCCCTCCAAACAAAAATTCAATCTGCAAACAAACGAGGGAACTCAACCTATGGAAATTGGTTCAAACTGAAGAGGCAGCTTGGCATTCCTTACCAAAGAGGTGATTTGTTTTTATAACCTCTTTAACTAAACAGCCCTTAACCCTTAAGGCATGAAAGCATCCATCAACCCGAAGGGAATAGTTAGCTTAAAACAATTACTCACACAGATTTCTCCCTCGTCTCTGGAGCGTAATGCTTATCATTTGGCATTTGCTACATCCTTAACCTTTGGAAAGACTGCCAAACTGCATGAGAAGCCTACAGAGGCTACCCACCCCCCTCCGACCCACCTCCCTTTCAATAGGGGGCCTCCTTTGTTTGTGTTTATGGTGACTCTGCGTTGCTGCAAAAAGGTATCAAAAATTCCACGCGGGCTTCCCCAGAGCAAAGGCCTGCTAGTGCCGGGCATTGTACAGGTGCAAAGTTATTCTAAAGCCTCCCTTTAGAACGGGGAAGAGAAAGAGCAGAGCTCTCCAGCTCAGCTGTCATTACTGCAGCTGTGGTTACAACACAACCAGAGGTTTCTGGGAGCAACACAACAGGCCTCTTTTAAAGGCAGCAGCCTGTGCTCACAGTCCCTGAGAGGATAAAGTCACCGAGACTGGCCTGAGCACAAGTCTTTTAATAGCATTTGCAGGTCAGGCTTGTTCAAACAGCTTTTAACAGTTGGGTAATTTTACATTTTTAAAGACGAAAACGTCAACAATCTGATCCTCTGTGAGCTGACCCTTGGACTCTTCATAAATTCGGTCGGAGAGCATATTCTTATTTATCCGCGTAAGAGGATGGTTTCTCTGCCGCAGCTGACTTCCCACTTGGAAAGGCAGGGAATGGGTCTGTCAGTGATCTGGTTACAGTTCCCTGATTGTTTGCCCAGGCTGAGCAGGACTGGCGTCAGTAAATGTAGCCTCTCATACATGAGAATGGCAGCAACAGAGCTCAAGGGACCAGTGGGAATCCATTATCTGTAACAACAACAGAGCATCTACAGTTCCTCCTGCCCTCTACTTTCAGGGAAGGAATTTGGATCCAGCTCCACAGAACCTGACACCATACTGTGTAAATGGTATCACCTTCTAGGAGGCTTCATGCGTCCATGGGTGTCAAGCAAGGCTTGTAGGACAAGAACTTTATTGCATCTCTCCAACAAGAACGAAAAAGTAAGAGGAAACTCTCGACTCTGCCCAGCCACAACTAAATCCAGTGCCTCTAAGGAGCAAACCATGCACAGTAGATAGCTTTAGGCTGTTGTTGTTTAGTCATTTAGTCGTGTCCAACTCTTCGTGACCCCATGGACCAGAGCACGCCAGGCACTCCTGTCTTCCACTGCCTCCCACAGCTTGGTCAAACTCATGTTCGTAGCTTCGAGAACACTGTCCAACCATCTCGTCCTCTGTCGTCCCCTTCTCCTTGTGCCCTCCATCTTTCCCAACATCAGGGTCTTTTTCACTAGCTTTAGGCTAGTGGTAGCCAATGTGTTGCCAAAGTATTGCCCTCTAGGTGACTACAGCTCCCATCATCCTTGACCATTGGCAGTGCTGACTGGGGTATTGGGAGCTGTAGTCCAGCAACTGGAGGGCTACCCCTTCTTTAGGCTGGGGTGGGTACTGCCTTCAAAATGTTTCCATTTACCCTGTTAAACCACTCCTGCCACATTTTCCCGCAGCTCCCCTCTGCTGAAACTCAGTACCCATGTAAGCCCCTCTTATAGACGCCAATAATAAATATAGCATTCATCTTCTGAGGGCAGGGTGCCTGTGAACTTCAGGTGCTGGAGACAAGTTGCCTTTCTACTAAGCTTCTCAGAAGGTTTTGATTGGACACAGTAGGATACAGGCTGCTGGACTAGATGACAGTAAGTGTGTTGCCAAAGCCCCAAACTAAGGACTAGGCAGAAGTGTGACCTTGTATAGTAGTTAGGAGAGGGGGAGATGATATTATTATTATTATTATTATTATTATTATTATTATTATTATTATTATTATTATTTAAAAGCTAAATCAATCAAATTTGCACTTTCCGAAGCAATACGAGAACCAAAACACAGCAGTGTTCAAAATTCACACTTGTCCAAATTTTGTGATGCAGTTCTCCAGCCAAACAATGTGTACAAAATTGCATATACTGGGGTTAAGTGTGCATAAAAATGTGTATATATTGGTTGAAATAGCACACAAATGTATTGGGGAGGTGTGAATACATTTTGCAAAATTGTGTGTATTATGCAAAATTGCATACAAATGTATGTATTCAGAGAAATTCATACTAATATGCTGGTGAATTGTCATGAAGACTTTTTAAAAATGCAAAGTGATGTGGAAATTTGGAGAACTGAAGAGTGGGAAAATGAGAAACTGAGAGAAATTGAAACCAACAGCTCTGCCCACCACTTTCTGTGGCAACCCTGTGCCCACCATAACTTCTAGTTCCCTCCTGAGTGTATCCCATACCAAGGTGTGTTTGTGCTACTCTGGCTGTTAATACAGTAGAGAGAAAATACCCTTATTTTCACATGTGCCCAATGCGAGACAGAACAACACACAAAAGCAACGCACCAAAGTGTGCACCAAACTGGCACGATGAAAGGCAAGGAAAGCTATGCAGGGGTCTGTTGCCATCTCATCCCTGACTGCACCATTGTGCAGCAAAGGCTCGCTTACTTGAAGGTTTAACATTCCACAATTAACATTCTTACAAGTCAAGCAGCAGCTTGAAAGGGGATCTGTCAGCTAGTTATATTCTTGTTTGTCTTCCTCCACATGGCCACAGAAGAAACGGTATTAAACCTGATACGCCAAAACTATTCCCAACAGAGATACGGCTGAACTCCTGGAATAACAATGTAACATAAACACAGTCAAGTACAGAAGGAGAACGGAATGGGAGCCCCGACCTTTTCTCTTCCCTCTGCTTTAGTGCAGCTTTCCAAGTTGAAATCTGGCACAGCCCAACCTGTTACTAGCTACGTTTACTGTCACAATGGGATAGAACGTAATATGCTCTGCTGGAATTTAGCTATGCGCGCCAGGCCAAGAGCTGTTCCCGTGAGAGTCACCATACCTCACCTTGTCCTGGAGACAGCTGTGGGTCAAGTCAACCCCTGTTGGAAGCCAGAGCAGCTGACACAGAACACATTCGCCGCATGTTGATTGACGTGTAGAAACTGCAGGCCCTGACCCAGAATCTGCACTTTTTGTTGGTAATAATGCTCACCCTTCAAATGACCAAGCCTCAGAAATATGGCCTGAAGGGAACAGACATAGAGCCTCAAGTCTCAAGGGAACAGTCGTTAGGCCTGCCAATTGGAGAGAGTGCTTGGCTGTGGCCACATTGCATCTTGAAAGTCTAAAGCGGTGAGAATGCGAAACCTGCGGGACCAGAGATTTACAGAAGATTGGAAGAAATATATGAACTATTTGAAGAGCAACTGTAATCAACAAATCACGCTAGTAGGACTACAAGAAGCTTTGTAAGGAGAAATATATGAAATCTTGCAAAGAAGAGAAAGAAGAGAGACATTAATTATAATATTTAAATGTAATAGTGAAAGTAAGAAATGTAAATTACGGTAAGTGATAAGATTGGAAAATGTTCAGATGTGATTAATGGAAGTAAAAAAAGTGTATAAGATATAAAAGTATGTTTAATAATGGTTGAAAATTCCAGTTACAGATAGGTAGCCGTGTTGGTCTGCCATAGTCAAAACAAAACAAAAAAAATTCTTCCAGTAGCACCTTAAAGACCAACTAAGTTAGTTCTTGGTATGAGCTTTCGTGTGCATGCACACTTCTTCAGATACACTGAAACAGAAGTTGCCAGATCCTTCTATATAGTGAGAAGGTGGGGAGGGGTATTACTCAGAAGGGTGGTGGGAATGGGTGATTGGCAGATAGCTGTGATGAGCCTGTTGACGACTCTTAACGACTGCAATAGGTCTTACAGGAAAAAGCAAGGGGTGAGAAGGTGAAAAATGGCTTTGTCATGTATAATGAGATAAGAATCCAATGTCTTTGTTCAGACCAGGTCTCTCCATGGTTTTAAGTTTGGTAATGAGTTGCAATTCAGCAGCTTCTCTTTCCATTCTATTTCTGAAATTCCAGAAATATGCTTCCCAATATTAGCTGACAAAACTATTCTTCTGTGAGTTGTATCATCAGACAAAGGAATTTCCATGACTTGTCACTCAGCATCATTGCCAAACAATTTTTTCACAATCAAGCCACAGGCAGGCTTAATCAATTTTTCAGCTATCATATGTGATTTTCTTCTGTTGAGCAATCACTTCACCCATTTGGTGAGATATAATTTGCCTCTTATCTGAGACTTTTCCTCATTTTTTGAAATATTATTGTTGGCATTTCTGCTGTTCCAAAAGCCTTTCAAAATATTGAACATTCTTGTTTGCCAGATTTCCATGTTCTGACAACAGATGTCTTTTCCTCTTGTTTGGTGCCATTTTGGAATGCTTCTCACCACAGATTAAGCACATAGACTGAGGAACGTTGTCATTTTCAGTCTGTGTGAAACCGAGACTCAGATGGCTATCCACATATTGTTGACAAACTTTCATTTTTGGAGATTTGCTTGGGCCTGCTACTGGTGCCGAATTAAATGAGACTTCTCCAGCACTCTGTTCGAACGACAATTCTGGATCACAACTAGGATTGTCCTCAGTATCATTTGCTGCTCTTGCTCTCATTTTGAAAAGCTATCTATCCATATTCTACAAATAATAAAAAATATGCTATGCTATACTGAAATGTTTCTTTGATTGTCTGTGATTCTTCTTGTCACACTTGCCATCCTCTCCTGCCGCACCAGTGTGGTACGCTACACCCTTTGAGAACCACTGATCTAAAGGCTTGTATAAGCTTCACCAGCTTTTCCATAGAACAGAGATGAGGAACCTGAATCCCTCTAACTATTGCTGGATTACAACTCCCATCACTCCTGACCATTGATCTGGCTAGCTGGCTGGCTGGGGCTGATGGGAGTTACAACATCTGAAAGGCCACTGGAAAGTGGCACCCCCTTTATACCTTTTTACCTTTTCCCAGTCCTTCCCCTGTCTTGCTTATTTCTGGGTCCTAATCTCTGCTGCTTAGTTTGGAGTATGTCAAGGATGGAGGAAGTGGTAGACTCCAGGCAAGATCCTCTTTTTGTCATTCAGTGAGATCATCAAGAGAACAACTAAGTGTGAGTGATAGTCAATTAAGTTTTACTCAGCATAGATCCATTGAAATGAATGAACATGACAGAGTTAGGTCCAATATTTTCAGTGTGTCTACTCTGAGTAACACCTAGTTGAATACCACCCAGTAGATCACTCAGAAAGTTCTGAATCTCCCAAAGCAGACTAGCATACATAAAACTATCTGACATCCATAGAGGAGCACAGGAAGGTAGGAACCAAAACTCTCCAAACAAAATGATCAGAGCATGCAAATGTCTTCTCTTTTCTTTTTTTATAATAATATTTATTAAAATTTCAGAGGAAATACAAAAATGTAAAAAAGAAAAAAAAGGAGACAAAAAGATACAAAATACAGAAAAATAAAAATGGTTAAAAACAAATCAGTCATTCCATATCCTATCTTTCATCTGCCTATTTCCCTGACTTCCTCACACCTCCCTTTTTTGTATCCTAATTCAGTCATTGTTTCAGCAAATCCTTTCTTATATTCTAGCTTTTAACCAATTAATTAACTCTATACATCCTATCCATCTTTCACCATATTCTGGTATTCAATTTACCTTACTTTATTTAACCTTATCTTACCATAAAATACCTTAAAACTTAAAAAACTGAATACTTATTTATCCTTATATCATTTCTGCTAAAGCCAGACAATTTCATTCCAACATTCTCCCTAATATTCATTAAATTTACACTAATTCCCAAAATAAAAGTTTTTCTTTATAGACTCTTCCAATTTTCATCCAACGTCCCTTCTTCCTGGTCTCGGGTTATCTCAGTCCTTACTATCCATTCCATCTAGTCCATCAACCTGGTAGTCTGATATCCGAGGCTCTTAAATCTCTTCCATGCCCCTTCTGCAGATCTTTTTCTTCTTGTTTATACTTGCACTTTTCCTTGTCTTTTGTTGGTCTCTTTCTTAGTTTCTTTCCTTTCTCCTTAGGGAGTAGGTCTCCGGGGAATTTTCACCCATACTCATGTCCATCTCCC
Organism: Podarcis filfolensis; assembly: GCF_964270895.1. NCBI lineage: Eukaryota > Metazoa > Chordata > Lepidosauria > Squamata > Lacertidae > Podarcis > Podarcis filfolensis. Next base: position 67,694,190 of record NC_139603.1, read on the forward strand.
CACATCAGACCAGCCCATTCCCCACAGTCCCACTCCCCACAGTCATCAATATAATCCAAAAGATCTTTAACAGCATATTTCAAAATCTCTCCAAAGTTGAGAGCCTCCTCAGCTCCAGACTCCCTCTGGCCCAATGGAAGTTCATTCTTCCAAAACAGCGGCTTATGCTCCTGCAGGGCCTCAGGTCTCTCCATTTGTGTTGCTTGAGGTATCACCATAGCTTCCTCCATTATTATCTGCCCTTGCATTTGCCCAGTCGAGCCAGTTTCCTGGATTGGTCCCTGTATGATTTCTATGTCAGTATTCCCTATTTGTTCACATTCACTGATTACAACAGTCATCAAATCCAACTTCTCGTTCATCATATCCACCTTCTCATGCAACTGCTCCAACAAAGCACTTGTCTTGCAAAAAGCAAGCACCAGGACTTCTTCCAAACACATTTTTATTCAAGGTCACAGTCTGGTCCCACGATGTTAATCTTGCAGCTGTGAAATCCCCAAGTAAACTGCAGCAACAATTTGACAAGCTCCCTCTAGAGGATACAATTTCTATTTGTGTCCATCTTTTTAAATCATGTCCAACAAAAGAAAGTTACTTTCAATTTTCAAATATTTTGTTTTTTAGAGTGCAACAGGCAACATTGGAATCAATTTGTTTCTCTTTTTTCTTGCTATCTGTCAAAATGTTCCATTCACAGTCAATGGACGTCTCCGATAATTTCTGTCTCTGACACCCCGTTCCCAGGTTTGAGACGGTGGAAACTTATTTTCCTTTACTCCCTCTCCAGCAGGCTTGAACAGTTTAATTCCCCCCCCCTTTTCTCCTGCTTCCAAGGGGGTTTTAATGGTTATAAATGAAGGAAATTCCGATCTTTATAAAGCGACTTTCCAGGCTATTAGCTTACAAGATTTTTGCTTTAGTCTATTTACAGAAAGCGGAAGGCGGACTTCCTGTTTTGAACCTTCCCGCTTCGGTACCAAATTAAGATATTTCTTGATCCAATTTTCCATTTCTACTCACGGGTACTTGTTTAGAGTCCAATTGTCGACAGGAAAAAGTCAGCGCTCTCCGGCAATGGCAATGCGGCTTCCCTCCATGAAAATAGCAGTCAGTTCGCAGCACCGCGCTGATCACCCTACTTCACTCCGGAGCCCAAAAATGGGGTTCCCCGCGAGTAGGGGAGGCGCTCCTGGTGCTCTGCCGAACCCCACGTTCCCAGGCTTCTTCCACCTGGGATTTCTAGCGGGTCCCCACCTTCGCCGTGGCGGGTAGACCCAGTTTCCACGGAGCCAGTTCCTCCGATCGGAGGAACTCCGCCATTTCGCCGATGGCGCTAACCCAGAAGTCCGATGCAAATGTCTTCTCAAACCCCAAATGTCCACCCTAATAACCGAAAACACACTTTTCCAAACCAGCAAAATTTCAGACATAGCAAGTGCTTCCTGGCACATGGCTATGATATATCCTGGTGAATAATTGTCTTGAAGTCCACGAAAATCTGTGCCAGCCTAGATGCCATATGTATTGGTGAAATTACATAAGCCACTAATCTGTGTCCCACCTCTGAGGTTTCAACTCTGCAAACATGGTCAGGCAGCTCTCATGCAGCAAGGGCACTGGAGCATCAAGAGAATCTTCCACCTTGAAACTGATACACTTTTTAAAAAAAGAATACAAAAAAGAATATGGCATACTAATCAGAGATCCTCACACATTTTTGGCTTAGAAGTTGAGTCCTTATTGTAAACTACTGTGAAAATCTCTGTGCTGAGCATGACTAACCTTTGCCGATATGGTTCCTACCTTAGCTGGAATAAAATTTAGAACTGTAATTATACAGAATGATAGGGTAAATAACCACAGAGCACTAAATGCACAAGTGACTTGTTTAAAACAAGAACAATGCAACAGTGCCTTTGAATCCAAAGAGAAAATTAGACAACTACTGCTTGCAAACTTTGTGGTGAGTCAGTCCAAATACACCTCTAATTCTCCAAGACAATGTGAGGAGAGAGTGTTTCATGCCACTCCTCATATTAAAAGCTTGGTGGGAGGGGCAGGAAAACTTGTTGACTTTCATCTAGTTCAGACCTTCTTGCCCTGCTCCTGACCTCCTGAACGGTGACTTCTGAGCACTGTGTCTGCTGCCGAGTCTGTGCCGTTACTTGCCTGAATAAAGATTTCTTTCTTTCTCATAAGTAAGATCCTTTATCTGCATGTTTTGGACAGGAGCCAGAACAAGCCACTCATAGCTACTATTTTAATTTCCAACAATTCCCACGATATAGTGCCACTCTGGGGTCACTGTGAGAAATCAAAATGGTGGCTCCAAACTTCGCGGCATGTGGGCCCAGGGCAGGCATTGGCTTGGGCCCCAACAGCTGCCCAAAAGTAACCCAAGTTGACGTCAGGCCTGCTGTTCGGATCCACTGAATTAACGGAACTGATAGGTAACTGGAACTTAGCAGATACAACACAGGGAAAACTGAATGGAGCTTCTGGGACAAATGGTCCTCTATAAAAATTAATGCAAATTGGCTGAAAGGCAAGTACTGTCATATAGATTGAAAACAGGCTGAGATGCATAAACAAAGAGTAATGAATGATAAGCAGCCAGGCGCAGAGTTCACCAGGAAGTATCCAGTGGGATACCAGAGGGATCTGGATTGGATCTGGTTTTATTTAACATCCGTATTAATGATCTGGACGAGATGAATAAACAACATGCTAACTCGGTTTATATACATTGTAGAAGATTATAACAAATTGGAGGTGTTGCAAAAAAAGTAAGAAAGAAAGGAAATAAAACTAAAATCCATACACACCACCACAGTGTAGAGAATCACTACCAAGCAACTGGTGAGGCTTAGCAAATCTGAGCTGAAAGTGGCAGGATGTGAATGATGCTGAATGTAATTTGGAAACAGGGACATCTGAAAAACGGTTACTCACTGGGAAAGAGAGATTTGGCACGTGGTGGTGCAAAGAGTTCCAGTCCCACTGTGATGGGCAGCAAGCTTGCTATGGAAATTCAGAACAAGGCACATCTCAGGGTGCCAGAAGGATTCACTGATGAAGAATGAAGAGAACTGACCGGTGAGTGATTTGATTTATGAAGTGTTTGCATCTACAGCAACAGTAGAGGCAGGCCATGTGGCTGTATTCTTCCCTTTGCTTTACTAGGCCTCAGACACTGGTGGAAAGCACTACCAAGAGAACTTTGCATGGCACAGTTCATGCACAACAACACCCACCACAATGAGCTGGGCTGTGACTATGACCATATGAACAAAATAACATATAAACTAACAAGACTATTGTTGTTGTTGTTTAGTTGTTTAGTCGTGTCCGACTCTTCGTGACCCCATGGACCAGAGCACGCCAGGCACTCCTGTCTTTCACTGCCTCCTGCAGTTTGGTCAAACTCACGCTGGTAGCTTCGAGAACACTGTCCAACCATCTCGTCCTCTGTCGTCCCCTTCTCCTTGTGACCTCCATCTTTCCCAACATCAGGGTCTTTTCCAGGGAGTCTTCTCTTCTCATGAGGTGGCCAAAATATTGGAGCCTCAGCTTCACAATCTGTCCTTCCAGTGAGCACTCAGGGCTGATTTCCTTCAGAATGGATAGGTTTGATTTTCTTGCAGTCCATGGGACTCTCCAGAGTCTCCTCCAGCACCATAATTCAAAAGAATCAATTCTTTGGCGATCAGCCTTCTTTATGGTCCAGCTCTCACTTCCATACATCACTACTGGGAAAACCATAGATTTAACTATACGAGCCTTTGTTGGTAAGGTGATGTCTCTGCTTTCTAAGATGCTGTCTAGGTTTATCATCGCTTTTCTCCCAAGAAGCAGGCGTCTCTTAATTTCGTGACTGCTGTCACCATCTAAGACAAACCTGGCTGCATTAGACCTAGTCCAACTTTGTGCTTCTCAGGAGTGACCAGCCATAGGTTTTCAGGAAGCCGATGTTCCTCTCCAGCAGCTAATATTCAGTGGCTTGCTGTCTCCGAACATTGAGGTTCATATTCTCAGTGAGTGTGCATATTTGTGTGCAAACACACATATACACACATGCATGTACACACACTAATTGTCATAGTCTAATACAGGGTTCAGCAAACTTTTTCAGCAGGGGTCCAGTCCACTGTCCCTCAGACCTTGGGGGGAGGACTATATATTTTTTGGGGGGCGTGAATGAATTCCTGTGCCCCACAAATAACTCAGAGATGCATTTTAAATAAAAGCACACATTCTACTCATGTAAAAACACGCTGATTCCAGGACCATCCGCGGGCTGGATTTAAAAGGCGATTGGGCTGGATCCGGCCCCCAGGCCTTAGTTTGCCTACCCATGGTCTAATAGCTATCTCAATACTCTTGAATGTCAGTCATTATGCGCCCAAAGCAGCAGCACCCACAAGGTGGAGGTATCGGCAGTGGGGGAAACTCTATGGGGGGTGGGAGACCCAAACACAAGCCAGTGAGGACTGAGCATGCTCAGAGACCACAGAATGCTGACTGACAGTGGGTAGGGAAAGAAAAACCAAGTGGGAGGAGGAATGGAATGGAATGTCCTGAACCAATCATCATCTTGAACCAATCAAAATCATTTCGTTCTTCAGCCCTCATTGTCATGCCATGTAGTTACATATAATCATTTTTCAGTGTCTTTATTAAGACTTTGACTAATTTTCCTATTCATTAAATGCCACCCAATATCCTCTTTCTTCTACTTACAAAATAATTCAAGATTAATCACAATTGCTATGCCAAGCCTATTCTCTTTTCATGCATACAATGGCTGCCATAAAGTCTATTCTTTTCAGTGTTCCGGAATGAATGTTTGCTATGTACAGTACCTAAAAGCAGCTAGTTCTGTAATGTAAAAGGTAGGAAGACACAGGTCTTTCCAGTTTTGCTTGGCCACAGGCTCAAGAGGAAATGGAATAAACAAAACCATACAGTTTTATGGAATTATTATTTTCTCAATCAGCATCTTACTGAAAACCACCCAAAGTAGAAGCTTGTGTTATGGGGCAGCATATAAATGCCCAAAATGTTACAAATTAAACTTAATTAAAAAGATGCTGTTGTATAACTGCTGATCGGAAGTGAGTCATCCTAACATGTTTTTATATCTAGATATATGGGCTTGTATGTGTTCAGCTGAATTCAAACAGTGTAAGAAGAGATTTGTTGTAGCTGTGCTCCCAGATATAGCACCCTGGGACCAGCTTTGCAGCTACACCAAAGAGATAAGGAAGTCAGGGACAAGTGAGGCTCCTTCTAATCTTGTTGCTTTTTATGGAAATGCTTTATTTCAGAAATGGCCAGGCTGCTTCTTAAAGCGACAGCCGTCAGCTAATTGAAACAATATGCAAAGAACTCTCAACAGTTTTAAAGAAGCAGTGTTAATTAACATGCTTTGCTGCCATATGCCACAGTGTGGGTGAAGCAGCACAACAACAGATGTTTGGCAAGGCAAGCCTGGAAGGGCAGAAAATAATATGGGTTTCTATTGTTGGTAGCCACGCCATCTGAAAGTGCAAGTCCCAAGAAGAGAGTAGCTGCCTCTACGCGCACATTCAGGTACTTTAACTTAGTGGGGCTTTTAAAAAAGGACGTCAACAATACCTCACAGCTCAAATCATGCAGGTGCACAAAGGAGGTGGTCCAATGTGGGCAAAGCTCGATTGGGTCAGAACCACAAGATTCTATGGTTAAATGCATTTGCAATTGATTTCTGTCTGTACCATCGAGACCAGAGCCTAACGTTATTTAATTGAGTGGGTGGTGCTGTGGGTTAAACCACAGAGCCTAGGACTTGTCGATCAGAAGGTCGACTGTTCGAATCCCCGCGACGGGGTGAGCTCCCGTTGCTCGGTCCCTGCTCCTGTCAACCTAGCAGTTCGAAAGCACGTCCAAGTGCAAGTAGATAAATAGGTACTGCTCTGGCAGGAAGGTAAACGGCGTTTCCGTGTGCTGCTCTGGTTCACCAGAAATGGCTTAGTCATGCTGGCCACATGACCCGGAAGCTGTATGCCGGCTCCCTCGGCCAATAAAGCGAGATGAGCGCCGCAACCCCAGAGTCGGCCACGACTGGACCTAATGGTCAGGGGTCCCTTTACCTTTACCTTTACTACTGCAGTCTCCTTTTCCTTGCAAGTTAGGGTGGCTGTATGCTCAATATGGAAGAAGGTTTCTTTTTAAGAGGGAGAGAGAAGGAACCATTTCAGCACATGCTAATTTCCCCACAAAGGCAACACTATTGCGACAGTGGCATCTATGGTGGCAGGGAAGGTAGAAACTTCCTTTTTGTGCAATTAATAAAGCATCAAGAATCCTGTCCTGTATTAAAATTGGCCATAAAAGAACCTGACATTCTAAAGTTGTATGTGAGGTTTGCATATAAACTGCCTGATCCTGTGAAGTCAGCTACAACACACCTAATCCCGTTAATTTCCATGGACTTAGGCATTTATTGGTTGATTTACTTATTTGTTTATTTGGGCAATTTATATATGACTTATATTTGAACAAACCTCAAACCATTTACAGCATAGCTTGAACTGTCTTAAACAAACAGCATATACAAAAAATATCAGGAAATTTCTGTGTTCTATAAAATACAATTAGCAACTGTCATGGAAACTTGTTGAGATTTCTGCATTGCAGGGGGTTGGTATAGATGACCCTCGGGGTCCCTTCCAGCTCTACAGTTCTGTGATTCTATATGAAACAGAGAATTCTCTGTGGTATCAAAATTAACATGGCACATAGAAACCAGTTACAAAAATACAAGGAAGATTCCTAATAAATAATCAAGTAAGATATTACAAATGAAAAGCAACTAAAAAGTATAAGTTCAGCTTTTTAAAATAACATGATAGACAATTGGGGGGGAGATTCAACCCATTTCCCAACCACCATACATCAATGTGTCAAAGCAATCTAATTTAATTCCCAGCAATAAACACAACGTAATCTAACTGCAGGGAGACTAGGCTAGGTTAATATTTGTACATATGCAGCAGTTCTTGACAACAGATTGCAGTGAGATACAAGGGGCCTGATCCACAAACAGCGTATTGGGTGCAGGTGGAGTACTTCTGGAGCAGGGTGGTGTTGGTTGCTGCTGCCTATGGTTATGGCTTTGTTAATTCTAGTGCTTTTAAAAGATGTAATTCATTTTTAACACAGCTCTTCTCTTTTTTTAATGCTGCTCTTTTTAACTTCATAAGTTCCTTGCCAAAGTGATTGTTGTGGGTTGGAAGAGCATTGTAGAAATATTAGATAGAGAGACCGATAGATGATAGATAGATGATAGATGATAGATGATCAGATAGATAGATAGATAGATAGATAGATAGATAGATAGATAGATAGATAGATATGCTCCAGGGGTTAAAATGAAGAGCCCAATCTTCAGGAAAGCAATGCCTTTATCCCTGAGTTTACTCATCTGCAGTTCAGCTACAGCTGAATGCCTATCTGCAAGGTGTTTACTGTTGCTAACGGATGGAATTGTTGCTTGGAATGTTTAATTCATAGCAGAACGTGCAGCGTTTGCTCTGTGCAACCCAGCTTTCATCCAATGATGATCGTATAAATAAACAAAGAAATACTCAGAGAAAACAAATCACCAGTCCATCAAAATGCCTGATAAATTAGTTCAACAGTCTGGACTACAGACATATTCAGTGAATCATCATCTTCACCCAGAGTAAATAAATTCAGATTAAGCCAAACTTGATTGAACCCTGCTGAAGTTTGGCACTGGGAACACAATGGATCAGTCTGAAATCTCACATTAGGAACACATAATCTCATAAGATTTATGACTGTTATTGCTCACCACATATGTTTCTAGGTTACTGTTTGCTGTGTTAAGGATGGGATGCTCAGAGTTTATAAAGGTTTCCTGGTTGTTATATGCTTTAATCGTGTTAAAAGTGTGTGTACTTTGCTTAAGCTCACACACTTTCAAAGGTGGAAAGCAAACTTTAACCTTTGTCACATACTTGAGTCCCAATCTTTCTCTTGTTTATATCATCGGCCTCTAATCCACAGGACTTTTGGATCAGAATTCTTGTAAACTGGTTTTGGAGCAATGAAAATGTGCAATTATCCTGTATACCTGAAGTTTCTTGTCAGCTCCTGAGGGGAGAGCTAAATTCAGAGACTTGGAGATAATCTTTTCGAACTTGATTGCCCATGAGGAAAGAGTGTGTGTGTGTGTGTGTGTGTGTGTGTGTGTGTGTGTGTCCCACAACAGTCTCTGGTTAAATCTGTGTTTCAGGAAAACAGGAACAAACATTGGTGTTCACAGCGCATGTTCATTTTGCTGTGGCTAGTATGAGAACATTTGGAAAAGGCCTAAAATCAGTTGCTTAAACAAAAATGTTTTTATGAGGCCCTGAAAACAGTACAGCGAAGGCACTGGCCAAATATCAATGAGCAGTGAGTTCCAAAGTGTAGGATCAATTCCTTGCAAGTGCAGAGCAAATAGTATGTGCCATTGGTAAAAGTGCCACTTCCCACAAATCAAAGTGGTTGGGTGAGTATAGATGGGGAAAGGTGATCCTTCAGGTAAACAGGTCCCAAGCTGTCAATGCTGGAGGATATTCATTACTCACAAAGGATAATTCATGGCTGAATTAAAAGTGTCACCTGCATTAGATATGGCATTGATTCTAGAGAGAAGAAGAAGAGTTTGGATTTGATATCCCGCTTTATCACTTCCCGAAGGAGTCTCAAAGCGGCTAACATTCTCCTTTCCCTTCCTCCCCCACAACAAGCACTCTGTGAGATGAGTGGGGCTGAGAGACTTCAGAGAAGTGTGACTGGCCCAAGGTCACCCAGCAGCTGCAGGTGGAAGAGCGGAGACGCGAACCCGGTTCCCCAGATTAGGAGTCCACCACTCTTAACCACTACACCACAGAGGATTATGTGGGCTTGCATATAAATGTTGTGGTCGAGGAGGAGGTTCAGTTCTAGGTCATTGCAGTCACTATGCAGTCACTACTATGGAGAGGCTTCTCCCCTAATAAAATGATACAAGGCTTCAGCTTATACTTTGTTTGAACGTCCTTTGATTACATGCACTATCACCATTCTCACTGCTCACAGCAAAACCAAACTAAACAACTTGGAGCATGCGCAGAGTCCTAGTCAAACCTAGCTTCTAATACGCACCTGGGCTTTCTGGCCCATGACTATTGAGAGCTGGGGTGGTATAGGTGGCTAGAGTGCTGGACCAGGAACTGGGAGTTGTTGTTGTTTAGTCGTTTAGTCGTGTACGACTCTTCGTGACCCCATGGATCAGAGCACGCCAGGCACTCCTGTCTTCCACTGCCTCCCGCAGTTAGGTCAAACTCATGCTGGTAGCTTTGAGAACAGTATCCAACCAGCTTGTCCTCTGTTGTCCCCTTCTCCTTGTGCCTGCCATCTTTCCCAACATCAGGACCTGGGAGACCAGGGTTCAAATCCCCACTCAGCCATGAAGTTCACTGGGTAACGTTGGGTGAGTCACTCAGTCTCAATTTAACCTACCATGCAGGATTCTTCTGAGGATAAAATGGGAAGGAGGAAAACTATGATATTGAAAGGTGGGGTATAAATGTAAAACAAACCAACATTGTTTCTATTGAGCTCAGTGGTGGAACATCTGCTTTGCATGCAGAAGGTATCCTGTTCAGTCCCACGCATCTGCAGGCTGGGCTGGGAATTCTCCTCTGCCTGAAATGCAGGAGATCTACTGTCACTCAGGGTAGGTAATACTGAACTAATCAACCATTGATTTGGCTCAGTATAAAGTGACTTCCTTTGTTCCCATCCATATGGATTGTGCATTATTTACCGGTGGGGTTTTTTTAATGGTCAACTTTTAAAGTTCAATACTATATGCTGTAACTTGCTAGTATGAGATATCCCCAGAAATATGACTTACTGGTATATCGCCAGCCAAAAACGAGATATACTGCCCTTTTAAAAAATACTCTGCAAAACAAAAGCTGCTCAGTTGTGGCCTTCCAGGATTTGCTCCAGCCATGAGCCTTGGCTTGACTTTTCAGCTTCCATTGTGTTTCTGCCTGCCAGTCCTGTTTCTGTTGCAAGGCCTTGAGAAGGTCTTAGAGGACTTGGCAGCACAGCAACATCCCACAAAGTCAACGCTACAGCTTTCTTTCTCTCCAGCTGCAAGAAGAGCTGAAATCATTTCTAAAAAGAGGGGGAGCCCTTAAAAAACAAAAAATCCATGATCTCGCTCTTTCAATGCTTGAGCAACAAGTTCACAGCAATCCATTTTTTTCAACATTTGTTTACGTTTCCTCTCCTAATCCTAAGTATCTTAGTTTTCAAGTAAAAGCTGCAGATTCCAGTGAAAGCAGTCTCCAAGGAAGGGTCCTTAGATTAGAGTTGACTTTGTATGTGCACAGAGGGATGAAATGCAGCCTGCACAACTTCTCCTAATACTGCCTTACCCTGGTGGGAGACTGTGCCACCCTCCTCAGTGAAGATGGGAGTGAGAGGATGTGACTGGATTTTGGTGTGACTTTAAAAGCTCAGACTCTGCCTGTCAGAATACTTAAAGGGTCTGTTATTATCTGTACGTAGTAGCGTTTCTTGATAACCAGCAGCAAGGTATTGCAATTATGTGATCTAAGTAAGAATGAGGCACTTTTGGAACAAAAGTAGAACTTTATTTATTTACACTTGATGAGGGTTACAGCTTAATGGCTACCCTATTAAGGTTCGTTTTAGACAAACACTATTTACAGAGATAATCGAGAACTTTCTTAAACTCCTAACTTTGAACCTGTCTCTGAATAGAATAGTTCCTCCTACAATGACTATAATTTGTGTCCATGCTGCCCCTGACATTGCCTGCCACAGAAGTGATTAATAAACACATATGCCTAACAGGTTTAATTCCCCCACCCACCCATTTGTTAAACTGCACGTTATCAGCTTTCCCAGTGCACCATTTCCCTGCAGCTTCACATTTTGTATCCAACTGCACACTGAGAAAAACAACAACCGATAATATCCTTGCTGCTGCATTCAGGTGTATCAGAGGATGTTGCCCTGTTGCAGACCCTCGAAGTGTCCCTATTTTCCAGGGACAGTCCTAGATTTACAGAAGCCTTCACAGTTTCCGATTTGATCCTGGAATGCCCTGCTTTCCCTTAGGAAGTCCCTATTTTCATTGGAGAAATGTTGGAGGGTATGGTAGGATGTCCCTATTTTCATCAGTGAAATATTGGAAGGTATGGAGTTATGCAACGCCTGAGCCGAGGAGATAAGCAACTATGCAACCTTGAAAAGACATCTGAATTCCCTGTATAGGGAATTTTTTGAATGTTTAATGTTTGATTATGTTTTTTCTCAGTGCTATTTTTCTAGAAAAAGAGGTGGAACGCACCATGAACTCACTCTTGTTCTCTTATAATGGCCCTCACCTGAGAAGTGCTGGAACTGAGGTCCAGTGAGTTCCAGTTGGGGAAAAAGCTTGTGAAGTTTCAGAAACACTGTTTTTTAATTATTATTACTGTTACACTACTGCTGCTTCTGCAGCTGCAGGATTAGGGATAGTACAATATCATCTGAGAACAGCAATGCTCTTCTGGTTTCTTTTTCAATTAGTAATGAGATGCTGCTGCATTAAAATAATATACAATGTGACCGTAAGATGGAGATATAGAATCTGCAGCTCTCCAAATGTTGTTGGGCTACAACTCCCATCATATCTGACCATTGGCCAGGCTGACCGGGGCTGATGGGAGTTATAGTCCAACATCACCTGAAGGGACACAGGTTCCCTACCTCTGTTATAAGATAAGGGACTGATTGCATCAGGGACGGTTCTGCTGAAATAGGAATCCGTCTGTGCACCTAGCCAGCTTTTGGGGGAGCCACAAATAATGTTATGTGATGGGTCGTCCTGCTAACCTTCTTACAGGCATTATTTATGTTATATGGCATTAAGCATCCCCTTGGAGGCATGCATTAGGACCAAGCTAATTGATATTTATAAAGCTCTTTGGAGATCTTGAGCAGGGAGCCACGAGCATTTTGATTCACCCCGGGACCACCTGCCTCGAAAAAGGATGCATTAATTTAAATGCTGCCTGGCCCAGTGCAGCCACCAATCTGATATCACTCCAGGAAATCCACAGAACAGATGCAGCTGTCACATTCAATTTCTCTCTCCCCACAAAACACAGAGGACAAGGAACTCCTTGAGGTGGAGCAAAATAAAACAAATGAAAAAGGAGCACATTCAAAGCAGGAGCCGAAGGAAACCCCATTGTTTCACTCTAGCAGCTTATGAAGGTACCACCCGTGTTGCAAGAGAGAGAGTGAGTCATTTTTCCTCCCACAGAGCAAAAAAGACCTGAACTCAGCCCCCTCTTCCTCCTCCTTTTTAGCATGTGCATTGGATAGCAGCGTGGCATGATATTTTCACCTTCCCCACATATGCCTGCATTTTGAAGCAGGGAAACCATTGTCAGATATTCCTTGTCGCAGCTTTTAGAGCTCCCTCACCTTTTCCAATCAATCAGTATCAATCAGTGGGCACCATGCAGCAGCGCCATACATTCATTCCCCTGCCCACCCATTCAGTTATCAGATTGCCTCTTCTTATTCTGTAAATAGAGGTGGGTTTAGGGGAACACAACCAGTTCGGTCGCACTGGGTGTGGAGCCTCGGGGGCACCATAGGGGACACCACAACAACAATGTGGAATGGAAGGTGGGGAGGGTTCAGGGGGCACCAAATTTTAGTGTCACGAAGGATGCCCCTAAAATTTGAGATGCCCATGGACTACCACTGCTGGAAATGCAGGCCTGTGTGCTTTTCATCATATGTTTCAGGCATCTTTCTCAGCATGGGTCACAGTATTCTCCTCAGCATTTCATTTCAATTAAAAAAGAACTATGCAAGTTACTAGTCCTCACTGTTGCTTAAAATAAACAAATGGAGGATGATAGCTGCAATCAACCCCTCCATAGAGAAAAACCTACTGACATGTCTTGTTTGATTATTTCCACTTGTATCCTAGCCAGTCCCTTGGGGTTTAAGCAGGAATGTTATTAAAATTAAATAGAAAAGAGGGATTTTAAAGTTAAAATACAGATGTCCTGGTTATAAACAACAAGGAAGTATTGAGTGGTATCCAACTAACTCATTCCATTGGTGATTGTGGAATGGAAATCCCCACCTCTCCACCCTCCATGTGCCTCCTAAATCTGTTCTGGGGGTTCCCTCATCACTTTGGAGCAGAACTTAGGAAGCTATACATACAGGGAGAATTCCATTGCATAATGAGAAATCCTTGCCCTGACTTAACGATTTGGTTGGCTGCCACCCATTGTTTCTAAAACATCAGAAGCTTTGGTGAAAGTTCCACAAGAGGGTATTGTTGGGAGTAAAGCAACAACACTTGCACTAAGTTACCAGAACCACGGGGTGGCATCTCAAATTTCAGTGGTGCCCTGTTCAACGCCAAAATTCCGCACCCCTGCCTCTTGCCTTCCAATCTGCATCATATTTGCAGTACCCTCTGAGGCATCCCTGAGGCTCTGCACCCATTGCAACCAATCTGGTCGCACTGCCCCAAATCCAACTGTTGGTATGTTATAGGCAGAAAGACAACCTGTTTGGATTTGATATCCCGCTTTATCACTACCCGAAGGAGACTCAAAGGGGCTAACATTCTCCTTTCCCTTCCTCCCCCACAACAAACACTCTGTGAGGTGAGTGAGGCTGAGAGACTTCAAAGAAGTGTGACTGGCCCAAGGTCACCCAGCAGCTGCATGTGGAGGAGCAGGGAATCGAACCCGGTTCACCAGATTACGAGTCCACCGCTCTTAACCACTACACCACGCTGGCTCTCCTGTTTTTCCTTACTGTTGTTTCTCCTTACTGATTCTATCTTGAGTAACACTACCTGTAGGGCGCTTTTCTCTTCCTTCCTGGTACTTCATCAGTATTAGTGTCAGACTTTTCTTTTGTTAACATCATAACCTCTGCAATGGCCAGATGTGCTCAGAATTGCTTGGATTGCCAAGAGTAATAAATCTTAAATTCATTTACTCTTGCAACTAGCAGTCTTACGAGACTCTTGTTTCTGCACCCCGTTGCTACATACACCAGCAGGAATTTCATTTTAGTATTCACTCGATCAGTGGAACTCACAGCTGCGAGAGGTGGATAAACCCATTTTCAGATCAAACAAGCTAGGGAAAGGGAAATTGCTATATGACTGATGATGAGCAAGTTTCAAACTTAGGGCCTGCAGTAATGGAGTATTCCGAAACACACTCCACAGCTCAGCTGGAAAAAACTGCACACGAGGAGATCACATTGCAGGGATGAGAAACAATTGCTTTGTTTGAGACTGCAGTAAAGAATAACTCTCTGAAGTTGCCTTTATCGTGCTCGCGCTGTGTTAGCATTTCTATAGCAACTGCATGCTTGCATCTGTCTGATTCCTTCCTTCCTCCTCAAAGAAAGCAAAAGGTGAATTCAGCAGCAAAGTTTACTGCTTAATTAGAAAGATGTGTCTGAACCAACAGGTGTGCACTGAAGTTTGACTCCAAGGACCGGTTACGTGGACATTATGATGCAAAGCATACGAGGTTTGTGCTATCAGGAGAAGAAGGCAGATCGCAGCAAGGTTTAGAGACCTATTCTTGAATGTAATTCAGGTTTACAGTGCAAAAAGCACTGTGTTGTAAGAGCATTGTGGATAATGTGGTGTCCACACTGACTGCCAGGGGCTCTGCAGGATTTCAGACCAGATTAACTTCCAGCCCTGCCTGGAGTTGCTTGGGATTGAACCTGAAACCTTCTGCACGTGAAGCAGGTGCTCTCACTGAACTCTCACTGAACTATTTTACAGGAAGTGCAAGTCAGCCTCTTGTGCATTGTGGATTTCCGAGCGGATACTTACAGAGGCCTTTCATGGGCATCACAGGAGGTGTTAGCAGGTCCATTGGCACCTGAGAGCACCACTAGAGCAAGCATCAGCCCAGAGTGTGCCTGGTTGCTCTACTCAATGCCATCAGATTATACAATCTAATTCTCTTCCCCAGGGATAATTAGGAAAGAATATTCTTCATCACCACGCCTTCTTCTATTTCCATCGCCAGCTAGAATTATCTCGCTATGGATCGAAATAGATTGAAACTAGAAAACAAAGCTGTCATATCCACAATATGCAATTAAGACACTTCTAGGTAAAGACCAAAAATTCCCTCTGCTATTTAACACTCTTCTGAATTTAGAAACTGATGCTCATGTCAAAAATATGAAGAGAGAAATGAGAAGTCAGCTCAGCTATTCCGCCCGGAGTGAAGGGTGTGAATTAGCTCGGGTATTTTTTTCACAGTTACAGAGAACAACTTGCACGTCCCAATCCTCCCTCTGCCCCCACAACTGCATTTCTTGAGAGACAGAGGCGTGTTAAGCGCACAATAGCAAAAAGAGAATCCCAGTGAAGAATCTTTGTACTTTATGGACTTTATCGTAATGCAGATTGTAATCTCCTTGCTGGAAGGGACCTATAATGAATTTTTTTTAAGCATAAATGGTGCTGTAGTAGTGCTGTAGTAATAACATGCCACCACAGCGATTATTGCTGCTCCTATTTGATTCCACCTCCTAAAGGAATTTCAGTGGCTGTACACTGATAAATTATTTGATGTTACCATGATCCTATTGGCTAAAATCAACAACCCCACACGGCAGTAATGGGGGAATCTGTGGTCCTCCAGATGTTGCTGGACTCCAGCTCCTGTTGTCTGTCCATGATGACTGATGCAACATCTGGAGGGCCGTTACTGCTCTGTGGGGTTGTTGAGCCCTATCATAGAGGATGCAATACAGGCCCAGGTATTGAGTATGTTTAGCAGTACCAGAGGCACCATCTTCTTGACGTCGCCTGCACGTCATGAGGAGCAAGGGGGTGTTGCCAAAAGCCCTCTGAACTTTGGGGGGGGCTAGTCCCCTAAAAATTAATAATGCCTTGGGCCCTAGGAGCTGGCACATATGAACAGCACAAGTGTTATAGTGTTGCTTACAGACGTCTCTGTGGAAGCATATGATGATGATGATGACGATGATGATGATGACAAATGTATAAAGGTAAAGGTAAAGGGACCCCTGACCATTAGGTCCAGTCGTGGCCGACTCTGGGGTTGCGGCACTCATCTTGCTTTATTGACCGAGGGAGCTGGAGTACAGTTTCCGGGTCATGTGGCCAGCATGACTAAGCCACTTCTGGCGAAGCAGAGCAGCGCACGGAAACGCCATTTACCTTCCCGCTGGAGCGGTACCTATTTATCTACTTGCACTTTGACGTGCTTTCGAACTGCTAGGTTGGCAGGAGCAGGGACCGAGCAACGGGAGCTCACCCCGTCGCGGGGATTCAAACCGCCGACCTTCTGATCAGCAAGTCCTAGGCTCTGTGGCTTAACCCACAGCACCACCCGCGTCCCCGAAATGTATAATGGTCCCCAAATCAGGATGGTGACTGCAAGAAGGAGCTCATGGCTAGACCTATCCAGTAACCCTTTCAGAAGAAGAAATTCTGCTCCTGTAAAGAGGGCCTGTCAATTGTTTTCTCTCTGGGAGCAGCTCAGCAATAATCATTGCCGGTCTGCCGCACTTGTGGGCATTCTACCAGCTACAGATTGGATTGTCCTTGTGGAGGGCATGCCTGGCCTATTCTCTCATATGCTGGTAAGTGCCACTTTGGGGGATGTTTGCAATTCAGATCCAAATCCTCAGCAAAGTTTCTATTGATAGTAGTAAGGCATACTGCATATATAAAAACCCAA
The DNA here is from genome assembly GCF_964270895.1 of Podarcis filfolensis. Lineage (NCBI taxonomy): Eukaryota > Metazoa > Chordata > Lepidosauria > Squamata > Lacertidae > Podarcis > Podarcis filfolensis. Next base: position 67,711,040 of record NC_139603.1, read on the forward strand.
AATGTCAATGCTGATGCCAAACTTGTCATCTTCCCCTGTCAAAGTGCACTGGATGTCTAAGGTCTGGTCTACTGATTCAAACTGCTACATCTGATCGGAATAAGAAAGAAGAAAAAGTAGGCAGAGGCCTTAGACACAGTAATGAATAATAGAGTTTTAACACCCTGTATACAGTATCACCTTAAGGCTATTAAAAGTATTTCAAACCCTGGCTACCAGTAGCGATGGAAGGACCTCCACCCATTCTCTCCGTTTCTCATTTATCCAATCTTAAATTTAGTTATTCACACTTCTACATCAATGTGCAAATTTCTTTTTTAAAATCCTCCTGAAATTTCTCCAGCATTTTAGTGTGAATTTCTGTTTGTACACAGTTTTGACTAATACACATGTTTTTGCAAGCCATTTCTCTAAATATAATGCATTTTTGCTTGCTATTTTCACACACACACACAAACACACATTTCACTCCTCCCCCTAATATGTGCATTTTTGTGAACAATGGTTGGTTGGCGAGCAGCAAATTTCAGATAAGTGAAAATTTTGAAGGATGGCTGCATTTCGGTTCTCATATAGTTTCAGAAAGTGTGAATCTGATAAATCCAGCTTTAAGTGTGAACCAAATCAGTTTTCTCCTGCATCCCCCATCACCCGCAACTCCCATCAACCCTGGCCATTAGTCAGTGTGGCCAGGGCTGATGAGAGTTGGAGTCCAGCAACATCTGGAAGGTTGGCTGCCACTGGACTAGAGAGACCTGGGTTCAAATTCTGACTCAGCCATAAAACTAACATACAGGGTGACCCAGAGCCAGCAACTATCTTTCAGCCTAGTCTAGCTCATAGGTTTGCTGTTTAGATAAAAGCAGGGACTATTTATGTTGCTCTGACCTTGGAAGAGGGGCAGATTAAAAATGCAATCAATAAATGCAAAATGCTCTGCTGAAGATCATTGCTTTCCCCCCCCAGCAGGTGTTCTCAGACTACCCCAGTGAGCTCTAAGATGAGAAACATTTGTTCAGTCCTCTCCAGTTGCACAAACACAAACACTTTGATTGCCAGAACTTTCAACGGTGAGCCCAGGAAGGGACCTGCCAAGGCAAATGCATCTGGATTGTAACCACATGGGCTCACGGAGCGCTTACAGATCAGGGGCTCTTAGGTAGGAGTATAGTAATGAACCTGTTTTCCAAAAAGAAAGCCGTGAAGCTAGCTGGGGGCAAGCTCCATTGAAGTCAATGGGCCTCGCTTCTGAGCAGACTGTAAGAGATTAGCCCAGTGGACCACAGCATTATTGGTTTGGGTAAGGAGAATAGGAAAGTGTGGGGAGGGGGGAAAGGGGGCAGACTACTAAGCAATTTCCAGTGTAAGTATGACTGTTGAATGTAAGCTTTGCCATTCCTGCTGCACAATCAGTGTATCGGTCTGATCTCCCTAATGTGTATTCCGCTTGTGAAGGACGGAAAAGAGATATGACTCATGGCAGGAGGAGATGCACAAAGAAAGGTCACTGTACGTCTAGATAATTTACAAAGAAGATATGAGTCTGCTCTGATACATGCAAACAATTTCACCAACTTTATCCGAATAAACACAAGGCCCCAGGGTGATTGCAGACAGGACTGAATCACATGCATTGCTTGCCCAATCCACTGTTTGTTTGTTTGTTTGTTTGTTTGTTTGTTTGTTTGTTTGTTTGTTTGTTTGTTTGTTTAGGGAGTGATGCCCCACCCCTCAGAGAACTTCCCAGGATAGCTTACAAAAATCTCTTAACAGAATAAAATAAATTAAAACATACGGAAATGTACAAAAGCCACAGTGTACAAGCCAAGATAAAATGAATCAGTTTGCATTGAAAAGCTTGAGAAAGTGAAAAATGAAGTATTTTCCTGGTGGTGAAATGACAGGCAGCCAGGTTGTGTATCCACAGCAGTGACCCAGAGGAGGAATGACTGCTGGGAGGAGCACAGAGAGAAGAAACACCATGGTGCATCTGCAGCGGCACAACCGGACACCTTCATCTGCCCCAGCTGCAACAAAACATGCCTCTCCTGTATCGGTCTCTACAGCCACAGCAGGTGCTACAACCTTCCAACATTTACCTTTACCCTCATAGGCATATCCAACAACAAACTTTCCTAGGGAGAGCATTCCACAACCAGGGTGCCACCACTGAGAAGGTCACCTTCTTCCCATGGTGGAGGACGGAGTATGCTCACTTCTTCCTCTGTACACATAGCATATGGGGTATGGGCACTCAAATATCATGCTAAAGAGGTGACATTCCGGACTATATCTGTATTGGGGTTGTGGAGGGAGATTATGGGTGCTTTTATTGTTAAATCGTGTCAGGATGTTTTAGGAGAAATGACTCATAAATAAATAGTGTGCGTGTTTTTTAAAGGCATGCACACACCTCTACTTCCAGCATGAAATGTTTCCAGAGGGGCAGCCCCACAAGTCTCTTGCAGCAAAAACAACAGAGGCGGTCTACTTGATCCAGCTGTGCACTTTTATGTTCTATTGTGCATCTGGTGAGATGTTAAACCAAGATGACATCCACACAAGACATTTAAAGAACATGACTTCCCTCTCAAAGAATCTCAGGAACTGTTGTTTGTTAAGGCCACTGGATATTGTAGCTCTGCAAGGGATAAACTACAGTTCCCAAAATTATTGGGGGTGAGCCATGTGCTTTAAGTGTCTGGTGTGTAACGAGCCAAACAATCTTGTCTCACCTTCAAAGCTAGCACTATGTTTATAGCATAAGCCTCCACTAACTACACGCCTCTTCCTGCAAGGCATCGGGTAGGGTCTTTCTTTGTCAGGCAGATGGGCAGAAATTGTATGGCAGGCAGAAATTCAACTGATTAAGCCTTTTCTGGTATGGAAATACAGTGATGGAAAACTCTTCACCTGTTGATATTTTGTCTGTCAGACATCTTACGACACATGTGTAGTCCCCAACCTATTTTGGGATCTTACATCCCACCTGTATAAAAAGAACACAAATGCACACATGACCTGAAGGGTATGCAAATTTTATGCAAATTTATACCCTCTTTTGCAACTGAGGCAGAGAAACTAATCCATATACTAGGTCCAGAAAATCCTGCTGAACTCCCCCTGCTCCTCTCATTTTGGAGAGTGGGGGGACCTTGACTTTTACCCCAAAATCCTGCCCTAGCAACACTGCTGATCCTGGTCCATGACATTTTTCTGCTAAAATTACTCTCATCTGCCTGGTTTTTTTGGGGGAAGGAGGTATGACAGCTGTTTCTCCAAAATAAAGGTTATGCACTCATTTTTAAACAGGTTTGCCCCTCATTTATACCACTTGTGAACAATATTCATCCTGTTACAGCAAGAAAGGCCACAGAACTATAATCAAATTCTAGGCAACAAAATATTACCACTAATGATCTGTGTAAGCCAACTCTGTGAAAATGCCTTATTAATGTGAAAAGCAGTCGTTAGCAATTTCTACTATTAACATACCAATGAGCCTGGAGACTTGCTTTCTCAAGGAAAGGACATAGTACTAGATGGTGGGCATGGCCCAACAAGTTCTGCTGAATCAAGGAACATAGTAGTTTAGCCTTCTCCCCCAACCTGGTACTGTACAGATGTTGAACTACAACTCCCATCAACCCTGATCATTGGTCATGCTACTGGGGCTGATGGGAATTGGAGTCCAAAATATCTGAATAGTGCTAAGCAGAGAAAGGTGGTATAATCCAACCTTTGTCAACCTGGCACCCTCCAGATGTTTGGGAGAACAGCTCCCATCATGCTGGCTGTGGTTGATCGGAGCTGTAATTGTAATGATGGTGGTGATGATGATGACGATGATGATGGAGCAGTTGAATCTCACTTTTCAGCCAAAAAGGTGCCCAGAGTGGCTTAAGGGTAAAGGTAAAGGGGACCCCTGACCATTAGGTCCAGTCATGACCAACTCTGGGGTTGCGGCGCTCATCTTGCTTTATTGGCAAAGGGAGCCGGCATACAGCTTCCAGATCATGTGGCCAGCATGACTAAGCCGCTTCTGGCGAACCAGAGCAGCGCACAGAAATGCCGTTTACCTTCCCTCCGGAGCAGTACCTATTTATCTACTTGCACTTTGATGTGCTTTCAAACTGCTAGGTTGGCAGGAGCAGGGACCGAGTGTCGCAGGGATTCGAACCGCCCACCTTCTGATCGGCAAGTCCTAGGCTCTGTGGTTTAACCCACAGCGCCACCCGTGACCCCCAGAGTGGCTTACATATCACCAATTAAAGCAAGACAGTTCCTGCCCACAGGCTTACAAGCTAAAACAAATGACACACATGGGGAAAGGGGCAGGAAGGGAAGAGTGGGAGGGAATAAGAACTCAAATACCAATTCTTAAGCAGGCAGAGTTCAGAGTGCCTGATGGAGCTGGTCTGTCACAGCAGAACTGCTGGAGTGAGCCCTGCTTCCCACCTCTCCCGCTAAGGGAGAGATGTGGTGGCATTTTCTATGGAATGTTTTTGTAATCCAAAGCATCCTGAGGGCACCAGATAGGCAATGACTGGTCTAATGCGACACCCTTACAACAGTGACCAGACAGGTATCTCTGAGAAGCTGATACCTTCCCAGTTTTGTGTCTCAAAAACATCTGTGATTGGCATAGGCTGCCTCTGAACCTGGAGGTCAGACACTTTCCCCGCTTAATATGCAGCATCACCACCTACCCACAGGCACCTGAACATCTGGCTGAACATCTGGTGGTAGTGTGATGGCTTACACACACACAGAGAGAGAAGTGAATAGGAAAGGTGGCTAGCCGGTGTCCCAAGTGTGCGGACTACCTCTGAATGCACAAGGATTGTGAGAACAGCGAACTCACTGGAGAAGGAAGGGAGAACAATGAGCCGTTGTGAATCAGCTGCCAATCCGTTTCGGCAAGGGTCCATTTCTGAAAACGGACTAGACGCTCGCGGATCTCCCTGCTAAGACGGGAAAGCATTGCAAAGCAGGCAATTTCTGGACACGGAAGCGTGACTCGCTGGCTCTGGGGCGTCAGCGCGATCGCCACTGAGGGCAAGAGAGCTTCATGTTGTGATGAAAGCATTGCTCATGACAGATACTCTTATCTATACAGAAGGAGGCTGGCATCTGTGGCAGAGCTGTGTGTAGGTGGGGGAGAGGAAGGCACCCCCCTCCCCACACTCAGGCAGGAATCGGTTCCCCTCGCACACGTACGGACTGGCTGCCTTGCCTGCCCGCGCCCTATTTTTCCCCACCATCGATGCCCGCAGGCGACGGGTCTTCTGTCGGTCAGCTCGCCAGCACAACACGCCCATTCCCTGCCTGCGCGCAGATCGAGTGAGCGCCCATCAGATAGTGTCGCCTCGTTGCTAGCGGTGCCAATCGCAGCCCCGTCCCTTCCCGTGGCCCAGGAGCACGATGTCTTTGCGAACTTCGACCTTTAGAGCAAAACAGGTGTAAGGGAGGGGGGATGTTGACTGTGGGTATTGTGGATTATGATTACGATGACTATTAGCAATCTGCACGGGAATGTGGGGTTAGGGGAGACAGGTGGGTGGGTGGGTGGTGGCTGCAGTCGCTCTAGAGCGATCGGTCCCATTCAGTCCCAAGACACGGAGTCAGGCTAGTTTTTGTGCACGCGGAGCCCCTGCAAAACCTGCCTTCCCTAAGAAAAGGTGTACATGGAGCGCATCGCTCTGTGGATCCCCTCCTCAGGTACCTCTCAACTGCAGCCCGACCGGAGGAAGAAGCAGGCGGCGCCCACCTTGGGTCGGGGTGCGGGGAGGCGTTCAATCCTCAGGCAGGGCTTGCCTGGAAAGTGTGGGGGGATGCCGGTGGTCGCCATGACTGCTGCTGCTGCAGCAGCTGCCGCCGCCACCGCCGCCTTCAACTGAGTCGGGAGGCGCGGCTGGAGAGGAGCTGTCCATTCAGCACCACGGCGCCGCGGCTTCGCTCTTGGTAGTAGCTCAACTCTCGGGCGTTGTAGGCGCTCCAGGATGTGAGCAACGCCCGCTGACACCTTCTCCGGGAAAGGGGCTGTCTGCCTACTTCCATCACACAAAAGGTTAGGCGGCGGATCGGTTCCTGGAGCCAAGACATCTTCAGCCTGGATGAAGGACCCCGCCCCAGCGATGCTCGAGTGGTGCTGGGGGAAGTTTCACGCTCCCAAACGGGGTCGCAGCAGCAACAGCAGCTCTTGAGGTAAACGGGGGTATGAGTATTTAAAGGGCGGGGGTTCCTATTTTGGTCGAACCTGGGGAGTTGGCCGTCGGAAACCACTGTCTCTCCTCGCCCTTTGTTATGATGGAGAGCGAGAGAGACCCACACGCTTACTGAGAGGTACCTGGGAGGTAAAGCGAAGGAAGCAAGAGAGGCTTGCCTTCACTCCACTCGCCAGCGCTACAGACTTTGGGGGAAGACGCCTGCTAGTCTGTCACCTGCAGCTGTTTTGGCTGCCCATCCAACCATTAAAATCCATGCCCTATTTCCAGCAGCTCCACTCTTGCTAAAGGAGGGGCTGTGGCAGTCAAGGGCTATGCATGGTATTGTGCCAGTTACAGCACTGCCAGAGGATGTGCACGGAAAGAAAAAGAGGGGAAAGGGCCAAGGAAGCACAGGGTGTCCATTTGTGGATTTAGCACACACTAAGCGATCCCCTCATCTGTAGTGGAGAACAAAAGCTACACCTTAAAGAACGGAGCCTCTTTGTGGTAATCTGTTAATATGTGTGGGGTGCTTTGGGTGTAAGACTATTTTTTGACCCAAATTAAACACAAAAGAGTGGGGGTAGGAGTAATTAAGAATCCCCTCACTACTGGATAACACTGAATGCCTCCTTTAATTATTCCATAGGTCTTCTCTCCCTGCCCCATATAGATTTGGAAGACACTCACTATGACAGGGCTGAGTCTGAGGGATTTATCAGAGGCTGATTTTGAAGACAGTGAAATCAGCATCAATGTCGGAGGCTTTAAGAAAAAGATGAGATCCAACACACTGTTGAGATTCCCTGAAACGAGGCTGGGTAAACTGCTGAGCTGCAATTCAAAGGAGTCGATTCTAGAGCTTTGTGATGATTACGACGACACTAAGAACGAGTTCTACTTTGACAGGAACCCTGAACTTTTCCCTTATGTGTTGCATTTTTATAACACTGGAAAGCTGCATGTGATGGGTGAGCTCTGCGTGTTTTCCTTCAGTCAGGAAATCGAATATTGGGGAATCAATGAATTCTTTATTGATTCTTGCTGCAGTTACAGCTACCATGGGAGGAAAATGGAACCGGACCAAGAAAAATGGGAAGATCACAGTGATCAGGAAAGTACCACCTCTTCCTTTGATGAGATCTTGGCCTTCTACAATGATGCTGCTAAGTTTGACAAGCAACCCTTTGGGAAAGTCAGGCGGCAGCTGTGGTTAGCTTTAGACAACCCTGGCTACTCTGTCTTGAGCCGAATATTCAGTGTCCTCTCCATTGTGGTTGTTCTTGGATCCATAGTAACCATGTGCCTCAACAGCCTCTCAGACTTTCAGATTGTTAATAGCAATGGGAACTCTGAGGAAGACCCTCGATTTGAAATTGTGGAACATTTCGGTATTGCGTGGTTCACTTTTGAGCTGGTGGCAAGGTTTGCCGTGGCCCCAGACTTCTTGAAGTTTTTTAAGCATGCACTCAATCTAATTGACCTAATGTCCATCCTTCCATTTTACATCACTTTAATTGTTAACTTGGTGGTGGAAAGTAGCCCTGCTTTAGCTAATTTGGGTAGAGTAGCCCAAGTGCTGAGACTGATGAGGATATTCCGTATCTTAAAACTTGCACGGCACTCAACAGGCCTTAGATCTCTTGGAGCCACCCTCAAGTATAGTTACAAGGAGGTAGGGCTTCTCCTGCTATACCTGTCTGTTGGAATCTCTATATTCTCTGTAGTGGCTTACACAATTGAAAAAGAGGAAAACAGGGCCCTGGAGACCATCCCTGCTTGCTGGTGGTGGGCTACAGTTAGCATGACCACAGTTGGTTATGGAGATGTTGTCCCAGTGACCACGGCAGGCAGGCTGACAGCTTCTGCATGCATCCTTGCTGGCATCTTGGTAGTGGTCCTCCCTATCACACTCATTTTCAACAAGTTCTCCCACTTTTACAGGCGCCAAAAGCAGCTAGAAAGTGCCATGAGGAGCTGTGATTTTGGGGATGGGATGAAAGTTGTCCCTTCAGTCAACTTAAGGGACTACTATGCCTACAAAGTTAAATCTCTTATGGCCAGTCTCACAAACATGAGCAGGAGCACCCCAAGTGAACTAAGTCTGAATGATTCACTGCATTAGTCTCTGGTTCTAAGACCAGTTTGCATGATGGAAAACCAAGAGCTGTATTTATGTGTGTTGTTTTTCCTCACCCCGGCATCTAATATCATCAATTAAGCACCATGGGCAGGTCCACATAACCATTCTTCCTCCACCACCATCCTTTTTTTGGCAGTAATCTTTCAGTAGCAATTCATATGCACTTGAGTCTTGTGAATGGTTCATCGTACATTCGGATTTAGAGACAACATGCATTTTGAAGTTTGTTCAGCTTGTGCTAGCTTGCAATTGGAAGTGTGTTGAACCCATCACAAAGCCATGGTGCACATAAATACCAACACATGCAAAGGGCCACCTAATGGGAAAAATGGTTGTGGGAATACACTTACTTTGGCAATTGTGAAGAATATAAAGTTTACTTACAGAACGATACGTGGTGCATTTTCACCTAGCTACATAGAAACAGCCTCCTGGTTTTTCTATGCAGCTGTATTTGTCTCCATGACGTTTAGTGCTGGTGATGTTGAGCTTCTTTGTCACATGCATATTTTGCTTTGGAAGTCCTTGTGAGAGAACCGAAAAGAATATTTCCAGGAAGACTACAGAAACAAATCACCTGCAAAGCTGGAAATGTGGCTATCCCAGTTCCATGTACGCTTGTGATACAGTAAAAAGGCTGCACAGTTAAATCACTCCTTTGTTTAAGGCCATTATAAAGCGGCTATAACACCCAGATTGCATTTCCAAAACCACTTGCCGCTATCATACTTTACTAGTTAATTGAGAATTCACTTGGGGAATCACTGCCCATTTATGAGAAGTAAAGCTGTTGTAACCATAATTGTGCAGCTTCAATTGAGTTTGATTATTCTGAAGAAATGGGAAGCAATTGTCAGCAACCCCTACCCTAAAGTGTGATAGAATATTGGGAGAGAGTGACAGAATGTTGGGGATTGATCGATAAATAGACAGAATGATTTCCAAGACCATCCAGTAAGTGCATATTTTTATTTCTTCTGGGTGTCATTGATAAGACTCTCGTTCACAGGAACTGATCTGTGATGACAGATTTCAAAAACTTATCTCCCATCAGCTCCTGCTCCTGAAACATGCATTAGGCCACTCTCTCAAAAGGAGCCTTAAAAAGAAAGAAAGAAAATACCCACTTTTGTGCTGAAGGAAATATTTAAGGCCTAATCTCCCTAGACATCAGAAACTGATACCAACTCTTAACTTCAGTATAATCTTTCATGCTCAGAATTTACATCTCTCTTTCTCTCTCTCTCTCTCTCTCTCTCACACACACACACACACACACACACACACACAATGTCTGAGCTAAGGGATCAACATTAGAAGATATTCTTACAGCTGACTAGTAAAAAGAAATACACCAAATCCAGTGGTAAAGGCAGCAATGTAATATGCAAGCTGACAACTTGAATGGCTTTAAAATAGATTAGACAAATTCATGGCGGATAATGTTATCAGTGGCTACTAGCTATACTCTGCCTCCACAGAGTATTGTGGACACAATTCTCTGCTTTCACAGTGGGAGGCATATACTTCTGAATACCAGTTCCTAGAAACCACAGAAGCAGAGAGTGCTCTGGAACTTAGGTCCTGCTTGCTGGTTTCCCACAGGTGTTTGGTGGTCAAGCATTGTGAGAGCAGGATGCTGGACTAGATGGGCAATTGGCCTGATTGAGCAGGCTTTTCTTATGCTCTTTGTTTCTGAGAGGGAGCCACAGGTTCCAATGAGAAGGATGGAGAGAACACATTATATTTTAACATTTGAATGGGAGGCCATTTCCTAAGGGGACCTAAATTCATGTTCAGGAGGCTTACTGTGAAACAAATAAACCATACCCATAAAGAGAGCACAGTTCTATACATCTCTACTCATATGTAACACCCACTGAGTTCAATGGGGCTTGTTTCCAGGTAAGTGGTTATAGGACAGTAGCCTCAAACAATTATCTCAAGCAACGGTTCTCAAACTGTTGTCTATGGACCACCACTGGTCCACAAAGTTCATTCAGGTGATCCACAGTAAAAATACAATAAAGAAATCATACAGCATCTAACACAGAACATTACATTTACTACAACTGGCAGAAAAACAATTGACTGGTCATCCAAGACCCTCAGCATTTTACAAGTGGTCCAGGGGGCAGGGGGGAATTTGGGAAACCACTGATCTAAAAATTCTGGTTGAAGGAACCTAACTGATCTCTTAGGGAAGGCGGTTCCACACTACAATGTCATAATATATATGTTGGCCAGTCCTACCATTAGACAAAGTGAGTCATGCTCCCAGCCATTTTCCTCTGTTAGAGGTCAAAGCGGCATATGCTCCATGGTTTGTCTTGCCACTGCCACCATCCTCTTAGAGGATATGGAGGATGCTATAAGCTTACCAATGATGAAACAAGATTCAAGCGCCTGTTGAGTCAGCTTTTGTACAAGGAAAGGAGAGGGGAAACCATCTTGTCCTTTACCTCAGGCAGCAAAATACTCCGGGCCAGCCCTGCACATACACAAGGCTAAAGAGATGTTGGCACTACCCTTTGAGTCCATGCTTTCACCAACCCAGAAGTTCATTTCCAAGTTGAAAAATGCTGTGACCTTCTCAGCTGGTGGCCCTCTCTCAGCTTGCGACAGCATTCAAACCATATTAGATCAGCATTCAACTAGACTGAAAGTTGTTTGCATTGTATGGGAGTCTGGGTGGTCTCAGAGAATGTTTAATGCTAAATAGTCCAGCACCATACATTGCATGGAAATAAGTCTCACTGATTTCAGCAAGACTTATTTCTACATCATGGACACATCCCCAATCTGGGGAATAAATTCTTCTGCACACGCACACACTTCCAAAACTTCCCCCAACTCTGAAGTGACTCTTACCAACATGTGTAATTCTGGGTGCTTATCAGGATCCTTGCAGAGCTTTGGATCATGGTGCAAGATTAGGCAGCTTTCCTATTTAAGAACTTGTGTTAAAAGGACTGAGTCACTACTGATTACTCCTATTTCTGATCAGGTGTAGAAGTGTGGTGTGATTTACCCTCCAATGTGGCAGGACCATAGAGTCTGCCAGTTTACCAAATGGTTTACATGAACATTATGTAAAGCTACTACTTGTTAAATGATTGTGTGTAGTCACGAAAATGAATGGTCCTACTTGTGATTTGTTGGATTTAGTGTTTTGATAGCTGCCTTGGACCGTGTCAAACCACATGCCCTTCCAGCTCAGTTATTTGTCTACTCTGGCAGTGGTTCTCCAGGGTCTCAGGGAAAGTATTTCCATCAGGTGCCGCCTGATTCTCTTAAAAATGGAAATGCCAGAGATTGAGCCTGGGATTCTCTGCATGCCAATTGTGTGCTCTACCCACTAGGGTAGGATCTCTCCTTATTTATGCCTCTGTATTAAAAGTCAATACATTCATCAAACTAGAAAGACTTGCATTATTTACAAATTAAATCTTTCTCAAGCCATGTCCTCAGAAGAAAAATGTGAGTGAGAGATCGGGGTGAAATAATTGAGGGCATCGGGAATTATCCTGAGGCAGCTGGAGGTTAAATGAGAAGTTTGTGTTTCTGATTCCCCCCCCCAACAAATCCTAATCCCATTTTACCACTGAAGGGTTGAATTGAAAGTGTATATAAATAATACAGCAGGTAGAGTTTTAGTACAGTATATATGAGTTATATACTGACCAAGCCAACCCAGTATATAACCCATATATACTGGGAAAGTTTGGTCAGTAATGAGACTCAATAATAATAATAATAATAATAATAATAATAATAATAATAATAATAAATTTTTATTTTTTATTTTTATTTATAGCCCAGCTCCCAACAAAATATTAAAAACAGGATAAAACATCAAATATTAAAAACTTCCCTAAACAGGGCTGCCTTCAGATGTCTTCTAAAAGTCAGATAGTTGTTTATCTCCTTGACATCTGATGGAAGGCTGTTCCATAGGGTAGGTGCCACTACCAAGAAGGCCCTCTGCCTGGTTCCCTGTAGCTTCACTTCTCGCAGTGAAGGAACCGCCAGAAGGCCCTCGGAGCTGGACCTCAGTGTCCAGGCTGAACAATGGGGTGGAGATGCTCCTCTTAATCTCAGGGTCATGGGTTTGGGCCCCACATAGGGCAAAAAATTCCTACATTGCAGGAGGTTGGGCTAGATGACCCTCAGGGTCCCTTCCAACTCTATAGTTCTATGATTCTAAATGATACATACTTGAATTATCTGACCTGGGCCTCATCTAGATGTGTGGAAATTGCCAAAATCCTTGTGGCAAAAATAATGACCACTTACCGGCTTGAACCCAGGAGCGGCAACTGCGATGCGGTTCAGCAGTCAGGAGTCGGGGGTGATTCCCTGGTCTTCCCGCACAATTGATGGATGATGTCAAATGCAAGCCTCATTCCAAAGGCAGTTAAAAAAATTAAAACCCCTTAGATTTTTCCTCACTGCTGTTTTGGCCAATGGCAAGAATTAATTTCTTTGGTATTAAAACAAAAAACTCCCTGGATTCTTAAATCCAGTTAAAAAAATTAAAACCCCTTAGATTTTCCCTCACTGCTGTTTTGGCCAATGGCAAGAATTAATTTCTTTGGTATTAAAACAAAAAACTCCCTGGATTCTTAAACCAACTATCCTTTTAACTTCTAGCCCAAAGGAGTTGCAAGTTCCCTCCAGGTCACAGATTCCTCCAGCTTTAGTCAGGAACACAGGGAAGCTGCCATCTGCTGAGTCAGACCATTGCTCCACCTAGTTCTACATTTTTGGAATGGGTTGGCAGAGGCTTCACGGGCATCTGTAGGAATTTTTATGGGGTGCGGGTATGACTAAAACACTGAAAGTTTCTCCTTTTTAAAAACCCGAGAAGAATAATGGCTGTACATTTTCCTTGTATCTCAGGTTCTACAGGTGCTAGAAACGTCCTCTTTTAAATAAATGAAAGCTTGAACTATTGAGATTATGGTTCATCAAGAAGGGGTATGACAACTGCCCCCCCCACTCTTTGCAGACACCCATAAGTGGCTTTCCAGAGTTTCAGGCAGGATTGACCCTTGGGCACACAGGACACATGCCCTGATGCTGAGATATGACTTTTCCCCATTAGTCACATTTGGGGCACATAAATTAGTTTCAGATTATTCCCTGTTATAGTTTGATTATTGACTGAGGCTAGGCTTCGTTGAAACTGCAGAAATGGGTTTAAATATTCTCAACGTTGCATTTTACTACGAAAAATGAATGGCTCAACAGAGACCAATGTCTGTTTTTATTGCATTGTTTGGAAGAAATTTTCATTAATGCTTTTAAATGCATTCAAGTGCTTTGATTAATATGGGCTTAACAAATAAAACATGTTGCAGTTTAGCCTGAAGTCACTGTCCCAGTTCAATAGAATAACTAACAATGCTACAGTGAAACTTCTCACACCATGAGTTTAGAAAATGATGACTCATTAAGACTTTATTTTGCCAGTGAAACTGTTGGGTTGAAATATGGAAACTATTTTAAAAGAACGAGCCAAGCACACATCTATCAAAACTGTAGCAAACTGGACGCACTGAATGCAAAATTCCCCAAACCTGGAGAATGACAGAAGAAAATAAACCACAGGCCAGTCTATGGCTTACATTGTTTTCTGAGAAGACCAAAGTGAAGACTTAGCCAAGTAAAGGACCCCATTCCTTTACAAGTAGTAACTGATGAAGCAGGAAAATAACAGGGGGTGGGGAGGTAGATGCCTGGGTCACATCCATACCATACATTTAAAGAACATTTATACCACCTTAACAGTCATGGCTTCCCCCAAACTTGGTACCTCAGGTTAAGAACTTAATTCGTTCTGGAGGTCCGTTCTTAAACTGAAACTGTTCTTAACCTGAGGTACCACTTTAGCTAATGGGGCCTTCCGCTGCCACCGCTCGATTTCTGTTCTCATCCTGAGGTAAAGTTCTTAACCTGAGGTACTATTTCTGGGTTAGCGGAGTCTGTAACCTGAAGCGTCTGTAACCTGAAGCGTCTGTAACCTGAAGTGTCTGTAACCCGAGGTACCACTGTAGTCCCCAGGTTTTAGTCCATTAGAGCAGGCTGGGCCTAGCATCAGATGCAACCCAGAGGAGCTATAAGTTGACAGAGGGGGAGACAAGAAAGGCAAAGGAGGATTCCCATTTCTACCATTTTGGCCAGTCCTGTGTGAGGCACCGTTTCCATGCAGCAATTGCTGACAGGGTCAAACTAACCTATGTATAAATAAGGATCCTTCTCGTGCTCATTGGACATTGCTGGGGGCAGTGCTGCTGCCTGTTATATCTTTGCAGTGTAATCGCTGATCTGCTCGTTGTTGTGTGCCTGCTTGCTCTCTCTCTCTCTGTGCCACTTAAAGAACACATATCTGGCCTCAGTGGAAAACACTGAGCACATGTGACTATGACTGTATCTGTATATAAATGGGATCTTTAGCATATAAGTGTATTCAGATTAAGGCACTTCCAGCTGAGCAACTTACTTTGTTAAAAGGATTACAATTTGTTATGGAACTGAGGCTTCTGATATAAAGTCAACTTGTGCCACTGGGGGGGGGGGGGAACATATCATACATCCCTTTTGGCAGCCTAGGAATTGTTTTAGAATTTGCAGTGAAGTAATTAATACTTGCTCAGGTTTAGTGAGAGTCAACATTAATTATATTAGCTGCTAATTGTACTTTTCAGCAGACTTAAGGATTTTTTTTTTTGTAGTGGTTTAACAATGTGTTTTCACTGATTAATTGATCAAGCAATTTGCAAATTCAATTCTATACCACCTTAATGCACTTCCTGGAAGTTCTTGTAGTTTCAAATATCAAGAAATTGATCACAGATTAACCCCCATACAATGTCTCCTGAATCCAATTACATGAGTCTATAGCCAGTACTAAATGGGTGCTTTCCTCTGGAAAAAGCAGGAGTTAAATCAGTTGTGACTCATGAGTCTTTACTTATTATTGCACTTATTATTTGCGTTTCCATTACAAAATGCACCCCAAAGCAACTTACTCAATGCATTCTTACCTCATTCTTCAGCAGAAAAGGCTCCCAGAGTAGCTTACACCAGATCAGTAACTAACAAGACAGCCCTTGCAGGCTTACAGTCTAAAAGACACAACACAAAAGGAAAAGAAGAGAAACAAGCAACCTCAGGCAACAGTTCTTAAAGTTACAAGGTTCTATATAAACCAGCTGAAATGGTAATAGTTCAGGGAGAGGAGAGCTGGTCTCTCAACACAGCCAATGGAATGCCTCGCTTTTCCATCCCTCCTTCTGACGGCTGATCCTAGATGACCACTGAGATTTTACATGCCTTAAAACTGGCCTTTGGAGCTAGTTTGCTAGCAGATTGGTTGGGAGGCAAGTCTGAGTTATAGCAGAGGTGGACAAATTGTGGCCTTCCAGATGTTGCTGCACTACAACTGCTCCCATCCCTCCCTATTGGCCAAGCAGGTAGGAGCTCATGGGAAATGGAGGCCAACAACATTGTTTTGTGTGTGTTACTATGTTGTGTGTTCTTTCCCAGCCAGCCAGATGGGCGGGGTAGAAATAAATTTTTATTATTATTATTTCTGTTTATATTGCAAAATGCCCTGTGAACCTTGGATGAAGGGCAGCACCTCAAGGACCAACATCTGCCCACCCCTGAGCTTCATGGAGCTTGGAAGTTTGGTTTTTCCCTTTTCCTCCAGTACTGGAAACAGTTATTACCTTATTTAAGGGACCTGGGCCTGACACTGAATAGAAGCAACAAACTCCTTCATACTTGCAGGAAGCTACTGTAATGAAGCAAACACTAGAAATGTGTTCTCTATAATCAGTTATGGTGGACCGTGGGCGCCACAGTCTCAGAATGAAGTCTTACCCAGGCCCAGATATAGTCACAAGGGGCAGACAGTAAGCACACTTTCCTATGCAAAGAATCCCATACCTTGAAATCTGCTATTGTCTAGAGAGTGAAGTAGTTGGATAATGGTTCAGAGGAGATGAATTCATGGTGGAACAACCCAATGCTACTGAAAGTGACATGTAGCAACCCAAAATTGTAATAGATACAAAAATAAAAATAATTATCACCACCCACCCCTCACTTGCACATCCCAGGGCAGGTTAAAACAATTTAAAATTCAGTACAGTGGTACTTCGGGTTAAGAACTTAATTCGTTCTGGAGGTCCGTTCTGAACCTGAAACTGTTCTTAACCTGAAGGCCACTTTAGTAATGGGGCCTCCCACTGCCTGAGCACCGCTGCCACACGATTTCTGTTCTTATCCTGAACAAAATTCTTAACCCAAGGTACTATTTCTGGATTAGCAGAGTCTATAGCCTGAAGCATCTGTAACCCAAGGTACCACTGTATTAAAACAGTTAAAACAGATTACATTAACGGGAATAGGGTGGGTCCTGAACACACTAGTATACTAACATATATTAATGTTCAATAAACATGCTAATTTGCCAGGATGTGGACAGGCGGAGCCAACAATGGGGAAAAAACCCAAGTTTTATACATGGGTATAGCCAAGATTAGGGACGCGGATGGCGCTGTGGGTTAAACCACAGAGCCTAGGACTTGCTGATCATAAGGTCGGCGGTTCAAATTCCCGCGACGGGGTGAGCTCCCTTTGCTCGGTCCCTGCTCCTGCCAACCTAGTAGTTCAAAAGCACGTCAAAGTGCAAGTAGATAAATAGGTACTGCTCTGGCGGGAAGGTAAACAGCGTTTCCGTGTGCTGCTCTGGTTCACCAGAAGCAGCTTAGTCATGCTGGCCGCATGACCCGGAAGCTGTACACCGGCTCCCTCGGCCAATAAAGCGAGATGGGGGCCGCAACCCCAGAGTCGGCCATGACTGGACCTAATGGTCAGGGGTCCCTTTATCTTTACCTTTATAGCCAGGATTTATTGGGGGGGGCAGAACCGAGTTGTCTGTGATGCAGTTGGTCAGTTAATCTGGCATTTCCATTTATTTACTTGATTTGGGGGGGGGGGGCAGCTACGCCCATGGCACTTCCTGATTGCTGAGGGATAACAGTGTGGATGAGCTAATGGCCTCATGTCCAGCTTGTGGACTTCCCATAGGCATTTGGTCAACCAATGTGAGAACAGAATGCTAGACTCATTTACTGACAACAGCAAAGAACTCCAGCAGAATCTTAACTAAATTGTCTTTCTGGAGGGGGGTTGTATTTTATTAAGCTGAGTATTAATGAAAAGTGGTCCCTTCTGTTCCAAACCGCCCCCCTCCTTGCCAGTAAACAGAAGGCACAGAGTTCTCATTTTCTCTTTGGTAGATTGGGGACTCGGCAAAGCAGCAATAATACTCAGAGGTGCTAAATCAATATGACATGACCTTTCGGCTCTTGCACAACAAGTCCTCTCCCCCCAGGCCCAGCTGTGCAATTGTTCCTAGTGACGTGCTTCTCAAACTGACTGTCCTTTACTGTATCGGTTATTTACTTTCATTGACAACAGGCTTTGTGGTCGTTGTTGTTTTAAGTTTCCTAACTCTGTCTAACGGCACTTGGATAGCATTCATCTTGCTGTCACCATTTCTGTTCCTTGGAAAGCTCTCACACCACAGCTCTTCCTTTGGTTAGCTTGCCTGACTTTCAAAGAATTTCACCTGGGGTGAATTTGGTCCAGTGTTTCTACTTTCCAGCTGTGTGCAAGGAGGCAGAGATGTAATGACATCCCCCCCCAGGCTTTTAGAAGTATCTTAAGCAAAACGTATCCTAAAGAGAGAACAAGTATTTTCCATCAGAGAATAATAAGGTACTGTATTAAGAAAAGAGACAGCACATAAAGAATTATATAGAACAAATTGCTGGCTTCTTTTCTATCTAAGAGTCTCCCCTAAGCCTTCTATTGTTTTGTTTTAAACACTGGATCCTGTGTCGGTCCAGAAGAAACTTTTCATAATCCACAGACAGGCAAGACCAACCAAAATATCACAAAAATACTGAGCCAGCTTTTGAGTTCTCTGCAAACTTTAAGTTAAGCAAAATGGGGGAGGTGTTGGGTTGATGTTGAAACCTCAAAGACTTCATTTAAAGCAAGGCTGAAGGTGGCATTTGAGGGGAGATCATATTCTTAGGGTGCAGTCCTACATCCACTAGCCGGGGAGTAAACCCATGAAACTCCATAGGACTTACTGCTAGGCAGACACCAAAGGATCTGCACTGTTAATTGAACTACAGTGGAACCTTGGTTGTCGAACGTCATCCATTCTGGAAGACTGTTCGACTTCTGAAATGTTCAGCAACCGAGACACAAAGTGCTGTCGGCAATTTCCATTGAGAAAATTGAGAAACGCGCCTTGGAAGCCATTCGACGTCTGAGGCGTGTTCGAAAATGGAAGCAATTACTTCCGGATTTTCAGCATTCGGGTTCCAAAACGTTCGGCTTTCGAGATGCTCAAAAACCGAGGTTCCACTGTAGTTTTTACTATAAGAATGGGGAACGTGTGGTGTTCTGGAAGCTGTTGGGCATTGACCCCGGTCATATGGAATCAAATTCTATTTCAGCCAGGAAGCTCACACAGGAGCATGGGTGAAACAGCCACTCTCTCAGCAAAAACTTTTGCACCAAATTGAGGTGCCTCTTTGGAGCTCAGTGTTGTCTGGCTTTCAATTTCATCTGGGGTTTTTTGTTTTTTTTAATGTTTCCTGAATATATTTACAAACAGAAGCATTCTGCTGGGTAACAGCTTGTAATACAGTCCTTGTGGCCTGGATGAGATATATATCAACTAAGCTACATATACTCAAATCCCTAAATAGTTTGGTTATAAATTCTGCAGTTTTAAAGAGGAATAATACCCTCTATATCTATTACACAAACACTCATATACACATTCCTGTTAACATTCCTGATTATTTCCCCTCCACATTTGACCATGGAACACCTGACAGCTTTGGGTATATAAACAGAGCTGATCATTTCATTTACCAGTTGAACAAGGTTTAGGTTCAGCAAATCCTTGCACAGAACAATCGAGTAGCTACCAGTAACTTAAGGAATATTGCATTACGGAAGATAAACAAACCTGGATGCCATCGGATTTCCCTTAAAGTAGAGCAATCAAGTCTTCAATACCCTTGACTAATAGAAGGGACCACTACGAAAACAGCCTATGGTTACATTCAGTCAACAATTTGTATCATATGTGCACAACCACAATCATCACACTTAAAACTTTTCTCCTGCTCAGAAGGATTTTCTACCAACAGGGCAGACATTTCTCATGCCCAAGGACAAATGAAAGCTTATAGTCACAGGAAGATATTCAATTTTTATTGATTACTAATTAATTATGACTATTGTTTTTTATTTGCTAAGCAGCAGATCCTCAGCAAGCATTGCATGAGAAAGTTGGGCAATGCAATGCACCATTCTTTACCCCTCCTGTTACCCTTCACACTAGCATAAAGGCAAGTATCTGAAAGAATTACCATCAAATGGCATTAAGTTGTTTCAACTTTACAAACGTATCCTGAGAAGTATATGGTGAACAGTGACTCCTTCCCATCTCTTCATAAAGGTAAAGGTAAAGGGACCCCTGACCATTAGGTCCAGTCGTGACCAACTCTGGGGTTGCGTCACTCATCTTCCTTTATTGGCTGAGGGAGCCGGCGTACAGCTTCCGGGTCATGTGGCCAGCATGACTAAGCCGCTTCTGGCGAACCAGAGCAGCACACAGAAATGCCGTTTACCTTCCCGCTGGAGTGGTACCTATTTATCTACTTGCACTTTGATGTGCTTTCGAACTGCTAGGTTGGCAGGAGCAGGGACCGAGCAACGGGAGCTCATCCCGTTGCGGGGATTCGAACTGCTGACCTTCTGATTGGCAAGTCCTAGGCTCAGTGGTTTAACCCACAGCGCCACCGTTGTAGAAATGCTCAGCCCAGCATTCCTTGCTGAGCTAGGAAACGGAAAAGGGTTTAAGGAAATCCAAGAAGCACTTGGTGGGAATCTACAAAAAGCCATACAAAAGAATGGTACCCTTTGGCTGTATCATTTTATACCCCTTGAGTGTTTAAAATAACAAACAGAAGGCTGTAGATACAGTGCAACAAAAGTGTACAGTCGTACCTTGGAAGTTGAACCGAATCTATTCCGGAAGTCAATGTATGTGGTGGACATGTGGGAAAGGGCTCCATTCTGAGGAAATATTTGTTGAAATGAAAATAAGTACCAGACAAAACCCTTTTACACGTGCAGATATCGCTCTGCTCAACCTTTTTACAGGAGATAACACTAACTTGCCTTTCAAAGCCCTAATAAGTTCTCTTTCACTAGCGGCCAGGCTTGTACTAATGAGATACTGGGAGGGTGCTTCTTTGACAAATTGGTGTAATAAAGGATGGCAAATAGCACTTGAGGAAAAATGGACTAATAAATAAAATTAGCACAAGGTTTGAAGCATAAAGACTTTTGAACCAGATTAGAACAGCTTTATTACGTTCATGGCTAAAAATGGAGGACTCCCCATTATAAAAAAATTGTTTAGCACAAACTGTATATTACCTGCTCTACAAATGGTTGTCTGGGATAGGAACTTACTACCTTACTTGGATGTCGTTTTTGACGTATTGCCAAAACTTCATCTTCTGCATCAGTATGGGGTATTTTATTGTATGTTTGTACAATGTAATATGATGTCATAATTTAATAACAACATTTATATATGTAAAAAAAAAGACACTATTTCAGGGACGATCGAATTGTAAAGCAAGAATGTTTGGAAGGCCACAGATCCCCCACCCCCAACCTATTGTTGACTAAAGTGAAAATGGGCCTGCTTTTTGAGAGCACTTCAGAAAAGGAACATTTCGTTCCCTGTTTTACTTCCTTTTTTAAAAAAAAATGATGTTCCAAATTACCATTTCCCTGCTTTTACGTTTAGCTGTTAACTGCTATACAAATAAGCACTGACAATTCTGTTTTATACTGGGGGGGGGGAGAAAAGGCAACACAAATTATCTCTGAAAGAAAAATGTAGGCTCTCAAACTTGCAACATGTATAGTGTTAAAATGTCACAGTATTTTCGATGGTAGACTGCATTTTTAATACAGGCAGTCTTGTGCAAAAAGGAAGGGAACAGGCACACCAAATAAACTATAAAACATCCACCTACTTCTACATGTTGCAATGTAATTTAACCACTAAAATCATCATAAAAAGTTGATCAGACAATGTAATCACAGCTTCTTTCACTTTGCAGAATAGGTTTTTGGAATAGGTGCTTCTGACTTGATTTTGCTTCAAATTCGGGATAGAAAATTTGTTATACCTTCTAATGAGCTTCAGAAGTAGTTGTTGGGGGGTGGTTTTAAGGCCACACAAATTCCCTGCATATTGTAGCATGCAGTTCTACCGTGCAGCTACACCTAAGGGAATTATTCCCAAACAATACTTTAAAAACAAGGCAGTAACCCAAATTCATAAGATTCATAAGATTGAATAGTACCGGTAATTGAGTGAGATCCAGCAGAGCACGAGGTGGTGTCCACTCATCCAACACAGCTTCTCCTTACTCTCTGCCCCCACCCACCCACCTGCAGCTCCCTGCAGGCCCCAAAGGGGTGGGGCTAGAGGATTTCCTTTTGATGTTACCCATTGTGTGATAGAACTCATGATCACACCTGAACTCCACTATCAACTTCCCCCCTCCTCAAGTTGAATGGAACTGACTTTCTCACCAGTATGCTTTCCAAGTCACGTTTTGGCTTTGTATTACCTAACCTCTGCCTTTTGTAAGATGGGCAAACTAAGAATAGAGGAAATGTGTTATTTTTCTGATCATTATAGTCTCACTTTTTGCATAGGGAATTCCCTATTTAAGGGAATTAACCAAGGTAGCAGAACATTCCTATCCAGAGAGAAAGTGAATATTTCTAATTTCCAGCCGCTATGTACAAATTACAAGGGATGGCTCTACTGGGCCCTACCTGTAGGCTCTGGTCTGAAGGCACAGTATATCACCTTGAGTTCTACTGAAGAAAAGGGTAAAAGAAAAGGGTATGAGCTTCCCAGGAACATTTCATTGACTGTGGCAGATGTTGGAATAAATGTTGGAATAGATGTTTGATCTGATCCACCAAAGCCATTCCTGTGTTTTTAGGCTGGGACATCCCCTTCACTTCCTTCACAAGCCTTCACTTCCAGGGTTGTGTTATGAATTCAGAACCAAAATCAACTACCCAGTGACAGTCCATCTTTCTGGCTTATCCAATGTGTCTGACAACTTGAGATAAATAAGGTTTTATTACAGAATACACAAAACAATGAGTACACCATTTTAAGCATTTTTCAAAAGAAAGTGCTTATGTCCAGTGTTGTTTTAGACTTTGTGCAAACTATTCAAGGTCCTTGTGACTGAAAATTATTACAAGGTGGGGTGGTTTTGTTCACAACACTAGGCTGGATTCCTCTGTTCAGCAGATATTTCCCTGATGAGTGGTTAGATAAATTACTGTGGAAGAAGTTTTAAATGGCTACAACACATTTTGTAAGATAATCCATCATGCATCCATATTGTGTTAGCAGCCTATAATTATGTTTTCCATTGTTAATCAAGTCAGTCTTATTCTGGGATCTGTTTTCATCAGCTTAATAAATAATCATGTTATTGAAACTAGTATGTGTAAAAATAAAACTGCATTGTTGTACAAAGTAGTTAGTTGGCAGGCAAGATATATGTCTGGAAATGCAGTAGTCTCTTGTTCTTCTAAATGACTTACCGATGTTGAACAACAAATTGGGACAAAGGAAGCTGCCATATGCTCAGACCAATGGATCCATCTAGCTGAATATTGTGTAAATCAACAGTAGCCAACATGCCACTCTCCAGCTGTTGTTGGTATACAACTCCCATACAATCTTCCCACAAGGGCTGACATTGATGCCGAAATCCAGCATCACCTGAGCTCTGCGAGTGCAGTTTTCTCCTGATTGAAGCACAAAGTGTTTGAGGACCAGGACATGCACAGGGAAACCAAAACGCTTGTTTACAAAGCTACTGTACTTACCAACCTTACTGTATGCTTGTGAAACATGGACCATCTCCAACTCTTTGAAAGATTCCATCAATGGTGTCTCTGAAAATTTTTACATATCACTTGGGAAGACAGGGAAACTAATGCCAGTGTACTGGAAGAAGCAAAGATCAGTGTCAAAGCAATGATTCTTCCACATCAACTTCATTGGACTGGTCATGTTGTTCAGATGCCTGATGATCATCGTCCAAAGCAACTACGCTATTCCAAACTTTAAAATGGAAAGCATAATGCTGGTGGACAACAAAAGAGGTTTAAAGGCTCTCTCAAGGCAAATCTAAAAAAATGTTGACAATTGGGAAACACTGGCCTGCAAGTGCTCCAAATGGAGAACAGCCTTTACCATATGTGTCATGGAATTTGAAGACGCTCAAACTCAGGACGAAAGGGAGAAACGTTCTAAGAGGAAGGCACACTTGGCAAATCCTCACCATGATCAACTCCTGACTGGAAAACTATGTCCCCACTGTGGAAGGACGTGTGGATCCAGAATTGGCCTCCACAGTCACTTACAGACTCACTTATAAGACTGTTTTCATGGAAGACAATCTTACTCGGCTACGTGTAATCACCAAAGAAGAAGAAGACAACCACCATTATTCCTGATCATTGGCTGCAGCAGATGAGAGCTGGGAGTACAACAACATCTAGAGAGTACTCAAAAGCTACTCCTGGGTATACTGACTGGTAGCAGTTTTTCAGGGATTCTGGCAAGAAACAGCCCTGCCTGGAGACTATGGTGACTGAACCAGCAAATTTTTGCATGTGGAGTATGCACTCTACCTCTAAGCTATGCTCTTCCCCTTGAACATGCATTTATTGTGCCCGTTCACTGTGTAATTTCCCTCTTGCAACTTTTTATTGTGTGAAGGGGTCTTTCAGTTCATGTATCTTTCCTACACAACCACACTGCTTGTAAGAAACATTAGAAGGCAAAGACATTCTTCAAAAATGTTGTGAAGTGTGCCCAAGAAGTATCACAGCATACTAAATGGCCAAAGGAGAATTTCTGGAAGCCTCAGATGGACATCTACCTCCAGGCTGATCTGTCCAGTACTTGGTATGGGATAAATGGACACCATAAGAGCAATTTCTGGAGTCAGGCAGTACAACCACGAGGCTACTAAAAAATAAGCCATACTCTGATTAATCTGGAAGAGAGTTCTTAATCTGATTTTCAGAATAGCAGCTAAACAGGCCTTCCACTGATGTCTATTAGAGAAAACTTTAATTCAAGACTTAACAGTCAAGCAAATAAAGAAAACAGAGACAATATGGGCAAGCCTGTGTGTTAATTCTAAGACACACACACACATATGCTTGAGTGGAAGACTGCTGAAGACTGTAGCCACAATCTTAAGCATAGTTACTAAAAAGTAAACCCCTCCAAGTTCAGTAGGACATGATCTAGTAAGTGAGTTTAGAAATGCAACCTAGCAAAGCTAGAATGAATAGTATGACAAATTGAGGCATAGATGGAAAATAACTTTTATTCAAAATGTTTGGTAACAAACAATTGTTTTTTTCCAGAGTTTGGGGCAACTGTACTTTAAAACTTTTATATACAAGACAGGAAACAAACCATAAACCAAGCTGGGTTAAAATTTCACTAAGGTTAATAATAATCAACTCTACTAGATTTATTGCAAGTTATAGTAAAATAAATACTTTACCAAATATGTATGTCTTCAGTGGAAATAAAAGTTAAGGACATTAATAGTATATGATTCAGTAAATATTAATAAATATGAACTAATAAAAGGCCAATTGCATATAAATTCTAACCCCATATTCAGTTTGTAGCACATAGCTTGTTGTTTGATCCAATAAACAACTTTTCAAAGTTGCTATATTCATTTCTGTACATATACAATTCCAATGGCATGTTTTGTGTGCCACTTTGCAGTCTGATTTAAAGGTGTATTAACTGTAGTTTAGTTTAACAAAATAAAATAAAACTGATTCAATTCAGTTCCATCTTTCTGGAGGAAAAGGCTATTGTGAAACTGAGTGGTTGAGTGTGGACATATATATCCTCGCTTCATAAACTGTGATATATACACAAGCCCTATGCTTGCATATTCCATCTTCATATCTCCCATTCCTTCTTTGGTACACCATGATTAACCTGAGAAGTCTTCCATGAAACTTAGTCCCATTATTTTCAAACTGAGAATCTATAGTTAACTGGTTTGGAACAAGTCATGATCTGAAACCACAGTTTGTAGTTGATTTAACATACTGGCTTGTTCCAAGCCTGGAAATCATATGTTCTCAAACCGGACAGAGCAAGAAACTATGGTTAACTTCCTGGATTAATCAAGGAATGCTGAAAAGCGAGGAAAAAAGGGGCAATAAAAGGCAGGAGTATGTTTGTTTATTATGCAGATCTTTGTACATTCAAAATGGGCCAGTATGTGAACATAGATTTTCCAGATTCTTTGCATGTGTATTGACCTGCTCACTGGTTCTTTAATACTGTCTTTCCGGGTTACAATGTGCAACAGTAATCAAAGCAACATCAAGCGAGGAAGTCAGAGAATATCTGATTGGTCAAAGTCAATTATGTATAAGGCACACCAGAGGAAGAAAAGGCTGATGCCCACAGTGATCTTTTTAGTAATTCACTTTGCTTAATTGAAAAAGGTGTGACTTATAAATTCATTAAAAACTTTAAGACTTTGGTGCTGCTCTGAAAAACTGATGGGGGCCTCTCTTGACACCCCTTGATATAATGAAGCCGAGTAACAGAGGCACTCACCTTTTTAGTAAACCCAGTGGAGGACAAGTGACTTGCTGTTAGTGGTAGGGGTTCTCACTGAACTAAAGCAGAAGCAATAAATAGTGCTGCTATTTCAGTATGGAAAAGCCTTTCTCAGGGCAGAAGCACAATTGGACCCATGCATTCCATTCCCAATGCCCACAGCCTCCTAGCTTTTGTACGGCCATGCATTAGCTAGGAGCTGCATCAAGGAATTATTCTTTACTGTAAATATATCTGTGCAGCTCTGCACTGTTCATCTCATACAGGATGTTGCAAACACATGCTAGCTACTATAGTGGAGGATGATCATACTGCCAATGAAGCAGTGTGCATGATTCTTCTGTACTGTAGATTATTATAAAGCATATAAAAAGAACGGTTCCGGAAGTCACACCGTAATTACCTATAATTAACAACAAATCTGTATTTTATTTAACAAAAGGTTTTAGAAATCTGATTTACAACTAAATGACCAACTATACTTTCACAGAACATCACAACGACTCTGATGTGATGAAAAATAGTGGCATACCAGGAGCACACAATTCCAATCAAGGTATTTATTCCAATCAAGGTTTGCAACCACAACTTTCCCTCTTCCTTCACAAAAGCAATTCAGGGTTTGCAAGAGCATTTCAGGAAAATATAAATTATATTATATTATTTTAAGGACAGGTACACAGAGCATGTGCTAAGATCATACTCAGCTGAAACTTAAAGATATGGTCTCTCTCTCTGCTGATCATTTCTTTTGACTGCTTAAAGGTTTTTCGGAATGTGTGCTGTATGGTTTGCCTGTCTGCAACGCACGGCACAAATGGAGTATCTGGTGTAAAGCCCAGAAATATTTGCAGAATAATATCTACATAGTGGTCACTAATAAAATCTTTACCAGCACTGTGTACAAGTCATTGTCAATAATAGCACATGTTCCGGGAGGTATAGAAACGCCACAGCTACATTAATTGTTAGTCAGGGGGGAAAGTCAAGATGAAATAAACCTGTAGTCAATGTGAAAGTAATTATACAATGACTTATGAAATGGATTGCACAGTTGTACAGAAGGAGCTTACTATACTGATTGCAATAGGATACTTCTCCCCTACCGTATATAAGCACAAATCAAGGACTGAAAAAGTAATAGCAACTTATTAAGAGGCAAACAGCCTGGTTTCCTGGCTGGCTAAGAAAAGCTCCTGCTGCCACAGGGAAAACTCTAGCTGCCATGGGACCTCACACTTGTGGGTTACATGAGAAGTGCTTCTTCACACAGCCCATGGTTAAACTATGGAATTCATCAGCTACAAGATGTGGTGATGCTACCACCTTAGATGGCTTTAAAAGGAGCTTTGACAAACTGATGGGAGGGTAAGGCTGTCAATGGCTAGATGCTGTCTCCGGGATCAGAGGCAGAGAAGGTTGCAGCTGACCTTGCGTCCTGCTTGTGGGTGTCTAATGGGCATCTAATTGGCCACTGAGAGAAACAGGATGTTGGACTAGGGCTCTACTTGCACTAAGCAAAACCCGTTCAGGTTGCACTGTTCCAAGAAAACCCCAGACAACAGGGCTGCAGTACCTGTGCTGGTAGCAAACCTGTTACTTTGCAAAAGCCAGATTGCCTAACAGTTACGGGAATTTTGCTGTGCTTTTTATTGCCACACGCACACTGTTATGCAAGGCTACCTGTCTCTTAGGATTCTGCATTTTTCTCACAGTGGTACTTCCCTACAGAAAATGTATTTCCTATAAGAAAATACAACTGCAAATATGCAGTTAGGATATTTAAAAAGTACTGATATGCTCTGTCTCCTTAGGGGGATTATTAAATTAGGATTCCTATTTATTGCTCACAATGCAGCAAGGTAATTAAGGCCACAACCCTATGACCACTTACATGGGAATAAGACCCACTGAACTCAATGGGACTTACTTCTGAGTAGACATGGATAGGATTGCGCTGTAAGACACATACTTGCCTGGGAGTTTTCCCACAGCTATTTCCTTTGCTTGAACAGCAAAATGCAAAATTCATTTTAAAACTCAGCAGTTTGTTTTTTTAAATGGCTTTGGCATTTGTTGTGAAAAGCTGCCCAAAAGGAGAAATACTAAGGGGGGCGGGGGGAAGCCACCTGTGCATGCTTGTAGCTATGGACCAGAATAATTTTCTTTGGCTTTTCAATTAGTGTTTCTTAACGTATGTTTATAATAAAAATATTTCCAATACAAGGAGGAAAAAATGGGTGAGGGTATTGAAAAAATAAGCAAGAATTCAAAATGGTCCATTTAGTGTAACAGTATTTTTTTTTTAGCTGTGGAACCAAGTAGGGTATTAAAATAGTTTATAAATGAAAAGCAAAGGCAGGCAAAAATGTGAAACAAGAATGAGTGACCTGAATTTTTCCTGCATAATGCGGGGGGGGGGGGGGGGAGAGGCAGAGAGAGAGAGAAAACTACATAGGCACTTGTCCCTTATTTTGTAGGATCCTTTTCAACAAAAAGCGAAAGTGGCAAGCTTAGGGGGAAACCTGCTAGGGACGTTTCCTATTCTAATCTTTGGGTGATGAATGGAAGTTGTTTAAGAGTGCATAACCCCCATTCACACACACACAAAAAATTGCACAGGAAAACCTTTTAGTGGATTGTGCCCTATGTCCCTACGTGAGCATTTCTCTAGCACTGCCAGTGTTATCACTAACCCCCCAAAATCTCCACAGTGCTTAAAATGCATGAACTTCAAGCTCAAAGAAAAGAAGAAGCAAAAACAAAACCATGAATCCCAAGTGTGCACTTACAAGCCAAGTAGAGCTAACACTCGAAACCTGAGCCTGATCTTAATATATCGTCGTAACTTTTGTTTAGAGTTTGGCCGCACACATACATTTTACTTACTCTATCACGGCTTCCACTATTAGTATCTGCAATCACTATTTGTAGCTAAGAAGCATCAAGCATAAAAATAAATAAGATCACCTACGTGTACACAATAAATATGCTTTTAAATGGAGGAAAATATATTGCAACTTAAGGCCCTGCATTATTGTGCAATTAGGAAATAGTTTTAGGTCTTACCAGGAACTAGGCACTACTCCTTATTGTACAACACACATCATTACTGCAACATAGCCAAGTAAAATATCAGGAA
The DNA here is from genome assembly GCF_964270895.1 of Podarcis filfolensis. Classification (NCBI taxonomy): domain Eukaryota; kingdom Metazoa; phylum Chordata; class Lepidosauria; order Squamata; family Lacertidae; genus Podarcis; species Podarcis filfolensis. Next base: position 67,740,379 of record NC_139603.1, read on the forward strand.
GTGGAATGTGAAATTTCTATTGTATTAAAACATAAAAATAGGACAGGGTTTTCATTCAGGCTGCCAAACATACAATGTGCCTTCTTTAAGGACTTCAGCTTAAGTTGTTGTGGAGCTCAAAGTCGCAAATTTTCAAGACTTGTAGTTATGTACAGTTTTCACCAGTGTCCACTTCGCTTTGCTGCATTATCTTGCAATGTAGGAAGATCAGAAGTTCTGTTGCCTTCGTTTTTTTGCATCCATAGCATCCAGAATCGGCTGCCTCTTGGCTGTGTATCTTTGACGAAGTTCTTCAATTTCTCGTTCCATCATTGGATCCAAAGCTTTTAACCTCATCTGCAGCTCTTCCAAACTCAGGTTTTTCAGCTATCCAGATAGGAAAACAAAAACAAAAGTCATAAAGCTTATTTAAAATAAGAGTAAGACTGAGCAATAAATAAAATAAGGGTAAGACTGGGCAATAGCTGTGCACAATGCAGCAAAATGCATAACAAATAACCTAAAACTTGACAACATATGAGCATATGAGGTTCCCCTGTATCTTAGCTTGTTTTTAGCTCCAGTCTTCATATAGTTTAATGGTTAACAAACCATGAGTTAACCACAAGTTGTCCTACAGTAGATCAAACAAACCATGGCTTTTTGCCATTTGGTTTGGTTTGCAGTTTCTCTCACCTCGAGCCTTTGTAGTTTCATGAGTATATGGCAGGGATATCCAACTCCCAAGAGACTGCGATCTACTCCCAGGGAGGGGAAAATGGCAGTGGGGGGGGGGGGCAGGTCAAAGTTGTGAGCTTTTTTTAAGGGGGCACATCAAAGTTATTTACCGTTTGGGGGGTGCCGAATTTGCAGTCCTAATTTGATAACGGGAACACCGAATAATGCTCACCAAAAAAAGAGCAGGGCAGCAATTTTTGTGATCCTGCACGAATGAACGACACAGCAAGGGGGCAGGGCTGGAAATGAGCAGCGGTTGACCGCGATCAACCAATATCACCCGGGGATCGACCTGTCGATCGCAGTCGATTGGTTGGAGATCCCTGGTATATGGGATGGGGTGCTCAAACAAAGCATGGTTAAGTAAGGGTTTTGAGTTTACCCTAAATCTCAGTTGGAACAAACCAAGGTTTGTTAACCAACAACAAACCATGGTTTCATACTGCGGTTTGTTGATAGTGTACAAACAACAGTTCAGCTTCTGGGTTAGTTTCACATGCTATCTAAAAATTTGGGAGCTTGTCATGCCTAGTTTGGCCCTAAGGCAGCTCCGTATGTTAGGAGGCAGGCACTTCTAACTTTATTGTGACGCGGAAAGCAACTATTTACTCTTGCCTTACTCCTAATTTGTTTCCTATTATCTTTACTAGCAGTGAATGGTCTACTCACTGCTATACAGAAACAGCAAGCTATTTTCAACATGCTCATATGGGCCTTCTGACAAAAATTCAGATCCTTCACTGGGTCACTGTTGCACCTACTCAAGGCAAGTTGCCTTGGATGATCAACACTGCCTAAAAACAATGGTCTGGATTCAGAAAAAGGAGACTGTTAAAATCAACTTCCTTACTCTCAGGGCAGCAGTACATTAGCATTTTTGCAAAAGGAGTGCTTGATTAATTTCTCAGGAGCTATCCAAACATTAATAATAATGAGGGCTATTTAGAAAGAAAATGGCTCATTTGCATGTCGGCTAGCTGCAGTGAACGATGAAGCTGGATTCTTGCCAGCAAGTGGGGGGGTGCTTTAAGTGGGGGATCTTCCACCTGTACTCGCAGGAAATAGTACAGTTTCAAAACGGGAAATGAACCCTGGGGTTCATATTTATTACATCATCCATCAAAGCTGCTGCTGTGTGTGCAGGCATACCAATCAGGTTTCACTGGTGGTAAAATTTTGCCTATTTTACGGGAAACAAACCATCTAAAAGAATCAAGACAAAATCATACCCTTCTATGGGGGGAAACAACAAAAGTTTGATTTTGCAGTAAATTCCCTGACATTTTGAACACATGGGCCTAAGAAAGAAGCAAATGAATAAAAGCATGATATCTGAATTGACCTGGTTGTGAATCAATACTGAATTCAGTGTATTTTTCCATCGTCAAAGTCGGACCTCTTTCTGTTGAGGATATAAATATTATCTTCAACCTTTACTTCTATTGTCATCTGCAGCATACAGATTCGCAAGAACCATGAGTGTTGGGCAAGCAAAATACCACGTGGTCCTGTAGTACAGCAATGTACACGAGAGTGCTTTAGGATTGGGTACAAGTATCCTACCCAGTAGATCTCAGAAATTTGCCACTGGCAGGCACTCCTGGCGCATTTCCAGAGATTCAATAGTCTATGCCTACTACAATGAAAAGAGCCAAAACGAGCCGTGTCAGGGACATGTCAAGAGAGGAGGAGTAGCAACATGACAAGAACTGTAGTACACAATGATTAAAATATTTTAAAACAGAACAGCTAAAATAATAACATTATACAGAAGTTTGATAATAATGCTAGTTAAGACCCAGGACAAAACTCATGTCCCGAAATTCAAAATTCAAAAATGTTTTCAGTTGACATCTGAAACTTAGCAGCACGTAGAATGATCACCCTTCCCCAGGGATTCCAGTGCTGTTTTTGACCTCTGAGAAGGTCCTGTCTTTAGTCACATCACGGGCCACTCCTGTTGGTAGGAGCACATGTGGGACCTCCCCAGTCAATCGTAAAGCACAGGCTGGGAAGGGGATCGTTCAAGTTCTTGGATCCTGAGCCATGAAGGGCTTTGGGTACTAATACCTACACCATGAATACCGATCACAGACTGGGAGCCAGTGCAGTGTTTTAAGGATCAGTGTTATACAACCCCATTTAGCTGCTTTACTTAATAGTTAATAAGCGGCATTCGGCATAAGCTGCAACTTCTAGATATTCTTCAAGGGTTGCCCAACATAGAGGGCATTGCAGGAAGAGAGCATAGGCATTCCTCACCACCAAGGACAGTTGTGTTTCCTTTTAAGAACCCCCAAGCTATGTATAACCTGTTCCTTCAGGGGAAGTAAAACACCACCCAGGATAGGCCATCTTCCTAATTCCTGGACATGAGAACCACCCACCCACATTAGGTAGATAGAAATAAAAAATAGCTAATGTTCATGCTGTCAACCATGATTTGTGCATACCTCATTTCAAAGGGCCAGTCAAAATATGTGCTTTGCCTCAATAGAATGTTTTTTGGCTTGATGTGCACATGTGTGTGTGTGTACATGTGTGTGTACACCTGAAACAATGTTATTGTTAACAGGCACTCTCAGAAACTACAACCTTCCATGAATGAAGGATTGAGCAGAATGCACGAACAAATCGACTTTACTAAAGGCTCTCATGCAGAAAATGTACAAACATTTATTAAAACATTCAAGCTCATAGCTCATTCGCTTCCACTTTCCGTTTGCTATTAATTAAGTAAAAGCTACAAATAAAAACCCATAAAACCCTCGGTTCAGCTTGGGAAGGGTAGGCTAAAGCTATTGATTTGATTATTTTCGTCATGATTACTTAGGAAGGATTAAACAGAAACTCTGTTTCCTGCTGAACAAAACTCTCTGGCATCAAATACGCCATTGCTTCATCAGATAAAAACAATTTCCTGGTGAAGCTACTCTGTAGTCCAAAAATATCCTTTGTCTACAAAATTGAAAACACATATCATACTTTAATTATGTTGTTACACTAGAAAACAATTCTGGAATGCCAAAAAGTCCTTTGTTTTTGTAAAATATCAATTGAAACAATGAAATTGCTGTTGAGAATCTCCTAGGGCAATCAACTTCTGCTACAAGAAGAGAGTGTAGAAGCATTCTCTTCCTGTGAAGGCCGCGGGAAATAGAAAAGTTATTTAAATGACATTTTTATAGTTTTTTTAAAAACCCAACTAACCACAACAACTCACACAGACCCATGTATCTTTCCTAAATCAGACAACAGCACTTGGTGCTACCTATCCCAGCTATGAAACCATTTTCCCTTTCAATATTTTTCAGGACGGAAAGTCCACAATCCAATAATCCAGTGGTTGGGCAATGTAAACTACTGGCCAATGTGAAGAAAATAGCAAACACAGCACAGAGCAATGTTCAGTACTATTCTGTAAGAAGACATGTAAATCTTGCACATAGGCCTGCAAGACTTTTGTGTACCTCCCATCAGAACTTTTTTTGGTCTTATCTGCAGACAGGAAATTACATAAACATTCATTTGTTATTTGTTTCTGGAAGCTAACTAGCGTAGTTCATAATATTAATGCCGCACGTTTTGAAAGTAAATGCTAGCTGGGAAGAGACAGAATTGTGGAAATGAGTCATTTTCCTATTTGGAATCAGCAATATGTGTTTTCAAAAAACCCTCCAAAGCAATGCTTATAGTATTCAAGTGCCAGGGAGGTGGGCAGAACCAAAATACAAGGGAAGCCAACATTTGAGTCAAAAGTGGCACAATGTGATGCACACAGATAGACTGTTTTGTTAACAGCAGCAATGGATTTATGAAATTAAACATGAAGCTCCATAGCCAAGAGCAGATTGTTAAAAATGACATTTAAAAAATGTTAGATTCCAAGTAGAGCAATATACCCCAACTCATCCTGACATGGTTTGAAAATTTCACAAGATACTGCTCATGAAAAAATTACCCAAACCCGGTAATGCATTTTTTTCTTGTGATAACGAGCACAGGATTCTAAAATTTAAAATAAACAGAATTATCCACAGTTGACAGCTTGGCTGAATATTGTATTTAAGAATAGCACTGTAATCCCCATTTTCACAATCTATTTTGCATCTTGCAACAATCCTGCCTTCTATATGTTGCCCCTTCCAGCACAATGAGATGGTAGTCAATTAATTACTTAGATGAAACAAATGAAGTTATGAATTAAATATTGCATCTTATATGCAAACTATTTAAAGAAATTTCCACGTCTGGAACCCCAATGGAAGAGTTGAATGATATTAAAATTACAATATACTTAACAGTAATAACCTTTGCTTAAAAGCAGAAATCTCTTCATTATCTAAATGATCTAATTTGCCCTGCCTTCAAGAGCCAACTTGTTTCTTCTGCAAAACACTATTAGGAAGGTGATACCAACTAGCATCTCCCTGGTAGCCTCTAGCAGAGAAAGCATGTGAAGTAACATCAACACATTCTTAATTTATCTGCCATCTGCAAGCAACAGCCAATGAACTGGGAAGATGGCAGGGAAATGCTGAAACGTAATGATGTTTTTGTCATGATTTTATATTAATAAACATTACTAGGTAGATGTGGAGTTTGGTAGCAGTCATGGCTAGCGTAACATCCCATTAGGCCTTCATTTCATCCACAGCGGGTGGCGCTGTGGTCTAAACCACAGAGCCTAGGGCTTGCCAATCAGGAGGACAGCGGTTCGAATCCCCGCGACGGGATGAGCTCCCGTTGCTCGGTCCCAGCTCCTGCCAACCTAGCAGTTCGAAAGCACGTCAAAGTGCAAGTAGATAAATAGGTACTGCTCTGGCGGGAAGGTAAACGGTGTTTCCATGTGCTGCTCTGGTTCGCCAGAAGCGGCTTAATCATGCTGGCCACATGACCCGCTCCCTCGGCCAGTAAAGCGAGATGAGCGCCACAACCCCAGAGTCGTCCGCGACTGGACCTAACAGTCAGGGGTCCCTTTACCTTTACCTCATCCTCAAAACTATCCTGAAAGGTACGTTAAGGCCAAGACACTAAGTGAGTTTCATGGCTGAACGGGGATTGGAACCCACAGTTCCCTTGTTCAGCACATAATGGTTGCCAAAGCTGCCATGTCTGAAAAAACATTCAAAAACTTGAACAAATTATTCAAGTTTAGGACATTTGTCTAGGTAGTTAGAAAATGTGACAGTTGTATACCATCTCAGCAAATCAGAATAGTTTTCTACTTACCATCATAACTTTAGTCAAACAAAGCTGAAGTCATCCAGAATTCAGCTAGGATTAGGTTTTAAAGTTTTATATACAAGGTGGTTAGCATGGTCTCATAGGAAAAAGGGGGGGCTGTAATATCTAGTCAGTGATAAATTAAGTAGACTCTGATTGGAGTTGTATACTATTTGCCTCTATTCATCCATGTTACAGCAAATTTCCAGGGAAAGAAAGCAAAAATAAATAAATAAATAAATAAATAGTGAGTTGAAGAGGCAGTTCACTCTTCCAGAGATTAGTAAAATGTACTGAAGAAAAATTGGTGCAACTCCTATTTTTGGATCAGATCAGGAAATAAAATGTCCATATATATCTATATATCTATATATTTTGAACCCACTTATGAATGTCTTGTTAAAGAAAGTTCTTTAACTCTAGGGTGACATTTCTTTCTGGTCAGTTAGGCAGAAGGTTGGGTATTCACCCTTCCCAGCATGCAAACAAGTACTGAGGTCTTTTGCACTCCGTCTTTATTACAAAACTTTTGATAAATTTCTTCTTAAAATCTGAGTAGGTCATACTTTTACTTCAAAGGAAGTAAGGCATTCTCTATGATATAAAACCTTTTGATTAGATGTGGCTAGTTATCAAGTAAGAAATCGGATCAATTTTGAGTTAGACAGCTATGAATCAAAGCAAAGCAACTGCCATCTCCAGCAACACAAATACTGGTTAATTCTTGTCAATCCTACTTTTTGATTTGATTTATTCAGTCCCACCAGCATAAAGATACTGGGAGGCAGAGCACAGAAATTGTTTGAACCTCTTTGTTTGCAGTCTTGAAACACACTTACTTGGAAGTAAGCCTCGGTGAATCCAGTGGGATTGATCTCTGAGTAACCATGCATAGGATCACACTGGCAATCAATACACCAATTGTCACTGAGGAATTTCAAGATGCTTATGAATCTCCAAATAGTTTTTTAAATGTTGCTCGCTTATTGTTTAAAACAACAATGGCAGGAATGCACAGAAGCTCCAGTCCATTTCAGCAACATTCACAAATAATCGATGTTCTGATTTTAGATTAGATACTGTTATTAAATGGAAGACATGGAAGGCATCAGTTAACATTTCCAAAATAACTGGTGTTTAAATTTTTAAACAAAACAGACATTCACTAAGAAACAAATTATATAGACAGTGTTTTGTTTGCTTCAAACACAATTTCTTCCTAGCAACTGTTTAAATGAATCTCACAGATGCTACGGGCTTTATTAGAGGCCTTTGATTTAAAAAATATGGATAGCTAATACTGTATTTCTGAGTCATCTATTTTCCCATCTGCTAGTAATTCCAACAATGTGAACTATCAACATAACGACTAACAATAATTTTCTATGGCAATTGCAATGGTGGGTTGCCTGTAGCACTTTCTAAGATTTAACTAGTGCATGCCTCAGATTGTTTTGAGTTGTTAATAGATTCAAGTAACAGGCAGCCTTTTCTTTCTTTCCAAATCTCCATTCTAGTTCATTCCTTTGCTGCTTGTAAGAAGAATATGGTTTTATTTTATGGAGTTTAGTCCATCAAGGAGCTCATTTTATTAAAAACTGTGCTTGAAACAAGAAAAAGCAAGTTAAAGGTCAAGCAGTTTATTTCTTGATCTGAGGTCAAAAGCCTACAGCCAGAACCTGCTTACTTATAATGCCATTAGTCTCATCCAGCCAAGGACATTTCTACAAGAGTTCACACGATAACAGCTAACTGTGGCGGAGGTGACAGGGATAATGATGTAAATAAAAGCAAGGCGCTATTAGATCTTTTAAAAAGCAGTATGATCTAAAGATTTACTGACAATAGGGAAGCACAGTACTAGCATTAACTGCAGCTGCAACCCAGAAACACAGGCACCCCACAAAGAAGCCGCCCACATAATTCTGCCAGGATCTGTCCAAGTGGACCTATTCACCTGAAAGATGTTTAAGGCTGTCTATCTGCATTGATTAACAACTATTTCCTGTTAGGAACTGATGGAAGGCTGACCTCTGTCAACGGTGCACAGTAGGGGCAAGGGATAAATTTAGTTAATCCTCATATATACAGTGGTACCTCGGGTTACAGGCACTTCAGGTTACAGACTCCGCTAACCCAGAAAAAGTACCTCGGGTTAAGAACTTCGCTTCAGGATAAGAACAGAAATCGGGCTCCGGCGGCAGCAGGAGGCCCCATTAGCTAAAGTGGTACCTCATCTTAAGAACAGTTTCAGGTTAAGAACGGACCTCCGGAACGAATTAAGTTCTTAACCCGAGGTACCACTGTAAGATTTACACTGATCTGTTACTTTCCTCAGTACCGTATATTGTGCATGGTTCCTAATCTGCTATCAGGAACTCCATCCAGCCTCAAGTGTTGGTTACAGATCTAGTATTGCAAACCCTGCACATTACTTTTTGGGCCATGCATAGGGCACATCTTCCATGCATTCTAATATGTAAAATGGCTTTAACTGCAACCAGGAATGAAGCTGCAACTATGGCAGGAAAACCATGTGAATTCTGGAGGAGTGCAGTAAATTGGTGAGAAAAAGGGATGGAAAGCAAAGGCATTAGACTTCAAAGACAAAACCCAAGATGAATTAGTAGAGCAAGTTGCTGCAATAAAAATATTTTCATTAGCAAATTGAGCATATTAATCTGCAAGCTAAATCAACAGGAGTCTCTGTGATGTCCTTATTACAAAGGCCACCGATCCCAAAATCACATTATAATAGACATTGCTCTTTCTAAATCCTTCCCGCGTTCAATAAATATACTGAGTAGTGTAAGATATTCAACTGGATTATACTGAAATATAAATTAAGGCTAAGCTTTCACTCCAAATCTATAGCAAAAAGAAGAGAGACTTGCCTAAGGTCACTTAATAAAGAGAGATTCAAACCAGTGACTTCCAGATTCACAGCTCAGTTAGCACACACTTAGGAGATTAATAGTTAGAAATAACTAAGTAAGCAAGCCTTGCATTATGGAGACTGTATTTCAATAGATCATCAAGTTAGCTTGCAGCTTGGCTCAGCATAAAGTTGTCACTGTATAATTTTCAAAATTATAGTTTACTACTATACTGTTATTTCTCCAAGTAGAAATTCAAGATTTGTTAAGTTTCTCAAACATAAAATGGAGGGGTGTCAATAATATTACAGATCAACAGAGAAATAGTAATGCTTACGGAACAGAGTATTCTGAAATAGGTGGCTAAAATTCCTGTTCTATGTTGCATTTCTTAATCCTGTTAAAGTTTGTCTGAAATTCCAGCCCAGTTGATACCTCAGCATTCAGCTGCCAACACCTGAAGTCGAGCTGAAAGCAAATAATTTTGTCTCAGATATGTTCAAAAATGTCTAATAAGGCTTTCTTCAAAAGAAAGCTTTAGGGCAGGGATGGGTCACCTTTTGCAGCCCAAGAGTATCATTCCCTCCTGGGCGACCTTCCAAGAGCCACGTGCCATGTGGTGGGCAGAGCCAGAGAAACAAAACGGGCAGAGATACCGCTTGCCCGAGAAACTTTTTTTAAAAAAAATCACAACAGAAATTAAATGCCAAGACAGTCCTACAACTGAAATGCTACTTAAAGACTTTTGAAAATAGAAGCATTTGCTTCTTTTTTCAACTTAACATAGCCATACATTCAGTCTTTACTGACATAATTTAGACAATAAAATCATAAAAAACATCAATAAAACATTAACTTAGATAGTCAATTGTTATGCCTGAACAATCTGTGATTAGCATTAACTATGGTTTACTGAAACAAACCAACTTCAATCCTTGCCTTTTTTAAAAACACCAACCACGTAATTAATATTAGCCACAGCTGAACGTTAAGACATGACAAATGGCAATTAGTTAAAAATGGAAGTGGATGATTACAATCTCCTCCTTGTGACTACACCAGCAGAGAAGATAGGAGAGGGCTGGAATGCATCAGTCCAAGACTTCTACACAACACTAAATTACGGTCTAGTGTTATGTATGAACTAGGCCATTAAAAGGGATGCCATTTAAACTGCCTTAAAAATTCTGAAACAACCAGTATGAGAGGCACGTAGTATTGCATGGGTGGTATTCAACTAAATTTTACTCGGCGAAGATCCACTAAAATTAATTGACCTAAATTATTAATGCTCATTAATTTCAATGACTCTACTCTGAGTAAAACTTAAGTTGAACAGCACCCTGTATTTTCACTTCATTGTCATTACGAACATCTTCAAAAACCCATGGTGATGGTCCTCTATTAAGACGTATGTTGTATTTGCATGGTCTATGTAGAAATTATGCAATTAGGGCTGCCTATTCTGAATGTGGAATAAGTGAACCAACAACCATAGATGAGCATTAGGTTACATCAGTCCTTTAGCTGTGAACAACAGAAGTTTGATTTTAAAGCACAAAATGCTCATCTCCAAAAATGGTTAACAAAAATTGTTACAGTAAATCTACCTCATCCTAACTAGGAATGCTTGCTGGAGATCTCTCTCAAGTTCTTCTGAAAACTATTTGAATATACAAATGTATCTTAGTTACTATGACAAATCTTGACTTATAAGGAAGTAGGAAAAATCAGCACAGTTTAAAATCTGCCAATTTCAGAAGGGTCTAGGAAAACAAAACTTAATTTAGGCAATGTTATCTACATATTGTTTGTTAACTGCATTTTATACAGAAAGCCACTGGTAGTCCCTTAGAATATGTTCTTCTGTAATAAATATTCCAGATGCCTACACAAGTCAGTCTACGACTCCTGGATCTTTTTAAGCACAAAAGATGAGGGAGAAGGATAGAGGGAAATGAACAGATGAGATGGAGGGTTGAGTACAGCAGCAAAGACAGTTAAATGGAAGGAGTAGGAAGGATGAAAGAAAGGCAGGGGATGAGATGAGAGGGGATGGTGAGCAGGCCAACAAGACATGGAGAGGACAGGAGTAATAGTGATGGTGACAAGTGTATGGACTCCATAAGCAGAACAGGGAACAAGCTAGTCAACTACAAAGCTAAGCTATGCTAGGGAAGACAACATAGCTACAAGCATTCAGTGGGACAAGGTCTATGGCTTCTGGTGACTTCTGTTTCTATCGTATCTTGTTGCATTTTTATTGACTTGATTATATGTTTTTAGATTATAGTCTTATTCTCTATTTTGTTCACTACCCAGAGAGCTCAGAGGCTGAAAGAATAATAAATAAACCCATTTTCCTTCAGAAAAAAAAAACTTATGGGTAGAGCGGAAATTCAAATCCAGATATGCAATCATTGTGTACAGCCCAAGTTCATCCTCTGACTGCCTAAGGAGCCCAATCTTTCTTTGCCCTCACTAATTTTCATGGGTGCCTACTTATAAATGACTCACTTGATGCTGATTTCCAAATGACTTCAGGATGGCAAAATGCCCCCAGTCCTGCACCTGGTATGCTTCTTCCCTTCCCATTTCTGTGCTATGTTACAATTCTCATCACACACTGGTATGTTACAAATCTTAATTGTGCCTATGGTTAGCGGAATGGCACCTATTAATCTTGTTGCACACTGCACATTTGATTGCTTATTTGGTATTTTAATGGACAACAAGAACAGAGGGTGCGTAAGGTGAAGAAAATGCTAAACTATGGTTTTGAATTAAGAATTAAAACTGTTGTTATAAAATAACCCCTCAACCAGTTTATACAATAATTTCCATGGGACAAGGTAAGAATGCACTGCTTGCAACTGTTGCTAAATGAAAACAATAGTATTTAACATTTTAGCACAATTCTTTCATTAAAATATAATATATGTTGGGATAGCCATTTACATATAGGGTTGTGGGGGAAGGGTTCCAAATCCAGAATTATAATACCATTATTATCTGTTATATTTGTCTCTGACTAAAACCCAAATGAGCAATCCATTCACAAGCTCTCATCAGCTGGTAATTGTGATGCTTTATTTAGAATTAATTCTTTGAACGCGGCATATTCTATCTGACAACTTATTCAATGAAGTACAAAATAACATCACTTTGTTTGATTAGCTCCTTTAGATTAAATTCTGTAGATACATTAGTTACTTGGAAGGATGGGGCAGGAATAATACTCAGCTGAAACAAATGTAATACAGGCAAAGCCAGTTTTTGTTTTTCTACATAAAAGCATGAATCGTAAGAATATAAAAATGAAGAGAACATAAATATCTTCATTTTCCTGTAGCATTATTGCTCATGAATTGATATACTGATAAAGTTATAAAGGTTTACTGCAAGTATATAAAACTGAACAGGAGGTAGGTTTATGCCCTACCTAGATAACTGACTGCAACACCCCTCTCATATGCACCCCTGTCATTTCATTCTCTCTCTCTCTCTCTCTCTCTCTCTCTCTCTCTCTCTCTCTGTGTGTGTGTGTGTGTACGCTATTCTTTCAAAATGATTGTGGATGTTTTAAAGGAAGAAGAAGAATAAATATTCCTCTCCTGACACTTTTGGATCTTGCACAAAAGCAAGCAATTGGGGTCTCCCAACACAGGGACAGAATGCATTTCTCCCTAAGAAGCCACCAAAGCCACCATACAGTAAGTGATGGGGGGGAATCATCAACATATACAGATTACTTGCAGCTAGGGATGAAAAATAATTTGATTTGGTTGACACTTTTAAGCAATCTAATTCACGCCTCCCACACTCATACATGGCTCAAAACATAATAATCTTTTGGATTTCACAGTTCTCTGAATTTTAGAATATAATGCTTAGCTCAAAAAAGTACCAAAATGCATATTTTAGGGTAAAATGTGTTTACAAATGCATATACTGAGATGAAATAAATATCTAAATAAGTATTTTGTATTAAAATAACATTTAAATAGGAATTTTGAATAGATTAATATGGAAATGGGATGGATAGGGCTTATGAATGTGAAATTGACATAGACAGGAAGTAGACTGACCTGTCCATCCCTAGCCTGATGATGAACTTAATGTGGACACAGCTCAGTGGATGACAAGGGGACAGTTTGTGGTTCCATCTCAGGCATATCAAGTCAAAAGGCTCTCAGGTAGCAGGCTAGGAAAGGTTTCTCTGAGACCTTGAGAAGCCATTTATAGTTGGCCATTGCCCAATAGTCTGACTTGTTATTAGGCATTCATATGGCCTGCAGTGATGACTCTGCTAGCAAATGCCTTAGTTGGAGGTATTTAAGCAAAGGCTGGGGGGGGGGTCATCTGTATGAGATGCTGCAGTTCCAAGATTTCTGGACTGAGCAGAGGATTGGACTAGATCACTTCCATTGTTCCCTTTCAACTCTAGCATGGTATGATAATGTTCTTAAGTAGGTATTGTAGGGAAAAGCTGGGAACAAGGATCATGTCACAGCAGTGACTTAAACTTGGATCTCCCCTGTTCAACATTTTCAATACTATACTACAGATGAGCAACACTGGGGGGAAAACCCAATTCTCCTCTTCAAGTAATTTTCTCTTTTAAAATTTTAATCTGGCAAAACTCATACCTTCCTGACTTAACAGTTTCATGCCCCCGCCCCAGGGCATGAAACGTGCAGAAAACAGCTCATGTCTACCTTTTGGAGAAATAGGTCCAAAGCTTTCAGAACTGACAAACAAAAGGAAAAGAAAAGGAAAGAAGCTCTGCTTCTACACTAAGAATTACCTTTGCCTCTATTTTTAGCTTTCAAGCACCTGATTAAGGATGACTCATCTTTCACCTTCCTAAAACAGCCATAAAGAACCTCAAAGCTCCAAAACAAAAAGCAAACCCTCTTCACCTTTTCATCCAGAGGGACCACCATATCCATCTTCATCACAAACTCAGGCTATCTAGATCTTGGGTATGTCACAGGATCAAACCCTTCCTCAGGCAAAATACGGCTCATGTTCAAGCACCATTGCATCAAGTAACCAAACTGTGTCTACCACTTGGGAAACTTCAAACAGCTGTCTGGGGGAAACGGAGGCATCTTCTGAGATGTACGTCCTTGGGAAAAGGGCAAGTACGCACCCACTCCTCTGGTTTTCAGTTTTAATTATTCAACTCCACAGTGTGTGAGGCAAACTGAGCATCATTCACCAGTCTGAAAATGATATTAGAACCTGAGGAGTGATTTAGCCTATTTACAGTTGCTATAGAAACAAAAAGGCAGCTATCTGTCTATGGCAATAAAGCAGCAAAAGGAGCTTGACACAACAGTTAAAATGACAGGAACAGAACAGGTTGAACCAGGAGGCTCTTCAGTTCTGCATCAAAAGGTTGTGTAGAAATACATCGTGAATTACAGACCTTACAACAACTGCATATATTAAACCAAGAGTGTTGTTTATGTGTCTGTTTCTGTCTGTGCTGGGGGATATCGACAAAGGGAGCACATAGAAAACTACACCAAGGAACAGCTTCCAAACACATTCTTTTCCTTCAGTTCTAGACCTTGTTTAATCTAGATGTCCCAAGGGTAGAATATTGGCACAATCCAAGTAGTCAGAAGTTGGATGGTATGAAGGAGGAGAAGCTCCAATGTACATGACTCCTATAACAACAAGGCCAGGTCTACACAAACCCAGAAACGAGCAAATTCCTTCCTCACCAGTCATCCCCAGTATGGGTGATGGCAGCAGAACAGTCATGAACTGGTGTCATTGGAGATGAGGAAAGAAAACAAATCAAATATAAAATGCATAAATTGAAAAACACAAAGAAAGAATGCTGTGAGAACAGGGCCTTTGGCAGAATACTATCTTCCCCTGTTGAATGCCACTGTAAACAAAAACGGCTTACTCAGCCTAGTTCACAGTCCATCTTGGTAAATCTTGTTTCCTATAAACTCATAAGAGAGCTGTTCTTTGGAATCCATTTCTCCTCCAACTTAATTTGTTCATCTGCTTTTCTGAGGCTGTGCCTGTACATTTAGTTAAGACATCAAGTAATCTGCTTACGCCTGGCTCAGAGATTCAGAAGTCCCTGCTGACTTGCGCATATCCTACTGCTGTGTATTTCAAATGACAATGATCATATGTACAAATTACCGTTGAACGTGAACCAACATAGTTTCTCCCCAAAGTAAGAGCTGGGATGAGTGTCAAGGTTGTATAGTTCTTTCACACCTCCGCGTATTGTGTATAGAAAGTAACATTCAAAGAGAGAGAGAGAGATCCCACATTTATTTGAATGCAGAATTTTACTTGCAATATACGTAGAACCTTCTAATAAGGTAAATACTGAGATCTGACGGCTGGTATGTTTTCTATGTGCCATCGCACTCTGCCCTCATATGATGCAGAGGGAGAAACAAGCTGTATCAGCGAGGCGCCGATACAGCTTGTTCCTCCCTCTGCATCTTTAAACTGCTATACTGAGGAGTGTAAAGCTGCCCTTACCTCAGCCAAGCGGTTAAAGGAGCCCACAGATTGGTTCTGGCTCCCATGAGCCAGTGGTGGAGTGGGGGCTCTGTGAAACTGCTAAGCTGAGGGGAACGTGTTGGTACTCCCCACAGAGAGCAGTTAAAGGAGCCCCGATGCTCTGCCCGTGAGCAGGGGGAGCACTGGGGCTGTATCAGCTGGGGAGGGGGAACCTTCCCAATCCCCAACTGAGCTGCGCGAACAAGCTGCGTTGTCCCAGCCCATGAGCACGTAGGTGAAACTGCCTCAGTTCCTGAGGTGAGAGCTGGGGCAGTTTCACCAGGTGCAGAGTGCACTGTGATGTTGAAAAACTGATATCGCCCAGACCTAACAAGTGGAGGCCACGGAGGTGTGTGCAGTTCCAGCATTGTGACCCTCTACAAGAAAAAAGGTGACTGCCATGGCTGGAACAACTTCCATGGAATGCCAAGAGCAGAAATGCTTGGACACTGGACATTGCCTTCATAGATCTGACACAGGCCTTTTGACCTCGTCGGCCAAAAAGCAGCCTAATTGTATTAGAAATCAATTTATCTGTATGCAAAACAAGTAAGATACACCCTAATAATCTTTCTCTGAGTTCTTTTGTTAGAGCAAACTCTCAAACTCTCTGAAGACTATAATGCAGGCCTCAACACTGGGGCGGCAATGTAGCTCAATGATACAGGACATGATTGACATACAGAAAGTCCCAAGATTAACTGCTGGCATCTCCACTTTAAAAGATAAACAGCAACTGATAGGAAAGACTTTGGCCCAATACCCTTCAGAGCTCCTACAAGCTGCTAATAGGCTAGATGGACAATTAGTCATAAGGCAGCTTCCTAAGTTCCACATTACGCATTCATCATCTTTTTTATAATCATCTGGCTTAATTCATATGTGACATGTTGTTTCTGAGTCTTTCTTAGCTCTCTTTCATAGGCTAATTCCATCACAAACCGCGTAGGACAGCTGCTCCACGTGGCTAACCATTTGTATTCATGTTGCCATACTATTGCTGTTGAGCCGAGGTGCCAGCTTGCGAAGATGATGGGAGGGGGGAGAGACAACATGTTCGGGACATTGGGAGGAGCTGGGGTCAGAACTGAGCATGGCGGCTGTGCAGCTAAATGGCCGGCAGCTCCTCCTCCACCTCCTCTTGGCACCATCACTGACAGGAGGCTGCTTCAACCCTCCTTCCCCTCCATGGCAGGAGGAGGAGAAGGAGCCGGGCCCTGGAAGCACGCCACACTCTGCTTTGCTCTTTGGCTCCATGCTTTTGGGGCATGGGGAGCCCAGCCCCTATCCCAAAAATATAGGAGGCGCCAAAAGGGCTTGGACCCTAGGAGCCAGCGCCCTGCTGCAAAGGTTTCCTCTAGATAGTTGTGCAATATGTATGGAGAAATATATGTATTACAGACTGAGGTGTGGCAAAACTGCCATGTGGAATTAATGCAAAGCAGCCTCCATGCTGATTGTTGTTTGTGTGAAATGAGACTCACCCTATGAAATCATAAGTTTCTCCTTGTGTTTCACCTTCACTTTCCATCTCAGACTTCACAAACTTCCTTCCATGTGAGGCCTACCAAATTGACAAATGCAGCTAGAGCGCTTCATTCAGCCAATCAAGATTATTAATGGCAAAGATCACCAGCTGGTTGTTATTTGACACAACTGTAGCAAAACAGGAAACTTCTCTGAATAAATGGTGCTACAAAATGATTCTATAACAGAAAATTATTTCTTATGATCCTTAAACTTGCTTGCAACAGCATAAAATGGGAGATAGCCAACTGTTGCTGAAGAAAGCAGAATTGTGATACAGCAAGCCATGGAAATCCCAGGCAAGAATCAGCTCTGAACTTACTTTTTCCTAAAAAAAACAGAAACCCACTGTATTTTGTCTTCAGCAACATCGTTCTTGCTGCAGAATGATACATATAGTTAATGGCATTCAAAAACACAGTAAAGGAATAAACTGCTGACAGTTCAGCATGGTTCTCTACAATTCCCTCCAGCTGAACGAACCAACAAGTGGCTTAGGAAGTTATGAGGAAATCCAAATGAAGTGATTTTTCCAGGTTGCCCCACTACTAACACTGTATAATAAATGTAAACATGAAGAGCGATATCATTTCATCTCTGCTGTTCACCTTTCCAATGACCTTTAAGAAAATACCCTGCAGCCAAATTTGGAAGGGAAAAAAGCATACGAATCATGCAGGCGGGATAATATTACATCCTTACCTACCAGCGAAACACCTTTAATACATTAATCTCTCCTGAAATAAAAATAAATATAGTAATATGTGAAAGATGGAACTAACACATAGCCATGTTAATTAAAACAGAACTTGTGCATGCAAGCATTTTGAATTCTATTTATTTAAGCATCGTTGCTGAGGCAATTATAATCTATTAGAAGGATCATTTTTAATTCCATTGCATTTATTAGTAGCTAGTGATGGGTAGAACATTTTGAAAAGAATGGTGAAAACTAAATGGGTAGCATCCACAACTCTGAAGATAAGCAATTGTAATTCAAAGATAAGCAATTGTAGCTACAAAAAATAGGATTGATAATCCAAGAGGCTAAACAAGCTAGTACTATGGAAACAAAGAAAGACACGCTTTGCCAGTATCAGTATCAGTATTCTCTTGTATCAAGCAAGAGAAGCAAACTATATCAGAGAGAGAATACAGCTTTGGATCCTACCCGCCACCAACAGCATTTAGACATCCTCTTCAAAATTAGTGCTGATATGTAGCTCCAAGGACGAAAAACAGTCTATGAAGAAATTTGTATATTATTCATAGCAGAAGTGGCAGCTAAGAAGGTACAGAGCAGCAGACCACTCACCTATAACCACAGTTTGCAGACAATCTTTATGAAATATTTTCATTCATGATTTTTAAAATAATGTTATAAAGCAAAATGTTTTCTAAAGGTGCTGCTTACTATCCTGACATAACTGTTTCTTATTTCTGAATTTATTTTTTGGCAAAATTGGTCACAGCTATGTCTTATATACCTATCATTTGCTGATAATGTTTTTATGTGTTGCTTATGTGTATCATAAATATTATAACACTTACAACACTGTCTGGAATGTTGGCGGGCACAACATCTGTTTTACATGAGTGTACATGAAGTACACTCTGAGTATTTTATTTTCTATCATGTTTGATGCTGTTAAATCAAATAAGGGGGGATGAAGGTTTTATGGTCATATTTGCGGGGTTGGAATAGATGACCTTTGGGGGTCCCTTCTAACTCTACCATTCTATGATTCTGTGGTTCTATAATATTGGGGGGGGTTAATCCTGGTGTTTATTTTGCTCTAGGAGGCTTAGTTAGGTCTAAATCAAGTATAAACTTCCAGAGTTAATGCAAATTACATTACTTTTGTTAAATGAGTCTAGAGGGCTGTGAAAATTTGTGTCCCAGGCCTTTTAGACTTTTCTACCCATGCACTATCTGGAACCAAAGTGTTGCATTGGTTTCCAGATGTGAAATATTTTGGCATTATTTTCAGCTCTCCCACCCCACTAAAGTACCTGCCGAGAGAACTAGTCACAAAGTGGGAGCTCTCCAAGGTCCTGCAGGTACTTTGGGTGCCAGGAACACTCAATGGGACACAGCTGGGCTTCTGCTGTAAGCCTTAGAGCAGGGCAATAGCAGATGTTCTTGCACAAACTTGTGCACTTTCCTTATTTGTCAAGGTCAGACTTTCATATCTCTCAGTCATAAAAAATTGTTTTGTTATTGTCTCTATTCCAAACCGGAGTCCACCTGGCAGTGTGCTACCAATCATCCTTGTCTCTGATCCCACTCAGATACGACTATGTTTGAAATAAAATATTGTCAATCTTTGTTTACCCATAAACTTATATCCATACATTTAAAAAGCATGTGATACCCCTTCTAGAACAAATTCTCAGAGCGCTATATACTATTGAAGTTATTATCATTTTGCTAAAGATGAAATCTAAAAAACTATAGGGCCAAAGCATGGTTGTGGAAGCTAGCCAATGACAAAAATCTGACAAGTTAATCAACTCACATTACCCCAATGTATACACACCATGGCTGCTTTTATGTCAGATGACTTTTGCCACTCTTAAAGGTCAAGCTACAGTTGACAAATATTTATAGCTTCAAAAGGAATATGGTTTCACTAGAAGGGAGTTAACAAGTCTGTGTCTTACTTTGTAGACTTGTTACACTTTTTCAAATTCATTTTATTATTTTCAAATGGCACACATATGTCTTGATTAAAATTTTCACACACACTGATATTATATACATTTAACAAGCCACCCAACAAGATGATGTGCCGAAAGTTTTATCTGTTACAGATTTGCTATTTGTGGCCTGAAACTAATTGAGCTTTTAGAACTGAACTGTCAATTTTTGAACTTTAACTGGTTGTTCTTGTTCTCTAAGAAGTTATTAATATAGCAACATATAACAGAGGCCATGTTCTCAAGTAATGTGCTAGTAAAGGTAAAGGGACCCCTGACCATTAGGTCCAGTCGTGACCGACTCTGGGGTTGCAGCGCTCATCTCACTTTATTGGCCGAGGGAGCCGGCGTACAGCTTCCGGGTCATGTGGCCAGCATGACTAAGCCGCTTCTGGTGAACCAGAACAGCGCATGGAAATGCCATTTACCTTCCCTTCGGAGAGGTACCTATTTATCTACTTGCACTTTGACGTGCTTTCAAACTGCTAGGTTGGCAGGAGCAGGGACCAAGCAACGGGAATCCCTCTCACGGGGATTCGAACTGCCGACCTTCTGATCGGCAAGTCCTAGGCTCTGTGGTTTAACCCACAGCGCCACCCGCGTCCCTCAAGTAATGTGCTAGAACTAAATTATTTGGGATGAACTTACTGCACTGTCATTTCCATGTCAAAGTTATACTCAATTATATCAATTTAAACATTGCTTTAACTTAGTTCATTCACCTAACTTAAATGAACTAAAATTTCAAAGATTATTAGCTGAAGGCAGAGGGTGGGAATTACAGCATCTTATCTGAAACAATGTTTTAATGCAATACAAGTGCATGTTTTAGTAAACTGCTATTATGATTATTACCCATTTAGATATGGCTGAAAACTACATGGTCTCCAGCTTATGTTCAGGAAGAGATACAAGAACACCATTTTTACAGGTATGCTTATAAAAATCTGTGAGTAGTTTAATTTGGAAGTCCTGGACAGCAACTCCAAGCAATCCTTGACCATGTAAAATGTATTATAAATAGTTCCATGTGCAACATTCATTTGGAAGCTCACTGGAGACGAATAATGACCTTGTATTTTGTTCTCATTTACTCTGAATTAGCCAAACCTCCTGTTTCCAATACACCTGGCATGGTTTAATTACAGCAAACAAAACATCATTTAAACAAAAGGTGACCTTGAACATAATCTATCAAAACACTAGTTAGCTTTAAAAGTTTGCAGTTTTTAACAAACTGCCAAGACATGCAAGAGCAATTTTCTATATAAGTTCATACATCTTTTAAAGCAACACATTTACCACATTTAAGAAACATCTGTATATGCTTCTTAAAACTGCAAGGGTTTCTTCTTTATTAATTCAAACCCTTAGATTTCAATAGCCATATAAAATACAGCTTGTGTGTAAATATTAAGGTCATACTAAATACGGTTCAAAATGTTGTAGAGTGATGGTTTGTTAACCTTGGTAACCCCTTAAATAGCTTTAGGGTTTTTGTTTTTTATAAAAAGGCAGTCGTGCCCCTTACCCACATACTGGAATCCCTGTTCTCCAATGAGACATTAAAACTTAAAGGAGGTAACCAACATTATTTCGGGAATATATCTACTTTGGCTCAATGCATAAGCAACAAACAGTGATGTTGACAATGTATCAGCCCTTAACAAAAGTAAACAAAACAGATCCCTGCTGAAAGTTTGTATATGGAACCTAGACAAGGAAAACACAACAGAGGGGAATGGGGGTCAGAGAAGCAAAGGGAAATTTGCACAGGGTTATGGCAATGCAGTTGTACCACCTGAAGGTAAGTTTACAGTGAACAAAGATCAGTACTTCTGTAATAGCTACCTCACTTGAGTACTGCGTACATGTTCTAAATTACATCAATAATATCATGGCAATCCATTGTGAGCTATTTATTTGCATGGTGAGCTATTTATTTGCATCTGCACAATGGGAAACTACTCATGCATGTCTACACCTTAATTCTGCATACTCTGACAGATGCATATAGGATTTGTCCATAGATGGCCAGTTTAAATCAGTGGGAAGTGCAGCAGCCAATCTGAATGTACATACTAAGGCAATTTAAGGGCATTTTTAAATCACTGGTCATGCTCCTGGAGTGTGTGATGGCTGTAGGCAGATCTTTGCTCATGTTATGTACTGTATGTCTGAACTTTGCAGATAAAATGGGTCACATTCACTTCCAACGTAAATGGCTCATTAACTGTAAATCCTAGGCAGGAGATGGCCGTGGCCTCCAGCAGTCTGATTTGCTTGGCTGAGCTTTTGTCATTGCTTAAGGGTGCAGACAAGGCCCTTAGGATTTGATCAACTACCTGTGCACTTGATCCTTACCTTTTGTGGCTGGTTCATGCTAGGCTAGGAAGCTTGCCCGAGATGGTACACAGGTAAACACCTCTCCAAGATCAAAGGAATGGCAATACCTTTGGGTCATTATTAAACTCTGACCCAAAATAACTATCAGTAAATTTCCAACCTACTTTTTTAAAGCAAGGTAGTGAAGTTTTCATAGTCAATCCTTCTCCTCTCCTCCCTCCACATCATAATTGCTCACAGCACTTTAACTATGTGGTCTTTATTACTGCTACATGGAAATCATTGGTGCTGGCATAGACTAGTTGGTTTATTCTGCACATATATTTGTCTCCAAGTTTGGCTCAAAGTATTACTTGGAGCTGCAAAGACTAAAATTCAAGCTAAATTATGAGAGACAGTTTCAAGGCAGCTCTTAGATTCTGCTATTCCAGGCCCTACCAGCAGCTGCCAATCTCAAACAGTTCCCAGGAGCAGTTGGAGGGGGGCTTTCTGTCCATTGAAGTCCTGGGACGATTGCTGTTTACATGCTATTGGGCTCTCATGATTACAGTTCATTAGTACAGCAGATTTGAAGCATTAAAGCTTCTAAACAACCACGGGTATGTTTCCGTGGGAAATCTACCCATATGCCATGTGACTTGTAAGGATCAGGTAGACATCTAATCCTCACACATGACATGGTGCCCATTTCCTAGCCATGGTAGAGCCAATATGGATAGTAGAAGCATCATGGGACTTTGTCAGGCACAGCAACCTCCTCCTCTACCTGGAATGCTTGAACACGCAAGAAAAGTACTCTACATATGCGAAGCATCAATATACCACCTTTGCTTCTTCCTTTCTATTAAATGGGACTTCTACTGCATTTCCTGTGGAGTACTGGAGTGTAACCTGGGAACCCACAATTCTTCTGTGTAGATTAACGTTAGAAATTCAACAAAGCCACATGCCCCACAGCAGGAAGCTGTGAAGGGGGTTCAAACAGATTGCAGAAATATGGCAGAAGGGCTAAGAGCTATTATTCAGTTCCTCGCTCTCCCCACCCTACACCGCCCCCATGAAAAATAGTAGGCTTCAACTTGAATAGTTTCCAACTTCTAACAGTTAAATGTTATGAAAATAATTCTGAGCTGGAATTGTTAGGAAATATGATAGAGCAAGATTTGGACTGGGCATTACTCAGACAGGACATTACTATCTCACAATAGAAAAACTAATTGCCCCACTGTAGGTGCTCACTGCTTTCTATCTAACTGCTCTAATCGGTCACCAGGAATCACTGGTTGGAGAATGAAAGTAAGCCACGCCCACTCCAAGTGAGTGGCCAAACAAATCATAGTTTTAAAGCAAAGCTGCTGGGTTTGGACATAATGCCAACCCATAGTTCATAAGCCTAACAACAAACCATGTCTTCACATCATGGTTTTGTTTCCAGAAAACAAACTATGGCTTGGCATTATGTGTAAACTAGACCAATGTACACAAATTCATGAGCTTAAGAAGAAGAGAGGGAAAAATTCAACAGGCTCACAAAAGGATGTTCACATATGGATTCTCCTCCTCTATCTGGAAATGCTAACACATTTTATAAAATGCAACTCATTGGTTACCTAATAAATTAAAATGTGTCAGAAAAGGTAGGTCACTGATATTTTAATTAATGTTGTGAATACCATTTGATTAGCTGCCTCTTCAAACAGTAATCAGCCTGGCAGGTTTGAAAGCGATATTTTTGACAAGTGATTATACAACACTAATAGAAGACAATTACCTGTCACAGAACAGAGTACCAGGGTGCTGTCGAGAAGTACCTGCAAGTCTTCAGGTACATTTAAGGTTAAGGAACTTATGGTCCTTAATCATACTAGCAGAAAAAAAGTAGCTCAGTGCTATCAAAACTTTGTTTCCATTGAAGAATTTAGAATCCTTGGGGAAGTCATTTAATTAGAAATACTGGAAACAGTTTTCAGCTGATGGCTTATTAGCAAGCTACCTGAGCCTGGATTAGAAAGCAAAGATCTTTCTAGTGGAACTTGTTAAAATAGTTTTCTTACTCTCAAGCATGAAAGCAAGGGAGCCAATTTAAAATTTTATTTATTATAGAATTTATATCTATACAGCAAGTCCTTATACTTTATTGTCACTAAGCCAAAGTACATGTAATTGAAATAATTGTATATTCTTCTCCTGCCTACCCATTCCTCCATTTCCCCCTTTTTCTGTTTTGTTTCCTTATAGCTATTTTAATCTGTAAACCCCTTGGGACACAGGCCTGTCATAACTGTTATTTGTAAAGCACCAGGCACATGGGTGGCCCTGAATAAATAAATAAATGCAATTTTCAATCATTCCCCAACTTAAGAGAAAAAGGCAGCTAAATTTGACAAGTAATTTAAACAAAGACAAGGTCTAAGAAAGGATCCACATTGCAGTCTTTATTTCAGGTTCTATGCTACAATTTCTTTTTGTTCAGTACAACAGATGGATAATGTAATTAGTTCTCTCAATCAGTGCAGATTATCACAGCAAATCATTGCAGTGGTTAGTAATTTTTGCCCAATCAGCATCTGCTGCAATCACACCAAAATTCACCGTTTCATGAAGTGCTTTGTATTAGGGCTTGCTTACACCTCCATTTTCAAATCAGCTGCCATTTGCAATTCAGGACAAGTAGATTGATCTTCAAGGTTCTTACTATACAGTGGTGCCTCGGGTAAAGTACTTAATTCGTTCCGGAGGTCCGTTCTTAACCTGAAACTGTTCTCAACCTGAAGCACCACTTTAGCTAATGGGGCCTCCTGCTGCCGCCACGCCGCCGGAGCACGATTTCTGTTCTCATCCTGAAGCAAAGTTCTTAACCCAAGGTACTATTTCTGGGTTAGCGGAGTCTATAACCTGAAGCGTATGTAACCCGGGGTACCACTGTACTGGACCTTTTTCTTTAAATTCTTAATATAGTGTGAGAAGCTTTATTCCAGAGGCGGGTAACCTCCACTCTGCAGGCATAATTAGGTGCTGATCTCAAAGGCCACTTCCCCCAAACCACACCTACTTTTCCCTCACCAGGTGTCACATGGGAAATCGAATGTGGACCAAGTAAACTCGTGACTCTGAAGGATAAATCAGGAGCTTAAAGCAAGCTCCCAATTGTTCATTTGCAAGTGACAAACTCAGACAGCTAACAATTAAGACCCACTGGGATTGGATGCAGAAGCAAATTCCCTGCCCAGTTCATTCTGGGCCAATTATTCAGCTGGTGCTGACAGTGTGCCTTCAAAGGGGCCCCTTCGAAGTTGTCACCTGATTGTTGTCCCTGGGGTGCTGGAGAAAAGGATCCTGCCCACCCACCCACTGGATCCCGTTCCCCTCCCTGCTTCACTCATTGGGCTTCTGCACAGGAAGAGTGAAAACCAATATAGCTCAGCCCAAAACAAACAAATGAGCTTGCCTGCGACGTGGCTCCAAACTGCCATGCCACATAGATTCCCTGACATAGCTGGGAAGCGAACATACAACCAGTGTCCAAAAACAGATAAGCGGAAACAAAGCATTCTTTAAAATATATATATATGCAAGCCAGAATTGTACTATGGCAAGCAAATAGGCTGACAGAGCTACTGAATAATGTGTTTCAGATATTCTGCTAAGCAAGAATTAAACTGAATCAGGTACAAAATATTGGTAAAGGGAGCTAGAAAGAAACCAGCCTAGCAGTGGGCACCACTTTGAAATCAACTCCCTTCTTATCTCTGCTAACCAAGAAGATGAGTCCAGAAACTTCATTCTCTTTGCTCTACTGGAAATGGAAGATAAAAAACCCTGTTAAATACTGCTAGATTTTAAAACGGCAAGCCCCCTCTTAATCTCTGTACTCAACAAGAGCAGAGATAGAAAAAAATTGCCCTGCCTCCCCCTGGATTAGGAACACCACCCCAGGTGCTGTTTGTTTCCAGAAGCTTTAATGCTCAATCAGTACCAGACATATGCAAATCACCAGTCAAAGGCACAGCAGGCCATACACATCTCTACTCAAAGGCATAGGTATACAAGGGCACAAGCAAAGAAGCTGATCCAGCAACACATCCCTTGCTTTCCTGTTAGGCACAACTTAGCACAGCAATTTAGCACTGCCCCTTGAAAGCTGTCTGCACTAGTGTCTCCGGGAACTGGGTGATGGGGGCGCTGTTCCCACTTCCAGAGAGGCGAGGGGTCAAGCACAGCATCCCCCTCTGGAGAGACAGGGGCAGACCCTGTATCTGACTCCAAAGGTAGGGTGGCTGGGCCAAGAGGCACAGTAAGAGCTTCAGAACAGGACTCTTGAAAACCATGGAACTCGCAGCTTTCCACTCTGATTGACAGGGCATGACAGTAAGTTGAGGGAAATTCCCCCCACACACATGCACACTCTGGGCCTCCCTAGGATTCTCAGCATCAAGCTCCTCTGGGTCAGAACACAACCTCCCAAGCCCACTGGAGTCGTCCCCGGGGTCCATAGCAAACCACCCCTTTGCGATATCCTGACTTGACCAACCGGTGATGTCTTATGTTCTGTTTGGTGAAAAGATTTTCACAAATTGCTTCTGAGCTACCACTCAGTGGTATAAGATTCTACAAAAATAAACCCCAAAGCACCCAAAATACTTGGAGTTTCTTTTTTTAAAAAAAGTTTGTATACTTTTCTTTTCCTAAAACACCCAAAACTTTGTAAGGGTTATAAGCATGATGAGATATGTACTGTATATATAAACTACAGTGACTGTGATGGAGTCTGCAAAACAAACATTTTCCCTAGCTCTCCAGTTTAGAAATGAATTTAAACAGATTTTTAAATAGGTTTTGAGCTATTCTTCTTTGAAACGCCTCAAGCAAAAAAGCAGCTCTAGGTGTATTTGGCCCCTTGTATGGATTTGAGATAAAACAGTTCCAAAAATTCCTGGCAACGGCAAAAATATATGCACAAGGAAGTTTTATCCTTACAACACCCCCAACCTTTTAAAAGAATACATTTTAAGTGCTTGGTCCTAAGTATTTTAATAAGAAAGCTGTTCACCTACACTATTGTAGAATTCAGGAAGACACAGTGATCAGCATTTTTCCCCTCTTTCTGACAGGAGTGAATGAGGAAATAAGAATACTATTGTGCACAAATTCCAAAGGAGGGAGAGGCTGAAACAGTTACTTGGGTGCAGGACCAGTTATCTTTGCTACCCAGGGATTCCAGGCTAAAAGGGAAGTTGCTGAGAAAGTGACCAAGAAAATACTTGTATACCACAATTTCATAAAAATATCAAAGCAATTTACAACAATCATATATATACAGAATAAAACCACATAAAAATCTTACAGGGCTGGATATCTCTTCCCTTCCTTTGATGGTAGCTCCTTCAGCTTGTTTACAGCAATTCAAAGGATGCACTGCAGCTAGTAAAAGAGCTTTTCTTAAGTAAATGTCCACTGTGCTTTACATCCTAACCAGAAGTAAGCCGCAGAGTTCAAAAGAGCTTATTCCCATGGAAGTATGCATAGGATAGCAGTCTTAGAGGAATATGGTGAAGAGCCAAAATTTGCAATCAATCAGTACTATAATGGGAATGCAGCAACTTTCTCCACTCTTCAAAAACAGGCTTTTAATCATTTTAATTGAATTTTTGGAGTATTCTGGAAACCCTAAATGAACCCTAAATGAAGGATTTTACATGCCAAAGGATTAATCATAAATTCTGATTTTTTTAAAAAGTCTAGAAGAGCTTTCACAAGCACTGTGTAAGCAGAGTTTCACAGTGATCTAACTTTAAAAGCTGCAGCTATAGAGTATAGCATAGCCTGTGAAAATTCATGACACAGGAGTTTTTCTTTAAGGTGTCGCAGGACTTTCACTTCTTCAAAAACTCATCATTAGTTGGTCCAGAACAGAGCCGCAAGATTATTAACGGGGACAGGGCACTTATACATTGGGAATATTATGCCTGAGTTTAGTCAGCTACTCCAGCTCTTAGTCCATCTCCTGGTCCAATTTAAAATGTTGGTTTTAACTTTAAGAGCCCTAAATGGCTTGGGATTTAGTTACCAGAAGGGCACCTACTCAGTCCTGATCATCATCTTTTCAAACACAGCTCTGAATGTCGCCATCAAATGATTTTTGGTAGTGGCACTCTGCTTCCTGGAATGGTTGCCTGGCGCCATCTTTGTGGTCTTCTGAGCCTTTTAAATAACATGCATCTGATTGTCTAGCCTCATTTTAAAATATGTTTTGTCATTGTTTACTTTTAATAAAGTTTATTGTTTTATGTTGTATTTTTATTGTTGTATCTGTTTTGTGAGCCACCTATAAAACGTTTTTAAATATAATACATAAATATTTGAGCCTAATATAATATATTTGCAAGAGCAACAAAAAGCCATAAAAATAGAAATAACACAGTTAAAAGCTTAAAAAATGAATCATGGTTTCAAAGTTTTTAGAAAGTCATATGCTCATTAACACAGATAAAGCCTACATTATTAATATATCCTACAGTCAGAAGAAACTGGAATCTATTCTGAAAATGAATATAAATGTTTTGGCAGTGTCATGGTGGAATTGGACATCATAGATAATAAATGTTGACTACCAGGGGCAACCAGTATTTTCTGGAATGCTGTAGATATAGCTATGTAGATGCTGTGCATTGTTTCTCTTGATACACATGATTAGGACAGTCAAGCAAAAATTCAAAATAAATCTCGACTTGCAGTGCCAATTAATGTGGCAACTCCCCTATGACTCTGCAAAGCCTGTGAAAACTTAAACTAGCATTCTGTTCTCTTCCGGCTGCTGTTCCCATGACAACAGCTCTCTAAATCACAGAAAACAGGTCAGGTTTTTAAAACTACCCACAGTTTCCCCCACTAGTTTTATACTAACCAACCTGTTTAAGATCATCAGAGGACTTGTTGCCATAGCAGCTGCGGGAGACAGTGGAAAAAAGAAGACCATTATGTATTCAGAGGGACAACAGAGAGAGGCAGCTGCCTGTATATTTGCCACTTCCTCCCTCATCATCTCTTTCACCGCCCTCATCTGTAAACCTCTCTAGGCTCTTCATTACTTTTCAGTTTTAAATCCAGTATCCAAAGCATTCCAAGGAAAGGTGTAGACTCCCGTGCCCTAAATTTAGCCTGGAGAAGAGGATCCCAGTGCTATTAAAATGAATTTACAAGCCATGGTCCCTCACGAATCGTTTTTGTGTATATATACTGAAGAATGCTAAATATAAGTTACTTTCCATACTATTTGCACTAGAGCTGGTCTACTTTCTCACTGTCAGTTGGTTTTGGAACCCTAAAATGGGAGAAGGGTGTCAGCAAAATGTGAATTCTTCCATTTCATTTTGGGAGCAGAGGGGTGGGAAGGGAAGCTTCTTAATTTACTTGAATTAAAATCTGCAGATTGTGCAGCACAGCAGAAGATAAGCTCTGGTCCACCACAGTCACAGTCTTTCCTTCTCAGAGTGTCACCTAATGATATATAAATTATTTTAAAGATGAAATAAAGTGTTATTCCTTTAGCATCTTTCCCAGAGGCACCCGAGGAAGACAAAATGGCAAACAGTTCTAACTGCTACTGCCATAGTACCAAAGGTGCCAGTATAGTGACACCTTTTATTTAAAGACAGAAATATAAGCATCCTCCCCACACCTTGAAACTATTTTAAGCTCAATTTATGGTCTCCAAAATGCCCACCACCAGTTAACTACCTGTAAGTAAGAGTGGCAAAGGGGGGCAACCATTTTGACCCATCCAAAATACTTCAACACAGAGAATGGGATTCGCCTCTAACCTGAATAACTTAAAAAAGATCTGGAACCATACTGTAATCTTTTACATTTGGTGCCAGAGTATGGTCTGAAGGTATATGAGGACACCACCTTGATGAAGCTAAGTAGGTCAGGGTCTGGATAGTTCTACTTTGGGTTCCATGACAGAAAAAAGGCAAGATATTAATGTAATACAATACAAATAAATACATCAAGTGGGGACTATTAGCTTCTGGGAGCCAAGAGGAGGGAAGCAAATTCAGGCAAATACAAAGGGCCTTCTGGGTAGTGGTGCCCGCCCTGTGGAGCGGCCTCCCATCAGATGTCAAGGAAATAAACAATACCTGACTTTTAGAAAACATCTGAAGACAGCCCTGTTTAGGGAAGCTTTTCATGTTTGATGTTTTATCGTGTTTTTAATATTCTATTGGGAGCCACCCAAAGTGGCTGGGGAAACCCAGCCAGATGAGCAGGGTATAAATAATAATAAGTTGTTGCTGTTGTTGGTGTTGATGATGATGTTGTTGTTTGCGAAGCTACTTTAAAGAATAGTTAGAGAATAATGTTGCTTCCAAGCTCCCAATGCATTCTTATGGGAGACGTGGTGATTATGATCCAAGCCTTTAACGGTGTAAGCACTATGTATTAGCAACCACTAAACTGGTACTATCCTGGTATAGTAATTCATATTATTATAAACCTTTTAAACTGGGGTGGTATTGTTTTTGTTTGCTACTATGTATTAATATTTTCGTGTTTTTATATTGTAAACCACCCTGTGATCCTCAGATGAAGGGTGGTAAATGAATGAATGAAAGAAAGGTTGGGCTACAGATTCTATGCTATGTGGATTCATAATATGTTTTTAAATGTGAATATATATATATAAAAACTTCAGCTAGAACACACCCAATGATGTACATAATTAAACTTAAAAAGCACAAGTTCATTTAAGATGTAAATTATCTCAGAACTAGGCTCATGATAGTCAAATTGCCTGAAGTCCAAAACCCAAATCACACTGATGTGTAGGGGGCGGGGGCGGCTATGAAATATCTGGTCTGGTCTAGTTACAAACATTTCAAAGCTGTCCCTGAACTCAGAAGGCTACTGAGCTATGTGCATGAGATGTATTAATATGAACAATTAGTTACCAAGGCAACGAAGACAAATATAACTGCTGCTTCATCACACTATTCTCACCATTTTATTTTATTCATTAGAGTCCTCAAACTATTCATGAATTATGAACCTGTTATGCAACTAAACAGATGTTAACAGAGCTGGCCAGCAACCTTCACAACCTACCGATTCTCCTAAGAGTCAATTCACTACAAAAACCCTTCTAGCTTTTCTTATGTGCCCAAGGCCTTGTTTTCATTTAATCTTGATGTTCTAGGAAAGATAGCATTTCTGAACTTTGTGTTGAATCTTAAAAGAAGCAGGAAAGGACTGTGAAATTTGTTGCAGGAAAATCTGCCTTATCTCATAAGTGAGCAAGGAAACACATGAGATGGAGTGAAAAAGGAATCCAAAGTTTATTTCTGCGCAGAAGTTTGGTCCAGCGGGATCACTCCTCAAAGACTGAACCCCAAACACACCTACAAGCCATCTTTTATAAACATCCCAATCAGAACCCGTGAGTCCTGTCTTTTCCTTATATGGTAAGCATGCTTAGGCTATGCTGTTGGCCTGTGATTGGTTCCCTTTTGCCGCATAGCAGAGTGTGCGCACTGAGTCGTGGCCTCTATGTCTACATATCAAATGCCTAGCTTTCCTGTACTTTCAAGCTATGGTGCAAACAAATCATCACCTATAGCTTGATCCTCAGTAGGCAAGCGTTTATACATCAAAAGCAATTTTCTAGCCATTGTAGCTTTTACGGTAGATTCTATCATGCGCCTAAGGGCCTGTAGAAACAAAGGTATAATACATGCCAGAATCAACAACAACAAAAACATAACCAATAATCCTCCTATCAAGGTTTAAGGCCTCCCATCTGGGGAAGCCATGAAGACAACCAATCCAGATTCCAACCCTCCCAAGACTGTACTGGAACATGGGCTACCGCTTCTATATGATCAGCTAGAGAACGAATAGCCTCACCATTATCAGATATGTTGAAACAACAAACAACTTTTGTTAAATTCAGTGCGTTACACATCCCGCCCTGTTTGACCAGGACATAATCCAGGCCCATTTGGAGTTGCAGAATGGCAGTTCTACTTTCATCTAATTGTGGAGTCACCACCCACAGAGCCTGAGCAGTTGTGTTGGTGACTATTTCCACTACAGCCTGCAGCCTAATGATGCAGTTCAGATTATAAATAGGCTCCTGGAGCCCCGCGACCAATTCATGAGGGTCCCATGAGTGTGCTCAATGGTCCACCTGTGGAGAGAATATATGACACGGGAGAGAGACTACACTTGTTTCTTTAGCACATGGTCACCCCATTCCATTAATCCATGGTATAAGGGCTGAATAACAGGTGGCAGTCCACCAAACATCAATTCAAGTGGTGAGACTTTTAATTTTTCCTTAGGAGAACACCTAATGTGAAATAGAGCAAAGGGTAACACTTCAGTCCATTTTAAATGAGTTTCCTTGCACAGTTAGGCTAGTTGAGCCTTTATTGTCTGATTCATACGTTCGCTTTTTCTCGAACTCTGGGACCTCCAGGCCAATCACATCTCCCAGTGGGATCCCATTCACCTTCTCTCTAGTTGGTTAGTATCCAACCTCCACGCCACTGGCCTTGTCCTCTTCCTCTTCCTCTCACTATAATTCCTCTACCTCTCACTGAGCCATGTCCTCCTCTTCCTCCGCATTCCACTCTCGGGCATTCATTCTTCCAGTGTCCTTCTTCTCGGCATATAGCACATTGGTTCGGGCCTTTGCCAACCTCCTTTTGCTCCCCAGCCTCCTTGTGGGAAGTCTGGCTGCTATGGCCGCTGTCAATAAATCCACTTCCCTTTTAAACTTCCTTTTTGCTTCCTTTTTCTCTTCCAAATCTCTACTCATATATACTTTCCTAGCTACTGCCACCAACTGTTCTGGATTCATTCCAGCGAATCCTTCCAGCTTCTGAAGCTTCCTTCTAATGTCTGGTGCACTTTGCTCCACAAAACTCATATTCACCATTCCGCGGTTTTCAGGAGCCTCTGGGTCTAATGGAGTATTGGTCCTATAGGCTTCATGAAGTCTCTCCAGGAAGGTGCCCAGAGACTCATCTGTTCTCTGTATGATTTCCTTCACCTTGCTAATATTCACTGCTCCAGCTTTCAAGCCTTCTATTATGGCCTGGTGGTGTTGCTCAAGCTTCCTTCTCCCCCCCCCCCTTCGTTGGGGTCTCAATGGGGGTCTTGATCTGGATAATTCTCCACCACCCAGGCCTGTGTGTTGGCCGCCCCATGCCTCTCTGCTTCTCACCTGAGCCAATCCTGTGCTTGTTGATCGACCC
The DNA here is from genome assembly GCF_964270895.1 of Podarcis filfolensis. NCBI lineage: Eukaryota > Metazoa > Chordata > Lepidosauria > Squamata > Lacertidae > Podarcis > Podarcis filfolensis. The sequence continues at coordinate 67,773,575 of NC_139603.1, forward strand.
TTTGCCTTTCCTCAGTACTGAGAAAGGTCATCAGTAATTGCCTGCAGACTGCCCAAGTGGGATAATGTATTTCCATAATTGAACTAATCAAATCTGTTATGGCTTTGGGCTTTTCAGAATAGGGTGGGCTATGTGTTTTCCAGTTCAATAGATCCATGTATGAGAATGGCACATACGTCCATATCCTAGGGTTATATTTTTCCTTATTATCTAGAGGGGTTGTTGGATTAGGCACTTCCTTTAGGGGGAAGATTCTTGCCCCTGGGATCTTGTTGCATGGACTGCCCAAGGATTCCAGTGCCGCTGCACTTGGATTGGGATCCGGGCAGAGACCATATTCTGAATTTTCTTGTCGCCCTTCCTTTTCAGTTTGCTCTGCCGCCCCTGTAGTCCCAGCCTCTTTTTGTTTGTTATCACCCGATCCTTCCTTTCCTTTAAGTAGTTTTGGATAAATGAGGGCATAGGGAGGGGGTTGCTGCCAGTTCCTGGTCAGGGTCAGCTAGGATAGCAGGGGCTGTAGGCTGTAAGAAGGATTAAGGATTAAGCACATAGCAGGTAACTTCAGAAATGTGTGTTGCTAAATAGCCATCAAACTCTGCAGCTTACTTCTGAATATATCTGCATAGGATTGGGAATACGGCCCCACAAGGGAAGGCAACTATCAACAGAAAAGTTGCCCACCTCTTGTATAGTGTTAGGTCTGTAAGCCTATATATGCCTTGGATCTGCACATGCACACGCACACACACACATAGTGCAACATGGCTATAAGATCAGAAGCTTTTGCTTCTGCTTTTAAACTAAATTTATCTACCACAGATTATTTTTTTTAAAGTTGTGCAGAAACATATTTACAGAAATCATTGCATTTTTAAATTCATTAGGGTAACGGCAGCTAAGATATAATACAATAAGACTCTAATAAAATACCAATTTACATTGTTTCTGAGATTTCTATCTAAATGCTGTATATTATCCTTAATCATTTTAATGATTAAATCATGTTATTCTATTACCTAATCAGCTGTCACATTTAACGTCTGTAGCGCTAATTAAATACTTGCTATTTGCAATGTCATCGTTTTGGAGTGATTGTTATGTTTTAATGTATTTGTTGTTCTAAGAATACATTAAAGAATCATGCCTTTTAGTAACAGATGGCTTTTTAAAAAAAAAAATGCACAAGGCATCAAAAGTGTACTTAAACAACAGTGTAATGCCGACACATGATATGCACGTTCTGTGTTTAATGTTAAACAATCTGGATACCAGACCTGTTTGGTAGTAAGTTTAGCAAAGGCAGGAATCTTTCCTTTGGCACTGATGTAAAATGCATTTGCCTTCTCTATTTGAATTATTCTACCCAGGGAGAAAAAGAGGCACTTCACTTAACATGTAGATGCAGTTAAGATAATTGATTCAATCAGCCCTGATGAGACTTTTAACAGTTATCTTTCTAAATTAAATCAATTCCTAATACTAATGCCTGCATTTTTTGAGCCATTAAGAAAACTTATCTCTTTTGGGGAATGTAGACGCTCATTCATCTGTTAGAAAAATAATGCAAAATTTAGTAACTTTTATTAAAGAATGTGCTTTTAAAATAATACTATACTATTTCATGATCAAGCTAGCATGTTGACTGTTTTATTTTTCAGCAGCTTTTAGAGTATAGATTAGGTGGTTATTCCTTTATCATTTTAAAAGCAGTAAACAGATGGGGAGACAATCTCTGCTAGCCAACTACAATCCTAAAAGGCAGGCAAAAGAACATCAAGATACTTGCAATTACCGTATTTTTCGCACGATTGGACGCACCGGACCATAGGACGCACCTAGTTTTCAGGGGGGGAAATCAAGGAAAAAATATGATCCCCCCCCCCCGCAGCTCTGGGAGCAGTGGACAGGCTGCACGCAGCCTGTGCGCTACTCCAAGACCTTCTCCCTGCTTTTGCGGGAGGTGGCAGAATTCCCCCACCTCCCGCAAAAGCCCACAGGAGCCCCGCGTGACTCCTGCGGGCTTTTCGACCAGGAGGGAGAAGGGACTGAAACGGCCCGTCAGTCCCTTCTCCCTCCTTGGGGAAAAGCCCCCAAGAACCGCTCGCTCTTTAAAGGCTGCGCGGCTCCTGCGGGCTTTTCTAGGAGGTGGGGGAATTCCTAGAAAAGCCAGCAAAGCCGTGGAGCTCCTTTAAAGAGCGCACGGCTTTTGCCTGCTTTTGCGGGAGGTGGGGGAATTCCCCCATCTCCCGCAAAAGCCCACAGGAGGGAGAAGGGACGGACTCGGCCAGTCAGTCCCTTCTCCCTCCTTGGGGAAAAGCCCCCAAGAGCTGTGCACTCTTTAAAGGCTGCACGGCTCTTGCAGGCTTTTCTGCGAGGTGGGGGAATTCCCCCACCTCCTAGAAAAGCCAGCAGAAGCCACGGAGCCCCTTTAAAGAGCGACCGGCTTTTGCCTGCTTTTGCGGGAGGTGGGGGAATTCCCCCATCTCCCCCAAAAGCCCACAGGAGGGTTGGAGAGTAGCGGGAAGGCGTCGCACGCCTTCCCGCTGCCCCCCAATCTCTGGGGCTGCCGATGGGGGAAGCGCTGCTTTCCCCACCGCCAGCCTCAAACCCGGGTTGGAGAGTAGCGGGAAGGCATCGCTGCCTTCCCGCTGCCCCCCAATCTCTGGGGCTGGCAATGGGGGAAGCGCTGCTTTCCCCACCGCCAGCCTCAAACCCGGGTTGGAGAGTAGCGAGAAAGCATCGCTGCCTTCCCGCTGCCCCCCAATCTCTGGGGCTGGCGATGGGGGAAGCGCTGCTTTCCCCACCGCCAGCCTCAAACCCGGGTTGGAGAGTAGCGGGAAGCCGTCGCACGCCTTCCCGCTGCCCCCCAATCTCTGGGGCTGGCGATGGGGGAAGCGCTGCTTTCCCCACCGCCAGCCTCAAACCCGGGTTGGAGAGTAGCGGGAAGGCGTCGCACGCCTTCCCGCTGCCCCCCAATCTCTGGGGCTGGCGATGGGGGAAGCGCTGCTTTCCCCACCGCCAGCCTCAAAGAGCAGACTCTCCTGGCTTCAGCGGAAGCAACGCAAAGCCTCCGGAGCGCAGGCTTCGGAGGCTTTGCCTTGCTATCGCTGAAGCCAGGGAGCCTGCATTCACTCCATAGGACGCACACACATTTCCCCTTCATTTTTGGAGGGGAAAAAGTGCGTCCTATAGAGCGAAAAATACGGTAAGTTTTCTTTCAACCTCCGTACTGCTATCACTGATGTCCAATTCTCTGAACTGACTCTTATGCTTGCACTCAGAGGGGCCAGCTTCTCTGGATGATTGAGGGGGCCCGATGCAATGTCCTGACGTCACATGCACGACATCATGTGACATTGCAAGGAGCCAGGGGGCAGAGTCCAACACCCTCTGAACACTGAGGGGGCCCAGCACCCTAAAAATATAATAATAATGATGTTCCCAAGTGTCTCAGCCATCAGGAGCTGGTGCCTATTCTTTCACTTAGGTGATCCTACGTGAAACTCAATCCTTCATTTTTAGAAAGAATGAAGATATTGACCCCTGTAATGGTCTGACAAGAATTAAACTAAGAGCAGCTACAGTGTCCTAAAATAACACTGGATGCTGATTCATTTTTTACATTTTGGAATTTAAACTGCTACCCTATTCTTTTAGAACACACAAAATTAGTCATTCCTGATTGCATTCACTGATAAAATCCTTAACTAGATCCCATTAAGGCAAAATCCAACAGAGATAGAAGAGAGTTCCTTAGAACTGAAAGTTATCCATTATTTACAATTTTCATGAATTACTTAAAGACTGTATGTCAGCAATCTAAAAAATTGATGTCAATTTTAGAAAAGCATGAAATGCATGCTCCACCATGAGTTATCCTTTAACAAGTGTCAGTACCTATAGCCAATAATATGAGTAACATTTCCCAAAGCAAACAACTAGAGAAAATAATTGAATTTTCCACATACTGTACTACTCAGAACACCTACAACGATTATTACTGTCAGCTCATAGGAAGAGCTACAAAGTGTGATGGTTAAAATAACTGATAACAAAATCTATATACTTCATGCATGACTATTGCTATCACAAAAAAATAGATAATACTTCTTACACCAGTTTAACTCAATTTTCTAATGGGTGACCTTAATGTATACTCCCATACAGTTAAGGTGGACAATACAAGTAAAATATTGATCAATTAAGTTAGCTTAAAGATGTATATACAACAAACATTTGCCTGGTTAACACACTGAAAAGTGGGCGTTTGTTTTTACACTAAAAAGTGTGTACAGAAAACATTCAGCAGGATAGAAGGAACAGACCTATGATTGAGTGCAAGTGAAACTGAAACAGAGTCTAATAAGCAGCTAGTCATAGGATGTTCACAAACATCCTAAATGGCTGAGAATGAAGAGTCAGATTCATTGGTTATTTCAGTGGTGATAGAGAGAGAAAAAACTGCTGGATCACAAAGGTTTCACGTACCAAATAAAGAATTTTATCAAAAAACTGCAGTTTGCTATTCAGAGAAGATGGGAGATGCTGTCAGAGAGAAGAAACCAAAAAGATAAACTAGGTCACTTCTACATTGCTAGGTTCAAGTTCATTTGACAATATGTAATTTTGCATGCACATTGGGAGAATGCACATAGTGGCCAAGACAAGTCTCTAATAGTACAGAAAACGATGAAGGGAAGGGACCACTAAACTGCAGAACATGGAATTCACAATCTGAAAAACCCTACATTGCATCCTGGATCAGTGTTTGAAACTTCCATTGTTCTAGGTCTAGGCACATTTTGCAACAGGGAATTTCATTAGGGCAACCAGTTTCTGAGCTCTGGGTACAGTACTGCACCTAAAATTTCAGATTAAAACAGCAGAGTGGAAGGAAAGGTGGACTTTTTTCTGCCTCTCCATTTCCAGCTACTCTCTGAAGACTGGAGAAGAGATCCTCTAACACTGTCCTGGATCATGCTATGTAGGTGGCCATATTCCTAAGCGATTGCTACACTGCTAAGAATTCTGTATAGTGTTCATGTTCGCTGACCTCAGTTAGAATTAATACACCATGCAAAGATACCAGGAAAGCAAACTGTACAGCGGTACTTACAAAATCAAAATCACCATCTTGAGGAACCTTCCAGTTATCAGGAAAGACATTCTTCGATATATGGTAAGATTCATGCATATTCTGGTTGCAGTTTTCATGGCTTTTATTCTTGGAATCCTGTTTATCAAAGTAGTCCATAAAAGAAGGTCGCTGAGCCTGGGGTGATGTTGCATTTCCTAGTATGAAAATTAGAAGGCTGTCGTTAAAATTTAAAAGAGAAAAGCAGTAAGTTCCAAGTAAACTGTGTTTATAACGGAGCTGATCAAAAGATATCAATAGGCAGAGTTAATGTTTGTTTCCTAGCAATTGGGTTCCCAGGATAGGGTGACAGGGCAAACAAGAAAGAGGCATGCAATCAGAGCGACAGAAACCTAATGAAATACCACTGTGATGCAAATGAGTGCAAAAAGTGGCTTACGGCTCAGTTAACTCAGGATACATCTACAGAATTAAACATAGTTGGACTAACATAATGTTTGCAAATCCTGAAATTGAAGTCCAATATTTCTTTTCATTTTTTAACATTGACACTAATATAAATGTCCCTCACATGAACAGAAACACTCCAGCTTCACCCATAGCATATAAAGATTCTGGCAAAACAGTGCCTCCAACTCCCATCCCAGCAAGGGTAGTACAGAAGGATACCATGGTTGATGATATCAAAAACTGCTGAGAGGTCCAAGAGAACCAACAGGGACATACTCCCCTAGCCCAGTTCCTGGCACAAGTCACCCACCAAGGTCACCAAATCCATTTCTGCCCCATAATCAGGCCTGAAACAAGATTGAAATGGATCTAGATAATCAGTCTCCTCTAGAAACCCTTGGAGCTGAAATACCACCAACATGCTCCAGTACCTTGCCCAAAAATGGGATATTGAAGCAATCATCCAATACGGTGGGATTCAGGGATGGATTTTTCCATGGTGGTCTTATAACTGCCTCCTTTAGGCATGCTGGCACTCTGCCTTGTTGTAAGGAGAGGCATTGACCTCTCCCTTCACCCACTCAGCCAGTCCGCTGCTGACTCTTTTGATGAGCCAGAAAGGGCAAGGATCAAGCACACATGTGGTAGCTCTCACATTTCCAAGATTCCTGTCCACATCCTCAGGCTGTACAAATTGAAAAGCATCCATTAACTCCGGACTTAAGGTTGTATCCAACAGTGTGTGAGGGAAGTTCCATTCATGCAATGGGTCTTCTATTTCCTCTACTCTACTCCATATGCCCCCCCAAATCTGCTCTAGAGGGGCTCCCAATCCCCCAGAGCAGATTTTGAGGGCATGCCCAGAGCAGGGAGAGTGGAGGCGTCTTTCGCATCATTCCCAGAAGTATGTTGCATTAGCAGAGCTGCAGCATTGGATACACCCCTAATATCCCCTCTTACAAGTGGGACAACTCAATGAGAACATTCTAAGAAATGAAGATGCAGATCAATCACATTACATCTATGCTGAAAATTTACAATTCAGTCTTTGTAAATAACTGCATTGGCAGGATTTTTGCTTCTTATGTTTATGGCTTTACAAGCTGATCTTTAAGAAACTATTCACAGGACAAAAAAAATGTCTACTTTACCTAAAGAAAAAGAACCAACTAAGAATCTCAAATTTGTGTATCAAACCGTATGGCAAAGTCAAGAAGACCATAGAAACCAAGAGCCACTAGCAGCATCCTCCATATGTTGTGAACTACAACTTCCATAATTCCTGATCTTTGACTGTGTTGCCAGAGCCTGATGGGAGTTGATAGCCCACAACAGCTGTAGGACACTACATTGGCTACCCTTCCATAGAGAAAGGGCAATTATCTCGTAAGAAAAGGGAATCCTAGGCTCATGAGGAAACTGTAATAAATTGGTCTGACACATGTTATAAGGTAATCTTACAAACTATTTAAGCGATCATTTGGAATACAGCTTTGGTAGGAACAGCTAAACATTGCTGCAGGAAAGGAAAGTCATGCCTCACTAACTTCTTGATATTCATTCCTATTACTACAATAATCCACAAGAGAATTGCACTGACATCACTTGATTAGATGCTCAGAAAATGCAGAAGTTCCACATTAAAGGATAATCTCTAACTTGCAGAGTTTCACAATCATTTGCAGAATTGGCTGATTACTATCTTAAGCATAGCTTGGGAGAAAGATTAAGCATTTTCAACTCCAAAGAAGCTTCCAGATACAAAGTTTTTAGGAAAGAAAGAAAGAAAGAAAGAAAGAAAGAAAGAAAGAAAGAAAGAAAGAAAGAAAGAAAACCAACATTTACAGAGAGTCCCTACCTGCACCCTGAAACTGTATTGCTAATTTCCCCAAAATGTGTTAAATTGTTGCTACACTTTGCTAGATATAATGGAGAGGGGTTATAGTTTGGTTTCTCTCTCTAGCACAGGGGTTGTCAACCTGGTCCCTACCACCCACTAGTGGGTGTTTCAGGATTCTAGGTGGGCAGTAGGGGGTTCTACAGCACAAGCCGAATCCTCCTTCCATTGAGCACTGGTGGGCGGTAAGGAAATTTTACCATCAAGAAAGATGCATTAGTGGGCGGTAGGTATAAAAAGGTTGACTACCTGTGCTCAAGCATTTCCATTTAAAAGGACTGCAGGGATGGGAAAGATCACCACTGGAGACCTTAGAGAGCCACTCAAGGTCAGAATAGTCTGTACTGTGCTAGATGGGCAAATGGATGGACTCAAAATAAAAATGCAAAATCAACTAACACAATTCTTGTTGCCAGAGATGTCACCTTGACATGACCTTAATCCTATGCCCTTGAAGGCGGCCATCATCAACTGAGAACACACTGGATATTTTATCAAGACTATATTAATTTTATAAAGGTTTGCCTTTTAGTGCTGTTGTGAGATTTCCCCTCATTTTTCTCTGGCACACAAAAGCAGCCACTTTGGGGGAAACTGAGGGGGGGGACACAAAAAGACCCTAACCCTAAAAGGTGGGAGAATGAAAATCATTGTGGAAAAATGCCTTATGAAAACAGAAACTTGTATAAGCGAACTAGCAAGCGTATTTAGTAAGGATGTGGGCTTTCCAAATTAAAGCCAGATGAAACTGTAGAAAAGCAAGAGTAGGTCAATCAAACTGTACCACCATAGAAGGACTCTAGAGCCCACTTGATTTTCCAGTCTTCCAGGTTCTGTTTTCTTGTATTGATATAGTGCATCCCTTTCTCACCAACAGTTTACCCACACAAGCCCCTACTCCTGAAAAAATATAAGGCCAGAAAACACAATGCTATTTATTGCTAGGCTGTGTATTAAAATGTTAGGTTAGAATGTCAAGCTTTGTTTTGTTCCAGATCTCAGCTTTATTTGGGCACAAGTCCCTATTTGTTGGGGGGAAATATGTTTTTACTTATTTTTTGTCATAGCGCCCAGGGGCCTCCAAGCATGGGCGCCTATAAATAAAAAACTTATTATTGTTACTTATTTTGTCCTTGAGCAGGAAAATAGAAAGTTGAGGGAAATATATATACAAAATCTAATGTTAGCAAAGTTTTAAAGATGTCCAATAGTTTTGCATTGCTAGGAGAGGAAGAAAATTCCCCCTCTGTCTAAACACATTTATTTCTGCAGTTGTGTGGCTTGCTGCAAAAAAACCATCTGAGAATGTGTCACCCAAAAATCTACACATTTTAAGCAATCTGAAAGGGAGATCTGACCCAAACTAAATCCCAGTATGTCTGGGGCTACTCCTCCCTTTAAAAGACGCCTGCTCCTTGGGAGAAAGGCGATGGCAAACCTAGACAGCATCTTAAAAAGCAGAGACATCACCTTGCCAACAAGGGTCTGTATAGTTAAAGCCATAGTTTTCCCGGTAGTGATGTATGGAAGTGAGAGCTGGACCATAAAGAAGGCTGATCGCCGAAGAATTGATGCTTTTGAATTATGGTGCTGGAGGAGACTCCTGAGAGTGGACTGCAAGAAGATTAAATGCATCCATTCTTAAGGAAATTAGCCCTGAGTGCTCACTGGAAGGACAGATCGTGAAGCTGAGGCTCCAATATTTTGGCCACCTCATGAGATGAGAAGACTCCCTGGAAAAGACCCTGATGTTGGGAAAGCTGGAGGGCACAAGGAGAAGGGGACAACAGAGGGTGAGATGGTGGGACAGTGTTCTCGAAGCAACCAGCATGAGTTTGACCAAACTGCGGGAGGCAGTGGAAGACAGGAGAGCCTGGCGTGCTCTGGTCCATGGGGTCACGAAAAGTCGGACACGACTAAACAACTAAACAACAACAACAACTCCCTTAGTAACATTGGAAACCATTGTTGTAAAGCTCTCTGATAATTTTTATGATAGAGCAGTATACAAAGACCACCAGATCATAGGTTCCTCCAAATGCATCATCTATAAGTCGCCTTTTGCTTCTCCCAGAATACAATTAATTCCAACATGAGGAATAAAAATGCTTTCCCCCACTCATTTCTGAACCCACCCTATTCCTGTGACTGTGGTTTGTTTTAACTGTTTTTAATGCTGCATTTTTTATTATTGCAACATGCCCAGGGATCTGCTGGTGAAGGGTGGAAAATAGGTTTAACAACAACAACACACAGTACTGGGCTGAGAAAAAGCAATCCTGCATCACTGGTGGAGTAGAATGAATGATTTTTAGGAATATTTAGGGTTAGCAACTCTGCAGATTTATCAGTCACAGCGTTTCACATCTTCATTGCATCCTAAAAGAGCTACATTAAGAGACAGAGAACCAACAGATACAGAGGGCTGCCAGTGAAGCAATCACAGCAACTTTGCTTCTACCCAGTCATTTTTCACCTCAAGCCAGACTTCATGGCTTTGTTCTCTCCAGACTAACTATGAGCCATAGCCAAGAACAAACCTTGGTTACAACATGATTAGTCTGGAGAGAGCTAAACCATGAGCCTGGTTCAGAGGACAAGCAAACTATGAGGGAGAAATGAAGAGGTTGCATGAAACAGGCCAATGAAATCATCTAAAAACATCCTGGGGTTCTCATCTCATGCTCTGATTTCCAGAAAGGGAATAGTCTTTCAGCTTACGGTGGGCAGACACACTGTGGGAAGAGGCAGGAAAGTTCCTTCCTCGTAACATGCACAAGACCAAACAGATCATATGTTAAGAGACTGTACGAATTCCTCTCTCAAGCTCAATTCACACATAACCCATGAGCCATGCTTACCACCAAGACCCAAACTGCATGAATACAGGAAGAATGCCCACATGTACTGGTATAATTTTTAACATATTTAAGAGAACCATCTGAAAATAAGTGATTTCACAGTCGTTTTAAAAAAATCAAGTGCACCAAACCAATCCTAAGAGCTGCTTTATTGAACTGCTTCCCAGTTTGACATTTGACAGGAATTTTCATGTCTTTGCACAATTGTAACAACCATTCACAATCTTTAAGTGAATAAGATAGTGCATTCAGTTCAGCTTCACAAGTACTTAAGCTAACTGTTGTTTGCTTCTTGCATGACCAATCAAAAAGACCCTGATTGTACATGTAGCAAACTCCAGACGTACTTTTCCTGTCTGTAGTGTCACTTCCAAAACTTGCATCTGCAAATATCTCAAGACCACCAGACTTCTGATTGTTAAATCTCAGTCTGTAATGCATAGTGCCTTTCAAATAGCGTGCTATGCGTTTCAGAGCTTTCCAATCCTTAACAGTAGGATTGTTGACTTGTCTGCTTAGCAAATTACAGCTAACAGCAATGTCAGGTCTTGAACATCTGGCAATGAAGTTTAGTTTGCCTAGCACACTTCTGTACAGTGTAGTGTCAGAAAATGCTTCTTCAGTGTCATCTACCTGATAACCTGTTGTCATCGGTGTGTCTACAGGGTTAGCATCCATCAGGTTTAGTTTGCTTAACACATCAGCAATTTTCCGTGACTGGTGTACTAGAATGTTACCACCTTGATCTCTCTCTATTTCCAGAGATAGGTAGTTGTTTACCTCACCAAGATCTTTCATGTCAAAGTGCTCTTTCAGTTGAGCTAGGGTGTTATTGTACATTGTGATATCTTTCCAAAAGAACAAAATATCGTCAACATAAAACAAGCAATACAGCTTCTTTTGCCCCTCCTCTTTGACAAATACACATGGATCAGCTTTCCCTTGCTTAAAACCTAGAGAAAACAATACTTCAGCGAGTTTTGTGTGCCAACACCGTGCACTTTGTTTGAGACCATAAAGAGACTTCTTTAGAGCACAAACAAATCCCTGTTTTACCTGTACGCCATCAGGTGGAAGCATATAAAGAGATTCACCTAGAGATCCGTACAAAAACGCTGTATTCACATCGTGGTGACTAACGTGTAGATTCTCCTCTGCAGCAAGCTTGAGCATAAGCCTAATGCTCTCATACCTCACTGTGGGTGAGTAGGTCTCGTGATAGTCTTCACCTGGTACCTGTGAAAAACCTCTGGCTACCAATCTGGCTTTGTGTCTGACTATCTTGCCATTTTGATCAGTCTTCGCTTTGAAGACCCATTTGCTTCCAAGCAGTTTCATTCCTGGAACTACTGGAACAAGCTCCCATGTTTTGTTCCTCTCTAAGGAATCAAGCTCAGCCTTCATGGCATTTAACCATGGCTCAGCATCCTTTGAATCCAAATCCTGGATTTCTTTGAAACTTGAAGGTTCAAATACCTTCTTGGAGCTTTTAACAGCTGCTACTGCTGTCTTAGCAAATTCATCAGCAAATCTCTTTGGAGGTCTGCCTTTTGTGACTCTTTGTGATCTGCGAATTAGCCTTAAGTCTTCAACACTCTCCTCTTCTTTCTTAGGAGAAAAGTGACCTATTGTGAACAATGGTTCCTCCAATTCTTCTCGATCAGAACTTTCAGAGGGTCGCATAGAGGCTTTCGCACTCTTGAAATCCTCTGAATCACCCGATTCAGTCTCAGACTCAGAATCAGGACCTTCATCAGTGGGAGTGGGTGGTCGCGGCTGTGGCTTTTGCTGCTGCTGTTGCCTATCCTCAGTCTTATCGCTGTCATCAGGATAACATTGGAAAATTCCCACATTCTCCCCCCACTTGGCATTGTACTCAACACTTCTTGTGAGCCTAATTGTCTTAGAGTCAGTCATCATTATTCTGTAAGAACCTTTCTGATAACCTAGAAAGATACCATGCAATCCACGCTTGCCTAACTTGGAGATTTGTGGTGTGTGAACCCACGTCAGAACCAAAAATTCTCATGTGTTTGATGTAAGGTTTCTTGCCAAACATCTTCTCATAGGGGGTACAACCAATCGCTGAAGATAACCTGCGATTATAACTGTAAACAAAACAAGCCAAAGATTCGGCCCAATAACTTTCTGGAAGATTGGCATCATGCAGCAAGGTTTTTAACCCTTGAAGCAATGTCTGATTTGCCCTCTCGCAAAGTCCATTCTGCCATGGCGAGCGAGGACTAGACAAATCGTGAATTCCTTTCTCAGTCAGAAAAGCTTCAAACTGCTGAGAAGTGAATTCCCCCCCCCCCCGCGATCAGTGAAAAAAGTCTTTATCTTCTTACCATGCACATTTTCCAACCAAGCACAGAATTCCTTGAACCTTGGAAAAGCCTCTGATTTCTGCTCGAGATTGTACACATAAATATACCTGGAAAATGCATCAATGAGAACCATGAAGTACCTGTTTCCACCCAAAGAGGGCGATAGTGGACCAACCAAATCAGCATGAACAACCTGGTATGGTTCTGTGGCTTGCCTACTAGACACCTTACCTTTCGCAGCCATCTTCACCTTGTTTGCTGCGCATGCCTTACACTTCATGTGGTACCTGCAGGGTTTAATTGTCATACCTTCAACCAAGGCAGGCATTTTAGATACTGCCTCAAAATGCAAATGACCAAATTTCCTGTGAAAATCATGAATACATCCTGCATGCAAACCTTTGTTAGAACCTGCAACGCAACAAGTTTCATCCTGCACATCATCATCAAAATACAAAACAAACAATCAACATATTCAGCATGCGATACATAATCGTTTTTCTTTGTGATGGTGCACTTCTTGTTCTTGAAGGAAACGTCAATGTTCCGTTCATTTAGCTGCGCAACGCTGAGTAGATTGTGTGCAGCATCTGGAACGTAGAGCACATTGTGTATCGACAAGTCCAAACTGTGAAGAACAACAGTTCCGTAGCCTTGACTGGAGATCGTGTGGTCATCCGCCTGGTGAATCGCACCTTCCTGCGGTGTAAAAGACACGAACAGTCGCTTATCGTTGCATAAATGTCTCGTGGCTCCTGAATCAATCACGAAGAAAGATCTAGACGTCTTCTGGACCTTTGCAACCTTTGGAGTGAAGCGTGAGACCATTGCCTTGTGCTGCGTTGTCCTGGACACCGGACCTTTGCCTTTGCCTTTGCTTTTTCCACGCGATGAGCTTTCGCTGCGCTGCTCTGTCTTGGCCCTGGGAAATCTGCATTCCCTCTTCATATGGCCTAGACGTCCACACGAGTAGCATTTCACTGCCTTCAAAGCTTTGGCATCATCTGGTGGTTCCACTGCATTCTGGGATGACGTCTGTGAAGACTCCCCCTTACCCATGCAGCTAGCACCTCGGCGGTCTGCTTCATTCAGAATCACGGCAGTAACATGGGCTACTGTGAGCTGAGCAGTTGGCTGAACAGCAATCTGAGTGGCAACGGACTCCCAACTTGAACCCAAAGAACGTAGTATCATGAAGGAATACACAGCCTCTGGAAAGGTGAGTCCTCTCTGTTGCAGCTCATGTCTCAGATTCTGCATCTCCATCAGATGTGTTCGCACATCTGCACCTTCAGCAAGTGCCATATCATGCAGCTTGGCATAGTAGAACAAAGAAGCACCAGCTTCTGTTCTCAAATGAGAATCTCTCAAAGTGTCCCAAATTTCTCTGGCTGAGGTCTTTTCACGCAACAGACAGAGTTCTTCTGGGGATACTATCAATGTAAGTGTTCCCCTTGCTTTGGAATCCTTAGCTGCCCATTCATCTGTTATTGGAGCTGGGGGTGTGTCTGTAATAACTGTAAACAGACCTTCTTTTCGCAGAAGAGCCTCTGCGTAGAGCACCCAGTTCGCGTAATTCTTCTTATTGAGCTTTGGAATCCCAAAAGCATCAGCTAGCCTTGCATTAGCCATCTCTGCTCCTTTAATCAAGCTGCTTTCTAGCAGGCTGCGTCTGTGTACAGCAGCTGCATCCAAAAGCCCTTTTTAAAGTACTTTCGGTTTTCCAGCCTCTCAAGCCTGTGAGCCTGTGCCACGGCAAACGGCTTTAAAAGTTCAAAGTCCAGCCTTAAAGCCATTAATTAGGAGCTGGCAGGCTGCCCGGAGCAATGAGCACATACCTCTCATCAATCTTCTTGACTCGCAGAGCAGATATCGTCCGATCCGTCCCTCTGCCTCTGCCGGCGTTCCGATCCTTTGTTTCTTTGTTCCTTTGCCAGCAGCCATTCTTCAGTCCGATTGCGTTTTTCTGGGCCCATAACCAAAAATGTGAGATTTCGACCAGCTTTGGCCCATCTGAAGCTGAAGCTGATACAGGCTCGTCTTATCTTGAGCCCAAGCAGAGCGCTGTCATACACAGCGGAAGGATAAGCAGTATGTGCCACATTCTTAACTTTATTTACACTTCTATGCTGAGAGAATACAAACGTGCATCTTGCCTCTGCGACAGCAGATAAACAACTCCTCTCGGAAACAAAGAACACCGAGAGAACAGTGAAAAACAGGAAACCAGTGTACGTCACATCCAGTCTCCCATTCCCGTGGGAATCCAACAGTAACTCTGACTGTGGAAAGCAAAACAATGTCTTGTGACTGCAGTTGCTGCTCAGTGAGGGAAATAGAAACCAACAGTTTGTGGCTCGTATTGTGTTTATTTTCTATTTTGGTACTAGCCTTTGTCTTAATGGACTTGAGTGTTGAACTTTGATTGTTTTATGTGGATTTTATGATTTTAATTTTTTTTAATGACTGTCATCCAGAGAACTTGGGTTTTGGAGTGACTGATAAATACGTTAAATAAATAAATAAGTTCCAATATAACACAACTAAAAAAGGGGTGGCTATAGGGCTTCAAAACAGAACACATGTCAAAAGATGCATCAATAATTTGTGAAGTTGAAGTAACATCCACATTCCTTGGACACAATTTGTTATTAGGGGCAGATCATTTCTTTCCAGAGCAATGACATAGTTTAATGATTAACACAGAAACCAAGTATACTGCTGAAACAGCACAAAACTATTAAAGAATTTCACATATGACCACACTGCATTATGTGGAAGAAATTTATCACATACTGGGAGGAGATAAAAGGGAAACACTAATTGAGGACACACCAAAATCACAACGATGACTCATTCCAGTTTTTCTACACAGAACAGAGTCCTCTCTTCAAATAGGCAGAACAAAATCATATTTCCAAAAGCTGGAGAACTATCTCATCAAGTTTCATTATTAAAGCTAAGCAGTTTGGAGCCTGGTCAATACCTGACTGCGAGAATGTCTAGCAACAAGATGTAGGTAGCTTTAAGCTCAGTGTAGGAAGTGAAAGATGCATATGTAAATAATAGGAAAATTAAATAATTCCTTATACTATATAATAGTGAAATTAAGCATTTTATGACAAAGCTGCATGATCAGTCCAGTTCACTACTTTTTATACTTTCAACAGAATCTGGTGTCACCTCTTAACTGAGGAGGCAACAGTCCTCCATAAAGTATGGTTGGTAGCTATCTGAAGGGTAGATTTCCTTTGGATTAGGCAGGGATGGTATGTTGGGTTATGGCTCCACATTCTGGTCAAGGCAGGAAGTAAGAGGATGCTCCCATGATGCTCTAGTTTGCAGACTCACCAAGCTTGATACAAGAATCATGAGCCCATGAACTTAAAGAGAAACTTAGAAAAACAAGCACCAGAAAATAAACAGTAGTGGAAAGCCTGCTTCCAATACTATCAGCAAAATAGCTTAACAGATCAGTGGATGTATGGTCCCTATAAAAATATGTGCAGTCAAATATGACAGGGTGCAGTCATACCATCCGTGCTAAAGCGAAGGAAATCTACTGTTCAGGTAGGTACCAATCAAACTATTTATCTTCAGCTATCAGGGATCGTATGTTGGGATACACCAAAGCTAATCTTCTTCTTTGGAGATCAATTGTAGTCGAGTAAAATTGAAAAATAGGGCAGGTCCCTGGACTGCATCCAACTGTGCAATGTTCTATGGAAGGACCTGCTGAATGGCATATGAAATTATTTGGCGAAGCCCATGCAGTCACTTCCCAAACATCAGGAAGAGGCCTATTAGCAGTGAAAGCTGAAGAAGAAGCAGCAGCCATCGTGGAATGAGTAGTCAGTCTCAAAGGCGCTGGTATCTTTAACACCTCATAAGCCATCCATTTAGACAAAGTGTGCACACAAACCTTTCTACCCAGAGGTGCTGGATGGAAAGACACAAAAAGAGAATCTGCTTGTATGAGCAATTGGTTCTGGCTATGTACATTTTAATGGTTCTCCGTACATCCATGAGATGTACCATGATCCATTAGATCCATTAGATCCTTAAAGATGAAGCTGAGGGAGGAGAGGAAAACCACTCAAGATGAAAGTCTGAATACAAGACAGAAGAAAGATCAATAGCAACTAGCCTGAGAATATTACACAGGTGCCAACAGCGAACATAATTGAATTCATCATAACAAAGACAGGAAATGAACTAGAGCATCATAGGAGCCTCAGTCTGCTTCCAAAACCTTCTTTCCTGTCCTGAGGCATAATCCAACACACATCCCCTGCTATTTGGAGGGAACGTTTCCAGCCTAAATAATAGAAACAGAGTACAGATTAAAGAAGGGCTCGGTGTTCAGTGAAATGTAGTGGTGATCTACAGGATAACTAGTAAGTGACACTCAGTGCAAAAGGGGGACTGTTTTTAAGCCTGTTTCAACAAAATGTAAGTGTGGGCAGGTTTGAGGCATCCAAGTGGCAGGCTCTGTTCCTGACTTCCTTAAAACATTTACAGAGAGCATCCGCTTACACTGTTATATGTGCAGAGTCTTCTATCTAGGCTAGAGGTGACTAACATGGCACCCATAGGGGCACCTGCACCCATAGAGACCTTCCCTGGAGCCCAAAGGATCCTCTCCCCCAATGAAATTCAGCATGAAATAAGCATTCTATTGTAGCAAATAAAATAGGTTGTAGTATGCAAATATGCACATGGGTCCAAAGGACTGCTGAACCCTGGTCTATGCTATCAGGAACATTGCTTTTCAGTTATGCCCAAATGCCCAGAGAGAACCCTAAGACTTCCTAAGATGTACAGCTACATTCAGGGCAGCATTCTACAGAAATCTCATGAAAGTGCAGAAGTTCAGAGGCAGAACCTGCCACCACAATACCAGACTTTACAGACTTTTACAAGTCTGTAAAAGGTTATGATGGACCACAAACCCATGGAGTTGTGTATTTCCAAAAAATGAGAGAGGCTAGAGTATGTATGGGAAACTTAACATTAAAAGAGGGTACTTATTCTGCAATTAAAAGAAATGTTTTCTTAAAAGAGTTGCACAGTGTATCTTTCACATAAAAGGTAAAGGTAAAAGGTAAAGAACCCCTGGACTGTTAAGTCCAGTCAAAGGTGACTATGGGGTGCGGCGTTCATCTCGTTTCAGGCCAAGGGAGCTGGCGTTTGTCCGCAGACAGCTTTGCGGGTCACGTGGCCAACATGACTAAACCGCTATTGGCACACAGAAGACCATGACGAGTGCCAGAGCACACAGAAACAGTGTTTACCTTCCTGTTGAAGGAGGAACTATTTATCTACTTGCACTGGTATGCTTTCAAACTGCTAGGTTTGCAGAAGTTGGGACACTGCAATGGGAGCTCACCGTGTCATGTGGATTCAAACCGCCAACCTTCCGACTGGCAAGCCCAAGAGGCTCAGTGGTTTAGACCACAGAGCCACCCGCGTCCCTTTTCTTTCACATATACCATGGACTGGAAAGTTGTGCCTATCTCTTTGTGAATATATTTCCATCCAGAATAATTCATCCATTATTCTTCTTGGAACTCTTACATTTGCTTTACATAACATTATCTTCATGATGTTTTATAATACCCTTCTACCATATGTTAAATATTAGTTCAAGATTTTGATAATAAATCTCTCCATTATCCGCAGAAGTTTATAAAGCAAATACCTATTTCAGCATCGTACACAAATTAAAACATGTATTAAGTGTTTTATGGATTGAATCATTCTACTCAAGAGTCATCACTCATCAACAGAACTGTTTATTATCTTTTAGCTGGAGATAAAAATCCCTGGTCTACTGTACATAAGCACTACAAAATAAACAAAATCCTGTCTTAAATTGCCAGCTCCACTTCTACAAGTCACAACAAGCATGTTTCTAACATTCAAAGAAGTTAAATCTTTTCAGACTTTAATATGGCACATAAAGCTGCTTCAGTTCATCATAGCAATAGATTATATTAGGCTAATTTTGACATATGTGTATTTGCCAGACATATGGCAAGATAGCCATCAGATGGGCAACTGATGTTTCTTCTGCATTTCTGGAGAGAAAATATTAGATACTTTACATTGCCAGGAGTTATGACTGAACAGTCATACCACCAATGTTTTAACTAACTTCCAGCAGAGCTTTTGCAAAACTTAATTCAGCTGAATGTGTTGGGAGAGACAAAATGCTTTTGGAAACCTCAGTTAATATTTGAAGGCACTGGGCAAAAGGCAAGCAGTCATAATAGCAAAAGACAGAAAGTTTGTGACAAGGAGTTAGATTAATGCCAACATTGTACATTTACCTTTTGAACAGATAGTGAACACATTACACATCTCACGACACATTAAGCCATAAGCTATAATAAAATGTGTTTTTTCACCAACTGGCAGCATGCTAATGCATACTGCTCCATTCTAAGTTTTAATTTATATATTTTTTAACTGTCGCTATATCTGTATTGTCCCTGTTATACCTAATTGCAAATTCAAATGTATCCCTATCGTGTTTTATGACTTTCTTGATATTGTATGTGGGCTGGAACTGGTCTGTTACCGAAATAAAATTCATACTACTCCATTGTGCCTCTTTTGTCCTCCCCGCACCTCCTTTTCCTCAGCCAGACTCCTTTCCCTTATTTCTTCTCAGCATTACAAGACAACCAGTACTTCTGGTTTGTTTCTCTTCAACTTTTTTGCTTGCGGTAAACCACAGTTTATTTTTAACCATGGCATAACAAGATGTGCGAACCAGTCCAATGCTTTATGACATCATTTTTTTTAAATATACCCTTTATATTGTTCAACCATTAACTCCTGGCTATAAATCTATATGACTATCATAGAACTGGCTCCAAATGGCTCTGGGTTTGACTGGTGTGCCCTTAATGAAAAGTGTTCTATAGTTCTAAAAGATATTTTAATTTTTCCAGTTATCCTACGAGAAATGTTATGTGAATGACTTAAATAAAAATGAAATCACATTTAAAACTTATATTTAGTTCCATAATATAGGATGAAGTAAGCAAAGTATTTATAACTAATATTACTAATAAAGGCAATTCAGAGGTCGTGAGCCGTCTTGCAGAAGAGATCTGTGTGTTCATGAAATTTTCTGCCCAAGGGCAGACATGTTGTCAGGGAAAACTAGCTCAAGTACACATGTGAATCTCATCTGCACAAACCACAAGAATGTAGCCAATATCTACATGGACAACTTCCTTTCCCAAGGTTTTAACTCCAACATTCTTTTGTAGAATCCATAACATAACTGATTTTAAGTGCATATTTATTGATAGCAATTTATATATCTAGAGGGAAAACAGAACATGCTTTAAACAGAAAGGAAAATTGAACATACTTTTCATAGTTCCATCTTCATCTTCATCATCATCATCATCACTGTTTATCACCATGGTCCCCAAATCGGATTCGAGCATGGTGCTATTATGTTCAATCATTGTCTGAGCACTGTCACTCATAGTACTTGTGGCTCTCATTGTGCCGGCACTTTCTGAATTTGTCTTCACCATGGTATGGGAGTCCAGCTCATCCTCATCCTGTAAAAATGTTTAAAGAGAAATTACTTCCAAACACTTACTGATCTTGAGGACAAAAGAACTTCCAATCACACATTCTGAATCCCTTAGTTCTTTCTTCACATCATGGCTTGTCACATTTAAATTCTGGGTGATACCCAACTAAGTCCTGCTTAGAATAGACTCACAGAAATCAACAGACTTGTGCTCTATAACACTGTGAAACACCGTAGCATTTCTTGTTTCTCATATTGAATTTTGGGGCATGTCAGATTTAAGATTTACAGTCATTTTCATGGTTAGGAGAAGGGCAGTAGAGCATCTGCTTTGCATGCAGACGGTCCCAGGTCCAAACGCCAGCATCTCCAGGAAAGACAAGGAGAGAATGCCTTCTAGAATCCTAGAGAGATATCGCCTATAATGGTAGACAGTGCTGAGCTAGATGGACCAATGCTTTGACTTGGTATGTGGCAGATTCCAATGTTCATCATTCCCATTCTTCTCCTTCCCCATCCCCACTCCACAACTTGAAGCCAAATAAATGTTTAGTTGTTTCGCTTGGTACACTTTTTAATTCTCTCTTTCTCTCTCTCAACTATTAAAGGAGCTCAGAGCAGCAAACACACAAGCAGTAAAAAACCTAAAAACCATTCCAGTACAGATGCAGTAGGGAAAGATCTCTACTTAAAAGGCTTGTCGCTTCTCCAACATTGTTGCTCCTTCCTCATTGCTCCTCGATAAATTAGGCTTGGTTAAATGTTACACGGGACACGGGTGGCACTGTGGGTTAAACCACAGAGCCTAGGACTTGCCGAGCGGAAGGTCGGCGGTTCGAATCCCCGCGACGGGGTGAGCTCCCGTTGCTCGGTCCCAGCTCCTGCCAACCTAGCAGTTCGAAAGCACGTCAAAGTGCAAATAGATAAATAGGTACTGCTCCGGCGGGAAGGTAAACGGCGTTTCCGTGCGCTGCTCTGGTTCGCCAGAAGCGGCTTAGTCATGCTGGCCACATGACCCAGAAGCTGTATGCTGGCTCCCTCGGTCAATAAAGCGAGATGAGTGCCGCAACCCCAGAGTCGGCCACAACTGGACCTAATGGTCAGGAGTCCCTTTACCTTTACTTTAAATGTTACACAGAGAGAACTAACATGGTAGTTGGGGACAACGAGCAATGTTAAGGAAAAAATTAACGCTTTCCCCTTTTTTGTAATAGCTACCTGAAATATAACCTACAAGGATTTAAAAAAAATATGTCATGTTTTCCACTGTATTTTATTGTCCTATCTACCTAGATAATTCTTCAAAACTTTCCCTAGTAAGCACCAAAGCACACTTGGTTATGCCCCACACTGCCCTGCAGTCCCCAGGTGCAGATTGGGGGGAGTACAGTGGTACCTCGGGTTACATACGCTTCAGGTTACACACTCCGCTAACCCAGAAATAGTGCTTCAGGTTAAGAACTTTGCTTCAGGATAAGAACAGAAATCGGGCTCTGGCGGCGCGGCAGCAGCAGGAGGCCCCATTAGCTAAAGTGGTGCTTCGGGTTAAGAACAGTTTCAGGTTAAGAACGGACCTCCAGAACGAATTAAATACTAAACCCGAGGTACCACTGTACTTGATACAACCCAGTTTTTACACATCACCAGCAACACGACAAAAACAACTGGAAAGCATTCTGTGAAAGAAGAATCTCAAAAACAGAAAGAGGATATATGCATCCCCCTTACTGTTAATTCACATGACTTGCCCACCATGCCTGTTGTTTACTCTCACTAAGACTAGCTCTTCAATGCCTCAGGCAGCAGCCCTTTCCCAGTCCTGTTACCCAATGTAGTTTTAACAGAAATTTAACAAGAACTTAGAAAGCTGCCTTATAGAGTCAGGATGTTGCTCCATCTAGCTCAGCACTGCCTTCACTGAGTGGTAGCAGCTTTGCAGGATTTCAGACAGGGGTCTGCCCCACTCCTACCTGAAGATGCCAGGGACTCAACTGCAGCCTTCTCCATGATAAGCAGTTGCTCTACAAGTGACCTAAGGCTCCACCCCTAGGGACATGTATAAAAACCACAATAGAAATGAGTCCAGGAGATCAAAAGGGCATTGCATATCATGTTTAAAAAAAAAGTTTCTTTTTAAAATAAAATCTCAATGGTCAAAGGCAATTCCTTTCATTTGTATGTACTTAAAGGGTTTGTTAAGCTATGATAAAAGGGGGAAGAAGAAAACCCGTTGATACTTTGTAGAGAAGTATCTGCTGAGCAGATGCTTCGGGACCGTGGAACAGAGTTAATTCCAGCAAAGGATACAAAAGCATTTCCAATCAGTGGCAGTAATGTGCCAGGAATGTAAAACAGAGAACTGATGATAATCCAGTTCATGAATCATAAAACCCATATGGAATAGAAGTATTTGAAAACATTATTAGGAAATCCTACTCTCTTTCTGAAGTCAGATTTAGAGGATGTGCACAATATCCCATCTATTTAAGGACTAACATGCTGTTCTGTGCCTCAAGTCCTGTTACAAGGGCACATTCTACAACCCACAAAAAAACATCAGAATGCAAAAGAGCTGCTTGTTGATTGTATAAAAGCTTCCAATTAAGTGTTTAATTTTAGGTGACTCAATAAAAAGCAAATTCTTTGATTTGTAGCCCTCTTTGAGGGCCAAATAAAACCAGCCAAATACGCTTCGAAAGTCTATCCTAACATTGAGTTTACAAAATAGCCCTACGGATTTCAATGGCTAATGAAAAAGCCACGTACCACTAATCAGTGCCATCGTGAAGAAAACGATCCTGCTGTCCTGGGGGGAGTAAACTTATGAAGCACTGACTGTGTCTGATGATACCCATGACACAGACTAAAACTATAAAAATCAGGGTTGCTGGCATTATTGTATTTACTTTTTTTTTTAAAGTTGCAAGTTAGTAAGATAAATTCAGCTTAAAGTGCACTGGCTGTCTTTCAGGAATAGTTATTTTTCTCTTGCCTATTTACAGAAAGATAGGCAAATATTTTCATATGCAAAAAATATATGTGGAGTGTAATTCAAATGCCTAAATGTATGTTCTACTGATTTATAAATCAATAAAATCACAACCTTGTTTCCGGGGGGGGGGGGAGGGGACGACCCTAAATACCACATTGTTAACAAAGTTTCTTTTAAAATAAGTGATTAAGTGAGCCACAGTTTCAGAGATAAGTCTCAGTTTATTGGCCATAATGAAAATCAGCAATTAACAACAGCACCACAAGAAGAAATTCATGGGAACAATTTGCTACTATTCACAATTCCCTGCTGAGTTTGTCTTATAAATCAAATTTCTACCTTTTGCCCCTTGCTGTATATGTTAGTCCTCTAACATAAGATCTCTTTCAAATGTCTCCTTCCATACTTTTTAATATCTCTACCTCCATTTCTTCAGATTCAAATACCTTCAGGAGTTGTATACTCTCCTTTATATAAACAATAATCAGAGTTTTCTATTTCACGTCCACGGAATAGCACTAATACAATCTGTCATTCGAATTTGGATCTAAATCCATAAATTCAAGCAAATTTATTTACAGGTAATTAAAAAGAACAATTCAGGACTATTGTAACCAATGGAAATCCCTAAATTCCTCTCATTTCATGTTTCACTATAGAAAGATTGGCAGAACCCTCTAGGTCAGGGGTCAGCAACCTTTTTCAGCCGCGGGCCGGTTCACCACCCCTCAGAGCATGTGGTGGGTCGGACTATATTTTGAAAAAAAGTATGAACGAATTCCTATGCCCCACAAATAACCCAGAGATGCATTTTAAATAAAAGCACACATTCTACTCATGTAAAAACACGCCAATTCCCAGACCGTCTGCAGGGCGGATTGAGAAGGCGATTGGGCCACATCTGGCCCCTGGGCCTTAGGTTGCCTACCCCTGCTCTAGGTTTTCGCTCCATCATGAATGTAAGGGGCTTCTGTTCAGTGCAGTATCACTCACAAAGGGGGCCTTCCATGAATGCAACTCTCCTTCAGCTCAATGAGTGAAAGCTGTATTACTGAACTATGCTAAATTATATTAATCTTGCCTATCCTCTCCAAAAGAAACATGGAATCAACAAGAAATATTGGTTGAGTGAGCAAGAAAGCAATGGGTTTTACGGGCCTCCTTGCTGATGGATGATTTCTGTTGAGTGCTCCAAAAACAAAACTTTTTGTTTCCAATTTGTTTCTACTCAAAATAAATATGTTCACAAGCCTATGTGTTTGTGCTCTTCCCAAGGGCAAGTCTGCAAGACTGGCAAGCCAGAAAATTGCATGGAACCATGCACACTCCATAATGCACTGTTAATCGCGCGGTGAAATCCACGCCTTGTCAACCAGAATACCTACATTTCAGACGAAGTGAAGAAGGTAAGGAGGACAACAATACCACCTACAGAAAGCAATTAAGTCTCCCATTTATCCTAACATAGCTCCTCATTACAGCATCAACATGCTGCACCCCTTAGTATTCGAGTTCCTTCCATTTTAAGCAAGGAACGGATAGCATTTCTAAAAGAAAATTCAGTTGCTTCAGATGTTTTGGAGAAGCCTTGTCTTTTTGTCCAGGCTTTCTCCGACCCATAAGGTTGGTACATGTTTGAGTCCTCTGAATTTCTGTTTTATTTGCTTTCATCTACTTTTATGTGTTTTTATACTCCTGCTTTATTGGTTTTAGGTTGTTGTTTTAATAATGCAGTGTTTGTTTTTTAGACTGTACACAGCTTACAGATTTTTGAAATATGTAGCAGCCTATAAATGCTTTCAAATGAATTAATGAATCAATATGGAACTCTTTACATACTAATAAACAATAATACTAAATAATACTAATATCATGTCATAAAAAAACAAGTTTGGACATTCCCTCAAGACATGTTTAATGCCTCAGTACTACACCAGGTAGGGCCACTATATTCCTTATACAAGGAATGTATATGCACTCCTCCTGATGGGAGAAAAATTAAAAATATAATTGTAAGTTCCCTTATTTATAAATTGCATATTTCTAAAATTATTTCTGTTCTAGCATGTTAGAGACAATTATTTGGTTGGGATTTTTTTTTAAGCAGTATGCCCACCACATCTACAGCAGTCACATTAAATTTAATATTAATTATATGTGACAATCTTTTCCCATTAATTTTCATATTAATTATATATAAAAAAAACCTTTTCCCATTCAGATGCCATGTCTTTTATGCTGTACAGCTGGGAGAAAGTTTGCTGATTTTTAAGTTTTCTGCAATTCGTCTCTCTACTCTTTATTTCTTTTTTTTTTTTTTTTTTTTTTAAATAATATTTATTGAAGTTTCCAAAATACAGAAAGAGAAGAAAAGAAATTATGAAGATACATTCAGAACCTTATTTTCAAACATCCACTTTCTGGGACTCCCCCCTTCCCCCACCCCTACCGTATTCCCCTTTCATATTGTTGTTTCCACAAGTTCTATTTCTGATTTAAAGCACAATTTATATACCCCATTGTTCAAATTTAAATTTATACAAACCTTATGCAACATCCTTGATAAAAAAAAAGCAAAAGATCTCTCCCCATAGCCCACCCCCTTTTCTTTCCACAATGTCCCCCTTTTTTCCCATTAAAGTAAAAGCACACAGAATAAAAGTATAAAAAAATAAAAAATATATTAGAAAAAAGAAAACCAATTCAGAAAATAGTTGCAAGCCTTTGGATTCTAATTCTCCCTCCCCTTCCCCGGTTTAATTTCCCTTATCCTCCAATCTATGTTTCCAGCCTGGAAATCTTAAGTCCATCAATCCCATTTTTCCCCCAACTCCTTGCAGAATTATTTCCCATTTTTAGGATTACTTTTTTTAAAAATTAATTCCTAAATCTTTAAAAATGTCAAATTATAAAATTCCCCCCATTGTTCTTTCAAGGTTATAGTCCAGCTTCCTCTTGTTCCGCTGCTAAAACTTTCTTATTCAGAAGTTTAGTAACTCTACATGGGTTGTTGTTATTCAGGAACAAAAACTTGCGTTCAGTCCCTTCCTTCTTCAGTAAGGTATTCTGTTGTCTCCTTTTAGTCTAAACACCCTGTAGACGAGATTCAGTTTCAGTTTTGCAGCTTTCCCAGGAGATAACCAGTTCTGTGAAATTCCGAAGTGTTGTATTTTTCCCGGCTTACGCCCATCTTTGTAATGTCCCGAAGCTCCTCTAGGGGGGTTGTTGTAACTTTGTTTCCAAAAATCCGATTGTTCTCCGTATTTTCGCCATTTTGTATTCAAGTCTTAACAAATTATATCAAGTTGTAACAAATTTGACCAGCAAGGTCCTTGTAATAAAATCCTCTTTAAAATTCCGACTTTGACAGCTACTTTGACAGCTGTCAAAATCACCGGCTCTTTTCACCAGGCTCACTCCTCAATCGCCCCGGTTCCCAGGGAGGGGGGTGCATTTTCCTTCTCCTTCAATTCTTCCTCCAGCACAATTCTTGTACTTTCCCATCATGGAATTCTTGATTTTAGCAAAGATACCGTTCTTTTTGGGCCTTGGCTTCCCAATCCTTGTTTTAAAATGTCTACAATAGGGAGGGGGACTGACTTCCTTTTTAGATCCCCCCCCGCTCGTCTCAAATCCCAAAAATTTTTCTTCTTTTAAACCCGATTTCCAATTTACTCACGGGTTGTTGTTAAAAGTCCAAATTCTCAATGGAAGAAGTCAGCGCTCTCCGCCGGATGGCATGCGGCTTCGCTCGGCAGGGATGGCAGAGGACTCAAAGCACCACGCTTCTCCCCGGCACCCGATCCGTAGCCTTTAAAAAGGCTCCTTCACGAGTCGGGAGGGCGCTAGCGGTGCTAGCCGAGTCTCCAAGTCCACGGCCCCCGTGGCCGTGGTTTCTAAGGGTCCCCGCATCGCCGGTGCGGTAAAACCCAGCCCCTGCCGAGCCGGCTCCCTCCGGAGCTCGGAGGGAGTCCGCCATTCGGCGATGGCGCCAACCCGGAAGTCCTCTACTCTTTATTTCTGGTCTGAAGTATTCAAAATTTTCTATAAAAGCAATGACAGCATCTGCCAAGGAATTTGGAAATGCTTTTCTAGATCACTGGGCCAAAAGGGCAACATAATTTGAGTGTATTGATGTAAAGCTGGAACCTTGTTAAATAAACAGCACAGAAAAAAGTGAAAACAGATAGTAGAATTAATTACTCTACCCGATACAGTTGTAAGCAGTCAAGACGGCCGATATATGCAGTGCAACTTACAGAACTGTAGAGTTGGAAGGGACCCCAAGGGTCATCTAGTCCAACCCCCTCCAAGGCCGGAAACTTTTGCCCAACGTGGGGCTCATGACCCTGAGATTAAGAGTCTCACTGGAGAGTTGCTGCCAGTCAAAGTAGACAATACTGAACTAGATTGGCCAGTGGTGAAGCTCTGTACAGTGGTACCTTGGGTTACATACACTTCAGGTTACAGAGTCCGCTAACCCAGAAATAGTACCTCGGGTTAAGAACTTTGCTTCAGGATGAGAACAGAAATCATGCTCCAGCGGCACGGCGGCAGTGGGAGGCCCCATTAGCTAAAGTGGTGCTTCAGGTTAAGAACAGTTTCAGGTTAAGAACAGACCTCTGGAACGAATTAAGTACAGTGGTACCTCAGGTTAAGTACTTAATTCGTTCCGGAGGTCCGTTCTTAACCTGAAACTGTTCTTAACCTGAAGCACCACTTTAGCTAATGGGGCCTCCTGCTGCCACCGCACCGCCAGAGCATGATTACTGTTCTCATCCTGAAGCAAAGTTCTTAACCCAAGGTAATATTTCTGGGTTAGCGGAGTCTGTAACCTGAAGCGTATGTAACTCGAGGTAACACTGTACTTAACCCAAGGTACCACTGTATAAGGCAGCTTCCTATGTTCTTCCTGCACATTCTTTAAAAACAATTGTGTTCTGCAACTTAAAGTAATTAACAGTTAATGGATTGGATGAACTTGTGCTTTTTAAAAACACACACATACACAGACATGTATTCTAGGAGAGATTTCAATAAATTTGTGTTGTGTTCATTATTAGGGTCTGGCATATTTTCCAGTCAGGAAAATGTTTGAATAGGTTAGCTTGGCTACCGATAGCCTTTATCTTCCCCTACAGTATGTTCATTCTATTAGTTCAACAGGCAGAACCTTGCTTTGTAAATATCTGAAGATTCTCGGAAGATGTAATGCAGAGCACAATTTAACAAAATGTATCTCTCCCCACCCACCCCTTATCGCTAGTAAAGAGAAAAGAATTTGTGATCCATCTTGGATCTCAGTATCAATTTTAACTAATCTCTGTCTTATATACACAAGATCACTAGAGGGCAGCAAAGACAAGTAGAGTGCAATGCACAACTTTGCGGACTTAAAAGAACTAAATTTAATACTCTATACAATAAACACCTCATCACTGCTTTGGGGTGGGGAAAATGTGAATATAATTACAGTTTGCTTTTTAAAAAATTACTAGAGTAGCCTATGATCGCATAAAAGATGAGGAAATTCAGGAGCTCTAAAAACTGAGCATTTGAGCAAGTTTTTCAACAAATAAGACAACCTGCACAAATACTGTAAAGTGAAAGAGAACTATATATCAGATTCACTACTTCCGCGGGTTAATCATTATTGTCAATTAGCACATAAAAAGTTATTGTGCTATTTTACAAGCTATCGTAATAATGGGCACACTTCAGTGCTAGCTAAAATCGTATTGATTTCTCTCTCTTCTTCAAGAAGTCATAGGGATCCAATTATTTGATTAACATTTAGAAAAACTTAAATGAATGGAGCCATAAAATGTATATGGCATTACAGCAAAGGTGTGGAGGAGGGGGACTACTGCTCTTTATTAAAAATAAAAATTAATTCCTGGCCCTAAGAAAATATTTCATAAGAAAAGGCTGCCTTAAACAACAACTGGACAGCGTATTTACCCACATCTTTTGAAAGGCACACAAAATTCAAAGAATCCTGGCCTGACTTAAAAATAAGTAGGTTTCCAGCTATAATAGTTTCAGAAACACTTTTGAAAAACATGATGGCAAAACAAGAAGGCTAGAAACAGGAAGGTGATTCAGCTCTTTTTAAACTTCCCTGATTTCTAACTCTCTCAAGAGTTAATATCAAGTAATTAGATACATAAGGAAGTTGAACTGTAGGAATTAGTAACATAGAAGCAAGCATACTACACCAATAAATCTAACTGCTTTTTTGTTCTTAGTTATTACCATAAAAAGCACAGCATTTTATTTTTGTCATTAGGAAGTGTTTTCAAACAATCTTGTGGTAATGTAGATATTGAAATGTGAAGCAAAAAGATACACTAAGTTGACTATTAGTTCATTTCTTTAAAGATCCTTTGAAATAAATATTTGGACATGTTTCTTGGGCGCTGCCAGGCAACGAGTTGCTTTACGTTTCCATAATACAGCTGCCTGACATCAGAATCAAATTTGCATCACAGTTCAAAAATGCATAAAAGAAGAGATAGATCATGTTTAGTAATGCTTAAACCAACATTTAAACTTTGATATTGGGATTAACCTTCTGTAGAGTACTCAGCTTGGACTTTTTACTTAATTAAAAAAATCTGTAAAGTTACCTCAACACCTATCAAAACATGTCAGTTTGTCAGAATACATTCTCATCAGACAAGCTATTCTTGTAACATGCCTAAACTCAACTTCATGAGCTCTATTATTGACCATATTCCACATAGCTTTCAAAGAAGGTAGACACTGCTACTTGTTTATAAAAGTTGCCCAGACTACAGGTGTGCCAGTTGAACTTTTGAGGATATACGATATGCTGAAAACAACAGGCTTGTGGCACTAACAAATGAAGTGTTATCTGATGAAGTGGATTGCAGTCCCAGAAATAATATGCCATAATGAATGTGTTACTCTGTAAGGTCTGCAAGACTGTTGTTTTTGCTGCAAGAAACTAATGCAGCTACACCTCTGGGTAAATAATTACCACGGGTTATTTTTCTGTAATAAAATTCTAAAGGGCAATAGATCATTTCATTTTATTTATGAAACCTGACATCAAGCAGCTCAAAATTTTGCAGCCTTTTCTTCAACCAAAGTACTAGTTTTAAGTAACTTTGCAGCTGGTTTGTCATAACTGTTTCTTTAAAGGTATCTAATAAGAGAGGCACCGCAAGCTAACTTTTCATAAAATCCAGTATCTCAATAGCTCAGTTTTCTCAGTATTACATGAATGGAAGTGCTAAGAAAGATTTAGCGTGTCTGATAGATGAAGAAATGGTTCTAAACTCTGCCCTCAAGGAAAAGATGTCCAGTGAAGGAAAAAATGACCACTGATCATGCTACTTGAATTTCTCTCTCTAGATAGAACAACAACTGGTGAGAATGCTGTGTGTCACAATAAATATTCTTGTCTATATAAGCAGTCCAATAATATAGGATACAGTGGTGTCCAAACTTTTTTCAATGAGGGCCAGATTTGGTGAAATGAAGGGCTGTGAGGGCTGACCAAAGGGCCAGCTGAAGTTGTTAAACTTTTTTTAGGGTTGAAGTTGATGAGGTTTTTTTAGGATTTTACCCTAGGAAATAAACTGCCACAGGGGCTGGATTAAACCAATCGGCGGGCCGGATTAGGCCCCCGAAACAGACTTTGGACATGCCTGGGATATAGGAGCAGGGAAGCAAATCCCTTTTACTTGACAAATTGAAGAATGCACACATTTTCATTTTTTTGCAGAAGTCTCTGTCAAGCCAAAAGGGAATGCAGATACCAGGAGAAATTTACTAATGTAAATGCTTTGAGTCACCTCGGTAAGATTAGTCACCTAGTCACAAAAGACACAGCACGAAACCCTGATAGACAGACATTCACAAACTGCTGCTATACTCCCATTAGATATCTACTCAAATTATTGCTTGTATTTGGCAAGGTTATAAATTTAATTCTCTAACATGTTCTTTAAAGGTTGTATGGCCAATTATTATTAAAACAAGGGCCAGAACAGGTAAGATGGTCATACCAGAGTTACTACATGTCCACACACACCATGCCTTTGTTTATTGTAGTTTTTCTATGAGAAAGAATATATTTACAATCTCAAGCACGTTTATGTTTTGGCCATGAGAAACTGAGCAATCACTTTTTCCCCATAGTCTTGATTCTATCTACTCCCGAATGCAGGTAAAATATCAAGACTGCATTCCCACTAAAATGGAGGGAGCCAGACTGCTTTTGAGCCAACTGCCCACCCCTTTCTAATAATTAAAAACTTACAACAAACCTACAAACTGCTTTTGCAATCTGGGGTTTTACGTGGCACTTGCCAGGAATAAAACTCAGAAAAACCCAGGGACAACTCTCTTGATCACAACTGATCATTTAAATATGTTGATACTGGCTGGTTCATATGCAACACTAAACCATGACTTAGCGTGGCATGACCAACCTCAGCAAGCCTGAGCAAGCATCAGCTTGTGTATTCCATCTCCTGAACAGCTGGGAGGAGTGCTGGTGAGATTATTTTCATTTTGGAAGAAAAAACTAAAATGGTTTTTTAAACAAGCTAGCTTCATAAACCATGGCTTGAAGATGGCTCATTTAGCAACCACTGGCTTGTTTTAAAGCAGGATTTCCAATGCTAAGCCACAAGGGGGGAAAGCAAGAGGGCGGAGCACAATGCTTCGCTCAGGCTAATCTGTATAGCATTAAACCATGGTTTAGTACCACGTGAAACCAGCTCCATGGAACTAGCTACAAAATTCATAATTAAATTCTCACACACCGAGTTTTCGTCTTCTTCTTCAAGTTCCCTCTGCTGTTCTTCATGTCTTTTCGCCTTAATTTCCATAGCTTCAGTAATCAAGTCTCTCAGGATTGAAACTGGTTTTGCATTCTTAATAAAAGGATGCTAGAAAACAAAACTATATAGTTATACAAAACGGAGCCCACAGACACTGTACATATAGTATAAATATGGTGTAACATGTTAAAACAACATGTCAATCAACTTCACAGACCAGTGCATGAAAGAACATTTCCCTTTGGACAGCAATTAAAATTTGGAATAAAAGAACATATGATCTGTTTAACCGCTTTGCAGCTAAATAGGATTTTCCATTTTGTTTGTTTAGGTAAACAGCAACCATGAGAAGAATGTTACTACAAATCACAACTGCTTTACAGTTAAGGATATAATTGTCCAAAGGAAATGTGAATTAGGTGGTAAATAAACAAAGAGAAGATAGCCTGACATAGAAAAATAAACTTTTTAATGCATTCAGTTACAGTATTTAATTCATCTTAACAAGCTGACAATGCAAGTTAGTGGCCATAAGCAGAGCAGGCAATATAATGATCCACATAAATTGAATCACTGAGCCACTGAACTGGTTCACACCAGCCATGGTTTGGCTTAGCATTCCATCAAAACCCAGGCTAGTGGCTTGTTTTGCTCCAGGCAAACCATAAGCTGTAACCAAAGTTTGTTCCTGGTTTACCACCTGTGATTTGTCTGGGGAAATCAAACTACAAGTCAAGGTTAAGTTGTGACATTACACCAAACCATGGTTAACCGTGGGTAGCAGAACTGGAGGGAAAGTGCTACAGCCACAATGTGTAATCTGGGAACCTCCATGTTTTATCATTCTTTCTAAGCCACAGTTACATGAGCGCTGGGCCACCTACAATGATGAAATAAAAATGAAGTAAAATTAAAACCCTCAGGCTGTCCAAATGATATTGAAGAAATCAAGAAAACCCACCTATTTTGATATAATTTACACTCCTGTTTAAGAACTGGCATGTATTCTGCCACTAATGTGAATATGGCTGTTTACAGATCACCTGCTTTCCTATTCTTTCTATTAATATTTGCACATTAAAATTCCAACTGGAATTTTAAACCAATTTTTCTAATAAAAACCCAAGAGAGAAATTCAGTGTTGCATTATGTCAATTATACCACCCATCGGGGCAAGCATGTCACCTTGCCAGATTGAATGGTCCCCCTCTCCTACCCCTGCACACTGTTCTGGGGTTTTTCCCAACCCCCAAGAGCCAATTTCAGGAACATGCAGAGAGAAGATGGAGGAAGTCCCCTTGTGCTAGTTTCCACTGATGGGACTTTATTAGTTGACTTCTGCACCATAGGGTTTGGGGTTGTTGTTTTTTGGTGTGTTTTTTTAAAGAAGAAAGCTCATAAATTGTGCTCTTGACTCTTGATATGTCCTAATGGTCCTTGATATGTCCTAATAGGCTGTGCTCTCAAAAATATATTTTGCTTCGCTATTAAAAGTTGCTAAAAATATTGCTGATTTTTTTTCTTACAAAAGTCAGAGCAAACTCTTTTTGTAACTTCAGCGCAGGAACTTCCCACACAATCACATTTTAGTGCAAGTAATGCACCATTATCCATTTTCTGCACAAAGCCTGGATGTCTCTCCTCAAGGCTGTGTTTTTATTGCACAGATATCACCTTATTCCCAGCATCAGATTTGTAAGCTATAAAATGAAGTTCTTCCCCCATATCCCATGCCACAGGGAACATGGTTCCAGGACTATTGTGGTCACAGGGTGGTAATAAGAGAGATGACCATTTTCAGCGGCGTCATCTCTCCTCTTTTCCCAGGCATTATTCAACTGCTGGTTTTTATTGCTGTGGTTGAAAGCGGGGGTGAATTTTAGCTGAATAATTTATAGCAAGCATGTCTGTGTCGTTGGGAAGAGGATTTGGATCAATGAATTGTGCCTTATTTATACATATGATCATTGAGGTTATTTTAAATCTGTTTTAGTATTTTAACCTTTGTATGTTTTAAAGTATGTTTTAAAGTCTAAACCACAGAGCCTAGGGCTTGCCAATTGGAAGGTCAGCAGTTCAAATCCCCGCAACGGGGTGAGCTCCCATTGTTTGGTCCCTGCTCCTGCCCACCTAGCAGTTCGAAAGCACGTCAAGTGCAAGTAGATAAATAGGTACCGCTCCGGCAGAAAGGCAAAGAGAGTTTCCGTGCGCTGCTCTGGCTCGCCAGAAGCGGCTTAGTCATGCTGGCCACATCATGAGCCAGTGTGGTGTAGTGGTTAAGAGCGGTAGTCTCGTAATCTGGGGAACCGGGTTCGCGTCTCCGCTCCTCCACATGCAGCTGCTGGGTGACCTTGGGCTAGTCACACTTCTTTGAAATCTCTCAGCCCCACTCACCTCACAGAGTGTTTGTTGTGGGGGAGGAAGGGAAAGGAGAATGTTAGCCGCTTTGAGACTCCTTAAAGGGAGTGAAAGGCGGGATATCAAATCCAAACTCTTCTTCTTCTTCATCACCTAGAAGCTGTCTGTGGACAAACGCCAGCTGCCTCGGCCTATAGAGCAAGATGAGCGTGCAACCCCAGAGTCTTCTGCAACTGGACCTAACGGTCAGGGGTACTTTACCTATGTTTTAAAGTACTGTTGTAATTTTTGACTTGATTATCTTGTTTTATCTTTAAATAAGTTTCTAGTGGATTGTTGTAATTGTGTTTTTAATCTTTTATATGTGATTTTGTGTGTTGATTTTATTATCTCTCTCACTGTAAATCAACTTGAGACTTCTTGTAGAAGGCAATTAATAACAAAAATAGTAATAATTATGGCTTTCATCTTGTTTTAGATTTTTATGATTTTACTGTCTGGTTTTACTTATTTTTGCTGCTGCTGCTGCTGCTGCTGTTCTATACCACCGTGATAATATTTTTATGATACAGTTGTATATAAATATTTTTACAAATAAGTATGAATAAAAAGAAAAACAGTACAGGGATATTAATTCAGTTCCATCTAGAATAAAAAGAGTTACAGCGCTATCCTAACCATATCCTAACCATAAGCAGGGGGTGGATGGCCATCTGTCAGGGATGCTTTAGCTGCAATGCAGGGGGCTGGACCTTGAGGTCCCTTCCAAATCTACAGTTCTATGATATCTACCCAGAACTGAATTTAATGAAGCTTACTCCCAGGTAAGCATGGTTACAATTACAGTCTTAATATCCATCTACAAAGCTGCATGAGGACAGGACAGTGTGCTTGCTACCTGTGCAGAAACAAACTACTAAAATGAAGTTGGGCCACACTTGGATTTGTATTTTTCGCCCGCTATCACAAAAGAAAAGAACTAAAACCCAAAATTATACTGCAACAAAAGTATTCAAGAATGACAAAGGTAAGCGGGAAAATAAGGAAAGATGGAAAGCAGAGGGTTGGAGGGGACAAGGAGGGAGAAACAGTTCAAATAAAGCAGACTCAGATTTGCTAGCTGATAGAAATGGTTTGGGGAGTTCCAGAATGAAGGCAGGAAGAATGAAGGAGGCAGCAGCATGCAAAATTCAACAGTGACTAAAACCAATACCAATTTTTTTAAGTTTTTAAGAAAGCTGGGTAAGTGAAAAAGGTTTCCCAGAACTGTCTCTCTGGATCAGGGAATAGCCAATATGGTGCCACCCAGACTCTGTTGGATTACCTCTGCTGGGGGCATAAATCCAAGCTTCCCTAGGGGACACAGCTGAATACTAACCTGCAAAAGTTGGGTTGCAGTTGCTCTCTGCTCAGGATTCTTCACCAAACATTTTTTCACGAAATCAGTGAATTCATCAGACCAAAGCTCTGGCTTCCGGAATGTTGGAGGGGGGTTCGTAGGAATCATAAAAATTGCCTGGTTTTTTTAAGGGTGAAAGAAAAGGTAAGGATATCAGTATTTCAGCAAATTAAAACAACTTTGTTCCTTTTATCTTTATTTTTCAAGCTGAAACTGGAAGGGGGTGAGGGGAGTTTAGCTAGTCTTGAATTTCCAATATCACCAAGATAAAGGAACCAAATCCATCTGCTACCAATGTAGCTACTTCCCATTACAATTTCCTCTATTTAAACCGTACCTCATTGTGCACATCATTTCTTTATTTTATCTATTATTGCTAATCAGTCTCAAGAGAAGATTTTGTATTTCACAGTCTTTTGGCTGAGAAGCAAAAGCACTTCCTGGTTAAGCACATAAAATGTGATCTTGCAGCTATTATATGCCACTTTCATACATACAAAACAGTAAACTGGGTAAATCAAATGGGTAATATTTTAGAGTACATAACAAATCGATTAGGTTTCTGTTAATCTACCAATGCAATAAAAACCTCACTACATAAAAATAGATAAAGAATGAGAGGTTAATTGTAAGGTAAGCAGGTAAGCTTGGAACCAAACTACATATTAATCAGAATAAAGTGGTATGCCAAGTCCCTCTATCTTATATTATATTGTGGGAGCTCCTTTTGCATGACTCCTTCAGAGGCTAAAAAAGAAGGTAGCACAGGGCCATTTCCCCCGCAAGTTTTGTCTTTCCTGGAAACAGAAATAACAATGGGAGGGGAGAAGCCACAACCTGGATTCCTCCAACATATCTAAGGCTCCTCAGTTTATTCCAAAGGCAGAGGAAGGAATTGTGATAATACTGCAGCTTCCACATCACCACCATAATGGGTGTGGGGGAATGGGGGAATGATGCAATAATAAAATGACTGTAATATGCAAAATTGCAGGGTGTGTGCTTTTACTACTTCCCAATGTAAGAATCTCCCAGAAGCTGCCAAACTTTCCTAGAGATAAAGATTTAGCAAAACACTCTCCCTAAAGCGCAAGTTTATTGAACTTCTATGTGGGCATGCATAGAAAACACACATTCACTGCAAAAAAGGGGGAAAAGAAAGTACTTATTTGTGTAGTGCACAGTTATGGGACTTTCTCCCATAGTAGGCAGTGACGGTCACCAACTCAGATGACTTTAAAAGAGGATTGGATAAATTCATGGAGGACGGTACTGAAAGCCAGTAGTCGTTATGGCTATTGCTCTGACCCCACAGCTGGAGGCAGTAATGCTTCCTAATAGCAGCTGCTGGAAACCACAGGAGTGGAGAGGGCTCTTGCGCTTGGATTCCGCTTGCAGGTTTCCCACAGGCATAAGGACTGCCTCTCCCCATATGTACCAACCCAGACTCTGCAATCATCATTGGAGGCCCTTCTTCATGTGCCACCACCACAAGAGGTCCAGAGGGTGGCAACATGAGAACAGGTCTTTTCTGCAGTGGCTCCCCATTTGTGGAATGCTCTCCCCAGGAAAACTTGCCTGGCACCTTCATTACGTATCTTTAGGTGCCAAGTGAAAACATTTCTCTTGAAGCCAGGCTTTGGGGGGCTCATTAACATTCCATGGCCTTTCAAATGTGTTTGTGGGAGGGGGGTTATTGGATTGTTCTTGTTTCTATTGTGTATTTTGTGTTCTCATTTTGTATTTTTATCTTGTGAACCACCCTGTGATCTTTGGAGGAAGGGCTATATACAAATTTAATTAATATAGTCATCGTCATCATCTGGTGGGACACTGTGAGAACAGGATGCTGGCCTAGATCTGGCAGGTTCTTCTTGTGTTCTGATGCTACACCCAAAATGTACATACGTTGTGCACAGTATGTAGTGCAACCCTGAGCCTTAAGCATAACAACTGTGAAAAGGTCTCAGAAAAATTGTGACTATTATAACAGTCACAACATTTTCACAAATGGGAAAAGCTGCCATCAACATAAAATGTAATATTCTTTCCCAAACTCCATTCAAGTATTTATTTTTCATGAATAATTCAGATAAACTATTAACTTGAGAGAAATCTGGCAATAAGTCAAGCTGTCCATCTGGTGTAACATAATAATTCCTTCTACAATGATTTTCTTTATCATGTTTAATAAAGATACTCTAATTTAAGGCATAGTTATCTTCCAGTTAGAATTTCAGAACAGGCTTAGCAATGATCAACAGATTCATCTTAGAAAGTCTGCAAATCCAAACTAATTGTTTAGCAGCATACTTGAATTTAAAATTAAGGACATGCCAAGATAAAGTATTTGCTTGTGACCTTGACAATAACCAACATTTGAACCTGGAAAGTTGGAAAGTTGTCACATAATGTTCAAGTTAGAATGGCAGTTTTGCAGTAGCTTAAAAAAAAACTAAAGGGGGAAAATGGTCTAACTACTGTTTTCTTTAGTATCATCATCATCACAGAGTCAGCTGAAGTTCCATATAGTAATTAACAGTGACCTATGACACAAGGACTCACTATAAAACTTATTATATAAACCACTATATACAGGATAATTAGAGTATATTCCAACCCTTCAGAGTTTATTTCACTTTACAAGGTTGTTTGAGAATCAGCTCCAAAGCAGCTCAGAACCACACTATAAAATTGCTTTGGCCATGTGAAGGAAACAAACATTCATTACAGTTAAATGCTCAATATACTTTGCTCAGTTTACTACAGAAGATAGCTGAGTTACTAAGCTTGCACATAAAAGTTGATAAAAACAAATCCCGTTGCTAGACTGGAAGCGGAGTTGGGGCCAAAGCTTTCCTCTCGCCGTAAATAACCAGTGTGGGGTAAGAAGGAAGAATCTGAACAGGAATGCAGCAGGCTCAAAGGATTAAAAAGCCCACCTCTCTCCACACCAGTGATGATCCCACTTATCGCCCAGCCCACATAAAGAGTGTGTGTGTGTGTGAGAGAGAGAGAGAGAGAGAGAGAGAGAGAGAGAGAAACACATACAGTGGTACCTCAGGTTAAGTACTTAATTCGTTCCGGAGGTCCGTTCTTAACCTGAAACGGTTCTTAACCTGAAGCACCACTTTAGCTAATGGGGCCTCCTGCTGCCGCCGCGCCGCCAGAGCACGATTTCTGTTCTCATCCTGAAGCAAAGTTCTTAACCTGAAGCACTATTTCTGGGTTAGCGGAGTGTGTAACCTGAAGGTATGTAACCCGAGGTACCACTGTATATACACACACTATAAGACGAGGGGGTATACCTCTGCATGCAAAATGTCCCCAAATAAATTCCTAGCAATTCCAGATAGGTTTAGGGGGCGGGGGTGGATCCTTGTATGAAAACACAGGAGAGCTGCTGCCAGTCAATGTACACCAGAGAAAGCTAACATTGTGCCTCCAAATGTTGCTTAACACCCCGCCCCCATCAGCATACCCAATTATCGGGGATGATGGAAGTTGTAATCTACCAACACTGAGGTGGATAACTTATTGGCTATCTATGCTGCAGACAGTACTGAGGCAAGAGGCATTGTCTCTCAGTGTGGCTCACAGCAAGGCAGCTTCCTTGTACATCTCTTTTGACCCTTCGCAACCTGGCCATCCCAACAAGTGTGGAACAGGTATTATGTGGCATCTGTAACAGCGAGAGTTCTGCCAATCAAAGTGGCTGAAAGGGCTTATATAGGGTAAGTAAGGCGATCTCATAGGTAAACTGGTCCCAAGTTCTTATGGGCTTTATATACTAATAGTAACACCTTGAACTTGGCCCGGTAGCAAATCGGCAACCACTGCAGATCTCTGAGAACAGGTGTTATATGCTGACAAGGTCTCACGCCTATCATTGCACCAGTAGTTTAGCTGTCCATAATTTGCACCCATAAACTGCAAGTACTCTTAAAATTATGACCTTTGGATATTATTTAATGCAAACTATGATAGGATGGTACAAGCAGAAAATGTCACAGGAGGAGGAAAAAGATAAGGGAACAATTGTCACATGATTAAGAGAAAAGATTACCAAAGGATAGGCATTTTATCTTCAACTACAAGTTTATTCTGCAGTTTTGCACATGCTATGATAACAATTCAAGAGGTCAAATGTGTAAAAGTAGCTTTCTAGCACTTTTCAAGCACAATACTTTCAAAGAAGCTCAATTTGATTAACTTTAGTTATACATGCCACAATGGACATGTTCTACCTCTGTGTGCTAATTGTTGGTAATTACCTGAGACCTCCAAATATAGGGTGGTATATAAATTCTAACAACAACAAGTGGGGAGAGTGTAAGATGCACTCAGGTACATATTGCAGATGTCCTATAGAAATCTGGTTGGCCACTATGAGAACAGGATGCTAGACTAGATGGGCCTCTGGTGTGAGCCAGAACGACTTTTTTAAAGTTTACACTAATGAAGCTGTCTAGAGACGGGTTTGAATCAAACTATATGTGAAGGCAAAAGAGCCATTCTTTGAAAATGGATTTCCCCTGATCATATGTAAAGCAGAGGGTAAGAGTACAGAAAGGGCCCACAGGTTGAAGGTGTTGAATTTTTGCCACTTTTTCATATCTGGCTCACTCACCTGCCCAACCCCTGGGACATCTATTCTGCAACTAGACTCCAATACCAGAAATGAGCCTGCAATAAAGGAAGTGCTATGGGGAAGAACAGTGTGTGGGGTCTGTCACAATCACACATTGTCTGGCCCACAGTTTCTGCATTATTTCTTGCATATCAAGAACAACAGTTTTCTTTTCTCTCTCTTTTATTCTTAGCTGAATGATCTAGCTTCCATAATATCTGCAAATAGAAACCTAAGCACCTGTGTGTAAATATTCCCCATGTGATCTTTAATAACGCCTAAACAAGCCTGTCGCATGTTGGCTACAACACACAAAAGAAATCTCACTGATCTCCCTAGGGATCAGTGTACTTAACTTTTTGTGGATTGTACATGGATCAATTGCTATTAGTGGGTTTCAAATAATTACAGAATTACAACATTCTATCCCGGATCTCTGCAGAGATTCCCTGCACCAGTGACTGGTCAGGCTTCATATAACCAGAACTATAGAACCAAAAAGCCAGAAAAAGACACAGTTTCTCTCTCTCTCTTCTGCCTCTACCTTCTTCTGGCAAAGTCAATATAAACTGCACATGAACATAAAACATGCCACTTGTATTTGTACTAGTCTTCTTAAAACTACCTACAGTATTCACCTGGCTCTGGTCTAATTTATCTCTCAAATTGACCATTTCTTGATCACTTGCCTATCATTTCCAGGGGGGCACTGCCTAGGACTGAGCCTCTTGCATAGGTAACAGACCCTTCTTGCAGGTGTTTGCCACTCTCCAACCTACAAGTCCATTTTAAAAAGGATTAAATTGGCTAAAATAACCCTATACTGATGTGAGAAAGTCAAATAAGTTTGAGGGAGGAAATGTTATTTTCCAATAGTGAAGAATAAAAAGTAAAAAATTAGTATTTTAAAGAGTCCAAAACAGGTAAAACAGATGTCTAAACCTGTTTCATATCTCAGATTTTATTTATCAAACAGGGAATTTTTTCCAACTTTCTCCTTTCCTGTATGAGACCCAAACTATGTGATATTTTGTTTGTGTTACAATTATACTAATTCAATGCAGGTCATTTGCTTTTTACTGAGTCCAGATGACATTTAGTAAACTAAACATGGAACAATTAGCTTTGAAAAAGTAAGGATTGCAATTGCCGTTGGGTAGGTCATACAGTGGCTACAGAACACTATTGCCTTGGATAACACCAAAACAGAAGAATTAAGAGCAACTAATATTTCTGCATTGTTTTCCTGTTTCTCATCTTCAAACTGACATTTAAACTGAAATTGCTTAATCGCTTGACAGGCAAGAACAGTAGCTTTATACAATATTTTCTTTTATATATCTTGGCTTAAACATGGATTGTTGGTACCTCTAGGACACGAATAATGTAATTTGCACTTCTGTTTAAATGTCAGGTGACTACCTAATTTTCAAGCTACTCTAATAAAAGGGGGGGTGCAGATTCAGTGACCATTAAGAACAACAATAGTCTAAAGCTTGCGCCCTGCTTTTCCAATAACATTTGTACTTTTAAGTCAACCTAAACAACTGTATTAAATAATTAGGAATCTAGTCAGTTTTACTGACATCACTGGCTATCAACGTGGGAGGGTGATATTCAAGCTTATAAGCTTTGAATGAAATGATGTAAGTAGCCTGGAAGTTGAAACTTGAAATAAGACTAACAAAGGCTAGCACGCTAGCTTAGGAGGCACACAGAAGGTTGGGTGACACACAGTTCTGTCTGTTGCCATTCTTCCCACATCTGCTGTCTGAGGCAGCTGCCTCACTTTACCTAACAGTAAGGGGAGCCTTGAACAGAATGCAAAAGCAAATGAGATTGTAAAGTAAGGCACTTTGGGGCAGCAGCAGTAATCATAATTTTACATATAATCTGAAGTAACTCTTGGTCATTCAAATAAAAATTGGTCAGCTGTGAAGGAAGAAAGTCACAGCTTATTTTGATTTGAATACACAAATCAACTTTCAGGTTGTGCTACAATTACAATTACATATATAATATTGCAGTAAAACATCAACACAGAGAGCAACTATTTGGAAACAATTAAGAAGCATGTTCTTGACCAAGAAGCCTTCCTGCTGACCAACACCTTTACATACCAACTTAAGATCCAGGTAAAGAGCTATCTACTCTAAATAAGTTTAGCAAAAATCATCCAGTTTCCATTACTTTCCAAAAATATCTTCAACCAGTACAAAGTCTCTTCACTTCTGAAAAAAAGTTAGAAAAACCACTTTTATCTTTATAATCAAACACAATAGGAAAGAGTGTGTTTTATATAAACACCAATTTCTTAAGAACAACTGTTTCAGCATCCTGCAAGTCTTGTGCCAGCTTTTGAATAAGGTTGAAGCCATCCAAGTTCAGAAATAAGACTTTCACTATCAAACAATATATGCAGTATAGCAAAGAATTAGAAATCTAGGGCCACCCATCATATGCAGTTTTTAAAAATGTGTTAAATACAAATCTATACCATGGAAAGAAGATTTCAAAATGTGTTTAACTGAACTACCTCAGCAAAGTTGCATTAAATTATAAATTGAATAAAATTAAATTTAACCTTAATGCTAAATTCAAGGAGCACTCGTTTTACAATTCTGCTGGTTATATTTCAGTATGTCTTACTGGCAGATCTCTGCCATTTGGACTTAATAACATCTCATAAATGATCCTCAAAAAAGGAAGGAAAAGACATCTTTAGTTGACTGTCATTGAAATGGTTATTTAAACTTAAGCAATCACACAGTTCTTTCAAATTCTTATCATATTACCAAAATTTCATCAGAAGCATATGTTAGCAGCACAATTTAGCTAGAATTATTGAACAACTTTTCTTTCACTTTCATAACAAATTAGGCAATGCATAGTTGATG
Organism: Podarcis filfolensis; assembly: GCF_964270895.1. Classification (NCBI taxonomy): domain Eukaryota; kingdom Metazoa; phylum Chordata; class Lepidosauria; order Squamata; family Lacertidae; genus Podarcis; species Podarcis filfolensis. The sequence continues at coordinate 67,816,858 of NC_139603.1, forward strand.
CATCTGAAAAAAGTTACAGAATCACAGCCGTAAGGCAAAGCACTGGGTGTCATAATCTAAACCATCTCTGGCTAAAATTCAAAGGGAAAGAAAATCAACATATTACTTCGTACACTAAATTACTTTTATTGATTATCTTCTTTATTTGCTAATCCCCAATGGGAAACCATAGGCTGCCATTGAAGCATTAAAAGCTTAAAGGAATTCTGAAAATCTAATGCAAGACTCAGTAAGATTCATAAGCAAAGGGAAAACCAGAATCTACATAGCAGCTCAGTTTACACACAATGTTAACCCAAACCATGGGTAAATGTGAATGTGTCAATGTACAGGTACTCCCAGAAAAAAAAAATCACAGCCACTTCACTCTTCTCTGCTGCTGTTGTACCACCCAGAATTAAGCCATGGCTTTGCCTGGTGCCGCAAGAATACCGAGTATGTTGTTATTCCATTAAATTTCAAAGCAAAGCTTATGGGTCAACCAAGAAATTCCAACACCCATCATATGACACCTTGTATACACACAAATAAATGCATTGCCTGACCAGACCAGAGACAAAATGAATACAAGTTTTGATTTAGATGCCTGAACACCACTTTACCACCTCAGCAAGGGAATTTTGTAACTGATGCTAAACTTTGAAGAGGCTTGCAGCACTCTTAACAGCTCTCATAATTAACCCAAAGTAGAAGCAGATACTATACGTATGTTGCAATGAGATGCTGATCAGTTTGAAACAAATGGGTATACTTTTCAAGTTAAGGCATCCTATAGAAAACATAACTTCCTATCAAAATTCAAGAGCAGTCTCTCATACAAATGTGGTTTTAAAACTAGTATCAAATTTATGTTTTGAGAATGTGATTATGCTCGAAGGTAGATGCAACATTGCCCATAGAAAACCTTTTTATGTGTGTCCAGTGCAAAAAGTATGGGCAATTAGTATTCCTACTGCTAAAACCCTGCTTTTCAAAGCAAAAGCCTTACAGCCTAGATTACAATATAAATAAAATAAATGCAGACTACTACAAACTAAGAGCATAACCCAGCCAAATGTTAGCTGGATGACACACAATATGAGATCTAGTTGGAGAAACTATTTGAATTGTTTTGCTTGTTCCCAACAGATAAAATTAGATATATAATATAATTAGGTAGGCCTGGCTATCAAGGCATTTATTTACCATTTAATATTTCTAAACTTTCCCCATTGCAAAGGAAAACAAATGCTACAAAAATGTAACAGCAGCAGATACAATGTGACATACTATACCAATATTTTATTTAATGCAAAATAACCTGCTAGAAATTTTTTAGACACTGATGCAGCACAAACTCTGCCCCAAGTACTACACGTCAGAAATAGACCATTAGGATATCAGCAGAATTCAGAAAGGTGGTCAAACCACTCTTTGTGACATAGGAACCTTTTATTCAGAGTTAGGGCTAGCAACTGGAAAAACAACTCCGTGGCAGTATCTTCCTTTGTCTCGAAATTAGAAAATGGGTAGGGGGAAAAAACACTGGCTGTCAGTTTACTACAGTGCTGAGTTCAATGTGGTATTATTGAATTAGGACCAGTTTACTTAAGGGATCACCTTAAGCCAACATGCTGACTCGATCACTTAAATCTGCAGAACTGGCACTTCTATAAGTGCCACACATTGTCCATGCCAAAATTTGGAAGTCTCTACCTATTTACATTAGACAGGCACCACAATTTATTCCTTTGTAGCCCTTTATTGATGTTTCTATGGATACTTTTTGGTGATTTTATTCTTCTGTGTTATATACTGCCTTGATATGTTCTTTTATGAAAGTGTGGATTATAAATATGCAAATAAACAAAATAGTTGCCTGCTGAAAACTTTTACTGTTTTGCTGCAAGTATCCAGACATACTATTTGGTTGCATCAGTCTTTAAATTCGCTTCAGGTGTTTTATTGTTTTTATCAGTTTTTAAATGTTCTAAGTATGTGGGGGGTTTTTTATTCTTAATTGTATTTTTATCACCAAAGTACTTACTGCCCTGGGCTCCCTTAGGACAGAGGGCAGGATATGAATTAAATAAATAAATTATGTAGCCAAGCAAGACCATATGCCCTCTGCCTTCAATATGCTGATTGTAGGGGCTGGATTGTGCCCAAAATTCCACTGGGCCAAGCTTCCCCAACATGGTGCCTTCCAGTTGTTTTAGACTGTAACTCTCACCAGCCCCATCTGGCATGACCAAGGGTCAGGAATTGTAATAGGTAACATCTGGAGTGCACCAGGATAGGGAAGGCTGTTCTGGGCCAAGTAATGCCTGAAAATGCTTGCTCCTTAATATAACTGGGTAGCCTGGAACAAAACTGGAGAGCAAAAATGGTCCTGAGCCAGGCGCAGCAAGTGTTTTACACATGATGGAATCAGAGCAGATCTGCTCCAGACCAAGCAAGGGAGTAGCTGACTTGGCTGATTTGGGAAAGTAGCAAGAGCAAATTACATTAGCAGAGAACTATTCTTCCCAAAGGGAAGAAAAAAACCCAACACATACTATACAAGAGATCAGTTCACCCATGACTGCTATTTTTTAAGGGACAATTCTGGTTTTATTTAATACTGCAGAAGAGTAATTATTATTTTAAAAAGGAATAATCCCCTGTCCAATTTCCCTTTGGCCACCAGCATACACAATTCACTTAGATACCATTTTTAAGGAGGGGAAGCATATGCTATACAAAATCCGTGTGGCCTTTAAGACAGCATGGCATTTTCCATCTTACTAGTTTATCAGCATCGTTGCAAAGAGAATTCTTCAACAACAACAACAAAAATGGTACCTGGAATGGCAGCCAAGGTTTTCCAGGTTTTACTGTCCTTCCCTGCCCCTGCCTTTTCTAACATACCACCCAAAAAACAAAGCTAGGGACTCATAATGCTTAAAATTCCATACACATCTTTAAACATTTTAACCCATGCTCATAGTCAATGTAAACTTACTGACACTGTCAAAAAGGCACAAGAGCAAAACTCTGGAGGTAACATTTGTGTTGGCTCTCTCTCTTTCCCATGGGAACCTCAATAATGAAAACTAACTCACATCTGGAAGCAACCTTGGATTCATACAATGTTAAAAATAGACCATGCAAGCTAAAAATATGAACTTTTAGGTCTATTTCTCAGGACAAGAGCTGCTTATTGCTTTAAAACACACATTCTTACTTCTTGCCTTGTAAAATGTAAATCATAGTTTAATTCTCTTTTCATTTAGAGTGCTAAACATGAAGACAATTTTAAGATTAATCTGTGTTTAAAAAAAAATTGCAAATTATGCACCACAAAGTCTTGCTCTACAGCTATGTCACAAACTATAACAGATGTGTTATACCTCTGTTTAAATATTTAGTCAGCAAACTAAAGGAATAAAAAGAAAAGGCCAGAGTGATTTCATCCTTTGCTTAAACCAGGGTGGTCTGCTGGTAACTTTTGGTACCAGTGGTGTTGCTGGGGGAACAAAAATGAAACCAGGTGCCATCAAATTCAAATTAAAGATTTTGTGTTCCTTTAAACAATCCTAAACCAAGTTTCCATAAACTCCTTAACTGATACTACTACAAAATTTGACTATTTTATAACAAGAAAGGAATGATAAGTTATCCTTAGACCATCAAATTCTAGCTACAACAAATTTAGATTGATTGGCACCTCTTTTTAAATAAGACTCTTACATTTAATATGCATCATATCCAACAAAACATAACTTGGAATTATGTTGTCTTTGAATAAGCACAGACATTACATGTGTACAAATTTTAAATAGACTTTATCCCAGTCTTATATTTTAACCAACTTGCAGTCCAAATAACCTTAACATTTCGGCAAAGTCAATCATTATATTAAGTTTCGTAAAGAAAATGCAGGATGGAAGCTTTAGATATTCTTTTGACTATAGTTTTTTCTCCTCTGCGATTAAAAAATTGACAATCTTAGGGGGTAAATAAGTGTACTGCTACATTTTAAAAGCATAGTGTTTTGAATGTGGGTGTTTGCTAGTCAAGTCTCTGCACTTTGCTTTCCCAAATAATCAGTTATTCTGACAGAAATACTTAAAATGCATAATGAAAACACTGAAGAATCTCACTTTTGATCTACGTTTTCTATGATACTGACCGCAGAAATCTCGGCACCCTATCTCCTAACAATGAAATGCCATATTGTTCAACAGAGTTCATATAACAAGAGCACCTGGGCAATTGTGAATCAATGAAAGGTTATTAACAAAACACATATATATAAGTTTACAGAGAGTAAATACACATAAACACTAGCTGGGAGAGCAATCCTATAAACAAGAAGATGGCATAAAGCAAGCCAAGGTAAGGTGGCATAAATTTACAGTGGATCCAAACCAAATTCAGCAGGATAGAGGGAAATCAAGCCTTTAAAAATAATGTTCTGCGCTGGATTGTCAGGTGACATAATCAAGCTTAGCATCCAACCTCTCTGGTCCCCCATGCCACACCCCTGGAATGCCCCTTTTGCTGGCTGGGCAAGTTGTTCCAGCATATCATTGGCTGAGGCACAGTTAAGAGACTTAACACCAGCTGAGTCAGGAATCATCTGGCTAAGCTGGAGATCAGCTGCATTCTAAGCTGCTCATCCTGGTGAATCTTGCCAAAGGGTTTCACAGTCTATCACAGAACAGTCTACTCCAGAACAATAGGCAGCAGAGTCCTCAACTGTGAGTTCAAAGAGGGGCAAACAGCTGATTCACACATGTATATATGTGCATGCACGCCTGCCGTTTCTTAATGATCTTCAGAGAAGTTCTGTGTTCCATGTTGGTCCCTTTCCATGAAAATAATAAAAGATCTTGTGCCATCTTAAAGGCCAACACATTTATTAGAGCGTAAGTGTTTTGTGGACTCAAGCCCACTTTGTCAGATGAATGAAGTGGAACCTTAGCTGGCATGTATGTAAAGGAGAAACTTGTAAAGGTGCAAGTATAATGGCAATGAGATGCAAAAACTGAAGTCAGTGATTATTACAGCTGAAACTTATGTTAAATATCACATCTTTTATAGTATCAGATTAGCAATAATTTATTCAGCTGAGTAAACTGCCATGTTGCAATGAGCGAAGTGTGCTTGAGTCCACAAAGGCTTATGCCATTATAAATATTTTAGCCTTTAAGGTGCCACAATGGCTAAATGTTTCAGCCAGCGGGGTGATATAGAAGCTTTATCCGTAGTGTTTTGTTTGCAATTACTATTTCACAATTGCAAGTAGGCATGATAGGGAGGGGTCTCTACTGACTACTGACGGAAGCAGAATGAACTGCATCTTTGCTCCAAAAATCAAGGAAAGCAACCCACCTTTCAATCATCTTAAAGGCACACCAATCACACCAGAAGAGAAAGAAATTGAAATGCAAGTTAATGGGACTCCCTATCAGTACTGCAGGGTGAGCAATGGACTGTTTGCTTTCTTCCTTTTCCAGCTGGCCTCCAACCCCCAGCCCAGTCAGATTTTCTGCACCATCAGGAGTTCCCAAGATTACAGATTACCTTGAAGGTGTAAGCAAGCAGGCAAGGACATCTGCTATAGCCTTACCAATCAATGAGATCAAAAAGTTACACCTTGGAGATGACCAAGCTGAAGAGCACAATGTGGCAGAAGATCCTGGTCACAAGCACCTGTGGCCCATTTTGACCTTCATGTTGCAGAACAGTTTTGTCTTGCACTTTGATCCAACGGGAGACTTAACTCTTTCTCATTACAAGCAATCATGCTCTGTAGCAGTTTTAAATTCTTTCAGCTTGTTCAGAGTTTTATTTATAACTTTTCTCTTGGGAAAAAGGAAACTAGTGCATTACCATACAATAATAATTCACAATGAGCAAGATTTGTTGAATACTTTAACCACAATGACTGTTCCATCAAATATATCTTCAACAAAGCTTAAAAGTTGTAGGTCCTGATCCAATGTGTATAGAAGACCAAAGCAGACATCTATCGACATCAATGGAGGTTGAATAAGCTCTTAACTATTGCTACAGTGCCTTTGAAATTAATATTCCCATCTCAAACAATTTCCTATTAAAACATCCTGAAAATAAATGAATAGAACCATGGAACTGCTCTTTTTTCAGATTAGCACTTGTAAGTATTTGAATTATGTAACAAAAATATACAGCATCACATGAAACTAACCAACATCATACTTCCTTTACAGTTATTTTAGTTAAGGTTTCAAGTTAACTCACTGGCGTGTAATTATGAAATTATTGTTCTGATCCTCTGCTTACTTTGAAAGTGATTAATCAAAGTCAGAGAAAGCCAACCATCAAGTCAAGTATGTTTCAAATTTCCTATTCAAGGATAAAACTAAAAAGATGAGCTAATTTTACTTTAATTAAATCCTCATTTAGATGTCTGAAATAAATGTTTTCTATTTAAGTTTCAATTAGACTCAAGCTGTAGTCCAAATTTCATATATTCTTTCCTTCTGCTACTTTATTACACATTCCCAATTAAGTTTTCCTACTTATGCACTCAACGACATAAAAGGTTTAAAATATTTTTCCTTGACTTTGTAACAATACAGAAACACATTTTGAAATCCTGCAATAAGGTCTTTTTTCTATTCTACTCACTACCTGTGGACGTTTGGATGAAGTCTCCTCTAAAAGGAATTCAGTGGGAAATTCCTGCCCATAGTTTGTCATACCCTAGTTCAGCCCAGCATGCACTTCCCCACTATGGACAGGAAATGGGGAGGGGAGCATAGTAGTGAATGGAACCCCGAACAAATCAAGAGTCACAGATTCAGGAGAGAAAATGGTCGCTTGTAGGCAAGTCTGATTTGCTCAGAACAAATACACTAGAGAAAGTCTGCACTTTAGAGAATGGGATTCTTTCATCCTTTTTCCAATGTCATTTGTTAAAAGAAAAAAACATTCTGCATGGAATCTGGGGGAAAGACCACGGGTGAAAAAAACACAATCTCATGTTAAACAATTTCTGCAAAACTGTAGAAAAAGAAATATTGGAACATTAATATGGGAATGTTCACTATACTTACTAGACTACAAGCACAAACTGTATTGGCCCACTTGGCTGGTTGTATTAAGCCAGGGGTAGGCAACCTAAGGCCCGGGGACCGGATGTGGCCCAATCACATTCTCAATCAGGCCCACGGACGGTCCAGGAATCAGCGTGTTTTTACATGAGTAGAATGTGTGCTTTTATTTAAAATGCATCTCTGGGTTATTTGTGGGGCATAGGAATTAGTTCATTTCCCCCCCCAAAAAATATAGTCCAGCCCACCACATGGTCTGAAGGGCGGTGGACCGGCCCACGGCTGAAAAAGGTTGCTGAACCCTGTATTAAGCCATAGATAAAAACAGTGATTTAATGTGAATGAAAAGTTTTTGCTCAGCTATTCTCCCACTTGAAGGGGACGACAGAGGATGAGATGGTTGGACAGTGTTCTCGAAGCTACAAACATGAGTCTGACCAAACTGTGGGAGGCAGTGGAAGACAGGAGTGCCTGGCGTGCTCTGGTCCATGGGGTCACGAAGAGTCGGACACGACTAAACAACAACAATTCTCCCACTTCTGCTGCACTGCCAGGAAACAAGCCAGTGTCTGGCTTGCTGTGATGTTCAAACCCAGGCTTGTGATTTGTTTCTCTCCAAACAAACCATGAACAGCAAGCCAAGAGCAAACCTTGGTTTCTGCTCATAATTTGTTGGGGTTTATTTTTCAGTGCCATGGCAATTGCCTGTGTTGCACCTTCTTGTAAGATGTCTACTAACATATATCAGGCACCTACTCTTTGGAATTCTTTTCCTTTAAAAATCAAACAGGTGCTTTTTCTGTTCTTTTTGTCACCTACTGAAGGCCTTTATCTTCCATCAAGCTTTGGGGCTTCTTTCCCAGTCAGAAGTGAGATATTTATTTAATGAATTTAGAATAGAATAGAATAGAATAGAATAGAATAGAATAGAATGTTGAATTTTGTAACACGGTAGTAACTGTTCCTAATCAATTCAGCAACACTTACATCTCACACCAGCTCATGGGCACCACTTAACATTAAGTCCAGGGTTGCTGCCTTTGGTCGGTTCCATGCCCAGCTCTTTGTGGGCACAGTCATTTAGGGTTTCCAAACATGTTACCTCTTTGTCACAACTGGAAGATATACCCAACCAGCCTGTGAGGGTAAGTGAAGGCACTCATAACTAAGAAACTTTCTCCTTTGGATGCCTCCTTTATTTTGTTCTTCATCTCAAGAAGACCCTGGATGTTTTGGCCAGAGGGGCAATAGTGTATCACCAATACAAAATTACTTTTGGGACCTGGTATTGCCACTAACAGTGTTTCCATGGAGGAGTATGCCCTGTTCGGGATTTCTAGCTACTTGGGCTGTGCACTCTATAATGTAGAGTTGCACACCACCTCCAAAGTACACTCTTCTCTGTATTCCCTATAGAGTTTGCATCCAAAGATAACTGTGTCCAACTTAATTTCTTCATTCCACCAGGTTTCCATTATGCTCACTATATATCCGCACTCCAGCTTACCCATCTTGGTATGAAAGCTTCTAGTGTTAGTATATCAACAGCCTCTAATCAAGGGAATGTGGCCATGACAGAAGAACATTTGTCCACCCTTGTTTTAGGCAATCATGTAACAGACATGATCCAAAACCACCTTGGGGATGTTGAAGTGTATTTAGTTGCCAGGTGCTGTCTTTGCTTGTTGAAAAAAGGAAAGGGTAACATTCAATAGCTAATAATGTTCAAAGTAAAATAAAAAAAATAAAAAAGTTAACTTTTCAGTTTATACAGACACTGATCCCCAGCAGAATGCCCAAATCTAGACTAAGGCTATATGGCAATATAAACAGCATCAAGAGTTCTGTGGCAAAAGGCAGCTGCTTGTAAGATACATTGGAAAGAAACTGATCACAAGCAGATTAGTCCATGGTGGCAGTGACACAAGCTAAGCAGGAGGTATGGATAATCTGGGTAAGTGCCATGGAAAAATAAATATCATGATTGGACTTAAGGCAAATGGAAACATTTCAAATTGGCTTCCTACGGTATTTTGTGGAACATATGATGTCCACATGTCCATTACCAACAACTTCAGCATAGAAAACAATAAAGGCAAACGCTGGATATGTTTTCAAGAGCTTACATTACTAGCCTCTCCCAAGACAAAACAGCATAAATTGGGGGGGGGGGGGCAAATTTGCAATGCTAGATTGCTTATACAAAAGGTTGGCAATGTTTTCTTGGAGTGCCACCAGGGCTGAAGCCTTCTTGGAAAGCTTATGTGGGTGTATGCTAAAGGATAAAGGAAGGAAAAGGAAAGTAAGCCCAGGGTTAGGTTCCAGCTGGGCTTCAGAGGCTTCCACGGTGTTCCTCACTTTCCAAGAGATTTGCTGGGTGACACTAGGTAAAGCACAAATGCCATTCTCTAGACAATATATGTGAAGTACCTACTTCAGAGTGTAAGATATACAGAAATAATTACCTTGGGACTATATACATAGACTCACCAAGGCTTCAAAAGAGGACTTGGAGATCATGTTTTATATTTTTATTGCAAATTTGTCTATCAGATCTAATCCCCCAAACCATGAAAAGCAAGTACTCATCATGAAAAGACATAAACTATATTGTAAGAAAAGTGAGAGCTAAGTAAAATACCAAGGAAGCAGTTCTGGGTGTAGAAACATAGAACCGGCCGAAGCACAGAAGAAGTGTAGGAAGGGGGTTCAATTTTAAAAGCAAAATGTGGGTACTGCAGAAAGAGTAAACTGACTGTGGAAATGTTGAAAGTTTTTTTGCTCTATCATCACAAGTTTTGACACACTGGACATTTCCACATACTACAAGTCACAGAACCATACAATTGGAGGGAGGCATTGGAGGCCATCCAACAGCCTGCTTGATACTAGAAATTCAGAGCTAGAGAGCATCCCCAACAGAAGGCTGTCTAACTTCAGCCTGAAGACCTCCAGTGAAGGATAGCCCAACAGTCCTTTAGGTAACTGGTTACACTGTTGAGCTGATATAACTACAAAGAAGTTCTCCCAATATTCATTCATTCATTCATCCTGCCCTTCCTCTCAAAGGAGCCCAGTGTGGCAAACACATCAATATATATTTAAGTATTCTAAAAAGAGTTAAAAACATTATCTCAATCAGTGATCTGAGGCTTGCCAGGAACAGTGTATTTCAGCCATCAAGTGCCTAGGGTAAACAGGAATGTTTTTTAATTCCTCTTGAAAGTTAATGAAGAGGGAGACAGAAACACCTCACCAAGGATGGCATTCTGTGAATGGGGAACTGCCACTGAAAAGGCCCTGTCACAGGTCAATTCCAACTGGGCAGCTCCCATTGGTGACAGCACCAACAATATTCAACCAATGTAATTAAACCCATCCAAGTTGGCAGCTATCAAGAATAAGACAAATTCTTAGACTATAAAGCTGTCAACAGCTACTAGCTACAATGGTTATGTTCTTCCCTCCACTGTATATGTGTATGTCTGAATACCAGTTTCTCAGAATAACAAACATAGAGAGTGCTATGGCACTCAGGTCCTGCTTGTGGGCTTCTCATAAGCATGTGGTTGGCCAGTGTGAGAGCAGGATGCTGACCTAAATGGCCCTTTGACCTGATCCAACAGGCTCTTATGAAACGGACCGTCTTGTAACTGAAGTCTTGATAGATCTAGTTTTGCCCTATAAGGCAGCAGAGAATGAGACTTTGCCCTCTTCTGCATGAGAGGCCTTCAGATATATGAAAATAACTGTCTTCTCCAGGCTAAACAGATCCTTCAGTCTTTCCTCACAGAGTTTGTTTTCCATACTGTAGACCATCTTCATTGTCCTGCTCTGACCCATTCCTATTAATCTATAATTTTATTAAAGTGCAGGGACCAGAACTCATAACACTATCTCAAATTTAATAGCACAAATTTACCCTGCCCTATTTCATTGGCTATGATTTGTGGGAGCAGGGGAAATTGCAGTCTGGTGATGTCAAGCTGTATGTTTGGTCATACTAAACCATGGTGATGAACCTGTGAGGCTCTTCAGATGCTGTTGAGCTCCCAAACAGCATGGCCAATGGACAAGAACGATGTAAACCATAGTCCAACCATATCTGGAAGGCCGCAAGTTCCCTACCCCTGTACAAGAGATGCTGGTTTTTGGTGGCAGCCCACCACATAGAGTTGCCACAATACTGGAACAGAAACATTTATACAGTGTCCCCATTATAGCCATCTTTCATATTTCAATCTGCTTCACCATTACTTCAACTCTGATATATGAACAGGAACTCTGAAGCACTTCCACTAGAGATTGCAATCTACTACTTACACCAAGTAAATCTTTTCCCCTTTGAGACTTCCTGCCACAAAAAGTTGATATTTTAAAGGTTTTAAACATCTAAAAAGAACATTCACTGATGCCAACGAAGCAGGTGGCCCTTACATCTGACATTCCTAAAACTACTAGTAACATTAGATCAAGTGTGGAAAGTAGCCCCAGGCATACTGCACAGATTTCAAAATATAGTAAATAGCCTACTGCATTGGCTGATTGTCAACACCTTTCCAACCGCAGCAAGAATGGGTTGGTTTTTGACAAAGATCTGATATATATTCCCAAATACTGAGCCCTAAAGTACTTTTATTGCCATCTTTCAACCTGAAATCCTTTCCTTACCTTCGCACTCTCACAAGATTTAGTACAACTCCTTGAGTAGCTAGTGTGTGGTTAGGGAGAGGAAGCTATGCTTGTTTGCTTGGAATCTGCCATTTCCGCCCCTGCCAAAACACTTGTTTAAAAAGTCATGTAATATCTCTATTAGATTGTAAATGCAATTGACAAGGAAATGGCCTACTGGCAATGCATTACCTTTGTGGCAGTGCCAACCAGCCTACAGCAAAATAGCATAAGGAATAACTTCAGCATGCATTCCCAAGTAACAAAACAGTGTTTTACATAAATACCACAGAATCTAAGCAAGATCCAGAAAAAGCAATGAAAATTTGCCCGAGCTTTCATGCTTGCCTATATCAATTGAATGTCTTAACGAAAACAAAATAGAAAAGCATCTACATATGTCCAGGAATCTTGTGAAGTTGGATCATATAACACTGGGAAAACTATCACAACTGAAATCTGTGTATTTCTTCTCAACCACTGTAACAACTCTCTAATAAAAATTAAGAAGAACTGTAGGGTATCAAATATACAAAAGAGTATTAACTGCTTACAAGCCCTTAAAAACCAGAACACAAATTATTAACAAGAACATGTGCACCATGTAAGCCAGAATTGTTATTTTTAAAATGAATTTGCCCTTTTGATTTAATACGACTGATTACAAGCATTACAAATATTCACATTCTGTCAAGTTAAAACACTAACCCTTAGTTTAAAAGCAGCTATTATGCTTAGAAAATATTCTCCAATAATTTAAGCTCTTACCTTTCATTACCAAGTGCAACTACAAGCAATTATGTCAAAGTTATCCCAGATGTAAAGAGGATGATATCATTAAATTTTAAGAAACCATTGTAGTCATCACTAATCATTATGTCTCCAAGAATAAGGGTACATACTTCTTTAAGATTCAAAAAATCATTAAAAAAATATGTTTCCTTTTCACCCTAAACATAAGACCAAAATAGCTTCATTATATAAGAAAAATCAGCTGCTTCTGTAAGATAATTAATAGTTCAAGTTCCAAACTCAGTTCACACACTACAATATACACACCATTACCCTTTAACAAGACACATGAGTGATGGAATATCCTTTTTCACAGCTGATCCCTTGACAAGCCGGAATGTTCAAGGGTATCACCAAAAAGCCAGAAATACAGATTGCCTATGCATTTTCAGTGCCATCAAAAGTAGCAGCTGCACTGCCTTTTTCACATTCCGTGCACACATAAATAATAACAGACAATAAATATAGGTTTACAATTAATTATATCATGCATAGTAGGTCCATAGTTACAGCTTTGTTTGTTTCCTATTGGAACAAAAGAGGTGACATCGCATAGATATAAGACCCATCACTTAAAAAAAAAAAGCAAAGCATGTAGCCACTAAAATATGAGATATGAAAACATTAAACTACTCTCTATTTAATTCTTGTTCTAAACTCAATATGTTTTTGGACTCTAACTCCCCTTATAGCACCATCCAGCATGGTCAATGGCCAGGAATAAAGGGAGTTCTAATCCAACAACATCTGGAAAGAAACAGGTTCTCCACCCCTGTGCAAAAGTGATTAACTCCTAAAATGCCCAAAACAGCAGAATCATTAGATAAGCAAACATCAAAATATCCTTGGTGACAGTAGCTGTCTTTTGGGGGGAAATCAAAGCAGCAGGTGTAATTAAATTTAAGATTTTAAACCATGTCATTAACAGCAACAGCTGCCTATTAAACGACATGAAGTAAATGATCACTTTTGGACTATATTAACTGTTGTGTAGCATATTTTAGTGCCTTCTACCACTGTAAGATTTACACTTTACTCATAGTAGTTTAGTTTTAAATCTCCAATCAAAGTAGCAACTGGACATTCAACTCAAGATGACCAATGTAACCACTTGTTCCACTTTTCCAATGAGCAACATTATACAGCGTGTAATTAATAACAAAGTCACTGTGTATGATTCTTACCCGCATTGGGTGTATATCAGCATACGGAGGCTTTCCTTCTGCCATTTCTATTGAGGTAATGCCAAGGGACCAGATGTCTGCCACACAATTATAACCAATCTCTTGTATTACCTCTGGAGCCATCCAAAAGGGAGTACCTATGACAGTGTTGCGTTTTGCCATTGTATCCTGTAATGACATTATTAAGAAGCTTAACATCTCTCAGTGTATTTTCATCTCTCTCTCCCATTATAATATCACATGGAATCTGTGCAACTGAACTTTAACACTTGTGCCTCAAGAAAACTCAGCAATGCGCTTTCTCCTAAAAGGCTTCTTTCCAAGAAAAACAGCCTTATTTTAGATAGGTACAAAAGAGTCCAATACAATGTTCTGGAGGCCATGTTTGTGCCTTCAATTAAACAATATTTGAAGCCGCAAACACATGCATAGTTTTTTCACACATTACACATGTTTGTGTGTGTGTGTGTGTGTGTGTGTGTGTGTATACACACACACACACACATATACACACAACCTCTGTGTGTAATTGCAATATGTGCTTACAGAAAATGTGCATCTAAATACACAAAAATTACAGTCATATGCACCAGGGCATTGGGACTGGCCACAGCTCTCTAAGCAAATACATCTGCCACCATATAATGTATGAAGCACCCTAAATATCTGATCCCACATTCAACTTCAACAGTCCATAATCCAGTGTATTTTTCAGTACATGGTCTATTTGCAACTTGGATAGAGAAAGTATTGTCAGAGTTAGGCCTCCATCTCTAAAGGCAACCATTGTTCACATTACTTTCCCAGCCAAGTGACACATGTGGAACTGGTTCTGTGAATTGTTCAACGCATGCTCTGAGCATGACAAAAAGTCTGGGCTCAACCCACTGTTCAAAAGCTTTGCAGGACACAGTTTGGACAAGATTCAAAAGGCACACACAAGAAAAGCTGACTTCAGTAAGCAAAGACTGCCAAACTAACTGCACCTTTGAAATGGGAAAAAGCTCCATCTCTCCCTACAACAGACTGTAGGAAGTGCAGTGCATATTTATAAAATATGACTCTACCCATACACTTTATACTTACAGTTAACTGTCCAGCCACTCCAAAGTCAGCTAATTTAGCATGCCCTTCGGTGTTTAAGAGAATGTTTCCAGCCTTTATATCTCTATGTATTTTTCTCATGAAATGCAAATATTCAAGTCCTTTAAGCGTAGATTTAAGAATGGTTGCAATTTCATCTTCTGTAAGCTATGGAGAAACATAAATAACATTTTCTTCTTCTGTGTGTACACACACTGATTACACACTTACGTAAACAATTTGAAAGACTGAGAAACTGTAACACAAAATTATGCAAACTGCCTTATAATTATTATTTATATGGCATGCATAAGGTTATGCAAAATGTTTTACAAATACAGAAAGCAAGACCCCCAATCAAGGTCCCACTCCTGCAATCCAATCCACATGGCTTGACCTCCTCGAACATGAATTAGATCCCACAAAAATCAACAAGCATCAAACAGGAGCAGAGGTCCCACAAAAAAAGACTGTGGACAGAGGACCTAAACAAACAGGACATGAAAAGTGAGTGTAAGAGTTTGTAATGTACTCAAAGCCTGGCTTGTGTTTTATTTTGTTATAGAGACAATTCTCCCTGTCTTCCCAATTTATCAAAACAGGATTGTATTATAAACTTTTCTGACAATGTGCCCTTTGGGTTGTGTATTTACTGACTGCAGTAGAGTTTGAATTGCTGGTTTTGATCTTTAAGGTCCTTCATTGCTTAGGGCTGGGGTACCTGAAGGATCAGCTTTCTCTATACACCTGCCTAAACTTTAGGATCTACTTAAGGTAGATACTAAGAACCTTGAACACATTCAGCACTAAGCAAGTAATTTTTTATTCCCACCCCAAAAATTTTAATATATTGCTGCTTTAAAATAAGTTTTATATGGCCCGTGTTTTTTTATGCATTTTAATGTGTTTTGTTGATTTATTGTACATAGCTTTAATATTTTTATCTCTGTTGTAAACTGCCCTGAGAATATGTTTATAGGGCAGCAAAGGAATAGATAAAACAGTGCCAAAATACTACCCCAAATCCATGTGCGTCATTAAAATACAAGTAACGCCATTTTCATCAGTCTAGAGGGTTGAACTGCTCCATCTCCGATTACAGAATTCATGGCCTAACTATGAGGACCCACATTTTCAGGACATCTTCCTTCAGCCTTAGGATGCTTCCACCAGAAGTCAGACTGTGAAAATCAAAGTAAATGCTATGTTGCTGGGATTCTGACTAGCACACAGCCTCCAAGACACAGGAGCACAGGACCGAGCTCACACTGATTCTGGTGGCTGCACTTAGGAAACACTAGTCTGTGAGGACATATCCATGGACAGCTATATAGAAGAAATATGACTGGAAATGTGAGAAGAGGCTGAGTCCTTCCTAGTCATATGTATGCTGCAAGGCTAGTCTGACTTCCAAGCTCCAATTCCTTGTGATGGATATAATATATGTGCTTCTAAATATGAAATCATAAACCAGTCAGTCCATCATTTTCTCTCTTTCTTCCCACAACACTCAAGCATGTCTCAAGCGGACTCTCCATCCTTATAGGATTTCAAACAGACGTTGGGGGGCATCTATCATGGATGCTTTAGTTGGGATTCCTGCATTGCCCGGGGTTGGACTAGATGACCCTCAGGACCCCTTCCAACTCTATGATTCTATGAAATTCTTGACTAAACTAAAATTGTTGACACTGAGTTTACTTCTACTAGGTATTTTCTAGTGGTTTCATTATTTCCTCCATGGATAATTAGCAATAGGAAAGAAAGGAGGACAAACTGATCTTGTATTTTACCATATCAAATAATTTTAAAGAGAATAAAGAAAGGAGAAAAGGCAAAACTATCATTCTGAACCAGATACAGGTCTGATTTATATATAACAATAAGTCATTGTTTTAAATAAACCATGGTTTAATGGTAGATAGCAGGTCCTGACAGAGGAAGCTACGCCCGTGGTTTGTTTTTCTCCAAACTGTGACTGGAACTCAAGAACAAGCACTGACATCCAAATGTAATGTGTGTGTGTGTTTTCCAGTGAATTTCACATTTAAAAACAAAGGTCTAAGAGCCAAACAGCTTATGAACTACAGTCAGAATCTGTTCATTGAAAGTTTATGATCTTTAAACTTTTAAACTATCAGCCTGGCAATAAATATAAATATTAATGTTAATAATGAACATCAGCTTATAAATACAACTGAATTTGCACCCTCATCCTAGCAGCCAGCAAAGGGTTTCCTCTCTTGCCAGTCTGCCCCTTCCATGACCCTCCTGAGTCAGGATCACAACCACTGACTGAGCATCAGCTTCTCAGACTCAAATTCCTACTTTATGCATCCCAGTTCATGTTCCTACCAGCCCACAAATATGGTTTTTTACTTTAATGTCCTCTACAGCTTGAACACCACATAAAAGAGAGAGAATATCTTCTTCCTTATAAACAGCCATGAAGATTGGTTGATGCAGGGCTGCTTCATATTCCAGCAACCCAAGAGACTCAGCCTTACTCCTCTGACATGTTGGTATATACTAGTATACTAGTAATATGATTTGCCAAGGTTAAGTCTGTGGTTCTCTGAAAAAACAGTGGATAAGTCATATTTCCCTTTCATAAAATTCTTACATTTTTATTAGACATGGTCTGAAAAGATTATTAGACTCTGTCATGGCATGTTATTGTACTTTAAACAGCAGCAGGAGAATCACTATCACTAACAACTAATATAAAAGTAAACAGGGAAAGTATGGGGGCCTTATGAACATCCTCCTCAAGTAAATAAATCTTTGTTGGGAACACTTTTTTATGCATGCAAACAACTGCAAAAGTAACAATATTTTATAAAAAATAATTAAACACTTACCGTTTTATTACGTAATCTAATTATGTCCGAGACGGAACCAGCTCCACAGTACTCCATAACAATCCACAGGTCTGTGTTCTTAAAATAGCTGCCATAGTACTTGACAACATAAGGGCTGAACACAAAAACATGGGTTATCAACATACAGATGTGAACCGTCAAGAATATTAAGAAGCAGTAGTGTCCACGATAAATTTTGCTAGAATCAGAGCTTGGTATCATTTTTCCAAGCAGCTGCCTGAGTTTTATGATAGGATTTAGAAAACAGAACTAAAGATGTTGGTGCACGTGCTAATAATTAAGAGTGCAAAATAGATAGGTAAAGGTAAAGGGACCCCTGACCATTAGGTCCAGTCGTGGCCGACTCTGGGGTTGCGGTGCTCATCTCGCTTTATTGGCCGAGGGAGCCAGTGTACAGCTTCCGGGGCATGTGGCCACCATGACTAAGCGGCTTCTGGCGAACCAGAGCAGCGCACGGAAACGCCGTTTACCTTCCCATCGGAGCAGTACCTATTTATCTACTTGCACTTTGACATGCTTTCGAACTGCTAGGTTGGCAGGAGCTGGGACCATCGCGGGGATTCGAACCGCCGACCTTCTGATCGGCAAGTCCTAGGCTCTGTGGTTTAGACCACAGCGCCACCTGCGTCCTTTGCAAAATAGATAACCGCTCGCCATTTTTGTATATGAATAAAAAAGTCACACACTCAGGCCTCCTAGGCCTCTCTATAAGCATTTCTCGAGGCCTCAGGATTTTCTCCAGAGGCCACACACCTCACAAGCCTCCTTCAGTGTTTCTGCCTGGCCAGAATGAATCCTTGAATTCTGATAAAGTTGCCTACTTGCCTGCCTGCCTGCCTAGATGACGAACAGAGAGGGTCATGTGACTGTAGAAACTAGCCTATGGTAGAAGCAGTGCTTTTTTTTCTTTAAAAATGTTTAGGGGTACTCTCATTTTGACTCAAGAAAATCACCATTTTATAGTTCAAATCAGGAAAAATAAATACTGGACAAAGGACAAAGATTCAATAAATGTTTAGGGGTATGCGTACACCTGCTTACCCCCCAAAAAAAGCACTGGGTAGAAGGTACAAATCATATTCATTGCTCTACCCACTTTTTCCCCCAGCTCCATTCTCCAAGGCCCCCAGAAGGGAATGTGGCCCTCAAGCTGAAAAATGTTCCCCACCCATGTCACATACCAAACTAGAAGAAAAAGAATCCTAATTCTGGTTTCCCCAGCAGATCCCAGAAAAATCTGTTCTGGTTGGTCCCCCTACCTTTCATAACAAACTTTCAGGGACAATGAAGGCTACAAGGGGAGGGGGAAATTAGCAAAAATCACCTCCCAAGCCTCTTCCATCAATGGACACCTTCACTGGATCAAAAGCCCTTGAGCTCACAAAACACCAATGGTTAGATACAAGCCAATATGTTCCTGCCCCCAATCTACATCTTACTGCTCATGCTTGCCAGCCAAACTGTTGGTTAAAAGCATGAGCATGGATAATGGCAACCATTTGCTTGGCGCTACATATTCATTCCCAGGGGAACTTCATATGTAACCCCTCTTTTTTATTCATACTCCCAAGCAGCAAGCGAGCCACTTACAGACACCTGCTTCTGCACTATATTAAATGTCACCTGATTAAGGTAACTGTATCTAAAAAGCCCCATAAAATATGTATTTGAACATACAAGACAGTATTACAATCTATTCATAAGGAAATTATCTCCATTAATTAGGAATTTTAAATACATAGTGCCACCACGCTGCATTAGTCTCTTTGCTTAAGAGAGTTTAAGACTTTGCTTAAGAGAGTTTAAGACTTCCTTTTCTCCCTAGGTCAAGGAGCTCTCGTTGCCTCTAGATTTTAGTGCTTAACTTTTATCTCTCACCACTACTGAGTTAAGCACAACTACTACTACTGACATATCAGTGTCAACAGGACATCTCCATCCAAATCCAACCCGGAGATCTACCAAACTCTGAATAAATACATCATAAAATCCCATTTCATCCTTATCAGCGATATATGACAGACTTTAAACCTTGCCCCTTACAATTGTGCTATTCCTAGGATACAATATTTTGGGACAATCTCCATAACAAATTCTGAAGACCTTACACTAAAGATTAACAAACTGCAATAAAAACAAATGATAAAAGCCTGCCGAAGTATATATGATATTTAAATATTTAGAGCTGAGCAACATTCTTGCAATCTTCTAATTCAGGTCAGTTAGTCTTACTTTAACTACTGTGTGTTTTGGGGCATTTGCATTTGTCCATAAAGATCTTCACTGATAAAAAAGCAAGCCTCTAAAGAAAGAGAGGTATTCTCCACACAAATATTTTACAAGGGAGTGATTCACAAATATTTTACTAAGGGCACACCCTTATCTACCTATCACTGCCAACCTTCTGCATGGATGGAAACCCCACTTAATCCCTCTTACTGCCTCATCTGAAGAACCAAGGCTCTCATCACCAGTGAATAACTGCAGTATAGTTTAAAGGAGTTCCAGCATCTTGATGCTTGGCTCCTCTGCCTTGCCCTTGCTAGCTAAATAGAATCCTCAAAGCAGCTGAAGAAAAATTCAAACACAGAAGCCTACACCAAGATACGACCTGCTCTCAATCCATGAGATAGGGCAGACTGTAAACATTTATTTGAAGGAGGATATCCTCTTTGCTCAAACTACTCCAGACATATTTCCAGCTTCTTAGTCCAAGGAAATCTATTCAATGCCATCTCAAAAACAGAAACACCCATGCACTAAGGAAGACCACAAATGAGGCGTAGTGGACCCCACTATATCATTGATGAATGGAAAGGGAGATTGGGATTTTTTGTTGACCACCCTACATGCAAGTTTCCTAGACAGCATTTACCGTATTTTTCACCCTACAGGACGCACTTTTTCCCCTCCAAAAATGAAGGGGAAATCTGTGTGCGTCCTATGGGGCGAATACAGGCTTTCGCAGGGCTCTCCACACTGTGGATAGCAGCCTGCCGCCCAGCGCGCGGGGCGCCCTGAAGCTATCAGCAAGCCTGGGGAGCCCGCAGGAGTTCCCGCAGGGCTCCCTAGGCTGCGGATAGCAGCCTGCTGCACGGAGCGCGGGGCGCACTGAAGCAGAGCGCCCCGCGCTTCGGGCAGACATCAGCCAGCCCCACAAGCTCGAGGGACAGCGGGGAGGCGCAGCACCGCCATCCCGCTGTTCCCCGACCTGGTTTTGGGGTGGAAATAAAGGGGGGAAATTTCCTTTATTTCCCCCCCAAAAAACTAGGTGCGTCCTATGGGACGGAGCGTCCTATGGGACGAAAAATACAGTATGTATTCATACATCACCATATTTCATTCATCTTCAATGAAACCTTTCTTTAAATAAAAACAAATTGGTCCACTATTCGTTTCATTCCAATATTTACCTTGCATCTAACCTGAACTGTAACTACCTGGTGTCAATTCTGAGATGAACTGTGGAATTCATTGCTTTTGTATATTAGACAGGGGTCCTCTGTGTTCAGCCTTAGAAGTCAGCTTAAAACAATTTTGTATACACAGTACTACCCTACCATGCAACCTTGTTCTATGTTCTTTTGATCTTTGCACTTTTGTGCGTATAGCATTTGAGAATATTTTTCCTTCATTCAGCAGTAATTTATGCATAAATAAATAACGAACATGAAACATGATCAAGCTTTGTCAGGGCACCAGAGTCAGCACCAAGGCATAAAAATACTTCAAAGAAAGAAGAAAGGATGCACCAGTCCTCTTCCACTCACCCAACTGCATTAGCCAGTAGGTAGGAAAGGCGTGTAGCAAGATTAAAAACCCAATAAAACATCCACATTTCTCATAACTGAACTGTGAAGACTTTAAAGGAGACTTTGAACTTCAGCTTGAAATTCTCAGCAGATTCAAACTTACACTATCAAATACTTTAGGCACTAAAAAAAAAGACAGAAGAGCTCTCACAATAAGTATGTACTTCATACCTGTCACATTGTTGCATTATAGAAATTTCCTTAATAATTTCCTGCAGATCCGATTCAACAGGGACTTGCTTAATTGCCACTACTTGACCAGATTCTTTATGAATGGCTTTAAATACACTCCCATAAGACCTAGAAAAGAAAACAGTTTCCAACTAATTTAAGCTCTGAATAATAAAATTGCAGTTCATTCAAACCAACCTATAAATAGTTAATGCAAAAGCCACATTTGTTCATTGTAGAGGCTTCATTTTCACATGCCTCTAAAACAGGATGCCCTGGCTTTAAATGTTTGTTTGTTTGTTTGTTTGTTTTCTTTACTGTCTTTTATCTAAGGATCACAGAGTGGCTTACAATATAAAAACATAAAAATGCTCAGCATAGTAACAAACAAAAGCAATAACCCCCCCCACACACACACACACACAGTTTAAGAGACCATAGATTGTTTAATTAGCCAAAGGCCTGGGAGAAGAGCCTCCATAGGGAGAGGACTCCACAAATGGAGAGCAACCACAGAATTGTGCAATAGAAGTAATGAATATAAAGATCTCAATAGTATTCCCTGATTTTAGGAAGTACATCGTTTTCTTAGATGGAACCGACACCCACATAGCAAATTGCTGCCAGTGAAACAGGCCTCAGTCAATGCTCTTTTTAGTAGAGCAGGCTTCCTCAAACTTGGCCCTCCAGCTGTTTTGGGACTACAACTCCCATCATCCCTACCTAACACGACCAGTGGTCAGGGATGATGGGAACTGTAGTGCCAAAACATCTGGAGGGCAGAGTTTGCCTATACCTGCAGTAGAGTGTGAGCATTAACATATTCCCTTGCTCTGTGAGAAATGCTAGTTAACCTGCAATAGGTCTTGTTGATGTTTCAAAGAGAAAGGAGGATAGGGAGGTCGCATAGTGACAGCTTCAGCTATGACAGCAACAGAAGTTGACTTAAGGGGCAAAACACCTGTTTAGTAGCATGCAAAGGAAAAGAGTTGCGGAGGAAGAAGAAATGCAATCTGGAACTTAAGCATGGCTAACAGGAGAAAAAATAACTAGCCCCTTCTCCACTCAAAATCAACAAATCGTGTTTTCATTTTATTTTTTATTTTTAAATCCCTATCAGAGCATTGTTACACTCACATGGGTAATACGGAGCTTTCCCACAGCTCCAAAATATTTCTTGGCTGTGGGCACTAGTCCAAATAAAGAAGCTTTTCCAGCTCTAGGTCAGTTGTACTATTCTTGTCTGTGTTTGTGCGATGTTTTGTTTAGAGTCTTCCCAACCATCCCACCTCTCTGCAGCACATAAAGTAATACATACCCTTCACCGAGCTTCTCCAATACATCAAATACTTCTTCAGGCTGTTTAGTCAAGCTGTCTTCGCTTAGCTTTTTCAGTTTGCTATCAAAAATATTTTAAATAAACAAAAATTAGTGATTTGCTATTTCTTATTGTAGATTCATTGGGTCGTATTCAACAAAGCACTGTGCAAATGTGCAAGGATTTTTCCTTGCGCAACAGAACATTTTCTCCTTCTCCTCCTCTGCATACCCCCTAGATCCATGGTTCCCAACGGTGGGGCACACAGGAATGTGTGGTTGGGTTGGGGGAGTGTATAGGCTAGTGAAATGTTGGAACTTGCTTGCAATGCTGTTTAATGATTAGATTCCTCCTGTTTAATTCTTATCAGCACACCAGTGCATGCCAGCCTCATGAGATTTTCATGTATGACATGTGCCCCTGCTGATGACTAGACAACAGTTAAGAACCACAATACAGTCATACCTCATGTTACGTCCGCTTCCTGTTAGGTTCTTTCAGGATACGTCCCGCAGTGACCCAGAAGTACCAGAAAGGGTTACTTCTGGGTTTCGCCGCTCGCACATGCGCAGATACGCAAAATGACATCACGCACATGCGCAGAAGGGGTGAATCATAACCCGCGCATGCGCAGACGCGCCGCTCCGGATTGCGTTCTGCTCATGTTGCGAACGGGCCTCCAGAACGGATCCCGTTCACAAACAGAGGTACCACTGTATCCCCTACAGAAAGGCATTATACTGAGTCTGTCTAACCTCATACCCAGAAGTTCTAGAACCTCCTCTGCTCTTCAATTCTTACAAAAGATTCATGTTCTGGACACGCAGGACAGAACAGTTCAATCTCAATATTTTCTCCAGCCCTGTTCTGTGAGTATCTTAACGTTATACTTCCAGTCCCAGAAAAGGTGAGAGCCTATTTTGTAAATGATTAAACTGAACACTTGAAGCAGCTGCCAGATGAGTCTTAGTTGCCACCAGAAATTCAAATTCAAATGTTTGGAGTGGGGAGACCCTCCCAGTCGAAGATGAGGAAATTGTAGTCTGCTTTCGTGCTTCATAAGAGCGGGGGGGGGGGGGAGATGACAACTAAAAAACTAGTACAATAATAGTACAGAGCTACAGAGTTGCACCACAACTTTGTTTACTGATGACCAGAAACTAGCTAGCTCTAAACGTGTACACCCAGTTAATCTTTTATGTTGGTTTTAAAATGAGAACTAGGATTTTCACGTGTTAAGGAGTTGAATGAGGGCCAAACATGGAAAGGAACTGTACAGTAGGGGTCTTGGTTTGAGGAGGCAGCAGCGGAGGAAGAAACATCTGTCCAATGAAAAAGCAAAGACAGAACAGTCATCCCATTGGTATCATTTCCCTTTCATGTACATGCATCACTAAGCCACCAATGCAGATATTTGCCTTCTGTATTGCAAGTTCCCTCATGAAATCAGGAAGCTAAGTTGATCAAAAACGAAGCTAATTGAAGAAATCAACCAATGAAAATTTTGCCTGAAATCCCCTTGCAAGTTGTATAAGATGTATGAACATTCAGAAAAAGTACAAAGAGCTGAGATGCTTCTTCTATAATACTAGCCAGTCCTGCCCACATAACAATGCAATCTTATCACAACATGGTGCTTTGATTTTAAAAAAGGAAAAGGATGGCAGATTATTGCCAGTGTGTTACCATTCCAAGCTGGCTACCAGCCAACCAAGCTGCAATTGTCTCTTGATGCTCAAGGATTTCTACCCTAATATATGGCAATGTTTGTTTTCCCAGGCTGCAATAGTGTATGCTCTACTACTAAGTCCATGGAACAGCAACAGAACATTTTATCCAACTACTCACAGTTTTTGCATCCAAACCTTTAAATTTAACATTTACTTTGCCGTTTTATTTAAGGAACACTATTTCCATTCATTCACATGTGTGATATGCAGTAATGGACAAAAAAAATTAAAATAATTCATGAGAGCCTGTGTGGTCTAGTGGACATCAGATCAGGGCCACTTCACGATTAAGTTGGTGATAAATGGAGCTCTTTACCAAGGCACATGCTTTGCATGCATCGAGTCAATCCCTGCCATTTCCAGGTGGTGATGGAAGAGTCACTACCATGCATAGTACAGTGGTACCTCGGGTTACATATGCTTCAGGTTACAGACTCCGCTAACCCAGAAATAGTACCTCGGGTTAAGAACTTTGCTTCAGAATGAGAACAGAAATTGTGCGGCAGCGGCACGACGGCAGCAGGAGGCCCCATTAGCTAAAGTGGTGCTTCAGGTTAAGAACAGTTTCAGATTAAGAACGGACCTCAGGAACGAATTAAGTACGTAACCAGAGGTACTACTGTACAAGGGCTATGTGGACAAATAAACTGGACCTCATATAAGGCAGCTTCCTAAAAGCCATGGTTGTCCTCAGTTTTATACTTTTTGGGGGCTGCAAAAACCAATCACAGCTCTGTAATCAGTATGCCATATAACACATTTCACAAACAAATCTTTGCTATATTCACATATTAATATTCTATAAGCGTATGTAGAGGATTTTACATGTAAAAAAGTAACATGATCGGGGCCCAAATCCCACATCTGGGTGCTTTTATAATTGTTACTGAACTGAATTTCTGCATTCTTTAATAAATTTTATTGCGTTTTGTTGTATTATATATATCGTAAATAGCTTTGGGACTTTTAATATATAAAATTACATACAGGTCTGGAAAATCAACCTAACACTCACTATATTGACTTGAAGAAATTCCTTTGTCACAGATTCAATACCTCATCTCTTCAAAAAGAAGAAAATATACTTATCTCTTACTACAAAAGCACCACCCATAGGGACTATACAGCACTGTACCTATTTTAACAATCTAAATTATTTTACCAGTGGAAGTGGTGGTTCTGAAACCTTGCACCTCTTGGGAAGCAGCAGATTCAAATTCACAGAAAAAAAATTCCAGCTGAGTTACAGTGGTACCTTGGTTCCCAAATGGCTTAGTTGATGAACAAATTAGCTCCCAAATGCCGCAAACCCAGAAGTAAGTCTTCTGGTTTACGAACATTTTTTGGAAGCCGAAAATCCGTTTTGGCTGTTACCATTGTTTCCGGGGCTAATCAGCCAATGAGAAGCCGTGCCTTGGTTTTTTAATGTTTTGGAAGTTGAACGTAACTCTAGAACGAATTGAGTTCGAGAACCAAGGTAAAAAGGTAAAGGTAAAGGACCCTTGACAGTTAAGTCCAGTCACGAACAACTCTGGGGTTGCGGCGCACATCTTGCTTTACTGGCCAAGGGAGCCGACGTTTGTCCGCAGACAGTTTTTCTGGGTCCTGTGGCCAGCATGACTAAGCCGCTTCTGGTGAAACCAGAGTAGCGCATGGAAACGCCCTTTACCTTCTCGCCAGAGCAGTACCTATTTATCTACTTGCACTTTGACGTGCTTTCGAACTGCTAGGTTGGCAGGAGCTGGGACAGAGCAATGGGAGCTCACCCTGTTGCAGGGATTCAAACCGTCGACCTTCCGATCGGCAAGCCCTGGGCTCTATGTTTAGACCACAGCGCCACCTGCATCTATTTTATGAAGTTGCAATATATTTGATGCAGTTCATACAGAACTGGGTCCAATGTAGCATTGATTTCCCCATTTTTCTGTCAGGCTTACGGAATGACTTGCCAGATGACTAGTGCCCAAGGAATCATTCTAGACCTCTTCTTACAACCCAACTTCATTCCTCTTACTTGCTTGGGGGAATCATTTTGTATATTTGATCCTTTGAATCTGCTTTGGCCAAACTGTGTTTTATACAGCACATGAAAGTATGCAAACCGGGAGAAGTTTTTAACATAGCCTACATGCCAAAGTTAGTCTAAAATAAACTGTATTTAGTTTCTAAATGAAGCTGGGGAATTTCCATTAATTGCTGTGTTGTCTCTATGCTCACTACAAGGATCTGTTGCAGACATTTGTTGGCCCATGTTCATTTTAAATTAAAAGTGGCATCTGACCCAAGAAATGGAGTTAAGAAAACTAGTCTACAGCAGAACAAATTGCTTATGAATACGTGAATATTTATAACCACATGTAAAAACAAACAGCTTCCTTAATTTAAAAACATAGGAAGAGAAGAGAATATATATGGAAATCATAGGCAGTTCTCATGTTTACAAAAGCCAGGAATGAATATTTTCTTCCTAAATGTAAAAAAAAAACCAAAACTTGAATCGAAGTTTATACAAGCTTATGGATGAAAAAAGGCATGAACTACAAAAAAACCTCTTGATGATTAATAATTTAAGCATTGCAATTGTAAAATAACACAACACATTGAAAGGTAAAGACAATTTAAAGAGGTGCAATCTCAAAAAAGCATATTATGTTTTGCCATTGTTAGAAATGCTCAAATTCTACCCCAAATAAAATAAAAATACTTCATACTGCATATAATTCTAACCACATCTACCATTCCTATGTAAGCCAGTAACAAATCTTGGTGCATGGTTTCTTTACAGAGAGGCAAACCACAAGCCCAGGTTCAGACATAAAGCTAAGCCTAGCCATGGCTTAGCACAGGAGTGGAAGAGAAGCAGCTGTGATTTCTCCCCATGCACCAACATGCTGTTCATTTACTTTTAATCATAGCAAGCTTAACTGCCAAGAGGCTAGTAATATTCCAGGAAAGGGCTTTTCTTCTTCCGTGGCTAGCACAGAAACCAAGTACAATGGTACCTCAGGTTAAGAGCTTCATTCGTTCCGGAGGTCCATTCTTAACCTGAAACTGTTCTTAACCTGAGGTACCACTTTAGCTGATGGGGCCTCCCAGTGCAGCCGCGCCACGCCGCTGCCGCGTGATTTCTGTTCTCATCCTGAAGCAAAGTTCTTAACCTGAGGTACTATTTCTGGGTTAGCGGTGTCTGTAACCTGAAGCGTCTGTAACCCAAGGTACCACTGTATGAAAAGGGAAGGGGAAACAAAGTGTTCCATCTCTCCTCTGTCAGTCTGCTCCACGCCTGCATAAAACTTCTAGTCACCAATGGCTACCAAGCAAGTTGTTGCTAAATAAAAGGCTGCCTTCTCACAATAACAGCATCAATGCTGGCAGCCCTAACACACCTTACTATGATTGCAAAGTGGGTTTGCTAGCCATGTGTGGATCACAGCACCAGCCATCACTGAACCTCTTTCCGCTGCAAGTTACTTTAAGCTTGCAGCTGTTACTTTAATGTTGGGGAAAGAACATAGCTCAATAGTAGAACACATACTTTGCATGCAGAAGGTTCTAGCGCCAATCCCTAGCATTAAAGAGATCAGGAAGCAGGTGATGGGAAATACTATCTGTGGACAGCAACCAGCCATCCAAGTAGCCAATATTGGACTAAAAAAACAGCTAGGAAATTGTCTGAATACAGTTTAAAATTAGCATCTCCCCAACCCAAAAATACGGCAGACGTTTATTATCTATCAATTACAGGAAAAAATACATAATCTGTTTTCAGTCCTGGTCAACTTGAAGATTCAATACATCCTAAGAAAGTGCACATAACAGGGCATACAGAACACCTACAGTCTGCTTCCTATGTAGATGCTGGAAAGGGAAGCTTGAGATCACTATCTACCCAACCCAACAGATCACCACAGATACAATGAGGTAAAATATACAGTAATATACCAATAAACATAGCTTTTAGGGTATGTATGTTTTTACCTCCTATAATCTTTCAAATATAAAATAAGTTGTGTGTATTACAAGATTCCCAAAATCGTGTTTTTTTTAAATAGATGCTGTCTCTTCAGGGATTTCATTTCTCACAATTTAGCACTCTCTCCTAAATCCATAACTTGAGTAAATGAAATCCAATAGCCTAAACTGAAGCATGTTCTTGACAATGAGCCAGAACCTACTGTCGTTGTCTGTTTCAAACATACACTTCCAGAAAGATTTGTAATAATGCAGACAGGCCGTAATTCCCCAAACTTCTATTCCCACACCCCTTCACTAAGATACAGGTCAGATGTTTCAGCAGGCCTCTTCCAAGGGGACCAAAGGAAGGACATTCAGAAAAATGCAACATTCTCTATGCCCCATGGGAAGAACCGGCAGGGAGGTCTAAAGTGGGTGGCGTACATGCAAGTATGAGAGAGAAATTAATTTCTGCCCTACTCCTACATGGACTACAGATGGGACCACGTGTGGGGTCTTTATCCCTCTGTTGGGACTATGAAGACTATATACACCGAGGGGGCATGTCATCAGACTGACCCAAAGCAAACCAGTCATGTCTTAATGTCCTCTAACAAAACTGTCAAACCCACAAGCATCATAGTACAGTGGTACCTCGGGTTACATACGCTTCAGGTTACAGACTCCGCTAACCCAGAAATATTACCTCAGGTTAAGAACTTTGCTTTCAGGATGAGAACAGAAATTGTGCTCCGGCGGCGCGACAGCAGCAGGAGGCCCCATTAGCTAAAGTGGTGCTTCAGGTTAAGAACAGTTTCAGGTTAAGAATGGACCTCCAGAACGGACCTTATAGTGAGGTACCACTGTAAAAGAACGGCAAAGGGGGGAGATGCCACAATTCCTGCTATGAAAGGCAAGCAGTACATATCCCACGTTACTAGTGCCTACCTGGAAATATTAGCCCAAACCTGTGCCACTCTGAGGCACAGAGATCTGGGGAAGGCATGATCCAGGCCATCATGTCTGTGTGTGTGTGTGTGTGTGTTTAACAGACATGATGGGGCATCCCCTGCTTTCCCACATGGGGCATCGGCTTTGGGGGAGGGGGAAATGTACACGTGTATTTACACGCATTCACACAGCAAAACTGTGACAATGATGGGGCGTCCATCGACGCTTAGCTAATGCTATAATAGATGTCTTTAAGAGGTGGGAAGTGTACATTTGAAACACACACACACACACTCAGGATCCCTCCTCAGAGGGAGGCCTGGCAGCAGGGGGATGCGGGGAGGAAATGGTGGCCAGAGGGGACGAATCCACCGGGAAGCCTCCCCGGGAACCCGGAGCCGGAGCGTCAAGGGAGGCGCCCGGGAGCTGCGCGGTGCGGCCTAGCCTGGCCTCCTCCTCCTCCTCCTCCTCCCTTGCGCCCAAAATAAACCTCGCCCCCGCCCGCTCCCGCGGCCTCTCGGGAACCGGGGAGGCCCTCGGCCGTTACCTTTTGGGCGCTGCCTGCTCCATGGCTGCGGCCGGCGGCTCCTGGGATTATTCCCGCCCCCCTTCCCCACAGGCCACCAAAGGCAAGGCGCCGTTTAAATACCCCTCTGACAGGACCTAACAGAAACTCTCCGCACAACTTTCCTTCCGCAGCTGGCCCTTTAAAAGCGACCCTCCCCTCGCGCCGCGTCCGCTGCCTGACTTCAGCGCTTACGCACAGGACGGGGCCTTTGCTGCTTGGGACGGAACGCGCCGCCCACCCAGCCTCTCTATTGGCTGAGGGATAGGAGATGCGAAGCGGCCATTGGCCTCCCCGAAAATCAATCGGGAAACCCAGAAGGAGGAAGAGAAAGTTACACTTTACGTCGGCTGGAAGCGAAGCGGGAGCGTTTGCTATAGTGGCACGCAAGAGGAGGGGGGATGGCGAGCAGAGTGCGTCATGACGGAGGCACGCAAGAGGGGAAGGTCCCCTTTGCGTCGCTAGGGTCCCTGCGTGAAACGGTGCATGTTGGATTATGTAGTATTGTGGGCCACATGTGTTCCACTGCCTCCCGCAGTTTAGTCAAACTCATGCTGGTAGCTTTGAGAACACTATCCAACCATCTCGTCCTCTGTCGTCCCCTTCTCCTTGTGCCCTCCATCTTTCCCAACATCAGGGTCTTTTCCAGGGCGTCTTCTCTTCTCATGAGGTGGCCAAAGTATTGGAGCCTCAGCTTCAGGATCTGTCCTTCCAGTGAGCACTCAGGGCTGATTTCCTTCAGAATGGATCGGTTTGATCTTCTTGCAGTCCATGGGACTCTCAAGAGTCTCCTCCAGCACCATAATTCAAAAGCATCAATTTTTGGCGATCAGCCTTCTTTATGGTCCAGCTCTCACTTCCATACATCACTACTGGGAAAACCATAGCTTTAATTATATGGACGTTTCATACATCACTACTGGGAAAACCATGGCTTTAACTATACGGACCTTTGTTGGCAAGGTGATGTCTCTGCTTTTTAAGATGCTGTCTAGGTTTGCCATCTCCTTTCTCCCAAGGAGCAGTCTTTTAATTTCGTGGCTGCTGTCACCATCTGCAGTGATCATGGAGCCCAAGAAAGTAAAACCTCTCACTGCCTCCATTTCTTCCCCTTCTATTTGCCAGGAGGTGATGGGACCAGTGGCCGTGATACATTGGTGGGTTAATCCTTAGTTATGGCTGCCATCGGACACTTGCTGGAAAGTTAAGCTTCACTGAATGTAGTGGCCCTTCTGCGAGTAAATAAGACTTAGGATAGTGCCAGAAAGACTCTCTTTCACAAAGGTGCTAGACCAGCAGGCATGGCCAAACTTGGCCCTCCAGAAGTTTTGGGAGTACAACTCCCATCATCCCTAGCTAACAGGACCAGTGGTCAGGGATGATGGGGATTGTAGTCCCAAAACATCTGGCGGGCCATGTTTGGCCATGCCTGTAAGAGCAAAGGGGTCTTCCACTTTTTCTCCGGGGGGAATTTGGCACAGAACTTTTCCTGGCATCTTGTGTAAACAGTGCAATGCTACACTTCTACTCCAATGTAAGCCCCGCTGAGTTCAGTGCATGTACAGCTGCTGCCTAAGTGATGAAATGAGCTTCTGCTTGCCAACAGGGATCTTACTCTGAAGTTGTGTCCTACCTTTAAACAAAAGAATCCCTAAGCATCTTAACGATTCGTACAGTACAACATATGATCAGTTTTTTGCAGTTTCTTCTTCATTTTTTAATGCCTGTGCCAATTTAATCCTGTTTCAGGGCTCCATGGTTGCAACCTGGAAGACCTTGCTTTTCCAAGAAGAATAATGGGAGCAAGAGTGGCTTCCTCCCCACCTCATTCCTCACCCCAATGCACCTGTATAGCAAAATTATATTCAGCTTGATGTTCAGGAGATGAGATGGGAGGATGAGCAAAGAAAACTGGTCAAGAAGTTACTGCCACATCCTCTTGCAGGGTTGCAGGGCTATTTGACAAAAGCATTCTTCCTATCTTCACAGATATTGCAGTGACTCCAAGTATCACACTGGAAAACTTAATTATTTTTGGGGGGGGGGTTAATCTCTCCAGGAGATTGGAGTGTGTATGGAAACCTCTGTTACAGGAGTCATCTGAAATACTCTGAAGCAAAACTTTGAGAATATACAAGTGCTGACATCAATTTTAAATATCACGTGAAAAGCTGTGATCCTGAACACTTGACATGAATGGATGGGCTAGAGAGGGTTGTCAAAACTAGCCTACTGAGCCTGAAGGATAAATTTTACATTCATTGTTTTGCCTCTGGCATCATGTGCTACTGACACATAGCCCTCAGAAGGGAATGCAGTGTTGGGAATCTGAGGTGAGATACCCATGTAGCAAAAGTTGCCCCAAGTTCCAATCCCCACACAAAGGCAGCTTGAGGTCCAAAAAAGTTTACTGCTATAGAAGATAACAGTTCCAGACACGCAGAGAGAGAGAGAGAGCTTGTAGGCTTTTGACTTTGGCAGATGCAAGCAGAAAGTATTTCTGTTGCTCCGGCTTCAAGACGTAACCCAGACTCCGACTCACAGACTCCCAGGGGGAGGGGGCTCACTGGCTGACCCCAACACACAGCGCAAGACCACAGATGCTAGTGAAATGACGCACCTTAATCACTTATATAGACAACACTAGGTTGTTACTACAGTGGTACCTCTAGTTACGATCTTAATTCGTTCTGCAGGTCCATTCTTAACCTGGAAATGTTCTTAACGAGAGGCGTGCTTTCGCTAATGGGGCCTCCTGCTGCCACTGCGCCGCTGGCAAACGATTTCTGTTCTCATCCTGGGGCAAAGTTCTCAACTCGAGGTAACTCTTCCAGGTTAGCAGGGTTTGTAACCTGAAGCGTTTGTAACTCAAGGTACCACTGTATAGCAACTGACTTGGCTGATCTTGCACCTGTTGACTTATCTCAGACCATGGGGTGAGTTATGCTCATTAAGGAAATTAACCCCTTCCTCCATGTCCAGTTCCTCCAACATGCAGCCCTCGGTTTGAAAAGGTTACTCCACCCCTACAAGAAATACTGCCAAGAAGAAAATTAGCAGTTATAATATGAGATAGGTAACCATAGGAGGGAAGAGTAATATTGCACTCAGGTCTTGCCTACACTGTTCCCATAGGCCTATGGTTGGCCCCAGTGAGAACATGATGCTGGAATAGATGGGCTACCTGCCTGATTCATCAGGCTCTTCTTATGTTCTTAACTGCCTTTAAATTATATTTAATGTATATAGATTGTGAATTATACATGGTTTGATGTCAAGTTAATATTTCAGGTTCTTGTATTTCCAAATAGTCAGTAGAGCTGAAGATAAGCTGTTGGCATTTTATTCAAGGTTTTATCTTGGAGATAAGAGAAGCATATTTCTTCCTCTCTTTTGTATTTCTCCTCAGAGGGGGTGAATTCCAACCATCCTGTCAAACACAAAATAACCTTGCATGCTTATCTTAACATGTACATCCTTAACCCTGGTTATAAATAATACTGTTGCAATCAGAATCTGAAGGCTCTTCAGGGAAGAGATTGCCCTTCAATATTTCACACAAAAATTAGGTTTGATTGAAACAAACTGTTGAAGAACCTTAGGATTATATTGAAACAGATCCATATCATTTGTACTTGGCTGTCCCTTACTTTCACATTGGCCATTATGACTGATAGAATGGCTGCTGATTCAGAATTAATCCAGCTCTAAAGCAATAACAGCCACAGACTGCCCATAACACTGATTTGCAATGTACAAGCAGCCTGCAATCCATGGGGGGAAACAAGTTTTCTTTTAAAATATTTTTAAAATTATACACTTTTTTTAGTCCCATCATGGATATGTTGTGCAGATTTTTGTTCTTAATTATCACACATTAATGGTGGTTGGACTATTAAGGTAGGTGTAAAATTTGGGGGAGAGGGAATCCTAATTTAGAATGCAGACCTAACCCCAGTTAGCTGAGAGCAGAGAAGAGAAGACATAGTCTGAACTATGACTAGCCATTCTATTCCAACTTGTTGTTATAAGAACTCTGTAACTAAGAGCTAGTGTCTGAGCTTGCTGTTTTATTCCTTCTCCCTCACAATTCCCTTTCCTTCTGAGTTGTCTTTTATATTGTAAGCCTATGAGAAGGGATTGTCTCACCACTGACATTCGTAAGGTGCTCTGGCAGCCTTGCTTGGCTAAAGACCAGAGTTAAAATGTTTGAAATAAATTAAGAGCTATGGTGGAAAGCTCAGCTAAAATGCTGTCCAGAGTGCAATACATGTGGAAAAGATTAATTCCATCCTAGGAGTCTTTAGGAAAGGGAACAAATATGTAACTGCTGATATAATGTTTTCATACAAATCTGTAGTGTGGCCACACTTAACAAATGCTATGTCCAGTTAGATGCCTCTTCTCAAAAAGGTTATTGTAGAGCTAGGAAAAGTGCATTAAAAGTCAGCCAATGTTATCAGGGACCAGAGCATCTTCCGCAAGAGGAAAAGCTAAATCATGGGAGGCTTTTTAGTCTATTTAAGAAAATGCAACAAAGTAGAGACATTATAAATTTATGCATAGTGAAAGTGGAGAAAGAGAGAGGTCTTTCAGACCTTCTCATTATAATAGAACCTGGGTGTTGGGAGTGTCAGGTGTGCAACTCTGCTTGCACTGTTGGGTGATACCTGCTTGGGGAGGGTAGAAGAGAGAAACCTTCTGGCTTCTTAGGCTGTCCTTCCCATGCTGATCTCTTGATCTTCCTTCAGTGTTAAACTGACACTCTTAGGATTGCTGATCTGACCACCTTTCTTCACTTCCTCTTTCTTCTTCATCATGCCTTCCTCATGAGAGGAGACATACTTGAATCTCTCCAGCCTAATGCGCAAGAGCAAGCACGGCTTTAGGCATCTCCAAGAACTGGTACCTCGGGTTAAGTACTTAATTCGTTCTGGAGGTCTGTTCTTAACCTGAAACTGTTCTTAACCTGACGCACCACTTTAGCTAATGGGGCCTCCCACTGCCGCCGCGCCACTGGAGCACAATTTCTGTTCTCATCCTGAAGCAAAGTTCTTAACCCAAGATACTATTTCTGGGTTAGCAGAGTCTGTAACCTGAAGCGTCTGTAACCTGAAGCTTATGTAACCTGAGGTACCACTGTATTTCCGGTAATAAACATTGCTTTCTTATTTAACAAACTCAGAGTTCCAGTGTGATTGCATGTAGCGTACGGTGTGTTCCTTCTGCAGGGATTTTGTAGCAAGTTTATGTCTGCTGATAATGTAAACTCAAAATGCCATCACTGGGATCATCCAGTTAATCTGACTGTGTTTCATGACATGGCACATAATTCGTTTATGGAATGCTATGCCACAAGATGTCACATCCAAGATGTACATCACTACATCATAAAAGGGAAGTAGACAAATTAATGGAGAATCAGGCCATCAGTAACTATTGGTCATGATAGCTGTAGAGTACCTCCTTGTTCAGAGGCACTGTCTTGTTTGGTAGGTCACTGCAGAAAAGAGGGTGCTGGACTAGATAGACCTTGGGTCTGATGGTATTGCAGGGCTCCCCTTACACTCTTAGGCTTGTGGACCATCCATACAAGGAATTCAGGAAGAAGAAGCAGGTGGGAAATGGTGTTCAAAAAATTAATATTTGTGTGCAATCTATGTATTCAGGAAGTGGGGGTGCTGGTTACATGTCTTTATGTAATTCCTGATCAATATGTTGCTGATTGTCTGTCTTCCTTTCATCCCAGTTCTGTGTTCCTTCCGGTTTTATTCTTCTTTGTATTTCTTTATACCAGCAGTCTGAAATAACTAGCCACAGTTATTTTCAGTTTAAATCAAGACACTGCTGTAATGATTGATCCGCTCTCCTTTCATACAAAATATTTAAACTTCTTTTTCTTCTTCTTTAAGGGGATGGAGTTACTTTATCTGAGAACTGGAGTTTGACTTCAATGTCAGAAACCTGCAGCTGCAACAATAAGAGGTAGAAATTTGACCCCCTCCAGGTTGAAGGTGATGTGGATTAGAAAAATAGTGTTAGAGAACCTTGCCCTGTGAAATTGTAGCCACCGCATAAATCAGCCAATAGCCTTGGCTAGCTTTTCCACAAATAACATGAAGATCTGCAGTCTCCCTGCTACTATCAGTACTGGTCATCTTGTTCACTCATACTGAGACACCAGATGTAACTAAGGGGCCCAGAGGGAAAGTAGGAGATGAGTTAAAATTAATAATTGCAGTGGCAACAAACATGTGCTGTTCTGATATGAAACGGAAACCTCTGTGATATTTGGGGGCACATTAAAAGCTCCGATAGCGCAGAAAACCTGCTGCCGACTTCAAAACAACCCCACTTTCAAACACTGCAGATAACAAGAGAGCAGATGAAACTTTGACTGGATTTATGTTTTCTTCTGCTTGTTCATTCCTAGATCACTTTTTCTTTTTTTGCAGCTGCTTTGATCTACACTTCAGAAGTCCTTGTACATCTAACTGGGGGCGGGGGGAGAGAGTTAGCAATACATATCAGCCCTATTCGCTTCCTAGATGTGGTGTTTCTGTCACTGCGTAGTGGATGGCATTTTAATGGATGAAAAGGATGGGGTTTTTCTTACATT
Organism: Podarcis filfolensis; assembly: GCF_964270895.1. Classification (NCBI taxonomy): domain Eukaryota; kingdom Metazoa; phylum Chordata; class Lepidosauria; order Squamata; family Lacertidae; genus Podarcis; species Podarcis filfolensis. The sequence continues at coordinate 67,853,654 of NC_139603.1, forward strand.
TCAGTGTTAAGCCAGTTCAGGCTGTTGTGAGAGGTTTCATTTCCTGCTTCTGCATACTGAATGAAAGAGCCAGGTAGACCAGAGGGGAAATTATAATCCTCACCACTACTCGGGATAACGCCTTGTGCATCTGATGAAATCTGTTCCACAAAAGTTTATGCCGTAATGTGTTTGTTGCTCTTTAAAGAGCCAAAAGACTCTGCTGTTTATGCATTTATAAATATATCCCTGTATCCAGAAGAAACAAGACTGAAACATATGATAAAGTGGATTCTAGCCCATGAAAGATTATGCCATGGTAAATTTACTAGTCTTTAAACTGGTGTCCCAAGATTCTGTTGGTTTTGCTGAAACCAGCTAACAGTGCAGTCCACAGGAGCCAACTCCTAGGGGCCAAGGTTCCTTTGCCCCCCCATAAAATATTTGAGGGGACCTGGGGCCCCCAAATGGGCATTGCCATTCAAATGGTGTTTGTGTGCCCAATCTTGTGACTGATTACCTGCCTCCTCCTAAAATATATTATTCAAGTTGACACTCCTGGTGCAGTCCTAATCCCATCTACTCAGAAGTAAGCCCTTTTGACTTCAGTGAGGCTTGCTCCCATGTAAGTGAGGCTAGGATTGCAGCCTAACGGGGCTGCCCCTCTGGAAAATAAGATTGAAAGGCATACTTAGCCTCCATTGAGAAATCAATAAGTATTGAGAGCCAGTGTGGTGTAGTGGTTAAGAGCGGTAGACTTGTAATCTGGTGAACCGGGTTCGTGTCTCCACTCCTCCACATGCAGCTGCTGGGTGACCTTGGGCCAGTCACACTTCTTTGAAGTCTCTCAGCCCCACTCACCTCACAGAGTGTTTGTTGTGGGGAAGGAAGGGAAAGGAGAATGTTAGCCGCTTTGAGACTCTTCTTCTTCTTCTATTCATGACCAACTAAGGCTTAGTCCTGGTAATATTATTTTTAGACTGAAAGCTTAGAAGGAATAACTGTGCTGTTAGAGCTATTAAAAATGCTCACTCATAAACCACAGTAGGGTAATACTTTCATTAGGACCAACCAAAATGTCACAGCAAGGTTTCACCTTTTCCATAACTTTACTTCAGCCTTGGATGTTAAGCAAAACGGCATCTATTCTTAATAAATAGGAGAACTTGAAAGTTTCAGCCCTTATATACCCAGTCAATCACAGTCACTCTGTGGGTGAGGGCCTCTTGCAGATATCACCTTATTAGGAGGTCCATTCTGATGATACAGGGATTAGGATTTGAGTGTGGAGACACCTACACTTTACACATTGGAATTCCCTCCTGTTATATAGTAGACAGGTGCCGTCTCTGTGGTCTTTTCAATGTCTAGTGAAAACCTTCCTCTTTCAGCAAGCCTTTCAAGTGGAGATCTTTATCCCATACCTTATTCATATTGGAACTATTTTTAATTTTTTTAAATGTGGAAGTGGTTTTAAATGTTTGTATTTTATATATATATGGATTGTTAATTGTTTTATATATGGATTTTAAATTATTTTAACACTTGGTTTTATGGTTGTATATGTTTTCATTTCATCTTATTATATATCTGTGTATTCTGTTTATTGTTTTAACCTGCCCAGGAACCTTATGGTAGAGGGCAGGTAAGAAATCTAATAAATAAAGATATAAATAAAAGTTTGTTCACCATTCCACGACATTTGGATCGGCTCTAATTACTTAATAATGGACCAACATGACTACATTTGTTGACCGTACCTACTATTCATGATAATCCTGTTTCTCTTCAATTGAGTAGATTTCAAACCTTTCTCTCCTGGAATGCAAACTCACAGTATGACCATGGCTGCTCAGGAGGTACATAGCGCAGCAGAATCAAAGTCTGGGAATGTAAATGAATAAGAACTAGGAAAACTTGGGAAGACCATGTGGGTAGCTGCTCTAGGTGATCATATAAGAATAAACAGTAGGTGGAGACAGTAGTGTTACCAAGGCAGGACTTTGAGGCAGATGTTGAGGACCTCTCTCTCAAAACACACACACACACACACACACACACACACAAAAACAAGAAGGAAGGCCCTCAAATTTAGTACTGGATTATTTTATTTTATTTTTATTATTTTTAAAATTTATATACTGATTGTACAAAAGCCTCAAAGTGGTTTACAAAGAAGATGAAATTATCAATTAAAAATTACAATAATTTAAAGCCAATGCATGCAGAAAATGATCAGCTGCTTTCAGAGTAATTTATGAAGTAAGTGGAATAATAGACACTATCATTAAAAGAGGCCCCTCCCGTAAATGCATTAGGTCTAAAAGTAGTCCACAGTAGTCTAATTGCACCACTGGGTGGAGAAAACAACCCTATCTACTTCAATTCCCCTTTCTAAAGCTTTGTTCTGGAAGAAAAAGCAATCATTAGTCCATCACAGTGGGAGGGAAGTCCTGAGTTCACTCTTCAGATGTTATTATATGCCCCCCAAAAAAGCAATTTCATATGTTAGCCACTCATACTTTTGCTTTCCCCCATAACATTTAAAGTCACTTAAAATACCATAGTTACATTTGCACAGCACTTATAAATTTCCTACATTGGAATCATTACCCTCTAGAAGAGAAACATGCAAAACATATGTAGGTTGTCATGTATGATTACCACACAAGCACAGAGTTTGCAAGATGCACATGGAGGGCACACATGCTGAAAAGCTGAGACCAAAGGTGGTTTCTGGTGTGTGCATATTCAGAAAAAATAGATGTGAGTGGAGGTGATTATACGCAGGGAGCAGAAAACTTGTAACATATGAGTGGCCCTTGGATGCAGTTGTTTTGGGGGGGAATTGATGCTTAAAAAAAATAATAATTAAGCCACATCCTATTGAAGTATGCACCAGCTCCCCGACTTCTGGGGATTTTTAAAATAATTTAGGAAATGTCGCAGTGACATGTCTCCGGCACCTCAATCTTTTTACATCTTTACTTGACGTTGCTTGAAATTGGCATTGATTCCCATTGAAGTTACTTCCAGGAGGACATGATAAAAGTGACATAAAAACTATTCCACCATATACCCAATCAAACTGTAAACCTAACAAATCAAGTGCCTAAGCAAACAAATAATCAGAGCCTTCCACGTTGCATGATGTTACCCAACTTTTCTTTTTGTTTAATTCTAGTACAGTATATTGAATTGTGGGGGGTGGCATAAATTCAGACAGGGCGCGCGCTGAAACTTGCAACGATTTCCTTAGCAACATTGTTTTTGCTGAGCGATTCCACTTCCCGCTGCAGAATGAAAAACTTTAACCCAAATGGCAACAGTGGAGAGACTCGCCTTGCCCCAGCCGTGTGCTGTGGAACGTGGAACAAGCGGTATCCCCTGCGTTGTTATACTGTTCAAAACAATATTTGTGCGCAACGCGGACAAATTCTACTGGATCTCCTCGCCGTGTATAAGAGCTGGATTCAGGAGGACCAGGGAATGTGGACTTTTTGCATGGCGCTGCATCTCCCAGCTGGAGTTGTGGTCTTTGCACATCCGAATATAATAACCAAAGCACGGGTGCATAAGGTGTACACTGATCAGAGTTGCCTCCTGCAACATCTCTGCAACCCCAAGAGCAGAAGCCAGGAAGCCTGGAGAACTTGAGACGTCTCACGCGATTGGCTGCGCGCCCTTTCTATACGTCCAATGCTGCGTCCTCAACTTGTTTCTCTCGGTGAAAGTCGCTTAAGCGAGTAACAGGAGGCGTGCAGAGACTCGCAGGGCTTCCATCAGATAAGGTGCCCCAATACTTCGCTCCTCATCATCCCATACACGCATAACGTTCATCTCGGCTCGTTTGTCCTGAGATAGATCCGTAGCCGCCCAGCTGATTATGGGCCGAGATTAAGATGGCATTAATCAGCTGATCGGTTAAGAGTCATATAGCATATTTGAAGTGATTTAGCAATGTGTGGAGCAAAGGAAGGCTACCAAATGCCAGTCGTTTTTATTGTCTCCATAATTCATAAACGCTGGGGAGGTGGAGCATTGATTCCTTAACGCCTAAATTAACATTTTGATCTGAACTGTTTTACCCCATTTAGAAAGTTTTGTTACGTTCGCTCTCTTTTTCTCCTCTTCAGATCGGATTCCTCTTTCCACTGCTGCTGTTGTGGACTCCGTAATAAAAATCTTTAAATAATCAGGTGCTTTGGCGTCCCGTGGCTATTTTAATTGGCTAATCCACCAGGCAAAAACTAGATCCTTAATCTCCGAACATTTTAAGGGATAAGTAGAACTGTAATAATAATAATAATAATAATAATAATAATAATAGCAGCAGCAGCAGCAGCAAATCAACAGCCTAACAAAGTTAAATAGTTGCATCGCCTTGTTTTTGCATAAACAAGTATTTGTCCATCAATTTTTTTTTTTAATCTTCTTTTTTTCGTTATGCGCACAGACCACTTTAGGGCAACTACAGTCTGGGTTTCAGCTCTCTCAAATCCCAGCCGTCCCGTTTAACTACCTTGTGGCTCTCTGTCTGCAGGGGTGTTCAAAGATTAAGAGCCTAGTGTTCTCCGTATTCAACCTGCTTCGCAGATTCTCTTTTCCTCGACTCTTAAAGGAGAGAAAATAGAAGGTGGGATCGGACGGGATAAAACTGCGGAGCCTCGGCTCGCTTTTCCCATTTCCCACATCGACTTGTTTCCAGGCTGGGCCTCTCTGAAGTCCAGACCCAGGCAAATTCTTACCTGAGCGCAAAAAGCGCAAGGCTCCTGGAGCCCAATTCTCGTAAAGCAATGCTACCAGAATGTATGGATTATGATTCTTAAACGGATCTCACATTCGCTCTCGGCTGTGTTTTTCCCCTGAGACGCAGCTGCAGGTTCGGGAGGGCTGCGCTCCTGGAACTCTGCCCTAAATCTACTTGCAGGTCGCTCCCTGCTAAGTTTACTCTGGAGAAATCCCATGGATTTCCATGGGACTTGCTTAGGTTTGCAGTATATTTAGGAAACAAATCCCACTGAACTCGGTGAAAATCTATTTAGGAATGGTCTGTGGGTGATCTTGGTCCGAATTGTACATTCAGAAGGATTAACAGAGCACAGCTATCCAAATGGTTAGTGTAGAATTAGGGGCGCGGAGGGGGTGCTAATCAAATCCATGCCTTTTGCGAGTATGGGGGGCGGGGGGCTGGCGGAGGAGTTAGGAGAGACTTGCTTCGAATTCATGGTTCACGGTAAAAGAAAGCAGCCCTTTCCATGTCTTCCTTTCCCAATAGGAATAAATAAACCTAAAATATTTTCATGCTTCTGGGACGAGGTCCAGAGATTATACAAATGTTGTTGTTTTGAAAACTCAATAAATTGAATTAAAGTAGCAAAGCTCTCTTGCAGCCTGTAATGCACGTTTCGCGATGTAAAGCCTGCATTCTTAGGTTGTGCTCTCGAAGGACGTGGGAAGCAACTTAAAGGCAAGCGATTCGATTTAACGGGGTCTAACGTCGATCTGGATTGTGCAGTAGAGTGGTACGTTAGGAACAGCAAGCGCGCAAAGGCAAGTAACTACAAAGTTCCCGGGATTTGACTTCACCAGAAACTCGAACGCAGGAAATACGTGTAAATCCAGATACTCCGCCTGGACTCATTTGGGGATCAAAGGATGAGTTATACAGGGAAGCTGCGGGCTGTTCCGGGAGCCTTTTTCCTCTCGGGAAGGAGGCGGCCAGGTGGGCGAGGATTTTAGCTGTAGTGACAGATTCTGCGGCGCAGGAGCTTATTTACATTCGCCATAACCACGCCCCTTCTAAGACTATATAGAGCAAAAGTTAATTTTCAGCCACGTAGACATGAAGGTTTCAATATCAAGCCAAACTTTTTCTCTTCGCCATCCCTCCTCCAGCTTTACTGAGCATCACCCCGCCTAGCGAAGGGTTCTGATAGTCTCAGAAGCTTGCTCCCTGTTTTGTTACATTTTCATTGGTGGCGCTGGGGATTTCCCAAAGTAAAAGTAGCAGTTTAGCTGGGGACCAAGAGCAATCTGCAGTCGCTCTTCTTCTTCCCGTGGGGGTGTCTCGACTGAAGTCGAGCATTTTGAATATCCCGGGGGAAATTGTGGTCTCCTTTCGGCGCGAAGAAAGTGTCAGTCCTGCTCGTTCCTAACTCAATCCCATCCCGAGACCACATAACACCGCTCTTGAAAGACCTACATTCGCTCCCAGTACCTTTCCTAGCACAATTCAACGTGTTGGTGCTGACCTTTAAGGCCCTAAACGGCCTCGGTCCAGAATATCTGAAGGAGCGTCTCCTCCCCCATCGTTCTGCCCGGACACTGAGGTCCAGCTCCGAGGGCCTTCTGGCAGTTCCCTCCCTGCGAGAAGCCAAGTTACAGGGAACCAGGCAGAGGGCCTTCTCGGTGGTGCCGCCGCCCTGTGGAACGCCCTCCCACCAGATTAACAACAAATACCAGACTTTTAGAAGACATCTGAAGGCAGCCCTGTTTAGGGAAGCTTTTAATGTTTAACAGTCCACTGTATTTTAATATTTTGTTGGTAGCCACCCAGAGTGGCTGGGGAAGCCCAGCCAGATGGGTGGGGTATAAATAAATGATGATGAAGAAGAAGAAGAAGAAGAAGAAGAAGAAGAAGAAGAAGAAGAAGAAGAAGAAAAGGAGGAAACCCTACAGACCGTGGAAGGTCCGCTGCTGCACCTCGGGACCAAGAATGGCAGGTGATGGGAGCAGGCAAACAGGCCCGCCCTCGACATCTGGTCCACTGGCCTGATGTTATCACATCCCATCTTTTATTTCTTCATCGTCCGGGATGGAGACACTCCTTGTGTTATTTTTTTTTTACTTTGAAAACGTTTTATTATTTTCTACAACAGATTGGTGCTGCCACCTAAGAGACCCAGGTTCAAATCCCCCACTCAGCCATAAAGCTCTTTAGGCGGCCTTGGGCCAGACACGGTCTCTCTCCGCTTCGCCTTCCTGGCAGGGCTGCTGTTGTGAGGATAAAACTGGAGAGCGGGCATTCCGTGTGTCGGCCACCTTTGAGCTCCTGGGAGGAAAGACGGGAGTATTAAGAGAAATCATAAATGTGCTTAGCCTCGGGGCAGCAGAAGCAACTCAGTTCTATTCCTCTAGTCTACAGAGTGCGATGATTTATGCGAGAGCAAAAGGAGAAGCTGTGTGTGCGCTCAGAGTGCGCTTTTTTGGCAATTTCGGGAACGAAGAAGCAGTGGAAACGCTGGGGAGAATATAAGTGTTAACGGTGTGCTTCGCAAGTGAAGTAATGCACACGGGTCACCTTAAAGGGAGGAGCCGTCAAACCACTAAACCCAGAATTACCTATATGCGCCACGGATGGGATTGGGTCCCGTTGTGCTAAGGACCGCAGCCTGCATCAGACATGCCTCTCGGTTTTTTGCTCTCTCATCTCTGAATCGCCGACGCTTCTGCAAGCTAAATGTGTGAACCCTCCCCCTGAAAAGCACAGCAATGATTTCATGAAAAAGGCTACACGTGGTGTTTGACCCTTAAGAGGTATTTCGCCCTGTATCACCGGGCGACTTGGCAAGCCGTCTGGGCATGTGTGAATCAGCTGTCGCTGGGCACCGCTTCTTACAAGCTCTGAATCCCTCGTTTCCTTTTGATTTCACGACACACACAGGTCTATGAGAACAGTAATGCACTTAAGTAATTTTAGACTGGGGACTTAAAGGTCTAAAAGCCCCCTCCCATCTTAATATGGCAACGGAGATTGTTTCTCTTGCTTCAAAACGTAACCAGACAGCCCTGCTGCGGGGCAGAGACCTGAGATGCAAATCGAGTCGCTTCAGAAAAGTCTCAGTTGGGTAAATGAAGCTGCCTCAAAAATTATTAGGTGTCAAAGGGCTTGATTTGTACCAGCGCCCAACCACATAATCTGTTTTCCGCATGAGAGCCCAGTTCTGGGATATATGAAGAGAGTATCTGAGCATGGGCAGAGAGCACTTGTGACCACCATACTGGCTTAAAATCGTCTAACTCTGCGCAAGTCCTGATGGGAAAATCTAAACCCTATTTAGTGACCTAACACGGGTGTTTAAGCCACGAGCAAATGTGATTGAATGTTGTTTTTCCTTGGGCAAGTAGTTTGAAAGTTTTTATTCAAACGCAGCTTGGCAGCGCTATGAAATCGAAAGCGTGGAGATTCTTCCAAGAATCTCCGTTTGAGTTGCAGCAGAAGCCGGGAATCTGGATTAAATGGACCAGAAGCAGGTTAGGGAGCAGATGGGACCTCTGCAGCTTCTTGGTTCCCAGGCTGTCGCGCTGGGAGTTTTTGCCGGAAGCGCGAACTTTAGAGGTCTGCGCAGGAGAGGCTTCAGCGGAGCTCCACGCGCTGAGACCTAGATCCAACCTCCCAAGCAGAAACGCATCTGGGAAACGCGCAAAGCTTCAGCGGAGACAACAGGTCCATTCAAAAGACAACGTGGGATGAACTGAGCTGCAGTCCACTGGTGTCCCTCGGGGCAAATGAGCCGAGGCCATTTTGCCTTCAGTCATTACAGCTTTATACATTTTGACACTTATTCAAACCCACGCATAAACTAGCCCTGAATCATGTTGCTTTAGGGAAAAATTGGTAGCAAAAAAGGGAAAACCGACGCCAGAGCATCTATGCTGTATTGGATTGTTGCTACAGCGCTATCAAAGTAGGACAGGGAAGTCAGATTAATTTGTTTGCCTTCACACGTGTATATGTAGTGGTTATTTCTTCACAGTTCTTTTCTATGCGTGTTTATTTCGAATTCAGGTCGCTGTGTATAATGGAATTAATTCCTAAGGGAGTAAGCCTTGTGTTGCGACTTTTATTTCTACGGGTATTTACTTGGGAGTAAGCCCTCTCGAGCTCAGTAGGGCCTGCTTCTGAGCAGGCACGTTTAGCGTAAGTCATTTTCAGAGTAGGCCCATTGAAACCAATTGCCTTAATTTAGTCATGGCTAACTTGATTTCAGTGGGTCTGAGTATGGCTTAGTCGGAGACCACTCTATATGTGGAACGGTCCTGCTCCTGTTGTACTAAAAAACAGCCACCTGTGTTTATCATATTTAACCGTATCCAAATATTTAAAAAATACATTTTTATTTGTATTATAAAGAGAGTAAAAGAGCTTTCACAACACCCCTTTTAGAAAGGAACTCAGGGGGGTTAATAATAAGACCCAACTCGGAAAGGGAAGTTCAGGTAATCAGAGCTTGGTTTTAAAACTGAAGGGGGCTGGAGCTCAGCCAGAGGTGCGACCTTGCTCTTGATTCCAGGTGTCTGAGCAGGGCCGGGTTTGTAGAAAGGGAGAAGCACTCTGCACATGCCTGGATGCACGCCCATCTTTTTTAGGCCCTCACGTCTCCCTCCAACTCAAAAGGCGTTCTAATCTGAGGGCTCTGGGTCCTTACCTGGAGAGGAGTTCACCTGCTGCAGGAATTGCCACACCTTTGTCCCGGGCTGGCTAGTGAGAAATAGCATTTGCGTCATTGGCTGCAGGGCAAGGAGCTACTACAGTACTGTATATAACCGGGCGCACCCAGTTGGTGCCCTCGCTCTGTCCTTAGGGCTTGTTTTCCCCCGTCTGTCCTTCAATCCGCTCATCAGTCCCCATGGAAAGTCTTGTGGTACCTTAAGAACGTAGAACAGAAGAAAAACCCGCTGGATCGGGCCAATGGCCCTCCTCCTCCTCCAGTGTCGTGGTATCGCAGTGGCCACCCAGATGCCGGTGGGAAAACCCGCAAGCAGACTTCGAGCGCAATAGCCCTCTCTCCTCCTGTGGTTTCCATTTTATTTATTAGATTTATATACCGCTGTTCATCATAAGATCTCAGGGCATTGCTACCTCCCAGCTAATAGTAATCGATAGCCCCCCCCCTCTTCCTTGGATGTACCTAAGCCTCTTGTAAAGTCATTTAGGTTGGGGGCCATCACTACCTCCTATATAGTTTAACTATGAGCTGCCCTGATATACTGTACCGCCTTTTACGAGTTCTAGGGTTATGAGAGAGGGAATAAAGCTTTTCTCTAACCGCTTTCTCCACGCAATGCATACTTTTGCAAACTTCTATCCCTCCACCTATTTCGATCCTTGCAGAGCATCCTTTCGGGGCTGCTTCAGAACAGCGTTTTTGTCTTGCCTCAGATATGCCATCCTATTGTCTATTCAGAAGTAAGTCGCTCCGAACTCAATGGCTGCAATCCTAACCCCACTTTACCAGAGAGTAAGCACCATTGAATTCGATAGGACTAACTTCTGAGTAGACATTTTGCGCTTGGCACATCAACTCTATGCCCTGCCAGCGTCCAAACGAAGACACGTTTACTCAAGAAGTAATTAAGTGGCACTGAAATCAATGAGCCTTCTTGCAAGCAGAGGAAAGCAAGGCGCACTCAGCTCAGTCTGCAACCCCAAATGCACTTTATTGGGAGTAAGATCCAGCGAGCTCTGTGGGGCTTACTTCTGAGTAGGCATTTACTGGAGCGCGCTGTCCTACTCAGCCCTTTTGAATTCCACAGGATTTATTTCGGAGGGGATCGCGCTGTTCCTTAATCCTGCGAAATGCTGGTCCCGAGCCCTTCTTTATCAATATCTATGTAGATAAAAGTCTCTATAGAATGACTCGATTCTCTCTGGTTTGGATCTCATTCTTAGTCTTTCGTGCTGTGGTTTTAAATGCACACAATTCCCCGCGCCGCAAGGGGCACAAAATAACCTAAACAGAGTGACCGGGGATCCTCAGCCTTAGTATCAGTTAGCGAGGAAGTGCAAGAGTGAGCCGGAGCTCCGCCCAAGCCGCTTCTTTCTTACGTGTTAGGGAAGCATCCTGAGCCTTTTCTGCCCCTTCCGCGAGCCGCAAAGCAAACAGATGCCTCCAGGGGGCGCTGGAGCTCTTCGTTTCCCTGCTGCTGCTGCTGCTGCTGCTTCCTAAGCGGACCTGCACAGCCGCTAACCTCCCCGCTTCCCTGCCTTGGCCCCCCAGCCCAGCGCCCCGCAGGCATTTCGTGTCCCCCAGCCCACCCTGCGGGCTCCGTCCCCGGTGCTCAGGAGTCGTCCTGCTCCCCTCGCCGGCTTCCTCTGGTCCTGCCTGGACCCCTGCAGAGGAGGGCAGGGGCGAGAGGAAGGGGCGCGCGCGCCGGCGCTGCGCAAAGCAGGCAAGTAAGTGGCCGCGTTGCGCGCGCCCGCCGCACCAGGCAGCTTGGCAAGCCGGGGAAACGACGCGCCGGGAAACTGCCCAGGCGCCGGGTGATTCCGCCTGATACTTTTTTATTTTTTTAATTTTTTTATTTTATTTTATTTTATTTTATTTTATTTTATTTTATTTTATTTTATTTTATTTTATTTTATTGAGTCGGAGGCTGATGTCTATTTAAACCTATTTTTTTATTTTATCTATTTGGGCCTAACCGCCTTGGGCAGCTGACTACTAGCTGCCTGCCTCTCCATCCGTCCTCCTCTCCCTACCTGGTGTCCCACCCACCCGGCTCAGCCAGCGTGCCTAGTGGTCAGGGATCATCGTCGTCGGTGGAGCCCAGCAGAAAAGGTCTTGGAAGGTCACGCAGGTTTCCCCAGGGCTGCTCTTGCGAACGGTGAGCCTTCCAAGGCCTAGAGCGCGTCGCTCCGACCCAGTGTCTCCTAGCTTTTAAGAAAAGCGTAGCGGCGAGAGAGCTTCGGAGCATGGGCAGAGCGCCTTCCGCTCGTCGGGGTGCGAATCCCACACCGCACTCCCCGTCCAGGAGATCAGGGCAGAAAGTGGAGCGAGGAAAAGGGCCCGGAGCGAGCCTTCTAGATCTTGCAAAACGAAGCAGGGCGCTTTTCGATTTGAAACCCCCCTCCCTCCCTGCTTCCCTGCAGGACTCCGGATCGGGCTTCCTGGGTGGCATCACCAAAGGGGGAAACACCGGCTCGGCGAGAAGGGGGTCCCGCTGCGCTTGCATTGCTGCCCCCAGGCTCGCGGGGGGGAGGGAGGGAGAAGCGGGCTGGGGGCGAGCAAGGGGTGTGCGCGCTGCTTGGATGGGAAAAGCGGCGAGTTTAGAGTGGGATACCCTTCCCACCTCATTGCCCTTGGAAAGGAACGCAGCCAAGGCCGGATCCGCTCCCGGCGGGTCTCCTCCGGCTCCTGATTCCCTGACAGCGGCCACCGGTGAGGACTTGCAGCCGCTTCCCCAGCGCGCGGACTCGGCTTCGGGAGCGCCTTCTTGCTTGGAAGTAGAAAGTTCTGCTGCAGCCAAAGCGAGCAGTTGCTTCCTGGTCCTGGGTTCCAATCCTGGGCACATGAAGTTCCTCGGGTGGCCCGGGGCCTGCCTCTCTCTCTCTCTCTCTCTCTCTCTCTCTCTCTCTCTCTCCCCCCACCCCCGCCGCAATTCCCTCGGCCTAACCTACCTCACAAACTTATTGTGAAGATAACACAGAGACACACACCGCTACCTCTGCCATCACCCGCAGCTCCCTTGCGCACGCAAATGCCCCGCAGAGATTGCGCACCGAGAGAGTGCGGAGTCTTCCTCCCAATGTGTAGGATGCAGCCGGTCTCGACTGCGCCCAATGGGGCTTCCTCGCAAGTAAGTGTGCGGGCTCAAGCTTCGTCCATTCAGAACCAACAGGACAGGTCCCAAGTCAACTCTACAGTATTTAGGGACTGGGAGGCCGAAGCAGTCGTGCATTTGTTTGCGTGTTTGTATATTTGCTTGTGTGTGTTTGTTGTCGTTGCTGTTTAGCGGCAGACCGTAGGAAACACACATCAACACCATTTCAAACGTCGAATGGATTCGACCCGACTTTGCACCAGATGCTGGGATTCGCTTTTAGCGTCTGAAAGAGTGAGCGGAAAGTCTCTGTTTGGGAAACCAGAGCGAAGGAAAAGCAAAATTTGCTAGCTCTCACCCAGCTTCTGCCCCGCGGAGGCACCTGTTGTGCCTTGTAAATGAAAACAGTCTCAGCCCAAGGATTGGGGCCCAAAACATGGTGCTCTCATCCTCGCCGTTGTTCTCTACCACTTGCGACTTTGATAGTGGCATAGAGGCAACGCCAGATTATTATTATTATTATTATTATTATTATTATTACTATTATTATTATTAGCCTCAACAGCAGCAGCAGGAGCAACCTCGTGAATTTTTTTGCAGATTCCTTCTTTCACTCCAGTGCCAATACCTTACCCAGCCACTGTAATCCGTGGGTGATTTTGTTTTCTATTATTGCTGAACCTGCATAATATGGAATCTAGAAAGAACAACGGGGAAAGATGGTCAATATGTTTCCTCTCTCTTTTCATTTTGGGGGGGGACCCAACCAGCATGGAGCGCCGATGGGAATTTAATTTATTATGGATAAGGGAGTCAATATTGCGCGGGGTGCGGGGCAGAGACATTTGCCGGCGACGGGAATTTCGCTCAGATCCTGCTGCTCTCCGGACATGGGTCATATTTTTAAAATGAGAAAAGGTAGGGATTGTTCTTCCTAACTTACGTAGCCATGCCAACACATTGCAGCTATGGCCACGCATGCATTTATCGAATAAATATAGAGTAGCCTCGCCCGGTGGGTCGCTCCTGTTTCTCCGCGCCGTCCTCCGTTCACCTTTGGAGTCAGCCGTCGAGGGAAGAAGTCTCACTCTGCGCCCATGGTGCTGTTGCCAAAGGCCGCTGGCGAACAGGAGCAGAGCCACCAAGTCCCACTGCTCTCCATGGAACTGAATTAGAAGGTTCCTTAGGATTACAGCCATTGAGGTCAAGGGGCCAAGATGATGGCCAGGCAGTCCCTTTAACCCCCAAGTTGGGGGCGAGAAAATTGTCTCGCTGTCTGCCCTGATCGTGCATTCACATCCATTATTATTTTTCTTCCCACCCCTTATTTTCCTGCTCATTGCCATTCTCCCCCCCCATCCACCCTCCGCCCTCTGCATCTTCCTTCTCAGTTTCTAATCATCTCCTGTTTTCTTTTCTGTGCAGGGAAATTCAGGAATCCTAATTGCTCTAGGACAGGAACGGATCCTTCAATGCCCACTCAGTTCCTTATCAATGGGAAACTGGGAGATCTGGCTTTTTTTCGTTGCCTCACTCAGCATCTCACATTTTCCAAAGTTTCCATCGCTGGCGTGTTTATTGAGAGTATTTGTTTCGCGTTCATCGTTTGAACCAAACGCGCTTTCGCATCTGGCCCATTTGCTCGAGATCTCTCTTTCTCTCCTTCCCTGTCTCTCTCCCCTAGCTCTTAAGCAGCGCGATTTTGCTCCAAGTCCCGAGAGGTGGAGGGTGATGCGGCTGTGTGTGTGTGTGTGTGTGTGTGTGTGTGTGTGTGTGTCTTTTAACGTCATTTCGCCATGTGGATTGTTTTAGGTTTCAGGGAGCCGGTCCTGCACGGTTCCGTCTGCGGGGCATAATCAGCCCTCCGCGCTGCGCTCCGTGCCATTAATGAGTAGTTAACAAATATTCGTCTAAAACGCCGCTTGCATGCAGGGGAAAAGGAGCCCGACCGCAACTTAACCACGAACAGTAATGTGTTTCTATTTATCCAGGGGCTCAAGTTAAACAACCTGTGATTGGTCACTTGGGATAAGTAAAAACAACAACAACATAAAAAATCCCTCTTAAACTGAAAAGGAGGAAAAGTGGTAGCAAAAGCCCCCGAGGTCCATATAATCTGCATGCATATGCTTCCAACAATTAAATGTATATAAAATATATTTTTATGTATATATATTTGAGGGAACTTTCTCATCTAACAGAGGAAAAGCATTTCCGAATTATAGTCACTCGGGAAGTTTAAAAACTACCTTTCAAGATTTTCCTAGATGCCAGATATTTTTATTTATTTCGCCCGGGTAATGTTGGCGGTTCCTTGGGATTCACCTGTTTCGGGTAGAAGAAAATCGTTTGCTCACGAAAGCCAGGTTTTGAGAGAGGATTTCTTCAGCTGGGAGATGATGATGATGATGACACTAATACTTTGAAATGGCTACGACAAAGTGGCGCCCTATAATTTTGTTTTAAAAACACGATTCTCTCGGGAACCTCACAGTCTAACAAATTAAATAAAGAAGAGGCAAAGGAAGGGGGGGAGAAAAGAGGGGAGGGAAAATATAGGATTAGAGAATTCAAAGAAGCCTTCTAAACTATCGCGTTCACATTGATCTGCTTCACACGAAGCAGGAAAAAACTGCTAATGGTCTGAAGGTATTACTCGGAGTGTATAGAGAACATATAGCCAGCATATTTAGTCCATGAAAACGGTGTGTTGGACACGTCCAACTTCTAGGGCTTAGCCTGAGAGACAGCTACCGAAGTTTCTGCAGTTGGAGTAGCCAGAAGCATTAAGGAAGGAAGATCTTGATTTATGCACTGATCGTGTTTTCTCAAAGGGGAAAAAGTCACCTTAGGTAACGTTGGGGGTGGGGAGCGAAAGTGTGGAGCGGGGGGGGTGCAGGGGGAGAGAAAGGAGCTCTGCCCCTTTAAAGCCAAGTTGCTATCCAAACAGAAGTAAACAGTGGTGGTGGAACGGAGAGGCGGGGCTTCGAGGGGCGGCCCTCGGAACGTTCGCAACCTCTCGAGCGTTCGGAGGGGGGCGTGGTTTCGAACGCTGGGGCAGCGAGCGTTCGAATTGCTGGGGCTCGGGGAGGGACTGCGGGCGGGGACAGAGCCCGCGCCGCGGCGAGCGCTGAAATGCGATGGACCCGCGAGGGGGAGGTCCAGACTCGCGCCGAGCTCCGCCGGAGCCGAAGGCAGGACGGGGCTCCCGGGGAAGCTCTATGCCGGCACTTGACTCGCCGTCTCCCAGCCGCCGGGGGAGCCTGAAAGCCCGGGCCGGAGGCCTCCTGGAGCCGCCCCTCTGACTCCTCGGAAGCCGCCCCTCGGAACATGCCCGGAGCCCCCGGGACTCGACGGCTCCACTGAGCGAGCTCCTCTCTCGAGTGGATCTAATGACACCGCCAAGGCACTTGCTGGCCTGAGGAGCGCCGGGAGGACGTGGGTCCGGGGACGAGGCGGAGGCCCCGTCGGAAGAAATTGGCAAGGGGGAGGTAGGTAGTAGAGTGACAGCTCCGGGATGGTCGCCCTGCTTGGGAACGGGGCACCTGCGGGTGGGAAGTGAGGGATCTGGGCAGGAAGGGGCAGAACAGGGCAGAACAGGGGAAGGACCCGATTCTAAGCTCCGCAGGGAACCCCAACCCGGAGAATTGCCCTCGGAACCGTCCAGGAACGGGCTTCTCCAACAACCAGAACCTTCTTGCACTTAGTAATGTGACTGTTGGGATCCTTTGCGCGTTTTACCCGGGAGTAAGGCTCGCTGAGCGCAGGGAGACTTCCTTCGGAGTAAGCGCGCGTGTAGAGCTCGGGCTGGCCGCAGAGGGCTTTGTCAGCCAGCTCGGTCTCTCGCCGAGGAGGAGCGAGCAACTCCTCGCCTTTACTTTCGGTTTGACTCCCGGCGGCTCACACCAGAACAGGGGCAGACCTGTCTCTCGGTGCACAGAGCCGGCTGTGTTCTGCGCGCTCCATAACGCTCCGGGCAAGTGGAAGGGCCTCCAGACCCCGCCTTAGAAAGTTCGCACTCCGAAGGCTTCCAGGAAAGCCAGGTGAAGTCGCATTGCTCGTTCAACAAATCTTGGGCGAAAGATTTCCTTTCCTCCTCTTGATTTGTTCGAGATAGCCTTTGGGAACGCCGGAGCGGGACGGAGGTCTTGGTTTTGGCGAGGATAAACCAATACAAATCTGTGGGATCTGGCAGGGATAGTTTCCCCCAACTTCAGCCGGCGTTTGCCTACCTGATAGCTGAGACCCTCGGCGGGCTCCTAGCCTTCTCCCACCAAGAGCGGTTATTTATTTCCCTCTGACATCCAAGCAAAAACTCCTTTCAAGTCCTTAGCCGTCGGAAGCCCTTGAAAAAGCGAGTCAGAGCCAGCCAAAGATCACGCCGGGAAGACTCTTCTTTCTGCAGACACTGGCCTTAATTAAATTAAGGATTCGGAGTGGAAAGGGAAGTGACAGTGTGTCTAAATAACATCCGTGTTTGATTCGCACCCTGACTACCAGTGGGCTCTCAAAGGAAAACACTGCACTTTCTGGCCTAATTTCAACCCCCATCCCACCCCCACACTTTCTCATTGTCAAGTTTGGCACTTAAACGTATTTACTTTGTACTGCGCTGCTTGCTTTCCGCGGATGGAGGGTTGTGAATATAGGACTGCAGCCTGCAAGATGGCTCAGAGGGCAGTAAAGTCTGTATCTAACGTTGTTCGGGGTGCAGTCCTACGCCTTGTTTTCATTCGATTCTGTGAAATACTGCCTTATGCATCAGTATGGATACAGCAGGTAGAGAAATTCTGCTATGTCTTATTTTAAAAAGATACCACCTTTGGGTTGTGCTGAAGCAAAAACAAGATCGGTGTGAATATTACACAACTTAAACACGTGGCTTTGAAAGTAAACTTTAGCATTTTTTTAAACAAAACTTATAGGCTGTAATGGATATCCCATTGAATCAAAGAGCAAGCGTGGGCAAAATCTTGTAGTAGAGAGGCGATCCCATGTAAATGAGCAGGTTCTCCTAAAACCTGCGCTACTATTTTCCACGTAAATTTATAAAATGTACGCCTAAAGATCATACTTGTATGAACACTTACTAGGGAATGAAGTTGCAGTGGTTTAACTAGTATCAAGCCCCACTGAATTCAACAGAACTCATTTCTGAGTAGCAATGGTT
Organism: Podarcis filfolensis; assembly: GCF_964270895.1. NCBI lineage: Eukaryota > Metazoa > Chordata > Lepidosauria > Squamata > Lacertidae > Podarcis > Podarcis filfolensis. Next base: position 67,871,349 of record NC_139603.1, read on the forward strand.
AGGATTGTGCTGAAATAAATGGAACCTACTTCCAAATAAACATTAATCGAATTGTCTTTTTTTCTTGCAATGGGAAGCTCTGAATATATTTGCTTTTTTTAAATAAAAAACTAAAATTATATTCGAAAAGTGGCGTATTTTTTCATCATATGCCTTTAATCAGAAACGAAAATGTCGGTGTTAAACAAAAAACCCTCAACTTTGTTGAGAACAATTAATATAAAATAAACCATAACTGGATTTTTATGTGAGCGGCCTAATCCCCGAGTCCCGGCCCTCGGTCTTAAAACAGGTTAACATTAAAAGTAACTCTCGCTTGATTCATTGGGATTGTTTCACTTAAATGTGTATTAAGCAGCACAGCAGCAGGAAGTAAACTCTAATTAGATCAGTAGCACTTAAGTTTCTGATGGATGTGTTTTTAGGATCTGTGAGGGAAACATTTAAACCGACTCAAATTTTCAAGCCGCTTCGAAGGAAAATGTCAAAACGAAATTGGAGTCTCTATCCTTAGCACATTTGCTTGGAAACAAGGACCATCGAAATCCGCAGGGCTTCTAGAAAATGTGTGCGGTGAAAGTGTTTGGGGACAAATTGCGTCGTGGGCGTGTAAAAGCTGCACATCTGAAATATAAATACCTAGGCATAATACTAGTACTTTGGTGCTATGCATTACAGCTATTTTAATACAGAACAGAAAGAGTTTTTTTAAATTAAAAAATCACGTGCTTTCTGGGTGTGTGTCCCCCCCCTTTTAATCTCCGAGAAAACATGTTTTTCTTTCAAGCGTACATTTCAATTTTTTGTGTCAAGGTCCTGCAGCATGATGTTTTATCTAAATCAAGCAGTCCAGCCCAGATGGAGAGGGGATCCCCTCCCCCCTCGTTAGGAAAGGACCCCCTTGAGTAAGTCTGGAAGCCCCTTGACCCTGGCACTATGGGAGCTCCAGCAGGAAAAAGTAAACGAACCTCTTTCCTTTTTGCTTCCCATCTCTGCGAGGCGATGTCTCTTATCAGGATAGCCAGCCCTTGTGCGGTCGCGTTGCAGTGTCGAGGGGGTGGTGGTGGTGGCGTGGGCGCCATGATTTGTGCATTTATTTATTTATTTGCAAAAGGGAAAGTGATGAGTGGTGGGAAAGTCGTTGGGGGGGAACGGGAGTTAATAGTTTCGGTTGAACGGGCTGAGTGAAACCCTCTGACTGTCACACACCGCTCATTAACTCCCTTCCCTGCGCACTCGGATCGCATACCAGAGGCAAGGAAGAGGCTGCGTGTTTTGTTTTGGGTTTTTTTGCTACCCCTTTTTAGCGCTGCATTAATTTAGAAATGGTCCGTCCTTCCCCCCACCAATCCCCAGAAGCAAAGCTCTGCTCCGCCCGGGCGCGAGTGGGAAACCGGGCCGAAGGCAACCAGGGCACTTCGGCCCCTTTGGCCCATCAGATGTTGATGCAAAAGAGGAAAATAATGCACGATCAAGTGCGCTTTATGTTGGCACACGTATAAGACCCTGAGGTCTCTGCTCCTCCTTCCCTCTTTGCAAACTGGCGGTGCAGAGGCCTACAGCTGCCATTGGAGAAATCAAGGAAGCCTTTTGCGCCCAGGAGCGCTTCTATCCAAACTGGTTACCCCTGCAGACTCATAACCCAGCCTCACGATCCTCTATTTTTTGAAATACAAAAACAAAAGACGATGCCTTTAAAGAAGGGGGGGGGGAATCAGATTATTTTCACTTCCCTCCCCGGGCTTGTTAATAGGTCGCAAGGCGCAATTCGGGGATAGAGAACCGGTAGCTTTTTTTTTCCGACCAGGCATTTGAAATAAAGCTCGGTTAAGCTCTTGTGAGCATCTTCCAACCGGATTATTATTGTGTTTTTTTAGAAGAAAGTATCTGGGGATGCCTAGAAAGGAGCATCTGAAGGCTTTATTTCTTTTCTTTCGAAAATTGCCTTGTGAGAGCGAGCGGGACTAACAGATGTGGCCGAGCCCCAGCCCGTCCCAGAAGCCCGTTTAAATGCTTAACTCCCAATTGGATTTTAGGGCCGCTTTTATTTTTCTCGAAGTATCACATTTCCCACACTCCTTTCGGGAGGCTGCAGGGACGTTCCAAATGCAATAAGAAAGCGGAGCAAGGAAGAGCCGCCAAGATCCTGGGGCAGGAATGGCCGCGAAACTGCAGTGCTGGATGAGAGAAAGGCGGGGGGCGAAAGAGTAAGCCTCGCCTGCCTCCTCGAGCGAGCAGGGCAGTGCTTGCCAATGCTACTTCTGCGGGGCTAAAGCACCCCCCCAAAATAACCTCGACCCCAGATTAAGGTCCGGCTGCCTGCTGGAAGCCTGGGAGCTGAATCCCATGTGGGAGATCCTCGGGGCAGCGCCCTGTGGCGCTTGCCTGTCGCAGAAAACATCCCCGAGCGAAGTGGCTCTTCCAATGGACTCCCAATGGGGCGGGCGGGTGTTTCCCCTTGCAGAAAAGCGCCCAGCTGGCCCCTTGGTCAGGGCGCGCGGCTACTACTCGCCTTTCCCTGAAGGCCGTCTGGGAGAGACCCTGAAGGTGTCCCTCTTGGGTGGCGCCTTGGCCAGCTGAAAGGGATCTGCGAGAGAGGAGGAGGGAGGGGGTATTCCGAGCCTGGAGCGCTTGGCGTCGAGGGGCGACGGGGGAAGTGTTGCTTTTCTCTCTTTCAATTATCTTGATTAATGAGTTGTCGCTGAGGGAAGAAAAATAAGCGCAGCAGCACCGGGGAGGGCCAAGGCGGGCGGCGCGGGCAACCCCACCAAGGAGAGCCACCAGCCCCTCCTTTCCTCGCCTCCCGCGTTGGACCTTTGCTTCCCCGCCCATGGAGACCCCTCTGCTCCCCTCCCCCTGACTAACCCCCGCCAGGCCAACCTCAGCCGACGACTTCCAAGGCCTGGGAAAAGGCGCTATACCAGTTCAGGGCCTCGCCATTGAAACCTCGTGGACACTTCCGACGGAGCCGGTGGAACTGACTTCCAATGGCGAGGAGGATCCCAGGCGCTGACCCCCCCCCCACTCCTGTATAATCTGTAGATGCGACGAAAGAAACAGCCCCCAAGTTGTAATTGTTCTGGCCCTTTCATTCAGCAATGACCGGCCCTGTTCGGTTGGCGTTTTATACCCCCTTTGCCCTCCTGAGATGATGGGTGTCTCGGGCAAGCGCGCCAATTCGAGGCCCAGGCTGCGATCCTGGGCTCACCTGCTTAAAAGCAAGCTCCGCCAAGGCGAACGAGCCCTCCACCTATGTTTCCTCGGAAGTCACGTCCATTAATTTGAACCGGATTTCTCTTCCATGAAAGCATGGGCCAGGTCATCGGCCTTACCCGTAGGTGGAGTTGCTTACTTGAGAGCAAGCCCCCTTGTAGTCAATGAGACCCCTATTTATTACATAATAGGATCCTTTGGTGGGAAATGCACTGGATCGGGCTGCGCGCGTTTGGAAGTGTTTCAAGATGGGGCATCGGCATCTTCATTCAGTCTTACAACCCAGGCCAGCTTCTGAAAGGATTGCTGGTGGTAGGTAGCTGTGATCCATAATACAGCCAAATTCAAAGCAGCTGCCATCGTGCTGGTTGGACCTCGTGTGCCCTTTGCATGGTGGAAGGAAGTTAAATCGACTCAATGAGCCTTACTCTCGTGTAATGTGGGATCGGGGCCCCCTCCGTTTTCACTGGTTAAATGAGTCGGGAGCCATGTTAGATGCACTGTGCTCGCACATATTTCCCTGTGAAGCGAGGGAATCAGCGAGTATTTATCACTTTCCCCTCTCCGCCCCCTCCCCCGCAAGCCCCTGACATGACTTATCGCTTCTTCAGACATCATGAGCTCTTAAAGAGCCTCCTGCTCCCCACCTAGGCGCATAAAAAGTCCATTCGAACAAGCAGGATCGCAGCCAAACGCCTTAAAAAAAATCTATTTGTGAAGCTCGCTCATGTTGGACGGGAGTCAGTAGCTCGCTTGTAAGGGCGCGCGAACTTCCCTGCTTACACCACCACTGTGTGCGCTATGGCAAGGACGCAGAAACCGCACACCAAAGCAGCCCCCGCTTCCAAACGGCTCCTGTCCTGAGCCTCCAGCCTTGCAGGACACCCGCTTCGAGGGTTAAGTGGCCGGCACATCGCGCTCCTCCTGGGTCGTTTCAAAAATATGGACTTTGTAGTCAGTTCTGTCATCAGTACAACTCGCATTCAGAGAAATGATGGACCTGGGATCCCCCCGCCGCCGCCGCTTTCAAAGATTCTAGTCCTCGTGACCTTGCACGCAGACGCAGCCCTTGCCAGGAAACTCGGCTTTGATTTCTTGATCCATCTACGATACTGGAAAGAAAGAGTCACTCTGCCTAAACCAATTGCGGAGTGTGTGTGTTTCAGGGGTCCGTGCGCTTGGCCGGCTTAATTGCTATTTGATATTTTCAGGTGATATTTTATTTGCGTTGGCCTCTTCCAGGTAATGCCGTTCCCTCCCAAAGTTGCTTGCATTTCTGAACATTATATATGATTCCGCCGGTTTGGGGCCCGCTTCACCAGCGAGATCAATTCGGAGTCTGAATTATTCGCCGCTCTAACTACAGCCCTCTCATTCGGGTCCCCTAATTAGTTATCCTGGTTGCGCATTATTGTTGTGAATGTTGTTTAATTCTACTGTACTTCGTCTTAAGGGGCCTGCAACTGTACTAAAACCAGGCCCCTCTTGTCAAATCCACGTGTAGACGCTGCCCTTGCAATAACCTGCTTCTTGTTTTGTTTCTGGTCCCCTCCCTCCCTCTGTCCCTGCTCAGGACCTGCGCCCGTGCGTGCGCCCCGAGGAGCCGCGGGTCGCCTCCGGCCCTCCACGGCCAGGCCCGGCCGCTGGGACGATGGGGAGCAAAGCGCTGCCGGCGCCGATCCCGCTGCACCCGTCTCTGCAGCTGACCAACTACTCCTTCCTCCAGGCCGTCAACACCTTCCCGGCCGCCGTGGACCACCTGCAAGGCCTGTACGGCCTGAGCGCCGTGCACACGATGCACATGAACCACTGGACGCTGGGCTGCTACGCCGCGGCCGCCGCCACGGCCGGAGGCGGCGGCCCGGCCGAGATCAGCCGCTGCTCGGCGCTGAGCGAGATGGCGGCGGCGCAGGGCCTGGTGGAGCGCTTCCCCTTCCCGGCGCTGCCCTTCGCCACGCACCTCTTCCACCCCAAGCAGGCGGCCGCCATCGCGCACGTCCTGCCGGCGCTGCGCAAGGAGCGCCCGCGCTTTGACTTCGCCAACCTGGCGGCGGCGGCCACGCAGGAGGACCCGCCCAAGGCGCACCAGGCCGCGGCGGCGGCGCACGGCGAGCTGGCCAAGCTGAGCGGCCCCCTGTCGGCGGCGCTGGGCAAGCTCTCCCCGGACCGGAAGCCGGCGCGCGGCAGGCTGCCTTCCAAGACCAAGAAGGAGTTCATCTGCAAGTTCTGCGGGCGCCACTTCACCAAGTCCTACAACCTGCTCATCCACGAGAGGACCCACACGGACGAGCGGCCCTACACGTGCGACATCTGCCACAAGGCCTTCCGGAGGCAGGACCACCTCCGCGACCACAGGTCAGCTCCGCTGGAGATTCAAAAGGGGGACTGTTGGGCTACTGCCCTCGCTCCAGCCTCTTTGGAGAAAAGGGTGCCCACGGGGTTATGCCATGCAGGATCCAGCCACTCCCCAACCCTCCATTTCCCTGGGAAATTAAGCCTTATGATGGATGGCCTAGTGGTGAGGTTGAGGTGCCAACCAGCAAGTCCTGGGCTCCAGTTTCCCCCTAAACCCACTTAGATAGGCCTAGAGGAGAAAGGACTGTTTCTCAGCCTCCTGTATGCAATAGGGAGGTGGTTGGTGTTGTTAGAATGCTGCCCTAACTAACAGGGCAGTTCTCAATATGTAGGAGGGGCGCCGGTTGGATTTATTTCCCAGGGAACAAGGTTGGGACTGGGAGTGTTGGGTTGATTTGCATAGAATCAAGTGACGTTGATCAGAAGCAATTTTCTTCCACTTCAGTGGGCCCAACTGAGGGTGAGGGGTGCCTTCAAGGTGGTTGGCTTTCATGACACTTCTTTCCAGGGCTCTGCATCTGATCCGTACCTCCTGATGGCATTTCCAATCTTTTCCCTTTTGCTTTCTTTTCTAGTCTGTAGGATTTGATAAAGGCTTGGTGATCCCAGCAAAAAAGCAACAACAAACTATTTTACCTCTGTAGAAATAACATTTGATAGAAGTCCAGTAAGGAAGCTGCAGAAAAAATTCAGTAGATTTATAGCCTAGCAAATGTGGATCAAAACTCAAAGGGGAGGGGCAGAGAGAAGGCAGTATGTTCCTTGGAATGAGTATTTCCTAACACTAATGGGATGTTTGTTCTTTTCTGTCCCATACATGCCAGAGAAACAACATTTACAATGTGTTTGTAGCAGTGTACAAATGGCCCTTTTCCTCTGTTGCTTGCTCTGAGAAGCTCAAGGGCTTTCTGCCTTTTCTCATCCCATCAAACGATAATGAACTGTGGGCCAGATCCTGTGGGGCTCTATAAACTTAGTAAGGCAAAATTCCAGCTGACCTCAGCTGGAACAAGTGGGACCACAGCCTTTACATGTTCACCTGAAAGCAAGTCCCAGTGCACACATGTGGAAGATTGCATACTTACATAGGACTTTTGTGCATTGCTACTCAGAAGTAAGTTCCACTGTTCTCAGTAGAACATACACTGTAGTAAGTGTGTTTAGGATTGTCTCCTTAATTTGTTAGCAGAAAAGGGCAATGAAGCGCTTTGGAGAAACTACTGTCAAGTGGCTGCAGAAAACAACCTCTGAAAAGAAAATTGGAAAAGTAGATTTCAGTGTTGAGTTAGGCTTAGGCTGCAACCGTTTACCCTTACCTGGAAGGAAGCTTCATTGACCTCAGTGAGACTTACTTCTGAGTCAACATTTATAGCATTGTCCCATTAGTATAATTTCCCCCCAGATACTTGAGCTACCCAGAGACTACTGCTAACTGTTATGGCTCTTTCTGTGTCTACACATACTGATTCCAAATGCCTGTATTGGCTTTTAGGTATATCCATTCCAAAGAAAAACCGTTCAAATGTCAGGAATGTGGGAAAGGATTTTGCCAGTCCAGGACTCTAGCAGTTCATAAAACTTTACACATGCAGGTAAGGTTAGATCCATATTGCTCTAGACAGTTTATTTTTATCTTAATTCTGTTTCAACTCTTTATACATAGCAATATTCATTATGAATAAGTAAAGACATGTAACTGTACCAGAGGAGTGGTGTTGATGGTTATTTAAATTAGATAATTTATCCACTACTGACCTCCACTTCGTTTCATTGTGCAGAAAATATGACACAGTCTGAACTTTTATTTCAGTTGTTCAGAGTCATTTAATTCATTTTTGGGGGGTGTAAATTGTCTTGACTCATTCTTTATGGTAAAGAAAATAAGCACACTGGGATCTTAGAAGGATTAAAGAAGCCTGCAGAAGTTGTTTATGGTTGTGTTCCAATGCACAATTACTTGAGAGTAAGTCACGTTGAATTTAACAGGATTTTATTCTGAGTAAACGTGTGTTGGTTTGAACATCAGTTCATTTAAGACTTGCATATTCCATAGCTGGAAAAGATTCTTTGGGAAGTCTGACACTTCTGAAGCAGATGAAATGTATGCTCTGTTTTTAACAGCTCAGATTAAAAAAGACTTGCTTTGTGGAAAGCTTTTCACTGATAGAGATGATGCAAGTATCCCTGGGAAGCTGGGTGGATTAGCAAGAAGCATTTTTCAGTAGATCCTAGAGATGGGGAAATGTGATGAAGTGAGGATTGTCCTTGACAGGCAAGAAGATATATCCCTGCTGTTAAGGCTGTAATCTTAAGCACACTTACTGGGGAGTTAGTTCCAGTGAGCTCAGCTGGACTGACTTCCGACTAAATGTCTATAAGGATCAGGCTGCAAAGAATTGTGATCTTGTACCTACAGCAGATACATGAGCTACCCCTGCCACCCCCCCAAATGCATTTACTGGGAAGTAAACTGTTAATAAGTTCAGTAGAACTTGTCTTCAAGTAGGGCTGAACTCCTAAGCATACTTGTTTCCTCCCTCTTTGTTTATTTTTATCTTCATAACAACCTTGTGCAGTAGGTTAGCTAGAGATATAGGGGATTGGCAGAAGTTCACCTGGTGAGCTTTCTGGCCGAAGAAGAATACGAATCCACATCTCGCTGGTCCAATCCAAGCTTATATGTACTATCCCTGACAAGCTCTCTATTTTATTTTTAGAGACCTACTTCCAGTTAAATGTGCTTATGACTGGGCAGCAAGCATGCTAGGATCCTCACCTTACTTTCAGGACTCTAATCATCTTCAAATTTATGGATATTTACTTTGGAGTAAATCCCACTGAATGCCATAGGATTTACCTCTAAGTAAACACACATAGGATCAGGCTACAAATGCACATACAGCCTAATCCTGTTTTGGGTTTATTTGTTGTTGTTTTTTAAAATAACTAAGAAGTGAACATTGTTTTCCGTGGTGTTTACTGCCCATTTAAATGTGCCTAGAATTGCAGCCTTATGTGGAAACCACTTCCATGGCATTTAGGCCTGAGAAGGGGCACTTAGGATTTGTGAAGATTTATTTCCCGCTATGGCATGGGTGTTTTGAAGGGTAACGAAACTGGGGAGGGTGTGTGCATATAACAAGAGACGTTTTGAGAAACTCAGTAAACCAGGTAGTTTGTAAAGGGTTTAATCCTTTGCTTGCTTCAAATCTGAACAGGAATCTCCACACAAATGCCCCACATGTGGAAGAACCTTTAATCAAAGAAGTAACCTGAAAACTCACCTTCTCACCCATACAGACATCAAGCCCTACAACTGTGAGCAGTGCGGCAAAGTGTTCAGGCGAAACTGTGATCTGCGGAGGCACAGTCTAACTCACACCCCGCGGCAGGACTTCTAGAACCCTCCACAGGGAGCTAACTCTGGCTCAAAGGACTTGAACTGTAGAGAAATCTTTAAGCCCATGCACATGTGGACAGATGTATGCAGGGCCCCATCCTCTCTCCCTTGGCTCCTGCCAAAAGCAGCTGGGGTGGGCAGCACAGGGGAAGTGACAGCAGCCCCAAGCTGCTTTCTTCGGCCCAAGAGCACCTCTTGTAGATAATAACATCGCAGCTCATTTTAGAGCTCTGTACAGAAACTATGGCGTCATGTGTGTTTGTGTACTTCCTTTTTTTTTTTTGTCTTACCAAATGCACATTGGTAACAAGGACAACGAGAGTGAAATAATATTTTTAAAAAGTGTATTGCAAAGTAAACCAGTTTCCTCCCCCCCCCCCAACTCTCTCACGTTTGATAATTAATGATTCCACGGACAGTGTGGTTATTCAGTCCTTCTTTCCGTGTTGGTTAAAAAGCAGGAGAGTACGGTAACTGAAAGGTAAATGGCGTTTCTACTTAAGCTGGGTTGTTTGGCTTCTTTTTTTTGTAAGAACGGTTTTGATTTCTAAATATCGTCTGTACGTTTGTAAAAGGGATCTACATTTTCAAGTGTTTTAATGGTGCAATCCTTTGCATGTTTATTCAGAAGTGAACTATTATTAAGAACAGTTGGACCTCAAGATCAGTTTAATAGTACACCTCAAGACATGAATCCTCTTGAGTTAAGCGCACTTGTGTTATATAGGATTTAATTTTAGGTAATGGATTTAAAGGTGCATATTGGGCACTAAGCCTCATTGAGCAAATATACAGGGGAAAACACTGCAGAACTGCCATTTCTTTACTTGAGAAGACATTTTACAAGCGTGCATACGCACAAAACATTTAAAGTACACCCCAAAGAATTCTGGGGACTGTAGTTTTTAAGGGTGCTGGACTTTGTAGCCCTGTGAAGGGCTAAACTACAGTTCCCATGAGTCTTATTTTTTGGGGGGGCGTTAAATGTATGGTATGAATGGCACGCATAGGGCCAGGCTGCATTAAATCTGTAATGCAAAAAGCAAGCAAACCGGGTAGCTTTCCTTAAAACGTTAGCACGTTTACCTATATATTTCCTCTCCTACTATTCCCCATGCAAAGCTGAGAGAAAGAGAAACGGCAGGACGGGTGGTGGGCTGGCTGGGAAAGGCTTCAGAATCCTAAACCCTGAAGTTATTTATTAGTAACTTATTGGCAATCGAGCCTCAGAAGCAATAATCAGCTCTTCTCTACAGATTGCCTGAGATAGCGCCCCTGCTTAGACTTTGAACGCGGGCGGCGATTTGCCCAGTTTGAGACAGGGACTTTACACCGCCCAAGACGAGGCAGCGGGCCTGGCAGCTCCCTCGAAAACAAATACAGCGCGGTGGGGTGGGGAGGAAGGACCCTGCCCCCTCCAACCCTCCAGGCAGTCGAGCGGGGCTCCGCGGGGCCGCATCCGACGAGGCTGCCCAGGGGGAGCACGCGGGAGCCACACGATCGCCAAGGCGCAGCAGCGGTGCTCGCGCAGAGCGCACGGGGTTTGCCGTGGGGAAAGGGAGCCCGTTTCCAAAAACGAGGATCGGGGCGGAGGGAATCGGCGATCACGAAGCGGAGGAAGGGATGCAAAGCGAGCACAACGGCAGCTGCCGAGGGAAGCCAAGCTGACAGCTCCGGGCAAACGCCTCTAGGCGGAAGGCTGCCAAGATGCGCTCTGGCCGGCTTCCCGCGCTGGGAAACACGCGGCGGCGGTGGAGAGAGAGCTCGAGGGAGCCTCGGCTCTGCCCGGGAAAGGCGGAGAGGTGGAGGGTCTGGTTGCTAATGGGTAGATCTGGGTTGTTATCGAAGGTGAGTTTTCTGAGGCGGGTCCTTCTATATTCCTAAGAATAGATTCGGTTGCACTGCATAGCATTTCCCCCTAAAACATGTGCTGCGGTTACTTGTTCCAGCAACTATAGTATAGCAAAGTTATCAATACAGGCCTAGACATGGGCGCAGCCAGGGGGAGCAGTCCTTTTGTTAGAGGGGGAGAGCCTCAGTTAGCTATTTATTTTTTAATATATATATATATTACTTGGGGGGTAGCTGCTCCTCCCTGCCCCCCCCTACACTCATGGGCCCAGAAGCCCCCTGTGGAAGGGAGGGGTAACCAAAGCAGCTGTGTTGGATCTGGGTGCCAAATTTAAGGGCCTCACAGCCTGGATGTCCCCAAATGACCATCCAGAGAGCGACCAATGTTGGGGGCAGAAGCATCCAGGCCCCACATAAGTACCTGGACTGGCATCTGGGCACGTGGGCCTACGCTGATTGGCACAGCATCTTTTTTCTAAAAAATAAATCCCACATTTTATAGTTGGGTGGGGTTGATGGCCATGTCTCACTCTGACCAGGCTAACAGATGCCTATTTTATAATTTTTATTTTAAATGCACACAAAGTGGTTATTATTCTCAAGTGAATGTGCTTTTTACCAGATGCAGAAGCAAACCCCATTTTGTTCAGGATGGTGCTATGATTTAAGCGAGTTTAAAAGGAGAAACTCCATGTGTTCAGAGTATTCCCCACCCCATCACGGTTGGCAAACTTTTTTATTTGCTCTAATGTATCAGGAATGCAGAAGCAGCTGTAAAACATGAAGTGATGGAGGAAGTAGAGTAATGTTAATTTTGTGCTTCACAACCAAAATAATACACGTAAAGGAGGGAAAGGTTGTAAGACCACTGAGTCTGGGGACTAAAATTTCTGAGCTGTATGGGAGGCTGGGGGAAGGCCAAAGGGATTTGGGCCTTTGACATGCATATGTAAACTCATCTGACATATGTATAACCATATAGGTCTACTCTACACATTCTGAAGTGGCAGCAAGAAGGGATTGCTACCTATATACATGAAGCTGCCTCATCCTGAGTCAGGCCATTGGACCATCAAGTGGATTGTCTACACTGAAAATTGAAACTGGAGTTTTTTCCAATCCCACCTGGACATGCTGGCTGAAAAACCAGGGACCTTCTGCACACAAATTATGCATTCTCCAACTGAGCTAATGCTTATCTGTTTTTTTCCTTTAAAAAAAAATTCTCTGAAACTCGAAATCTCGCACAACGATGAAGCAGGATAGAATACACGTCTCCCTAGTCTGATATGTTTTTGCTTTCAGATTTTTAGAGTGTGGTGGTGGTCATGTAAAGTATGGGAGCATATAAAAATGGCACACACACACACACACAACTGCAGTCTCAAAAAATGCTAAGTGTTCTGCCACCTCATTCTGCTGCAGGTGTAGACCAGGGCCCAGTGTGAAGAACCACTGAGTTGTCCCAAAATCTAGGTGCTTCTGTGAAACGATGCCATGAGATCTGAAAGACATCAGTATGTGACATTGCTGCAAATTGGTGAGGATAAGATGTGGTTACTCAGTAATGAGGGGGGAGGCTATTCACGTGCTCAGAATACTGTATTATGACTTCACATGCTCCAAAGCTGAGCCATAGTGTGGAAAAAGAAAGGCTGGCTTGGAGCCCTGTCTCAGATTAAGTATAATAGTCACAGGGTCAGTAAAATGTTACAAGCCAATGTTCCCAAGGTGGGGTTTCAGCTTTGGCGTGACACACTCAGAAGCTCATATAGTAGCTACATAACTGACACTGCTTTCTCCCTGCAAGTGCATTATTTTACAGAGTGACCCTGCAAACACTACCACTGTTGCCAGTGAATATGTTTGCCGTATCTCCATATTATAGTTTTAACCCAAACGTGTGAAGCATTTTACATTTACACTTTAAAAACTTAAGCAGGAACCCCAAGGCAACTCTTTCCCTCCACACCCAACATTTCAGACCACATTTACTTATTTCTTAGGTGCTATATAGAAGACATTAAAGGTAAGCACAACAATATCACTTAAAATGCAATGTGTTGGGACTGTTTAATCCTGGATATAGTCAGCCTTTGAACGTTGGCCATTGAAATCTCTTCTTTGCCCATGAAAACATCAAAGAATATCGTTGCATCCAAACTAAGCTGCTCTGTAGTTCCACTGAAATCAACAGGAGTAGACTCTGTGACAGCTAAATTGTCAGAAAACGTGATGAACAATCTGGATCCAACAGATTTCTCCTCCTTCACTAATCTAGTTCTCTCCCTCTCTGTAGATATTGATTCCTATGTTCAGCCTGCATTTGAGGAGTTAATAAATATAATGGTATAAAAGAGAAGGAACATTTGTACTCAATATCTTCTTTAGCGTGGGTGTTATGTAATAGCCTTGAGGACAGACTTGTATACTTGGCAAAGCACCTTGACACGAGCAGAATGGAGCTGTCTTCTCTGTGCAGTTTGCTGTTTCATTTACAACACTAGGTTTACAAGGCTTATGTTTGTAATGCTGACCTAAACATTTAAAACTCACACAAGACCATTCAAGTGCCCTTTGCTAAAAATATTCACACAGCTGGGAGCAGCAGTTCTATGAAGCGCGAAGAATGGGCCACTCATCCCCTGTAAAATAAATTTTTTGCATAATCCTAAAATATGGACCTTTAGAATACATGTTACCAATTTTAATCACAATTGTATGCTATACGGGGAGACAGGTAGCAGAGCATTTCCTTCAGCATCCCTGGTAAAAATGGAGGGCAGGACCCAAATCTGATGATGGAAAATTATTACTATTATTTGCCCACACTTTACACTAAGGTCCCCGGATAGGTTACAACATCTTGGGGGGGGGTATTTTCAGCCCCCAGAAATGGGTGAGAAATGTTGGGTGGACCTGGAATGTTTTGAATTTGGAATAGGGAAGGAGAGTCTCACTATGGGAACAAACAGCAGTGGTTTCGTCTCCCCACCTAAAAAAATGTATAAAATATATATTTGTTGCTCCCTGTGATAGTGGCAGCTGAAGAGTTCTTCTCAGCAGTCACCAAGAAAAGCTATGCAAAAAATGCATTTTAACATTTTTTTCGAGAAAGGAAAGCACTGTCCCCTGCTGCTAAAATTTCCCACAAAACCAGAGGGGGTAGTCCCACTCCTTGACAATCTACAAATCCCACCCCTCAAGCCTGCCACTTTTTAGTATAGTGGTGTGATGGAGTAATTCATTTCAGCCCCAGTGCAGTCAGGGGGATTCCAGAGGAGTATTGGTACAGATTATGAAACATTTCACGGTGCTCCCCCTTTCTATTCTAATGCTCCATGAAAGTAACACATAGGGGAGCAGCTAAAACTCTTTAAGAAAAAGCAATCTGAAACTGACAAGTTTTAAAGGCATCCTTAAATGCTTATAAATAGGAGGCTAGGCACAATTAAGTGGAGAGGGGATTCCATAGCTATGGGGCCACCACAGGGAAGCTCCTGTCTCTCAGGCCTGCAAACTTCATTGATCTTACTAAATGTTGCATTGTCTTCAACAGGCAAGTAAGAGCAGATATTGCACAGCACATATGACAATGGAATGCTCATATATTCACTCAGGTTTCAGTTTAAACCACTTTAGAATGTCGGTAGGATGGCTGTTTTCCATGAAAGAAAACATCCTTGCACATAGAAAACTAATGTGTCACAGAGAGGGCTGGAGGGGGAGAGTGACTCAAACCTCTCTAGTTGATGTTTTGTGTTCTGAGGAGTTAGTCAGTTATATTATAGGAAACAGTATTCCATCAGGGAGCCACCACCTGGAATCTGAAATAGTACAACTAGACCCAAGTTTGCTATTTCAATGGGCTCAAGGATAGGACTGCACTAAGTCATGCTGTTTGAAAAATGCAGAGCAATTTGTCCTTGACAATCACTCCATAACCATGGAGAGCAGTCATCCGGGATGAATGGTGCAACCCGCCTTAACAAGTGCTTCCAGCTAATGGATGAAGCTAATTTTCTGTGTCCTGAAAGAGAGAGGTTAAAAATTAAGAACCAGAACAGCAGGCCTGCGGCTTTATCACACTGAAGTGAAAAAGAAAAGCAGTGACACAGGCTATCTCATAGCTGGATATAGAGTACCCAAACAGTGCAACTATACATGACAAGGAACCAAATCAGTCTCAAAAAGAATATATTGAACCGGTGGGCTATTGAATGAATTATCCAAACAGAGAAGCAGCATATCTACTTTAAATGTGAATTCAATACTATTAATTCTAAAGTGAGAAAGATTAGCAGCTGTAGCAGAATCACACTTCTGCCAAATTATAAAAAAAATAAAGTGAAGAAGTGTGCATGCACACTTCTGAAGAAGTGTGCATGCACACAAAAGCTCACACCAAGAACTAACTTAGTTGGTCTTTAAGGTGCTACTGGAAGGAAAAAAAATTTTTGTTTTAAAAAAAATAAAGGTACTGTATGAGTATCAAGGACCTTTAAAACCTCCTGCTGCTACAATTACAGCCCTACTAGACAATTTTCAAAAGAGATTTAGTTGGCCTCAAATCTGCTATCAGGCAAGTCAAGATTTCTTGCAGCAGATCTGGGGCACAATTAAAGGAGATAAAAGTTGTTGGTTCTGGGTGTGGAGTTGGTTAGATTTTCTGTCCCTGGAGTTGAAGCACCTCCTGCTTGGCCCTTTTGGAATGTCACATTCTTTGAGCTGGAAGCCTTCCTCTGTAATCTGAAGCGTGCTGCAAGCTGTGGTTGCTCAGTGATGACAGGAAATGCATTCTGCCCATGTTTAGAAACACACTTTTCTGAACTACCGCTGTGTAGTCTGGTATCTAGTTTTCAGCCTAAAAGTTTCTCCTCTTCCCTGCTCCACTGAAACACACATTTAACAGCAGGCATTCTGAACCAGCAGGCCAAGTGAAGTTTTATTTTTTCCTCCAAATTCTTCACATCTCTTTGGACCAAACTCTCTTACAATTCAGTGGATCAAAACATGAGTTTGATAGCTTACTCAGCATGATGCCTGTGTCATTTTAGATCGCTTCTCACACTGTGGGCAATATAAATGACATGAATTTGTTAGGACAGTGGTTTTCAGTCTCTGGTCAATGGATCAGGGCCAGCCCACAGACTGCTTGTTGCTGGCAGTAGAGGACTCACAGTTTTTTGCTGCCAGATGGAAACTTCACTTCTTTCTCATTTCTGTACAGTATTCTAGTACCAGAGATCAAGCACTCAATATCCTAGCACTGGGAATCTGAACCAGCCTCTATTGATTGGCTGGACTGCAGCAACACGTTTTCTCTCATTAAAGAGGACCACTGCTGTATGGGGAGAGTGTCTAAGATAGGGATGGTTGACTATGTCAATTTCAGTTTCTAGTTATTCTACACTTAAGTTCAGAATAATTTTTGCATCAGTTTGTGATTTTTATACCAAAAAAAAGAGAACTGGCACAAAAGTTCATACACATTTTCCTGTGCATTTCTCAGCAGACCAATAAGTGAGGGAAGGATTCACTGAGGCCAGGAAGCCTGAAAAACACAGTCATATTTCAATGCCAATGAAGAATCATATCCAGTCCTCGTCCTACTCAGACTAGACCCATTGAAATGAATGAACATGACTACCTTAGCTTAATTAATCTTAGTAAGTCTACTCTAAGTGAAACTTAGTTGGATACAATCCAAAGGCATTATGGCTGCAACCCTATCTTCCTTTACCTGGGAGAAAGTCCCACTGAACTCAATGGCGATTGCTTCCAAGTAGCCATTATAGGACTGGACTGTTTAAGGCTTACAGAGATAAATGATGGAACTTGGCTGGAATTCCTACTGGAATAGGATACTAACACCTTTTGCCTACTGTCATTTTACATTGAGACCTCAATAAAACTCCACTGCTTAAGCACCACCATTTAGAGCAATGCTTTTTTGACATTGAATGCACTGGGTTGCAAAAATATGGTAATATCCTTGTTGCTCATTTAAAGAAAATGGCTTCTGTCTCAAGCTTCAGTAGCTCTTAATTATGAGGTTAAAAGGTCTCGTCATTTTCCAGTAGTGGGAAACCTTTAATGTTCTGTATGTACACATAAGTGAATGGGGCTGAGTGATTTTATTTAAAAAAGAGAGGAAAGGTAGCATTTTTCTTAAGAAAAAAATAATCTGTGGTGGTTTACAAGGTGCAATCACTTGACTTGTCAACCGACATCCTTTGGAGCATTACTCGCTTGGTGAAAGGGTCAGGATCATTGCCCCAGGTGTTTGGAAGGTGCTTCAAGGTGTGTCAGCATATTCATGTCAATTCTGCACCTCTCTGGCATGGATTGAAAAGTACAGTTTCAAAATCTCCCCGTGACCCATTATCTATGGATCACTGATAAGAGAGAATGCAATTGCTCTTGTCTGTCATATTCATACAAGTTTGCCTCTGTGCAAAGCAATGCAGCTGCATTTCAACCTTGTATCTGGAGCTTCAAAGCTAGGGCAGAAACGTGTGAATTTATTTACAGACTGTGCATTAAGCAGTTTCACTTACATTATGCAATGTTTAGACTAGCTGTTGCATAAGTAAGTAAAACAGACTCCAGCTCTAATCCTAAACATATAATTTATTTCTCACATGTGCCTCTGCTCCTTTTCCAGTGAACTCTGGGTGCTGCACACTTCGTTAATTTGTCTTATACTCTCAACACCTCAGGGAAGTAGGTTAAAGAGAAAAAGTAATAGTCACATGTCCAAGGCAATCTAGATTGCTCAAAGTGTAGTAGGGATTTCTCAGCTTCCTGGTTTCCAGGTTTACCCCTTCCTGGTCTACTGCTTTAACCTAAGGTTGGCCATATGTTGTTGGTTCCAGATGCTGCAGAACTACAACTCCCATCATCCCCCACCATTAGCCATGCTGTCTTGGGCTAATGGGAACTGGAGTCCGATGAATCTGGAGGGTGCCATGTTGGGTATCCCTGCTGTCACCAGTACTGTACACCACACCAGCATTAAATACTCACTTACTTGAAAATCTTATTCAATGGAATTGGGGCTGAATCACATGACCACCTCTGGCATGGTTACTACCTGTGTATGCTCACGGGTACCATGTGCTAAGATGGTCATGTAACTCCATGATGGTTCTCAAACCCTCTGGCAGATTGAGATGATGAGACCAACAGTGGATCCAATGGTCAAGAAGGCGGTTTCTGCACATGCTATAGAGGGAAGTGAGGGGCCGATGGGACTCGTCAACCTGGGAAGATAGCCCATCAAGGAAAAGGAAAACTGATCCTAAGCCTCCACTGCCTTGCAGGACATATTCGGGAAAAGAAAAGGCTAAGGAATAAACCCTGCAGAAATTTGGAGCAGAGTTCCTATGATGTTTGGATGGCGCTTTGTACAATGTGCCTCCTTCCAGCAATTCCTGCAGCCAAGCTGGTGCCAAATGTCTTGCTCTGCTTTCCTTTGGACCACAAAGCCCAGGACCTCCACACACACTGCCTGGGTTTGTGCTCTGGAGAGGTCACTTTGGTGCTGCGAATGCAGTGGTTTGACTTCACTCCCAAAGGAGCACTTCATTTTCTCTAGAGAAAGATGGACGCCAGCAACAACTGGTGTCCAAACAACTCACTTATCGTTGACAGCTCTGCCTTCACTCATAGGCTAAAAACACAGACAGGTGACAGCAGTCAGGCTGGCTCATCTCGCAGTAATCACTTAGAATAGTATCTACATTATACCCGCCTTTCAGGAGCCCAGCTCAATAGCATTAAGAAGGCTTTTCCGTGGGAATTCCTGGGCCACCTCCCTGCGTAGTACCAGGAAATATATTCAGTGCTTACCATGCCAATGATGTTTGTGTGACCCATCTCTTCTTCCCATGCAGTTAGTTAGGATCTAGCTATTGTTCCAGTGTGCCAACCATCTATGATCATGCTTCACTGCTTCCTTTGAGAGATTGAACCACTGATAAGCTGCACTTGTTACAGTAGTGTTGACAAACATCTTCCTTCAGCCCCATGCTAGTAGTGAACAAAATTCAAGCCCACTTTTGACCAACTTGTTTGGTGGCTCCACCTCTTCAAGACTGCTGATATTAGCATTTTCCTTTTACCCGGCTTTTTTTCCACACTTTCCACGACTCTGAAATGTCTTGTTTTATTTGTTGCTACTCCTTTTGCTGCACACTGCTATTTTGCATTTTGCCTTATAGTGACACATCTTGATTTATTGCTCTTGATTGTCGTCAGACACCTTGTGCACCTCAGATTGGAATAACAGCCTCTAGACATGTAAGAAAAATAAAAAATAAAAAGTTGTATAAGGATGAAATGGCAGCAACAGCAGGTAATTGCCTTCAAGCTTCATAACCGGAACACTTCTACTCTGTGGATAAAAAGTCATATCACTGAATACCTTGCACTGTCAGAAATGCATATAGAAACTCTGGCCACATCTAAGCAAGGCCCATTGAATCACTCAGCTTCTTTGGTCTCTTCACTACAAGGTGCCAAGTTGCCCCACTCTGGCTGCAATCCTGTGCACACTTACCTGGGAGTAAGCACCATTGAACACCCAGTGGGACTTACTTTCAAGTAAGCATTCAAAATAATTGGACTGCACAACTTGATTGCTGGTAGCAATAAAGAGCCATGATGTCAGTGTACAGATCTATGTAAGCAGCTGCCTTTTAAAAGTCAGACTCCTTGTCAATTTCCCCATATTGTGTGCTTTCTTTGTGTTCCTCCTCTGCGAGAGGTCAGGAAAATGGCAGCATGAAAACAGGCCTTTTCTGCAGTGGCACCGTGCTTGTGGAATGCTTTCCCCAGGGAGGCTTGCCTGGTGCCTTTGTTCCATATCTTTAGGTGCCAGGTGAAAACATTCCTCTTCTCCGAGATCTTTGGCTATTTAAACAATCGATGGCTTTTTAAAGTGTGTGTGTGAGGGGTATTGTTTTTGTTTGTTACTATGGTATGTATTGTTGCATTTTTATATTGTAAATTGTCCTGTGATCCTTGGAATAAGGGTGGTATAGAAATTTAAACAACAACGATGATGATGCTTACTCTGACAGGCAGTATGTCTCTGTTGTCTTAGGCAACACCTGCAACCGTATCCTTTTAACTGGAGATACATGAAAGGGTGTGCTCTACCACAAAGCAATGGTCTCTCCTCAGCTTAACATAGGGGTTAGAATCCTCACTGTATTTGTTCTACCCGCCCCACATGGCAATCCTTGCTCTGATCCAGTACGATTCCTCATGGTGGGTGAATGGAGGTGGAACACTCACAGATATGTTGAGACCTGTGCTTTCAAAGCAATGTGTCTTGTATCAAAGGTGAAGTAGCTGAGGGCTAGACAGCAAACCTGGTGGGCCTCTTCTGTCAGGCACTTGCTGCAGGTGGATGAAACACGGCCCCGTGCTTCCATTCTCACCTTTTTACCTATTGTTTTTCATCCTATCTCTGCAGATCAGCTTTGATCAAATGTCCTAACATATTATTATAACACCTGCCTCTTCCTCATCTCTTTTTACATATTTTGCTGTGATTTGCCCCCCGCTCACTAGAATGAAAGTATTTAATTTTTAGCAGATACTAATGAATGCACAGTGTGATTAACAGTGCAATCCTATGTGTGTATACTCAGAAGTAAGTTCCATTGTTTTCAGTGCAGCTTGCTCCCCGGTTAAGTGTTCAATTTACAGGAGGTCAACTTGCAATCCTGCAGATGCTCATCAGGGAATAAACCTCAGTGAAAATAGCAGAAATTACTTCCAAGCATCGGTCATACTGTGCGGAGGCTTTCTCCAGCAAGGATTTTCTTTTCTTTTAAAGCACTTTTAGGGCTGATTTTTATCACCTGAGGTTCATCTCTATGTGCCTTCACCAAGGGAAATGTGGAGGGTGGCAACAAGAGAATGGGCCTTTTCAGTGGTGACTCCCTACTTAAGAAATGTTCTCCCCAGGGAGGCATGCTTGGTGCCATCACTGGCTACTTTTAGACACCATAACAACAACAACAACAACAACAACAACAACAATTTTATTATTTGTACCCTGCCCATCTGGGTTTCCCTAGCCACTCTAGGCGGCTTCCAACAGAATATAAAAACACTAACATCAAGCATGAAAAGCTTCCCTTCAGGTGTCTTTTGAGGCAAAGACATTTATCCAGGCAAAAGCATTCTCTTCAGCCAGGCTTTTGGCCTTTAACATAGAGGGTTTTAGATATTATGGTTCCTTTAATGTGTGGGATGTGTTAGACTGCCTTTTATGCATTGTTGTAGTTTTTATTTTATTTTTATTTTTTATATTATAACTCGCTTTGAGTTTACTCTTTGAAAATATGTGACTAATAACTATATGAAAGAGAAGTAAGCATAGCTGTCAACTTTTCCCTTTTCTTGCGAGGAATCCTATTTGGAATAAGGGAATTTCCCCTTGAGATGGATTGAAGAGTGGCAGCACTAGTGCTGGACCACCAGGAACAGGTCTGCCCCCCCCCACAAACCCTGAGAACCAATGACATCATAATAACCAGCAACCTTTGGGGTTGGCTATGCTGCTTCAATCAGAGAAAAGCTTCTGGCAGTCATCCTGGGTCCCACTTGGATCCCCTGGCACTCTGAGAAAGGAACATATAGGGGGCAAAAAATCTAGAGCTTTGCTCCACTTGATACAGCAAATCTACTCTCTAAAGGACTTTTTTAAAAGGAAAATCAGTTGTGGCCCCCCCCCCCTTCACCACCATTGCCATCGCCTGATAAACAGGAGGGGAAAGAGAGACTAGGGAGACCGACCAGGCAAGTTTTGAGGTGAAGTGAGGTAATGAGCAGGTCAGCTGGGACATCCAGGAATTTGGAGTCAACATGTAGACCACACCCAATTCTATCTCTTTGTTCTATCGGAGCTGGGAGAGGCGTGGCTGAGGCTCTTGGAGGCAGTCCCTGGAGATGGTGATGGGCTGCATGTGGGCCAATAAATTGAAGCTGAATCCTGAAATGACAGAGGTGTTATATTTCCTGAATTCTCAAGTCAGGGAGGTGGGGAGATGGCCTGTCCTGGAAGAATCAGGTCCGCAGATTGGGGGAGGTTCTGGATTCACTGGAGTCTCTGGTGTCCTCGGTGGCTAAGAGTGCCTTTTTCAGCTGTGTCCAGTTGGCCAGTTACTGTCCCTTTTGGACAAAAATGACTTCAAGTGGTCCCAAATGCAGCAGCTAGGTTACTGGCTGGGGGTTCTGTTTAGTACAGTACTAGCATAAACTCTGGCTCCATTGGTTGCCAATTAGTTTCTGGAGCCCAAATTAGTGTTTAAAGCCCTAAGCATCTGAAAAACCACTTATTTCCCTACAGAACCTCTCAGGTGTTAAGATAGACAGAGGTGGGCCCTCTTAGTAGTTCCACCATGCTCAAAAGCTCAAGGTGTGTAGGTGTGTGTGGCCTAGGAGAGGACATCACTGGCGGACATTGGGCTCTCAAATTTCAGCATTGCCCAATAATAATAATAATAATAATAATAATAATAATAATTTATTTATAACCCGCCGTCCCCAGCCAAGACCGGGCTCAGGGCAGCTAATACCAGGTATAAAAACAATTGATTAAAATACAACTTAAAAACAAGATTAAAATACAACATTAAAATGCAGCCTCATTTCAGTAGAAACTCAAATCAAAAACTTTTGGGGGATGAAACCGTCAAATCTTCACCAAGGCCAGCTATGCAGACTGGTCCTGTGTGGGCCAGAAAAAAGCCAGGGAAGTCCCCAATTAGAAATTCCATCACAGAAGGAGAAAGGAAAAAAGAAAGAGGGGGAGGGGATTAAGTTGATCCAAGCCAAAGGCCAGGCGGAACAACTCTGTCTTACAGGCCCTGCAGAAAGAAATCAGATCCTGCAGGGCCCTGGTTTCATGAGGCAGAGTGTTCCACCAGGCCGGAGCCAGAGTTGAAAAGGCCCTGGCTCTGGCTGAGGCTAATCTAACTTCCTTAGGTCCCGGGACCTCTAGGGTGTTACTATTTATGGACCTTAAGGTCCTCCGTGGGGCATACCGGGGGAGGCGGTCTCGTAGGTACGAGGGTCCTAGGCTGTGAAGGGCTTTAAAGGTCAAAACCAGCATCTTAAATCTGACCCTGTACTCCACCGGGAGCCAGTGCAGCTGGAAAAGCACTGGGTGAATATGCTCCCATGGCAGGGACCCCGTGAGGAGCCTCGCTGCTGCATTCTGCACCCGCTGGAGTTTCTGGGACAGCTTCAAGGGCAGCCCCGCATAGAGCGAATTACAGTAGTCAAGCCTGGAGGTGACCGTCGCATGGATCACTGTGGCCAGGTCGGGGCGGGAAAGGTAAGGGACCAACTGCAATACTGAAATTACTTCCCCCACCCCGGCTTCCACTCGTGCTCCATTCTACAGCATTGTTTACTGCCCCTTGCAGTGTGGTGCCCTGTGTAACCACACTAGCATTACCCTAAAACCACTTCTGAGGGTATTCCCTGTGGGAGCCCCTAAATTGTGAGACTCCCTCTGTATGGATGTACATCTGGCACCTTCACAAAACAACTTTTACCTTTGCCTTCCCGCCATTTGCTCTCACAAAATAACCCCTCCCGAACTGTATTCTCCCCACAGGAGAAGAAATTACAAGATTTCAGTCAGGTAAGTAGGAAGTTATAAAGTGTGTGTGTGTGTGGGGGGGAGAAGGGTACATTTTGAATGAGCAAGGAAATGGTTAAACAGATCCTTACCTCTACCATTATGAATTCAGCATCCCACAAGTGATTTCAATTTTTATTTTTATTTTTATTTTAAAAATAAATCTTGACAGGAGGAAAAACCACTGAACTGCCCATCACATGAAGTTCAGCCCTACATTTTTAGTTTTTATTGGCTTGTTCCATGTGCGTTTGTGTGGAACTTCAATTCCAGATAATCATGATACAAATACATTTCCTCACTGGAGTGAGGAAAATGAGTCAACTGAGATTTGAGGCAGCCTGTCTAACATTATTTTGATATGCAACAGGCCCAGAGTCCCTGTTTTTATTACCTGCAAAAGACTATCAGAGAAAGCATCAGCTATTCTTACACTTCTGAGGTTTGGCCCGTTCATTTGCTATTCCAGAAAAAGCAGTTAGATTGCAATTTCTCAATCACTACCTTCACAAGATGCTGCTTCAGAGGACTGTGCAGTTTCGTATGGGCTCCATCTTGGAAACATCTACACACGCTTTGCTGATGAGACCAAGGAAATACAAAGGAACAATTTGCATGATGAACAGTAGCTAAACAGGTGTACATGGGACCAGGATAAGACCATGTCAAAATTCTAATACATTTTTAAGAACAGGTGGTTGGGCTCCTACCTAAATCATCACAAGACCAAACTAGGCAGAACTTTAGCTCCATATTTGTGCCCTAAAGTCAGTGCTTTTTTTCCCTCTCTAAAAAAATGTTTAGGGGTACTCTCATTTTCCTACTCATATTGAAATACCGCCCCTCAATGAGGCCAAACTTAGATTCACAAAATGTTTAGGGGTATGTGTACCCCTGTGTCCCCTCCGGAAAAAAGCACTAAAGTGCAGGATTTTTAAAAACATAGATTGCCCGTGTGTGTGTGTGTGTGTGTGAGAGAGAGAGAGAGAGAGAGATCTGGATTAGGGGGGACTCTAGTATATGGCTCTAGTGTATGGCTACGTAGTTCCAATCTAGATCACACCTTTTGCACAGAAGAATAAAGGTAAAGGACCCCTGACAGTTAAGTCCAGTCGCGAACAACTCTGGGGTTGTGGCGCTCATCTCACTTTACTGGCCAAGGGAGCTGACATTTGTCTGCAGACAGTTTTTCTGGGTCATGTGGCCAGCATAACTAAGCCACTTCTGGTGAAACCAGAGCAGCACACAGAAACACCGTTTACCTTCCTGCTGGAGCGGTACCTATTTATCTATTTGCACTCTGACATGCTTTCAGACTGCTAGGTTGGCAGGAGCTGGGACCGGGCAACGGGAGCTCACACCGTTGCGGGGATTTGAACTGCCGACCTTCCGATCAGCAAACCCTAGGTAGGCTCAGCGGTTTAGACCACAGCGCCACCCGTGTCCCTTGCACAGAAGAATAAGCTCCTGTTAAAGAGAATGGGGTTTCCCCCTCCTCTGTGCTTGCCAGTGGTAGAAGTACATTGGTACCTCAGTTTTTGAACGTAACCCGTTCTGGAAGACTGTTTGACTTCCGAAACGTTTGAAAACCGAGACACAAAGGGTGGTCTGCAAAAAACTGAAAAAAATAACAGGTGCATTCGAAAACAGAAGCATTTCCATCTGGGTTTTCGGTATTCGGAAACCGAAGCGTTCAGCTTCCGAGATGTTTGAAAACTGAGGTACCATTGTATTCTGAACTGATATTAAGGGGGGGCAAAGGGTTAAAGTCCCACCACCCACATCCAGATAAGGCATCCTGTGCAGCCAATTTGTGTGTTTTAAAAACCAAAGAATCCCTGTAGTTAAGGGCACAGATTTGGAGCTAACATTATCAACTAGTGTGGCCCTTGGCTTTGGGGCCCTGATTTTAAAAATTTTCATGCTGACGAGCACAACTTAATAATTAGATAATAAGGCAGCACACCATGTTGTTATCGTTGGGTATAAGCAACCTTGCATACCCCCGGCCAGTAGAGGGCAGGCTTGAGACTAACAGACAGTCAGGGGAAAATACACTTTGTGGTTTCTCACTAGCTCCGCCCCTTCCCCCCCATCTCTCTCCTTGAAGAAACAGCCAAGAAACTGGCTCCCACTTGTAGGCTAAGAATATGAACTCATCCTTGTAAATATGAAGAAACGGTAAGTAAAGAACCTTTTTTCTTCTTCTTCAGTGGGACCTCTATGTGTTTTGTTTTACTTTTTTAAGCAATGCTGGTGAATTAAATAGAATGTGAGATACACTGCCATTTTGGCAGCAGAACAGCTGCCATATCTTATACCTAAAAAGGCGGGGGAAATGGCAGATATGCTCACTGCATCCATGGGAACACAGCCAAAGCCCACCAGTCAGGGACTGTGTTGGTGACAACACCCACACATAGCGAGAGCCAATGAACCCGCAAGAGCAAGGGACATGCCCCCTGGCCCAAACAACAAAATGACACCACAGCACCACAAATCCATCAACCCCAACAGTACGAGAGCGAGCGAGCCAGTGTGGTGTAGTGGTTAAGAGCAGTGGACTTGCAATCTGGGGAACCGGGTTCGCGTCTCCGCTCCTCCACATGCAGCTGCTTGGGTGACCTTGGGCCAGTCACACTTCTGTGAAGTCTCTCAGGCCCACTCACCTCACAGAGTGTTTGTTGTGGGGGAGGAAGGGAAAGGAGATTGTTGGCCGCTTTGAGACTCCCTAGGGTAGTGATAAAGCGAGATATCAAATCCAAACTCCCCTTCTTCTTCTTCTTCTTCTTTTACTACTACTACTACCAGCCACAAGCTAGCTACATCTGAAGGCAACCCTGTACAGTGGTACCTCGGGTTAAGTACTTAATTCATTCCGGAGGTCCGTTCTTAACCTGAAACTGTTCTTAACCTGAAGCACCACTTTAGTTAATGGGGCCTCCTGCTGCTGCTGCGCCGCTGGAGCACGATTTCTGTTCTCATCCTGAAGCAAAGTTCTTAACCTGAAGCACTATTTCTGGGTTAGCGGAGTCTGCAACCTGAAGCGTATGTAACCCAAAGCGTATGTAACCCGAGGTACCACTGTATCTGGAAATTTTTCCACAACTATAGCTACTCATGACACCAGAAAATTAATCCTGAGAATATGACACATTTTCACAAAACAAAGTAAAAGCAAATGAATGGATTTATATTTATGAGCCAGTATGGTGTAGTGGTTAAGAGCGGTAGTCGCGTAATCTGGGGAACCGGGTTCGTGTCTCCGCTCCTCCACATGCAGCTGCTGGGTGACCTTGGGCTAGTCACACTTCTTTGAAGTCTCTCAGCCCCACTCACCCCACAGAGTGTTTGTTGTGGGGGAGGAAGGGAAAGGAGAATGTTAGCCGCTTTGAGACTCCTTAAAGGGAGTGAAAGGCGGGATATCAAATCCAAACTCTTCTTCTTCTTCTTCTTTATATTTTTTAGCTCTGATGTCTCCTGTGGGTTAAATTATCAGGGCTTGATCTGGCTCCCATTGGAAAGAAAGGCAAAGCTCACATACATTTTCAATGTTTTGCTCATAGAACTATGAACAACTTTGCCTACGGTCTCAGGAAGGCAGGGATTACACATGATTGGAATGCTGTTGTTTATACTTCCACATGAACATAACAGGAATGTGAGGAATGCATGGTTTCATTAATCATGCCCAATCAAACCTATCACTTTTTTAGCATTTTAATTGCAGAATTATTCCAACCACAGAGTTATTTTGTTTTTATCTACTGAGAATACACATTTCTTTTCTAACAGTCTGCCTCTTTTTATTGGCTCCGACCTAAAAGCCTGTCAGTGAAAATAGAAACTACTGTGAGGGTGTGATCCTATGGGATGGATTAGTTTGCTGAGCGGCAGAAGGACGCTTGGGGAGGCCTCGAGATGCCCAGGTTTTGAAACCACTTAGTCTGCCTGTGGGGCAGCTGTGGGGCAGGAAATGCCTTGCTGTCTAACTAGTGGATATACAGGGCCCAGAATTTGAGTATGCCATGGGCAAGGTGGGGGCAGATGTCCATAGTGGATAGATGGCTGTTGGGGGGTTGAATTCAATGCTAGTACCACCCAGCATAGACCCACTGAAATTCATGACCATGGCTAACTCCGTTCCATTAATTTCAATGAGTCTGCTCTGAGTAGCACTTAGCTACAACCATAGGCTGTACAGTACAGCTCAGGGAAGGTTTAGCAAACAAGGAACAGGGATCCTGTGTCAAAAAGAGAAAACCGAATTGCTGTCATTTGATTGCTGTCATTTGATTCAATTTATATGTAGGCCCCATTAGCTAAAGTGGTGCTTCAGGTTAAGAACTGTTTCAGGTTAAGAACGGACCTCCGGAACGTATTAAGTACTTAACCCGAGGTACCACTGTAACAGCATTATAGACCCCACAGTTATCTGAATCCAACATAAAATTGATAAGCGTGGATAAATAACACTGCATGGATCCTGCTGTGATGCTTCCATAGAATTACAGGGGGAAATGTTTCAGGGCAGCTTCTCCTGTTCCTATCAATGGAGCATATCTTGGGAATTTCCCTCTGGATTGTGTTCCAGAACTTCCTGTCTATATATCTGGGTGCTGAAAATGCACCATTTGCCATATGCTGGACGTCTTATCGTAACAGGCAACAGTAACTGTAAATTTGCATTGGCATAATAAATAATGTTATCCTTTACTTCGTTGACTCCAAACTCTCCCCTGCTACACAAGCACATAACACTTTCACACACCTCTGTTAATATCAGATAGGATCCTAGGTCAGTTCTTTTTTATCATAATGTGTCTGTTGGGGCCACTTTTCCACCCTGTCCAGTTTGGTGTCCAGAGAGGATTTGTCAATGTATGTATATTTTAAAACAGGGGTCAGCAAACTTTTTCAGTAGGGGTCCTTCAGACCTTGTGGGGGGCCGGTCTATATTTTGGGTGGTGGGAAAGAACAAATTCCTATGCCCCACAAATAACTCAGAGATGAATTTTAAGTAAAAGAACACATTCTACTCATGTAAAAGCACACTGATTCCCAGACCGTCTGCGGTCCGGATTTAGAAGCCGATTGGGCCGGATCCGGCCCCCGGGCCTTAGTTTGCCTACCCATGTTTTAAAATAACAACAACAGTACAGTATCTTACTTTCATTAAGCTAAGCTTCCTGCTGATGTCATTCTTACATTACAAAGGTCTTAATTTAAAGCATGACATAAATGCTTTTCATCAGTTTAATTCTTTCTTCCTTCCCTTTCCCCCCCCTTTTTGGTTCTTTGTGCCAAAGTCTTGCATTTTTAAAAATAAAGGGTATGCTGTGTAATAATTGCTGCAGGACAAGCGGCTTTATTCTTAAATATGAAAGACAAATGGGGTGTGACATGCATGTGTTTCAACATGCAGAAGTTATTTCTACAGGACCTCACGTTTTTCCATTCTCCCCCCCCCCCATAGAATATTCAGCTTCCTTTGAATTTGACCTAATAATAACACTAGATTTCAAGCACAATTCCCAGAAATGATTGGACCGGGAGGTGAAAACTAATTTGCCTTTTGAATTCTCCGTCTCACTGTCACACATACTCACACATGCACACACTTCCACACAGGTACTTGTGGATTATATTTAATGACAGCCTTTTAAAAGAAGAGATGAGATGTTTCATTACACATACATATGCTGCTTTGTGTGGTGCCAATAAAGGCCCTTTGCAGCAATGTCAGGAATAATATAAGTGGTTTCTTTTGCTTTGTTTGACGTACGACAGACATACAGCGCTGATTACCACCTTTCAAAGGTAATATTCCCCACCCCCCACAGAAT
This sequence comes from Podarcis filfolensis, assembly GCF_964270895.1. Classification (NCBI taxonomy): domain Eukaryota; kingdom Metazoa; phylum Chordata; class Lepidosauria; order Squamata; family Lacertidae; genus Podarcis; species Podarcis filfolensis. The sequence goes on from NC_139603.1 coordinate 67,900,681, forward strand.
GGACCCTAATTCAGCTTATGTACTGCAACACTTTATGGATGTTTCCCAGGAGTTTTAGAACTCATGAATATAAATTATGAAATGTACTTTGCGTTAACACCCAGATGAGGACACCATTCAGCACTTTCATTTTAAACCAATCTTTATGTTTCTTTTTAGACAAAAATTGATAGCAGTGGAGTTAGATTTATATTAGACATTGATTTAAAATTTATCTGAGATATTGATTTTGTTTATCCTAATTTATTATATTGTCTTTCTTTTTGTCTGTCTGTGTACACACATGCAAAAATATAATGGTTTTAATCGCGTTTTCTTCTTCTGCATATTAGTGATCTACTGTGTTTCTGTGAATCTTTAACATTTTTAATTGTATTAGTTATTTTATTATCTTAAAAGCTTAGATTACCTTGGGAATGTGTGCATACAAACGGATTCACAATCATAATATGCCAGGGCTTGTCATGACTTTTAGTCTTTGTAAGGGACCTGGCTTTGCCATGCCGTAACTTTCTAAGAATGCGTCTCAGATTGTTTTGTCTCTGTCCTTCCTTCACTACTGAATTTGGAATCTTGTTGCCTTTCCTTGGAAGCAACCACGTCTGAAAAAAATAGCAGATTATTAATGCACTTACAAAAACAAATAAGGCGGAATTAAAGCACAGAATACAGATATGCTGAAAAGCAGGCTTTTTTGCATTATATTTTTTTTAAAAAACATTTTTACAAAAGGGCAAAACTTGCTTCCACCCAACCAACAAACAGTCATGGTTTCCCCCAAGGAATCCTGGGAAGTGTTGTTTGTTAAGCATACTGGGAGTTGTTGGAGACCCTATTCCCCGCATAGAGCTACAAAGTTCAGAGTTCTCTGGAAAGAGTGATTGACTGTTAAACCACTGGAAAGTGTAGGACAGGGCATGGGGTCTCCACAAACCACAACCCCCATGACTCTCTGGAGGCTGTTTAGAGTGCTATGATACTGCTTTTAAAAATGGTGAAGATGGGGCCTGGGACAGACTGGAGAGGAAACTTAGCTCTTTGTACCTAATCTCCAGCCTTTTCCTGCAGAGGAGACGACTGAATGCTTGCCTCAAGACAGAGCAGGATGGGAGACAAGTTGCTCGTGCTTACAGTTCTCTTTGGCAAATAGGGATGATTAGGGCAGCAGTGACTCAGTTGGTTCCATTTAACTCAGAATTGTAGAGTTGGAAAGGGAGCTAAGGATCATCTAGTCCACTGCAATGAAGCAATCACAGCTCAGTAATCCCGAGGGAGTGTGTTCCACTGTCAAGCAGCTCTTACCATCAGAAAGTTCTTCCTGATGTTTAGTTGGAATCTCGCTTCTTGTAACTTGAATCCATTGGCTTGAGTCCTACCCTCCAGAGCGGGAGAAAGCAAACTTGCTCCAACCTCCATGTGACAGCCCTTTAGAGATTTGAACATGGCTGTCATATCTCCTCTTAGTGTCTCCTCTTATCCAGGCTAAACATACCCAGCTCCCTCAACCATTCCTCATAAGGCTTGGTTTCCAGACCCTTGATCATTTTGGTTGCCTGCCTCTGCACACCTTCCAGCGTCTCAATGCACATCTTAAACTGCGGTGCCATTAATGGACAGGCAAAGAGAGACAAATGTTTAGCCACGTGGTCTTAGTTTATTGACCACATCAATAAGTCAGCACAGTTATTGCAAACTCCTATAACATATGTACCCCATATCTTTATGGAGAGCACTAATTAATGTCAGGGACTGGCAGAGCTCCAAGGAAGGGCTTGAAGAGGCACCACAACCACTTCCATTTAAGAGAAGTTGCAGGTTGTTTGCATACACCCCATCAGATGAGGTTACTTAAGCTTGGGTGGAGACGTAGTGATGCCGTTGCTCCAACAGTCCAGCTTGGAGTGCAAACCTGGGGACGGAATGCCAGATACTTTGTCGCCCAAAGTGTGTGTGCATGTTCTGTGCACCTTTGGAGCTATTGTAAATGCGTGCTTTGCCAATGAAGAAGCAAACTACGGGCTGTTTGTCCTCTCTGTGCTGGGTGGGCTCAGGACAATTAATCAGTGATGTATGTACTTTACTGTTACTTTTTGTAACTGACAATCCAATAATTTGTATGTTACATTTATGGTGTTTCTGCTGAAAAATTTAATACAAGTTAAAAACAAAACAATACTGTGGGGCCCAGAACTAGAAATAGTACTCCAGTTGGGGTCTGACCAAAGGAGAATAGAGTGGTACTATTATTTCCTCTGATCTGGACACCATCCTTCTGTTGATGCAGCCTAGAATTGCATTAGTTTTTTTGCAGCTGCATCACACTGCTGACTCACATTCAGCTTGTTAGGATCCTTTTCACATGTAATGTTGTCAAGCCAGGTGTTCCCCATCTTATATTTGTGCATCTGATTATTCCTGCCTAAGGATAGAAGCTTATATTTGTCCCTGCTGAAATTCATTTTCTTAGTTTTGGCTCAGTTCTCCAATCAAGACAGTAGACTGTTCTCCCATCACCCTTGATTTATGATGGTGATCTAATTCATTATTAAATTGATTTTAACAATAGTGAAATTTCCAGTTTCACCATTTTTGCTTTGAGCAATTTGTATTTGTACTCTTTCTGCTCCCTTTAGGAAGAAGCAAAGCATAGAAAAATTCAAATTATTTCCCCCTTTTTAGGAAAAAAAAAGATTCCCTCCACAAAATAAAAGTGGCATCGAAGTCTTCTACCCTGAGGTTTATCTCTTGAGGTTTAAATAGGATAAGTAGGAACCTGTATTGGATTCTTAGCAGGTACTGGAGAGTCTGATGTTTAAGATACAACCTTATATTGTTCCAGAAAAGGAAACAACCACAATGCTCCTGAATAGCACAGATTATTAAGTTTCTATCTCACTCACAACATAATGAAATCCACATCTCCTATCGCTGGATGGCAAAAGAGGACAACAATTGCCCTAACAGTCACAAGTTGATCTCGTTTGGGCAGATATTTCTTCATGATCTCAGGGATGGCAGTTAGAGGAAAGGAAATTTCAGGAATGCGTCCCTATAGTGAATTACTCTTGGGTAAAGCTATTCCACACATTACAACAGTGGCCCTCGGTCTGGGCCTCTTGGGAGTGTAGGACACTTGGATGGGGGCATGAACTTCTAGGAATAGATACAAATGAGGTAGATTGAGCCTTTGTTTGCCCCAGTGCCTAGAGCTGGGTGGTTAAATGCCCTTGGCAGAGAACCTACACTAATCAATGTTGGATTTCAAGGGATGACTACACCTGTGTAGCCCCATCATGCCATGGGAAGAAGAGAAACTTGCAATGTATTCCTGGGCATAATTTTAAGGGGGGTGTCAGAGAGACAGAACCTGTTTTATTCCTTTTCTTATACCAGTGTTTGTTAGTGCCCCAGTCTGAACACAGCAGCAAGCTGGATATATTGCCTTTTGCAGATACACACAGCCTCTCAGTATTCAGGTACTCTGTCATGCAGCCAAATCTTTTGTTTATGTCTTGTGGTTATCAGAAAATACATTTCTCGCCTTTATTTTGAGCAAGATTTTCACTCTGTTCATTAGATCTTACCACATATCTCTGGCAGACACTCTTAAGTCACAATAAGATATAGAGAGAGTGTGGCGGGGGGTGGGGTGGGGGCTGATCCCTGACAGTTAAGTGTCTTCTATGAATGCCCTCATAATACTGGCATTCTCATGTTTCAAAGAAGCGCTAATTTTCATGGTTCTTGACAAGCCATCTCTTTAGATCCACTATCACATTCTGATAGGAAGCTACAGGGTGTAATGTCATAAGAGAGATAATAATTCAAAGGCCTTTTCTCCCGTTATGAAGGGAAAGGAAGAAGCCCATAAATCTAAGAAGCAGGCATGTACATGCAAAGTATCTGTAACTGCACCAATGCTTGTGTGATGTCAGCCACTCCACTCATTCAAGTGTAGAAACTATAAGCTCAGTTGAGCAGCATTTGTTTTGTTTACATTACTGAGGTGCAAGGGAAGGGCTGGAGCCGGTTTTACTCCTCTGTCAAGACCAGAAGAGGCCTAATTTGGTTCATAATAACAGAAGAGATGTGCGGCATCAGGCTCAAGGACTACCTAGTCCAGATCCTATTTCCCACAGTGGCCAGTCAGATGTGTATGGGAAACCCAAAGCAAAGCAAATATTTAATAAAAACTAATTAAAAACAAAAGAGATCCCAGCAACTGGTATTTGGAGGCAAGCTGCCTCTGATCCTGGAGGCAGGATATAACCATCATGACTAGTAGACGTTGACGGCCTTATCCTTCATGGGTTTGTTTGATCTCCCTGTAAAGCCATATAATCAGCAGAAGTGTGTCTGCATTCTCAGTGTCTACCCAGTCTCCAGTCTAAGCAACTTGTCTTGAAAAAAATGCAAATAAATAAATAAATAAAAACACTCAACAAGTCACTCTGGGTAAAAGGTGCTGTTTCCTGTTTCTATCCAATACTGTAGGCTTAGATTTCTTAGGTGAGGAATTCCGTCTGCAGACCAGAAGGTTGGCCTTTTAAGAGACTAGTTCTCAAGCAGGTGGAACCCAGCAGAGCTGGTCTGGAGGCAGAGGATCAAAAGGCCTCTAGACTTCATTGGAGCAAGTTGCTCACTCCATGGTGCTGCCATGTCTTGTGGGCTTCTCTGCATGGCAGAACAGGGTACTGGTTATTTATTCTCTGGTCCTTCCTTTGGGTTTGCCATGGATTTCCCCTGGCTCACTCCAGACCTCTGTCCATGACTGAGTCCTGGTAAACACTCAGCAGACTAGCAATACAATTTAAGAGTTCCCTTGTGTCTGACCATTTGCTGAAGAAACATCTGCCTTCATTGGGAGCTCTCCTTGGTCCTGAAAATCCTGACCATGACTTTCTACATGGAAACCACTTCCTACTATCTGATTATTCCAGCTTAAAGGCCTGCTCTCTTGCTGAGTGTCCTGGAGGATGTTATGGGCCAGGAGTTGGCTTCACCTGCAGAGCAGCAGCCTGAAGGAGCAGAGGCAGGAGATCAGTAGGAAAAAAACGCCTCCCACTTCACTTTCCCAGGGCCTTCTGTTGTTCCACAGTCTGAAAAACAGCCACTAGGTTGTTCTACGGTGTCTGGACTGGATCCAGACAGTATTCTGCCTACTTTTTTATTCTGCTGTTGGTTTCTGTTCATCATTGCTCTATCTGTCCTTGCCTTGCTGAGTCAATGGCACTGAGTCCACGAGAGTCCCTGACTTCTTCACAGCACAGGTTCTGTGCATTCTACATTTCCTAAGAGATTGAGCCATGAACCAGAAAGTCCATGCTTCAGACCTCATCTGTATCAGGGATTAAGTGGAAGCCTTAGGCAAGCCACTATCTCTGTCACACTTTCCATCAGCAATATGGCAATAATAATAATAATAACCTACCTTGTAGGTGTGGTGTAAGGGTTATTGAGAAAACATATGTGGAACACTCTGAAAATAGCTGCTACCATCATCATCTCATCTACATAACTGTGTTGCAAGAGCTCATATTTATCTAGGTGTTTTTTTTTTAATTAGTCAATGTGTCTGGAACCCAGTCCTTTAAAATGCCACAAATCCCAGGACCAGAATGCTGAAATAACTGAAATACATTTTGTCAATTAATCAAACTTCCATTTGCTTTCAAAATTTGGAGTTTATTTACATGAAAGTTTTAGAATATGGTGGAAATGAGGCTTTGTATGTAGCAGAGCAATTCCCACAGTTGTGATGTATTGAAAGTCAGCCCTGCAGTCCTAAGGCAGCATTCTTCAGATAGGTAATTGCATTTTTAATATTCTATTGGGGGGGGGATCCTGCAAGTCGAAAACTAGCAGAACAGGGAGTTGGTACAGTAAGAATCTTGCTTTTAGATGGGCTAGTGTTTTTAGGGAGTTTAAAAATAAAAATAAAAAGAGAAGATTATTCAGAAGTAGCTTCCAATACCTGCAGACTGAAATTAGAGTCCACTATAGCACCAAAGGATGCTACCATCTCTTTCTGCTGGGAATAATGTTGTATTTTCCAACTCATTAAAAACTTTTTTAAAAGAAAGTGGTTTCAGAAACAGAGAGACTTATGTGGAGAGCCTCAACAAAACATCACAAGTTATTCAGATTCATCAGTAGAAGAGAAAACACCAATCTGTGCCTTATTCATGTTAGTTGTGAGAAACTTGTGTGGGGAAAAAGGCTTAAAGATCTGTTGCATGCAGAAGCTCAATCCCTCAGTGCTTCTAAACTTTTAAGAAAAACACCACATACATTTTTAGTGTTAATAATCAGGACTAGAAACTTGCTTTTTAAAAACCTGATGTTCCCCGAATTCTTCAGGAACTGTTTTGTGATATGCCACTTTTAGGGGCATGTCTGTATGGGAGTGTCCCTCACTACAAATTTGGTAATTTACCACAGTGCTTGAAGCATGGGAATGAATCCCTGAGAAAAGTAGGGTAGGCTGTGGCGTGGGGATTAATATGCCAACTTCTCCTTCCTATTTGTGAATTATGATTAATGTTACTGAAACGGAACAAGCCACCCCCATGTGGGGACATGTCACTAGACACTTTGATGTGAAGATACCCTGAGGCTCATCAGTCCTGATTCATAGATGGTTTTCTGTATTCCAAGTTACAATATGTGCATCTGATAAGGCTGTATCTTGGAGATGTTTGTCCCTAACATTGGAAGCTGTCAATACCCAGGGCAAAATAAACAATTTAAAACATGAACAGACTACGGTGTTTAGTAATCATGGAATGTTTCTAGTTCATGCAGGGATTGTCCTCAGGCAATTCAATCATCATAATTGCAGTTTCACATTGTCTTCTGACATATACTTCTCTGTGTACTCCAGAATCTGGGATACTTTATTTTGAATAATCATGGTTGTCTCCTTCAGGGTCTAAAGAAGCAAAAAAAACAACCCATCAACTACATTCCAAAATAAACTCTCATAAATGAAAAATGACTGCTTGCAGCACTACTTCTCAACATCTTATTTTTTTAAAAAAAGTGTTTACAAAATTTCCTCCTCTTCAGAAGCAGTGAGGCACAAAGTTGATCACCATTAGGCTTATAGTCAATTTTATATTTGGATACTTCCTAGTGTTGCTTAAGTCAATGGGTGATTTCCCATTCAATGTCACAGAAAGTAGCTTTTCACCATTAATGTGCTGATTTAGCAATTTATTATGACGCACAGGCCAGTTAGTTGCAGCAGGCTGCAGGTAAACAGAGACATTTAAAGATTGGGTTACAGGAGCAGGCATTAGCGTCTGCTTGTCAACACGTTCAACAATTGAAAGCTCCCTGGCAGCCAATAAATTGTTAGGAAAGTGGCCACAGGAAAACTGATGGCTGGGGGCTGCTGCTGACATTATTATTATTTTCCTAGGGAGTAGAGGGAATAAAGCATCCAAAATGTGCAAGCTACTTTGCTGATTGCATTCAGTTAAACTACAGAATTCTCTAGTACCACAAGGTGTAGTAATGGCTGTCAAGATGGATGGCTTTAAAAGAGGATTAGACATGTCCAGGGTTAGAGGTAGCATGTTTCCGAATACGAGTTGCAGGGGAATAACAGCACCTGTGTCCTGTTTCTGGGTTTCCCCATAGGCATAGGTATGAACTTCCTGGACTTGGGTGGACTTTTGGTGTAACTGGGTAGGGCTGTACTTATGGAAGATTAACAGGATATAGTATATCACTTCAGATACATACCAATAGTTTGAGAAGTACACAGGTAAGCATTGAGTGTTTCCTCCCAATTTATTTTTTACTCACTTGTGTGAGACCTCATGTGTATAACTCACGGAGCAAGCAGCCCCCAGCTGGCTTTAGAACAGTGTTTCCCAAATGGTAGGTCCTGGTGTGTACCTGGGTATGTTGCACAATGTGGAACCCCTACCCGCATTTCCAGCGGCTTTTCAGACTCTGAACACACATGCTTTGGTCTAGAAAGGATTTTTGAATTATACAAATAGAAAGACTGGAATTGTCCCAGTGCAAGCATCATCCTGGATCCAAACAACTGCACAGCAGTTTCACATGCCCAAGGGGCCCCTGAGCTTAGGTCTGGCTGCATGCCAAAGCTTTTTTTTAAACTACTGAGAGAAGTTTCTCAAAAGCAGCTTGTGATAGGGCATGAAAGTCTGTCATTCAAAGAGCAGGGGAGTCAGAAGCCCCACAGGGGATGCCGAAAACCATGGGCGCACCCAAAATCCAAAATAGATCGTTGGCCATACAATGCAGGAATACTAGACCTACATCTTCTGCCCCTTCTATTTTCCTTCTTATCTCACAACTATTCAGTTTTTAGGGCATAAGGATTATCTACTTACTTTTCTTTCTCAGCTCTCTCGTTACTTCTGTTTTTCTGTCGTTCTCATGACTGGGCCAGTGGGCTAGGAAGAGTTGAGTACAGTGGTACCTCGGGTTAAGTACTTAATTCGTTCCGGAGGTCCGTTCTTAACCTGAAACTGTTCTTAACCTGAAGCACCACTTTAGCTAATGGGGCCTCCTGCTGCTGCCGCACCGCCGGAGCACGATTTCTGTTCTTATCCTGAAACAAAGTTCTTAACCTGAAGCACTATTTCTGGGTTAGCGGACTCTGTAACCTGAAGAGTATGTAACCTGAAGCGTATGTAACCCGAGGTACCACTGTAATTCATTCCTTGTTGGCAGTAATCCTTCTTTTGCATGATATTGCTGAAAAATAAAATAAGATTACAGATATGTGGCCCAGGACCTTAATACCTCAAGGGCCACCATTCCTCACGTAAACCAACCCAGACACTGAATTCATCATCTGAGGGAGATGCAGAGGGAGGTAACACAAGAACAGACCTTTTTAGGGATGGCTTCCTGTTTGTGGAATGAATTCCTCAGGAAATAACACCTGGCACAATCACTGCCTGCTTTTAGGCAACAGGCAAAAACATCAGTATTTACTCAGGCTTATGTTTTTTAATTGAGAAGGTGGTTGCATAATGTCAGTGGATTTTGTTATGACCGTCCTTTAAGTGGGGTGGGTAAGAATTGTTCCTTTAAAATATGTTTTTGGAAGAGTACTTTAGTTTTCATTTATTGTTGTTTTTGTCTGATTTTAATGCTGTCGTTATTTTATTTTTACTATGTGTAAGTCATTTTGAGGCACTTGAGTGCAAAAATGCAACTAATAAAAACAAACAATTTGGACTGAGCAACAGCAGCACACATACAATCACAGCAGCTTTTAGCCACAAGTTCATGTGGGTTTGAATAAAAACACAACCCACACAATTCTGTGCCATAAGCCTAGAAGTTTGTGTAAATTGGCATTGAAATTATATGTCACATGTACAAGATATCTACAATGTATACTGGAATAGATAAAGACAGAAGCTTCACCATGATGCTAATTTGCTCATTGCACCCCTGCAATTCCCATTAACCACATCTGCAGATTATAGGTTGCCAGTCTTCTTAGTCATTTTGTCCCTGTCCAAGGGAGTGTCCTTGGCAGATAGCATGAATACATACTACCAACACACAAACATGATGGGTGGATCTGTTTACCTTATTATTGAGGACAAACAGATGAGCTTGAATAACAGCCCCAATGCCCAAGACATATTTTTATTTAAAAGTGAAGTGAAACTAAGGAGCTTTGCAATATTTAAAGATGCTAGGAACCTAGGTATCAACCCTGAGTTTCAGCTTTTGCCAATGAGATCACATATTGAATAGCATTGAAGCTGAAAGTACAGTAAAATGTTAACAGCCAAAGAATGGGTGGGAACTGATTATATAGCTAGCTAGCTAGCTAGCTACCTACCTACCTACCTACACACACACACACACACACACAATTGTAATATAATGTTACTGTTTCTGTACAATTGGACTTTGTAAGAAGCAAAAAAGGGACTGACAGCTAAAATGATAAAAGTGCAGTATAGGCAGAAGCCACACTTGCAAAGAGAGAGACTCGACAGCTGAGTTGGTTAGGGCGTGGTGCTGATAATGGCAAGGTTGCAGGTTTGATTCCCATATAGGACAGCTGCATATTCCTGCATTTCAGGGGGTTGTTCTAGATGATTCTCAGGGTTCCTTCCAATTCGATGATTCTATGAACTTCTAGTGGTATCTGTTCCCTGGTAGGCTATTGAATAAACTCAGCACTTGGTCCTGGAGTTACATTCTCTGCTGATGCTCTTAGGCCTTCATTCAGTCAAAATGTTCAGAAGTATAGGAGAAAATCTTGAGCTTCAAGGGGTACCAAAATTACTTGGGAGCTGGAGCAACTCCCCTGTGAGGAAAGGCTGCAACACTTGGGACTTTTTAGTTTAGAAAAAAGGTGAGTTTTGGGAGGACATACAAAATTACACATGGTATGGAGAAAGTGGTTTAAAAGTTTTTCTTCCTCTCTTATAACACTGGAATTTGGGGTCTTCATTGAATGATTCACTAGTCTTCTTCACCCCTAATCTTTAGCACTTCTGAGAAGATATACATGCACTTGGGCTGTTAGTACCTCTTTTTGTCTGTCCTGAATCATCCAATGAAGCCCCATAAATGATTCAAAGATGTCTCATTTACAGTGGCGTAGCGTGGGTTGTCAGCACCCGGGGCAAGGCAAGTAATTTGCGCCCCCTAACCCGTGGATTTGCGCCCCCTAACCCGTGGATTTGCGCCCCCTAACCCATGGATTTGCCCTAACCCCAGATGTTGCGCCCGGTGCGGCCCGCCCCCCCTGCACCCCCCACGCTACGCCACTGCTCATTTACAAAATCTAGTGTACCTATATCTATAAATATATATATGCTTGGCAGTGTATTCAGACAGCTTAAGCAGAAGAAAGAATAATATTTTTTTATTATATTTGTTCATCACTATTTATGAAACATCTCAAAGTGAGTTACAAGACAATTAAAATACAATACAACTTGTAATTGTTCCTTATCAAAACTTGCACTAAGTATGGAAGTAAAACCAGACCCAGTTTGAGACACATAGCTCTACACTTGCTAGCGTTTGCACAGAGGGCAGTGACTGCCCTCGTTCCTTGTGTCCTGCTGCCTAATGAGACTGATGCTGGTTTCTAGTTCTCAGTTCTTTATTCAACATGAGCTGCATAAACTGCCTGAATAGGAAACTCAAGCTTCCCCAACTTTGCATCTCAAAATCCTTGGGGACATACCAAATTATATATCCCTATTTTTGGAGACAGTCCCCTTAAAGAATTCCCAGCATTATTTTTTAGCTTTAATATGTCCAAGCCACTGAAGGGTTTCCCCACAAATCCAGCTTCAACATCATCCCATTCTAGCACCTTTATTATAATTGTGTGGGTGAGTCTCCCTCCTTCCATGCCACCACTGCAGTTTTACAGCTCTGCGTGTTCTGTGCCTAATGTCAAAATGACAAAGTTAACTCTCCAGTTGGGGGTGAGGGGAGTTTTGGTTCTGCATAAATCAATCTGCCCCTCAGTGTGTCTGCGTGCGCTGCCTGTTCATCTGGGGAAACTGTGCATTTCCCAGCCTTGGGGTTTACTTGTGCTGCCTTTGACAAGCTCTTTCATCAGTCTTGTGGTTCTGTTTTCTGACCTGTTCAGTGGGAACAATGGAATGCTCTTGCGATGAATTTGTGATGTTTGTGCGGCTCTCATGGGAATGCATTGTCAAGCATGGCACAGGGTGGCATTTAGGTCTTTTTACCTCATCGTTATTTGCCTGAAATCAAATAATATTGGCAAGGAAACAAAGAAACAGATCGGGCGGGGTGAAGACAGTGCAGCGATTTGCTTTTCACAAACCAGAGAAGCTCTTGAGAATCCCTTGTAATTTCTCCCTCTCATCATTCATTCATTCAGCCTTCCTCTTAAAGTCAAGCACCACCATTCCATACCTGTATTTACACTTCTCAAGTATCCTTTACCCTCAGCTTTTCATCACTTTACAACATTATGTAAGATGGAACAGGGAGTACTCATTTCTCTTATTAGGGAAGGACATCATACTCAAACGTTACAGGCATAATTGCAAAGCTGTTATAAATCATGGGCTGTCACTGAATCTTAGCCTCCCATGGTGCCATATCCCTTTTGTGTGCTTGTTACTTTAGTGCCTTCTTCTGTGTTTGAAAACTAAAGGCTCTCTTGGCTCTTCTTTTCCACATTAACGAAATGCATTTCTCCCATTTGTACAACACAACGGCATTGCTGACAGCTGTGAACCCGTCCTGATCCACACCCACACACTTGTCAATCAGGCGTAATATTGCAAAAAAGGAAAAAAGTTTGTGTTGCAACGTTAATCAACATTAATCAATGGCTAATGTAGTCATGGTATGACGTTAATGTTATAATATATTTACTTTGAATTTGCTTTGATTGAGCAGCAGCTACAAGCTGAACACAAAGTATGTTGCCACTCCTGTTAGATATGCTGTAGAAACGGGGCTTCGAATATGACCTATCTTGAATAGGCAACATAAGAAGAGTGTGCTGGATCAGGCCAGTGGCCCATCTAGTCCAGCAACCTTTTCTCACAGTGGCCAATCAGATGCCTATGGGAAGACCAAAAACAGGACTTGTGTACAAAGGCAATTTCCCCACATGTGATTCACTGTAAATGTTATTGAGGGGCATAGTTTTGAGATACCTTCTGGTTCTCTAAGCCAGAGGTAGACATTTTGGTGCCCTCCAGATGTTTTGGACTTCATCTCTCATTAGGTCCAGCCAGCATGGCCAATGATCAGGGAAGAATTAGAGCCCATGACATCTGCTCTAAGCTATCATTTCACACCCATCCTCATCTTTCTTTGCATTTACACAATATGCACCATAGCAGACATCTAGGCATCTTTCTCCTTTGCTGTTGAACATTCCAGTGCCATGCCAGGCTATGCCTGGTCATTTGCTACCAGTGTTTTAAATTTCTGCAGAACTGGGGACTTGGCACAGCCCTCCATCATGCAGTAAAAGAGCAGCTGAAGTTTTAAATAAGCTTGGTTTTAAGCTTCACTTTTTTGGCTTTAAGTATCTCTCACAAATACAGGCATGGAAATGAATTGATTGGGATGAAGAAGGAACAGATCTATAATCTGACTCCTAGCCCAGTGCAGATATATATACATCTTGAGTTTGAGATAAAGAGGTTTCAGAAGAAGCTGGCATATTTCCCTAACACAGCTAGGGAGATGCATATCCAACTTTTGGAACTGTGGATTTTTTAGTGCCTACATAACTGTTAGCTTGCATAATGATTTTATTCAAGGCCATTAGCTTTTAACATTCCTCAAAGTAGAAGCAGAACTATAAAATCTGCAACCTTAGGTAGAATGCTTTACCTGGACAATTCACAATGCAGGTATGTCTTTGGAGGACAAATGCACTTTACTTAAAAAACAGTATTTTGTTTTAGCTTTTAAAAAAGTCATCTTAATTAAGCATAGCTCAGAGATAGTTAAGCTTGCTATCAGGAAGAAAATATGAAATAACTGGGAACTCCCAAGTTGAACTGTATACCGCTGTCACCTGTGTGATAACTTCATGTACAGTAGTCACACCTTGATCTTTGCACAATATTATTGCATTCCTGGCACAGATAATACATGGTTTTTAGGATATATATTATAAATTGATTCAAGATAAACTCAGCCTATGGACAAGGACTGATAGAGTAAGCAAATACTGTGTGTGTGTGTGTGTGTGTGTGTGTGTGTGTGTGTGTGTGTGTTGTTACATTTCTTACTAGTCAAAGTTGAGTAATCTCATGCCTTTGTAAAATGCTATCTTCACTTAGATCTTCTTTAGTAGACTATTCGTCAATCATAGAACAACAGGGTTCCAACTAAACTTTTTTTACCAGCAACGCTCTTATGTCAACACACCACTGGATTCTGTGTTCATTAGTGACTTCATCTGAGTTACAGGAATATATGATCTTGTGCAAACAGGAAGTAAAGGAAATAATCAGCATAAGTACTTCCCCTTTTCATACGGCAGTCCTCCCTCCCTTCCTTCCTTCCTTCCTTCCTTCCTTCCTTCCTTCCTTCCTTCCTTCGTGGCACTTGCCACTTTTACCTTTCCTCTTAGTGAAATTGACAACCTGCTTCAAGTTACTTCCTCAATCTGTTTTCCATCATTAGAATATATTCATATGAGGGACTTGCAGGAGAACTGTACAAAAGGGGAAATGTTATGCAGGCAACTTGCAACTTCAACTTAAACACATTAAACCTGTGCGTATTCAGCTATACATACATGACAAGATTTTTTTTAACTATTAAAAAGAGGGTGGAAAGGGAGGGGCATACCCCTGGGGGGGACTTTGGCAGCCCCACCCACCATTGCACCCAATGTGTTTTGACTATATGCAGTTTTGGGTTTATGTGCTATCTCCAGAACATAATCCCCTGCATACAGTAAGAGTCGCCTATATGCAGAATTGCAGAGTGATTCTGCAAAGACCAAAATGTGGTAAAGCCATACTTTCAAGTTATCATGTGGATAAGCTGCCAAGGTTGATAGTACTGGGCCAGATGAAACACTGTTTTTTTCAGTATAAGACAGTCTATAACATCCGGTTATCAGTATATATTTTAGCTATTGCACAGACTTCCTTGGTGTGGACCAATGTTTGCTGGCATAACATCTGAGCGAGTCCTGGAAATGGGGAATGGTGTCACTGTGGATGTTGCTGGACTCAAACTCCCATCAGCTTCAGACAGCAATTCCAATGGCCAGGGAGAATGGGTTTGTAGATCAACAATATTTGAAGGGCCACGTTCCCCATTTCTGCTTTAAGCACAATACAGCCTATGCAGCAAGTGGCATCTTGCACATGCAAAACTATATTAATGGGGTTTAATGCAATAGAAAAAGCTGTATGGAACTTTACCTCCATTCTAGCATGGGCAGCCATTTGTCTTCTTTTTTTTTGTTTTGTTTCATTCTTTTTTGCTTGGTTGGTACTCTCCTTTTCTCCCCCCACCCCTGTAGTTCATATTTATGGCACATAAAGTGGATTGCTTAAAACGCTTACAAGAGCAAGTCAGGCAACAGTTTAACCTTTGACAAAGGGAGCATTTTTAGATTTAACTGAAAGCACTTAGTTAAGAAAAATCTGTTTCCACTTTGCTGATGAGATATTTTTAAACAAATGGCAGGTTACAGCTACATGTGGCAAAGCTATGGTTTTTCTAAAAGCCTGAACTTCCATTCTTTATTCCTGAGAAGTCCAGGGATGTAATCAGAGTCCTATGACCAGGGGTACAGATTACACTTCCAAACAAGTTCAGAAATGGTACTTCATCACAATGCGTGCCCTACAAGCCCATTAAGTGTCCTCTGATTCTTTCCCAGTGAGACTATGAATGCAATCCTATGCATACCTAAACAGAAGTATATTCCACTAAGTTCAACAAGACTTTTGCCCAGGTACGTTAAGTGTGCCTAAGGCAGCAATCCTGTACCCACTTACATGGAAGAAAGCACCACTGAACTCAATTTGGACTTTTGAGTAGACATTAACAAGATTGGGTTATAACTCTCATAAGATTGATGCTTAGTAATCCAGCACATGAGTCATAATGCAGACTTAATATACTAATATAAAACCCTGCATGGTGGATTATATGTATGTTTGATGTAGGTGTTCTTGTAAACCTGTTGAAAAGCCAAGAAAATAAAGATATTACCTGTCAAACAGGTCAGATCTGGAGAATGCAGCACATCCAATTTGCATGCCCAGATCACTCTCAAAGCTGGAGAAACAGAAGTAAATCATTGTTTCGGCTAGCTAAGTTACATCTGAGTTAAGGCACAGGCTTTCCTGGGTATGAAGGCTTCTGGGATTTTTATTTCTTACCCACCATTGTTTTTTTTAGAGATACAGCACTGCTATAACATAGATGTCTTCAGAATTTTTATCCACATTGTTCTGAATTCCTGTGCAGTTTCTGCTCTACATAAGAATGCAGTCAGATTTGGCATTTGGAAGGCATATGTTCTAGGTTATTTGAGAAGCACCAGCTTACTCTATTGGAAGACAACATGGCCACCACCCTGGTTAAACCAACATGCTCTGGCATATCTGCCTTGTAGGAAGTGTGTGGGGGAGGGGGGTTATTGGTTTTGTTCGTTCGTTTATTATGTATTATGCATTATGTATTTTTATCTTGCATTTTTATGCTGTGAACTGCCCTGAGATTTTTGGATGGTGATAATAGTAGTAATAATAGAAGCATTATTTACAGTGGTGCTGTAAGGGGATAACTGGGGTGGGGGGTGCTGAGCCATGGGTCTCTTGCAGTGGGTCCCAAAACTACTGCAGGAGATTTGCTTTCTCACATTGTCCCAGTCCATGGATTTTCCTTGTAAAATCCAACTACAATGGTGCCTCAGGTTAAGAACTTAATTAGTTCTGGAGGTCCGTTCTTAACCTGAAACTGTTCTTAACCTGAGGTACCATTTTAGCTAATGGGGCCTCCCGCTGCCGCCACATGATTTCTGTTCTCATCCTGAAGCAAAGCTCTTAACCTGAGGTACTATTTCTGGGTTAGCGGAGTCTGTAATCTGAAGCGTCTGTAACCTGAAGCGTCTGTAACCCGAGGTATTATTGTAGACATGGAAACATCCCCCTCCCAGTGCAGTGTTGTTGATGTTGTTTTTAACTTGCAATGATCTTTCAATGAATATGACTTATACTGAGGGAAAACATTACATCAGAATCTATTCTGAGCTGCTGATTCCCTTTGAAACATATCATCTTTGTGTCTCCATTTGCACATGCAGCAAAAGCAGCTGAAGACGCATCTCTTAACACAGAAATGTTTCAAAAGATGCTGGGAGTGGAATGGAAGGAAAATCTGTGTTACTGTCATGCTAAGCTGGAGTGTGCAGCGAATGATCCCATCCTTATTGGTATTTCGGATTCAGAACAGGCAGAGCCAGCTGTTTAGGAGTGTTGACTTTTTGAGTGTTAAAAGACACATTATGCCTTCTTCTGTGACCTCCTTTCAAAATTGTTCTTACTGTTCTTAATATATCCAAACCGATAGCGCTTAGGGAATTTGAGGAAACTATTTTACTGCTTTGCATCATCAAGCAAAAATGTATTACAATGCAATCCAGTGTGTGCCTATGCAGAAGTAAACTCCTAGGTGTGTGTTTATTTATTTAAATTTTTTATTAAAAAAACATATTTCTGAACTGCACCTTCATCCAAAACATGGATTCCGATACAGTAGCAAATGTAGCAATACATTTTTAAAAACAAATCAAAACAATATATCTGAGAAATAATAGGATGTACAGAATTGCAACTTTAGTTTAATTGCTGTGGAATCTTTATTTTGAATGCTGACAAGAACTAGAAAAAGGGTACTGGGCATGAAGATAAAGAATTAAGTGGTATATAAATTAAATTAAAGCAAAACAAGTAAAAATATGGGAAGTTCTGGCCTTCGCGTTCAAGCCTCTGCCTGCCGTGCAGCTCACTGCCTTGCAATTGGATTTCAGCCCAACCTGCCTCGAACGGTTGCTTTTGCGATGAGAAAATGAGATAAATATGACAAAGTGCTTTAAAAGGATTATAGAAGCAATTAATAATAATCCCCCCAAAGTTAGATTATATTCACAAACCTGTAGAGCAATTCTATGAATGTTTTCTCAAAAAGTAAGCAGAAGTAATTCACTTCAGTTAAACAATACACTGTAAACCAGACATAAAACATACACTGAATTCTTCATACTCTTAAGGTGAGGATTGGGGCAGCGAGGTGGGGGTTCTGCTGCCAAGAGCAGTGGTGACAATGACAGCCGCTTGTCATTTGGATGGTGGCAGAAGTCACCTGCCTTTTCACAAGAGCTAAATGTTACTAGGAAAATAACCTGGGGGATGTGGTAAACCAGACTTTTCTGCGTAAATTTAAAACGAGACCATTAAACAAATGCATATCCAAACTAGCAGAAAAATGAGTCTGTGGTGTCTGGTGGTGTAGAATTGTGTTGTTCT
Source organism: Podarcis filfolensis (assembly GCF_964270895.1). Lineage (NCBI taxonomy): Eukaryota > Metazoa > Chordata > Lepidosauria > Squamata > Lacertidae > Podarcis > Podarcis filfolensis. Next base: position 67,918,710 of record NC_139603.1, read on the forward strand.
CTTTTAACAGGAAATTATCTGTTTAAATAATGAAGAGTAAACCTGGACTGAAGAAAATCTAGATTTCCTGTTCAATGCCGCTGACTTTAAAATGGTTTAAATAAAAATTTCAGATTGTAGCCAAGTAAATTTGACGCAGAGTACACTTATTGAAATCAATTAACCTAATGTACTCCTTCATTATCTCCTGAGGTGGATGAATGTCAATAACAACAAGTCAGTCATGTCCAGTAATTTCAAGGGGCCCGCTCTGAGTAGGGCTAACACTAGATACAGCCGTGTATTCCTCCACATTAACCTATATATTGTTCCTCATGACGCTTACATTAATGCAACTGCAGCTATTAATATCCTTTTTATATTTGGTTATTTTTGAAGCTTTAACACATCAGACCAGCAAAAAAGAAAGAAAGAAAGAAAGAAAGAAAGAAAGAAAGAAAGAAAACAAAAAGAAAAAAGTGGGGGGAGAGAAGAGGGGAAAGCTCTACTAAACAGAACTATCTTTGCCCAAGAATTGACCAAGCTGGTCTCCCTTGGCATGGAATTCCACAAAGAAGTCTCTACAACTTGAGGGGCCTTGCCACCAAACATATACTGTACCTTACATGCAAAAAGTCCCAGCAACTCCAAGTAAGGCTGAGCCTGGGAAAGACTTTCTGAGACCCTGGGAGAGCTGTTGCCAGTCAGTGTGGGCAGCACAACAGCTGATGAACCATGTTCTGACTCAGTATAAGGCAGCCTCCTATGTTCTTAACTGACTTAGAGACTGTTCACATTCTTCTGTTTTTCCTAATGTAAGAAGTCATTGGCTGTGTCCATGTGGTCACAGGGAGAAATGTTAACTGTGATACTGGGAGAACGTGGATGCAGTCAGACTTTCATCCAGCTGCATTGATCACAGGAAATGCTACTGGCTGTGTTCATGCAGATCAAAGACCATCTAGCTGTGAGACCTGCTGCCTGTTTTCAGTCCGACTCATCTTCCATCTGGCCTGGAAGGGCCCTCGCTGACTCCAGCTATGAAGTCTCCTCCTGCTGCTGAAGGTCCTTAAGAACCATCTAGCCGTCAACCCTTCAAGATCTGGTCCCTGCTCTCTGGCTCATTTCCTTCCAACCTAGCCAGGTGGGGCCCCAATTTGATGGAGGTGGTGTTGCTTGAGGCAATGTTTACTTTTGTTTTAAGGTTTATGGTTTTTGTTGCTATTTAGATTTCATTTTTGTATTTCTGTTATTGAGTCTTAGTCTGAATGATCAGTGGATTGTTTCATTGTGTGACAGCTCCGTCAATAGAGCATGAGACTCTTAATCTCAAGGTTGTGGGTTTGAGCCCCACACCGGTCGAAAGATTCCTGCATTGCAGGGGATTTAACCAGATGATCCTCACCGTCCCTTCCAACTCTACAATTATATGATTTTATGATCTTAGTGCACATTTGTTAACATGAGACTGTTTTTGTAACGGTTAGTGAATTATCTTGAAACATTGCTAGGTTTTATAATGTGAGCTTTTCTAATGCTGTGAGCTGCTTTGAGCATGTTTTACCCTGGAAAAGTAATATACAGTACACTAGTGGTAGTGATGTGTTGTTGTTTTTAGTGATGATTTGCTCATACATATAAAAAATGTCACAAGACACTGGAGTTTCTGCTGCAGTTAAGTCTCATGCTGTATCATCCAATGCCACTTGACATGAAGACATATTAAGGTTCATGTTTGGCTTGAGATTAAAATCTGCTGATACTGGTATCCAGTACACAGCACTCTCTTCCCAGTCTACCACAGACCTTACGTAATCCTATCTTCAGGTAAGCAGAAATCAGCAAATAATTAGCATAAATATTCCCAGCTTTGTAACACACAGAGACTTATGTCCCCTTCACAGGATTTCCTTACCTCTACACACAACAAATAAAAACTAACTCGAAGCACAGTTGTAATATTATTTATATATAGACCAGAAACTTAACTTTCCATCCAGGACAGAAGCAATGAAAGCAAGCAGACATCTTTCTTGCTACTAGTGTTAAACAAGAGCAAGTCCCCAGCTGCCACATTGCATTGTATGGGGATATTTTTGGAGTTTGTTTTGTATGGGAACCCAGGTTTTATAGCCAGATTTCCTGGCAGCACGCTGTGCAGGTTGCATGTGAAATCTGATTGAGGTGAGTGAATTAATGTGGTGGCGGTTTGGAATGTCGTCCAGCTGCCAGTTAGAATTATGTTTGTTTGCCTTTGGCATAAGTGTGAACGGAGCAGCCATACATTTCAGAAGTGTGAGCGTACATTTTTACATCTCACACTAATGAATACATTTTTTTGTATCCTTCTCACTTGGGAGAATGCATTTGTGGCTGTTGTTTACCACTTGTGTGGTACGGGGTTGGGGGGACTTTGACCTCAGATTTAATGCGGCAAATACAGCACTAGATAGATGAACGAACTTAATTATGTCTGCAATTAAAAACATAAATGAGGCCATAAGATTTAGGGCAAATTTTGGATGGCTGAAAGGCAGTGTTATAAGAATAACAAATTTTTAGAGACAAGGTTATTGAAAGATTTATTTATTTATTTAGCGCAAAAAATGTATTTTCTTTAGAGGGATTTTTAAAAATAAAATAAAAAATCACCAGTTTCACATGCACACCCTATGTCTCATCCTCATGCACAACCTCTTTTATCAACAAGCTGATGGTAATACAATTTACAACATGTTTTTCATGTGGAAGGTACTATATAAAATTAAATTGCTGTTACTGCTGATATGGCCAGAATTTTCCCCCCAACCAAAGCTGTCAATAACTGACACTAAACCAATAAGTTACAAAGTACACTGCAATAGTGTCAGACACCATTGGCTTCGCTCTTTATCCTAGATAAACTATTTTCTTTCTTTCTTTAAACAGATTGGAGGTTCAGTAGGAGAGGTTACATTTATATATGGTGTAACCCTTTTTTATCACCTTCTAATTAATGCATACAAAATCCCCTCTTTTTATGTGTTTTGTTGACATGATTTTTCTAATTTAATGTAGATGTGTCTGCCTGGCCCTGTCTAAATTACTTCAGGACATGAACTTGGGGATTTGAATATGTAACTCACTTTCACAACAGCTGACATGCCAAATTGTGTAATAACAATTACAATTGGAAATAAACTCTCTTTGCTTGCAGTTCTTTACGCTGAGCAATTATATGCAGTGTTTTCTTTATTTGTTTTTAATCAGGATATTTCCTGCGTACAGAGTGTCAAATACTTGTAATCTAATCAGTTGTGAAGGACACATTAATGCGTAAATCAGCAGGAGAGGATCATGCCCTGGCCTTCATACATTTTGATTTTAGAGAATGTACAAATCTTCAGATATTACGTAGGGCACATGTGTTTTGGTACTCAGACTTGTAGTACAAGACTATAAAATGTAGAAAGTCCCGTTCAGACTATTGCAGTATGAATGCTTTCCAAGATGAAAAGAGGGTTTGCTATGGTAAAATATACTGCATTCAGTTTAAAACAAAATGTGTTCAGTACCTACTTGAAGAATGGGTAAATCAATCACAACAGATATAAACAGAGGCAATTTTGACAAACCTGTTCTATAAAATATGTACAAAGTTCATTGCTTCTCCGATGTAACTATAGTTCTGGAATTTTTGGCACTTTACCCATCATTCTGTTTTCATACACAGAATAAGTCAGGGGGGAAAATATCTCCAGATATCTGTCTTTGAGCATCTCCCACCCTCCCCTTCCGCCTCAATCCATTTTGGACCAAATGTGGACTATTGACCTATGAAAGAAAGCTAAAGTTGCTTTAATATGAAAATAGGGACATTTGATTGATTTGGAACAGAATGTCTTCATTTTCATGCAGTGTTGGAGAGTATGTGATTGAGTGATAGCCAAGAGGTATATATGCAGATCCTGTTAATTCACAGGCTTGTGAAAACACAATTTAAGGACTGTAGGATCACATGATAATAGATTCCTCTTTCCACAATGAGCTCGATCCAAGTCCCAGGTATGAAAGCACTTGGAACTGAGGTTCGAAATCAGAATGCAATGTTTCCAAAAATTCGTGGTATATGGAACTGGTATTGAGATTTGATAGGTAAGTCTCAAAATGCTAACACTGTGGATTCCATTTCCCCCCTTTCACTTTTACCCTTGTAAGTTCAAGAACATTGCGATTATAGTGTGTTTCATGAACATGGGAACTCCTCCTACATATCTTTTCTTTAAATTTAAACTTAGACCGATCCACCTCTCCTTGACTACTTCCTTGTTTTTGCCAAAATGGCTGCATTTGTCAGCAGCAAAACCTGAACAGAATTTTTAGCTGACCTGCTCCCTCTTCTGGCTGGCATCTAGCTTTGCAGCACCAGAAGGAAAAATAAACAGACTACACGTGCATAGGTTTATTTAAAATAATGTTTCGTGTTTATTTCTTCTGATTATCCGCAAGTTTAGTGGTTTTATTTTTTTTTTTAATGAGAGATATTAATCTTGAGTGTGACAAGAGAGGACACTGGTGTATAGGTTGGAGTAGCTCAATGTACCATTGGGTATATGATCTTTAGTTTCATTTTTTGAAACAGTGAATAAGTTGAGGTGTAGTGTGATAGCACCACAGGAGTGCAAGATGAGAAGTCACAACTACTAAGGACCTGTGACCAGTAGTGGCCAATTAATCCTTGTTCTTTGCGGGTCTCTGTTTGGGTTCCCTCATCAAAAACTCCCTTTCAAAAATGGCAGATTTCAGTCCCACTGTGTTTTAAGGACACAGTAGACGCCGCAGTGTCAGGCTTCCTGGACATCCAGTCAGCTGGCCCCCAAGGACCATTCTCAGGACACCAGGCCCTATATACCCCCTGCTTCAAAGCTAGCTCTTCAGTCCAAGGAACTAAGCTCTGGAATTGGATTTTTGCCTAGCCCATGCTCCGTATTCCGGGTTGCTGCTTTGCCTGAGCCCACTCCTGCTTCTGGTCCATTTGGGTGGATAGTCAACTCCTGAAACCTGATGGGCCAGATCCAACTGAGGCCAGAAACACATCAGACCATGTACGCTTTTTGCTCAGCTTGAGATTAAATAATCAATATTTCACAGCTGATTCAATTCTGTCAATAGAGCTAATAGGAGTTTGGATTTGATATCCCGCTTTATCAATACCCGAAGGAGTCTCAAAGCAGCTAACATTCTCCTTTCCCTTCCTCCCCCACAACAAACACTCTGTGAGGTGAGTGGGGCTGAGAGACTTCAAAGAAGTGTGACTAGCCCAAGGTCACCCAGCAGCTGCATGTGGAGGAGCGGGGAAGCGAACCCGGTTTACCAGTTTACGAGTCTACCGCTCTTAACCACTACACCACACTGGCTCTCTACTCTAATAGAGAGTAATTACCTGTGCCCAGGGTGGTGAACCACCAAGCCTGCAATCCTTAGGCAGAAGATGAGAAAGAAAAGACTGTCTTGCCTTTTCCAGTGCTCTGCTGGAAGTAAGAGAGAATGAGCACTCTTGTGCTTCTCTGTAGTTTCCCTGGTTTATATATATATAATTATTCTCTACCGTTGGGAAGACTCAATATACTCAGTGCCCAGCTATTTGAATATATTGAACACTTTTCATACAATTTATATTGTTTAATTATGCAGTGACTGAATACTTAGGATTTCTTCCCACCCCTTCATCCTCACTTATACTTGGGAGCTAACAGTAAAGAAATTCTTGGAAGTCAGCATAACAGTAAGTTTTTAAAAAAACACCAGAAGTTGAACAATACATGCAAACCAATGTACTGAATCTGCATAACTCAAAGAACAAATTAATACAATTGCACTCAGACAGAAGTGTACTCTGTGTATATATGGGCCAAATTAGGATCCCTGTTCATATTAAGCATATTAAGGCAACAGGAAAATACTTACTGCTAGTCACTGTTGTTTTCCATAATTATTGTATTTCTAACAGCGTGCTAAGTTTGCAGATTACTAGGATCAGTCCCAACCCATGCTTTTGTAAAAATAAAAACTCTTCCCATGTATTTGACTGTAGCCTCCATATTTTATGTTTTTAGTGAAATAACATTTATTGAAACTGTCCATGTTCCAATGGGATCCAATGGGATTCCAAAGCGCACAATTAAGCAGATGGAAAACAAAGATATTGCTGTTGTGTCAGCGTGAAATAAATCTGCTTAACTTCTTCACCAGTCTTGTGAGATACAAGTAGCCCTTTACTTCTGTTTTCCAAAGTGTCAAATGCACTTACTGCCTTTTTCAAAGAAGCCTGATGTTTCTCCACAAAGCTCATTACATTGTTTTTGGATAAACTTGGGTGGCATCAGTCATACTACAAAAAGACATTAAGTACCTCCCTGGAAAGCAACAGAATCATGCACATCATGGAGTAAAAAACTCTTTTCAGATATTTATATTGCAGTAGGATAGGAGGAGGAGGTGCTGCTCTGATTAGAAAGGAGTAGGAGGAGAGCAAACCATCAGGATGTCAAGTCCATTGAAGAAGAAAAGGGAAAAAAGAACACATCTGTTCTCTATTCTCCTTCTCCCAGTGTCTGGAAACACACAGATCTAATTTCTCATTGCAGCTGGCCACAGGGAGGTCAATTTGAGTGTATTCCTATTCTCTGAAGATTATCTCTAGAATTCTTTGGTTCCAGTCCCAATTTCTAGCTGTCTTCTGCTTTCAGCCCGGTTTGCAGAGTGCATTTTGCTCAAATGCACTTTGTTGAAATTTGTATGTGATTCTTGAATCCACTACAAAGTTGACTCCTGAGTTCCGCAGAGAGGAATCTAGTTCCCCCTTGTTGGTTCACATGTGGCTGTTGTTTCGTATGATTGCCTTTAAGCTCTCATCCCATGCGATTCTCCATGAATCACTGCCCACTTAGTTGCTCTCAACTTCCTCTGCTTTATGTTTAGATTTTAATCATTTTCCTTAGAATGTTACAAGGGGTTCATCTGTGCTCCTGAAAAGGAACTCTCCAAGGCTATTGACAGGATGTTTTGGTATTTGGTCAATAGGTTGCATTTCAGAAACAGGCAGAAAGAACTCTTGTCCAAATAGCACATGCTCTGAGCTGATTGGGTAACGTCCCAAAGCTCCCCTTGTTGAGGGGGAGAAGGTTCAGCAATGGACCAAATGACTTTAGCGTGCATGTATTGCTCCTTTGGGGTTCCAATTATTTTTAGACTTTCAGGTTCAGATTAGGCATACTGGAAGAAGATTAATGAAACTTTGGAAGGATGGTGCAGAAGATGATTTGCTCCTGAATACTTGTTGGAATTATGTGGCCTCAATAGTTCTTTCCAGAGTGATTTCTATATATTCGGCTGCTTATATTCCAAAAGTAGTTGAATAGACATTTCCTGGTTGAAAGGATAGGCTCACCAGCACAACCAAATACTTTGCTGCCCCAGCCAGTATGGCCAATGATCAGAGATGATGTCAGTTGTAGTGCAGCAACATCTGGAGGGCATCATATTGGCTTACCCCTGCTCTCTACCCGTGGGCTCTAAGTAGTAGAAATGCATGCTGAAAAATCATTAAAAAATAAATAAATTCTGGAACACCAAAGTGGAAATTCTTCCTTTTTGAGATTCTAGTTTGATCAATCATATGTAGCCAGAGCCTCTTGGCTCTACTATAATCCATTTAAAAACAATGTAACCTATCAATTGAGTCAGCTGGATAAAGAATGGCTGGGTGGTGGGGAGACAAAATGTGTTAATGGATGGATTTGTCTAGTTTAAACAATATTTTTGAATTGTTTGGCATTAGGGTGAAAGAATAAGAGCCGGTAGATGTACGGTGGGAATAAAGGTTTTAATTCTTTTTGGGTATCAATTTATGATACTGTCAGGCTGTTCTTAGCACTTTTGGCTCAGGAGAGGAAATGGACTTTAGTCTAACCTTAAAGACTTGAGATTTGGAAAAGTCAGCAGTTCCTTAATGTTTGCTGCTCACACGGGAGTTTTAACTGTTTGCCAAATTAGTGAAGCAACCTTTCCATCTCCTTCTCTAAAGATGGCAGAAAGTGTTTTGTTTCTGGAAGAAGGAAATGGGGATGTTGACCCTATGCATTGGAAGCATTTTCCTTCATCTCCTCTTGAGACATACACTTACATATGAGCAGGATTTACACAGCATTGTAGGAGGAAATGGTCATGCAAAAGCAGCATTTCTGAATAAACACAAATAAAAATGTGAGATCACTGCATATGTAGTATTTCAATAAGAAATCTACTATTTCTAACATCTATGTGATACACTTTGAAAACAAATCGTTTCTCAGAAAGAAGTTGTCATTCATGTTTCACTCTGTAATAACGTTGTCCAACTTTAAAAAACAGAATGAATATTTAATACTGGTAGAAATGTTTCATTCAAAATGCCAATTTCCATTTGGGAATAATATTCATTTGTTGTAGCTCAAATCTTCCCAGAATATCTAAATGAGTATGTATTTGATTAAAAACAGGATAAAGCTGCTTTTGCAAGTTCACAGACTTTATTTCTTGTAAGACCAAGGGCATAAATCTGAGGACATCTGGAGGTTACAATAAATCATGGACCGTTTCTTTAAAAAAAAGTATTTTAAGGCTATTTATCATATTTGTACATCGTATACTGCAACCAGAAACACTTTTGGGTGGATGCTTCTTGGTTTCAGAAGTATTCACTCATGAGATGTTCAAGTGAAAGATGTTTTTTTGTCCAACGGAACAATAAAACACAAAATGGAAAATTGCAAAATAACTTCAAACATTTTGGTCACAAATCTGATAAGAAGGTTGAGAATTACTGTGCATATCCTTAATCCTCACAATCAGTTTTATGTTCAAGATTATTTTGCCAGCAACGCACTGAAGCCTAGCCCCTGGAATACTTTATTTTTTTAAAAAAAGTTTGATTAAGGATAAAGATGTTTATGATGTTTGTTATAACATCATAGAATCATAGAGTTGGAAAAGACCACAAGGGCCATCGAGTCCAACCCCCTGCCAAGCAGGAAACACCATCAGAGCACTCCTGACATATGGTTGTCAAGCCTCTGCTTAAAGACCTCCAAAGGAGGAGACTCCACCACACTCCTTGGCAGCAAATTCCACTGTCGAACAGCTCTTACTGTCAGGAAGTTCTTCCTAATGTTTAGGTGGAATCTTCTTTCTTGTAGTTTGGATCCATTGCTCCATGTCCGCTTCTCTGGAGCAGCAGAAAACAACCTTTCTCCCTCCTCTATGTGACATCCTTTTATATATTTGAACATGGCTATCATATCACCCCTTAACCTCCTCTTCTCCAGGCTAAACATGCCCAGCTCCCTTAGCCGTTCCTCATAAGGCATCGTTTCCAGGCCTTTGACCATTTTGGTTGCCCTCCTCTGGACACGTTCCAGTTTGTAAGTGTCCTTCTTGAACTGTGGTGCCCAGAAATGGACACAGTACTCCAGGTGAGGTCTGACCAGAGCAGAATACAGTGGCACTATTACTTCCCTTGATCTAGATGCTATACTCCTATTGATGCAGCCCAGAATTGCATTGGCTTTTTTAGCTGCCGCGTCATAAAACACCCCAGTAGAATTGTGATTCCCCCTTCTCTTTCCACTGCAGTCATGGATAGAAGACTGAAGGTTGTAAAGATATCAATAAGTTTCCAAAGTTTAAAGCTTCAAATGTCTGTCAAAGGGAGTCATATCTGATAATAACTTTTAATAGTCTGTTATGACGTCCAAATGTCCAATGTAGTTTGAAGATAAGCTCCCTGTCCGTGATATTAGGTGCAGAAAATAAAGGACCACTATCTTGTGTGAAATGTCTCTGGTTTTTCTTTTCCATGGGAATCCTTAATATTATGGGTAATCTGGAATACTTTACTGCATTTCTAATCAAAGGTGCAATATAAGAAATGACTGTTTATTGCTGGCAAAATCTAAAAGATTTAAGTTCAAGATACACAGCCTAAATTATAAGTTATGTAAAGTACTACTTTTCTGTAGTGTGGAGGAATCATATTATTTCCTCCACACTAATAATGTGGGTTTTTTTATTCTGTGTAGAATGTAAGGATTAACAGTTCTGTAAGATGTCTTGTGTTCCTGCTAAGAAATGTGGAGATACATTATGTCAGCAGGAGGCCAAGAAGTTGACTCAGTGACACTTAACTTGCCATTGCCTACAATTGTTTTAAATATTAGATTGTTATATCTTCTTATTCCTCTTCCTCAAGTTACAATGGTGTTTCAAGGCCAAAAGAAGATACCCTATTATTGCCACCTACTGGCTATAACATAATACTTCTCAATTATAATTGCCCATAAACTATTATCTTCTAAGAACTTCCACAAAATTGGCAGCACTTGACCCTAAAGATTTTTGTCCTGAAAGATATGACCCAAAGCTAAATTTAAATGCTGAAGTTATTCATCTTGCGGAAAATAAGCTCCCTCTCATCCCTGCATCTCAAATAACCCTATACTTTACTTGATTATCAACTCATTCTTCTACCCTGAAAACTTCGCAAAGTGCCAACCTATCCAACAGTGAGATAGCTATATGAGGTTATATAAAGGCACCAAGACATCAGAAGCTGGCAAATTCTAGTTGGCCAGTTGGTATACATCCTATTGGATCATAGTTCTAGGCCAATGATGTGACAGAATCCAACCAAAAATTGAAATGATTGGCTGTGGGGACCATGGCTGGAGACAATAAAAGAGCAAGCCTTGGGCAAGGAAAAAGTGCTACTGGTGTGCAACTGTTGGGTAGCTGAAGGAAGAGTTGGAAGTCAGGTAGTGGGTATTGAGGAACTTCAGAAGTGGCTTGGACAGGCTTGGGAACCAAGAGCTATCATCACTAGACTAGGACTGAGAATGTTCATAGGGAAGAGTTTATGACTGTAGAGACAAACCTCAGAAGAATTCTGTAGCCAATTGTCAGCAAGACTGCTGAAATATTGAGACAGAAGAGTTGGCTGGACCAGGGTAGAGACGGAAGCAGAAGTCCTATGAGAAGTATGAGAGACTCTGGAAGGAATAGGGCATTAATCAGTTTGAAGACTTCATAGTCCTGAGTTCAGGACTGTTATAGGGAAACTGGCTTATGTTTGGATAGGGGGAGGAACTGAAGTGCAAAAGGCAGGAACCCTATATTGTGTTGGTTATACTGCTTAAAGTTATAGTAACATATTACTGTAGTGTATACATACTTATTTAAAGTAATTGTAGCAAAGTAAAGTTTATTACTAGCTGATTAGGTAACCAAACATACATACATCACAATCTGTTTATGTTAACAATTTTAAATAAAATGTAGTATACTCTGTATTTATATTTGGATAGCTGTGCTGTTTTGCCCTATGCTTAACCATAGCTACTGATGGATAAACATATCAAAGTGAGATAACATGGTGGGTAGCAATAACAAAGGGCGAAGAAAGAAATTGATGGGTCATAGCAGGGAAAACTAAAAGTGTGAAATAACCCCCTCAATAATAAATGAGTGAGGTATTTTCCACGAGGACAAGTACATGGATTGGTTTAAAACTATAACGTGAATAATATTCCAAATTCCTTTGTCTCAGAACCCAGAAAAGGATTTTCATCAGAATTTTTTATGTTACATTAAAATTAAATGTATGCTATGCAGTTTCTTGTAATCCTTGCATTTGGCCCTGAACACTGTTGCATCTGCACATCTATACTTCAGCCCAGGATTTCTATTTCCCCCCAAGAGAGATTTTAACCCTTTTCAAGAGTTTCCTAGGGCAGCTTACAAAAAAAGTTTAAATTACAATAAGATTAAATCAAAACAAAACATAGCAGTATAAATGAAAATATACCCACACACCAGCATAAAAGCAGTGTACAAATTATAAACCCTGGGAAAATAAAAAGGTCTCTGCATAGTGCCAAATTTACATCAAGGTATTTGCCAGGTGAGCCACCCTGGGAAAAGCTTTCGACAGCCAGAATGCCATTCCACTGAAGCTACCTGCCACACCTTAGAATCTTATGTAACTGTAGATTACATGAATACTGAAACACAGTTGTAGTTAATGACAAAATAAAAACTGACAAATCACCAGGTCTGGATGGCATCCAGGTGAAAATTCTTAAAACGAACCGACCTGGACTCTGCGATCGTCATCTGACGCCTTTCTTTGTGTGCCTTCTCCATGAGAGGTCCAGAGGTTGGCAACGTAAGAACAGGCCTTTTCTGTGGTGGCTCCATTTGTGGAATGCTCTCCCCCCAGAGTGCCTTAATTACATATCTTTAGGTGTCAGGTGAAAATGTTTCTCTTTAACCAGGCCTTTGGCTATGTCCTTCTAAATGTGTTTGTGCCAGGGAGGTTATTGGTTTGTTTTTGTTATGTATTTTGTGTTCTCACTTTGTATTTTTATGTTGTGAACTGGCCTGTGATCTTCAGATGAAGGGCAGGATACAAATTTAATTAATAATAGTAATAAAATTAAAAGAATGTGAATGTGAGAATATTCAAAAATATGCAACTTGCTTCTAAGACCAGGCTCCATACCATAGAACTGGAAAGTGGCCAACATAACACCAATGATAAAAGTCAGATTTAATGAAAGTGAGACCAATTTGCTTAATATCTATCTTAGGAAAAATCCCATTTTGTTTAAACTACCTGGTATTGGGGCCTGTGTTTTTTAACTTGTCAATGTACTCATTATGATCTATGAGTAGTGAGGAAGCCAAATTTGCCTATGATATCAAATGGTTCAGGGTAGTTTAAACAAAATGGGATTTTTCACACCAAGTGAATAGATAGTAGAAAGGCAAACACAATTTAATAAACACAAATGTAAAGTGATGCACCTTGGGGATCTTTAGGCAAAAGGTGCACAAGGAGGAACATGACTGAGGTGTATAGAACTATGTATGTTGCGGAGACTCACTCCTAAACTTCCTTCCTTCCTAAAACCCTCATCAGCGAACAAGCCAAAAGCCAGCGCTAAACTGCATAAAATCAAGATAAACAAACCAGCACATGGAAAAGTAATGCGGGTCAGTTATTTAATAATAATAATAATTTATTTATATCCCACCCTCCCCAGCCGAAGCGGGTTCAGAGCGGCTAACAGTAAAAATAACAATTTACATAAAATCACAATCAATTAATTGAAATACATTCTAAAATCAATTCAGGATCAAATTAATGGCAACCATTGGGCTAGAGTTCTATGAGGATTACCAAAAGGAGGTACTTAAATGCACGTAATCAAAAATGACTGGGTGTGTGTACGTGTACAGTGGTACCTCGGGTTAAGTACTTAATTCGTTCCGGAGGTCCGTTCTTAACCTGAAACTGTTCTCAACCTGAAGCACCACTTCAGCTAATGGGGCCTCCTGCTGCTGCCACGCCGCTGGAGCACAATTTCTGTTTTCATCCTGAAGCAAAGTTCTTAACCTGAAGCACTATTTCTGGGTTAGTGGAGTCTGTAACCTGATGCGTACGTAACCTGAAGCGTATGTAACCCGAGGTACCACTGTATTTCAAAAGTCTTCCCGCGGCTCTAGGCAGACCACAGTGCAGGGGCCAGGAGAGCCTCTTCAGGAAGGTCCTTCCACCACCGGAGCCTTTTATGTTCCCCGAGGCTGCGCGGGCAGCGCGTGGGAAAAGCCGACAAAAGGCGCCAGCGAGGGAGCCCAGGGCATCTCCAAGAGATAGGAAGTAGTAGTTAAGAGAGGTGGCCAACGAATACAGCACTTTCCCCTCCTTTCCCCTCTCCCTTCCGCCTTGCACAGCCTCAGGTCCGGGCAGGAAGCCGTCGCCGGGAGCTCCGCGCGCCTCCTCTCCCTTCCTCCCTCTCTTTCTCCCGCAGCCCTTCGCGTCCCCAGCTGAAGCCTCTCTCGGAAGCTTCCCGCCGGATGGTGTCACCGCCAAATGCGTCCGGCGAAACGGAGGCGGCGGTTGTTGTGAGGCTGGAACCCGGAACTGCCTCGGCGGCCGACCAAACAAACCAACCTCAGGCTCTCTTGGCCCTTGGCGACGCCTTCTGGGCTGCTGAGCATGAAGGGCCGGGCTGCGGACGACGGGGCGCCTCGCGGGGAGTGAACCACCGCCGGCGAGCCGCTAGCAGGGGAAGAAGCCCCATGAGGAAGCCGAGGCCGTGGTAGGGTTGAGGGGCGTCTCGGTGGGGGGCGGCGAAGGGCGGCGCGCGCGCGCTCAGCTTGAGGGGGTCTCGGGGTGCCTGGCGGGGGGCGTTGAAGCAGGAGGAAGGCGGCGGGGAGAAGTTGCTGAAGAGGCGTGTTGGAAGAGAGTCAAGGGTCCTGAGCCTGGGGGGCATGAGATTCAAGGGTTGGGTTCCCCGTGGCAGAATACGCGCAGGGTGACTTGCCGGAGCCCACGTGGAAGAAACTGCTAAAAGTTTACACCTGGTTGGTTGGACGCTTCCCGTGTTTGGGTCGCGTGCCAGCAAGGATGAAGTTTGTATGGTGGTGTTGGCCTTAAGAGAGAATAGCAAAATAGCTTACAGCTGTCACCTGTGACGCTGTGTGCCGAATGCATTGGTTGTTTTTAGGATGAAGAACGCTAGGGACATTACAATAATCCCATATGTTCTTCATCCTAAACAGAACCAACGCATTATTACTGTAGTAACCTGCAGTTTGATAAGAGTATATATTTAAAGTCGGTGAATAAATGAGGAAATTAAGTTATTTTGGATATGCAGAAGATATTAAAAATAAATTTAAGGAACTGCTGAAAGAGGGGGAAGGAGGTCAAGTTTCAAAATGTTAAAATGATTGTAAAATTGGTGAAATATATAAACCTGAAAAGCATAAATAATGTTTTTTTAAAAAGGAAAAGAACATTTGGGACAGAAATGCCACCCCTCATAGCAAAAACCCAATGAGTGGCTGGGGAAGCCGAGCCAGATGGGTGGGGTATAAATAAATTATTATTATTATTATTATTATTATTATTATTATATATGTTTGCATGCGTTGCTTCAGATTTGTTCCCTCCTACTAGGCACTTTAAAAGGAGTTGTTTTAAACTGATACAATAGATGCATTGTTTTATTATTATGGGCCGCATACAAAACTTACTATATTTGGGCTGCAAATTGTCATTGGAAGTGATACACAAACTGGTGGTGAGATTACGTGAGCTACAAAACTTACAGCTTTGGAATTGCTGCTTAACAGCCTGTGCTGCAAACTAGTTAAGAGAGAGAATAACATTGTTTAAGTGAATAATTGTGTTCAGTCATCTGTAGGTATACTTTAGTGCTAAGATACAAAGTTTAAAGGGGCCTGCTACGATAGCCTAAGCTTGTGAATGCTTACTGGAAGTCTCCTGTATTTGCTGTTCTTGGTATAAACCTCACTGAATTCAGTGGGTCTTCTCAGTTGAAATGCATATGATTTGAATGATGCATGGCTGTTAAACTGCATCAGTTTAAATCCAAGTACAGTACTCTGATTTGAAAGTTTCTGGCAGTGGCAGTAAGTTTGCTTTGTACAGTATTTTTATGCATACTAGGAAGATATAACATGAGTTTCTTTTCTTTTTTAAAGGTTCCATCAACAAAGACACAATGCTTGAGTCGTATGTGACTCCTATTCTAATGAGCTATGTGAATCGCTACATTAAGAACTTGAAGCCTTCTGATCTACAGCTATCACTCTGGGGAGGAGATGTCGTTCTTAGCAAGCTTGAGTTAAAACTTGATGTACTTGAACAGGTATGTTGTTCGTTGTGCTTAACTCAAATAAATTAATGTAACATTAAATAAGCTGTCCTGAATTTACTTGGGGTGAATGATACCCTTTTTTAGCATTATTGAGACGTGTATATTCCATGTTTCTCAGGAATAAAATCATGTGAATTTAGGGTGCAAACGGTGCCTTACTACTCTGGCGTAATTTTCTATAATGCATGAAGGTATTTTATATATTTTTTTCTTCCATGTTTGTGAAGCCTGGCCTCCATTCCTCTCTCAAGGCCCTCCGTTGCTCAGATCAAGCTGCCTAATTCTATATTGGTGGCATTTCTTTCCCACAAACATCAAGCACCTTTGTACCTACATCTTCTGTCACTCAGTACGCAAGAAGCCTTGTGGTACAGCACTACAGGCCAGTTGAAGTTGTCTTTCTTGCAGTGAGTTGTTTGAAAAGACACACTTTATATTTCCCTACATATTTTCAGCCGAAACTTGCTAATTTAAGCTGTTTCTCTTCTGAATATTGTGTTGAAAAGATAAAATGGACTTTCTACAGAAAAGACTTGCACAATATAACAGTCTTGTGTTGAATGTCTGTAACATTTTGTTTCTGTAACTGATGTTGCATCTTGTTGACTTGGGGAAAATAACTTTGGTTGGGATCCAGTGATGCAATGTATGTATACCATAGCTGTCAACTTTTCCCTTTTTTAAAGGGAAATTCCCTTATTCCAAATAGGATTCCTCGCAAGAAAAGGGAAAAGTTGATAGCTATGATGTATACAGGGGAGAACCATACCTGCACCTGTTGTTTGCTTTGGTACAGCAGTTCTATTGCTGAAGAGACAACTTGCAAATCCTCAGATGTGGGAATTGTTGCATCATAACACAGAAATGTAGGGATGACTGTGCATGGTTCTCCTGCTATGTGTGCAAATCTTGAACATTACGTCTTTCCTCTGGAGCAGTGTTAAAAACTGATATATGAAAGCTAGGAGCTAAATGGCATCTTAAACCTAGGTTATGGGCGGAACAATGGATTGTCTAGGCACACTTTTATAACAAGAATACAAAGCTGACAATGAATGAGCTGCAGCTAAAACGTATGTTCATTTTTCATATGGTCTAGTCCTTATCTGGAGCCTGCAAAAAACAAAGCCATGCTTCCCCTGCCCGTCTCCCTAATAGGGTCTCTGCTCCAGTATTCAGAGAGTGGCTGGAAGTGGGGAGGAAAAAAATGGTCCTCCTTTTCTTCTACTCTGCAGACAAGCCCTGGATTCTCCCTATACCCCCTTTCCTTCATATAAATATATATATTTTTGGCACCACAAACAACACATATTAAAAGCCTATAAAACTGATGGCAGAGACACCTACCTTGAGTGTCTAGTTCGCAAACCTAAGACCTATAATATTTTTTCGTGTAGAAGATGACCCCTAGATCTATTGGAAGCCTAGCGAGGAAGAATTTCTCCTCCCCACCCTTAGCACCAACAGTGGCAGTTTTAATCGGAAATCTTAGGCGCAGTACTGCACCCAGAGCTCAGAAATTCCCTGTCGCAAAACGTGCCTAGAACAATGGGAGTGTCGAACACTGCTCTGGAGAATAAACTCTGTTCGTCAGTTGATATTACTTCTAACTCACTGTGCATTTTTATCATTGTCCTTTATAATATAAAAAAACTTGCTTTGGCAAGTTTATCTACTTACTGTACATCTATCTACTTACTGTTAGTTTCCCCCCCTCTTTTGCCAAGTGTTTTTTTCCGAGAATTAATTTGATTCAGTGTTGTTGGTCATGTGTTCTGTGTTCTATGATTTTTAGAATTTTATGATTTATTTTTTTATACAGAACCATGATAGATAGATAGATAATTTATTATGGTTGGAGACCAGCTTTTAAAACACATTTGGGGGTACAATCCCAGAAGGAAAACAAACATTTAAAACAATATACAACAGTAAATTTTAAATTTATAAATGTGATAAGTGTATAGATACTTATAAGCTATAAGATAAGCTACCGCAGAGAAATGACCCAGAATCACCCATGGAACCGAGTTTGGGGATTTTCATAATGAACTAGTTTGAACTGGGGGGATGGTTTGCACCTACAGATCTGTATACAGAA
The DNA here is from genome assembly GCF_964270895.1 of Podarcis filfolensis. Classification (NCBI taxonomy): domain Eukaryota; kingdom Metazoa; phylum Chordata; class Lepidosauria; order Squamata; family Lacertidae; genus Podarcis; species Podarcis filfolensis. The sequence continues at coordinate 67,936,554 of NC_139603.1, forward strand.
TCTGGTGGCCATCCGGGTTGTCTTATGATCTTTGCCTAACAGGAAAAGGTCAAATTTATGCTTTTCCGGGAGGTCAGTGAGCCTCACCAGCAGGGGATCAATGGTCTCACTACGTGCCTCTTCGTAAAAGGGACATCTAAAAAATAAGTGCTCTGGACTTCCTATATCCCCCAATGAACAGGTGCAAAGTCTCTGAGCATATGAGACTTTTTAAAAGGATCCTTCCAGGACCAGTGAGGGCAGAGCCGAGCTTCTGGCGAATGTAAAAGCCCTTCTTGCATTTTTGGATATGAGAAAGAAGAGATTTGCTGCCGGTGTGGCTATATCTCTCGATTTCTCCAATTTTATAGTCTGGGCACCTTGAGCAGTCCTGTTGTCTCTCGGTGCCTATGATTCTTTGCCTAACCGTAGCTTTTGCTTGGTCCAACGCCTGTCTTAGAAAGGCTTGAGGTGCAAAACCCAGTTTCTGAAGGGTGTTCAGGACTGCTGTCTGCCAGCCTGACTGGAACTGGTCGCAGAGGATCAGTGGGGCTTTTCCTCAGGGGAGCACATTCAATGACAGCCATTTGTACCGTAGATTAATGTTAGCCTCCACTCTCATCATCCCCGTTTCTAGTCTGACCCATGCGTTTGAAATGCATCTGGGGACTTGTAGGAGAGCTCTAACAAAACCATGATATATTTTTATGAGCTAGAAGTTTATAAATGGTCTTATAAATAATATATATATGTCTACATCATATTCATGTGATTAAAATGAGGAATATTTTTTTATCTCATATGAAAGTAAAAAAGATTAATAGATGAAAATGACCTTTGTTGAGCAATGTTTATGAAGTTTGAAATTGCCACACATTGGTGTATCTGAAACACAATATAAAGAGCTACAGTAGAGCTACATTATAGAAAGGCTTTTGAAATTGAGAAAAGATTCAAGATCAAGTGTCACACATGGTGTGGAGGAGGCTGCTTTTTGAGGAATATGTTCTGTGTTCTAGCATAAACATTCAAATAATAACTTCTGAAGGATTCTCAAATTGCTTGGCCAAATTGAACATATTTCTAGACCTAGAAATGAGTTTTAGAAAGAATGTGGGTATGATGTATCTGTTTAAATTTGCTTGTCATTAAAATGGATGTACACATTTGTTCTATGTAGCATCAATCAACATACTTAATAAAGATAAATTCTAGTGTAAGATGTTGGACTATATTCTTTTTTGACATATGTATTCTTGGCAATCTTGCACTTTTGGTCAGCATATTAAAGAAGCTCTCTTCATCTAAACAAAACAGAGCATACAAAACAGATGTTTTGTTTACTCAGGAGTAAGTTGTTGTTCAGTGGACTTGCTCTCAAAAAAGTGCATTGGATTGCAGCTTTAAGTGGTGTCTCCTGGGTTGTCAGCTTTTGACATCTGACTTGATTCTACATTTTGACAACTTCACTTTGTTAAGTTGAAAACGTTTGTTGGAAAAAACACCAACCTGTATTTATACAACAAAGAGTGAGTCAGGCAGCTGTCATAAAAGGCAAACAAGTTGTTTTCAAACTTTCAGCAGCTTTCTATTATCCACTTTTATGTTTTCTTCACTTCTATTCTCTACCCTGATGAAGGCTGAGCTCCTGTGTTTCCTCTTGAAGCATTAGGACAGTGGCATTGAATCTTCTATCTTTTCAAAAGTTGTGAAATTGCTGTACACAGTAGTAGTAGATCATGGGAACCTGTATACCTTAAAACCTAGCTTATAAACACAGTGGACCTGAACCTGATCTCGAGAAACAGTTGCACATCTTTCCATAAAAACAGAATTGAACAGTAGCTCCTAAAGTAACTTCTGTCCCCTGCACCACGGTGCTGTCTCACAAACTGCTGCTGTAATACTGTGCAAGGGAGTTGGTGTGTGTATGTGTGTGTACACACACACACACACACACACACACACTGGCTTGTGCATGTGTGCACTTACACCCTTGCCTGAATGGTTGCAAGTCTATGTGTAAGAACACACGACCTTGATGGATTATCAGGCAGGTTCCTTCGATGTACTGTTTTTGGTGCCTGGTTAAATCATTTTTGTTTAGGCAAGCCTGCCCAGTCCCTGACATATAGATGTTAACATGTTTTTAATTATTTTAACTGGTTTTATGTAGAAGTGGATCCCATTTCTCATTGGCATTGCATCTTGAGTACATGCATGATGATTCCTTGTTCATTCAGCTTCTTGTTACTGAATTCAACAAACAGCAGTTCATGTATATGCCAGAGTGCTTATGGATCAAGGCAATTTTATGTAGGATCAGAATATAATGTTTCCCCTAGGCTTGGCTAAACAGTAGCTTCTAATGTCTGTTGTTAGTGACTTGTCTGGAGTTCCTTTTATATGTCAAAAGTGAACTGCAAATGTCCCATGCAATTCACAGTGCAACATCCCTTATTCATGACACAGTTGTGGAATAAGGGGCTGACTTGTTATACATTATTGAAACCTATTGGGTGAGCTATCTGGGCCTCACCTGACTCAGATTGTCCTGTCTGAGTATTTGGTGTGGCACCAATCCAGCGGATGGAGGGCGGTTGCTCCTGGGGGGTGGTCTTTAATATTCAAACTGAGTCTACCTTGTTAGGACCACCTCAGAACTTTATGGCCACCTTAACAATTGTGGGGCTGTCTCAGTATACCATTGACCCAGCACATATTGCATGTCTGACAACTGATCTGGAATTTGCTACAGAGTGAATTTGGAATGATCCAGTGGCTGTGCAGAGTTTGACCCTATTGTGGGTGGAATCACTCACTGGTGAGGTTTGGATTGGCTGTGGCTGCCTCCCCCTATGGAGGTGCGGGACCCATTAAGATGGATCTTTGAGCAATAAATCAGCCCAGTTCATGGCTAGGTCTCAGGTGGTACACATCTCAGAGCAGCTACAGCCAGGCAGAGGTAAAGGTGTATAATCATGCCTACCATGTAGCAACATTGAAAACACCTTTTCCTCAACTGTTGCCTCCTCAGTGAACTTTTTTTGGTGGCAAATGGTCTGGTTAAATCATGTTTGGTAATAAGTAAAGGTAAAGGGACCCCTGACCATTAGGTCCAGTCGTGACCGACTCTGGGGTTGCGGCACTCATCTCGCTTTTTTGGCCGAGGGAGCCGGCGTACAGCTTCCGGGTCATGTGGCCAGCATGACTAAGTCGCTTCTGGCGAACCAGAGCAGCACACAGAAACGCCGTTTCCCTTCCCGCCGGAGCGGTACCTATTTATCTACTTGTACTTTGACATGCTGTTGAATTGCTAGGTTGGCAGGAGCAGGGACCGAGCAACGGGACCTCACCCCGTTGCGGGGATTCAAACTGCCGACCTTCTGATAGGCAAGTCCTAGGCTCAGTGGTTTAACCCGCAGCGCCACCCGCGTCCCTCCATGTTTGGTAGTAAAGACAGATAATTATGGAGGATGCTGAATGCTGTTTGTGCTGACTAGTAAGGAGGAGACAGACTACTGCCGAAGCCATAGGTATATTGTATGAAGCTTTCCAAGGAGGAGCATGATGGAAAGTTGGATTTAATTACCTCTGAAGTTTTATTTTAGTCACTGGAGAGTAGAGCATACAGGAAAAGGTTGCCTCCTCTTCTGGAAGGCAGGGTTAAAACTGGAACAAACTGTTAAAGGTGGCAAGACTGACAAATAGGAAATCTTAGCAGCCTTACAGGCTTCAAGGCCTGTGGGTTTTGTCAGGACCTCGGAAAGAGGAGAGAAACACCAGCTGTGGCATATTGCCACCTTTCTCTTTTGTGTGTGTTCTGTTTCTACTATGGAAAAGGAGTGGGAGATCTTTGCTGTTTATACTTGTGGGCGATGATTCATACCACTCAGGATAAGGTCCTGGATGAGTTGGAGAGAGGGGTGAAAGTTGTTAAGTTGCGCAAAGGTCACAAAGTAGAGTGGGGACTTATTGCTAGGTTTTACCCAAGTTATTTTATTAAATTGACATTTGTAATTGCTGCCCTTATTTCAGTTGCTTTGTTTGCATTATCATGGAACTGTTTGTTTTTTACTGGGCCTGTTGATATGATTTTGTAACTGCTGTGCATGGTTATATTTTTCTGTATGTCCTTCCTACTTTGTTCTTTTGTTTCCGCACTCTTGGATTGAAAATATTCAATGAATAGCAGGTTATAAATATTTCTAATAAAAAGTAAGTCACTCAGAAGCTCATGGTGGTTTATGTAGCACTTTGAAGGCAAAATTGCTCATATTTGCTTCAAACTTGGTGTCATAATTGTAGCAATGATGATGGGATGAACCCATGTGCTGATTATAGGACTCCTCTGTGGCAAATGCCCTGTATGTGGAACTCCTTTCTAGGGGATATTTGGTTGTTTCCTTCCCTTGATGGGTTTCAAATGCCAATGAAAGATGTGCATCTCATCTTTAGCACATGGTTGAGGAAGTGGTGTTATGTTTTTATATTTGTAAAGGTAAAGGGACCCCTGACCATTAGGTCCAGTTGTGGCTGACTCTGGGGTTGCGGTGCTCATCTCGCTTTATTGGCCGAGGGAGCCGGCGTACAGCTTCTGGGTCATGTGACCAGCATGACTAAGCCACTTCTGGCGAACCAGAGCAGCGCATGGAAACGCCGTTTTCCTTCTCGCCAGAGTGGTACCTATTTATCTACTTGCACTTTGGCGTCCTTTTGAACTGCTAGGTTGGCAGGAGCAGGGACCGAGCAACGGGAGCTCATCCCGTTGCAGGGATTCAAATCGCTGACCTTCTGATCGGCAAGCCATAGGCTCTGGTTTAACCCACAGCGCCATATTTGTACTTAGATACAAAATTTTAATTGATCTTTTAATTATGGTTTTGAGTATATTTTTGAATTCTGTTAAGCATTCTGAGCTCCTTGGGGAGGAAGGGTGGCATAGAAATTTGATAATAAGTGTTTATTTGAAGGCAACCTCAGGATCCACTTCCTAGCTTGAGAATTCCTATTCAAGTTTACTGTAACCCTTTGAGTGTCATGTGTTTGTGTGTGTGTGGTGGATTAGCAGTGTAAGACCATTTCATTCATTCATTTTTATTGGATTTTAGTGGCCATTGATAATTAGGCAGAGGGCCTTCTCAGTGATGGCGCCCGCCCTGTGGAACGCCCTCCGATCAGAAGTCAAGGAAATAATTAGCTATCTGACTTTTAGAAGACATCTGAAGGCAGCCCTGTTTAGGGAAGTTTTTAATGTTTGATGTTTATTAATCTGTTGGGAGCTGCCCTGAGTGGCTGGGGAAACTCAGCCAGATGGGCGGGGTATAAATAATAAATTATTATTTTTATTATTAGAAGTTTGAATTAACTGTATATAGTTTATGGATTTTATGTTGTATAAGTTGTGCTTATTTTTTCAATGAGTCTTCAAGCTTAGAACTGAATAAAAGCCGAATGAATGAATGCAGTGTGTGTGTGTGTGATGTGTCAGAATAGATACAACTTGACACACATTGGTTATGTTCTTGGTTTATTTATATGAATGAGGTAGTTCCCCATTATCCGGTAAACTATTTTGAAATGCACCAAAATTTATGTCAGACAGCTTGCAGCAGAAAAACTTGTTAAATTGCATTTGGATAACTGTAACTACATGCTCAAGCTGCTCATTTTATTTCATTTTGTTTTTAATAGCTAGCTTGGTAATTTGATGTGACTTTTGTTTTCAAGGAGCTGAAACTACCATTTACATTTTTAAGTGGACACATTCATGAACTGCGCATCCACGTACCATGGACAAAGCTTGGTTCCGAGCCAGTTGTGATTACAATAAATACAATGGAGTGCATTTTGAAGTTGAAGGATGGAGTCCAGGTAAGAAAACAACACACAATCTTTAAAAAGACAATATATATGAACTTATTGGATTTTACAGGAACTTGGATACATGGTTAGTTTCCCTAGCAAAAGGCTACCATGATGCTCATCTTATCCTTATGGGGTTTTCTCCTGAAAGTCACTTTCTATTGCTGTCAAGATGTGATTGGAGGCTCAGTTTCTTCTTGATTCCACTGGATCTTTGAAGAAGGTGAAATGTGTTTCTTGCTGTAGCGATCCTTTGGACTGGCTATAACTGTTCCAGTTTTCTACTACGGTAACTAAAAATCTGGATCTCATTGCTGGAGTTGAGTACTGGCATCCTTCCAAAATGAGGAAGTGATGTAGGGAAACTAGTTTTTTATTATCGTGCTTCAATATTTTCATACCAGTGCACTTATCACATTTAAATTTTGCTTTTAATTTTTATTTCAATTTTCTTCTTTGTCATCCTGGAATTGATCTTCGTAGTTGAGTTTTTTCTTTTTTTAAAAAAAACCTTTCCCATCAATAAGATGTTGAATGTGCAAAAGGGATGTGAGGGATGTTGAGATGGAACAACAACAACAACTTTATTATTTGTACCCCGCCCATCCGTCTGGGTTGCCCCAGCCACTCAGGGCGGCTTCCAGTACAGTGGTACCTTGGGTTAAGAACTTAATTCGTTCTGGAGGTCTGTTCTTAACCTGAAACTGTTCTTAACCTGAAGCACCACTTTAGCTAATGGGCCTCCGACTGCTGCTGCACCGCCACCGCACAATTTCTGTTCTCATCCTGAAGCAAAATTCTTAACCCGAGGTACTATTTCTGGGTTAGTGGAGTCTGTAACCTGAAGTGTCTGTAACCTGAAGCGTCTGTTACCTGAGGTACCACTGTATTTCACTGTAACCTGAGGTTTGATTGTATATGAGGCTGGAAATTGCCCACATTTGTATGCTGTGTGAGAACTGGTACTTCTTTTGGTTGGGTTGGCACACTGTGTACATTGATTAAGAAATTGCTACCACGTTCCCTCTTGAACAGTAAAACCAAAATGATCACATGAATAGGAAGGGAATTTCTCCAGTTAGAGTTCTCCTCTATTGCACGAGTTTAGGGTATAAAATTGCTATGTGCTGTCCTTCATACTGAGAACTGTAAAAGTGCAGAAAGTTCAGAGTTGCTATTATTTCTCCTAGAGATGAATTGATTTCAGAAATTATATTCATACTTGGACAAAAATATCTACTGTGTGTCCATCTTTTAGCAAATAAGTTATTTGCTCTTGTAGCAAATAGGTTCTTCTCACCTTCTGCAGAATAACTTATGTAGGTAGATGATATGAAAGGTATGAAGATGTATCACCATAAAACTCTACTACAAATGGGCTGATGATACCTGATGTGCTTGCGATGGCTCTGAAATGCTTTGATATGCTTATGATTTGTGCTGAGATACAGGAAAACACTTATCTTCATCTAAGTGCTTATGCACTAGTATATTTGGAGCAGATAGCACAGTGCCTTCATTTTCTTACAGTGAAAAATGTATTGCGCTACTAGGCACAACAGCATTTTGCTCTCTGTTTTAAAAATTAGGAGCGCTACTAAATAAATACATCTATATGTACTATATATGTGTACATTTTATTCATTTTTTATTATCTACAAAGTACCAGTGCTGCTGCATACAATGTTCTAATCTCCTTAACAGGCTCCTGTTTAATAATTAGCCTGGAAAAAAATCTGACTACCTCTGAAACATTATTTGCATACATTTAGATTATTTAATATTTCTGCATAATGATATAAATCTCTGTTTAAGAAGTCTGGTCCTAGTTATGCCACCCATGCAGTGACACAAACACACGTACATGTATGTATTTAAAATATTCAGAACACTAAGTATTTTTTCAATGCAAAAGGTAGACGTTTCAAGGCCAGATGTCCCATAAGAAACACATTTTAGAAGCAGCAAATTACAACTAATTATAGAAGCTGCAGAAACAGATTTGTAACACATGACTTTGTGCAACCCAGAACTAATATTTGATATTGGACCATGCAGATGGCTACTGCTGGAATGATCATATTTCCTGCTTGCATGGTATTTGAAACTTGAATTTTGTGGTGCATACGGCAAAAGGTCAAATGTCACAAATGTAAAGCACTCTCAAAACAAGTATTTGTTACAGATGTTTAAGAATCTATAGTAAGAGGGGGATTTTGAAAATTACAACTGACATTTGGACAAATTATTCCATGGTATGTACAACCTTAGAGAATAACATTTGGATTTTTGCCAATGATAGGATTTATCTTTGTAATAATAAGAATGTAAATGAAAGCAATCTCTTCTCTTTTTTGAACATGTATTTAGGAAGTTATAAATTCACTTCATTTCATGACAAATAACTCCTTTTGGATTTCTGGTTCCCAAGCTCCCCCGCCCCCCGCCCCAAGCTGCCTTTAAGAACTTCAGGTACCAGCTTAAGCCCCTTCTTTGTATTTTATAATATAATATATCTTAAATTTGTAAAGGTTTTGTAAAAGTTGATTTATGCACATGGCTTCTATGTAGCCCTTTACCCTGATAAGAGATGTAATATCCCCAAATCCACTTCCATACTATTTATTTATTGTATTTCCCTGTTGGAGAATAAATCTGATAAGTTCATAGGTTTAAACATCTGCACCAACAGATTTTTTAAAACCTGCACTTCTGTTTTATAGTTAATCGACATTTGACTTTAAGTCACCTTTTGACTATAAATCAACTTTTGAGTATATAATATAGCAAAGAGCATTGTGTCAAGAACCTTGTGGAAAATTACAGTAAGTAGTTAATTGGCATGAACTTAGTTCAAATTTGGCTAATTTTGAATAAGGCTATCATATCATAATACTTTATTCTGCATTTTTCTAGTTGTTCATGAAGCATATTGTTGTCATAGTAAAGTCTTAGTATGCAGTATAGAAGAAGAAGAAAGAAGATAATAGTATAACTAGATCAGAGGTGGAGAACTGGGTCTGGTCTGTGTCACAGAGGTTTATTTTCCCCAGCACTCACAGGCCATGGTTGACAGGTGGAAAGGGCCATCCACTTCTTAATCACATGATGTCACAGTGTCATCAGATGACTTGGTTTTGACCAATCAGTCATCTGATTGTAAAGTGCTGCAGATCCTGATTGATTGCTGGCAAAGTGCTGTGCACAGAGTTTTTCAGGTGTCATTGATCACTTTCAAACCCCATTTGGCACTGCCATGTCTTTACCTGCGTCACACTTGCAGGGCAGGTAGGTGTGGCTTGGCCAAAATGGCACCCCTGGCCAAATTGGAAGGTGTGGAGGGACTAACTAGGCATGTGGACTGGAGGTTCTTGTGAGCTATATATCAATAATGACTGAAAGAGGACCGTATGGACAAGCAGTGAGAGTGTGTACTTGTTTTCTAAATAGATGGCTTCTTGTCTCTTTATTTTTCAAGCCTAATGTTTTGCAGAAAAATACTCAAGGGTTGGGGGAAATAATATTTAAAAATGGGTTGGGATCACACATGCTCTGTGACCTGTAGATATGACATTGGTTTGCTTTGGTCTTCCGTTGCCTGCAGGTCATCCCATTATTGTTAGTGACAGTTCCTCGACCACGAAGTTTAGGGTGGGTATTGTGGGAACAAATGGAAGAGAGCTGAAACCTTCATAGTGTCATTTACCCTTACTTCAGACCATTTCCCCAGGGTTTGAGTGGGGATCCTGTGTGTACTTTCACCAGTTCTATTAATGACCTTTTTGCTGGGATGTAGAATACGGAAAGAGAGTGAAGGAGTGTTCCCAAGTGAGGTGGACCTGCAGAAACCTTACAGATTTCAGCTAATTAGCATGCCAATCATTGCAATCCAACCTTACAACCTTCTCCTGTATACAGTATACCTACTATGATTACACTTCCTGCATCTGAAGAAGTGGGTATGTCCAGAAGAACTTATGCCATATTAGTGCCATAAGACTCCTTGATTGTATATGTGTTGTGAGTGCTAAATGTGACATTTCTCAAATCCTCATTTCTCTGTTCTCTTACTAAACTTACTAAATTGCGTGCAGTTATGATGTTGGAGCACAGACTTGGTTCAAGTTCCAAATGAAATGAGTACTTCTGTAACATCCATCTCCAGTTGTTCAATTTGCTTTGGAATTGTTTTAATATGTTAACCTAGTAAACAGTGATGAAAGTTGTTGTAGACATTGTAATAATAATCAAAATGCATACTTTATGGCAAAACACTGATTCCTTCTCCCAAGTTCTTTGGTAAAAGCTTTCAGAGTAAGCAGTGCTGTCAGGAGAGGACAAGAGTAGCAACCATTTAAAAAGCCATCAGCTGAACTAGTATGTCCATTTGCAGCAACGTAGATGTTTTGGAAGAGAAAGTAACCTGCATGTTGCAAAACACATTTATCAGTTCCTAACACATGAAGGGTGTGTGGTTCCCATTTATGGGGAGGGGAATGCTATCTGTGCCTACAGCTCTGGAACCAGTCTGCCTCAAGCCATTACCACCAGGCAGCGGAATTCCTTCATCCCTGTTTCTTTTCTCCTCTGCCCCAGCCACCTTTTAAAATGCTATTTTTTTCCTGTGTAGTTTCAGAATGGCTGAAGCAACCAAGTTAGATAGGTGGGGTACAAATGATAAAATTATTAAAATTATTATTATAAGAATGTAAGAAGGGGCAATATTTTAGTTGCTAAGATAAAGGGTGATACCCAGTGATGTCATACTCCAGGTAGACTCCTTGAAATCAGTGGATTTGTCTTTGAATTTCATTGAGTGTACTCTTGAGTATGACTCAGTTGGATATAATCCAAATCAATGCTTTTTAGAATTTTATTCTGGTTGTGTTGCTCAGGGGCGAAGAAAGTCACTTGCTGAAGTGAAACAGGACTGGGCACTGTCAGTACCAAGTTGGGAGATGGTTTGGGAACCCCTTGTATGCTGTTTTGAGCTTCATGAGTGAAGAAAGGACGGGAACATGAATGTAAATAAGTAAATAAGTACATCTAAGTTATCATATCTGCATAGCTAATAAGAGCAAGAAATGTAATGCCCCCAATACCTTGGCATGTTACAATGTATAATACTAGGACTGAGTCTTGCCCATCCTTTTTGTTGTGAGAAAACTCATACATGAACATATGTTATCAATGATTTAAGGCTATATTTAAGCCAGTGCACGAACTGACATTAGAAGCAAGCCTATTCCTTTTCTTATCAATATAGTCAGGTTACTAGAAGTAATGGGAGGACTGTTCAGAATTAGACCTAATCCTTTTCAAGCTTAAACTTCTAAGATGACTCTCCTTTTTTTAGCATGCTACGAGGCATGAAAGTAGGAAGATGCTTCCAGAGGAAAAAAGAGAACTTCATCAGGAGTTCAACTATAAAGGAAAAGAATTAATTCGCTACAGTAATAAAAGAAAAAAGATTGCCTCAAATAATTATTGTAAATTTGCAATGGGTAACTCAGAGGGGAACAAAATATGGTCCAAGAAAAGAAAAACAAACAAAATCAGCAACAGAAAGTGAACAAAATTAAGGAAGGAGGAGGGAACAATTCAGAGTATACCGGTAATTACATGCTTAAGTCTTTACAAACAAACAAAATCTGAAACACATGTAAAAAATGAATTTCGCAAGAATATAATTTGGCTTGAAGAAGTGAGGGAATTGTGTATCATAAAAGCAATGTGAAAGAAAAAAGTCCCAAGGACCCTTAAAACATTAACACACTTTGGTTATGTAATTTTTCCAAGAAATCTTAAACGTCAACCAGTATGGGATGCACCAATTTAAACTACACATTTAGCCTTCATTTGCATGTAAAAGTTAAGCAAAGTTAGTATGACTGTAGTGCTAAGATTGATAGCATTTTAATAATACTTACATATATATTTCTTTATTTTTGAGGTACTATTGTATTTTGTAATCATGTTCACTTAAGAAGGATTATGTACTATTTCTTTCTCTTTGGGTCTGTGCAGACAGAATGCTGCTGATTGCTTTTGGTCATGGCTAAACACTAAATACATGGATTGAATGTATGGGAATGGTTCAAACTCTCTCTCCTTGTTTGCTTTTGATCCTAATACTGAATTCCCATTACTTTGGCAGCAGTGTTAATCACAGTAAGGGCAATCAGGAGCACTGTTCAGGTGTTAACTACAATTGCACCTAAGCAGATCTGGGATGGGGAGTATATTATCAAGTCTCGCTCCTCTGGCATATTGTCCCCATTCTGTGTACAGCTGCCCACAAGCCTTAGGGTGAATGTCTGCAGTGGTGAGCTGCCTCTGTGCAGGAACATTCCATGTGTGATTTAGATCAGGGTTTTAAATTGTGTGGAGTCTGATGTAGGTCTTCATCTGCAAACATGGAACCAAAATAATGTGACAGAGTAGGGGGTTGGCAGTGCACCCCCTTGTGTTATTGCTCACATGCAAGTGCAGTCAACGCTTGAATCGGCTAGGATTTCCTCTTACAATGAATTCAAAAACCCAGGTTAAAGCTACTTTTAAAAAACCCACTGTTCAGTGGAAATCTGGGTTAGAGCTAGGTGGGATTTCAGTTTCACTGAGGACAATGTTACTACCAATGTGGTGGTTAACCCAAGTTAGGTCTGGTAGGAGGGCATTCACATCCAAAGGGGAGAGAATGGGAGAAAGAAGGGCATATGTTTTTGTAGCTTGCTTCCCATTCCTTAAACATGAGTTGGCCCTTTCCATTTTGCTGGTTCAGTAAGTTCCCATTAAAGGGACTGATGTGGTCCACCCCTTCTTAGCTTCAGTAGTTCTCTGCATCAAGGATTCCCATTTGGCTCTTCTTAATCACATACCAGCAATCTATCATTTTACTTCTTTCCTGTGCCATAGACTCTGCTGTCCAAAAATCCATAACATTCTAAAACGATGAACTTACCAATAAACCTGTGGTATTTTATAGCAGTTCAGCCAAAAATATATATACTGCATTGCTTTATTTTTTTAAAAAATGTTCTTCTAAAGAAGAATAAATTTTTTTTGCCCGATATGCATTTGAGAAGGAAGACTATTAAAAGAAAAAAATAAATTCTAAATAAAGTTTCCTTGACTTGATAGCTTCATTTTCTTGTCACTTGCCTAGCCATAACTTTGTGCAGTTGTTCCATACATTAAAAGCTGAATCATGTCAATCTGTTATTTCCTGCAGTGCTTACATAGTTCAATTTCCACGTAGTTACTTGCTTTGTAGGCTCTACTAAATCTTGGGTGTATTTCCTTTTATTGGTTTTAGGAAGCCGCCCTTGGGAAAGAATGTATAGAATCTTCTTAAAATTTAAATTTATTTCTCTTGCTGGAGAACATTTTATCAAAGAGGAAGGTTTTGCCATATGCCCTAAAGTTGCTTAAATTCCAAGTGTTTGAGTTCCTAGGGGAGAGCATTCTGTAGCTAGATCCTCTCAACCGATAATGCTTTAGCTCCGGATCGCATGCATTTGTCAGGAATTCATAAATGTCATTGTCCCACAAGAGTGCAGCTGTCTTGATGGGTCATGGGGATGTATTTGCAGATGTATTGGAGCCCTAATTAGTGTGTGTTATTTTATGTAGCAATTTTAAATCTTAAATGGAATACGTTGCAAACTGTTTATGCTGAGCTGATTTGTTCATGAAATAATGATTGCACTAAAGGAATGTATTTAATGTTGGCATTAGTTTTAGCAGTTCAGTGGAAAGCAACATAATGCATCTTATTTAAATAACTGATTGGTGATTAATAGCACAATGACTTTTTTTTTTAAAAAAAGGAGCATGACAACCTCTTTATATGGATCAGGTTCTTCACAATTTTGTTGATTGTTAAAATAACCTTATTTGCAGTCCCATTGATTTTCAGTAGGACTTAAGACTGCAGTCCTAAACATAATTGCTAATGAATAGTTCCCATTGAACAAAGTAGAACTTAAATGTTTACTCAGAAATATGGAATTGCACTGTAAGCATTCCAACTTCTGCGCTGAACTGAGTCTGCACAGTCCTTTCAGCTTTGTGTCTGATCCGACCAGTTGCAGGTTTTTATGCCCTTGCTATGGGAGACAGGTGTTCCCAAATCCTTTCTCTTGTAATAAATTTTATTAGTTTTCAATTACAGTCCAATAATAGCCTCATTATAACAATACCAATTTATAATACAGTTATTAATACCAAACATTCAAATACTGAATTACATAATTTAGTTAAAGTGCCTGCTAGATTTGATGGTTTGATGATTTTCTTTATTTCTGCGTTCCAAAATCTTACTAGTTTCAATTACATTCCGGTCATCATAATAATCCCCTTATACAGCAACTGCAATACTAATAGCTTCTATTTGTATTGACACATTAAATGGTTTATAAAACTGCAAGTGAATAACTCAAACTATATCCTTGTTCATCCTGTGTGTGGCAATTATTCTGTCCGTGGTGTTTCTTCCTGTCCTTGTAAGATGTTATGTTTTTCTTTCCCCTGATTGTTGCTGTTATCTGTCATGCCTTGGGCAGAGCTGATATCCCATTGCCGTTCCGGAAATTTATCCATGTTCCTAGATCCTTTCTGCCGTTTTCCTGCCTTTCCACCTTATCAAAGTCCACTATCCACAAACGAGCTAGCTGGACTTACTCACAAACAGGAGGGAGAGGGAGGCAGATATGTTATCACTGTGGACAAGAGGAATTGGAAACAAGTGGTGGCATCTTCAAGTAGGAAGGGCAGCAGCAAGGAGACAGGGCTGGGCTTGCCTATGACACAGTTCTGTGTTTGCCACATATTACTTCAGCCCATAGCTATCAACTTTTTCCTTTTTTAAAGGGAAATTCCCTTATTCCGAATAGGACTCCTCACAAGAAAAGGGAAAAGTTGACAACTATGCTTTAGCCAGTTAACGTTCATGGTGCTCTAGAGCCTGTTTCTTCCAAGTTTAATTAGTGCCAGATGCAGGGAGCATGGAGACAGCAGTGAAGGAAAGCCAAGGGCATTGTCTGCTATCCAGCTTTTAACTTTGAACCACTTTGGGTGGATAGTTGGAAGCGGAGGGCCAGATCTACCCACTTTTGTTGCCCTCATATGCTAAATTATGTGGCCTAACTACTAATACATTGTGCTGGGAAAATATATGACACCAGATACTAAAAGTTGGTATCAATGTATTTCTCCCTATGTGTTACATTATAATAGATTGTCTTTAAAGCAAACAAATCAATTGATAGCAGTCGAAAGAGTTAGTGCATCTGCTTTGCATGCTGAAGGCTTCTGGTTCAATTCCTGGTATCCACGTAGGGCTAGGAAATCCCCCTGCTTCAAACCTTGGAGAGCCACTGCCAGTCTTTGCTCTGACTTGGTATAAAGCAGCTTCCTGTGCTACTAAATCCTTGTGCTTGCTTAACTTCCATCAGGCACCCCCAAACTTGGCCCTCCATCTGTTTTTGGACTACAACTCCCATCACCCCCTAGCTAACAGGACCAGTGGTCGGGGCTCATGGGAACTGTAGTCCCAAAACAGCTGGAGGGCCAAGTTTGGGGATGCCTGACTTACACAAAGGAGAAAGGAGAACTATGCCAGAGGTTTCATATTTGGTAGTTGGAACAAAAGCTGCAACTAAACATTTGCATCTTAACCAAAAATTTAAGTGTTTCAGTAAAAACAAGTGCTTATTGGCAAATTGTAAAATGTTCTGAAAAGGAAAGCTGAAATTCTGCTTTGATTGAATGTAATCTACGTAATATATTTCCAGGGTGAACATTTTTTTTTGGCATGCCAATCATCAAGAAGTAGGTGAGATAAAATAGGCACTTCCGGGTCAGCGCCATCGGCAATGGCAGATTTCCTCTGACTCAGAGGAACCTGCTCCGCAAAAATCGGGTCTTGCCGCCGCGGCGAAAGCGGAGACCCTTTAAAAATCCCAGGCGGAAGAAGCCTGGGAACGTGGGATTCGGCTGACACCAGGAGCGCCCCCCCTACCCACAGGGAAACCCCTTTTCCGGGCTTCCGAAGTGACGCGGGGTGAGTGGCACGGTGTTTCGAATCGACTGCTATTTTCGCGGAGTGAAGCCGCACAGCCATTGCCAGAGAGCGCTGACTTTTTTCTGTGGACATTTGGATTTCAAACAACAACCCGTGAGTAGTACGGAAATTGGATTCTTAAAATATTTCTAAATTTGGCACCGATCGGGGAAGGCCCAAACAGGAAGTCCGCCTCCCCTTTCTGTAAATAATCTAAAGCAAAGAACCTCCAACTAAGGTCGTGGAGAATTTTTTTTTTTTTGTAAAAGACTTTAATTCTACTGATTGAGGCTATAAGAAATTTTATTTGGAAGCAGGGGAGCCTGCAGGAGAAGAAGTAAATTTGGGAATTGATGTGCCACCCCCCCCCCTGGACCCGGGAGTGGTCCGTGAGAGCCCGTTGATGAGGAATTTAACAATTTGACAGCTGTCAAGCTAGCTGTCAAGATATAATAAGAGGACTTTGTTTCTATTGTCTACATTTGCTACAAGCTTATGTTTAAAAAGAAGGAAGGACTGTTACAATCTAACGTATGGGACTTTTGGGTCTGTGCTGAGAGGAGTAAAAAGAAACTTAAATCCCCCTAGAGGGAGCTTTGGGACATTGCATTAAGAACCAGCTGAGAAACTGTTTTTTTGACCTTGATACGCTTAAGAATGGCAGTCAGAAAGGAAATCCAGTCTGAACTGACTAGGACATTTTTTCTCTTGGGAAAGTTGCAAGGTCAAATAGGTGTTTTGACTACAAATGTTACAACTTTGAACACAAGAGTGAGTACCAGTAATGAACTTGATAAGAACTCGGCACAGGAATTTTATTTAACTGAACAAACAGGGAAATTTGAGAAGGAGAATAATGTTGTCTTTGAAGAGAAGAAAGGGGGAGCCGTAACCCTGCAGATGCGAAAGGCGAGCTGCAATTTGAGGCCTGACATGATGGTAACAAGGAGAAATAAATTTTCGAAGATGGAAGCCTGGCCTGAATTGGAAAGTGAAAGATGGAGAGATCTCCTTATGTGGAGATCAGATGACCCTTGGATTACAAATCTGATCCAGGTGGAAGTTGGAGCTATGGGGACATTTGGATTTGAAAGAAGAATGAAACAAGATTTGGAATATCCTATAGGCCTTACCTTTAAGTACGGAGGTTTGGCTGGAAGGAATGTGGATGCTGTTGGGTTGGAGCCTCCCCGAGATTTGGTTTTCAATATTAAAGACTATCAAAAAGACTGGCAGAGGAGTCATGAGAGAGACTTAAGAGCCTCGGATTTAAGATCTCCGGGTTGATGGTTTTTTGAGATTGATGGATTTATGCTGGGGACTGAAACCAGGAAGGGGGTATGGGTGGAATGAAAATTGGGAACTCAAAGTGTATATAATATAAGTTGTTTTTTTGTTTTATTTTTATAAGAGTTGGGAAATTCGTGGAAGGGAATTTTTTTTTTCGACCTTAGGCAAATGTCTTAAGAATAAGTATTGATATTTAGGTTTGGATGAGAGTAAAGATCGGATAAAGTAAAAGTGGCTTTTAAAAAATATTGTAAAATTAAGGATTTTGTTGATAAGATGTTTGAAAAAGAAATTTATGTGGTATTGGTAAAAAGACATAAAGGATTATTTTAAAACAAATTATTAAGATAAAAATTAGGTTAAGGATTTGCTGAAACAACAATTTAAATTAGAATACAAAAATGGGAGGTGTGAGGAGGTCAAGGAAATAAGTAAAGGAAGAAAGTTATGTAAAGGTTTGATTTGTTTCTTTTTCCTTTTTTAATGTTTGTATTTCTTTCTGTCTTTTTTAAATTTCTTTTTTTTTCTTTTTTCTTATTGTAATTTTTAAAATCTTGAATAAATATTATTTTTAAAAAAAATAATAGGAAAAGGCAAAATAACAGCACTTTAGTCCTTCACAAAGTAGGTTGGCAACAGCAGGAGCCACATTTTTCATCTGTTTCCTACTTTGAAGAGGCAATAAAGTACACATTGCTGCCCCTTCAGCCTTGCAATCTCTTTAGAGACGTTGCCATTTGTCCCTACTGATTTTCTTCCCCTTTTTTGGCTGGGTATAGAACTTGCAGAGCTAAAGTTTGCAGAGGATGGTAGAACTAGGCACCCTTCTTGACTGAATCCTAGTTTCATGCGTGATTTTGAGGACCCCATTAATCATGTAACTTTGGAAATTGCTTTATTTGTATGTGTTTTTGAATGATAGTATATCTTAAGATCACTCCAAGGAAAGAAGTGAGTGTCTTATTTACTGGCAGATTTTGAAGGGGCTTAATTTACTCTCTTGGCATGCTTACAAGAATTTCATTCCAAGATTAATGCCTATTATTCTTGTGTATATCTTCAGTGATTTATACTGGAATTATTCCAGATTTACATTAGTTCAGAACAGATCAAATTCTGGCCCTTAGTGTCCCATTATATTATGCAAAGGCCTTAGATTGGTGCAGTTTAACATTGAAAAGGTGAGGTAATGCATTTAAAATTTTACCTCTGAGAGGAAGTGGGTTTTCCTTATTTGATGATAGATTAAAGAAGAGTTAAATTTCTGGGAGTGTGTTTTTAACATGTTTCTATAGCAAAAGTGGTAGTTGTGCATTAGGTATAACCACAGATTTTTGTAGTGGGGAAGAAGTGTAATGTGCCTTAGTTTAATTCTTTAAGTGCCTTCTACAGGTCTTGTTACAGGTCTAAATATAATTTCCTTATACTTGAGAATAAAGTGGGTAATGACTCATTTCTATACCAGGCCAATATGATCCCCTCTTTCAATTATAGTCTCTTAAAGACAGCAGGGTGGTGTTCTCTTAACTATTGTTAAGAGATTGGGTGGAAGAAAGTGCCTATATTGTATTTGGTTTAATTTCCTATTAGACCTATTTCAGGGCATGCAACTGGTGCTCTTTAACTCATGGAAGAGCTTTTGATTCAGTGAATGCTTTCGCTAACAGAAGTGGAGTGCAGGTCATTTTTGCTGATGCACCCTCCCACCAAGCGCCCCTTGAAAATCAGCTCTGGATAGAACAGTGGGGAGGGTGGTGTGGGGCTTCAGAACCAAGGGAAACAAGCAAAAATTGGCACCCATCTTCTGTTCATGGATCAGAGCCTTTCAGTGAATTAGAAGGGCATCAGTTGTAGTCCACTGTCATTGTATTTTTCCTTGTTAGGAGATGGTAGCCTGGCTAATAATTAATACCGTATTGGCCTGAATATAAGCCACACCTTTAAAATTCAAGGGGGGGGGGGAGACAATACCCGAATATAAGCTGCTCCCTTAAAATTCTGCAGGCACTCACACCCGTTACGTTTTACCATATGTCTGTTTCAGCAGCGATAATGTAAAAGCCAATTTTTGTAAGGTCGCGAATTTAAACCACACGTTAACTCTTCACAGTCAGAATTTGGGGGGGGGGGAGTGAGGCTTATATTCAGGCCAATACGGTAATCTGTTTACTGGCAGCACTTTGGTAGGTACTTGATGGAGAGCAGTATATCATAGAATTGTAGAGTTAGAAGGGACCATGAGGGTCATCTAGTGTAATCCCCTGCAATGTAGGAATCTTTTGCTCAACTCAGGGCTCAAACCCACAAGCCTGAGATTAAGAGTCCCATGCTCTACTGACTGCGTTATTCCAGCTCCAGTCTGTCCCAGTCAGTCATAACATTTAAAGTAGAAAGGTCATGGAATGTGGAATAAACACAAAAATGAATCCCACTCTCCCCATAAGCATGCACTGAAAGGGTGGGGAGAGAGTTCAAAAAATAGTAAAACAACAGGAAAGTTTTATTTCCTAGTCTTAGAATGGTATGGCTAATTCATGATCCTTGTCTGCCAAATGCCCATTAATCATCTGCTATCACAATGATGTCAGGTGATTGGTTGCTTTGAAGTCCCCACTATTTGCAGTTAAGTGATTCGATGCAGAAGGGGGTTACTTGTGCAGAACTCCCCTCATGCAGGGCGCTTTGCGCAGACATTATGTATCTGAGGGAGTTCCTTTGGGAAGCCAGTGGGTGCTTTCCCCTGCAAATACACAACCAGGAGAGCACTTAAAGGCTCCCAATTTTTATCGACAACCATGTATCTACCCGCCCCATACTGACATCTCTTATAGATCCACTATACATTTTTCACTGTATGCTGAAGATGCACCTCTTTACCCTGGCCCATGACACTTTTTCAAGTATATTTTTTTAATGACCCACCCAGTTATTGTGATTGCAATTTGTTTTTAATTGCTTTTAATCTTGAATTTTAAATTGTTGTGACCTGCCCTGGAACCTTAAGTCAGGTAATAAATAAGGAAATAATGCTGGTTAGGTGACTGTGGAATTTGAATCCCTGGCAGACCTGGTTTAGCCTGTGGGCCAGAGCACCCCTCACCTCTGGTTTATTGGAAGGGAAACAAGCCTTGTTCCTGCATGCTTCCTTTTTGGCATGCCTAGATTCAGCATTGATATAGGCAGGCACGTCCTACAGGTAGATCGTGATCTACTGGTAGATCACTGGGTGTCTGTGGTAGATCACTGGTAGATCACCGCCAGTTTTTAACTCTGTTTTTTACCTGAACCCCAAAAAAAGGGGTAGATCACTGCTAGTTTTTAACTCTGTGAGTAGATCGCAGTCTCTTGGGAGTTGGCCACCCCTGATAGTGGTTTATTAACCATAGTTCTCCATGATACCCAAACCAGGAAACTTTGTTTTAACCACTCCTCACAGAGCAAGATATCTGCCAGATAATACTGTAATAATAATAACTTTTACTTCTATCATAGTCTGGCTGCTTCATGAATGTTGCACATACGCATGTATACACAGTCTTCTGTTCTGGACTACACCTGTGATAGACTTAGTGCAGGAACTTAATATCAGGACTTAATGCAAGAACCTGTTTCCAGTGCTGGAAATTGATTTTAGAACACTGTAGGAAAGAAAAAATAAGTTTGTAGCTGGTTGTGTGCAGAATATTCTAATTTTATTACTGAATAAAAGTATTCACGTAAGACATTTTAAATTACTGGTTCCTTTGAGAGTGAACAATTTACGTTTCTTAATATGTTCTGCTTGCTTAGAAAACTGTGGTTTAACAAACCACCATATGTGGGCAAAAGCTAGGTGTGAAAGACAGCACATGAGAACAAGGCTTGTTCTGTATTCCGTGATGAAATTTAAGAGCTTTTTAAGTAGCACTTCAGTGCTAGCGAAAGATGTAAAACAACAGAGGTGTAACATACTAAGGGAATTTTCTCTTTGCAACTGAGTTGGCTAAGAAATTTAAGAATCAATGTAGATAGATGCAAAAAAATGTTAGGGAACAGTGATTTTCCTTGAGATTAAGTGTATACAGCTTTGGAAAATGTTTCAGCAAACGTAATAGTGTTTTCTATGCTGTTTAAACATTGTGGAATCTATTTTTCATGAGCCTAATAAACTTTAGTTTTATTTGCCACACAGAAATTATTGTAACCACTGCTTTGTCCTCAATAAATCAAAAACCAAAAACTCTGCATTCTTTTTGAGGCTGTGGTAACTAACAGAGACCCACATCATTGTGAATAACATGGTAATGGCCTAATTCAAACCAACTTTTGAGAAAGAAGCCAGTGTGTGCTAAGTGAGGTATTTGGAGACAGTAAATGAAGTGACTTAATGATTCACGGCTTTAGAAAATGAATCCTTTCCCACCAGTAGTGTCAGGATTCAATTAATATATTGCTAAAGTAGGCCTGTGGTGTTCATAGAAGCATGTGATTTATTCAGACTCAGATATGTTACTTTAACATTTCTAGTTTTGACGCGTGGGTTCCATTCCTGATAAACACAGATGATTAATTCTATGGGCAAGGAGAAACCCTTGAATCCCATGGCGTTTTGGCAGGTGGAGTGCAGCTCATCAAGGATTTTCGAAATGAAGAATTCCAGCCCAAACTGGATGACTCACTGGAGATATGCAATGGGATCTCCTGTCTCTCTGACGCTGAGGGCTGATAATGAGCTGAAAAGCAGGATAGATATGATAAAATAAAAATAAAATTGAAGCAATGTCATGTCTTAACAAATTTTTAAAGATCTAATGTAATCACTCTTTCTGTGGCTATTGGTGGTTCTACGTCTTAACTTTCTAGCAGTGTTGGCCTTATGCATTCTCAGATTATTTTTCTGCCTTTACTCGTAACACAATTTTTGCTGGTAATAGTGATCAGCAAGCATTGTACAAAACTTAACCTTTTTACAGAGAAGAATGAGAGGCTAAATCTGCTCTGTGCTCTGGGGGCCTAGGAGATCTTGCAGCTCTGGAGTTCACAAGGCCCAGAGCAGGGGTCAGCAACCTTTTTCAACCGTGGGTTGGTCCACTGTCCATCAGACCATGTGGTGGGCCGGATTATATTTTTTTGGGGGGGATGAAGGAATTCCTATGCCCCAGAAATAAACCAGAAATGCGTTTTAAATAAAAGGACACATTCTACTCATGTGGAAACACGCTGATTCCTGGACCGTCCGTGGGCCGGATTGAGAAGGCGATTGGGCCGCATCAGGCCCATGGGCCTTAGGTTGCCTACCCCTGGCCTAAAGTCTAAGAGGAATTCCAAGAGAGCTAAAATATATGGAAAAAGAACAGTTACCAGAATCCAAATTTTGTAGAAATTTTACACTTTTCCAGCAAGGAGTCTGAACCCACCTACACACTACCCATAATTTGAGGCCATTCCTTTTCCTGGTAGTACAGATATTCAGGCCAAAGCAATGTCCTTATATAGTCCCTTTGAATCCACTTGGGAATCGTTAGGACCTGCTTGGTGATAAAAGGGCTTAAGGCTGCAGTCTAGACCTTCCTTATGCTCTCCACTCACTTCAGCTGGCTTCCTGCTGGCTGATCATATCTCACTGAGATGTGGACTCAGAAGCAGATAGCATATTCCAAAGGGATCTTTGCAAATATATGGGCAAGAATAGCGCATGAAATAAGTTGCCCTCCAGGATACTGTCAATGCTAACTGAAATAAGCAAGGTATATGACATCCTTTAGCTTTAAAGTTGAGACTTTCAATATTTTGGCAATTATTTGATGTGTAGGAGAATAATTCATTAATGTTTGCTCCTGCCTTTGATTTAGAGATCTGCCAATGGAACTATTTGATTTCTGGCAACTCGGCAATAGAGTTGAGCTTTACAGCGCTGCATATATAATTGACTGAAATGCTGCCATGGGATGCCTGTGGGAGTTCTTTTCATACTAGTTGGTTTGGCTGTCGCTCAGGGAGTTGCTTTCAAAACTGTTTCAAAACTATTTTGGTAAACTTAAGGATCATATGAATAATGAGTCACATTGTAAAACCGAGAGCCCTGAGCTCTTGCAGTCAGGGGATCACTTCAAAAGTGGACAGGAGAGCATTAAAGGATTCGAGATCACTTGTATTCTTGAATCCAATGTTTTGATTACCTTCATAAAACTCATTTTCTTAGCTGAACAAAAGCTTCTGCTTTAAGTGGTGAGCACTGGCTTGGCCTTCTAATTGTAAACTTGTTTATATTTCTCTAGTTTTTTGTGAGATACTGAATGCCACAGTCCCTCTCACAAAATAGTTGCTAAAGGTTATCATTTAGATTTTTTAAAAGAGTTTGGTGACTGTATATTAAAACGTAGGGTTGCAGTCCTTCTCACACATTGAATTCAATAGGACTTACTTCTGAATGGATGTGTAGGCTAGCACTAATAGCTACAAAAATTCCCAGATATTGCAATTCTTACATGTTTGGTTCTGTACACATTTTAGATCACCAGTTAATTTTATAACAATAGAATTTAGCATGTCTGTTTGCTACACGTTGCTGTTACAATAGATCACAGAAAACTGTCAAGCAAAATGATTTTGCAACATATTTAATGCTACTATTATTGTTATTTCCTTTATAAATTGCTTCCCATGAAGTATTCTGAAGCAATTTACAATATAATAAAACACAAACACACACACTGTGTGCAAACCTTGGTTATAGCTCATGGATTGTTTGGAGTGAGACAAACCACGAGCCTGGTTTGGATAGTGTGTTAAGACAAATCATGACTTTGCTCATGGCAGCGAAGCAGCAACAGGACAGGAGGAAGAGCAAAACTGCTGCAGTCTCCCATCAGGGAGTCTGTATGTTTGCATGTTCACACCAAGACATAGGTTGACTTAGCATTCTGTGCAAATCAGCTCACTGTGTTCGATCATTTAAGGCTTTCCCCTCTCAAATTATATTTTTATAAACTAGAAGAAACTAAACCTTTACTTCACATTTAATGTGCTGCAGTATCTTCACGTAGTCTCCCTGCAAATGTAAGCACTATTAACTTAAAATGCTTTTGATCCAAATCATCCTCCAGAGTCATTTTTAAAGCACATTTTTACTACTCGCTGTTGCTAAATCTAGCAAAATATTTATTATTGGGTAGAGAAACATGATCCGGCATCTCCAGGAATATTTTAGGTTTATCAAGATTTACAGGATTTGCTTTTCTGTCTTTTTTGGGGAAAGTTCTCCATACCTATACACTACTGATTAATTTTCCATGGCATTAAAGATATTCCTGACTATGACAACCTAGAAATATAGAAAGCCCAAAGCTGAAGTTCAATAAGTTATAATGGTGTAAAGTGATACAGATTTTAAATTATTTTGGTATCCAATTAAGTCAGGAGTAGACCCATTGAAGTAAACGGACTTAAGATCATCATGACATGCCACCCTTTGTTTGGGCTTTTGTCATCTTTTGATACTGCATATTCTCATTGAAAATATCCTGGTAAATGTTCTAGGTTTCTGTTATGTCTTTAGTAGCTGTTATAGCCATCCTAATTCCAAAGCCCATGATCCTAATTTCTCCATTTTGTTGCTCCAGTATCAATACTCTGATTGGTCCCCCTTTAACCATACCAGTACATATTATTTTAAACTCCATGAGCTATGACTTACCTGTTAAGACCCAAAATATTTTATTATTATTATTATTCAGTGTGTTTGTTTCCACTCCAAATTATTTTAAGGCTCTCCTGAGATACATTATGAAGACTTCCATAGACATTTCACCTTGCTTTTAATTAGGTGTGCTGTATTCCTTTCCAGCAAAGCTACATGCCTATCAAATTGCACCTGGTTTTCATACATCATTATCTCCTTCCGACTTGTGAGAATATTACTTCTAAGGTCATGCCATTGAGTTTGTGGTCTTATCCTTGCATTTCTACATCAACTGTATTTGTCTGAGGAATTAAGTGACACCAAAGGATATGACCCATGCATATGCACGCTCAGCACAACGTTTGCTTTCCTTTTGTTTCTTCCTTTAAACATGTGGCTCTGTTGTTGCCTTGTAGAACCTAGAAAGCAGGAAGCTATTCCTACCCTTGATTTACATACAGTGGGAAATCTAAACTAGATTCTTAATCTGGACCATGGAGAACCTTGTGGTACCCCAAAAAAGATGTATGTGGGAGGAGTCAGTCATGTGGCGGAATGTCAGTATATAACATGAATTAAAGCAATTTTAACATATATAATGACAGAATAATACTATACTGTAATAATAAAATTTGACTCTACCTTTGCTACAGACTATTACCATGGTTTGCTTTAATTTGAAACTTTACATTATTTTCTCTGTAAACACTCAATACTCCCCAAGCTGCTTCTATCTGGCATTATGTACGAAAATTGGAAGATGCATCCAAGATTTTACTTTCCCACACTTCCCTTTTCCCCTATGTT
Organism: Podarcis filfolensis; assembly: GCF_964270895.1. Classification (NCBI taxonomy): domain Eukaryota; kingdom Metazoa; phylum Chordata; class Lepidosauria; order Squamata; family Lacertidae; genus Podarcis; species Podarcis filfolensis. The sequence continues at coordinate 67,962,218 of NC_139603.1, forward strand.
ACTTGTAAATCTTTCTTACTCCATTCTGTTCACCCTGCTTTCCATATTTTTAGTAAACCTCGTTGAATACTGGAAAGCAACTCTTTGTTTTTTCCTTTTCCCAAAGTTTGAAGATTCCCCACACCCATTCTTCTTCTTGGTTCATCTGAAATAAGTACTTAATAAAAAAAAATATTTATTTGCTGTATGGCAAAATAATCTGGATAATTCAGTAGCAGAGAGAGAGAGACATGTGAATATTGCTTTTCATGTAGGCTATAAACTCTTGCAACCTTGTGCATAATTTTTCAAATGAAATTATTTACACTTAATGGATGATTATGTATCTATTCAAATTATGTAGCATCCAAAAATAAATATTGTAACTTTTAACAATTTAGAGCGCAGTAATCAAGACTTATTGCACTAGTAAAAACTGCTTGTAACCAGTTTGAAACCAGAGTTTCAGATATTAAATGGGGTGTGCATCCTCTGGGTTTGTATTAAACATGGTTCATGCTGGTGCAAACCATGATGAACCATGGCTAAGGACAGTGGGAGGAAATTCCTGTGGGGGTGGATAGGGGTTGCAGAAGTGAATTCATGACCCTGGGACCAGCTTCTAAACTTCAACCCTGTTAAGGGCCTAATGACATTACATCTTTATTTCACTCGATGCTGATTTGTATTCATGGGACAGTGCTATTTGAAATTGGTGTGTTTAATGTGCTTCCTTGTGATTTATATTTTTTAGCATAGCATCAAAATGTTTAAGCCTTTTAAAGTACTGATGATTATTTTTCCAAATGTCTATGTTTTCATTAGTGTGCCTTAGCTTTTGGTGTTATTTTTGGCAGCAACTGAGCAGAAATAATCTTGTTTTCAGTTATTTGATTTGTATGTAATCCAGGACATTTTATTTAATGTTAAGCCACTTAAAAATGCTACTTGTCTCTGCTTACAACTTATGAAGGAAGTACCAAGGCCTGGCTCTATCAACTTGGGATTGAGGCCCTTTGGATCTTAGGCCAAATTGATCCAGTGAGGATACAGCCCATTGGTTGCCCTTCCGTTATCGAAAATCGAAACCACTTTCTGTCTCAGGAAACATGGAGGACGGGAATAATCATAGAGGATGCAATAGGAAAGAGAAAGGGGGGGTACACGTGTATGAAGAGGGGTTGGTTCTTTAATGCATATATATTGCTGTTTTTCCTGCTCCTGCCTCAAATCTACAGAATGATTTCAGAAACTTACTGCGACCTGTGCTAACAAATGCAGAATAAGATGCTGGCATGTGCGGATATAACGCTGTTACCTGGCATATTGTCATCAGATCAACTTGCAGCCCCCGACTCTTATTCACTGACATCTGTCTCAGGAGAGCACTTTGGAGATGCAGAAACAAATAAATATATAAAAATATACAGTGTTACCATATTTTTCTGTGTATAAGACACCCCCATGTATAAGACAACCCCTGTTTTTTTAAACCCAAAATTAAGAAATTAAGTTGTTTAGCTTTTTTGGGGGTGGTGGTGGAGGTCACTTCTACTAATTGCTCACCTGCCTGCCTGCCAGTCGAATACCTCACTGCAGCCGCCAAATGTCTGCTTGCTCACCGCCACCAACAGCCCCCTGCTCACTTGCCGCAGCCGCCAATCGCCTCCCCGCCTTGCCACAACTGCCAATCGCCTGCCCGATTGCTGCAGCCACAGCTAGTCACCAGCAGGCCTTGCTGCAGCCACCAATCACCCGCCCAATTGCCGCTGCCAATCTCCTGCTTGCTGCTGCCATTAATCACAGGTTCCCACCCACTGCATTCATTATCCGTGTATAAGACGACACCCAATTTTTGCCTTTTTTTTTTTTTAGCAAAAAGCATCTTCTTATACACGGAAAAATACGGTACATTGTGTGTTTATAATATATATGTAAATATATACAAGCGTAATATATGTAAATAAATAGTGGGCAAAGTAGCATTATTCACCTCGGAAACCAGCTTTTCTCCTTCGTGAGCTATCCCTCAAATACTGGAAGCACTGACATCCCCTTTATCTTCTCTATATTTCCAATAATAGTCATGCAGACAGAGAAACCTTCCATTTTACTTACTAGCCACCTTTCATCAGGTGGCAGTCCCAGAAGTGTCAACACAAAAAGACTCTTAAATATTTATAAAATTAAAGTTCGTCTGGTTTTTTTTTAAAAAACCTGCTTCATCATGAATGCCATAGTTAGAGGGGGAAACTCGGCAAAAGTAAATATGAGAGAGGTGGATTGTGAAACGATTATAGGAAAAAGTATTTAGAGTTCTTTCAGATTTAGGCACCTACAATCACAACTAAAGTTTTTTGGGAATAATTCCTGCAGTTATTGAAACCTTTTCTTTTATGAAATCCTCTATTTGAATTCAAGCTAATAAAATGGGAAAATATCATTTACATTTCTTAAACTTTAAAATGTTTGTCATATGCTGTGACCTAGATTTATTAGACTGTAGTAGTTTTAGTGCATTTTGGCTGGGAAGTGTGTCATGACATCAGTGTAATCTATGCAGTATGTGATTTCAGTTGGTCCCAGTGTTAAATATTTTCATAATTATGCTGGTTTTGGCAGTTAACTTGGAACTTTTAATGAACATGTTTTATTTCTGGGCTTGTGAGCAGCCACATATGTTTCAAAAATTAATTGTGTGTTTTCAGAGTTAACATTGAGCAGAAATATGTATGACTGCAGATTGCTTTGACATAAAAGGTCTAAATAGCAAAATAGTTCTTGTAAGGTCATGGCCACATGTAATAATTAGGGTTTACATATTGTGTTAAAGATATCATTAGCTGTTGTTCACTTAAACAATAATATTTTGAGAGCTTCGCTTTGGGGTGATTCCCCCCCCCCCATGTTGATAAGAACAAGCATAACTTGGTCTGCATGTCACATGAGCCAACATATCAAACAGGTGGGAAAGTAGATCTGGCTAGTGGGTCCCGTTTGGCCAGGTGGCAAGCTGTGCTATAGAAGAAAAGCCAAGCCAAGCAAGGCTTGAAGTTCTGCAGGGATCGGCTGTGCGACTGAGTTCTTCATGGGAATCTTGGTTGCATGACTGACCCAGTGGGCTTGGAATCGCTGCCTCTTAGCTGATAGCTGGTGACTTCAAGCCCTCTTTGGGCAGAAGTCAGCTGTGCTACCCAGCAGTTTTGTTCTCACTGCCAGTCAGCCGATCAGCCGTGACAGCAAGTCTTCTTTGCCAGGGAACCATCAGGAGTACGGCTTGAGGCTTTTGATTTTCTGTTGACAGCCACATCTGTGCTTGCCCCACATATGACATCCAGTTTGGGGCAGATGTGCATGGTTTGTGGGAAGACTGTCTCACATATTAAATTGGGATCCGTGCTGCGCCTTATTAGGTCTGTGGGTCAGAGTGCTACTACAGCATTCCGTAGAAGCCAGCACTTTTGATTTCTTTCTCTCCCAAAGAAACCACAAAAGGGGGCCAAGGACAAACCTTAGCTGCCTCTCATGGATTGCTTTGAGAGAACCAAAGCGTGAATGCTTTTTTGCACAGAACGCTAAGCTAGTTCTGCGGTTAGTTTTCTCCTGGTTTGGCAAAAGTAGGTGTGGCGTGGCTGCACTTTGAGCAGCATGCACTTGTGTGCTGCTCTTGCATGGTAAACTATAATGTATTTTAGGCTATGGCTTCTTATGATGTGCAAGCAGGGCCAGAATTTTATAACCTTAAGATACTCCTTTTGAATCCCACATTATTCAAATATTAATTAAATAGAGATACAGTGGTACCTCAGGTTACATACGCTTCAGGTTACATACGCTTTAGGTTACAGACTCTTCTAACCCAGAAATAGTGCTTCAGGTTAAGAACTTTGCTTCAGGATGAGAACAGAAATCGTGCTCTGGCGACGCAGCGGCAGCAGGAGGCCCCATTAGCTAAAGTGGTGCTTCAGATTAAGAACAGTTTCAGGTTAAGAACAGACCTCCGGAACGAATTAAGTACTTAACCCGAGGTACCACTGTAAACATAAATGCAGGGCTTTTTTTAAGCTGGAACTCAAAGGAACTCAGTTCTGGCCCCTCTCAGGTGGGCGCCATTGACATTCTAAGAGAACGAGGGAGTCATTCATGGTGAGTTCTGAGCTCCTCTTTTTCTAGAAAAATAGCACTGCATAAATGACTTTTTCACATCAACAAATACAAAGAATTGAAAGAGGTGTCAAAATACCAAGGTTCTTTGTTTATTACATTAAATAATTTTATATTAAAAAGAGATATTTCCGTTGAAAGGGAGAATTCTAGGCATCTTACACTGTACAGATGTAGTATCCTTTCGTATTGTTGTGAACAAGTACAAATGGCCATTGTGGCGGTCGTGTAACTGTAGTCTGAGAAATTTAAGCCATAACCCCCTCTAAGCATGCATATATGGTTCTTTGAAACTGTTCTGTCCACCAATCCAACCATTATAAAATGTTTGAAATGTGATAAGCAATTATAGAGCACCGTTGCCAAATTGTTAGCACTTTTGTTTGTTTTCATTATCTCGTGGTCAGCAGCTTTTGTTTCTAAGGTATTAGACCCCAACTTATCCATTCTGCTGTTCATTCCTTCCCCTATTACATATTTAATTAGTTTGTATCTTTCTTACCTTTGTTACTTTTCACTAGCAATCTGTTTTTTATTCTTTATTTTCTTTTTTAAAAAATAAATTGTTTTCCCCCCACTATTTTTTTTTTTGGCCGTTGTGGATGCAGTATGAACATTTGTTAACTTTTATAGGATGATCATGAAAGCTGTGGTTCAAGTTCAACAAATCGTAGTACCACGGAAAGTGCAAAAGCAGCAGTGAAACCAAGAAGAATTCAACAGACCACCCCTGACCCAGATTTACCACCAGGTACTTTGTGATAAAAAATAATATAGTTATTTTTAGGACTCTGTTCTTTTGGCGGTTGTTAGTTTGCTTGAATCGCAGGAAGCCTGATGTTTTGTTTTATTTAAACACTTGATATCTCTTCAACTGGCAATTTTATTTTTTTCTGTATTTGGTAACTTGTTGGTAAGGTTCCCAAGCAAAGGGTTTAATAAAACCATTATTTCTTTTTAGGCTATGTACAGAGTTTGATCTGGCGGGTTATAAACAATGTCAACATTGTCATCAATAATCTCATACTCAAATATGTGGAGGATGACATCGTTCTGTCAGTCAATATCACTTCAGCAGAATGTTACACCGTGGATGAATTTTGGGATCGAGCATTCATGGACATATCTGGTAAGCAGACTATTGAATTTTTAAATGACATTGTACATTTTTTTTTAAAGATAATGTTCTAAAATAATTTTGCAGAAAAAGTGACCAGAGAGACAAATATTGATCTATTTTACAGGTGAGCTTTATTCTCTGAGTTTCCCCATTGAGTTCTTACAACACGATGCATTGTACAGCTTCAGGCTTTTCAGATTCTGCACAGACTTGAAGCAGATACCAAGTAGGCAGCATTTGTAACTTCCTCACTCCTGCAGTCTCTCCAGTGTTTCGAATAAAACTTTGGATATGTTAAACTTGTGAAGGATCCTTTAAAAATGTTTCTATGTATTAAGTAGTGTGAAATAAATACGAGCATTTGTATAGTATTTACTTTGCTTTATCTGCTAAGAACTGAGCAACATTTTTCTTTCTTTTGAAAGCAACTGATTTGGTCCTAAGGAAGGTGATAAATTTTTCTGACTGCACAGTTTGCCTAGACAAAAGGAACGCTAGCGGCAAGATTGAATTTTATCAAGATCCCCTGCTTTACAAGTGTTCGTTCAGAACTCGTCTACATTTCACTTACGATAATCTTAATTCTAAGATGCCATCCACTATTAAAGTAAGTACTTTTCTAGATCTTTTAAATTTGATGTATGAATTGTTTTTCACTATGTACTCCTAAGAAAAATGAAAATCGACCACCTAAAACAGATTAATTTCTGCTCTGCCTTTGGGGACCACTAATTTCTGAGCCTCCAGATGTGAACATTGGGTGGCTATAGCCGTACCAGGACTTTGTGTCCCAGGAATAGTAGTTTGGCTGTTAGCGTGTTACTGCAACCATTCCATACATTTTTTGAGATACAACTTCTAGCCTCAGTATGGCTAATTCATCTTAATTTAGCTACTTCTTCATAGTGTGAGCTTAAGGATACTTAATTCTGGTACTTGTATGGATAATAAAAAGGCTGACTGGGGTAATAGATAAGTGAGAATTCAAAAATATTATGATGTAATTCAAGGTACTTAATAGTCTTTAATGAGATTGTGTATTCTAATCTACTTCAAGAGAGGATGCACATACTGTATGTGGGAACAGTGGTGCCAGAGCAATCTGAAAGCCTGTAACAACATGTACTGTGGGGGTTTTGTGAATTTTTGAAATTAGATTGAGAAAGCGAAGTATTGTCTGTTCTGAACATGTTTCCAGATGTGTCCATGAGTACTGTAGTTTATCTGTCCCTGTGTGCAGCTAATTATCCTGATACTATTGATGCCAGATGCCGCATAGGAGTTGTTTTGCACATACATTTATCCAGTAGCATGTGGCTGTAGGGTCTTAATTCAGACTAACAATTCATTATTAGGTACTTAAAGCTATTCAGTTTAGTTTCAGTTTGTTTAACTGTAACAAACTTTCTCCTGTTTCTAAGCCAAGGATTGGAAGCAGATATCCAGAGCGGTTCAGGATCTGTAAGGCTCTTTCTAATCAATACAACTATCAATCTGGCATTCTCTGTGGCATTTATCCGAGCTTAATGTTCTCTTAGATCAGGCATAGGCAAACTCCGGCCCTCCAGATGTTTGGGACTGCAATTCCCATCAGCCCTGACCACTGGTCCTATTAGCTAGGGGATGATGGGACTTGTAGTCCCAAACATCTGGAGGGCCGGCATTTGCCTATGCCTGTTTTAGATCTTCACAGTTTGCACTGCATGCTTTAGTTTCTAAATACAGTGGTACCTCGGGTTAAGAACTTAATTCGTTCTGGAGGTCCGTTCTTAACCTGAAACTGTTCTTAACCTGAAGCACCACTTTGGCTAATGGGGCCTCCCGCTGCTGCCGCGCCGCTGCTGCACAATTTCTGTTCTCATCCTGAAGCAAAGTTCTTAACCCGAGGTACTATTTCTGGGTTAGCGGAGTCTGTAACCTGAAGCGTCTGTAACCCGAGGTACCACTGTACTAAAACGGCGATAGGGAACCTTGTGCAGTCCAAGGGCTGCATTGCCTCAAGAGCAACTTTCTGGGGCTTCATCCTGGCAGGCAAGAACCATTATCACAGCTCAGTGACACATTCCAGCCTGGCAAAAACACTCAAGGAGAGAATGAAGCTGGCCTAGGGAGCAGTGTTGACTGGTGAGAGTATCAAGGACCAGGCACTCAGCCTCCAGCCTGAGTTCCCCACACCTGTCCTAAAGTCTATGACAAGCACTGTAGACAAAATTACTTGTCAGATTCTGGAATTTATATTTTCTCAACTTGTCTACAACTTTGCTATGCATACTGTAACACTAGATGGAAAGAGATGACAGCTAAAGTCATTTTGAGATATTTGTGCTCAGCAGCTTCTGAAACATAAACAGGTTCTTGTCTTCTATTAATCATAATAAACTCTGACATGCTAAATGCACTTCACTGCGGTACTATGTGGCTATTGTAGGTAAGCAGAATATTAAATCTTGGCCTTCTCTCTCTCTGAATCTTAAAGTTTGCCAAATTTTTGTTTTTGATCGAGGAATGAAGTTCAGTTGTGGGCTTGATCATTAACTTTCATGCCAGGTTTTAGCAGAGGGGATATTTTAATGGCAGAATCACAAACTTCTGACAGCATATAATGGAAATTTTGACACAGTCTTCACTAATGTCAATTGGTGCTGTGGTTCTAATAAGGAATTCTGTGTTTTCTATTCCTTCATTACTTATATAGATGGTTTTAATGAATTCTGAGTTACCATAAAAAGCATGCCAGGGAACATAGATTAGTGTGAGCATAATTATAATTACGTTTATAAATAACTTGCCTGGTTATCTCTGTTGGTGGCCACAGTTCCTCATCAGGGTACCCTGGAAAATCTGTCATTAAAAATGAAATTAACATAATGTTTAACATGCTTCATAATTACAATCTTCATTTGCCTTGGATGTATATTAACATTTACTTTTAAAATCTGAATTTTGTCTCTTGTTGCTTATGTGGAGCCTGGTCCTATATGCATGTTTAAGTCTGACTGTGCTCAACAGAATTTATCCCTTATTATGCACGGGTCGCCATCTAAGACTGCAGGAGAAAGGCACTACTGCTTGTGCAAGACAGTTCAGCTGAATTCTTATAATTTCCCTGTCCTACTGCAACTTATGCTGTTCCAGAGGATCCATTGTTGCACAATTGGAGTTCCATTCATTCTTCCTTTCATGTATTGAAGGGAATTGGGCCAGATTACCCTAGGGGGCCTCTCTCAGCTCTACATTTCTTCAGATCCAACTCAAGGCTTTTCTTTGTACTTGCAGATCCACACTTTAGTAGAAACCCTGAAGCTCTCCATTACTGATCAACAACTTCCTATGTTTATTCGAATAATGCAACTTGGAATTTCACTCTACTATGGAGAAATAGGCAACTTTAAAGATGGAGAAAATGAAGACTTGGTTTGTCACACTAAGGATGTTTTGGGGAACATCTCAGGTAAGACAGATTGAATTCGTTCACAATCCTTCAAAAGCATCAGAGAAATTACAGTTCAAGTGCAGATATGTAAAACTAGTTGTTACCTAGGTTCTCGGGCAATTTTGTAGATTGGTTTGAGATGATTTAAAGACATAATCACAACTTCATGTTTAATTCTCCTATTATGGTTTAAATAACAAGTAATTATTCTGTTAGCTTCCTAAAGAAGCTATATGTAAGATTGTGAAGGCAAAGTTATCCTGTAAGTAAACTGGTCCCAAGCTATTCAGGGCTGACTGAAGAGGGCTGAGAAAATCCCCTGGGACAGATTCTTGAGGCACTACCAGTCAAAAAACACAATCCTGGCCTAGATGGTCTGACTTGCTGTAAGGAACCTTTATATGTTTGATTTCATTGTCCCGGTAACTAGGTTAGGCTGGCTGCTTTCACAGTTTACATTGCCTTTATTTTCATTGGTCTTTCTTACAGGCTCTTTAAAAAGCACAAGATTCTGGAGGCACAGTACTTTTAAAGGGTTTACACATCTTGCAGGAAAATTATGGCCTGAGGCATCAGTTTGTCCGATTAATATGCCATGTCACTCTTGACATAGGAATCAAAAATAATCCCTACAGTTCCTATCATGTTCGGCTAGGAGACCACCAGCTTATTCAGACTAATATAGCAATGTTTTATTTGCGGGGAAAGGCCATTTATAACAATGTGAGCTTTTTCCTTTTGAAAATATGCATCTGGACCATAGCTCTGAGCAATGCTTTCACTGCAGTGGTAGAAAAGCCAAAAGTATCTACTTTGGTTGCTACTCATGTAGGAATGTGTTGTTGAAGACTTTGTCTGCTTTTATTATGGCCTACATTATAATATTAAATCCAATATAAATATGTATAGACAGGACCTGTGCCTAGGCTAAATATCACATACCATTCAGCCTGTGCAGCCCCTACTTTTCGCATTGTACTGCCTTTCTCATAAAATAGAATAATGAGTAGAACAAAAATGATGATAACAAAGGAGATATTAAGATGCATAACTGATTGTGCCATTTCTCCCAAATTAATAAAGTGTGCAAAAAAATTGCTGCTGCATGTATCTGTATGGTGGTGGTTAGTAGATATTTTCTTGTTGTGTATTCTATGTTTACTCAAGTGTTTCATTTTCATATTAATTATAATTGCCTAATTTGATAAGCTTTGTGGTGTCTAGTTTGTATTGGTTAATGTTAGGGGGAAGAAGCCAACTCTACTTCACTATCACTCAAGTGGAGCTGCTGGTATCTGTGGTTTGTCTGTATGCTGGTTCAGGCTCAAATGCAAACTATCAAAGTCATCTCCTGTTCTACCTGTTCTAAAATGTTCAGGATAAACTCTGCCTTTTATCTAAATGACGGGGAAGAGCAGGATATTATAGCATTAGGATGGTACTGCTGACTGTCCCATCACAAAATGCGCAATCCCAAAGTGTCTGCATTAAATTCCCACCATCCCCTTCCTGACCTACTTCCAGATGAAAAAGATACCCCAACTGTGGTGAATTTGGGAAAATGACACACACTATCCACAGTTTTCCAGGCTCCTCTGCAACATCTCTGCTACAAACCATAGTTAATTAAAAGTTCACACAGGTTTCTGAAGGTATGGATTTGATAACTTTATCCATCAGCAAAAGGTGACATAAATGAAACCTAGCATTTTCCTGCCAGTTGTCAATACCTTTAAAGGGATAAAATGGGAACATTTCTGCTGTTTGAAGGATGCCTGTTTGGACATATTATACTTGAAATTGTTCAAGAACAGTTAATCCTTCCGTTAAGACTGTGCTGGTGATGCTGCCAAGGCCGGGGTCCAGCTTGTGTTAACAGCCATGTAAGCACTGATTGCATAAGTTTAGGGATTTTATCTGATGTTTGATATCAAAGAACCTTTTAAGCATTTGCAGTTCATTTGTTTACTTTTCCTGTTCATCAGCTCTGGAAACTGAGTAAACGTTATCAGCTAAATTAGGCTGGGATTTTAAAAAATATTTCTAAATTGGTATAAAACACAGTATTTTTTGCCATGTCTCCTCTGAAGAGAGTTGAATGTGAATTGCTCAAGTTCACTATGAGAATTCTGACAAGGAATGTATTTCATGACTTATGGAAGAGTGTATAGGGTGTCTTGTAATTTGCTGCTAATTTAATTCTGCAGTTTTTCATTATACTGGCTACTGTGTTCAGTAGTACATTTCTTTTCCGTAGTCTATACCCTCCAACATTTCTCCAATGAAAATAGGAACATTCCATTCCATAATGATAATTTTACTGTTTATACCCTGCACACATTACTGGGTTGCTGCAGCCACTGTGGGCAGCTCCCAACATATATAAAAACATAAAAAATTAAACATTAAAAAAAAAAAACTTCCCTATACAGGATTGCCTTCAGACAGCTTAGTGGGGTCGGATAACTCCATACCCTCCAACATTTTTCCAATGAAAATAGGGACACCCTAAGGAAAAGTGGAATATTCTGGGATCAAATCAGAAACCGAGGCAGCTTCCCTAAATCAGATGTACCTTTATAGTTTGGATCAAAACGGATGATTTAGGACAAAATGAAAGCCAGTTTTCATAATTTTAATTAGAGTTCTAAATGTAAATTATTTAGTGTTCATCAAATATGACTTGGTTTGAAATGATACCAGGAATGTAATATAAAAAATATATTATAAATGCAGGGTGCCCAATCCACATACAGTGCACTGGGCCCAGGAAATCTTGCTGGCATCCCTGTTCATACCGCAAGGTATAGTATATATTGTTTAAAATACATGTTGTATGTAAGTATAAAATAAAATGCCTCTTGTTTCTAGTTTGTGGCTAATACTGTTTTTCAAGCTGAATAATCCCTGCTTTGCTTCTTTTAAAGGTGCAGAAGATGAAATAGGCCATGATATGCAATATATTTCTCCAGAATCTTATGTTCAACAAGATGATGATCAACAGCAGGGATGGGTGTCATGGGCCTGGTCGTTTGTACCTGCTATTGTGGGTAATGATGATGAAGAGGGAGACTTTCTTGGAATAGATGATGGAACAACAATGAATCAGCATAAATCGCCAGCAGTTAAAGATCCCATTGTTTCTATAGGATTTTATTGTACAAAGGCTACTATTACCTTCAAGGTAACATTAAAAAAAACAAAAACAAACAAACCCATAAGTATATTTCTAGTCATTTTTGCTAAGTGCTCGGACAACAAAAATAGATGGCAGTATATGGTCATTAGTTCTCATTGCGAATAACAATGTATGCTGGTTCACATATAGTTGAATACCTTTAACAGTGCAATCCTACATATGTCTATCCCCCTGTTCCCCATGATTCCTACACATGTGTAGATCATCTGAAAGCTAACTTTGTTAGTTTTCAGATGATCCAAACGTGTAGGCATCAACTTTAATGCTTCCAGTCAAGGAAGCTGATTGATCATTGGGTGTTCACAGTAGATCTATGTTCTACTCTGGGGATATGAAGAAGGGAGCAAGTATATTTTCTCCCAGAGCACCAGTCTCAAAGCAGTGATTCTTCAACATCAACTTCGTTGGACTGTTCATGTTGTGCAGATACCTGATGATTGTCTTCCAAAGCAACTACAGTGGTACCTCGGGTTACATACGCTTCAGGTTACAGACTCTGCAAACCCAGAAATAGTACCTCGGGTTAAGAACCTTGCTTCAGGATGAGAACAGAAATCGTGCTCCGGTGACACGTCAGCAGCAGGAGGCGCCATTAACTAAAGTGGTGTTTCAGGTTAAGAATAGTTTCAAGTTAAGTACGGACCTCTGGAACGAATTAAGTACTTAACACGAGGTACCACTGTACTCTATTCCAAACTTAAAAACGGAAAGCGTAATGCTGGTGGTCAACAAAAGAGGTTTAAAGACTCTCTCACGGCAAATCTAAAAAAATGTAGTATAAACACAAACAATTGGGAAACACTTGCCTATGAGCGCTCCAATTGGAGAACAGCCTTTACCAAAGGTGTCATGCACTTTGAAGACACTTGAACTCAGGACGCAAGGGAGAAATGTGCTAAGAGGAAGGCACGCTTGGCAAATCCACACCGTGATCAACTCCCACCCGGAACCCTATGTCCCCACTGTGGAAGGATGTGTGGACCCAGAATTGGCCTCCACAGTCACTTACGGACTCATTGTTAAAACCGTGTTTATTGAAGACAATCTTACTCGACTATGAGTGATCGCCAAAGAAAGAAAAAAAATGTTCTACTCTGGGGCTATGAAGAAAGGAGCTCGTATATTTTCTCCCAGAGCACTCACGTTCTTCACTATCCATGGATTTGTTCATACCTTTGTTATTTTGTACAGTAGTTGCCTGATCCTGTCAGTCACTTCTTACAGCAGACTTGTAGGATGAGCCTGCCCAGTTCAAGAGGAAAAGGGACTTCAGCACTTTAAAAAGATGTTTTATTTATAATCTAACATGGAACCCAGTGGCCTCAACTCTAGTTCGGATATTATTCCCACTAAATCTCATAATAAACTGCTAGTGTATACAGCGTCCTTTGCTGAAGTAGGTAAAACCCATTAAAGGAGACTTTGTTTTTATTCTTGTGCATTTAGCATTATACATTACAATAATTTTACCACATCCTAACATCTTGAATGTTATATTTTTTACACTATAAAATGGTATGCATAAGAGAATTATGCTGGCACTTAGAAGGAAAACATTAGAATTCATTGTTCTGCTTGAATGCTAAGAATGTATGGAATTAATTTGTGGTTCATATTTTGGTCAAAAACAAGCTCAGGTTTCTGCATTAGCATTCTGAATAGCTGATACCACTCCAGCTTAAAAAAAAACCCCATGCCAAATTAAATGTTGCATTTTCCTAATAATGTCGAAAATTGTTCTTGCAATGTTTGAGTTCTTTTAATCAATTAATTGCTTTTCCTCTACAATGATTGCAGACAGCTGAAGGGCGGGTTTTTAAATCCTGTTTTCCTTGAGCATTTGCTTTATAGAACTTAGCTTCAAAACAGCAACCATGTGTACACCCAGTTGGAAATAGCTAAGTAATGAGAGCTTCTAGGAATTTTATGTTATAAGAAAATTAGAAGGAATTATTTCAGCAGTTAAAGATGCCAGAATTAGGAGCTGTTAGGGCTAAACATTTAAATGTTTCATTATTTTGCCCTTGTTTAATGAATGATGTTGAATAGTCAAAAGTGCACTATTGATCTCTTTTTGCTGCTTTATTCATGGTGATCAGAGCATAGACAAAAAGGTAGTATATTTACTTATGATTGAGGTTTGCAAGGGTTGCTTAAGTACATCCATCTTGTGAATTACTTCCTATGCTATTATAATAAACTGTCAAGTTTATTCTGTCAAGTTCATAAACTGAGTTGCACCTGCGTATCTGTTAGATTACCTTTTTATTCATTGTTTATGTAACCGAGAAACTAAAAATGTTTCAGTGTTGTTGTTTTTTTTAAATTGTGCCAGTACATAGATTAAAGTTGTTATTTTCTAGTGTGGATAATATATTGCAGCTGTTTTAGTGCACCTGTTTCCTGCCCAATCATAATCACCAATAGTAAAATTTAATTTGTCATCATCTTTTCTACACAGTAATAATAACTTATATGCAGCTAATACTAATGTTGACTAATGGTAAGTGTTTGGCATATTGTTACACAGCTCACAGAAATGCAAGCTGAAAGTAGCTATTACAGCCCACAGAAAGTAAAATCCAAAGAAGTAATATGCTGGGAGCAAGAAGGAACTACAGTAGAGGTAATTTTCCATTACTTCTGTATATTTATAGTAGATTTCTTGGCATCAGTATTTATTTCATCAGAATCATTACTTTATACTGGCAGTTGCAGTATTGATTTTATATTCACTCATTATTGGATGGCTATAATAAAAACATAACTGAAATAGAGCCATTCTTGGACTTTAGCTGTAGTACACTAGGCAGTAAATAATAAGCTCTCAAATCTGGTGTACATTATTATTGTGCTTTTACTTCATTTGTTTCTTAATTAAGTGCAAAAAATGACCACAATATTCCTGCTTATACATTCATCCACATAAATATTAATTTTGGATAGATAGGTGTGCATTTACTTATGATTCAGACCCTGCCTTTCGTTCCAAAGGTGCCTAGGGTGGCAAACAAGGCATAAGACGATAAAAACATATTTTTAAAATCTTAAAAAAACAATTCCAGACTGGGAAAATCTCAACTTAGAAGATTTGTTGATAGATGAGAGTCTTCAGTAGGGACCGGAAAGACAACTTAGAAAGTGCCTGTCTAATATTCAAGGGGACAGAATTCCAAAGGATAGGCTTGGAATAGCCTTGATTCTCATTTTTCTCTTCTGTCCTTGTCCCTTGTCCCGTTTGTTTTATTTTCGTTTAGATTGTAAGCCTGTGGTTAGGAAATGTCTTGTTTTGATTTTATGTAAGCCTCTCTTGGAGTGGAGTGCAAATGCTATAAAAAAATGAAAAAATAAAATAAAGGCGACAACATGAAAGTTAGATAGGTGAGCCCAACAATGTGTTGGTTCTTGGCTAGAAGCTTAACTCTCTTCCAGTTTCTTTATACACACTCAGCATGTTAACATTTTTTCCCCCAGGTCCTCATGAGTGGAGAACCTTTCTTCGATTGCCAAATAGGCTTTGTTGGTTGCCAAGCTCTTTGTCTCAAAGGAATTATGGGAATTAAAGATTTTGAGGAGAATATGAATAGAAGTGATGCGGTAAGTACAAGTTACGCTTTGCTAGCTTGTAGACGTGCTTTGTTAAAAGAGGGCATAAAATATTTTTAGAATTTTTCAGAACAACCCCAAAAGCCGCATGACTGGCTCACAAAAAAGACAGGTAGCTGTGTTAGCCGAATTGGACAAACCATGAGCCTCGGCTCACATGTAATACTAAGCCAAATCATGGCTTAGCTCTTGGTAGTGTGGCAGCAGCAGATGCGGGGCGGTGTGGTAGGGAGTGAAGAAGCTGCAATTTCCAGCTGTCTACCAGCAAACTTGCTTGTTCATGCTTAGCTGTGGTTTGGCTTATCATTGTGCAAAGAAGACCATGGTGGGGAGGGGGGAACAGTTTCTTCAAGTACCATGTTTGTAAAGAAGAAATCAAATAACATGTTCTTTTGTTTGTTATGTTTTGTTACTATCTTTCTATTCCCACTGATATATTTTTCCCCCTTTTATAAAAGGAGGCCTACTTTTTCAACTGTGGTGAAAATCTGAGCACAAAAGGGATGACATACCTCACCAATTCACTATTTGATTACAGAAGCCCTGAGAACAATGGTGTCCGTGCAGAATTCATTTTGGATGCAGCCGCTCATAAGGTCTTAAATAAGTTTTCTTTTAAAATTTTGGATTTGTGCTCAGTGTTCATATCCTGTTGCTTATTTTGTCCACATCTATGTTCAGCAGCTCTGATTATGGAGTCAGTGTTAACACCTTATTTCTACTAAAGTATTTTGTCACTTAATGAGTAGATGAGTTATGTCACAATGAGCTGCTTGAATTTACTTTTCTTGCACATTTTACTTGAATGCCTAGAGGCCATAACTAATTTAGACCTTAGTCTTCTTAGATTAAGCCTTATTGAGCTAAGTTGGAAAATGATTATTCGATAGCTGGGATAGCTCAGTTTGTAGAACATGAGACTCTTAATCTTAGAGTCATGGGTTTTGAGCCCCACGTTGGGCAGAAGATTCCTGCATTGCAGGGGGTTGGACTAGATGGCCCTCGTGGTCCCTTCCAACTCTAAAATTCTATGATTCTATGAATGAACCACTTTTAGGGCTTCCGCTGGGATAGAAATTTGAAGAGTAAATAGATAAGAGTCAGTCTTTAGTAGTGGGCAAAGGCACAGAGTGTTCAGTCTGGAGAAGAGAGACCATGGTTCAAATCTCCTTCAGCTATGAAGCTCACTGGCTAATTATTGAAGAGTTTATCTCTTTCAGCATAAGCTACCTTTAAAAAGTTGTTGTGAGTAAACATGAGAGAACTGAGAAAGCTGCCTTGAGCTTCTTGTAAGCAGGGCAGGCACCTGATAACATCAACATTGCCTTAAGGCTTATTCCCGCTATAAGTTTTTGTACTCGGGCATGTGTATCAGAGTACAAATTGCTCAGGGTCGTATTCAGCTATGTTTTACTCAGAGTAAACCCATTGAAATGTATTAATATTGACTAAGGTCCATAAATTTCAATGGACTCTGAGTAAAACAGCCTCCAAGTTTTCACTCAAATATAAAGAGGTAGCAGAGGTAAAATTAGATACCTCTTCTTTTAAAATATTCAGTAGTATGGCTCAGATCCATTCCTAGTTGCCGCTTGCAAGTACTCTAGAGAGCTGCAGTTGATAGGAAACTGTGATTCTGTACTCAAGTCTAAAATGCTGAAATTAATACATTAAAAAGAGATCAACTCTTTAATCCTTAGTGTGTCTGCACGTTGAACTGGATTGTCCTTCATATTTGGTTTCTCTGTTTTTGTTTTTTAATGAGATGTGCCCTTGTGAATTGGACTGAAGGTCCATTAAGTCTAGCTTCATTCAGTGGTAAACCACAACAGCACAAGCAGGGCAAAAGCTTGTAAACTACAGCCTTCTTTTGCTGTGGATCCCCAGCAACTAGAATTCAGTAGCATACTTCCTTTGAACATGAAAGTTCTATATAGCCACTGATAGATTTATCCTCTGTGAATTTGTCTAATCCCGTTTTCAAGCCCTCTAAGCTTGTGACCATTACCACATCTAATGGAAGTGAATTCCATAAATGAATGATGTGAATAAATACATTATTTTGTCTGACTTGAATCTATCAATTTCATTGAATGATCCTGAGTTATAGTACTATGAAAGGGAGAAAGACTAAACTTTTCCCACACCATACATCACAACATTATGCTGTCCCTTTAATTGCTTTCTCCTGAAACAAAAAAGCTCAATCTTGTAATAAAAGTGTTCAGCTCCTGAGTATTCTGGTTGCCTTTTCTGTGCCTTTTATAGCTCTATGATGATGATGATGATGATGATAATGATGATAATAATAATAATAATAATAATAATAATAATAATAATAATAATAATAATTTTTTATTTATACCCCGCCCTCCCCAGCCAAGGCCGGGCTCAGAGCGGCTTACAAGCAATAATAAAAACAAGATGAATGATTACAACTTAAAAACAAAAATAAAAAACAACATTAAAATAATGGAACATTAAAATATTAAAATGTAGCCTCATCATCAAAGAATGATGCCTTCTTTGAGTTGCAGCAGTCAAAACCACACACAATTTTCCAAATGTGGCTGCACCATAGATTTCTACAAGGGCATTATGATATGGGCACTTTTATTTTTAACCCCTTCTTAATGACATCTAACACAAAATGTACCCTTTTCACAGTTGTTGATGTTTTGACTGAGCTGCCTGCCACACAGCTCAAATTGTTTGCTGGTTAGTCATCACCTATTTGCGAAGTTAGGATTTTTTTGCTGCCTTGGTCATCGTTTTACACTTTTTCATATTGAGCTGCAATTCCCGTTTTGCTGCCCATTCACCTACTTCACATAGATTCTTTCAGAGCTCTTTATAGCCTGGTTGGGATAAATTGGTATTATTCATTAATCTGGCCTCAACTCACTGCTCATTCTTAAATCCAAACCATTTCTGAGCAAGTTAAAAAGCACTGGTCCCAATACACATCCTTGTGGGCCATCACTCTGTTTTTTTTAATGTGTTTATATTATATACTTCTTTTTAGTTTCCTCATCCTTCATAGAGCAGGAGAACAGAGAAACACTGAGAATTCCATGTATCTCATTACTGCCCAATAAACTCATTTTGTTAAAGCTGCAAATTCTCCTTTTATTGGTAGTAATAATAGATTCCATTTACTTAAATGTCAACCTTCATGTCTAATGATGTGATTAGAATGTTACTTACAACTCACTGCTTCCTATGGAGACAAGAGCAAACAAATACCTACCGAGTCCAAATAAATCTGATTGTTCTCTAGCTAGATGTCCTAAAATGTTTCGGAAGTAGCAAATGTTAGATATGAAGTTTGCCCTAGTCAGCTGGTTTACTAGTGAGTGAGAGGTCAAGCTGAAATAATTGACTCCGCTAAAGATACTAATTAACTAGCTGCTTTGGAAAAGTGGACAAAACATCCAGAAGAGTTATAGATGTCCTTTTGTGTGGTCTAGTCTAGATGTTGCATTAGCTATCTGAAGGATGAATTCTTTGGCTAACCTCTGTCCTTTGTTTTGATAAGGTTTACCATGTATTCATGCACAAACCCAAACAAGTATATATCTCTAGTACTTGACTATAGCCCTGATACCATTGGGTTGTAATCTCAAGATTCTTTCTTAAGAGAACATTAGTTGTATGTACTTTGCTTTGTTGGTAGGAGATGTACACAGAGATAGCTGGAATGCAGAGGTTTGGGGCTTTCTACATGGATTATCTGTACACAATGGAAAGCACCAGTGGCAAAGGTACTTCATTGCTTTGTTTGCTTACTTTTTGAATAACAGAAACAAAGGCTTCTTCAGAGGCACCTGACAGTCCTTGACCGACTGTCCTCAGATTTACCTTTTTGACCTAATTAAAAAACTGGATAGACTTGCTGAAAATTTTGAATTCTAGCATGCTTGTTTGCTTATATACCCTTTTTCTGACTTTGCCCTAAGAAATACAGCAATGTGCAATTTGATATGACTGCTTTGCCCATGTGCTTTGTTATCGTACAATGATTTAGCTTGAGAAAATCTGGGTTCAAATTGCTGTTCAGCAGGGTTGTTGTGAAGGCAAATCTGGAGGTGGGCAGAAGAAGATCCTTGCTGATTCTCTTAACCCCTGTGCTACACCTTGCTGTTCAGCAAACGTATTTCAAAGCAGCTTTGCAAGCTTTATGCTGGCTTAAAGGAAATAATCCAGTTTGCAAAGGAATAAACTGTGATGATTATGGTGATGTGCAATTAAATTTGTATACTGTCCATTTAAGATGATAGGGTAGTTTACAACGTTAAAATGCAGAATGGGAACACAAAATACCTAACAAAAACAAATAAAAACAAACCAGTAACTCTCTGAGGAGAGCATTCCATAAACGGGGAGCCACCACAGGGAAGACCCATTTTTGTGTTGTCATCCTTCAGACCTTTTGTGGAGGAGGAACACGAAGAAAGGCCTCAGGTGATGATCACAGAGTGTGGGTTGGTTCATTTGGGGAGATTACATTAGAGAAAGACGAAAGTTTCCCTTCTGTGTGTTTATATTATAGTTACAATCAGTGCTTTTTTTCTAGAAAAATAGATGTCGGTACTCACCGTGAAGTTGTTACAGTGAGTGCCACACTTTTTAACAACAAAAAAGAGGTGCGAGTACTGCATACCATTGAGTACCCCCTGAAAAAAAAGCACGGGTTACAATATTACTTACAGTGGCATCCTATGCATGTGTAAGCAGCAGTAAATAATAGATATTAGGGCAGATCAGTATGATCTGCTTTATATAAAGGGCAGGAGTCTAATAATCTCTCCAAAGTCAAGGTCCTTCAAAGTGAAGGACATGAACAAGCCTTGGGCTTCCTTACTTGCTTTCCACTTTCCTCTTTGAGGAGGAGACTGGAAGCTCCCATTTCTGTTTTAGGTTAACCACAATTTAGAGCCCTATCTGAACTATGCTCTTAGTCCACCTCAGTGTGCAAGGCTCTGCGTGATCAGAGCACTCATGCTTATGGGTGTTCTAGTTCTGTGGAGTCCCTGCACATGAACAGGGGTTTGCATGTTGGGTCTTCTTTGTAGACAACTGTGTTCAACGTGAAGCTGAAGGAGGAGACTTGATATGTTTGGGGCAGTACTAAAGGCATGGCCCTGCTTTCAATTAAGTACAGCATTGCCCTATATCTGAGTAACATAAATAGGGTGGGAACATACAGTGGTGGGAAACTTTTCCTAGCCCAGGGGCTGCATTTCTTCCAGGGGTTGCATGCCACTGGTGTGCAGAGCAAGTCCTTCCAGGGGCAGAGCAACAGATGTGTCTTCTAACTTTGTACTGTAGGATACATTCCATCCATGCAGAAGTTAGAGATTTCTGCGCCCCCCCATTTCTTTGTCTTCCAACGAAGCAAACAAGAGGCATTTTCACAGCTTGAGAGCACATTCCGGCCAGGCAGAAGCACTAAGGAGGGTTCTGAGCAGAGCCTGGAGACAGCCTCAAGAGTTAGAGGGAGAGGCCTGGAGGATCCACATTTGACTCCCAAGCCTGAGGTTTCCCAACCCTGACTTAAACATGTTGTAAATTGTGGTTAATCTTGACTGTGACCAAAGTTCTAATGAACTTGAAATCAAAGCAGCTTTCTCATCCCATTAAGTGGTTATTTAAAAACACAGCTGAGTTGCAGTTGGCAAAAAGCATGTGCACTATGGATATGGGTGGTTTAAAACCCTGTCTCCAATTTTGAGTATATAGTGTAGTACAGTTGTTGAGACCATGTGATTTGAGCTTTAAGCCTCCAGTTTTTCAGCTCAATATTGCTATTCACCTCCTACTTCATCTTTCCTTCTTGTCATGGACATGAAGAAGGAAAAGTGGGCCTCCCTGTGAAAATGCATTGGTGATCTTGCTTGTATTAGTTTATCCTGAAGAAACAAAGTGCAGTTAAGGCTATTGTGTGAGTGTTTATAGCTAACCACTGATAATTGCAAGAAATTGTTTTTCATAGGTAGTTTTTAATGTCTCTACCATTGTCCCAATCAGTGTTAGAAACTGAGATATGAAAGCTAGGAGCTTAAACCTATATCATGGGTGCAACAACAGAATGTCTAGGCACACTTTTTAAAAATAACAATAATACAAAGCTGAAAATGAATGAACTGCTGCTAAAATCTTATATTCATTTTTCACATGGTCTAGTTCTCATCTGAAGTCTGCAAAAAGCAAAGCCATGCTTCCCCTGCCCACCCCCTAATATTCTTAGAGAGTGTCTAGAAGTGGGGAAGCAGAAGAAGGTCCTCCTTTACTTCCACTGCAGTTTTTATCTGAAATGTTAGGCGCAGTACTGAGGCCAGACCTCAGAAACTGCTTGTGTTAATGAAATTCCATGTAGCAAAACACGCCTAGAACAATGGGAGTTTCAAACGCTGGTCCTAATGCGCGTATTAACTATCTGTAAATATATATATATTGTAGTTTTAGTGTCTGGAAACCAGCCAGATGTGACTTCAGTAAAGAGTGAAGACTTTGGCCATGTTCAGGAGATGTCTACAAAAACCCTTATTGTGGGCCCTCTCAGTCTTCGGCTTGATAGCAGTGCAGTGCACAGGATTATGAAAATGATTGTTTGTGCTCTGGAACATGAATATGAACCATATAGCAAGTCTAAGCAAGGTATGTCGTGATTTAATTCTATATTCTTTATTCTTTTTTACAAATAAAGTAGGAGAGCTTCAGTGGAAAAATGTTAACTGCAAATAATGTGTGTGCGAAAAAAAGGAAAGATTGGTAGTGGTTTATTTGAATTTTTTCATTGTTGTCTGTGGTAAGAGCCCAAACAGAATCTGTTTGTGGCACTGCTGATCTGACCAATGCAGTGTTCGATTAAAGTAGCCATTTGCAGCACTTTTTGAGAGGGAAACTTGGCATGGGGTCACCAGATTGGGCTCTGACTCCACTCTGATCAAGAGCAAAGACTTCTTGGGAAAGTGGGTGGCTCCCAATCAGATTTTTGCTCCTGCCTGATTGAAGCAGTCATGTCACCTTTAGCTCCCATTTCCCCCACTTTCTCAGGCTAGTTTCTTGAATCTTTTCTTTATCTGTTCCTGTTTGCCTTCCCTCCCTCCCTCGTTTGTTATCCCTACTAAAAAATACTTTACATAAAAACTTTTCCTTTTCCACCCACCCCACCCCTCTGTTAGTTCTGTTAGTTTTCCTAGTTCCATTGGTTGTTACTATATTTGGGGAAAGTGGACTTCTGTTATTTCCTTAATTATGCTGTCTCCATGGGCTGTTTGGGCTTGGCAAGTCTGCAAAACTTTCTCAAAGAATCTTTGTTCCTGCCTCATGATCATGGTGGAGTCAGAGCCCAATCGGGTGACCCCCATGATGCCATTCATGATCTGCACTTCAGATGAGACCAGTTGTACTTTTTTAGGAAACTGGAGAACAAGCAATCTCTAACATAGGACTATCTTATTTACTTATTTAGCTAGTGCTATCACACTTTACAACGAATAAGAGGTCCTTTCCCCAAGAGCTTGCAGTCAATCTAAGAGCTGTCACACAGGGGATAACCAAAAAGCAAACAACAACAACAACTCAGAACATCTGAAGAAGTGTGCATGCACACGAAAGTTCATACCAATAACAAACTTAGTTGATCTCTAAGGTGCTACTGGAAGGAATTTTGTTTCGAATAAGGCAGACCAACATGGCTACCTATCTTTATCTAACCCAGAACTATGACAGTCCCCACCCTCAGGCTCACAGTCTAAAAGGATGTGGCACATGAGGAAAAATGGTGGTAGAAGGGAAAAGCAAGCTCAAGCAGAAGTTCTTCCAAGTTATAGTTCTTATAACACAGTTATGGAGTTCTGTCCATGTGGAGTCTGGCTGTCTAGAAGAGCAGCAACTCCTCACCAATGTCAGTGGCAATTCTGTCTGTCCTGCCCATTCTTCTTCCAGATCAGATTTAGGAACAGAGCAGGTGACAATGTCCAGGCCAGAAGGACAGGAGAGCTCCTGCCGCACAGTTCTTCCCTCATACAGCTGACTTGATGGCAGTTAAAATGAACTGTGGTGACAGTTTAAAGGCAAATATATAAAGAGAGCCAGTTTGATATTCCTTGTGAGAAATGCAACAATGGAAATCTTTTTGCCCTTTTCATATTTAGAGAAGCACGGAGTGATCAAAAAATTAATAATAGTTATAGTAGTACTTATGGAAGACTATGTACATTCCCATTGATAATTATGTTAAATTTGAGTAATTATAATTTATTACAGATTCTGTAGATGGAACTAAAGCTATGCCAAGCCCAGAAGAAGTAGCAGCTTTGGAAGAATATATTCCAACTCGGATCACAAACTTCACAATTCTGAAATGCACTGTGACAATCCTTATGGCTGAATTCAACTTGCTGGGCCACTTGTTGCCTGTTATCATGGGTCAAAAGGTACTATAATGTAGTCTGTCATGAACTATATTTGGAATTAAAACGTATGCACCTAGTCAGTTACATATGCTTATTTCATATAGGTTAATTTAGTGTGCATATATTTGCATACATGATAGACTGATTAAAAAAAACCAGACTGTGCAAACATCTAGAATGAAACCTTTTTAAAAGTTAGATTTGGAAATGTTGGGCTGTATTTTTAAATTTATGGGGTGTTACATTAATTTGGCTTGTATTTTTCCTCTACTATAGTCCCTGAAGAGTTCAAGCAGCCTCTTAAATACTACAAATCTTCAGCCTTTGCGTCCTCTGCCTTGTATCCAAATACTGGTGGACAAAATGGCCCTGGAACACTCCATGCCAATGTATGCTGAGCAGCTTGTGCAGACCGTCAGCAGCCTTAGCCAGCCATCTGATAACTTACTTCACTATTGTTACTCACACTGCTATCTTAAGGTAAAACATTTTCATTACTTTTTTTTTAGTTCATTGAAAATTGCTAAGACTTCTCAGAAACATTATTACAGAGTGATCCTAATTATGGCAGGGAAGCAGCAGAGTGGAAAGGAGTGGCAGATCATCCACCACATTCCGAGTCCTGATGGACGGGTGGTTCTGGTTTTCTGTTCACTGTTCACTGTTTTCTGTTCACTGTTCACTGTACCATTTCCAAGCTTGTGCAACTGAGGACTCAAGGATCACGCCTCTCGGGTTAACAGCAGGGCTTTGGATACAGTAAATTCAAAGGCTCTGGCATCCGAGACCTGATCTTGGGAGGCCCTTCTTTGTGTGCCCCTTCCACGAGAGGTCTGGAGGGAAGTAACACACTAAAAAGCCTTTTCCGCAGTGGCTCTGTTTGTGGAATGCTTTCCCCAGGGAGACTTACCTGGTGCCTTCATTGCATATCTTTAGGCACCATGCAAAAACATTCCTCTTCTCCCAGGCCTTTGGCTAATTAAACAATCTATGTGGGGGAGGGGGTTATTTTTGTTTTGTTACTACGGTATGTACTTTTGTGTTTTTATATTGCAAACTGCCCTGTGATCTTCTAATGAAGGGTGGTATAGAAATTTTTAATGATGATTATGATGATGATGATCATAATCATCCCAGACAGAAGCCCTCTGTTTTGCATCTACTACAGTGGTACCTCTGCTTCTGACCTTAATTCATTCCGGAGGTCTGTTCTTAACCTGAAACTGTTCTTAACCCGAGGTACTACTTCTGGGTTGGCGGAGTCTGTAACCCGAAGTGTTTGTAAGCTGAGGTGTTTGTAACCCGAGGTACCACTGTATTGGCAGTAGCCCTCTGTCTGCTAGGACAAACCTGGCGCCTCCACTATGGTGGAAAACTGCCATGGCACTCCTTTCTACCAGCAGAGGCTTATACTGCTGCCCCCCACAAGCCATCAATGTGGGTTGTTAAGATTGCGCTGTTATACTGACATCATGATAATATCATGTAATTATAATACTCATTGTGGTTTAGATTTGTTAATGTTTAGTCAGTTGTTTTAAGTCAGTAGGACATACTCTTCCTGTGATATAAATTGTGTGTGTTTTTATAGAAACATGATTTTCTATCTTACATTTTTCTTGGGGATAAAAAAAAATTGGCTTAAAATTGACATTGGTTTATATTAAAGTAAAATAATTTGTACTAATATTTTTTGTTACTGTACAGCTTGATGTTTTGGTTTGTTTCAGATATTTGGTTTTCAGGCAGGGCTGTCATCACTGGATATTAATGGATCTTACAACTCACCAGTTTCAGTTGTTTCTCCATTCAGTACTGCTGTTTATGGCAAAATGCTTAAGCTTCCTAACTACTGGTGAGTATTAAATGCTTTATATTCACAAGCACTCTACATGTGGGTGCATCATGGGTACATTTTTATCTTTACTGTACTGTACTGTACTGCATTATATTATACACCTCTCCCTTTCTCTAGATACAGATACATGGACATATATACATATACAATTTTCTGTTTATTAATTTTCTGCATTAATATGTTTTAAATATTGCTGTCTCTGACCATACTACTTAGACTGCCATTACCAAAAGTGTTCTTTTTCTTGTTAGAATTTTAGACCAAAATGTTTGCTACTAATGCATGGATATTGCTATAGACTTGTTTTCATTCGTTCTGAAATGAATACCATAACTTATAGGTTGACACCAAGAAAAATGTGTTGAAGATGTCTCTTCTCATTCAACAGAGTATCCCTTAGCCCTGAGGGCTGATGCCAGCTGCAGCAATATCTAAAGTAATCTAGAGAGATGTGTGTGTTCCTTACTCACGGCATCTGTGAATGATATTTTAATCCAGATATTAGTAGTACTTTGCCATATTTTCATAACTGTCACAAAAATCTTGCAATGTACTCATTGACCACAACCTCATTTTCTTCATATTTTGTAAGAGTCTTGTCATATTTTGCTTCATTGGATAGTTCTTCTTGTTTTATTGAGTAAAACCTTTGTCCATTCAGGTCTGTGGACAAATTCTGCTGTAAGTTCTGTTACAATATTAGATATTCAGTGGGCTATTTCTGTATAATGACCAATAACCACATTTGAACTTGAACAAATAGTAGCAGTTTACACTTGAACAAATACTGCCTATTTAATTTTCTTGCTCATCTGTTTCATTGGAAACAATTAATTAATTCAAAGTGATTGCTTTCTATCCAGCTACTTTTCTTTTCTTAGTAAAGGAAATGCTTCAGGCATTCAAGTTTTTGAAATTATGTCAAAGCTGAAAATAGTATTTATCTTTCTTGTGATGTGTATGAATACAAAAACTACTTTCCAGTGGATTTCAGATCACTGCACATACATGGATCTGTGTGTGCATGTAACATCTTTTTTTGCCCAGGTGTTTATAGATTGCTGGCTTGTTTTGCCAATCTTTACTGTGCTAAGTAATTTCTTACTTCTATTTTGATTGTTTTAATATAAGTGTTTTAGTCATGTTGTACACTGCTTTGGTATGCACATGAAAAGTCACATAGAAATCTGTTTTTATAAATCAATAATATCTGTATATTAATGATTAATTCATATTGGTTACTGGTATTTTAAAGTTAGTAAGAATAGTGCAATGGAGAAAAACATTCCCAAGCTGTAACAGATGCATTAGTTAAGCAGAGGGAGAAATTAATATAAAAAAGGTTTAACCTGACGTTTGTAGCTAGTGCAGTGATTAAACTGGATTAAATCATTGCCTTTTAATATATGCCTGTACAAATGTGTGTGTGCATGCGCACAAACACACATACAGACATTAAATTGTACTAAGAATGTAAACTAAGACCAAAATATATTAATTTGAGGATAATGAAGTAGAAACAAATGAATACTGCAGCCACATTGTTAAATGAAGTGCAGTATGAAGTGAATAAAACACCAGATGAAATACATCAAATAGCACTTGAACTAAATCGAAATCAGCATGCGGACTGAGAGCTTCATTGAAGTCATGAAATGAGTGGGAACTAGTCTGGTAGAATAACCTGGTAATGTCATTAAACTTCCACTCTTTTTTTCCTCCCAAAAAATTATAGCACCTGCTTTATTTGGATTTTGAGATTTCGCATTCCAGAGTTGCCTAAAGTGCACACATCTGATGATACATATGTTCTATATACACAACAGGTCATAGTTTTTAAAAACAAAGACACTTTATGAACTGTTATGGAATCCCCTAGGTAGTATGTTTTGAATTAGCAGTGAAAATCTCAACTTTATTTCTGACATAAATCTGCAAAATAGCTTTCATTTTTCTTGTTTAAAAATAATTCCAAGCGATATACATCCAATATATGGTATTACTGTAATATTTGCGCTTTTCAAACTGTATTTGAAAAACTTGGATAACATACTTCATTGCCTAGATGAAATAGCGTCATTAGAAAGGATCAATATTAACTTGTTTTTAAAATCAGCATAGAAAAAAATAGTTCTGTAAAGTGTACTACTTGCTACTATAGCTTTCAGTGCTAAGATATACTGAATATCTCAGAACAATAAATAATGTTTACAGATATGACTTCATTGTCAGAATGATAACACTTGCCTTACTAATTCCACATTTTATATATTTGAATTTTCAAATACTGAGTTCGTATTTTGAAGGCAAGAGAGTTGCTCCCCCATTTGAGTGCTGCTGCTTAAGAGAAGTAAAGTACCGCTATGAGAATTGTCTTCCCAGAGAGAACTAATTTTCAAGATATTGCATTTTTCCATGTATAAGACTATATTTCCCCCCAAATTTTTTAAGGTTAAAATTGGAGGCCGTCTTATACATGGAATGTTTAAAATATTTATTTATTAATCGTGGGCTCAAAAAATAGGAGTCGTCTTATACATGGGGGGTCTTATACACGAAAAAATACAGTATATTACACTTACCAATACATAATGGCAAGGGAACATCTGAGTAAAAAATTGGATTATTTTTTGTTTCTCCAAGGAAACACTCTCAATTCTCACAGGGAAGAGACATGTCCAGGATGCTTAATAGGTTTTTGGCTCTCTTAAAATGAAGATTGAGTCCTTCCAAAATAGAACATCTTTTGACTAAACTTTTAAAAGATGCAGCCTAGGTTCATCACAGTGATGCCAACTGCAGTTGAGAAGTGATCTCCACACCTTGTTACATATCAGATTATTCAGCTTCAGTTCCACATGCTGAGGAATGCTGGATTAACCATTCCAGGGCAGAAGCATTTGGTCTTTCAAGATGCTACTGCATACCTATGTCACATTAAAGACTCCATTGCTATTCAATATCATATAATTAATCAAATACATTTTTTCATTCCATTCCAGGCTCTCTCACTGATCTGAGGAATTGTTTGGTAGTATACCTTACATAAAGAAATTACCAAAAGTTTATATGTATTATT
This sequence comes from Podarcis filfolensis, assembly GCF_964270895.1. Lineage (NCBI taxonomy): Eukaryota > Metazoa > Chordata > Lepidosauria > Squamata > Lacertidae > Podarcis > Podarcis filfolensis. The sequence goes on from NC_139603.1 coordinate 67,991,079, forward strand.
CATTTATAACACTTATAAATACTTATACACCATTTTCTACTGCAAATTCAATATTGATAAACAATATATCAAAACACTTAAAGTAATTATGGAATCCTCCAAAATCATTAAGGACCATCAGTTCAAATTTAGTTGGTCTTATGTTATTTTTCTTAAGGTTTGGAAAGCTAAGAGTGCATGTTTCTTAGGTTCATTCACAAATTTTAGCTCAGTGAGTAGTCATCTTCTGCTTGCTGTTGCTGGACTGAAGCCCAGAAAAGAGAGACTACTTCCTCATCCTCAGATTCCAGGTTTTTGTTTTTCTGTGCAGCCTTGAGCATTTTCTCCTGGTCTCACATAGCAGATAGAGTTACAGTAATTTTTCCTTTGAGACTACAGCTTCTGGCTTTACTGTGCATTGTTATTGTGTAGTATTATTCTTTGAAATAAGGAATCTGAATGTCCAGGTCTGATATTTTGAATATTTTTGACAAAACCAAATATTCCAGTTGTTATAGCCAAATGATCATATCATTCTCTTAGGATTATGCCATATGTTAGGTTTTTAATGTTTAGTTTGTAAGGTAAAACATGCTTGGTGTTGCAAAATATGTTTTTGGTACTGGTGTACAAGTTGGAAGGTCAGCGGTTCAAATCCATGTGACGGGTTGAGCTCCCATTGATCTGTCCCAGCTCCTGCCAACCTAGCCGTTTGAAAGCATACCAGTGTGAGTAGATAAATAGGTACCACTGTGGCGGAAAGGTAAATGGCATTTCCATGTGCTCTGGTTTCCATCATGGTGTTCCGTTGCGCCAGAAGCAGTTTAGTCATGCTGACAACATGACCTGGAAAGCTGTATGTGGACAAACGCCAGCTCCCTTGGCCTGAAGCGAGATGAGTGCCTCACCCTATAGTCGCCATTGACTGGACTTATCCATCCAGGAGTCATTTAACTTTTAACCTTTTATGTTTACACAGTTGGAAAAATGTTTTTTGGTCTCCCTGAGATGTCTCCCCATGTTAAATGTGAAGCTGCTCTCACACCAGATTCCTAAAACCATTTTTATTTCATAGTGGTAGTATAATATAAATCAGTATAGTCATAGTGGCACACAGTTTTTCATAAAACTAATTGGTTGAATGATAGCATATTCTACTGCATTCCCTTTTTTAGTTTGAGTTGCTTCCTTATCCTAAATCTATTTAGTTAGAAATGTGTCCCACTGATGTTTTTGCTGATCTTGTCTAATCCTCTTTTAAAGCCATTCAAGTTGGTGGCCATCACTGCCTCTTGAATTTCATAGCTTAATTTTATGCTATGTGAAGAAGTATTTTCTATTGTCTGTCCTGAATCTTCCAACGTGCAGCTTCACTGAATGCCCCTGAGCTTTACTACTGTGAGAGAGGGATAAAAATTCTGTATTTACCTTCTCTGCTCCATGCATAATTTTACACCTTCATCATGTATTTTCCTCCTCTAAACCAAAAAGCAACCAAACTTTGTAGCCTTTCCTAATAGGGGAGTTGCTACATCCCCTTTATTATTTGGGTTGCCCTTTTCTGAACCTTTTCCAGCTTTACAATATCTCTCTTTCAGGTGAGGCAACCAGAACCGTGCACAATATTTCATGTACAGTTGCACCATAGATTTCTATAGCAGCATTATCATAATGTTTTCAGTCGTTTTCTGAATGATCCTTAGCATTGAATTTACCTTTTTCACAGCTGCCACATACTGGGTAGACATCTTAATCAAGCTGTACATTACAATCTCAAGGTCTCGTTCCAGGTCATATACCATTAGCCCCAGACCCCATGGGGGTATATGTGAAAGTTATATAGTTTTGCCCCAGTGTGTATCATATTACATTTCCTTTCTTTGAACTGCTTTTGCCATTTTCTTATTTCTTATTTCATTAAAAATGCTGCCCATTCACTCAGTTTTGAGAAATCCTTTCAGAGCTCTTCACAATCAATTTTTGTTTTAACTATGCCAAGCAATTTGGTATCATAGGCAAACTTCTTACTTCTCAGCCCTAACTCTAGATCATTAATAAACAAGTTAAAAAGCACAGGTTGCAATACTGATCCTTGAGGGACTCCACTTTCTACACCATTGTATTGGGAGAACTGTAATATATAATAGATTTGTGAGCAAGAAGCAATAGCCCCTTTCATGAAATATCCATGTGGATTTTCAATTGTGGACATGTATTTTAGTTAACTTACCCATCAAGCTCCTCTAAGAGCCAAACCATATTAGTTCCTCATGAAACAGTATTAGAAATGGTGTTGTGCCTGCCTTTAACAACAAGAGAAATATGTTGGGAAGTGTTCAGAATCTTTTCCCCACCTTAAGTGTTTGCCTCCTGTAATGGTTATAGGGGTTGCTCGTGCGTAAGTTGCCGCCACTCCTGGCTAGGTTACCTGGTTAAACCCTTTCTGTCTGGACAGCCCTTCACTTCGTGGCTGTTTCAGTCGCTGGCAGAATCTGTCAGTGGGCGTTTCTTGAACTTCTTCCAGCAAAGAAGTTCTTTGACGCCAAGTCTCCGCCTACTCTCCCTGCGCGGAAGTCTTCTGCGCAGGGTGGGTGTGGGCAGTGGAGGACCCGTGCTCTCCTCGCTGGTCTCCGGCGAGGAGTCCTGGAGCCCCTTCGCCGATTCCCCCATCTGCCCCCCTTCACCCCTGGTGTTACGCTGATTTCCTTCCCCAGCAGATGGGCTGCCTCTCCCCCTGCTGGGCCCCCTCTCCAGCATCGCTCTGGAGCCTTGCCTCCGCCTCTGGCTCCGATGGCTGTTCCCTGACACCTCCCTACAGCATCTCTGCCTGAATGCTTTTCTCCTTAGCCAGGCTGAGCTACTAAAAGACTAGGCCTAAACCGTTTGGGATATTTGCTGTGGAATGAAATCGGCACTATGCATGGGAGGGTTCCCCATCCCTCTTTTACACATGCCTTCTGCTGTCAAAATTTGATCTCTTCCTGCTTTTTCTGTATTAAGGTAAAGGTAAAGGTACCCCTGCCCGTACGGGCCAGTCGTGTCCGACTCTAGGGTTGTGCGCCCATCTCACTTAAGAGGCCGGGGGCCAGCGCTGTCCGAAGACACTTCCGGGTCACGTGGCCAGCGTGACAAGCTGCATCTGGCGAACCAGCGCAGCACACGGAAACGCCGTTTACCTTCCCGCTAGTAAGCGGTCCCTATTTATCTACTTGCACCCGGGGGTGCTTTCGAACTGCTAGGTTGGCAGGCGCTGGGACCGAGCAACGGGAGCGCACCCCGCCGCGGGGATTCGAACCGCCGACCTGACGATCGGCAAGTCCTACGCGCTGAGGTATTACCCACAGCGCCACCCGCGTCCCTTTTCTGTATTAGCCTTTGCTAAACTGAGGGCCTCCACATATTTTGTACTACAGTTCCCATCAGCCCTAGCCAGCACAGTCTGGGACTAATGCAAGTTGTAATCCAAAACATCCAGAGGGCACCAGCTGGTGAAGGCTGTTCTGTATGGTTGGGGAAGTTCTTTGTTTAAATGAATTGAACTGTTCCCACCACACCTAGTTGACACCATTCAGTAAGTATTCTTGCTTGCGAACAAATATTTCATCTAGGGAGCACTGCACCCTCTCTCTTATATCATTGCAGTACTACTAATAACGATACAATGTTATAATTTTATTAATTGGCATTGGTATTTAATAGTTGGATCCTATATCAGTCAATAATCAATCATTCTCCTTTATTGGCATAGAAAAAGTGTATTTTATACATGGATCAGTCTTTAATACCAATTTGTTACCCTGAATGAACAGATTTATATGGAAAGTAGATAATAAGTGCATATATACATGTATTTTTGATTTAAAGACATGGTGTTCTGTCCATAATTTCTATGTTACAAAATCATGAGCCTGTTTCTTCTTGTAGCAAAAGAACCTGTTCACTAGTGATCCTTGAAAACTCTAAGGTATATGATGTTTAAGAGTGGTAAGGGAAATTGTGGTTGGATTTACAAAGTTAAGTGTGACATTCGTATTCCAAAGTGTTGGTCTATCCATTTGTGCTTGGGCATAAGTAAAAAATGGCAGACTTGCATATCTCTCTTTATCATCACCACCACTACCGTTATTAAATTTAAATTAATATTACTTCAAAGATGGCAAGGAAAAACAGCCTTGTGACTGTACCGGAAGTGATGCACATTATTTGGCTGCTGACATGCGTAACTGATTGGTTAAATGAAGTAGGTGTTTTAACTAAATGATCAATACCACTATCAGTATACTTGCAAATATTTCGTATTCCAAAAAGCTAAGCATGTTAAAAATTTTTTTAATCAATTGTGTAAGTGCCAACTGAAATGTATCCATTTTTTTAAAAAAGCAACACACACACCCTGGCCCCAAGTCATCACTAGGTTCTGGTAGCAGGTTACTGGTCTTGTGTTGGAAAAAATGAACTAATCTTATTTTACTGTACAGGATATGAGTAATAAAAAAAATTAATTTTTGGAAATACTTGGCAGGTTCCAGTCTTACATTTGGGGACTCTGTATAAACTTTTGGAGCCAGCTGTTCGCTGCTATGTTCATTCAATCACTATGAAGTGTTGATTTTAAAGGAATGGGTTGCTGTTTCTAAAGGTACACATTGCTAATATTTCACAGCGAGCCTGTGGACTTGCATGGATTGGTTACATTAGTTCCTTCACATAGAGGGTCAATTCATTTTCACATTCAAGAACAGGGATTAGAATTGCTTTAGCAGTATGTCAGATTTATCTAAACTCTTTAAGGCAACTTGCATCAGGGTAAGCAAGTTAGAGAGGAAAACAAATGAATTTTAAAGTAATTCACTTAGGACAGAATCTTTTTTTAAAAGAAATTCCATGCCAAAGCATGGCAAACATTGCGTGTTCTTCTTTCCTTAAATTTATACTGGAAATGTTCCAACTTCAGCTTTAATGAGTGGCAGATTCCCTTAGCTCTACTAAGGTTTATTTCACCCTAAAGAATAATAATTGGATTGATAGTTTTTTAATCTGTTCTGCTAAATAGGCATATGTTGAAGGTCCATTTTTAAGGACAGAAGTTGTGAAACAGATGCTTTATAGACAATAAATGGAAATACCTTTTAAAACAATTTGGTGGTACAACAAATTCATAGCAAAACGTTACCAAAACTAAAGATAAAAAGATGAGAGATCTGTTTGACATGATGATGATCATTCTTACATTCATTTGCATTTTACTCTGACTACAGGAAAATGTTTTCAAAACTTTATATTTCAAAACAGTTATAATAAAATTATAAAATAGCTTTTCATCTAAAGGCAGTTGAAGCTAAAAAAAAATCCTTTCAGAAACATTTGCTGCACATATGGTACAGTAGAATGTACTGATTTTTTGTATGTGTCCTGCTTTTGAGTGTGTAATATTTTCTTTAAGTTCTCCCCATTCACTGAAAACCAGTATCTTTCTCCCAAAGGAAGTATAAAAAATACAGTAAGTTTTAAAATTTGCATATTGTTAATTTTTTTTTTTTAATACAGTGTTACTAGCCATCAGGGAACTTTTTATGTGAAAGCTGTAAGTTTAAACGTCACTGTAGTTCAGTACAGTAGCTGTATTTCCCATCAAACCAGAGGCTTGTTTTAAAATAAAGTTATTCAAAGATTCTGCATTATGAATAGTTGTTATTGCTACTGATGTTTAAACCCACGTGCGTTTATTTTCATGAAAATGCTTCCTTAGAATTTGGAGATTCTCTGTCAATGTTTACGTCCATGCTTAGTTCATGACACTTTACATTCCCACTATGTGGTCTGCTCACAAATTACATGTAGTGTTCAATATTCAGAAGAGCAATTTGGTCCAATAAAACACAGCTACGTAAAATATTTGAATTAGAATAATAGATTAGAATCAAATAATTGTAGAGCTGGAAGGGACCATGAGGGTCATCTAGTCCAACCCCCTGCCTTGCAGAAATCTTTTGCCCAACGTGGAGCTTAAACCGACAACCCTGAGATTAGGAATCTCAAGTTGTTACACTTCAGATATGGTATAGATTCTTAATGACAACAGCATCTGCCAGGGCAAGTTAAAACAGTATAAAAATTTAAACAGTCCAAACAGAAACCACAGGAATAAGGCGGAACCTGAAAACACGTGTCAGGTGTCAAAGTGCACGGTAACGGCTGTGTCTTTAACATTTGCCGAAAGCTCTATAGCAATGAAGCCACAGACATTTCTGCGATCAGTTTATACCAAGATCTGCTTGTTCCAGAAGTAATAATTAATGATAAATAAATAGCATTTGTATGACTTTCAAGTGTTCAAAGCACTTCACATACTTTATCTCTTTGTATAGGAATCCTTGCAAAACGTAAGGAGGGTCAGTATTGTTATTGACAAGTTAAGAGAGACTGGCCACCTAGGGCAGTCTGGCCACCATGGCAGATGCAAGATTCATTCTAGGACTTCCTGATTTGGAGTTCAGCCTCTTAGCAATCAGCTCTCTGTTTCATGACTTTGGCATGGGCCTTCTAAAATCCTCACTAACTTATCTTAAAACAAGTTTTTTTGTGGACAGGCCCCGAAGCAACAAACAACATGGTGGCTAAGTTTTAGTCCATGCAAATTGGCATCTTGGGGCCAATTTTCTGAGAACTTCTGATGAACTAGAGGTAGAAGTACTCATTCTGATAAATACAAACATGCTGGAGGAGAGGGCAGCCCTGTGTTGAGTTGTACCTTTCCCTTCTCTCTCCATAATGTATCATAACACTTAATACTTCTCATTGGGCCAGTTCGGATGTAACAACCCCATGGTTTAGCAAACCGGGAATAAACACCAAGTTGGACCCACATGCTCTTGTCTCAGTTCTCTCATCCTCCCATTGCAAGCTAGCTTCAGCTCCATGATCTTAAGTTTGTTTAGAACAGAGTTCCCTGTTAGATCCCAGTGGGGATACCTGGCTTTAACATCACTTTACAGAGATCTCAACTAGAATTTATTCCTGTCTCTCTCAATGAACAATCTATATCAGTGGCTGTTGGGGCCAGAGAATGCACAATATGAGAACACAGTAAGTTTAATATGTGTTAGAGAGGGAGAACTTGACATAGGCTTTTTGGCAACAGCTCCATGTTGCTTGTAGTGTGAATCCTTATACAAGTTGACGTCCTTCTGCCTTAGTATGTGTTATTGTCTTAGTATGTGTAGAACTTTTGAATTGTTGAAGAAGTGTCTAAATTGTTATATGCTTGTCTACATCAGGGGAAGAGGTGAATATTGTGGTTATAACTAAACATGGAAGTTATGTGGAATTCAAATACAAACCAGCTATAGGTTTTGTGAGAATGTGAAGTTCGGAGATTCATTTTTGGAACATTCGATGTATACTCTTTAGCAAAATAATTGTACTATTGCTTTCTGTTTGTTGTAAATCACTAATTTTTGAAGTTCACATAAAATGAACATGAACTAGCCACGTTTTCAGTGAGCTTTTCCAGTGTTGCCTCTCCTAGGGATTTGCCATTTGGCATTTCTGCCAATAAGCCTGTATACAGATTTAATCATATTTTTGTTTCTGTTGTATTTTCTAGGTCCAAGCGTTCTCATGTTGCAGTTAAAGAATGTATATTTGAGCTTCCAAGTCTGACAATTCAAGCAACAAGAGCCCAGACCTTCCTAATGCAAGCTATTTGGCAGAGTTGGGCTTATACTGGAAATGTTAGTTCACCAGTTGTGAATGAAGCTTTAGTGAATGAAGTCTTTCAACCATCAGGTAAAAACTATTTTTTTTCTTACCAGTATACTTAACTGATATCGCTGCCACAGTACAGTATTGCTTTTAGTTTTCATATATTGAACTTTATCTTTAGAATCTAGCATTTAAATACATTTTAGTTGGAAAATCAGTTTGAATGTAGTATCAGTGAAACTTTCTGCTTATAGATTAAGAAGTCACCAGGCTTCACTCTTTGCAAAAGCTTCTACATGCTTTTAAAATTGCTTTTCTTCATTTTGGATGTGTCATAATATAGTAACCTAAGGAAATTTACATGTAAACCTTTGGAATAAAACGTATAGATCTTGGTTCCGTGTGTTTCAACCAGGAGTGACTTGAACCAGGACAGAGTATATATTTTACTGTATTATATTGGTTGCAGAATTGTAAATGTTTAGAGGTTGCAATGTTTGGAGGGAGGGTAGGATGTTTTGTCTTTAAAGTATGAAGACAGGCTTCTGTAAAAGCTTTATATGCTGTAGTGAATGTTTATGTCTGTCTTATAAATGTGTTTCTATCTTGCTCTGTTGTTATGCCTGGGAAAAATGCAAAACAACTTTTAGTGTAAAGAAAAATATGGAAGATACTCTGTTTCTTTCACTACATGCGCCATTGCACCCACTCTACCTTGGACATTTCTGTGTTGTGAATGGTGGTTGGGGCAGGTATTAAATTGAATGAATGAGTAAATAAATAAATAAATACAGGCACCCCCCCACTTACGTGTGACTGTGTATACACGTGGCACCAGGAATAGAATCATATCACGAAATGGCGGGAGCTGGAGAGCCCTTGTGGCTTACGAGGAGAACCTCCGCAGAGCCCAAAGAGGACCCTAGTGAGGGCATAGGAAGCCCCAAATAGACCTCAGGAGCACCAGAACTTTATTTAGGCTGCTCAGCCTCCCTGCCTAACAGCTGACACGCAGGTTAGCACAGCAGCAGCAGCAGCGTTCCTGCACATCCTCCAGCTGATTCCAGAGCTTCAACTCTAGATATTTTGGTCTGGATTGGAGAGAGAGCTGGAGAGCAGGGAAAAATAGGCATTTACAGGCTTTTTAGAGGGTGCTCCCCACTTTATGTGATTTCACTTATGTACATGGGGGTGCAGAATGTAACCTCCGCAAAAGTGGGGCTACACCCTTACACTTTAAAAGCCTGAGAAGAAAACAGCATTCATCAGGAGAGATTACCCTCTGCCCCGTGGCTTACCTGGCTTGGTTTTGCGCACTTGGGTGCAGAGCAGGAATACACCCATTGTGCTGAATCAAAGAGGCTAGTTAGAACCATTTGGGGGGGGGCTGTGCATAATTACTGTTCTTTATTAATTTATATACTGTTTAATGCCAAAATAGGTTTCAAAGCAGTTTACTTCAGAGGTTTATTTTTTCCTCTCTGCTTTCCACCTGTCTGGGAGTCAGGGCTGAGCAATGGAGCAGCATCACGGCACCCCCTGCAGTTGTTCCCTCACAGAGTGAGCCCTTTCCTCTCCTCCTTTGGGGGAGGGAGATGAAGGGACCACCCAAGATCCATGGCTGTGGTGTGACCCACCCAGCTGCCACACTCCCACAAGCATGCGCGTGGTTGAGGAAGGAGAGTTGGCATGCCAGTTCTGGTCCAGCGGCTTCCAGAAACCTTAAAGTGGCACCCAGCAGCAGCAACTAGAGCTCACAGATGCCAAGAGAAGCAGTAAAGTTGCTGCAGTTAATACCCCCAAAATAATACTCCCGCGAATCTCTCCTATTTTCTCACCCTTTTTAACCTCAAGAATTTTACCAACAGCATTGTGGTTGCTCCAGTCTGTTTTTTTCCTCTCAGTGTCTCAGAGCAGGCATATGGGAGAAGCACTGCTCTATTAGCGTTTTCTCTTTTGAAGCAGTTGCTCCCCCTTCCCCTCATCTGTGGGTGAAAGTGCCTAACTGCAGTACTGAGGCCTAGTAAATTTGATGGGAAATGTGTAAGCAGTACTGTACTGTTAGTGAATTGAGGGTTAGTATGTTTCTTAGTGGAGTGTAGGCTGCAGCACCTTGTGGTGGGTGCTTAAAATGGCTGCTGGATTTAAGCGTCATGAGAAGCTCAGGATAGTTTCCCATCCAGGACAGGCCGGTTGTTGCCAGAAAGCTGGTTTCTCTCCTTTGGTGGAAGCTTGGCAACCCTCTTAAACTCCATTGCAGCTTTGTGTGGAAACGAATGGGTCATCTCGCTCCTTATTCGCTCTAGAAAACACTACAGTGGTACTTCGGGTTAAGTACTTAATTTGTTCCAGAGGTCCGTTCTTAACCTGAAACTGTTCTTAACCTGAGGTACCACTTTAGCTAATGGGCCTTCCGCTGCCACTGCATGCTGCCGTCGATTTCTGTTCTCATCCTGAAGCAAAGTTCTTAACCCGAGATGCTATTTCTGGGTTAGTGAATTCTGTAACCTGAAGCGTATGTAACCTGAAGCGTATGTAACCCGAGGTACCACTGTACATTTTTCCTTTCAATCTTGAGACACAGAGGTAAGAACAGCATGTAAAAGAAGGTAGCTCTTACTTCTCTCCTGAGCACCCCCCACGCCTTTTTGTCCTTATGTGGTGCAGGATGTAGTACGAAAAGGGGAAAATGGCAACTCTGAGGGGATAGCCTTTGAGGAAAGGAATGGTGGCTCCTAGACCTAGACCCCCCTCCTTCCCTCAGCAAAGCTGACCACCTTCCTCTGAAAGATTAGCACAATGTTGTCAAGGAGCTGAGGCACACACTGGAAACAGACACACAAAGGGACCTCTCTCATTCTCTCCCTCCCTCCCCCTCTGTGTGTGTGTGTGTGTGTGTGTGTGTGTGTGTGTATAAATCCAAGGACCATGCTGCGCTCTCTCTCTCTCTCTTGCTCTCTCTCTCTCTCGCTCTCTCTCTCTCTCGCTCTCTCGCTCTCTCTCTCCCTCCCTCTCCCCCCTTCTCTCTCTCTCTCTCTCTCTCTCTCTCTCTCTCTCTGTGTGTGTGTGTGTGTGTCTGTGTGTGTGTGTGTGTGTGTGTGTATGTGCAGGGTAAACTACTCCCCCTGCAGACTTCCATGTCCCCTATTTGTGTTGCTTTTCCATGTTCAGGCATAATGTGATAGGGTGATTGTTGTGTTGTGAATGGAATAGAATGCTAAAAAGAACGTTCCTTCAGAATGGTGGGATGCTCGTGGGGATGGTCTTATTTGTTTAAAGTTAGGCTAGCCCTCTCCAGATAGGAGGAGCGTAACTGGGCCACCAGCCGAGGCTCATGTGCCCTAGAGGCCACTTGACCCTCAAGTGATGCTGGTGGAGCCATAAGTATTCCCAACCTAGTTACCTCTTCCTTCAGAGGGAGCGTAACTCCATCAAGAACAGGCTACTTCCCACCCATCTGGTCTAGGGAACCACCATGAACAGTACCTCAGACTTGTCTTGATTAAGTTTCAGTTTATTGGCTTTCATTCAGTTTCCCCCCAACCAATTTATTCTAAAGAAAAATTAAAAGTAGGTGAATTCTCTTTAATACTCTTTCTAAGGACCATTCAAAAGCAATGAATGATTTTTGCCCAGGGAATTGGCTGTTGAAGGACATACGTTTCAGAAGGAAATAAATACAATGGGATATAAATATATTGCCAGAGTTACAAGAACTACTCATGAACATTTATGTTTCATAATCAACTGTTATTGTTAAAATACGTTTGGGTAGAAAATGGAAATTTATTTGTTTGCCTAAGTAAAAATCAGTTTATCTCGGGCAAGTTATTAAAGTATATTGAATTAGTAGAGTGTGAAGTGGTCAAGCTTTTGTTTCAGCCCTGAACTTCTTAGGTGACTTTAGGCAAGACACTATATTTTGGTTTGCCTGTAATAATTATATTAGTAGCATAATTTTATTTGTATAACTGGGAAAAAAGCTTAGCAAAAAAAATACTTGCTGCATACATTGCACAACAGAATGAGTTTACCAGCGAAAGATTGCCACTGGCAATTGTAGGCCTTTCAGTATGTTTTCAAATTTCTGTTTATCACAAACCTACTTTACTTTTTATGTGTATCCTAGAATAATCTGTACTAGAAAGGTACTAGATAAAGATGTCCGAAGTGAAGATCTAGGTTTAATATTATTTGTTTTAAACTGAATAACTACATTAATAAAAGCTATCATCTCCTGTTTTAGAGTTCTCATTAAATGGTTATATTTAGTGCACCTAAATTTAGTGCAATAGGCCTGCTAGAATGCTAGGAAAGCATAGATGCAGTTGCACATGCTTTGGTTTTCTCAGGAAACTGAAATTGCTGTTGCACTCTCCTTGTACTGTTCAGGTAGTTCATAATTTTGTTGACAGTCCAGTTCCATTAATCTGGTATTTTTAGGAAAATTGCTTGCAGACCTTAAATTTCTCTGCTTAAGGTGATCAAATAGGCATTTGCATCCTTCATGTAAATGATGTATTAAAGTTAAAATAAAATCTACTTTCCAGAAAGTAACTGCAAAACTATTTTATGCAAGACTTCATGTGGGATACCTTAATGGTTGAATAATAAATTTTACCTCATAAAAATGAAATTCAATAATACAGTAGCTTTCTCAGCGCAGTAGCATCTGGTTAAATCTCAGGAGAGCCAATATTTTCCAACTCATTAGGATCATGTCATTCTGTATGTCGTCAACATTGACTTAGCCAAGCTACCTTTACTTACATAACCACCAAACTATTAAATAGGTCTCTTGTGGAGTGAAGTCAAATATTCCTCTTATTTTCCTTTTGCCTTAGAAGAAGAGAAGAAAATGTACATGTTGTAACATTTAAACATCTGGTCGAAACCACATCAGGGTAATGCTGAGGAAAGTAACAGGATTCAGAATTCTTCCCAGGTGTGCATATAAAAAGGGTTTTGGAGTTGCTGCATAGTTCTTTAACCACTTAGGAAAAAGATTGAAATATAGTGATTTGCTGTTCTAATGCCCCTGTTTGAAATCTGCTTTCCCCCTCTTTCTCCTCTTTTTAAAAAACATTTCTGAGTTCAGTTGTAATGCAGGTTGTTGAGCTTTAATCATTTCCTTCCAATGTACTGGTTGGAATGTGTGTTCCACATAATACAGCCAAGACTGGTGCTTATTTTGGGCGCTGCAAGTTTTGATTTTAAGCAGTGTGCAATCTGTGTTCAGGGTTGTGTTTTCATGAGTAATTGCTTGGTTGTGTTCAGAGCACATATGGAAGAGTCTTGCAATGTGTAAATGTTTCGTTGTCTCCTGTAGATCATTGTACTTCCAAGAGTTTTGATCCCTGAATAGGCTCCTGTGCTCAGAGCTATTGTGCTGTCTTAAATCTGTATTTCACTGATGGGTTTAGCATGCCATTCCAGAGAAACTCATGTTTTGCCTGTGGCTTGCTAGAAGTTGGTATGGGTTGATATCTGTCACCATAAGGACTCTTGGCATTTCCTAGCCTCTTAGAAGCAGATTTTTTGCTGCTGGCTGAGGTGATCAGAATAGTTTGTAGCAGGGGTGCCAACTTGAATAAAATATTGTGGGGTCCCAGGTAAGCCCTGCCCCACATAATTGATCACATGATGCAATGCACACGCTCCATTTGAATGGGAATGCCCATCAACTTTGCGGGGGCCCAGCCCCTCAAATATTTTATTGTGGGGGCTGAAGGCCTCGTGACCCCTAGGAGTTGGCTGCTGTGGTTTGCAGGGGTACCTCAGAGTGATTTAAATGGATCTCCTACCTGGTCATGAACTTGGATAAACACTTCAGGTATTTTTCAGAATTGGGTTGCAGGTAGGGGAGGAAGTGGGAGAGATAGGCAACACTGCACAAGCAAGATTCAGAAAGAAATATAGGGAATTACAGTGGTACCTCAGGTTACATATGCTTCAGGTTACATACGCTTCAGGTTACAGACTCCACTAACCCAGATATAGTACCTTGGGTTAAGAACTTTGCTTCAGGATGAGAACAGAAATCTGCTCTGGCGGCGTGGCAGCAGCAGGAGGCCCCATTAGCTAAAATGGTGCTTCAGGTTAAGAACAGTTTCAGGATAAGAACGGACCTCCGGAACGAATTAAGTACTTAACCCGAGGTACCACTGTACGTAGAATACGTGTGGTAAGCCTGCTCAGCTTTGCTATTGGATGAGACCCTTTCTCATGTAACTTAGTTCTTAAGCATTTAAAGGGCTTATGCTTAAAAAGTTTTCTTCAGTTTCTGTAGAAGAAAGGCAGGATATAAATTTAAAAAATTAAATTAAATTTCATTATTGAAAACCCAGCTTCTTCACTGATCACTTTGGTAGCTGCCCACTTTCAATGCAAGCTGCCTGCCTTTTTGTCTACTCTAAAGCCATTGTAAATTTAGTTCTTTAGTTTCATTTAGTTCTTGGAAGTCTAGGTGTTTTGTTAGCTATCCAGGATATTAATGCCCCAGAAAAGTGAAGTGTAAATATTGTAATTAGCAATCTGAAGATAGCACAGCTGATTTAAGATGACTGCAACAAGAAAATGACAGTCAAGCACAACTTCCTTGCAAATCTGTGCAAGAAATACACACTGTGTAGTCTTGAGCCAAGATAGATGCTGACAGCTGAGATAGCTTCAAAGAGTTGCTGTTCCAAATGCTCGCAGTAGAAAGAGCTTCAAAGGCAGACTGACTCAGCTGTTCCCCCCCCAAAAAAAGTATTCTCACACTCTTAATCCTGTGCTTTCATTACCTGTCACCTTTTCCCATGCAAAGTTGAGTAGTTAGTGTGTGCTATCACTTAAATTGGTAGAAGTAAGCTCTGAGATTGTTGAATTGTGTGGTACATTGTGGTGAAAGAGAGAAACAGGGTGCTTTGTTAAGCAAATAGTTCTGCAGTTCTGCTCATTCTACTAGGTACCCCACTGGTTATGTAGCATTGTGTGTTTTTCTGTGCTCCTTGAACCATTAATTCATTTTGCTGTTTCCCAGCATCCCCTACCCCAGTGGATTTTTCATTTTCATTTCAATTCATTTTGCTGTTTCCCAGCATCCCCTACCCCAGTGGATTTTTGATTGCCTCAGTGTTAAGAACTGGATGAGAGCAGCAGTGGGTCTCGTGCACAGGAGGCATAGAAGGCAATAGAAAGAGGCCATCCTAGACTTCATTGAAACTGCTCTACTTGGTGCTTTTCATGGGCAGTGGGCAGGATTCCCTCTCAAAGTTATAATCTTAAGTTTAATTATGTGTAGCTCCTAAGTTTAATTATGTGTAGCTCCTAACTTTTGGCCACCTCATGAGAAGAGAAGAGACTGTGGAAAAAAACTCTGGTGTTGGGGAAGATTGAGGGCACAAGGAGAAGGGGACGACAGAGGGCGAGATGGTTGGACAGTGTTATAGAAGCAACCAACATGAATTTGACGAAACTCTGGGAGGCAGTGGAAGACAGGAGTGTCTGGTGTGCTCTGGTCCATGGGGTCACGAAGAGTCAGAGACAACTAATTGACTAAACAACAACAAGCTCCTAATTTGAATTCATTAGCTTCATACCTGTAAGCAGGAATGCTGTTGTTGTTGTTGATGATGCAATATTCAAAGCACCAGTGATCAAATCACAATCATCAATAAATACAAGTAATCTTGCCTGAATTTCAGCAGTGCATGATTCCACAGTTAACAGTATTGTTATTGTTGATTACTGATTATTATTGTTGATTATGAGTCCTGGAATACCTGCTCCCTGCCTTGCAGGCCTTTTTCCACCTGGCCTGGGAGGGTGGGGTTCTGGCTGACTCTAGCTACAAAAGCAGAAGCAGCTGAACAGAATCTTGGGCTGGGGTATTGTTCAGTTTTTGTTGGAGGTGAGGAGTTGTCGCCTATGTCAATGTTTTGTAGCTTTACTTTGGATCTTAAGATTTATGTGTAAATTGTTCAGTGTGGCTGAGTACATTTTATGTTTTGTTTATTGTTTATGACTACTTTCGTTATGCTTGTAGCCAGTGTTTTTTTTTCTAAAAAAAAAAGTATGTTTAGAGAGACTCTCATTTTGACTCAAGAAAGTCACCATTTTATAGTTCAAATTGGGAGAAATAAATACAGTAAATGTATAAAAGTACAAAGATTCACAAAATGTTTAGGTGTATGTGTACTCCTGTGTCCCCCCAGAAAAAAGCACTGCTTGTAGCTATGTAATTTTTTAGTGCTAGAAGCCGCCTTGAAGATGGTTTTAACTTTGGCAAGGTGGCATACAAATAAAATGATTGATTTCCAAACCTCAAAAAGTTTGTACCTCCAAATACTTGGGTTAATGTCAGTCTGGATCTGTGTATTTTGTTGTTGAGTCGTAAACATAAATAACCCCAGCTTTCTGATAGATAGTTTGTATTGAATTTGCTGGCTTCAACTAAGATAATTTGGGCCAGGCCTTCGAAACTTGCTAACAGTACTCTCTGTAAAGGAATGGATGACTAAAACTTGAGATAGGTTGGTTTTTACAGCAAGAGCGTAGGAATCAAAATGCAGGATCTGTTGCTCATCAGAATTTCCAGGCTCTTACTACCAAAACACTTTAAGTTTATTCTTGAACCCGAGTTTCATCAGTATTGCTAAGGGCTGTTTAATGCTGTTACTTTGTACATTTCGGCACCTGTTTCACAGAAAAGAGTCTTCTTTCTAGGATTTATGTGCACAATAGAGTTGTCTTCTAGATTGTTTTCATCTGTGTTAGGAACTGTTTGATATTTAAGTTGCACAACTGTTTCCCAACAAAAGTCATGTGACATCAGCACTGAGGTGCAATAAGAGCTCTCTTAGGATTACATTAAACAGAATGGAAGACTTTGAGTATGTAAGGTTGTGTGGCCTTGAGTACAGTTTATATTTGATATATGAGCTGTCACATAGCTGTTGCATGACTGAGATGTGCCTGTAAGCAATGTACTATGCAGATGGGTTTTCTCTGAAACAAAGCCAGAGACTAAATCTGAATGTGTTCATTTGGAGGGTAGAGAAGGCTTCATAAAACATATGGAAGCATTTCTATGTTTTTATTAAATAGGCCTTTTGGTATTTAAGTGGTTTTGATAATAAGGTTGATACCAGTTACCTGAATTTTCAACGTCTGAATCTAGATGTGGGAGATATACCGTAGTTAGAATAATATGGTGAGGAATTAATATCTTTAAGTTATCAGTTTTTTAAAAAGTATGGTTAGTTATTAAGTATTAAGTATTGCAGTTAGTAAATGCCTCAGATGAGTTATTTTTTGTCTTCACTAAGCATATTTATCCAAGGACTTCCTAGGTAAATTTCTACCTACTCGTTAAATAATAATCTATTTTTGCTTTGGATGTAATCCTTTGGGGTCCTATGTAATTTATGGACCAAATTCCACCCATGCATTGTGTTTCACTGTGGTTCCCAAGACTGACTGGACAAGGCTTCCTTTCATGTTTCTCAACTGTTTTAATCTGTAATCTGATCTCTGATAAATTTCCACCCTGACTTGCATAAGCCCTTCAAGCTTCCACATGTCCTCACCGCTTTTCTTCTTTATTTTCTAATTGTATCTGTGGCTTGCTCATGTTCTTTATACTTTCAATTTCCCCTCAGTGTTATATTGGACTGGTCCTCAGTTTCCTAGAATGTGCTCTATCATACATGATGGCCTCTTCTTTACACTTGGCACCAGTCCTCATCCCTTTCCTGCTTCATCCAATATTTATTGGTTAGTTTTCCTTTCTCAACTCACTTTACACATTTTTCTCTAGCACCTCCATCCTTCTTCCCTTTTTGGGTTTCCCCCTAAAGCTTAAGTTATTTCTCTTTTCCACATAGATTGATTTTTAATGTCTTTTACCATACATACTCTGTTTTTGATTTCTGCTCTATATCTTCCAACCACTGTTAAAGTGAGCCCCAGGTATATCTATTGCAGTATGCAATTTCTTATCTTTTATTTCCTATTTATTTCTGTTTACTAGATCAAGCAGCTTTTCTTCTGTGTTTATCATTACCGTTTGTTTGAATGTAAAACCATTATGAGATCTTGATTAGTTGCGGCTCCCATTTTTATAGCAGTGCTTTTCACTGAAGAGAGTTCTCTAGGGCTACTCACCTAACATCTTATGGATGTCAGTGAAGGTGTGGAGCATGCAGGAAAGGGTTAACTCCTCTTCTGGAAGGCAGGGTCAAAACTGGCCAGTCTGAAGAGGAGCGAACCAGCCTGGACTCTGCCTTTGATGGAAGAACAGAGTTAATTCATGGCTTCTACATACCATTTCTGAGGGTGCAGGGCAGCTGCTTTTTCTTGAAAGATGTAGGGAAAGGGGTTGTTTTTGTTTGTGGTTTGTCCTGTTGCCTCCTTCACTTCTGGTATTCCATTTGCTGATGTTGTTAGGAAAGGCAAAGAAGGGTGTTTGAGTGGGAATAGCAGGTTTACGTGTGGAAAATGGGTCCCACAAAGTCACAGAGGTAGACGGCAGCATGTGTCTAAAAAGTGGCATGCTGCAAACCAGCACCGCAAAGCAGGTCCAAGGAGGAGAACAGTAGAGCGGCTTGGCACCCTTACTGCTCACATGGCAGCAATTATTTTCCCAAAGCAAGCAAGGTAGCAGGAAAACAGCTTAACACACTTCTTGCTACCCTGCCAATGCTTGTTTCCCTATCACTCCTTGGAGGGGGTTGATCTCCTCCTGCTTCTGTAGCCCACCCTCATGCTCACTGAGATTCAGGTGGGGGTTTCTGAGGAGAATCAGGCAGGAGGACAGTCTCTCTCATCTCTTCCTCCACTTTAAAGGCTTCTATTACCTGCACACCCCTGCTTTGACTAAAACGTTGGGCTGCTACAACTTCTTGCCAAGTCATGTCCATGAAGGAGAGAGTAGGCTATGTGTGGAAGGCATGTGTCAAACTCTGGCTTTTGTCATGGGCACCATTTTGCTTCCCACTTCAGGGAATGAAGGAGGCATGGACAAGGACTGAGAGTCCTCAAAAAGGATGTAATCTCCAGCTTGAGGCAGAGCTTTAGGAAAGAAACAAAATTCTCTTCAGATACATTAGGCTGGATTAATAGGGAGGTAGTTTTCATGTAATACCTCAGGCCCCAGTAAGTGATGTAGAAATAAAAGGTGTAGAGGTCATGGCTCCATTTCATCCTTCGTACTCTTCCAGTTTCTCATCTAGGAGTGTCACAGTAACGGGAAGGGGTAAAGGTAGGTGGCACAGAAGTCATAGAAACAGCTGTTCCATGGGGACTGGGAATAGGAGTTCTTCTCCTTCCAAGTCCAGATGTTGTCTTCATGCCAAGGACTTAAACACTAATTCACGAGGAGAGGATATTTTTCCATTCCCTGAACAGTCACTATCAGCTCCAGTTCCACCCTCTATCTCAGGAGGGGGTGAGGAAGAGACTTCTCCGTAAAAGTTTGCTTCAGGGAGAGAAGAGTGCAAACTGTCAAGTGAACCATTATTTCCCTCTGCCATTACAAAAGCATCTTTTCCACACTGAATTTTATCTATTTCTACTCCGTAAAGCTATAAAGGCCTTGCTGATAGACCCATATAAGTAGGCTACCAGTATTCCTGAAGGCAGAGGAGATAAGGCTTGGGGAATCACTCAAGGTTTTTCTTAGAACAAGTCTTTTAGACCCAGTAGTTTATTAGTGTCCTCAGCTCATTCATAGCACTTTATCTCAGGAATGGGGAGAACCAGACAAACCCAATATGCCTGCCACTTTCACAGAAATTTTGTGTATCTTACCCAAAGCAGTTATGGACATTCTGAATGCGCTTCTTGTTTCAATTCCTAAATCTGTGATTTCACAAAATGGTGTCAAATTTCTATTTGCTAGGCCATAGAATGAACAATGCTGTTTATAGATATCTTCATGACTGGCCATTAGGCCAATTTCATCATTACAAGGACATCTTTCCTCTGTGAATTGCTGTTCTACTGAAAGTGCCAGCTGAAGCATCTCTCAAACTCGTGTCTGCAACGCCTCAACTAGCTCCATCCATGGGGCAGCTGCCACAGTCAACCCACACACTGGTGCTTCTATAAAGCACTGTATGGCACCTATTTTGACTCACCAGTCCACCAGTTAATGTTTGTCAAACACTGTATTCCTCCGCTTTTGGCAGAAGGGTCCTTCAACAGGTAACAAAAGGTTCTCCCTTTCTTCTGGGCATCCCTTTCTTTTATCACCTTCCTGTTCCACTGACCAAGAATGGCAACTTGGATTTACTACGAAGTGTTTTTCCTGTCAGTGGAGAGTGGATAGTTAGGAGCAGCAACAGCATCCCTCCTGTTTAGTTCTGTCTACCTGTTTGGTTCCTTGTTTTGTAATTAAATTGGTCTGAGTTACAAGGTTATTTGAATTGCAACTATGTTCGTTGTTGGGGCTTAATCTGGAGACTGGTGGAAGGTTGCTACCTCTTCAGGCTGGTCACCACGCTTAAGATGGTAGACAATTTTGTCTGCCTGGGTTCCTCCATAACCAACAACCTCTCCATAGATGCTGAGCTGGATAAGCATATTGGCAAGGCAGCTACGGCAATGACTCACCTCTCCAAAATGGTATGGGAAAATGTGATGCTAATGTCCAATACCAAGATGGAAATCTACCAGACTTGCATGCTAAACATGTTGCTTTATGGAAGTGAGTTGCGGGCAGCTTACAACTGCTAGGAGCAGCACCTCAATGCCTTCCAAATGCACTGGGTCAGGAGGATTTTGGCCATCACATGGCAGGAGAGTCTCAAACAAAGAAGTGCTCTCCCAAGCCCATATTCCCAGCATGTTTGCACTCCTGTCTCAGCGACGTCTATGCTGGGTCGCTCTAGTCCACAGAATGGAAGATGGCAGGATCCCCAATGACTTGCTCTATAGGAAGTTGGCTTCAGGAACGAGGCCAGTTGGCAGACCAACTCTGCATTACAAAGATAATCTGCAAACGTGACACGAGGGTTGGCATCATGAAGCCTGCTATGTAGAAATCCCTTGCAGACAACTGCAGTGCCTGGAGACAGGCAGCCTGGTCATGTATCCATAGCAGTGAGCAGAGGAGGAATGACTGTTGGGAGAAGTGCAGAGAAACACCACGGTGCATCTGCAGCAGCACAACCAGATGCCTTCATTTGCCCCTGCTGCAACAAAACATGTCTCTCCTGTAGGTGCTGTAACCTTCCAACAGTTTGACTTCACCCTGAAAGGCGCACTGTTCCATTGTCTCCCAAGACAGACAGATGTCAACCAAGTACAAATTCAAGTTCTCCCAGACCATTCACAGATGGCCTGGCATTCTGCACCTGGGAAGCACATTTGTTGCTCTTTGTAAAAAGAAAAAGAAAAGAAGAGAATTCTATCTGTTCTGAAATGAGCTGGGAATGATGTTATGATTCTCTTAATCCCCTATTTTTCTTTCAATGTAAGAATTTATTATCATATTTCCTTGTGTATGAAATGAACATAGGAACTCTTTGTAATAATTGGTGTGTGGTATAGATTTGTAAATAAAGTGTATTTGTGTAAGTAAAGGTAATTCCCCCAGCTCTTAATCAGCTCTAACTCCCCCAGTGCTTAAACCTCTCATACTGCTGTTGTTGGGGCTCTGGGGGCTTTCTTTGTAATACATACTTTAGTCAGTTTTGGGGGTGTTGAGCCAAACAGATCTTTTCTCTTTGTTTGATTTCCACTTTTAATTTCCCCTGATATTTTTTATTTCCTATGGCAGGGTTAACCTTTATTTCAAATGCTTGCATATTTAGATTTCCCACATACTGTGTAGTCACTGGGGTGGAACAGCAACAACTGTTTTCTATTGTTCCCATCTCCTCCTCCTCCTCTCCCCCGCCCCCTTCTCTCTACAGTCAGTGTGGGCACCACAATGGAGTGTCTAGGCACACTTTTTAAATAGCAAGAATACAAAGCTGAAAATGAATGAACTGCAACTAAAAATGTATGCTCATTTTTCACATGGTCCACTCCCGTAATATTCTCGCGAGGGTCCCTTTTCCAGTCTTCAGAGAGCGGCTGGACAGTGAGGAGGCAGAAAAAGGTCCTCATTTTCTTCCAGAAGTAGCAGTTTTAATTTGAAATCTTAGGCTCAGTACTGCGCCCAGAGCTCAGAAACTGCTTGCATTAATGAAATTCCCTGTCGCAAAACGCACCTAGAACAATGGGAGTTTCAAACGCTGTCTACAATATGTCTTTTAATTTAGAGATCCTGGTATGCTCATTTTAAAATACCAAGATAATGGCACAAAACTGATAGTTCAGGTTGTAAAAATGGACACAATGCCTGTTATATCTTAAGCACATTTTCTCTAAATTCTTTTGTCATATGTTCTGGTCCTATTTAATAAAACTGCTTTCTGTTTCTTTGAAAAGTTAGAAGAACTGCACACTCTTGATTTTTATGTTGCTTATTGATCAACGTGTCACCTAAAGATGAAATATTTGGAATAAGTGTTAGTATCTAGGCTTCCGTGGTTGCAGTCCTGTACACACCTAGATGCTAATAAGAATAAGTCTCATTCAAATTAGTATATCAAAGAGTGTCCAACAAGTTAAAATCTTCAAACAGAGCAGACTCTTCCACATAATCACTGTGGGTGCTAATATCGGACCTCAGTAGTAATTTAGTACTGGGGGCTTACTGTTGTACCCCTAAACAAAATCTCTAGGGTAATATTTCTATTTTTGATAGAATTATATGCCTGATGGATCAGGGGGATGCTGTGGATCTAGTGTATCTTGATGTCAGTATGGTGTTTGACAAAGCAAAGTCCTTCATATTCTTGTGGAGAATCTGGTAAAATGTGGGCTTGATGATGTTACTGTTGGTGTATTTGCAGCTGGACAACTGACTGAATCCTGCATCATCCTGGAAAAAAGTAACAAGTGGAGTGCTTCAGGGTTCTGTCCTGTGCCTATAGTTGTTTAATGTCTTTATAAATGTATTGGATGAAGGAATTGAGGGGATTCAAATGGCCGTAACAGATTGGAGAACTAGGCCAAAACTAACAAAATGAATTTCAATAGGGACAGATGTAAGGTTCTACACTTTGACAGGAGTAATCAGTTACAAAAATGTAAAATGAAGGGCACCTGGCTTGCCAGTGGTACATGTGTGAAGAATCTTCACATGAGTCAGCAGTGTGATGCAGCAGCAAAAAAAGCTAATGCAATTCTAGGTTTCATCAACAGAAGTATAGTGTCCAGATCAAGGGAAGTCATAGTACTGCTGTATTCTGCCTTAGTCATACCAACTCCTGGAGTAGGATATCGACAATCTGGAACATGTACAGAGGAGGGCAACCAAGATGATCAAGGGTCTGGAAACTAAGCCTTATGAGGACGCTTGAAGAAGCTGGGCATGTTTAGCCTGGAAAAGAGGAGACCGAGAGGAAGTAAGATAGCCATCTTCTAATATCTAAAGGGCTGTCACATGGGAGATGGAGCAAGCTTGTTTTCTCCTACTCCGGAAGGTAGGACCCGAACCAATGGATTCAAGGTACAAGGAAGGAGATTCTGACTAAACATCAGAAAGAAATTTCTGACAGTAAGAGCTGATTGACAGTGGAACTGAATCCCTCAGGAGGTGGTGGAGTCTCCTTTATTGGAGGTTTTTAAACAGAGGTTAGATGGCCATCTGTCATGGATTCTTTAGTTGAGAGTCCTGCATTGCAGGGGGTTGGACTAGATGACCCTTGGAGTCCCAACTCTATCATTCTGTGATTCTATACAGTGTTTAAACTTCGTCGTTGCCTACCTGGGTTACAGTAAACCTGCATACCGTACTAAATGCTCTTGATAACTGGATTCTAAATGCAAGTTTAGATGTGTAACATTCTGCTTAGTATTTTTTCTTTGAGGAATTTGTATGTGAACAGGTTCATACAAATAGCCCTAGTTTTAAGAAGTGGTACAGTTGCATGCTTTAAGATAGTAAAGTTATACACTGGTTGTGCATCACTCAAATTGTAGGCCTCTTTTTGCCAGACAGAAAGGAGACCTTGGAAGTGATACTACAAGTTCTGAATGTAGTGGTCTCATTGCAAGTGTTCCTGAGAGAAATGTGGGTAAAACTCTTAGTGTGATGCATTTCAATATTGAATTAATTTCTAAAAGAATGTCTGCTTCTTATTTTGAAGATAATGCCATATTAATGTATGCTTGGCATATGAAAATGATTATGGAAATAAGGGTGTGAGATCTGAGCTGCATTTTCAGTTGGAATGTAATACAGCTTCTGTTAAAGACCCATGTAATTCAACACCTCTGCTAATAGAAATATTAATGTTTCTTGTTAAGGGTAATGATCTCTTCCATCTTTATATGTCTCTCTTGTTGTTGCTGGGAGAGGTATTATCGTACATAGTCATAGATAAATTGCAATTTGATTTTGACACATTTCCTCCATTTATTGTAATTAGGATAAAATGGATTCAATTTTGCTTCCCTTTGAAATGTATCTTGTAGACCTTCCTTTGAATGGAGAACTGGTGGCTCTTTCTACAAAGTAAGATATTAAAAGCATTATATATCATAAGAATTTCACTTCCCCCAGTATACTGAAAAGCAAAAAAAGTACAGTGATTAGGTTTAACTGGGTGACCTTGAGCCAGTAGTAACTGTCTCTCAGCCTAACTTACATCACAGGGTGGTTGTGAAGATAAAATGTATACCACCTTGAGCTCTTTGGAGGAAAAGTTGATATATAAATGTAAGAAAGAAAGAAAAACTGAGATTGTTACTACTTTTTCAACTCACTAAATGAACCAGGGTGGCATGTATGTACCTTTGCACTAGAAAAGCATCATGAAAGTTTACATTGTTTGACAGCTACAGCTTTGGGAATGGAAAAATAGAAGACATCCGCCCATATATTTATCTATAAATATATCTTAGACCTGTGTCTCAAGTGACAGGATCCCAGTGCTAAAAGAGGAAGGGAGTCTACCAAGTCTCAATCCTGAATCTTCAGCTTTTCGCCTTGTACCTACCTATGTAGCGAAATACTGGTGTCACCCTGCCCCCCCCACGTGTGATTGACTTGCATGTGACTGCATGTGCACATGGTGCCGGGAGATAAATAAATAGATTCAAAACAGGAAATGGAGAGGAAGAGAGTTCTCGTGGCTTGTGAGGAGACCCTTCCCGGAGCCCAAAGAGGACTGGAGGCACAGTGGGACTTTGTTTAAGCTGCTCAGCTTCCTGCCTGGCAGCTGACACACAGGGTAGCGCAGAAGCTGATACTGCTTTTCAATGCATCCTCCAGCCTCTAGCCAGCCCCAGAGCTTCAACTCTAGTTGAAGAGGGAGTGTGGGACCAGGATAAAACTGGTGTCTATTGGCTTTTGAGAGAGTGCTCCCCACTTACATGATTTTTGTTTATGGGGGTGTGACTTCATAAGTGCGGGGGGACACCTGTAATGTGCTCTTGTTTATGAGTCAGAGCAAGGGTCAGGATGTCCGAGACCCTTTCACATTCAAGCTCAAGGAGTATCAGAGCAATACAAGAGCACCAGCTTCTGCATAAAATTTCCCAACATAGTGCCCTCCAGATGATTTTAACTATAGTTCCCAGCAGACCCAACCGGGTTGGGAAGGCTGGTTTAGGAAATGGAGGTAATAAGTGTCAGCCTCTAGTGTAGCTGAGGGCAGGAAGGGGGCAAAGGTGTAGTGGGAGTAAGTGTCTGTAGCTAACACAACCAGTTCTTCTCATTGCCCAGATTAGGAAGCATCCTAGAAATTTTTACAGGAGGTTGGGGAATATTTCCTGAGCTGCTCTTGTCTGTTGATGTGTGAAAGCGTCCTTGTCAGCACAAATGAGATTGGGTGGTGGTACACAGGCTAAATTCCCACCTGAATGATTTATGTCACCAGTTCAAGACCTGCTACGTGCTTGAGTCCAGAAAATAGGTTGGGTTTAGGTGACAGTAATCAGAGGTGAAACATAATTACATCACCTCACTCTGTAGTTCTCTGTGTGTGATTTACCCTTAAATTAAGTTCAGACCTGAGAGCTTGAGATGAGGCCTATAATAAGGTAGTTACTTTAATTAAATTCACTGTGTTCACTTTTGTCTCTTGGATGAATTCTGCTGATATAATACTGGTGTGGAAACAAATACTCAACACATAATTTTGCATACCAACAGGCAAGAGCAGCACTATTTCCTGAACACCTGTAAAATTTTCTGTGATGTTGCTTGCTGATCTGGGCAGTGAGGAAATCTGATCCTTTGTGATATATTATAGGAAGCCAGAAATGGAATGAATGAATGAATAAATAAATAAATAAAAATGTTCTAGAGAAAATGAGGTTTAAACCATGTTTTAGGTTTCACCAAGTTTGAAAATCATAGTTATGACTAAAGTTATTTAAATCCTACCTAAATTTAGAACTAAAGGTGTTTCAAAGAGCTCATCTCTTAGTTTTTAAGTATTTCAGTATATGCATGAGAAATTCTATGGGTGAGAGCCCCCTAACTAGCCCCATTAGTGGAAGCCCTAGTCCAGGCATAGGCAAACTCTGCTCTCCAGCTGTTTTGGGACTACAACTCCCATCATCCCTAGCTTAACCGGGCCAGTGGTCAGGGATGATGGGAGTTGTAGTCCCAAAACATCTGGCGGGCTGAGTTTGCCTATGCCTGCCCTAGTCAATAACTTTTCCCTATATAACAGGACTTTCTGCTGTCTGCTCCGCCTACAAAGCCCCCTGCACCCCCAAAAATCGACTCTGGGGGTCTGTACTGTATGCAGGGGGAGGAGAGGGAGGATGTTCTGTCTGGCAAGCTGAAATGCTTGTGCAGATGGGATGGTTGTACGAGCATAGCATTGAATTCCATCCTGTGTGACTCGTATTGGTAGATAATGTATTAACATGGACATTTCATATATATTTTTAGTGACAACAGACAATTGGAGATTTTCAGCAAAGTGATAAGTGCAAATTGAGTCATAGTGTCTGCTGAAAGAATATACTGTACTTGGATGTGAGACTGCATACCAGTTTCTGCTGTATCCAGCAGAATCTGTATCCAGATTTTCCAAAAAAAAAAGAAAAGAAAAGATAACCATTTTATATCTCATTGATCTTCCCTCCACATCCATGAACCTATTCAAGACAGATCCATGAATATATAAACTAAGTCTGTAGAAACTAAAAAAACCCTCAACCCATTTGTATTGTTCTTTCGCATTAAAATAATGCAAACTCAAAACAGTGGTAGTCCACTGATTTAATTATGAAGAGATGCAAGAGATAGTATTTACTGGAGGCGAAGGAGTTCTTGAAGATTAGGCAGTTGTGTAGGTTCCAAACAAGTAACAGAGCACACATTTTGCTAACTTAAGACATGGCTTAATTTCATTAACTGTGGTCTAATATGTTGTGCATCCCACTCTTGGTAAACCACAGTGGCATTTACTGGCTATTGCTTCAAAGCACTACTGTTTTTCATCCATTTTCATTGACGAAATGTGTCATAGCAACATTAACTAAAGTCTGGAAAATAGTTCTCAAGGCTTTTGCTTTAATGAAAAATCTAACATGTACTGCACTTGCTGATATAATCAAGTCAATGGAATTTCCAAAATCTTGACTTAATGTCTTCTGAGTATGAAGCAATAATGTTTTTATGAAGTAGCTTTTAAAAAGCATTTGTTGAAGCAGAGAGCAGATGGATTAGAAGGGTCTGTTTGTAACAGCAATCAGCAATGATCATGGTATACTATTACAATCACCCTATAAAATAGCCCGTATTTAAAAAAAAAGTGGAAAAGGAAAAGAGAGGTTGTGGGAGAAGGGGAAACATCCATATATGTGAAGCCTGTGAGGGATCTGGAGCTCCTTATATTTTGAGATTGTTTCTCCAGCTGTCTTGATGAACATTAGTTTTCAGTCTGCAAACTTCTATGACTTTAGCTTTCATTTTAACTTTGTTTATAGTAATTATGGTTATGGTGACTAGAGAGATATTTAATTATAATGTTTCCCAGACCCCTGTTCTCAAAGAAAAAATGCAAAAACTAAGTTGTGTTTTAAAATGCTCCCATTTTTTTTGCCTGCACGGTCATGACAGGGTAAAATATGCCTGCCCGTTTCTGACTCTATAGCTACTGCCAGTTTCTAGAATCATTGGGCCCTTTCTGAATTGTCTGGTCTGTTTAGCTCAAGTTTGCATACTGCCTTTCCTCTGTTATTTCTTCTGTTGTGTCTAATAAGATAATCAAGCAATCCTATGCTCTATTTAAGCTGTGGGGGCACCTATTCCAGTGCTGTGTGTGTGTGTGTGTGTGTGTGTGTGAGAGAGAGAGAGAGAGAGAGAGAGCGCGTGCGTGTGTGTGTGTGTGCGTGTGAGAGAGAGAGAGAGAGAGATGCCACAGCAGAAAACTATGTTAAGGAACATTATCAGCCACACTTGGTATTGGCACAAACCACTGTCCCACACCAGTTATGGGGTTCATGAGTGACAGTACCCCATGTCATTCTATCAAGGAAGGAACTAGTCAACTCACAGAGATAGAGACACACTCTCCAACACCTCTCTATTTCACCTCACACACAACCCAGCTTGCATGACTAGGTCCCTGGCACAAGGAAGAGTGACCCATTCTGTCAGAGTTCCTGGCAAGCCCTGAACGCAGTGGCTCAAATGCACATGTGCATTTGACACGTGTACACTCCTCAGAAATATCTTTTTGACAGAGGCAGATTTAGGGCAGCACAACCTGTTTCCCTTCACAGCACTCAGAGCCAAGAGGGGTGCCTTCGTGCCTTCTTCCCAAAGCCTAGTAAGTGCTTGCTTCAGGAAGGAGGTGTGAAGGCTCTGACAGGGCCCTAGAGTCCTTCCCAATGGGGAAACTGTGGCCGCCAAGAGGTTGTTGCTCCCACATAATCCAGCTAGTCCCTTTGGCTCACCCCTCACCTAGCAAACCATGTGACCATTCCCTTCCCTACTATTTTGTCTGACAGGCCGCTGTATTATCAGTGCAATTGTGCTGTCCTTGGAATGTGGTTGGCTTCTGAAAGGATATAGGATTTGACATGTCTGCTTCTTCCCTGTTCCATCCATATATGTACCCCATTTTGGGGTTCAGACAGGTAGAGCAAACACTCCATGTATCGCTGTGGTTGTGTTGGCATAATTTATTTCTGCTGGCACAATGGGGCTTCCGCTATATCCTTTTGTATCTGACTCTCTTATTTCTGTTTAGGCAAATGGATCTTTTCTGTCATGCCAGTACTAATTTAAATGGCCTCTTTCTAATTTATTCAGACAGTAATGAATGCCTATTAGGTTGCAATTTTAGGGGTAATTTCCAGTGTTCTTTCTTAGATTGCCACATTCATTTTATTGAAATGTTTTTAGTTTCTGTCTACTAAATAATATCAGGTCCCCCCCTCCCAAAATTTGAATTTTCATGAACACATTTTGTACAGATGAAATGTGATCTCTGAAGAGCAATTGTATTAAAGTGTGTATTAAAAGCGCCAATGCAGACATAATCCTAAATTACTGGGGTGGGTGGAGAATCTCAAGTTACTTTATTGGGCCTTCTTTTAATTAGCATTTATTTGTATGTGATGAAATCACTGATGCAGTTAGAAAATGCACAGCAAAAAGTTTCACTGTTTCAAAAACTCACACAGGGAAAAAACTGAAAATGCAAATAGTAAGAAAGCAGTATAGTTTGGGAGAGTGATTGTAGCTGTGAATGTTGAGTTTTGCATCTTTTAAAATTAATAATTAAGCAGACTGAATGTAAGAGAAAGCAAATATAGGCTCCGAAATGTTACAAATAACAGCACCAAATAAAATTAGTATTTCATTGTGTAATGCATTTAGCCTTATAGAGGAACAGTAAAACTAAGTGGGAGGTAAAGCTCTTGTAAATAACTTAACATTTGTAGTTGTGATCACCATACACCCCTCTAACTTAGCCCAGGATCGCTTGTGCTGGGCACATTCCTAAAAATGTTTCCTACTCAGTAGAAATAATGATTTGATTGAAATACCAGAAAGCAGGATCCAACTATAGTGACTCACTAGCAGACTTGCTTGCTAACTTTTATTTCCAAGAAAGGCCACTAACCCCATTGCTTCAATAATCCTCTGTGTATGTTCTGGCAGGAAGGTGAGCCCCACAGCTGTTTAGCCCTCCATAGGGCAGTCCTGCTCTGAACAAGCTGCTACTTACACATTCTGGCTGGGCATTTGTCTTGCCTTTTCACACATCACGCCCTTAAAGGATCTAATGACTTAGATTGGGGAAGGTTGGCTTTCATATTCTTAATAGATTTGTTCAGAGTGGTGGAAAACAACACAAGGTTATGTAGATGCAAGGAAACATCTTTCACCCAGATGACCTCACCCTTTACAGAAATGTGGTGGTCTAATGATAAATGGATAGACAGATAGATACATACATAGTGGTGTTTACTTCTTGGTAAGTGTGTTTTGGATTGCTGCGAAATGGGAGTTAGTTCTACTGAGCACAGTGAAGATTACAGTATTGCTGAATACCGAATTTAGCTCTTTATTATTGTATTGCTACATTTCTTCTATTCTGGATACACTGGGTTCAGGTTCCATCTTTAGAAGGACATTTGAAGAAGTAACACCCCCCTCCCCTGTGTAGCTTAATTTATATGATAGAATAAAGCAAAGATTCAGAGAACTTGCTCAGCAACATCCTTTTATGTTGTCTCCTTAGAAAACATTTAAGTAAAATAATTTCCCTTAAAAAACCCATTTCCCTTAAAAAAATTCAAATTATATTTTCAAAGTAAAGTATGTTAAAAGCCTAACTCCAGGGAGAGTTTTCACAGTACAACTTAATATATTATTAACTAAGCCTTTAAGTCTCCACATAAGGATCACAATATTTATAACATGCTTGCAATTGAGCTTCATCACACACAGAGATTCACATTGCCAGGCATGATCAGTGCTGTCTTGGGATCTCATCTCTATGCATCTTGTTATGGCGTCCTATGAAACCATCATTGTCATGCAGATATTTTCTTGACAGGCGCCTCATGACAGTTTTAATGTGTGAAGCAACCCAGTGTCTCCCTATGTCATCTCTCTGGAGATGGTATAGCCTATTATGGTAATTTGTTAGAGATCAAGGACATCAGATTCTAAAGCTGTTCTGACTTCACTGTCCTTCTCTTCATATGGTAAGCAAGCTATATTCCACCAGTGAAGGAGAAACCTGTTGACTCAGCTGCCTACCCTTAAAACGTATCCTTAATTTTTGGCCTTGGACACTGGAAATTTTTGGGTGATTTTGTAATTGCCAGATTCAAGCCAAAATCAAAGCTGTCAAAAATTTGCATAAACACATGATACTAATATGACATTTTACAAGAGAAATCTTTTCTCTATAATTTTATGTCAGGCTCAGAACTCCAAAATATTTGTGCTCACCAAAAATATGTGCAAACCTCTTAAGTCGGTTGATCTTAAAAATCCGTAGAGCAGAAAACGCTGTATAATTATGGCAAAATAAAATATATAACCAACAGGAAGTTTCACAATATACTAATTTGAGTTGATTCCAATGATCCTGCTAAAGCCAATGCAAACAATTGTAACATCTGTCAAAAAACACCTCTAGCGTAAAACCCTTTCAACATTTTACACATAATAAACTGTTTTATATATAAACTACCTTATTGTTTATATTGCAAACTAAAAAATAGCCACTCTTTTTCCAGCATTCAAACAAAAACTTTAATAAGTAGACATTGCATAAAAATGACACAATCCAGCAGTTATTTCGTAAGGCCGGCATAATCATAAATTTGCCATCCATGCTTTTCCAAAAATACTAACCCATATTGTTCTCTCTGGACCTGTTGCAGAGATGATTAATCCAGCTGCTGAGGTCTCCCTTTATGCGTTTGATGGAACACTTGGCTTGCTAGGCTACAGCTGTGTGTTTATGTGCAGTGCACACCTGCAGGGGCCTGACAAATAGCTGTAGTATGCACAGTATACAAAATTACCCTGGCAGTGCTGCAAATAAGGAAGTTTCTGTTTTGAAGTCCATATGTGTGAGAGCTTGAGATGCCAGCTGGGGTATTTTTGTTGCGTTGCACAGATGTAAAACTGCCAACTGATTTTATACCAAATAAAGGCTAATCTTTTTATACATACTTGGTGTCAGAGTTATGAAGTGGTACGTAAGAATGTTCTCACGACTTAAGCGTCTTTTAAAATAAAAGCTGATGTTTAAAAAGGCTCTAACTTAGAATGTGAGTAGAAAAATAGAAACAAAAATATACTGCATTTGTTTAGATAAATGCTACATTAAAGTTCCCTAAAGGGGTTATTATCAATGATGTATAGTTATTAGGTGCAAATCATGATAAGGATTTGATTTATTGCATGCATATCCACTATATTACAGAACCTTTTTTCCTGTAGGTCACTTCATCTCTGTGTTGAATCCATTTTATGGGCTCTGAAATGTGAAAGCCAAATGTATATTGCTACTTAACTTGAAAGCTTTGCCTTCCTGTTTTCAGGAGTATAATTTGTAACAGACTGAAATGTATAAAACCAGACACTGTGTACATGTTTAGCATTTATTTTAGTAAATCAAACTTATTAAATATATTTTATTTTTCACAGAATAGAACTTGGCGCATTTCTTTTGAATGTGTGCTTAAAACAAATAAGTGTAAAGGTAGTAAATATTAGTCAAGCTTCTGTAGATGTTAACAGCCAAATCCTTGTTAGATATATGATTAGGGCATATAGCAATAAAGAAGATAAAATATATCAAGTGGCTTGTTAAATGGGGGCGGGGGGACTTGCCTCTTGTAAATGGTTCTGTGCTGAATCTTGAGAGCATGTGCTCTAAGGTTCTGACTTCAGTGGAAGAGTTAAAAGTTTGAGGTCATATGAATTCCAGTGGAAGGCAAGGTACATATGCAACCCAAAAGGTTCTATTGAGCAACAGAAGAAGAGTGCACCATTTTTCTATGCAGAAACAGAAACTAGGGAGTAAGGATCAGAGCAAAGTTTGAAAAAAGGGGAAGCAAGTCTGGAAAGCAAGAAAACTAAGTCTAATGTGGCTTTGATGAGTTGTTCAGATAGAGAGGGTAGTATTCAGCTAACGCAGGATTCTCATTTCCTGTTGGCTGGTGGTGTGCGAAGAGGGAGAAAGGCAGCTTGGATAGGAATTTACCCCTTATTACAACCACCTCTGTGATCTACAACCTGTCCCCCAACTGTTTCCCCCACCTACCGCTACGGGACACGCATAAGTGGGGATTTCCCTATTTGGCCCTGCCCCCTTTCAGTGCCATTTTGGGCTAGTGTGTGAGTGCATGTGTCAATGGGAACTCAAGCAATGCCACTGCTCTGCAGGGCCAACCTAAGGCACTCCACATGGGCCCCCCCACTCCTGAATCTAGTGTGTGCATGGTGGGCGGGGGGTGGAGAGGGCAAAGCAAGATTAAGATCAGAAGCAGAAATATTTCATTATTATGGGGAAGGAAAGTAGAAACACAGCACAGGACACACATGCAGACATGGTCCTTTCCTGCAACATTCTCCTTGTCCCCATAAAGCTGGATGACTGTTAAGGAAGAGGAAGGTTGCCTGCGGGGAGAGGTAGTGAAGAAGAGGGTAGACGGATGTTGGGGGTAGAAGGAGAGAAAAACACAGAAGACACTGCTCACTTTCAGAACAAAACAAAAAAATTTTTTCCTTCCAGTAGCACCTTAAAGACCAACTAAGTTAGTTCTTGGTATGAGCTTTCGTGTGCATGCACACTTCTTCAGATACACAGTACACTTCTTCAGATACACAGTGTATCTGAAGAAGTGTGCATGCACACGAAAGCTCATACCAAGAACTAACTTAGTTGGTCTTTAAGGTGCTACTGGAAGGAAAATTTTTTTTTGTTTTGTTTTGACTATGGCAGACCAACACGGCTACCTATCTGTAACTCACTTTCAGAGTTATTTTTAAATCCCTACTTATAGCGCACACATACATCCAGGTACACACACCATCAAGCTGATTTGCTATTTTTTTGCATTTCTCAAGCCCTCTGTGTAAAACTAAGGAACTGTTAGTTACTGAAGCAGGGGAGGGTTTTTGTTTGTGTGTGGGGAAGAAGATTTTAAGAAAATGCAAAAGTGTTTCCCCACTTTTTTGCCACTGTTTTATTTCGGGAAGATGATGGGCTGCAAGTTTAAGCTGCTGGCTCCCCTGAATGTTTCTCGGAGAGAAAAGAGAGAAAGAGAGATAGATAATCCAGAAAGATGTGGTCTGCAAGTTAATGAAAGGACAGTCCCACTCCCCTGGGGCTCCCCTGAACAGTCATCAAGTCACCCCAAGGTGCCATGGCACTCTGCTTGAAAACCAGTGTCTTAGTTATTTTGATAGTTACTTGAACAAAAGCCACCTTTTAGCATATTTTGTTTTCTCATTATCGGCAGATTTAGAAAACAAATATTTGTATTTGATACACAGCATGAGGCTCACTTAAAGTCAGGAGACTGAGGGTAGATGGTGAGTTTAAAAATTGTGAAATGAAATTCTGTTGGACTGTGATGCTGGACTCAATTAGGCATTATTTCCTTTATTGAGAATATTTTATTAATCCATTTAACATAGGTTATTTAGAATATTGGACCTCCTGTGAGAGGCAATACTACAAAGATGGCCATTTTACTCAGTGACAACTTCAACACTTCTAAGAAGGTTTTCACTTCAAACAGCTTTCCGCCACTGCAGGTTGCATGTATACAGTTGAGAGTTTCTAGTTCTTGGCTCATGCACAGATGTCTTTCAATAATGCTGGCCTGTAATTTCGTCAAATTGCTTGGTTTATCAGCAGCACATGTCATCAATCCTAGAGTGCTTGCTCAAGTCAAGCCTCAGAATTCTTAGCTTACAGATGCAGCTGCAAACAGGTGAACTGGCAGAAAGTAATTTGTGCAGCTTGGTGGCTGTCAGACAAAAGACAGACAATCTGTGTTTTAAACAGATTGCAGGCCTTGCATGAGCCAGACAAAAGGGATTTCTACAACTGCAAATAATTCCAAGGTTGACATATTTTCCTTTCTGCCATTAGGTGATTTGTTAAAATTGGAAACAATGAATGTAATAAATCTACACAGAAACCAGAGATAAGATGAAAGAAAAAAGGAGATCACTAAATAAGTTTACATTGCTTTGTTGAAAAGGATACAACTGACATTCATATAGCTTATTCTCTTGCCAAGTTACGGAGTTAGTCTTTGTAACTCACAGGGCTCCTTATAGGCACATGCAGATGTTACACAAAGGCAAAACTTCAAATAACAAGAATTATTTGTGCATTATATTTATGAGACACCTCATAAAATAAATTCTCTCGGCATCATACAAATAAAAAACCACACACCTTACAACAAAGGTGGTTATCTTATACCCATTTACCTTGTAGCAAACCTATTGAACTCATTAGGTCTTACTTTAAAGTAGACACATATGGGATTACACAGTAAATGAGTTTAAAAAAAACTAATAACAGGTGATAAAAAATTAAAGAGCTTTTGTAAGGCAACTAGTGAGCTTCTCTATTTTCCAAGCTGCAAAAAGAAAAAAGAAAGAAAAAAGGGGGGGATTTACTTCCGAACTTTATTTAGATATTATTTCTTCTGATAGCTAATTGTGTCAAATGAACATTTTATACCCATGGGTATGATACAGTGTGCTGTGTGATCTGTGCCCAAAGGCTTGCATTGCATACGTTTGCAGAGAAGGTGAGATCATCATCTAATAAAGTATGGTTTCAATTTGTCTTAGTGAATCAAATGGATACCGTATTTAAGGGGGGGAGGGAATGCACTCCTACAGGTTGCTGTCTGCAGTCCAAATCACTGATCAGAGAGTCTTTATACACATTGGTAATGTGCTGTGCAACATAAGCTGAAATATATTCCACAAGGGAGGAAAACGGAATAGTTTACATACACTGTTCCTAAGTGTAATGAATATAAAACTCCATTACTCACTTTAAGCAGGTGCTTTTTATATGAGGCTTAAAAAAAAAAAACTTCTGGTGAAATTATTGGCTTCTACAGGCACTTAACTTCCAGTGGTCTGACCAGATAAAGAGGCTAAAAATACTATCAAAAACATTTGTTTAATGCTTTATGGGATGAAAGGTTAATATCCTTTTGATAGAAGGAACTGTCATTTTGGACAGTAAAGTCAAAAATCCAAAAAGACTACTGTTGTGTAGTTCTGCGGATCAGCAGGTGTATAGATCTCTGATAGGATGGGGTAAACGGAAACATTTTAAGCTTTTTTTAGATTAAATTCTAGTTGTGATTTCAGATACTCCTTTATATTAACATCCATTCCAATGACTGAGGAACAGGGATAATCTGTATGTGTTTTACTTGTTTTCATAAGTGTATATTGTATTGTTGTGTTGTGTGCTGTGGGATCTTATGGTGAAGGGCAGAGAAGAAGTCTTAACCAAATTAGAGCTGCTGAAGTAATAGAGCAGCTATGACCCTGTTAAATGGCATATTGGACCATTTGCTCATTCCTCTTTTCCTTACCTTCCACAGAAGATCATGTGTTTCTGTGTGGGTTGCAGGGGAGGAGTCTTT
Source organism: Podarcis filfolensis (assembly GCF_964270895.1). NCBI lineage: Eukaryota > Metazoa > Chordata > Lepidosauria > Squamata > Lacertidae > Podarcis > Podarcis filfolensis. The sequence continues at coordinate 68,027,436 of NC_139603.1, forward strand.
CCCCCTTTGGGTGGGTATGTATTTAATGCCTTTACGTCTGCATACCTTGGGGTTCCCTCTTGTTTATGGATGGAACAATTTTGACTGCAGTGTTGTAGGTACAGCCAACCTGAATTCAGTATTAGAGGGAGTTTGTTCCTGTTTCCTATTAACTGTATTAACAAAAACACAGCACAGGACTGTGCAGATGAAAGGGCCAGTACTAGGTAGATAAGGACTCCTTTGGGTCTCAGTGCTCCGGTTTGGCTTCTGTGTGACTGCCTATGTAGGTTGCAATCAAAGGTGTAGCCAAGGCATAAAACTCTATCCTTTCCTTATACTCTGAGATATCAAGGACGTATTTAGTCTTTGTTCCATTATTTTCCCCATTTATTTTCTCCTGTATGAGCAATTAGATGGGCATTTGCCCTCATTGGAGGAAAGCAAAGCACTGGACATAGCACTGTAGTGGGGGCAAACCTTTTCCACCCCCCTTTCTATTGTGTGGTTCACAGACACATCACCACTCCTAAATGAACATCTTACTAGAGCCAGTGTGGTGTAGTGGGTAGAGTGTTGTGCTAGGACCTCAGAGACAAGGGTTCAAATCCCCTCCCAGCCATGCAGCTCATTGTGTGACTTTGAAAAAGAATAAGACAGATTCAGGGAGAACCCCTGTGGCTATTAGTTGTGATAAGTAGAAACAAAAACTCACAGGCAAGTGAGATGAGCTGTTCTCATCATGACTCATTTCTGAGCTTACTTGATGCATTCGTTGAGGACAGTACGCTACGTCATACTTTTTGATTGACCGAATGTTATTATGATAGAATCCTTTAAAGTATTAGAGATGACAGAGTCAAAGCAAACCTACCTACCAGCAGGGCGTTTTAATATAGGATTCTGAAAGCTAATTTTGTGTCCTTGCTCTCATCCCTGGGTTTGTATTTCTTTTCTTTGATCCAACTCTTTCTAATTCCTGATAGTGTTCAATTCTCCAAGAAGTCCATAAATAATTATAGAAATTTATAACTGCTGTAACAGGGTGTGGTGTGTTGTTAGGTATTGCTATTAAATCAGTATTTTTAATGTTATTTTTGATTGCAAATTCAGCAATCCACTCTCCACTATAATTATTCATTTTTATAGACCTTATTTGATCTATTTTCTCTTATATTTTCAGTATCAACATTTTGTTCTCCATTGAATTCATAGGGTGGAACTATGACAGACGTTATGTTGGTGCAAGCATTTCAGATTGTTAGATGGACTGACACCCACTCCCTCTCCTGCTCCTGTGCACTATTCTAGGGGATCTGACATCCTCCAGAATCAATTTTGGGGGTTGTAGGAGGAGAGTGAGGAGAAGGAGAGGGGGAAAGCTGTGTTGCTCAAGCTGAAGTTTTTGCATTGATAGGGCTCATTAGATTAATCCCACCCATAATTATTACTATCTTATGGTTTTGTTATGCTAATTCCACTAGGGACTAAAATGCATGCCCAGACATCTAAGGGAATCCAGACTTCTATTCAGCAAAGCACTATTATATTATACATACATGTAAGCCAGTTGTGGGATTTTGTCACCATCTAGGTCAACCTTTCTCAATCTTAGCTCCCTAGTTGTTGTTGGACTACAACTTCCATCATTCATAGCTAGTATGGCTGGTGGTGAGTGATCATGTGAGTTGTACTTAGGTCCTAGATCAGGCACCCCCAAACTTGGCCCTCCAGATGTTTTGGCACTACAATTCCCATCATCTCTGACCACTGGTCCTGTTAGTTAGGGATGATGGGAGTTGTAGTCCCAAAACATCTGGAGGGCTGAGTTTGGGGGTGCCTGTCCTAAATGCTGGGATGGCCAAGATCTGGAGCACAGAGCTGAAGATAGGAAGATGAGGTGCACTTTGTTCTCAGTGTCATATCAAGTCTTATGGGACAAAGTAAGCAACCTCCAATCACTAAGCATATATGTACATGGGAGAGTATTCACAAAAGGCAAGGGCAGATTCCTCTTCCATCCTTGAGAACACCAGAAGAGTCGCCACTTTTGATGTTCCTCATACAAATAAATGGTTGCTATTCATTCCAAGTAAAGCCTTGAGGATTCTGGAGCAGTGGAAGCAGCATATGGACATGCTTGACATTAGATGGCCCATCCTCTATTGAGAAAAGGGACTTGACTCAGTGATAGAACACACATGTTCAGCTTGCAGAAGTTCCCAAATGAAGTCCACAGCATCTCCAGAATGGCTTGGAGAAACCCCAGTCTGAAACCCTGGAAGGCTGTTGTCAATCAGTCTAGATAATACTGAGCGAAATGAACCGGTGGTCTCACTCGGTATAAGGTAGCTTCCTGTGTGCTTTTTATCCAATCCTCGGGAGGCTTTAGAATGTTTTTTGTGTGCAGAGCTTTACACACACACGGGCATTTTACTTCTATTTGGTGTTGAAATTAAGTTTTATTCTGGTTACGGCATTTGTATCTTGCTGTTCCACAGAGGAGCTCAAAGAATGTCAAATAGTTCTCTCACCTCTCCCAGTATATCCTACCCTATGAGGTAGGCAAGGCTGATGGATAGTGACTGACCTAAGATCACTCACGGTCAAGTAGAAATTTGAAACCGGGTCTCTCCTCATGGGCTCTAAATACAGTCATACTTCGGAACTTGAACGCCCTGGTACACATATTTTTCGGCTCCCAAACGATCAAAACCCGGAAGTGATCTGGTTTTCGAACGTTTTTCAGAAGCTGAACGTCCAACATGGCTTCCACTTGACTGCAGGAAGCTCCTGCAGCCATTTGGAAGCCACGCCTTGGTTTCTGAATGTTTCGGAAGTCAAATGGACTTCCGGAACGGATTCCATTCCAGTTTCGAGGTACAACTGTTTTAGTTTCCATGATGATGTCCCCTCCCTCCACCTTCTGAAAGCACTGAGTTGCAAACAAAAACTGATCACCTAATTTTATTTTGTCTCTGCTACTGAAATGGGTTTTGATTCATAAAAATGGTATCTGTACAGTAGTGCAGCCTTATAACTGCTCCCTTGGGCCTTGTAACAGTGTTTGATTACATTGTCTCATGCTATTTTTCCACAGCAGGGATGGCTCTCTTGAAAAAGCACTGTTCTCATCTTTCGGTATGTGGCCCCATAGCTTTTAAATACCAGCTGGCCACAAGAGTTTATAGTGGAAAGAGGCCCACTCATTTATTATATAGCAATCGGTGCAAACTCACCAGTTTTGGTGTGCATGAATCTGCTACAACACCAATTAAGCAATTGGAAAGATATGGCCTGGCGAACCATGTGAAATGAAAACCAACATTTGGTATTAGTGGTGTTGACCAAGTAGTAAGTTGGTGTGTGTTAATGCAAAAAGTGCTGTACACTGTGCAAATACTCTAGCCTACTTTAGCTAATGTGAGGGGTGTAGGCTTCTCTAACGGGTTTCATCTATGCTCTGCAGTATGCAGCTGGAGAGTTCGTATCTAAATTTTAAAAGGCGTACTTTCCGGTTAGGGAATCTGTTCCTGTCCAGCATGCAGCTTAACACAGCAATTATTTTATGTGGTTAATGGATGATAAGGTGCATCATTTGAATATAACAGTCAGCCATGACGACTTCAAAGGGTCAAGCAGATTTCATTCATTTGGATTTTTGAACGTTATTCAACAACCTTCTTTTGTTTTGTTTTCCTGGTACATAACACGGAATATGATCTGCACCCCTTATTTCAGACAATGCACAAGTTGTGGATCATATTCAGTGGGTGGATGAGCTGAAGGCTACCTGTGCAATCAGTCTCTCTCTCCTACCACTGCAACCTCCTGTACCCCCAAAAAGCGAGTCCAGAGGGTCTGGGGACCCCCTGTTCCATGTCATAAGGGGCTGCAGAAAGAAGGGGGCATTGCTCAAGATTGGGCATCAGAATCTTACAGAAGCAGAGCTCTGCTGTGTTTGGAATTCCCACTTTTGTACAAGGGAGATTTCCCCTCCTTCCCTGCAACTCACTTTTTCTCACAGGTGCCCAAGCTAACTTTTCCAGATACTGTGAGTTAATGCAGCTTTCCTGAATATTGCCGTTTATGAAATAATAGCAATGGATACAGCCAAATGTAATGTGGGTGGGTGTTCAGTTAGCTTTCCTGTGCAACTGCCAGAGTTGTGCACTCGTGACCTGTTACATCCCCCACCGTTGCAGTTCTAGGTCTCTCTTCAGAAACAGCTGCCAGTAAGTGCTGAGTTGTGCCAAACTGTGTGGTAGCCTCCTTGAGTGTACAAATGGAGACAGAAGAGACCACCAAACCGATTTCCACTTCTGACCTGAAGCAAAGTTTGAACTTTGGTTTCCGTAAAAAGATGACACGTGTAGTTACCTGCTGTGCAACTCAGCTGCATAAGTTTAATTTTTATTTTGCTACTGAACCAAATGGTTTTAAGTGAAATCTTAGATGGTTTTTTAAAAAAACTCGTTTTAACACTTTGAAATTACAGGATTAAAAAGAGGAGCTAGAGGAGCCTGGCTTGCCTTTATATGACAATGAAAGCAAAGTTTAATGCATATATGAATATGACCAGCTAATTAATTTAATGCAACGTTCTGTGTTTTTATGTATAATAAAGATCTGTATTCTTATGTAGAAGAGATATTTGTATAGATCTAAGCATATAATAATTGTATACTATCAATAATTATCTTTAGAATCCAAACAAAAATATTGTAAAGCAGATAATTAAAGTATAATTAAATTTAAATGTCTTGGTGAAAGAATATAAAAATATTTAAATTCAGCAGGCTAGTACATTTGCAGTTTTCTTTTATTAGGTGTGAAATCTAAGAATCCCCTGCCAACTCTTGAGGGCTCAATCCAGAATGTTGAATTGAAGTACTGCAGCACATCATTGGTCAAATGTGCCTCTGGGACCATGGGATCAATAAAAATTTGTGCCAAAGCCCCAGGTATGTGCAGCTGGACCATGTAAAAGTTTATAGCCTGTGTAGGAGAATTGGCCTTGCTTTTTACAAGGAGAGTTACTGAAACAAGAATTTATTCATTGTTCCTATGAATCAGATGTATTTTTAATTTTTTTGTTTTTAGAAGCAGGATAGGATGATGTAGCATGGCATCGTCAAAGGTAAAAAATAAGAAACTATGTTAAGGTGTTTTGGTCACTACAATTTTAAAGGCATTCAAAATCAACACAGGTCAAAATCAAGAGTCTCCTTGATAATACTCTGAATGTGAGTGTAGCAACTGAATTCTGCATCTTCATAATGATAAGTTTTGGGGGGAAGAAATGAAACATTGTTTCCTCGAATGTTATGTAATGCCAGATACACGAAGTGCACAACATTTAAACTGTTTTGCATATGAATGTAAGATCTTTGCTGAGTATTACCTGTATCTAAAATTGGAGAGATTCTGTACCTGTGCTTAAATATATTGAATGCTGGTTTTCCTGTGGCTTTTTGGACTAAAAATCACAAAATGTCAGGTAAGAGCTTCCAATTTATGCATCTGGAGAAAATGACAACTAGATAAATATAAGTGCCCTAACAGAATATGATTGTAGTCTTAGAATTAATGATCCATAAATAATAGAAAAAATAGGGGCAGGGAATCAATTGCTAAAGCCTATTTTGGATCCAGTTAAGAGAAAACAACATGGCTACTTGAAAGTGTACCACCTGCTATAATTTACTCCTTAGGTAGATTTGCTGCCGCTGGACAAAAAGGAAAGAAAAAGCCCTGCTTCTGATTTCTCCCTAAGGCCCCTATAAATGAGGCCAGTGCTATAATTGCAACCAGAAGGAGTGCAACACCACACAGCAGAAAGATGACAAAAAGGCCAAAGCCAATTTGTGCAAAAGGAGATAATTGAAGTATTAGCTTCAGTCTTTTATGGCAAATCAAGAAAACTGATTTATAGCATATTAACAAATGTTCAGGTAAATTCGCAACAATATATTTGATTTACGCACATTTCAACTATTAATCAAGTAAAATAATTCTTCCTTCAGACTAATAACTTATTATTCACCATTTGTGATCAAAACTAAGTTGCGCCCACTGCAAATAATACTACCTTACAAGTCACTGTATTATTAATATCATGCAGACAAAACCAGTATAAATTTTGTTGCTTATCTCACCATTTTGATTCAATACACATTAAATAAGGAGCCCTAATTTTGGCAGCTCATTTTCACCTGCTGGCTAGACATGCCAGCCTCCTATGGCTGTTCAATGGGCATAGTAATTCCATATTTTATAAAGAGGATACAACCAGTCTGGCCATCTATTCCCTAGGGATATCCATGCTAAATTATACATACAGCATCTCTTAAACAAGTGAGGTACATACAATTCTGTATTAGCAGCCCAAAAAGTGAGTGGTAAAATCTACAAATAATCACTGTTTCATACTGAAAACATATACCAAAGAGAGAACAATGTATTCAGATTTTATGTCTTTGACCGCAGAGTTTGACCATATTGATAAATCAGATTTATGTCAGAAAATTGAAAAACTGGTTTTAAAATGTTCAGCATTCCTATGTTCTTCCTCAGGACACTGGATATAGAGTAGTTTAGTCATGGAAAAAGCTGTTTTCTTCTAGTTAGTTTATGTTGCCATGGTTACACACCGTGTCAACCCTCACGGTTTGCCGCTTACCACCCAGTTACAATATTGAAATGGCAAAACTGCAAAATCAGCCTAAGTTGGAGAGAACAGTGTTTTCTATGACCTGTCACTGTGAAACAGCAGTACAATGTCCTCTGAGGAAGGCATTTCAAATGTGTTGGGAATTCAGAGACATTTTAAAGCTAATCTTTCAATAAATCTGGAGTCTTTGCACTGATCAGCCTTGCCCTTCTCTTGTTTTCCATATTGTTCAGGTATGTAGCTTATCAGGAGAGCAATGTATTGGACAGTCTCTCAGTCCTCCCAAAACATTTTTCTCCTGGCTTTGGGGCAGTTTTCCTAGTTTTTGACAAGTGAATGCGGCAGCCAGCAGCTGTCTTATCCAGTTTGTCCCATATGCAGAAGAAGCATTCATAATAATTATTTGGAGCAAGTGAATATTTTCTCTGTGATCTTTCAAGAGAATTTGCCTTCTACCTTACAAAGTCAACAAGGCTGAGGTATGTTCAACCTACCATAGCATAGTGGACAGTTGGCAGATTAGTCTTGAACTTGATTCACTTTTCTTTGTCCTTTAGTCTTCATAGACTAAAGTCTTCAGAAGTCTTCAGTAGCCTCCTCATGACACTTTTGCTCTCTTTCCAAAAACTGATTTTGAGGGGGCTTCTACTGTAAGTGAGTGTATGTATGACTGGAGCTCATGTGTTCAAGTAACACCGAGAAGTAAACATTTAAAGATGTTTATTTTATATGTTGAAGCTCTGAAATCTAATGAATTTAATGCTTCCATAGAACATAGCCCTGAAATACTTTGAATATACTTAAAATGTTTGCAGGTAAACTACTGATATCATCTTTTAACCTATGCAAATTATTTAATACATTCTGACCATTTTTTGGGAAAATATTATTTGCAGATTATTTCTGTCCTTAGTAATAGAAAAGGCAGTGTTATCTGGCTTCTTCAATACAATAAATGTCATTGTGATTATATAGTTCTCTGAGGTTCACTGAACATCTATTCACTAAACCACAATGTTGTTGTTATAATACACTTAGGAGATGGTGGAAAGGAGAAGCTGATCCCTTTAATTCAAGGCCCATCTGATACCAGAGATTTATACAGCAGCAAATGGCTTAATGAAAGCAGAAAGCCAGAGTCAATCCTTGCTCCAGATTTGTTTGCCTTCACAATTCAGATCCCTCAACATAAAGACTACAGCTACAGTTCTGGTGAGTGCAGAAATTATTCGTTATGTTATCTTCCTGTATCTAATATAGTATTCAGAAGGATGGTAAAGAGTGTTAAGGGAACCCATGGAAGCCAATGAAAACTACATGTTTCTCACATTGTTTGTGAAAAACGTTGAGAGGCACTGCAATCTCATTTGGAAAGCTGAAATTCAAGCCAGCTATTGGAATCTTCTTGTGTTCTGCTAAGGTATAGTATCTTAACACGGTCCAGGGTTGCTTTGCATATATATTGTCCTTGTGCTACTTTTATTTTTTAAAGGCATATGATTCATGCTTTACTGTAGGGGTTGCCAGCCCATTGCCTGGCAGGTTCCAATGTGCCTTCCAGTCCCTTTTATGAAGCCTGTGAAATGTTTGAATAGATCTCCTTTGAAACCCATAATGCACACGAGTTTCTGTTTCTGCACTGGTTGACCTCTCCTATGCTGACCCCTAAACCCGTGCACATTTCACTGGATGCCAGGATTGGGCACCTACTCTTCTTCTTTTCTGAACTGAGTAGGGATGCAAAAAGCTGCTCTCTGTCAGTGAGCACAGTAGTGGCTGACCTACAGGTAGGTGCCTTTTTTCCTTTTCTTTTTGTGGCCATTCCCATGCAATTTTGTGTTTCTCTCTCTCTTTCTGCTCTCTTAAATGTGGCAGAAACTCCTGCAACAGCTGTTTTGTGTCTGCTGCCTATGACACTTTCACAAAATTCCAGGTGGACTTACTGGCCCCAAAAGGTTGGCAGCTACTTCTTTAGTGCTATGTGGACAAGCCTGAGCCAAATGTTGAGCTCTCATGCTGCCCCTTCTTCTCTAATAGATTTCATAGCAAGTAAACTTCAAACCACAGGTCGTAACGATGACTTGTTAAACGAACCAGGATATCTGGTTCAGACATGACATTAAGAAAGTGATCTGTAAGAGTCAGAATAAACCAGAATAAATAAATAAACAAACCAGAACAGTCAGAATAAACCAGAATAAGTCCTCCTCCCAACTGGGGGGGGAGGTGAAAGAGGAATGGGGAGCAGGCAGCGCTAAACAATGGTTTAGCATAAAATGTGAACACAATCTAAGTGTTTTGCTACATTAAATGACTGAAATGTTATTAGGAGCTCTTTAGAATTCTGTGCAAACTAGGTATTTAGCTTTTAGTCTTGCTTTTAGCTGTACACATTTTGAATGTTGTGTGGCAATTCTGAGCCATTCCTTGCCGCTTTCCGTCATTTTGTTTATTTATTTAACAAAATTTATATACCGCTTGATTGTAATGAAACCTCTAAGCAGTTTACAAGAAATTGTACCCGTTTGCAGGATGTCATGGAGACCCCTTAATTGGGCAAGCATGAAAAATGAGGATGGAATCCAAGAATTTTAATTGGCTGAAAAAAGCCAGGCTTTGGTTTTAACTCTCATGCTCAGCATATTTTGTCAGTAATTCAATATATTCTTTAAACATTGAGAGCTGCCTCCAGTTTTTGAAAGAAGCCCCCCCCCCTTTAGATCAGACCAAGATGCATGATGAGAGGAAGTGCTCCCTTGTCATTTCATTTAACCATCTGAAGTGGTTTCAGGATAGTGATATGCAGCATACATACTCAGACATAATGCTGCATTTCATATTTGCAAATTAGCCTGATTTGTCCACCTGTTTTCAGAGGGCAAAAGCAATCAGGAAGGTTGTAACAAGTTTTGAATGTGAAGACTCAGAAACTGTTTTACTTGCAGAAAGCATAAGACAGTAAAAGTAATAAATGAGTTGGGAAAGCAGATTGAAATAAACCAAATCAAACCATAAGATACTAAAACACAAGTTTCTTATTTTTACGTACGTAGTTTGGAAAATTTGTTCACCACCCCAAGGTGGCTATTGTTCCTAGTTACTGGAGTCCATTGCATGGGAATCTCCCAATTGTGCATATATAATGTAATAAGAAATCACTTGATTTTGCATTAATATTAAACTATATGCCATATTTCCTTAGTAATGTTGAAGTTTGATCTTGTTTGCTTTTGTTAATCCTGTAGAAGCCATGCAAAAAACAACACTATAAATTTGTTTCAAGTATTTGCAATGCAACAGGTCATATTTTTCAAAGCGATAACTTGTTTTTCTTTCTTAATTTTTTTATGGGAAAATCTAGGCCTTTCTGCATCCTAATAATGTTTGGTGTGGTAGGATATTTCACATATTACCTTTTTTACTTCTCCCCCAAAGTATAAGGAACAAGTCCCATACTGCAATCTGCAGAAACATAAATTATAGCAGCAACAACAATGTTACTTGATACTTCCATACTTTGTAAAGGTTAATTTTGTTCAGTGGGGTTAATTGGAAAGGAAGGGATGGGCATAAAATCCAGGTTTGCTGCCTCACTTTTTTTTTTTTTTTTTTTTTGCATTCAGGAGAGGGCAAAATGAAGTTGCCCATATTTCTCATTCTTAATTCAGGTCCAAGATGCCATCAACTCTAAAAGGGTCTAGACTTCAAACAGTGTGGCTTAAAATATATATATATTACGTAAACACACATGATCAAAATATTTAATACATTAACTGATGGGCTTTTTAAATGTATAATAAATGCATTAAAACATTGTAGTAATTAAAGACAATTCACGTTTATGATTTGGGCATAAAAGCATAAAAATGATACCCATCTATCTTGTTACATTTCCTCTTCTCTCCCTGAGGACTTAACTATGTACTTTATCTGTAATTGTTGCCAGTTTTCTATCACGTTCCCACTGGATTTCTGGTGCAAAAAAAATCTTATCCTCCTGCTGACAGAGCTTGCTTGAATGATTTCATGCTCTTAGCATTTTTGTTCACGGGAATTAGGAGCAAAATGTAACTGCAGCTGAACATAGCATCTATTTTTGTAATTTTGAAGTTTATATGCCATTATTGGAACTAAATGAAGAGATACAGGTGTTCTCCAGCTCTAGTCTGTTGGGATTTCTTGATGGCCGAAGCTTGAAAAGAAAATGCATGTGTTTTCAGAGTCAAACAGCAGCTGTGAGACAAGGATTTATGCTTTTCTCAGAACTTTGGGATTTCAAAATGTTACATTTAATCACAGGCACAGAAAGAGAGCAAATGTTAAAGATGTTACATCTGAAAGTAGGGATTGATCTCTTTACCATACCAGTCAGTTGTGGGAATAGAGGAACAAAATAGTCTTTAATCTTAATATGAATAATTTCAAAAGTATTATGATAGCTGCCAGTACTCCGTGGTCAAGGTATTTTCACTGGGGCACGGAATAATTTAATCTTTCCCACAGAATTTGATATATTTTCATTACTTTATCTTTGCTTGGTGAGAGTCCTGTAAAGTTTGATGAAGCCAACAGTAATTATTTTAAAGTCTCATTGAATTTAAGTCCCTCTGAAATCAGTTGGACTTAAAAATGTCCTTTTGTAATTTTGAAGAGCAGATTTAAAATAGTTTAAATTCTTACCTAGGGTTCGCTTAGGTAAAAATAATATCAAGATGAGTATTTGATAGTTCATTGTCCATAATCTCCATGAGGAATGAGAGCCATCTACAATTTCTAAATTGCTTCTGTCTTTCTTAGGGAGATTTCCAGATGGCACTGTGTGGAAATATCTCATAATATTTTGTGTGAAACTAATAATAAAAAATGTACATAATATAACAGAATACACTGGCAATAACAGAAAGTTGACCACATAAATGCTAAATAAAATGGCTGTGGCACCATTTACCTTCCTTGGAGGTGGGGCAGAACAGATAGAGTTTAACCTGCGCTCTATTATTGATGGTGTTTCTTGATAGGCTTTTTTTTTGGAAAAGAAATTTCACAGCTTTGTCAACCAGTGTGCATGCACACACATGCAGCCCAGCTCCAAACCAATACAGAATGAGTCTGTCTAGAGCAGAGTTTAGGAAAAGAGCCCCATCTGATTATGTCAGTTGCCCAAGGGGAAGTAATCTCTAAGGTACTTGGTGTCCAGGCCATTTCACACTATATAGCACTAGCACCTGATGATAGTAATATATACCTACACACACATGCTTAACCTCTTTAAAGGGACAACAACATTCCAACAGCAGTCATTGAATTAGTACATGCTTTGCTGTGGTATGTTTCTGAATTAGGGTCTGTGTTTCATAGTTGCTATTAGATACTTTTATGGGTTGAAGAAATTGTTTTTTCTGATGCTATGCAGGTTCTCCTCCTGCCAGATCCTGTGGTGAGGTCATAGTTCTGTATTTATGATGTAATGTTCTGTTCCTATGGAAATTGTGATACAGCAAATTCAGCATTTCAGATTTATAAAGATTAAATAGGAGAAACAGAAGGGATATGAGCAAATGCAGTACTTTAAAAATGAAATCTTGCTGATTTAGAAACAATAGCAGCCATAAGAATTAAATTATAGCTATTCGAAAGGTTTAGCTAATGTAAATAGCTATAATCTCCTTTAAGTTGTTTCTACAAGTGTAAGTGATTTCTTTTGTACTCTGTAAAGGGGCTTTGGATACTTCAGAGAACCTTGTTCAGCCCCAAATCACTTCTGCATCTGCTAGCTTATAAAAATCTGTGACAGTTTTAGGGTTATGAAATGTTGTGATCTAGCTACCTATAGCAAGTGAGAAACAATGCATTTCCTGTGTTGCTCCTGTTGCAATTTCAGATTATGTTAGGGGCATGTTGTTGTTACTGTTTCGTCGTTTAGTCGTGTCCGACTCTTCATGACCCCATGGACCAGAGCACGCCAGGCACTCCTGTCTTCCACTGCCTCCCGCAGCTTGGTCAAACTCATGCTGGTAGCTTCAAGAACACCATCCAACCATCTCATCCTCTGTCGTCCCCTTCTCCTTGTGCCCTCAATCTTTCCCAACACCAGGGTCTTTTCCAGGGAGTCTTCTCTTCTCATGAGGTGGCCAAAGTATTGGAGCCTCAGCTTTAGGATCTGTCCTTCCAGTGAGCACTCAGGGCTGATTTCCTTAAGAATGGATAGGTTGGATCTTCTTGCAGTCCATGGGACTCTCAAGAGTCTCCTCCAGCGCCATAATTCAAAAGCATCAATTCTTCGGTGATCAGCCTTCTTTATGGTCCAGCTCTCACTTCCGTACATCACTACTGGGAAAACCATAGCTTTAACTATACGGACCTTTGTTGGCAAGGTGATGTCTCTGCTTTTTAAGATGCTGTCTAGGTTTGTCATTGCTTTTCTCTCAAGAAGCAGGTGTCTTTTAATTTTGTGACTGCTGTCACCATCTGCAGTGATCATGGAGCCCAAGAAAGTAAAATCTCTCACTGCCTCCATTTCTTCCCCTTCTCTTTGCCAGGAGGTGGTGGGATGATCTTAGTTTTTTTGATGTTGAGCTTCAGACCATATTTTGTGCTCTCCTCTTTCACCCTTATTAAAAGATTGTTTTAATTCCTCCTCACTTTCTGCCATTAAGGTTGTGTCATCTTCATATCTGAGGTTGTTGATATTTCTTCCGGCAATCTTAATTCCGGCTTGGGATTCATCCAGCCAAGCCTTTCTCATGATGAATTCTGCATATGTTAAATAAACAGGGAGACAATATACAGCATTGTCCCACATAGAGATTTCTCAGGAGACAGATGAGGTGATCAGGCACTCCCATTTCTTTAAGAACTTGTCATAGTTTGCTGTGGTCAACACAGTCAAAGGCTTTTGCATAGTCAATCAAGCAGTAGAAGATGCTATTCTGAAACTCTCTAGCTTTTTTGCAATTTGGTCTTTGGTTCCTCTGCCCCTTCGAAATCCACCTTGCACTTCTGAGAGTTCTCGGTCCACATACTGCTTAAGCCTGCCTTTTAGAATTTTAAGCATAACCATGCTAGCGTGTGAAATGAGTGCAATTGTGCAGTAGTTGGAGCATTCTTTGGCACTGCCCCTTTTTGTAATTGGAATGTAGACTGATCTTCTCCAATCCTCTGGCCACTGCTGAGTTTTCCAAACTTGCTGGCATATTGACCTTATGCTAGGGGCATATTATAGTGCAAATCCAAAGCTTTCTGCATAGGCACAACTGTTGGTTAATCAGGGAATAGTGGTGGTTTTATAGACAAAGGAAGTTAGTTCCATGCACTACAGTTCTGTGTATGTAGTATGTAGTATGTAGTATGTAGTTCTATGCTTTATGGAATGTACCTGTATTTTTGTGCCTGTTCAGTGTAGTACTAGGCTGTAGCCTCAATAATCTGCCAGGACCAGGTCTACTACCCATACACTGAAATGTACAAACCCTTCCCTTGTTGTGCTTTATTTGATGTATTTATCAAATTTCTATCCTGCTTCATGATACATAAGGACCCACAGGGCACTTTATATATGAAATAATACAGTGCAATTACACTAAGGCAATTTTTACCATCTCTAACAAATAGCATAGCTCTGAGGTAGCATATCCTCTCCACCTCACCCCACCCCATGCAGCTTTCATTAGGTCATTGAGGCTTTTTCCACTGCTATTTCATTCCCTCAAATGCTGGCAATGGCTGTGTGTTCCTTACTGCCTTCCCCTGTGGACTCCTGGTCTTTTTGCTATCTAAGTGCAAGGAAGGAGAAGTCCAATGCAGCCACTGTGAACTGCAGAATGATGGCAGCTAGAAGTTCTCTTGCCTTTCTGTTTCCTCGTTAGTCCCTTCCTGAAGGATTTCAGGTCCTTTTGCCATTCAAGTGCAGAGGACAATTTTAGCTTGTCTCCATGAGCTAGTGGTGGTGACAGGGAGGGAACTACAGTCATACCTTGGTTTACAAATGCCTTGGGAGTCCAACGTTTTGGCTCCCGAACGATCGAAAACCAGAAGTGATTGTTCCATTTTTTGAATGTTCTTTGGAACTCGAACGTCCACCATGGCTTCCAATTGGCTGCAGCAGCTTTCTGCAGCCAATCAGAAGCTGTGCCTTGGTTCCCAAACGTTTTGGAATCCGTTCGACTTCCAAGGTACCACTGTAGTTTGGACTGGTGGGAAATTTAGGACAAGAGTGTGGAACCTGATAAAATGTTAGCAGTGGTCTCTCCAGTTCCGTGTCTGCTATTAAATATATTGTGTCCTCCACATCTGGATTCTCAGTGCTGTTTGGATACATTCCCTTGTCTGCTTTTTGGTCAGTGCTACACAAAGTACTTCGCTAAGGGTAGCTCCTATCTTTTGGTTAGTTTACACCAGATCTCTTTTGATATAGACTTCCTACTACAGAAGTGAGATGGTGGCAACAAGAAAAAGGCACATTCATTCCTTACGCTTATTAATTGGAGTGGCAGATAAATAGCTCACATTCCAAACATTTCACATGTTTACTACTTTCAGGAAGAAGGTCAGGTGGACTAAAACTCAGAATGAGCTCAGGGAGAATGACCTTCAGGGAGGGAGGGAGGGAGTTGGCTATGTTTAGCTTGGAGTAGACTGAGAGGTGATGTGATGGCCATCTTCAAATATCTGAAGGGCTGTCACATGGAAGATGGAGCAAGCTTGTTTTCTTCTGCTCCAGAGTGTCATACCCGAATCAATGGATTCAAATTATCAGAAAAGAGTTTCCGACTAAACATGTTTGGACCCATGTTTGGTTATAATGAAGATTCTTACACCCTTAATGCCAAACCGACTGGGACTGCACAGCTGCTTTTTCTCTAAAATAAAAATGGCCAGGTTGGACTGCTCTTGTGAAGCAAGAGTTTATCCAGCTCAGGCTGTGGAAGTGACAAAGCAGGAATGAACACTTAACACACTGCTCATTCACAGTAAACTACAATAAGGCACAAAGTCTGGCTAATTTTTGCATGTAAACACAGTAGCTGCATTCAGGCATATCAATGTTCTATGACCTAGTGTTAGGATCCAGCCTTAGCAAGCCTTGGTATTGTGGACTCTCCCCTCCACTAGCATGGCTGTGATTAGGAATTCAGAAGCTTTCATTTCCTTTTTCCAATTAATCAGTGTTTGCCATTCTTTCCAAACACTAACTCTGAATGGTCTTAATGATAGTTTATTGAAACAAACCAGCTTTTTAAACCTAGGGTTGAAGATAGCTTATTTTAATAATCTATAGTTAAGACTAACCAAAGTTGGTCTAGGTTTGCATGAAACGTAAAACTTGGTTAGTCAACAGCAGATGTGAAAGCTTCTGCCCAGGTGGGGGGTGTATACGAGCCTTAGATTCCTTCCTGTAATGATAAACTATCATTTATTCTTATGTCCAAATGCAGGTATTGCCACAGTTATTTTTTGGTGTTACTATCTCCAGCCCTTGCGTTCTTTTGGCTTTGAACCTCCAGTAAGGCAAAGTAAAATATATGTGAGAGGCAGAAATATTTGAGAGGGAGCTGAGGATGTAGGCGCTTTCAAATTCCCTTTCCTCTTTCTGCTTGTTAATAATTACTGCTAAATTTGGGTATTAATGATTGTTTTAGTACATATTTGTACGTGAACTGGTATCCAAGCAGCTGCATATGAATTGTATGTGTTATAATTTGCCTTCCAGCTGTGATTGTATAATAGATACTTGATTATTTCCATTGAGAGAACTGGGAAGTCCTCAAGGCTAACTGCTGAGAGTATGAAAATTTTATATCCCTCTAACCGAAACATTTTCTAGTCATTGGACAGACGGGGGAAGCCCTCCGTTCCACCTCTTTTTCACTCATTTTGAGGACCTCAAAAAGCACATTTAGTGCTGAAGTCCATGCTGGTTATTAATGCTTCTCATTTACTTAAATGGTGAATATTTTGTCAATGTAGCCCAGCAATAATACATTCCTTTTTTACACTGCTGACTGAAATGTAGTAACTTGTTTGCATGCAACAAGTAATTTAGCACATATTTGGCAACTTGCATACTAATTTTTGATGGTTTATATATTGGGCAATATTTGCAGAAGAAAATGGTACTCTTGTTATGTGTTTTGGATTTTTTGGTAATGCATTCTAACATATGAAATTATCAAATAATTTTAAATCTTAAGTCTAAACTTAATAAAGAATTAAAAATAATTTATCTTAATTTCTCCCACTATTAGTAAAATATGGTATAAGGCAAACAGACCCTCCAACAGGGATGGCTAAACACAAATGTTAATGTATTTGGAGTGAAACATCTTTATTAAGTTAATACAAGATGTAGTCGTGCCCTACTTGAATTACTCATTTATAATAGCTGAACAGCAGCCTGCATGTGGACTTTGAAATCCTGGGAAAATAAGATGCATGCATGCATTCTGAAGTCTTTGCTTTAAACAGCTGGAAAATGTTCCAGTGAGTAGTCAGCTACTAGCTGGTGTCTATTGTTTCTGTCTTCAGGGAGACATGATCAGTTTAATTACTGACTAGCTTCATTATTCCTTAGTCACATTCTGAGTTGTGAACTTGGTCAGTTTATATAACTTCAAGGTTTAATTGGCCGTATTACATAATTATTCTTCTCCTTTGTCTCTTCTTTGTGACTGTCTACAAACATAAGCAACTCCTTCAGTAACTTGAACTCAATTACAGTTAAGTTTGACAAGTGAGTTGTCATTTTTGACATGTGCAACCAGGATAATATCCAGAGCCAATGTTTTGGCAGCTAGAAAGCCAAATATAAGAGCAAAAAAAGGTTGTTCAATGTTTTTTATTGTACTGTGGCACATAATTTTAATAATGATACAAGTTGAGGAAAATATGTACCTATTCTATATCCAACAGTGTGCTTCGTGTGATGCAAAATACAATCTTTTCCTCAAAGGGATTTATTTAAGAAAATTGGCCCTAGAGTGGGAAAGCAGAAGAAGGAAAAACAATTCAAAGAAGTTATCCAAATAGTGGTTGGCCAACTGTTTGGTCTTTGCTTCAGAAGCAAATTTTCTTCCTCCTTTTGCATCTCCAGAGAGCCAGTGTCATGGAATTTGACTGGAAGTACTCAGGCTGTTCCAAGTCTGTCCATTTCCTCAAGCAAAGCAGAATAAGGATATTTGATTTGTTGTTTTGAGTTGTAGAGCAATTTTGACAATTTTTGGTGTTTTGTGAGGTAGAACAATGTGTTTGGTTCCATGACATACCACAGTGATTTCCATTCCTGATATTTATTATCTATTATTTTTGGCGTTTTCTACCTGAGGGAGAACCCTGAAGGAAACTGAATGTGATGGTTTAGTTTCTCTGTGCTTATTCTTTTTACATCATACCAAATAATTTCAGCCTTTAAAGGCGTTAGAGCTTTATGGATATCATAGTGCACATAGTGGATGCAGAAAGACAGAAGCAACTGTGTTACGTTCAAGGATTTCTAGACAGATAATAAGGATTTTTAGACTTCAGCTGTTCATATGTATTCTGTATTCTCATCTGTTCAAAGTGGGGCTAAAGCTCAATGAATGAGCATCTGCTTATCACACTTAAGGTCCTTCTCACTGTTCTCTAGGCAGCACTAATGGAATTTTTTGTGACTAAGGGTTATCTACAGTGGGAATATTTCATCTGCGCAAGGATAGGATTGTGCAACATAATGTTCTCTCTCTCTTCTTTGCCCGTGTGCCCCCTAATTCTGTTCTAGGGGTTTCCCCAACCATCTGGAGCAGATTTGGGCTGCACATGTATGCGAGGGGGAGGTTCAGTAGTGCAAAAGGAGGTCTTTGCACTGATGGAATTGGTTAGCTGAATAATTTACGTAGAGCTTTTTGAAGTGGTGCTGTGATTGTTACTGTATTATCAAACAATTAAGTATGAGTGGTTAGGTCTCTGCTTCAAGAGAGTTACGATATACAATTCAGTACGGGGGAGACAAATAGAAAGAAGAGGGAAATGGAGGAAAGAGTAAATGGGGAGAGATGTTGCCACTACAGCTCAAGTTTCCAAGGTGCCAACATTAAAAAACAAACACACACAGTCCTTACTCACATGCTTACAGTTAAATAGATGTGATACCAAAGGGAAAAGGAACAGTGAGGAAACAGGAAAGCAAGCAAATTCAGGAGCTAATTCTTCATAAAGTTTCATACTACATATAAATATTAAAAGTATTGATGAAAGCTCTTAGTGGTGATTAAAAAGGTGCATTTTGAAGCCTTAGATGTGGTTGAAGCAGCTGCTGTGGCCGTTCCAGTATTTGCTCATTGAAGGTCCCGTGGTCAAGAATATATAGTTATTTCAATTAAATGCACTAAGGCTTATTTACATTAGGGTGAGGGCACTGTGATCACCTCAGTTCACTGCCCATTAACTACAGAACACCTTGTATCCAATTATAGGAATTAAAATGAGGTTATCCAAGGGTACTAAAAGAATTTGTAATCTCAGAGCCTCTGTCTACAATCTTTGAGAATTCTTGAAGAACAGGTAAGGTCCCTACACACTGGAGATGGGCAAATTTTGTCTCCATCTTCAGAAAGGGTATGTCTATATAGGAAAAAACCTATAATAAAACAGTTGGTCTGTGACCATTCAGAAAAGAATGCTGTGATTTCTAAGAGCTATATGGGTTTCTCAAAAAGAAGTCTGGCCAGACAAATATCATTTCTTTTTTATATATATACAATTGCAAGCTTGATGGACCAGGGGAATTCTGTGGATATAGTGTATCTTGATTTCAGTAAGGCCCCCATGATACTCTTGTGGAGAAGCTGGTAAAATGTGTTCTGGATGAGGTAACTTTTTGGTGGATTTGTAGCTGGTTGACTTGCCGAACCCAAAGAGTACTCGTTAATGGTTCCTCATCATCCTGGAAAAAGGTATAAGTGCGGTGCTGCAGGGTTCTGTCTTAGGCCCATTGTTGTTCAACATCTTTATAAACAACTTGGATGAAGAAGTTGAGGGAGTGCTC
Source organism: Podarcis filfolensis (assembly GCF_964270895.1). NCBI lineage: Eukaryota > Metazoa > Chordata > Lepidosauria > Squamata > Lacertidae > Podarcis > Podarcis filfolensis. The sequence continues at coordinate 68,047,109 of NC_139603.1, forward strand.
ATCGAATCTGCAGATGAATATAAGATGAGGGACACCTGGCTTGCCAGGTAAAAAGGATAATGTGAAAGGGATCTAAGGGTCTTAGTAGACCACAAGCGTAACACGAGTCAGCAGTGTGATGCAGCAGCAAAAAAGGTGAATGCAGCAACAGAACTATGGTGTCCAAATCAAGGGAAGTAATAGTACCAATCTATTCTGCCTTGGTCAGATCCCACCTGGAGTACTGTCTCCAGTTCTGGACACTACAGTTTAAGAAGCTTATGGACAACCTGGAATGTGTGTAGAGGAGGACTACCAAGATGATAGAATCTGGAAAATAAGCCTTGTGGGTGGTGGGCTGAGGGAATTAGCTGTGTTTAGCTTGGAGAAGTCTGAGAGGTGATGTGATAGCCACCTTTAAATATCTGAAGGGCTGTCACATGGAAGATGGAGCAAGCTTGTTTTCTCCTGCTCCTGAGGGTCTGACCTGAACCAATGGATTGAAATTACAAGAAAGGAGTTTCCTACAAAACATTAGGAATAACTTTCCAATGGGTAAGAGCTGTTTGAAAGTGGAATAGGCTACCTCAGAAGGTAGTGCACCATAAACAGGAGTTGGATGGCCATCTGTCATGGATGCTTTAGTTGAGATTCCTGCATTTCAGAGGGGTTGGCCTGGATAATACTTGGGGTCCCTTCCAACTCTTCAGTTCTGCTTCATGACACTTCAAATAGAGGACTGTCCTCTGTAAAGTGGCAGAACTGGCAACACAAATGAATGAGCTAGCACAAAAACCAAATTAATGAGCTAGCCACAAAAACCAAACTCCTTTTCTGACTCAGCAGGGGTGGGGAAACCTCAAACACACCAACAGACAAGTATCTGAAGCAGCTCTTTAGCCACCAATCTAGCTAAAACATCATAGAGTAGGGCCTTATCCTTGTATTCCCCAGTAGGTTCTCTCCCCTCACAAGGGATTGTGGCAGCAAACAGTGGGATAATTCAGGGATGTCCCACTATTATTGTCTTTTATATGTGGGTTTTAAGGGCTGTTAGACCCTGCCTGGGCATGGTAGGTATGCATCTTCTCTAGATGTTAAGCTCTTTTTTCATTATTGGCTGTCACTGAGTAGAGCAAGCTCCTCCATGGAATTTTTATACATAAGAAAGATTATTAAGACCTTTACAAATTTAGAAAAGACTGTAGGAAAGTGATCAGCATTCCTGCCTAAAATTTCAGAGAATGCAGAAGGGGAAAACAATTTATTGCCAGCAGCTGAACCCCGTTTTCCTCTTGAATTATTCTAGCTGTTTGTTCAAGTAGCACGTATACAAGTTGACCCTATAAAATAGCCTGCCACAGTGTCAAGGAAATTACTAACAGCCTGATCATATCTAGAGCTTAAAGTGATGTGCACAAAATATACAAAGGAAAGTAGCACATCTGTACAGAGCTTTGTTCCACTTGACTCCCCAAATCGTTTTTATTTCTGCTACAACTATGACAGCATTAGATGGACAGAAATATCCCCAGGCCTTTCTGGAACCAACCAATGGGCAATGTGTGACCCTTGTTTGACAGGGACCCCTCTCCTGTTACTGCTAGTTATGGCTGCTGTCTTGGTACAAGGGAAGGGGACAGCTCCCAGTTCACTTGGCAGATTTTTAACTTTGCTAAAAATATTAGCATACGCAGCATTCTGTTTTGGGGGGAAATGCTTTTGATGAGCGTCGTTCAGGGCTTATTTTTAGCCATAACTCACTGGAACTGAGTTCTGGCACCTCTGCGGCATTGCGGCACGTCGGCACATCGCTCAGTGCTGAACGACGGAGGCTGCTGGCGGCACTGCGATAAGTTCAGTGTGGCAGGTGGTGTGGTGGCGGCGTAAGCAGAGAAGCTTTTTAAGGGGAGATCTCCAAAGCTCAACAGCTTCAGCTGGGTGCTCCCCCAAGTTTCGGCACCTCTTTTTCCAGAAAAAAAGCCCTGGTGCCATTTATATCTCTTCCAAATTTCTGTACTCTAGCGATTACAGAAAACAAACACGCAACTTTGCAACTAACAGAAAATAATCCAATTTAAAATATGCTCTTAATCGGATACATGAAAAAAATAAGCGTTCAAGACTCAATTGTGTTGAGTGATACATTTTAAAAGGACATTTGCTACTATAAGTTTAATTTGCTATTATATTCCATTTGCCATATACGTTCATTTGAATGCACTTAGATCTGATACACATGGTATACCTAATGTTTTGTTTGCTCAAGATCAACATTTAAATATACGTTACCACTTTAGAAATTAAAAAATATATAAAAAGGCTTTATGAGTCCAAGGAGATACTAGTTTCTTTCAATGCGTTTTGCATATCGTAATTGTTTTTGCTTCTAGGTGCAATTCAATCTGAGTTATCTGTAGTGCTCATTATATTTGTTATGCTTTGGATCAAAAGAAAGATAAAACAGATTCAGTTACCAAGCACAGAATGATTTAGGATTTTGTCCGTACGATAGAAGGGAGCTGAAGTTTAGACTTACAGTGAATAATTCTGAGTAGTTTTCTGTGCCATTAGCGGAACAAATTAAACTTTCACTGGTTGACTGCATATACCTAAACAGTGCAGTGTGGGAGGATTATCAGCCAGTTAGTCTTATTGGTTTATTGGCAGCAGAGCAGATTTAAACCAAATTTTCCCATGGCAGAGGTACTGTACTCAAAATTCCAAAAGTTGTACTAAGAAATTTATGAAGTGGTATGAAAGTAAATTACTGAAGAGCCATCAAAGTAAGCATGTTATTAATTGACAATTTATTGACTTCATCCTCAGTGCCAGTTTTTTTTTTTTTTAAAAAAGAGGATTAGCTTACAGACTCTGCTTTGAAAGCTGTGTGAGGTCTTCAGTTTAAAATACTTCAGTTAAGCTGTAATTAATTAACTTAATTAAACAAATATTAGTAAAAAAACAAAAGCACACTAATTCTTACAGATCTGGAAAAGCAGTAGTCACGAAATCAGCATAAATACCTAATCGAAAGTGTGAATCTGGATCTGGTTAGGATTGAATGCAACACTGGCTATCTTTGATCTTCTGAGAAACTTGGGACTCACTCAAGTGAATCTTTTGCTGACAGCACTTGACTAATTGCCTTAAATTGCATGATACGTAGCCCCCTTGTTGCTTATGGTTAATAATGTATAACTTGTTCAAACTGCTGAGCTTGCAATTTATGTTGGCAAATTGTTGGAACATGTATAGCAGTAAAAATACAAAATCTGCTTTCCCAGCTCAGAGGCTTGTATGACTTCATTGTGGCATACATTTTGGTAGGCAATAGTCTACTTTGTTGGTAAGACTGAGCTGCCAGCTGAGACCGTTACCAAGCAATGATAAGCTTCATGTTGTGAAGGAGCAACACCATCTCCACCATACACCATACATCCTCTCTACCATACACCTGAAGTAGCACATTGTGCAGGTGCGGTAAAGGTAAAGGGACCCCTGACCATTAGGTCCAGTCGTGGCCGACTCTGGGGTTGTGGTGCTCATCTCGCTTCACTGGCCGAGGGAGCCGGTGAATAGCTTCCGGGTCATGTGGCCAGCATGACTAAGCGCACGGAAACGGCGTTTACCTTCCTGCCGGAGCGGTACCTATTTAACTACTTGCACTTTGACGTACTTTTGAACTGCTAGGTTGGCAGGAGCAGGGACCGACCAACGGGAGCTCACCCCGTCGCAGGAATCCGAACCGCCGACCTTCTGATCGGCAAGTCCTAGGCTCTGTGGTGTAACCCACAGCGCCACCCGAGGCTAATATGTGCAGCCACATAGTTAGCATATTAATTTGCTAGGGGAAGGATTGTGCAAATTGGGCAACAGCACCTTGAGACCTCTGCATGGTGGGCACATCTTATGTAATGTCAGGTGCCTGCTGAAGAAGAGGGCCATCATTGTCATTTATCCACCACACAAAATTCTGTTGCTACCTTTTAAACATCAATAATAATAATAATAATAATAATTTATTATTTATACCCCACCCATCTGGCTGAGCCTCCCCAGCCACTCTGGGCGGCTTCCATAGAAACCAAAAATACAGTAAAATATCACACATTAAAAACTTCCATGAACAGGGCTGCCTTAAGATGTCTTCTGAATGTCAGGTAGTTGTTTATCGCTTTGACATCTGCTGGAAGGGCATTCCACAGGGCGGGCGCCACTACCGAGAAGGCCCTCTGCCTGGTTCCCTGTAGCTTTGCTTCTCGCAATGAGGGAACCGCCAGAAGGCCCTCGGCGCTGGACCTCAGCGTCCGGGCAGAATGATGGGGGTGGAGACGCTCCTTCAGGTATACTGGACCGAGGCCATTTAGGGCTTTAAAGGTCAGCACCAACACTTTGAATTGTGCTCGGAAACGTACTGGGAGCCAATGTAGGTCTTTCAAGACCGGTGTTATATGGTCTCGGCGGCCGCCCCCAGTCACCAGTCTAGCTGCCCCATTCTGGATTAGTTGTAGTTTCCGAGTCACCTTCAAAGGTAGCCCCACGTAGAGTGCATTGCAGTAGTCCAAGCGGGAGATAACCAGAGCATGCACCACTCTGGCGAGACAGTCCGCAGGCAGATAGGGTCTCAGCCTACATACCAGATGGAGCTGGTAAACAGCTGCCCTGGACACAGATTTGACCTGTGACTCCATGGACAGCTGTGAGTCCAAAATGACTCCCAGGCTGCGCACCTGGTCCTTCAGGGGCACAGTTACCCCATTCAGGACCAGGGAATCCTCCACACCTGCCCGCCTCCTGTCCCCCAAAAACAGTCTATGTCGAAATGATTTCATTAGATGCAAGTAGCAGTTTTCATAGAGGCATCCAATTCTGGAGTTGGAAGGGATCCCTGCAGTGCAGGAATCTCAACTGAACTATCCATGACAGATGGTCATCCAACCTCTGCTTAAAAACCTCAAAGGAAGGAGAGTCCACCACCTTCTGAGGGAGTCGGTTCCACTGCATACCTGAAGGAGCGTCTCCATCCCCATTGTGCAGCCCAGACACTGAGATCCAGCTTCGAGGGCCTTCTGGTGGTTCCCTCATTGCGGGAAGTGAGGTTACAGGGAACCCGGCAGAGGGCCATCTCAATAGTCATGCCCACCCTGTGGAACGCCCTCCCATTAGATGTCAAGGAAACAAACACCAGACTTTTAGAAGACATCTGAAGACAGCTCTGCACAGGGAGGTTTCTAATGTTTGAGTTTTGTATGTGTGCTTTAATATTTTGTTGGAAGCCACCCAGAGTGGCTGAGGCAACCCAGTCAGATTTTCGACATATAAATAATAAAAATATTATCATCATTATTATCATCATAACCACTGTCAAAGAGCTCTTACTGTCAGAAAGTTCTTCCTGTTGTTTAGTTGGAATCTCCTTTCTTGGAACATGAAGCCAGTGGTTCAGGTCCTACTCTGCAGAGCAGGAGAAAGCAAGCTTGCTCCATCTTCCTTGCGACTTTGCATAGTTCGAGTACCGTACTTAGTTCTTTATTACAGTATAGGTCGGATGTCTCAGCAAATACTGGCCTGTTATGTATTTTATTAATAGTATTTATAATCCTCCCTTCACTCAAAGGTCCCAGGATAGAAATATGTGCAGTCAAAACCAAGATTAAACAATGAGATCAAAACAGCTTTACACAAAATTCATACTTCAGTTACATATAAAACCAGCAGTACAGTCATCATCGTCATCATCATCATCATCATCAAACACCTCCCCCTCTCCAGAAGTGTGGCCAAAGAGGTATATCTCCACTTTCCACCAAAATAACTTTCTAATGTATTCTAGTGATATTGTGACACCTCCACCAGATCATTATGTGTTTTTCCTTTCTTTTTAATACTCCTCCTTCTTTGGCGATCACTCGTAGCCGAGTAAGTTTGTCTTCCATGAACACGGTCTTAACAGTGTGTCCATAAGTGACTGTGGAGGCCAATTCTATTTCATTTGGGGCTGATGATGATCTCCTCAAGTTCTAGGCAATTTCATATTAATGGGAAATGCATTAAAATGATATGCCTCTTTCTATAACATCAGACTGCATGAAATGATTTGAGAGGTCATTGCAGTCATTACTTAGGAAAACTATGATAGTGTGGGTTAGGTTTTTCTTTTGGAGTTTTGAGATCAAGAAGTTTTCCAATATATTGCAATAAATAAAAACTAAAAATAGAAGAAATCACTAACTAGACAAAAGTAAAAGAAAGCTGGCAGAGTCTAAATGTATTTAGAAAGAACTGGACTTCTTTTGTTGAGTTTTGTAATAAATAAACTGTTGGATTCAGGGTGGGGTTAGTTTTTAATAAAAATAGATCTTGAAAGATATTTTCAAAATCTGTAGTTTTCCAAGATTTCTGCATGGCTAGATATAGATACAGATAGAGAAGATTATCTACCGAGTTTTCTAATCATCACCAAGCAATTGGGAATGATCCTCATTATCTGTTCTCATTCTCTACCTTCTAGAATGAAATGTTATGTTGTCAGAAATATTAGAATGATTAAAGATAATTGCTGGCCCCATATTTAGCATTTGAAATCAAGTTTGAAGCTTCTTGTAAGTGCTGATCAACTGTGACCGCCGTTTAGCCTGAACTGTGGTTAACATTGTTGCTGGTATAATGTTTAACCATGGTTTAGGCCTTTAGTGGGAATTTGTGCTCCAGAAGATAACCTGTAGAAAAGGAAGTGTATTATCCCATGCCCTACTCACATGGTGCACTGTGAAGAAAGACCCAGAAATGTCCAGAGAAGCAAAACAAGGGGTTAATTGGTTCTTGGCCTTGTATTTCACTGTATATGTGTACAACTTACAGCACAATTCTATATATGTTTATTATATTCAAAAGGAAGTCCCATGGAGTTTACTCCTAAGAAAGTGTACACAGAATTACAGTCTTGGTCTTTCAAGCTGTGTTGAGGTTAATAGGTCTTGATCCTTTCAACTTTTATACCAAAGGAAACATTCACCAGCATAAACTTACTACCTATTTAATTTCAGGGAATTGGATATTTTATAGGATACAGAGATCCACTTTGGTTTCTGAATCAAATATTAAAATGTTCACACTCCTAAGCAGTTTCAATCTTTAGAGTTATCGAAGCATGCCTTAAACTTAGAAGCAGATGACCGTGGCTAATTTTTCTCCTTTACAGAACTTTTGAGAAACTAAAATCATCAAAAGGGGAAACAAGCCCACCATTTTTAAATGGACTACCAAGGTTCTCTTTTGAAGTTACAGAGCAAGTAAAAAATACACTTTTCTCAGTAATTATGTTAAAGAAAGGTTGGTAGGATACAGTTTAAACTGTTTATCAATTCCACTTTCGACAACAAGTTGCTGAAAGCAATTCCTACAGCTTGACTTAATGATTTTCTGATGTTCACAGCACTGTTTTGTTTCAGAGCCTGGGTCGCAGCAAAGAACTTCCCCCTGCTTTTATCTATTAATGAAGCTACTGTGCGCTATGTGCCCCTCTCCCTCTTTATGACAGTCTATTCTATCGTACCCACCCCAGATTCATTACTTCACCCCATTAACAATCCGTGCAGAGTCCTCTGCTAGTTTTATGAGGCAAAACCACAAAATGTCAGGTTAAGAAAACCCTCTCCCAAACTTCTCTCATAAAATACTGACACATAATACATTACCTGTCAAGTATCTGTTTACACAGATTCTCACCGAACTCGCAACATGAAGTTTAATATTAGAAAAGGTGGATGATGAATAGTCTACTACTTTTTTTAAAAAAAAAAGGCAACTGGATGTAAAATATTTGGTAACTTTCTAATCATAATGCTGCAGCGATCCATACTTTAATTAAAGGAAATAAAAAACACCCTCAACACACAGCAGCATGATATGGTCTAGGATTGTGTTCTTCAATTTGGATTCCTAGGTAGTGTTGGAATTATCTTTGACCATTGAGATAAGCTGGCTAGAGACGATAGTTGCAGTCCAACAAATCTAGGGACCCAGGGCTGAAGAACACTAGCCTAGGACACTTTATTCAGAAACAGATGTCTTGTAGTAAGATACTTTAATCATCAGCATTATTCTGAGGAAAAACCATCCCAAATGAATTTCATTTTCTTTTGGAAAGCAGCTTTGCGAAGAGAATCGTAAGTCACATATGTACACTTTGAATGGATTGGCTGGATGAAAATATTGATATCCCACCTCTTGGGCCTGAAGAAACATTTGAAGTGGTTCACAATATAAATGAAAAACAATACTAAGTACACATACAGGTATACCCTGTACACATACAGGTATACCCTGTGACTAAAAATGCCTGATATAAAACTAAAATGCCTGGTGTTCTGTGTGGCTATGATACATCAAGAGATGCAGAAAGGTTGTACTGAAGATGATGTGATGTGTGTGCAGATTTAAATTTTTAAAAATAAAGTTGGAAAGATGTAAAATGAATCTTCATTTTTAGTTGCTTGCTGCATTACCTGTGCAAGTGAGGCATACGAAGCAGCGTCACTCACTCGGAACAACCTGCTGTCTAAAAGCACCTAAGGCCATCAGCTTGCAGAATCCAAGTCTGTCTGTCTCTTAATGGGTGACTCTGCCTAGGAAACACCTGTGAGCTGTCTTGGGTTCTATGATGGAAGAAAGGTGGGACAGAAACACACTTCAGCTTTGGTTAAATCTGTGAGTCTGGACAATTCTAGGTGTCATTTCTCAAGCCAATTACTGCCCTGGTTCCAGAATTTAGTACTTTTTTTTTTGCAAAAGGTACTAAAAAAAGTATTTGCCTTTACTTCTCCAGGCAGCCATATGGTCTAGAATTTATTAATTCCTCAGTGTCCATCTCAGTAGAGCAGAATGTGACTGTCCTGGGAGTAACACAGTGGTCTCCCTGTAAGTGTGAAGCATGCCAACAAATTGTCTCAGATCCCCCTATGAGGGGAGTGGAGGGGAATAAAGGCAGTGGTTGCCATAGGACAGAGCAAGGTTGCAGGAGAAACTGATGGACAAGAACTGAAAGTGTTCTCTAAACAGGGTTTAAAAAGACTCAATCGTGAGAGTGGAGCATTCAGCCATATGTTACTTTTCTTGATGCCAGGAAATTTCAGTAGATGCCAGATAGTGTCTTCTCAGGTGTGTGTCTTAGAGGGTGGGGCTGTGCTTGCTAGCCTTACCTTCTGTTGCACCTTCTGCTCCCCCTCCACCAGGTGTTGTGTGGGAAAGTCCAAAGAGGGCACCTTGCTGTACATGCATAGGCTCCTCATGTGATTTTGAATGTTGATTGCGTATGGAGCCCATGGATAAATAGGGGAGCCTATTCCTGCTTCAGACTTCACCCACCCATCACCCATGCATAGATGGGGATGGGGACTGGGCTGGCTGGCAAAAGCAGCAAGAGGAACATTGGAAGTTGTCTTCTATGGAGTCAGATCCATCTAGCTCAGTATTGTCTACTCTGACCGACCATAGCCCTCCAGGGTTTCAGACAGGGTTCTCTCCCAGCCCTTCCTGGAGAATCCAAGGATTGAACCTGGAACCTTCTGCATGCAAATCAGATGCTCTGCTACAGAGCCAAGGCCCCTCTCCATCTCAGGGATAGGGCTAGCAAGCATGGCCCTGCTTTTCTTGCCATACGATTGTAACCACATGGGACATGTTTGCAAATCTGTTTAACCAGTTAAAGCCGGCAGTGGAAATTTACAATCCGGAAGGGAGGGCCTGAAAAGAAGGGAAATGTTATCTTATGTCTCACTCCCAATTAACTTAAGGATAATAATACAAAACAAACAAAAAACAGTAACCCTCACAACCATATTATCTCTGGTCATCAAAAATTGACATACTTTTTAAAAAAATGTCCTTCTGTATTTTAGGAGTGCCAACAATTTATGTACAATCCCATAATATTTTGGAGAAATTATATGAGAGGATGGCTAGACAACATTTATTTCTAATGATGGCCCTGATGAAAGACCTTCTCCAAAATGTGTCAGTCTTTGAAATACATTATTTGTGGCATTCCTGATAACTTTTCTCTCTTTGTTTTGCTGGCTGGTGTAGTTCCCTCCCCACCCCTCTTTTTTATTTCTTCTGTATTTAAAAAAACAGCAACCATGCTTCCAGATTTTTTCCTGGAACAAAACAGAGGAAAGGCTCTTGTAAAAACAAAAAACACCTGATCCTAGTTACATATGTTTAATCTTGCTTTAATGTAATTTGTAACTGTGAGCAGGATTATAATAAAAATTTGCAAAGGTTGCAAATGTGGAACAACAGGTTCATAGAACAGAGGGTTGTGAATGTCTGAGTTGATCTTACTGGTTATTTTGATATTCTAGATCATTCCTGGATCAGATTTGCAATTGAGAGAATTGTCAGCTTTCTGTTTCTGTGACTATACTTAGCTTCAACTGTTAAGGTCCTGCTCCAGTAGGCAGAGAAAATCCATCTGCCATAGAGGAAACTCCTTATTAGTTCCAAATTATGAAGAAAACTGATATCTTTTCAGTCTTTAAGCAACTTCCATCTGTAATGAACCCTAACAGTTCCTTCTGGCAGTCAGCTGGAGTTATAGCTATCAGCTTAATCACCAGATATGTTCCATAGCTTTGACCCTCTTCAGCCCTGGATAGGGCAGTGTCTGTTCTTTGAGCTAACAACCTGAGACAGATAAACTTTTCCTTTCTCTGCACCGGAAATCTGCATTAGTCTTAGTCTTAGCCAAGTCAGGTTGTGATTTAGTCATAGTACTCGTCTGTGACTTAGAGCAAACAAATCTTTCCCATCTTTGACTTGCGTGCAAACCAAACTTTTTGCGCCATACCTTTTTAAAAAAACAAAACACAACAAAATTTCTGTGGTTGACTCCTAGTTATAAAGCTTCCTGGCTTTTTGTACACCCCAATAAATTTGACTAGTGGGTCTTTTTAATACATAATACATTTTCATCACATCCATGAGTAAACTTTCTTTCTTTCTTTCTTTCTTTCTTTCTTTCTTTCTTTCTTTCTTTCTTTACATTTCAGGTACAGTGATCATCACGACTTAATGCAAAGATTGCAGATTTGATCCCCTTAAGGGACAGCTGCATATTGCTGCATTGCAGGGCGTTTGACTAGATGATCCTCAGGGTTCCTTCTTTTTTTTCATTTTTAAATAATTTTTATTAACTGGCCAATCACATCAAATTAAATCACATCACATAAATTCCAAATTACAAAGCCAAATTTTTAAATTTTGTTGGGGGAACCCATACTTCAAGATCCAAAGGGGGATTCAAATCATCTTCTTATTACTGCGTTAGTGTCCAAATCAGTCCCAATCAGTCCAGATAAAGTTCATAATTCTATCCAGTCTTATCTTGGTGTTTCCACATCATATCTTGTTCATATAATTTCTCTTTTTCTTTTACGATCTCTTCTGTTAGTCTCCTTAAGCCGATAAGCAAATATAATAATCCTGTGTGAATTTCCCGTTCTTCCAATCTAAGTCCAGATGGTTTCCATATATCTCCTTCGTAGATAACATCACTCTTTCCATCATAAATCAGGCATTTTTCGCTCTTAAATCCCACAGAGGAGTTTATCCACGATATGTCACTATTTCTCTCTTTCTCCTCCCAGACCCAAGAGCTCCAACAATGCCTCCCAAGATGGCGACGGCATTTTTAACTGCGTCATTCCAAAACTCTTTAACTTTCCAGCTTCGTCTTGAAACATTGCTTTGGTTCGAAAGTTTATCTCCACACAGCCTTAAATCACAGCTTAAGTCCTTAAAGTTCTGACTTATTAGGGGAGGGGATTCTTGTTAAATCACGTAAAAAGGAATGGAAGGTTTTTCCCCCCTCCCCCCTCAGTCATTTGCAATACCGTATCTTGTCGTATCTTCTCATATTTTATTCTTGCCTTGTTATCAGAGATCTCTTCTGTCAGCAGTCTTTACTCCCCCTTTTTCCTTGAAGTATGTGCAATTTATCTCGTCCAAATTGTTTCTTTTGAAGATTCTTGCAAACTAGAGGCGCGGATCAGAGACGGCATCAAGGAGTGCCGGAATCCCACAGGAGGGCTTTGTGCCTAGTGCCCCCACCCCCACAAATTCGGGGGTGGTATAGGGCACAGCAGGCAAGGGCCGTCCCCCCCACAATCCTGGGGGGGGGGTTAAGGAGGCTAATTACCCCCATCATAGCCTCCAAATTACCTCGTGTGGGTCGGAGAGATGTTATTGTCAGCCATCTTCCGATGCGCCACCTAGTGGCCCCCCTCCTCAGGGTTCCTTCTAACAGTATAGTAGTACTTCTGGTTAAGTACTTAATTCGTTCTGGAGGTCCGTTCTTAACCTGAAACTGTTCTTAACCTGAAGCACCACTTTAGCTAATGGGGCCTCCCGCTGCTGCTGTGCCACGATTTCTGTTCTCATCCTGAAGCAAAGTTCTTAACCTGAAGCACTATTTCTGGGTTAGCGGAGTCTGTAACCTGAAGCGTATGTAACCCGAGGTACCACTGTACAATTCTATGATTTAGAGGCTTTGCATGTGGAATTGACATAAATCCTGAGTTAAGATTGTGAAGTAATATGGAAATATCTCACCATCTCTGTGCTAATGGACCTTTGAACTCTTGAGAATCCAAACAGGGAGATTTGAGCACTGTCTCCTGATTTTGAATTCCCCTGATCCTACTAACTGACCCATCAGTGTATATGATGACATAAACAGCAAGCCTCCATTTGTAAATTACAGATGGGAACTTAACTTACCTGGTGGCAAGGATTATTAATGTCGTTAAGAAAGGGAAAAATTATTATCTTAGAAAAAAATGTGCATACCTAGCCATTTTAGCTGTTAAATATATGTATAGATATGGAAAATGAAAAACAGCTCTGTACATGATTTGTGTAAAAATAATTTGTATGCATTATTCTCAGGTTCCATTGCTGCCCCTATTCCAGCCATCTGTTAATGGTATCTTGTCAGTTTGGGATGCAGCACTCAGATAACTGGTTCTGTCGCTTTCAAGGAACACCATATGCAGTCCAGTGGTTTTTGATGATTTGGGACTTGCTTAGTCTTGTTGATAAGGCATGCATTATATCTTACCATGACCAATCAATACAGGTTCATATACTTGGCAGTATTTCATGGTGGAAAAGTAGAGAGAACTGGGAAAAAAGATGGTAGAATCTCTTAACCATCTACTGTACTGTGATGTTTTTATGTTCAGTTTATAGATCAGTTGCAAACACACACAGCAGTGGCTAATCCCAGGAACATACTTCATCAGGATAACATCATGACTGAAACTCTGAGATAGACATTAAGATGTGAAACTGCCAATATATTTTGTTGAGAGGAAAATCCTATACACACTGGAGATATAGCTGGACACTGGGTGGTCTTAAATATAATTCTTCAGCGGCATTTTAAAAGAGGGCTGTTTGGTAGGCCATAACCTTAATGTTTTATATTTACTTCTTTCTGATGAGCAGCTTTATATATTTTTTTCATTGAGAAAACCCAAGGCAGTTTTCTGAACAAATAATTAAGGTGACTATAGTACAGTTATTATTTTTCTTAAACGTTACTGCCCCCATATGGACACAATGATGAACATACGCTAGCAATGTAGGTAAAGCTTCTCCCTAGGTTGCATGGCTTTAAAATATCTACTTTAAAGTTTTAATCCAGACAGATATAAATTAAGTTTGGGTGATTAATGGTTAAATCAAGTTGATCACGTCTCCAGACTTTGTATTTGTGTTTGCCGTAATTACTTGTTTTCTGACATACCAAATATACTTCAGTACTCACCTCAACTGATTGCACCTGCAATTGCTTAGTGTAGTTTACTTTCCATAAAACTTTCTCATTTTTGTGTACTGACCATCTTCCCTTTCTGAGGATAAATTTATAATGGGTTTTGAGGTGTTTAAGGTTTGGTAAATGCTTTTCATGGTAACTTGGACCCACAATAACTACTGCGTTACTTTCATAACCTGTAAAGCCCAATTAGAGGTGGCTTCATAAACCCCTGAAATTGCAAAGTCTACCCATCCTTATCTTTAAAAACATTTGTAGCTGCATCCATAGAATAGAATTGCTGACAATTGCCAGACATTTCTGAATGAGGCACACGCAGTTTGCACCTCCCATTATTTTCTGGGATTCACTAGATTGTTATAAAATTTCCAGGCTTGAAATAGGTGGGGTTTAAAGATTTTTAACAAGCTATGTGTGCGTGCAGGGATTATAAGGTTTTAATAACATTAAAATTTACTGCTACTACCACAGCATTTTTAAAGTGGAAAGCTAAAGAACAGTCATACTTATTTTTAATCAGTTAGAAGTACTGCATGCCAAGTCAAGTGTTCTTTATTTATTTCAAGTAGTTCATTCACTGAATTCTTTGACTGTCCCAGAGGGCTCAGTGTGGAAAGGATGTTTACAAGTACAAAGTCAGAGTTATACACACTGCCTGCTCAACTCCGGTTTGTTTCATGTGCTGTGGAATTGGCTGTTCTTTTCAACTTCATAGCTGCATTTTCGAAGACAAAAAGCACAGCTGCATTGCAGAATCGGCAAATAGTTACAAATTCTATATTTTCTCATACTTTTTGCTGTGATCAATACGTTTCAGTACAGGAATATGGCATTGACAAATTTAAAGTAGCCTATATGTTCAGTCTTGGCAGAAAAGAGTTTGCTCCATCTCTAGCTGTGTCTGTTAATGCACCAGAACTATAATCTTCTTAAAGCCCACTTGGAAATTTTAATGTGTGTGCCACCTTCTACATTTATAATGTTTAATGACAGTGGAATTCTGTTTGTGCCACTGTTTAGAAATTTGTCCATAATCATCCAGCATAATTTATAATTTATTTATTTACGGCTATTAGCCCATAAATCATCCAGCATAGGAGGTATTCACATTGATAGGTGCATACATGCATCTGGATTAATGTGTATATCACATTGATGTCTCTGTTTGATCATGGCCAGCTTTAGGTCTGGTGCCTAAAGGTGTACAATGAAGGTGCCAGTCAAACCTCCCTGGGGAGAGCATTCCACAAACAGGGAGCTACTGAGATCTTGTGAACTGCCCTGAGATCTTTTGATGAGTGGCGGTATATAAATATAACACATAAATAACAAGTAGTAAATAAATACTTGTGTTGCCACCATCCAGACCTCTCATGGAGGAGGCACATGAAGAAGGCCCTCAGATTATGAGGGTCCAAGTAGGTTTATATGGAGAGAGGTGGTCCTTAAGGGTATGGTGGCCCTGAGCCATTTAGGGCTTTATAGGTCAAAGCTAGCACCTTGAATTGGACCCAGCAACTAATTGGCAGGGAGTGCAGTTGGGCCATGATTGGTGTAATAGGCTCAAACTTTCTTGCCCCAATGAACAACCTAGCTGCCGAATTCGGCACCAGCTGAAGTTTCCGAAACATCTTCAGAGGCAGCCGTGCGTATAACACATTGCAGTAATTTAACACAGAAGTTACCAGAGCATAGACAACCCTAGTTAGGCTGTCCCTGTCCAGATAGGGGCACAGCTGGGTCACCAGCTGAAGCTGGTGGAAAGCACTTTGCATCACTGAGGCCACCTGAGCTCAAGCGACAGCAAAGGATCCAGAAGTATCCCCAAGCTGCATACCTCTTCTTCAGTGTAACCCCACTGAGAGCAGGCAGATGGTAAGGAGTGAGTTGTGTGTCATCCATATACTGGTGGAACTGCACTCCAAACCTTCCAATAGTTTCGTATCCAGTGGTACCTCAGGTTAAGTACTTAATTCGTTCCAGAGGTCCGTTCTTAACCTGAAACTGTTCTTAACCTGAAGCACCACTCGATTTCTGTTCTCATCCTGAAGCAAAGTTCTTAACCTGAAACACTATTTCTGGGTTAGTGGAGTCTGTAACCTGAAGCGTATGTAACCTGAAGCGTATGTAACCTGAGGTACCACTGTAAATGTTTAAAAGCATGGGAGACAAATAGAACCTTGTGTGGACCCTACAGCATAGCCACCATGGGGCCGGCAGAAGTCCCCCAGTGTTACTCTCTAGTAGCGGCTCTGCAACCAAGACTGAAGCCAGGCTGAAATGGGTTTAGATAACCCATTTCATCCAGGAGAATTTCACTGAACTAGCACCACTCTCTAGATCACTTTCATGGATGATATGTCTAAAACCATTTGGACTTGTCAAAGACATTTTGATGTCTGAAGTGAAGCAGCAGACAATGTCCCCTAGCCAGTCAAGGTGCATAGTAACTGGAACATGACATTTTCTGTAAGTTAGAGCAAACATAATCTACATTACTCTGCTTCTTGCTTTTCTTTCCAGAGGACTGAAAGCATGGCTTTACAAAACCTACATATAAAAAAGTTCCACCTATCACTGTGTCTGGCCAGTTTGTGCAAGGCAGCCCATGAGAGAAGGTGGTCATTGGGCTGAAAAGGTTTTAACCACCCTTGATTTAAAGCATTTATACTCTTGTCTTTTCTTAATAGAGTGCAAGGCAGCTAACAATAATTAAAATAACGAAAAACTAAAAAGCAGCACACTTAACTAAAAAGATAGGAAGTGCAAACAGCCATTCAAAGCAAATTAACCAAACTTGTTACAGTAAGTTAAAAGCAGTTCAGTGAGAAAGCTATTATTGCTCATGGCCCAAAGCCCAAAAAGGAAGGTTTCTACAATCCATCTGAAGGACATTAAAGAGGGGACAAGATGAGCGCCTTTGTAGGGGAGTTCCAAAGGCCGAGTACAACCAGTGAAAAGGCCTTATTACTCCAACTTGACATACTGGGTATGCCAGTACAGTGGTACCTCGGGTTACATACGCTTCAGGTTACAGACTCTGCTAACCTAGAAATAGTGCTTCAGGTTAAGAACTTTGCTTCAGGATGAGAACAGAAATCGTTCTCCGGCGGCATGGCAGCAGCAGGAGGCCCCATTAGCTAAAGTGGTGCTTCAGGTTAAGAACAGTTTCAGGTTAAGTACGGACCTCCAGAATGAATTAAGTACTTAACCTGAAGTACCACTGTACTTACAGTTCAAGGGCATCCTTGAAAGTAGTCTTTACAGAAGAGCAGGGATATCAGATTTCTTTTTTCACAGAAAACTTTATTATAGCAGAAAATAATTTAGTTTCTTATATTATGCATAGATGCTTAACAGGAGAATTGTTGATTTCTGGGAGTGGGGGTGCGTTTCCTGGTTTCAGAATGAAATGCAGGCACATTCCATTGAAGTCTATGGCAAAACCTCATGGAATTTTGATTCTTACATGATAAAACGTGTGTGTGTGTGTGTGTGTGTGTGTGTGTGTTTGAGTTTTCATGCTGTATAAGAGACTCTTTAGCCTCTGCTTCAGCTTCAGCTATAACTGAAAATTATCACAGTACTCTGGAGTATCCAATTGGAAAAGTATGCTTGGAATGTCAGTGTTTTGGCAGTATGCAGTAGCATCAAAACACCAAATGTTGTCTGCTATACTAAAATTAGAGACAGTTGGATATTTCCTTTTAGTGATTTATAGATCTGTTATGTACCAGATTGTCTTGTATACAAAATGAACGTTGTTTGCTCACATTCATACGGGATAAGTTGTGCTATTTATAGGCTCCTGTGCATTAAAATCACACTCAAACATGCACCCACCCACACCCCTTCTGCGTTACATAGAGAGCCACCTTAGTTTTTCCAATGGATATTACAGGCACAGGCAAACACGGCCCTCCAGATGTTTTGGGACTACAACTCCCATCATCCCTAGCTAACAGGACCAATGGTCATGGGATGATGGGAGTTGTAGTCCCAAAACATCTGGAGGGCCGAGTTTGCCTGTGCCGGGGATATAAGAAGCAGAATATGTTTAATTGGCCATATCAATTTGTGTAATACTAATAGGCTATGAAAGGAGTACGGCAAGGCTGTATATTGTCTCCGTGCTTATTTAACTTATATGCAGAATTCATCATGTGAAAGGCTGGGCTGGATGAATCCCAAGCCTGAATTAAGATCTCCAGAAGAAATATCAACAACCTCAGATATGCAGATGACACAACCTTGATGGCAGAAAGTGAGGAGGAATTAAAGAACCTTTTAATGAGGGTGAAAGAGGAGAGTGCAAAATATGGTCTGAAGCTCAACATCAAAAAAACGAAGATCATGGCCACTGGGCCCATCACCTCCTGGCAAATAGAAGGGGAAGAAATGGAGGCAGTGAGAGATTTTACTTTCTTGGGTTCCATGATCACTGCAGATGGTGACAGCAGTCACGAAATTAAAAGACGCTTGCTCCTTGGGAGAAAGGTGATGGCAAACCTAGACAACATATTAAAATGCAGAGACATCACCTTGCCAACAAAGGTCCGTATAGTTAAAGCCATGGTTTTCCCAGTAGTGATGTATGGAAGTGAGAGCTGGACTATAAAGAAGGCTGATCGCCAAAGAATTGATGCTTTTGAATTATGGTGCTGGAGGAGAACTCTTGAGAGTCCCATGGACTGCAAGAAGATCAAACACATCCATTCTTAAGGAAATTAGCCCTGAGTGCTCACTGGAAGGACAGATCGTGAAGCTGAGGTTCCAATATTTTGGCTATCTCATGAGAAGAGAATACTCCCTGGAAAAGATCCTGATGTTGGGAAACATTGAGGGCAAAGGAGAAGGGGATGACAGAGGATGAGATGGTTGGACAGTGTTCTCGAAGCTACCAGCATGAGCCTGACCAAACTGCGGGAGGCAGTGGAAGACAGGAGTGCCTGGCGTGCTCTGGTCCATGGGGTCACGAAGAGTCGGACACGACTAAACGACTAAACAAAAACAATAGGCTATGATTGTTTAGAATGCTTCTTGTTAGTTTACTGGAGTCTCTTGCTGCCACCTCCATTACTAAAATATATGCTTTCCAGAATCATATTCTTAGCTACAGAAACCTTTCACGTTATTAGAACGCCAAAGTTTGCTATGCTGTGTAGAAAACAAATGCCATGTAATTTCATACTGAATATTTATACTGAGTATTCGATTACCAAAAAATGCATTACTATTTTAGCTTTAAGAAGGTTAAATGCTTGGGAGTCATTTAAACTCTAATTAATTTCTCTTAATAGCTGTCTACTTGCAAAGGACAGCGGTATGATAATTGTTTTATGATGGTTAGTGTTTTACTTAGAAGCCTCCTCCCCTGGATCATGGGAGCATGAAAGAATATGACACTTCATATGAAAAAAACCCAGGGCTTCCATATACATGAAATACCATATTTTTCGCCCTATAGGACGCACCGTCCCATAAGGTGCACCTAGTTTTTTTGGGGGAAATAAAGAGAAAAAAATTTATTTCCCCCCCAGGGGCTGGGGCGGGGGAGGCCCGAGCTTCCCCTGACCCCAGCCCCCAAACAGGCAGCTCTCTGCAAGCCGTGGGAGCCCAGCGCTGGCTCCCGCTGCTTGCGGAGAGGTCCGCGAAGCCTGGGCGCGCTGATCTCAGTGCCCGCAGGCTTCGGCATGCTGGCAACTCTGCGCAAGCAGCGGGAGCACTCCCGCTGCTTGCGGAGAGGTCCGCGAAGCCTGGAGAGCGAGAGGGGTCGGTGCCCACCGACCCCTCTCGCTCTCCAGGCTTCAGCGAAAGCCTGCATTCGCCCCATAGGACGCACACACATTTCCCCTTCATTTTTGGAGGGGAAAAAGTGCGTCCTATAGGGCGAAAAATACGGTACATAAACATTTGCAAACATATTTTCAAGACAATTTTTTTTAAGTAAATGGGGTTTTTTATTCACATGTATATTTATTTACTGCCTTATTCAACACATTATGGATTTTGTGATTACACTAATGTTTCCAATATCTCTTTAATAAAAAACGTGGAAGGTTTCTGAGCTGGCATATGTATGGCTACTTCTATGTTAATATACATTGCACAGAGGCAAGTGGTTTTAGCCCTGTATATTCCATTATTTGCCAGATACAAGAGTGGCCAAAAAATAGACAACAAAGGCTGACTTGCTACTTGTTTGGAAACTGCAGTAAATTAAGGGCCATTGCACTCGTACTACAAGCATACACTGGTTTATTGCGAAGAAATCCTATTGAAATCCATGTAAGATTTATTAATAATTAAATATGCTTAAGACATTTTGGAATGCATTTCAATAAATTTGAGTTACTATAATTATTTCTAAAAAAGAAAAGGCATTTGTCTAACACCTGTCTCTAAAAATCTTCTGCAAATTTATGACGAGACCCTGATACCAGTAGAGCTGATAGAATTTTCTTCTTCTTCTTTTACTAACTTTTAGGAGAACAAGATCAACTCTTCAGTTTTTGGTATTTTAATTGAATTAGATACTATGTAACCATGACCTAAAAGAAGTCTTTTATGTTTTAATCTTTTGATGTAGTATTCCCATGGCAATATATAAGCTCTTACTAACACACACACACACACACACACACACACACAGAGAGAGAGAGAGAGAGAGAGAGAGAGAGAGAGAGAGAGAGAGAAAGCCAGTGCTGTTATAAAATAAACTTGCCAGCTCAGTATTATTATAGGAAGTACCATACTTTTCCATCTATAAGATGCCCCCATGTATAAGATGAATAACTCAAATTTAAGAAAATTGGGGGAGATGGCACAGCTGCGGCAGCAACCAATCAAATGTCTACCCTATGCACCACCCATATATAAGACGACATCCACTTTTTAGCATGATTTTTTAAGAAGAAAACATAGTCTTATACACGGAAAAATATGGTGACTGGTGTGCATGTAAAACCACCTGATGCTCTAACTCAGTAATTCAGTTTTCAAAGTGTATTCTGCCTGTGGCTACTCAATGGAAAATAATTGCAATTTTTGAACTCAAAACCATGGAATGGGTCCCTACAAAATGTACTATGTAATGATAGGGTACCCAGCATTGCAGCTGCCACTCCCCAACCTTCCTTTTAATGTTGACTTTTATACTGTTTGTTTTGTATTGTAAACTGCCCCAGAGTTATATATGGGGTTCTGTAGAAAATAACGAGTATAGGTGTTTGGGATATTGCTACCCATGGTGTGTCCGAGAGGAGAGGGATTTTTAAAAACATTTTCCCCCCATGTGTGTAATCTGGACATCTTTGTTATTTCTGTTGTTATGTAGGAGCCGTGCTTTTGGCCAGCATGCAGGGATTAACAGTCAATATCGATTCAATTTTATATACTTGGCTCACGTACCAGCCTCAGAAGCGAAGCAGCAGACCGATGCAGCAGGTAAGAAATACTGAAATGCCTTCTCTTTGTGTGTTCTTAAGTAGAATGTCTTGTCTACATTAGTGGGAGAGAAAACGAATGCCATCATCCTGCATCTCTTATAAGTATCTTGCTGTTCTTCAATAGTAGAAGCACAGCTGTGCTTATGGTTAAAAATAGGAGTCTTCTGTTTTGTTAGTTGTTGCCTTATTTTATGTTCACTGTATAAGTGTGCTTCTATCTATCAATCATCTATCTATCATCTATCTATCTATCTATCATCTATTATCTATCTATTTTAGTTTACCCCCTTTGAGGACAACATCATTGAAAATGTAACTAATAAAATCAACAGATTTTATCCCCTCTAATGTAAAAAATGTATCTTTAAACAGGTAATTTGTGTGAAAACTGACTTCATTTTAATGATTTATGCCCAGATTAAAAGAAAAGGTTACATTATTTTTAGAAGTTAGCCAGATATACCTTGGGCTGTTCTCTAGGGGGTAAGCATGCCACCATTGAACGGCAGCCACAAAGAACAGTTTTCTGACTGTGTGAAAATATGTTTTCTGATCCCTGGGAAGTAAGGAATGAGGTCCACACACCTAATGGGACTTCCCCCCTACTTTCCCTTCCTAAATCTGCCTCCTAAATCTTCTCTAGAGAGTTGGGGGAACTCCCATAACAGGTTTAGGGGGTGCAGGGGGTGAAGTCCTTACCCTACTTAGTGATACATTGATATTCACACTAAGTTTCCTGACCCGTGTGTAATAATATACTGTATAGGTAGCATACTCTGCAGCAGGAGAGGCTAACCTGTGGCTGTCCATATGTTGTTGGACTCCCAATTCCTATCAGCCCTAGAGAGAATGGCCAATAGCCAGGGAAGATGAGAGTTACACTTCAGCAACATCTGAATGATGTATTTGCAAATAGGATTAATAAGAGTTTTAAATCAAAATGTTAATATGTTAAGCGGCTTCTTTAACGGCTAGCTAAAAGCTGAACATGGCATTGTATTGTTCATGAACATTCTTCTTTAAACGTAACTTTAGTTAGGAGCCTTATGCTTTCAGAATATAGCAACATATGTCATATTTGTGCTTTTCCCACTGCAAATGAAAACGCAAGCCAAATCGTAGCGGCTGTTACATATTTGAATAAGAATCTATGTAGTTCCTGTTGCAACTATGTGGTTAGTGCTTTAGGGGCAAAAGAGGATGTTTTCCCATATCTGCATTTGGCTTCCGCATGTATCTGAACATTTCTCCCCATTTTGAATAGTGAACAATGTGGACATTCAGCTTTAAAAAAAAATAGTAAAGGTCCATGAAAAAGTTTATGAATGCCTGCATAAATCTGCATAATACCTTCTGACTTTCTTTACTGATCACTAGTAAAATACAGTGTTTCTTTCTTTTTTTAAAAGGAAAAACAGATAACTTAAGCTCAGCTAAAAGTGTTGATTTATGGAAAACCAAGTTCATAATCATCCAGTATATCATCCAGTTATGATTATCACCCAGGCTGTCCAGAGTCTAAGCTGTGCTGCTGATGCCACAACACCTCGGGACGCACCTGATCTTTAAACAGGATATGCAATAACAAAGGGGAAGATTCAAGGGGAATATAAAGTTAGTGGGAAAAGTTTAGGAGTTGATGTCGTTGCACAAACTTAACCATCACAGAACCTAACAATAATAACTGCTGCCCTAGTGGCTGTGCAGCATCTGTCACAAGCACAAAACACTCGATAGATTGGGCTGTTGCACTGTGCTGAGAGCAATTTTCCCAATAGCGGAATGGTTGTTTTGCTTGTGGGCTGCAAAAACAGGAGATGACCCAGTGTGAAATATGCCTTCAAAGTCTAATATACTTATTTAATGGGTGGCCAGTGCCCACTAGACATAGTGGGGCTGCTAGGAGGTCATGGACGCATGGGCAGCGAGTGTCCAAGTTGTTCTGGTTCACTACCCACCCCCCTTGCAAATTACTGTGGACACTTTAGTTTGACTAAAAGCACCTAACTAAAAGTGTCTTCCTTTGGTTCAGAAGGGGTCTCTGCTGTCACAATTTCTGAGTAATGTACATTACTCAGAAGTAAGCCCCACTGAATTCTATGGGGATTACTCCTTGGTAAGTATGTACAGGATTGCATCCTGAATTGGTTAATCTTAAAGGTACTACACAGGACTCTTTATAAGGGACCCCATAATTTTCCAGACCTACGTGAATAGATTATTTCCTTCTCTAGCTTATTCACTTCTACATCCTCTCCCACCCCCGAATGCAGGATATGGTGGAGGGATATTTAAGTGGAGTAGGACCTAGGAGACCAGGATTAAAATCAGCTATGAAACTCACCATGTGATTTAGCGCCAGTCACCATCTCTCAGGCTAACCTACCTCACAGGGTTGCTTTGAGGATAGCATGGGGGAAAGAAGACTCATGAATGTCACCTTGAGCTCCCAGAAAGAAAGGTGGGATGGATATAAACGTAATACGGGCACATAAGGAACAAATAAAATAAATTTCTCTCCAGCCAGCTTGCCCCTGATTTTGAACTGGGGTAGGGGGTCAGGTTCAAAATAAGGAAAAAAGCCTAACCTGAAAACCAAAGGAAAAGTAATCAGAGACACCAGCAAGATATTCAGGCCTTGTAGGCCCTCAGCAAATCCAATTTGTCTGCTGGGACAAGCTTGCCTAAGTGTGTAAGTCATGATCCCATACGACATATGGGCACTGTAGCTGGAGTTCTCATCTACACTGTCCCATTTTTTGTAATAGCATTTTAAGTTTGCCAAGGTGTCTTTTTATCCTCACAACAACCCTGTAAAATAGACCATAGTCCAATTTTAGCAAAACAAAAACTGCAGCGCTATCAAGTTTATTTTATTTTATTTTAAAATTATGGTATAAGCTGGGGGGGGTAAAGCTACTTTATCATGTGCAGTAGGCTTGGTAATCCATGAAAGTTCATGGAATAATACATCTTCTAACCTCTAACGTGCTGCTTCACTATTTCATTTCCACTGTAAGCCATGGTTAGTTGGCTGCCCCTTTGACTGAAAGCATACAAGAGTAATGCTCCCAGCACTGCAAAATGAGCCAGTGACAGAGAGGAACATTAAGTTCAGTCCCCAGATCCTCTGGTGTGGCTCTTTGTTAAAGTTATGAGGACAAGGAGGCACTTGCCAATAGGCTTATTGAGAAGGAAAATGTGTAGGCAATATTCTACCCAATCAAAATGCTGTCTAAGTGGTTTAACAATTAGCACCACTGATTCCTCCTCTTCTCAAACCACATCTTCCTCTCTCAGAGGAGACAGCATTAGGAAGTATAAGTCCCAGAAATAAATGCCACGAACATGTACAGAATTCACCAGCATTACCAGTGAGGAACCTCTGCTGCTATGTAATAAGATGATTCCACAACAGGTATCCTTTGCATAAACACAGGAATGCAGAACCTCAGAACTTGTCTCAAACCTAAACACACATGGACAAAACCTGTAGTTCCAATTACCCACAAGTGTTAAAAATTGCAACACACACAGAATCCACCCACCATTTCTTCTCCATATCCTTCTCCCCCTGTCACAAAATATTTGCAAAGTATAAAGGTAAAGTTGATAATATTGAAAGATATTCACACACCTCACCATTGTTTTCTTCCTAACAAATACTAACGAAAAGCTAGCTGCTCTAAACTAGCAACCACACCCTTTGCCATGCTAGCTAAAACGAATGTGCTTTGAGGTCTGGACATTGCCCTAGGGCAGCCACGAGCATGCTTGGACTGCCCTTCAAGGTAGCCCTCCTGGGCTAATACTGAGACTGCTAGTTAGCCTCATAACAACAGATAGAATATAGTGTGGCTGACTTTCAGACCATCCAGTCACATGGTTTCCTGTTTAGAGACACAGGGGAGGGACCTGTGTGCCCTCTCTGTACCTTTACAGAGAACTGATTGGCTAGAGAACTGTAGATTGACAGAAATGCTTGCAGGGCTTCTCCACGTCCAAACAGAAGTATAAAATGTGTCTGGGACAGGAAAGAGTGTGTGACATTGACATTTTGTGGGGGATATTTTTTTTAATTGCTTGGGAGGGCTGTACCATAGTGGACCTGCCTCCACTGAATGTTTTTGATATTGCTTTTGTTATATAATTAATAACATCAATTTTTCTAACATACTCCTTTATCAATCCAGTTGGTTACTTTTGTACCTTTACATGCTGATTGCTGCATCTGGGCTTAATGAGGCATGTGGCCCTCACCTGTTCTGTACCTCCTCCAGCTGAGGAATCACACACCTCCTCCCATAGCTAGCAAGCCTCACCTGGCCAGCTAGAGAGCTGGGCCCTGGGCCTTTGCCTGCCTTAGCCAACTAAAGCACCCCTCCTGCTGTTCCCTATGCCTCAGAGCCTGCCGTGTTCATGGGGACAGGGGCCCCTCTGGTGATGGGTCCTGCTACTCTGGTTTCTGTGAATTGACCCATTCATTCTGTGAATTGAACCATTGATGAGCACCGAACCCAAAGGGTGCTCATCAATGGTTCCTCTTCATCCTGGAGAAGAGTGACTAGTGAGGTGCCACAGGGTTCTGTCTTGGGCCCGGTCTTATTCAACATCTTTATCAACGACTTGGATGATGGACTCAAGGGCATCCTGATCAAATTTGCAGGTGACACCAAACTGGGAGGGGTGGCTAACACCCCAGAGGACAGGATCACACTTCAAAACGACCTTGACAGATTAGAGAACTGGGCCAAAACAAACAAGATGAATTTTAACAGGGAGAAATGTAAAGTATTGCACTTGGGCAAAAAAAAATGAGAGGCACAAATACAAGATAGGTGACACCTGGCTTGAGAGCAGTACATGTGAAAAGGATCTAGGAGTCTTGGTTGACCACAAACTTGACATGAGCCAACAGTGTGACGCGGCAGCTAAAAAAGCCAATGCAATTCTGGGCTGCATCAATAGAAGTATAGCATCTAGATCAAGGGAAGTAATAGTGCCACTGTATTCTGCTCTGGTCAGACCTCACCTGGAGTACTGTGTCCAGTTCTGGGCACCACAGTTCAAGAAGGACACTGACAAACTGGAACGTGTCCAGAGGAGGGCAACCAAAATGGTCAAAGGCCTGGAAACGATGCCTTATGAGGAACGGCTAAGGGAGCTGGGCATGTTTAGCCTGGAGAAGAGGAGGTTAAGGGGTGATATGATAGCCATGTTCAAATATATAAAAGGATGTCACATAGAGGAGGGAGAAAGGTTGTTTTCTGCTGCTCCAGAGAAGCGGACACAGAGCAATGGATCCAAACTACAAGAAAGAAGATTCCACCTAAACATTAGGAAGAACTTCCTGACAGTAAGAGCTGTTCGACAGTGGAATTTGCTGCCAAGGAGTGTGGTGGAGTCTCCTTCTTTGGAGGTCTTTAAGCAGAGGCTTGACAACCATATGTCAGGAGTGCTCTGATGGTGTTTCCTGCTTGGCAGGGGGTTGGACTCGATGGCCCTTGTGGTCTCTTCCAACTCTATGATTCTATGATTCTATGACCCCCATTGCCTCGCCGTCCTCCATCACCCTGTGAGTACTTCCTTCCCCATCCCCAGCTTGCTCCTGTATGTCATAGTCCTGGCTGCACCCCTCATGGGATCCTCTTCCTCCTTCCCATCATCCTGCCAATTCATGACAGGTATTGGTGTTGAAAAGAAATAATAATTACTTTAAATGCCGTTGCTGAGGTATAAAGAAGCTTTTTTTAAAAAAAAATGAAGGAGACCATCAATAGTATTGCGTTAATTTTATACCATGTGTTGAACCACGAGGTAGGAAAATACTATTTTTATTCATACCAGCCTTTAAGGAGCTCAGAATGGCAAATTTGTCTTCTATCCAAAGTACCAGCAAGGCCCAGACTTCATTAATTCCCTTTAAACATCCTTAGACTGGTCTCTGATCTGCTATGTCTAATATACAATCTGTATACCAGACACTTAACTAACTAACTGACATATGGCACATGTTTCCTCCAAGGAGCTCAAGGTGGCACATGTCTCTCCCCTATGCATCCCCGCCCCTCAAAACAACTGTTTGAGGCAAATAAGGCCAGAGATGGTAGTAGGCCCAAGTCCACCAAATAGCCTTCACAGCTGTGTTGAGATTTGAAATTTGGTCTTCCTAGTCCTGCAGTGACACTCTGGCCACCACACCAGCTCTCTCAGCATGTGTCTTTTTTAGCATAAATAAATAGTTATAGTATACTGTAGCATTTTCTCTGATCTATGGCTGGATACTTAAATTTGGGGCTTAAAATAGTTAACATTCATTCAGGGGAAATGTCAAATTGAGTACCCTTGATAAAGCTCACTTTAGAGGGTCAGTCTACTATTTGCTACATTTTAGTTAATGTTTTCAAAAAAAACAAAAAACACATGTGGGTTTGGCCGCATTAATCCCATTGACTTCAACAAATAGAAAGCCTCTTCCCCAGCTTTGAAAATATACCCCGTAATGCTTGCTCTGTGGCTTTAGATATTTTCCACAGTGATGCATTAAAAGGTTAGGTAAAAGCCATGTAATTATTGTGCATTCTATACAATCTTGCGACTGTTCAAGAGAGGGGGAAAAGCATATGTCCACATGTGTTCTCCTCTAACCATCTGGTCTACATCAAGACAATATCTGCATTAAAAATAACTGTAGTGTTCTATATTTGTCAGCCTTCCTTGAAATACAGTTTTCTAGTGGAGATCAATTTAGACACAAAATTAAGACACGTGTGCATTGCATGAAGGGGAATTGTGAGTGGAATGAGGCTGCAGGGCTGTGCAGCGTTAGGTGTACATGTCTGTTAGAGAAAGGCTTTCCTTTGCAAATGTCTGTGCCTGATGTGTTGCTGTCAGAAACAGAGTCAGACACACCTCATTACCTTAGGGCAGACCAGAGTTCTCCACTCACATCCCTTTGTTTGTGCGATTCCTCTTCATGCAGCATACAGTGTAGTGAAACGTCCTGTATATACTTGCAATTACCATAACACTTTGGTTTGCACAAAGAAATGAGAACAGTGAGAGTTAATAGTTTATAGACATGGAAGGTTTATTTGTTTGTATGAGGACCAGTTATAAATCATCTCCATACTATTGGTGATTCCGCGGTTCTCAACAACAACAGATGACTCTTGCTGTTCTTTATTAAGCTTTGTCTTAGGGTCATCCAGAGAGGAGGAGGAGGCTTCATGTCACAAAAAAGGCCATTCAGGTCCCACTTTTCTGTGTGTGCAATTGGCACACAAACACTCAACCACTCTGTGTGTAGATAATCTGGACAGTAGTGTTGAAGGACTATGGCCCATTTCAGATGTTAGGTACTCCAGTCAACAAACCATGACCAGGTAATAGTTTCAGTCTCTTGTCTGAGAGCCAACAATGGTTACATTGGTTCAGACATATTGTAAACCATACATGTGAGTGAGACCCAGGGTGTGAGCTCTATAGAAGAGGCATCTGTGCCAAAAATGTGTCAGACATTTGCCCTACTTCCCCTTAAGACAATTCCAATGCTACACACCCGTTCTCCTATCGCTGGGAATTGGTAATAATGGTGGACTTGGCCCCTTGGCTCCAACTTGAGGCACCAAATAAATATGTAAAAATATGCAATTTCGTTCTGAAATAAATGCTAATTTGTGCTCTGGTGGATGTTGTACAAAGGATACGTGCAGAATCAAAACAGAAAACGTGGAAAGCTGTTCTTATATAATAAATATGCTATTGGATATTTTGCCGCTTCTTTATTGGTGTTTACTTTGCTATTAATTAGGTGAGTCACCCAATTATATTCTCTCTCTCCCCCCCCTCCCATTTATATTCCATCTTCCTTCTATAGAACTCAGAGTGGTATAAATAGGATTTCTTTTTAGTCCCCCATTCAGGCATTGACCAAACCAGTCCTGCTTAGCATTAACAAAGTTGCTGTATCATGTGTCTTCAGATCATGTCCATTATGGTGGCTGAGTCTAGATTTTTAATGTAAAAAACCCGTAAATTGCCTTTGAAGAAAATGTAGCATCAGTAACTGCAGCTTGATAGTTGGCACGCATCCATTTCTTTGTATACCAGGAAATGGCTGTGACTTTATATTGAAAAGTATAAGGTTCTATTTTTATTGTTGTGTGACTCTCTTTTATTGCCATCATGTCAGTTCCAAAGTGGTAATGTAATAAAGGTAACAGTGTATTATTCTATGTAAGTAGAACTGTTTTTGAAATGTGGAGCTATTCATTATATTTTGCTCAGTTGTAGTAGCCTCCAGTAGAAAAGTGTTTCCAATAATGATGTTGAATAAGTAAGCCGAAATCTCACTTCTTTCATTGTTGTTTTTATTCAGTTCATTTTGGATTTCAGAAATAGTGCTCTAGTCTTTGTTATTTTAACTCATTTGCAACTGCTCATTCTACATGCATATTTTATGGCTTTGTTTTTCATCTGTTAATTTTTGCCTGCTGTAATTGTTACCTCTGTTTTATATACATTATAAAATGAAAGAATAATAAAAAAATACAAAAAAGAAATAATGCACTAGTAAAACACACTGCATTGTTCAGGAGCCTAATTCAATTCTCTCCTTTCTGGAGAACAAAATAGCATAAATCCGTCATCACAGCCCTTTCTGAGCCATGAAATTAGTTTTTTTTTCATGTGGGTCATACATCCTTAGCATTCCAGAGATGAGAATTTGAAATTTTTAATACTTCATACACGGTGCCATGGCACAGATGTTTTCAGAGCCCTAAAAATAACTGAGCACTTCTTTTAAATGATGCATTCTTTCAGAAAGCTCATGTGGCTTATTGAAGCAGAATGTTGTGACTGAGTCAGTCCAAAGTGCACATGCCAGATCTTCCTGTGTCCTCTGGCTTTTCCTTTCCTTTTGCTTCACAGCTCCTGTTGTTGAACTTGCAGAACCTACTTTCCAAACTTGGAGAATTTTAAAAACAGTTTGTGGTGTGGGGTGGTGAGGAGAGCTGCTGAGGAAAACGAACGCATGCAAAAACCATTGCATGCTTTCTCTCCTTTTCACATTGTGTTATTGGCTTGCCAGAATAGCAGTCTAATATGTTTGTGTTTTAATGTGGATTTAGATTTTGTTTTTATGGGCCTTTGCCCCCCCCCCCCCAATTTCAATGCTGATCCTAAAGTTTCTGCATGGAACTAAGTCAGGGACAGCCCACCCATGAAGTAGGGTGAAGCAGCTGCCTCAGGCAACGCCCATGTGGGTCCCACCCCCAGCCTGCTGCCTCCACCACTGGCACCAGCATTGATTTCCGGAGAGAACTTCCAAAATATTGCAAGATCTCACAGAGCGTGAGAGATCACGTAAGATCTCGCTGGTGCCGCTTCTCTGTGGTTGGTGCTGTTGGCAGAGGAGGGGACAGAAGTGGCCACACGGCAGAGTAGGAACAGTACTTTGAAGCAAAATGGGATGTGCCATCCCTTAAGTAAGTGTCATTTATTCCGCCTGATCTTGCTCTATTCACATTCAATAGTCTTGTGGCAAAATTACTAATTTTCCTCTTTCACAGAAAAGAGACATGTAAAAGTAGGTGGACTAAAAAGACTCAACTATTTTTCAGTTTTGAAAAACAGGGAATTGTCGCTGAAGCAACTGCTAGGCAACTGTTGGTATAGTGTATATTTTGTTCAAAGGACACTAGCAGCCTCGTACTTGGTGTTGCTAGGGGATTCTAAGAAACAAAAAAAAAGTTTTGAAATCAGATTGACCTGCCATCTTGATGTGAAAGATGGATCCTTCTAGTCCACTTGATCCTGAGAAGTAGATCAGAATCTACTTTGGGTGTTTGTTTGTTTGGCAGTTTTATGTGATGCAACTAACCAAAGAGGTGACAAGATTTAAACAGTAACTTAAAATTTAAAATGAAACCCTATTGATCATATCAGTGAAATGCGATGTTGTTAATTTTGTAAGACATTTCTGGTATCAATTAAATGTATATCAATACAGTTGAGTATCTTCATATGTTTATCAATTATTTATCAATTATTGTCAGATACATTGTTTTCAAAATTAGGAGGAACTTTGGTGTGGATCTTTTTATTTGCCACATGCAAATTGCCATATTACCTCCTCATAATGCAGAACAATTCTGACTGTTGTATTTTCTCATTATTAAGCCGTTTTCTAGAGATAGTTGACATAATTAGCATAGTTATATTTAAATAATTGAAATCTTTAATTCTCATAAATACTCATTCCAGTTGCTTAGTTTTCTGTTAACTGGTGAGTGTTTTCTTCCTCTAACGTTAAGGTGGCTGTGCAGAAGTGATAGAGATAACAAATCAATGTTGTATCACTTGCATAAGAATCCTTCTCATGTTCTCCAGCTGTGGGGCAGTTGTCATTTGCTATTTTTTCTAACTGCAATTTCCTTGCTGGTTTGTGGCTATAACCCAACATCTTGATCATTTTCCACCCAGTTTAAGATTGATCTTTCATTTACTTTATAGTTACAGCCAGCAGTGCCAAAAAGCTGGCAAAATTGTATTTGGTGTCATCAGCTTCAGCTTCAAGCCTGAGTGCAGTGAGCAAAGATGAAACAGCTGTTTCATTGTCCAGATCAGCACCCAGTACATGGCCATAATTTTTTCCATCTTTCTCTGGCTGTGATCATTTTTATTTCTCCCTCATTTCAAATAGCATAGTGTACAATATTTACCCTTATCTACTGTTATACCAAACTGACTATATTTTCAAGTCATATTTTTGCATCAAACTAGTTGTACTGTCTCCAGCTTTTGTTTTGCCAGGTTTTCAGCTTCCTTTTATATTTGACATAGTAGCATCTTGGCAAAAATATGGTCAGTAGTTGAGAAAAGAGGAGGGAAACGCCTTGTTTCGTACTTTATTTTAAGAGGACAGTTGTATGGGTTTTTTTAGAATTGTAACTCAGAATTAAAATGACATGTAGCAATCCTATCTTCTGTATATTGGCATCCAATCATAGAATTAGGAGCTAGACTTCAGGTGTCACTGCAATCCTCTAGTCTTAGTATGAAGAACTGGCTGCATACATAGCTGCCCAAGAGGAGAGCTACTGTTATGGATCAGGAAATGGTTAAGCAGCGGGAAGCAGACAGTAGGAATAAATTGACATCTTTCCAAACGGAGGGATGTACAGCGTTGAGTTCGCCAAGGATCGGTATTGGGAACTGTGCTTTTTAACTTGTTCTCAAATGATCTAGAGTTAGGGGTGAGCGTGAGGTGGCCAGGTTTGCTGATGATACTAAATTGTTCAGGGTCATTAAAACAAAAAGAGATTGTGAAAAGCTCTAAAAGGACTCTTCCAAACTAAGAGAATGAGTGGTAAAATGGCAAATGCAATTCAGTATAGACAAATGTAAAGTGATGTGTGTTGGGTCAAAAAAATAATAATCTTAATTTCACATTTATGCTAGTGAGGTTTGAAGTGGCAGTGAATGAGAGCTTGGGATCATAGCAGGTATCTTGAGGAAGATGTTGATCCTGTGTTTGGCATCTGTGAAAAAGGAAAATTTTGTGCTAGGGATTATTAGTAAAGTTTTTCTTCCTCTCTCATAATGTTAGAACATCCAGTGAATATGAATGCTGGAAGATTCAGGACAGATAAAAGGAAGTATGGGAAAGTTAAACTGTGGGACTTGCTCAGATAGCTGCCATCTTGAAGGGCTGTACAAGTTCATTAGATAAACACATGGATAAACACTGTTTATCTGGGAGCCTTTAGGCTTACACATTTGCACTAAGCCGTGGTTTGTCTTAGCATCTTAGCATGATGTGCAAACCAGGTTTCTGACTCCCATAGCTGTAACTCTGCTCTACAATATGGGGATAATAATCCTTTGGGACAAATTCTTAGACTGGCATCCAAAACAACTGGAGGGCTACCAAAACTGTTGACAGTGACTAACATTACAATGATGTGTAATGTTAGGGCTCTTTCAGTAGAAACTTAGTAAAAGCTTGTTTTCTGTAATTGTTAGGAAGAACAAATGGAGTGGAGTTGTATACAAGAATGTGACTATTAAAGCTTTTCATCATTCCATTTTCACAATTTGCTTTGGCATTCTATATACTTTAGTTACTAAGTCAAAGCTTTTGCCTAGGAAATTATGGTGATAAAAGTACTGCTTATAGTGCCCTTCCTATGATATGAAGTATCTTTTCCTATGTACTGTTCATAGTTTCTGAGTAAGTCACTGTACTTTTCTTCTTTTTCTAGCAGTCTGGATCTGTTTCTCTGGGGACACCAGTGACTAGGAAAAAAGAGGATGAGGTATCAGTTGGAAGTACGCCTTTGGCTAAACAGCAATCAAATCAGGCCTCTGAATATGCCAGCAGCCCTGTCAAAACAAAAACTGTAACAGGTATGTTTTGTTTTCAGTTAAATCAACCCATTCTCCAGGAACTTTCCCCCCCTTGACATGTGTACATTCCTGCAGGGTCAGGTGTACGTATCGGGACACATTTCTGCAGTTAATGTAGAAAGCTTCATATACAATTTCTGCAGTTTTAATGGATATATTTTCAGTTCAGTTCTACAATGTTAGATCACATTTTCTAACTTTAATCCCAAATGATTTTTATAGTACTTCATTTTAATACATCATTGGGTCAGCTCAAGTTTGCTGGCCTCTCCAAAAAGATAGCTGTTCAGAGAATGCTTTAGTGAACATAGTGTATCTTAATTTTTTCAATGCTGTTGTATAAACAAGACACAGTGTGGTATAATGGCAAAGAGTGCTGTGTTTGGTTGCAGGAAACTTGAGCTGAAATCCACACTTTGCACTGAGGCTTGCAAGATGGGTTTTTTTTTTTGGCAAGTGTAGAGGGAGATAACATATTGTAAATAATAGGTCACCTGGTACATTATGCAGGAGGGTTATTATATTGCATGCCATGCTTTTGGGCTTCTTGGAGGCACCTCTGGGAAATGGAATGCTGGACTAGATAGACCTTTGGTCTGTTAGGCCGAATTGCTGTGATAAAAATGAACGTATTGCCAAGGATGCTGTTTTTGTTTCAAACATTGCAAATTTTGGACAAAATGGACTGTTTCAAGAAATGGCAGAGAGACATCTCTAGATTTGTCTGGCAGGGCAAGAAGCCTCGAATAAAATTTAAGATATTAACTGATGCTAAAGAAAGAGGTGGATTTGCCCTGCCAGACCTTAAACTTTATTATGAATCAGCCGCCTTTTGCTGGCTGAGAGAATGGCTGCTTCTTGAAAACACTGATGTGTTGGATTTGGAAGGTTTCAACAATGTATTTGGTTGGCATGCATATCTGTGGTATGATAAGGTTAAAGCACATAAAGCGTTTAAAAACCATATTGTCAGAAAAGCACTGTTTAATGTCTGGATAAGATATAAGGACTTGCTAGAAAATAAAACCCCAAGATGGTTGTCACCAATGGAAGCAAAGGCTCAGAAAAAACTCAATATGGAGGCCAAATGGCCGAAGTATTGGGAAATTCTGGAACAAGAGGGAGACAGATTAAAACTGCAGAGTTTTGAAAAATTAAAAAATAGAGTGCGAGACTGGCTCCATTATTATCAAATAATGGAGGCATATAATTTGGACAAAAAACTTGGCTTCCAGGTGGAAAAATCAAAATTGGAAACAGAATTGTTAGACCCCAAAGTTAAGAATCTGTCAAGAATGTATAACTTGCTCTTGAAATGGAATACTCGGGATGAAACGGTGAAATCTGCTATGATTAAATGGGCACAAGATGTTGGACATAACATTATGAAAGCTGACTGGGAACAGTTATGGACCACAGGTATGAAGTTTACGGCATGTAATGCCTTAAAAGAGAATCTAATGAAAATGATCTACAGGTGGTACATAACACCAGTCAAGCTTGCAAAAATCTATCATTTGCCCGATAATAAATGCTGGAAATGTAATGAGACTGAAGGTACATTCTTTCACCTTTGGTGGACATGCCCAAGGATTAAGACTTTCTGGGAGATGATTTATAATGAAATGAAAAAGGTATTTAAATATACCTTCCTGAAGAAACCAGAGGCCTTTCTCCTGGGCATGGTCGGCCAATTGGTGCCAAAGAAGGATAGAATTTTCTTTATGTATGCTACAACAGCAGCAAGAATACTTATCGCAAAGCATTGGAAGACACAAGATCTACCCACCCAGGAAGAATGGCAGATGAAGTTGATGGACTACATGGAATTGGCGGAAATGACTGGCAGAATCCGAGACCAGGGAGAAGAGTCGGTGGAAGAAGATTGGAAAAAATTTAAAGTTTATTTACAGAAATATTGCAAAATTAATGAATGTTAGAAGGATGCTGGAATGAAGTTATATGGCTTTAGCAGAAATGTTATAAAGAATTAAGTAAAAATAGATTGTTAATGGGCCAAAGTGGAAAATTTAAGGTTAGATTGTGTTAAGATAAATTATAGAACAAAAATTGAGAAAGATGGAAAGGATTTGCTGAAATAGCTAATTGAATTAGAATACAAAAAAGGGAGGTGTGAGGAGGTCGATGAAACAGGTAAATGAAAGATAAAGATATGGAAATATTGGATGTGTTTTTAATTGTTTTTGTTTTTCTTGTTGTTTTGCTGTATTGTTTTTTGTTTTTCTTTTTTTTTGATGTATTGTAAGGTATTGTTTCGTTTAACTTTTCATTGTTTTTTTCTTCTTTTTTCTGTAATCTTTAAACCTCTAATAAATATTATTTTTTTTAAAAAAAAATAGATAGACCTTTGGTCTGAAGCAACAGGGCTGCTTTATTTCCTTTCCATTTACATTAACATCCCTTGCAGTGGAGGCTTCTCTGTTGGACGAAGTGGAACATAGCCCCCCTGAGATTCTGAGCCACCCCAAACTCCAAAGCCATAGTCCAGTCTTTCTCCTGTCTCCCACAATCATTATTAATGCGTTTTCTACTGATTTAGAGGCTTCCTATATACTTTTGCCCATCTCCTCTGCTTCGTCAATCAAAACAATCACCACCAGCAGGTTCCACCCCTTCTCCTGCAGCTCTCTCCCACAGAAATGACTTCAGTAGGGCAGTTGATTCTTTTGATGCTACTTAAGGAGTGTTCAGTGACTAATTTCTTTTTATTTCTCAAGAACAGTCTCAGAGAACCAAAGTGTTGATGGCTGCATTAGTGGAAGGGAGCGCCCTGGGTTTTATGCCCTGCTGCTGTACTTTAGCGGAGCTGAGGGTTTGGCCACTCATCTCTTTTAATTCAGCTATGAAGAGAAAAGGCCACAACAAGTGTCTTTAATTTGCTGTCTCATCTTTTGAGGAAAAGCTGTATCTTAAATCAACCCTAGAGATGAATGGAGTCAGTTTCAAATTATTTAATGAAATTAATATTTGCTCATGAAGAAGGAAACTTTTCTTGGTGGGACTGATACATTTTTAAAACGTTTCCGTTATAATAACATACTTTCTTTTACCAGCTCAACTTAAATCTGTTTCTTTTTCTGTTAATTGGATCTTTAGTTTTATTGTAAAATAATTCTGTGGAACTGAAACTTGCAATTAATGAGCAGCATATGGTAGATTTTATTCTCTTAGGAGATTGTTTGGTTTGATAGCTGTTAGGCTTTATTGTAATTTTTTGGACTGTTTGCATTTGTTGATTTAAAAGTCTGCTGCTACCTATCAAACCTTAAAAAGTTAAGATAGCAAAGATTTTTGGAGCCCATTTTTATGCATGCTAACTTGAATGCCCCAGTGAGTTCAATGGGGAAATATTCCCAAGTGAGTGGGCATAAATTGCAGCCTTAATTTCACAAAAATTGTATATTTTAGAAAACTTTTGAGTGATTAACAAAATATCCTGTGCACTGTCTTCAGAGACCTTTATGACTTTCAGTTACAACATGAGTCTTAGGGAGCTTTTCTTTAGAACTGCTAGAAACTGATATTGTATATTGTGCTCTGTGATGGCAACTTTGGTTGCAGCTGGTATATAGCTTAAACTCCTGTTCTTTTATTCTAGTAGTTTGGGAAGTAATGGCAACTGAAACCTTGTTAGAAATAAAGGGTGGGAAAATATGATTTACTCGGGAAATAATCATAAAAAGCCCAATGTTTTACAAACACACAGAGACACATAGCTCTTGCCCTTGCTCTCAAAATAAATGGCCTTGTCTCTTCTGAGTTCCCAATAATTTTCTCAGCTGACATTTTCTTGTCCCTCTGCTGTTTGGAGACAAACAAAGGTTATGTCATCTTGAGGTCAAGACTTGCCACTTTGAAAATATTCCCTAGTTCCATGTTTCCATTACTGAGCATTCAGCAGAGAGCCTTCCATCCAGACATATATCACTTTTTAAATATGGTAGAGCTTTTTATAAGTTCAGCTAAAGTTTTTGTGCCCGTAAACTATTTTTATTGTTTGATCAGTATACAATAAGAGTTGAACATTTTCACAAAGAGGTGTTTTAACAAAATGGCCCACTATAGTTCTTAGGTATCTTCACTTACTTTGAGCTTTTAGCAATGTGATTTCTCAAAATGAAAAATGTATAGGGAAACTACTTCCCTTCATTTCAAGAGATACTAGAAATGACCACCACTGCCAGTATGCAGTTTTCAGTCCATGGCTAGAATTTGTCAGTGGCTGAATAGAACATGTGAATTCTTATCTTCTTCTTTTTAATTTTGTTGGACTTCTGCCATTCCTCTCCATTGGCCATGCTGGCTGGGCTGATGTGAGTTGTAATCCAGTATCTGCAAGCATTATGTTGGCTATTCCCTGGGTTAGAAAATGGGCTAGAGAGAGGGACCCTTTAACTCTTTCCCTTGCCTGCTCTGCCCTGAATCCTTTAGTGTGCACGAGGACATCCTAACTGGAAGCTATTTGAGGAAATTCAAAAAGTGCTGCTGGCATTTTAACCTCCATATCTTAGGTATCATTAACTATGTGCTATCATGGTCATGAGGGAATAAAACGTGGACACTTCAGGAGGCTAATTAGATAGTGAGACTTTTTCTGCAACACTTAGTGGGGTTTGAGGTGTCTTAGAGTATGGTGTTTAAGTGTATGAGTTAAGTCTGAGCCCTGAAAGTGACATGTTCAGTCCAGTCCTGACTGATGGAGGCAGTGATATATTGAAATAATTCAAAGTTTCATCCATGCTTTGTAATGCGATATTTAATGTTATTTTTCTGTACGATAAAATTTATTCATGATAAAATTACACCATTATGTTAAGCTCCTCCTTTAAGCTTTTTTTTTATAAATCACAATTGATTTATATTCCCTCTCCCGTTTCACTTTTGTGAGTGACATTCCCACACCTCCACTTCACCTCTGTGACTAAATCCCACCCACCCCTTTCTTTCCTTGCTGGGTTTGTCACAATCTTAAAAGGATTTCACATCCTAATTAAGAGGAAAGCCTAGTTTGTGTTAGGTTTGTTTAACATTGGGGTTGATGTAATACTTAATTGCAGAAGTGAACATTACATGCAATCCTGTGACCCTCTAGCAATTGAAAGACCCCTAACCATTACATCTACACCACCTCTTTGAATGGAGGAAGGGTGTTGCAGAAGTAAATAGAGTGAGCACTAATAAGTTGGGGCAACTGGAGCATTAAAACTAGCTGGAAAATACCCAGAAAATTCGGGGATTCAGTGTTGGGCATTTGATCCTTCATAATTATTTTTTCTTGGTTTTGTTTTGTATAAACCTAGCAAGCAGACACAATTTGAATACAAAACTGGATTCATTCTTAAACTTAAATGCTAAGACTTTGGTAGGCTGTAAAATCTTTTGGCAGAAGGGAAGCACTTAAATTAGGAGATCACACATTTCCGTTTAGTTAACTGAAGGGCTATTGTTTGTGTGTGCCTGCTGTGCAGTGGATGCTTGAACAAGGATGCTTTAGGTGGGTGAAGAATGTTAACTAGACATGAAAGAGCGCAATATTTTTATTTAAATCTGATATTTCCCACAAGATTTGGAGTGGGGGAAGAACGTTTTCCGGTGTATTTTTCACATGCTGGCAGTAATCCATCAAAACAAGCCCAACCATGCTGTTTTGTAAAGATTCTGTTTTTGTCCTGCATACTGGTGACCACAAGTTTTTATTCATATTGATGCAGAGCACATTGTACTGCTTTTGCTTTTGTGTATCAACATCTTCATCCTTGGGAGCTGGTGAAAGGCACCATCAGTGATTAAAAGCAGAAGTATTTCTCTTATACAAAACTTATGCAAAATAACTTTTAGCAAAGGCAGCTTTTACAACTCAATAAAGTATGGAAACCATAAGATGCTTGGTTCAGGAAAAAAAGGGGGGAAGTGTCCCACAAATTCAGGTATCTTGTTGGGGTTGTTCTGTCAGCAGTTTGCATGCATAATAAAATCTACCCATTCACCACAGAAAATGTCTAGTTTGCTCCCAAGGCAGTCAGACCTTTCGTGCTGTCTTTTCACACATTGTGAAGACACAGAGCTTATCATACCATCTATCATTGTGCCTTCCAAGGTTTTCCAGAACCATATGATTACAAGTCTGCCATCAGCATGAACCCAATCAGCTCTTTACTTTTAAGATTTTTGTTTTGTCCATCTGAGATGTTTAGCAAAGTCAGCGTAGAAATAGAAAAAGAGCTGGTTTAGTGATCATGTTAATTTCCAAGAACTCTTTCCCCACAAGTTTGCCACACAAGAGTATTCCAGCCCCAGCAAAGTTAGTACAGTGGTGCCTCGCAAGACGAAATTAATTCGTTCTGCGAATTTTTTCGTCTAGCGAATTTTTCATCTTGCGAAGCACGAAATCCCATAGGAATGCATTGAAAATCAATTAATGCGTTCCTATGGTCAAAAAAAGTCCAAACAAAGCCAAATTTGGTACAACAAGAGTTTCTTAAGTGCTCTTTAAAGTCACACATACTGTAAAGAGCATTTCAAAATTCAAACCCAGAAATTTTTTTAAAAAACAGCAGAGTGGCCCAATGGTCACAGAAAATCATAAAAATGCAGGAAAAAAACCACAAGCTTCCAGATTCTTGCAAACCCCTCCCCAACTGTTCCCCCAGCCACCCAGCACACAGAAATTCAAATCCAGAAATTTTTTTAAAAAACAGCAGAGTGCTCCAATGGTCACAAAAAATCATAAAAATGCAGAAAAAAACACACAAGCTTCCAGATTCTTGCAAACCCCTCCCCAACACCAAGTCCTTGAATTCCAAACACCCCAACCCAAAATCCAACCCCCCCCCAAAAAAGTTTTAAAAGCTTAACTTACCAAATGGCTGCAAAAGAAGTTTTGGAAAAGCTTCAAAAATCACCAAAGTCTTTAAGAACCTCAAAAAAGGCTACTGTGTACACTGCGTTCTATGAGTTGCTCCTCGAAGTCAAGTCGCAACTGTATTAACGGTGTTAAGAAAAAGGAAACAAACTTGCAAGATGTTTTCGTCTTGCGAAGCATGCCCATAGGGAAATTCGTCTTGCGAAGCAGCTCAATAAACGGAAAACCCTTTCGTCTAGCGAGTTTTCCGTCTTGCGAGGCATTCGTCTTGCGGGGCACCACTGTAATATGGCAACACTAGCAAATCGCGAACAGGTTTTTATTTATGTAAGATAACTTACATAATTACTGGAGTGTAATGCCAATGATAAAGGGACGCGGGTGCCGCTGTGGGTTAAACCACAGAGCCTAGGACTTGCCGATCAAAAGGTCAGCGGTTCGAATCCCCGCGACGGGGTGAGCTCCCGTTGCTCGGCCCCTACTCCTGCCAACCTAGCAGTTTGAAAGCACGTCAAAGTGCAAGTAGATAAATAGGTACTGCTCCGGCGGGAAGGTAAACAGCGTTTCTGTGCGCTGCTCTGGTTTGCCAGAAGCGGCTTAGTCATGCTGGCCACATGACCCGGAAGCTGTCTGCGGACAAACGCCAGCTCCCTCGGCCTATAGAGCGAGATGAGCGCTGCAACCCCAAGTCAGTCACCTGATGGTCAGGGGTCCCTTTACCTTTAATGCCAATGATACACAGTTTTTTACATAGTTTCCTTTAGTTACGTGGAGATCAATGTTAACTGATTACTACCCCAAGTTTGTTCCACGCTGAGTAAGTTAAACAATTGATTTAAACATAGTGCACAATTACTCTGTCATTGTAATTTATGTTGATATTTATTGAAATTTCCTATTGTCTTTTAATTTTGTTGTCCTCATGCTTTGATTAAAGATACTTGGAAGATATGATGTTGTAATTGTAGAGGATCTATAAATGTGATATCCTGCTTGTTATGTGCTTGAAAGAGTGATGCTATTTATAAATAAGCAAATAATAAAATTATGAATAAAATGCATGTACAGATAGCATCAATTTTTAAGGAATGTGGTACAAATTGAAGATACTTCCTAGATTTGATAACCAAACTGCTGAATTGCTAATTCAGGTTCTTTGGCACAATCGAAGCTAGAATCTCCCTCTTATTTGCCAAATGTTTTTGTACTAAATTATTTGAATGTAACCACTAGCTTTATGAAATGGTAGAATTCTATTGGAAATCTGACCTTTCCACAATGCTTGCTCATTTAGTTCAATTCAACTAAGGCCTGTTGAAACTAATGGAATAAGTTACTTCTGATTAATTAGAGTTACATAGGTTTCAATAGAACTTGTGGCGACTAACTTTGGTTAGATTATGCTACTACGCATCACGTAAAACAAACTAAGTTCTCAAATGTATTCTATTTTCCTTTTATTTTTAAGAATCGCGACCTTTATCAGTTCCAGTGAAAGCCATGCTGAGCTCATCTGAAAGCTGCAGCAGAAGTCCTGAGGAAAAGATGAAAGAATTTATTGGGGTATTGTGGAATGCAGTCAAGCGCCTTACACTTCAGGTAAGATGTTGGGGGGTGTGTGAGAGAGAGAATGGAATATTTGAAATACTTAATACTTTCTAGGATTTTAGCTTATTTTGAAACCCTTGTAAGATAAGTTCCCAGCGTTTGTTTGTATAAGAAATGATGAAGCCAGTCTTAAGCACTTTAAGCCCCTTTGGTTGAAACAAGAGAAGAGTTAAGTATGGTCTTCTGCACATTGTCTTGTGTGTGGTCACATGTAGCAATAGCGGTGCATTGACTGTGAGCTTTCTGCAGTGCCTTGTTTGTATGTATATTTTGCACAATATCTCATGGTCATTTATAAGCAGCAGATTAGCGCTGCTTTTAAGAACTCCCATCATCCAAATATCCAGTCAGACTGCAACCTATGACTATCTTTTGATTTTAAAAAAAGAAATTAAGCTTACAGGTTACTGTGGGAACCAGGCAAACAGTGCTCCAACTCCAGTGTACGACAGACTTTTGCTCCATTGCATTTCCTGTTCACTTGTATTTGAAAAGCATAGATTTCCAACTCCTACAGATTGCCTTGCTTATCTATATACTGTTTGAATGGGATGATTTGGATATCTAAGTCATAAGTTCCTCTATTCTCAGCAGAAATTCTTGTCAAGTGATAACAGGGTGTTTTTCCCCCTGTAGGGATTGTTGGTCAGGGAGATTTGAGCTCATGGCACTTGGGTGCCTTTTATCATTCATTTCAATTTGAAACTAACAATGCATTTGTACTTGGGGGGCAATAAAGTTATAAATCTAGCTTCTGGTAAAGCAGATTGGTAGTCAGCCTCAGGAATGCATCCCTCCTTAGGCTTAAAATCTAGAAGACAGGATGCATGAGGAAAAAGGAATGGGAGGAGAGAAAAAGCCAGCTCAGGCACCAATTCTTGAAGTTTTACATTCCTATAGCACAGCTATACAGTTCTGCCTATGCAACTTCTGGCTGTCTTGGAGAGCAACCCCTTCCCCAGAAGAACTCCCTCCCCACAACCAGATCTATGAGCAAAGCATGTAACAGCACCCAGGCCAGGAGTTCAGGGCTCCTCGTGCTACACAATTCTTTCCTCCAACTGCTGACTTGATGCTAGTTGGGATCATCAGCAGAGCGGGCTTGATAAAGTCCTCCTCTCTCATTGATGTCTATGGCAGTTCGTTGTTTTAAATATTGATTTAAGGGACTCCCTTGCTAACCATGTTTCAGGCTAACAGCAGTCCTGTCAAAGTGCTTAACTGCAATTGAGGAGGGATTTGCTTGAGGGCAGTGAGATGCAGTTGAGGTGTGTATGTACCCAGTGTTCCTGATTTGCTAATCACATTTGCAGTGTGGTTGTGGAGCCAGTGTTGCATCTGTTCTGGCCCTTATTATAATGCCCAAGGTATTTTTTCTATTCCAACAATGGTATAGCATTCTCGGAGTTCCACCATCACTAAATATAGAACAACAATCTGAGAAAACTTGAAAGCTGCCCTTCTCATTGTAGTCAGCCAGGGCTTATGTGGATGTATTTTGGCAGTATGGTTTGGGGATAGTGATTTACAGGAGATTGGTTTTATAGGATGACAAATATAGACTGAAAAGGAGTCCTGAGTTGTCAGCAGACTGTTGTCTTCATAATTTGAAAGCATGAAAGGGTTGTTCTTTGTATTTATAAATAAATACATAAATGCTTAGAACAGAAACACCTGGAAAATTTACTTTGGATCCAAGGCTAGTGTCTGCTTGGCTGTTTTGCTCACAGTAGTGTCCAGCATGACAACTCCATGAACTAGGCTTGTTGTAAGTAGTTATGATGTAATTTTTAAAATGCTGTTATGCAAGGGCTTTTTTCTATAGCTGCTAACAATTTCAGCGTAAACTTTGCAGTGTCTTTTGGCAACTATAGCATGAGGGAGGGAAGTGTTCACTTTGCATGTGTTCCTGGTACTAATAGCTGCTCAACTTATGAAGTAATGTAAACACAATTATTTTTAAATGGTTGTTAATGCTTGATTTCATTGAGAATAACAAGGGTTCCACATTTTGGCATGAATTAATAATGAGTAATAGTATGCTGAGCACCGACCAAATAACTCCACATTTTTACTATGTTTCACATAAATACACTATTATCAAAATGTTCCTTAAGTACCTTATAAAATGAATCCTTAGTTACTTGAAAATATTTGAATCAGTATTTTAAGTCAACATGATTTGTATTAAATGACATATTGAAAACAAATGAATTGGAGTTGGAAATACGTTGATGGTGTGGTGAGTGCAGTATGGAAGGCTCTTAGCATCGAATGAAAAGATAGCCAGAACTGGTGCACACAGAGTCC
Organism: Podarcis filfolensis; assembly: GCF_964270895.1. Lineage (NCBI taxonomy): Eukaryota > Metazoa > Chordata > Lepidosauria > Squamata > Lacertidae > Podarcis > Podarcis filfolensis. Next base: position 68,091,594 of record NC_139603.1, read on the forward strand.
TGTACTCTTAAGTGCTGTTTCCTGAACTGTCCATGTGTGAGTGGAATAGACTGCTGCTCATGCAAAGGGACTTCCCCTTCCCCTCACCCCTTGCAGCGCTCCCCCTGCAGCCTTAAAATCAATTCTGAAAGGTTGGGAGTCCCTCTTGAGCAGATTTTGGTAGTACACAGGAGGCTGCAGGTGGAAGAAAGGAAGGTGAAATTCTGTGGCATAAGCAGAAGTTCACTTGTGCAGTTAGACTCCATCTTAACTGGCTATTCTATACACTTTGACGAATTATTCTCTTGGGTTCCCTCACCTGCTTTCTGATTGTGACACAATTCCTACTTCATTTGCACTCATAGTTGTTCTAGTAGAATGTCTAAACCCATCAAATCAACCTGACAGGGATCTTTACTGCAGTACAGTATAATATTTCCAAAGGAAACATTCCCATTTCCTCTGTGTGTGTTCATAAGATCACCACAGAAAGCAAAAACATATGCACAAAATGTGACCTTGGAATCAACTCTTTGCTTCACCCTTTGGCCTTGTTCCTTCCTTCTGCCTTGCATTACTTGCTGCTTACCTTGGTCCTTCCATACCTGCGTTCATCGATCTCCAGACGTTTGATCACCGGTGCTGAATTCTTCTTGTTGGAGTTGCTGAAGATGATGGTGTGGATCATCTTAGGATCTCTTGTGAAAATCATCCAACAACTGGTTGTTGCTAATTTCTAGGCTGTACAGTGTCATAAAATCATAGAATCGTAGAATTGTAGAGTCAGAAGAGGACCCCAAGGATCAACTGGTTCAACCCCCTGGAATGCAAGAATCTCAACCAAAGCAGATGGTCATCCAAGCTCTGCTTAAAAACATCTAATGAAGGAGAATCCACAACTACCCTATAATACTTCTGGGTCCTCCCTCACCCCCACTCCCCAAAAGTCCCAGCATAGATTTGTTTGAGGCTGGCAGATGCCAGAAAGCTGAGACATTAAGGTGTTGGAGTTGATGATGGAGTTGTATAATAGATTGGAGTGGGGGGGGGAGGGAATTGGTTCAAGGACCATGTTCCTTTACAGCCAATCTTCCAGGGGCCATATACCAGGGGTGGGTGTGTCCAGAGGCAAAAAAATGGGAGGAGCAACAGATGTAGTAGGGCTGATGAGGACTGTGGTGTAGTCAGAGGGGGTGGAGCCTGGTGAAGGGAGCATGGCTGGGGTGGATGGACTGAGGGCCACACAGGGATCCCTGCAAGGCTGAATTTGTCCCCCAGTTGTGAAGTTTCCCATCCCTGTTATAGATGATGTTACCTCTCTCCCTCAATCTCACCTCCAGTGTTTCACAAATTTTAAATATTATATTTGTCATAGATTAATATATACACTCATTACAATTTAAAGTGTTTGAGAACATCCCTATTTTACAATACACAATTTAACATTTAAATCATGTGGACATATGAAGTACAATTCTTATAAATATTAACCGGTGCAGTAATTTTCTGGAAAGATCTTGTTCAAATGAGAGATGACTCATAAAATTACTGTGTTTTTAATATTTATTGTGTTTTTAATATTCTGTTGGGAGCTGCCCAGAGTGGCTGGAGCTATCCAGTCAGATGGGCAGCATACAAATAATAAAATTACTATTATTATAATAAAATTATTAGTGAGGGCACTTTTTCTCAGACTGTATATGAATTATGGAGACTGTAATGCTAGTCTCCTTTGCAGGTTTGGTGTAAAGATTGCTTAGAAAATGTAAGTGAAATATTTTGAAAATGTGCCATATCAATATTGATATTGCCATTTTAATACTATATTGTTCTTTTTTTCTAATAGAAAACTAAAACTTCCCTATTGTGTAACTTAAAAATCTTATTTGGTTCAATTTGAAGTCATACAACAGGAGAATTTTAGTTTCTTACTACAGTATAGACTGATTTTATTAGTGTGGAAATTGACACATTTTGAGACATATTATCAAGAACAGAAAATAAATGCATATTTTGAATGCATGTTAGCTGCCCTTTGTTGTTCTGTTATTAGGGAGTGTTGCGTAGCAAGCACAATCCTTAACATAATCAAAAAGGAGGTGATTTTGTTTCAAGAATTTGTAATAATTCCTTGTCTTTAACACACAAGTATGTTCGGTATTGGCAAAAGAACACGTTGCTACCAAAACTGAAATACGATCCTTGAAACAGAAAGGATGTTGCCATGGAAAAATGAAGTAACACTCAGTGCAGCTGTGATGCATTAATGAATAGGATATTTTTTTAAAAGATCATTTGTGTTTGGTGTGGCTTAGAGGGTCCCAACCAGATGGTTTCCATGAATAGGATCTGACCCCCAGCTTGAGGACTTCTTACTGGCAGATTACTTCATTTTCTTTCCCTTGGATTGTCAGATCCTTACATTAATGTAAGATTTACTGCTGCAGATTTATATTCAGTTATATAAATCAGTCACATTTCACATTAAATTCACAATTTTAGACACACAGTTTAATAGTTATTTTTAAAGTGTAAAAAGATTTATTTGATAGCTTTAATATAAGCTATTGATGTAACTTTAAGAGTACAGGAATTTAAAGATATTTGGATTACATATATTTTTAAGCACTATTTCTATCAATAAAGTGATACGTGATACATTCTTGTTTAATCAAACAACTAATAAATTTTTAGAAGTACTCTTCCTTTTCTTTTACTCTCTCTCTCTCTCTCTCTCTGTATGTGCAGAGCACACACAGTTACACATCTGTGGTATTTGAAGAAGCTTTCATGAACATGAAAGCTCATACCAATAGCAAACTTAGTTGGTATCTAAGGTGCTACTGGAAGGAATTTTTTTTATTTTGTTTCGACTACAGCAAACCAACATGGTTACCTACCTGTATCTACATACATATGCATGTGCAGTTAGTTGGTGTCCCCAACATAGAAATTTGTCCAGATGTGAGCTGTCCAACTGTGCATCAGGATCTTACATATTCACATGTTTTGCAGGAGTGCACATGCCAGCTGATTCTTTTTCATACGAATACCAATTTATTGTGAATAAATTGTTTCTTTTGGGGGGGCAGCAATTTCGTAATTTCAGTGCATGGGCTTGTACATATGCACAAAGAAATGAACACTAATTGCGGGGTGAGATTCTAATTTGCATATGCCCCAGTCTTATTTTTTGACAGAACTGGTTAAAAAGTCGTCACGGCTTCAATTTCTGTTGAGATGGCCAACTTCTAAAGAATGCAGAGAATTATTATTATTATTATTATTATTATTATTATTATTATTATTATTATTATTGCATATTCTTATAAGGGACAATTGAGTTGTCCTGGAGTAAGAGCCTGGCAGAAGGAGGGGAGTTTCCTTAATATGGGTCTGAAAGTAGCTTCCCTAATACGGGTTTGAGAACTTAAAAGCAGCAAGCCTTAAAACCAACCAACCAACAAGAAAAAATGTGAGGATGTCTGTGATTCAGCCGTCTAACAACATTCCAACAATGCATAGTGCTAGATCCTTATGGCAGCAGCATATGGTGCAGTATGGTTAGGTAGAATGAAATGCAGCTGAATGCTATGCAAAGATTATAGCTTGCGACTTTCTAGTGTTTGCCTCCCTTGGTGAAGTACAGCAGTACCAGAGGACATGCAAAGTTCACTCCGTCTTCCCCATTCGATTGCCAGGAAAGATCCTTCTGATCTCTCATCACCCAATAGCCATCCTTCAGCTGTAACTTTGGTGCTGCTAACACAGTGGTTTGACTTCATCTCCAGAGATGCACTCCATTGTTTCTCGAGACAGACGTATGCCAACAATCGTTTCCCTATACATACCTATGTAATATCTAGGTTCATTTAGGCTTCATTCTTAGCCCACTTAAAAAGGTAAAGGTAAAGGACCCCTTACAGTTAAGTCCAGTTGTGAACGATTCTGGGGTTGCGGCGCTCATTTCACTTTACTGGCCAAGGGAGCTGATGTTTGTCCGCAGTTTTTCCGGGTCATGTGGCCAGCAAGACTAAGCCGCTTCTGGTGAAACCAGAGCAGTGCACGGAAAGGCCGTTTACCTTCTCGCTGGAGTGGGATAAGCCTATTTATCTACTTGCACTTTTACGTGTTTTCAAACTGCTAGGTTGGCAGGAGCAGGGACCAAGCAATGGGAGCTCACCCCATTGCAGGGATTTGAACCGCCGACCTTCTGATTGGCAAGCCCTAGGCTCAGTGGTTTAGACCACAGCACCACCAGTGCCCACTTACCTATGAGTAAATCCACTGAATTCAGTAGGGCTTCTCAGGCGTGTAAGGAATGCAGCCTTACTATATCTTACTATTTTTTGTGTAAATAGTATATATAAAAATTGATTTCAAACATTAGTATTATTTCTAGAAAAAGTTACGGATTGGCATATTTCAACTGGTTTTTTGTCATGTAATTTTCTGTGCATACACACACACACAAATTATTGTATTGGCATATATATATATATGTATATATATATATATATATATTTGTCATTTTTAAATTATAGGGCTGCATGTGTTTCTATATTATTCAAGTTCCTTTACCAACGCAAATTATAATGATCGGTTACATGAATAGTTTGCCTATTTTGTGTACAAAGCTACTTAAATTGTGATCTTTTATTCTAAAGGTGATGATTTCAGTTATGCAAATTTTAGATAGTTTTGATTTCATGGGGGGGGCAAAGGAGAACTATATTTGTAATGGCAGATAAGGTAAGATGCAGCGAATGAGTAAGGTTTGCATGACTGATAGTACAAGGAAGGAGCATCTGGTCATAATTGAAGCCTATGAATACTACATCCTTTTTGGCACACTGTGTGCACACTTTCCCTTCTAAACATGGACAACATGCACATTTTCAGACCTATTTCTTGTGCAATGAAGGCAAGAAACCTTTTGATTCCCCCCCCAACATAAACACAAAGGCTAAATTTCCCAAGTTTCTGTGCCAGTTATCACATTCCATCTACACATAACTGCAGAAGACAGATCATACTAGTAGTATGTGGTTTTGGCAATAATGAGCAATATTTGGCGAAATAACGAAAGTTGTACTTTCATTACATTTGTTGAGAATGATGCAGGCTTCACAAAGCACGAGCATCTCAAACTACAAAGAAAACAAAAAGTAGCAATATATGAGCTACTAGTCAAATCTGAAGCCTTAGCTAGTGCTAACAAAAAGGTAATAAATGGCAAATGGAGCAGGATTTTCTTCCTCTCTTTTTTGTGGGTTCACTTTCCAAATCAATCACCTCTCTGGGAAAGAGTTGTGGAAAGGTATATTCAGCTTTTTGTACAAACGGTTTTCTGAACAAGTTTATAGGCTAAAAAGACACCTCTTTAGGTGTGACTTCTTTCTAAAAGATTTCCAAAATACAAACCACCTGCAGCTTGGGGGCCTTCACTTGAAATTCGGTTCATAAGTCGTAGAAATATTTGTAGCTCATTTTGTTTCTTGCTATTGTGCAATGCTTAGATACAGTAAACACATCTTAAGGTCTGTTTATGAGATTCCCTTCATGGATTTGTTTTTGTTTTTCAGCTTGAAGTTCAGTCCTGCTGTGTTTTCATTCCAAATGACAGCCTGCCATCTCCTAGTACAATTGTGTCTGGAGATATTCCTGGGACAGTCCGCAGCTGGTATCATGGGCAGGCTAGCATGCCGGGAACTCTTATTCTTTGCTTACCTCAGATAAAGGTTATGAGTGCTGGCCACAAGTACATGGAGCCCTTGCAAGAAATTCCCTTTGTTGTGCAAAGACCAATTCTCGAAGAAGGTAGAGTATAACATATTCTAAAAGAGAAAAGTTCATTCTATGGTCATCATTTTCCCTGTGTACATTTCCAACATGCTGAAACCTTTATGTTGAAAAATGTCCTTCAAAATGCTTACATATGATAAAAAAAAATTATTTTGTGATTTTTCTCCTGAAATTGTATTACTTGTTCTTCTTACTTCTCAGTCTTTAATATTTTTGAAGGCCATCGTTCTTTTTATTGCTGTGGTTAAGTTGCCTGTAACATCCAGGCTTATCTTGTTTATTGCAACAATTTATCTATCATCTAAATATCTATCTATCTATCTATCTATCTATTCTTTCATACATTCTCCTCCTTTTGCAAACTTTTCCCATCAGACTCATTTGTTTAGTATTTGATCATATTGTACCCTCTTTTATAGTTATCTTAACTTGATGTTCCTTTTAGTGATTCTCTTGAAACCCTGCATGAATGAAGTGGTTGCACTTGAGAGCTCCTCTTTGTTGACTTTTCGTAGCCTGAGGATCTGCTATTCCGTTACATGTGCTTGCCCTGTTTTCATTGGCTTGAAATGCCCTTCTAAGATGCATTGAATCTCTTTGTAGAAAATGTAAAGCTTGTTCCTTATTCTCTTTCTACTACTGGCCGTCCCCGTCCCCCAATATATGGAGGGGTTTTGTTCTGAGTAATTGTACATACTGGTGAAATCAAGTATAATTGAAACCCATTGAGCCTGCAAACGTCCTTTCCCGCCCTGCTCCACCCCTGCCCTGCCCCGCCCTTTTAGCGACAGTTCAGTAACATCTTTATGATGTTTCCAGGTCATTTCTGGGTTTGGTGTGATGCGTATATACACGGTCGCACACATATTAGATGCAGGTAAATGTGGGGCTGCCTGTACTTGTTCTTTAACACATGAAATTATTCATGAAAACTTTTGTTTAAGTAAACCTGTTTCAGAGGGACGCAGGTGGCACTGTGGGTTAAACCACAGAGCCTAGGACTTGCTGATCAGAAGGTTGGTGGTTCGAATCCCCACGATGGGGTGAGCTCCCGTTGCTCGGTCCCTGCTCCTGCCAACCTAGCAGTTCGAAAGCACACCCAAAAGTGCAAGTAGATAAATAGGTACTGCTCTGGCGGGAAGGTAAACAGCGTTTCGGTGCGCTGCTCTGGTTCGCCAGAAGCAGCTTAGTCATGCTGTCCACATGACCCAGAAGCTGTCTGCGGACAAACGCCAGCTCTCTCGGCCTATAGAGCGAGATGAGCACCACAACCCCAGAGTCGGCCACAACTGGACCTAATGGTCAGGGGTCCCTTTACCTTTACCTTTAAGCCACTTTCTATATATTGGTTCATCCAGCCAATAATCAGTCAATTATGGATGCTTTCAGCTGAATATATATGGGGGGGGGGAGGTGTGAGTGAGTTCATGGCAGCCAGTGTTAGGTATCTTCATGATTTTCATCTTCATCTGTTAGAGGTATAAAATACAGTGGTCATGTTTAAGCGGCTATGAAAATTGCCACTGATAATTGCCATTCAAGTATGCTTCATATACATTATCGTAGTAATCCTCAGAGTTAGGCCAATGCTAATATTTTCGTATTGCAGCAGTGGGTCTGAGACAGCAAGGGTGATGGGTGTGTGTGTTATGTTTTTTAACTGAGATTTGAGCCAGGACTTCCCAGTACATAGCTCATGGTTTAGTGGTTCCCAATAGCCATCTGTTTAGTTTGTAACTAAGGTAAGACTTGCCCCATGTCCTTTACAGGCCTTGCATTTGGCCTCTCTACTAGACAGTAGTTGTGAGAACAGTCAACATTAATAGTTGCTGTTTTTCAAATGTGTAGTTTGCCAATTTCATGTCATAACATGGCAACATTTGGGAAAGAGCTATGTTTGCTATTAAGCTCTGAATGGAACGTTCCTGACAATTGTGGTAGGTTTAAAGAATGACATGTGTAGATTATTTATTTTTGTTAGAATAGGAAATACATGCTATCCATATTTTAGGCCGTACACTATATGAATTTCTTAAACTAGCTTATGTTAACCATAGACGTACATTTCATCTGTATTTGTGCAGTGTTGTTTAAAATGATAGTTTAGGCTGCAGTCCTAATCTCATTTACCTGAGAGTAAGATCTATCAAATTCAGATTTACTCAGATTTAGGTAGGAACATAGGTAGGGCTTGAACTGTCGTGCCTGTTTTTACTGCCATTGGTCTTTCTTAGTGCACAAAATCACATACAACGTTTCCATTCTATGACTTTCCTTAAAATGTGGTTTGGATGTATCAGAAGGTACAGTATATTAAAAGATACATTCAATATTCATGAAATCCAGTGTTTTTGCAAATAAATAAATAAAATGCTTCACATGTTCTTTCTAAACTCTCAAGTAAAACTAGCTGTGTCCATTTAATTCTATCTCTACCCCTGCCTTTTATATTATGAAGTATTATTCACCAAACCACAGTAAATGTTACCTATGTAAAGCTAGTGCTAATCTGTGTACATAGATCAAAACAAAAGTTGAACCCAACTGTGGCCATACACCTCATCATTTGAAACACTGCTACCTAGTGTTCTCGGAACTTGCTCAGCTGAATTTGTACATATACCCGTAAGTCTGGATGAAAGCAAAACCATTTGACTAGGTAGACTTTCAGCACAGTAACTCCCCATAGGTTACATTTTGGATGAATCTACAGTCCACATGTTTGTAATGAGTGGAATCTTCATTCAGCACAGTTCCCCATTGAAAAACCTCAGTGTTCTTGTGATAAACAATTTTTTGCTTTTCAGTGCTGATGCCACCCTGCCTGATATAAAGAGAAGCATGTGTAGGCATATATATCTGTATGTGTATTATAGACATAATGGTTGACATCCAATGCTGTCTGTGCAGCGAACTGCCCCTCATGCAATGGGGCTTCTCTTTCCTGTTCTCTCCCCTCAGCATCCTGCATCCCCCACAAAAATATATTCTCTGGAGGCTTAGGGGATCCTCCAGAGGCAATCAGCATTTTAAAAACAGATTCTAGGTCATTAAAGCATTAGAAATAGATTTGTCTTTTTACTTACCCATATTAAGGATAAACATTCCTTTAGCAGAGTTCTTGCTCTCAGCAGTTTCCATTGTTGGTAGGGAGGGAAATATTTAATTCATGGTACATTTGTAAAAATGTAAATGATAGTGTTGATCAAGATTTCAGCTTTTTAGAACAGGCTGTAAAATGTTAAGAAGGTTTTGCCAAGAGCCGAACAAAGTAAATGGAGTGAAATATTACTTGGGGACTACTGAGAGTGTTCTTAGCCCACAGCTACCACTGTTATTGGTCTGGAAGGTTGCCATGCTTGGACTCTCCAGTTGCATAGTAGCTCTCCATGTTAGGGAAATACATTTCCCAAACTTGAGGTAGGTGGATAGCAAACACATTTGCGCTGATAGAATCATCTCCTAGAATCATCTCCTTATGCCAACTTCTGCTTAATGGAACTAAGTTAGTTATATCCATTAATTCCAATGGGTCTACTCTGAGGAGGATTATAATTGCTACAGCCCTAAAATCTGTTCAATTATCTCAAATTGAATGATTACCCAGAACTGCCATGCCCTCTTCTCATATTCCTGTATTTGTTCTCTTTAAAAACTTTGCTGTCAATGATGTGGCATTTTAAGCAATTTTTAGATGTTTTATCTATTTTTGAACCCCAGTAATCAGAATTCTTCACTGCAGGAGATGTTTTAAATTGGAGAATAATCCAAATTATTCTAAGTCCCATTGAAGGGGAGAGCATAGTCTTAAATCTGTCCTACTGAAATCAATAGAAATTAAAAGTACCTATGTTGGCAGAGCCATGGGTGATTGCTATAAAAACAATATGACAATATGGGGGTTCATTACGTGGATAGGTGCAAAATATGGAATATAATAACAGATATTCTTGATATGTTTATTATATGTAACAGGAGATGATAAGGGCTTTGTTAATTCTAAGTTCTACACAACACAATGTGGTTGCTGGTGATCATTATTTGATTTGAGCGTGCGTTTGTTTTTTATTAATTTGGTACAGGAATCGTCCAGTCATGAGGTGGGTTAATTTATTTAATGTATTAAGCTTTTGATATTTTGTTTATGTATTGAATATTTTGCTTTTTTTTCTTGATCCACTAGGTGATGCCTTTCCTTGGACAATTAATCTGAATCATTTCAGCATATATACTCTTCTTGGGCAGCAAATGACCCTGAATATAATAGAACCAATGGGCTGCACTTCTACTCTAGCAGTTACGTCACAGGCACTACCTGCTGCAGGATCTGAATCCAGGCACTCATTCGTTGTGTGCCTTCATGTTGACCTTGAATCTCTTGAAGTAAAATGCTCAAATCCTCAGGTTGGTGCATTTATTTGATTTATTGGGGCAAATAAAAAATGGTTGATTTAAGAATTAATATTCTGGGTTTTGCAAAAGAAATACCTTTTTTTAAAGCTCTCTCTCCCCCTCCCCCCAGCCTCAGAAAAAAGGAGCCATCAAGATCACTGTACTTAGATTAGATTACAATTTGCTTTGAAGCTCTTTTAACTTTCGTAATTTAAATTCGTCTCAAAGTGTAATAGCTACGGCACATAAATGCATCTTTTGGCTGATGGAGTGAAATGACTTGCAGATGTACTGTTCAATGTTGGGGCCCAGCTTTGCTGTCACTGTGGATGCATCTGTTGAAATGATCTAATGTAGTCTTTGTGCAAATTAGCACATACCTGTTCTCGTTCAGCATAACATACCGTCCATTAAGGCGAAAGGCTATTTATTCCTTTATGTATTTATATACTTTCACTCTGGCTTTCTATCCATGCAGACCCCAAGGTGACTAACCACAACTGGAGCATAAAACAGATTTAAAATATACGTAATTATTACATTTTTTAAAAGCCAGTAAAATTCAAAAAGGGAAGCAGGAAAATAAGTCTCCAGTCACTGCCCACACCAAAAGCACATTGAAATAACAGCATCTTCATCTTTTGTCTGAAGCAGGGATGGAAGGAGGAAACAAAAACAAAACAGGCCCCAATCTGGCTGTTGTATTCTGCATTCTGCACCAACTCAAATTCCAAGTGCTCTTCAAAGACAGTTCCTTGTAGAGCAGATTGCAATAATCTAATCTGGATGTGATCAAGGCGTGTCTAACAGCGACCAGATCCAGGCTTGCGTATTAATTGTATTTGATTGCATGGGTGGAGCACAACACCTCCTCCCTCATTAGCAAGGTGCTGAGTTGGAGACAGTCATGTCAGGGGTTGCAGTTCAATCCCAAAATGGTTTTGGTAAAGAGGGTTTCTAACGGTAGTAGCATGCTGCCCCCCCGCCCTCTTCTTCCTCTTATTTTTTTTTCTTCTTTAGCTAATAAAAGCTGTCAGCTTGGGCAGCGTAGCAGAGCTCTGGCCACTGTTCTTCTCATGCAAAACCAGCTCCTTTTAAAAAGAAAGAGGGAGAAAATGATCAAGGAATATATGATGATGCAATTAATGCATGCCTACAGAGGACAGGCATGTAATTAAATTCCTATGAATAATTATTTGCTAAATTATGATATGCATAATAGCTATTTTAAAGGGTTACTCTCTTGCATTGACATCACTTCTCTGTCATCTATTTGCAACCACCTGTGCCACATCACATATGCTTCTGGAGGGTTACCTAAACTTCAGAAACACCTCTGCAGTAGCTGGCGTGGAAGGCAGGGAAATGTTACTGTTATGTTTTCAAGAGGTTGCTCGAGAGCAAGCAGGCAAATACCTCCCTGTTCAGCTGTGAAGCCTTGCTTTTGCTGCAAAAATAAACTTTATCTGTCCGGAGCGCCACTCTCCCGTGGCTGACTCATTCACTGGTAGAATCCGTGAGTGGGCGGGGCTTAAACTTTCCCCAGCAAAGTAAGTTCTTGACGCCCAGTCTGCGCCTCCCCTCTCTGCGCGGAAACTTACTGCACAAGTAGGGCGTGGGTAAAGGTGGACCTCTCCCCTCCCCGCTTTGCCCAGGCAAGGTGTCCTGGCAACGCCTCGCCTCCTCCGAACCCTGCAGCTCCTCTCCACTGGAGGCGTGGTTACTCTCCCCCGCCGAGGAGGAGCTGCTTTCCACAACCTTTGGGGGCTCTCTGTAATCCATCCGGCTTTTCCTCTCTCCCTCCTGCACTGATGGCAGTTCCCTGACAGTTACAAATTCAGATACAAATTGATGAGATTTTTCCTATGTATTTTTATATGTAAAGAGCACAGTTTATAGCAAAATAGCACAGTCCAGAAAACTGCTAATTGCACATCTGTGGGTCTGGCGTGCGATGTGATTTCCCCTCTTTCATCAGCATGGTACTATGTGACTTTCTCCGGCTGCTTTTCCCTCTTGCATTGCCTCATGCATCTCTGTCTGTCTATTGTTGACACATTGCCAACAATTCATTGTACCTAGAACCTGCTCTAGTGAAGAACCTCCATCGCCGAACAAGCCACTGCCACCCTCAAGCTTCTCAGACGGAGGCAGTGAGGCAAAAGCCAGATATTCGTCTGGCCTGTATTTCACAGATCAACTTACTGTTTCTTGCGTGGAACCGTTACTCTGCTTGTTGCTAAGCAGTACAACTGAAATTGCCCTCCGGGATAGGATAACCTGTATCTTGAACATTCTGTGGAAAGGCAGGACTGTTCTTCCTAATTTTCCCATTCCCAGGTCAGCAGGATGGGTTGTTGGCTCCGCCTCTTTGGTTGAAGGCAGGGCTCCCACCGTGCATATTTTCATCAGTTCCTGAGTGTTTTCATCAGTTCCCTTTGAGCACCTTTTAAACCCTTGACAAAGGGTTTAACAGGGGTTAGTGTTGCTGTCACAAGCCTGGTCGGTGCCCGGAAATTCCTGTTGGTAGTGGGAGGCACAATAGATTACTCTGAATGACAGCTCATAGAAAGACCCAACAGCTGCTAGTCTCCTTAGCTTGAGAACGCCTTGTTTTTCTGGGGTAGAGGCAGTAGTCTCTGTCTTCAAATGTGACAGTGACGCATAGAGCAGGGGACTTAAGCCTGTTCCCCAGCTCAGAACATTTAGGTTCTAGGTTTAGCTGGTGTAGGTTGCCTCAATTGCCACAGGAGAGCTATGTGCTCAGGCTAGCGCAAGCATGCACTAACTCGTGATTTGGATCTAATAGGATCTGCGCTGTGTCTAGCATGATACTCAAAACAGCGCTCTCTCTTGTGCTGAGGCCCCTATTATAAGATTTGAATAGGGTGTGTACATTGTTAAAAAGAGATTTGCTCATCTCTGGATTGTCAGTCTTGATTTTAATTATACTATACTTCTAATTTTGAAGATAAGTTTCCAAAGCTACCACAACATTTAAGTAGTATTGCCAGAGTTGGGAATGAAAGGGACCTCACACCAGTACTGTCTCTCTTTAAATTATTATCTGCATATATGGGAATGATCAAACAGCTCACTTCAGAGTTGCCACCAACATGCTAAATAGAAACCACCACCCTCTTTATAATCAAATGCAGTTAATAAAATATAATCGGATACATTTATAACCAGCAAGTGAAACCTTAGTTCTTCTGCAGGGTTGTTTAGTGTTTCTTTCATGTTACAGAAATGGTATCTTTCCATATTTTGTGTGCAAACAACACATAGGTATTTTAGTTTTTTGTGTTCTTCCCATGGGAAAGTAGGCCATTTACGTCTTTTTTGCTCTATAAGACTCACCTTTTTCCTCCTAAAAAGTAAGGGGAAATGTGTGTGCGCGTCTTATGGAGCGAATGCAGGCTGCACAGCTATCCCAGAAGCCAGAACAGCAAGAGGGATTGCTGCTTTCACTGTGCAGCGATCCCTCTTGCTGTTCTGGCTTCTGAGATTCAGAATATTTTTTTCTTGTTTTCCTCCTCCAAAAACTAGGTGCGTCTTGTGGTCTGGTGCGTCTTATAGAGCGAAAAATACGGTATACATCCATGGTGTACGTTATAGATTTAGGTTCAATACAGCTTGCAAAAGCTTGCTTGCAGATAGGCATCTCAGGCACAACTATTCTGAATCATAGAATCATAAAATTGTAGAGTTGGAAGGGATCCCGAGTGTCATCTAGTCCAACCCCCTGCAATTCAGGAATCTCAACACGTGTTGGTGACATCTCTGTTTCAGAATACATTTCTCAGCAGGGGTGTGAGATCTCGAATTCTACACCACCTTCAGGCTTCACAACAAGATAAAAAGGAGCCAGGAACCAGAGTGATGTGTATATTTTCTTGATTGCTTATTTACTTGTGCCTTAAGAAAGTGTTATGAAAAAGCACCATTAAAAGCTGCCATAATACAATAACAAGGCACAGAAATGGACAGATGCTGCAACTGAAAGACAATTGATGGTTTTTGTCTTTTTTTACTTTGCCTTGCAAATATTTGGCTAAACCCTGAAGAAGAATTGTTAGGTATATGGTTTTACTGTTACATTGTTTTTTTGTTTTAGAAAGAGTACTCTGCTACGGCCTCTACAAGTATAACACTGGCTCCTTGTTAACCAATCTAATTTATTAATTGTGATGTTTAATGCTGTTCTTGGTTAGGGTGCTTTTGAAACATTTGTATTGAGTTTCATTATATTGATTTGTCTTGCAAGCTGGCTTGAATGCCCTTTGTAAACAGAAAGGCAGAATAGAAATATTTTTATAAATATATACATAAATCTGGAGCCTGCTTTGGATACTTGTATTCCCTCCTCGTCCCTCCACTCACTTTCCTTCTCTCTTCTTCTGTAACCACAATTAAGCAGTTTATTGGCAGATGGTTTCAGATACTCTTTAAAATGTTTTCTTACCAAAAATGTGGTTGAAAACCTCCAAGTATACTTTCCGTTGAAGAGCTTAGCACAGAAAGAAATGTATGCCATAGCCCTTCTAGGATAGTGCCACTTCCATAGTTACAAACAGTGTTCCCAAATTTTGGCCACAATTTTCTTTCTGTAAATAAAAGTGTCTGGGGCAAGATAGATCCCACAAAATCTATTGATTTTGGGAATTACGGTATTTTCTTGTCCCAATCAATTTTAACCTCTAAGGAGTCTCACATAGTTTATCATGCAAAAACTGATCAAGGGAACAGGTTATATATAGTTTTGTCTTCTCCTGACATAACTCACATAGTTTTGTTTGTGACAGTCTTGCGCTCCAAGGTACATTGGAATTTGGCTTGAGGTAACAAAATCCTCCACAAAATCATCTCTGTCAGTTTTTAAGTTTTTGTCAGTGAAGGTTAGGAAGCCATTACCTGCAGTAACATTGGTGCTGAAAGAGGATTTTTACCAGGAAGGAGCTTTCCATTCTTCAGGCTAGGATCCTGTTTGTTAGTAGCTTTTAGCAGGAAGTCATTGCATTATGTGATATCCACATTGCCATAATACAGTGAAGATTTTAAGAAGTACAGCGGTACCTTGGTTCTCGAACAGCTTAGTTGACAAACAAATTGGTTTCCGAATGCCAAAAACCCAGAAGTAAGTGTTCCGGTTTTCGAATGTCTTTCGGAAGCCGAACATCCGCTGCAGCTTCTGCTTGAGTGCAGCCAATTGGAAGCCATGCCTTGGTTTTTGAACGTTTCAGGAGTTGAACAGACTTCCAGAACAGATTAAATTCGAGAACCGAGGTATCACTTTATCTTTTCTGTGGCCTAATACTGAAATTTCAGAAAGTATTTTCATGCCACAGGAGACTGGGAGAGAGGGCTTGCATGAATCATTGACACTTGATCAGCTTATCAAAGTATACTAGAAATAGGTCAGATATTTTTCAATGTTAACAATATTAGTTTTATGCTGTACTGCCATCCACATGTGCCATAATCAATTTCCTTATGACAGTTACCTATGTAAATACTGAAAGTGTTAAATGTATAAATTTAAAAAGTACCCCTCTTGACAAAAAGCTGTATGACAAATTGCATGAGGACTGCTTTCTATCAATGTTTGATTTAAATATTAAACATTAAAATATTAATTGAGAGGAATTTTGGGCTCTTACAAAAAACCAATACCTCCAGCGCTGTAGCTATATAAAGACAGTGAAACCAAAACCTGAGGATAAATCATATTCTCAGATGTACAAAATTAAGTCCTGTTTTCTATCAAAATTAAACTGACAACAGTGTTTTTCTGCATCTGTTCTGCCCACATTAGAAGCCAACGTCATTCTCTGGATATGTCCCGAGGCTGAAGCTTCTTTATAATATATGAACATTTTGATTCCCCTCACCCTCAAATAATGGCAAGCTGGGTATGGTGTCCAGCTGTGCATCTGCTTATGTATTGTGTTTGCAGATTCCCTGTTCTTTTTAAAATACAGTATGTGGCAAACTGTTGTCATACAGATTCTATGATTAATGCTTATTTGTGAAGCCTTGTGTAAATACCTTAGAACTGAGTCAGACAATGCACAGTTATACAGAGTGTTTTGTGAATACTGAAAAGACACATTCCAAGAGACTTTTTCCCCTGCATACTGAGAACAGCTTCATATCTACCATGAACAAATAATTTCGCATTTTGCAAACTATATTGCCTTTGTTTTTAGAATTTGAGATTATTGTGAGTCCACTGAATGGGATGAACATTTGTAAGAGCCTGTGAAAAAGTGTTTTTTTTTTAAGTATTTATTAAAACTCTACCTTGCATAGGGCTTGCATTTTTATACTGTACTTTTACATTTCTTCCATGCTTTTTACCATAGCTAAAATGCTGAGGTTGGGATTTTTACATTATCAAATCTTGAAGTTTTAATGATTTGCTGAACCTTATTACCTTTTTCCCGTTTAAGGTGCAGCTGCTGTATGAACTAGCAGATATAATGAACAAAGTCTGGAATAAGATTCAGAAGAAGGGTATTTTGCACCACCCTCCAGCTTATACAGAATCCACTTCAGGACCTGCACCTCCAGGCTCCCCCGTAAAAAGTAGTGTTGGGACAGCTCCACCAGATACCAGCACATGTAGCCCATCTGCTGACATTGGGACAACTACAGAGGTAATTAAAAATTATATTGGCATGCTATGGTAATTGGCTAAGAGTCTGAGCAAGTGACCAAATAGGAATCAATAAGATAAAAGATGTAAATAAATGAACATGGATAAATATTCATTGAGGTTTAATGAATCATGCTCAACATCAAACCTTCACAAGACAGAAAGAAGTGATACAAATAAGAACATTATGAATGCGTTCATGGTTTATTGTCACGTAAATGAGCTGCAGTGAGCCTTAGGCTTGTCCTTCTCCACCCCCTCACTATCCAGGTGCAGCAGTGAGGAGGAGATTGGAAGCTGTTGCTTCTGCCTTTGATTAAGCACAGTTCTCCACTTGGAATCATGAGGTCACTGGATTGGTCACGAGGCAAGAGAAGAAGCTCTTTGGGAATGTGGGCAGCTCCCAATCAGCTTTTTGCTCCTGCCTGAATGAAGCAGCCACATCACTCTGGCTCCCACTGTCTTGTGGAGCATACTTTTAGTTTGCACTTTCTGGATAGAGTTGCAAATTATATTGACTATCATTCAGAAAGATGAAGAGCCATCTTGTGCTGCTGCAGATAGAATGCCATTCCCTGTCTCTTTTAGGTGGATCTATATATAACCATCTCACTCGTTTTCATATTAGCTCAATCAAGTCTGGTCTAACTATCCTACTTAAGCCAATGGCAAAACCTATATGTGATTTGTAAGCTTTGCCCACGGGGGAAACAAAGCAAAATTCTAAAGGAATGCCTGTCCGATAATGATTTTCCTTTTCCTTTTCCTTTTCCTTTTCCTTTTCCTTTTCCTTTTCCTTTTCCTTTTCCTTTTCCTTTTCCTTTTCCTTTTCCTTTTCCTTTTCCTTTTCCTTTTCTTCTCCTTCCTTCCTTCCATCCTTCCTTCCTTCCTTGAAACACTTTTGGCCCTGGTTGGGGGATCTGTGGCCCTCCTAGATGTTGTTGAACTCCAGTTCCCCTCATTTCTGACCCGCAGGATTGATGAGAGTTGGAGTTCAACAACATCTGGAGGGCCATAGGTTCAGCAAAACTGCTTTAGGCAATTTCTACTTTAAGCAAAAAAACCCACCCAACAACCTAGATTTTTATTGTATTTTGGTAGTTATCCATTATACTTCGTTACTCATAAATTACCTCATTTTAGCTTCAGCTAGCTTTCTTCTAACATCAGATCTGACTCAATAGGTTTCCATGAGCACCTAGCCAATTGCTCTGCAAATTGATAGTAAAAATATACTATGTTTTGTAATGATTTGTTTAAGTAGGCCATATTGGCAAGCTATGTTTCAGTCTCTCTCATGGCATTCTAATTCCAGGGTGCTTCAGCATGTAGTAGCTTTGTTTAAAAAGGGAGCAAGAAATAAACTTCCCCCTGCTTCCTTAGAGAAGCGTTTTCCTAGTTACATTAGAACAAATATATTAGTTGATAGCTGATGGGAAAACCAAGCACAGGATAAGGTCTTTCTTGACTCTGCCAAAAGTTCCTTTTGGATTATCTTTTGGTACGGACCAGGATTTACTTTCAAAGGATTCTCTTGGTGGAGAATAGTGCTAGGGACACCAGTAGATTCTGCCCCCTTGAAGAGGCTGTGATGGTGCTTGACTTGGACTGTACCACCTACCTTGTTTATAGCACCTGCATTGTTCTTAGGCTGGGGAGGCAGCAAGAGCAACAACAGCAGATGTTCAGAATTTGATTGCAGAAATTATTAAAGAAAAGGAGTCCAAGAGAAAATAGGTTAGATTTAGAGACCATAAATCTCTGAATCAGGAATCATCTGAGATCTGCATATAGCTTCTCAGATATTGTTAACTTCTTTTACTCTGTATTATGAACAATAATAGTATAGTAAACTCATTAAGTTTAAAAGAGTTTGTTTCATCAGGGTTTATAATATTTTAGCTATGTTTCAATTACTGGAACATGGTACGGTGTAACATTTCCTGGATATATTTAGATTATTGTTGGAAGGGGGACTGCTCTGAAATTTGTTACTGTTTTGTTTATACATCCAGTACAATTTATGTTTAAAGCCTTGAACGTTGTCAAATAAAAATACGCTTGCATCCTTTGTATGAATTTTTGACTTCAGACATTTCACAGTTAAAGCATACTACTTCTCTTTGGGACCAGAATGATTATTTTGAAATGTTTCACCCCTCAAAGTTCTTTCAAGTATACAAGTCTTTCCATAAATGAACTTGGGGGGGGGGTTGGGGTGGTATGACCCACTCCAACAATTGTTTGTATTAAATAGCATATGAAGTATTTATTTATACTATCCATAGATGATTTATACATTTAAGCTGTGAGTAATTCTTTTCATGCTGACAGGTTGATAGGGAGTGCTGCTCTCTTATGTGTGCAAAGCTATCAGGATTCCTGACTTTCAAACTGGGTGGTGGCTAAGATGGAAACATGAGTGAGAGGCTTAAGCACCAGAGCTTAGAAACAGTTAATCATTTTTACCACCCCTGTATTGGAGCGAAGGTAGTATAGAGTACAACAGGCCACTTGTTACTGTTTACTTAAGTACAAACAGTTGAGGAAGTGTTTAGTCCTTGGGGAAGCTGTATGATTGAACAGAAACACAGAAGTTATTTTGATAAGGCAGAGCAGTAATTTGCCCAAAACTCTGATCATCCCTGAGCTTTAATGCGGGCCAAGGATGAAGGTCCTATATGTTTGGTTCCTCCAGATGAATAAAGATAAATTCTCCTAGAAAAATAAACTCACTATTTTGGGTCAATTTGCAAGAACTGGCAAAAGAATTAAACTGTGTACTTTAGGGCTTGGCATGAGGAGGGGTGGGAAAATAGTTCAGCCTTCTAGATTCTGGCATTTTTATGGATTTGGATGCAAAGTGGAAAATTAAGGCATAGATTTACTTAAATATGCATGTGAGGGATTAGGAATTCGAAATAAAGTGGAATGAGAAATAAAAATGTTTCTTGTCATTATTCCTAACATTTTGATTGGAACCTAATATTTCAAAAATAAAAAATGAAATTTATTTTTTAAAATAGTATTAGAATTTATAGCAAGAAATTATTCCCCAGTCTGTCCAAAAGTGTCTAGACAGCTTTCAATTTCATGTTTGGAAGAGCTAGTTTGGCACCCATCATGGGACCCATTGTTATGAAGGCCTCCAAAAACACAAACTGCATGCAAAGCTGTTTGTGTGAAACATGATTTTAGACAGTTCTAATCAGGACATTAAAATCATTCTCTGTGCAGTTTGTCTTGTGTTGTCTTAATTGCACAACCAGTTTTCTATGCAGTTTACATTCTCAGCTAAAGTCACACCAGCAGTTGCTCATTTCTTCCCGCAACTTGGATTAAGCCATAAAATGGGAGATGTTTTGAGCAATCATCTTTGAGCATTTTTTCCTTTTCTTATATTTGACAAGGAATGAGAAAAACATTGAACAATTTACATTTCTGTATACTTCAGAAGCAAGGGCATGATGACCCATGCATCTGTGATAGATTTTCTGTAATGTTTGGTTCATACAATGAGATATTATGTGATATTTTCATGCCGTTATTACCTAAGAAGTGTTGTCGGCTCAGATAACATTTGTAGTGTACTTCTGAGAATTTGCTAGGTTTGCTATTGTATTCACTGGAACACAGATTTGAGTCCTTGAAAGTTAAACATGTGGTAGATAATTACATACTCATTCCTTCTGTGGAGAATCATTGAATATTTCTGAAATGCTTAATTTATGTTAGGCTCCATGGATTTAATTAATGCTACCACAGGTGAAGTTATGCCCTAATTAATAACCAGTTGATTATCTGTGGAGAATGATTGAATTTCTCATATATTCAGAATATATTCTGAAGCCTTTTCCCACACTCGGTTTTTTTTCTTCAAACATTGCAGAGATATCTGTAACTTCCAACTGCTAAACACAAAACAGATTTCTCTGGAAGGAAGTCCTACATCTCAGATTAAAGTCTGAAACAGCTGAATGCAAAAGGTTTTTAAAAATCCAATTTATAAATATCAAATATTGCCATGACCTTGTTATTTTCTTCTTTCTATAACTTTTTGTTTACTATTGTTAGGATAGATCTTTTGTCATGAAAATGAATCATTTTTGCAATTAGGTCAGTAAAAAAATCATATATATGTGATGAGGGTAGGAGCCTCCTCAGCTGCTGCCATATACATATATAGACTATAAACTATAGTTTGGCAGATCTAACTCTGAAAATGATCAACAAAGAAGTTCTGCAATGCTACTGCTTTCAAGCACATGGAAAACTATTCTTTTATTAAAATTAAACCACTTGGGAGCAGCAAACCTATCCAGAGAACATCAAAACTGACTTGAACTTCACTTTTGGACCAACAGAGAACACGTTTTCATGTTTTAAACAAGTAATACTTTGACTCCTAATAAGATACATTTGTTTACTTCTGTTATGGTAAATCCATACATTCCTCTTGCAGAAGGTTGATTCTGACTCTTCGTCGCTTTTAATTTTTAGTGTTCGTCCCAAGTTATTTGTCTGTTACATGCTTTTGTGCCTGACCAAGTCAAATGCATTGTAACTGGTTTTCAAAAGTTTATATGAAATTTAGATGAATTTTTTGAGGAAAAACTTGATGCAAGAAGGTGAAAATATAATGATGGATGTAGGTTGTTTAGCTACAAAAGAGTGGTGGGAAGGAGGGGGGGGCTTGTTAAGTAGGGACGTCCAACTCCCAAGAGACTGCGATCTACTCCCGGGGGGGGGGGAAGGGGAAGGGATTTCAGAGTTGTTGAGCTATTTTTAGAGGAGCAGGTCTAAGCTGTTGAGCTTTTTTTAGGGGGGAGCTTCCCAAAGTTGGGTACCTTTTTTTAAACAATAAGTGTGCAGAATTAAAATAAATTGCTCACCTACAATACAGCCGCTAACAGATGGATGCAGCGTTACAGCAGACAACAAAGGATTGCTCACTAAATGACCATTTGGACACCCCTGCACTATATCTTGAATTGGGCTCAGTAGCATGTAGGCAGCCAGTACCAACTCTTCAGAAGTAGTATTATATTGTTCTGGACAACTGAACCTGACAATATTCTAGCAGTTGCATTCAAGGGCATCAAGGGCAGCTCAGTTTAGAGTGCATTATAGTAATCTTGCCAGTAGGTCACCAATGCATGGGTTACTGTGGCCTGAATTTCTCCATCTAGGAATGGCACTAGCTGATGAACCAGAATAGGCACTCCATGACACTGACACTACTTCAAACTCCGTTGAAAAAATTGGATCAGGGGAGTACCCTGAAGTTAAGTACCTGTTGCCTCAAAAGGAATACAACCCCATCCAAAAGAGGCCATTTACTCAATTATTAGACCTGAGAACCATCAACTCACAACACCTTTGCCTTGTTGGGATTCAACTTCAGTGTCTTGTGTCTTCATCCAGCCCATTACCACCTTCAGGCATACTCAGCCAAAATCCCACTCTTTTCTGCCTCTGCATTGTAATTCTGTTGAATCTTCCATGGTCTTTTTTGTATCTAGGGAGCAGGAGAAAGAGATATAAACACAACAAAAAGATCATACAGAAAAGCATATTACAAATGTATTTTATATAGATTGGATCTGAATATGATACATTTATGTTAGGTTTCTACTAATGTTTTGGGGTTTGGGTTTTTTGGCAGGGTGAATCTCTACAAGGTGGCGATGATTCTCCGTTCTCAGATTCTGTTACCTTAGAACAAACAACAAGCAATATTGGCGTATCAAGTGGACGTGTTAGCTTATGGATGCAGTGGATGTTGCCAAAACTCACTGTCAAGTTATTTGCACCAGATCCAGAAAGTAAAGGAACAGGTATTGCCTACAGAATTTATAAAACAAAACTAGTAATTTGAAGTTACCTGGCAGTTTTGTTCCAACAAGTTTTCTAGTATTAACAGAGATGGCATTTGGGAGTCCTAAATCTATAGTCTTCAGACTTATTTATTTGAATATTTAAGTCAAACTCAACAGTGAAAGCTCAGGGTACGTTGCAGTTAAAATGACAAAACAAATATAGAATCCCATCCACCTAAATAATAAGATAAGCCCAGAAAGATTAAAATCTTAACTTGCTACTCTCCAACCCCAGTGCATCTGTGACTAACTTCTTTTTTCCAGCCAGTGCATCCAACCTTTGCAACAGATTACTATTTGGCAAATGCTGCTTTTTTATGGCTGCTTGGAGATTGCTTATATATTTGGGGTTGGATCCAGAATTGCCCTCCTACAAATGGAAGGGCTCCTTGTGTTCACAGAAAGATCTGAGATCAATCAGGGACTCCTATCAGAATAAGGACTTTTAAGATTCCACTTTTCCATTACAGCTCCCCTACCCCCAGTGTCACCTCCCATAATGTTCCACTGAATTCCATAACTACCTGGAGTAGTTTTTCAGAGGACAGAAGGCACTGCAGAGAGAAGGAGGCCTCAAAGTATGGTCTCAGTTGTTTCTTGACAAGCAGGGCTTGTATTTGATGCCCTTCAAACAAGGTACCAAATGCAAGCTCCCCTCGTGTCGGTCTCACTCAGGAACTCCAGAGTGCAGTCTATCCCTGGCAAAAGCTTATCAGCACTGGCTGCAACCCCTGCATGGATCAGCTGCACTTTGGAGTTCCCAGTTGAGAGCCCCCAAATACAACTGATCCTTCTAAATGCAGGGTGTGCAGTCAAGCGCCAAGCAGCCGGAATTAGCTGCAGAGCTATTCCTTTGCAATCCAACTTGCCACCTTTTATGGAATAACTGCAATAGCTGTATAGGAAGATTTCATTTTTGGGGTAGAGAACTTCGAATAAAATGTGGTCGATGCAAATATAAAATGACAACTTCTTAAGGGTTCAAACTCATGGCTTATTTTCATTGGATATTTATTTATACTGCAGAAATATGTGTTGTTGGTGAATTAGAAGACCTCAGTGCCTCAGTAGATGTACAAGATGTCTACACTAAAGTCAAATGTAAAATAGAAAGCTTCAATATTGATCACTACAGAAACAGGTAGCAACCACACCTTATGTGCATTATTATTATTATTATTATTATTATTATTATTATTATTTGTTAGTGCTCATGTAGAAACATTTTACTCTTCTTTTTTATTGGGGTGGCTAACCCATTTCAGGCATTGACTCATGATCAACATTTCAGGGGCTGCGGCTGAAGTGTGAAAGTGGGTGTGAGGATAACTGCAGCTCTGCGTTGAGCATTAGAGGTGTCAAGGGGTTCCTTCTACCACTTAGAAAGCTGAGAATGAGATTAACTCGTTCTTTTTGCCAGCAGCTCCTCCCTCTGCTGAACCTCCGTTTCATTTCCTGCATTGCCTGGAATAGTACCCACTTGCTCCTTTCCAGTGCATACTTCTCTTTTTTTAACCTCATTGTCACTATCCAACAGCACATTCCACTAGAGCAGCCAACATCCTCACCTGCCTTTTCTACCATACATCTCTGGGAGATGATTGCTGTAGTAGACCATACACGGCCACCTATCAGAGGTTAGCTGGGGTATATCTCACAGAGGCACCTCCCATGCTCATCTTAGAATACAGTGTTGGGAACTTACCAGGAACATTATTCCGAGCTGAGTCCCTTGGTGGTGTCCAGGGCCACACTCTGCTAGGTGGTTGCGACTAATCACATATAGATGCTACTCTTCTCTTAACTGGGTCTCCGCACTCCCTCCCCCTTCCTTACAGAGTCTGTGTTCTGGGGTGTTGTTTCTTTCATTCTCGTTCCCTTTATTGTACATTATGCTCAGCATTGGCATGAAACACAACCGAGGTTCAGCAGAGGCAGAGGCTGTCAGCAATGGTGATTTCCTGAAAAGTTAAGAGGAATTACAACTCACTTAGATGCAGTAAGCTTCCATCTTCCCATTCTCAAAGCTTCCAAAGGTCTTTCCCATCAGCTATTCTACACAATTTTAAATAAAATATTTTTATCACTCCATTACTCATCCAGCAAATAAAATAATAATTAATGGAAAATTTTTAGATGGGGAGGCATGGGGTGCCCCACAAAAAGCCTATTGGCATCATGGCATCATAGCATTGTGTGTGTGTGTGTGTGTAAATAGAAATCTCTAATATTTTTAATGTGCTTTTTGAAATTACACATTTTGGCAGTCCACAAAAACAGATTGGATTCTCAAATATGGCCAGTGGGCTGCTGATTAGTCACCTCTGTCTTTAGTGGTAGTAATAATAATACAAATAAAAAAGAGATGATTTGAAGTGATATTGCTTTGCCGCAATTTGCACATGGAAGAAAGCAGCATTAGTTGTAATAAGAAGAATATACTCAGTGTGACAAAGAACATGCCTCTGCTAATATCTGTAGGTTTGATACAAATATTTACCTTCATAGTCTCTGGAGAGCAATATGTAGTCTTATGGTACAAACTGAAGATTATTTAAGGTTACCTTTCTAATCATTTTATCATGGTGGTTAGCTTAAGACACGAAGCTGGATTTCATAACTATGAAACCAGAAGCTGATGTTTTGTATTTCACATTAATTATATTTCTGGAATTCTTGTGTTTATGACAGTACTTGTGTGAAATTTTGCAGCTATAACAAGCAGCCTGTGGAATTAGGAAATATCTGTGCACCGAAACCTTACAATGATCTAGTGAAAAAAGGCTTGCAATCTGACAGTATACAATTTTCTTAGTTTTTTCTTCTTATTCTTCCAATAGTGTAACTTTTTTTAAAAAAACAACCCACATGTATTAAAGTAATTAATTCAGCATGTTTTTCATATATCTATCCAAATTATTAAAATACTCTTTCTGTCTACAGATTTAGTGCAAATGCTGAGGGGTTTCAGTTGGCTAAATTACATATTAAAAATACTAGTATTCTTTTCTTGATGCTAATCTTCCAATGTAAAATGGCTTAACATGGGTGGGTTTGTACAGTTTGGTTTGCAAATCAGAATGACTACTATATATATTTTTTAAAGTATTCAGAATATAGTTTCATGTAGTTTAAATGTATAGATTCTGACCAGCTGCAGAGAACAGATAAGGTGAATGTTCTGTTTTCCAGACCAGGAGAAGGTTGGCAGTCTGGACTTTTTGAAGGCATATTCCTACAATGCAAAGAAAAACTTGTGGTGAGATTTTTGTAGCAGAATAAGATATTTAACCAAATAACTACCCTAAAATCTAAACTTTTTTTTCTCATGCAGAAGGGTGAAGGACTGCAAGAATTATGGTATAAACCACCAATAGCTTTTAAAAAGTCAATTTGTTCTTGTGGAAAAGGAGAAAATGCAATTTCCAACTTTTAAAAACCCCATTAGTTCTTGCACTCCATCTCTTCCCATTCTAATAAAGCTTCTGTTCCCTTTTTATAATTAATTGCAAATCAAATTACACTTAGTCATTACCTAGGGAGAGTCCTGCTCTACTTTAATTCCTGATAATTTTTTATTCTCCTGCCAAATAATTAGACTGTGGCAAGTTTCAAGTTTATGATTTCCTTCTTTTGATTGAATTGAATTGTGATTTTTGAGGTGAAGGACTTGCAAAGCCTGCAATGGATATTGGCCGAATTCAGCTTAGTTTTAAAATATATGATTTCCCCCCCTTATGGCTTTATATTTGTTTTTTGCTTTTTTGCCTGCATCACCTCAAGCTTTGGGGAAGACTCTTGGTCTCTGGGGAAATGTGGAGGTGTCTTCCTTTCCTGTACTGACAAGCTGAACAGACGTACATTGTTGGTTCGACCCGTCAGCAAGCAGGACCCTTTCAGTAACTTCTCTGGCTTCTTTCCCTCTGTAAGAAATCAATGCAATATGTATATTACAGAACTTCCATTAACAAACAGTGGTTTAGAATGATGAACAGCTACTCATGCAAAAGCTTATTTATCAAGCTGGTGTTTTTATTTTGTTCTAAAATAGCCTCTCTCCCCCAGTAATGTTCTGGCAACAAGTGTGGTCTGTCTACACAGTTGGGAAAAAGGATGGCTGCAGAGCAAAGGAAGACTATTCACTTGAGCATCTTTGTATGTTACAAATGTGACCCTAAAGGAGAGGTCACCTTGATGTTTTACGCTATCATGCATAGGTTCTGGATAACTCCTGAAATATTTGAGTCCATTGATTTTGGTGGCTCTGCTCTGAGCATGGCTTAAGCAAACATATTACTAAAATTCAAAGCTGCAGATAATTGGTTTTATTAGGCCCAGCTAAAATGCCACAAAGTAGTGATGAGGCTTTAAAGTTGTCCAGAACTCTTCTTCAGACACTGTGGATTAAGCAGCCAAAAAAAAGTGATGTGGGTGGAGAGAACTACTCTCAGCTTTAAAGATACATAGACTACCAAATTGTTGTGACTTTGGATACCAACAATTGGTCTGGGGGAAATGGGTTATTCTACTGTGGCCAGTGCTTTTTCCCTTAAAAAATAAAAATAAAATGCGTACTCTCATTTCGACTCAAGAAAATCACCATTTTATAGTTCAAATCTGGAAAAGTAAATACAGTAAATGGACAAAAGTACAAAGATTCACAAAATGTTTAGGGGTATGCGTACTCCTGTGTCCCCCCCAGAAACAAAACACTGACTGTGGCTTTAGGGGTTTTTCCCCTAACGGACCAGTTCATCTACGTACGCCACGTAGATTTTTACAAAGGGTCCAGATTTCAGACATCCACATATGCATTATTTATATTTGTATATTTAAGATGTGACTCTTAAGATGTTCCATTTATTGGGAGTAAATCTCATGTTACTTTTCAGTGAGAAATTTCAACTTGGTGTCAACCTGTGGTGTGTGATCACACCTTCCTCTCCTGTGGCAGAAAAAAAAAATTTGACTATTTGATTATGGCGTCTCCCTGACCACCTAACTGAAAATGTACTTATCATTCAACAGATCAAATAGCCAGGGAGACACTGCATTCAGATAAACACAGTACAGTCTGGTCCCCTTGTTACTTTTTCAAGGGCTCTTGGTGAGAAAGAGCCTGAGATTTTAACTAACTTGAGATCCCCCCCCCCCCATGGAGAGTAATGAATGAACAGACCCAGCATCAGTTAAGAAACCCAGCAAGGGAGGTTATTATTATTATTATTACTATTATTAGTTAGTGGAAGTTCTGTTCTCCATGATTATTTTCTGTCAAGAACATGTACATGCAAAATTACTGTTGCTACTTATCCAAGTTACTTCATTCTAACACAAATGAAGCTAATTTACTAATTCTTTATCATTTTTTAAAAAATAATTGCATAAATGTAACTAATCAAGTGTATCTGAATGACATTGTTTGAAAATGTATAAAGAGCCATTTGTGCTGTTAGCTAAATTGGGCTGAGATACATGTGTCTTAGTAGAACATTAAAAGAATATGTACAAATTCATTGAACGTACAGGAACATTATTGTATTTGCAAAGCTCCTGTTTAAACAAGGATTTCCCCATTGATTTCACACAAAGGGTTGCACATTCTCATTTCCATTGTATGAATGGAAATTCCACTGTTATTGAAATGAATGGGGTTCCTGCAGAAATTTGGATTAGACCTCATAGAGTCAATTCGTTGACTATTCTACTATTGGCTTTGGTGGGATTTTGGTTGTGTTGGGGTCCAGTGTGTAAGCACGGAAAGTCAAATTTCCCACCATTGCCATTTCCAGTAAGATTAGCACTACTCTGTTTTGCACCAAAATAGATGTATTTTTCACATTTGTCTTTTCAGACTAGTAGGAACATAATAGATAGATATTAGGTCAAATCTTCATTCAGAAGGTCTGGCTCAGACAAAATGCTATGACAGTGACTTGTAGTGAGTTCTGCCTCCTTCTTTGTGTGCAAAGGGGAAATCAAAGCTTCCATTCTTGGTTTTGAATACATCCATACTTCCAAGTCCAGTTTATTTTAACTGTGGCTTGTTGGCAAATCAAGATTAAACCATAGTTTTCAGAGTTTGGATGTAATAGAAAACAGCTGTATATTAAGAACTAAAAGGGGAAACTTTCATTCTGCTCTTGCACACAAATGAGGTCAATGAGGCATGTGAGCCTGAAGCTTGCTATAGTTCATTGCATCTGAACAGAAAGATGTCAAAGTCAGCATACCCTGATCTGAAACAAATGCATTTTAAAATATCAATTGTATGTATATTTGTATTTGAATCAGTTCTAAGAGTAGCCATGGCAGTTAATATGTACTACATATTCACAGAAACCTTTTCATCTGATGTTCAGGGAAGTGTATAGCTGAAAATAAATAAAAAATGAAAGGGTTGATCGACAAAGTTCTCATAATTTTTACACAGTGCAAATGGATTACTTATTTCTCACAATTTCTGTTTTCTGATACAGGCAACTGCAAAACTTTTGGATGGTTCTCATCAGCAACATGGATTTCTGTCACTGACTTACACAAAGGCAGTTACAAAAAATGTCCGTCACAAATTGATTTCAAGAAATGAACAAAGAACTTTGCATAAATTATCTGAAAGTTTCACTGATGGTTCTCCTCATTTCCTTCATGAGATTCTTCTCTCGGCTCAGGCATTTGATGTTGTCCTCTGTTTTCCTTTTCTCAATGCAATTGCAAGTATATTTCAGGCAAAACTGCCAAGAAGCCAAAAAGAGAAAAGAAAATCGCCAGGCCAACCTATGAGGACTCATATTCTCACATCTCGGAACTTGCCGCTTATTTATATCAATACTGGGGTAATCAGAATCTTTTCCCCCAAAATGGAGGAATTGCAGCACAATATTGAAGGTACTATATTCTCCACCTTATATTAATACAATAAAAATATTTTTCTTGGATACTGTTGTTCATGAAAATGCTGTCTCCACTATATATCTATGAAGGGTCCTCATTGGCTTGTTCTCCAGTTTTACTGATTTGCAAATTTTAGAGAAAATCCTTTAGGGAAAAAAAAAGCCTTGCCTGCCTTTCCGGTCATAGAATACACGTCAGCTCAGGGTAGCTACCTCAGCAGTGACCTCTCCAGGTTTCCTCTAATTAACCACTTAATTAAGGGAAACACTTGTGGCAAATGACTACTGTGCTTTTGTTATATGTGTATATTTTTGGCCTTTCGTTCAGTGCTCAGCTCTACTGTGTCAAATCAGTGGTTGAAGTGGATTCATACACTGTCTATATCTAGTATGCTTAATTAAATCTAAAGTTTTGACATAATAATGGGCAGTAAACCTCAATTTGCCCTCTGTATTCTACATAACATACGAGTTTCAGGCATGCATGAAGATACAAGCAGTTGTTAAAGAATGTACAGTGGAACTTCGGTTTTCAAGCGTCTCAGAAGCCGAACGTTTCGGAACCTGAATGCCGAAAACCCAGAAGTAATTGCTTCCGTTTTCGAACACGGAAACGGCTTCTGAGGCGCGTTTCTCAATTTTCACCATTGAAATTGCCGACAGACGTTTGCGCCTCAGCTGTCGAATGTTTTGGAAGTTGAATGGTCTTCCGGAACAGATTACGTTTGACAGCCAAGGTTCCACTGTACAATTGCTTTCTAGAGTGCTCAACTATCCCTCCCCTTCCCAGGGATATGTCTTGATTGCTCCAGGAAGTTTTTTATTGTCAGAGATTGAAGTGGGAGAAGAAAGCTAGTTAGATGGCTTCGTTTCAAATTCGCTCAGTCATGGCCATTGAAAAGTAACAGGAAGGCACCCCATCCCACTTTATACCATTTTGAGTTCTGCCCACTTCTCATTATTTTACCTGGCAGCCACCTGCCTTTTCACTTCCTGTCTCGATGGAACACGTTGAAAGACAGCAAACAAGCATTCTAGTAGGAAACTTGTGGCCCTCCAGAAGTTGCTAGACTCCAATTTCAGCACAGCCAGTAGTCAGTAATAGATAGGATCTGTTGTCCCTCGTCTTCTGGACGTCCAAAGACGTCTCCCCCTTGCCAGCTCTATTACCTACAGAGAATATAGGTAACCCCGTTTCTGTTAGGGACCTAGAAGACTAGCTTGTTTTCTCCATCTTCTTCCAAGGATTTGCTTAGTCTTCTGTGTGGGTAAAATTGTTTTCTGCTAAGTAATTAATAATTGGTGCTTTTTGGACAAATCAATTAATTGCCTTTTGATCTAGAGTAGTTTCCCGTGATCTTCAAAGTGGCTTCACACAGAGCAAAAGATCTTAAATGGAAATTTCATTTGAAATTTCCCAAAAAGGAAATCATGTCAGACTCATTTGTTAAATGTGACAAATGTGCTAATGCCTATTTTGTGGTGGGAGGCAGACAAATAGACAGATGTCCACTTCATTGATACACAGTGATGTTCAAAATTCATATAGATTTGCTTTGTGCTCCTACTGTCAAAGCCCAAATTAGTCAGTTTGCCTATTGTTGGGCTACATACTACAGGAAGATTTTTATTTTTTTAAATGCTGTTCATAGGATTATCATTCTGCACATACTTCTTCACAAAAGCTGTAGCAATGTTAGTTCATTTGGGTGTTGCTGAATGATACTTTATTTGATCATCAGTTAAAGCATGCATGAAATATGATGCTTAGAGCTACATTTATTTAACAGACTTACTTTGAAAGTCTACAGATGAATTAGAGGGAGCCCCAAGAGTCAAATCAGCACCACTAAGAAGCTAAGTTTGATGATTTAGAAGTTGTGTAAAGTTGATAGCATAAATGTCCTGTAGTTTAAAAAGATAAATGTTCTTGAGGTTAGCTTAGACATCTACCAAAGTATTTGTAACGGGGGAAAAACTGAGTATCTATTTAGCCTGATTAAAATACAAATGCTTTGTCCACTTAACTTCCCATATAACCATGGCCTCCCAACCCTATTTTCCCAAATAGTTTATTATACCTTATCTTCAGTGCAGTTCCTTAATTATTTTTGATGTATTTCATAAGTATTTGATAGCATTGCCTGACACACCCACACCCCTGCCTTGGTTTATTCATTAGCTGTGTGTCCAGATTGTTAATCATAGCCTCAGTATGACTGCCTGATTCATCCTGGACGCATTTCAGTGGTGTTGCAGAAGCCAGCTTTTATATACACAACACACATACACATGAGTCTTCTGAGCTGCATGTGAAGTTTGCTTGTTCTTTCCACATCAAGCAACGTGTTATTTAGTAAAGTACTTAGCACTCACCACACTCTTAGCATCTGTAGCTGAAAGCTTAGCTTTCAAAACAAGTTGTCTGGGATATCTCACTGGGTGGCCACAGATGGGGAAAGGGGATTGAAAGCTTACGTACATCCTCAAAGCATAGGCTTGTGGAGATCACTAGGCCCAACTGCATGTATATATATCGGATGTCACTGTCAGCTTCTAAAATGTCATAAAATCCTTCATGGGCAAAAAGAAATGTTACAGGTTATAGAGTGCAGGTCTCTGTACTGAAATACATGTTCACTTCTTTATTTCTTCACAATATACCTTGTATTTTTTTAGTAGCTGTGTTAAAAGTAATTGCAATGATGGCATAGGCACAATATTTAATAGGAGCTAAAACTGTTAAGATCTCTAAAAAACAATTAAACACTTACTAGGTAATCAGTAAGCTTTCATATGTCAATACCCAACATTCTTTCCCATTCTTCCAGCAGCCAGTCCACGAATAAGGACTTAGGGCATAGCTTTGCCAATAGGGAAATACTTGTTTGTTTCCCATTAAGCTTTGTGGGGGAAAGTATATAGACTGTAGATTAGGACACCATTGGAGAAAAATAATGTTTCTTACTCCAGACACTGAGATAGGTGTAGGGAGCAGTTTTAGCTCCCCCCCCCCCCAGCATAGTGTACCTGAGTCCATCCCTTTCCTTTCCTCTCATATAAGTGGGTGCCCCACACAAAAGCTGCATACATACTATATATTTAAAGCACATGACCCCCCAATCATAAGAACTGTAGTTTACCCCCCACAGAGTTACAGTTCCCAGCACCCTTCACTACAGTTCCCATGATTCTTTTGGGGAAGTCATATGCTTTAAACATACAGTATACGCAAAACCAAAGATGCACAAAGAAGCATTCATTCTCCCTTTTCTCTCTCTGTCTGTCAGAAACAGATACATAAACACACACGTTTCTCTGTCCCTGTAATATCCCCAGGGACACTGCACTTATAATAATTACAGGCATTTCACTAGTCAATACTAGTCAATTTAAATATATTCTCATGTTATCCTGATGGCGTTAGGAATGAGGGAAGCTAAATCAGCCAAAATAGCATGAATACCAGGCCTAGGGATGGGCAGGGGAACTATATCTGTCTATCTGCCTGACTGTCGTATCTGTCTATTTTGTTTGGTATTAATTGTTTACCAGTAATTTGATTTGAATTAATTTTATAATGAAATGATTTTAGAATGTTGTATTAGTTTATTGTTGTTAGCCGCCCTGAGCCCGGCTTCGGCTGGGGAGGGCGGGATATAAATAAAAATTTATTATTATTATTATTATTATTCATTGCAGAAGTTAATAATAATGATGATGATGATGATGATATGGTTGCTCCACTGAAAAGTCACCTCACTCATTGCATTGGAAATACCTTCATTAATACATCTGGCTCTCTATGTATCCACAAATGTTGTTTGTTTCCTACTTCAATTGCAGATAATAAGACGAATAAGGAAGATACTTTGGTACTTAAAATTGGCTCTGTGTCGATGGCTCCTCAGGCCGACAATCCTCTTAGTAGAGCTGTGCTGAGGAAGGACATTTACCAGTAAGTGTTTTTTATTTGACAAATTAGAATGAGAAAAATGTTTGAAAAATCCAGAAATGTTTTTAAAAATCAAAACAAGATGTTATCTTGAGAGAGAAGATACGAAATCATTGATCTGGCATTCATGGTTGACGACTGGGATTGCATTGTTTTATCCTTGCCTGCACATTGCACATTGTACATTGAATAGTATTTGCCTAGCCCAGTGTGCCGAGTTCTATCAGCACAATCTGTACTCTTGATTTTGTATTCAAGACATAGTGTTCATGTAGTTTGAGCAGTGCATGTTGGGTTCTGCATATATAAGCTCACATGCAAAAATAAAGTTGAATACACAAAGAACTGGCAGGCAAAGTAAACTTGCATGATCCTGAGCCCCTCGCTAATTACACAGTTTAAACATCATCACAGGGCTGGAATAAAAGTTATCCAGTAAAACATGTATTCTGATGAAAATCTTTTTGTATAGAATTTTCCTTTTTTACATTGATTACTGAATTATCGTGCGTGCTTTCATATTTTTTCAGACACTTCAACAGTCTGTGAAGCACTGATGAATGATAAATTAATTTTCAGTTACGTTATCATGATCTTAAGGGCTCCCCCACCTCTGCAAGGAAAAAAAATCAGTCAGGAAAGGGATCTCTCTTTTTTTGCAAATACCTTCTCTCTCAGTAGCTGCCTAGTGTGAAAGTGATTTTCATAATGTTAAATGGTTAGCAGACATTCAAAACGCTGGACTGTTGATGTTATGTGGATCAAAGCTGTGAAAGAAAGCAAACTTCTAAGGCAAAGTTTCACAGTAAACACATTCTTTGTGTGAATGTCGTGCTCTGGATTGTGTCACTGACTTTCTGCAAACCACACTAATCATATGTAGGCAGCAAAACTGGAGAACATATGTAATCAACATGATAAAAATAATATATGATTCTTAGTAGAGTTGGCACTGCTGAGAAACATGAAAGTATAGTTGCAAATAATACCAAGTGAGAAAAGTCACAGAAATACAGATGAACAAGTGTCTTATGCTTCCTGTTGGTCTGTTTCTCAGATGTGGCATTTTCGAACTGTACTTCAATGGAAGTATGTTACAAACATCAAAATCCTTTCCCAGCAGTAAAATGTTTTACGGCTTTAAAAATGACAGATATTACTTTGTCAAGCATAGGAATTCCTCAACTGGTTCAGGCTCCTTGCAACTTACCAGTTTCTATCCAAGGGGGTGGGGTGGGGGGAGAAACTTTGTCATAGTGCACTTAAAGGTGGGTTTGCCTCTGAATACCATTTTCACATATTCAGGAAAATGTGATATATGAACTGGTGTCATGGGTTTGACTTGGATATGGACCCATAAAAATCAGGAATGTTTTCCTTGAGCATGCAAGCACACCAAGAAAGCAATTGTGTCATCTTCTTTAGGAAAACCAAGATTAGATGGAGTGATAGGATTGAATGGTTTTCTAGGAAGCGTACAGATGAGAAAGTAAGAATAAACGCCTAGGGTACCAGAAGTGCATGTCCCCTCAATATACCTTAATGTGCTTGAGAAAGGTGTGCCAGGGTAGGGCAAAATGTGCGTCCATGTGAGGTTGTATTCTGTGAAGGTCCAGTTTGGCAAAAGCATTTGGGATGCATGGCTTTTTGTGCTGTGAGGTTGTAGAAACAACAAAGAATCTTGTGAAATCTTAAAAGACCTCTCTGGAAACTGAGGTTATGATAGTACTGTTGTAATCAAAACACTACGTAGGGTATTTTATACTGTGTACTGTTGAGAGGCACATTGTGCATTTTGGGGATGGAAGCATTATAGACTAACTTCCTTCATCAGTTCACGCTTAATTTATTTTTAAAAGACCTAGTTCCATGTGCATTTCAGTGTGTAATGTGTGAAGCAGCCTTCGATACATGATTATAGTGCTGCATTGTGGTATGAAATTCTATAACCTTTCTGTAAAGAAGACTAGATGGCTTCATGCATTTGTGGCAGGGGATGGGGAACCTGCACCTCAGACATTGCTGGACTATAGATCCCATTATCCCTGACAATTGGCTATGCTGGCTGAGGGTGATAGGAGTTGGAGTCCAGTAACATCTACAGGGCTACAAATTTCCATCTCTGTTTTATTGTCTCTCAGTTAACACAGTTTATCATTCTCACTTTGATACAGCAATCACTTACAGCTGTACTTGACATCCATTTTTTCACTGGGACATATTTCTATCAGATGAAAAGCTGAAGGGCTGTACAGAACTTTGTTCCATAGAAGCCAAGAAACAAGAACTAAACGTATTTTCATCTGATACAGGCAGATGAACCTTTTCTTAGTTGCTTGTTTGAATATTTATTGTACTACTCTTTAGTGCCCCAAAATTCTCCCAGGATAGTTTACAACAAGGTGCAAAAACACAATGCACAATTAAAAACAAAACAAACAAACATAAAACAGCAGTATTTACCAAATAGAGTTGTGGATAAAAGCTAACAAGTCACAGATCTAAGAGGTCTGGGCAAATAAAAAGGACTTTACTCAGGTGTCAAAAAGATGCCAGGCAGAGGAGAGTCCAGACAGCATTCCAGAGCTGGGCTGCCACAACAAAAAAGACCCAATTCCTGGTTCATACCTGCCTTACTTCCAAAGGCATAAAAAACAGGGGGAACCTTCTCAGGAAGATCTTTGTGAAGTTCATATGAAATAAAGGGATCCTTTTGGGGGCAAGCCATTCAGGGTTTTGACTGTTAATTAATTAAACAACGAATTGTGCTCAGAAGCAGTATAGAAGCTGCAACTGCTGTTTTAAGACTAGAAAGATACATTCTGTATTTCCAGACAGTAATCTTACTAGTCTGTTTTGGCCCCAATACATTCTTAACAATGTTCAACAACAGCCCAATGTACGTATCATTCACGATGATGGTTAAAACAGCTCCTTCCCTGTGTCTCCATATGATAAAATGTGGTCAGGGTGTGTAACATGGTATACATGGGGTGTTATTGTTGGGATCAGAGGATATACTGGAGGCTAGATGGAAACCTTTGAGGTGTTGACCTGCGTGCATCCAGCTTCTCATCCTTAACTATTAATAAGCTGTTTCCTTTGTGAGAATACTTGAAGTTTGTTAGAATGTGGAAGTAGTTTGTAGGGAACCAAATTCTCAGCTTAATGTAGTTGAAAGAGGACTGAAAACATGAAGTTGGAAGTTGGAAGAATATCCCACTATATTGTCTTATTTGAATTTCGAAGCACTTATTTCACCTTGTCTAAAAGCAGCAGGCATGTCACCATTTAAGTACCTTGAGCTGCCCTTTTCACCTCCTGTTACATCATGACTGGTGTTCATGGAGGCTACTTTATCTTTAATGGCTGGTAGAAGAATCTGTACTCCAAGATGAGGCTCCCCTTAACTTCACTTAGGTTGGAAATCCTGCCTGGTAGTAGTGTGCCTGGTTCAATTTAGCAGATAATGTGAGTCTCCCTTGTGCACAAGCTGTTAGTATTAATCACAATTAAATCCATATTTAACATGTCGGATCATTTACTCAAGTTTTCTGCAGCTTCTATGGTTTTGCTGCTGAACCTTGATATTCACAACATTATACTGTTTTTGTATGCTTGACAGAAAAAAGATTCATACAGAGCACTAGAAAACGAAGTCAGGGTTCATCATGGTCTAGGGCAGGCTTCCTCAGCCTCGACCCGGGCTACAGTTCCCATCATTCCTGACACTGGTCCTGCTAGCTAGGGATCATGGGAGTTGTAGGCCAAAAACATCTGGAGGGCCGAGGTTGAGGAAGCCTGGTCTAGGGAAATTATTTCTTAGGTGCATAACCATAGGGATCAGGGCGAAAAAATGTATTTGGGAATAGTGGCAAACTTTTGGTTCTCAAATTTCAGCAGTGGCCTGTGCGACACTAAAATCCGGTGCCCCTTGCCTCTCACTCTCTGTTTTACAGCACTGTTGTGCCCCCCGCCCAGCAGTACGGCACCCAGTGCAGCTGAACCAGTCGCGCTCCCCTAAAACCGCCTCTTTGGGGAAGATTATTACACCAGAGCACTGTCATAACTAAGTGGCTTCATAATATTAATAAATCTATGAAAATGTGGAGAGCTGTTTTCTAAAAAATTTCCAGACTCTGTGATTTGGATCTGAGAACTAGTCTTCAGGATTTGGAAGAGCAGTTTTCTACTGGTAATTAAATTATATGATTTCAGCGGGGACTTCCGGTGTGCCGCGAGCTCGACGCAAGCAAGGTTCTTACCGGGAGTGAGAGCCTGAGCTATTTTGGAGGGAGGGGGCAACTCCAGGGCGCGGAGACCCCCCAAAAATACTTCTGGAGGGTGTTCAGAAGGTCCGGTTCCCAGCGTGACCAGAAAAAGATCAACCCGGCTGCCAGGTAGCCTCGAGAGAGGTGAAGAGAGTGGCGGAGAGATCTTGCAGGTCGAGGGACGCCATTATCCACCTCCAATTAGCGAAGCCCTGAGCTTGCAGAGAACAGCGGTCCGCTCTCAAAACCAAGAACTCCGACACAAAAAAAAAAAAGGAAAATACTTGAATTTGGTGGCCAAGAGCCCAAATACTAACAAGGAAGTCTCGGAGGAATAAAAGGAGTAAACGGAGTTTAGCTGAATCCCGAAATCAACGCAGACGCAGCGCAACGTCAGTGCAGGGGGAAAGTGAAAGTGAGCTGCCCTGGCGGATAAAACACTGCCCTTCGGCTGCTCTCTCAGGACGAGAGAGAATCTTTCTAAGGGAAGTAATATTGTTGCAATAGGAGAGAAGAAGAGGGGCCAGAGAAAAACTTGTTGGATTAAAAGGTCCTTGGCGAAACGGAGGGGAGGAGAAGAGGGGAGGTGCTTCTCGGTTTTGCATGAAAGAACGCAAAGGATTTCGAGCCGGAAGAGAAGCCCCGTCGCCATTAGAAACCGCCTCAGTGTGAAAACGGTGAAAGAAGAAAGGGAAAAAAGAGGAGAAGGCGAAGTAAGTTAGCGTGGACACCACCCCACTGTAGGTGTCTCCCTTTTTCCCTGTGAGGCGTTTGACTTCTTTTCTCTTTCAATTGGAGACGAAAATGCTAAATGCTGACTCATATGAGTAACTAAGACTTGACGAACTAAGATTTGGTGATCTAAGTTATATCTTCAGAAAAGATACAGATATACTTCAGAAAGAGACTTGGATTGCTAGTTGTCTTTGAGGTAGAACTGAGATATCAGAAAATTAATGTTTATTTAAGAACTTGATGTCGCCCAGCGTTGGGATGGAGATTGCTTAATTTTTTTCGGCTGGTTCCTCTTCCTCCTTCCTCTCCCTATCCCTCCTACCTCTCCCTATCCCCCCTACCTCCCCTATTTGTTATTTTTATTGTTTATCTTTCCTCCCCCTTTTTCTCCCCTCCCTTTGCTGTTATGCGATACTGCTACTAACTGTACCTGAGTCCCTGCTCAATTGCGCGGATTAGCCTGTTTGGAGGCGAGAAGAACAGCTGGCTGAGAGATAACCAGATCGGAGAGAAGTGAACTTGTGGGACTAATTGGGAAAACGCTATACTGACTATAAGTGTAATAGAAAGATCTGTATAAAGGTCTGGTAGCCCAGGAGGGGGGTAAGGACGAAAAGTCAATATAGCGAAAGGGAGGAGGTGAAAAATATACAATTAGAACACAAGAAAGAAATAAGGGAGGAAGATACTTTCTGGGAGGTGGGGAAAAGAAAAATCTGAAGGATGTCGCATACGGGAAAGAGGGGTACGAATGGGGGAGTACCTAGTGATAGAAGGGGATCTAAACAAGAAGTGGATTTTAAGACTGATATTTTGAAGGTGCTTGCTGAAATTAAACAGAGTCAAAATAATGTAGAATATAAATTAGAACAAGTAGATAACAGGATTGGGAGAATGGACAAAAAGATGGATGAAACAGTGAGTGAACTTAAAGGCCAAATAAAGGAAATATTTAGGAGAACGCAGCTCAATGAAGAAGGATTAAAAAAGACTAGATTGGAGTTAAAGGATATAAAAAGAGAAAAGGAAAAGGTGAAAGCAGAAGTGATGGATTTAAATAAGGCACAGGAAGAGATGAAGGACATTATAGCAATGAATGAATTGAGACAGAGGGAGGTGAATCTAAGGCTGAGGGCAGTGCCAGAGGCACAAAATGAAAATATTAAGGAGAAATTAGTAATGGAGCTAGCGGAATGGATGGGTATATCAGTGGAAGAAATGGCCAAAAATGTGCAGAGTGCATTTAGAATGCGGGTTAGCTCAACAAGAACAAAGAGATATACAGGCGACTGCCTGATTACATTTAAAGATAAAGATATAAGGAACAAGATTCTTCAAAAGAATAGGGAAAAGAGGTTGAATATTGAGGGGAATTACATCATTATTTTTAAAGACATCCCAATCAGACTACTCAAACGAAGAGACTCTTATAAACCATTGGTGCAGGCACTGAAGAAAAATAAAATTGAATTCAGGTGGGAATTCCCGGAGGGGTTATCTTTTGCATATAGAGGCAAAAAACACAAGTTATTAAATCAGGAGGAAACCGGGAAATTCCTGAGAAAATATAAAGAGTTAAGAGCACAGATGAATGGAAGGGGGGGAGCGGAGGGAGGAGCTTCAGGAGAATCAGAATCGAAAGAGGAAGAGGAGGGAGGGGGGAGTGGACCAGACGAAGAAACAGAGGGCGAAGTAGAAGAGGGGGACCCAGAGAATCCATAAAGAAAAGGAAAATTCACGGGAGAGTTAGGGAGAGTTAGAAATTATGGGGTTAAAAATTTGGAGTTGGAACATCAATGGGATGAATGAGAAAAAAAAGAGGAATAAAATCGAGCAATATTTGAAAAAGAAAAATTTGGATGTTATTTGTCTCCAGGAAACGCATATAGCCAGAAGGCACAGGAAAATATTAATTAACAAGAGATTGGGGAAGGAATTTGAATCATTGGATAAAGAGAAGAAAAGAGGAGTGGTACTATATATTAAAAATAAGATTGAAGCTAGAACAATATTTAAGGATGAAGAGGGTAGGATAATAGGGGTCCGTATTAATTGGCAAGGAGAAAATTTGGTGTTAATAGGGGTGTATGCCCCAAATGACAATAAGTCGGAATTCTTTAATAAATTGGAAGAGAAAATATGTGAATATGTAGATCAGAAAATTGTTCTAATGGGTGATTTGAACGGGGTGGTTTCTCTAGAAGTGGATAGGTATAGAGAAGGAGGAAGTAGGAACGGGAAACTACCAAAATCTTTTTTTTCAATGGTGGATAATAGTAATTTGATAGATATCTGGCGTCTCAAACACCCACTAGATAAACAATTCACCTTCCACTCGGAACCCAATCAGTCTATGTCACGGATCGACCAGATATGGACCTCAAGTGAATTATGCCCAAGAATTAAACTAATAGAAATAAGACCGAGGGTAATTTCAGATCATAACCCGATAGAGTTAGAAATAAAAAGCCTGGAGCCAAGAAGTTTTAGATGGAGATTGAAGGATTATCTTCTGGAAGACCAAAAAATTGTTGAGACGGCGCAGGAAAGACTAAAGCAATACTTTAAGGAAAACAGTGGTAAAGGAACAAAAGCTAATGTGGTGTGGGACGCAAGCAAGGCAGTAATAAGAGGCTACTTTATCCAGCAAAATGCAATTAAAAATAAGAATAGAGAGAAAGGGAGGGAGGAAATTTTGAGGCAGATAATGGTAAATGAACAAAAATTAGCCCAAAAACCCAATTGTCAGAAAGCAAAAGAAAGAATAAAAATATTACAAGCCCAATTTGCCATAATAATAAACAGAGAGGTGGAGTGGAATATCAAAAAATTAAGACAAAAAAACTTTGAGTTTGCAAATAAATCAGGCAAATGGCTTGCCTGGCAAATAAAAAAGAGGAAGGAACGGAGTACAATAAATAAAATAAAGGTAGGAGAGGAAGAGAAAACAGACCCCAAAGAAATTAGGAGAGAGTTTCATGACTACTATAGAAGACTATACTCTAACAGGGAGAGAACTAATTTAAGGAGAATAGAAAGATTTCTGAGGGACAAAGGGGTGCAGAAAATCTCAATAGAGGGAAAACAACGACTAAATACCCCAATAGGAAGTGATGAAATAGAAGATGTAATAAAAGAGCTAAAGAGAGGAAAAGCCCCAGGTCCAGACGGATTTACTGCAGGTTATTATAAGGAGATGAAAACTGTATTGATGGGACCTATGAAAGAAATTATGGATAATATTCTAAGGAAAGGAGAACTCCCAGAGACTTGGAGGGAGGCATTTATTACGTTCATTCCTAAACAGGACGCGGATTTAACCCAGGTCAAAAATTATAGACCGATCTCACTGCTGAATATAGATTATAAAATTTTTGCAGGGATCCTAGCGAGAAGGTTGAGGAGGTTGTTATCAGAAAATATTCACAGAGATCAAGCAGGATTCCTGCCAGGTCGGCAGATGAGAGACAACACAAGGAATATAATCAATATGTTGGAGTACTTATCTGTTAGGATTAACAAACAAGCTATAATGATGTTTGTAGACGCCGAAAAGGCATTTGACAATGTCATTTGGGACTTTATGCTGAAAAATTTAGAATATATGGAGGTGGGGGAAGATTTCTTTAATGGAGTAAAAGCTATATATACAGACCAGAAAGCCAAATTGATCATTAATAACATAGTGACAGAAGAGATAAAGATACAAAAAGGAACGAGACAGGGCTGCCCGCTCTCCCCGCTTCTGTTCATAATGACATTGGAAGTCCTATTAAATTCTATACGGCAGAACCAAAAAATAAAAGGAGTGTGGGTCGGACAGAATGTATACAAGATCAGAGCATATGCGGATGATGTTGTAATAATGTCAGAGGAACCAACAACTGCAATGGAAGAAATATTGAAAGAATTAGAGCAATTTGGAGAGGTGGCAGGGTTCAAATTAAATAAGAGTAAAACCAAAATAATAAGCAAAAACTTAGATCAGAAAACCACAGAAATAATTCAACAGCAAACACAAATAGAGGTAGTCAAAAAAGTGAAATATCTTGGTATTTGGATAACACCTAAGAACATAGATTTATTTAAAAATAATTATGAACCGACGTGGAGGGAAATAAAAAAAGACTTGGAAATATGGGGGAGGTTAAAACTGTCATTTTGGGGCAGGATTAACACAATTAAGATGAATGTATTACCCAGGTTGATGTTTCTGTTTCAAACTATCCCAATAATTAAAGGAAGCCGAATTTTTAAAGAGTGGCAACGAACGCTCTCGAGATACATCTGGCAGGGAAAGAAGCCGCGGATTCAGTTTAAATTATTGACAGATATAAAAGAAAGGGGAGGTTTCGCATTGCCGGATGTGAAGTTATACTATGAGGCGGTTTGCCTATGTTGGGTTAAGGACTGGGTAAAGTTGGAGAATAGGGAGTTATTGGATTTGGAGGGTCATGACAACAACTTCGGCTGGCACGCCTATTTATGGCGGGAAAAATGGAGGATACACAGGGGGTTTGGAA
The DNA here is from genome assembly GCF_964270895.1 of Podarcis filfolensis. Classification (NCBI taxonomy): domain Eukaryota; kingdom Metazoa; phylum Chordata; class Lepidosauria; order Squamata; family Lacertidae; genus Podarcis; species Podarcis filfolensis. The sequence continues at coordinate 68,134,684 of NC_139603.1, forward strand.
ATCATATTTTTAGAGGACCACTAATTGAAATTTGGGAAAAATATAAAAACTTGCTGGAACCAAAAACGCCACATTGGCTTTCACCTCTGGAAGTAATGTGCGTAAAGGCTATTAATATGAGAAGTAACTGGGCAAGATATAATCAGCTAATAATTAAAGAAGACGGTAAATGGAAGGTCCGACCATACGATCAGGTCAAAGAGTATGTTTTCGATTGGCTACACCATCTCCAGGTGAATCAGATGTTTAAGAAAGATCTTAAAGAGAGAGGCTATGGAGAGAAGGAATCCAAGTTTCAGATGGAGATTATAAATAAAGAAGAGAAAACTGTTTCGAAAATGTATAGGATACTGTTAGACTGGAGTTTAGGAGATGAGGAAGTTAAATGTGTGATGATTCGCTGGGCACAGGACGTAGGACATAGTATACTATTTGAAGATTGGGAAAGACTTTGGAATGAAGGATTAAATTTTACGGCCTGTACAATGATAAAGGAGAACGTATTGAAGATGTTTTATAGATGGTATCTAACACCCATGAAATTATCAAAGATGTATAAGGTGGATAATAAATGCTGGAAATGCAGGGTTAGTGAGGGTTCCTTCTACCATATGTGGTGGGAGTGTGGAATAGTGAAGCAGTTCTGGGAAAAAATTTATATAGAATTAAAGAAGATCTTAAAATATACGTTCTCAAAGAAAGCAGAACTTTTCTTATTAGGCATGTTAGGCCATGAGATAAAGAAAAAAGATTGTAAACTAGTGTACTATGCAGTTACAGCAGCAAGAGTAATGCTTGCTCAGATGTGGAAAAGACAGGAAATACCAACGGTAGAGGAGTGGAGATCTAAACTACTAGATTACATGGAAATGGATAGACTTGCAGGTAAAGTAAGATACATAAGAGACCAAAAATTTACCAAGGATTGGGGAAAGTATGTGGATTATCTGGAACTTATTAGTCAAGGGAAAATAACGCTAAGGGGATTTAGAGATGCACTGTAAGTGAATATGAGTTATTGTTTGAAGATAATAGGAGTACAAATAATGTATAACGAATAATGAATAGTATATATTAAGAAATAAATATAAAAAAGTATAATGACAATATTTACTAAGAAATGCGTAGCTTAAAGTATTATTTCGAATGATTGTCGGGAAAGCTAAAGGAAGTCCCGAAAGTGTTAATTTAAGAAGGAGTAAATGTGAAAATTAAGTTTTTTTTTCTTTTATATTTCTTCTGTTCTTACTTTTTTTCTCTTTAGTGGTGTATGATTGTGTATGATTTCTATTTTTATTAGCTCATGTGTGTGTAGATAATTCTTTTGTTTAATCTTTTTCTTGATGCAAGTAATAAAAAATTAAATGTGAAAAAAAAAAAAAAAATTATATGATTTCAGGTCTTTTCTCCTGTATGTCAAGCTTTAGAGAGCCTGACATGCATTCTTTTTTGGACCAAAGCAGTAAAATGCCCTAGTGTGCATTTTGCTGATGTTGCCCTTTAGCATGCGATTGTATTTGTATTTAAATCAAATTCCAGTTGGGCAAATAGTTGACTTTCCACAAAACGTTTCATTGTCCCTTGGGCTCTTCCTGCTGATTTCAAAAATATGTTTTTGAACAGTCATTTCAAGGATACTTTGCTGCCATATATGTTTAACATTGACATATAAAATCCTTGGTTGTGGTAAACAGTGTTACTGTAAAATAATTCAGAAAAGCTTCAGAAAGCTTACTGTTACCATTCTTTATTAATGGCTTGTGAGTAAATATAATTTACATTGTATTTGGTTTCAACAAATGTTTTGTTTGTTTGGAAAGTATTCTCTAGTAATATTTAAAACAGATTATTTTCTTTCTTTTAATTATGGTGGAATTTTAAGTTGAATATAATGTGAAGGCTATGCTTCTGTTACTAAGGTAACCATATCCTTGTTGTAATGAGACATTTGTTAACTTCTGTATACAGCTTGTGGTTCATTCCATAAATACTTGTGGGTTCTCTGATGTCCTTCACAAGGTTTTATCTATGACAAATTTTTACCACAGCTCTTGAAGTGCTTTGTGAGAATGGGTGTGGGTTTCTTCTTAAAATTATTCTCTAAAATCTTAGCACATTTTAAAAAAATCTCCCTCTTCAGCTTTGTTGCTATTTAACGTATTCCATCCTTTTTTTTACCATGTTGAATGTTCACCTATTGAAATAGATTTATCAGTAGCCCTTCGTTGAGTTAAGGGGAAACGTCTTCTGTTTATTCATTAGGTAAGTTTATTTTACACCAGTATTGTGGGACCAATACCTTAGCCCAGGCTTACTTTTTATTGCAAAATTTACACTAAGGATGGGGAACTTGTTGCCTTCTAGGCTACAACTCCTATTATTCTTGACCATTGGCCATCTTGGCGGGGACTGATTGGAATTGTACTGCAGCAACAAATAGAGAAGCATAAGTTACCACCTTTCACAATCCTTTTAGTATTAGCTAACATGGTGTCCTTTGACTCCCAATTTTCCTCAGCCACAGCTGGCATGGCCAGTGGTTCAGAATGATAGGGGTCAAATCTCAACACCACCTGAAGAACACCACTTTAATTCCTCCTGTTCTAGGGCTGGGTGCTGTTTTCCCAGTGAGTTCCATGTGTGGAAGACACTGGCAGAGCAGACCCCGGCTGCCTTCAGGACTGAGTCCTCTGGAAGATCTAATCCTGCTGGGGTCTGCTTCCAGCTGGGGAGCAAATGTCTCAGTCCTGCTGAATTTGACTGTACATGTGTGCTCCCTTGCAGAACAGGCATGTGCAGGAAAACTTCTTTTACTCTGTTTCCCCTACCACCATGCCCCAGATCTCATGGGATGCCCATCCCAGTGCAATCTGGGGCTGTCTCCATCTGACTAGCCTGGTTCTGCCCAAATCAGCCCAATACGATTGGGGCTTCAACTGAATCCAGTGTGCTGCCCTACCAGATACATTAACTGATGGGAACGCCAACATTGGTATTAATATAAAGTAACCCTGGAACTCACTAGCAGACACCTAAAAACAAATCTCTAATTTAATGGTAACTGATTTGATATAAATAACATTTTCTCACAAGTGGAAACTAGTGTGACAGTGCGAAGAACTGTAGCTGGCATAAAACCACCATTCAAAAAGGTCTTTGGCATATGTCTCCTGCATATTGTGTGCATTGATGTTTAGCTGATTTAACTTGAAGGCTTTGTGTTTGGCTTTGGCAGGCACGAAAGCAACGGTGTACACTGTGGCTTCCTGCAGCAGGAAATAAGTTTCAAGGAATACTATCCTTCTTGCTGCCAAAATTTACCATAACAATACTGTTGGAAATGACTGAATAGTTTACTGTTTGCCATTTTACTACATTTTAACTCTTCAGGTTTAAAAAGTTTGTTTTCTATATGTTTTCTTGTTTTGCTTGATATTTCATGGGAATCTGTCCTTCTGTTTTACTTGTTAAAAAAGCTCTTTTTCATTCAGGTGGTATCTGCTACTTTTCAAATAGTTGCATGTTTGCAACCAGGGCTGTAGTCCTAAGCACAGTTACCAAGAACTCTGTCTAATTGAACGCAGTAGGGCTTAAAGGTAAAGGTAAAGGGACCCCTGACCATTAGGTCCAGTTGTGGCCGACTCTGGGGTTGCGGTGCTCATCTCGCTTTATTGGCCGAGGGAGCCGACGTACAGCTTCCAGGTCATGTGGCCAGCATGACTAAGCCACTTCTGGCGAACCAGAGCAGCGCACGGAAGCGCCGTTTACCTTCCCGCTGGAGTGGTACCTATTTATCGACTTGCACTTTGGCGTGCTTTCAAACTGCTAGGTTGGCAGGAACAGGGACCGAGCAATGGGAGCTCACCCTGTTGCGGGGATTCGAACCGCCGACCTTCTGATTGGCAAGTCCTAGGCTCTGTGGTTTAACCCACAATACCACCCTCGTCCCAGTAGGGCTTAAATTGGAGTAAATATGCATAGGATCACACTGAGTTCTTTGGTCCCCTTGATATCAATGGAATTTAATCATGCTTTACCGTACAATAATGCCTGACCCACTAGCAGCTGGCAGGGTGAGTGGGACTGTGTTGCTCTCCCATCTTCTCAACAACTTGTGTCACTGCTAGTACTAACAGGGAGAAGGTGAGAGGTAAGGCAGCAAGGAGTTTAGCATTCTATGGGCACAGTGTCACATAGGCACCACTGCTGCACCCGCATCACACTGAGCTCTGTGCTACCTTGCCGCTCTCCTTCTTGATACTAGCAGAGATGAGAGAACAACAGAGACCCACCCATCTCATCCCACTGGCCAGTCCAGTTTATGTTTGCAGAGAAAACATCCCTATGCATATTCTTTGCTGGATAGGAATTTTATATATATGCATGATGCCTGTATCTAGAATTCCTTTTCCTTATCAAGCTGCGGAGTCTATGCATGTATAGCCTGATAAACAGAGTTGAAATCCTGTCTATAGATAGACAATTAGAATTGGGTGTAGTGAATTGGGTGTAGTGAATTGGGTGTAGTATCCCAGTTTTCTTGTTTCTGCTAAACAGCAAAGTGGCATAATCTCTTGGGTCACAGCCATTATCTGTAAGAAATTTAAACAACTGATGTCAAGGGTATTTAAGTATTATGCATGCATGTTACAAATTAGGAAAGAACAAATGGCCATAGGAATGATGTAAAATCAGTTGGGGGAACCACTTCCATGAGCCTCTTTGCAAGTGAGACCAGGCCTCCTGATGCATGAGGATAATGCATCCTTAAGGTAAAGGTAAAGATACCCCTGCCTGTACGGGCCAGTCTTGACAGACTCTAGGGTTGTGCGCTCATCTCACTCTAGAGGCCGGGAGCCAGCGCTGTCCGCAGACACTTCTGGGTCACGTGGCCAGCGTGACGAAGCTGCTCCGGCGAACCGGCACCAGAGCAGCACACGGAACGCCGTTTACCTTCCCACTAGAAAGTGGTACCTATTTATCTACTTGCACTTAATTGTGCTTTCGAACTGCTAGGTGGGCAGGAGCTGGGACCGAACGACGGGAGCTCACCCCGCCGCGGGGATTCGAACCACCGACCATGCGATCGGCAAGTCCTAGGCGCTGACGTTTTACCCACAGCGCCACCCGCGTCCCTTTAATGCATCTTTAGAGCCCTGGAAAATAGCATTGGGACTCGTCAAGTATCAGAGTGAAGAGCTTGCCTTCCTCTTCAGCCCAGTGCCACTGCAAAGACATGCATGACCTCAGGATGAATGCAGCAAGCTACAGTCATCTCCTAAATTGAAGGCTCTTCAAGGCTGTATGTGCAGGGGATGAGCAACTTAACTTTCTGCTTTGACCTAAAACACATTGCTGCAGTTTTTGCTGGTTTGAAAGAAAGCCTAAACATTGAGCCCCAGAAGCCAAGAGCTGGACTTGTGGGCTGCTTTTTTTGCTGCTAGATACTTAATCTGGCAACAAATGTGCAGTCATTACTCAGTAGTAATTTTGGAGGGATTGGTGGACAGCAGCGGGATAGTCATACTAAGATTGGTGTTGACAAATAGATGATGGAATACTAGCGGATTACTGTTGTAGTTAAATGTGCATAAATTTGTATCCAAATAAAATGAGTTGTAATGATTTTTTTGTGAGAGAAGTTAGAGGTGCCTTTTAAAATGTCACCCACCATCCATGGTTTTTGTAAATACATGTATTAAACATTCTCAAATCTGCTGCCCAGAATAACTGGAAATAACTTTACATACATATACCTTATCAGTCAGAAAAGACAGAGGTGTTATGTGGCTTCATGCCTGGGAGGTGGGGAGGCCACCCGCCCTGGATGAGATTGCACTCCCCTGGAAGCAGCAGGTCCACACTTTGTGGGTGCTCCTAGATTCAACACTATCACTGGAGGCTCAGATGGCCTTAGTGGCCAAGAGTTCCTTTCTTCAGCTACAGCTATTTCATCAGCTACTGTTTGACAGAGATGACATAGCCATTGTATTCCATGGTCTGGTTTGGATTATTGTAATGTGCTCTACACGGGCCTGTCTTTGAAAACAACTTGGAAACTTCAATTGGTCCAAAATGCAATGGCCAGATTACTGGCTTGGGTTCCCTTCAGATGTCCCATTTTGAAACAGCTGCACTGCTTGCCAGTTCGTTTCTGGGCCCAATTCAAGGTGCTTCTGTTAGAGTTTAAAGCCCTAAACAACTGAGGCCCCAAATACCTGAAAGATGACCTGCTTCCCTACAGACCCTCCCAGGTGCTGAGATTGGTGGAGGGAGCCCTCTTGGTTGTTCCACCGCCATCAGAATCTCTGTGGGCGGTGGCCTGGGTGATGGTATTTTCTGTGGCAGCCCCTAATTTGTGGCAGTGTCTTCCTACAGAGATTCATCCAGGGCCTTTCAGGAAATGCTGAAGATGCATCTTTTTACCCTGGCTTTGGACACTTGAGATGTATGTTCTGTAATGTAAAGTTGTTTTAAACTCTTTTTTATATTGTGTTCTAATTGTACAGTGATTTATGGCAATATATATTATTACTTTGTGTATTGCTCTGCAAAAGCAATTGGTACATCCAAAGCGATCACTTCAGTTTCCTTTCCTCCACCCATGTGCCCCAGGAACTTCTTCAGACAGTCCCCAATCCTCTGGAGCTGATTTTGAGGGGGCTGCAGATGAGAGGAGAGAAGGGGGACATTCCATTCCACTAGTACAGTGGAACATCGGGTTGCGGACGTAATCCGTGACAGAGGCACGTCCGCAACCTGCAGCGTTCGCATCCTGAAGCGCTGTGCCTGTGCGCAAGTGGCAAAACCCAGAAGTAACCTGTTCTGGTACTTCCGGGTTTCCCGCAGTCCACAACCTGAAAACATGTAACCTGAAGCATCTGTAACATGAGGTATGACTGTACAAGTCTCTTGTGTTAGCAGAATTGGAGCTTTGGATACCATCCAATTAAATTATATAGCAATATTTCTAAACATGTAATATTTCTAAATGCAATCTAATTATCAAAAGCTGCAGTTAATATGACTTTAAGAACTCTCAAGATAATTTTAAACAGCTCTGAAAGGCACAAAAACTGCTTTGTTATGCATAGCAAATCTTGACAACTAAAAGTTTTAAATATGATTCAAACACCTACATGAGCTCTCTGCCAGACCCTATCAGCAATATTGGAATGTAATGAGGTAAAAATTAAAAATGCAGATCACAAGTTCAAAGGCAAGTATATATACCATATTCAAGAGACTTTAAAAAAACCTAACTGCCCAAATTTGTAGTTTATTACACATAAATTTAGGGTAACTTGCCACAGTGCATTGATTTTTTAATCGCTTTAAAGAGCTTTATCCATGACTGTAAAAGGAGGAATTCAATAAACAGTATAAATTTGTCTTATTTTGTTTCTTAACTTGAGAAGCAAGTGGCAGTTGGGAGGGGCACATTGTGGAAAATTAATAATTCTGACCTGCTTTGTAGGTTTCTTGTAAGCTTTACTGAAATAATATATGAACAGTTCTTCAAGTACTCAGAAAGGCTGAGATGAATGACTATTGCCTTCTGGTTTCTTGCTTTGGGCTCTTTATTGCCAGTTCACTCATTCATCATAAGGAAGATTTTTGGCTTTCATTTCTTTCTCCCTGCCTTCTCTACTAGACTAACCTGATTGCCCATACCCTTTCAGAGAATATTAATGTGCAGATTTCATTGAGGGCCTATATCCCTAAACCTTTGCAGTCTTTCCCAAGGCTTGGTAACTTTTAATATTTTTATTACTGATTGTTTGTCTCTGAAAGCAGACAGCTTTTACTTGAAATCAAAGGAATATAATGTTTTACAGACGTATATCAAATGCTTTACATACATTATTTCTCTGAAATGACTGTGATTCTGTACACCTTGGCACCCACCTGGCTTCTTTGAGTATATTATAATTTCCCACAGATTTTTACATTTAATAGTCAAAAGCACAGCATACGCATTCTGCTGAATTCTGAAGCTAAAGCTAGCATACCAGTATAGAACTCGCAAAACAAACACACACTTCTATCTTACTAAAAGTTATCATCTCTAAAACATGTGAATTAGAATAAGAATAGAGTATCTTACTTAGTTACTGTAACTTCTTTGTCAATGCAGTCTTCTGTGGTTAATATTTCACTGATTCATTAGAACAAGCATTAGCTGAAGACAAGACTTTGAAGAAAGAGCAAATGTTAGTTTTGTTAATGTAGCAGAGTATTGCATTTCAACTTTGGGAAAGGATAGTTGATTGATGCAACTTGGCAGGAGGGTAAGGCCCCACATGCTGCTGAAGAAGGGTGAAAAAACTGTAGATTATAATATACCTCAGGATGGGTGTTTTAATATGTTTACATTTTTTCTGCTTTATTTGAGATGCTGATAACACTAGGTAAAATTCCACATTTGTTATTAACATGGCTTCTATCACATTTAATATCGAAATACCACATTGGGTATTTCTATGGAAACTCTGACATGCATGCTGTTTAACAGATAATACAATAAAAGTGTGAAACTATAGCAACTTGGGTTTCTCCGCCCCCCCCCCCCCCCGAATATAGTTCACATCATAAACTCTGGTCCTCCTTATGATTGCAGTTATTATGAATGCAGTTATTAACTAATGTGGACCCCCTTACATTAATTTCCCCCACTATATACTGTATAAACAATTGCATAAGAAATTGGAATGGTACAGATATAATGTGTGTAACATATTTTTTTCTGTTTCTATAGAGAGCACAGTACATATCATACGTATAAGTTATCTATTAAAATAATTTCAGTGTGGTCATTAGAGGATTTGACCGATATCCACGTATGGGTTTGATAAACTGACACAACAGCGAAAAAAGAGCTCCTGTCCCATGTCAGCTTATCAAACACACTATGGATGTTCTGTCTTTCATCCAACATCAAAATAACATCCACAGAGTAAATAGGAAGCTTGTGTTCAGTGAAACTCAACCTCAGTACTTCCAGGTGAATATATACAGCACCTGATAAGGCTGAGGTATTGTACCACTAAACGAACAGAACCTTGAGCAACCAATGAGTACCAGGTACGACAAAATGAAAATGGGTGTAGAATCCGAAAGAGGTTGTTTGCCTCAGTTTAGTGTTAAGCCAAATATTTATGTAATATTTTAGAAAGCCAAAACCTAGTGTCCTGTTACAGACAAGCAATGTTGAGTTTTGAGCTAAAATTATTTAACCCGTAAAACAAATCAATAAAGAATGTGTTATGTTCTTACATCTGGTTTTAGCACCAGTTATTTCTTCTTGCTGCTGACATTACTCCCTGTTCTTTGTCATCCTTTCTGAGTCTATTTAGAAAAGTTATGTTCCTCTTGTGACTGGTGGAAATGTTTTATCATCCAAACATATCACGAAACCTCCATTTAGAATTATGCATCTGCATCATTTGCACAGCTATCAAATCAACATTTAGAATAAGTCCTGCAGTAAAAGTAAATCAACATTATTCTCTCTGAGCACAAAAAAGTATTAAAATGTTCACTCTCACTTTAATTTTTTGTTGAAGCGTTTAAACAAGAAACAGATACTTTTTTTAAATTACCAGGCAGAATACACATTAACACAGCAAAAAGCTGAAACTTAGTTGACTTTTACATTTCCCCGCATTTAGCCTGAAAAGATATAGTTGCCATACTTTACCTTTTTTTCCTCCCTATTGTGCTCCAGATATACGTGTAAGAGACAACTGCAGTGGGAAACGGTCTTCTGCTTATTTGTGGTAAATTACTGTACACAGAGCTTTTTGGAACAAGGCACTACTTTTAAATGTCTGGTCACCTCACGGGATATGTAGTGCATTTCCTGCCACTAGGATAAGAGGAAGGAAGCACTAGGCCAAAACGTTTGATGTGTGGTCTACTGTAATTCCTTTCATGTGTTCAGTGGCTTTTGTAGGATCCATGTACTACAATCAATTCTGACCATGCTGTGGTCCGTTTCATTAAAGCTGACCTTCCTAAATGGAAAACAAATTCACATTATAGTGGCATTCACCTGCCATCATTACAGGGGAAAGAGTTATCATATTTTGCCCTTAAGCTGATTCTTTTCTAAGTTTTGTGAGAAGATTTCCTTTGGCTTATAAAGTTCATTTGAGTGTGGAGATAAAAATGCAAAGCAGAGGCTCAATATTATTTTTCAAAGATTAATATATTAAGAAACTGAGAGCGAGAGGCCTCTTAGACTACTTTTCATAGTACAGCTGCCATGTGCAACCCTTTTGGAACTCTCTGTGTTTTGGTTGCTGCCAGCTTCCATTCATTTAATGTAAATCAACCAGCCATGCAGATCAGTTCCCATCACAAGAATTTAGATCAATCTATTTTTGCTCCATGTCAGTTTCACATAGTGTGCTTATTCATAATGCCCTTTCTGTCACATTTTTGCATTGATCTGTGGGGTGGGGTAGTTTTTGTTTTTTAAAAGAATCTATGAAAGTATTTTAAATAATACTTAAATATTTCTTTTATTATCTTGTCACAAAATGTACCTTTACCTTTTCCCCTCAATATGCACATTTCTAAATGGATGTTCATACACATTTTGGTACAATTTTTGAGCTGAGCACTATATTGCAAAATTCAGGGAAGTGCAAAATGTAAAAGATAATTACGTCCTAATTCATGCATTAATCTGGGAGGTTCAAATTTAGGTCAGTTAAAAATATGGATCAGATAAAATTCTCCACCCCTAATTGGATGCTGCATGGGCACAAACTGTGTAGTGTGGGCTAGTCTATACGTTGAATAGATACACATAATATTGACTTGTGGCACAAGGCAGCTGCTGTGCAGACTCAGATCAATGAGACCTCCATGCCAAAACTGTTATCATGAGAGGTGGCTTGGAATATGGGTTTATACCAACAATAACATTGTTATATGAAAAACAATTGTGTACCATTTCCACTTCTGTGTAAAATGCTGATGCAAATTCAGATGGTGGCTCATTTGCCTTTCCCTGTTTAGGGAAGCTTTTAATATTTGATGAATCATCGTATTTCAATATTCTGCTGGAAGCCGCCCAGAGTGGCTGGGGAAACCCATCCAGATGGGCGGGGTATAAATGATAAATTATTATTATTTGCCAGACAAGATGCAACCTAGGGGATCTATGAATAAGACATTTCATTTTTCAAAAGTGTTAACAAGTAGCAGGAGGTGTGCCTAATTTGTATCAATACTGTAACACTAGGATAGGATCTTAAAGATGTCGTCGTCATCCCCTCACCATTTTCCTGATTAAAATTACTTCACTACCATAACACACACACCCTATTTTTTTCCATGGAAGAAATTCAAATATCAAAGTGATACCTCTATCTGTTGTCTCCCCGACTGAGAAAATAGCAAGTGGGGGAGGGGGAAATAGGTGACAAACCCTCCCCAGTGCCATGGACCTTATTCAAAGGGGCTGCTAATTCAACTTTAAAATACTAATGTACGGTATTTAAAGGGGGGGGAAGGGGGGGAGTCTAATTACTATTAATAGTACTGCTGCCTCACATCCAGTTCTGTCCAAAGTTTAGCACTGACACACTTTGATGGTTGAATTAAATTTTCTTTCATTTACAGTTTTACAAATGGAAACTGAGATTCAAAGTTGATGTCTCAGCTTGTTCCTTGATTATTATTTTTTAAAAAGTAATTATTTACATTTAGATCTATACACGGGGCAAAGCAAGTCCACAATTTTGACAACTGCACCAAAATAAATTATTTTGCTAAAGCGACAGTTGTTGATTAACTTAACCAGTGGTGGTCTTCCACTAAATGTCACATGTTTTTGGTGGAAGATGGCAGAGTGCTCCATGTGTACTTCTTAAGAGGATGGGGAATGTTGTCATGTATAGAATAAGCATATGACATTTTTGTTGAAAAGTAATTGGTTTTAGTGAACATTATAAAAATGTATAATTCTTCAATCTGCTTTTTTTTTTTCCAACAGCCAGAATACAAAAGGCAGTTTGTGCAGTTAACACTTTTAAAGGGCGCTGTGGGTTAAACCACAGAGCCTAGGACTTGCCGATCAGAAGGTCGGTGGTTCGAATCCCCACGACGGGGTCAGCTCCAGTTGCTCGGTCCCTGCTCCTGCCAACCTAGCAGTTCGAAAGCACGTCAAAGTGCAAGTAGATAAATAGGTAAACCTTCCGGCAGGAAGGTAAACGGCGTTTCCATGCACTGCTCTGGTTCGCCAGAAGTGGCATAGTCATGCTGGCCACATGACCCGGAAGCTGTACCCCGGCTCCCTCAGCCAATAAAGCGAGATGAGCGCCGCAACCCCAGAGTCGGACACGACTGGACCGAATGGTCAGGGGTCCCTTTACCTTATTGCCATATACACTTTCTCAAGCTTCTGAATTGCTCTTCAAATTGCCCTGAGTTCATTTTGGTTCTTGGGCACAAGCAAGAACATTTCAAATACAGACTGGGAAACACAGCACATGGAAGCTAGCATTTGTCCTCCTTTTGAAAAGTGCTTGCACCAGATTATTTTTTGCTTTTTGAATTTGAGGGCAGTAATCCATTGGGGAGAGGAAAATCACATGACCCTAAAGAATGTGCATACATGGTCTCTGGAGCCTGGTTAAGGGCAGGTTACAGTGCATCCATATTCCATGTTTTAGCTTTACAACCCTGTGTAAAGTATGCTGACTGAGGCAGGTGGGAGTGTGGCTTTCCCAGTCACCCAGGAAACCAAAGCTTCTGAACAATAACCTTCAGAGCCAGACATTCCCAATATATAATATGAATATTCCCCTAGCTTTGGAGTGAAGAGAAATGTGTGAAAGTAAGGCTTCCTTTAATAAATACGATTAAGCCATACATCACTATTATTTATATCCTTTTTCAAAACTTCTATTTTTTATTTTTGGTTTCTGCAGTCTTTTATAAGTCTCAACTGACCTGTAAGGGAATACATTTGACTTTCTTACAATGAACCTCTGAATTATGCCTATTCAGCAGTGAGTAATAACTGATTCAACATGAGCTGTGTCTTATATAAACATACAAAATGCCTGACCCAGACTAAATCAATTTAAAAAGGAAAACATCAAAGTTATGTTTCCTGTTACATGCTTAAGGTCTTCTCTGGGTGTATTACATTAGTATATTATTTACCAACTATAGTAGGCTTTTAGTTTATTCTCTGATGCCACCTGCAAAGAGAACAGTAGAGAACGTATTGGATACAATAAATTGTACGTCTAATGTAATATGTCACAGTGATTAAGAGAAGCTTTTACAACAGGGATCAGGAAGTCTTTAGCATACCTTACAGTCCAGTTTTTAGTTTCTATAATGTTCTTATGCTGCAGAATGTGACCAGGGTAAAGTTCAGAGGGGCCACTGATTGCCTTGGGTCATGCCTCACCTGGATTTTAAAGTCCCAAGAAAATCTCCAGGGTCTTGGAACAGGGGTGAGAGACAGAAACATCTACGCTTGTACCCCAGAGAACATTAGCTCAATTCTCTGAGCTGTCCCGGTATGTTTTTGGCCTGAACTGTGTAGCAGAAGGAAAATGAACTTGTACATCATTTACGAACATCATCATAGGCCCTAATCTGTTTCACTGCCAGGGGGAATGTGTTGGTAATATGAGATGGGGATCTGTAACTCCCCCAACGAGAGATTTGACTGGACTGTTCCATTATGCTTTTTAAATGAGCAGTCAAGCACTTTTATTTTTCACCAGGCTTTTAATTTATTTTAATTGTAAATTAATTTTGCTGTTGGTTGGGTTGTTTAACTCTGTTTTGGGGTGGCTGGCATGGGATCCTTCAGATGTTGTTGGACTCCGGCGTCCATCAGCCCCAGCCAGCATTGCCAGTAGTCAGGGATGATGAGAGCTGTAGTCCAACAACATCTGGAGGACTACATGCCAGCCATCCCTTGCTTTATTCTCACTCTTATTGCATTGTGACTGTGTTTTATTGTTGTAAACATGTGCGTTAGGGTATTGATGAAGAATCATCTGCATAGCTGTCAACCGTCCCTTATTTGGCGGGAAACTCCCTTATCCCAGCGCCGTGTCCCGCTGCTGTCCCTTATTGATGATGTCCCTTAAATTTCCCGGGTTTCATGCTCGCCCGGCTCGGGAGGGGAGCAGCAGCTCAGGTCCTCCGCCGCGAGAGAGGGAGCGTGCTGGCGCCGTTGTCCTGGCGCGAGGAGTTCCATCGGCCCTTCCCCGCCTGAGGGGGGGCAGTGAGAGAGACTCTTGCCACCAATGCCTGCGAGCCCGGAGGTGGCAGCGGTGGTGGCAGCTGAGGAGGCAGCCTGAGGGAGGAGGAAGAGGAGGGGGTGGGGAGGGACGCAGAAGGGCCGCCGTGGCGCCGCAACCGCCTCATGCCGGCATTGACAGCATCTGTCAATCCTACCAATGTATGTAACTCTTTACAATAGCAAAATCCCTTATTTTGGCTGCTGATCCCTTATTTTTGAGGCTGTTGGTCCCTTATTTTCAAATCTGGAAGTTGACAGCTATGGTCATCTGATGTTTAGAGGTGAGCTCCTCACTTCAATTCCACCCTCTCTTATTAGCACATAAGTGTCTTGCTCCTGTTTTGCAGCAATTTAAAATGCACCCCAGGTCTCCGAACTCAACTTTTGTCTGTTATACTGGGTACAAATGGGGCAGCTGTTCCATTCTACTCTGATACAGGGCTGGGTATTGTCTGTGGCTGACATGTAAAGGGCGGTCCAGATGGCAATTTCCCCTCGTTAATTTTGAGATGTGGCAGAGTAGAGGGTTAGCATGCAAACTCTGGATCCAAGTATTTGTTCTCATGCACATACTGACCTCAACAGAGGCAAGATGAGGTGGATAAGGCAAAACAAAGGTACTCTAGCTGTGCAGGACTCAGGCTGAATGCTACATGAGAGCAGAGCTCACATAATGTTTCTACAGCAATTGCTCTCCAGCTGAGCCTTTTGTAGGAGCTGCAGATTTGTTTTGGTAGCTGGCTCCACCTTCACTAGATGCTTCTTCATTTAAAGGGATGCAGTGGAACAGAGGAGAATTTGGTTTTACTGGGGCCTCTGAGATGAGTCAGAGAAGACCATATGACATCCTTAGTCCAGAGGCCTTTTCAATAGAGAAGGTGCTTCTAAGGGTGACTTTAAAGCCATTTACACCTCCCACTCTGAATCACCAACCTCATCCTCCACAGAAGGAGAGTCCAGCCCCAGGGCCATAACAGCCATTGACCTAATAATTAACCCTATTGTTAAGTTACTGTTTGTTTAGACTTTCTGTCCACATTATGGCCTTGAGACTTGCTCCAGTCCATAATCTCAGAGATGAAAACAATGCAACCTCTCTCTATTATCTCTTTATTTTTTTTTATTTTTTTATCATTATAGGAGAGCCCTGAATCTGGGGATTCTTCGTGATCCTGGATCAGAGGTGGAAGACAGACAGTATCAAATAGACCTCCAGTCCATCAACATTGGTACTGCTCAGTGGGATCAATTGAAGCCAGAGAAGGAGAATGGTAAAGGGAGGACAGTGCCAGAGAATGAAAGGAATTCTCAGAATCCAGCACTTGAGTGGAATATGGCTAGTAGGTAAGAAAGCAGTGCGAAAATAGTGCCTCGTATTCTTTAGCAAAAAAAAAACTTTATGATAATAACATCCCACATATTTCAGCTGAGCATGCTGTTGTTTGTACATTCAAGTGTGTTTGCATTCCCTAGCAAGCATGTTTCCCGTGAGCTAGAGATCTGGACAGTACACTTTAAGTTTTTGTTTTGTAGCACTGTTGCACTGTAATTTCCATGCAGATAAAGTTATGTCTATATTTCCATAATAGCTTATAATATGGCCATAAAATATAACTCCAGGCTGAAACCTGGCGTTCACATTTCCAGTCTATGAACAACAGAGTTGTTACCCTTTTGTTCTTTTACAAAGTTTGAACAAAACCAGTTTAGACATTTTTAAGCCGGCAGAGGACAAAAAGAGTTCCCCCCGTTTGTTGGCTGCAAACCAGTTTCTGTGCTTCTGTAAATGAAAACAGCTGCAATTTCTGAAATGACAAATTTCTGCTGATTTGTTGATATGCAAAAGAGGGCTTCCAGCTCAAGTCTACTTATAAATGTTACTTTGACATCTTCCATTTTTAGTGTTCCATTTTGATTATATTGCTACAGTAGACTTTGATGCTTTTTTCCAGTTAGAGGTCACAGTAGCCCTGTGCAGCTAACATGCTTTTCAGAATGAGTACAGGGGGAGGGAGTTGGGATTGTGCCTGGTGAACACAGTTTATGCCAGGCCTGTCTGTCTGCACAATCTCTACCCTGCAAAAATGTACAGTATGGATAACACCAACATAACCTGCATGTTTACATTCACAGCAGAATACTGAATTGTTGTGCTAAGGTTTAAGGGTGGAGCTTTGCTCCCAAATCCATTCATTGTACAAGTATATGGTACACACAGGGCTATAGTGTGACAAATCGATGGTGACATTTTGTTACATCTGCATGGGAGATATAACATGGTAGACTTGGGATAAATGCCTTTTTTTGCATTAAACTAAAGCACTACATTTTGATTCCTGAATTATAGTTAGTGTTGTTTAGTTATGTTTCTGTTTTCTTTATCATGGCTACCCAAGCTGTTCACACTGTCTTGAACAATCTCCTACATGTTCAGGATTCTGAGTTAGCCCAGCAATATAAATATGCAGAGATAAGGCAACAGAGTAGACGTCGGAAGACATGAAGGATCCAAGCCAGCGGAAGCATACACTAGGAAACTACAAGATGTCTAACACCCTATTTAACAGACTTTAGAATATCACAGTGACTCTTATAAATCATAAATGTCAACTGTAATTTTGTTTTAAAATGATATAATTTTTAATGACTTTTTAGAGCTGGAGACTTTGTTTCAACTTTCAGTCTGCAACGAGTCTTCTATAAACCCCAAAAAGTGCAGTTTTCAAAGGAAATGCTGATTCCACAGTAACTTTAGCTATGATCATGATAACTGTATAGCATGTACGTTTGTAAAAACAAACCACAGGTGGGGTCCCTATCAGATGTTCTGAAAAATTAAAGAGCCTTTAAAAGCTTTGCAAATGATTCACTGCTCTTATCTATTAGATGAAGTAAAATGTGCTGATATTTATAACTGAAACTCTTGATGTAAAACATCAAAAACTCCTTTGGTGCCTTCAGTTGAAGCACTTAAGGACTGGATCAATGACAGTAGTTTAAATGATTTAGGCAGATTTGAGCTTTTAGCTGTTATCAGAAAGACTAGATAATGGTCAAAATGTAAGAAAATTAGAACACGGTGTATTCCTCTATACACATTTCTTAAAGGGAGGGGAACATGGATCACCTTTCCTTCTTTGCAGAATGCCATTGTCTTTGTTTCAAGTTTAAAAACACAGTGTATGGGCTTTACTAAGGTCCCTGTGTGCCTTATTTCAATGGGTGCCAAATTTATAATGGAGCGTTCTAAATATTCCTCTGGGATGTAGTGGTAGAGAACCTATTCAAACATGCTCCCCCCCGCCCACCGCCATGGGAATGTGCAACATGTGGAAAACATATGGCTGGAATGGAAAATCCAAGTGGATTTCATGGGACAGCTATGATAAAAGGATAGCATCAGCTCCTGTGCCCTGATATTTCCTGCAAAATCCATGTGGATGTTTAATTGTGCAGGTCTTCATGGGATTCAGCATAGAGGCTTGAATGTACTAAGATAAGCTAATCAACAGGAAACATGTATTTCATTTCTCTTACTGTAAAAGTGTTTGTCAGACTTCTCTGATAATCCCCCCCCCCGCATTAGTGCTTCCCAATAACTAAAATGATTGTTGCATCAATGATATTAGGAGAGATCTAGTTTCCATTCTCCTTTTTTAGAATGGCTGTATGGCTAAGTGACCTGTATCTTTTGCAGCACAGTAGTCAGCTGCACTGTTATAGTGTGCATGAATGGAAAGGCCCAACTAATATACTTATGTAACCCAACTTGTGATTGCTGGTATTTCTCCATTATTTCTCCTTATAATTATTTTGTGTGGACATGCAACAGCTTTCTTGTTTTCTCTATTACTCTAAACAGATGTTCTTTAAGGTATACTAAGATGGTCAGCTACTTTAATATTTCTGAAAGTCTTGTCTTTGAAAAAGGTATAAATATGTAACAGATGCCTAAGTGGATCCTGGAGTGAACATAGTGTGGTCATAGTACCATCATTACACCGTTCCTTATTGAGGATGCTCATATGGTACCCAGCTGTGTCAAGTTAGCAGAACACTTAAGGATAGTACAGTGTGGAAGACTTAATAAAGAAAGTGCAGGTTTATTTCATATTATTTCCTTGGGATCACTGAAATGGACACTTCACTTTTGAACACAACGTTGTCCTCAGTTTCTCTTTATAGTTGCATTAATTCTAATACCTGCTTCTGCCATCTTCCTAGATTAAACCATTAAAAAAAGCTTAAAAGACCATTTTAATGATTAGGAAATTGGTACTGATGTGTAGTAAAATAGTGAACGATCTTTCCTTTCTCCAATGTGATGATACTAGAGGGCTGAAAATGTCAACTCTATAATAGATTTATGCAAAGATGATATTAATCCTTATGTTATTATATTTTCTTCCACTATTATTTTTTTCATAAACCATTAATTGCCTCATGACTTCATTTTTAACCTGGGAATTTGTTTAAAAAGTCCTTAAATGATAGCCTAATAGCTATTATATTCCAATTGATTTTGCATCTCATTAACGGTAAGCAGTAGTCCATTTTTGTAAACCTCTTTCAAATAATACAGTTGTTTTTCTTTCCACACATCTATATTTAAGGCTCTATATTTATTTTTGAAAACCCAGTGGAACTGTAATGGAATAATGGGTGAGAGGCCGTTGGACCATTTTGTCCAAATTTTGAAATTTTGTAAATGTGAATGGATTTGTAAGCCACCGTAAAGAGCATAATTTGCTTTTTGAAAGTTATTACTTTTATAGGGACACCATCTATTACCAAGTTCTCTAATGTGCTCCATATATTTCTCTTATTGCCAGACATTAGGTCGGTCATGTTGCTAAGTTGGCATGCATTGTAATAGCTGTTTAGATTTGGGGGCCCCGATCGCCCAACAGTTGGGTGATGGTACAAGCAAAGATTTTTAATTGTGTGGTCTGTCTGATTGAAATATGAATTTGTTTTAATTGCAGGCGCTTGGTCCATAATAGAACGTTTCATTTTGTTCAAGCATTGCATGTCCATATTTATTATATTCCAGACTTTGCTATAATTTGTCCGATAAAATTTGTTTAATCAGTTATGGGCAACCTGAATGCCGAAGTATCTGAAGCTTTTTTCGTAGCTATTGGGCTTTGTAATATTTTGTAGAAGGTTGCAGGGGAATATGAAAGAACATTACTTCCAATTTTTGAAATTTTACCTTAAGTCCAGAGACATTTAAAAAGGTATCCAACTGTATACTCAATAACCTTCCAGCATTAATTGAGTCCTATAAGCAATACATAAAACAGTATCATCAGCATGGAGTCCCAGAATGTATTCCATTCCATTGATAGTTACAACCTTTCCTGCTAGAATTTGGTGTAATCTCATTGACAGGGGTTCTATAATTAGAGCAAATAATACAAGTGATAATGGGCAACTTGGTTTTGTCCTGAGGCCAAGTTAACATTTTTGTGAATTTGTATTACTTATCCTAATTGTAGCAGTTGTAATATCATAAATATTTTCCAATAGTCTTACCAGTTTAGGGCCAAATCCAAAAAAACGTTATCACTCCGATTAAGTGCCGATTAAGTTCTACACAGTCAAATGATTTAAATATATCTAATGATAAACACACTGCTGTTGAGACAGTCTGTTTAGTATGGTGTGTTATGTTTAATAATTTCCTACTTGGGTCTGCAATTTTATGCCCCAGGACAAACAGAGCTTCATTCAGATGAATATATTTCCCAATAAAAGTTTTCATTCTGTTAACCCTCACTGTTGTGAAAATCGTGTAATCTGAGTTGAGTAGAGAAATTGGGTGATATGATTCCACTAATGAAAGTTATTTTTTAAGGTTTGGGAATTAATATAAATTTTCTTTTTCTTTTAGCATCAAGCGGCATCAAGAACGAAGAGCTATTTTAACTCCAATTTTAACAGACTTTACAGTGCGAATAACTGCAGCTCCTGCCATCATTTTCACAAAAGTAATCTCACCAGAGAATTTGCATACAGAGGTTGGTATTTGACTTGAGATGTACTCACATGGCTTTCAGATTCATGTATCTTTCTGAATGCAGATATTTGCAATAGTTAAAACGCTACATTAAGTTGAGTTTAATTATAAAACAAAAACTCGCATTAGCTATCAAAATGTTTCTCGAAAGGCTCTGTCTTCTGTAAATCCTTATGTGTAGGTCAGAAATAGTGATTATTGCATGTATGCTAAGAAGAGCAATAGATGGTAATTGTATGCATGTTAGCCTATGTTTCTGTGTTTCTTAATTACATTTATAACACACATGAATACTGTTTAACCAACAGAGAAACTCTGTGAGGTGGATTAGGCTGGCAGCAGGGATGGACAAATTAGTTTATTTCTGCTCCATGTCAGTTTCACATGTGTCTAGTCATATGCCTGGTTCATCCTTTCCAACACACACACATGCATTTGAATTCTATACATTTCTCCCTAAAATACATGTCTTTGATTTAAGACACAGCTCCAGACCAGAATGCCACTTCTACATTTCCTTGCAGCTTTCTTGATTTTTGCTTCATCCAGTTGCTTCCTTCCTTTCCATTCACATCAGTTCCTTACAGACATCACACAGCACCCTCTTTGCTCTCAGCCCAGTTGGAAGAGGAACCTATCCTTGCTATCCTTTCACTGTAAATGCCAGGGATTAAATATGGGGATTGTGGGGCATTCTATGTTCAAGGGATATTGTGTATTGATGAGGCGTTGCACCATCCTCACAATGCTGACTTGCTACTGCAAATGTGCTGGAAATGAAATCTAAAGGAAAATGTTAAATGACCTAGGGAATTGCTGTGCTGTAGAGAAGGCATCCCATGAAAAGTAACAGATGAATTTTACTGTAGCTCTTGTTAAAGAATATAAATGCTTTGGTTATTATTATTTTTTTTAATCAATTCCCTTGATGAAATTCAGTGAGGAAGGGAGAGGCCTACTACAGATTACTAATAAATACTTATGCACATGTCATGATAAGGGTTATGAGCATCTGCTTAGTAAGCAAACCTGCTCATTTTCTTCTTTCCGTCTCGGAAGTAATTTGCCAGAAATGGTCAAAAGCTTTTCCTATGTGTTTAACAACAGCCATAAAATAATGGTCATCTAACTATAATTCTGCCAAGATGTCAACAGTAGTTTCCAGGCAGCTACAAATCAATTAAGTCGGTTATTTGTGGGTTGCAATGTACAATTTCATTATAAACCAAGATGTGTTTGTATTCCACAATGTATATCTGTCATTGAGAGCAAGGAAAGGGGAAGTGTAGTCCTCTGCCAAGAACATGAATAGAGTCTCTGACAGCCCAGAATTTGATGCAACAAAGAAACAGGACCTCACACATGAAACAAACAAAATGTATCTTAATCATCAAATATCCTGTTGGAAGCCTAGTGGTATGCTATTCCACCACTCCTCCACCTGATTTCCTTTTACAGATGGTGCACAGTGCTTTTCTGCCTGAAGAGATAAGAAAATGTTAATAGTCCCAATTTGGAGAGTATAAATAGTCTACATTGTGTTTGGTTAGAAAAGAAAATTACATAATTGCCTTGAAACAGCTGGTATCCATTGACTTTGTTTTACAAACTTGTTTTTCACAGGAAATTTTAGTATGTGGCCATTCTTTGGAAGTGAATATGACAACAAGCCTGGACTTCTTCCTCAGTGTGGCTCAAGTACAACTCCTACAGCAGTTAATACAGACTAATATGGTTGGACTGGAACCATCCAATAAAGCTGCAGAGGTAACTTCGTTCTTTCAGAGTTACTATGGTTCATATACTGCTATCCCCCCCACCCCCATGTACTCTTCAGCATGTTTTGGCTGGAAATGTGTGTTACCATTTCACTGCTACTGAAAATGTCACCTCAGTGTTGGGGTCTCTCCTTCATGCTATCTATGCAGGGACAAAACCCTGTGACATCTTTGTGGTACATATTTCCTTGGTCTCCTTATGGTGTCCAGATCATTTGAGGGGGGAGGGTATACCTTTTCTCTTCTTCCAATTATTGGCAACAGTAAAACTGCCAAAATCACATTGACACAATCCTTCTGATGGGCCTGCTGGGTGATCCGTGCCTCTGGTGTTCAGATAGGCAGGCTTGCATGTCTAGTCCTTGAAGTCTTTAGTTTTAACCCCAGTCCCTAAACACATGAATGAATTAATGTTTATTATTACGGCCAAACAGCCAGCATAAGTCCCTAAGCACATTTCTTAGGTATTTCATTTATTGTATTATTTATCTTCCTTTTAAGATACTTAAGAGTAGTTTACCTGGTGTTCCAAGTGGTTTCCCATCTAGGTCTGGTCTATGCTGGCTTTAGCTACAGTGATAACAAAATAAATACTAAAAAGCTACAGTATTCACTTAATTTCAAGAAGTGCTAGTCCCTGCCCTATACCATGGGATTGATTGGGGGTTGTGGGCTTAATCTTAATCATACAGTGAGGTTGGTTCAGTTTGCTGAATTATCAATTTGACATGTATTTATTTATTTCATAAAGTGTATACACCGTTTGATTGTAAAAAAAAACCCCTCAAAGCAGTTTAGAAAGCATAAAACGGTAAAATCAAGAAAAAATAACAAGCTTACTTTAAAACATACAAAAGTTAGAATACAAAATAAAAAATAAAAAAATTTACCTCAACTTTCTAACTATCAGGTTAGGTTTGCCTAAACAGGAAAGTTTTTAGCGGTGTCTATTAGAAGCATGTTAAGTGTCAAGAGAAAAGGGCAATTGTGACACTTGACTTGCCACAATTGTCCGGCAGTGGAGGCCAGTTGTGCAGTATCATTCTTATCCTTTCTACCACCACCTTCTACCTCTGGCCAGTAATGGATTCCAGAGCTATGAATCAGTTATCTGCCTTGGTAAGGTAGCACCTTCCCATCTCCATGCATTTTCTTTTTGGAAAGGCAGATCATTCAGTGGATGGTCGAATGTGGTGACAAAGGGATATGTGCATCATTTTACCATATTCATGTTTGCATCCAGGTGGCCTTGATTGACTGGCTGTTTGACACAGTCAATGGACTGAGTTGTTCATAAGCAACACCTTTCTTGGGGGCCAGGATAATTAGCTGGAGAAGTGTTAATTGAAAAGTGGACTGCCCTGTCTACTTCCTATATACAGGATTTATCAAATGATGTAACGTTTACTAGCGTTGCATGACTTGGTTGCTTGGAAGGGATGATGACCGGAGAGGCTGTATGTGAGAAAGAGATATACCCTGGTATGGCAGGTCTGTGTCACAGCAGTGTTTCTATTTTTGTTGAAATGCTGAATACAAGACATACCGTTTTGCTTTTTCTTGGATACTTTGCAATCATGGGGCCTCTTTTGGAAGTTAGCTTTCAGAGCAAGTATACTATGGGAATATTTGCAATAAATAACTTACAAGGCAATGTTTCCCATCTTGGTGGAATGGATAGAATCATAAAGTTGAGTGTGTGCCCAGAATTTTAATTTAGGGACGGTGCTGCTCAGAAATCCGGCACTTTGTCCATAGACCGTACAAACTTTGACAAAGAAAACCACTTTAAAAATATATAGCACTTTTATCATGTCCAGAGAATGGCACACTCTCTCTAGTTCATGCGCTTCTTAATTAGCGTAGGCCTTTTAAGGTAAAACACTTATAATTTTGTATTCTGCTATAGAAATAACTGGTCAGTCAGGACATAGCTATTTAATGCCTTTGCATGAAGTGATTCATTCCATACACACTTCTACAACCAATCCACTGTAAGGATTTCAAAATATTCACCCCAGTTTTACTGTGGTTGGTGTCTGCTGAGGTTCTGTTCTTAGACAGAGGAGCTTAGCCAACACAGCATTTCAGAGACTGGCTGGGAAGCAGCAGAAAGAGCAGAAAGTTGTGTTGCTTTAAATTAGGGAACCATGTCAAGGTTGTTTGGTTTCTCTGCTGTAGAGAAAGGAGAGGACTTATTTTCTTGTAACTTGTCACAGAAAAAGTAATCCCACGCCCCTTAGATTCTATATCTACTCTTCCTAGCCTTGCTATTTCTTCCCTTACTCACTATTTAACCTTTCTGTTTATTCCCCCGCCCAGACCCTTGCCCTTGCTGTTTCTTCTCATCAGTTCCAGATTTACATAAAGGCTGAGTGGGCTACAGCCCAGGGCCTTGTAATCTTGGGGTGGGGGGCTCAGTCTCTTGCCAAAATAAAAAACAAAAAAGGCAGATTTTACTATCTAGGGCCCTTTGCTTAGTAACATTAAACATGTGGTGTATGAGTCTGTGACTATAACAGTTACACAAGTGCGTACTTACTGTTTAGTAAAGTTCATGGGGGCATTAAAGCTACTCAGAACCAACTGATATTGTCAGCTATGAAGCGATACATGTGTTCAGATCATGGTATATAATTATAAGGTGCGTTTTGGGAACAAGTGAGGATTCTTTTATATCATTGTGAATCGCAATAAAATTTAATTTTGACTTTTCGTGAAAATAATGAGTAAATGATATGAAAATGGTGCTACCCCTAGCTTCAGCTGTTCCTAGCTATCCTGACCTTTTCACCTTCAGCTGCAGTGGGCTGCTGCTGACCCTGCTGTGATGGATCTATAACTGGAACTTTGCTTTGTTTCCTCACTAATCCTCAAGTGTCAGACTTGAAGTCTCAAGCTTCTCTGTCACATATGAGGCAGAATTACACTTGTCCAGCACTTCTAATGGGGCTGACTTCTGACCACATGGCATGCCCAACAGTGTAGGGGTGGAGAGATGTGGGGGGTTGCAATTTGGGTACTGTATTTTTTTCTCATGGCAAGAGTGATGGTGTCATCTGCCAAAGTGGTGTTTGCCACCATTCTTAATATGTGTTATTGAAGGACAGGTCTAGCCTGGCACATGATCTCTTTATCTGGAAGGCTTCGCTCAGAAAGTCACTCAGTAAAGCTTCATGGCTTATCAAGGATGCGAGCCCAGGTCTCCGCAGCCAAAGTTTCACATGCTATACACCACAGCACCCTTTTGACTCTTTGTGTGCCTGGGGAGTGGCAGTGGGAAAGGTCCTGAACTTCACAATTTACCACTGTATTCCTGCAAATGTCCTGACACAGCTATTCTTTTACAAGAGATCCAGGAGCAAACACAATGATGTGTGTTTCTTGGAAGCTTCCTGGCAGTGCCCATTTAAAAACCCTCCATGCCTAACTAACCCTCAGACTGCATTTTAAACTTTCATATCAGCATACAGACTGTGTAATAGCTCCAGCGTTTAGGAATTTTGATCGTTTCTTTTATCTTTCTCTGGGAGTTGTTATAAATTATTTTATGGCAGAGAGCTTTTGTTTTCCCTTGCCTCCCTCTCACAACCATGTTTTTCTTCTCTGAGGAATGAACAGCCAGAAGAAGAAATAAAGAGCCAAAGATTTGTTCCCCTTGCTATATGCTTTCCAGCTCCCGCTAGAAGCTCTCTCACATTTCCTTCACCAGTAAAGGAAGGCCATCTTCTGTTATCTAAGCTGCAAACACCTCCTCCAGCAGGCAGCCCTTTGAAGCATCTACAAACTAAAAGTTCAAAGAAAACCAACAAAAAAATATCCAACTTTAGGCTGATTTATTATCAAGGTTTCTGAAGCTAAATATATATAGTTTGACTAAGAAATGACAAATGGAAAAGAAAAGCCATAAATCTGCAAATATTTGCAGGATGTAAACACAAGGGAAAGGGGGAAATGTTAGTGTTTCGCAAGAGATCACTACTAGAAATCAGATGTTGACATTCAGAATGGAATTGTTTTAGAGGGAGACCAGGAAGCCTATTGCCTGTGTTAATGCATAATGCTATAAAATTATTTTGCAAGGAATCATGTCGAATTGTTTAAATTAAACTGAATTAAACACTAGAAATACCAGGCCAACCTATCTTTCCCTCCTTCAGCAACTGTTCTTCACTCTCCAATCCTGCACCTTCTCCTGCCTCTGCCTCTCGTTTCCTGGCTGTTACAGATTCCCCCTGTTCACTGATCATTTCTTCCAAGTCAGTTTCCAACCCCTCCATCCTCTGCTGCCCAGAATCCAGCCACCACTCCTCAGTGTTCAGCCAGTCCCTAACACTTCTTTGTGGTCACCCCCAGGTTGTGGAATGGCCACACCTCTGTTATTTTGTGGGTTAGTTTTATGATTTTAAGGTAATCCTTACTTGTTTTTAAATTGCATTTTTATTATCCACCTTGAGACCATTTGGTGAAGGGTTGGCTTATAGGTTCAGATTATCACTGAATGCCTAGCTGTAGTTACAGGTAGGTAGCCTTGCTGGTCTGCCGTAGTCAAAAGAAAATAAAAAAAAATCCTTCCAGTAGCACCTTAGAGACCAACTAAGTTTGTTATTGGTATGACAACTAAGTTTGTTATTGGTATGAGCTTTCATGTTCATGTGCATGCATGGATAGTGTTCTCGAAGCTACCAACATGAGTTTGACCAAACTGCGGAAGGCAGTGGAAGACAGGAGTGCCTGGCGTGCTCTGGTCCATGGGCTCACAAAGAGTCAGACACAACAAACGACTAAACAACAAAGTCCCTATCTTGAGAATTTTCCCTGTTTTTAAACTTTGCTTAAGGCCCAAACTCACTTGCAGTGCTACAAAGTTCTCTAGGGGGTAGCCTCCCAGCCAGTGCTGGCCACGATTCCTGGGATGATATAGCACGAGTTAAATTCACCGTTTGGTTGAAGTTAAACACAGGTAGGGTGGGGATGGAGAGGAGACAGATGTTTGTGGAGGTTAATCCTAAACTAAAGCCTCAACATCTTTTGTCTCCTATCACCTACACACGCTGAAGGGGACAAAGGAGGGTTCTTTTGCTCTGAGGGAAGCGTCAGGGACTGACATGCTTTGTTGGCTTCCTCTAGCCCTCCTCTGATGCAGCTGTACATGTATAGCCCTTTGAGGATCGGCAGAAGCTAGCATGGTGCAATGTAGCTGGAAACAGGGGACTGTCAGCCCAGCATGCTCCACGGGAGATCGGTGGATTCTCAGGAAGTGGCGGGACTTCATGCAGTTCAGGCCCAGAGCAGCCATGCCATTCTTACCACCCTACCCCCACCCCTCCAGCAGCCATGCTTCTTCTATGTAATTTTGTTTTCGCCTGAATTTTAAATATTGACTTGGAGGCTATATGATATAAAAGGAACCCTCCGAAAGTACAAAAGCAAAATGCTACTGCTACATTACAATAATTGAATAACAAGGTGGTTTTAGAATGTGGGCAGCAAAAGCTGAGTGTATCAAGACTGTGTGGACTAGATGGATTTGGAAGCAGTAATTACTTCGTTCACAAATATCAAGTAATCATCAAATTAAACCCACTTCCAAAAGAACCATATGTAAGGAATAACATATGTATACTTCTGAAACCAGTGTTATAGAGTAAATTAAATGTTTATATTTTAACAAAACAAAAAACATATTGTGTAGAGGCTAAAGAGGAACCACATAATTAAGGCCAAAAATGGTTGCTCTTTGATCTAGGTAGGAGGTGTTAAAGGACAAGGCATTATTTTATGCTAATGCCACATTCTGAATTTGTTGATACCTCATGCTACAGTTCTCAGATCCTAATTCATACACAGTTGCCTTATTCTGGTAGAACTTGCTTCCTTAACATTGCCATTCTTTTTAGAGTTTTCATTTTACTTGTTTATCTGTCGTTGAGATTAAAGCACTTAAGACAAATATAGAAGCTTCTGTGGGATTCTTTAGTTTCGGTTAACATAACAAAGATCTTGCAGCTCTTTTATGTTAAAACTTGTTTTGCAAAAGTTAACCTTACATTACTTAAGGTAATGGAGAAGCAACCTAAATCATCTGGCATGTTACTTCATAGAAGAAATATTTGTAGACAATGCACTGTTGAAGGAATCAAATTTGCTAGTTTAGAAAAAAAAAATCTTAATTTTGAAAGAAGAATGAAGCTGAAACTTTTCTGTAGTTCACTACAGAAACTTTTCTGTAGTTCTTCTGTGTATAAATCTGCAAACAAGTGAGCAAGATTTCTTTCATGTTCATCAAAATTCTTATCAGGCTGGAAGCAAAAAAGCAATGGAGAGACAATCAAATGTTACTGTGTCTGACGGAAACCCCAAGCAGGCAGTTCATATTCATAACAAATGGAGTAGCAGGTTAGGCTGTTCGTTGTGCAAAAGGATCTAATTTTGTGCCAAACGCGTCAGAGAAAATAAAAATGATGGCATTTATTTAGATATATATTTGCACCCAAGGACCCCGTTTCAATTAGTAGTGGGGGTAGGTCTGAATAACTTCTAACTTTTCTATTGTAAAAGGGACATTCTTTTGAATCACATGTTTTCTCCTGTAATTACTACTCCATTCGCTTTCTTATTATTTACAAGCACTTCTGTCCCCTTTTCCATTAAACATAATCAAGATGGCTGACAACAATAACAATAGTATAGTCCACAATAAACATATGAACAGAAAACAACAATCGACATTTAAAGGAGTTTAAAAGAATGGCAGCAACTAAATAGAGGGTTAAAGTGTTTTTAAATGGTAAGTTCTTAAAGGTCAGACAAAAATAAAAGGTAGACATGTTGAAAATAAGATTTTGTATGGGTACATTGGACAGACACAAGTCCAGTGTCAAATTCTGTTGCTGGATAAGTATATAAATATTTGTTTCTGAGAGTGCAAATAACCATTAATTTTCTTGCTGTTATTTCCCCACCAAAAAAAAAGTAGGGATGTCCCCTATCAGGGAGGATTGACCCAGGGCTTCATTTCATTTCATTTATTCGTCAATTTAAGGAATTTATACTCTACCCTTCATCAGGGCAGATTACAAAAAAGTTATGGGCAATATCCAATTGAAGTTGTACTCAGATTAGACCCACTGAAATGAATCTCATCCCATAATTATAATAAAGCACGAATATCAAAATACAAGATCAATATAAAAAGGCACCAACTCCCAGGGGCCCAGCTTTTTTATGGGAAGGCCAATATTTGGGGGTGGGGGCAAGGCCTCCAATGTTCAGAATGATTAGGGGTGGAGGGGCCAATTGTGGAGCCAAGCGTGGCACAGCTTCAGTGACCGGCTCCTGCTCCTGCTGCTTCAGAGGAGAAGGAGCAGGAAAACAGCTCCTAGCTGGTGATGGCAGAAAGAGGAGGCCAGTTGTGGAACTGAGGGTAGCACACCTTGGCTTCAGTGGCTGGTGGCTCCTCCTCCACCTGTTGCGTAAGGGAAAGACAGGGGAAGCAGTCCCTGGCTGGTGGTGGTGGTGGCAAGAAGAAGAGGCTGCGCATGAAAGAGAAGGAGCCACTGGTCATTAAAGGTGTGCTGCTGCTGCTGCTGCGTTTGGCTCCTCCCTCTGGCTCCTCCCGACATCACATGTGTATTATGCCCCCCCTCCCCATCTTCTGCTCAAGAGGATTCTGCTCAATCCTCTGTTGTAGAACACCCCATTAAAAGAAACCTTGGTATTATCCAAGACAGTAGCAGAAGGGGAGTATAAGGAGTGTTAAGTACAGAGCTACCTTTTCTGAGTCAGACTATTGTTCTACCTACCCAACTGTTCTGATCTGATTGGCAGTGGCTCTCCAAGGTCTCAGGCAAGCGTCATTCTCAGATCTTTTAAACGGAAAGGTTGTGGATTAACCTGGGGCCATATGCCTGCAAAACATGTAGTTGCCACCAAGCTATGACCCCTCCACATAGCAGGGGGAAGAAGGAAAAGGCATTTGTTAAACTTGTCTGTGGTGCAGCCAATTCAAGGAGAATTATAGTTTGCACACACACAGAGTCCTTACATGAATTCAGGGGGTTGTGGGAGAGGGTATTTCCAGTAGAGGTTTATTTGGTGCATGCGCATGGAGGGAGGTGTGTGTGGACTGGCTAGACTGTGTGTGTGTATCAAATGGACAGATAATTCAATTTATTTTAAATCTCATGGTATAAACTTGGGGTGCACTTCCACTAAAATGCACTCCACACTGCAGCATTAAAAAGACTACAGTCCACTTAAACCTGATATGGACAAATGACTTGTCCATATATTTTTTTTACCAATTTGAATTTGAAGTTAAAATCCAAATATTCTTGTCGTTAATTATAAAGTGCTGCCTTTTTGTTTCAAGTAAATTTAAGGCTACTTTGCCATTTGTATTTCATGTGAAAAAAAAACATAAATATTGATAACACAGATTCCAGAAAGCCGTATACAAGAAGCCAGACAGCTTAAATGTAAAGTGGCTGATACACATGCTGTGCAGATGCCATTGATTTGTTACCATCCCTGATGAAAAATCTGTGTGTATACACACACACACACAGAGAGAGAGAGAGAGAGAGAGAGAGAGAGAGATTATTTCTTAAAATCCACACATTTTTCATACAGTTTTACACACTTCCATTAATCTGTGAGATGCTAACTGTATTTTGTACCCAAAAGTTAAAACATGTATGGTAAAGGTAATCAATGTAATGCAAATGTACTGCTGCTTTTTCTGAAAATTCATACTTCAGGTGCCCTAGTAATGTTCCCTTCTCACAATACAGCCACCATGTGGAGGCCACATGAAGCTATCTCAGCTGAGTGGTGCTCCGTGCAGCAAATTGTTTATGTTTACTGGCTCCCACCCATGTGTCTTATTTCTACACTGTCAGAAACAGCTTGGAAATTGTGTGGACAGAAGCCATGTGGTTAGCGAGTGCTGAGGGCCACTGAGTACAATATGGCCACCACACAGACACTGTTCGAAACAGTGAAACTACTTGGCAACTGTTCCCACGTAGCACACCATGATCTATAAAATGGCTTGCCATGCAGAGTCTGTTTGAAGCAGGAATGTTTGGGGCTGCGTGCAGAGAAACCACATGGCAAGGTACATACCACACAATGAGTTGTCATATACACATGAAGCATCACCACCACATGGAGACAGTTTCATCATCAACCTTTTATTCGACCGTCAGTCAGAAAAAAGTACATTTGTCAATACACAGTTAAAACATCCAGGAAGATTTTAGAACTTAGCCCACACTAAAATGGGCTAAACAGATAGCCCCATATCAATACAGTCAATTATAGTCTTGCAACGCTTAAAAGCTAAAAAAAGAAATTTGGCCACCAAGGAAGGTATAGCTCTAGTGACATTATTCAGCAGGTGTAAAACCTGGTTTTCTCCGGGTAGGAAGCTAAATTGACATAGGTGTGGGTCTATAAAATTTTGTCTAAGCTCTGCATAAGAAGGGCAAGTCAAGAGAATGTGTTCGGTGGACTCAACCACACCCATGGCACAATGACAGGTTCTCTGGGCGTATGGTACTCCCCTGTACCTTCCCCACAATATCGCAGAGTCAAGGACATTTAATCTAGCCGCTGTAAGAAGTCTGCGGTATTCAACAGTTTCAGGCAACCACCCTAAGAGGTCCATATCATGAGAAGCAGCAAACACAGATATCTGCCCACCCTGCAGTCCAAGCTAGCATACAGAGGCAGTTTCTGGCAGCCTCCATGTGGCAACTGTGTGGAAAGAAGCCTTTCTTACTAACTAAGGTGTCAGAGTTTGTTGTAATGTGTATTAGTGTGTGCATTAAGTAAAGGTAAAGGGACCCCTGACCATTAGGTCCAGTTGTGACCAACTCTGGGGTTGCGGCACTCATCTCGCTTTATTGGCCGAGGGAGCCGGCGTACAGCTTCCGGGTCATGTGGCCAGCATGAATAAGCCACTTCTGGTGAACCACAGCAGTGCACAGAAGCACCATTTACCTTCCCGCCTATTTATCTACTTGCACTTTGAGGTGCTTTCAAACTGCTAGGTTGGCAGGAGCAGGGACTGAGCAATGGGAGCTCACCCCGTCGCGGGGATTCGAACCACCGACCTTCTGATCGAAAAGTCCTAGGCTCTGTGGTTTAACCCACAGCGCCACCTGCGTGTGCATTAGTATGAAACAAATGATAACGTCATGGGACCAGACAGCACAAATGGCAGCTTTTCCTATCTTAATCCCTGTTTATCCAGTGTAGCATATAGATTTTTTAAAAACCCCAAGAATTGGAGTAACAATTACTGGTTTATGGTTTCAAAGTATGCTACATTATCTTCTTTTTGTATTAGCAAATGCTTATATAATTAGGTTTTAGGAAAGCTTCATTGGAAACATTGCCTCCCTTAATAAAGAAATGGAAAGTTATTTGTAAGCCAATGCCCTCCTTGACACTAGTGGTGCATTCACATGCCATGTGAAGTTTTTCTTTAGTACTTGTAGAAGAATTAGTATGTAATTCATGTATTGTTTACAGATAGAAGAGCACACACATTCATGGGCAAAGGAACTGGGATTTAATCACCCTCTAAAAACGATTGTGGATCGGAGCAGCATGCAAGCAGTTCTGGGTTTTCCTCACATTAAATAGCAGCCTGAGCAAGCAAGGTCAGAGTGATGCTTCTTGGCAGTCTGCTGTGATTGAATTCACAGGTAGCCAACATGGCGCCCCCTAGATGTTTTTGGACTGCAACTTCCACCAGCCCCAGCAAATATAGCCAACAGTCAATGGTGATAGGAGTTGTAGTCCAGTGACATCTGGAGTGCACCACATTGGTTCCCCTTGATTTAAACAAATTCCTGAGAACTCTAGAGATGTGATGCTGGGCTTCCTCAGAGTCCTCTCACAGAGTTTTGCACTCTTTTGGTAGCAGGTAGTACAGTCAAGGTGGCACTTGCAGTTGATCTCAACCATTGTTCTAGTACAAAGGAGTAGAAGCCGTTTTTGAGGTTTCTGGGGCCCAAGTCGTTAATCATCTGCCCTGCCATCTTAAATATCTAGCCTACTTCACCCTAAGCATTTTTTGCTGGCAGAGAAGGTAATGGGTGTTTAACATGGTCTCTTTATTTTTCTTTTATTTCTTGTAAAAATCAGATGTGATTCTATCCTTAGCATACAGTTTCCAGAATATAAGTGCCCCACTCACATGACCTTAACTTCGTATGTTATTCCAAAGGATAAACATTTGTTGCAATGGATTATGTAATCCTCTGTTGATAAAGACTTAACATTTACTTTTTTCCCCTAGTAAAATTCAGCATGCTGGCCCATTACCAAGATGATAATTGCCCCCAAGAAGTTGATTTTCCCTAAGAAAAATCATGAAAAATTGTGCAATCAAAAACATAAAAGATAAATCATGTACTTGAACCAAAATAGATTTCTGTCCTCGTTTTTTAAAAAAAGTTAATCTGAATTAATTTTATTTATTTTTCAATGTGTTTGAGAACTAACCCTTATGGATCAAGCAGTTTAACCTGAGTGTTAAGTGCAAGATTGGGTTCTGTCCAGATTTTAAGGTCTATGTTATTTGGTTATCTGAAACAGACCTCTTTGTTATTGGGATTATATTTCTTTTTTCTTTGTCTTACCTTATTTTAGTGGTCTAAAAGAGATGAATGTTCTAGCTAGTCCCTTTCAAGGTCTATCAAAATATTGGATAAAATGTGTCAGACCTTTTTTAATGTCTCATGTATAGCTTAAATATATTTTACTAAAACTTCACAAACCTAGCTTGGTAGCGAAATGGATTGTGTTTTGTTATAACTGTTTAAATTTTAAATAGTTATTTAGACCTTGAACAGCTAACTATTCTCCTGTTTTATATTGCAAAGCACACAAATACTACATCTTAGCTGTTTATTCCAAATATGTTTTTAAAAGCTTCTCCTTATCTAAATAGAATGCTGTCACCTTAAGAAATTTGTTTAAAAGTGTTACACCAAACTGGCTTTCATATTAAATCACAGTATGTTGAGAGTGCTGGATTAGGATTTTGGAGCTCTTGGCACAAATCCCCATTTAGCTATGAAACTCACTTTCTTATCGTGAATTTCTTCATGCCAATCACCCGCTCCCCTTCTCAACCTATTCTATCTCATAGGGTTAGTAGGAGGATAAAATGAGGTGACCACAGTTTTCCTCCACTTATGTTCAAGCTGTCTCCCAGCTTCTTCTCTTGCCCTAAGCTCTGGGCAATCATGTTAGCAGCCCAAGCCATTTGGATGTTCAAGAGTTTGGCCACGGCTTCAACAGGAGTGCCAGTCATGGCAGCTAAAAAAATTCCCCGGAGCTGTCAGGAAACCCATCAACCCCTGAGGGCAGATCATCCTAATTGGTCCCCTGCCTCTGCAGTGGGGAAAAGTTTCTGAAAGCCTCAATCCCAACAGAAAATGATCTAACCATGACAAAGGACTGATGCTAGTATCTCCTACTTTCTTATCACCCTCTTCTTGCCCTGTTGAGAAAACAAAGTCCAGAGTGTGGCCTGCCACATTCATTGGGCCAGTGACATGTTGGGACAGCCCCATGGTTGTCATGGCAGTCATGAAGTCTTGAGCCACCCCAGAACCAGTCACCTCGGTAGGATGCTGAAGTCTTCCAAAACCAGCAGTCTCTGAATCCTTGGCACTGCCTACGAGACCAGTTCTGTCAGCTCAGGCAGGGAGACTGCTGGGCAGCGAGGCAGGCAGTAAACCACCAGAATTCCTAATCTGTCTCTACTGCTCAATGCCACCGCCGCCGCCGCCACCACTGTGAGTTAGGTTCGACTGAGAGTTGCTCTTAATGGCTGAATAAGAATTTAAACCTGGGTCTCATAGGTCCTATTCCAACACACTTAATGACTCCACGACACTGGCTCCATAATCCCCACACTGTAATTATTTATGGGTGGGGTTTTTTCATATTTTGAGCTAATGTGGACTCGAAAAGATTTCCATTTCCATAGGAATAGAAAAAAAATGAATCCCATTTCTAAAATTCTGATAGAAGGAATCATAATTTATGTTCATGCTCTAGTCATGATATTCTTGCCCACAAAAAAACATTTAACTTTTAGCTGGAGCACAAAATTGGGTCAGACGTCATAATGAAGAAGAAGATATGATTGGCACATTTACTCTGTGGTTTCACGCTTGCAATTTGTTCCATATTTTATGTGATGTGAAAAATGAGCTCATGATTGGCTAAAGATGTTTAGATGAGAGTTTGAAAATGACTATGATGCAAGTTGGAAAGAGGACTTAAATAGTCCTGTTACATAATCATAACTAAAATAAAATGGAATTGCTTCATGCAGATGTATAACATTCTTCATTCAACGCACCCACTTCAGAAGTATATTCTGTCTTGACTATGTGACCTGAGGAGTTTTCTCTGTTGTTAAAATATAGTACTAGAGCCAGTAAATCCCTGAAGTATATTTTTGCCACCACTACATATATATTTTCACACAATTTAATCAAGCATTTCAAACATTAAAACAAATTTTGTATTAATTCAATGTTTCCAGTTGGTTAAATGATAAATTAAACTACCAGTAGCAGGAAATGCACTCATTATTTTAAGTTGTTCGCTTTTGGAGCAATCTTTTTGACCATCAAGGTGAGATGATGGCTCAAGCAAGGGGAAGGTCAGTAGTTCCTGGTTCCCTTGGCAGAGCAGATGATCAAGGCAAAAATCAGCACCTGGCTAGGAGACCAGGGTGTGGGTCTAAGACAATGGATACCACTCCTGCAGCTGAGGAAAAGCAGATAAGTTGTCTTAGTAAGTTGCCTTAGAGCTCCCCTGTGAGTGTCTGAGGGCCTGCTCTTGCCACTTACCATCTGGCCTGGGGCGGGGCCTAAAGCCTCACAAGGACTGCTCCTGCCACTACCTGGCCCAGGTGGGGCCTCACAGGGACGGTTGTTGCCACTGATGCTGCTACTGCCCATGAGGACCCCGAGGGGCGCAGAGTTCTTTTTAACATGTTTTAAAATGTTCCTTTCCCTTTAGATTTTTATATATGGGGGTGGGAGGGATGTTTGGGTGGGCTTGGGAATTCGTTAGATTTTGATGAATTTGTAATTTTGTAGCTTTTATTTGTATTGTTTTATTGTTTTCTGGGTTGTTTTGTTTTTTGTTTTTATTGTTTTAAGGTTTTATTGTCTTAGGCTGCGAAAGAATAACATTAATTGCCATCAATGGAGGCTACTATGAGGCTTGGGATTGCTACCGTGGAGGGGCGAGGGAGGTATGGCGGTGGGGGCAGATGTTATAGGCGAAGGGGATCGAGATATGGATATGCTCGTACCCCTTCCAATCTGCGCCTCATCCCGAGGGACGAGGGTAGGGCGAGCAAGGACTACTCACCTCCGTCACTGGTGCTGTGCAATGCCAGGTCTATAGGCAACAAAACCGCCACCCTGCGAGATTTCTTTATCTCGCAGGGGGTTGACCTGGCTTGTGTGACGGAGACCTGGGTGCGCGAAGGGGCAACAGTTACCTTAAGAGAGATGGCGCCCCCGGGTTTCTCCGTCCTCCACCAGTCACGGACTGTGGGCCGGGGGGGAGGGGTGGCATTATTAATCCGGGAAGATTGTTCTTTCAGGGCTCTACCATCACCATCGATCCCCGGCATTGAATGTGTTGGCCTAGTGTGGGGCTCCGAGGAGAGCTTGGCTGTCTGGCTGGTGTACCGGCCACCTAGCGCACCAGCAGCCACCCTGTCAGGCCTATTGGAGGCGGTGGCCGGCTGGGCCTTGGAGTTCCCTAACCTATTGGTATTGGGGGACTTCAACATCCATGCTGATGCCACTCCCTCCTCACAGGCTCTGGACCTGGTGTCTTCCATGGCGACACTAGGGCTCTCCCAGTTTGTTTCGGGCCCCACACATCAAGCAGGCCACACGCTGGATTTGATCTTTGGTGCAGGTATAGATGTGATCATGTCTCCTTCGATGAAGGTGCCATGGTCTGATCACTACGCTCTGAAAGCCAGGATTGACTTTCCACCCCCACCCTGCTTAGGTGCCGAGCCGATTTGGGCTCGCCCGCAGAGGCTGATGGACCCTGATAGATTCCACCAAGCCTTGCGGGACCTTGCTCCCCCTGGCGACTCATTGACTGAGCTTGTTGAGGGCTGGAATATCCAGCTCCTGGCAGCCATCGATGAGATCGCACCGAAGCGCCCTCTGCGACCCCGCAGAAACCGGGCTCCCTGGTTTACCGAGGAGCTCCGGAAAATGAAGCGGGACCTCAGACGGCTAGAGCGAGTATGGCGGGGTGCCCGTGACGGAGCCTCAAGAACATCTTATAGGGCTTTTATGAAAACCTATGAGATGGCGGTGAAGGCTGCTAAGAAGTCTTACTTCTCGGCCTCCATTGCATCCGCTAGCTCTCGCCCGGCGCAATTATTTAGTATAATCAGGTCTTTAACGTCCCTTGAAGGACAGCCAAATTTAAATAACAATTTGACACACGGCTGTGAGGCATTTGCGAGCTTTTTTGCGGAGAAGGTCTTGTTGCTCCGCCATGACCTCCCTGCCAATTTGGATACAATAAATGAACTGGAGGCCCCTCGACTGTCCTCGGGTCCAGTATTGGACCACTTTGACCGGATATCCCCAGCCGATGTAGACAGACTCCTCCGAGCTGGAAAGCCCACCACCTGTCCTCTCGACCCGTGCCCGTCTTGGCTGATTAGAGCGTGTCCAGACGAGGTGCGGGCCCTCCTGGGGGATATCATCAATTTGTCCCTTGGCACGGGGACATTCCCAGGGGAACTGAAGGAGGCAGTGGTGCGCCCGCTCTTAAAGAAAACATCATTAGATCCTTTAGATCTATCCAATTACCGCCCGGTTTCGAATCTTCCGTTCCTGGGTAAGGTGATTGAGAGAGCGGTTGCTGAACAGCTTGGTGGGTTTCTGGATGAAACATCGGCTCTGGATCCATTCCAGTCTGGCTTCCGCGCTGGTCATGGGACCGAGACAGCTCTGGTTGCCCTAACAGATGATCTTCGTAGACAGCTGGATCGAGGCGGGTCGGGGCTGCTGATTCTTCTAGATCTGTCAGCAGCTTTCGACATGGTCGATCATGAACTTCTGGACCACCGCCTTGCCGACGTGGGGATCCAGGGCACAGTCCTTCAATGGCTGCGCTCGTTTCTCTCTGGTCGGGGACAGAGGGTGGCGCTTGGGGGGGAATTGTCATCGCGCCACTCCTTGGTGTGTGGAGTACCTCAGGGTGCGATACTCTCCCCAATGCTTTTCAACATCTTTATGCGCCCCCTCGCCCAGCTTGTCCGGAGTTTTGGGCTGGGTTGCCATCAGTATGCCGATGACACCCAACTCTATCTGTTGATGGATGGCCATCCTGACTCGGCCCCAGACACACTGACCAGATGTCTGGAAGCTGTGGCTGGATGGTTACGTGGGAGCCGGTTGAAGCTAAATCCTTCGAAGACAGAGGTCCTGTGGCTGGGACGGGACGATATGGGATTGGGGGGGCAACTCCCATCTCTTGCGGGGGCGCAGTTAGTGCCAGCACCGTCCGTTAAGAGTTTGGGTGTAATCTTCGACACCTCCCTTTCCATGGAGGCGCAGATTGCAGCTATAACAAAGGCGGCATTTTTCCATCTCCGCCAAGCTAAGCAGTTGGCTCCTTACC
The DNA here is from genome assembly GCF_964270895.1 of Podarcis filfolensis. Taxonomy (NCBI): domain Eukaryota; kingdom Metazoa; phylum Chordata; class Lepidosauria; order Squamata; family Lacertidae; genus Podarcis; species Podarcis filfolensis. Next base: position 68,173,481 of record NC_139603.1, read on the forward strand.
TCTCTCGCCCTGACCTAGCCACTGTGATCCACGCGACGGTCACCTCCAGACTGGATTATTGTAACTCGCTCTACGTGGGGCTGCCCTTAAGACTGACCCAGAAACTCCAGCGGGTGCAGAATGCTGCAGCGAGACTCCTTACGGGGTCTTCGCTGCGAGATCACATTCATCCGGTGCTATATCAACTGCACTGGCTCCCGGTGGAGTACAGGATCAGGTTTAAGGTGCTGGTTTTAACCTTTAAAGCCCTATACGGCCTTGGACCCTCGTACCTACGGGACCGCCTCTCCTGGTATGCCCCACAGAGAAACTTACGGTCTTCAAATAAAAATATCTTGAAGGTCCCAGGCCACAGAGAAGTTAGGCTGGCCTCAACTAGAGCCAGGGCTTTTTCGGCTGTGGCTCCGACCTGGTGGAACACTCTGTCACAAGAGACTAGGGCCCTGCAGGACTTGACATCTTTCCGCAGGCCTGCAAGACAGAGCTGTTCCGCCAGGCCTTTGGCCAGGGCACAGCCTGACTCCCTCCCTCGGCAATCTTCGCGGAGCTCTGGCCCAATAGTGGCCAGTGGCTTGAACTTAATTAATTTTATAATGAATGATTTTAGAGCGTTGTTTGTGTTGTACTTTTGTATTGTTTTATTGTTGTTAGCCGCCCTGAGCCCAGCTTCGGCTGGGGAGGGCGGGATATAAATAAAATTTATTATTTATTATTAAAATACTGGAGCAAATAGTTGAGTTGTGTAACTGGAGTATGTAGTCTTGGATTAGAGGCCCCATCTCCAGAGTGTTGCATCGTGGCTAGCTAAAGTACAGATGCTGGCTTCTTCAGCTTTTGGCTCATTCAAGATCGTGAAGTTTGCAACTATGGGTTCAGTGTTGTGGAGGTGGTCTCCTGTGCCAACAAAGCCACAGGGGATGGGCAAAGGCATGGATCCATCTCTTCCTTAAAATTGCAGCTGTTGGAAGACGTTGCCTCAAAGGAATCCTGGTCTGGGACTTCCCTGCCACAAATAAGCATATTACAATTGTGTGTGTGTTCATGAAGCAAGAAATGATATGCAAGAGAACTGGATTTTCTTCCAGGCTATGTGTTTAAGAAAGTTCTTCGGTTAAAGCAGGAAAGAATAGCCGAATAATTTTATACCAAACCTATTTGTGATTGTAAAGAAGTCAGGTCTGTTTCAGTCATCATTTCAAAGTTGCCAACTGATTTTTAATCTATATACTATAAAGGAAGCGACCCACTGCAATGTTAACAAACTGTAATTGCAAGCCTCTCACATGAACAGCTTGAACCATGAGGTGTTACAGAAAACAGTCCACGATCCAAAGAATCATGTCACGGGGCTAGTGTTAGCCTACTATGATTTTTAAACTTGAATAACTACCGTAGTACCATGCCATATTACAAAATGCTTTTGAAACACTCCTCCATTTAAAAAAGAAGAGTTTAACATGCAACACAGGGAGCTTCTTTTAGTAAGACAGGTCTAACCTTAATGGGGTCACTGTAATTGTCCCAAATCCGGTCTGGAATAAAATGATTTTGAGGCTGGCTTTTCATTTCCTTGATTTCCTTGGAGATTTTAGTTTTCATATTAATACATTGGACTGACAGTCCTTGCCAACTATTAAGGTAATACGGCTGATTAAACAGGAAGATTCATGACATATCATGGCTTTAGTAATAAAAAGCACCTGAGCATATTTACAACGATGCTTGAGGATGCCCAGCAACAGCAGCGTGTGTCCGTGAAGTGGACACGTACTGTAGCAGCTATAGTTAAGCCTTATCTCTCTATCTTCCCTAAATGCTTTTGAATTCAAGGGGTTAAGCTAGTAAAGTCACTTATCTCAACACATGACAAGGAAGAATTTGCCACAGTTCCCTAGCTACTAGCATAGCTTTCATCACCTTCTCTATAGAGACTGCCATGAAGTGAAAGGATGGAGAAAATGCACTGAAGCAATCTAATAAGTAAACTATCAACTTGACATTTTTCAGCGATTGAAAACTTTTTCACGTAGCAATTCATTCAGACAGAGAAACTGTAGAATCCCTCTGATTTAAGGCCCATCTGGTTATGCTCAAAGTTTTAAAGCTATTCTATCAACATTTAAAAAAAAAATTCCAAGTTGTATACTACTTTTCTTCGCCAAACTATCCATTTTTAAGCCACAAATATTTTCCCAGTACTTTTAGATTTTATCTAAAAAGTATATTTTAACAGTATTTTAAATAGTTTTTAAAACAATAACAATTTATCTTGATAGATGACATGCTGTGTTTTTTCATTTTATTTTAATTAGCCATTGTGAAACCAAATTCCCCTTTGTTTTATTCCTTTGAATACTGTTTAATTATGGTTATCATGCCAGATATCTTAAAGGTTATTTTACCAATACAGTTTCATTTAACATAAGCCATATGGAATCAATAGTGCTGTTTCCTAAAGTAAATGCTTGGAAAATCTTACATTCATATGTTAAGAGTGCACATCCTTTCCTCATTAGTTGGAAAGTACAGGGATTTTGGCACAGGTTCTGTGTGGAAGCATTGTGCAGCTTTTATATGGATTTTGTTTTTAGCCTTTGATGACACTGTTTAGAATAGGAAGTATCTAATAAGTAAAGCATTTTGTCTAATGTGCTGCCAGTGTGTTTAATATATGCCTGGAGGTCTGAAACATTATCTTCTCCACTGCAGTAATATGCATTTAATTCTCTGAAAGCAGAAGGTCGAACTTTTAAAAGGGACTCAAAGTACATTTTCAACTAAAATAATTTAAAACACATGTGATAGGGGACCTGAGAAATGTACAGTTGGTTTTTATGGTTTAATCATGATCATGTTAATGCACACCAGTAGCTAATTAAAGAAAACTTTTATTGTTCGTTTTAAATGGGTTATGTAAAGAGTAAGTGAACTGATATAAATGCAGCTCAGCGATAAATGTTGCCATTACATTTGCTATCAGGAAGCCGATATTGGTGCTTTTGACATCTTTAAAATATTGGCCCATTTCTTCCATGCATGGAACGTTTTTAGAGTTCTTGCATTTGGAATTGTTCACCAGTATAAAAGGATATTCCATTTGATGCCCAGATTTATTGCCAAGCTTGCCTTTTAAAGTTAATAGCTGCAAATCCCAACCAAGTAACTGGCTAAGTGACATATAACGATATATATCCTCCCAGAGATCATCCCTAGCAGATCTGTGTGTCTTGCCATAGCCCTTAAGGTCTGCTGGATATACTTTCCTGGAGGCATTGCCTGTGTGCCAAGTCAGAACATCAAAAGGTGATAATGCTGGTGTACTTTCTTTTCTTTTCTTTTTTTTTAAATTCTTTTTATTGAGTTTCAGTTACAACATCAAAGAAAGAAAGAAAAAAAAGAAAAAAAGAAAACCAAAAAAGAACACAAAAGACAAAACAACAAATTTCAAAAAGAAAAAGGGAGAACAAGAAGAAAATTAAAAAAAATATCCACATCTAACACCAGCAAGCAACAATCTCTGTTACAATTCTATATCTTATTCTTTAAAACTTTATATAATTAGATATTTAGATCTTTCTTCTACACCCCTGTTGACCTCCTTCCCTCCCGATTTCGGGCTTCTTGATGAAAGGAAATTTTCCATTTTCTGCAGCTAATAATTATTGATGGTTTGCGCATCGTAAGTTTTATAACAGACCTGCTATAGTTTTTAGATTTCTATAGTTTCCTTCAATGTATACCATAAATTTATTCCAATCACTAATAAACTTTGTATTTTTTTGGTTTCTAATTTTTTGCGTCATTTTTGCTAATTCAACATATTCAAATAATCTTGTTTGCCAATCCCTAACCGTTGGTATATTTGTACTTTTCCAATTTTGTGCAATTAGTATTCTGGCCGCTGCTGTCGAATATTGGAATAAAATCTTATCTTCCTTTTTAATTTCATCCCCAATTATACCTAGTAAAAAGGCCTCTGGTCTTTTAGGGAAAGTATATTTAAATATTTTTTTTAACTCATTATAAATCAAATCCCAAAATTTCTTCATTTCCTCGCAAGTCCACCACATATGATAGAAATTGCCTTCTTTGATTTTACACTTCCAGCAGGCCTTATTTCCTGTTTTGTACATTTTTCCTAATTTTCCAGATTTTCTCTAAGGGTAACACTTGCCGTAAATTTTATTCCATTGTTCCATAATTTCGACCATTTTTCGTATTCTATATTATATCCCAAGTCCATTGCCCATTTTGTCATAACCTCCTTTATTTCTTCATCTTTGGTGTCCCATTCCAATAATATATCATACATTTTGGATAATAACTTGGTTTTACCTTCAATTATTTCTATCTGAAATTTGGATTTTTTTTCACTCATCCCTACTTTTTTATCTTCCATCCACATTGCATTTATTTGATGATATTGTAGCCAGCCTGTTAATTTTTCTTTCAGATCCTCATATGTTCTCAATTTCCAGCCGCTTTTTGATCTTATCAGTAGGTCTTCGTAGGTTAATCTTTCTCCTTCCATATTTGTTTTCTTGGTTATTAAAATATCCGTTGGCGATAACCACCAGGGTGTTTTCCATTCTAGGAGTTTTTTATTTTTCTCCCAAACTTCATATAGTGGTCCTCTAATGATGTGGCTTGAAAACCCTTTATGTACCTTTTCTTTATTTAACCACAAGTAGGCGTGCCAGCCGAACCTATTGTTGAACCCTTCTAGGTCTAATAAGTCAGTATTTTCCAAAGTTATCCACTCTTTGATCCAGCAAAGGCAGGCGGCCTCGAAATATAGTTTCAGATTTGGGACCGAGAATCCCCCTCTTTCTTTTCGATCTGTGAGCAATTTAAATCTGATTCTCGGTCTTTTCCCTTGCCATATAACCTTTGAAAGGGTTTTCTGCCAATCCTTGAACATTTTGGAGCCTTTGATCACTGGTATGTTTTGGAACAGGAACAACATTTTTGGGAGTACGTTCATTTTTATTGCCGCCATCCTCCCCATCCACGAAAGTTTAACTCTATTCCATATATCTAGATCTTTTTTAATTTCCTTCCATGTTGTCAAGTAGTTATCTTGAATTAAATTTATATTTTTTGTAGTTAGCCAAATTCCCAGATATTTTATTTTTTTAGCCACCTTGATTCCATTCTGTATCTCTAATTTTTCTCTTTCATCCTTTCCCAGATTCTTAGTCATCATTTTTGTCTTTAATTTATTCAGTTTAAAACCGGATAGTTTGCCGTATTCTTCTAATATTTCCAGCGCCTTGCTGACACTTTTTTGCGGCTCTTCTAGGGATAGCATCAAATCGTCTGCGTAAGCTTTTAATTTATATTCTTTCGTTCCTACTTTAATCCCTCGAATCTCTGGTGTTGCTCTTATTTTGCTCGCGATAACCTCTAATACTATGATGAACAAAAGCGGGGAAAGAGGGCAGCCCTGTCTTGTTCCTTTTTCGATTCTAAATGGATTTGTTGTTATTTATGATCAATTTGGCAGACTGACTCGAATATACTGCCTTTATTCCTTTCATGAATTCGCCCTCTATCCCTGCCTTTTCCATACTTTTTAATAGGAACGACCATGAGACATTGTCGAATGCCTTCTCCGCATCGATAAAAATCAGCGCCGCAGGTATCTCATTCTTACACTCCAGATATTCAATGATGTTTATAGTATGTCTTACATTATCTTTAAGAAACCTGTTTGGGAGGAATCCTGCCTGATCTTTATGAATTAGATTTACTAAACACTTTTTAAGTCTGTTTGCCATTACCTCTGCGAAGATTTTGTAGTCATTATTTAATAATGATACAGGCCTGTAGTTTTTGATGTTTAATTTATCCGTGTCCGGTTTAGGGATCATCGTGATGTGAGCCTCTTTCCATGACTCTGGTATCTTTCCTCCCCCTAATATTTTATTCATGATATCACATAGCACTGGCGTTAGTTGATTTTCTAATACTTTGTAGTATTTTGCAGACAGTCCATCCGGTCCCGGGGCCTTCCCTAGTTTCATTTTTCTTATCGCATTCTGGATCTCTTCTATTTTTATAGGTTTGTTTAGTTGAAGTCTTTCTTCCTCTGTTATGGTCTTCCCGCTGCAGTCTTCTAAATATTTTTCTATTTGGTTTAAATCTTCGTTTTCCTTTTTATACAATTTCTCATAAAATTTGAGGAAATTTTCCTTTATTCCTTTTGGATCTTCTATCAATTGCTCCCCTATTTTTATCTTATTTATCACATTTTGTTTTTGCCTTCTTCGCAATTGCCAAGCTAGTAGTTTACCTGTTTTATTAGCTGATTCGAAATATTTTTGCTTCATTAACTTAATTTTCCATTCGATTTCTTGATTTGTCAGCACTGAATATTGTGTTTGTAATATTTTTATTATTTGTATGTTTTGTTCATCTTTCGGATTTGTTATTAATTTTTTCTCACATTCTCTTAGTTGACTGAGAATTTCTTCTTTCTTTTGTTCCCTTATTTTCTTCTTATAGCTATTTTGCTGGATAAAGAAGCCTCTTAAGACTGCCTTGCTAGCATCCCAGGCTATCTCTATACTTGATTCTGTATTAAGGTTCAAATCGAAATAGTCTTTTAAAGTGGTTTTAGCCTTTTCAATAACTTCTTCACTCTCCAATAGGTATTCATTCATTCTCCATCTGAACCCCCCCCTGTGATACACCTTTTATTTCCAACATTATCGAATTATGATCAGAGAGAGTTCTCGGTTGGATTTCACATTTTGAAGTTCTTAAAGTAAGTTCTCTTGAGATCCAGATTTGGTCAATTCTACCCCAGCTTTTGTGTGTTTCTGAGAAAAAGGTGAATTGCTTCCCTTACATATTTAATAAGTCTCAGACAAAATTGTTTTGATTAGGAGTTTATTTTGGATTTACCCACATTTAGAGTGTACGAAATGTATGGACTGTAAATGAATTAAGTAGGCACGGGATTTGAGAACATTTGGAATTACGGATTTTGATTTGGAAAACCTATAAATATAAAATATAAATAATATTTTGATGCATTAGGAGAAATTTAAAGGGACAGGGAATAATTTGATTGGTTAAACTTATAGAACTATTCCATATCTCTCAAAAGATTTAAGATCACTGAAAGCCAGGAAGTGGGTAAATTTCTACGTAGATATGAAAAAGATCTTGGGAAAGTGGAGGAGAGGCCCTATGATAAGGCCCTTAAAGAAATGTCAGCCTTAAAGGGAACCTTTATGTAAAATATAAAAAGACAGGAGAATCAAAAGTTTAACCTGTAACCAACTTTTTGTTTTAAGTAAGGGCAGTTTATTCTTTCTTTTGTTCGATCTTCAGCCACTTGGTTAGCTTAATCCAATTCAAAGGAGGGTAGACAGTATTTGGGAATCTGTCTCAGTAGAGTCCCTTCTATATCCAAAAAAAAGAGGAAAAGAGGAAAAAAGGAAAAAAGAAAAAAGGAGGCAGAAAGTTCCAACGCTCCAATACAGTCCAAAAACAGTCCGTGAAGAAGAGTAAGTTCTAAGTTCTAAGCTTTTCAGCCACTTGCTGGGTTATTCCAATATAAAGCTGTGTTGGGGAAAAAATCCAGGGGTCCAAAATTAAATCCAGTCCATCAAGTGGAAGGGGGGTATATGCCTCTAAGCACACCCCTCTTTGACTCAGTTCGTAAGTAGTTCAAATCCAGAAAGTTCCAAATCTTTGAACATTCAAAATATTCCAAAAATTAATCCGGTCACTCGGAAAAAAAAGAGAGAGAGAAAAAAAAGGAAGGTAAGTGTCCTACTGGGAATATATGTAGGACCCTATAAGCTCAGTTCGTATAAAATCCCCAACCATTTAGCAGGAGGAAGTAAAGAGGAAATCAAAAATCCAAGTTCTTTTAAGGGGGGGGGGAGGTTAGAGTCCAAAGTTGAGGTTTGGGGGAAAAAGAAACATTTACTTGCCCGAAATATGATATAAAAAGTCCAAAATTTGAAGCAGATAGAGTAGTGAGTGGAGCGCCTTAGCCTCTTTGAAGCCTTTGAATTTATTCCGTCTTTTCCTCCTCTCCCTTCTCCTTTATATTTCCATCTTAAGATTTAAGGCTTCAACGTGCTCTTTTTCTTTGTAGCCACCCTGTTTAGTTCTCCCCCTTATTCTTTAGTGCTTTCCCCAAAGGAAATACAAAGTCTCTAAGTATCTTTTCTTTCTGCTACTTTTATTTTATTTTGTTTCCTTTGCCTCGCTTAATTGCTGCTGAGGACTTTCACTTTTCTGTTTCTACAGCGGGTGCCTGGTCATTTCCTTTTTCGCTCTTACGACTTTATATCCTGCGCCATTTTGACTCCGAAAAAACAGGTCGGGCTCCTCATTTAAATCCTTTTACATCCAGAGCTCACTTAGTGTATAATCCATATTTTTAGCCCAAGATTGTTCCCAAAACACTAAGGGTTCTGTTCTTAAAGTTACGGAGGTTTGTCGCCTTTCCAGTGAGAGCTAGAGGCATCGCCACAAGGGGTCCGCAGAGCTTACCGTTCGCGTTTCTCAGTCCCGTCGCTCCCGAGTCTCTCAAAAAAAACCCCGAAAAAACGACGGACCCACTCCAACGCTGCTGGTTAGCTTTTCCCTCAAGAGTACGCCTCTTGAGATTTCGGGGGTCGCAGTGCCTTTGCGTTGCCCCCAAGCCCCCGTGCAGCTCGGAAAAGCCCTTCAGCGGCTTCTCCGCGCTCCCTGCTGCTTGCGATCCAAACCGGAAGTCCATGCTGGTGTACTTTCTAGCTATGCAACTCCCTCCCCGCAGAAACCTGTTTAATTCCAAGTCTGGCTGCTTTCTAGAGACAGTACTGGCCTGTTGTGACTAGTGATTGATGGCTTTATCAAGCTTTTCTTATATATTGCTTTATTGGGTTTTTTTTGGGAGGGGTGGATTTTATGGTTTGGTTTTATATATTCTACTTTTTTGTGCAATAGCTTGCACTTCTGGATTCGCATGATAAAAAAATTGTATACAGTGCTTCAATACAATTCTTACTAATTTATTAGTGAGACACATATTCAAACCAATGTTCTATTTTGCATAATACTTTGAAAAATAAGGCTGCTGTTCTGTTTTTTTAGAATACTTTTTTTTAGAAGCAAAAACCATGCGACAATGCGTTAATAGAAAATGCCTGTTCGAGATAGAACCAGGGATTTGGGCATTAAAAAGCAGGGTGAGGAATCATGCTTCTCTGTCATTAATTGATAGTACCTGCTGTATACTGTGCAATATCAATACAGGACTCACCACTCCTACTCAGTTCAGCCTGCGTCTAATATAAAGACTTTTCCAGCCTTCTTCAAAAGCCGTTCCAGGATATTTAAATATTATGGGTTTGTCAGGGTTACGGTAATCAGTGCAGAAGTTTAAGAAATAGGTATTGAACTCAAGTTGGAAAATCTGTAACTAGAAAACAAAAATTTATAGTATTAATGTTTCTCTTTGCAAAGCTATGCTTCAGTAAATTGATAGGTCTAAGGAAATAGTTGTTTCCTTTGACTCATAAAAAGTCACTATGTGGACACATTTCAGTGGGGATTTTTTCTTATATATTTTGTGCTGAACATCTTCTAAGTGGACCATATTGCCTTTTCTTTAGCAACAGGCCTATTGGGAAGACAGTGGCATTAGTCCCAATTCTTTGCTTAACCACTCAACAGTTCTTGTGGTGCACAGCAATGCATTGAGTGGGAACAAAGTCAGCAGGACTTGTTTGTCGTCATGACTTCAACACACAACATCCTGTTAGCGACCAAGATGGTTTAAAGATGTGAAAGGCAAACAAGTGGCTTGCTGAAGGAGCTGGTCATATTTTCTCTACAGCAGGGGTGACTAAACTTTTTCAGGCTGAGGACCATACTGACTCATGCTCCAATCTCTCCTCCTGGGGCCAAACTGGGTGTGGCAGAAATGTATAAGTGGGCATAGAATCAGAAAATGGTGGAGCTGGAAGGAACCTTGAGGGTCATCTAATCCAAACTGCAATGCAGGAATCTCAACATGTGGCCCCCTCCAATCTACTTTGAAACCATACTGGACCCTGCATGGCCTTGCAAATGTGCTAGCAAAACAGCCAGTGTTAATTTTGTTAAGAATGAGTTTTCAGGGGTGGGGTGGGGCTCAGAAAAGTCTTTTGGCTCCACAGAATCATGGCTGCGGGGCGGGGAGGCTATGAAGCAGTCATTAACAAATGTTGTTTTATTTTTATTTATTTTGATAATAATTGATAAATTTGGAAGCTTTGGGGGATGACAAAAAAAATCTTTTGGCATCACAACAGCAGCCTATAGCAACAATTGAGTTATAGAAGTTCTAATAATATATTTTTTTAAAGGAAGAATTTTGTGGGTCATGGTGTCACAGCAGCAGATCAGTAATCCAGCCAGCAATTTTAAATACTATATACTACTGGTAAGCCAGGTACCCCCCCCATCTTATATTTGTGCAGCTGGTTCTTCCTGCCTAAGTGTAGAACCTTACCTTTGTCCCTATTGAAATTCATTCTATTAGTTTGGGCCCAGTTTTCCAATCTGTTAAGATCATCATGAATCCTGATTCTGTCTTCTGTGGCAATAACTACCCCTCCCAGTTTGATGTCCTCTGCATATTTGATGAGCACCCCCTCAATACCTTCACCCAGGTCTGTTATTTAAATATAAGTAATTACTTAAAAGGCAGCTGATCAGTTAAAACATCTTTAATTGGCTGACACACTATCTTTTGAATTCCTAAATGGTCTGAAAAACAAATTAGTTTGAACGTAGGAAACATGTATTCCTCCTGCCACATCTTTCACTAGCATGTCATTAAATATGAGTCACCATTTCTCTGGAACAGACACCTGCTGAGTTTTCATGAGTGATTCCTATTTTAAAAGTTAACTTGGCAAGTTTCTTTTTTTATAGAATTCTCTCTCTCTTGACCTCATGTTTATATAGCAATTGTTTTATGTTGTGAAATGGAAATACTTAGGATATGACTATTTTAAGTTAATATGCTATTTTTCTTCCCAGGTTTCCAAACAGGAACAGAAAAAAATGGATACATCTGATGGAGGCATGACTGAAACATCTTCACGTTACAGTGGAGCCCAAGACAGTGGCATTGGCAGTGACAGTGTTAAAATCAGAATAGTCCAAATAGAACAACACAGTGGTACCAGCCATCACCGCATTGCCCGTCCTTCTCGGCAGTCTTCTATCGTGAAGAACCTGAACTTCATTCCCTTTGATATTTTTATTACAGCAAGCCGAATATCCTTCATGACTTACTCATGTGCCACTTTACCTAAATCAAAATCGATGGAAGATCAGAAAGATGGAGAGAAAGCAGCCAAAACTTCATTAAACCTTCCTGAAGCAAACTTGAGAGCTGAGCACGATTTCAAGAAGCCCAGCAGAGCAGGCATTTCATCTGTAACAGCAGATGACCTATTGAATGCTAACAGTTCACTGCCTTCTGGGAAAAAAGCAGGTCTTCTATCTCTTGAAAGTCTTCATGCTTCTACAAGATCATCCGCTAGGCAAGCCTTGGGCATAACTATCGTTCGACAGCCTGGTCGCAGGGGAACTAGTGACTTGCAGTTAGAACCATTTTTGCACCTTGTCGTATCCCAACCTTCTTTGATCTTAAGCTGTCATCATAGAAAGCAGAGAGTGGAAATATCTGTGTTTGATGCTGTCCTTAAAGGTGTAGCTTCAGACTACAAGTGCACAGGTAAGACTATTTAATGTCTGACAGAATAATAATTATTTTGTTCAGAGATTACCTTGATGTACTATTGACAACTTTCCTTCATGACCACATAATCTGGCCTCTGCTCAAGTTCAGAAACATTTTTTTTTTAATCTTAAGAAAGCAGAACTGTATAGCTAAATGTTTCAGTTTGAAGTGTTTTCCCCTTTTCTCGCACAAACCAGTACATGAATGTCATTGTTGTTTAGTCGTTCAGTCGTGTCCGACTCTTCGTGACCCCATGGACCAGAGCACGCCAGACACTCCTGTCTTGCGCTGCCTCCCGCAGTTTGGTCAAACTCATGCTGGTAGCTTCAAGAACACTATCCAACCATCTCGTCCTCTGTCATTCCCTTCTCCTTGTGCCCTCCATCTTTCCCAACATCAGGGTCTTTTCCAGGGAGTCTTCTCTTCTCATGAGGTGGCCAAAGTATTGGAGCCTCAGCTTCACGATCTATCCTTCCAGTGAGCACTCAGGGCTGATTTTCTTCAGAATGGATAGGTTTGATCTTCTTGCAGTCCATGGGACTCTCAAGAGTCTCCTCCAGCACCATAATTCAAAAGCATCAATTCTTTGGCAATCAGCCTTCTTTATGGTCCAGCTCTCACTTCCATACATCACTACTGGGAAAACCATAGCTTTAACTATTTCCTTATTAACCTTTAAAACATCTAAATTGCTCCATATAAAATGGAGTGCTTGCTGTGGAGCAGTACTGTTGTTCCTATGACATCTTTCTTTTAAGCAGCACTGCCTTAGGAGTACTGCCTTTGTAAGTGCTGCTTTAAAAACCTTTGGGCCCATGAAAAGCCTTCTAGTCGGCTTATCAGACCCAAGTATTAAAGGGAATCTGGATCTGCTGGTTTTCTCTGGGGGCTCTACTTGACCAATGCACATTAGGCTGTTCCCCAATGATTTTTAAAAACATATGATTGCATATCGGTGTTGTTTTGAAGGGTCTGTTCCATGCTGCTATCTCAACCCTATTTTCACTCCTGAAAATGTCATGTCAGCCACTTGTCCACTTGGTAACATCGGGGTTTTGATTTCAAAGGGTGATATGAGTACTGCACAGATATTTGTGGGGAAGTGGCCACAACTAAGAGGATCTTTGCACAGAAGAGAAGGACCGTGCAGGAACTATCAACCACCCTGCTGCCTGGGACCCTTAAAAGGAGCTGCTACCTAAGGATTTTCTCCTGCTCTCTGAGATCGGGCAAGGGGTGGGGGTGGGAAGATCCCTTGCCTTTTTGGCAGAAACCTGAGTGCGTTTGAATGTTACTGGTTTTCAAAATATATTAGAATTTTGTATTTGTGTGGCATCCTTTCTGAGCCACTTTGGCGGCCTTTTTAGTTGGCACTTAAATAGGCAAGAACAAAAGATCCCAGGTTCCATCCCCAACCTCTCCAAGTAGAGTAGGGAAATAAGGTAAAGGGACCCCTGACCATTAGGTCCAGTCGTGACCAACTCTGGGGTTGCGGCGCTCATCTCGCTTTATTGGCCGAGGGAGCCAGCGTACAGCTTCCGGGTCATGTGGCCAGCATAACTAAGCCACTTCTGGCGAACCAGAGCAGTGCACGGAAATGCCGTTTACCTTCTCACCGGAGAGGTACCTATTTATCTACTTGCACTTTGACGTGCTTTTGAACTGCTAGGTTGGCAGGAGCAGGGACCGAGCAACGGGAGCTCACCCTGTCGCGGGGATTCGAACCGCCGACCTACTGATCGGCTAGTCCTAGGCTCTGTGGTTTAACCCACAGCGCCACCTGCGTCCCAGAGTAGGGAAATACTCCTGCCTAAAACACTGGAGAGTCAGCCAGCATAGACAAGACTGGGCTAGATGGACTAGCTAGCTTCCTAGCTTATTGTGGCTGATCGTGTACAGAAGTAAGGACTACCATATTGGTATGTATGTGCATCATTTCCAGAAAAGGATGAAAAGGTAATGACCTGAAACAGAATGATTTTCTACTTTAGTCCATTGCCAGTAACAAGCATTAAATAGGAAAGAAAATACCAATCTTCTCGCTGACAAAACTGACAAATGGCAGAATTTTGATCCGAGATACTGTTTCTCTATCGCTCCAAAATATGGATATTCATATTTGAAATCGTTGGCCTAGATTTACTTTAACTTCTTCAGCATGTGATGGCTTTAAGATTAACAGCAACAATCCTTCTCCTCTTGCCAAACTTTGGGCAATCCATTTCATTTTCAGAAAAGAAATACATTGTTAGATTTAGATGTAATACACCACATTTTTATTCTCCAAATTTCTGCCTAAAGATATTAACAAGTTTGTTAAATGTTTTCAGCAAAAAGAAGAGTAAAATCATAGTGAGAATAAATGCCATCTGTACTAAAGCTGTCTGTAGAATAAAATACTGAAGAAACTGAACTGATAACTTGGCCGGGATCCAAAGAGCTACTTTAGATGTACCCAGCAAGTGCAAAGTTTTCACCTTGCCTCTAAAATCCCCTCTCTTTTTGTGTAGTTTAGATTTTGAACATGTGGGCAGGGCCTGTGTGCTGTATTAGTGTATAGCACCAAGTATCTTTTTAATACTTTTATAAGGAATAAATGGTGATGACAACAATGGGGACCATACACACTTTTCTTTCTCTCTTCTGAGATGTAACAGGAGCATTTTAAAGCAGCATCACTAGTATATGTAATAACACGTGCTCCTCAGATGGGTCTAGTGTGTGGTCATCAGGTAGGTCATTTCCCCTGTTTGCAGGACTCTACTGGCATCTAGAAACTAGATTAATGAATTAATTGAATGCTTCAGCCATGACCTACAGTGGTACCTCGGGTTACATACGCTGCAGGTTACATACGCTTCAGGTTAGAGACTCCGCTAACCTAGAAATAGTGCTTCAGGTTAAGATCTTTGCTTCAGGATAAGAACAGAAATTGGGCTCCGGCAGCACAGCGGCAGCAGGAGGCCCCATTAGCTAAAGTGGTGCTTCAGGTTAAGAACAGTTTCAGGTTAAGTATGGACCTCCGGAACGAATTAAGTACTTAACCCAAGGTGCCACTGTATTCCATTTTGGAATACTTTCTGTTCACGAAAGTTTCTGAATTCTCAGTTCCACTGTAAAGAGGGCTACTGGTAATTCTAGCAACCAGACACAGACATTTACTTATTGTGCCACTGTTTGGCCACTTGCTCGAATGGTGTCAGCTTTGTATCTAGTCCATCTGCCCATTGCCATCTCTCTCCTCTTTGTGCCCATGTCTGTGGTGGCTCTTAACTATTTAAACCTCGCATCAAAGCCGTTGTTATGGTGGCTTATTTAGCAGTATTTCATTGGCTTTATTTTCAAAACTTCAACCCTTAAAGCACAGACTACTAAGAAAAATAAATGTGGCTTTACTTTGACCAAACAAAGCAACGATGTGGCTCCATGAAGTTTTAATTGTCTCATAATTGTCAGGATTTGTGGTCAAAACTCGCTATTCCATCACTCCTGAGGAATGTGGTCATCCTATCGTGTCAGCGTCATCGTTTGGCGGTTTTAAAAAATAAAATAAATTAGATTTGCCACACACATCTCAGGGATATTTGGCATGTATCATTTATTACCAGAAAATATATCATTGGGAACTGTGCATGACATTGTTTAAACCATTTAATTCAGTTAGTAGCATTAATATTCCAGCCAATTCCTGCAGCTTGAGTCTGATGGATCATCTGTTAGTACTTTGTGGGGGAAAGTGGTATCTTCCAAAGAAAATGTAGGGTTCTGAAATAAGAAAATTAGTGTGTGTGTGTGTGTGTGTGTGTGTGTATCTCTAGCTTGTGGGCAGAGCTCCCCTGAAGCTGAAGACAGCAAGGAAGCTCCTCATATGGAAGTGTGATAATACATACACCACAGATGTTCTATAAAGAAACCGTTGCAGCCTGTTCCTGATCTGGTGTGATAGGTTGGGACACTGGAGGAGGAACTTACTATTTCTTTCTCTCTGCTAATATAATAGGAAACGCTACTTTTCTCCACTGTCAATTTATTCCTAATCTCTGCTTCTTAATTCTGCCATACTAATAATGCATCAGCATGTCTTCCTGCCTATATTTCCCCCCCCCCCTTAAGAATCTGAATGACTTTTGTCAAAGCTTTTTGAAAGTTTAAGTATAGAATACAGTACCTACTTATTTATAGACTGCACCAGCTGCATAGAAAGCTGCCTTATATCGGGTTGGACTTCTCCCATCTGCCCCAGTTTTGTCTACTCTGACTGGCAGTAGATCTCTCCCAGCGGTGAACTTTCATGAAACCTTCTACATGATCCTGTTAACTTAGGTGTGCCAGGGATTGAATCTGGGATCTTCTGTATACAGAACATGAGCTGTACCATTAAGATGCCATTCCTCCTCTATATTACATTTTGAATTTTTTGATACAACAATTCTAAGTGGTTGGTGAGGCAAGACTTCCCTGTGCTGAAATCACAGCACATCGACATGTTCTGTAATTCTAGTTTTAATCGTGCTTTTCACTAGTTTATCCATGATTCATTAGGATGATGGTTTTTATATAATACAAATCATCAGGTTATTCAGATTATGTGCCCTCCCAGTAATCTTTTTCTTTATCTAAATTTACAAAATTGAGAAGCATATTCCATTAGAAAATAAATGGAATATGTTTCTCAGACAGAATCAGTGAACGTATGCAATTTCTCCTTCAGACATAGTTCGTTAAGTATCCATTTTAGCAATCTCAAAATTTTTGATAGGGATTGACAGGTCTCATTTAATTAATGTTACATCTGGTGTATTCTCTAGGGTTGTGTGTGTGTGTGGAGGGGGGTGTTTGTGTTGTTCTTTTTTACAAAAACGCAATTTTTTGATTGATCCAGGACAAAGTGCCACCTTTCGGAAATTCCCCCAGGAAATCAATTCTGCCTTTGAAATCCCAATAGCGTCCGGGAAAATCTGGGCGTATGGCAGCCCTATTTTAAGGCAGTACTGCCTAAAAGAAAGATGCCCTAAGAAGAATTGTGCTGCTCCACAGCAAGCACTCCATTTTACATGGAGCAATTCAGATGTTTTAAAGGTTAAGAACAATATGAATGTACTGTTAGGAAACATACATTTGTTGAAAAATCAACAGTTTCAGTTTGAGTTATTTAAGAACTCTCAGGTGAATATTAATGAGTTGTTATTTTTTAATTTGTCAGTTAAACAGATATACTTGGTTTTATAGAGAGAATGAGAATTTGAATTTAAGGACTCATATAAAGTAACCTAGCATAATTGGATTGCAGTATGACAAATTTAATTTTAGTGCATGAGAATCTATAGTATTCGATGAACAATTATAATCTCGTTGACACCTTTAAAAAGGCAAAAGTAGTTGGATGTTTTATATATTATTTCTGGATTTTAAAGTTTTCAATACAGTGCTGTTTTACGTATGCATTTTTGCTTTTTCTTTGCTTTGTGATCTATTCTGATGAAAATTGTATACGAATATTGGAAATAAATAAAATGAACTTGGAGGGTTGATTTTACAATACAAAACACCCAATCTTGGTGCTGAAGGGCATTCTATGCAGAAAATGCCTTTAAGCTATCCAGTATTGTATTCTTTTGTAATTATCAGTGGAGCAGGCAGTAATTTTAAGTGAAAGAAAAGGGAGAGCTTATTGTAAAACATATAGTGCAAGCTTGCACAGTGTTGTAAAATCAAGACCTGAATATTGATCAAATAATGATATTGAAAAACTGACAGAGGAATGTGCTAACTTTTAGTTTAACCTTTGACTTCCCATGTAGAACTAAAGTCACAATTACTTGGTTTCAGTATGTTATTTGAAATTACACAAGGTTCAATATCTGCCAGGTTATATAGCAATCCTGTGATTAAGTCAAGAAATGCATTCCAAAACAGACTTTTATATGTCCACACCACATAGCCATATGTTGACTATAAGCAAAGGTATGAAACTACCGTACTTCAAAAGAAAGCACCACATCCTACTTGTGAATAAAGCTATTGGTAACATATTTAAATTATCTAACTATCAGGGAGCAGTATTCTCTGCAAGCATCACTATAGAACAAAAGAGGATTAAGGGTCGTGGTGGTAATGCAGTGTGGGATTAAGCCAGAATGAAACAATTTTGTGGCTAAAATTCTTAAAGCGGTTCTTTTTAATGCTCAAGCACTGCAGCTACTTAAGAACAGAAAACAAAACACCCAATAGAAATATTATAACAAAGACTGTGGGTTGCCTTAGATTTTAAAAGTTTTACGCAGTGCTGATTTCTCATATACATTGTCCAGGACATGAAGAAAGACAGAGAACTGAAAAGCACCAAATGTGAACTTTTAGTCACAATTGGGAATATTAAGGATTGAGCAAAGGGGTTTCATTAAAGAGGGCCAAGAGGAAAAGCTACTGAAGTTAACTTCAAAAGCCTAGTAGTAAAAGGGGATTGCAATGTCAGTGAAACTGCAAACTGTATCAAATAACCCATAAGTAGAACCACTCTACTGCATTTCCAAACATGTGGTTTTCTGATCTCCAAGGCTTGTTTATAGTTTATTCCTTTTCTTATTTGCTTGCTTTTACTTTTGTGCTTATCGTTTGAAAAGAATGCTACAAAATTTTGAATGCATTGCTAATAGGGTTAGAAATTAGATCACAGACCTATTTTGAATGCACGGTTAATAGGCACCTATTAGTTGCACTGAACTTAACTGTTTATACATGGCACCTTTAAACATTTGTTGGTCGTATCTGATGATTTGCAGCCATTTCTATAATTATCATGTTATAGTATTTATATGAGATATTTGTGTACACTGTGGCCCGGTTTGCAAGACAAAGTAAGCCAAACCATGGTTTACCAGGGCCGGGTGAATGTGTGGGCTCAAAGACAGACCCCATACTGTTTAGTTCTCTCCTCCCTAGCCATGAGCTGTTGTAAAGGTTTGTTCTTGGCTACAGTTTGTGGTTAGTGAGTAGATACCATAATCACAAGCCTGGTTTGGACACTTAGTGTTGCACAGGAGCAGAAAGAACTAGGGAGGAGAAAAGCAGCTGTGAGTTCCTTTCCGAGAGGCCACCACTTCTCACTCTCCCATCAACCTGCAATTTTCCTTACTGTGTCACATGAACCTGGAGTTTATCTATATAAACTAGATGGTATATGAACAAGCCATAGATATTTAAAAGCTATGAATGCACATTACTTCCCTTCACTACTTTATTACATTGTTGGCTGTCGTATTAGCAACATGTCATAACCAGACTCTTCTCACTGTGGTAGACCCTGGAAAAACTCTCCCAGAAACGCTGGACTATTGCAAGACATGGTTACAGACAGTGGCGGGGGAAATCGATGCTAAAAGCGGCATCCCACCTCCTCTCATCTCATTGCAGATTAAAGACTTCCTCAATGGACCAGGTAAGCGTACCGTTATGATTACTCTTACAAAGCAAGAGGCGCAAGCAACAGTTAGGTAAGGTTCAAAGTCTCCCTCTTTCTTTTAACCGGTAGTGTTCACTGGGTAACCAAGTCCATGCTTCCCAGTTTCGTGTCCGATTGTGGGCTTTTTGTCCATCAGTTTTCCCAAGGATTGCTGTTCATTCCAATTCTGCAGTAAACAGCGAGTTTTCCCAGAGAAAGCAGCAGGAGGAGAGAAAAAAAGCCCCACTCAGACATGGACATGGAAATCACACACCTGTGCTTGGAAAGCAGATTGCAAAAGGAAGTCTAGATAAGCCCTTAGTGTAGTTTTTGACAAAATAGTATCAGTAGTAATTCACAGTAGTATCAAATAGTATCAGTATAGACAAAATAGTATCAGTAGTAATTCACAGTAAACAGGTATGGAACCCTCAGCCAGGAGTTGATCTGGGCTGTTTGAAAACCCACATGCATGGAGCAAGTTTCAAATGATCTAAACAAAATAACCTCCACACATAGGGCAACATGACCATATAAATAGTCGATAAAGAGAGTAAATACATCGCTACAGATGCTGGTATTTAAGTTGTGTGCCATTCTATAAATATGTGGGCTGATGGTTTATGTTAAATAATTCCTTAAAATTATATCACAACCATAAATATTCCAAGGTGTATACATTTATTATTGATTACTGTAGGGACAACTAAACTAAATTTGTTTTTCAGCACTTTTATTTCAACTCTTACAAATGCTAGCAAAATATATTCCAATTATCTCAAAATTTATAGAGTGAATAAATGTCAAGCTATACTGTGTTTTTTAAACCAGCTCTTTCCATTCATTTGTAAAATACTTAGGAGAAAATTATTCAAGATTTCAGTTTTTATACTGTAAGCTAGCATGTAACTCACTTTATGTGACATTTTATACTAATAAATGCAAATGTGTCTGCGAAAGATTTGCCTCCTTAAATTTACATTACCTGTTTGTAATGAGAACTTCCCTGAGGTCTCCTTCCCCCTCCCCCTCTCTCTCCACACCTATACTAAGTACATTTGCACACACTGAGAAGGGACTTGCATGCTGCTAGGTTAATGTATGAGAGAGAGAGAGAGAAGGAGACCTCAGTCACCAAACTGTGGTTTATTTTTAAACAAACATCCTTAAATTTAGCACATCCACAAGAGTTGTTCTTTTGTACATGAGCTGGTAGCTTTTAAAGTTCTATTTTAACATGCACCATCTTGTTGTCTATTTGCAGACTAATAGTGGTGAACTGCATTTGAAAAGATGCAAAGTTATATTAAGCCCTTGTTGGTCAGCTAATTGTTACTGGCCATGATGGAGATTATCATATTGTTTTATTACCTCACTGTTCTTTCTGATGGATAATTTAATATTTTTCAAAGATGAAAACATCAAATTTGGGAATGTTTTGGCTTCCCGACATACTTTATCCCAGTCTTTGTGAAAATATATTACAAAAACTCAGCAATTCATAAAGTTTAATATACCTAATAGTCACTAATTCCAAGTCTAAGAAAAATGCAAGCTTTCTTCTGCCAAAATGCACGCCCTTGTTGTTTTCTTGGAAAGACCTGTATGTATGAAATTATAAAGTTCATCAAATTTTAACTGTATGAGTTATTTTTATGTACAACATTTTATCCAGTCAAATTAAGGAATATGGTAGACTCTGTTTTATCTTTCAGCAAAGAGGCTGCAAGTGGTTTGTTTGTCTAGGTTTTCCCCTCCCCCACTTCTGTTGGTCGCATGTTGTGATGAATAACATGCCTCTCGCCATACATAAAAAAGCACTTTGTAGGGTTCCCTCCCCCTTTACCTCCAAAGGCAACAATTGTACCCATTAGCAAGGTCAGTGGTTTGGAGAAACCTGGAAAATAGCAGCTACCAGAAACCCACTACAATAATATCTCCAGCAGGTGATAGATTAGTTGGAACAAATTGGAACCATTGCACTTCGACAATCCTGGTTTCTTTCAAGCTGTTTTAAAATGTCGTCATTTTAATACACAGCCTCAGCCCTGCGGAACAGTCCACAGCAGGTTAATTTGAATCGTATGATGTGTCACTGCCCTCAGTTGACATGAGCTCCATTCCATGTGTGAAGCCATAATAAATCCATTCCCAACCGAGGCAAATTCCCTGTGAGAAGGTGAACTAATCCAGGCCTCACACTGGCATGTTAGCCCTCCATAATTGAAAGCAGGGCCACCTGTTCCCAGCACAGTTAGCCTATAGAGAGAGAATTAGCATTAGATCAGATACTTACTATATTGAAAAATCATTCATATTTTTGCGAGTTCAGCTGTGGGCTGCTTAGCATGACATCATATATAAACCTAGGAATGTGCCCACTTGATCCCAGTTTAACAGTTTTGTTAACCATGGTGTTGGTTAACTTTGAAATGAGAATTTTTTGATTTAATGAGAGCTGACATGTGAGAAGGGGAACTGACCGGGGTGCAGACTTTTCTAATTAACTTAGGGTCATTTGCAAAAACACTCAAACACTCCAGTAGGGGTTTTTTTCATTGCTTTGTTACAAATAGGTTTTTGAAATAGTGACGTAATTGGATAGCTCCATTTCTTAATAGAATGAAGAAAACTGTGCCAGATAGTAAATATTCATTAACACAGGTATGGTTTTAGTTGTTGCAAAGCATAGTTCTAGGAAATGCTTCAAACAGCAAGAAATAGTACCTTTTCCATCCATATGAGATATCACAATCTTCATAGTCTTGCTTTTGTTTTCATCAAGTATCTCTCTTCACACCCCAAAAGCCCTTGAGCTTTTAGGTTTTCACTATATGTCTTAATTTTGGATAGATTAATTGTTGCTAAGGGAGATAATTTTCACCAATTCATACTCCACCGCTACATCTACCTTAGCCCCCAGAATATCTATCCAAGAAGGAGCAAATCATGATTGTAATGGATCATGATTGCGATGGAAATGGTACATACTGCTTTTTCCATATGTACTTGCAAAGTAGGATAGTGAAAATAGCAACAGTGGGAAGCAAAAAGAACGAGTTTCTGTCCTCTTCTTTTCCCTTCCTCCTCTGCCATTCTGATAGATTTCACAGTGACCTGGATATGCTAAACTAAATCATGGCCAATAATGAACCTTTGGTGTAAAGTGGTATATAAATTATATTCAATAAATAAATAAACACAAGAGGATACAGCTTCCTGAAGAGGAGTTAGAGGCTGCTTCAGTCTCTCATGGTAATTTTGCTGCTGCACCATGCTGAATGTAGGCACTGCTTGGCTTAGCATGTCATCAAAGCCAAGGCTTGTGGTTTAGCTCTCTCCAGATTAAGCACCAATGTTTGTCCTACAGTTTATGGCTTGAGGTTGGTCTGGGAGAGCTAAACCCTGGTATGGGGAACTCAAGTGAAACTATGGATTAACTCAGTGCAGCACAGCTGCAAAAAGATCTCAATCTCCTTTCCTTGAGCCTGCTAAGCAGTGGTTTGGCATAGTACAGTGTTTCTCAAACTTGGGTCCCCAGCTGTTGTTGGGGGTACAACTCCCATCATTCCTAGCTAGCAGGACAGTGGTCAGGGATGGTGGGAGCTGTAGTCCAACAATAGCTGGGGACCCAAGTTTGTGAAATACTGAATTTGAGAAATATTTGAGAAATACTGACATATGACTTGAACGATGGAAGAAGCTGAACTAAAATGAACAGAGAAATTATTTTAATGAATGGGAGCATCAAGAGCTGGACAATTAAAGTGGAGATTCAGGGCTTGGAAAAGAATAATGGCCAAGAAAAGAAATGAAATAAAAGTATAGGATAGGTCGTTTGTTCATTGTATCATTATTCCGGCATCATGTACAAGCAATAGCAAAGGCTGGGCAAGATTGTTAGCTTTAACATTTGGATCAAGAAGAAAAGGAGAAAAGAGACAAACTTTTCACATTACACACTTTTAAAGATATCGTTAAGGAACATACCTCTCAGATAGCATCAGGTGAACAACTAGAACGACCTCCCTACAGACACTACATTGGAAGCAAGTTCAGTTGGCATCAGATAAACTTCCAAGTATGCATGTTCCAGTTCCAATTTGGCAAAAACATTATGAAGAACTGAGATTTTGAATTCAATAGTTAAATGGGAACAATGTCTCCAATCCAGTAAGAAGCATGAGCACACTGAAGACTTTCAGCAGTCCCTCAGGAAAGCTTAAAAAGCTGTTTGGCTGTTTAGTAACGTGAACTTCCAGAAAGGAAACCTTTGGTCCAGACTGTGGTCCAGTTCACACATAAAGTTAAACTAAACCATGGCTAAGTGTGACTATGGGGGCGTGTGGATAGTCCTAGGAAAAACTTGTGCTGTGATGCTTCTCTGGTCCTGTTGTTGCCATGTTACCCAGGGCTAAGGCATAGTTTGGTTTAGTATTACGGCTGAGCTCAGGTTCATGGTTCCTCTCCCCGACCACAAGCCGTACATAAAAAACCAACTTCTCATGGGTTGTTTGCAGCAGGTGTGGGGAACCCTTGGCTCTGCAAATGTAGCTGAACTACAACTCCAGTCAGCCCCAGCAAGCATGTCCAATGGCCAGGAATGACAAGAGTTGTTGTTCATCACCATCTGGAGGGCCAAAGCTTTGCCACACTTGGTCTAAAGTGAAACAAACCATGAACCCAGGTTTAGAAGTACAGTAGTACCTCAGGTTACATATGCTTCAGGTTACAGACTCCGCTAACCCAGAAATAGTGCTTCAGGTTAAGAACTTTGCTTCAGGATAAGAACAGAAATCGTGCTCCAGCGGCGCAGCGGCAGCAGGAGGCCCCACTAGCTAAAGTGGTGCTTCAGGTTAAGAACAGTTTCAGGTTAAGAACGGACCTCCGGAACGAATTAAGTACTTAACCTGAGGTACCACTGTAATGCAAAGCCAAACCATGGCTTACCTCTGGGTAGCAAGACTGCAGCAGGGCTGGATGAGAAGCAGCATAACCACAATTTTTCCTTTGCATAGTTTTACTTTAAGGATTCCCAACACTTTTACTACATAATTCCACCCCCACCTACCCCCAATCTGTAAAACAATGCTCTTCTCATTATGTGTTTTGTTAAAACATTTGCTGGAAGGGCTGCACTTTGAATCTTTATGAAATTATAAATGCAATTAGCCAAGAACAGATTGCTGAAGAATTTGGGTTGTATTCCACTATGTTTTACTCAGAGTAGGTCCACTGAAATTAATAAACATGACGAAGTGAAGTCCACTAATTAATTAACTTTGAAGTAGGAAGCCAGGTTATTACCTTCTTTGAAAAG
Source organism: Podarcis filfolensis (assembly GCF_964270895.1). Lineage (NCBI taxonomy): Eukaryota > Metazoa > Chordata > Lepidosauria > Squamata > Lacertidae > Podarcis > Podarcis filfolensis. The sequence continues at coordinate 68,197,988 of NC_139603.1, forward strand.
CAAAACTTTTCATTTGAACTTTCATTTTACAGTAAATTAAGTAATTGTTTGAGGATGCATAATTTTTATAGGGGGGGAAATGGTTAAGACAAATTTCTCTCTCCCCCCCTACTTTCCTATTTGTCCCACAGCGGAGATAAATGTGGATATATCAAAGCCTGTGAAAGCAAATTTGAGCTTTGTCAAGTTGGATCAAATAAAACAATTTCTGAAAAAGATCAGAAGCAAAAGTGATGATGAGACTCAGGAGGAAAATGCTTCAGCAGCTGATAGCCTTCCAAAGAAGGATGACACATTAACATCCCAGTGTTACAAAAGCCAGATTTCTGACTCTGAAGATCATGGTGATGGAGGACAAAAGGCATCCCAAGAAAACTTATGGATGGGCATTTCCTTTTGTCAGAAGGTTTCTATCCACACCACTCAGATTGTCATTTCTATGGAAACTCGTCCAGATCCTAGGAAACCCTGCCTATTAACATCTTTATCAAATCTCAGGGGAAATTTGAGTGTCAAAGCCAGCTCAAAGAGCAAAGGTAAGAACATTTTAAGTCCTACTTGTTTATCACAATGGTATCACGAGAACACTGAAATAGAAACAACTTGAATTAGACACAAGGCACTGGTAGTACCAGTGGATTGACATGCCTGTCTGTTGCTCCCATTTCCAGTATTTAATTCAAGAGATCTCTAGAAACAATTTTATTCCATGGCTCACCTGTGGTTTATGTAATTTTGCTTAGATTTGATCCCTGAAAACAGAACTTTAATTCTGCTTATTATTGAATTTGCATGTTAGAATATGTGTGAATTTGCATGTCAGAATATATGTATGGTTTAGTTAAACTGAGGAAGCTGCTAAAATAATTTAAGTTAAAATAATATATGTGCTTGAAACAAAAATAATGCAACACTTATAATATGCTTTGGACTCTGAACTAGAATACAATTTGTTTATATTGATTAATTTGCAAGTTATCAACTTGAGTAAAGCATTGGCTCCATAAGATGCAATAGCATATAAAAGTACCAGATGATTTACTGAATATGCTCCTGCATTATATGTGTATGAATGACACCCATGACTGTGTTCTAAGAAACTTTGTGGTATCTACTATGTGCTCAGAGGATCAGTACAATTCGCCATCATAGGCCCAGTTCAGATAAACCAAGGTTTAGAACTCGGAAGATTGGTCCATGTGATCTTGTGCCTCCCCTCTTGCACATATTAATTGTTACCACCACCACCTTTCTTCCTAGGTTTGGCATTAGTTGTTAGTACTAACCCAGTGCAAAAATTAACCAGATAATTTAAGTGAGTTTCTGGATCAGTTCAGACAAAATGTGAAACCATGGTTTAGCATTTCAAGAACAACAGGAGAATTTCAATGTTGAATAAATCAGTTTCTTGTGATGCCCAGACACAGGAAACCATAATCTATTCTACCTGTGGTTATTTAAACCAACTAGTTCAAATCCTCTAGCTGTAGTTTCAGAGCCTGAATTATTCAGACTAACCACAGCTAAAATAAACATGTGTTCCCCCAGATTCAGATATAATGGTAAACTGTGGTTAATTCAAAACTAAACGTGGAAGCTTTCATTTGTTCCCCTTTATGCATAAAGAGAAGAATGAAGAGATGAACATGTATGCCTGAGGCTCACTGCAGGATGTTCTCACAGTGTTAAGCCATGAGGGCTGGGGAATTTGTGACCCTCCAGAGGTTGTTAGACTCCATCTCTCAACAGTCAGTACTGCCAATCATCAGATTTGATGATAGTTTTTATCTGAAAGGCCTCACTTCCTTCATTCTAGCGTTACACGATTACACATGAATTGGGCTTATGAGTGTACTAGGTTTCATTCTGATCTGGTTCGCTGATGTCAAATATACAAGAGTGAGTGTGGAGTGCTTTGAGGAGTGTGCACAATTCTGTGGTCTTTCCCTTTTTCCTGTGACCTGGTTTTCCTGGAGCCTAGTGAGTAGCATGTGAATATTACCCAACAGAATTTGAGACATCTGTCCCGTTTGTTCGATAAAACAATGGATTATGATTGCCATTATGGGAACAACTCTATACAAACCTTGAGCTCATACACTCCGCTGCCACTTCTCCTATTGTGGCACAGCCACAAAGAGAAGATCAGAGATCTTTGGCTTCCAATTTTGACTAATAGCAGCTTGTCATTTTGTCCAAACCAGGACAAACTATGGTTAATCTTAACTATAGTTTATTAAGGCAAGCTGGCTGTGTAAGCAAAGGTTCAGTGTTGACTTGTTTATATAAAAAACAGATAAATTGTTGTTTTGTCGGAATAAAGACACACTGCAAACTGTAGTTAGTCAAAAGCAGAAGCAAAAACTTCCAGTTCCTTTGCAAATATGCTCAAAGGGGGGGGGGGGTCACATGAGATGGAGATTCATCAAGGGTCATTCCCATAATAATAAACCATAGCTGTTAAGTTCGAACAACCGTAGAACATTTGGTGTTTTATTGAAATATTGGAAGCGTATTGAACTGGGGATGAAATACTACTTAGCATATACTAAATCAATATGCCATAGATTTACTTTTTTAAAAAATGATAATTTAACCATCCTTTGGTTTGAAGTGGGGGGGGGGACGGAATCCATGATGAAATTATGAAATCAAGTCCCAAATTTTCTCCACTAATTCCATTAATTATTGGAAGAACACAAAGCTTAACTAAAAAGCATGAATCATAAGTGGTTTATCATTAAGCGTTTGAATTTAGTGCTATTTTTTAATGCTATGTTGGGGAATCTCATAATAAAAGTCATTTAAATTGTACATTTTCCTCACTGGATATTGGCCAGGTTTTAGTGAGTTGGCATAAGTAGCTTAAGAGATAAAGATAGCGATTTGTAGCTGAGAAATATAAGTTCCAGGCCAAGCGAGGTGATTTATAGCTTTTTCATCAGGAATCTTCCTTCTCGGGCCAATAAATCTTAGCACTTTTTATTGTTTTAAAAGTTAAAAATGAAAAATTTAAGGTTCATAGAACATGAAAGACTGTGGAAGTGCTAGAGGCCAAAATAATTTTTATCCATTAATAAACTGCTGTACAGACAAGAGGAGCTAAGGCATTCCCACCCTTTTCTAGTTGTGTCTCAATTGTAGCATGAAAGACCACCGGCAGGAAAGAATACACGGCATTCTTAACATATTTACATACTTATGAGCCCATCTTGTCAGTTCCGATCGTCCTTTTCAAACGCTTTCCCTCAGCTTCTCTTGCGTTATTGCTTGACTGGTATGTTTCAGTTTCTACAAGAAGTCCCTCTATCTCCAAGCCCAGGGTCCTTCCTGTTCTATATGAGGCTGTAAAGAGCAATTTGGCAGGCTGAGCAGTAGGTATCACTGTTTCTTGAACTTCATCCATCTGTTTTGACAACATAATCCTAGTGAGTGGGTGGGTTGTACCCAGACCTGGTTCCGGGTCTTGAAGGCACATCCTCATCTGCAAGACTTAAGCCCATGTGACTGCAGCTTGACAGTCACCCTCACTCACGTGCCCACTCACCCAAGTTGGCAGGTGGCAGTGGTGACCAAGAGCAACAGTCGTGGCCCAGAGAATCAGACAGATAGCACAAGGTGGCTTCTTTTCCTAGCCACCATTACCACTTGCTCAGTGGCTTGCTTGGGAAAGCAAACAGACTGTGCCCCTTTCCTCATGAGTTGTGGTGGCTGCTCCTAACAGATGTTGCCACTCACCATTTCATTTCTTTGGGCAGGCAAAAGAAGATCAATGGCAAGTAGCAGCTGCTGCCACCTTCTGCCCCTGCCTGGAAGAGAAATGTGAGGTGGTGGTGGTGCTATGCAGTGTGGGGAAAGGATTGATAGCGCTCACTCCTGTGGCTGTAGTGGGACTTCACACTAGCTCACAAACCATTGATTCCCATTAATGATGGCATATTCCTCCATTCTAGAAATCTCCTCCACATAGTTTTCTGATATGCAAGGGAGAAGCATTATAATCTGCCCTTCTACCTGACATGCTAGGTACTTTTTTGCAGATGGGGAATGGTCCAGGTGGGAGGAACCCATCATGTGAGTGACCGCCCACCTGCAGTCTGAAGTGGCACGGCCCAAATGCAGGTTGAACATTTCAGTGAGAACTAGCACATTCTTCTGCAGTCAGTTATGCTCATACACATACATGGTGAGGGAGGAGAGCAAGACTATGAATTTAAAAGCAAACTGCATTCAAATTTCAAGAATGTTTTTAATTCAGTAAGAACGCATAATAAAGTCATAGCAGTGTCAGACCTAATTAAAATGAAAATTAATCATTGAAGGGGAAGAACATCACTAACCAGATTGTGAAGAGGGAAAGGCGAAGTGATTTCATATTTCTCTTACTGTAGCAATAATGAATTTCAAATGATCAAAAAACAAACAAATAAACCCAAAAACCTCCCAGCAGTTTCTTGATCTGGCTGTAATAATTAATGAAATGAATACATTCTTGTTTTAATCAGTTTCAAAGCATGTTTCATGTGTTTTAATATCAGGCATTTCGTGTAATTTTAAAAATAGAAAATATTCATAGGAACAATAGGATAAATGCATTGATTTTCATTTAGTTATACATTAGCTAATAAAAAATTCAGATAGGACTGCCATAGAATATATATTTTTATTGAAGTTTTACTGTGGAAATATATAGTTCCACAGGTAAGCGTAGTTTGCCTGAACATAAAATTGCAGTAGCTACATCTAAAAAAAGAGAGAGTATAATATTAAAAATATGTCAGTCGGCCCCTTTTTATTTTTCAAGTTTTATGGATATACCTTTTGAGCTGAATAGAGCTGATGTTGGCATATGAAACTAATACACAAATACTTCACTGTGTTTCGGGTTTTTACAATCGCATAACTATGGTGACCATCTGCAGCAGCTGCATTTTACGAATTATTTGCTGAAGCAAATGGCGTACAATGACAAAAAGTAGTCATCTCAGATGGACTGTTAAAACAGACAAAATAGCATTGCTTGCCTTTTATACAGAATGGCCATCTGCTATACAGATGTTATAATAAGGAATGACTTCAGATTCAATAATTGTAGAAAATGTTCATTAAAACCTCAACAATTTGCACTTGTTTACTTGAATCTGCATAATTCTCCCATGAGACAACACAACACACTTGGTTTTTTATTTTAGTTCTCACTAGCATTGGCTTTGATCCTTTTTGATGTGCTGACTTTAATAAACATAGTCAAAAGGCGCTGTTCAGAAAACATCATGGAAAAAACTACAAAGGAACAATTATAGCAGCAGAAACTACTCTAATCCCTTACTTACGCAAGCTATTTTTAGTGAAATATGTTTTTTTACAAATTTTATTTGACAGTATTTTATAAACAGTGTAAAAGGCCTCTTTTCCAGATGAGTCTTTGTGTAAGAGATGGAAGTTGGTTTGTAATGTAAGAAGAATCTTATGTGCCGAGAACCATTTTTAAAACCCTCGCTTGGGAATGTGTTGTAGGCATGTTTCCTCCTTCGTGGAGGCAAAAACAAGAGCTTATGACCTCGACTAATGACTTTAAAAGAGTTTTGATTAACTGATAACCTTGCATTAAAATATTCCCCCCCAGATATTACTAATTAGGACCTTTTAATCAGGAATTTTAATAGCTAGGTTTTTGTCCTACTTTGTACTTTTATAATTCTGAAAAATGTGGTTTCCTTTTACTAGTTGTAACTTATATATTTTTTCTTTAAAAATGACAACAACACCTCGATCCATGTAGAGAAATTCCACCCGCAGAACATGCTCTGAGGGATCCTGCTTGCAGAGCCACTGCTTGAGTCTTCTGTGTGCAGAAACTCGAGCTAGCAGAATTCCACATGTTTAAACAGACACATTGGTGACGCATGCCTTGTGGTTATGTAGTCTGTTCTTCCGCTTGGAGCTAATCACGTTTCATATTTATGTGTGAAATGTTTATAATGCTTAATGTAATAATAAAAAATAAGTGGTTTACATAAAAACAATAACATTCCTAAAAGCTAGATGAAAATAAGATTTAAAACAACACAACTGTATATGGCAAACTGAGCAACACACAAAACAAAAAGCAAAGTGTTAGAAGTTGCCCCACTAAGCACCCTAGCATTTTGCACAGGCTGTAACTTCCAAGCTAGGTGCAAGTGGAGCTCCACAGATAGCACATTAAAGTAATCTAATCATAATGCTCCCAATGCATGGGTCACCATGGCAAGACAGTCCCTGTCCAGGAACAATCATAGTTGGTGTTGTGCACTCTGAACCACTGAGGTCACCTGTGTCCCTAGAGACAGCAATAACTGGCTATAGGAGTGTCCTCAGACTATGCACCTATAGAGGAAATGCAACGCTATTCAGAGCTGGTGCACAATCCATTCCTGGACCTGGGAACTAGCTACCCATCCATAGGATATTTGCCTTGTCTAGATTCAGCCCACGACTGCATCCAGGCAGCAGTTTAACACCTGCTCAGCCTATTCTGATCCAGATGTTACTGAGCAAAAGAGTTGGAATCATCAGTATGCTGGTAACACCTTACCCCAAATCTCCTTGAGATGTCTCCTGGAGACCTCATACAGATATTTAATAAGATTGGAGTTATTAAATGGAATTGGGTCTTGAGTTCTATACCAAGCTTTTAAAAATGTATATTCTGTTTACAATTACAGTGGTACCTCAGGTTACATACGCTTCAGGTTACATGTGCTTCAGGTTACATACGCCGCTAACCCAGAAATAGTGCTTCAGGTTAAGAACTTTGCTTCAGGTTGAGAACACAAATCGTGCTCCGGCGGCGCGGCGGCAGCAGGAGGCCCCATTAGCTAAAGTGGTGCTTCAGGTTAAGAACAGTTTCAGGTTAAGTACGGACCTCCGGAACGAATTAAGTACTTAACCCGAGGTACCACTGTATTATTTAACTTTTCAATGCAAACAAGAGGTATCTACGTCAAATAGATGTGTGTATTATATGGCTCCAACTTACAATGCATTAGTATTATTATCTCATTTTCTAATATTCTTGAAAACTCCTCTTATCCTTTCGCCTCAGAGGAGGGAGACCTTCCCCTCTTCCACCCCCCCCCTAAAAACTCTGTAATCCAACCAGCTTTACTCAGCATGCAAGCAGTAGCTGGTTCTGGCAGTGGTCTAACCAAAAATACCATGGCACAGCTAGGAGATGGGGCAGGCCATGAAGAAGAGGCTCGTGACAGGCTGTGACACTGAAGCCCATAGCCCACTGGTGGGTCCTAGGCCACTTCCGCTATGAGGAAGGTTGTAGCATTTTGGAACTTTTCCCTTTTTGGTTTAGAGTAAAGGCAAGTAAGATACGTCATGATAAAAGAAAATTAAGGTGTTGCTTATAACCAGTTTGTGGTTAAAGTTAGGTCTTTGTTTATAAAAATATTTATACGGTATAAACCTTCTAAAAATGGCGGGTTGTTGGTTTTTTTTTTGTTTCCTTTGGTGCACCTCAAAATTATGCAAGCAAAGCTATAAATACATTTTGCAAACAGTTAGTCCTTAAATGGTCTTGAGGTGGAAGGAAGGAGGAGTGATATATGCATTCTGCAAAGTGAAAGGATCCATTTAAAACAACAAACCTCTTTAGCCAGAAAGGACTTCAGTGCCTTGGGCTAGAGAAGGAAATGTAGTGAACTGTATAGCTGCACTTCAGAATAACATCTGTTGTGGTTTTTATTGTGTGTGATATTTTATCTTTAAATATTCAGTAACACAAACCAAAAAATAGTCTGAATTTCTTCAAAATTCTTCAAAATGTAGTGCAGTGGAAATATTTGCAAAATATTAGAAATCAGAGTGGTTAATGATGAGTATTGAGCAGAAAACATTCTTCCCCAACTGAGAATTAACTGGTTCTCATGAGAGAACTCTACTAAGATGTTGCAATGGCCCTTGGATGCTTCAGATCTATAAGTTAGCCTAAGGAGAAATAAAACATCAAATTAATTTTGACTACCTAAAATAATATGCTAGAGTAACAATCCATTTACAGCACCCAGAAGACCTTTGTTACTTTTAGAAAGAACTGTAAACTCTTTCCAACACTTGAACAATAGGAAATGAATTCTTTGTCAGTAAAAGCCAGAGGACAAACTAAACATTTTAATGGCCACCGAGGATTGAAGTGGAAGTTCAGCCTGTAGACAGCTATACAAATCACTAACGAACCGTAATGAATATTGGGTGCAGGCATCAGGGTCCTGTCAGTTTTGACACTGTGTCCCAAGTAGCTTAAACACAACACTCAAGGAAAGGTGGAGACCTCATCAGGTCTCTAACATCTGGGATTTTATTTGTCATTTTGGCATACCCTACAAGCGCAAAAGAAAGAGTAAAAGGGGATTATCCTGACAATGAAATGAGTTACTGAATCTTGTGATAATGAAAAGCAGAACAATTCTAATTCCTTTCTATAGTCCCTGAGGTAGAGGTGCGTTTATAGTTCTGCAGAACTAAATGTAGGAGGGAAGAACAGATGGCCTAAAATCCATGAAATCAGACACCACCTAATCCCAGGACTGAGTACCACTATTAATCCTGGTCAGGTTCCCTACTGTTACTTTATAATAGAGTTCAGAGTTGCTACTGATGAACTGGCATGTCCTATCCCCCCCCCCCAAATAAATACAAATTAACTGTAGCTTGCTGATTTTGGGAAAGAAAACGCTCAAAAGATATATGCCCATTAAAACTGTGGTTCCACCTGCCAGTTCACTTAGGAAAGTGCAAAGCAGGGATGACATTCAGATGGACTGATCTTAAACTATTTTGTTCCTTTCAAAACGTTTCCCCCCCTTACTGTTACATTCATAATGGATGTAATCGCATATCCTCTGAGAAAGGAACATTTTGTTTATTAAATTGATGTATGTGCTGTGCATGACATTGGTACGTTGGAGTCCTGGACCTGACACATTATATTTTACTATTATAAAACTACTATCAGAATATTGTTAGCTGTAAAGTTATACTTTGCTGGAACAGCTGGGATCTAGTAAATAGAAGATGGAAGGGAGACTCCCGAGATTAGGGACACAATCTTCCAGAAACTTTTTCTGCACATGCTTTAAGAGGGGTTTGCCCTACAGAAAAATGGAAAGTGTACTTAGGAGTATTGCTACATTAAAATGTTCTGTCTGAACTGAATTTAACAACCACTCCCATATTGTCATTTCCTTACTTCCCAGTTGGGTAGTAATAAACTACTATACTATTTTCAAGCATAAGGCTTAATTGTTTTGAACTGCATTCTTGTAGTCATTTATTTAGTAGATCATTCTATGCATAAAATAGTAGTTGACTGAAGGTGAAAAAGTGTCCAGAATTAGGGCAGTATTTGCTGTGAACCAAGTTGCTGAAACAATAAATAAATCAAAAATTATCAAATCACTGGCTATCTTGTGATTTCCAGGCTGTTTAGCGTTCAGTATTGAACATGATGTACCTGCTTAGCCTTGCTTAAATGGAGATGAGCTCATTTCATAAAGATAACCATCTCTGACTTTGCTTCTGATTCATCACTGGCCTGAACTCCACTTGAACCTTGTTAGACACAAAACAAGCAGGACTCCTGGCCCAGGCTATAAAATATAATTAAGCCCTTTTGAAAAGATGCGTAAGAGAGCATTGCTGTCTGCCCCTCAATATATATCCCACTACCGCCAGCACAGCCAATAAAGTTAAATCAAGCACTGCCTGCAATGGATTAAAGGAATAGATGTTCCTGAATTCTTTGTGTTTGAAGTACTTGAAGAAAATACATGCTCAAGCTGCCAGAGCTGCTGTAATGCAGGAGGGACATACATTAATGATGAATTCAAGGATTTGGTCTGTTCAAGGTCATTAATTTCTGTTTACCATTGGTAACACATCTTGTGTTTTTACAGAGCCCACATGTGGCCATATACAATGCTGAAAAACTCTCTCGGTGAAGAATGGTTAATTGGTAATGCAGAAATATAGTACTCTTGGGGAGAATGAACCATCACAAGACTCTGTTTCACACTAATGAGAAATCCAGTAGTCTAATTCATTGTACTCGATCATTGCTAGCATTTTCACTTAACTTGATGTCTTCTGTTTCTTTGCTGATGGTGTTGGTCTGGTCATTCCATTTAGCACACAATTTCTGTTAACTGGTGTACCTGCTCAACAGCTCTGTTCTTTCATCTTTTAATATTCAAGTGTGAGAGTCTCTGCATAATCTTTTGAAACCCCATTGACCATTTAAAATTGGACAGTGGGAGGATCCGAGAAAGAACACATCTATATGGGGACAGCGCTTCCTTTGAGCACTTGCAGTGACCAGAGACCCTTTCAGGGAGTAAATAACTGCATCAGAAGGTCGGCGGTTTGAATCTCCGTGACAGGGTGAGCTTCCGTTGCTCAGTCCCTGCTCCTGCCAACCTAGCAGTTTGAAAGCACGTCAAAGTGCAAGTAGATAAATAGGTACTGCTCTGGCGGGAAGGTAAACGGTGTTTCCGTGCGCTGCTCTGGTTCGTCAGAAGCAGCTTAGTCATGCTGGCCACATGACCTGGAAGCTGTACACCGGCTCCCTTGGCCAATAAAGCGAGATGAGCGCCGCAACCCCAGAGTCTGCCATGACTGGACCTAATGGTCAGGGGTCCCTTTACCTTTACCTTTATCCCTCATTAGTTTTAAGAGCATAAGCCCATTAGAGATGGATCAGGCCAATGGCCAATGTAGTCCAGCATCCTGTTCTTATAGTGGCCAACTATGGAAAGCCTGCAAGCAGGAATTGAACACAACAGCAATCTCCCCATGTGGTTCCCATTAACTGGGATTCACAGGCAGTGGCGGCTAGTATTGGCTGTGGAATGGGAATGAAGCAGGCTTACTTTTCGTCTTGCTTGTAGACCAAAAACAAGCCGGATGTAGCTTGAAGGCATTATAGATTTTGTGGAAGAGTTGCAAGAGAATGAAATGGAAAGGCGAAGGGTGCTCTAAGATTTCCTCCTCCTTACAGTATAACATACAAATATAATTATGTATGTATGTATGTATGTATGTATGTATGTATGTATACTCAAATACCCTGGGGAAAATACAAAATACATGAACCACTGGAATTTTGCTGTTTGCGAATAGAAGACCCTTGCCCTTACTTATTTGCTCCTCTCAACTATCACTGTGCAACATGTTTTAGTATCTCATTTTCAGCAAAGATAAATAAGTCAAATGGTGGAGGGCAGCCTTTGGTTTTATAGGATTTTAATAATTCAGTCTTGATGTAATTGTCATGCAAATCAGCTTCTGGATAGTCTCCATCCACAGACTTGCGGATTTGTCAAGTGGTCCTAAATCATTTCCAGCTGTATAAAGAATACCTGGATATTCTTTGCTAACATATGTCATCCCAGACTAATCTTTATAATGACATACAGAAGCCTCGTTGTAAAGAAGCCCGATTGTCTCTTGCTCCATCAGCACGGTGGTACATCCGAGTGCTATTATAGATCAAAGCAGAGCCTGACAATGTAAGGCTGGCAGCATTTTGTAAACATCATCCAAACCAAGTGCTTCATTTTTATTAGTCTCCTGAAGGGCTATTTTTAAAAGTCGTGAAACTGCTTGCTCCTCGTGCTAAATTATTGCGCTCCCTGAAAAGTATGCGAGGGCACAGCGAGCGGCGATGCGAGCCGAGTGTGTTAACTTCTGGATATCACAACAGTCGTTTGCGAAGATACATTGATTCAGTGAGCTGCCATATCAGGTTGAGTTGAAATTGTTGCCATGATTTAATCTGTTTAAAGGGAAGAACAAATTCTACGGTCGGTTTTTGAGGGAGGCCGGAGGAAGCTGTATAAAGTCCTTCGGGTGAGTGGGAAGGGGAATTTCACTTCATTTCATCTTTTCAAGTGGAGCTATTCAGTCCTAGGAAAGTAACCTTATAAGTTCAGCTCATACTTTGTAATTCGACCAGGTGCTTAGAAATCCTAAAATAAGACTCTGGGCACACTGATATATGTTCCATTGGTGCTTCTGCGCTTCTTTCCTTTAGGATGCAAATTCCGTTTGTCCACACATGGCAGCCTATTGAGATTTCTCTGAATGTGATGCTCCACTGAAAGAAGCTTTACTAAAGCCCATGCCTTATTTCACTCACCATTATTCTTGTTGTATGTTCATAGCTGTCTGTCTTCAGCTGTTTTTAAAGTACTTACTCCGTTAACCCTCTCATGATTGCACTTTGTGTGACTTCTGACTGAATATTCCCCTTCATTAGGTGCGCTGTGATTTATATAGCAAGATTTATTTCACCTCAAAGACGGAACAGAACAGCTGAAGAAGAAAGTTATAATGTCCTTGAGGAAAATTCTGGCTCTTAGTAAGATTAAAATAAAAGAATACATTTCAAAATTGTCCTGCATCCCAGTGCAGTTCTTTTGCACAATGTAAATCATCATCGGTTGAAATTCATAGAGCCTTTTTCTTTTATAGATCATTGGGGCTTGAATAAAATTCATACCACTTGGAATGTCTCTTTATCACTATCCCACCTAATTGAAAATACAGTATATTCCAGCATTGATGCTGTTGTAGGCTTCTAGATATGCCCTTTGGTGAAAAGTATACAAGGCTTTTCTTGGATCAGGCTTTGTGGTATAATATTTTTACAGGGCCAAGCAAGCCAAGTGACCATTTCAGCTATGCCAAGGAAGCAGAATTTGCCCCGGGATCCCTTTCAGCATTAGAGGACAGTTTGGGAACATCACAAGGGATTGTGGGCACACCCATCTGGTCACACGTGTTGATGTTTAGGGCAGTAGAAAAGTTTTGGGGTGGTTCTGTGGCTCAACAGTGATTTAAATAATAGGTAATAGGCCTCAGCTTTTATGGCCCACTCCCATTTATGTTTAGTGATGGTAGGACTTGGTTAACCAGGATCCCTGGATAGCCATAGCTGCATTTATTACAAGCAGTGAAAGGGTGCTTGGGTTGCATTACGTAATTCTGCATTGCAAAAAATGCTTCTGGTCCTCAGAAATAAACCTTTCAGAAGTAGATGTGGACCAAAAGGGGCTGAAGAGGAAGGTCCTTATCTCTGGAACATTGCATTGCTCTATCTTAGTAGCTTTCTGCTATTAGCTAAAGACACATGCAGGTTGCATGTTGATATTAAAGGGTTGCATGTTCATGGGCAACAGCCTGGTAACAATTTTGTTGCAATGAGTACTGCACCTAGGGAAGGAAATGGGGGTGGTTTCCCTCTCTCATTTCTCTTTCTTCAGATACCTCATTAGAGTCCTAATGAGATCTTAAAAGGGGAAGTACTGAGGGAGGAAGCTTTATTAGAAGCAAGGAACAAAGGATATATGTATCCCTTTGTGACATGATTTTAAGAGGGCAATGGCATAGAAGAGCAGGGAAGTGAGGGAGCATGGCTCCAGTACTTTTTTCATTGCAGGAGTGGTTATGTCACTTGCAGGAGCACTAGTTGCCAGAGCTGAAAACTTGTGAGTTTCATTCATTTACCCGGCAAAAGCCTCTTCCGCACTGTTTTAAAAGACCTAAAGATTTATTGGTTCTTTACTTTTAGAAAGTAGCATTTTTAGTCCCTCTTTGGTGGTGTTTTCATGGAAGTTGTCACCATGAGCTCCTGCACTTCAAAATTTACCACTAGCCCAGTGTTTGGAGAAATCCATTCAGGTAGGCAGCAATAGGTTGGCATAATAGAATTCTGACCTCCTGCCTGCTTCCTTCTCTGAACATGCATAGTCAAGAGCCTGCTTCCAAATCTCTTTTATGACAGAGGACCTGAGTGAGTCAGGCATGTACTGCACTTGTGCACAGTTGTGTTTTAGCTGTGGGTAGAGGAAGGTAGCTTCCATTGCATTTCCTACTATTTTTATTTATATCAGCCTCTTACACGTTGGTGGTGCTGTTTTCCCTACACGAGAATTGGCACTCACACCTGTACAGCGGAGGGATGATCGCACTGGCCAATGGTCAGTTAGAGTATAGGGCAACTTCTTGTGTTATGTGAACCTGTGGTCCACTCTGGGTCTCTTAACCGCGGTTTAAAAGAAGTCCCCTATTAGGATTGCACTGTCTCTGTGAAGACTGTGAATCCGGTGCCTGTGTGGCTTTGCTTTGTCATGTGCGCCATTTTGTAATCCATGTACAGATGTTCTTTGACAGAGGCACCTGAGCAACACTTGGTTTGGGGCCTGAGATTTTTCCATTCTTGCTATCAAATTCAATAAAAGCTTTGTGCAAATATTCATTGCCAAAAAATAAAAAAATGGCTTGTGCACATTATTGTTCTGTAACATAAACCTTATTCTTAAGGAGCAATAATTCAATACATTTATGAAATTATTCTTGGCATGATAGTTACATTTGGAAATTTACATTAAGGAAGCAGACCCATTTTCCCTAATTTCTAAAAAAGATTCATAAGCAAATCCTTCTTCTGCTTCTTCCTCCCCCAGCACATATTTGACACAGGTGTGTCTACATTATACATGGGATAGAGTTTTGACTTATTAGAGTTCATTTTTTTAGCAGACATTTGAAAATCCCATTCTCTAAAACAGCTGTCTGTTGTAGGCCCTAGGTGTTTTCTTAATCTTTCATTTTTTATAAATATTAAATTACTTTAGAAAAATAAGCCTTAAGCGTTACAAATTATGTATGCCGAAATTTAATATTCACAAAGATAATTCAAAATATGAATAGCAAAGTTGGTAGTGGAGGGGAAGACTCCCTGATCCTTAAGTCCAGTGTTACACAATTTAATCTCCTAAAGTGTGGATGGATGGATGGATGGGTGGGTGGGTGGGAAATAGGTGCGGGACTTCAAACTACAATAGAAGTATATGGAATTATAGGCAATCTTTTGCTCAGATAAAATAATTTTGGGACATTATATCTAGCAGTGTAATCACTTCAAGGTGTTATAAACATTAATTGAAAATAGTTATGTTACTTTTTTACAAATAGCAATTTATTTTGATAGTAGAAATATGCAAAAGTGGCAAAATATATTCAGTAAAGAGAAGGTAGAGAATGGTCTATTAGCTTATGTAAATTGTATGCAACTGTATGTTCTCTTTCATTTTCTTTCTTTCTTTCTTGACAATGCGAAAGTGCCTAGGTAATGAAAGCATCCATTTTCTGCTTTAAACTAGTTAATGTCGATGGCTATGTAGAAATTGGGAGGAACTCTGGTTAAGAATTTCAAGATATGGTTTGTTGAAAGAAGCCAGGATCGTGCTATTGTTTGTGATCCTGGTTGTTAACGAAGTTAGTAAACACATGGTTTAAATGAAGCTGAGTTTGCTCTAGTTTGTTTTTAAACCAGAAGTTGCTTCACTGAGGGCAGAGAGCAAGGAGCATTTGAGCCTTCTTCTTACCTTCTTGCTTGTTCATGTTTTTGGACAAGGAATAAGAACTTGAATTCACATTATTGTTCTAAGGTACTTTAATCACCGAGTAATAATTTACAGAAAAATCCACATCGCAGCTGCTGCCCAGCAATGTGCGATGGAGCAGCAGAGCCGCCATCACATCTGTAGCCCAGAAAGAATATATGGGGCAGGCAGATTGCTGCGACAGCCTAGTTTGGGCCCAGTGCCATCAAATGACAGCCGTGGGGTTGGCTTGGGATCCAGTGGGATCCAAGAACAAAGCTTTGTACAGCTTGTGGTTTGTCTAGAGTGAAACAAACAGCAAGCCTGGCTTCAGATATAAGATAAAGTCAAACCATGGCTTTGCTCCGGGTAGTTGCAGCAACAGTAGAGCAGGGGAGAAGCTAAGAATTTACTCTGAGTACCCACACTCTCCTGCTTTCATGTTTAACCATGGTTTTGGCTTAGTGTTGTTACATGTGAACTGGCCTCTGTCTTTCAAACTATGGCATTATGCATTGTATTAACAATTTGGCAGACAAAATCACATTTCTTAAGCTCCCTCTCAGCTGGAAAGGCTGAATCCTTAGCTCTTTCTAGTCACAGTTCAAAGACATGCAATAGATGACTTGTGTATGTAAGTGCCTGAAAAACCTTTCAAGATAAGTGAAGTGGTTTTGCCGCAGAATCATTTGCATTTGATGCCTAGTTTTTTCTCCAGTCAAGTAATATTTTCGTAAATATTACACTTGTGTTTTTAAATATACAGAATGAGAAGTTCTCTTTGTAAGTTGCCTTGTGTTTTCATATAATATGAATTAGTTGCTCATGGAATAAAACAAATGGTAAAAATTACTGTTTTGTGCACAGCTATGGATGGACCTACAGTGGTACCTCGGTTTAGGAACTTAATCCGTTCTGGAAGTCCGTGATTAAACCGAAACCGTTCTTAAACCGAGGCACTCTTTCCCTAATGAGGCCTCCCGCTGCCGGTGCCCTTCCACTGTTCAGATTCCATTCTTTGACCAAGGTAAAGTTCTCAAACCAGGACACTGCTTCCGGTTTTGTGGAGTTCGTAAACCAAATCGTTCGTAAACAGGACTGTTCTTAAACCGAGGTACCACTGTATATTGACCTTTCTTTCTATGAAGGAAAATGATACCAATGTATTTAAGAAATGGGTTTGTACACACAACGAACACTAATGATATATTTTTTTGTCCATTTGAACATTAGGAATAATTAATGGATCGTCATTTATGCTTGACATCAGTGATATCCTAATTAAGACAAGTGTCCAAGAAAAAAGCAGAACTCTGGTTGGACCTGTTTGCTGCTCTGTCGCTGTAGAAGCCAAATGGTGTAAACACAGTGGTAATCCTGGTCCAGAGCTGTCAGTTCCAAAAGTCTATGTTGATGTGAGAGGTGGACTGATGCAGGTTTGTATATGGATCATGTTGAGTAATTCTTATTTGTTTAGCTGTGGACAGTGTTAAGTTGAGGAGCATGAAGAAAAAACCCCCCACCAGATTACAGAACATTTTAAACCATGTGTATCCTCCCAAGTGTGTGTGTGTGTGTGTGTGTGTGTGTGAAAACTGACATTCAGTTTTGAGTGCCCTTTGGAAGTATCCAGTTGCTAGCAAAACCCTCTTCAGCACTCTGTGCTATGCAAGCATGATCCTGGTTTGCAGCTCTAATAAGTAAACACCAGTCTTATAACAATATTGGAAACATTCACAGGAATCACTTCGTAGTGTTAATTGTGACAGGTTTTTAATATTCATTTTACAAAACCTCCCCTAACTTGAAAAGAATCCAACGTTTAGTGACTAAACATGGCAGATGTTCCAGAGCCTAGTTGCTGTCTGTTTGTTGTTAAAAAGTGCCAACCACGAGAAGCAGACGTTCCATTGATCTTAAGAGCCTCCTGGTATCTGGCATTTGATAGAACCTGAACCGCAGATCAATCTCCAGAGAAAAGGGGCAGGAGCTGCAGAGGGGCAAGGCTGGGTGTTGGTAAAGACGTCAACCCACACATGCAGCCCTTTGGGGAGATTACATGACCTATTTGCTCAAACCTTTTCTGCAACCTGTAGCTACCTTAGATATTTTGGGAGAGAGGAGGAGGAATACGAAGACAACCACGTGCTCAAGCAAACCTTGGCTTCGCAGGACTGTGCAAGTATGCTGCCTCCTGCCTTGCTCTTCACTGGTCCTTTCGACTGCTGCCAAGTTGCTTATGCTCTCAACACCACTAACCACAAGATGCAGCCAAGTGAAGAGAGAGTTTTGCCACGAGCCTCCGTTTGAATGTCACTGCTGGGGGAGAAAAGCATGGGGTAGAATTGGTGTAATGTAGCAGCTAAGACTCTGAGCCTGGAAGTCTCCTGTTCAGTTCTTACCTCAGCCATGTATTCTTAAGGGAACCTTATGCTCTGCTCCCCATTCCTTTGCTATGCTGGGGGTAAAAGTGACTTCCTTTACAATATTGTTGGTGTGTGGGTTGTTTGTTTCTTTATATAGCGCCATCTGTTGTAGATGGTGCTTTACAAAGAATGAGAAAGCAAATCCATGTGCCAATGAGTTTACAGTCTAAGAATAGACACAAGACACAAGGGGGCAATAAACCTTTCCCTCTGTTGACCTCCAATAGCTGATTTTTCAGAGGCCTGCTCCCTATGAACCTGGAGGCAGCATATAGTCATCATGGCATATAGCCATGGGATGCAGAGTAAAAGAGAAGTAGGATGTATGATTTGCTGGGATTTATTATACACGGTATGACTGATGTAAGGATTACAGAAAAAATTTACGTGATGAACTTTGAACACCAGAAAAGTCATTACATTTCTGTAATGCCTTCTGTCCTCTTCCTCCTCATCTTTAGAGTCCCTTGAAGCAAATTGCAGGTGATAGTTTTAGCAACTGTATATGACCTTGATAAATTGGGCATGTTCTCTGTCTCATATGGAAGCCACGTTTACAGCAGGTTTTCTTATTACACCACCCTAATTCCCACAGGCATCTGGGCGGCCACTGTGAGAACAGAATGCTGGACCAGAAAGACCTTTGGTCTGATCCAGCAGGCTCTTCTTAAATTCTTAATCTTATTCCTTTCAATTCCCTTTTCTTACCCACCATTTCTAAAAAGTGGCCAATGACAGCAACCATACCCCTAGGCCAGACCCCACTATGCTCCTGTAGATTTTCCTGTGCAATCTAAGCCACATAGTGTCATGTACAGAGCAGGGGTGCCTACTTGAATAATATATTTCACAAAACAGCAGAGGTATTACTACTATGGTGTAAGTTTTCCTGAATTCCCCAACATCCCATCTTCTTCTTTTTTTGTACATAGCAGAGGATCAGCTTGCCCCTACTCACCTTCCCCAAACGTATACCATAAGGAAGATCCCAGTGTCTTCTCTGTATCTGTATTCCATTAAGTTGATTGACAAAAGGCTATGCCTATTTTATTTTTCTTCGTCTCTGGGGGTTTTCTGATTAATTTTAAAGGGTATTACATCCCATCATAGACCTCTGTCTCTTTTTACTTGACCTCTGCTTTGTGCAGAGGAGCAAAGCCAAGAATCCTGTCTTTTCTGCTTGCTACTACTGGAGGGTATAAGTTTTATTTTTCTTTGATTTAAGGAAGTTCACTGTGAGCTGTCATAAGAAACCCTGCTGCTAGTTCCTTGCACTCAAAATCTTTGCCACTATAAATAGCTTCTGCTTTTTTAAATATTTCAGGGCCAGGGTCTAAACTTCTAAACCCTTCAAGATGCTCGAGCCTGTTTATCTGATAAGTCTGGAGAATTCCTAGAATAAACTTGCTAGCAATTAAGCTGGCTTCATGAATGGCTGAACACAAAGTGCTTAAATGTTGCTAAATTTAGCTTTCTTTTTATAAGGTTTTTTGGGGACAAGAGCATTTGAACTGCTTACTTCTTCTGCATGAACTTCTGCAAAGTTACCTTGTCCAAGAAGGCAAGATGCACGGGCAGAGCACCGATCAAGCACATTTGGTGCAGAGTCCTACAGACAGGAGCCAGAGTTCTAAAACAGAGCATACGTCAGACGATCTGCGAACAGGCCTGTTTCAATACATACAAGATACAGGTACAAATAGCATTTTGAAAACGCACATCAATAACAAAATAATTTCAGTAGTAGGCTATTAAGGATCACTTTCCTTTAACAGCATTTTTTTGGTAATTAAAGAAGCATCTGGTAGAAAACTACCTTTTTGATTTCTTTCCATTTTACTATGACCTTTTCAAACTCAGGGAAACTGCTTTTTTATTTTCTCTCTGTTTGATCCTAAGAGATTTGTTTTTAACTGTTTTGGTCTCGTAAACCAGCATGCTCCCTTTTTAGAAATTATATAACCAATTACGGCTTTCCCCCTCCTAATTTGATAGATGCACAGAAACTACCCAGTGCCTATGAAGTTGTGTTTTACAATGAAACAGAGGATAACCCAGGAATGATGTTATGGAGATACCCAGAACCCAGAGTGCTCACGCTTGTGAGAATCACTCCTGTTCCCTTTAACACCACTGAAGATCCTGATATCAGTACTGCAGACCTGGGAGATGTTCTTCAGGTGGGTAGGGTTTTTATTATTTCGGAAAGTATATTTTCACAGTGCTGGTGGGAGGTCATTTATTATACAGTGGTACCTCGCAAGACGAAATTAATTCGTTCTGCGAGTTTTTTCATCTTGTGAAGCACGGATTCCCTGGGTATTAACGGTTTTAAGAAAAAGGAAACAAACTCGCAAGACGTTTTCGTCTTGTGAAGCAAGCCCATAGGGAAATTCGTCTTGCGAAGCAACTCAAAAAACGAAAAACTATTTCGTCTTGCGAGTTTTTCGTCTTACGAGGCATTCGTCTTGCGAGGTACCACTGTATATATTTTAACACGTCTCTGGTTTATAAGGGTTACAAGGGACTTAGGATGAGTGAAACTGTTGATTCTCGATTGCTTAAAGTTTGCTTTAAGCTTTTGATTTGAATAGACCTGAGAAAATAATAAGAAAACTCTCTACAGACATAATGTTACAGGGAATGAAAAGCATCAAGACTAGACTATAGGATCACATACTTCCCACCCTATGGCCTGGACCAGATTTGTTATTCAACCTGCTTAAAATTAACCTAGAGACAATCCTAAACACTTGTGCAGAATCCTGGATTAAAACCTGAGTTCCAAAGGGGTGCTTGCTAACAAATATTAGTGTATTTATTTCATCTGTTCATACATATGAAATATTCCCATGGAGTTTGGGGGTCCACATAGATCCACCATTGTCACTCTGTTTAGGGTCTTTTGGGGCCATCAGCCTATCTAGACAGGAAAAACCTGGCTGCAGTAATCTATGCTCTGGAAACCTCATGAATGGGTTAGTGCAAGACTCTTTGGAAACTGCAGCTAGTGCAGAATGCAGCTGCTGATCGTTGCAGACGTGAAGCAGTCTAATCATATGACATCAATTCTGCCACAGCTTCACAGGCTACTTGTATGTTTCCAAACCAAGTCAAAGCCCTAAGCTTTGGAAACCAATTCAAAGCCCTAATATATTGGAGCCCAGTATCCTTTGGAGCCTCTCACCTCATGAGCCTACTTGGACCCTTTGGTCTTCGTCTGAGGCCCACCTCCAAATGCCCCCTCTGAGGAAGAGTCACTGGATGACAAGGGCTTTTTCAGTTGTGGAAAGCTCTTCGCAGTAAGGTTCACTTAGCACTATCATGAACATCCTTTCAGCACCAGGTAGAAATATATCCCTTCTCCCAGGCATTTAATGGATTATTATGTCTTTGCTGCTGTTTTATTGAGTGTTCTGTGAGTTGGCATCTGTCTGTCTTCAGAGACAATGGAGTGCGCCTCTGGGGGTGTGGTCAAACTGCTGTGTTAGCAGCACTGAAGTTACCTCCCCGGGGCAAGCCTGGGCCGGGTGTATAACAGTCTTGGGCTGCCCAGACAACAAAGTTCTTGTATGGCTTTTATTGTATTGTTTTTTTCTTTAATGTTATGCTTTATTCTCTTACAATTTTGTAAGTCACTTAGAGACTCATTGTAAGTCACTTAGAGCATCAAACAACTGATAAATTGAAATAGTAATCACAATAGTAGCCTTTCCTGAGAGGTCCAGGGTTGTCCCCATTTCAGCAAGGACAAAAAAGCCCATGCTCCTCCAGTATTAGGTGGGCTGTCTTGGCAAGAAGCAAGGAACTGCTATGGAGAATATCAGTTTTTATTTGTTCTCACGCAGGCAACTCCATGTATGACATGGCTGGACCCAGATTTGGGGTGGGATCTGTTCAGAATGTTGCAAATGAAATATAAAAACCAGAAACCATTTTAAAATTTATTTTGCTTGTTGTCCAGTGTAGGTTTAACATTAAAGTTGCAAGCTTAGGCTGCAACTTAGTCACATGACATGTAAATTGCTTTTGTTGGTCCCAAGTCAGTTCTCTCCAGCTAGACTATCTTTGAGTTTTTATATTTGAAATGGCTAGAACTTTTTCTCCCTTTTTTGGGGACTGTTCATTTTAACAAATGTCAGGAACGCTTTGATTTAGCCAGATTTCATCAATTCGAAAAAGTGTCTGTTACGAAGAAGAAGAAAAAAGCAAAACATTATATGGTTATCTGAAGAGCATAAGAGTTTTGCTGAGACTCAGTAGAGGGAAAACCTAGTTAATCAGCCCAAACTTTGGAAGTAAATGCAAGAATCCAGCAATATTTGTTTTCTTTTTTTATATTTGATTCCAGCAATATGTATAATACAGAACAGTAGGGTAGTTCTTTACCTTGAAGAGCTTAAGGTCTAAAATTCAACACAGGGGAATCTAGAGGAAGGGGAGGGGAAAGGAAACTTGGTAAACAAAAGTTAAATGTGTCAGAGCTATAAAATAAAGAGTTTGGATCCCAGTGTGGTTTTGCATGAGCAGAAAATGATCTACCATTTCCCACCCTTCCACAGTATAAATCCATGCTGTTTTGAAAGGTTACCTGATCTCAAGTGGTTTGAGGGGGGTGGTGTAGAATGGAAAGCCCCACTGGATCTTCAGGTCCAACCAAATATGTGCTACATTTCATTATATGTATCACTGGAATTTTTAGGTGTAAATGAATGGATCACATTTAGGGCAGATTTATTGTCTAAGTGCATCAATAAGCCTGTGCTTGTCTAAAGTATTCCTGCACTAAGAGTTTATGAGTTTGGTATTTTCAACACTATGTTACCCTATAAATAGACAGCTTTTCAAATACTTAGTTGCTCCTTAAAACAGTGGCTAAAGGAAGTATGGGCTTTAGAGCAATTGGCTTGAGATTTACTATAAGTCATAACTTCAGGAAATATTTGACATGGCAGTCAACAGGAAACTAATTATGATCAACGTCAAAGGCATTAATTTTTCCTTTTAACAGAAAATACCTCATATTTGGCTGATTCCATTTCCTTTTTGTTTTGCATTCCCCATTGAGACTGCAAGGTTGAGCTGGCATTTGAGAGGCTGGGAAAAGGGCTTTTTGAAAAACCACAATTTTTACTGATGTTTGACTCATTTCTCAAATTTCAGAAGCAAGTATTTGGGAAATCCAAATAATTTGGGCATGACAAGGTAGTGAGTTAAGTTCATAGCATTAGCAAGGGAAGATACAAAAGTTCTGCCACAATTATCGACAGCAAAGAGTAACACTAGCCTGTTCTAAATGCTAGTTATAGCAAACTGGTTGAACAGAGATTTTTTTGACTATGTATTCTCTTTCTCTTGGCATTTTAATTGGTAAATAAAATGACCACAGCTTCTTATAGGTAAATGAAATGAACACAGCTTTTTCGATCTTAAGGGTGTGATCCCATGGCCTTTGGGTGGGCATCTCAGGGACCATAGAATATATTAGGTCTCCCTCTTTAGTATCCAAGAAGGAGCTCTGGTGTCACCTTAAAAACCTCCTAACACCCCAGCACAACTGCTGTCAGATCTCCAGTGTCGCTGGGCCCCCGAAGGGGGTACTCTGTGGGAAGAGTGAGAATTGCTTGGATCCAAGACCTTCTCAGTTCCCCAATGCCCCCCCAGACAGTGATTTCCCTCCTACAGTATTGTTCCCAATGGGGGTGGGGGGTGGTAAGAGTGACCTCCAAGCCCAACAGAGCTTAGGGTATGGATGTTAAAACTGCCTTCATTTCTCACCAACATAACCACCTTAGGACTGCGGCCTAAGTTCTGTCTGCTGCAAGGTCCCCAACCTCTGATGTCCGAACATCAAGATGTTTTCTTAGATGAATTTGTGATTTTTTTCATACATGGAGATGGAATGCAGGCAGTATTTGTATGTCTGTGGGAGCTCTCAAGCTTGCAAGCAACTGCCGAATCGGAGTATCTGCCAATGATAATTAGAGCTATGTGCTTGAAGCCCCTGTGGTTATATCTTGAATGCTATCATTTTAGCCTCAAAGTGCTAAAATTATAATTTAGCAGCACTGTTATTGCTGGGTGCAATCCCAGAACCACTAGTTAAAGGATCTCTGGTAGCAGGGCTGGGAAAGAGGAAACTCTTGCCTGATATGATGGAGAACTGCTGCCTGTCAAAGGACTAGGCTAGATGGAGCCAATGGACTGATTTGCTATAGAGCAATTTATAGAAATAGAGATAGAGGCAGAGATAGAGATAGAGATAAAATATCCATACAGAGAGTCCACAAAGCACTACTGCTGTCTGACCTCAAGCCATTATGTATCCATTTGTCTTTCTTAAAGTGCCTTTCTTATTTGTTTGCACAGCACGTGATGTTCTCTTCCCCAAAGTTAGTTGAGAGCTAAATAAACAAGCAAATGCCTACTAGCATGTTGAATCTACATTTCAAGGTGATATGTAGAGTACCTATGAAAGCAGTTCAGTATGAGATGTGCATCCATAGCTCTGTATGATACATAGCTCTGCATCCATTGGTTGCAAAGCCAAGCAGTACATATTAAGAGCAGAATATTTGTACAACGCCTTTCTGTCTGTCTTTGCAGTTAAACTTTTAAGTGACCTCCAAGGGTATTTGTACAACAAAAGACAAGAGACGCATTCCTCATATGAAATTGGTTTGAGTCTTATCAGCATGTTATCATATATATATATATATATATATATATATGCACACATGTTTCATGCATTGTTCTCTCTGTGTTTTCATGAAACCAATATTTTAAATATCTGTTTGTTTGTTTCCTTTTTAATGAGAATAAATCCAGTCTTTGTAGCACATTGCAGTCCACAGCACACCTGCATTTGCTCTAAAACCTAGTAGCTTGATGAATTGATAAGATAAGCTGGCCACATGCTTTCCCTAAAAATAAAGGAATGCCGCATATTTCTTCATAAAGGTTAAAAAAGTATTTCTCAGGGCTCTTGAATTACCATATTCTGATACCAAGGGAAAATAAAACCTCAGCTTAGAGTCTTGTTTGTACTTAGCGGGCTTTCCGGACAGGAAGGCAATCTTGATGCAATGCAGCAAAGCCACAATACCAGTGGGGCATTACAGGTGAAAAGCGTGCAGCTGTACCCCGTACCACAATGTATTACAACTGTACAGTGGAATATTTCCTGAACAGAAATAGGGCTTGGTTAACTTTGTTTCCCAAGAGTAGATCACATTAAAATGTTATAAAATCATGATTTCCTGCATTTGAATACTTGTGGTTTCTCAACTGGTTCCAATATTACAAAGGGGGTTTTATGGCTTCTATTAGTTGAAGATGTATAGAAGCCTCTTTCTAAAGTCATCTAAAAGGCGGGGAGATAATGTAAAAAGAGTACTATATTTTCCCCCCATGCAAACATGACTTCTCCGGCATTTCAGCTATATAACTGAGTGTCTATGGTTTATTTTATAGAACATAATATGTACTCAAGTGTAGTGGAATGGGTATAGAGTATATACTAGCTGCTTGATGCATGTAACGGTCATGACTTGGAAGCAAAATGCAGGTGGTGGTTGTTGTTTTATTTTAATTTTTAACATTAGAGGAGAACATTTTTAACATTAGAGTTTATTTAAGGCAGAGGTCCTGTTCTTAATTATATGTGAACAACTCCCACTGAAGCCAAGTTCACCAAGGCGTCTAGTTTGTAGGAACATATCGTGTCTTCCATTGGGTCACGTCACCTCCATAACTAGAATAAAGAAATGCATGGCAATATATAGTTTTACATGGGTTTTTTTCATTGAGTCTCAGAATTTGTTGGAGAAATTTAGTGGCTTTGCATTGTGTCATAAATTATGCTGAGTGCGCTCTCTCTCTCTCTCTCTCTCTCTCTCTCTCTCTCTCTCAACCAAACATGTGTGTATATTTTCTGTCTACTCTAATATGCATGCTTTGTTGTACAGTAATTATTTCTGGAATAGGAATCCCTAAGGGAAAGCAGGAAACAAGTTGTGAATTAGGAACTTCTGAAATGAATTGCCTGAGCCCTGCATTACCCTGCTTCCCCCACCCCTCTTGCCACTTCCATATATGCATTGCTCTCTTCCCTTTGTCCCCTCAATCCCGACCCACTCTCCTCCCCCAGTCTCTTCTGTAGCAGCCTGATCCCTATACTGCACCCTCCCCCCCATTTTCTCCTCCCCATCCCACTTTCCCCCAATCCTTCTTACCAAGCCATGGAAGCTGTCCTTACTTCTTCTTTCAGTTTTTTTGGGCCCCAAACCCCTAAATTCATCCGTCAGTCCAAGAGGCATGATGGGGAAGTGAAGCCGGCCAGCAGCTGGAGGCCAAAGCTTTCTTTTGCAGTGCAGGTGACAACTGGAAATACACTATGGCTGATGATATCAAAAGCTGTGAAGAGATGCAGCAAAATAAAAAGTGTCTCAGACCTCCTATTCTCCTAGCCTCTATCAGGATGACCAAACTCAGGCACTGAGGGCTCATCCACACCAAAGGTGGCCTGTTTAGCATTCCAGGGAGCTACATACAGTCAGGACTCTCAGGCCACCCAGCTTACTTAGACTTTAGCACCCACTGTCCCCTCATGCAAGAGCATGTAGGCTTCAGTAGCAGCTGCTTGGCCCACCTTTGTAGTAGGAGCCCAAGTCATTGTCGTCATTGCCCTGCCCTGCCTTTGACTACTTCTGTTCAGCTTCATTCATAAACTTGGGTCCCATGCAACACATGGAGAACTGAGGTGTGCGAAATTCAGAGAGCTGCTCTGTTCTGGCTGTGTGTGTGTGTGTGTGTGTGTGTGTGTTAATGGCACTATGCCAGTGTACTTTCCTTGCTTTTATTGTGGAAATGGAAGGAGCAACATCCCAGGAGGTGAGCATTATTTGAAATGTAGGTAGAGTATTAATCATTTTGAAGACAAAAGGAATACAATTTTATTTTTCTTATGGGACACTTTCTAGTGCAACTAATATCCTCACTTCCCTTGCCCATGAGTCATTTTGTGGGATATACTTGATATCCAAGTTTCAAACTATTATTTTTGGCAGCTGCTACTGCACAAAGCAGTCATCTTCCTTTATATTTACCAAGCCGGGCCATTAGTAATAACCCCCATCCACCCACAAGGACAAATAATGTGATATGCTTAGAAATGTAGAGTTTAAATCAGTTTAAATTGCCAAATCCAGTTTCCAAAGCTCTGAGCCACTGTAAACCCCATGCATTTCAGTGGGACTTTCCTCCTTGCTAGGCCTTTGGGTGTCAGGCTATAAATCACTCTTAAATATTTCACACTGCAAAGTTTGATATTTTTCCGACTCCCAGAATCTAACTAGCATTCCTAAAGGGGATCACTAAAGGATGAATGTGCAGTTTTTATTTTACAGCATATTACATTTTCACTGTATCTTGTATATTTGTTAACTTATGAGGGCTTTTATGTTTCACACTTATTAAAATTAAAGATTATGTGAAAATAAATCTTTGCTTTTTTTTAATAGCTGTGTGTTTGGGTTGGTGTTTTCCTTTTAAGGCCTTTTTCTAGTTAACCTTCCATAAAGGCATTAGAAGAGCTCTGCTGGAACAGACCAAAGTCTCATCTACTTCAGCATTCTGTTCTCAGCAGGGGCACCAGGTCCAGAAGACCAAGCCCTTTTGCATCCCCCTATATTTTCAGAGTTGGGCTGCCCCCCCATCCCAAAAGTGCAGAGGTGAATAACAGAGCCGACCATGTTACAGCCGTGGAGGGGAATGAGGGTCAATGCAGCAGCCTCCAGCTAGTGGCAACATCAGGAGGAGGAGCTACCAGCCATTGAAGCTGTGCAGATGCGGAGTTTGGCTCTAACCCAGCTCCTCCCAATGTCCTGACATCATGCGTGTGACATTGGCCCCCCAATCGCCCTTTGGTTTTCACAGTGGCTAACTAGACGCTTATGGGAAGCCCAAAAGCAGAGCCTGAGTGCAGTAGCAGTCTGCCCAATTGTTATTTGACTGATTTCTCGTGTGTGTAATCACATGACCTTGAGAGAGGAACGTGGTGTTCCAGGTAATGCCCTGGCTTGGTAGGAAGCTTAAAGGTAAAGGTACCCCTGACCGTTAGGCCCAGTCACAGACGACTCTGGGGTTGCGGCGCTCATCTTGCTCTGTAGGCCGAGGGAGCTGGCATTTGTCCGCAGACAGCTTCCGGGTCATGTGGCCAGCATCACTAAGCTGCTTCTGGCGAACCAGAACAGTGCATACCACCCGAGAGGTACCTATTTATCTACTTGCACTTTTTGGCATGCTTTTGAACTGCTAGGTGGGCAGGAGCTGCGACCGAGCAATGGGAGCTCATCGTGTCGCAGGGATTCGAACCGCCGACCTTCTGATCGGCAAGCCCTAGGTTCTGTGGTTTAGACCACAGCGCCACCTGTGTCCCGGTAGGAAGCTTAGCCTATACTTTTTCCCTGGCCTCCAATCTTCCAGTCAAGTAATCAAAATTCTACAATTTATTAATTTCTAGTGTTTAGGGGGAGGGGATCCCCTGCAAATCTATAACAATATTGGATCACTTGGTGAAATATTTGGTGGGTGATATTTGCCCTTTCCATAGGATTGAATATGTAGAGCTTAACAGGACTGGGTTTTGCCACTTCCCTTGCTTAATAGCAATTTGAAATTGGTGGAGTTTTGGAGTTTAGTGTTGTCAATATGTTCTACTTTTCATAATCTGCATTGGTAGTAGCTGTGACATTTCTAAACTGGTGCTTAGATACAGTAGGGGGCTGTACAGCAGTTAACAAGATGATGCTGTATCTAGATAAGAACAAACTTTTGATGGTTGGTTTCCACTGTGGCTTAAGAGAGGTGGAATATCCTTTCTTGGATGGATCACACCCTTTCTGATAAGGGCCCAAGTGGATAATTAGCTGCTTACTGTAATAGGTTCTGATCACTAACATATGTACATTGGGAAATAATACTTTCTGTCTCCAACTGTATTTATACTATATAGAAAATTTAAGTCACTTAATCAATGTCTTAGGAAAACATATTCTTGGTGCATGGTGGAATTCACAATTCAGTTGTGTTTTTAGAGTGTTTAATATCTGTTCATAATGTGTTTTTGTGTGATCCTGGGGTGTTTGTACAAATTGTCTGGTAGTAACTAGAGATGTATCCTAACCCCATTGAATTGAATAAAAACCTATATCAATGCCAGCTATATTAACATGAAACTTCTAAAAGAAATCTGTTAAGGATATGATTGAAGAGATGGCAGCAAAAAAAATATCTTGGCTATTTACCATTAAAATAAAAATAAACCAGTAGTATAGCTACAAATGCATGTTTTTATATTTGTCAAGAAATGTCAAGCAACTAAGATTTGTTTGCTAACTTTACAGATTCCCTGCAGTTTGGAATACTGGGATGAGCTCCAGAAGTCATTTGTTGCTTTCAGAGAATTCAGCCTATCAGAAAGCAAAGTTTGTGAGCTGCCACTGCCTAATATCAACTTAATGGTTGACCAAAAAGAGCTTGTAGCCTCAGATCTTTGGAGGATTGTCCTGAACAGCAGCCAGAATGCAGGGGATGACCAAAGGTAATCAAAACTGCAGTTGTTTGATGGAAATGCATAACTTATGGTATCAGGTCACAGAAGTAGGTCACCAAAGCAAAGAAAGCCATTGACTCTTCCCACAATATATTATTTGTGGCAAGAAAGCTTGCTAGCCTGACAGTTGACTAATACACCAAACACTTCAGTATGCCGGTTTGCAAGACTAGAAGAATGCTAAAATCTGCATGGTCAAAACACATAACTGGGTAAAGATATTCCAAAATACCAATTTAGACATAGAATCATAGAATTGTAGAGTTGGAAGGAACCCTTAGGATCATCTAGTCCAAACCCCTGCAATGCAGGAATATGCAACTGTCCCATACAGGGAATGAACCTCACAACAGAGCAGCCACACAGAAAACACCCCTGATAAATACCTGTCCAACCAAAGTACCTGTTTCTGGTACTTATTTGTTTGCTTGCTTGTTATATTTTTATCTTGTTCTTTTTCCAGTGACTTCAGGGTTCTCCCCCCCTCCTGCTTTTATCCCCAAAACAACTTGGTTAGTCTGAAAGCACAGGCTCATCCTACATGCCCTAAGGAGGATTTAAACCCAGATCTCCCCAGGCTTGGCTGACATTTTAACCACTACACCACATTGGCTCTTAGAATGGACACAGAAACGCAGAAGTTGTTGTTGTTGTTTTTTAATCTCTCTCTGAAGTGTCATGAATACCTTTAAAGTCCTAAATGTGTTGGGCACAGGATACATTAGGGGCTGCCACCTCCTGTACCAGCCTACCTGTGTCCTTTTCTGTGTCCTGACTATAGCAACAAAGGACTTTTCAGTGGTTGCACTGAAATTATATTATTCTTTGCTCCACAAGGCTTGATTGATCCTCCCTTATGCTGTTGTTTTGTGAAATGGTGAATACTTTTTAATTCCAGCATACCCTTGTTTTACTAGTAGGTAATTTCCTGTTCTATGTCTTTATTTTATTTGCCGAGTCTCTCTCTCTCTGTAGGTGTGTCATATTTTTACTTTATAAAATATTGTACTTTCTAAATGTTTCTAAGTGTAAGCCTCCTTGAATGGTGTGTAGAAGGGGGGATATAAATCATTACATATAAGTAAATATACATACATACATACATATCTATCTG
This sequence comes from Podarcis filfolensis, assembly GCF_964270895.1. Lineage (NCBI taxonomy): Eukaryota > Metazoa > Chordata > Lepidosauria > Squamata > Lacertidae > Podarcis > Podarcis filfolensis. The sequence continues at coordinate 68,228,579 of NC_139603.1, forward strand.
TTCATCCATCCACACATTCTCACACAAAAAATAACAAAGCAGTTGAATTAGGAGAGTGGAGTTCGCATATTTTTGTTGTTGCATGTGTGTGTGTGTGTGTGTGTGTGAATAATTCAGGGAAGAAAACGGATAACAAATCAATAAAAAGTATTAAACATCTGGTTTCCATTGATCATACTAGGTTGAAATGATTTCTTGATGTTAATTGTGAAGGAATGCATTTTCATCACTGAGAAGTTAAGTGTTTCAGACAAGGTTAATTCCTCTGAATGTGGGACCTTCGCAAAATTACCTTCGTGGTCAGCTTAGTACCACAGAAATGTGAACTCTGTGAGAATTGAGCAAAAAGCTTGTGGAATTCAGTAGTGCTCCCCCAAACCCTTGCCCTTATCAAAGCAGTTAGAATTGCAGTCACAATTCTTGTTCATTTGGGATTTATCACTGTGCCTGAGATTTCATTAAAAAGTGTTATCTGAAAGGGTTTTTTGACAGTGATAGCCCTGCTATAATTTCTTATTTCTATGTGGAATATTATGATGTGGAAAATATTCATTGTTCCCTAAATTGTAAAATAAACGCATAAATGTTTACTTCCATTGACAAAAGAATAATATGACTCAGAAGGTACATTCGAGGCATTAGGAGATGGTGCTGGATAAGTATAGGGACTCTGGAGTGTGACTATAATTTTAGTCCCTAAGCAGCTATACCGGTGTTTGTAACGTAAGAAAGCCAGTGTGATTTAACCAACAAGAAGACAGGCTGATAAATAGTAAGGGAGGGGAGCAGCGAGGAAACTGAGGGTAGCCTCTGCATGAGGTGGAGGGGAGGGGATTTCATTGTAGCTCTGGGGAGAGGGATTTCAGGTTAGACTTGCTTAGAACTACGAAAAGAGAGATGCATGTGGTTTTGCTAACTTAAAATTGGAAAGAGGAAATGCAGCGTATCAATTTATCAGGTTAGTTGTATTATACTTGCAGGCCTAGGAATTAGGAAGCCAGTTACAGGTATCCTTTTATGCCTTCGCAAAGTGTCAAAAATTTCCTCTTGCCTCTCCATATATACTTTGATATATTTTGAAGTCCCCCAGTACTGTAGCCCTCCATATGTTATTGAACTGCAACTTCAATCTTCACTGAGCATTGGCCATGTTAATGAAAGTTGAATTGTAACAGCATCTGGAGGGCCACAGACTCCCCCATCCCTGACCTAGCACAAGTAAAAGGTAAATACGTATGCCCTAAGACAAAGATAATTAGATACTGGGTCTACCGTTTAGATGCCACTCCTGCTGGTAGTCAACCGCTAATGCTATTCCTCTGGGTTTTGTTTCTACTGTCAAAAGTAAACTAGCTCCAAGTGGAACTGAGCTACTGGGCTTTGTACTGTGAAAGTTCATCCTCTCCTACTCTCTGCAGTTGAAAGGAAAGGGTTGGTTAAAGTAGCATTCACACCATTAAAGCATTTGTATGCTACTTTCATAGTCATGGCATCCTCCAAAGAACCCACAAAACCCAAATTTATGGGTAGTATAAGTGCTTTAAGTTTATGGTGTCAATGTGACCCAGGTTTTACCAGACTTCTTTTTGTTTTGCCCCTAAAAGCCAAAAGGTTTCTAAGATGCCACATAGCGTATCAATAACCCTACCTCTGTCTGTCCTTATGCATAAATGCCCTTGTATGACATTGCTCTTCTTTATTGTATACTGTAATGGTGTTCCAGTTGTGCACATCCTTGGCAGTCCTAAGACGCTGTGGTCTAAAACACTGAGCCTCTTGGGCTTGCCGATCGGAAGGTCAGCGGTTCGAATCCACGCGACAGGTTGAGCTTCCGTTGCTCTGTCCCAGCTTCTGCCAACCTAGCAGTTTGAAAGCACACCAGTGCAAGTAGATAAATAGGTATCGCTGTGGCGGGAAGGTAAACAGCATTTTCATGCGCTCTGGCACTCGTCACAGTGTCCCATTGTGCCAGAACCGCACATACTGGCCACGTGACCTGGAAAGCTGTCTGTGGACAAATGCCGGCTCTCTTGGCCTGAAACGAGATGAGCGCCTGAAGTGTGATGAGCGCCTTTGACTGGACTTAACTGTCCAGGAGTCATTTACCTTTACCTTATCCTTGCTTTTATTAAGTCACAAAGTTAAATCTCCAAACAAAAAGAACAGGGATTATTGCTACCAATTAGAATGAATTAATATGTGTGTGTATGTCACACCATGATGTTAACCTATATAACAGATGATGGTGTTGAACTCCAACTCCCATCACCCTCAGCCAGCATTGCTAATCGTGAGCCTTGATAGGATTTGTAGTCCAAAAACATCTGGAGAGTCACAGGTTAGCTACCCCTGCTATATAACATTTACAGTGGAATCCTATACCTGACTACTTAGAAATAAGCCCCATTGAGGGGATTTGTGGATGTTTGAAAATGATTGCTGAATAATTTTTGGAAGCATTTCATGGCACTGCAAATAGTTACTGAGAGGCAATGTAATGGGATAGTATGTTAATGGTAAAATTACAGCTTTAGATTTCTATCTTAAAATCTAGGTCTTTCCACATTTGGGGAAGTCATTTTTAGAGGACAATTTAAGTGCAAATAGGAAGGAGAGCAGTATTGCTTGAGAAGTGTGCAGTGCGTTTGTACTTAAGTGATAGGCTCTGGTTACATTTTTAAAACTCCTGTATTGTGGTGTTGAAATAAATGTTCAGACATTTATGAAAAAGTGTTTAATAATTGCTGAAAGGTTGTTCCCCTCACCCTTTTCTCCTCAAGAGTACTTTCCTTGTTCAGATAGGCTAGCATTTTAGAAAACTTTGCAAACTCTTCCCTAGAAATGATGCGTGCACCAGTTGTGTTGCTGTGGTTATCCAAAATAATCACGGTCTGCTCAGTGTTTGTGCCCCAAACACAGCATTGCAAATGGTCAAATCCCATGATAAGCACCAGGATATATTGAAATAATACACTTGCATGTTTTGTTTTGTTTTTGCCACAGCTCTGAAAGCGAATCGGGCTCTCAAAGTGCTTGTGATCAGCTTGTAACTCCTACTGCCCTAGCAGCCTGTACCAGGGTGGACTCCTGTTTTACCCCTTGGTTTGTTCCTGCCCTTGGCGTTTCAATTCAGTTTGCTCATTTGGAACTTCACCTTTGCCACCATCTGGATCAGTTGGGCACAGGTACGTGTAGTACACTCACAAGAAGAAAACTGTAACTGTTGTTTTTACATTTCCTCATCATCACCCCACCTGCTTTATATTTGCAGTTTCTTGGTTCCTGGAACCATATGCTCAGATAACTTGCAACCATTTATCGGAAGCAAGAATGCGTAGGAAAGAGTGTTTTGGGATCCAGTATCTGCAGAAAGCGCTGCTGCCTTTGCGAAGTCCTGGCTAATGGTCACAAGTGCCCCCTTCGCTTTATTTTGGGCCATCTGATAGAACCAATTCAGCCACTTGCCAGCATACTTGCACTGATGCTGGAAGTTTTTACATCCTCCTTTATCAAAGAAATTATGAAGCGAACTCCAAGCAATGGAAGCTCATTTGTTACTCTAAAAAGAAGGGGAAGGGGAGTCCCATCTGTTTTTGTTCAGTAACTGTGTGCTGCTGTGTTAATGTCAAATTTATTCCAAGAAATTTGGTTAGATTGTCTGATATCAAATAATGCTTTCCAGGAAAGATGAGCAAATAACTAAGCACACTTCAAAAATAGACTTTCTTACTGAAGTTGTTGAGCCTTTTAAAAAGAAAAACGCAACCTAACAACTAAATATTGGAAAAACAAGTTTTGCTAACGTTAATATGTACAGTCTTGTATATAGTAATGTATGCCTTCTTCCCCTTATCAGCTGTGCACACACTTCCATATTTTTGACTTTTCAAATGGTAAATAATAAAAAGGCAGAAGCTGCTTGAACCAAATACAGTTCCTGTCAGTATATAAATTTTCCTTTTTCAGAAAGAACTTTCCTTAGGCAGCTATTATCATTGTATTCTCTGCTTGTTTATTCATAGTGGGACAATTAAATATACAAAGCTGTGGTTACTTCAGACTTGCTATAGGACACATAATTTCTAGGATGTTGGCTTTCTGCAAGTTAAAATCCCATTGTTCTGGATTGGTGACATCCATTTACTTAAAATAGCATCTACATTTTTAAAATACTGTATGATTTCATTTACCTAGGATAGTTCTGTTTCCTTTCTACTTTGCTAATTGTAGATATTTTAACCAGTTTTACTTTTCTGTGTCCCTTATGTGTTCACCAGATGTTGAGGCCATTACTGTTAATAATTGCATTTTTTCTCCAAAGTGCACATCAGCGCTGTATCGAAACAGATAATCATATGAGTTTATCTGCATTAATCTCTCAATCCTAATTTGGTCTCCAGTTTTTACTTTCCAACATCTTTTGTTGGCTCTGATCTGTAGTACATATTTCTATTACTATTGGGCTAATTCTTGATTAGCTCAATTTGTTGTGTAGGGGAATTGTTTCTGCTGATTCTGTTATTGTTGTCATTGTAATTGCAATGGTAGTTAGGGATAACTAGTGTTTCTACTTAGTGTGGGGCCTTAGTGTACTAAATTTTGCCCAACAGAAAAAAGACTTCATTGTATTACATTTATATTCCACCTTTTTCCATTGTGGAACTCAAAGGAGTTGTATGTGGGATTCCCAGGCTGTTTCCCATTCAAGCAGTGGCCCAACTCAGATTTGGTTAGCTCCCGCAAGAATTCTATAATGTGCCTTTAGACCATGTTTCAAGCCTATGCTTAAATATGCACATACAGAGCAGAAACCACAAGCTTTTGAAAAAATAAATATGGCTCAGCTCAGACCCAATCCAGTCAGATAGGTAAATGTACATGTACATACTTAACTGTTTTGATTTAGAAGAAAGTAAATAATATAAAGTTCCTGACAGCACTGAGTCTTTGAATAACAAAATTTTTATTCTTTATTATTTGTCAGTATTTAAATTTAAGGTTTCATTTTCATCCCCTGTGTGCTTATTCTGGTTTCAAATAAGATGGGATTTCTATATAATAGTGGCTACTTAACTGAGCTGAACAAATACATAGATTTTTTCCCTTGTAAAGTGTTCTGCATATATTGATCTACTGAACACACTCATTCCCAATCTGCATTTGCAACATTGTACCATTGATTTCCCCCCTTTATTTCACAGTGCCACCAAAGTTCCTTCATCCATTTATCTCTGATAAAAATGTGCCATCCGAACTAGAATATTTGATCATTTCATTCAAAGAACCACACATCTATCTAAGGCAATGGAGTGATGGATCCATCTTCAAGGAGATCCAGTTTTCTACTAGGATTGACTGCAAGCTGTTGGAATACCGAAATGTAACAATGCAGGCTGTTGTGAAGCCCTTTGGTGTCCTTGGACAGATTGCTATTTCTGGCAATTTAGCGGAAAAGATACTGGATGGAAATGTGATGGTGGATCCCATATTTATAAGCTTTGGGCAACATGCTATTCACTCCCTGCATAAAACCATCCAAGCTTGGCAACAGGTAAGGCCAGCAGCTAAACGTTAAATGAAAATGTTAATCTGGATACCCTTATTCAGGATTTCTAAAAATGGGGGTTACCAATAGGCTAGTAGGGTGAAGGGAGAGGGAAGATAGGGCACACTGTTACCTCCCCTTTTTGCAGAACCAGAAACTTGATTGAAAGTAAATCAAATTAATAGGCAAAGTGATAGCATACAACATCATAAACACATAGAACCAGCTTACCTATAATGGCAAGCCAAGTTTCAGTATATTTTACATGAGTTGGCAGAACATAAACACTTCTAGAAATGAATAAAATACATTTGCAAGCATCAGACTCATGTGCACCTTCCTCCTTCGCACAATCAGATTCAGTTGTTTCTTCCTTTTTAGCAGAAACCATACTTTGCCATTATAACCAAATTGGCAAGCAATGGTTCGCACCTGCTGTTTGCATCAGCAGTGCAAGCTATGGTTTAATGGTGGTTTGCATTCTGACAAGCCATAATTTGCTGGTTTGGTGTCATTCCCAAGTATGGTTTACTGCAACCAGGAAGCAACTAACTGATCCTCAGTATATGGGAAGAAAACCAAAGGGACCTTGTGGGCCCAGAGCTAGTTCCTGATTTTCCAAACCATTGGGATAATTCAAAGCTGCCATGCATGACTAAACGGCACTTCCACTCTCACAAAGTGGTCCCCTAAATTCTGCCAATTCCCTGCTTCCACTGCAGCCCCTCATGCCCATCTTGGGCCATTTCAGAGGGCGCACTGACCCTCCAAAATATCATTTTTTGTGGTGGAGAAGGTTTCATTGGTTTGGGGCAGAAGCCCCATTGCATTAGCAGAAATCCACTCGCAACTCCCTGGATGCAATTCAGTGGATTGGAGCAGTACTTTTCTTCTAGAAAAAAAGGTGCCAGTACTGTGGGGGTGGGGAACACTGGTTTGGAGGATCAAAATCTTACATCTGAGTTGAGCCATGTCAGAATGGGCAGGGGCTGTGATACTGAGTTTCTGTCTCTTCAGTTAGCGGAGAGCTAACTGTGCAGGGCATGTGTGAACTTCTGAAGGTTTGGCAAAAGCTTTGGGAAATCTAGCCTGTCGCTTTATTGTCAGATTTCCCCACACTTTAAAGTAAAAGTCTTTTTATTATCACATAAAACATGTTTTCAAAGGAAATTAAAGCTCCTTGGGCCATTTTGGGTGGGTTTAAGTCTATGCCGGTGAGATCAGGATCTGACCTGGTGAATTGTAATATTAGTATTTCATTGTACAGTGGTACCTCAGGTTACATACGCTTCAGGTTACGTACACTTCAGGTTACAGACTCCGCTAACCCAGAAATAGTACCTCAGGTTAAGAACTTTGCTTCAGGATGAGAACAGAAAACACGCGGTGGTGGCGCGGCAGCAGCAGGAGGCCCCATTAGCTAAAGTGGTGCTTCAGGTTAAGAACAGTTTCAGGTTAAGAATGGGCCTCCTGAACAAATTAAGTACTTAACCCAAGGTACCACTGTATGTGTTTTAGAAAGTCAGTGACGTTGGGATAAGCAACTATGAGGACCAAACACCATGTGAGATGGAGATGTGGTCACAGATCTTCTGGGTTGTTTTCAGTGTTAAGCCTACAAAGAGTAAATTTATTGAAATTATTTTACATGACTTATTTAGATTCATTAATTTCAGTAGGGCAACGTGGAGTAAAACTTAGTCGAATAAAGCCCTCTGTCAGGTATCACTAGCTATTTCCCCCTCGTTATATCATTGAAAGCATTTGCTACATCTTGCATCCTATTCTGTTCATACAAAAATAATGGTACAAGGCAATCCAAATATATATGTAGATTATTTTCCCCTGCAATTGTTCAAAATGCCTTGAGTTGTCCTAAGTTATCCAGGCCTGCAAGAAAATAATTTTCTTTACCAATCTAAATACCAAAACAAAGTACTGTGCATTAATTACCCATCGCAGAACTACAATAGCAAAGCTAGAAAAGATAAAAACATCTGTTTTGTATCAAGAGTTTCTTTTTTTCAAGCCATTCCATGGTTTTCTTATTGTAAAAGGACGTTCATAAAACAAGAGCTAGTGTGATTTAAATCTTTACAGCTGGTTCAAATATCACTGTGAAAAAAGAGTCTTTGTAGCTCCAATTTCTGCTTTTTGTCATATTTTGAGCAACGTGCTTAACAGAAAACAAGCAAACAGAGTTTTGGATGAGGCCCGTTACGCATGGCCTGGCAGGGCAGCAACTACTGCAAAATGGCCTTCAGAAAGGTCAGTTGCTTTGTGCTGTTAAGGAGTATCAGACATCGTATACATATAAATAAAATGTAGTGTATAAATATTTAAATGTCTGAGACCACATCAGAGTGTGAATGACTGACTTGGACTACAGGGTGCCTTACAGGAATACTCTTGAGTTGAAAATAACAGAATTGTATATTTGATTAAGTAGAGCCATATGTTGCAGAGTACATTCTGACAGGTACATTCTAGGAATAGTTGGGTCTGATTTATACACGGGGGTGGCAATGTTCAAATGACCCACAGGAGGATATGCTTCTGTAATTGTTGTTGTAATTTTCTCGTTTCCTCTCATGTCAAGGGTTCTTGCCACCATCTTCTGATGTGGTGGGTGGGTCTCCAACCCAGGGTGCACTTGATTAAAAACTCAGCCTACTTTTAAATTAGGGGACATCAGACACAGAAGTGGACCCAGAGCTGCTTATTAACGTTAATTGTTAACAACATTTTCCTTATGTGGCTTCTCCTCTTCCACATACCGAAAATTAGCTTCCCACTAAGTGTTGTTTGGTGTGCAGCGCTCACAATCAACACATTATTCTGCTGGACAAAGTCAAGAGCACCACCGTTAGTTGAGTTTTTCACATTTTCTAGCTGAATTATTAGAGACAAGTAATTTTGTACACATTGTAGATGGGAGCTGACATATGAAGCATAAAGCAATTTGGCCTTGCACCTTTAGGTCAAGAGTTCAAGATTAACAGAAGCCTCTGTCAGTATTTGTTTCTGCCAATATGCAGACTAATTTTTTTCCCCTATATAATGATGGTAGTTTTAGAAGTAGAATTAGGCTTATAAAGACATCATCAGCCTCTTTGCTTGTAATTCTAGGTCACATGTTCAAATCCCAAGATGATGAATCTTTCCCTTTTTTCCCCAAGGCACTGATTCTCTTTTGTAGGCAACAGTCTTAAGAGTCTAATGTCTTACAGTGGAAAATGCCTTCTAAAAGACCAGGGGCACAATTTAGCCAAAATGATTTAGCTTAATTTTAAGCACCTGCTTAACTCTCCCATTGAAATTAAGGGAACAGAAATGTTTTTAAATTCAGTCAGCTGATTGATCAACTGATTGTTAATAAGGTACATTTAAATGCCAGACTTGAGTTGTTTATTGTTGAAAGCAGTTATAGAAGTCTTGAAAATGTGCACTTTTTGCCAACAAAAGATTGCCCCAATAAAATCCATCCCCTCATCAGATTTGTGTTTGAACTGTAGTAAGATTCATTTAAAAATAACCAATTTATAGAGCATATAGGTGGTTTTTAATTCAGCAAGATTGTATAAGTAAAATGAAAATATGTGAAAATGTATTATTTGCTTCAATTGCATAATTCTTTATTGCTTTAAAAATAGTTCTTTGAAATGAAATATAGTGGAGACGCTCCACATATTCCATAGTATTTCATTATTGCAAAGGGCTACATATTTAGGGATACAGTGGTGCCCTGCAAGACGAATGCCTCGCAAAATGAAAAACGCGCAAGACGAAAGGGTTTTTCGGTTTTTGCGTTGCTTCGCTAGACAATTTTCCCTATGGGCTTGCTTCGCAAGACGAAAACGTCTTGCGAGTTCGTTCGCTTTTTTCCTAAAGCCGCTTGAAGAGGCACAGTTGCGACGGACCGTGCTTCGCAAGGCGAAAAACATCGCAAGACGAAAAGACTCGCGGAACGAATTAATTTCGTCTTGCGAGGCACCACTGTAATGAATTCTGTGGTGAATGGATCAGTTAAGTAAGAAAGCCCCGGATATTTCATTAGGGAAATGTAAACCATCCCACCAGACACATTCTTGTTAAAATAATTTCTAAAGGCCACAGAATTTATTACAGGCCACTTTTTAAATATGAGAAATCCATGTGTTTAAATCCGACAAGTTTCATTTGATGGTTTACCCTGGAAGACAGTGATTGGGAAGACTCACCCAATGAGCTTATTGCATGTGCAATATAAGACACAGATGGGATTGTGGTGAGTGGTATATTTTACCATGCTCTGCAACATCTTGAACCAGCAGACAAATCCTACAATGATATACAGTGGTACCTCGGTTTAAGAACAGCCCTGTTTACGAACGATTCGGTTTACGAACTCCGCAAAACCGGAAGTAGTGTTCCAGTTTGCGAACTTTACCTCAGTCTAAGAACAGAATCCAAACCGTGGAAGGGCACAGGCAGCGGGAGGCCTCATTAGGGAAAGCGCGCCTTGGTTTAAGAACGGTTTCGGTTTAAGAACGGACTTCCAGAACGGATTAAGTTCATAAACCGAGGTACCACTGTACATGTGGCCATCAGGACATTTCCTATCTTCTAGGAAGTTCCAAAATATAGCTGCTTAATCAGCCCTGCCTTCAAATTAGATCAGACAAAAGTGCAGCCTCAACTACACATACGTAGTTTTTACAGAGTTTTTGCACATTGGGTGAGTGGGCGTTCATAAGCAAGAAAGAAAGCAGGTACTCTGAAGAGATATGCTGTTTTCTCTCTGGGCTCAGAGAAAGGAGGAAGCAGGAAGAGAAAGTTAACACAATGGATATACTGCAGAGGAACAAACCATGTATCTGCCCTTCTAATTGGGTAAAAGCCTATATTGTGGCACTTCCCCATTTGAAAGGAAATATATTTATTTCTATTCTTCTTGTCTGATATAGTAATTGACAAGTACAAATAAAAGGGTTATAGATTGAAGGAGGCTGTGATAGGTCTAAGTCCTCCAAAACTACATACATGGATAGCTCTAATACTCATTCCAAGAAACTCACGGGTGGTATACATAGAATTATTTATTTACAATAGCCCTGTAAGATAGATAGACTGGAAGACAGTGGACTCACCCAATGAGCTTTGTGACTGAAGGTGGCCTTGAATATGGGTTTCTTATTGCATTGCATTGCACTGCACCACATTACCAGGAAAATTTCTTTAACTGGAAACAGATAAATGAGCAGAGAGCTATATGTTGGTGAAAGTCTGTAGTTCAGGAGTATATTAGGCTTGTTTTTCTCCTTTTCTTTTTTCATGATACTCCCCAGATCTCCCAAAGGGAAAATAGAGGTTTAGGAATCTAGTCTAGATGACATTGGTGCCTTTTCTCTTTAAAGTGATCTGCCCATAGACAGCTTGGGGTGTTGAATTGCTGTTGAATATTTTGCTTTTTAAAGCCCCCCCCCCAAATGTCTTATTCTATAAATGTTATGTTTTCTTCTTGTGCATCTAATCACTTGGCCCAGTTTGGTTAAGTTTAGCCTTTTTGCACTCCTGACTGAGAGTCAGTGTACACATGCAACTACCTTACTGTGGCCATACTAAACATGTTCCCATACCTATCTTTTTCCTTCTGTTTTTTAAAATTGCAATCCAGTTATGCCTAATTAAATACATCAGACTCAATCAGCCTAAGCTGATGTGTTAAAATCATGGAATGCTGGGATTTCTAATGACCATCACCATGCCTAGGAATTTCAGTGAATGTCTCATGGGCTGTGAACACCAAAATTCTTCTGAGACTTTTCATACTTCTCTTTTCCAAGAGCTCAGAAATACATGCTGAGAATGTATTAGCCTGCCCCACTTCCTTCAATGTCAAACGTCTCACTCTCATTGCTAAAGGGATACACCTTGGTCACAATTTCTCTTGGACTGGATGTGGATGGAACAAAGTGGTGAAATCCTTGTGTTCCCTTGATTGCTTTCACTCTTTCAAAGTGTCATTTTAGGAACATTTCTTCTTTTCTATTCTCCTCATTTGTTGAAAATAATAACTAGATAGAAAGGATGTTATTGTGGCACCAATTAAAGAGTTCCAGCGGTGTCATAATTTTGTTTGATATGTATTTTGTTATAATGTTCATGAAATAAAGTACTAACAACAATTATTTCAAAGCATTAATTCTATCATTCAACAGCAAGCTATCAGCTAGCTTTTCAGATATCTTTTACTTGAATAACTTTCTAAAGAAATCCCTGAAATAGCTGATGTTATAGTTTGAAGTCTTGTTTATTCTATTATGTTTTACTCCAAGAAAACCCATTACTCCTAAATAGAACCCAATAAGGCAGACATGTAGGTACAAAATATTTTTGTTTAATGTGATCCCGTTGAGATCCCAAGATGAAATTTTGCAGGTAACTCTTAGAAATAGTAAATAATCACTACAGTTTTGGACATATCATTTGACATATCATATTAAGGCCCATGAAGATTGGTATTTTTAGTTTTGAAATATCTTAATTCTGGGCTGAGCTTTTATGGTTTTTGTGTAATCAGGCAAGGTCAAAAGTATCATAACTCTAAAACGGGATGAGATAAAAGAAATTAAAATTTAAACTTGGTTCTGATCATTCCACAAGTGTACAAAATATTAAGAAAATTGGATGACATGACGTAAAAAATGGATCATTTGATTTGGAATGACCCTTCAATCCTTCAGTTAATATAACCAGTAAAATACAAGAATTATTGTATGGGAAAAGTAGCTCTATTTTAGCTGGTCTTATTTGAATATTACATTATATCTTAAGTCTCAACTGGACAAAAATATATGTATGACTTTATAGTGCATAAAGTGATATTTAATTGCTTCAAATGCAGTTTCTAAATCTATGGAGCTTATTCTGGGCTGCTGTACCTATGCTAGTAACTAGAAGATAAATATACTGACATTACAGTGTAGACTAGAACTTTGATTTGCACAGTGATGATCCAGTCTGTTGCAGCCCCCTCCCAAACAAATGCTTAGTTTCTTGGAGACCATCCTGTTTCCGTTCTTTTAGATTAGGGATGGCCAACTGCTGTATATCTGGAACCACTCTTTTCTCCAGGTGGTGGTCCTGGGCCAGAAGTGTATTATGCTTTACGTGCTGACCCCTCATAAGTGGCCAGGCTTCATATACCATTTGGCACCATCTAGCAGTAAGGGCTTTGCAGACATGCAACCAATGCACTGAGGCACAGTATTACATATAAATGTGTACATTTATGTATTACATACATATTAATACAAATAGAATGCACAAACATTTCTATCAGCTACACAGGTTTTAAAAGTATGATTGTTTCTCTTGGACTCCACTGAAGGTAATAACTGAGTGCATAGATTTCCAATAACAAGCAAATTCATTAACAAAAGCTGCATATCTATTTTGGGGTAAATCCCATTTAACTCAGTGGAACTTAGTTTGAAGAATGCATGCATATGATTGTCCTGTAAATCTGGGCTGATTGGTAGAGTGCAAGCCAAACCTGTTACCTCTAACCCCATGAGGTTTTACATCTGAGTATAGTAAGATGTCACTGACAATTTCATGCATAAGGAAAAGAAAAATGCTTTCAAATACTATAAGGAGTTTGATATTACTCGTCTGTTCTCTACATGGGTTTTCTGCTCATAGGCTTAAGCCCATAACCATGCAAAAATATTCACTTCAGTAAACTGACAGTAAAACTTCAAATTAACTTATTCCACTAATATGAATTTTGAACATGTTGCAGTGCTAAGCTTTCAGTCTTTCTGGGTACAGATTTAACAAGAAAGTCCAGTAGATACTTCCTTGAGGGGGAAATGCTTTATATATTCCTTTCTATACTTGATAGCAACATACTCAGTTCTTTAGATTTTAAATCCTTCCTTTAAAGAAGAACATTTCATAAATCTGTAACAAGGAAATCCATGTTTGTGGGTAGATTTCTGAGCATGTGGGTATGGCAGCTTGACAGTATAAAGTAATAGATCCACCATTGTAGAGTGCCAAAACAAACTGTGTGCTCTGAAGTGGCACCAGGAATGTCAGCCTTACTTTCCTCAGATACACTGTACATCCAGATGCTCTGTAGTAGTCTTCCCTGCTTACAAAATGCGAGCCTTTGGCTGTTCTACTGACCTTTTCTGTATAGAATATGTTGATGAGAACGTCCATCTATAGATAAATTTTGGAGAAAGTAAAAGGTGGGTATATAAGCAGCCTATATAGAGTGAGCACATGGCCAAAAAAGAGGAAGTTTATCATCCAAAATGAGAATATGGATTTGAATAAAATTTGCATATGCATAGATGCGTATTTAGTAATATTATAATTTAAATAGATACACAATGCATCTCACTATCGCAGGAAAGACTGTGACCAAGTGACCCGTGTGCTTTCTCATTCCCTTTTCTAGGCACTGCTATCTGTTGATGGGCAACTTCTCTCTTAGGATTCTTAAATTTTAAACAGCACTTTTAAATGCACAGCCCTTCACATAGAGTACTGTTCTCTGTAAAATAGGATGCCTTGCCACCCTAGACTTATGTGCGAAGGGTGCAAGAAATATGTCTTAACATGACTCCTGCCATTCCTCCAATATTTTATTCCTTCTCTAGAAAAGAAAGCACTAAAGCCAAGGGGAGATGTTTTTGAAATGCAGGAATGCAGTAAGAACATAGTTACTCATAACGGAAAATGAAGTACTGTATACACATTTGAATATCTGGTCACCATAGAAACCAAGTTCTGCTTTGTGTGTGATGATGGGGGGGCGTTCATTTAATGTGTGGAAATTTTGTACACCCAAGAACTCAAAATTTCTTTTTCTTTTTTCTTTTGGTCAAAATGAGGTGTTGACAACAGCAGCTACCAGACTGAGCTCTGTGAAAAACTAGTGGCCAAAAAGGAGTTGGCTGGCTAGAGAGACCTGGCTATCTTCCTTGTTTTTATATGCTTCTACGCATTCTCTGGCATTTTGCTGACAGAATCTTGAAGCAGCTGTAATCAGCAAGGGAAGAGCCTGTGTTGGTACTAGTGCCAGGAGAAGATGCTACTATGGAAGAAAAGGACAATGGGAAATCCAGCTCTCTAACAGACTGAAGGCCATCTTGAAGCTGCCAAGCCAACCAGGGGTGGGGCGGTGGTGGAGGAATGGTTAGGGAAAGTCAAAATGGTTGAGGGGAAAGGCAACAAAAAGGGAAAGGAAACATTGCTTGGATTATATTGACTCAAACGGAATGTGTGAAACCAAAATAGAGTTCTTCATAATGTGGTACACAGTATTACATTGTTGGAAAAGAGACTGCTGTGAGTTGGAAGGCAGCTTCAAGCTGATGGAAGGACTGGATAGGAATATTTTAAGTCAATGATACAAATCTCCTTGAAGGACTTATATTGCCATCTTCTGCTGGCATCAAATCATTCCCATAATTAAGTGAGTTACAGGGTTTAATGAACCCCTGAGACATTGGTAATTTATATCAACATCAAGTAAGCCTATCATTCATACAATATTACCAGCGGAAAATGCCCAGTTTGCTCGTAGCTCAAATCTGATCACTCAGAGCATCAGAGGATACACGTGGATGTTCAGGAAGGATGATCACTATACTGAGGGAGGACCGTGAGATATTTTCTACAATCTAAAACAAACTTTGAAAGTACACTGAGGAGTGTAATACTTCAAATGCCAGAAGCTGTCTGTGTGCGTTAAAAAAATAAAAAAAATAAAAGTGGATTTGCCATGTTGTGTTTCATGTCCACACCTGTCCACACCTTGCTCTAGAATACTGAAACATTTCAGAGTGAATACTGAAGCATTTCAGGACACTTGTGAGTTGATATGGCATCAAATTACTCTTTTACTCCACAGAACCTTTGCACAAAGTGGACTTGAGTAAGTTGTATTTGCTTAAGTCAATGCAGCAGAGCATTCTGGAAGCTAAAGGTGAACAGTGGGGCTAAGACCAGTTTAGAGAACTGAAGTAAATTTAAAAACAAAAAATCCAATCTTGGTATTTTGATATGTGTCATTTCTGCTTTAAAAAAGGAGAGCATGTTTGAGTGTGTATATGCAATCAAGCATCAATTGTAGGAAAGTGCAGACTTTGATGCTATTTTACTTTTTGCTCCAAAAAGTATTAAAAATACTTTTTTTTTTCAAAAACCTCACACTAAATTCTAAATATCAGTTCAGGTGTCTTTGAACTAGTGGTTTTATTGTCAAAACCTAGGCATTTCTAATACGTGTGGATGCAGAGGCTCATTTGGTAATCTAAGAAACTGTAATGGGTTGCACAGGATATGCATTTCACAAAAGAAAGAAAGACAGTGCTCAGAAATACTCCACCCCTGCGGATACAAAACATTACGGCCCCCCAAATGGGTAAAAATTAGGTAACACCTTCCCACACGAAACAAGCAACACCCTCCCAACCAAACAACCATCTCAAAAGCACAAAACTATCCCTTAATTATAAAGAAATATAGAAAGTTGGAACAGGCAGGGGGGTCTTAGCAAGCACTGTGGGGGGTGTCTGAGGACACCAAGTTGCCCATAGGCAGTACGTTGCGAACCCCAGGCATAATGGCTCATGAGTAGGTTTTGTATTGTTATGTAGAATCTCCTCAGGCTGTTCTGTACGCGACACTGCAGTAGTCTCTGGTGTTAATTTGGCTCAGATAATCTTTTAAAAGTTGTTATTTCATTGTCTTTTTGCTTGTGGGTTACAGTTCAATGAATATAAATATATTTGGGGGGTACCCATAAAAATATATTTCGGGGTACCCATAAATTGCTTTGTGATTTTATTATATAGAAATAAAGTTCTGTAGGAAAAGCTTGTGACAAGGGAGGGGTTTTTGTGTGTGTGTAGAAACATTCGCCACTGGGCAGGCAGCTGCCAAACATATTGCAATTAATCTGACCCTTGTTTGGCTTTCATATTCTTTTCCTTTCAGAACCAGTGCCCTGAGGCAGAAGAGTTGGTCTTCAGCCATTTTGTAATCTGTAATGACACACAGGAGACACTGCGGTTTGGCCAGGTGGATACTGATGAAAATGTTTTGCTGGCTAGCCTCCACAGTCACCAGTACAGCTGGCGCTCTCACAAGTCCCCGCAGGTATGAAAGAAAAAAGCATTACAAGTGCAGCGATTGTTAAAATTGGGTGGTGTTTTAATCATTGATTCTGGTTTTTTATTCAAGCATTCAGCTATCTTTAGCTTTCCAGATTCCAGCTGGAGTCACACGCTTTAGCTGCAAGAGACACAAGAGATAAACAAAATGGATGAGGAAACCCAGAAGTGTTTAGATTTCATTCAAGTTTGGAACTGAACACCCACACCCTTTCCAAATGAAACGAGAGAGAGAGAGAGAGAAACAGAGAAAACTGCAAGCTTCTGAACCCAAAGTACAGCAGTAATTTGTCAGGTTTAAGAGAGAGAATTTAGTCTTCAGGTTTTGGTATTTTAATCCTAACTGTGTGGACACAAAGCTCCCATTGAAAATAAAATTGCCGCTGTCATAATGCCTTCATGCAAATCTATGGTGTTGACCACACTTAGAATACATTGCTGTGTGTGGTTTTGGTCTCTGCCTGTCCAAAGGAGCAGAAAAAAAGGACACTAAAATGATCAAGGGGCTGGAGCAATTCCCATGTGAGGGAAATTTATAATACTTCTGGCTTTTTAGTTTAGGAAAATGGTAAGAAGGAGAGGGTAGAGGTGCGTAAAATTATGCATGATGTTGAGAAAGCGGATAGAGAGAGATTCAATGCTGGGAGATTCAGGAGAGACAAAAGGAAGTTCTTCACATAGGTAAACTGATGTGATGGCCACCAGCTTGGATGACTTTAGAAGGCCACAAAATGATGGAGGATAAGGCTATACCTCTTATATGCCACCTCCAGTAGGAGAGACAGTATGGTTCGGTTGCTATGGAACAACTGCAGGAGAGCACTATCATATTCATGTTCTGCTTGTGGGTTTTTCATAGACATCTGGTTGGCCACTGAGAGAAGAGAATGCTGAACATGATAGGATTTTTCTCTGATTCATCTTATGTTTTAATGGTTACCAGTCCCTCAGTCTCATATTGTATTGCTGCTGCTGTTTTCCCAGAATAACCTGCAGCCCCTAATGAGGAAGGATTGCAGCTTTCACTTCTGCTTAGGCAAAATCAGCTTGCAAGCAACTTATTTAAGTGTTTGAAGTTATTCAACATGTCTTTAAAATGCTGCATTTTAATTACTCTTTATTCCTTTGGCAACTGGTGTGTGCTTTTTTATTTTTCAACTTTTCTCCAGCAGTGGAATGCTCATGAGAAATGTACATGAAAATCTTTGTGAGGATACACAATGTGAGGATACAAAACCGTATTCTTCCATGAAGGAAAACTGCTACATCAGAATTAGTTTTAATGGAAGTTGCATCTAAGAAAGGAGGGCTCCTTGCTTCACCTTTTTACTATGCTTTACCTCTGGTCAAGCAGTGAGATGCTATGGAAGCCTGCTTCATTTGCCATTTGTGTCCCAGCTGTAAATTTTGCAAGCATTTACAAGCAATTGAATCAGAATGAGGAACATTCAGTTATGACAAAATCCTACGCAAAATACGCTTCTTTGGTGGATATAGCAGGTAGCCTGCTTGTGATTTTTGCCCCTGTGTTATTTCAGTGTAAGCATGATGGCAGGCTGCCGCCCAGCGATTATATCTCTGATACAATGCACATACTTGTTAAGTATATGTATTGCGACCTGCTCTTTCCTGCAAAGAAGTGCCTTCTAGGTACATGATGATGTGAATATCAGCCCACAGTGCTGTAGCATATGATAACTCATTTGTGAATATCCGTGAAAACAGTTATCTGATTTTCTCTCTCTCTCTCTCTCTCTCTCTCTCTCTCTCACACACACACACACACACACACACACACACACACACCCATAGCACCTAAAAACAGCCAGGGTCACAATTTGTTCTGGGTTTTTGTGGGAACTGAAAGTAGAATACTTGTTCCATAACTAATGTAATTTATACTACCATAAGATGATGGCTACTGGTTTATAGGTGGCTGTAAGAGACAATTGGGAAACAATGTAAAAAGTCAGGAATGATATATTATAGGGCTTTTTTTCTCAGTTTGCTTACACATATTTTATGTTTATGTGTAAGCAAATTGAGATTTCAAAATGGTCTTTTAAATATAAAGATTATTTACACAATTTTATCCTTACTGCAACACAGTTACAGATACAAATTTGTCAGTAATGATGCTGGGAAGCAGGATGATGTACTCAGTGGGCATATACTCTGATCCAAGATGTTCTTAGGCCACATTAATGTATAGGTAGATGAGTCCTTTATCTGCAGGAGTACCAGTTTTGCTTTATGCTAAGATGTGAATTCTTCTACTTCTAATCACACGATTGCCTGTGAGATGCAGCTACAATATCTGGATGACAGAGTTATCCTGTATATTAAGGACTAGGATCTAGGAGCCTTGAAGTCCAGTTTCTGTTCTAGACTTGCTTATGTGTCCTCCATTCCCAAACTACAAGAATAATCAACCTGCCTCACAGGGTTGCTCTGAAGTTACAAGTGATAGCTCAGAAAAAAAGAATAAAAATGAAATACACGTGATTAGTGGTCTAAGTAATTTATGTTTGAGTTTGTTTTTTTCTTGTATTGTTAGTTACCAGGTCTGTGAAATTCAGGTTGCTGTGCTGTTCTTTGGAAGGGGACAGAACAAGTCAGCTGACTACATTGGCTCTTGTTATATGAGGAATGAATGATGTGCCAGAACGAATGGGCATACAGTGTGAAGCAGAGCAAGGGAGAGACAAGGAAAGCAGGTCAGCCGTGGAGCAGCTTCTACTACCACTGGCTGGAGAGCAGTTCTTGATTCTCTGAAAAGTTAGATTATTGGGACGTTTTCTGGCAAGAACTGAACTAAATGAGTAACTCTGTTGAATGGCCCCCAAGCCTTGTAATATTTTCTGTGTTATTATTGTTCTGCTGACACTTTATCGCCTCTCCCATGTCACCAGAATGTTGAGATCTCAGAAATGAACCATTTGGGTAATTTAACATACCAGGAGCGTGGGGCGCTTTTCGTGCATAAGTTGATTCCGTTCGTTAAATGCTGCAAAATCCCCACACCCAGATCTGGGTGTAGTTTGCATTGTGAATTTTAAACAAGAACTCACGATGCTATGTTCTCTGGAAAGAACTCTGGACATCTTGATACCTTGTCATCTCAGATAAGCAAACTTTTATTTTTAACACCGTGTCCTAATTTTTCAAAGTGGGGTATGTAAGTCTACAAAATTAATGCAACTTTATTGTGGCACATTCCAAATTTCTTTATTGCTGGAGACGTTCTTGAGGAACTCATTATCCAGAGGTCAGAATGGTGCCCAAGCATGGACAAGCCACTTGAGTGTCAGATTAATGGAATGCTAGATTACTTCATAGTTTTGAAGTTATTTCATTCCTCATGATAATTCTCATCTTGCCAAGTTAGTGAATTTTAAGAACTCTGAGAGCAGATTGTGAGATAAATGTGAAATATGAAATAATCCATACTTTTGGAGTCAGGGACTTTCCTCTAGGCATTAGTTCATACTTGACTTTCTTGACTCACACTTGGGGATAAAAATGAGTTAGGACAAGGTCTCAGATACCACATTCCCTTACTGGGAAAGAAAATCCACTTGCACAACTTTGGACAGCTCATGTTTCTTGTTACATAGGCACTAAGCAGCAGCGGTTGCCATAAAATACTTTATTTAACCTTTGCAAAAATGTTTTTTTTAGTATGGCAAGGCAGCTCAGTTAAATGAAAATAAATAGTTTTCAAAGGATTGGGTTTCATTAAAATTCATATCATTTAAAGTATTAATTTTTCTTTCACTGATTAAAGTTGAGGAGAGGTGTTGTAATTGACTGTTTAGAATAGATAATATAAATAAATGAAAGGAGTTTTAAGATTCCTTTGGTTTTGCTGTGGCAGTACAAAGCTAAAATCTCAAAACACATTTGCTTCAGAAGTAAATGCATATAAATAATTGAATCATTGGATTTAAAGTAAACAATTTATTTAATAGTCACTATGCACAGGCAATATATATATTCTATTTTCTCATATTTTGAAAAACCTCTGCAAATCCCAGTGAGTATGAGGGACTTCTCTTTTTTTAACCTGGAATTTCTCAAAATTATCCACTCCCCAGCATTCTTCCAGCTCCATAAAAGTTCATTTTTTTAATGCTTCATTAATGTAATGTAGTTAAGATTTTACTTCATTGGGAGACACTAGATCTCTCTCTCACACACAAACATATATATTAGATTTGAATCTTGCATTTGCTCTAAAGTTCTTGACCTTGCATTGGGTTCAAGGCATTTCTGATATGGTTCTGCACAACTTTATATGTAGGAAACTGATGAAGTGTCTTTACTTTCAACAATAACTTAGTGGCAGTATTTGCATGCAACAATAAGCCAATAACCTTGGTTTAGTAACCCATAATGTACACACGGCCTAATTGCTTCCTCTTCCCTCCTCCTCTGGCACAAATAGGTAAACAAATAGTTAAGCATAACAACCGAACCCAGGATTGTGGTTTGCTTCTCACTCATAGGCCAATATTTGTAAGCCAGCAACAAACCTTGGGTTAAGTCTTGCCAGAGATCTCTGTTTATTAGAGAAAAAAGCCATAATCCCAGAATTGGAATGTTATGCTAAGTTGTTTTGTTTAGCTGCTCATGCCAAGAGAGGGGCAAAGAGGTAGTGATCAAACTGCATGCACTAGCTGGCAGCTTTTACACACTATGGTTTATTAAAGGTTCTTGACTTCTTGTTAAGGGAAATGCAACTAGTGGTCTCATGAAAATCTAACATTAAAGTTTAGAAAAGTAAGAGGTCTTCTGAAGGCCTATTTTTCCAGACTGATAAGCAACATGAGCTGCTGAATGTCATAGTAAGCAGGAGCCCATCATTAGATCCATTCCTTTAATTGTGATTCAAGCTACGACGGAAGCCATACTGCTCTGCAAAACAACAAGATGTTTGGGCCCCATGGAACTTAAGTGAAACTCTTCTGTTCAGAGGTATCTTTTCAGGAATCTTCCCTCAGAGCCTGAGTTCTCTTTGTCACCTGTTATGTTTCTTAATAGGTCTAATAATTTTTGTAAAGCAACTCTACAGAAGATCCATTGTATATAGGGAAGATCTTATCTCTGTTCTTTATACTATTTATGACTTCTTGATGTAAAATACAATAGTGGTCAAATCGCTTTTCACTTAAATCCTCTCCTGTCTGTTATCACCAGTCCACATATCCCAGCCTGGCTTTCCCTTTTCCAGCTTTATCACTCTGCAACCAGAAGTTTTAATTTAGCAGCACCTCGTGGCATTGATGCCTGGTTCCTTAGCCAGCCTCCTTTGTTGCAGCATCATGAATTCCTTGTCTGTGCCAGCCTTGCTAGAACTCACAAACTTCCCCACTTCTGATGATTGGCGTACAGCGTTGATGACTTAATGATTCTGAATAGCAATGAATAAACAGTTTGGCTCAAAACTAAATTTAGTAGCTGAAAATAGAAATCATGCAGGCAATTCAGATTAAATCTTGAAGGAGAACAAATCACAGTGGACTCTGTAACCAAGGCCAAAAATGATATGTGAGTCTTAAATGTTCCCCGTTCCTTTTTGTCTCTCAGTCTTGTAAGCCAATTTAAACATTTCCATGAAGGCCTTGTGGCACCTACATCTGTAAATTAGGTGGGTGGTTCTGAATTGGGTTGCGCAACCACTAGATGAAGAGGTACATAGTCTGGGGATGCTCCATCATCCATCATTGTTGCTGGAAGCACAAGCAGCCAAGGCATCTTAGCAAGCACCTTTCACTAGCTTGGCCGCATTGTTCTGTTTCATACCTTCCTACACAACGCAGCCCAAATCTGGCATGCCTTCTTCCAGGTCTGCTCTCCCACACCAGTCATGTGACCCACGTCAGCTAAATTCCCAACAGTTCTCAAAATGTGTGTGTGTGGGAAACTTAAAAGGCAGCAAAGGTATCCCCTAAAGCAGTGGTTTAACTTAATTGGCTGAGTATGATGTTTGCTTATGTGTGCTCAGGCTGCTCATTCTGACTGCCATCTTCGAGTCCTTAGGATGCCCATTTAAATCATAAGGCACCCGACAAGGTGGTAGTAGATTCAGTGCTCGAATTTTGTGGGGGAAAATAAGAAACCCTTTATGAAATTCTTAACCCTGGCCGTTGAATAGTACCCATGCCCCACGAGAAGCAGGTTCCATTGGACACCTGGTGATATTTGAAGCAGCAGTGGGAGCATGGAGTCGTGAAGCTCCCACAAATCAGTGAGATATAAATAGGAATTCTTTCCGTAGTACAGAGCTTACAATGTCATCAGATACTCGCTCCCAAGAGTACTGTTTTCCTAGCCTTTTCATACATTTAACATGAAATGCGCATCAATCTCCGTGCTGCATTGTTAGAAAATAATCAGCCAATGTTTGTAAAACTTTTGATGTAAACTGATAGCATATTTCTGGGTGATATGAGCTGGCTGTTCATACAAGATGGGAGGAGATGCTCCAGAAGGGAAGTTCTGTGTTCAGACTCATCATTATCTATCACAGAGCATTTGTTTTCAATAATTTTTGAGCACACAGGGCCAGCTTTTGTATAGCATACCTCCATTTGTTTGTTGTTTGTTTGTTTGTTTTCCCTGCTACCATTCTCTCTCAACAGTCAGCAGCCTTCTCATTTCTTTCATTTTGGGTATGCGGCTTCTCCTCCATCCCCACCACCACACACACAGGAGGCTGTGAGCAACTTGGTTTCAGCCACAGCAGTTGTTTCTCTTTATTCTGTGACTAAGATTTAAATATCAAAGCCATTAGGAGCTTTTATGTCCCAGAGTACATTTTCCCCTTAGGGTATACTTATTATCTTGTATATTTGTGTTAGTAGTCAAGGCCTAACTTTTGTAATTCAAAAGCCACCCACTGTATTGCATGTGTTTGTTTTACAAGCAGTTTTGTGCTGAGGGGACCAAAAATTGCCAGCAGGCTACTGAGTTGTAACATCTTAGCCGTTTGTTATTGTGGCTCCTTCTTAAAGGTCAAAGTCAAACTTCACTGGAAAAAGCATAATTTCAGTCCATTAGCCTTGATTCATTGCCCTTGATGTATGGGGGCCTTCATTATCTCCTTTTTCTAGACCTTGATGTAACTTTTTTTTAGTACTGTATTCATAAATCAGAAAATTTGTGACTTTTTTTTCCTGGGCAGCAGTTTCATACTGAATAACTATATGATAAACTGGCTTCATTTGGCCTCTATTAAAATAGAGAAATGTACTTAGAAATTCACCTTTAAAGACTGGAGGTTTATTTATTTAGTTTATTAAATATAAAGCACATGATTACCAAGGCCTATGTTGCTTTAGTACACTGGGTAACAAGGGTCATACGGCTTTGTTTGTTTTTAAAGAAAGGTATTAAACATGTTCAAATCTTATAATGAGAACTTTTGCAGTGATGGGACTTGGGTTTTGCTGTAAGGTTAGCTGATTAGTACAGGTCATCAATTAATGTGCTGCTTGTTTGCTTTTGGTTAGTTATTATTTTTTATCTTTTTCAGCTGCTACATATCTGTATTGAAGGTTGGGGAAACTGGCGGTGGTCTGAGCCATTCAGTGTAGATAATGCAGGAACATTTATCAGGACTATTCAGTACAAGGGAAGGACTGCATCACTTATTATCAAGGTCCTGCAGCTCAATGGAGTACAAAAACAAGTGAGTGTTCTAATGCATGTGCATTTTGCTGAGGAATTCTTTTTCCAACAAACATTAGGTTGTCCAAGAGGATGCCACTAACGAAGTAATTAAGTATTACTTACCGTATTTTTCGCTCCATAAGACACACTTTTTTCCTCCTAAAAAGTAAGGGGAAATGTGAGTGCGTCTTATGGAGCGAATGGCGCTGCGCAGAGAGGGAGAGCTGTGCAGCGCCCCTTCAGCGAAGTGCCTCTCCTGCGAAGCGGGAGGAAGAACGGAGCCCCTTGAAAAGTTCCATCAGAGTTCTTAGACACTTAACATCACATAGAGTCTTAATTGATTTTGGTGAGCAGCTAACTTCTTGTATCTCCAAAATTGCTTAAATTGAAAGCATTCACTGTGACGATGCAATTGAATTTAGTATTTAGTTGAATATTAAATTATTGGTATCTGGTCAAAATAATATTTTACTGATGATATTTTTTCATTAACACTTTATTATCTAGATGGTTACATTTGTGAATTTGTGCCAGCAGCAGTTCAGCAATATACTGGTTCAAATGTAACGTGAAAACATGATTTGGTGGACCAAGATTGTTATAGCTGAACTAGCATTATGTCTCTTTATCTCCATAAAATAGACATTTTTCAACTTATACTTTATTGTAAAAATCAGTTCATATAAAATATTTATTTGTGTCTGTGTCTCATTGTCCCTGATTTAGATAATTATTTCTGGAAGACAGATTGTGTGTAGTTACCTCTCTGAAAGCATTGAAATGAAAGTTGTTCAGCATTACACTGGGCAGGATGGACAAGCAGTTGTAAAGGAACATTTTGACTGCCTTACACCCAAGCAGAAGCTGCCATCGTATGTCC
This sequence comes from Podarcis filfolensis, assembly GCF_964270895.1. NCBI lineage: Eukaryota > Metazoa > Chordata > Lepidosauria > Squamata > Lacertidae > Podarcis > Podarcis filfolensis. The sequence goes on from NC_139603.1 coordinate 68,253,852, forward strand.
TAGAAAACCATGAACTAACAGAGCTGAGTGTGAAGGCTAAAGGAGATGAAGACTGGTCAAGAGATGTCTCTCTCGAGTCTAAAGACACTGAATATAGCACAGTCATCCAGGTACACAGACAAATAGTTTGCAAATCAGAAGTTTGTAATTTTCTAAAAAAACCCGAATGTGTTTTCCAAGATAACGATTCTCTTATTATGAATGTGGATTTTGGATGAGCGTAAGGATACTAATCACCCTCAAACCCATCTGCTTGAAAGAGTGCTTCTTTTCAGGATCAGGTGGGGGGAGTAGGATTAACCCTTCGTCTCCTGCTGCAGTCCATATTGGACCTACCCACCCACCCACTGGGAATTTGCATTGGGGAAAACTCTCATTGATGCCAATAGGAACTTTACTCCTGGTGTCAGTAGGTGGGTGTAGAACCCCTGATCCAGAATGGAACCACAGTCGAAGCCATAGGGTAAAAGCCCCCCTATAACTGCCGTCTAGGTCCTTATCCAGACTTGGGCACCTTCTGTTTATTTAAATACAAATGTGAAATTGCTAAGTGTGCAAATGGTTTCATGCATAGTTTAGCCCTATCTAAAATAATGTGCAAAAAAAGAGAGATGGATTTTCTTTGAAAACTGGTCTTCTTTTGACTTGCAGTGTGTTGCTACATCAGATGATACAAAATATTTAGCTCCACAAGGCTACCGTAACCTCCAGCAATACCTATCTTTTTTCTTGTCTGCAGGTGCCATCATCAAACAATTCCATTATTTATGTATGGTGCATGGTTTTGACATTAGAGGCCAATTCTCAAGTACAACAACGAATTGTGAGTACATTCCCCATTGCCCAAATTAATACGACCTCACATGTTCTGAAACAAATTAAGGTCAAACTGACCCACAGCAGAGATTTAGTGACAGTCTGTTATAGCTGGAATGCTGGATCCACAGTTAAAAAGCTGAAACTGTTCTACTGCTTTGATTTTGTAGATTGTTTTCAGCCCTCTTTTTATCATGAGGAGCCATCTTCCGGATCCCATCATCATACATTTGGAGAAAAGGAGCCTGGGACTAAGTGAAATGCAAATTATTCCTGGGAAAGGACAAGAAAAACCATTGCAAAATATAGAACCTGATTTAACCCATCACCTCACCTTCCAAGCCAGGTATAGTATCTATACCTAAGCATGCTGGGCTGCAGGATGAGTTTAGCGTCGGAACAAAAGTTTACTAAAACCACACGTTTCTCTGATGGGTAATGGAAATGCCATTGTGCAGTGTAGACTCGAGACTGATTTTTGTGTGTGAATGGACTGTGAGCTTCACCATGGTGCTGAAAGCATGTGCTCAGATGTGCTCTTTTCCTCAATTTTTCTTACAAATATTATTTTATGTATACCACTTATAGAGAGCTTTTTTTATTAAGTGGCATATAAACGTTAATAAGCAAATAGGCTAAACAAATTCCAGTTGTGTCTGCCACCACCTCTGCCACTGTCTGCAGCCGGCTTCTGTTGGTGGGTCCACATGTCTATTAAAAAAACAAACAAACCCACAAGCCTGAAGTCTGGTGTAGAGTACACACTCAGTTTCTCTGATTAACCCATGCAATGAAATACATCCTTGCTTTATTCTCGTGGCAGGGAAGAAGATGATCCTTCTGAATGTGCAGTCCCCATCTCAACAGCGCTCATTAAGCAGATTGCCACCAAATCAAATGCAGGAGGCACTGCAAATGAAATACTTGCCGATTTCTATGGGTGCTGCAGCTCCCCCCAGTCTGTGTGGCCTTATACTAAGAAGGATTTTGTCAGGTACTGGTGTCTTGCTATTTTCCTCTGGAGTTGCACAACTTGCAATGAAATAAATACATTTGCAAATGGTAGGATCCTAAAACAAGTTTTATTTCATTGGAGGAGCATCATATTTATCAATAACTTTTCTAGGTATATCAGCTCCACCTGCCTCCTGGATAGAAAAGACACATCTTATTTTGTTAGCTCCTTAGCTTAAGCAAATTCCAAAGCAGAGAGTGGCTTTTCATATATTGCAACATATTGAAAATATTTTTAAAAATCGGAATCATATTTTCAGGGGATCATTTGCTATCATATTTGTAGGACTAAGAAACTGCCAAGGAGACTGAATGCCAGGTGTTGTCCTGAGACTACTTTTAATTCAATTATTTCAAAATGTGACTTGCTTTTTGATCCTTGAATAAAAGCCTATTTCAATCAAAGAAGAAAACCAGCCTAAATCAGGGACAGATTTGCCCTGGCAGAATCTCTTTGTATTTCAGAATCATATCTGTTATCAGGAGGCACTACAGTGTAACAAAAGCTTTATGAATGGCTAGGATGATAAACTGCAAATCTTACCAATGAATTAACCATTTTCTTTTATCTCTCCTTTGATACGTTACTTGGAAAAGCAGCGAACAGCTCACTCAGTGGGATAGCCCAATGCGAGTGAAACTGTCAGTGTGGAAGCCATGTGTGAAAACGCTGCTGATAGAACTCCTGCCATGGGCTCTGCTGATCAATCACTCCAAGTGGGATCTTTGGCTGTTTGAAGGCGAGAAGATTGTCCTGCAGATACCTTCTGGGAAAACAATGATACCTCCAAACTTTCAGGCAGGCATACTATTCAAAACAATATGCACTGTTTTATTTTAACCATTCTCTTTTCATTTGTGTACAGGGGCAGATCAAAGGTTGCAAGGCCCACAACACATCCTACACAACATGTTTTTTATTTGTCAGTACGTGCAAACATAGACAAACATGCAAACAGTGGCAGGCTTCTTCCCCACATGGAGTCTGGGTACATCTGGTCAGTTGTTTTGTTCCTAATGTGGGGCAAGCAGTGAATATTGCAAATTCCTCCTTGCATCATAGTCAACACATCACTGCTGTGAGAAATGAGAGTAGCTACCACTTTTTAAGCTATGAAGAATTGTAAAGGGAGTCTTTAATCAGGAAACGGAAAATATGGTCATTGCATTTGGAGCCCCTAAATAAACTGCACCAAGACCCTTTGAAGCAGCTTACCCATTTCCCAGTTTATAACAATAAATGGCAGCCATCTACTGTGGATTATTTCATTGTCTTCATTTTTTTTCTATGAACTATTTGACCACAGGGCCTCAAGATGGGCAATTCATTAACAGATTGAATTTTATACTGTACTACCTTGAATATACGAAAAGTAATCTCAGCCTTGGCTTATACATTTAGCCAGTTCGGCACTAAGGTAGCATGATGGAGGAGTGGCTTAAGTCCCTCTCTCCTACAAACAGCCTCCGGTGTCAACTAGGACCTGATAACCAAATGCACTGAGGCCAAGTCTGGGCCTCCCCCTGTGTTTTTTTAGGGTGTGTATGAATAGAATGCCTGCATCCAGACTGTTCTTAGCCTTGAGTACAAGTGCAAACCTGCAGGGTGCCAGGAGAGTTTTGTATGCAAAAACTGAAGTTATTTAGGTAACTATTTATTAGTAGGGACAGTGTCAATTGCTTTTGTTCTGACCAGGGCTAATTAATGGCCAAATGGAAGTGCATGTTTGTGATAGCTGTTGAAAACTAGTTCAGGTGCAGAGTAGGTCATTTGCAAATATCAGAAGTGGTTGCTCCTCCCCAGCAATGGAAAAAAGTTTATCTTCTGTGAATGATCTTACCAAATGTATGTCTGTTGTGCTCGCAAGAGTGCATCCTCTGTGCAGTCACCTATAGAGTGAACCTAAAGGAGTTAAAGGTCATGCTTAGGGCACCAGCTAAACTGGGTACTTGGGTAACACAGTTGTTCTACCACATTACTGCTGCACCACCCACTAAATATATAGACAGACTGTGGCTTAAGGATACGGAATAGGAATATAGAACATTGAATAGGACATGAAATCTTGTGATGAAATGCAGTTCAGCATACACATTTGGCAGCACTGCTTGATATCGCACAAGCAAATAGTAAGTTGCTTAAGTTGCTGAAAAAAATATATAGAATTTAAATGTGATCAGATTTACGTTTGCGATCTCCTCTTGTCTTATATTGAGTGGAAGTATTGAAAACAGGAAGTACTGAACATGGCCCCCAATTTATTTATTTTTGTTTTAGGAAGCTTTTCAAATTGGCATATACTGGGCAAACACTAACACTGTGCACAAGTCAGCAGCAGTCAAGCTGGTCCACAATATGACATCACCCAAGTGGAAGGATGGAGACAACGAGGAGGTGGTGACACTGGATGAGGAAGGATTTGTTGAAGCTGAGATAAGACTTGGAGCCTTTCCAGGACACCAAAAGGTTAGAAATATTTAGGAGATTATTTCCTAATGTTGAAAGGAGAAAAAATATTATGTCATTCAGAAATATGGTAAACTAAGAACATTTGCAAGATGAACTGATCAAGCATACCCAGAAGAAAACTGTAATTGGGAATGGTTTGTTCATATGGATTTATTTAAAAAGGTAGAATAACCTTAGCTGCCTTCCCATGGACAGAGTGATTACAAAAGGAACATCAAAATCATGTAATTCAGGTGTCTTTTCAGACCCAGGACCCACTTTTAACATTTGGGGACTCATTTCTGAATCCTTTACCATATATTTGCATGGTAGTAGTGCTCTTGTTACAACCCACTAGTGGATCCCAACCCGTCGGTGATGTAGTTCAGCTGCCTGCCAATGACAAAAATCCACTCTTACCACATGCCTGAAAGGTAACCATCCAGTCTCTGCTGCAGAACCTCTAACAAAGGGACGCCTGCCACCTTCCAGGATAGTTTGTTCCACTTCCAAGCAGCTCGTACCATCCTAATGTATGGTTTAAATTCTTTAACTGAGGGATAAAGTGGCAGCAAACGGTGATTTGCTAATAGATTTTCTTCCTTGAAATAGTGCTTAAGGTGGTGTACATAATAGGGTTCCTATATTTTTGAGCATCAAAATGAATTGTTTATTTAGCGGTTCTTACATTGTTGGAAAATATTTGTCCTTTACCTACTAATGTTCTGTTCCTGATATTATCCTGCAGCTGTGTCAGTTCTGCATTTCTTCTATTGTTCAGCGTGGTATTCAGATCCTGCAGATTGAAGACAAGAGCATCATCATCAATAACACTCCATACCAAATATACTATAAGCCTCAGCTATCTATTATGAAGTCTAAACTAAGAGAGGAGGTAAAATATTAACACTGTATTTTTTGTTTTAGCTTCTACAGTGGGTATAAATTACTATTTATATAAAGGCTAAACTTCTTATTGAAAGGAAAACACTGGATAAGGAATTAAAAGTCACTTATTTTAGATTGTTTTAATTGAGAACATAGATGCCACAATACAGTGGACCATGGTAATTAACTTGTGATCTCTGCATAGTTGCGGATCTTGATACTGTGTAGAATTAGTTCTGCTTGGTCCCCATATGTTCAGAAGCTGAAGGCTGCTGTTGAAACAGAGGCAGCATAATCCATCATAGCTATTGAAACAGTTCTAAGAATTCCCATACAGAAAAGGTGTATCTGGTTTGTAAGCACTGGGAAATAAGCCTCATTGAATTCACTGAGTCTTACTTCTGAGTAGGCAGTGTACTGTCAGGGACTTAAATCAACTGTACTTGCTGATAATAGCAAAAATGAATAATAGCTATATTTATTTATTTAAATTATTTTATAATCCATTCTTCATTGTTCACCCAATCCCAGAACCGGGAAAAACATAAAAATTCAGTAAGGCATTATTTCATGAGAGCCAGTGTGGTGTAGTGGTTAAGAATGATAGACTTGTAATCTGGGGAACCGGGTTCGTGTCTCCGCTCCTCCACATGCAGCTGCTGGGTGACCTTGGGCTAGTCACACTTCTCTGAAGTCTCTCAGCCCCACTCACCTCACTGAGTGTTTGTTGTGGGGGAGGAAGGGAAAGGAGAATGTTAGCCACTTTGAGACTCCTTCGGGTAGTGATAAAGCGGGATATCAAATCCAAACTCTTCTTCTGCTCTTCTTCATTTAAATACAAAATGTAACATCAAAATATGTTGTTGTTGCTGATGTTGTTGTAGTAGTAGTTGTTAACTTTTTATACTACAACATAGCCAAGAGAGGGGCACCACTTTAACCAAATGCTCGGGTGAGTAGCTACATTTTTACCGGATGGAAACTCCATTCACATTGTTGCGAACTGCACCTGAAAGCGATGCCACTATTGAGAATACCCTTTCACAAGTTGCCGCAGGCCATATGGCAGAGAGCTGAGTCACCATGAGGAGTCTGGGCAGGTGTAAAAGGGAATAGGGGTGTTTCATGTATACGTACAAGAAATGCATGTATAAAATAAACTAATCAGATGATATTCATAAACAGATACTACTGCAATTGTAAAATCTAAAAAGCGAGTAATGTAAAGTTCATGGTAGTTTGCAAGCATGAGTATAAAAACCGGAAGCAGCAGTCATGTGTGACACTAACAGAACAGTCCACTGGGAGCAGGGAGGAGAATGGAAGCAAGAGGCAGCATTTGCTGATCCACTTTAGGTAGCAGAATATCTTGGCGCAGCCCTGCATAGGTCTAGCAGGGAGAAAAATGCACATCCTATATTGCAGTTGTTCACAACTCTTTAGAGATGCTTGACAGTTCTTTGAGTACTATTGCCCTGGATTATCTGGGAAATACATCTTTCATTGGTGTATTAAATGACAGGCAGACTGTTCTGGATACAAAGGAATGCTTTGGCTTTAATTAAAAAAAAATCAATGCAAACTTATTTAAAACGTACGTTATAAAAGCTCACATTACTTCCTTTTTTGGATTTATGAAACTACTCTTTTACACTGCTTCTCCTACAAGTTTTTGGCATTACCACTCAGTGCCTGACTATAAGGATATCCTACTATACCAGTGCTTTTTTCGGGGGGGGGACACAGGGGGGCGCATACCCCTAAACATTTTGTGAATCTAAGTTTGGCCTCGTTGAGGGGCAGTATTTCAATATGAGTAGGAAAATGAGAGTACCCCTAAACATTTTTTAGGAAAAAAGCATTGTACCATACCAAAGAGAAGTGGACGCAGGCAAGATGTTTGGAGATTTAATGTAACCTTGTGAATATTTTGAATTGTGCCCCTTACAAATTCTGCAGAAACTGAAAACTTGCATTAAATAGCTATGTACTCCCTTCCTTGTTTCCTTCCTAGTACTTGCAAGTTCCAGACAGCAGTACATTCAGCATCTGCTCAGCTACAGAGACTGACACTGCCAAAGCAAGTTCTGTTGTTTTTTGGGACTTGATGCCTGATATTACCCAGCCAGTTTCTGATATGCTCCCTCTTCAAAAGTACATGTTGCTAAGCTTCAAACATAGCATTAATTGCCACGCCATTTCATGCTGGAGCCCGCCAGCTGTCATCCGGCAGGAATTCCCAAGGCAGAGTATAGCTGTACCCCTTGGAGGTAGAGCTGAAAATGGATTCTGCACCAGGTATGTAGAATGCGCGTGAACGAGCTTTATATTGACAGGCAGAGGGCAATGCCAGTCTTCAAAAATGCAAGGGGTTTATTTAAAAGTTAAAATAGTGAGGCTGGTCCTCAGTAATGTTATAGGCCAGGCACCCCCAAACTCGGCCCTCCAGATGTTTTGGGACTACAATTCCCATCATCCCTGACCACATTCTCTTCCAACTCTATGATTCTATGATTCTATATGGTGTTTCCTGCTTGGCAGGGGGTTGGACTCGATGGCCCTTGTGGTCTCTTCCAACTCTATGATTCTACTGTTCCTGTTAACTGGGGATGATGGGAATTGTAGTTCCAAAACATCTGGAGGGCCGAGTTTGGGGATGCCTGTTATAGGCTCTTAAATACAAATACAGTGTTCTGCTTTTAATTGCTTAAACTTTGCAATTTTTGATATGAAAAATGATGTTGTTCTCTGTTCATCTACTTTAGTAACACTTTAGTAGCATCTTGATAGCTTGAGAAATAAATGTGCTCTCAAACAGCTTGTGAACAATTATACTTTTAATAATCCAGTTGTATGTGTCTCTGTCTTCTACAGCAGTTTGGGAAGAAAGTTAGCTATTTAAAATGGCACAGTATATGTTAAAAGATGAGGGGGCGGGGAAACTTGTCTGGGAAAAATACTGAGAAGTCAGTAGGAAATATAGAAAACTTTCCAAGTCTGAAAGGCTGCCTATATCTAAAATTGCATCCCCTTTTGAAAATAAGCCACTCCGTGTAGTAAAAATTCCACTGCTTCATAGAAGAGATTATTTCCGTTTCCTGCCTCCAAAACTGATGTTGTTCTTACTGTGTGATGCAGATCTAAATAAAGAGCTATACAGAGCCACGTAAGATCAGAATCAGCCATATGGTATTGCCCTTGCTGTGAGCTGTGTGGGAGATGCTTTGAAGACAATGTGTGCTTCAATCTCTGAGCATTGAGGAGGGAATACCTATATCAATTCAATTACTCAGCAGTGACTCTTCTGGGTGATTTATGAATGATGTGGCTGGACTCAAAGAGATTCCAATATGGGCCTTAGAAGAAAGGATGCTGACAAAATACAGTGATCCTAACAGGCGAGAGCAGGAGTCAAAAGCAGGATTATGAGAAAGAAGAAACTGTTCCCTCTTCCAAACTGACACATTTTTATCTTTACATATTCTTGGGGGGGAAATCACTCTAATAGAATAAAGGTGAACAGGCAGCTTTAAAAAGAATATGTGCGAACAGGAATTTGTTCCTGTTCCTGTGATGTAGGCATCACTGTCAATGGGCATGATGCATGATGCAGTGCCCATCAACCCCAACCAGGTTCAGGGATGTTGGGAGTTGTAGTCCCACATCCAGAAGAGACCCATTGGCGGGAGGTTTCTTTCTGTTTCATTGGATTTTTATTGCTTTTTTGCATTTCTTTTGTACCAGCAACATGCAAGTTGCTTTACAGTGTGTGCTGGTTTTCTATGCAAGAAGGCTACTTAATAGAATTACCATCAAAAGTTACTTAGAAAATAAAGTTTCTTTTAAAATCCATGAAAACCGAGGCCACCATCATGCAAACTTTTGAACTTAAATATGTTCGTAGGAAGTTTGATCCTTTGTTGACATTGTTCCCTTCTCTTTCTTTTGAACTTCGTGTTGCTGGACACACAGCCACTTTTTTTTTAAGTGGGCAAGTATTCATGAGATCTTGGTTTTAACTTCCCATAACTGGTTGTTCTTTCATACATTACTAGGTTGGTATGAAATTTGTAACAGTAAATTAAGTTGACTTTCAGATGTCTAATGTTACAATCTTGTTCGCTTTAGAGCTATTGCGCTGACTTATCAGGAACATCTTGGGGTGACGTACTTAACTCTATCAGAAGATCCTAGTCCTCGCATAATTATCCACAACAGGTGTCCTGTCTCATTGCTTGTGAAAGAGAACATCAAAGGTATGTGATTTATCCTGCTTCGACATAAAATTTAAGCCTTTGAATTAATTGCCTTGCTTGCCTCTTAAATTCTTAATTTAAGAAGTGTGCTCAGAATTAACATATTTAATTCAAGAAGCAGTTTGTGTATGAAGAGGATATGAAAGGGGGGTCTGAAAAATAAGCAAAAAGCAATAATTGTATTTCCTGATAATTTCTTGGGCAGAGTTTGTTACAGTCTAGCTTGTGTGTATGCAATGAAATCAGATGAAACTGTGCCATAAATACAAACATCTTTCCTTAAAGAGCTTTCTGGATCTTTTATTAAATTCCAGACACGCCAAAGTTTGATATTTACTGCAAGCACATTCCAGCTGAAAGCTCAGTACACCATGAACTTTATCATCAAGTTTCCGGCTATCCAGATTGCAAAACCAAAGACCTGGTGCCCAGCATCCTTTTGAAAGTTGTATCATCAGAGGAATTAACAAATGAATGGAGTGATTTTGTGGATATTAATAATCAAGGCACACAGGTTAGTTCTTTGTTTTAATTCTGCATTTCCAGTGTGGTAAAATGATAATGTGAGCATAGAGTTAAATAAATTTAACATCCTCATCTTAAAACACAGGAGTTGGTTGGAAGTAAATGTGTTTTAGAATTAGGGTCCAAACACAACCATAATTAGTAAATGGGGAAAATTTCATGTTCAACCCCCATTAAAATCATTAGAAATTGAACTTAAGATGTTTGTGGGGGACTCCCACTCATTTCCATGGTGGTTTGTGCAAGGAGGGAAATGTAATACCTAATGGAATTTTTGTTTCCCTTGCAGCAGAAATTTGCTGCCATTGTTGTGACCATTGCTTTGGCACCGAATGTACACAGGATCTCACAGGATCGTGGGACATTTGCTTTTTCAGTCCAGGCATTAATTTAAGTCAGTGGTTTCAACCAGTGTGCTGGGGTGCCTTGAATGATGATCGGGATGCCATGGGCAAAACTGGCCTCTGTCCCTCTTTCCTCCCCTCCCACCTCTGATGCCCTGTTGCGTCTCTGCCTCCCAAAGGCTTACACAGCTGTTTATTGCAGCAGCCCTGGCTACAAGCTCCCCAGGCGAATGGTGCCTCTGGCAGGCAACTCTCTTTGGGGTGGGGGCGCAGCTCAGAGACCAGGGTTGGCAGCTGTGGCTGCACAGAGGACTCCCAAGGAGAGGGGAGGGGAGAGGAGACTCAAGGAACAGTCCACAAGGGAGGGTGTTCAAAAAAGGGTGAGAGGCTGCCAGCTCTGCAGGCAAGGGGTGACATAATTGGGCTCCTGGGCTCCACAGGGGTGCCACAGAAATAATATAGTTGGTTAAGGGAGCTATGGACTCAAGAAGGTTGAAAACCTCTGATTTAAGCTAAGTGTTCTTTCTTTGTCTAGTAAGAAAGCTATGTATGTATTTACTGAAATTCACATCTGCCATCCACGATCAGAGGCAGCTCTGGCTCAGATTCCAAAGTTATTTGATTGAAGTGTTCAGAAACAGGCAAGAGTTGCAAGGGGTGGGGGAGCACTTTCCACAACACGAGATTAAAAGGATACTTGGTGAAAAGAATGTCTCTAAATGTAAAGAAACGAAATAGAAATACTTCCTTCGCTGTGTTTATTTGACCTGTAGAATTAATTGCCATCAGGAAATCTTCAAAGAAATAATTTAGCAAGATGTTATTTCATATATCAGAGCAGTGCTGTAGCCGCTAATAACATTTGTAAGCCAAGATAAGGGTAGTACGGAAACAAAAACTAATTTATCTAGCTTTTAATAACATGGTTGGTTTTGGAATGGGTCCTTCCTCTCTGCTGTGAAGTTAGTGCATTCCAGGGTTATTCACCTGACTCGAAAGCAAATGAACATGGGTCACTGGGAGGGATATTGTTAGATGGCTCCAGCCAATGGCGTTATGATGCAGTTACAATAAATGAATTCTGGACCAATTAATTATTAAGATATAGCATTTAGATATAGCAATGTTTCTACTATCAGTAAACCTAGGAAATAGAAAGTGGGTCTGACTGCTGTAATTTTTCTTTAAGAAATGCACATTCTTCTGGTGGAATGTGTAGATTCTTCAGTTTCCAAAGCCAACTAGACTGCGCAATTTTTCTTCTGCCTTAATCAGTCGGGGATTCAGATTATTACTTATTAGTGAGATTGTGCGTTCTCCCCATTTCTTCTGCAGCTTTGGCTTTATCAGTGCCTTTGTCAGGTCTCGCCAATAAACTACCTCAGTAGGAGCACCATATTTATACTGGTGTTTGTTACTGTGGGTGGCAATTGGTGTTCCCCCCCCCCCCATTGCACAGTCAGATTTTTTTCTGCCCTGTCCTGTTCCATTCAAGGTGGTTCTCTCTCACCAGATCATCTCTACCCTTCTCTTATTCTCACTTAGCAGAAGCAGACTGGATGGCTTTACAACTGCTAAGAGTCCCAGTCTACATTCACATGGTACCAGGAGTGTTGCATGACTACTTGTGCTGCTACTGGAGTGGAAACCATCACTGCTTTTCCATCAAGGCACTCAAGGGAAAACTTGGCCAGGGCTCCTAATCTGACCCCACTATACACACACAAATGCACACAGCCCATGAGCAAATGTTTGCCTCCCATTTCCCTGTCTAGCACCCCCCCTTGTTCTTTGTCCACATTCTTTGATCCAAGTGAAGAAGGGAAGACTTGACAGGAATAGGAGAGATGTGCTCAGGCCTTACATTTTCCATATCTCCATAATGATTTGGTTTTCTGAGAATATTATTACATAATCCTCTTGAACAAGAGAACTTGTTTGGTTGCCAGGCTTTGTAATGCCACATGTTGGGCATGAAGTCCCTCCAGATGTTGTTGGATTCCAACTCCCATCAGCTCCATCCATCTTGGTCAGTGGGCAAGGATAATGGGAGTTGTAGTCTAGCAGCATCTGGAAAGCCGCACTCTGCCATATGAAGATACCTCCACATGTGGGTGCTGTGTCCATGGTGGGCTGGATTTGGACCATCATATTTTGCGCCTGGAAAAACGTATGTTTCCCAGATAAATGCATTCATAACCATTGTGGTTGTTCATCTGTTGGGCATAGCTTATTTCTGAGAGGGGTTAGTGCCATTCCTCTTCTGGGTGCAGTTACGTTCTGCTAGCTGTTCAGTCTTGCCATGGCATACTGTAAACATTTTTTCCATAGGTAGTGCATATGAAAGTTGGCATTGATTTTCTGCATTCTTAACAGAGACCTGCATTTTATTGCTATTGCACCATTTAGCTCTTGGCTTTCCTTTAGATATTTTCTATTTCATAAATAGAACCTTCTTGGCTTGTGTGTTCAACCTGCCTTGGTGTAGCTCCATAAAATCCACTCTGCATGCTGCCGTTTGGTTTCTTCTTCCATAAAAAAACAAAAACCCAAGCATTGCACTCTTGACTATGGAAAAAGTAGATCAGGCTACAGCTATAACAACATTCCCAAGTTGTCAGAGCTGTTTAAACCAAGAGAGCTACCCCCAAAACTGTATGTCTTGCAAACCACTGCATGTTACATAATGTTCCTGCTGATACAGATTCTGCACTCCCCTTTGATTGGCTCCTTTGATTTCTCAAAAATAGCATTGGAAAAAAATGAAAATCGTTCTATATTTAATGTTGCCTCTATGTAATTTCCTGAGAAATAAGCTTTTCTAAGTGTTAATCCCACAACCCCATACTTGAGGTGTTTGGGATCATGCTGAGTTCTTCCTTTCCAAAGCGGCATCAACAGCAATAAAATTCTCTAGGGCAGATTAGTGCTTCATGAGCAAATATGCTACTGCCCAAACTGTGCTGTCCTCTCTGCTTTTATTTTCACCTGAAATAAAGAGATGGTGTTACCTTCACCATAACAAACGATAGAAAGAAATGTTGGTGTTCTGGAAAAAATTGTTAATACAATCCTGATCTGTTTGCTTTGGTACTGAGACAAAAAGGAGGGCCACACTGAAAATTGCCAGAGAAGGAAAAAGAGAGGTGAACCTTAAGCAAGAGCCTGAAAGAGAAGTTACTGGCTCAAATACACTGCCCCCACCCCACCCCAAAAACTACCTTCCTCAGGGACAATTGTTTCTCCTGTTTAATTTTTTTAAATGATTCCTCGGAATGCTCTTTAACATAAGATGTTCTCCTGGAACATTTCTTTAGACTCCTTTTTTAAAGGATTACCTTCCTTCTTGCTTCACCACTCATTTAGACCCACAGCCTAAATCTGAATGTCTGGCCATCCAAGTCTTTATTTTGGTAGGCCAGGGGACCTGCTCCACAGTAAAGCCATAGATCAGGGGTAGGGAATCTTTTTCAGCCCAATGGGCCACATTCCTCCATAGGCAACTTTTCAGGAGCCACATGCTACTGATGGGCAGGGGTCAGAAACAAAAGTGGGTGGCAGAACGATGGATATGGCTCTCCTGTAGTAGGCCACATGGCTAGCTGCACCTCAGTGAGGAGAACCTTTCACAGACTTTGAACTGCCACTGAAAGTTCCTTTTCCATGGGCCCCAGTGCTGTGCACTCAGTCATGTATAGGGTTGACCAGTTTGGCTATGAAGTAGACACTGTGCTAAAATGTCCATAACAAGCATGCCAGAGCTGGAAGAGTTGCCAGACGGGAGTGCCTGTGTAACTTAATCCAATATTGTGCTAACTTCTGAGGTATTCCCGTCTTCGCGCCAGTTTTATGTGAAATGTGAAATAGTTATGAAAAGTTACATATGAAACATCAAAAATGAATCACGTTGAAGAGAACGCTTCCCTTTTCCATGCAGTGGGAGCATTTTTACACTGCTGACTTTTAAGCACTTCTCCACGCTACCAGGCCATAGTAGTCCTGAGATTATGAATGTCTTGGTGGCATGTTGAAGTGAATGATACTTCAAATAGCAGCCTGCAAATGGATATCAGTGGTCAAAGTACAAGATATTTTAGGCCATAGTTTCAAATAAAGGTTAGTCAAATTATGTAGAACTCTGTCATTAGCCTCCTGTTTCTCCCCTCTCTCCCCTACTGCTAATAGGAAATTCTGCTGTTTTGAGGAGTTTGGTAATGTATGTTTATATGCTGCCTTGCTTGTGCAGTAATATACATACTACAAGCCTTTTTTGAGTTTCTGCCTCACAGAAATGATTGCAGGACTGTGTGGCATACAACATGTGGCAGTGTGCACAAGCAAGCAAAACAAATGGCAAGAGTGAGGTAAAGAAAAAACGTCTTGTGCCATGTCCAGTTCTGGTGGCTTTTAAAGAAACCAGATGTTTGAATTGTTGGATCTTTGTGTCTGATGCTGTAGGAAATCTGCTTTTATTATTTCACTTGAAACAGAAAGTTAAAACTAAAAGCTGCAATTTCCAAACAAGTTGTGTCACTATATTTGTACAGCTGTCTATAGAACTACGTTGGAGTAAGTGTTTTTAGTCCAAAGAGTATTAACATTAATTGGCTCAAGGTGTAGCTGTATTTCATAAATTTCTAAGTAAGCGTTTTCTCCGCTTCTAGATTGTGTTCTTAACTGGCTTTGGCTACGTTTATGTGGATATTGCTCATCAGTGTGGAACAATAATTGTCACTTTAGCACCTGAAGGAAGACCAGGACAACAGATCAGTTTGAACAGGTATGCTAAAACTGCTTTAAAAGGTCATAAAAGAGAATTATCCCGTGTTCAGTCCTTTAGGTGTGAAGTGACTTATTAAATCTAGCACAACTGTTTGTTTTGTCTAGTGTTGCTGCGTATGTGTTGCGTATGTTTAGACCACATGTTAACTTTTTGTATATCACAGTAAAACATGACAATCTTAACATCTGAGGTCATGTCACCCTAGGATAAACATGAAATGCCTGGTACAATAAACAAGGCTAAGAGAGGACACACAAGTTTAAAGTTTATTTGGCCAGATTGGCAGTCCTTACTTGCATAGAACTCCCATTGAGATCTGTGGGATTTCTCACTCATGATGCAGGGCAGAAGAATGGTCCTAGGCAAACTAGGTAGTCAGTCATCTTTATTACAGCTCCTTATGCCCCAAAGTTACAAAACCTTTGTTGCAAGCCACACTCAGCTTGAATTATAACATCACCTTTTTATAACAGCTGAAGTTCTTGGCTTCCAGAGGTGCATCACAGAAAGAGCAGGGTGCGTTTTTGTGGATTTTGCTTATATGCCCTATAATGAAGTATTAATACCCATGAAATCAGTGATTCCCTGTGCTTAGTAGCCCACTTATTAGTTAAGTTTTGCCAAGAGTAGTTAACGCTATAAAGCAAGCAACCCATCATCAGTTTAAAATAGTTACAGTGATTTAATAAGGGAATATATTGCTTCCATAATGTGAAGTTAATGATCCATATTAGAAATGCTCTGTTTTGTCTGCTGCAAAAGAGCCAAAAAAGTAACATGTGACAACGTGTGAGGATATTTTACGTTGTCTGCTTTAGCTTCATGCTACATTGCAAGTACGACCAAGAACTACTGTGCATAAAATGTTATAGTGAAGGTCAAATATATCTTTATGTTAAATGGGTGGGGAGGATGTAACTTGGCATAGACAAGCAATAATACCTCTCTGTATGCTTTGGCTGTAGGTATTTTGATCTCTAAATCTGGTTCCTATTTATAACATTTGCACATTGACGTACCCGATTATCATTTTTTCCCTTGGCTAATTTCATTTGAAATTGAAGGAAACTAGTTGCTGTTGTTTCTCCCCACCCCCCACAGAACTCAAGAGCAGAGCCTCCTTCTTAAAATGTTCATCAGCCAGCTGAGCCTCACTGTATATGATGACATCACGAGCCCAAAAACATCATCTGAACTTTTGCGGTTCACAGTCGACCACATTTACCTTCATATGGTTCCAGTTGCCAGCTACCTTAGGCCTCTCTCTCATGAATTTCACGGAGAGGCCACCAGTGGCCTTCAGCAGTTTTATACTCTCCATATCTATTGTGGAGACCTGCAGCTGGACAATCAGCTTTACAGCAAATCCAATTTCCATTTTCCTGTCTTGCTGTGCCAGGGAGAGAAAAACGAAACCACACAGTGGACCAAAGTGCACAACCTCATGGTATCCAACAAAGATCTGGAAGAATATAATGAAAATTCCTTCATCAAACTCTGCCTCACTCTGTCGGAAGAGCAGAATTTGCTGTTTCATGTGAATGACCTCAGCTTTGAAATGAAACCAGCCAGGTTATATGTAGAAGACACATTTGTTTATTACATCAAAACTTTATTTGAGACCTACCTGCCAGACAGCAGAGGCATTTGCCATTCTGCAGAAGCCGCAGCTATTAGCCGGATACTTCCTGAACCAGTAAGGCAGCATGCAAATGCTTTAGCCAATCCAGTGAAATTAAGGAAGTTAGCAATCCAGCCGGTGAGCCTCTTGGTCAGCGTCCATGCTTCCCTGAAGCTCTATATTGCTTCAGATCACACTCCTCTCTCCTTCTCTGTGTTTGAACGAGGACCCATTTTTACAACTGCCAGGCAGCTCATTCATGCGTTGGCCATGCATTATGCTGCAGGAGCATTATTCAGAGCAGGTATGTTTGTTCCATATTTGTACCTTTTTGACATAGCCCAATGTTTGCAGCATGTGGCTAAGTGCGTGAAAACAGACAATTCAGGGTACACTTGATTACCGTATTTTTCGTCCCATAGGACGCTCCGTCCCATAGGACGCACCTAGTTTTTTTGGGGGGAAATAAAGGAAAAATTTTTTTCCTTTATTCCCCCCCCCCCCCAAAGCTGGTTGGGGAAACTGAACCAGGTCGAGGAACAGCGGGATGGCGGCGCTGCACCTCCCTGCTGTCCCCCGAGCTTGTGGGGCTGGCCGATGTCTGCCCGGCGCGAGGGGCACTCTGCTTCAGGGCGCCCCGCCCGCCGGGCGGCAGGCTGCTATCTGCAGCGTGGGGAGCCCTGCGGGGAACTCCTGCAGGGCTACCCACGCTGCGGATGTCTGTCCGGCGCGCAGGACACTCTGCTTCAGGGCGCACCTCGCACCGGGCGGCAGGCTGCTATCCGCAGCGTGGGGAGCCCTGCGGGAAACTCCCGCAGGGCTGCCTAGGCTGCGGATGTGTTCCCGAAGCGCCGGGCGCTCTGCTTTCAGCGTGCCGGCGCTCCGGGAAGCAGGCTACTATCCGCAGCCTAGACAGCCCTGTGGGAGTTCCCGCCTAGGCTGCGGATGTCTTCCTGAAGCCTGTAGAGAGAGAGGGGTCGGTGCGCACCGACCCCTCTCACTCTCCAAGCTTCAGCGAAAGCCTGCATTCGCCCCATAGGACGCACCCAGATTTCCCCTTCATTTTTGGAGGGGGAAAAGTGCATCCTATAGGGCGAAAAATACGGTACACACCGATGATGGTCAACAAGCTTAAATCCACATAACTATGATCAGGCTGCCTGTTGGTTTTTGTTGGGGAAATCAAAGATGACCAAGGCTTGGACATCACATTGAGTAAAATGATAGATCTAAAAATGCTATGAATGTGAAATAGTAGAGATCAACATTCTCTTGCAGGCTATTTTCAAAGCCCGTGAGAAATATGGGAATAGTATTCTGATTTTCTTTCTTTTGTCCTAGCCAGCCTGCACAACTCAGAATTCATAGCAACTAATTCCTAACATGAACTCAACAAAAGGAATTTCTTTCATGAAATTATTCAATCTGTCTCGATACATTTGAGGCAAATTATGCCATTGAACACTATTTTCTTGTTCAATCTCCTTTTGGCTGCCGTTTATGATTAGCAATCTGTCTTTCTTCACAGAATCCTCATGCTAGACTGGCACACAGATGTTTATTGTCCTTTGATCTGAAGAGTGTGTTTGTTTTACTGATTCTTTCCCATACAAGATCAATAGTGAGCAAACAGTCTATTAGATTAATGGATACCTTGTCTCACTTCCATACATGTGCATTCATAAAGTGACTCCATCTCTGCTGTACCTTTGCTATATAGGAACATGTACGTTGCAGTGGAAAAGGAGACTAGCCTTTGATCACCCACAGCCAATGCACAATTGCTTTTGCTGAAACATGATCATTATCTTTCTCCATGCCAATTGCTGTTGGGCCCTGTACCATTCAACAGTCTGTGAACCACTTTTACTGTGTGTTATGTGCAATTAAGAAAGTCCTGCTTATTCAACAGTCACATGCACATTACAACACCATAGCCGGATAGGCTACTTGTAGGAACTTGGAGTGCTCTTTGATCATACCTGATTCTCTTATAGTGCAAGCCCATGCAGGAGCACATTCATCTACATCAGGGTTTCCTAAACTTGGGTCTCCAGCTGTTTTTGGACTACAGTTCCCATCATCCTTGACCAGCAGTCCTGCTAGCTAGGGATGATGGGAGTTGTAGTCCAAAAACAGCTGGAGACCCAAGTTTAGGAAACCCTGATCTACATGGACTGGAACACAAGTGACATGCTATGCATAAAGAAGATTCTTGCTTGAGTTCCTGGCATCTCCCAAACCTCTATGAAAGACTTATGCCTGAGACCATGGAAAGCTACTACTAGTCAGAGTTGAAAATACTGGATTACAATAGCATATAGGACAAATAGATTGATTTGGTATAAAGCAGTGCTATATGTTCATTTGTCATTCATTCATTCATTTATTTAAGTTGTATAGTCAATAATGATGGCTTTCCTCATGACAGTCCCATCACTTGGTTGTGCAAATTGGATACAGGGCCAATTCAAACAGTCTAACAGATCAGACTTCTTAGGATAACAGTGAAGTGGTATGCAATCTGAAAGGTGAGCCTCAGAAGCCCTTACGGCAGGGGTGATTCACCTGTGACCCTCCATTTGTTGGACTATGATTCCCATCATCCCTGATCATAGGCCATACTGGCTGGGGCTAATGCGAGCTGGAGTCTCCTAACAACCAGAGGGCCACAGGTAAACTACACCTGCCTTACAATGTTACAGGGGATGTTAGGGCGCAAAGCTTGCTATAAATGTGATTTGTGTATTGCACTCAAGTATCTTCTGCAACATTTGCATCCTGGTGTGCATATGCAGCTATTTGGGATGGTGCCTGATGAGACACTGCCATTTGGCTGAGTCCCAAGAGCGAAAAAAACTCTTCAAGTGGTTTTTGTAGTTTCACATATTTGCAGCAGGATCAGATAAACCCCAAAGGCATAAGTCTTGCTATATATGCACATGTTGGCGGAAGCAGCAGCCAGTCAGCAAGTCCCTGTGGAATGTACCCACACATATTTTTTAATGTAAATCCTAGTATGTAATAGACAGGTTTGTGATGGTGATGATGATGATGATAATTTGAATTGATATACCGCCCTATACCTTGAGCCCTTACTAGCGTTTGGTTGCATTAATTTGAATCTTTCCTCCACTTGTGTTCAAGCCGTCTCCAAGCTTGTTTCCTTGCCCTAAGCTCTGGAGAATACAAACTTGAGCTATGCTACTCAAACCACTGAAACCAAACTCCATAAGCATTGACCGTTTTTCTAAAGAGGACTATCTCTTGGACTCCTCCATTCTAGGGCTCTGAACAAACTGCACAGCACAGAGGAACTGATATGCCCTCAAGCAGGAGCCAGCTTAGGCCTTAGGGTGCCAAGATGAAGGAGAGGAGCAGGTTTTTGGGGGAGGGGGGTGTTTGGTAGCCTGTTTGCGAATTAGCTATTCAGACTCACTGTGGAGTCAGTGAAAAGGCATAGATAGCTCTTAGTATATGAGACTCTGAAAAAGGAGAAGTCAAAAGGAGACTTTTAAGTTTCAGTATATGCAGAATCAAAGTTTCTGCTATTGAGGGGTCTGGTTCATGTAAGTGCATGCTTAACAATATATTTATTAGTTTTTAGGGTGCCACAAGACTCTCTTGTTGTTCTTGCAAAATTTAATTCAGAGAACAATTCCTTGTGATGAACATCATCAATAGAAGTAAATTTTGCCCACCTGCTTACGAATCAGGCAGCGTACCAATTTACTCCTGGATTTTCCACATAAACTTGTTTGACTCATTAATTAAAATATATAAATCCCTCTCACATTATGATTTGTTACAGAAGTACGTTACTGAGGCATACCATTGACCAAAAAGTACAGATATGGGAAGGGGAATTGTCTGTCTGTTCTGCCAGTACCTACTATAATTGGCAGCTCAGTTGATCATTAGCTGCATGATTAAATGTCTTTGTTTTACTTGTACAGCCAATGCACAACCAAACCTGCAAGCAGAGACCACTCCTGTAGTCTTCTGAGGTCACAGGCTCTCTCCAGGTAGCCTCATGGGGCTATTCTGTTGGGTGCTGCAAACATCCAACAGTTGTGTGACCTTACAATCCCTTTTGACAGTTCTTTTCTGGCTTCCAAGGCAGCATAGCAGCACAGCTTGTAGCAAACAAAGGACAATGCGCTTGGACATCAGGCTACCTGCCAGCAACTGTAATTTTATGGAAGAAACTAAATCCTAGGAATCCTCCATACTCATCCCCTTGTGGGGAACTCATAAGGGATCCTCCTTCTGAGTAACATAATCAGCATGCAAATGTCATTGCTGTTTACACAACTGCACTGAGCAAAAAGCCATTTATCTGGCTATAACTAGACTCTGCAAGAAAGTGATCAGCACAGAGCTGTTAGGGTGGATTAAAATAATTCCTTGCGCACTTGTCAAAAATCTGCATCCCCTTTCCCAACACCCCATCAAGCAGTTTGACCTTCACACTCCCCCAAGGCTGTACACTGCATCACTGTAAACTAGCTGTCATGATTCTTTCACTGTGAGGACGTGAAATAACAAAGTTGCTTTACAAGATGTAAAGCCTTCTAAGCAAAATAAGCCTCTGCTCCTATTACTTCGAGCTATTTGAATGCAGCATCCATCTCTCCACACGCAGTTTTAGCAGAAATACGGGAGGCTCATGGAAGGAAGTCATTTTAAAGCTATTTGTGTTTTTGCCAAAGGGATTTCTTTGATTTAGAAAGCATGAAAGATTGCCATTGCTGAATCCGTAGTGGATGAGCTATTTCCCGTGTTTTTCTCAAAGGAAGTTCGTGATGTGATAAATTTTTGTGTAAAAGTGGGATGGAGGGAGGGAGAGTGGAGAGGGTTCCCCTCCCTTCCTTTTTGGTTAAACTACTTTTTCTGTAGTTTTAGTGAGCATCAACTCCTCTCTTCCCCCTTTCTCTCTCTCCTTTTTCCTCATGTAGGATGGGTTGTTGGATCTCTGGAGATTCTTGGCAGCCCAGCCAGCTTGGTAAGAAGCATAGGGAATGGAATCGCCGATTTCTTCAGGCTCCCATATGAAGGGCTGACCCGTGGTCCTGGAGCCTTTGTTAGCGGAGTATCCAGAGGAACAACATCGTTTGTAAAACACATTTCCAAAGGTAGATACCCTGCTGCATTTTTTCTAAGGGTTTTGAAAGACAGTGCTAAAGCTCCCAGATTTGCTGTCCTCATCTTAGTTCTAGCTTGTTGGGTTTCAGCAAAATGCTGGGAGGGTAACAAACCTCACCAACCCTCTGTGTTTTTAAAGCAAGCCATTCCCTTTAACATTATCCTAGAAACACTCGCGGTTTAAGCTTTCCCGCATGGCCACTTTGTCATGCAGCAACTGAACGGAGATGTTAAAGAAGTTCAGTACTTTTGCTGCACCTTGGAAATCCTACACCACATTGCCTCATCATATGTAGCCTTTTAAAGAAGGAAAGTAGGCACCATCGCGAAGTATTTCTGAACATGTTTTTGGAGAAAGCGTACATCTGGATTTTCCTGGGCTTGGACACAGACATAGTGCCATCTTGTGGCTTCAAAACCCAGCTGCAAAATGCAGAGGATTCAAAGCAAGAACTGTTGCTCTTCCAGCATTGCAGAGCAATATAAAAGGTCCCTACGTGGACTCGTTTTTCTGTATCTGTGTGGCATTAGATTAGCTGAGCAATTATTGCTAGAAGGCTTGGCGGGTTACAGTTATGCCAGGCCTCATAAGAAGGAAGACTGAAGGGCTGTGGTAAAACCTGCACTGTACACCAATAAAATGCATTATTGATCCTTAACATAACAGAACTACTGTATAGATTTTGTGCCTTGATTGAATGGACAAAATGCCATGGTTTCAGCAATCTGTTGATTTGACTTCCTAATCTGTTTGCACGTAGGTACACTGACATCAATTACGAACCTGGCAACGAGCCTTGCTCGGAATATGGATCGGCTGTCCCTGGATGAGGAGCATTACAACCGGCAGGAAGAATGGAGAAGGCAACTCCCTGAGAACCTGGGAGAAGGACTGAGACAAGGCCTCTCTCGGTTAGGCATCAGCCTTTTAGGTAATGGTTGTATGATTTCATGATCACTATACCCAGTCTTCGGGAGGATGGGCTCCAAAAATAGTTACAAAAAAGATTTTCTTATTTTTAGGATGTTCATTTGGGGACAGTGTCCCCCCCCCCACCTCCCCCACCACCATGTTCTTGTGGGTTGAAAAGTGAGACAGGCTCTCACAGTATATTTGGTCTCATGGGGCAATAGGTTCATAGCTGTTGGAGGCAAGGGTGGGAAGAGAGCAGACTGCACTAAGCAATGCACACGTCCTCAGCTGCAGTTAGCTTTGCTGCTTTTTCCTCTTAGCAGAAACTGACTGGTATGTTCTTAGGTTTTGTTCTCCACATTCATGGAGACCAAAGACTGTTGAAATGAAGGCTTCAGATCCAGCCAACTGTCAAGTGAAGGGCATGGGGTCTAGGGAAGAAATTCAGGCAATGCTGACAAGGCAAAGGCAGAAGGTCCATCTATTATGGGGTAGCAGCAAGCTGAGTTCTCAAACTGTGTGGGGTAGCTGCTGCTGGTGGTTGTGATGTCCCAGTGAAAGGTATAATTCTGAAGAAGATGGAGCCTTCCTCTTCCTATCAGGGGGTAGGTAGGTTGATTGTCTTCAGCAGAAAGCTCTCACTGGCTTAAATCCTCAAACAGAAAGGAAGCTCAGGGATATGAGCTGCTTTGTTTATTTGTGCACAGCTTTACTTACAGGAGGAGACCGGGGTTCCTTGTTCCGGTCCTCTTGTTATGCCAGTGTTGAGTTAAGTGTTTCACATAAAGCAGCAGCCTGTAATCAGTTGCATATGAAAATTGTCTTTACCTATGGAACAGGTAGTTAGAGGCTGAGCATCGCAGGGTAGAGTAAATTCAGAAGAAGGAGGCAATTTCATGAGAAACAGTGGTTCAGATCAAGTCTGACCTGGAACCTTCTGTGGAAGTGAGGTTTTGCAACATGGCCTGCCTTTGCTTATCAGTGTTGCAAATTCAGATCGGTATGTTCTAGCTCCCTGCCTGTGATTAGCCTGTGTATACAGCATGGGGATAAATCCCTGGCCATATATATCCTGATGAGGAACTGCTGCAGTCTCGAGTTCCCGACTGAACAGGTTATCCTGCTCTTTAATCCAGCATTAAATATTAGATTCAGTGTTCTGTTCCCTTGCAGCTAGACAGGTTACAAAACATTTTCTGATGACCCTGTTAGATGAGAAGGGAGTTTAATGCACATTTAAAAAACAAGCAAAAGCCAGCTGCATTTAAAATAGTGGCTGCAAGGGGATACATTTTTATTGTTAATAGTAATTGTGGATATTTAGAAGTACAGTTATCCTTTAATTTAGATGTGGCAAAAGATGCAGGGCGGAATGAATGTCATCACGTAAACAATATAGATACAAAGACATGCTCATTCCAGTGTTTCCTTTTAATGAGCTACAGGAAAACCTTTCAGACTGGCTATTTCCTTTGCATCATAGATAACTTAGATGCTTGTTTTTGTTTGAAAAACACTTGAGTATAGTTCAAATGTCAAGTAAATGTTGACAAAAAATATTTCTGCAGCAGAAACAGTCACATCGCATCAACGTTGTATAATAATATTAAAACTCCAGCCAAAGGGCTTAGCTAGGGGAGAAGATCACCATGGGTGTTTTAAACTACGGTATTACTTACAAGTTTAAAAATTAACCACTTCATAGTAATTTGTGAAATGAAAGCAGGATTTAAAACTGAACTGTTTAGAAGCATGTGCGTTGCAGAGCGTGCATGCATCCATTTCTTTAAAAGAACACAATTTATATTGCTCAGTAAAATGGTTTTGTGCATACTTGGGAGTATGTATCACCCTAAAAGATCAAAATGCTTAGAAATCAGCAGACTTAGAAATTTAGAGGCTAACTTCAAAAAAAAGTCACTTTTAAAATTTTCAGTCGCTATACAATTCAACCTAACAGCAGAACTTTACATAAGAAACTATCAGGCTGTCATAAACAACAGCAGCACCATCTCAAGCTCTCTTTGCTTCTTTCCAGTAATCTATACTACAATTTAGCTCCTTTCTGACATTGTTGTGCCATGTATTTCACTGTCCACACCAACAATATTTATTTACTTCTAGGCTACCTTTTAGGGAAAGCCCTCAAAAAAGCTTGCATAAAAACAATTGAAGAAATGAATAGCCTGCCCCAACCTGGTACCTTCTGGTGTTATTATAGCCAAGTCCCATGTTCCCTGGCCATTGGCTCTGCTGGGAATTGTAGTCCAGAATATCCAGAGGGCACCAGGTTGGAGAAGATTACAGTATCATGTTTCAAGGCAAATGGGCAGCATCTGGACACAAAGTAAGTTTAAGTAGCTATTATAGAGAGAGAGATTCAACACAGAGCTGCCAGCTTCAGTGGTAGATTCATATTTCTTTTAATGTATTGCCAAGGAATTGGTGAAATGTTGGAAATTAGGTTAGGGCTGCTGGAAATTATTTCATAGCATGACATAACAGGGGCTTTGAAAAATGCAGGATGATGCAACAAGACTTTTTAAAAATTCCCTCCTAACAGCGGGTGAGTGGCTTTTCCTTCAGGTGCAAAATATCAGAGTCTATTAATAAAAATGTCCATGCAGCAGAAAGCAGGTTTCCTGAGAGTGGGGAATGCAGATATAAAAGAAGTTTACCTACAGTAGTTAGGATCTAAAATACTGGAGAGCAGAATCTTCAACAAAGATCTCCACTAAAATGAACCGGAGCAATTGAAGATCTGTCACATTGTCCTGCTAAGTTGCCTGTTGTATACTCAGCTCACAACAGCAAAGAAATGTTGATCTAAAGGGTGTCAGTTTTAAAGAAGCATTGTTTTCTGTTTTAGCTATGAGAGGAAGCAGAAGCTGGAGTGTTCGTAATACACATCCAGAGTGTCCACCACTTAGTGGGGCTACTGGAATCTATACCACCATATAACTCTGCAAAAATGTTCCTCAGCAGTTCTTCTAATTTTTTGGAAGTTAGTAAAGTCCACAGGCTGGTAGAAGTCATGGCATCAGCAAATTGCTCTTAGCTTAAGCATATATGAGATCTACTTAATTTATCTTTCTCTAAAGATTTCCACTCTTGACTTTGTCTGGTTGTGGAAGTGACAGTTGTTGTTGTTGCTGCTGCTGCTGCTGCTGCTATTGTTATTGTTATTTTTAACCCTACAACAACAGGTCTCAGGGTGGGTTACTAAAATTTAAGATTCAATATTAAAAACAATTAAAACACAGGTAGGTAGCCATGTTGGTCTGACGCAGTTGAAATAATAAAAAAATAAAAAAATGGTCCAGTAGCACCTTAGAGACCAACTAAGTTTGTTCTGGTATAAGCTTTCGTGTGCATGCGCACTTCTTCAGTGCTTCTTAAAAACTGCACATGAATGCTTATACCAGAACTGAGTTGGTCTATAAGGTGCTACTGGACAATTTTTTTATTTTTTTATTTCAGTTAAAACACAGTCACAGGGTGAGCCCTGAAAACACATCTCAGGTGTCAAAGGCCAGGATAAACTGGTACATCTTCAGCATTTGCCAAAAGCTTTATGGTGAAGGTGCCAGGCTGTGACAAGAGAGTTGCACAATTTAGGAGCTGCCACAAAGAATGCCCTCTCCTGGGCCACAACCACCCAAAACTTCTTAGGGCAGTGGAACTCACAAAAGAGCCCCTCTGCTGATCTTAATACCCAAGAGGGTCTTTAGGGTAGCAGGTGGTCTCCCAGATATTTGGGACCTAAATTGTTTAGGACTTTAAACACTAGTGTCAGCTCCTTAAATTTTGGCCCAGTTAGGGACTAGCAGCCAGTGCAGCTGTTTTCAAACAGGGGTTATACGAGTTCTAAAGGCAACCTCAGCCAGTAATTTTGGCCAGTTGAATTGAATTGGAACAGTAGAACCCCTGTTTTTCAAGCAGGTTAGACATTGTGCTGGAAATCTGAAGTTATTGCTGTTATATTTAAGCATACCAGACTGCTTCTTTTTCTTTGTTGCTGCCTTTACTCAAGATATGGACGACAAACTTTAGTTTATAAATTGGCTTAGACTGCAGTTGCCTGCACTGTTTTACTTACACAGAATGAGGAACTTAACCCGTCTCTCTGATTCTGTTTACAAATTCTTTATTGCTGAAATAATGCCCACTGTTCTTAGTCACAGAAGAAATTAACCACCCAAATAAATATATGCACGTGCATTGTAATGTGAACAAGCAAGCGCCCAGATTGTATCTTACAAGTGAGAGATTAGCAGGCACAGTTGTTCACGGGGCATCAAATTTAATAGTTTGCTGTGCAATCCAGCATGCTTGTATAGTTCTGTAAACAACTGGCCCATCAGCACACCAGGCCATTAGTGTCATTCTTGCAATCTCTGCTTTGTCTCTCGATAGGCTGATAGGTTGTGATATGTCATGGCTCTTCTAGCTTCCACTGGCTTATCTGATGTCATAAACAGGTTTTCCTAAGGGGTCTCAAAAAGTCCCAGTGCAGCTATAATTTGAATGCAAAGCACCCACAATGAGAAATATTCAGAAGCATTGCAGAACATAACCATATTGACTAGTAGCCATCAAGAGCCCTCTCCTCCATGAATTTGTCTAATCCTCTTTTAAAGCCATCGAAGCTAGTGGCCATCAGGAACAACAACATTTTAATGAGACTGGATTAACTGAAAAGCAAGATTCTTTCCTCAAAAAAATAGAAAGCAATGAGGGGCAAACTGCATGCTGCATGATGGCTGCATGTCGTGAAACACTGATGGCCCCTTCTGTTATCCCTTACACATTAGGGAACTTCACCCACCTTCACCATTCTGTGTTTTTGGGAGCAGCCAATATCGATGAACAGTAACATTTGATTTCAAGTGCACATAGTGAACTGCAATTGACCAAGGTGCCCATTTTTGTTGTCCACATGGAACTAAATAGATGTCCCTTCCAGGGCAGCTGTTTGATCTCTCTGTTTGTACAAAGAGGTCTAAAGACTTTACCCAGTGATTTCCTCTGTGCTGAACAACCATGGCCTATTGCTCAGGCAGCTAAGCTTCAAATTGTTGTCACGTAACACCTTGTCACTTTATTCAATCATTGTCCTTTTAGTGAGTTCCAAATAGCTTATCCATCAAAGTTACAACAACTAGAGACATCTCTGTGGTAAGTGGCTTGAGTAAACTCGAGATCAAAGAGAGATCCCACCTTACATACCTGTTTACATTTAAGAAGATTTAAACTGCAGTCTTCTGTTGATACTAAAAGCCGGAGGGGTCATTAAGGCACTTGTAAAAGTTTGACCCATGTACATTAAAGTAAAATATGGTTGTGTTCACAAAGATAGTAACAAAAAGTCCCAAAGCCTAATTCTACTAAGCTTGGTAATATATCAGAGGTTGCATTAGTTTATGAGCATTTCTGGCAATAGAAGGGGATATTAAAATGATATATGGAATGCAGGTCTTTTTTTCTTATGAAGTCCATCTTAGGCTTACGTGAAAATCTCATTTCCATAGCAGCTAAAAAACTCTGAATGTTAGCAGACATTTATTCCAATCTAATATATATATATATATATATATATATATATATACACACACACACACACACACACACACACACACACACACACAGTATCCTAAATCCTTTCCAGTCAACAAATGCACTTGGAAAGAAAACACCTAGAATAAATGCATTATGAAGCCACCAAGTGGCCTGGTTTGCACAAACCTCAGCTTAGTGAGAACATACTAGCTTCCAGGAGTTTCTTCTTAGTTATAGCTCATGGTTAGTTGGAAAGAGCTTAACCAGGAGCCCAGGTCTGGACAACATGCTCAGCCAAACCTTGGCTCAGCTCCGCTCAGCGTAGCAGGGGGAAAGGGCTGGGAAGGAGCAAATTGTGTAAGCTCCTCTCTGGAAGCCCACACATTTATGCTCTGCCAGGGTTTGGCTTCGCATGAAGTATGAACCAGGCCAATGTAAATGTTTATATGAAAAAGAGAAACACAAGAAGGGACAAGCGGAGAACTGAATTCAGTGTATTCCTCAGGTTAATTGGTATTCCTTATTGCTATATTAGGCAGGTGATAACTCAGATTCTCAGTCCAATATTCTCTGTTAATATTTATTCTTGTTCTAGGAGTTTATCCTTCTGTCATACTCTCGTTACAGGTGCGATTGCTGGTATTGTAGACCAGCCAATGCAGAACTTCCAAAAAACGTCAGAGGCCCAGGGTTCAGCTGGACTCAAGGCCAAAGGTGTTATCTCTGGTGTGGGGAAGGGAATCATGGGAGTTCTCGCTAAACCCATTGGGGGAGCAGCTGAGCTAGTGTCACAGACCGGCTATGGTAGGTTTCAATGAATCTGTGAAACTCTTTGTGTTCTTTATTAATTGCCAGTTTTTTTCTTCCATAATAGGCTTTTATTGGTATAATATACACACACAAAAAGATAAGAGATTACAACAAAGCCCCAAGTCCCCATGCCCCCAGTCATCATCCTTATACCCCCAGTGATATCTGGTTGGATAGCCGCATAATTGCCTTTTTGATCAGTGGAGGATAAATATATGTATAAAGTTTAATGTCCAGGGCGCTATTTGGAATCAGATCCAATGAACCATTCTAGCCAAGGAAGTTGACAACACTCTAAGTCACAAGGTCATCGTCAGTTTTCAAATTTTGTTTTAACTGTAGCATGTTATGTTCCTGCAGATTTAAAATAGTATGTGTTTTCATAGAATCCTAGAGTTAGAGAAGACACAGAGTCATCTAATCCTATCCCCTACAATGCGGGACAGGTGGCCATCCAACCTCTGGTTAAAAACCTCCAAGGAAGGAGAGTCCACTACCTCTCTTGGGAGTCCGTTCCACTGTCAAACAGCTCTAACTTTCAGAAAGTTCTTCCTGATGTTTAGTCAGAATCTGCTTTCTTGTCACTTGAAGCTAAGGGTTTGGGTCCTACATTCCAGATCAGGAGAAAACAAGTTTGCTCCATCCTCCATGTGTAACAGCCCTTGAGATATTCGAAGATGGCTATCATATCTCCTCTCAGGCTCTTTACCAGACTAAACATACCCAAATCCCTCAACTATTCCTCATGGGATTGTTTCCAGACCCTGTATAATATTGGTTGCCCTCCTTTGCACATTCCTGCTTGTCAGTATCTTTCTTAAATTGTGGTGCCCAGAACTGGACACAGTATTCCAGGTGTGGTCTCACCAAGGCAGAATAGTATGGTATTATATGCTGTGAGCTAACAGGGGAGGACATGGGATGCGGGTGGCACTGTGGGTTAAACCACAGAGCCTAGGACTTGCCAATTAGGTTGGCAGTTCGAATCCCCGCGACGGGGTGAGCTCCCGTTGCTCGGTCCCAGCTCCTGCCAACCTAGCAGTTCGAAAGCATGTCAAAGTGCAAGTAGATAAATAGGTACCGCTCCGGCGGGAAGGTAAACGGTGTTTCCGTGCGCTGCTCTGGTTCGCCAGAAGCAGCTTAGTCATGCTGGCCACATGCCCCGGAAGCTGTACACCGGCTCCCTCGGCCAATAAAGTGACATGAGCGCCACAACCCCAGAGTCGGTCACGACTGGACCTAATAATGGTCAGGGGTCCCTTTACCTTTTAACAGGGGAGGACAACCCCTACACACACACACACACACACACACACACACACACACACACACATTTCTGGATAGCTCAGTTGGTTAGATCATGGTGCTAACCATGCGGAGGTTTCAGGTTCGATCCTTGTATGGAATAGCTGCATATTCCTACATTGCAGGGAGTTGAATTAGATGGTCCTCAGGGTCCTTCCAACTCTAAAATTCTATGATTCAAGATACATCTGGCTACATTGCTCAGACTCTGCCTGGCAATTCTTATGCTGGCAGTTAGATCTGCCCTCCTGCATTGTGCAAAGCTTCCATTTACCAAACTGAGTGAGGATGCTTCCTGCTGTTTTTGATCAAGAGGACCTGTACTGGGGAGAGTGGAGAATAACTGCCAAAGATAATGCGAGTCCTGCTATAGCATGTTAACCACTTACTCCAGCACAACCCCACAGGTACAGTTGTTCCATTAATTGTTAAATCAAAAAATCTAAGGACTTGCAAATACTTTACTTTTTACTCATATAATGTGAAAGTCCCTTTTTCTTTAATGGGCTCAAGGTTTCCCTTCATAAAAGATGAGTCACTGACCACTTACACTGGCAAAGCCCCACTGAAGCTTTTAGATTTCCATTAACTAAATCTGTGGACATCATTTTTCGCCCAAAAGGTTGTCGAAAGTCTGACCGCGAAGTCTCTCTGTTAGGCTCTCCAATGCTCTTTCAAACATTTTGAGGTAACAATCATGTCTGTGAAAGACCTAAAATGAAAGGCTCATGGGCTCCATTTATTTGCAAAAAAATAAATTTGTCTTTGTGTCCAGCAGTTATGCC
The DNA here is from genome assembly GCF_964270895.1 of Podarcis filfolensis. Lineage (NCBI taxonomy): Eukaryota > Metazoa > Chordata > Lepidosauria > Squamata > Lacertidae > Podarcis > Podarcis filfolensis. The sequence continues at coordinate 68,285,065 of NC_139603.1, forward strand.
TGTGGAATGGGACTTTCTGGCCCCAAGCACCTCCCTCCTGTGACACCCCCCCCCCAAAAGCATCTCCTGGAGGATGGGAGACCATCAGGAAAGGCTGGACTGTGACAAAGGGGGGGGATTTGGATGCAACTATTGCCTCTGTGTATTTGTACTTGTCTTTAGACTGCTGGGCAATTAGAAGTCTGGTGTACAGATTATTTTCCCATCATGACCATATAAGCTTGGGATAGCTTGTTTTTAATGAAAACTAAGCCTTTGTGGGATGGGGGGTGGCACAGAAAATAAAAATATAGGTTAGTTCAATTCTTTTGAAACCCACAAGGAAGCAGTACAAAGCTGGGAGATGCTGTGCGTAATAGGCTTCCCATGTATTATTTTTAAAATGTTAGCAAGTGGTAAACAACCCAAAATGTCTCTTTGGGCATCCCGTCTTGCGCCTGAGGCCTCTTGAGACAGCAGCACCAGGGATTGGGGGGGCACTGATGACACACAGACCCCCCAGCAATTTGGGACCCAGGGGCTGAGGGGGCAGCCTGGCAGGTGCGGAGGGAGAGTCTTTTGGTGGGAGAATTTCATTGTTCTGTATGGGACAATGACAATAATGATATTGTATTGTATTGTATTGTATTGTATTGTATTGTATTGTATTGTATTGTATTGTGAGATGCAAACAGTGGCTTGGATCCAGAGAGTTACTTTAAGGGAGGTCCACAAGGTTACAAGCATCCAGTAGGATTCATCCTTCCCTGCTTTTGCAGAGTGGCCACACACACACACACATGGTGGCTGCTGTCCAGAAAGCACAAATTCAGAGTTACCTTGGGTGCACAGAGCGAGTTCCGCCCCCCTTTTTTTCCTGGATGCTAGCCAGTGTCTGTAACATATTTTACTTTCTATATCCATTGAACAATAGTGCTAGGAGAGGATACACAAGTGGCTTCAGATAATAATCGATGGTACTGCATGGCTGAGTACCCTCATCCCATCTAGACTGCAAACGGGATTATGCCCAATAAAGTGAATGAGAGGACAGGAGACCACACAGAAGTCAACACATGTTCTTTCTTTCTCCACTGCAAACGACATTTTCATTCGCATAACACTGTAAAACCTCAATCAGCTAATTGTTACAACTGGAATGCATCTTTTAAGCATTTCCATAAGCAGTTAAATATTAAACTATACCACCCCCCTTGCCCAACATAACCAGTGCATTACTTAATCTGGGCATTAGTTATTAGTTTTATGAAATGGACTCTTGAGTTGCTTATACCCCGGTGCAAAAATGTCTGCTTTGCCATGGAGTTACTTGACTGGTCCAAGTCATTCCTGCCTCCCCTCCCCAAATGCTCACATCTTAGTGCTCAGTTCTTTGCTGCATCAGGCTTAGCCTAGCTTCGATCAGCCTTGTAAAACTTTTATTATATCTGTGAAGTTTTTACACCCCGCTAATTCTCCGTCTAATGACCATGCCTTCATTTATAAAAATTTACAAGCCATCAGAAACCGCACATGCCAGGTCACCCCTTAGCTCTGGCAGTTCTGCTCAGAACAAACAGGAAAAGAAGCTGCTCTGCAGAGCTCTACCTTGGCACAATGAAGCACTCCTCATATTTTGGATGCCCCAGGAGAACCCATAAACGTTTGGGATCCATGTTTAACAGCTGCATTAAGTAACCTCTATTGAAATGCAGTATCTATGGCAAGCTTGCCTTCTAATGTTTACTAATCATGACATATACATGGAAGAATCTGAATACGAAGCAAGAAAGTTAACAGTGGCCTTGACTTTTTATGCATACATTGTTAAATGACGTTTTCAGTCCCATTCTGGACTGATGGCTCTCAAGAGCATTATGTTTCCCCTAATTGCTCGTATGTGACTGACATTCTGTCTTTTGTTTATTTCTAGCTAATGCTAAAATCCACCAGGGTTAAGTGCACGATTATTGTATTCTAATGTTGAATGAATTATCTCCGCTAGAGTGTCCAAAGATGTGACATCACTTTGGATCTGCACTGTTTTATGGACTACTCTAAGAAGATGACATCACTACAACATGTTCCTGTTTTCCGAAAAAACAACTAGTAAAAATCTTAACTTCTCTTACCACAGGTATTTTGCATGGAGCTGGACTTTCTCAGCATCCCAAACAGCGTTATCCTCCAAGCGATCAACATGCTGAGCAGGCACCAAACAGCCACGTCAAATACGTCTGGTAAAATTATTGAGACACTTGCTCATTTTTCTGTCCACATTGTTGATTAATAGATTTTGGCCCGTGGTCAAGTTAACAGGCTATTGGCCTAGGAAGAGGTTGAGTTACAACAGTTTATTTAGGAACGCTAAGCAGAGTTACTGCACAGAGGCCCATTTTGCAAATGATAAGCGGTTGATCTCCTTTGAGCTTTGTAACTCCGATGCTACTCTGTGTTTGTTTATCTAAGCTTTTACTTAGTTGCCTTTGCAGTGGACCCAAGTTCTGCACATTTCCAGAAATAGCTGCTGGTTTCTTTCTGCTCTGTGTTTGGTTCCAGCTTCTTGGGGTGGATTCTCCACGGGGAAAAGAAATGAGTTGGAAAAAGAGAATGAAATTATGAGCATCGATTAGGTCAGCTTTGCTGCAGATGATTAAGGAGTTTTGATAATGTTACAAAATAAGCATGACATCCTTTTGATTTAAAACTGAAATGGGATTTGCAAAAACTGTGGTGCTTAGTATCCTTCCAGCTTGCTGTGATTCTTTTTATATATTTTTTAATGGCAGCTTCACTGAGAAACGATGCAATTGACCGTATCCTTTGAGCACAAGTTCCTAATCTTGAATTATTCTTTTAACAGGAAAATGCTTCAGTCTCTGGGGAGGCCAGAGGCCCACATGGCCTTGGATGTGGTAATTGTGAGTGGATCAGGCCAAGAACACGAAGGATGTTTGCTGCTTACCTCAGAGGTGCTGTTTGTGGTTAGTGTCAGTGAAGACACACAGCAACAGGCATTTCCAGTGACAGAAATCGAATGTCTACAAGACAGCGAACAAAGCAACCTGCTGAAGGTGCAACTCAAGCAGCAAAGAGTCCCTTCTGATTTGGAGGTAAAGCTTCCTAAACAACGATTTGTAGCCTTTATTTAAATTTGCAGCATGAGTGCTGTACATTTCAATAAATCTGTGTTGTCTCATTTCAGGCAGATGGAGTAAGAGAGAGATTGTCTGAACAGCAGTACAACAGACTTTTGGACTACATCACAAAATCATCCTATCACTTTGTTCCCAGCACTTTATCTGCGCAAACCACAGCACAAGTGGTAGCTGCCGAACCCATTCCTACAACAGTTAAGACTTACCAGTACCTTGTTGATCCTGTTTTTGCCCAAGTATTCATCAGTAAATTTACTATGGTAAAAAATAAAGCCTTGAGAAAGGGGTTTAATTGAGAACGCCCAGTGGCAAGACTTGTTTTCAATTTTTAAAGTAATATCTATGCAGTTGCCTAATGTGAACTTTTAATTTCACATTGTGTCAAACACATGTGTTTAAACTTTGTGGGTTGGTGTAGTAAAGTAGCACTTAAAAAACAAACAAACCCACAATAGTCTTATTTTTTGCCCAGCCTATATGAAATGTGCTGATTCTCGATCTCTGTGCATGAGGCAAAAGTTCAGGAAATATTAGTGATGCAAACCTTGTTATAAGCTAAACTGTCCAGTAAAGGGAAATGTAGCAGCCCTACAGAATGACAGTGAACACGTTCAGTCCATTCTTTCAACTGGAAATCAGACAGGCAAGGGTAAGCAAAACTCTGCATGTTGCAGTGTTCTTGTCCCAGAAAGAATATCCGTGTTCTCTGTGTCCTATTTTAGGGTCTGCCAGTTTCTATTATAAGCAGAGTTTATAACTCAGCTGTAAAAACTAGCTCAGGGCTGAAACTTTTACCCTAAGTTTTCCATCCAATAGCAAAACATTTCCTCCCACTCCAACTGAAAGCATTGAAGTGGCTGTTTTAAGTTACTAGTGACAGCTGGGTTTTAGCACTGCTCTAACCTTATAATAGCCTTCTTTATTTGACTGAAATTCTGCAGGACTTTAGTCCTTAATATAAACTAGTGCCTTTGTGTAGTTTGGAGAGCAAAATGGTAACTACGGCATTAATTTATTTTTGAAACTTCCTGTCTGTAGTAATCTTATTCCCCAGTCAGATTTTTCTTAAGACTTTTGAATGTATATGATGTTGTGGATTATTGGGCAATACATAATTATGCAATGTACGTCATCTCTTATTATTGTGGGACCAGTAATATGCATCATATCAATTTTAGGAGTGGTGTTCAGTCAAGTGTACCAAAAAAAACCTAGACAAAACTCAGTCTCCAATCCAAGCTGCATTACTCAGAGGTCAGTCCCACTGTAAGTAGTATGATTAACTGCCAAGGATATTGTTTAGGGTTGTTCTGTCAGTCTTGTTACACATTTCAACATAAATGCTAATTGTATGCATTAACTAATCCTGAGGCCTATATCTGTGCTCTTCAAAAAGTTTATGTAATTTGAATATTTTGTTCTTGGTCTCAAACTTACCTATCCAATATTTAAAGGTTAAGAAATGGAGATTTAAAACTAACAAATGTTAGTTTTACTATAGCTCTGTGGATACAATTTAATGAAGATAGATGAATCTTGTACTAAAACGATCTAGGAACTGAACAATCTGGAAGCAAATAGATCACTCCTTTCAACATCTTTGTCACCACTTTCTACACTGAAAAACTCACTTTAATTGGGAAGGACTTGTTAAACCATAAAACTAAATTCCAGTAGTTTGGGGTTCTGCTCCTAATGCTGTCCCTACTGTGTTTGAGAAGTCACATTTCCCACCCCTTCCAATACAAAGACAAATATGTTACTGAGTACTTGAAGCCTTATCTAAACCACTGCATAGAGAACAAATAAAATTATGACTGATGGGACTCAATCCCATATTGGGGCTATGAGTCACATCACATTTACATTTACATTTAGTCTGATTTGATGGCTTCTCACACCCTTAAAGGAGCTCCCATTTTGATTGTCTGTGGAGTTCTCCTTGCACATTTAGGATTTTAGTGTTTTGAATGAGTTTTGTTATAGGCAATTCAAATTCTGTTTTCTTCTTTTATTTTAGAAAAATCACTGTTGCCATAAGAGCTATTATATTTGTGGATTGCAATGGGATCAGCAGTCTTAGGTTTGAGAAAATCTATTTAATGTGGGTTCTTAGCTATTATCTGTTTCTGCTTCAAAACTTTTATTCCAAATGATACTCCTGGCTCAAACTCTCAGGGCAAGAACTCAACATTATTCTGTGGAGATTCTTCCTATACTTCAAAACTATGCCCAAGACAGGAACTGAAATGAAACTAAGTCATTACTGTAATAATGATCTATTTTTGTTGTTATTGACATCTCCTTTGCATTCTTGGTACAAACTATTAAGAACATTTTGATTTAAATGCTTCTCTTGTAACCCACTTTGCTATGAGTTACTTCTGGAAGCCATTTTTCTTATTTATTGATCACGATGAGTGTGAAGTGAACACAGCCATTGTTAACATCTCATATGTTGACTTGTCAAACTGGTCATTGTTTACCTTTGAAAATGTATACATTTTATTCTTGAATCTTTTATGGGAAATAAAGAGTTATATTGCCAGTGTTGCATGCTGACTGCATATATTAGAACAAATTTATTCAAGGAAAACAATTTTTGTGACCCACACACAGATAGCTGAGGCAGGCAGGCAAGCCACCATATTGGTTTACAGGACTTTTTACGACTCATCTTTGAGTGAACTGAACTATTCAAATATCATTTTAGCACCTTCCCTCCAAAAACACCTTCCCTGCTGTCACCCAATTCCTGCAGACACAAAGGAATGGTGGGAGGCACCAACAGGGCAACCTCTCAAGGGAAGATGGCTGGGAGGCAGTGTCAGAAGCTGAAAAGGTAACAAGAGTTTAGTGAGAAGGAAGAGGCTGTGGCAGAGAGAAGTCTAGAAGCAGAATCAGGAGAAAGGAGAGGCAGAGATGAGTCAGCCTGGTGAAGAAGTCATACTGTCACCCCCTCCTGCTGCAACAAGCTCCCTTCCTCACTGGGCTCCCAGGACCAGAAACCTGGGAGAGGAGGAGACTTAAGTCAGCTGTGGACTTTCAGTCTGTACAACTGCCTCATAGAGGCAAGATCTACTGAGAAGGCTCATTAAACCTGGTGCTCCTGAGCAGGCCTTATTTCTTCTAATAAAGAGTTAACTTCACTAACAGTGACTTACTGCTAGCTGGCTCACTGACACACACAGTCCTTGCTTACGATGACAGCATAATTTTGCTGCAGCTACACTACTTATATCAAGAAGCTGCTTTAAATGAATAGTGCCTTTCCATGGTCCCTGCACAACCCTGAAGCAAAACACAACTTTTATAGGAATTTTCCAAAATCTATCTACGCTGCCCCAAATGTTCAGTGAAGCGACAAATTAATCCCCATAGTTCTGCAAGCATTTTGGTCCATCCTCTGTAGACCAGTTTAAAGTAGTACCTCATATGCTCTCACTGATGGCAAAACTACTCTTTAGAATAGAGTTTCATTAGTTTTAATGGTTTCAACCTAGTCCTGCAGTTTATCTATATGAATAACACAATCACCCATCAAAAGGTTGCTGCTTGTGATCTTTTGAGCTGGCTATAAAATCTTCACATAAAGTAGGATGCCAAATTAAGCCATCTGTATTGTATTTTCAAGCTTGTAAATTCAAATCCCGATAGCAAAACATCTACTTCAAATGGACCATTAACATCAACACTTTGTATATATACACATTCTCCAAAACCATTCACTCTAGTAAGCTACTTAGTAACTTCTTCGTTGATTCAAAACACAAAGTTGCAGTAACAAGGGACTTTCAGACTTTCCAGGCACTAGACTCTTGCCTTAAATTAGGGAATACATTTTTACTGGCATTTTTACATCAGTATTTGGAAGACCTCTAATGGACAAACTCACTCACACACTGTTCCATTAAACATCAGCTGGAGAGCTGTGTACCGCTGGAAGCAACACTATAGGATACTAGCGGACAAAGTTCAAGAGTGTGCAACGAGCAAGAATGCAAGACCTAAGGAAAGCTAAATGATCATTAAGCCAGTCACGATGAGATGTTTTAAGGACTTACTGGGAATATCTGAAAATACAATTACAGAAGTTGGCTGCTAGTTGTACAAACTAGACAGATATTAGGGGGAACATAAAGGCTGGCATGCCTGTGAAAACAGATGTCAAGCCTGCACAATACAGATACTGCTATGTCTGCAAATGTGCATCCTTATCCACAACTAATCACACAACTACATATATCCTCCCTTATCGTAAGGCAAATTGTTAACTGATCTTTGCTGAAGCATGTTCTAGTACCCATTGGGTATTTAATCAGCTTTTTTTAGAGGCAGGTGTGCCCATTATGGACCTAGCAATCATCCAACACAGCCCAGCCTAGACCTCTCTTCCTGCCTGGCTCCTTTAGAGCAGTGGTGGCCAAACCTGACCCTCCACTGTTTTTGGACTACAACTCCCATTATCCCTAGCTAACAGGACCAGTGGCCAGGGATGGTGGGAACTGTAGTCCCCAAACAGCTGGAGGGCCAAGTTTGGCCACCACTGCTTTAGAGCAACAATGACCTGCAGCCCTATAAAGTTGCAGAACTACAGCTCCTATCTTCCTATCAACAATGCTGGCTGAAGTCCAACATCTGGAAGGCTGCATACTCCCCACACCTTAGAGAGACAAGTGTTAATAAACAAAAGACCAGGATAAACCAGATAGAAGGCTTTTGTTCTCAATCTCCCTACCCAGTTTCAGTGAAAGGAAGATGTAATTAATCAAACATAGAATCCAGCAGATTTTTCCTCTCATTCATCAATCATTCTCCAAAAGCTTTCTAAGAAAACTTGAAATGATGACGGGCACCTAGTACCTCAACAATAGTACATAAGGGGGGAAAAAACAATAGTACATAAGCATTCTGGAACAGATATTACTACCTCCTCGCTATCCAGTTTGAAATAAGTCCAAACATCACTTAACTGAAGTACTTAATTTAATGATCAACGTTACAGCATGATCAACACCAAAGTGGATCACAAGGAATAGTTCACTGAAACAGTGATGTTCAGTTGTCAGGTATCCGGAGAGGACAGTCTGAAAAGGAAGAAACAACAAGTTATAAAATGAATCTGTTTTTAAACTCAAGGCCACTTATGCAAAGGTTTTTGTCTAAAATGAGCAACAGGATGCTTTCACCTATATATTTACGCCCCATGAAAACCAGTATTGTGTAATAGATATAGGAGTTTACAGACCAAGTTGGACAAACCAATGTGAACAGAGACAAACGTGTAATACACATATGCAGATAAACACCTCACTGCAGGCATGGTTAACAGTTCTACCACTAGGGGGCTTTGAATAAAACAGGTTTTGAAAAGTGGGTAGGAAGGCAAAAGCGGCAATACAGCATAGGTATTCCAGAAAAAGAGGTCAAATATTTAAAAAAGTAAGGGGGCTAGGCCAAGGGACAGGGAAAGATAGCAGGCCCCATCATGGGGACTGAAAAGACAATATATAAATGTTTCTATAAATAAATAGGTTCAGATGAGTAAGTCTTTAGTAGAGATGCAATCAAACACAAAAGCTAAAAAGTAGAACATTGCAGGGCTATCAATTGATAATAAGTACATAAGATGGGTCTGGTGGATACAGAGCTAAGACAAAACATCCACCATACCTAGTCAAAAAGTAATATTCTTCTGCCAAGGTTAGACAACGGAAAGTTTTCAGATACCTACTCATGATCATTTGGGTGGTGCACTTTCAAACACCCCAGCTTTTCTCATGGCCTCAAACTCCTTCATGGCATCATAGGTTTTATAGAACTCAGCATATGCTCTTTTCCTTGGTTCAGCCACACCAAACTAAAGAGAAAGAGATAAGACCGCAAGTTATTACTGGAAAAAGTTGCATCCTCTCACTAAGACAGTCTTAATAAAAGAACTAACTCACAAACTGACTTCTTAATGCACCACATTCTGACCTTGTATCCAGCTGCACACCCCATCGAAAAAAGGAAAGCCACTACAATGTGTTTTCTTAGACGACTGGCCAGGAGGCCTCTCATCTGGGGCTTGGGCAGCAAAGCAGCAGACATGGTGATGTTTTCTCCTAAAAAAGGCAAATCAAAGAAAATTTAGCAAGGGCGTGCTGTCACAAAAGCATCTCTACGACCAACAGTGAAAAGCATCAGCAACAAAGATGTGGTTATTCAAATCTCTAAACCCTATGCAGCTGAGCCAAGCTTCATAGGCAAGGAAGTCACTTATATAGCTCCCCAAATTACTCAGAAATTCCTGTTTCTTAGATTTTCAATAAATATCTAATGAGGCATGCATAGAAGCTCTACAACCTTTATCACTTCAATAATATGTCTTACTTGTAGACTTAATTTTAGCCTTACACCTTTGGATGCAAGGCATCATTTGCCCACACAATAGGAAGAAATGGGTGTGTGGGGCAGGGGGAAGACCAAGGGCAATTAAGCAGCCTTTTTTATTTATTTATAGGATTTATAACCCTTTTCAGTCAAAAAGACTCCCAGAGTGGCTTACATACAGTCAGTTAAAAAACACAATATACAAGGGGAAAGGGACAGTGACAAAAGGAACTCAAACTCAGGCACCAATTATTAAACATTTGTTGTTATAGTGACCACTAGGCTCCATTCGGGTAGGAGGTGCCTGATGGAGCTAAGCTTTTGACCAAACTGATGGAACAAACTGCGCTTCCTATCTCTCCCCCAGAGGCAGTCTGATGGAGTGCCTTCCCACGTAAGTAACAGTTGAGAGAGGCAGCCTAACAGAGCTGGCCAATCACAGCAGAGCTTATGGGAGTGCTCTGCTTCCCATCTCTCCCACTAATAGAATGGCTGCTTCCAAATGAGAGTTGAGGGAAGAGGCCTGATGGAGCTGGCTATATACAAGCTATCCCAGTTATGGTTCATAGAGGACAAAAAGTTACCGTGTCTGCCCTGTTTAACCATCATTTTGCATCTGGTTCCACCCCCAAAGACATTACACATACCTTGGTTTTCAAACAGCTTAGTTCTTGAACATTTTGGCTCCCAAACGCTGCAAACCCGGAAGTGACTGTTCCGGTTTGTGAACTATTTTTGGAAGCTGAACGTCTGACGGGGGTTCCACAGCTTCCAATTGACTACAGGAGCTTCCTGGAGTTTCCTGGTTTTCAAACATTTTGGAAGTCAAACAGACTTCCAGAACAGATTCCGTTTGACTTCCAAGGTACGACTGTATTTTATGCTCTGTTGCTAAAGGTGCCTTCAGTATTCTAATTCTGGACACGTTTTCTTACAATATTGTACATGCTGTGTCATATGGAAACATAACACCTGAGAGCAGCACTCGAAATTAACCACTCGCCAGCTGTTTTCTGTGACACAGGAGCACCACCTAGTGACCAAGTTTAGAATTCCAGTCACATAGTTTGTGACCAGCTGTGCGGGAGAACCACAGCATCAGTTTTCCCTTTCTGCCTGACCCCAGGAAGCCTTTTGATGTGCTAAAAGGTTGTGGTTTGCAAACAAACAGATAAGCAATTGGGGGGGGAGCAGCAGGAGAGATCCAGCTGTTTTGCCTCTGGTCACAGAAAAACAGATAAATTGGTGCAAATTCTATAAATTAGAATCTTTTAGAAACAGAAGTGGGGCCCATTTGTATGAACTTTTAAGTGCAAGTGATGCCAGTAAATCCTAGTTATCAATATGGAACGGTTATCTCTTTTTTTTCTTTTTAAGTGCAAACATTCCCCACAGACTTCCTCTCATCCACACTCAGTTCATACACTACAGCTGCAATGGTAATTTGGGATGGGGGCAAACCAACAAAGAAACTACAGTGGTGCCTCGCAAGATGAAATTAATTTCGTTCCGCGAGTCTTTTCGTCTTGCGAAGCACGGTCCGTCGCAACTGCACCTCTTCAAGCGGCTTTAAGAAAAAAGGAAACAAACTCGCAAGACGTTTTCGTCTTGCAAAGCAAGCCCATAGGGAAAATCGTCTTGCGAAGCAACTCAAAAAACGAAAAACTCTTTCGTCTTGCGAGTTTTTCGTCTTCCGAGGCATTCGTCTTGCGAGGTACCACTGTAATGGTCTTGAAAGAGTGGAGCATCACCTACTTTTTAAAGATTTGCATGAGTGCTCCTGTACCATTTACAGGGAAGTGCTTTACAGAAATTAAAACATTAGAACTTTGAAAATAATCACAATACATGAGCACGAATGGAGAAAATGTCCCTCACTGGTAGCTCCATCTATCACAGAAACTGTGGCTTTGCAAACTGAAAAACAGAGTTTCAACCCAGTGAGAGCAAGTGTGTGTAGTAGATTGTCTGTAGGACCAGGACCTGGGAGAGCTGGGTTCAAATCCCCACACTATGTTACTGTCCTATACTTGTCTAAACTTAAGTCTCACTGTTAACCTATGTATGACTTGTTTTGCTGTGTCTGGTTATAACCCTCCAAACACCACAAATTACAAAAAAGACCAAATAAATTCTCTATGAAAAAATAAATAGAAAGTGCTGTTGCATTGAGGGAAAGGGTGATTAGCCATTGTTTTTGCACCTGTAACCCAGGTTCCACAAGCCATGTAGGCAGTTTCTAACACTGCTAGGAGTGATGCGCCAACGCGAGGAGCAGGTGCATAGAAAATGCAGTCACACCTCAGCGCTGCCAACTCTGAATAATGTAAACCTAATGTCTTGGATGCTAACAAAGAGCTCTTTCCTCTCCTACTTTTGGGGCCCATGCAAGTTTCTTTTGCCAGTCTTGACTTTTCTACTTGACTCACTCATGGTTCACAGTGGATCAATATTCCACTGATAATAGCTTTCCTCTGAGTAGATGAAAGGAATGTTTGCAAACATTTCATAGCATCACAGCAGCTTAGTCAATGACAGTCTACAGATGAGTTTGGCTTCAGCCAATCAGATACAAAACTATTCAGTGGGCTATATCCGTAAATATGGAACCTGATGAGCTCTACATTTAAGTAAGCAAACAAAACCTCTTCCAACACCTCCAATTCACATAATATTTACTTATTTTTATCCACACATCTTTGCCCAATAAATAAGATTCTCAATGGTTGAAAGAACTTAGACATGCCCCATTGGTCTTTGGGAACTGAGCACCAACCCAGCCTCCAACAAGAACCCGTGTAAAACACGATCAGGTTTTTGCCAAGTTCTTTCAGCTACTACAGATCAGCTTACCTCAATGAAGCTAGCTATGTTTAAAGACTCCTCCATGCCAGAGATATCAAGCTGGATCATCTGCAGGTCGTTGCATTTGATAACAATGGTGCCAACAAAACATTTTTCAATGGAAAAACCATTGAAAAACCTTTACCCTATGCCCTGCCAGGCTTATGCTGGCAGGGTGGGAGAATGGTCCATTTTCTGTTTTAACTTTTTTCCTTTTACACTTAAGTTTCCACTCCCATTAAAAACAGTGGTAGGGAAAGCAGAGGGAGAGATTTAGTCACACTCAAAAGCATCTCTAAGTTTCTCGCTGGGCTGCAGATTGAAGCCACTTGCTGGAATGCCCCATTTTAGCTCTTCTGATGTCACAGCTTTGACAATAGTTGGGCCAGGACTTTGGAAGAGCCAAAGGTGGCTGGGCGGCAAACTCCAACTTCTGACATCAGAGCAATAGATCTGATGTATCTGACGCCCTCACATATAACTGCATCCTAACTATCACATGATCATATAATTACATACACAATTGTGCCCTAGAAGAGTTGGTCATGGAACCGACCAATCCTTGACCTGGTGCAAGATGTTAACTGTTGTCTAACCAATTGGGAGCAGTGGCCATAGTACCATTAAATTAAATATACATGGATATGGCCAAGAAAATCCAACATGGCCACATCAGACTTCAACAGAGGAAACTTCCCAAAAATGAGAGGTGAGGTAAAAAGGAAGTTGAAAGGCAGACTCAAGGTCAAACCACTTCAACATGCTTGAAAGTTAAAATTACTTAAATATGACTGTAGCAGAAGGGTGGCTAAAGAGGCAGTTGATACCTTGGATGACAACTGAGTCAAAGGTGTGCTAAAGGAGATTGCAGAGAAGTGGAATGTCTTCACAGCAGAAGTTATAGGGCAGATCTCTGTTCCTCAGGTAACTTTTGCAGGAAGGAAGTATGAGGAACTGAGGCATATAGTAGTGATGAGGGATGAAGTTCTAGGCCTAATAATAATACAAAAACTGACTAATAACCAGGTCTGGATAGCATCAACCTGAGAGCTCTCAAAGGTGAGAAGCAGTTGCAGCCTTGGTGGCTTTTTAGTTTAGAGAAAATGTGCACGAGAGGTGGTATGACTAATGAAAACAGTGGATAGAGAAAGGTTTCTGTCTCTCATAACACAAAAAATCATGGATATTCAATGAGGCTGAATGGAGGATTCAGGGCAGATAAAGGGAAGTACTTCACACAGCACACAGTAAAACTGTAGAATTCGCTCCCACAGGAGGTAGTGATGGCCATCAACTTGGATGGATTTAAATGAGGATAGGGAAGTTCATAGAGGTAAGGGCTCTCAGGAAACTGCAGGATGAGAGTGCTTCTCATAGGCATCATGTTGGTCACACTGAGAATGGGATACTGAAATAGGCCAGTGGCCTGATCCAGAAGGCTCTTAAGTGCAATTTTAACCTGCTCTTCCTGTTTCATTCAATGTGGTGTACATGGTCCCACTCCCCTTTATCCTCAATGTTCACCCTAGGAAATAAGCTGGGCTAACTTAAAAAGACTGGCCAGGCCCAAGGTCACCCAGTAAACTTTGTGGCTCAGGATGGAACTAAAGTCAAGTCTCCCAACGCTATCTACCACACTGTATGGACAATTTATATACTCAGTTTTACGCAGAAGCCTAAAAAACGGAGGGCTCCGACAAACTACCAGTTAGCTACTCAAAGTTTAGTTTCATGCTTTTGGGAACCAGCACAGCTCAACACAATTCTTTTCCATTCACAATTTTGTTAAAGGGATTTGCGACCGCAAGTGCCCACATTCCAGCAGACGACGACTAAGAATTTACTCCTACAGCTTTCAGCATTTTCCTAGGCTACAGAATTGTGAGGGTGTCAAACATACATACATACACACACACACACACACACACACACAATGAAGGCCTGCAGCCTCCTCGTTTTAAAAAATGTAACATTGTCTCTCCATGCACACACATGCTGCACACATGTATGGAGAAGGGAACAAAAGCGACGAGGAGCCGATTTCTCGCCTTGGGCCCCCTAAGCGCAAGTGTGTTCAGGCGAGAAATTATTAAAAGTCCTCGAAGGCCTTCAGAGGCTCCGCCCCGCCTGGGCGTCTGGTAGCCAAGCAGCTCGCCTTCCGTGCACCTGAGGAGCCTAATTTCGAGCAGTTCACCACTGACGCGACTCCAGCACGTCCTTTGCAAGGAAGTGGGAGGGCGGCGAACAACTCCTGTCCGGGCCAGGGGCAGCTTCCTTCCCGGTGGCGGGCGGGCGCAGCTGCCCTCACAAGCACCTCACGTTGGCGCCATTGCGACGGGACGGGCCCCTCCCAAGGCAACAAGGCCGAGGAGAGAGGAGAAGGGCCTGGCCGCAGGGTAGCCAAGGACCAAGGCCCAGACCTCCCCCTCAGGCGCTTCTTCGTCCCTTTTCCTCCTCCGAATCCAAGCCAGCCGAGTCCTCCGCCCCCGCCCCCACCAACGGCCCAACGGTCGCACCAGGAACGCGCCGCTCTCTGGAACGCGCGGGAGGAGGACGGGGAGGGCCCACCAACCAACCCCCTGCAAATCACTCACGTCTCACGGAAAGCGCTGGAACCGCAAGGTCCTCCTCGCACACGCAAGTATCCTGCGCTGTCCTTCCTCGTTCACCTTCCGAACCGCAGCTCCCGCCTGCGCACGCGCGTTGCGATCGACGGCTACGGGAAGGAGCTCGGGTCAAATTTAATAGGGCGCGGAACGCGCGGAGGTTTCTCCTCCCGCAGTCTGATTCTGCGTGTTTATATTTGACTTTCTTCAGTAATGTTTTGTTCTGGGTTGTTTTATTTGATTTTTTAATGTGTTGTAAACCAGGTTGAGATTAAAAATAAATATAAAAATTAAGGCATAGAAATGAAATGAATAATAATAATAATCACAGAATCGTAGAATTGCGGCGCTGGAAGGGATTCCCCAGGCTCATCTATTCCAACCCCCAGCCTTCTGGGTAATAGCCACACACACTGACCCAGAAAGGTTTGGGCTAGCAACTCTTCCATCATGTTTGTTATAATAGCCTTGCTTCATATTAAATTGAAAAATAAATCTAGCTGTGAATGTGTCACAATCAAAATCAGATTTCTTCTTCTTACTGTCTGAGGCCAACTCTTGCCTTAGGACCAACAGACGTCAGGCCCAAGACACTTTACCACCATTATGAATCTGGGACATTAAAGTGGCCATTAAATAAAATTATCAAAATTGTATCAAAGTTAGAGACATATCTGTTAAGATTTGTTGATTCAACACCACAAATACTATGCAGTAATACAGTTCTAGTAACAGCACACTACAAATCTGCCGTCTCACATTTGTGTGATTCTTCTTATTTTCCAGTGATACCAATTAATTTTTCTATTACTAAACTTGTGTGCTATATCCACAACATTTTTGGGTCACTTCTAGACTAATAGTATATTGCACAAACCTCCTGATTTGTTTACACAACATTTGTGCAGAGGTTATACGATATGGCCATCACATGGTTGTTATTTTTTAACTGCATAAAGTTCATTTTCTTCCTTTTTTTCCTTTTTCTTGGAAGCAATTGCACGAAAGCACTATTTAGCTGTTCCCATTTATTGCAGGCTGCCCACTTTGTGGTAGGTTATGAAGATGCACTCTTTATTGTGCATACAGCATGTACCTGGATGTGAGACAGTCTGAAAGCACCCCTGGTGCCATGGTTCAGTTTTAAGATTTAGATAACTCTTATCTAAATCTAGACAAGGTTCCAATTTACAAACCTCCAGTGAATCAAGCTTTTTAAAGCTTAGACTATACTTGGCATCAGTGTTTTCATTGCAAAATGGCCTGTTTCTACTTTATTGTTTCGTTAGAAAAGAATCTAATTAAGAAATAGGGGATCTCATGTTTCTTCTGCGTTGACATGTTTGAGCTTAGTGATTAACAGAACTGGCAATAGATAGCAGCGTAAACAATCCCACTTAAACGTATTTTGATTAAATGAATTTGGTGCATATTTTCGCAAAGCACATTTGGCCATGTTCAGCATGGTACGCTCTGTATACATAATGGAAAAAATTGTGGCGGCCTCCAATTCCCTCCCCCAAGCAGAAGGTATGCAATTGCTACAATTCATAGCCTCCCATCCCGGTATTAATTAGCTTGTCTCACCAACCCGAGCTGTAATATATATAAATGAAATTCTAGAAAGGCATCGGCAAGAACAAGATGTTGAAGCCAAATGGAAAACATGAACCAATAAAAAGGCTGAGCTAGTAGAAGGGCAAGCTTAGCCTTTGAAGTTGTTTCAAGTACTGCATGCTTTAATTTTGGGGTAATCGTATGACGATAGATACAAACAAGAAATGCAGGAACAGCTTTTGTAACTTTGGGGCCAACTGGAGACAAATCAATGTGTTGAAGGTTACCAACAATTGCCACAGCCATTGAAAGCATTAGTTATTGTGAAGTTGGATTTTTAATCACTGGCTTGAAAAAGATTTGTGAAGGTGGCGTGAGCACAAATTTCCAGTGCCAGCACTTTTTAAAAATAGGGGTAAAGCACCACAGTTCTTAAGAACCTAGAGAAAGAGATGATCTTAGTAGTTTGGCAAACAATAAGAAGCCTGCATTTCTTCATATCTGATGTTTACATTGACTTGTTCAACTTAATGGACCTGTTTGGGGTTAATTTACCATGGCAATAAATTAATGATGAGTGCTCAAGAAACATGTAAGTTGCTTGCCATCATTATTTTAGATCATACTCTTTTGGGTTATGTTTATATGGTTTTAAAACAAAATTATTGTTGTTGTTGTTGTTGTTGTTGTTGTTGCTTTTTTAAGAAAAAAGCATGAAATTGTTACAGTAAGTGCCACATTTTTAACATTTGGCGGGGAAAGGTGCTGGTACTTAAGGACCCCCAGAAAAAAGCACTGATGATGAAGATTATAATCCCCCAAGCTTCACCCTAAGGTGAAGGGGCAGGTTGCATCAAGTGAAACACAATATTAAAAACAGTTTTAAACAACTAAACAATCATAGAAATAAGGTGGATCATTTCTGTTGCTGTTGTTACTATTAAATGCTATATCACCTGGTGTCCCCATGGCCACACACTGAGCCCCACTGAGCTGTGGGTGTAACAACTCTTCCCAACCATCCCCAAATTTGGTCAACTGGGAGTGGGAGACTGGCTTGGCATGATGTGTTTTTTACTTTTACACAGGGCACCAGAAAAACAAGAGTCAAGGCTATCCCCTTCCCAGAAGAAAATCCTTTATATATAAAAATGCTGTTCATCTTCTTAGATTAGCCAATGCCAACCTGATGCCCACCAGATGTTTTGAGCTACAACTCCCATCAGCTCCAGCCAGCACAGCTTTTAGCGCAAAGATGGTAAACCTTTGGCCCTTCAATTGTTAGACTACAGCTCTCATCAGCCCCAGCTAGCATGGCCAACAGCCAGAGATTAGAGGAGTCCAACATCTGGAAGGCCCCAGGTCTACCATCCCTGCCTCAGAGGCTCAGCACTCTTATGCTGTACTGATCCAGTATTGGGCCCTTGTCTAGCCCCCCCCCCTTATTTTTCCATGTAGAAAGCACTCTCCAGCCTCCTTCTCAACCTCTGCATCCTGCTCTGGCAGCAACAGCCGATTGCTTAATGAAGTTTTTACTTTCACTCGGTTTAATTATTTGAGGGCTGTGTGCTCCCTGATCTATCCCAGTTTCCCCCAAATATATGTTTTTATTAATAGTGGGGGTGTCCCTCCCCCCTCCCCATTTTAACAACATTATAAAAGAAGAGTGAATGAGAACAGCTTTAAAAAGTGTTTATAGGGTTAGAAAATACAAGGTTTGCCAGGTGTGTAAGCTTCAAAGCATACTACTGTGGTATGTTTTTACATAAGATCAGACTAGAATGATTTAGGTCTACCTAACAGAAGGTTCTCCATTTACAGAATAAATGAAAGGGTGCCATTTTGCATTTAAAAAGGATCTGGTTGGCCAAATCTCTGGATGAGTGTACTTTGTGAGTCAGTTTTTCCATTTGAAGGGAGGACTCCTAGATAGTGTTGATAGTATAAATGTAAAGGGAAAGTGCCATGCCTTTCCAGTGCCTCAGAAATTTCCAAACGTGCAGCAAGGATGAGCCAATGTGATAAAGATCTGTATAAAGCAGATCTTTTAGCTCTTCTGGGAAGATGCCCAGTTGAGATGGCCTAGGAACTGGGCAAATGGTTTGGCCTGCTGTTTTGTTGATTGCTTGATACGTCTAATCCAAGAATTTAAAGATTACCTCACGAACCCACATGTGATAGAAGAAGCTTTGTGTTCTTCTGCAACCCTAGCAAGCATAGTGAAGAATGAATGGTGGAGTTTAACAGTGAAATGACAAGAACAAAGCATGAGTTTTAAAAACATTTCTGAATTTCTACCCAGCTTTTTTAAACAAAGGGATAAAGAGCAATGTTTATTCCCACACCCCAATATATTACTTGAAGATTACATTAGGTTAGGATCCTTATTTCTCCCTGATCATGCACTAAACTCTTAGCTGGATGCCATCTTGGCTTCCCTGTTAATAATTTACCTTGGACACCCAAAAATCACTCCTGTCTGGGGGCAGAGGGTCCCAAGGAGGTGTCATGGCAGCCTATATAGCTTTGGGTATGACTGAGCTACCTCAAGAGGCAGTCATGGGAGGAAGGGGGGAAGCAGGCTTTTTGCCTCCCTCTCCCACCATGTTTGAAAGTACCAGATATGAAAAAAGAATTTGTTCTAATAAACAGTGTAAACACCAAACAAGACACATGCTGGCTTATTAGCTTTCTGTTAATATAACATTCTAAAATGGGCTTAACGTTGCATCAGAGAAACTGAAAAGCTTGTTAGAACTGCATTCTGTTATTGCGGCTGCAGAAGTATTTGATCCATGCGAGGGATCATTTGGAAAGGGACTGAAAAAAAAAGTGCCAATATACCGTATTTTTCGCCCCATAGGACGCACCGGCCCATAGGACGCACCTAGTTTTTTGGGGGGGAAATAAAGAAAAAAAATTATTTCCCCCCCAGGTGCGGGGCTGGGGCAGGGGAAGCCCAAGCTTCCCCTGCCCCCAGCCCCCAGAACAGGCTGCTATCCGCAAGCCATGGGAGAGCTGTGCAACTTCGCGCCGCTCTCCCACGGCTAGCGGAGAGCTGCGCGAAGCCGGAAGCCTGGGGCATGCTGAGTTCACGCTAGCGGCTAGCGGAGAGCTTCCTGAAGCCTGGAGAGCGAGAGGGGTCGGTGCGCACCGACCCCTCTCGCTCTCCAGGCTTCAGCGAAAGCCTGCATTTGCCCCATAGGACGCACACACATTTCCCCTTCATTTTTGGAGGGGAAAAAGTGCGTCCTATAGGGCGAAAAATACGGTAATAACTCCACTATATAAATCTATGGTGCAACTGCATTTGAAATACTGTATACAGCTCTGCTCACCTCACCTCACTTCAAAAGGGATACAGTGGTACCTTGGTAGTCAAACAGCTTGGCTCCCGAACAAATCAGTTCCCGAATGCCACAAACCCAGAAGTCAGTGTCCTGGTTTGAGAATGTTTTCCGGAAGCCAAACATCCGACATGGCTTCTGCTTGAGTGCAGGAAGCTTCTGCAGCCAATCGGAAGCCACGCCTTGGTTTTCGAACCGTTTCGGACTCCCGGAACGGATTAAATTCGAGAACCAAAGTACCACTGTATTGTGGAGCTGGAAACGGTTCAGAAAAGAGCAACGAAAATGGTCAAGGGGAGGGAGCAACTCTCTTTTAATGAAAGGTCACAACATTTGGCACTTTTCAGTTTGGAGAAAAGGTGAGTAAGGACTTGCACACAAATTTATTGACAGCTGCACGAATTACAATAGCTAGGAAGTGGAAGAGGCAAGCAGTATATAAAATGGAAGAATGGTATAAAGAGGTGTGGGATATATCTATTAATGATAAATTAACATGTGCCATTAAGGTTAGATGGGGTATATGCAGGAAAAATGATTTTGAGGAGATCTGGAAGGTGTTTTGTAGAATTTGCACTGTTAAAACGGAAAGGGATCAAATCATTGCAAGAGGTGTTGAAATTTTGGGAGGTTGGATAGTTACAATGGAATGGTCTCAGTCGTCGGGTGCACGTTTTTATTCTTATTTATTTATGATTATTACTTTGTCAAAATAAAATAATTTAATTTAATTAAAAAATTTAAAAGGTGATTAAGAGGAGCTATGATAGAAGTACTCAGTTACTTAAGTGTACTGTGTGTATGCCACATGTAATCTTACCCCACTAACAAAGTCACGGAAAGGATGAAGTGAAGATATCGCTAATACTGGATCTAAAGGGGAAAATAATCATTGTTCATTCAAATGCACATTAAAAACAATGCAAAATTTTGCAGATGTGGGAAATGCAAATAGCAATTTAAGAGCTGCTTGTAGCAACTGCTTATGTAAACAGACAACTTAGATTAGTAGAATGACCTAGCATCAGGTATCGTTGAGAGAAATGTCAGCAAAGTGCAACACATTAAGAACATTTAATAAGAAAGAACTGATTACCAAACGTTTGATTCCTCTCGACATCCACCTCTGCTCCTGCAAACACTTTTTTAAAAAAACCAATGCATCAAAACACATCAAAAATACAACTAGGTAATAATACTATTTCATGGCATTAACATAAAACCATTTCTTTAAATAGTCACAAAGAGTGATATCAAATGGTGTCCGTCCACTGATCTCTGGAATTAGTGCAGAGTGAAATCAGTGCAGAGTAACGGGTAGAGGGAAGTTTCAGCGGTACCCCCTGCAGCTGTGCACCCATCGGAAACTGCACCACGGGGCCCCCAGTCTTCTGAAGTAGATTTGGGGAGGCACAGAGGGCTGCAGGGGCAAGAATGGATTGTCCAAGGAGGGGCTCGTAGCTCAGTGGTAAAGAATCTGCTTTGCATGCAAAAGACCCCAGGTTCAAACCCTGGCGTCTCCAGGCAGGGGTGGGAGAGAATCCCCTCTGAAACCCTAGACAGCTGCTGCCTGTCAGTGTAGGTAATTCTGAGCTAGTTGGACCAGTGGCCAGACTCAGTATAATGCAGCTTCCAATATTCCTCTGTACCAAACATTACCACTCAATAAATCTGTTAGTCTTTAGGTGCAATAATGCTGTTTTTTAGTTTAAATAGCCAGTTAGGAACAAAACATATGGGGCACGATCAGAAGTAGAACACTTTTTTAAGTTCAACTGATTTGCAGGGAAGAGACTTGAGGTCATGATAAACTTTCTCATTAAAATCAATTGTATTCAAAAGTGTTTAACTTGGCTGGATCATAACTTGGCCCAACTGTTAGCTGGATATATGAACATCAACATCAATTTGTGAAGTCTTCTGGAAGACTTAATGTTGATAAAGGAATGAATGAATTACAGCCAGTCGTGCAAAATTCTACCTATGCACCAAAGCAATTCCAGCTCCTTTATGACAGGCAAATAAGACATCCAGTTACACCACCTCCATCAAGACCACAGGGGAAACAAGTCATTTAACTGAATGGGTGGATATAATTCTGAAAGGCTGGATAGCATTCATATGACATTTTATCCTCTCTGACATGTATCTGGATAATATCCTTCATACAACAAATCCACCTAGTATGACTCAGAACAGAGCTACCAATTAAGATATACAGCAGGGTCTTTAGTTATTAAGTTCTTCAGAATACAGTAGACAACATGGAAGAATGAACTGGTGGACATTTGGACATGGGTAAACCAAATGTTGTGTGTGTAGATAATTTTAGATTGTACTTTTTATTGTAAAAATAAAAAACGGAATCTACCTAGAAGGCTCTTTAATATATGATGTTGACCCATTGCTACTGTAATTTCTACTGAGAAAGGAAATGATCCTGATTGCAGTTGTTTATCATATGCCTAAGGAAGCAGTCCGCCAAGAGATGGATCTGAACCAAATTATCAGTAGTAAACTTTTTCATCATTTAACTGGAATGGTGAAAAGGGAAGGAATATCTAATCGTAGCTGTCAGCCTTCCCTTCTTTTACGGGAAATTCCCTTATTCCAGCGCCGTTTGCCGCTACTTCCCCTCTGCTGTCCCGGATTGTTATATATCCCGTAGACTGTCCCCGGGACAGGTGAGGCTGCTGATCCCTTATTTTCAAGGCTCCCCGGGACAGGTGAGGCTGCTGATCCCTTATTTTCAAATCTGAAAGTTGACAGCTATGTATCTAATATGTGTGGGTCCTCCCACTCCACCTCACATCACCTGTAACCTATAGAGAGAATAGGCTGTAACTTTAAAAACAATATGATAAACACTGGCACAGACCTTACAGGGAATTACAGTCCCTCGGGAATCTTCACATAGTGGGTTTTTCATATATTTCTAGCATTTGCTGAGCAACGGCCTCTGTCCTTAGGATAGCTCTTTCTACTGATACTCCAACATGCCAGAAAGCCATAGTAAGTGCCTTGATTTTCCTTGATAATCAGAATAAGAATGGTACTAACAGACCCTCTTGCTAATATCATTCCCAACCATCAGCAGACTCACAAGCCATCTGGATCCCTCCCCCTTTGGCTCTGAGCTGCACCAAGATTTATATTTCAAAGGGAAGTTGAGCACAGATAGCTATCTTAAACCAAGGCTATTAGTCCATATAATTTAGTATTGTCTACACTGACTAGCAATGAGCATTTCCCTACCTGGAAATACCAGGGATCTAATCAAGGAACTTTTCCATGCAAAGCATCTGTTGAACTATAGCCATTCCCTTACACATACTTCATACAGTTGTGTTGATGGACAAAAGCTCCACCCCCAAAGGGGGGGGGACTGTAGTACATAATAGCACAATAAATAAGGCCAGTGCCCCCCTTGCCACTGAAGGAAGCGGGGTACAAGCAAATTGCCCACAATAGTTTATTTCTGCACTGGACTGCTCCCAGAGTAGCAGCAAATCCATCATGTCTTCACCACATTCCACGCTTAAAGTTTTGGAGTTCCTGGGCAGGGGAAAACAAACCAGAGCATTAATACAACGTGAAATAAAAGGTGACAACTCAAACCTGTAAGGAAGAAAAGTAGCAAATAATTTAGGAGCTTATGCACTTGTGATTAAAAAAACTCTAGGCAAAAAATGTTTATACCTATTTTGATCCTTTAGCTAATGCTAAGAAGTGCATTATTTCCATCAAATACTAGTGGCAGGGACTGAATGTGAGACCCTGGAATACCACTGAGCTTTATTTCCTAATCCTGCAATAACACCACATACTGGCCTTGAAAAGTTACATCACACTTTTTGCACTTTAGCAGGGATGGGAAATTGTGGCTCACTCAAAGCTGCTGGATTCTAAATCCCATCAACCCCAGCCAGCATTGGTCAGTGGTGATGGGAACTCCAGTCAAGCAAAACATATGGAGGGTCACAGGTCCCCCAATTTAGATAATTCACAACTAAATACTATAGAGATGATCTTATTTGAACTGTAGAGCTTAGAAATATCTCTACTCAAACTGGAATGAGTTTGCATGTTGTCATGTTTATTGTGCACAGATATGGTGAAAGACGTTATAAATTGCTGATAGCCATCTTTACCGCAGAGAAAAATAACACCTCCCAAGAACATGGTCTCTCTGGTGGAAGAAAACTGATTTTCTGCAACAGCTTGATCCTATGTGTGATTACTTAGAATAAGTACCACTTTTAAACAAACAAACAAACAAACAAACAAACTGACTTAAGTAAACATTTGTAGGATGGCAGGCTACACTGAACCAAGGGGGCTTGAAGATCGTATAGAAGAATATGCATTGTAGCAGAGAAAGCAATCTGATTCAACATGTGTTCACTCTCAAGAAAGCCCCACTGAATTCCATTTGACTTTCTCCCCAGTTAATGTGTACAATATTGCAGTCTTACAGCCTAATGCAATGCATGTCTATTTGGGATTGTCCTATTCTGCTCAGTGGGGTTTACTTGCAGGTGAGAGTTCACAGGTATGCAGCCGAAGAGCCCAAAGGGTAAACGAAATCAGTGGAAATGTTAAGTGCATGCCTAAGTACACCCCACTGAGACCAACGGGGCTTAACTTTGGGCTGGGTAACACCCTCAGAGTGTGAAAATATTAATATCTGTGAACAAGAACTTTGTGTTGGCACGACGCCACTGTGCCACTGTGCAGATGGGGAGTTCTGCAATAAGACAGCCTAAATCACCAATGCCAGTGTTTCTTGTGAAAGTGGACTTTGGCAAAGCAAGAGGCGGAGGAAGCAAGCACAGCAGGAGCAGCTTCTCCACAAGGCAGACAGAATGACAAGAGTATGAAGTCAGAGCAGCACTAATAATAATAATAATAATAATAATTATTATTATTATTATTATTATTATTATTATTATTATTATTTCTTATTTATACCCCACCCATCTGGCTGGGTTTCCCCAGCCACTCTGGGCAGCTTCCAACAAAATATTAAAATACAATAGTCCATCAAACATTAAAAGCTTCCCTAAACAGGGCTGTCTTCAAATGTATTCTAAAAGTCTGGTAGTTGTTTTTCTCTTTGATATTTGGTGGGAGGGCATTCCACTGGGAGGGTGCCACTACCAAGAAGGCCCTCTGCCTGGGAATCACCAGAAGGCCCTCGGCGCTGGACCTCAGTCTCCGGGCATAACGATGGCAGTGGAGACGCTCCTTCAGGTATACTGGACTGAGGCCATTTAGGGCTTTAAAGGTCAGCACCAACACTTTGAATTGTGCTTGGAAACCTACTGGGAGCCAATGTAGGTCTTTCAAGACTGGTGTTATGTGGTCTCAGCAGCCGCTCCCAGTCACCAGTCTAGCTGCCGCATTCTGGATTAGTTGTAGTTCCGGGTCACCTTCAAAGGTAGCCCCACATAGAGCGCATTGCAGTAGTCCAAGCGAGAGATAACTAGAGCATACACCACTCTGGCGAGACAGATGGAGGCGCAGAAAGTGTTGGTGGACAGGCTGCAGCCGTACCTGGGCTTTCATTGCCAGTCTGCAAATACAACTTAAGACTGCATCAGGCTATTGCTCCATCAAGCTCAGCGTTGTGTATACTGCCTGGTAGCAGCTCTCCATGGTTTTGGACAGAGGGTCTATCACAGCCCCAGCAAGATGCCAGGGAATGAACCTAGGATGTTCTGTATGCAAACCAGCTGCTCTACCACTAAACTATGGCCCTTCCCATAACTGGGGCAAGTCACGTATGCAACAAGACAAAGGTAACTTAATGAAGCACCAAGGGATTAGCAAGGTATTGGTCCATGAAGCATGCAGAACAGCTAGAACATTTGAGATATATGTTTACTTCCTGCAACAGCCTTCCCTAGTCTGAGGCCCTCCAGATGACACCTCTAGCTTGAGTATCACCTAAGAACATCAACAGTATTTCAGTTTGTTTAAAGTAGCATTAGCAAAACACAGTTTACTGAGCATCTGATGATATCACACAGTTCAAACAAGAGAATTACGACCCCACCCCCCTTGAAACCTACTTTCACCGTCTTTGGGATTTAATGGACGTTGTTTCACAAAAGCAGAGCTGTAAGTTGTTGTGATCATGGGTTTTTCTGATGGATCGCTCTTCAGCGTGAGAAGGTTTGAGAGCTCTGAATGCCAAAGAAAGAAAGAAAGAAAATCCGAAAACTGCAGGAAAAGCACATAACGTTTCAAGCAATGCAGCGTTGAGAAATGCTGCTATGTTTTATAGCTAGCCCAGCAGAATACATGGAAGGCAACTGTTGTCATGATCTGTAGGACAAACAGTGAGATACTCTAGCAAAATTACAAATGGGGTGGGTGGGTATAAGCTGGGAGTACTAGACTGTACTTGGGTACAGTACCAGAATAACATCTGTACTTTCTTGCACGATATATGCTACATCTTGACCCTCTCTTGTACATGCAGTCCTTGGATGGAAATTCTCCTTGTCTCAGTTATATGCAGGAATGGATTATACAACTGACTAGGAGAGGCTGGCCCACAAAGGAAAAAGGGGGAGCAAACTACCAACAGCAGCCAGTTCCCCCACCCAGTGGCCCCTCTCCCTCTGCCCTTCTCCTGCATTACAATCATATTCTGCCTGTCTTCCTGCTTTGTCTCTGCATTACTATGTTCTGGCCCCCTCCCACAACTCTCCAGGAAAGAGGGGAAAACACACATTTCCCTATGCCCAGGCTATTTCCCTCTAGAAAATGGAGCTCAAGCACTTCAGAAGCATGTCAAGGGCAGATGACTGTTCTCATTCTTCTAAGCACTCTCATCCCCCCACACTCCCAAAGGGGCCCTAAACTTTGACAACTCTAGAACTGGTGTAGTTAATTCCCTCCCACTGGCTACAATGTGGGTTGGGAAAACCAAAAAGGGGAGGGAAGCTTCTTCCCTTCTCCTGCTAAGCCACAACAAGTCTTTGTTATGCTGTGTAAGATAATGCCAATGCTTTTGCAAGCAAAACAGGGTTTTGTTCTCAATGAAGCTGTAAAAGAGATTAAAATGCTGTAGCACTATAGGCAAAAGGGACAACCAAAACCCCTATTGCAGCTCTCTAATAACCACCTGTGACCAGCAAGGCATATCTTTGAGATTCATGCAGTTGCTCCACCATGGAATCTTACTGCTACCACCAACAACCACCCTGCTCTGCCCAAGAAGCTCCATGAAAAGTATTCCATAGAAGTGCATATGCAGCTGCTTCATACATTTAAGTGAGAAAATGAGTCATAACTAGATCCACAGTGACCTCTCTCTAGCAACAGAACCTGATGAAAAGCTGACCTGTATACGCAGATGACGCTATTGATTTTTTATCCAGGTCATCTTGGATTTTCAGAAGAACTCTTTCCTGCTGGAGAGCTTCTAGGTACTTTGAATAAGACCAGGAAACCTACATTTAAAAAAACAACAACACCAAGAAATTAATTGTGGCACAATGGTTTAGTGGGCCTTTGTTTTGCTGTGTAAGATGTTAATGTTTTTGGACGCAAAACAGGTTTTGTTTTGTTTTTAATGAAGCTCTAAAAAGGTTTATCACCACAGGTAAAACAGACAACCAATTTCTCTACGGCAGCTCACTAATAACCACCTGTGACCAGCAAGGCGTATCTTTGAGATTCATGCATATCCCCCAACCACAATTTCTGCCTGTATTGGACCTCTCCTGATTCATTTTGCACAATGGAGTAAGTAGGAAAACCACAGCAGGCTGCACTTTGTAGATGCAGTCAGATGGAACACTGACATGGAGCTGTCCCATGTGGTGCTGTATGTTCTCCAAATTCCCACTTTGGAGATAAGGAGCTGAAACTCAAGCAAGAGACGGTCCCATATAGATGTATCTCACATGCCTATTGAATCTACAATCCCACCAGGCAGTTCTCTTGAGCAATCCCCAGTGAAATACATAAGAACCAGCCTCGTTCATTTCAGTGGGGCTCACCTACGAGAAGTCCTGTGAGGTCTTGTATATTTTGACTCAGATCCAAGTCCCTCTAAGAGGCGAAAATACAAACCTTCCTTCTGCAGCTACCGTGAATGAAACTAGGAAGAAAACATAAGAGGGGTCTCTAGATCAGGGTGCCAGAGTAAAATATGCTGGAAAGGAAAATTCCCTATATACTCTGGGCCCAAACCTGTAATTTTTCATTAAAATATGTTGATTTGGATTTGACATTGAACTATCATTCCCACTTCAGTCCCATATTATGTAAACTGCTTAGAAATCTTGATTAAGTGGTATATAAATCTTGTTAAATAAATAACAATAATTTACCAACAGGGTAAAGAACAGCTTCTGTCCGTGGGCTGTTAGGCTGCTGAATGAAAAGATAACAACAGGGCAACTGACTTTCGGGTTTGGTGGGTGTGCATCAGTAAACGAGGGGAATTATTACTGAGAGAGCTGAGTGGGGGGTGCTCGTGTAATCTCACTGTATACAAGTTGTACAAGTGACAATAAAGTATTTCAATTTCAATAACGGAGAAATCAGAAGTCATTTCTACAGCTCTGACTTCTCTGATTGTTAATAGATTAAATTTGATAAGTACCACCATATAAATGATCATTATACCTTGCTATGGCATATTAATAGCTATTGGAGGATCAGTCCCTTTGCTTATCAGCTGAAAATATTTCAATATGTGTGGAATATGCTGGGCCACATTTTGGGCTTTCTTAGGGATCTGAAAAAAAGTACTCATGTCCCTTACACAGGTCTAGCAATCCTGTGTTTGATCTCTTATTTTCAAAGGCCTATTTGTGTCTCCTCCTTCATCAAGCATAAGGACCATATGCAATAGAACAAAGTGCATGTTTTGGTATTACTGTCATAACACTCGGGGTACAGTTGCACTGGGTGTCCCTCCCTTTAGTTTTGCCTCTGGGGGAAGTTCTGGATTTTTGTGTGTGTGTTTGTGTTTTCAGTTAAGAAGGTGAAAACATTTGGGGTTTATCCATCTGTTTGCACATGCACCCCTTCAAAACAGGAAAATGCCCCTCCTTCTTTTTGCAATGCCCAACATTTAAAAATATCCAGGGTATCATTGTTAGTGTAAACAGAGCTACAACTAAAAGGATGGGTCTTTGACCGAAAGAGCTTACAATCTATATTTTGACAAAGTGGAAGACAAAGGTGGAAGGAGGGAAGGAAACTACCGAGTAGCAAGGGGGAGAAAGAATATTAGCAAGTGCAGTTACATGGGGGCAAGCTTCATTTCAGTTCCATGTACTATACGAATGAAATCAGTTGGATCAGAAACTGCTTGCAACCTGCTCTAAACAATGTCACTGATCTATAACGGACTGTGATAAATGCAATTAGAAACTGAAGAACTAATAGGCATGTCCACCGCCTTAGCCTTTGTACAAATATCAAGCAACCAATTCAAATATGGGGCCAGTAACAGCAGCAGCTTCAACCTCCCGTTGACACATAAAGGAACAACTTTACATAGTTTATCACCAATCACCTGTTTGCCATATTCAGTAAAGCTCGGCGTAGATGAAAGCTCACTTTTACTCATTTTACTCTCAAGAACAGAACCCATCTTAACAGACATGGGAGTTCTCTTCCCAGATACCTAGCAATAAAAAGAAAACTTGATTAATCTCAGTTTAAGGTGAGTTAAAGCACTGTACTTTATATGCTTCTTGAGATTTTTAAAGCTTTGCTCTACACCCTTTTATACTGTCATTTTTTTTTTCAAATTCCCAAAAGCCAGTTAGAGCAACCTCTCAGTAATACCACCTGTTTGGAGAGCTAGAGGAGTTGCAGAAGTGTCTTTGGCTGCTACCCTTCAGTGAGATAACTCATTCCTTATGAATCAAATGAGACCCGTTTTAAGCAGCTCTTGAGACACCACCAACAAAAGAATCAAGAGCTTGGAAAGGAACTTCAAATTAACATTCACATGATGTGAGCACGGATCAGAGACAACACACAAATGTTCATTAATTTATATTTCGGGTGAGGCTTTTATCTTTCCTCCTTCTCAGGTGCTCAGTCTCCACCTTCAGGGTGACTACTATGGGGAGAGACTGGGCTCAGAGACAGCACACTGCCACTGTCTGAACCTATTTCCCATCCCTTCTGCAATCACTTGAGGGTGTTCAGCCTCCTTTCCCCCCTCAACAACCTTTGGGGAAGAGGAGAGCATTTGCTGGTCCTTATGCCTCGGCCCAGTATACCTGAAGGAGTGTCTCCACCCCCATCGTTCTGCCCGGACACTGAGGTCCAGCGCCGAGGGCCTTCTGGAGGTTCCGTCATTGCAAGAAGCAAAGTTACAGGGAACCAGGCAGAAGGCCTTCTTGGTAGTGGTGCCCGCCCTGTCAGATGTCAAATAGATAAACAACTATCTGACATTTAGAAGACATCTGAAGGCAGCCCTGTTTAGGGAAGCTTTTAATGTGTGACATTTTAATGTATTTTTAATCTTTGTTGGAAGCCGCCCAGAGTGGCTGGAGAAACCCAGCCAGATGGGCGGGGTACAAATAAATTATTATTATTATTATTATTATTATTATTATTATTATTATTTAGGCTGAAGGAAGCTACCAAAGTTAACCCCCCATCCTAATCCTGGATCCTGGTCAGAACTATCATCTGCATGGTGCCTCCTGCTGCCCAGGGGTATTCCAAGAAGGGTACATGCACCACCCATGGCTGCAGCTTGAATAATCTCTACTGCTAGTGGATTTCCTATTCTAATCTGCCTTCCCATCCAGTATGGGTAAGGTGTTTTATCTGCTATTGGCTAAAGACCCTGCCTGGATACCTCCCCTATCTCCCCTTCCGCTGGGACTCCCAGCATTCCAGATGTGGCAGAGCTACTTTGCTACTACATGTATATTTAGATGAGTGGGCCCATGTTCATATGGAAGCAACTCTCTGAAATGATGGAACACCTTTTCTCTGGAGATGCTTGAAAGCCCAGGGTGTTCTGGCATCGCTAGAAGCTGCTTTCATTTAGACTAAGCTTTAGCTTGCAATGTTACATTTCAGCAACATTTCAATGTATGCTTTATATTAAAATATTGTACCTGCTTCAAGTTCCAAGGGGGGCTGAAAACAAACGTAATGAATGAATTAGATTAGCATTTATGGGAGGGGTAGGGGGAGAAACAGAGCGGAAGAAACACTATTTTTAAAAAAAATCTGGACAGTGATATCTTTCTATTGACTTCAGCAGAATTTGAGTCCGATCCATATCAAAATTGTTTTTACTGTCCCGCCTGCCTAAAGCTGGTGATGCTCTTTTGTTTCTTAGCTTTTCTCACCACGCCATCTGTTTCTCTTGTTTTTCTCAGCTTCTTTTCTCTTCGCTTCTCCAGAAGAGGCAAAATCTTCTCATCCGCCAAATTGCTTCGGAACTCACAAAATTGTGGCCAAAATTTAAACAGAAGAGCAAAAATAGTCATCTGGGTCAGGAAAAAGAAGAGAGGACTTTTATTTGTTTTAACAGCATATAGAAGAAGTACGCAGAAGGTGGATCAAAATCTACTAGAAGATCTCCAGCTGATCTGAAGCAGATTGCCTGGGGTTCTGACTTCCAACTGTTCAATAACAGCAAATGCAAAACAGCTTTCCCCACCTAAGTTGGGCTGCTGAAATGGAGAAAGCTAAGAAGGGTCTCTTCCTGATGAACTGTGTTAGATGTTTCATCAAGCATTATCCCACCTTTGCAGTATGTTTCCCCATCAATTTCCTTCTCACAAAAATTTCAATTTGGGAGTGGATTACTTGAGCAAAATCTCCAAATCATCTCTAAACCTGAATTTGCTAGTACGTAATAAGAATCCCACCTAAAAATAGGAACAGCCTGGAAGTGTGAAAGGACTTGGAGTTCAGATCAGCTCCAGTTCCTAGCCTTACAATGTGCTCAGAGACACCCTGTTCCTAAATTCTAGCTGTCTCTCTTTTACGCTTGGCTCTGGTTAGTAGATCTTGGGAGTTCTAGTAAAAACCAAAGTAGCTCCAACAAGCCTGGTGTCTGCTCATCCCTCGTATAGAGAGAAACTGATGGTGCTGCAGACAATTGGGATATTTGCCATAAAAACAAAGCACATCTCTCTTTCCTAATGCCCAGCACAAACCACCACCTCCCTCCATATTGTTGCCCAGTATTTTGCTTCAAACCTGCACATACTTCTAATCAGTATGTGTTTATTGCTGATGAGAAACCTACCTAAAACCACAGTAAATAAGCATTTCATTAAAAGAATGTCCTAAATAATTACTTGCATTAATAAAAGCACAGAATGTCAGGTTTTGGTTTTTAAAAAATGGTTTTGTGTGTGTGTGTGTGTGTGTGTGAGAGAGAGAGAGAGAGAGAGAGAGAATAAATCACAATGGTTGCTTTTAACCCAACTATTTTCCAGAATATTCTATTTACAAAGGGAAGGGAGCTTTTTAAAAAACAACACATTGCTCTTTAAGAGAAAGGGATTTCATCACTGAATAAGTTCTGAAAGAACAGAGCTGACAGGAAATGTTTCAAGCGATACAATCTTTTTGCAATGTATGTTTTAAACTAGGTAGAAAAAACCCACACAAATCTGAATGCAAAGACCAATACTGTATTCAAAGGCTGGTCTCAATTAAAGCATTAACGCATGAACCTATGTTGCGTGGATACTACCATTATATAGTTTAGCCAATAGGCGGCACTGGACTTAGTTATAGCGGGGTGAAGTTGGAAGTCACTGTCCATCTAGCTCCCTGACAGGTGTGCCCTTTAAGCTTCTATGACAAATGAGAGTTCCCAGGATTCTTTGGGAGAAGCTATGTCATTGTTAGCATTGTAAGCAGCCATTGTTATGAAGTTTTGTGGCCTACTCCAACAGCTCTCTCCAAGGCCTCTTTCCAGAACGCAGGGAAAATCTCTTCACATGCAGATTGCATCTGATGATGTTAATGGCATATGATCCACTAGAATATTGTTGGTTCTCACAATAAACACATTGAGTCTCATTTTAGAGAGGGAGATCTGAGGCAAAGCGCTAGGGAACACATTGTGCCTGGTGCTGTCCATGAATTCTTGGCTGAGGTGACATCTGAATCCAGGTCTGGACTCAAGGCCACCCACTATCCATATCAGCCTGGTGAAAGTATCCACCATCTCTGGGTTCAGCTGCATTTTCCATTCATACATTGGAGCCCTTTATCTACCCCACAATCTGTTCCGACTCTCGCGATCAGGGATGTTTTATGGATTCATATTAATATTTGTTTAAAAGGTGAGGAATGTTGGTATGGAAGAACTGTTGGTGGTATTTTGTGGAAGTGAAGAATTAGCTAAATGGCCTTTCAAAACAGAAGCATAAAAGGTAGTAACTGCTGGTGGTCAACAATACTAGTTTGTACAGATGACCCTATTTGGTCAGTACAGCAGAATAGGCATACTTTAAAAAAAAAAAAAGCGAGGAGGAGGGGGAAGAGCCTACAACCACATCCAATAACATCCCTCATCTAAAGAAAAAGGGCAGTGCATCTGATCAAGTTAAGCTGCCCTTGTGCATTGCTGACATTTGCAAAATCCCTAGCACAGATCCAAAAATCCTTAGACGTCTGCACTCACACAGTGGGATACACTGATTTTTCATGTTGGCAGCAGCTTTTATGAACTACATTGGAGGTCGAGAGAGAGAGAGAGAGAGAGTCCCCTGACTTTCTGGAGTAGTTTTACAAGGATCACAAGAAGCTGCAATGGGAAGGAGGCTTCAGCAGTACCAGAACATGGGCAGAGTTTTCTGTGCATGGCTAGAAGGTCAGTCTATGAGCGACTACTTCAATCTGAATATTTCATATTCGTTACTTAATACAGTCATACCTTGGGTTGAAGTAGCTTCAAGTTAAGTATATTCGGGTTGTGCTCTGTGGTGACCCGGAAGTAATGGAGCGTGTTACTTCCAGGTTTTGCCGCTCGCGCAGAGGCTCAAAATGATGTCACACGCATGCGTGGAAGCGGCGAAACGCAACCTGTGCACGTGCAGACGCACAGTCGCGTGTTACGTTTACTTCAGGATGTGAACGGGGCTCCAGAAAGGATCCCGTTCGTATCCAGAGGTACCAGTGTACACTAAATTCTGATCCTGCCCATGAGTAAAGGTCTTGCCTATGGCTCCTTAAATCCAGTTTCATACACTAAAAATCTGATTAGACTTAGAGGTAGGTTCTGGTTTTCTGGGCTGAGATTTGTGCTGGTAAATAACTGTGGTGGGTGAAAAGCTGTTTCTATAAAATTTTCCGGCACAAATCTCAGCCCAGAAAACCAGAACCTACCTCTAAGTCTCATTCTCAATACCTCCCAACTAAACCCAGGGTTTTCATCCTTCTTATTATACCTGTGCCTCTCTAAACACGTAAGGGCCTAGCTCTTTCCTGTGCTCCATGATCTTCTGGGCCTGCTCCTCAGGTATGTCAATCTGAAGAGTTGGTGGAATGGCAGAATTTATGAAGCAGTTGATGATGGTCGTGATCTTATTCTGGATGATAGCACTGTCACAGTGGGAATGGCACAAGTCCTGGAAGGGAAAAGTACAATAGGCAGGGTAAAGACTCTCAGAGCAACAAACAAAAATGAAAAATAACACAATACAATAAAAACATTAACACAAAATAAAACAGCAGCAGCAGCAGCAGCAACAACAACAAAAAGAGAAACAGATTAAAGCAATATAGAAGCCAATTTCTTAAAAAGTTGGGGCAAATAAGGCTCTACTTGGTGTTAAAAATACACTGGACTCAGTGTCAGATAAGCTGCCTTGGGGAGAGTATTCCATCATTCTCTGAAGACCTTTTAAAGGCTTGTTCAAATACATAGCTTAGCCATACCATGTCACTTATGCATTGTTCCAGACATCCACTTAATTACCAAAATGGCAAAGAAAGTTAGCTTGTAGGCAGGTTAATAGCCACAGCCACATGAATTTTCTACCACCTCAGTTCCATGATTATCCAGCTGTTTGGATACACATCCGCCCTGGTCCAGTGCCTCTACAGCACATGCAGGGGGTCTTCACTATATAGATCAACCTACGTGTACACCTTTCAGGTCAGTGTTGGAAAAACACTCCATCTGTTCAGTTCCATTGCATGTACAGAGCATTTCCCAATGTTGAGAGAGATGTGGCAATCCTATACACTAAAGCACATGGCTTCCCCCAAAGAACTGTGAGAACTGTAGTTTGCCCACCACAGAGCTAGAATTCCCAGCACCCTTTGCACACTACTTTTTAGGGGAAGCCATGCACGTTAAATGTATTGTGTAGTTGTATTAAACACTAACCACACCCAGGAGTGAGGTCTATAGCAGCTGGATAGCTCAGTTAGTTAGAGTGTGGAACTGACAATGCCAAGGTTGCAGGTTCGATTCCTGTAAGAGACAGCTGCATATTTACGGGGGGCTGGACTAGATGATCCTCAGGGTCACGTCCAACTCTATGATTCTATGAGATTTCTTTGAGATATCTATGAGATAAGCAGGCTTGGTGGTGCTCCAAGGGTTGAGGAAATGCATGCATGCACGCACACACACACAAATTTATATGTGTGTGTGTGTGTGTGTGTGTGTGTGTGTATATATAAAAAACAAAGCAGGGAAAACTCAAAATAGTCCAACAATGACTGACTCTTTTCTGTTTTTGAGCATGCTCAAAATGATGAGCGTCTGTTGGGCGGTGAAACAGGAGTTGGGGCATAGAATGGAGTATCATGGAAAGAGGCCTGCCAGGTTGGCTGAAACTCTGAACAGAAGCACTCCACACACTGCAATATTCTGTTGCAGGTCCCACTTGCCTACTTGAATGCTCAGACAAGCCTTCTGTATATATACGTCTGGCTACCAGAAAGATGGATTCTGAAAACAGAACAATTTTTCAAGGCTTATAGTTGCATGATGAGCCTCCAAATGGATTTCAAACATGCCTCATCTCTATGGCTGTGTGCACAGTATACCTTTACAGCACACTGGAAGCACATTCTCATTTCCCTCAAATCATTCCAGGCTCTACAGTTTAACCCTCACCAATGCACAATTCCAAACCTGCCCTTAACAAACTATTGTGTGGGCACAGACTTATGTTGAATATTTGTGGTCATCCAGACAAGGGCTCCTTGTTCCCTACAACTGGAGGGATGTGTCTCATTAAGAACCACGCGACCGTCATCACGGAAGAATTCAACATCTTTGACACAGTCGCTTGAATCTTATACGAACAATGTGAGGCGTTTTTTGTGTACAAAATGTGAAAATGAGCTTCAAGCCCTCTGGTCTTCCGGCCACATACTTACTGCCTCAACTCTGCTGGAGGAATGATATTTTGGGGGGAGAAAAGGAGGAGGACTTCACAATGGGTTGCATCGATAGTCTCAGCAGAAATAAAGCAATGGCCCATCAGCAACCATAAGCTGATTTGGGCCTCCTGAAATCCAGCCAGTCTACCAGCTCAACGGACTGTGTCACCAACCTACAGTTGCTGTCCCTGCCTCCCACACAACCAGTCCTGATGAGCACTAGTCACCACTAGACCCTTGTACCGTGTCAAATTCTTCCATCTATTTGGCTACTAAATAATTATTATTATTATTATTATTATTATTATTATTATTATTATTATTAACATCTGTTAGTACCTTTTTTTAAAAAAAGACTCAAGGCAACTTAAAAAACAATAAAATGAGTGACAAGTTATCCACATACAGTGGTACCTCGAGTTAAGTACTTAATTCGTTCCGGAGGTCCATTCTTAACCTGAAACTGTGCTTAACCTGAAGCACCACTTTAGCGAATGGGGCCTCCTGCTGCTGCCGCGCCGCCGGAACATGATTTCTGTTCTCATCCTGAAGCAAAGTTCTTAACCTAAAGCACTATTTCTGGGTTAGCGGAGTCTGTAACCTGAAGCGTATGTAACCTGAAGCGTATGTAACCCGAGGTACCATTGTAATGTAAAAAAACCAAAAACCAAAAACCCAGCCCTACAAAAACAACACAAAACATTAGCTAAAGCCACACTAGCCTGTCCCATACTGAATCTGGCAAGCTCAGAGTGATAATGTGTGTTCTGATATCCAGCTCCAAATCAGAGGATCCGTAACTATCATCCACATGGTGTGGGGAGCCTCTTACTCCAACAAGCCTCAAGGAATCAAGTGGTCAGCCCCAGCTTTCCCCTATCCCAGAGAAATACCATTGCAGACATAAATGCCACAGTTTATGAGAAACTGAGTTGTTTCCATTCCTTGATAGCCCTGTACCTTATATTTCTGCACTTCCTGCCAGAAGATCACTCCATTCTCCAGTAAATCTCCTTTCAGAGACACATAGCGTTGAAACTGATAG
Organism: Podarcis filfolensis; assembly: GCF_964270895.1. Classification (NCBI taxonomy): domain Eukaryota; kingdom Metazoa; phylum Chordata; class Lepidosauria; order Squamata; family Lacertidae; genus Podarcis; species Podarcis filfolensis. The sequence goes on from NC_139603.1 coordinate 68,322,344, forward strand.
GCTGTGATTGGATTCAACAGGGCTTTGCGGAAAGTAATTATTTCCCGAGATGAAGAAACCCACTTACTGTCCAAATGCTGTCAAAAGGAAAGGCAGAAAGCACGGTGAGTAAACTCTGTTTTGAAAAGCAATACTACAAGCATTAGTTAGGGTAAACTGCCTGATACTTATCTTTGCAATGACCCCCAACTTTCAGTAGTTTATTACAGGGACACAATAAGAACTTGGCAACCATTTTCTCCCTCCTATTTCTTTTGTTTGATTTGGGCAACATTTCTTTGGAAGGGACGAAAGGGAAAAGGAAATGACTAACAGTGATTTAGAACATATGACTCCATAGTATAAGTATGGAAACAGCCATCATTGTTGATTATGGCAAGAAACTCTTTTTTACTTTTTCTTTTGCAGGCGGGGTGGAAGGGGTTATGAAGAGAAGGGGAAGAAGATCAGTTTGAGATCTTGTGGAAACAAACAAGAGCTGGGAAGAAGAGGGCAAACCACACAGCCTACACATCTAAAACTCCCCTTGACAGCAACCTCACTAATAAAAGCCGCTTTGAAATCCTCTGCCACAAGCACAACGGAAGCTGGAGATTTGTTGTTTCTGGAACTCAGTTTCACCAACAGTAAAACGCGATTGAATGTCATCAAGACATTTGGAGGATCTTCACACTGAGAAAATAGGAGCGTGTAAAGCAGGTGCAAACAAGGAAAAAGCTCAGAAATAAAACTTGAAAGAAATGGAGAGAATCTATGGGGATTAAACAAAAGACAAAAATGACTGCAGAATCAAAAAGGTTCCCTTCCCCCATTCCAACAAATCACTTTTAGGTCACTCATCACCAGCAGCAGTAGTTTGCAGTGCAAATCTTACAGCAAGGTGTAAACCACTTAGGGGTTTATTTACAATTAAGCGGTATATGAATTCTGTTAAACAAATAAATTACGTTTGAACGTGGAGCTCTCACAAATACAGTGGTACCTCGGGTTAAGAACTTAACTCGTTCTGGAGGTCTGTTCTTAACCTGAAACTGTTCTTAACCTGAATCACCACTTTAGTTAATGGGACTTCCCGCTGCCGCCATGCCGCTGCCGCACAATTCCTGTTCTCATCCTGAAGCAAAGTTCTTAACCCGAGGTAATATTTCTGGGTTAGCGGAGTCTGTAACCTGAAGCGTAAGTAACCTCAAGTGTCTGTAACCCGAGGTACCACTGTATAGCATAAGCACTTGCAATTCCTCTTGCCCTCCTCCATCAGCAATTATAAGACAGGAAGTTACTACAGGGAATAGAAGTCTCTGTTCCCTGTTTCCAGGCTATTCTTTACCTCCCATATCAAGTCTTGACTTGAGCCCACCTTTTAAAGAAACTTCCTACCTTTCTGAAACAGCCCAGACAGCTGGGAAACGAAGTAAGCAGAGATAACGGAGCAGTTGCAAGGAGAGGGGGTTTCACATGGTTCACTTGCCTCAACCCTCTTTAGAATTCACACACACACACACACACACACACACACACACACACACTTTCCTTTATTTCTCAGGCTCAAGGTGTGAATCCCAATGCTTATGCAGTCAAAACAGCAGCACCCATGTAGAAGATAAAGGTATCAGAATGTTTGGGGGAACACCAGATTTTGCAGAAGTATCTTTTTTAAAAGATCGTTGGGGGGGGGGAACCCTGAAAAGGGGAACATGAAAAGCATCCCAGTGAGAAATGAGCGTGATCAGTGGTCTCAGAATGCTGCCCAACTGTTTCACAGCAGGAGGGATGCAAAAAGAGAAGGGGGCAGAAGGATTGGAGCCATTAGCAGGAGCACTCCACACCGCAAAATGCTTTAGCAGGCACTATTGTTCCTCAGCATTATACGACACACTAGAATTCTATCATTATGCTAGAGGAGATATCTATCACACTTCCTTTGGGCACTCTTGGAGCAATGTGCAAACTTACACATCTCACCCATTAGCATGTGTGAGGTGTGCCTGCCTCCAGGGGTCCCATACCTCCTATGAGGGGACAGGACATGAATAGGTTTCCCTGTTGCAGGGGTGCCATCTTGGATAAAATATTGTGGTGGTCCAGGTAAGCCCCACCCTGCGTAATCAATCACATGACACAGTACACACACCCCATTTGAACAGGAATGCCCATCAACTTTGTCGGGACCCAGCTCCCTCAAATATTTTCTGCGGGGGGCAAAGCCCCCATGACACCTAGGAGTTGGTTCCTATGCCCCATCGCCCATGATGCTGAAAGTGGAAAATGAAGAAAAACAACTTGCATATTAGGGCACATAGTGTGTGCATTTTTGGATGTAGCCCACTGACTGTAAGAAGTTACTGCTCTGCTCAGATCAGATCAGCTCCTACAATAGGAAGCAGAAAGAGCTTCTGTTTGTAGGTTGGTTCTTGCTGAGAGCACACTGGCTTTGCATTTTACCAGTGGCGTAGCGGGGGGGGTGCAGGGGGGCTGGCCGCACCGGGCGCAACATCTGGGGGTTAGGGTTAGGGGGCGCAAATCCACGGGTTAGGGGGCGCAAATTACTTGCCCCGGGTGCTGACAACCCACCCTACGCCACTGCATTTTACCAAGAATGGGGGAGCTGTGGTCACCCTGATGTTTCTGGAGCATCATCCCTAACCATTGACCATCAAGCTGGGGCTGACAGCTGTTGAAGTCCAACAACATCCAGAGGTCCAGGAGACACCAAGCTTTGCTTCCTTGAATTTGCCTGGTGCTTTTTGGACCCTGCAAAACCTGGCTGCCCAACTGTTCTTGCTCTTGCTATGACGTACTTCCCAGTCCTGCCTCTGCCTGTATTCCCTGGTTTTCCTACACCTGACCCTGCCAAGATATACCTCTCTGTTTCTGATCTAGCAAATTGCATTCATATCTCAGCTGGCTCCTGGCACTGGCATTATGGAGCCCAGACAAAAAAGAAAAAGCCCCCCACCCCTTGCATAATGTATACAACATGTGTTATACAGAGCTTGCTGCTCTTTGACAAAGAAAGGAAAAATAGAACAGAAAGGCAAAAAGCCCTCCTGAGATGACATGTTACAGTGCTTTAAGATGTTTAACAATTGATATGATCTTTGCATTAGAATGCAGTTCTAAATGAAACAGATACTGTGAGATATGATTAATCCTGCCCACTTTGCTACATGCTTCGGATTCTTTTTTGGTGACTGCATTTAATCGCTCTCAATAATAAATTATCTTCCAGATGCTGGAGCGAACAGCTTGTCCCAATGAGTCTAGTGAATGCAAAGCACTGAAAATGTGCATTAAGGTTACCACATTAATCCCTGACCTTACAGTCATGGCAAACAATTACATTTCACGGAAGTCCAAAAAATAATGATGTTATGGCAGCAGTGGAGTTGTCCGGAACCCAGTTGTCTTCTTGCGCATGCAAGAGCTTCCTCATGTACTGCAGCTTTGCTGGCATGAAATGATGGTCCAGATCCAAACCCCAGTCTGCCAACTGCCCGCATCTGCCTCAGAAGGCAATGGAATGAAGCAAAGAACTAAATATGCCTTTGCAAGAGTCTGCCCTTGCTCAAGAGGGAACACTGTGGCTTGCACAGAAAGGGATGTGTCTAGCTCCCCTGGAATTAAAAATGTGTGCCTATCTCCTCAGGAAGCATTAACATGCCCAGTTACGCCATGAGCAGTTTCCTGTGTTGGATAATACAATAAATGCATCTGCAAGTCGCTTCCACATTTATTATAAATCACTTTCTAAACAACTGTCTCAAGTCAAGAAGATAAATAAAAACAGTTAAAACAGTGAATACATTGAAAACAAAACTGAAAACATGCAAAGTAAATATTCGTGATAAAGACCCATTTATCCAGCTGGGAAAACCAGTTGGAACAAAAATGTATTTGATTGTTCCTGGAAAGTGCAGTTAGCAGGCACCTGTCATATGTCAACAGGTATGCTATTCCACAGAACAGCGGCAGCTACACTAAAAGCCCTGCTCCACGTTACTGCTTCTGGTATCTCTGAAGAAACGTGCAGGGAAAACTCTCCCACCGACTGCAGCATTCTAAAAAATGCATACATCTAAATCATATGTACTTGTAGTGAACTCAGTTGTCTGGCTGCTGCTCCCTCTGTAGCCAAAGTACCATCCATGCAGAAGAGGGAGGTTATCGCCAGGCTTAGAGGAACCCTAAGGCTTGCAGAGTACAAAAAAGAACTTGGTTGCGGGGGGAGGGACTCCTAAGGGCAGGGCACCTGAAAATAGCCTAGTGAGCATGCTCAGTAGCCACAGAATGCTGGCCAACTGCTAGTGGAGCCAGAAATAAGCAAATAGAAAACTGCAAGAGTGGGTGTGCTGGAATGGAGTTTCCTGGAAGAGAGCACGACTAGCTGGCTAGAAACCTGAATAGGAGCAATCTGCTATCCTGCAGGTACCACTTGACTTATTTATATATTTGTAGCCATGTTTGCAGCTCATGGCAAAACATGCATATGGTACCCAAGTAGTCTCCCATCCAGGCATAATCAGACCAAGACTTCCTTAGCTTCAGAAGTGGTTACTGTAGCTTATGCTTTCAGATCATGTCCCCTGGGCTCACTTACATCCTTCTTAAGTTACCATTTCAGATGCAGGAGTGATGTAAGAGAGTACTGCTATGCCATGGGAATGACTGACCGGAAGACTGGCATCCAAACCATGACCTCCTGTCCACATTTTGTGGTGCTCCATTATCAAACTGTACCGCATTATCAAACACAAGGCTCGCGTGGCAGGGGCTGGCAAACCAGGCAGTGAAGGGCAAACAAGGAACTTCGGCAAAGAGCTTTGCAGCCGTTCAGGAACTAGCCTTGGAACTCCATGCTGACCAGACAGGAGCCACCTTCAAGGTATGTTAATGTGTGAAGCAGAGCTTCTACATGGTGAATGCACAAGCTGAGGTAGGTGGCAATTCTGGTTCAGTTGATGGTGGGGGGAAGTGATCTTGTCTATTTGATTTATTTGCCTCCCGTGGGTTCCAAGCAATACACTGCAGCTCAGGTTGTTTTGAGATATAAGTGCCTGTAGATATCAGCAGCGTGGGAAAACAGGGTTTCGGCATAAGGAAAACGTTTAAGGACAAGATGACTAATTTAGAAGGCAACAATTACTTTGAAGGATGACACCACTATGGCTTCCCCAGGATCTGAAGGCCATAAGAGTTTAAGATGGAATAACCACAGACTGATAAATTAGACAATGCTGGATTCTGGGAATTATTCATCACTCAGTATGGTCCTGAAAGTAATAATTCCTCCTCACCTCCCTTTTTCCTTCTCACAGCCCCTCCCCTTTCCATGTTGCCTGCACTGCCTTTTGTTCCAGATACTCTCCCACTGAAAGTCCTGCCATACTGTCTTGTTTTCTGGATGCATACTGGTAAACATAAGCATGTATCCAGGTTAGGGAAGGGGGAGAAATTCAGTTTGGTTAGGATTTTAATGTGAACCTAACCAATTCCCACTCCCCCCCCAAAAAAATCAACACTATTCTCACTATCCTTCAAAATTCTTACTCCTCCAAATTTTGTGAGGTCGTTCTCCAACCAAATTATGTGAAGAAAAACATAGTTATTAGGGGAAAGTGTCTGTGCAAATGCATATACAGTGGACGCTCAGATTGCGAACATGATCCATGCGGGAGGCACGTTCGCAACCCGCAGCGCCGCATCTGCGCACGCACAGGTCGCAATTAGGAGCTTCTGCGCATGCGCAAAGCGCAATTTAGCGTTTCTGCACATGCGCAAGCGCTGAAACCTGGAAGTAACCCATCCCGGTACTTCTGGGTTTGGCATGCTGCGCAACCCGAAAACGCGCAACCTGAAGCGTCTGTAACCCGAGGTATGTCTGTATTAGCGAAAATTACATGAAATGCATTTTATTGGGCAGAATTGTTTTTAATGATTTCTATATTAGGAGAAATTCTCACTAAAATTTACTCTCACAATAACTTTTTTTAAAAATTGCAAACTGACATGCAAATGTGAACATGGAAGTGTTAATCTAGTGGCATCTGGAGGGCTGTGAGTTAGCCAACCCTGGTTCACAGCATCATGAAAGGAATAATGATTGCATGTGCCCAGCACCAAGTCTTTGTGCCCAAATGTGCAAGGATTTACATTGAAAGTACTGAGCATTCTTACTAAGAAGTAAATCCCACAGAGTTCAATGGGTTTTACTCACTAGAAAGTGTCCTTAGTACTGCAGCCTTAGAGGTATGTAAACCCAGAATACAATCAAGGACAAGAGGTAACAAACATAGCTTGCCTTCCATGCTTCCGCTCTCTTCTCAAGTCTTTGAATTAAGATATCTTCTGCTGCATCTTGGAAGTGTGGCTGCAAGGAGGGAGTAGGAAGCAACACAGTAGTTACTGTGGATGTGCACCTTCATACTTTATTGGAGTGCTCATTATAACAATGTACACTGGTGGACAACGAATTCCGGGGGCAAGGAGAGGATTGGTAAAAATTAAGATTGATTGTTCTGTCCCTAGAAAAGCAGGTGACAAGTTTCCATTGAAGTTAGGAAAATGTAACATTGCGTGTGCAGATTGCTTGTGTTTGTCATCTGAAAAAGAACCTTTTCTAACCTGAGGACAACACTGCCTTGTAGCTAACCTCATGTGAATTGTGGGCAGAGCCAAAAAGGTGTGTATAGCCAAAGCCTACAGGGCCAGCTCACAATCTCTCTCACAAATGCACGTGAACACATTTTGCAGATATACAACACACATACGCACTCTCCCACATAAGCTGTCTTGTAATGGCAGGAGGTTGTGTGGGAGTCATCCTTTAAAATATGACAGGTATGTGGGAAAACCACAAGGATTTGTTTCCTGAAATAATCTGAATCTGGTCGCTTTCAGAGAGAGAATACTGAACTGAACAGACCACTGCTGAAAAAGTACAGCTGCCCATATATCTGCAGATGCTCTTGCCAAAAGTGATTATCTTTCCCGGTCAAAAACCCTCAACTATATAAAAGAAATCCTGGAAAACAAAAACAAAACCAGGTTTCGCTCGTTCCTTTCTCTGGCAAGTGTGTGAACAGCCAGCAGCACTACCATAAAAATCAGTGAAGTGAAGACTATGCAAACTCACTAGTTTTTCCTCTCTGATGTGGCACCGGGCTCCAAAGCTCATCCCACCCAGTAGACTCATTGTGCAATGTAGCAAATAATAATTCTTTCACAGTCTGTCAAAGGCCTGGCTGATAGCCAGTCACTGACACTGCCTTCCTTAACAATTGTGCAGGAGAAGAAGGGATCAGAACCATTTTTAAAATAATAGACAGCCCCAGATGGGAGGATGAGGAGGGAGCAGTGTGAGAAACAGACGGGGCGGGGTGCTGGGAAGCCAGCTCATTTTCTTCGGGCTCATATTCCTCTGTGCTACTCAGCAACTTCCAGCTTCCAATGTGTGGCTGGATTGCATTTATGTGCTCTAGAGAGAGAGGAACCGTGTATAGAGGCTGGAATTCTACAGCAAAATTCAAGATCTGTGCACACGCAGAGCACTCCCCAATACCCACTTCAAAAGTTGCCAGATGTGGAGCCAGACTTCAACATGTCTTTGGTTGCTAATGGGAATACCTGCTAGATGGGGTGCATGAGAAGCAAAACTGCATACAAAGCTATGAGCCTTATTTGGCTTTCTTCACATATTCTCCTGTTTGCAACCGATTCCGAGCTAATTGGCCATTCTGCTGTGTGTCTGCCTCACTAGCAAGTAAACGACAGGCCACCACAAAGAAATAATAACGAGGCAACGCAGGCGGGTGAAGCCTTACCTTTACCCTTGTCTGTGGTCCTGATTCTTCACTTGTATAAAATAGTGGCAGCCACTGCTTCTCTAGTCTCCTCTGAACGCACTTTTGAACCTCCAGCAGGATCACAGGAATGACTTGTTCGTGAAGTAAATACCCCCAGCCTCCACCTGATTTCATTATCTAAGAAAATTGTGGATATATCAGCAAAATGTATTGCCCTATACCTTCAAAGCACGTTCAAAGCACATTTCCCTCTCAAAGCAGTGGTGTATTTATTGTGTCTGACACCTCTGGGCAGAAAGATTTGCTGCCCTTGAGGAGAGAGAGCTGCACACAAAACTGTCTCCGATGTTGCGGTGGCAGCCTTCCCAAGAGCCACTTCAGGGAAGGCACGCAGCTGGTATCTATCAAAGGGGGCTGTGGTGGGGAAGCTCTTCTGAGGAAAGGGCCTCAATTGAGGCACACTACCCTTCGAGTGTCACTGCCAGTGCAACACCCTTGGCATGGCCTCCAGCTGCAGTGGCCCAGAAAACAGCATCTCGCTAGTGTCTCTTGAAGGGAGCAGGGGGAGGGTCTCTGAGGAGAGTTGCCAGGGCTCTTATGCTGCTGCAGCTGTTGGGGACAGAGCAAGGAGTTGGAATAGGCGCCCGCATCCTGGTGCCTCTTCTCTCCCCCCAGCCGTGATGCAACGCCTCCTCAAATTCGCAAGTGCCCCAGTTTGCCCACCTCAAGGGCGCTGTAATTTGTGTCTCTGTGAGGGCTAAACTACAGTGCCCAGAATGCTTTGAGGGAGAGAATGTGCTTCAAATGTGCTTTAAAGGTATAGTGTATACACAGCCATAGTCCAAAAACAACTAGAAAAGCATGAATAATTTCTATGAAAAACGAAGCCTGGCTACTGTGCAAAGTACAATCTAGAAATTCTCTTTCCTATCAAATAATTGTTTATGCAGACATAGCTAAACTCAGTGACACCAGGATGATGGTACGGTGGAACAGGGTCACCAGTATGACACCCGCGGGTGTCTGTGTGCTCACTAGTCCTCCCATGGCAGCTGTGAAATTATCTTAGGAAATATCTCCTCAAAAATCCAAAATGCACAAGGGACTGTATGCTCGCCCTGCTCATTCCCTGATTTTTCAGCCTATTGCTGTTCTGTGTCAGCTTCATTTCTGTTCAATCTGGATCGTTCTGTACTGGGTTTTTAAAAATTAAAAAACACCCAAGAGCTGCATATAAATTGTGTGCACCTTCCGTATGCAGCCAGATGGGCGGGGTATAAATAATAAATTATTATAATTATTACTATTATTCCCCTAATTTTATTTATTTATTTCCATTTTTAAACCACCCTACCCTGGTGAAGATCCCAGGGTGATTCAGAAAACACAGCAAAGTCATTCAACTAAAAACAACAGAAAACCTTAATCTTTACTTTGAAACAATATTCAAACAGACACATCAGCAGAAGGCAATATCAGTGTATCTGCCCTAAAACACATTTCTCTCTTAAAAGCTTGAATGAAGAGATTTATATGCTTTTCAAGGCATTCATTCCCTCATATGTATGTTTTTATAAGTATTTTCCATGGAAAGCAAGGGATTTTAGCGCGGTTGGGTTTTGTTTTGTTTTTTTATTTTAACAGTGATTAGATTGCAAAATTCGGACGCACACATAACTGGATTAATTGCTATGTCCCAATCCACATATAAATCCAGGTGAATTACATTGGTGAATTATGCTGGGATTGAAATGCAGACGGAACAAATTTCACCCCTAGTGGAAGAATACTTTTGTATATATCTTGTCACCTTCAATGATTTTATACCAGGGATTTTATATATAACAGAAGCCACACAGAGTAAGTCCTCAGTTCTTTATGTTTCATACTTTATGGGTTTGAACTTCTCTCTCTTTTTTTATGTTGATTGTAGGTCTTGGCTCATTAGGCAGTGGGAAAATTCTTGGCTGTTTTCACATAATATCTTGGCTAGTTTTTCTTCAATTCCCTTCGTCTCAAGGCTAATCTTAGAGTTCCCTGACTCCAAGACACACCATAAAGTCTAATCTCTTTCTGCACTGTGGTAAAGCCATTGAGGGATTATTTCAAGATATCAATTTCTTACCAATGCAGAAGTCTTCTGCATTTCTTACCCCTCTCCCCACTGCCACCACCGAAATGCGTGCGCACAAACAGTGGCAGCTGATGATACGAACCACGCTATAAATTAAACCTGAGAAAGAAGCACATCCTTGGGAATGTAAATACCAGCAGTCCACCAGATGGAGGTCAGTTTTATGTCATGGAGTTCCAGGAGTTTCCAGTCATGGGGACACAGCCAAACTCTCCACACACACACCAAGCATGGAATGTTGCTTTAGCTGCAGAATAACAGGTCACTGCAGCACAGTTTGAATGCTGTAACTAGTACGGATGGGGGAGAATTGCTTCACATTTAAAGCTGAACCTACCTACATTCACACACTCCAAAACAATACACGAACCAAAGCACAGCAATCCTTTGAAATGCACACTTCTCCAAATTTTGCAGCAAACTGGGCGAGGGGCAGGTGGCACAGGCCGTTACTGAGTGTGCCATGTGCCAACTCCTCCTCCAACCTGGGGAATTGCTGTTGTCCCATCAGCCAGGCCTCGGGGTCTGCGGCTGCTGAACGCCAGGTTGGCTCTGAGTAAGACTTCCTTCATCCATGATATGATTGTGGGTGAAAGGGCTTATCTGGTCTGCATCACCGAGACCTGGGTGGGTGAACAAGGTGGAGTTGGTCTCACCCACCTTGTGCCCACCTGGGTAGTTGGTGCAGCATCAGGGCAGACTTATGAGATGGAGAGAAGAAATGGCTGTGGTCTATAGAAGTTCTTTCTCTCTCTACAGGCTCTGTCCGATTTATGGGGGGGAGGGGATCTAGTGCATGTGATCCTGGCGTTGGGCAATCGGGACAGTTTAGTGATTCTGCTGGTTTCCCACCTGCCTCGCTGCCCAGTAGTCTCGCTGCCTGAGCTGACAGAGTTGGTCTTAGAGACTCTGAGATTGCTGGTTTCTGGTGATTTCAACATCCATACCGGAGCGACAGGCTGTGAAGGCTGCCATGGCTTCCATGACAACCATGGGGCTGCCTCACACTGTTTTCTCAGCTGGATAGGAAGAGAGTGATCTGAAAGTGAGGGACATTGACCTCAGTCCTTTGTCATGGTCAGATCACTTCCTGTTGAGATTGAGGCTTTCAGCACCTATTTCAACGGTCTGCCCTAGGAGGCTGATGGATCCAGTGGGCTTCTAGATGGCTCTGGGGGATTTTCCGGCTGATTTGACTGACGGTCCTGTCGAAGCCCTGGCCAAACTCTGGAACGTGCAAGTGGCTCAGGCTGTTGACACCACCATCCAGAGATTGGGAGTACATTTTCAGCAATATGCCAGTGACACACACCTCTACTGACACAACACAAAGCTCTCTTTTTACATCTGCAGGTAAAGCAGTGGATATGCTGGACCAATGTCATGCCTTGGTAATGGACTGGATGAGAGCCAGTAAACTGAAGCTCAGTCCAGATAAGACTGAAGCACTCTTAGTGGGCAGTTCCCTGGATGGATGAGAGGTGGCCTACTCTAGAGAAAGTAAACGTTAATGCAATGTGAGAACTGATCTGTCCAACACTGTCAAATCTTAAGCTCTTAATAGCAACTGCTTACCTGCTCTTGCTCCATCTTTGTAGCTGGACTGTCAGGCCCAAAGAAGTATTTCCTATTCAAATATTTATTCTTAATGTCCTTAGATTTTGCTTCTCTCAGTTCTTTATTTCTGTGAAGCATCCTACGGAACTGTTCAATGTCTAGCCAGCACGTGAGGTCGATGCTGAAAATAAGGTAAAAGAGTACTTATTTCCATCGCATTACAATTTCCATTGACCAGTTAACAAATTAGGTCCTTAAAAATCAAATATCCATTATCATATGAAGGCTACAAACTTCAACAGAAAAACCAGGAGGAATTGCTCCTGAGTAAACACACAAAGGATTACACCAGTGAGACACTGTACACCACAAGTAGTTTACCAGCCAGACAAAATTATTTTCCCACACCTTCACAGCAGTCATGAAGAAAGTCTGGCAACAGCATGGTAAGAGAAACAAAGAATCTTCTAGCGCCTTGATGTTTAACAACTCAGACACTATCTTCATTACACATTTAAGGAGTATAATACTACAGTAAACAGTCGTGGCTTCCCCCAAAGAATTCTGGGAAGTTTGTTAAAAGAGCTGGGGGGTTTTTAGGAGACCCCTGTTGCCCTCACAGTCATACAATCCCCAGAGGTCCCCCGGGGAAGAGGTACTGACTGTTAAATCACTCTGGGAATTGTTTTATCTGATAGTTAGATGGCATTTGTATATGTATATTGTTTTGTTGCATATTTTAGAGTCTCTAACTCTTTGACTCCATCTGTACCTTACATTTAAAGCACCCTTATACAGTGGTACCTCTAGTTGTGGACTTAATCCATTTCGGGGTGCCGTTCGCACCCCGAAAAGTCTGCAACTAGAGCGCCTCTTCTGCACATGTGCACGGCAAGATCAAGCGCTTGTGCGCATGTGCACAGATCGCTTTTGCACATGCACGTGTGCCAAACCCGGAAGTAAACACTTCCAGGTTTGCCACGTTCGTAAGCTGAAAGTCGTAACAAGAGCGGAATGCAACTAGAGGTACCACTGTACCATTTTGACAGCCATGGGTTCCCACAAAGAATGCAGAGAACCACAGTTTGTTAAGAGCCGCTCACAGAAACCCCAGAGTTCCCTGGGAAGAAGGACTGAGCATCCTTAACCAACCATGGAATCCCAGGATTTTTTGGAGGAAGCCATTCAGACAGTAGTACTTTAAATATATGGCTATAATCCCCGAATCTCCTGTGAAAAGCCAGCCAGGGGAAGGGATTCTGGATGGAAAGCTTCAGCTGAGTAAGACAGCAAAATGTCTTGGACCAGCCTTGCACAGCTTTTATATTTCCTTTCAGTTATATTTTCCTTTCTGGTGAGAAATTACATCTGCAGATATAAACACCACGTGCCTCCCCCACTGACATGAATGAGAAAGACCTGATGAGCAGGCCAGGGGAGAGTGGAAGGTGCTCATGTACCCGGGAGCATACATAAGGCCCTGGATTCGAACACATGTGTGTCTATGATACACCTGCACCACCACATACCCACAAAACCCATTCCTGAGATGGAATTCTGAGAAACAGCTGAGAGGCTCATTCCTTCTGGGTGCATGAAGGAAATGACTTTTTTCATTGCAAAAAATCTAGCTCAGCCTTCCCTGACCCAGATGTTTTAGACTACACCACCTATGTGCCCCAGCCATATCTGAAGGGCACTACATTGGAGAAGGCTGATCTAGTCACTGCAGCAATAATTTTATCATGAGACAAGATACCAAATATCACAGGCTCCGGTCGAGAAGACACACTTTCACTGCAAGGATGTACTAGCACAGGAAAAAATACCTTGCAGACTGCTGTTCAAGGAAGGTCCGGAAAGCTTCCAGCTCCAGTTTCTTCTTTAACAGGTCGTGAATGCTATATGACGTAGCTTCTTCAGGAAGTGCTTGACTTGGGGGTACTGTGACTACGGTAGGTTCAGGATGCAATAGGATCTCCTCTTCTTTGACAGTCGAAACCTAATGAAAGAATTGTACCAATCACTCTAGTTAATCTAATTAACGACCCATTTTCATAAGCCTTATAGGTTTTCCTCTGCCTTCCTCTGCCTACTTTCTACAGATTTCTGTTGTTTTCTGCTCCTTCATGGAATTGCATTTCAGGAACAAACATGAAGGGGCAATTACATGTATCAAGATATGATACAGGGTGCGCTCCACCAAGGATGACTGCCAAGCGACCAGCAGTTATTACAAAATGGCTTCTATGGGAGTCAAGCACTGATGAAGAGGAGATGGAGATGTGAGCTGAAATCAATGTTTCCTTATCTCTGAGATGAGGCTTATGATGTGACTGTAGAAAGCCTTTAGCTCACATTTCTGGCCCAAGGGCCACATTCATGCTTGGCCAACCCTCTGGGACTGCATGAAGGCAATGGATGTGGCTGAAAGTAGATGCTGTGGTAGAAAAATAAAAGTTGGTAGGCCCAGTTTAATTGCTGCCCTCAGAATACTACTGATTAAAATGGGGGCCCTGATATAAGGAAGGATTGCCAGATCAATCAATCTTTATTATGGTCCAGAGACCCAACAAATCGTTACAAAGCAATACACAATTCAGACAGCCTGCCTCCAGGTTAAACAAGCATTTTATTCAGACTTAAAGATAGGGATCATTGGTTCTTGCAACCACCGATAAAAACTTCGCCACTGCTAATGTTCTAGCGTTTGTCCGGTCTTCCAATAGGAACCTGACATAGTGAGCCTCTGATTTTCCCGGGAAAGGCACCAGCAAGGGTAGTAGGATTGCCAGATCAGCTAACTAAGGCCACATTCACTCAGTATATTTCGAGCACTAAGATGCCACTTTAAACAGTCATGGCTTCCCCCAAATAATTCTTGTAACTGTAGTTTGTTAAGGGTGCTGAAAGATGTTGGGAGACCCCTATTTCCCCCTCAAAGAGCTACAATTCCCAGATTTCCCTGGGAAGAGGGGTTGTTAAACTACTCTGCGAATTGTAGCTCTTGAAGCGGTATCATGGTGCTCTAAATGAATGGAATGAAAATGGCCTAAAAAAACATGTGCTGTGCAAACTAAAGCATGGACCGCTAACTGGAGGCTACAATCAAGTATGGCCTATTGATTAAAATATTCAGAGCAGATGCGGCTCTGTTCTTTAAGGCAGCCTTTCCCAACCTGGTGTCCTCCAGATGGACTACAACTCCCATGAGTCCCATCCAGTATGGTCAGAGATGATGGAAGCTGTAGTCCAAAACATCTGGAGGGCAAAAGTTTAAGGAACCCTGTTCTGAGGCAACACCCCATGGATTAATCCTCACCACCTAGACAATTGGATGTAAAAGTGATGTGCATTCTCCTAGTGTAAAGACTTTGGGCCTATCCACACCACTTGAAATGCAAGCAAATGGAGGCTGTCCCATGTGTCAAAGCACCACTTGGGTCTCATGACTTTTCATAGACCTTGTTTCTGTCTTTCTTCTCCTCCTCCTTTTGTAGTTTGCATAATGACTATTACTGATTTGTGTGGCTGGCCACTTCTCATGAGACACTTCCTATCTAAGTTTTCCAAGGAGATGACATGCTGTAGCTTGTTGCCATGAGCTGGACCTTAGCGTGGGTAGTGTGTCCCTCAAAAGCCAGTGATGCCGAGCCACAGTGTGTAAAAGTCTACAAGTGTCTACAAGTTATCCCACCCGAGAAATACAAAGAGTTAACCTCCTGGTGCTAGGCAAAAATAAAGAGCTTGTTTTTGTTAATAGGTGCTTGTCTTACCTCATCCTTCTTGGAAATGCTGTCTCCATGCAAAGCCTGCAGCTTTCTAAAGTACACTGAGTCCAGCTGTCGAGTTTCTTCCACCAGCTCCACCTAATAAAAATAATATCTTATGTCATCCGCACAGTACACATTATAGAAAGGAAGATGAAGGGGTTGGAGAGGCAGCCTGCCAGTGACAGTGGGTAGAAAAGAACCACATTTGCCAATAACAAGACAGATGTTTAGGAGGCATATCACTGGAAGTTGCATCCTCTGGAGCAGATGGTTCAAGGAAAGGAGTTGCTGAAACAGCTAAAAGGAAATTCCCTCCCAGCGGTGCTGAGGCTTCTCCCTTGGGGGTGAATGCACCAGCGAGAAAGGAAGCATGATAAAGTTGTTGCGAGCTTTGTGCAAGGACTGGTTTTTCAAATTTTATTTTATATATGCATTCGGAAGGAAAACACACCAATTTTATTTAAACTCATCCAGGATACTGTTTTAACTTTCAGATAACTAACAAATACATAGACATATATGTACAGAGGAGTTATCTTGATGGTGGAGGCACAGAGAACTCCACTCCTTTTAATAGCGAGCTCAGGAAGCCAGTGCTGCTAGGATTATAGCCCAAACAGGAAACCAGGAAAGCAAAAGTAGGTATTAGCATCCTTGGGGAAACCCTGAGATTTGCAAAATACCCAGAATGATAACAAAAACAAACAAAGGGGGCAAAAGAATCCAAAATGCAGCCCAACATGGACTGAGCACACTCAGAAGCAACAGGTCCCACCTGTGATGACCAAAACATTCAAACGGCTGTTACTATATAATAAAAACTGGACAGTGTAGCATCCTGTTAGCCACGCTGGCCTGGATTTCTTTCTTCCTTTAATAATGTTTTTATTTGTTCTTCATGGTACAAAAGATACATTTTGAGAAAACAATTATTAAACCAGTAAACAGCGAACTACTTGTCCTGATAGAACTAGAGATTTTTGTCATGCTATGTAATAAAGTTTCACTTTATTACTCTAAAATATCACGCTAGATCTGGATGTCTTGTCTTGGAGAATTTTGTCTAGCCCTCTCTGTGTACAATTGGGAAGGGCGTGATGACCATTCTCTCCCGGACAAACAACAACATCTATGACCCACAGGGCATCGACATTACAGGCAAGGGATCCGAGGCAAGAAGATGAACAGGCTTAAGGTTAAATCCTATTTTATTAGTTGCTTAGAGCTCTCAAAAAGCCAATGAACACCCAGTATGCTAGAAAATACCAGGACTTTAAGGGCACAGACAATAAATTAAGAGTCGGCACTCAATTAGGGGGGAAAAGAGGATGAAGTTCTATTAATTATTTTGTAGCTTAAGGGTTGCTAGCCTCCTTACACAAGCCAACAACCAGTTCAACACTGCATGACTCCAAATGCAGGGATTTCAGATGCAACAGCTTAGCAATTCAAACAGAAGGGGCCAATGGTGAGTTAAAAACAATACCACTTCTTTCTCACTCCTTACCATATATCCTTAAATTACCTGCCCATAAGTTTTTCTGTCTTGTTCTACCATCTTCATCCATGGATCTAAAAGAAGGATGAGAATGTATTCTTCTGCTGAGTCGAAAAGATCCTCAAATGGTGGCTCAATTTTCTGGTAAATCTCATTTTTTGTGATCTGTTGTAGTCCAATATCCATGCTAGCAGAAGGGGCAATGTAATTGGCATAAAGAAACTGTGTTCAGTGAAAAGAGAAGCAAACAGTTAGATGGTCATCCTAACAGACACAATAAATTCATTTGTCTAACCGCTTTGAGGTTGTTGTTGTTGTTGTTTTTAAATAATCAAGTGGTGTATACATTTTATGAAATACAAAAGGGGGAAATATTAAAAAAAAACATATTTGTAATTTGTGTTTTCTGCAACATTAGCTCTCGTTTCCTATTCTCATCCTGCTATTAATTATTCCAAAATTCAGTATCTGCTGTCAGTTGTTATGCTGTTTATCAAAAATATTTGGTTTCCTCTCCAAGTTTGTTAAAGCTGCTAGAAATAGAAGATCTGTGAAGGGGAAACTACAGGTCCCCAGGATACTCTGTGGTAAGTCATGTGCTTTAAATGTGCATTGAATATGCTTTAAATGTACAATGTGGATTTGCTCTTGGCTGGCTTTTGTGATACACACTATTTTAGCACAACACAGGAACTCTGCAGTTTAAACACTAAAAGATTTGTTTTAACAAAACTAAGTAGAGCTAACAGAAAGCAAAATGGAATTATATATCCCACCTCTTATTGTGTTCTACCCGGCTGCAAAATAAAATGCAATTTTCAGATACACAACAATACTACCAAAACTTGGAAACATCATGGAAAATTAATGCTATAGTTACATCAAATTTTAATATGATCTACACTGTTCAAATGTAAAAAAGCTACATTAGCAAAGAACAGAAAAAAGATTTTAAACAATGCAATATCTATAAACACTTTTTCTTAGAAGGGGATTAGCTATTTTATTCAGACTGAGCTGGGCCGCTTCAAGGCTAAATTGATTGCTCTCCTATGACTCATAAATTAACACATAGGAGCTGAGAATAGGAAAGGATGAAAGAAAGAAAGTTAGTTTTCCTTGCCTTGCTGGAAATGTTCTCTCACCAATGTGTGTGTTTTTAGAAGCTCAAATGTCATCTTTTTGTTTTACTCATTGGAAAAGTGGTGGAAGCTGTGTGTCCATTATTTACAAAGCCATTCTGCAGGCATTCGTGTGCACTGTACAGAACAGTAATCCTTAAATTTTGTTACGTTACGAACATGACCTTTTGCATAGCAGTTGATACAAACAAGGCTGCTTGAAAAGCTTAAATTTAGAGGGCTTTTAGGCTGTTGCTGGGACAGCTGGGTTGGGATTCAGTTGCACTCCAGAAAATTCAGGTTGCGCAATTAACACTGAATTGGAGCGCTTGCACCACAAACCTACTTCCCCCAAATATTATACTTTTTCCAATAAGTAAAGTGAGGGGAATCATAGAATCACAGAATTGTGGGATTGCAAGGTACCCTGAGGGTCATCTAGTCCAACCCCCTGCAATGCAAGAATCTCAACTAAAGCATCCATGACAGTTGGCCATCCAACTCTTGCTTAAAAACCTCCAATGAAGGGGACTCCACCACTGGAAAGTTTGGGGTAGCATTCGTTAGACACAACATCATCCAACCCTCCCACAAATAATTCAGAATGAATGCTCAATAAATAGCTGGCCTTATCTGATCTCCCTGAAAACAAATCAATAAACATGCTCAATAAACTGGCTATTTGGAAGCAACCCATATTCGTACTTCATTCTGATGCAGAAAAACATAGGGACGTGGGAAGCTGCCTTATACCAAGCAAATACTTAGCAGCTCTCCAAGGTTTCAAAGAAGGGTCCCGCTCCGCTCTATTTGGACATGCCAGGGACTGAACTTGGGACTTTCTGCATGCAAAGCTGATGTTCTACCACTGAGCCACAGCTCTTCCTGAAAGGTTCTTTGCTTATCTGACAAATGTCTGAGTGGCACAAACATAGGAATCAGCTTTACTCAATGTCAGATCACTGGTCTATCCAGTTCAGTACTGTTTATACTGACTGGGAAATGACAGTATGTAGGGCAGGGCTGGGGAACCTGTGACCCTCCAGATCATAACAAAAAAAAAATTTTCCTTCCAGTAGCACCTTAAAGACCAACTAAGTTAGTTCTTGGTATGAGCTTTCGTGTGCATGCACACTTCTTCAGATACCTGAAGATACCTGGTATCTGATACCAGGTATCTGAAGAAGTGTGCATGCACACGAAAGCTCATACCAAGAACTAACTTAGTTGGTCTTTAAGGTGCTACTGGAAGGAAAAAAATTTTTTTGTTTTGACTATGGCAGACCAACACGGCTACCTATCTGCCTCCAGATCATGTTGGCTTCCAACCCCTATTAGCATCAGACCAATGGTCTGGAATGATAGCAGTTGTAGTCCATCAACATCTGGAGGGCCACATGTTCTCCCAGCCTGTTTTAAGGGTCATCGTCATCATTAGTATCCCACTTTTCTGTTAAAAGCAGAAGCAAGTAAAACAGTACCGTCAAAACCATACAAAACAAAAATCAATCTATGCATAAAAGGTGGCATGCCTCTCCATCACTTCCCCTGGTACACACATTCCCACAGACATCTATGGTCCAACAAGTGTTGCAGCAGCACACAAAGCCAGAGGTGATCACAGGATACAATATGAAGTAATATGGTTACTTCAGGTAACCATATTTCTACCACACAACTTTCAATTTCAATTCACACACACACACAAATCCACGTAGTTTATCTCCAGTTTAATAATGCAGCCTTTTTTCTGGCGCAAACCTAAGTTTGAACATATGATGGCAACAATTGCCAATGTTGTTCTCACTCTCAGTGGTGAAGATTCTCCTTTAAATATCACTTTATTTCCCACTCTATCTATGCTTTCCAGACTTTTTCTGGGGTAGTCAAACTTCTAAATGCCCCTTGTACAGGACAGGGCTCTGAACAATTAGAGTATGATACCGTCCATTACATGGGGGAAAATGTTTTAATGGGGTATCTATAAACACCTGAAAAGTTCAGAGAAAAGTCACAGTACATATAACAGCATATCAGACTTCATTTATTCAGTGATTTTTTTTCTTCAGTAAAAAGAAGAATTCATTTCCCTATATTGCCTCTATATAATTTCTCAATAATATAAAAGCAAATTCCAGATGTGGACTGTGTTCAGTGTTTGCATCTTTATACTATTTATAAAGATAAAATCTGGAGGCAGTAAATTTATCCAGCACCTCCCCCTATTCCCAAATCAGGTCAGCATTCAGGTATAAAACCCTGACCCCAGGAAAGTAAATTGGGCATTGTCTTGGCTTAGTACAGACAAAACTTGTCCTCAAGTCTTTATTTCTAAACTCCCAAGTATCCTGGTTGAACCAGAATTAAGTATTAAATCCCTTTGAAGTAAATGAGAAAGTTAAGCACGTAATGTAATGAAATGTCCAAAAGTTAGGAGATATATTCGCGAGCACACACACACACACAATTCAAGTTGTCAACATTGTTTTCAAGCAATTTAATTTCTGTACATAAAACAGTGATAGCTCTTTTCATCTAAAATTGTCCCTGGCATAACAGCAGCATATTTCCTATAACAGCATTACATTTTTCTACCTCTAAATAGCATTTCTTCCTCCGGCCCCAAGCAGATTTCCACATGTGTTTGTCGTTTTCCTTTTCCAATTCATTTTACACTTTACTATATGTACTTTTAGCAAAATAACCACAGTGCATTCCATTCGCTGTGCATACAGTGGCACACACACACACACACACACACAACCCCCTGGAATGCACTGTCGTTTCTTTAATATATCACAAAGCTTGAACAGAAATAATCAAAGAAATTATAAATGCTTTTTTTATTTTTAAAAAAATCTAATTTAGTGCTTATTTTCAGTGGCATAACAAGCACACCCACATAGCACATATGAAAGGCTTTGGGCACAGTTCATGCAGAAGTTGTCCTATGCAAGCCTCAAAGGAAGGAATGAGTTTTATAATGTCAAGCCCTGTGAAGCATTCAATTCGCTTGTACAAGAAAATCAATCCTATTCATAGGGCTCAAGGAAAGTTACAGCACCAAAGCATCCATTTAACAATAGGATAAAACCTTGTGCCCAATTATAAACTAAAAACCCTGACCACCAAAAGCCAAACCCAATAGAAAGTTCTTTAATGCTTTCCATGGAGATTTGTGAGATAGGGCTTATGGCAGGGGCAGCCAATATGGTACCCTTCACGATGTTGGAATCCAGCTTCCATCAGACCCAGCCAACATGGCCAGTTGCAGAAATAGCAGCTGTTGTCATCCTTAACATGTGGAGGGCACCAGGCTGATTCTCCTTGTTCTATAGTGGGGTGGAGTAGGGAATTGATCCAGCCAGAGGGCCAGATCCCTTTTGGCTCTGACACAAGGGGTGAGTTCGCCCACCTGTCAAGCACGATGCCATAATGACATCAGGAGACAGCTTCCAAGGCTGTACCCAATCAGACAACATATTCAAATGGGCTTGCTATAACCACCAATCAGCTGAATCCAAACCACACTGACAAATTGCCATTTTTCCTCTGTAGGCAAATGCCATTTCTACATTTCTTTAAATGTATTTAATACATAATTAAACACTTTAAAAAATAAGCATTTAAATGTGGATTTGGTCTCAAGGCATGTGTTTACATGCATGGTTTGATACCTTTAAGCTACACCAAATTATTTTGCCACTTTCAGAGAAGTGCAAAAACTGATGGATTAGCTAAGTTTCATTCCACACATGAGGTGTGGATAGATTGTTTTGCACAGGCATTCACAGATATCAAGTTCCTCAAACATCCCTTTTTGAGTGGTAAAGGTAAAGGTAAAGGGACCCCTATGGGCGTGACCGACTATGGGGTTGCGGCGCTCATCTCGCTTTATTGGCCGAGGGAGCCGGCGTACAGCTTCCGGGTCATGTGGCCAGCATGACTAAGCCGCTTCTGGCAAACCAGAACAGTGCCCAGAAATGCCGTTTACCTTCCCGCTGGAGCGGTACCTATTTATCTACTTGCACTTTGACATGCTTTCGAACTGCTAGGTTGGCAGGAGCAGGGACCGAGCAACAGGAGCTCACCCCATCGCGAAGATTCGAACCGCCGACCTTCTGATCAGCAAGTCCTAGGCTCCATGGTTTAACCCACAGCGCCACCCGCGTCCCATGAGTGGTATAATGCCTAAAAATCTGGATCGGCCTATGTGCTGTTGCCTAGCAGGGCTAACTTTCTTGGAAACATCCTCTGAATACTCAAACATGACTAGCTTTATTGAAGTACAGCAGACAGGGAGCCTTGCTTACTCCTAGGTCTCCAGGCTCAGACTGGCTTCCTTCTCCCATTCATATCTACAGAAGAGGTTCTGTCTTCAAGTACTTCACCTTGACCCGGAACTAGTTATATACATAGCCTCTAGGCTGGCATGCTTTGCCCCAGGACTTCTTGCTTTTCATAGTCAATATTGTTTGGCTTCAGTGGGCTCTTTCAAATGTCACTATTAACATAGATTTTTGGAGCTTTTGGTTATTTCATTTTACAATATTTTGATACAGTTTATATTTTAAAATTTCAAAGTGGTGTACAAAGACAACAAATGCCCAAAATAAAAGCACTGTGGAACTATAATGCACAATTCACAAAAATGTAAAATTCACAGTGACCACAGTAACTGGCAATATGGGCAACAGTAACTGGCAATATAGCCAAGAAAAGCCTGGATAAACACATAGGTTTTCAGCGTGCACTAGAAGCACAGCAGAGTCAGTGCATGCCTTTTATCTGTGCCTTATTTATTTACTTTTTGCTATGCTGGTTTTTATATTAATTGTAATTATTGTATTGTGATATCTTTATTTATTGTTGTTAGCTGTTGGCAGTATGTGGAAAAATAAAATAAAAATAAAAATAGGATAAGTCAGTCTCTTAAGATATCTCCAGGGCACAAGTCACATAATTTGTTCTAGTTTAAAGCTTTCAAACTAAAATAATAACAAACAGGATTGTGCTTAGGAGAGGTAAAGGGACCCCTGACCATTAGGTCTAGTCGCAGATGACTCTGGGGTTGCGGCGCTCATCTCACTTTATTGGGCAAGGGAGCCGGCTTACAGCTTCCGGGTCATGTGGCCAGCATGACTAAGCCACTTCTGGCGAACCAGAGCAGCGCACGGAAACGCCGTTTACCTTCCCGCCAGAGTGGTACCTATTTATCTACTTGCACTTTGACGAGCTTTCGAACTGCTAGATTGGCAGGAGCTGGGACCGAGCAATGGGAGCTCACCCCACTGCAGGGATTCAAACCACTGACCTTCTGATCGGCAAGTCCTAGGCTCTGTGGTTTAACCCACAGTGCCTCTCCATTAAATATATACCAACTGCACCAAGGTAATTCTATGCCGGAGCTGGTATGCAGGAGCTGGTATACATATATTTTATGTGAATTGGGCTACTTTGCATGCATTTGGTTAGTTTGGACAATTTATTCTGCTTCTGCTATTCAAGGGGAGGGCTAAAGAGCTCACAGAACAGTATCCCCCCCCCAACCACAGAACATTCTATTGAAGCCCACTTCTGATAACCATTTTCAAGCTTATCTTTGAACAGAGTTGAGGTAGAAACTTGCTCAACGAAGGGAAATTCTCAAGATTGATGAATTCTGCCTCCAATGTCATTTACTGTATCATCAGAAAACTGCAGAATACACATAGTACTGAGTAGTAATAAATGTTTGAAATAGAAGCACAAAGAACACAATATGCTTTTCAAATCTCCCCTCATCTGTTCATGGGCATAATCAGAATAAGCATATTAATTTCCATGCCAATGGTGAGGGCAGAGTTTGGAAAAGCACAGTGACCAAAAGCAGCCTCTTTTCTTGATTGGATGCAGCTTGAGACTCATCTGCGTTCCAATCGTGTTATATATATATATATATATATATATATATATATATATATATATGATCATGCTGCCATAAAAAGCAAACTCAAGAATGATACCAAATGTTGCCGCACATGTGTTGATTTGCTATGTTACATTTGGGTTGTTAGTTATGCTAATGGAACAGTTTCACATATTGCATTTTGATGTATTTGCTTTTAATGATCATGCGGATATCGCTTTCTGCAATTTCCTAGTTACACTCTTTGTGCAATGTTCTGCTGTCACCACCAGGCCCAGCATGGAAATGAGATTAAGAAGGAGAAAAAGAGTCAGAGGAAAGTCACAGCTTCAACGTATACTCATGCACTGCCGGGCATATGCTCCAAATGCCCAAGTTTAAAGCAGTATTGAAATTGTACTAACAAAATTTCTTTCTTTCTTTCTTTCTTTCTTTCTTTCTTTCTTTCTTTCTTTCTTTCTTTTTTTCTTTCTTTGAACTAAGGTTGACAGGTCTAACTTACACAATATTAAAAAAAATAATTAAACAAGCATGATGGCTAAATGGAATGTTTCTTCAGAGAGGCAGACTAGGGTTCTAGTTCAGTGACAGAACACCTGCTTTGCATACAAAAGGTTCCAAGTTAATTGTCAGCATCATGTCTGGTGTTGACCTATAAAGCCTTAAATGGCTCAGGACCACTTGCATGTTAAGCACAGTACATTGTGGAAGCAAGGCATGGAAGTGAGAAATGGAAGTGAGCACAGAAAGAAGAAACACTATGGTACACTTGCATTGACACGACCAGATGTCTTCATCTGTCTCATATTTCTTGATCAATGACCAGCATGCTGGCTGGGGCTAGGATCATGGAGTTCAACCACACAGGGGATCAAGCTTTTGGGAAGGCTGGTTTAATCATGACCCCCACTCCCTTTTAATTATCGTGCTTGTAATTGACAACATTCTCACTCAAAATGGGTGCAAGGAAATGCAGTAATGGCTACTGAAGCTCCATTTCAACAGGGACTAACTAAGGACATACTCTCAAGGCATAAATTTAACTGTTGAAGCCTGTGCTACAGAAATGGGGGAGGCCTTGTTGGACCTAATAACCAGTATACCTGAAGGAGCGTCTCCACCCCCATCGTTCAGCCCAGACACTGAGGTCCAGTGCCAAGGGCCTTCTGGCGGTTCCCTCGCTGCAAGAAGCCAAGTTACAGGGAACCAGGAAGAGGGACTTCTCGATAGTGGTACCCACCCTGTGGAATGCCCTCCCACCAGATGTCCAAGCGAAAAACAACTGCTAGACTTTTAGAAGACATCTGAAGGCAGCCCTGTTTAGGGAAGCTTTTAATGTTTAATACACTATTGTATTTTAATATTCTGTTGGAAGCCGCCCAGAGTGGCTGGGGAAACCCAGCCAGATGGGTGGGGTATAAATAATAAATTATATTATTATTATTATTATTATTATTCAACCACTCTGACTTTTTCACTGATGCAGAAATATAAGAGTGTGCTATTTCCAAATAACAAGCAGCACAGCGACTGCACAAGAATTACACAAAATGCCTGGAGCCCAGATACATATCTGAGCAAACACCATGCCCAGCTAATGTTTAGATCATCTACAGAAACCATTTAAAGCATCTTTTGCTGACAGTGACTCCAGAATAATTTCCTTGGGGACAGACATACTTGGAAGCAGTCTTACTCTATATTTATGACTTACTTGAGCTTGCTGGCCCACTTTGAAAGGATGGATGGTTTCTTGATAGAAAAGCTGGTGATAATCCTGCAGGTCAAACCAAAAATACGTGCTGTTCTTCCACAGCTACAGATGGAAGGGGGGAAATAGAAGTTATTGCTACCCAATTTTTGTGAAGTTTTCCAAAAAAGAAAAGAAGTAGTTTACATTTCCAGGGTTAGTTGATTGCACAGCTCCTTGGGGTTCACCATAAATCACACTTAATTGAAAAGAGCTTGAGTCATGTGTTCCATGCTGGCAGAAGGAGAGCTCACGTAAAAGCGCTGCCACTGTAATACATGTATTTCCAATACGTGCTCTATCTTTTATTGTATCCTCTTGCAAATAATTGGCTATTAAAATTGTTAGTGTAGTGGTTAACATTCGAAGATTAACCCACATTTGAATGGAATTAAGCCATGGGTTCATAATGCACATCTGAAACTTACGCTGTGCTGGGACAGCATTTTTCGGCAATTGCTGAGATCATGAAATGTTTTTATCCTGACCATCTTACATTTTTTAATTATGCTCCTTTCATCCGCCCCTCACTAAAACTTGGTGCTGTTGCGCAGAGCCAAGTATTTCCACAGGGACAAAGCACTTAATGAACTCCATTACCTCAGAGGCTCTTGTCATTTTGAAACAAAATCAAGGGAATTTATTCTGAAATGTTACAACAGGCATCAGTGCCCCAAGTTTTGACACTTAGGTTTGAAGATTTTGGCCAGCCGGAGCCAAGACAAATGTAAATTTTGACTATGAAGTCTGCACTGTATGTGAAATGATAGAGAATATTTTAGTAAGTCTGCTAGTTTGCTGGATTGTGTTTTTAATTTATTTCCCTTTTTAAAAATTTGATTTATAACCTTTTCTGAAGAATGAACAAGCATCCATAACATATTATCATCTTAAGAATTACACATCATTGAAGTACCGTATTTTTCGTCCCATAGGACGCTCCGTCCCATAGGACGCACCTACTTTTTTGGGGGGGAAATAAAGGAATTTTTCCCCCCTTTATTTCCCCCCCAAAACCAGGTCAGGGAACAGTGGGATGGCGGCGCTGCGCCTCCCCCCTGTCCCCCGAGCTTGTGGGGCTGGCCGATGTCTGCCCGGCGCGAGGGGCGCTCTGCTTCAGGGCGCCCCACGCGCCGGGCGGCAGGCTGCGGACACCTGCGCGAAGCACGGGGCGTCCTCCGAAGGGCGCCCCGTGCTCCGCGCTGCAGGCTGCCGCCCGCAAGCCTTGCGCGCCCTGGGGGATCTCCCCCCGGACGCGCAAGGCTTGCGGACACCTGCGCGAAGCACGGGGCGTCCTCCGGAGGGCGCCCCATGCTCCGCTCTGCAGGCTGCTGCCCGCAAGCCGTGCGCGCCCGGGGGGAGATCCCCCGGGTGCGCAAGACTTGCCGACACCTGTACGAAGCACGGGGCGTCCTCTGGAGGGTGCCCCGTGTTCCGCGCTGCAGGCTGCCGCCTGCAAGCCTTGCGCGCCTGGGGGAACTCCCCCCAGGCGTGCAAGGCTTGCGGATAGCTTCCTGGAGCCTGGAGAGCGAGAGGTTTCGGTGCGCACCGACGCCTCTCGCTCTCCAGGCTTCAGCGAAAGCCTGCATTCGCCCCATAGGACGCACACACATTTCCCCTTCATTTTTGGAGGGGAAAAAGTGCGTCCTATAGGGCGAAAAATATGGTATATATAAAAGTCAATATTACATAGTTCATACGTGGCATTTCTTGCAGAGCTGGATTCCTTCAAGAGGAGTTATACATCCCCTGGGGGCGGTTCTGATTCTTAATTATTATATATGTTCTGAAGAATTAAAAGTTAACACTACTCTCTGAATTGTGTCTGTTAACTGGATAATAAATCCAAATGACTACAATGAAGAGTACTTCCAAATAAACCTGTTCAGGGTCTATAGGTAAGTCCCACTGATATCAGTGGAGCCTAGGGCTTGATTACGTTTAATGTTAAAAGCATCACATGGAAATATTGTATGAGGTATTTCTACTTAATAGTAAACACAGGGGCTGCTTTGAATTGGAATCACAACATCCAGACAGAAGTTTAACGTTTATCTTCCCCACCACAATGCAGACAAAAATCACTCCTTGGGGTAGCAATTAGCAACATGAAAGAAAGCTTCCATTGGTGCCAATGGGAGCGTCTTCCTGTTGCTATTTGTAGAATGGGGAATATTCTTTCCCCAGGTAAATTGGAGGTAAAAGTCCAACCTCCCATCCATGTGTGCTGTGTTTCCAATTCAAAACAGACTTTGGCCTTCCTATTAAACACACACACACACACACACACACAGAGAGAGAGAGAGAGAGAGAGAGAGAAAGAGTGCTATGGACAATGCATTTTATGTCCCCTGTTGTTAGGCCCTAATTCCCAGGTGTGCGTTAAGATTCTAACTTTAGAACGAAATTTTAAAGCACAACACACCTACTTGGAAGTAGGGATGAAGGAGAAATTCAATTCAGCTTGCATACAAAGACAAAAAAAACAACCTATTTGCTCTTTTTTAAACAATATGTGAGCTGAAACAAAGCTATCCTTCTGAATTTACAATCCGAATTTTGCAATGCTGTTCTCCGGTCAAGAAATGTGTACAAAAATGCTTAGGCTAGGGAAAAGCATGCATAAGAATGCATATATTTATGAAAATAGTATACAAAAAATTGCTTTGTAAAAATGAGTAAATTGCATACAAAAAGGTGTATAATACAATTTTCATGAATGGTTTAAAAAAAACAAAACCCAAACTGATGTGGAAACATGGAGAACTGAACTTACGTTTGAAAAAATATGAAACAGAGAGAAACCAACATTGATAGATTTGCCAACCCCTACTTTAAAATAAGATCCCAGAAATCAATGGGGCACACTTCCAAGTAAGCAAGTTCAGGATGGCAATTCTCTTGTCTTTTCTCACATTCAGTCCACCCAGAACAGAATATCCTACATAGGCTTTGGAGGACTGGAGTGGGTGGGATACTTCAAATGCTTGATTCTCTCACCTGTACTCCACGGATACATCCTGCTTTTAAAATCCTCCAATGTGGTTGATCCCTGACATCTCAGGTAGCAAGTGACAGGAAATATCTCTGCCTGAGACCTTGGAGAGCCACTGATAGTCAGTGTAGACCAGACTTCCCCAATACAATGCCTTCCAGATGAGTTCCAGACTAAAACTCCTGTCATCCATGACCACTGGCCATAATGGCTGGGTCTGATGGGAGTTGCAGTGCAGAGCATCTGGAAGGCACAGGATTGGGGACGGCTTGTGTAGACAATACCAACCTAGATGGAGCAGAATAAGGCAGCTACATTTGTCCATATTTTTAAGCAGGGACTTTTTAGAAATACCTTCTCTAGCATCTTCCTTTACCAATCAGCTATTTCCCGATCCCCAGCCCAATCTAGCATCACCTTATTTAAAGGGAGATTATAAATATTTAGGCACGATA
The DNA here is from genome assembly GCF_964270895.1 of Podarcis filfolensis. Taxonomy (NCBI): domain Eukaryota; kingdom Metazoa; phylum Chordata; class Lepidosauria; order Squamata; family Lacertidae; genus Podarcis; species Podarcis filfolensis. Next base: position 68,351,337 of record NC_139603.1, read on the forward strand.
AGATAGTGAATGTGTCTCTGGGCCTCTGAGGTTCAAAACCATCCTTAGCTGCTCAGTTCAATGAGTTGCCTTGGGCAAGCCAACGTTTTCTAGCCTAGCCATCTTCACTGGGCTGGAGAGAGGCCAAAATGCTTCTGCATATTCCTAAGAAGAAGGTGCAAAGTGCCCATCGTAAGAATAAAATACCTTGATAAAAAAAATCCTTATACCTTATTTTCCGACTTCTCACAGAATTCAGTAAAGATGTAGCCTGATCTGCTCTCCACATTAAGGGACTGAAGCATTCTTTCCATTACAGAACTTCCCAGTTCTGAAACGGCTGCAGTCGTTGTGCCCTAGGATCACAGAAAGCACACTTCAGCAAGTGTCATTCTGTCTCAGATTTAAATAGCGGCAGCCAAATAAGCCAGCTGAATGGTGTCACCTGTTTTATAATCTCAAGTTTCTTGAATGTGGTACTTTTATCTCTATAGTGACACATTGCAACACTTGCCTCTCTCATGCGTCCCCTTCTTCAGTTCTTGCCGTACTATCAAATTTTAGGAAAGAATAGTTTAATCCTTCCCTGTGTGCCTGTGAAGCACTGTGGAACATGGTGGCATTTCCAGTGGCGTAGCGTGGGTTGTCAGCACCCGGGGCAAGGCAAGTAATTTACGCCCCCTAACCCGTGGATTTGCGCCCCCTAACCCGTGGATTTGCGCCCCCTAACCCATTGATTTGCCCTAACCCCAGATGTTGCGCCCGGTGCGGTCCGCCCCCCCTGCACCCCCCACGCTACGCCACTGGGCATTTCATAAATATATACTAATAATGAAATGGATGTTGCAGACTTAAACATTTTTGTGTGTTTTTACTGCTTTGTGATAGGACTGACAGGGTCCTTAGGGGTATCTAGAATCTGGGAAATCTTGGGTGATGTTTGGTTAAAAGGAAGTAGCATCGCATCAACTGTCTTCCCTCCTGTGGGATTCTCAATATGCATTTAGAAGGGAAATTAACTGAGTATGCATCTGGGAGCTTGTAGGGTGGGGGGGGAAAGTTGACAGGAGGGAAAAGGAAGAGAAAATGACTTTTTGGGAAGGGTTAAATATCCCTAAAGCTCCCCAACAGCTTCCTCAGCCAAAATGACAACTTTCTGAGACTGCTTTTCATTATTTCTTTTCTTTTCTAAAAAACTGTTGGGGCTTTGTTTTCTGCAGTTTGCCCCTTAAGCAAGCTTGGCACTGGTTTACATTTGTAGTGCCTTAACATCAAGGTTTTGGCCTGAAACAGAAATGGCCAGTAGGACAGTTCTGGCCCCTGTAGGAACTTCATGTGACTGCTGGTAGCTCTGCCAGTTTTTAATCGAGGCATGGTAAAAAGGTTTGCCTCAGGTTCACTTCTAAGGAAAACAAAACAGAACAAAATAAAAAGGAGGTTTTGAAATTGTGGAAATAAGATATTTCACAGTTTGATGCCATCTCTCCCTCTCTCCTTTTTATTTTGCATGTAACATAAATAATATGCAAGTGTACTCATTCGTGTGGTTAATGCTGTGCCTGGTCACATGTGGTCCATTATAGTGAAGCCCTTATAGTGTGACAAATTCATTATGCAGCTTGTCTGATCATGGTAGTTATGGGGTGAATTTTATGCAGCACAATATACAATTCAGACCTCAGACCATGGTCTGGAGAACAAAGTTAGCTGCCTCTTGCCTTTTGTAGCCAGTTTTGATGTTATCAAGAGGGTGGGGACTCAAGAGGTGGCTACCACAGGGCAAGCCCAAACAAGAAGCAATCATACCTCCACTCTGGTATGGAGGGCAGTATCATAGTCACCTGGTCACCAAACCATTTTCAGCAGATCCAGGAATTCCAAATGCTACTCACAGGGATCATTTCCACGTAGGTGTATTTTCTATCCAGCTTTGGCATCAGATAATCTGTTTTGTCAGGAATTGTTGTCATATGAGCAGCTGTTGCTGGCCTGGACCCATGAAGAAGAAATAGTTCAAAAGATGCTTGAGGATCTATGGAGACTATGTCATGTGTTACAAAGGAGATAAAATAAGTGAGTTCACAGTTAGGGTTATTGAGTTCTACTCCTGGAGACAGTGTCCTTACCTTTAAACGTTCCAAGCAAGGAGAAGATGCAGTCAGTATACCGCCAAACTTATTCCTTCTCCAGCTCTTGCCCTACATCCCAGGTGTGGGGAACCTTTGACCTTCCAGATATTGCTGAACTACAGCTCCCACCAGCCCCAGCAAATATGGCCAATGGAAAATAGCCAGGGATGATGGGAGTTGTAGTCCAGTTACATTGGAAGGAACAGAAGTTCCCCACACTTGCCTAACCCTTTCCCAACACTTGTTGGGGAGCATAATTAGAGCCCTGCTGGCAACAGCATTAGAGTAGAGGAGGACAGGCAGTGGGGCTGGTGAAGGAAGAGAATGAGAGCCACCAAAATGGTGTCCTTTCTCGGTGCCTCTGAACATTAAAAGACACATTCACCATTTCCAGGCAAGGATCTATGACAGGTGCTTATGACAAAATATTAAACGAAGATGCTGTCAGCGGAAGAATAAGCAGGCAATGAATGAAACTAAAATGTGGTGGAACATGTTATGAATGAAAAGAATAAAAGCTTTTTGCATACAGGCAACTCCCTGTTTGCGCGGGTGTTGCATTCTGGATCATTGGATGCGTCAGCGGTCATCCGTAAGTCCGTTCCGCCCCGGCCCAGTTCTGCCCCCTGATGGGGCTGAAGATGACACACATGCCAGCGTCACACATCAATTAGACACATTCAAAAGGGTGCATGCAAAATATTTTATATGTGGAGATCTAAGTGCTTACCGCTTCTTGTCAACATCCACTGAACTCAAGAGGAGGGCAGGAGCTTCCTGAATAGCACTTTGGCTCCGGGGCAGGACTGCTGATAATAGTCTGGAAGGCATCTGCTGATCTACCGTAGCTCCTTTTGGTGGTGGTGGTGATCCCGTTTCTCCTCTCTAGAGAGAAAGAACTTCTCAGAATTAACTTGTCCTGTTCCATCTACTGCATATCAGTTTTCAATAGATACAGTCTAGATTTAGTAAAAAAATAAAAATCTTTTGTAATAACCCCAAATTCTTTGCACTAAAGGTAACTACAGCATCAGACCGAAACCATGAACTGCTTTTTCAATTCAGGACAATTTTGAAGATCAGTTTGGTGGTTCTATAGCAGGGACAGCTCTTGAAAAGACACGTTTAAGTACACATACCCAACTCACATGGCTTATGAATGCCATATATTTCTACTTGATAAAACCATCAAAACAATATGATGGTTCGAAGGCTAGCTTTTGTAGGCCAAGGGAGCTGCATTTGATCCACTAGCTGAGTCAAATTTCCCACTAGCATGTTACAAGTTACAGCACCGTCTTTCTTGACCAGGCCTCCACTATCACAGTTCTTGCAGATCAAGTTATATAATGGGGTTCTGCCATCTTCACCACCTGGTACAGGCATCATATATTATGGATGAAAGCCCAAGAGTGACAGTAGCAGTACCTGGGGCTGTGCTATTTTTGGCATGCAAGATTTAGCTCTCAGTGGCAACAGTGATACCATCTGTGGGAACGGATCCACATCCATACGTGGCTTCTGTTGCCGAGAATGCCAGATTTTCAGTTTGGTGCTGGCAGCCTGTGTGGCTCCTGTATGGATAACACAAAACCGGGGACCCCTGGAGAGGATATAAAGGATCAAGTAATTAGATGGACGTTGTAAGTGGGCTCAGGTGAACAAAGAGAAACAATACTGCCTTTTGTTTCTCTTTGTGTCAGAGAGAGCCCTTGACCCATTCCTCTTGTTGCCCCCACCTGGCAGTGGTAGCAGGGAAATGGGAAGGATGACAGGAAATATGTCCTGCTGCAGAAACTGAGAGAGGTTCTCACTGTTTTGGTCTATTATTATTTATTACTTATTGGTTGCTTGTCACCAAACAGGTCTCCAAGCAACTTGCCACTGAAGAACATTATATATATATATATATATATATATATATATATATATATATATATGTATGTATGTATATATATGCACACACACATTTTAAAATAGAATAGAAAAGGAGAAAAATCATATAAACATTGACATACCATATATCTACATCTATGTACAGCCCCTTTCCTAACAGTAATAACAACAAGCAAGAATCTTCACTCGCTCGTTAACTTTTAAGCTACCTTTAAGGGCGAAAGTCACAAAGCAGCTTGCATAAAAATGTAAGAACAACAAAAATCTGTGCACCAAAAGCCAGCAATGAAACAGCAATATATAGCATCACCCCATTAAAAGGAGCATAAAATACTAGTATAATTTCAAGCCAACAGACCATGACATCTTAAGAGAAAACAGTTTGGTTCTTCCCATGTTCAGCATTTAGCTGCTGATGTAGCAAATGTTTAGTGGCATAATTTTCTCTTTCCTCCCCTCAACTCCCCACAAAGTGTTGAGACAAAACAGGATTTGATTGAATGGCTTTGATTTTCATCCTCTTACCAGTAAAGAAGCAAAGGTTTCACTACTTCAGGTTGAGCACGTCTCAAGTTAAACATGTTCCACTGGTCCCCATCAATCAGGTTTAGCTTCATCAAAACTTCAGTGGTAAGGAAATAATCTCCATTGCTCACTAAGTAGGTTTTTTTCATTTTATCAAGCTGTCTTGAATGAAGGAAAACATTCACACAGAATATGCACAAACGCACTGCAGCTAACAACTGAGAAGAAGCTAACTATATTTTCAGATAAAATTCCACACAGCAGAAGATAGAATAGTTCTCTTCCCCAAAAGAAAATAAAAAATTAGGTGTTTCAAATAGTTCAGTATAGGGCAGTGCTGGGGAACCTGCAACCTTATAGATGTTGTTGGACCCCCAATTCCCATTAGCTACACACAGTCAGCATGACCGATCATGGGGATGGCTGGAGCTATAGCCCGTCATGACATAGGGACCAATCAGTCAAACAAACAAGATGTGTATTAGCTAGGATGTTTACTACTAACTCAAAAATAATTCTTCCACTGATCTTCTTAGGTGCTAACTAAATCCAGTCTTCGTTAATCTGGTGCCCTCCTAAGCTGGTTGGACTCCAACTCCCATCAGCCCCAACCAGCACAAGCATGATGGGCAATTGAGTATAGCCCCATCCAGAGGGTACCAGGCTGACGAAGACTGGATAAACTGATTCAACATCCCAGCCTCTTTTGGAACAGCCGAAAGGCTCAAGTTATAAATATTCAAAACAGGAAATAAGTTAAATACCTTCTCTGTCTTTTAGGATCCCGCAGAACCTTTAGTCTTTCAATGTCCATCCAAAGCCGCAAGTACCTTTCTCCCAAAGTTCCTTTGATGAACCTCTTGAACCTTTCGAATTCATGCCTGTTGCCAATATCATAAGTCTTGTGGCTAAGACACCAGGCAGCCCTAGTTTCAGTGTTATCCTTTTCAGATTTCGTACTAGCGCTTATTTCGCTCCCCTTATCTGGTATATCATCCGCAGGAAGTGGAGGTTTTGGTTCGAGTGGCTCCATGAAAGGTTGAATGTTTGCTATCTCAACTATAAACACTCTAGACGTTCTGTCGAAGTCGATAGCAGTCGGGTTGACTATGGGCGGCTGCCCAGTAACCTGTGCTACAGAGCTTTTAAGTATATACTGAGCATAGGCTAATGAAAACTCATCTACTGTTTGAAAATACATGGGTGGTTGGTCAAGTTCCTTGCTCTTTGCTGCTTGGAGGGCAACATCCCAGTCCTGCCCTACGTATGCTCTTAAGACAGTGCTTGAAGGAGTATCAGGAAGAGACACAGAGTGGCCCTCATCTATGCTTCTTCTAGCTACTACCCTCTGAAGAAGTGATGTACCAGATTGGGTGCGCTTCTTCCTCATCCTGTTTTCCGGTTCTGTATTAAAAACAAAAGGCCTTATTGAGAACTTAACTGACTCACCACCACCCCTTTTTTTAATATGCAATAGTTGAATGCTGTATTGCATTCTCAATTGCTTTCAGGTTTTTCTCCCCATTGTATCTGTCTTTTATTTTATTTTTCTATTTCTGCATTCATTTGCATTATTTGTATTATTACTTTTACTGTGTTTTGTAAAAAAGAGAGAGAGAAGGTCAGTTTTGCAAAGCCCCCTGCCCCACCCCAGGTCTTTGCATAACCTAGCACTTGACAATGAGTAGAATTGTTATTTATGGACTTTGGGGCTACCGCAAGCCACTGGAATTTGTGCCACCTCTCACTTACCTGGGATGTTGTTGCTTTTTCTCCTCAGCGCCTACATGTGCACAAAAGAGAGTCACAATGCTGAAGCTCCTCAAACAGATTGCCATGAAGTTTCTGGCAATCCCAAACAGCTTGCTTAAGACACTGTTGTGAGGGGCCGATATTGCTTGGAAACTAGTGCTGCAATGCCTTTCCGTTTGCCTGCTTGCTTACCCTCTGCTCCTTCTGTTTAAGTTTTGATTTATTATTTTTATTGTATTTATATCCCACAATTTATCCCCCCCTTCTCATTTCATCCTTAGAATAACCCTGCAAGAGAGATCAGGCTGATATACTGTGACAGGTCCAAGGTCATTCATAGTTGGTTTAGGGTTTGATCCCTCGTCTCCCAGGTCCTAGTCCAGCAGGCTAACCATTACACCACTCTGGCTTTCTTCTTCATTAAAAAGAAGCCATCTATTACACAAACACAAATGTTTTTAAGTATTCGGTGATATTCCACCATTGCTAGGGGTCTGATGCTACAAGCCACTTTCCTCTCAAAATTCCTCACACTCAGGGAAGTGGGGAGCATGGTACCTCTTTTTTCTCCATTTCTGCTTTATCCCAGGTCTATATGCAAAGAAGGCTCCTACACGATAAATGCCACTTACCTCCAAGGGCAACAGCATGGAGAACGGTGGATGAAACACTAGGCATCCCTTCTACTGCCCTGAAATCTAAAGCAATGGAAATTAAACATTAAAACAATCACAAGGCGAATCTCAAAACTATTAGCATCCACCTTGGTCTTTCCACTTGGTTATCTGAACTGAAGGACATATAAAACCTGCCCACGGTGAGAACAGTGTGAAAGACTAGGTTGGCCTTTGACCTGATATATCTTATATTCCTATTATTTTTTGCCAGCCCTTCAGACCCCTCTTTCTCTTCTTGGAATTCCTGTGAGGTGGAAGTTTTCTATTGTAAGATTATTTAGACAGTAGACTGGTTTTGTTTCTTTTGATGGTACTTTCTGATTCCTCCTCTACCCCCATTTAACAACCCTATTAAATTTGGAACAAGAGGTTTGACTGTATGTTTTGATGTCCCAAAGATAAACTCTTCCATGTGCTAGTTCACTCTTTCCATACTAAGCATTTTGTTAAAGGGGAGGTGGATGACGCCAGTGGAAACTGGAAGTGTTTGCTAAGTTCCCCCACCTCGACCTACCTAGGCATTAAGATAATCTCAGATGCTCTCCCCTTCTGAGATGAGTCAGACCACTATAAATGTCAGACAATTCCATTGAGATAAGAAATAGTACCGGAAACTGCATAAGTTCATGTGTCTGTCTACAAACAGGAAAGGAAAACAGGGAGGCAAATACGATTGGTATTTGCTATCACCATTTCCCACCCAGTCTGCAGCTCACAGTTTTTATTTTTTCACTCTGTCATTACGTTTTCGTTCCCTACCCCCGCTGAAATCGTGTAATAATAAGGTAATGAATTCCGTAATCAAATTTGGCCGCATCAAACAGTGAGCTGAATATCAGACCCTGCAGAATCCGAACTGTAGCAGAACGAAACCAACGCTGCATGCAACAGGTATGGGGTGGAATAGAAAACAATGTCTTTTTACATCCCTACATGCTGCATCTGAGAAGACCAGCCTTTGTAGTGGAGGTCTGCTTATGGAACTCCCTCTGCAAGGAGTTTCATCTGGCAGCACAAAGCAAAGTCATTTTTACAGCCCAAGCCTCTACATGTCGACTTGAAAGTGAAACCCCATTGAGTTCAGTGGGATTTACTCCCAAGTAAATCCCACATAGGATTGCAACCTTATTTTCCCAGGCTGTTTCTGGTTTTTAAGTTCTGCGTTTGAACTTCTTTGAACTTCTGCTTTCAATTGACGGGTTTTATTGTGATGCTATCTTATTCTGTTCTATTCTTGAGATTTTTATTGTTTTTATGTTTTGTTTGTAAACTGTCTTGGGAACCGTTTTTGCTGAGGGCAGTACAGAAGTGTTCCAGATATATAAATATTGCTTCAGCTGGTTCCACTTCCACTTTTGGGAAGCTGTGTTGTCATTGCTGTTTGTTTTAACTGTTCTGCTGCTGTTAACTAGTGCTTGTTTTTGAACTACGGGCGGCGGCCATTTTAGGAGAGTTCAATGGATGCGCAACCACTGACACATGGGTCCTGTTGGATCTGGAAGAAGGAGGATTGGGAGTGGAATGGGGGGGATGGAACAGAACCCCCATGCAAAATGGTTGCCACCTGTATTGGTTTTTATTATGGTTGGTTTATACTTGCCCCAGGAGTGGAATTACTGAAGGGCAAAACACATCATTCTGACATCAGGTGAAGTGACAGGTGAGCGGCCTCACCCACCTGTCAAACTTGACCCATAGAGGTGGGGAGATAAAAATCTGGCTCCTCGGCCAGATCCTGTTCCCCACCCAATATGGATCTTAAAAGCTGCAATCCTCTGCACGCTTTCTTAAGAGTTAGTTCCACTGAAGACAGAGCAACTTAATTCTGAGTAAGCGTATATAGGGTTGTGCTGCAAATAAAAACAGGCAAACATAAATACGCAAACAGGCATTAATCAACAAATGGTGATCTGCAGGGTTTTGACAGGATCCGATATGCATCCAAGGCGCTATTGACCACAGTAGCCTAAAGGCATTCTGATTTTCAGCCAATGCTAGTCTTTTGTCATGGTTCCAATAAAAGTGTCAGACACTGACAGTGTACATATTTAGCCCTGCTCAAAGAATCCCAAAGGCTCTGGAGGAGTAATAGTGATTACCCAACATCTTATTTTTATATCAGTTCCCATCCCTGAGTGGCTCACTAACCCATAATCTAAAGCAATTTGTGGGCTGGGGGGGGGCGTGTAGAGAAGACAGGGAAGAAAGAATTAAGAAATAGAATGTTAACACCATGTCTTACAAAGGGGATCAAATATGACTTTAAAGACATATCAACCCTTTACCAAAATAAAAAATGTTCCATATGGAGCAGCTCAACCATACAGGAGGGACCATAGCTTAATGGTAGATAGGGAATTGAGAGAAATTTGATTCAGCAAGCATTTAAAACCAGATCATTCAACCTCACTGTTTCCAAGACAATATGGAAACCAAACACAAGAACCCTTCGAAATTGCAAAGCAATTCTCCAACCAAACGACATTTGCAAAAATGCTCATATTAGGTGGAAGTGAGCACAAAAAAATGACATTAGTGAAAATAACATACAAAATGCATTATATTAGGAGAAACTGCTTGCAAAAATGTGCACAATAGTCAAAAGTACATAGAAAAATGTATTTATTAGGAGAAAATTGCATTAAAATGCTGATGAATTTTCATGCGAACTTTCTTTAACAGAAATTCACAATTGTGGAAGACTGAACTTAATACTGGAAAAATGGAAAATGGAGAAAACAAAAATGGACAGCTCCTTCCATCCCTAGCTGCAACATGCAGAAGATCCCAGATATGTCCCAACCATCCCAGTTTAAAAAGCAACAAGTAGCAGGAGATGAGAAAGGTCTCTATCTGATACCCAGCAGAGAGGCTGCCGGTCACGGTGGAGATCAGGTTAGGTGGACAAATAGTATGACAGCTTCCTATGTAGTCAGGAATGCAGATAGGTGTAGGAAGTAAATTCCAAGGATATACAATTCTTATTGAAACTTTTGGTATTATATGATTCTCACCATAGAGATGCATGGATAGGATGATGCCCTATATGGTCACGATCATAGTGGTGTCCAGTTTACTACCAGAAACTCAGGATGTGCAGCAGTCTATTTTTTAAGACTATGGTATCTTTTGACTCTCCGCATCCCCCCTCCCAGTTGCTAATGCCTGGGGGATGGGGGAGTTCACCTGAGTGCGGCTGCATGTTTTGCTTAATACTTATCTATGTTGATGACATTACCTAGGATTGAAGAAGATGACTCTGAAGGCCAAGGAGAAAAATGAACGTGGGAAGATGCCACTGGATGAGTAAAAGAATCCGTAGTAATCATGCGCTGACTTAGCTTGGCTAAAGTAAACCAATCCCGTGTCTGGGTGACAGTAGCCTATAAAATAGAACATTCAATGGTTTAAGTTTATTTCAGTGCAAACCTTTATAGGTTCAAAAAGAGGAACAGATTTGCAAAATCTTCATTCCTTTGACACTTGTGTGAATAATCAAAGCAGAGGTCTATAAAGCTGAGATGACACATTGTAGAGCCCGATAACACAACACAATACAGTGGTACCTCGGTTTAAGAACAGTCCTGTTTACAAACGATTCGGTTTATGAACTCTGCAAACCCAGAAGTAGTGTCCCAGTTTGCAAACATTACCTCGGTCTAAGAATGGAATCTGAACGGTGGAAGGGCACCAGTGGTGGGAGGCCTCATTAGGGAAAGCGTGCCTCGGTTTAAGAATGGTTTCGGTTTAACAACAAACTTCCAGAAAGGATTAAGTTCGTAAACCAAGGTATCACTGTATGTGAATGTTTAAGCAGGTAAAGTCGTGTATATGCAGTATATGCCAATTAAACCATACAGAAAGTGGTCACTGATAGCTACAGGTTGCAATAAATAACACTACTAAGATGTCTATCTTACAAAAATACATAGATCTGCATTGTGATGATAGGGACCTGAATATTTGTACTCATCTTCTTAACTGTACCCCAGCATGTTGTATATGTACCAGTGAAGGGCATTCAATTCTATGTCCTTAAATCTGCATTAGGGATGACACAATTGTATTATTCCATAGCTCTTGTGCCTTTAACATCATCGCGGCTAGAAAACGTTCAAGCTTTTCCAGTATCGCAATGCTGAGAAAACATAATCTAGTTACATTCCCCTGACAGAGTTGAAATTCCAAGAGTTCCCTAGCAGGAGGGATTGATTGTTAAACTACTCAGAGAACTGTAGCCCAGTGAGGGGAACACCTCTCAGCACCTTTAACAAACTACACTTCTCAGGATTTTTCTCAGGATACTGCTTTAAATGTAGAGTGCGGGTGGAACCAAAGTCAAAGACTCTAACATAAGGAACAGAACAATACACATATACAAATGACAAATAATCAGCAAATAAAACTATTTTTAAAAGGGGGGGGGAATCAAATAGATTACACAATTCTAAAAACAATAAATGCAACATAGTAAGACACAGATAATCAACCTGTGGTCCAAAGTCTTAGCCAAATTTCATGTGAACTCAAGGAGAAAAGGCTATCTTAGACCTGTTTAAGTCACATGGCATCTATTTTACCTGGCCAAGAGAGACGTAGAACTTTCTCATAATTAAGTCATTTTCATTCTCTTCAGAGGTTTCTGAGGGTGGTAGGCTTTTGGTGAACCAAGGATAGTACGTTTTATCTATAACAACGTTGACGCCAGTTCTGCTCCACTCCACCTGCGATATCAGTTTAGCTAACCTACAGCGAGGTGACAAATATCATATGGTCACTAACCGGTTTTAGCAACAGCATTACTGTTCTCTTAAAGAAAACAAAATGTTGGAAGACACTTTATGAATCTACCACTCTTATCTTTAATCCTATTCAAAGTCTGAAGTGTTTTGAAGGGTACTTTAGCAAATGGCCTTGTCAGGATACAACCCAGAGAACTCCTCCCCCAATGCTCATTTCAGTCTACTGCCCAGTTGCTCATTCCTCCTATCTGCTAGGGAAAGCAGGGGATATTGTTTTTCACTACAGCAGACTAAGAAGAAGAAGTGTTAGGTGCAAAGACATGGAGGGTTGCTGGGCTGGAAAAGCAGCAGATGCACATTAATTTGCATCTCTGGGAAGTTGTTAAAAGTGACAGAAGGATACCCTGTAAATACAGCATGACCTTAGCCTCAGGTCATTCTGGAGATAGATTGCAAGTTGGCAGATTCCATCTGGGCTCTAACTGGTTTACAAACAAAATTACAGGTAGCACAGACTAAGGAGTCAAACCAGGATCAGTCAGTATTTATGGCCAGCTGGAACCCCAATGGCTCATGTCACCTGATCCCCCTTAGGCTGAAAGCTGCAGTACATCCTCCAGTCCTCTGATGGAGCTGTAGTGCCAGAGTATAGGCCTATGCTTCCCTCTGCTTGTCAGCTGCCCTGCTGATGCACTGAGTCAGACACTTGGACCCTGCCTGCCAGAGTCCCCATTTAGAAACCTTTGGAGCACCCAACTGCCACAATTAATTATTTTTTATTTTATTTACAATAAAATTGGACAACCCACTCTCCCCCTTCAATGGAGATGTTCAAAGCGAAATAAAACAAACCCAATAAATTAAAACAAGTTAAAACATTAAAAATAACAGCTCCTCCACACTAAAAACAGCTTTAGAAATCAAGGCGGGCAGAACCAACGCCAAACCACATGGAAGCAGCTGTTCTGTTTGCCTTGATCTCCTTGTACTTATTGTAAAACAAATATATGTATTTTCTGTCATCAATCACTTCCATTTCCTGTATAGTTTTCTTGACGCTGTGTTTTTGTAAACTACCCTGGAAGCTCTGCTGAAGGGCAGTATAGAAATATTTTTAAACAACTAAACAAACAGTGGCTAGATCCGCCCCCCCCCCCCCGAGAAAATAGTAGGTTACAGGCATTGCTGCCCCTGGTAAGTGCACACAATTGCTCATCATCTGCCTTGTAGGTTCTGTATTCATATTACTGCCTGTTTTAAATCGAAGCCAAAGCCAAATTAAGCTTTGTGTATGAAAACACTCTGAGTTCATATAGATGTGTCGCTCCCAATACCTTAATGGAGGAGGAGGTCTGGAGAAGGATGAGTTGGTGGTGGGGCTCCTTCACCAGTACTTTCTGTCTCTTGGACAAATGTCCTTGCCATCTCCCTACCAGAGTTAATCAGGGCTCCTTCCACACTGGGCATTTCCCATAGAATAGCTACATTTTGTTTGCTCTTTTCTCTTTCCAAAAGAGCATCTGCATGTCATGAACAAAACACTCCTCGACTTCCATATTTTCCCTCCCACCCCACAACAGCTCAGAAAATCCAACTTTTTAATACAGTGGAGCAGTTCTGCAATTTCCTCAACACAACTATTGAGTAGGTTCTGGGGCTGATTTCGGCCTATATAGATATTGCTCTACCCATTTCCTTCCCTATAGCCCATCACTCTTCCCTAGGAAGCAACTTGGGTTGCTTCCAGAAGACCCGTTCGTTCAGCATTCAGACTGATTTGTTTGCAGTATTTGAAAGGAAGTTATATTACATTCAGTGTTTATTGAGCATTCATTTCTTTTGTTTGTGGGGAGGTATATGACATCTCATCAAGCAACTGATATTCCAACTTTGCAGTACATTTTCCTGCTATTTTCCTGACCACAAACGGTGTTGGTGGGGAATGGGTTTGCTGCAGAAGAGTGACAAATCAACTTTAATTGTGCAATCTGAATTTGAAGGTATGAAATTGAAAACCACCTGCAAAATAGCTTGGAATCAGTCTCATATCACTTTAATCCGACCCTTTCCTTTATATCCACTTCTTCTCCCTCCACCGACCACCACCACAATGCAACTGGGGGAATCATGATCATGGGTGAGAGTATTTAATGTCTCCCCACTGTGGTAATTAATTAATTAATTAATTAATTAATAATAATAATAATAATAATAATAATATATTATTTATACCCCACCCATCTGGCTGAGTTTCCCCAGCCACTCTGGGTGGCTCCCAATCGAGTGTTAAAAACAATACAGCATTAAATAACCCCACCCACCCACCACACACATTTGGAGGTGGAGAAAGGAGTGCCCACCTGGCTCCAGAATGTTATCTGGATTTCTAAAGTCTGGGATCAGAGTTGCTATTCTTCTTGCAGCTTAAAGCAGAATGACAATGATCGGGTCCTGCTAAACCATCCAAACCTTGAATCACCCCGGGGTTAAGACTAAACAGGGTTAGCACTTAATTAAGCTTTGAAACCTGGGTTTGAATTTGGTTTCAAATTAGGAGCAGCCTCTGCCCACAATGGTTAACTTTGGTACAGACGTAACAATTAAGCATCAGTAAACCATGCAAAGAGGATCTGCCACAAAATGAAGGAGGCTGAGGGAGGAAGCCCATGACCCAATGGTACACTCCTGCTTCTCTTAACCATGGTTAAGGAAGCTGCCTTATAGTAAGTCAGACTACTGGTCCACCTAGCTCGGTCCTACCAACATTGACTGATAGCAGCTCTGCAGGGTTTCAGACAGGAGTCTTCTCCAGTCTTACTTGGAGATGCCAGAGTCTGAAGCTGGGACTTTCTGCATGATAGAACACATGCTCTACTGCTGAGCTACAGCAGCCTCCCTCCCCGGATTATGTCTACACCTCTTAGATCAGGGACAGGGAAACCTGTGGCCTGCCATAAATTGCTAGATTCCAGAGTATGCCTCTAAATGCCCGTTGCTGGAAACCACAGGAGGGGAGGATGCTGTTGTGTTCATATCCTTCTTGCATAGGTATCTGGGTGTCCACTGTGAAAACAGGATGCTGGACTAGATGGTCCTTTGCCTTGATCCAGCAGCATCTTCTCACGTTCTTAACATTCATCAGCCCCAGACAACATCAGTGAAGATGGAAGCTGCAATCAAACAACATCTGGAGGACCACAGGTTCCCCATCTCTGACTCAGATGCAGTTGCAATTTGTGTTTTAAAGAAAGGCACAGAGATATACGGAGGAGATCAGGCAAAATGAGCCACAATGGGAATGCTGTGGGAGAGATCTATTGATTAAACACATGCATACCAGTAAAGTTCGGTAATGATTAAATGTGGAACATCGTGTACAGGCGATAAATTAGGACTGCCTGTAAAAATTACAGAATGAGAGGCCATAAAAATAGCATCAGTTTCATTATCCACATAAGTCATTAAACTTATATAAGCTAGGCCAAAAGTATCTGAGAATTATTATCATATTTGTTCAAGGGAAATGTACAGCTTTAAAAACCTGCGTTCCAATTAGAAGTTGCAGTACCTGTATTCAAAGTAACAGTCGCTCTCTAAAAACGATGGGAATCTTTCCTTCTTAATCCACGCAATAGCCTGCTCTCGGTCGAGACACTAACACACATACACACACATATAAAAACCTTTGTAAATTATCTTTCACTTCAGGTACTATACGCCATGTAGTCAACAAACAGATTTGCTTACAGATTAAGGCAGCAATCCTAACTACAGCAGTCTGTCAGGACTTCATGAAACGGTGAAGCCATGGTTGAAGAGGGGGCAAGTCATAATTTGGCAGCAGCGGAGACAGCTTGAGATCCAAAGGTATAATTTGAAAATCACTGGATTTCAGAGGAATCCATACCCCACATTTTGATGGTCTGGGGAGGAGATTAGAATGGGGAGAAGTGGACCTCTGCTCCACCCTGCTAGCCACACACCCCCAATTGGCACAGAGCTGCCTCTCTTTCACCTGCCAAAAGCTCTGAAACAGCAGTCTAATTGAATGCATCTTCTGTTTGACAGCTGTCCAGTCCAAGACGGATTTAAGAATAAAGAGAAATTAAAAAAGGAGAGCAGGAGCTTTAAAGTTGCCCATTGAGTTAGCAACACCAGGACAGCAGACTGAGCAGCAACACAAGTCACAAGTCTCCCCCCTCAGAGTGAGATAGAGAACATTCCTATTTGAATTACAGTAATCATTTCTAAATTTGCATCTCTATATGTAAATCACCACATTCAAATTGGTGGAGTATATTGTCCTCTCTTTTGTGATGTTGCAGTTAATCATGCATGCCTTATTTGAAATGCAGGGTGAGCTGAATACATGTTAGAGCAGGGACATCTTCTGGCTGGTGGACCAGATCCTTATCTTCCCAACTCTGGCAGGCCAAATATGACAGGTGCTTGGGCCCACCTACCTGTCAGTCATCTAATGCAGGCATAGGCAAACTCAGCCCTCCAGATGTTTTGGGACTACAACTCCCATCATCCCTAGCTAACAGGACCAGTGGTCAGGGATGATGGGAGTTGTAGTCCCAAAACATCTGGAGGGCCAAGTTTGCCTATGCCTGATCTAATGTCACCATGATACCAGATGATACTTCACTTTGAAGCCCTGGTTGTCAAGACTTCAAAGCACAGCACAGGGCTGTTCGAAAGCCCTTTTGGAAACAGATCCATGCTGCTTTTTGAATCTCTGAAAGCCAGACTTTTAAATAGCAATGAAGGGATATTTGCAAAAGGGCTTTCAAACAGCCCCACACTGATTCCGAAGCAGTACCCAGCAGGACTGAAGTCTCAATTCATCAGCTGATGAGTGAAGACTTTGAATCTGCTCTCTGCAAGACTTTGAGCAGGATTTCATTCCCACTCTTCAGCTGAGTGTTTATTTATTTTTATTTAATGAAGTATTTCTAATTTGCACTTTCATAAAAGTATAACAATACGGCATATAGCTTACAATATATATAATGAAAGCAGTAAAAGCTTAACTAAAAATATCAACGAAACATCAGTGAATATGGGTTAGTTAAAAATAAAAAAGGCCTGTCTAAACAATAGAGTTTTCAGAAGATATCTAAAATAAGGCAGGGCTGATTCCTGAACCTCTACTGACAGGGAGATCCACAGGGCAGCAGGGTCTGTCACATTAAAGGCTCCATCCATAGTAAAGGCCAACGAAACCTCGGTTGTGTGTGTGGGAACCACCAGAAGTGCCCCATCAGAGCATCGCAGTGATCAAGATGAGCATAAGGAATCAGACAGTGTTTAAGGTACTTTGGTAGGTTGTCTAGGACTTTGTAAGTAAACACAAACACCACAAGCACTTTTACATTTTCATTAATAGTCACCGCATCGGCCTGAAATTGCTTCTTTGTGTCTATTCTAAGTGGCAAGGAATTGTTCCCAAAGGAAAAAGTGAAATCCAAGAAGCCCTGCTACTTGGCAACCTTCATTTGGTTCTATAGGGTTGTGTGGGAAGTATCCTCCCTGGTGCCCCTGAACATCTGCAGAGAAGAGGGGGAAGCCTCACTCTAAACAACGTCCCAGAATAATGAATGCTGATGTTGGCCATGGATCACATAATACTTTTTGCAGAGGCAAAGGATGGCCGTTCTTCTCCTGTTAGAATATGCCTCCTATGGTTTACTGATAATGGTTTCTGGAAAGACTGAAGACCGCTTCTTTATTTTGGCCAATTTTTCTGGATGTAAGAAAATAAATTTGCAATTATTTATGTTCAGCTGAAACAAATTCCAGCCTTTTTGTCTGCAGTGTTCCTGAGAAAAGATGATATGCCAAAGTCAGATTTATCATGCTAAGGGAAAACAAACGTCCAAAGTTATGTTCTAAATTTAATAATACGGCAATACTATGCATGTTTATGTGTTCACTGGGGTCTATTCCTTTGTAAGCGTATTTGGCATTGCACTGGAAGTATTTTGCTGTTGTTGTTATTAAGCAGATTATAAGGGCAGCCATCCTATTGAAGAAATCCTAAGCCCTTATCACGCAGCAAATGTATATGAAAGCTTGAAAGGAGGGGGCGAGATCGTGTCCACCAGTGCCAATTTTAATTTCCATGCATTCCTCCAGTGGTGTGTGCAAAGCTTAATACATAAAACTGTAAACATAATACGGTCAGGAAAAGGCAGGCTCTATGATCATGCCGGGGGCAGCTCTTGGTAATATGGCACCCTGTGCAAGGCCAAAATTTGATGCCCCAGCCCCAGCCCCAGCCCTGCCTTCCTAAAGCCACCAATTGGCTAAACACGGGACCCCACCAACTGGATAAACATTTTGGAATTGCTAATATATAGCACATCATATTGGGTTAATACCTCTTAAATGCATAAGAACAATAATAAAAATAACAGCACCAATCATCAACTTACCATTGTTGAATAAGTTGGGTCAAAATTTAACACTGGTGGGGGAGGGGGAACAGGTTTGAGGTCTGGAATTTCTTGCTTTGCTGGCCTTATGACATCGTAAATGGGATTCCGGGGTTTCTTTTCACGCAACATCTTTTTCAGCTGGTTTTCCAGACGCTGTGGGGCATCGGTAGCAACTTCAAAAACGCCAAAGTCAGGATTGAACTTAATTGGCTCTGCAAAGGTCTACAACAACAAAACGTAAAGACTAAAATATAATAATTATCATAGCACTGATAGGTACAGCTGTGTATTGGTGGATGTTCCTGAAGCTGGAAGTCCAGCTGCTTCCACACCTGGTCGCAAGTTCTCTGGAGTTCAGTGGGACTTACATTTGAGTAGGCTTGTATAGGATCGGACTTTCTTTCTATTCCTTTCAACCCATGTGATGTAATAATTTGCATTCTGGATGGGTTTCTTGCTGAATTTTTGTTGATTGCATTAGGTTTTGCTTTGGAACATTCTGAGATTGTGACACTTCACCAGGGATATGGTACCTGTGGGCCTCCAGATGTTGCTGGACACCCCCAGTTCCCAAAATCCCTGACCCTTCACGATGATGGCTGGGGATGAGGGGAGCTGGAGCCTAGCTACACCTGGAGACCCACAGATTCCACATCCCCCTGCCTTTCACCTTCTAAACTTACTAGGAAGATCTTCCATGCACTGTCAACATAGAAACCTTACTGGTTATGGTCATCTGGTGGCTGCTGGCTCTGCCTCCTCTACCTCCTGGTTCTGCCACCAGTAGGAGGCTGCTTCGAGCCTCCTTCCCCTCCCTTCTTGTTTATGTTATTTTGACATTTCTTAACTTTGGGTCAGCAGGAACCTAATTATACAGTCTTTGCAACGTAAGAATTTAAAGTTTCCTGCAGTTATTTAAAGAGGAGGGAAACACAAACAATAACAATAAAGGATTAACTTCTAATTCCAAATCATTGAACCCTTGCTAGTTTATATGAGCATGCAAATGAAGCACGTAAATTCCATAATCTGGAGCTATTTGAATAGACACTAGATAATTTTAGTTGTACAATATTTACATAGAAAACTAACCAAGGATAACATTAATTAATCACTTGTATCTATTTTTAATTCAGTCCCTAGCTGTAGAGCCCAAGGGCCCATTTTCCAACATGCATTCCAATTAGCTAAATTGAAAACATCTGGTTCCTTTAATGTAGTAAAAAAGATGCCAATAACAATTTTTTAAATATAAATCGTATTGTCATTTTGGATGCTTCACCACCAATCATTTACACGATATATACAGGAATGGAATGAAACAACCAATTGCCTTCGCCAGTATGATTAGCACCAAACTACTAAGTTAATCAAAGGCACATTCTCAAATTCAGCAACTGACTTCACTCTTCTGAACTGGGCCTCACACATGCAAAAGGGTTCAGTGGTATTGGAGGAGACGACTCATGTTTTGCATCCCAAAGCATTGCACAAGCACGGCTGAACATATGAGTAGAACAGTGCTGATCACTTGGTTGACAGTTGGGGGAACTAAATCCATCTCTGCCCCCTGGTGCATGGCTTACTGTGACTACATGAATATGCTGGCTCCCAAAGAGGAGCTCACATTCACTTTCCTCCTGCCCGGGCTTTTTAGGTCAGTGTGGGATGCCAGCTAAGCCAAGGTTTGGCTCACTGTATCATCTACACATGGGATCATGTTTAAGGTCTCCCTTTCTTAATTATGACCAGTAAACATAGGAGGAACCTTGGGTACAGATTGTGGTTAAGGAAGAGAGACCTCAACCATAATCCCAGGTTTAGACAACACACTAAGACAAACCTTGGCTTAGCTGACATGCCCCAATGAACCAAAAACCAAGGGAGGAGCAAAAGGGCTGTGATCTCCTCCCCAGTTAAGCCACCTGGCTAAACAAACCCTGTCTTAGCATTATGCTCAAGCCATGCTTATGAATAAACTTACTAAAAAGATCTATATGTATACCTGAAGGAGCGTCTCCACCCCCATCGTTCAGCCCGGACACTGAGATCCAGAGCCGAGGGCCTTCTGACAGTTCCCTCATTGCGAGAAGTGAGGTTACAGGGAACCAGGCAGAGGGCCTTCTTGGTAGTGGCGCCCGCCCTGTGGAACGCCCTTCCTTCAGATGTGAAATAAATGAGCAGCTATCTTATCTTTAAAAGACATCTGAAGGCAGCCCTGTTTAGGGGAGTTTTTAATATTTAATGCTGTATTGTTTTTAACACTTGATTGGAAGCCGCCCAGAGTGGCTGGGGAAACTCAGCCAGATGGGCGGGGTATAAATAATACATTATTATTATTATTATTATTATTATTATTATTATTATTTACATTCTGATGTAATTTCTATGCAAGAAGTGCCATTCTTCTGCCCCTTAGAAGTAGGCCATCCAACGACCACCATACCACTGAAATCCCCCATTATACAAAAACCACAATGTAATGGTTAATTTTGTCAGATGAACACTCCTAGCATCTATGTAGGCTAGCAACAATTCTTTCTCCTTAAGCACATGCTTCCTGGGGTAGATGACATTCAGCCCAATGCTATTCTTTAATTTAACCTCTTGCCTACATAGTAATGCTTACACCTGGGCCCTGTTTCTAGGCAACGGCTGCATAAGCACAACAAAGATAAAAGGCCAAATTGTAATGGTGTTTTAACAGGGGCGTCACATTCTTCCCGAGTAACTCGTGTGATGAGCTGCAGGAGAGTCAAACTGGAAATATAAAAATGTTCACATTAACCACATTAATGTTGACAAGAGAAAACTCTCCTGAGAAAATCAAATTATGATGAGGTCAGGGTTTCTCAACAGCCACTTTCCATTTTGTTGCTTTGACATGCATTGTAGCATTGTTCTCTCGACCTCGAAACCCACTGGGGTTTCCCGCATGAGATAATTCTTACAAAGTCAACATTCTCTCTGCGATATTTTCATGGGCAACCAACTATGTGTGCTCACACTTCGGAAATGCAGTTTAGAATCTGCTGTGACCTGGAGGCAAGCGGGAGGGCCTATTCCACTTCAAGAATACAGACGTCACCCCATTACCCTATATTATCTCATAAACCACTTAATATTCACAGTAAGTGTTTAAGGAAAAGTTTATATCAACATACTTACGGGGAGATTCAAGAATTCATTAAAGAAGTCTACAAGCATATCATCGGTTGCTAAATAATCCTCCTACAAGAGCCAAAAAGAACAAAACTATGTGATGTGATGAAGAAAGAGCAGTTTACATCTAACAGGAGTAGGGATGTTGGAGAATTAAAAGGTAGCAGAAATTGCTGCAGCGTGCATGTTCTTCTGTGGTCAGGAATGGAAATCAGTTAAATATGATTTGCATTTGTTCACATTGTTGTTTGAAATCTGCAAACTACATGCGGTTAATTATTTTTATAAAACTGCTTTTACATTTCCTTTACACTGAATAATAACAATAACAATAATTTATTTTTGTACCCTGCCCATCTCACTGGGTTGCCCCAGTCCTACTCGGCATCTTTCAACAAAATATAAAAGAGCACAACAAAACATCAAATATTAAAAGCTTCCGGAAACAGGGCTGCTTTCAGATGTCTACGAAACAAATGTAAGTTATATAATTTACTTTCAGCAGTTGGCAGCAAAACTAGAAGAAGAAGAAGAAGAAGAGTTTGGATTTGATATCCCGCCTTTCACTCCCCTTCAGGAGTCTCAAAGCGGCTAACATTCTCCTTTCCCTTCCTCCCCCACAACAAACACTCTGTGAGGTGAGTGGGGCTGAGAGACTTCAAAGAAGTGTGACTGGCCCAAGATCACCCAGCAGCTGCATGTGGAGGAGCGGAGACGCGAACCCCGTTCACCAGATTACGAGACTACCGCTCTTAACCACTACACCACACTGGCTCTAATAACGTAAAATTTGGTTCAACAGAAACAGTGCCAACTGTGATGAACGTAGGTTGGAGTGGAAATTGCTGCCTTCTTAGAGGGGTTGGCAGTTTCCATACTGTCAGTTTGCTGTTTGTGAATTGGTTTCAACTCTCTTTACAGGTACATAGGAGGCTGTCACACCAGGTGAGACTTTTTGTCCATTCAGTATTGTCAGACTAAACCATACTAGATTAGAAGGATAAATTATCTGGCCTAATATAAGGCCAGCAGCTGCTTACTGGACATTTACTATGGAATATTTACTACTACCTTGTTCGCTCACATTTTATGAAAGATTCTCCTCTCATGGTTTCTTTTTTATTATTTAATTATTTAATGATTTTCAATTCTATACATTTCAATAATTTTATAGTCATTTTAACATTTCAAAACTTGACCTCCTTCCCCCTCTTTCTGTGGTTCCTTAAATTTATTTTTAATATTTTCTGCATATCCAAATTTGCTCATTTATTCATCTACTTTAACTATATATTCATAAAACTGCAGGTTATTACAATAATCCTGCCAATGTTCTTAACTTTCTTTTTGTAAATATTCAATAAACCATTTCCATTCCTTTATAAAAAGTTTGTTATCTTGAGTTCTTATTTTCCCGGTAATTTTTGCCATTTCTGCATATTCCATAAGCTTTTGCATCCATTCTTCTTTCGCTGTGACTTCTCCTTTCCATTTGTGGCCTCTCCTCTCATGGTTTCCATCTTCTGTTTCCATTTTTAACTCAACGCAGTAGCTGTGCAATTCCCTCACACGGCTGTTGCATAGATTGCTCTTGCCATTTTCATTCTCTGTGGTCTGCCTCTCCTCTCTAAGAATCAGCTCCATCACTTTAGCTCTTCGCTCTTCAAAGAGAATTGCCCTGATACCTTCCTCCTCTGCCCCTCTGAAGTAGGGGGCAATTGTGATGGGAGTGAGGGAGACAGGTGTATTTAAATACCCTTTCCCCACACACAATGGTCTCAATGAAAATGAAAATCATTTTCAATGAAAATCATGCCTCCCTCAAACATTTGGGGTTGAGGAAATGGGGGGGGGAGGCCTACCCACTTGGTGACTATTAGAAGTGCTACAGAACAGTTCCTATTTCAGCTAATAGAAGAAAAGCCAGAAATGGCTTGATCATTAGGTTAGGGTTGCTTGGGAGGGGGGCAGCAGCAGCCCCAATCCCTTTTGAGCCCCTCAGCTGTTCCTCTCTCTTAGCACCATCTTGTCCTCTGCCTCAGGCAGCAAAATGCCTTGGACTGGCTAGCCCAAATGATTGAGTGCTGCTAAACTGTCCACATCTGGAAATACTCGGGGTCTCTCGCACAGGTCTGTCCTTGCTACCTGATCCTTATAACAAAAGGAATCAGGGCTCTCCAGGGGCCTTCTACATTCAAAGCATGTGTTCTACCACCCAACCAACAGTCTTTCTCCCAATGACTAGAATTAAGGCATGTTTCTCCGGACAATCCGTTCAGAGAAATGACCCACCTCCACCCGAAAATAACTACCTTTAAAATATCAGAAGGCAACTATATTCATCTTCCTATTTCAATTTCTCATACCTACCTAAAAACATCTGGACCACAATGGTGCCAGATGCTGGGATTTAGAGGTTTGCACAGGGAGTTCCCAAACTAGAAATCTTAAGATTGAGGATAGGGCCTACCCTGGTCAGAGGCAGATTTAGGGGAGTGCCACTGGTTCGGTCACACTGGGTGTCAAGCCTTGGGGGCACCGCAACTATAATTTAGTATGTAGAACAAGAAGCGGGGGGCGTGACCAAATTTTGGCGTCACACAGGCACTGCTGAAATTTGAGTGCCCAAAGTCTGCCACTGCCCTGGTGAGCTACTGTGAGCTGCATATGTGTAGCTCTCTCAACACTCTCTTTCAATTTCAGAAGGGAACAGGAGCTTCTGTGAAGCATAAGCCTGCGATTGGCAGGAATTAAAAGCCTGGCTCAGCCAGGTCTAGTCTTGAGATCAAGCCTGGTAGAAGACAGAGCAGCACATTCTGTTTGATGCTTTTCAGCATGGAGTTTCCCGCTCAGGCCACTGACTTCAGAATGTCAAGAACTGGATTTAGGTACAATTGCCACGGCTCCATCCTGGCCTTGACATCCCCATTGCAAACAGTTTCTCACGTGATTAGATAATGATGCTCTCAAGCCGTAACAATCTCTGTGTAAACCTCTGAGATTAATGGGGTTCACACAGCAGCCCACTGACACAGGCAATGATCTGAGTCTTAAATGTTTAGTTGTGTTTTGCATGAAAAATTATTAGAAACAGGCCACAGTCAATAAACTGACATATTTCACGTTTATTCAGTCATCATATGCAGATAGTTTTCCAATCACCCCATTGCAGATGACTGGATTTGAAAAATTAACAAGAATTGCAGATTTTTCTGTCCCCAGGGAACTGTATAAAACAAATCACTTCTTAATAGAGGAATTAGAAACCCTTTAGAAATATGCAGACATGTGCTTTTATTTGACCATAACCATGTTATTTGGGGGACTAAAATAGGGGTAAGAAATATATACAAATTGTATCAATTAAGATATTTTACTACATTATTTACGCACTTAGCATATTAATGGAATTATCTTTTTAATATAAACAAAACTTCCTCATAGATTGTTAATTGTTATTCCCCTTTTAAAAATCCACCTTTATTCCCCTTGCAACAATGGCAGCATCGGGGGGGGGGGGATAGAGAGAAGGGGAGAGAAGGAATAAAGTAGATTTTGGAGGGAGCCAGTCCCAATTCACATCTTACAGTTTAAGGCTTAATCTTCTCCGATGAAAACAGCTGTAGATATCACGTTAATGTGTTTCACAAGTTACTCTGAATTCCATAAGAATTAGATTTGAGCAATTATGTTTTGAATTGAAGCCTTGAAATTTCTAATTTAAGATTCTGTTTATCTTTGGATTTAGTTGTTGTCCCTCGGTGCTGGTAGAAACACAAATCTTTTTTTTCTGACTAAAGAACAATCCTGGGAAACCTTGATCCATCTTGTAGGAGTATGTTTGCTTTTAACAATTGTGTGACAGAAATTCAACAGGAGGGAGTTATTGCTAACACTTTATGTTACACTGATGGGAAACGTCCCTGGGAAGTCTTGTGCAACAAATCCATTTCCCTAAAAGACTGGAGTCTTACAATAAGAAAAGCGATGAGGAAATACACTTGGAATTGTGAGTAGCACTTGCTTTGACACAAGGTCATCTAATCTTTCTGCAAATCAGAATGAATGCTTAATAAACAGGTCATTTGGAAGTGACTGCATTTTGGGATACTGTTACCTCCCTTCTCTTCCCTATTGCCTAAAAACCCTTCCAAGGGTCTTTGTGTCCTCATCTCAGGCAGATTTAATAACAGAGTGCTTTGCGCCCTTTGATAATACAGCACTTAGTACATTCTAGATCAGTCCTTGCTGTGCCTACAGGGAACCATCCAAACTTTCTAGAACTGAGGCAAAATGTACCAAGTATTTTATCAACATTGGGGGTGAACCAACCACTTGTTCCCAAATAATTATGCTATTTTTTGCCTGAACCCTGAGTTTGAGCTAGCAGCCAAGACAAATAAAAGCACTAGAAATGGACTGTGTCTTCTGCTAGCTTCAGGGATGTAAGATAGCAGAGACTTCCATTCTGACCTGTATTCATCTTAATCAGTACTGTTTCCCCTCCGCTGCAGTTGGGTTTGTGCCAAACGCTATCATACTCATCTCACTCTCTGCTATTTAACATAAATTATATGTGTTACATAACTATTCATGTAACGTATTCATTTCCATGTAAAGGAAACATCAAAACAACATAAAAATGACTTAATGGTTAATTATGCATCATTTGCAGACTTCAGAAAAACCACAACAACCATGTGAGTGAATACTGATCGTATTCACTTGACTGATTTCCACTCCTTACCATAGACGAGCTTCTTAACCGTAGATATTTCCATGTCCTTTTCCAGTTTCATTGGAATTCTCCGACATCCCTAGCTAACTGGGGAAAGGGCTCAAAGAACAGGGAAGTCAATTTTCATGGGGCCTTGCTTGCCTTGTGATGCCATCTATGCCTTGCAAAGATAAAGGGGCAAGAAAAACCTTACTATATTTAAGCCTGTACAAAAAGTGGGTGGGTAAAAGAAAAATTGGATAGTGTTGACATGGCCAAGCTCTTAAAGCCACAATGTAATAACAGTATCAGAGCTACATGTTTCAGGGAAATGATGGATGATATTAACATGCAGCAGTCCAGTGGCAGTTACAACATAAACCTTTGTTATCTTACCTTATTTCAGGGCCCACCCTATTCCTGTGATTGTAATCTGTTTTATCTTTTTTTAATTTTGAACTTTAAACTGCTGTAACCTGCCCTGGGACCTGCTGGTGAAGGGCAGGTAAAATTAAAAATTAAAAAAAAATGTGTGCCTAAGGTTGCAATCCTATACATGTTTACTGGAAATAAGTCCCACTGAAATTCTGAACAGACAAGCATATGAATGCACTGCAGGTATGTGTCTAGTAATTAAATGCATATCTGGCAAACCTTTAATTAATTAATTAGTCCATAATGCAATTTATCCTATTGTCCTAGTTTTGAAATTTGTCCTAATTTTGAAATTAATATCCCCTCTGCTTTGTAATTTGAATTTTTTGTAGGGTCTAATCCTATACAAATTTACTAAGGAGTAAGTTCTATTGGACACAATGTGACTTACTTCCAGGAAAATATGCATAGGAAAACGTGCACCATTATAAAGAAAATGATAATAATTTTGAAATAATATGTTTAAAAAATCTTTTCCAATTTCCACCCCTATCTTGTGATATAAAAAGTTAATTTTCTTGATTGAGAAGATGACAACTAATAGGGAGTGGAGTGTGAGGCATTGCTGCTCCTCTGTTTCATTCTTGTTTCACTTAAGAAATTGCATGACATATAGCAATTATATTTATATCATATTTATATTTATAATAACTACCCAATTCATCTATAAATTGAGGGCAGGAGAGGAAAAAAGTTTACTTACAAACTCATCGTCCCTTATGCTGGGGGGCACTGAAACACAGCACAGAAAGAGAAAGGGAATAAAAGTTATTCAGCCAAAGCATTTTTCATTTGTTTTTAATCTTACCAGAGATCAGTGATCACTAACTATGCAAATGTAGTTGTAAATATTGAGAACAATGTACATTTTAGAACCAAACCCATTTGCATATCCAAAAAAGCAGCTATTTCACAATAAAATAAATATATTCCAGATAATATTGTTTGCAAGATAGACTGATAATCCTTTTTGTAAAGGACAGTAAGGAGGAGATGGAGATATAGATCATTTGGGGGGGCTTATCCCATATTGGGGACCTCACTGGGCCCTTTTCAGGATGTTTGGGTGTGTAAGTGTCATCAGCTCATTTCTTGTATATGTAAGAGCAGCTTGTTTTGCAAATATTTACATATCATCTGCTTATTAGCTCTATATACCACCCACAAAAAAAAGTTTCACCTGCTGATTCCTGCATATGAAGCTGCTGCTAAAAGCAAAGGAACTGTTTTGGAATGAGTTTGTTTTCTAGCCAGTGGCCAATTCTAACGAATTATTCTAAAAATTGATGTACAAGAGTGAAAACATGTAGTGGGCCTAAGCAATAAAAAAACCCCAGGGTTTTAAAACAATAGTTTCCTGAAATATACTTTAGGGAAATGACAACTGAATCGGCCAATTTATGAGTCTGCAGTATCCACCTATAAGATGCACAGACACTTGAGAATTTGAGTCGTTGCTTTAAAATTAAAAGCAGAAGACTTTAAAGAACATTTCCCGATGCATGTTGAATGATCCTCATTTCAAGCGCCATAGATTATGAACTCACTAAATCCTTGTCTAGGACTTAGTGCATTCAAAATCTAATGGGTTCAACTCCTGGATGAATCCTGCTAACAGAAGCAATCCTGAATGGCTGATACAATGGATACAGAACTGGACTCTAATCCAGGAACTATTAAAACAGACACCTGTCACAGGTGCAGCTCACCTATGGGCCACAACTTCCAACATCCCTGAGCATTGGTCATGATGACGGAGATGATGAAACTGGGTGCAACAACACCTGCAGGGCCTTAGTTACCCCTGCTAACTGGGCTTTTCCCTGCACAGCCTCAGTATCTGACCCTGTGCAATAAGTCACTATCTGTACAACTCAGTTTACCCTGTAGATTAGAAAATGAAGGCTACATAATTTAGGAGTTTGTCAAGAGAGAACATGCTAGCACTTGTAAATAAATATATGACTGTGCAGCTTTATAAAAAGATAGGCCTATGTTACCAAATTAGTGTACAACAATCCCAGAATTTGGGACATATAAAATCTACTGATTTCAGTTACCTTAAGCGCACCGCTCTATGTTAAAGAGTGAACAGGGTATTTCCCCTATGGAATAGTGTACAGTGGTACCTCGGGTTACATACGCTTCAGGTTACAGACGCTTCAGGTTACAGACTCCGCTAACCCAGAAATAGTGCTTCAGGTTAAGAACTTTGCTTCAGCATGAGAACAGAAATCATGCTCAGGCGACGCAGCGGCAGCAGGAGGCCCTATTAGCTAAAGTGGTGCTTCAGGTTAAGAACAGTTTCAGGTTAAGAACGGACCTACGGAACGAATTAAGTACTTAACCTGAGGTACCACTGTATTGGAATAGTATGTGGAACAGTAATTGGACAATACATACAACCAAGTCATTTGGCGTTTGTATGAGCTTTTGGAACATGGGAGCAGATTGCTCTTTCCACCTGGGCTGCATGTTCACACCTGACGCATTCCAATCTAAAAAGCGCTTCTGAGCATCACTTGTGAACATGCCCTTTAGGGTTGTGGGGCTTGGCTGGCTGACAATGTATTTTCCTTTCAGCGTTCACCATCCCTCTCCCTCCCACTGGAACATGAACTGTGACGGGATGAAAGCGGAGCACATCCGATCCTCTTCATTGCCTGCTATGCTCTCCGGCCGCAGTACATACCCGTGGTGAGCTTCTTCTCCCGCATGGTGAGGATGGGCGCACTGCCTCTGTATAGCTCGTGATCCCGCCTAAGCGCCTGAGCTAAAGCCTCATGGTCCTCAGGGGAGCCCGGGGAAATAACTTCTGCCGGGCCCGGGGCAAAGAGACTGCAGCGGGCCTAAGCCTGGGCACGCACGAATTGCTCGGCGTTTACAACTTGTCCTAGTTATTGCGCGCTATCACAGCCCAGCTGGGTTGCTATGGAGCTGCTGCAGACCGTGCACAGGGGAAACAAGGCTCCTTGACTCCATGAACAAACATTTGTCTTCTTGGGGGCGAAGGCTTTCTCTCGGCTTGGCTAGCCAGCCGGATAAAGCGAGGCGCGCGGAAGCAACGAGCACACAAGTGGTTTAACCTGGGGGAGAAAACCTCCCCGTCGGTGGACAGGCGACCGGTTCCTTCCAATACGCCTCGCCTTCACTTTCAGCCTCGAGGGGGCGCAGGACCGCACGGCCGGGTCTGCAAACGACAGCGCCCTCTCCAGTCCTAGCAGCTAGCAGCTTGAGGGCCTCTCCCTCTCTCACCGCCGCCCCCCCCCAAAAGCCCGCTGCGTTTAGACGGCTGCAAAGATTTGCGTTGGTGATAGGACCCTTCAGGTGTTGCCCACGCTGCTTGCAGCTCCCATCACCTGCAAGAGGAGGGGGTTGGTTCGCCGATATTGTGATGCATTTAGCAACGCGTAAATGCTGCCTTGGTGACGATTGTGCTGTGTAGAATTCTTATCTGCCCTTCCTGGCAAGCCTCCCCCCCTCTCCTTTAAGCAAACAACTCTTTGGCATGACCTCCTCGGCTTCAAAATAACGTCGACCAGTCTGGCAGGGGCACGTACATTCCATTTCCATGGAGGAGTTGCTCTTGGAACAGGCTTTTCTTAACTATCCTGGTGCAGATGCCATCGGGTTTAGGGCTCAACAGGGGCAAAAGTTTTTTTTCCATAACTTGAAGAGGCACAGCATAATTTGAATGCAAAAAGGGTATGGCCTTTAGTTGCCCTGGATTTGACTGATTCAGAATAAATACCTCCAACAATTCAGCCTAGTACAGCTGAGATTCAAAATATATCTGCAAAAGAAACGGTGCTGGTGACATTTGTAATCAGAGTTAATTTCTCTACATGTCATCAACTTTGAGAGTTAATTTGAAGGATTTCCAGGCTCCCCCCCCCCTTTAGAGATATGTGAAAATACAGATGGTTTAAAAGCTGATAGTTTAATCCTGCAGAAACTTACTTTGGGCTATGGAAAAGTGAGAGGTGAATAGTAAGTCGTATCAAAGGGTTCCACTGTCTCACTAAAATATTAATTCTGAATCCCTGCTCCTGATTATGCCCTTATTCCTATCTCTGCTCATGGGTTGGCTGTCTGCCATTTATTTTCTTAATTCATGCAGTCTCCTTTGAGCCAAGAATAGTAGATTTGCTTCAAGTTAATTTTCATAGTGGCCATAATAGCCATAATTTATATTTATTTCTCCATATAAAATAGAAATTGAATGTCCAAGATCCCCGTGGATTTGTGCATGTTAACACTTTGGTAGTAAAAAATAAAATCAGATGTTATTTTATTGTTAGCAGAGGCTGACAGTGCAATCCTTTCATGTTTATTCAGAAGTAGCCCAACTCCATTCAAGGGGGCTTGCTCTCTCAGAGGAAAAAAATAAGCCCTTCATCCAGTCTGGCATCCTTCTTGCCCACCCTTCTTCCATACCTGTGGGGGATTATGATGAAATTAATCAACATAAATGAACAGTACTGAGCCTCTAAATGCCTCAAATCCCAGCTTCAGATTCAAACAACCAGACAACTACAGTGGTACCTTGGGTTACATATGCTTCAGGTTACAGACTCCGCTAACCCAGAAATATTACCTTGGGTTAAGAACTTTGCTTCAGGATGAGAACAGAAGTCGCGCTCCGGCGGCGCGGCAGCAGCAGGAGCCCCATTAGCTAAAGTGGTGCTTCAGGTTAAGAACAGTTTCAGGTTAAGAACGGACCTCCGGAATGAATTAAGTACTTAACCCGAGGTACCACTGTAGAGTCAACCCAAATAAAACTATCACTGCAATCAAGATACAGCTCAGGTTAAGAAGCCCATTCACTTCCTATACTAGCTCTGTTGAATAGTGCTTTACAAACGTAATGATTCCAACAAAGTCAAATCTTTTGACACCACAATGAAACTGATATCAAAACCTGACTTTACTGATGACCAAAGTGTATTATTATTTCATAATTCTAAGAGACCAACAAAACGCCCACTAAATGAGAGGATATATTCCACAGAGTTCTGGAGGCCCATGGTTAGGCTATTCTAATCATCCTATCACCACAAGGAAGCAACAAGCCTGGGATTTGTCAGCAACCTAATGACACCCCAACTTATTGGAATACTTGTGTTTCCAGAGCTATGCTGAATATTCTTTTTTCCAGCAAATGTCCTCCTATGTGCACTAAGCCAGCTGAGCTGCTAGGGAGACCAAGAAAGAAGTCATAACTTAGTCCTGATGAGCCAGCTTCTTCTTGCCTTCCAGGTCTTTAACATGATCTCACTGAAACAAACAAAGACTTCTCAGAGCCATAAGTTATAACTGATAGCCAAAGGAAACACATTTTAAATATTAAATACTCATTGGCTATAGTTGGCAGGCAAGGCTGAAGCATGAACCTACGATGCTAAGTTTACAGATGCACTGAATAGCCTAAAAGCATTAGTTCAGGTTCGCCCCCCCCCCCCAGCTTTTGCGAAGTATTTTTCGAAGATGAATCTTTGATGTCCCCTAGCGGTGAGATTGAGTATATTTCAATGAACAATGCACAGAAGAGCCTCAGATATCAAACACCAAGGGAATAGAAAGATGTTTGGTACTCGGAACCTACTCACTCCAAACCCTCCTACACGCCTCTTAGCACAGGCTCCCCTGAAGATCCAAATTCAACAAAGAAAGAATGCCCTCCATTTCTCACAAGATCATCTGGCAGCAACTTAAAGTACTCAGAAGGGGGGAGAGTAGGCGTTTTAGTGTCTGGTTTATATCACTTGGGTTTGTATGGCATGGATACTGCTGTAATTAATTTCATTCTAGTAATGGAAAAGCACAGGCAATTTGGAACCATACTTCCATGCTGTGACAGAACTTTTTTGGGGAAAAGATTTCTTCTGGCTTGTTCTCTCTGCCCCTTTCTTATGAAATCTCGTCTTAACTTTATCATTATCTGCTTCAACATACTTCATGTTGAAACAGTTAACGTTGCCATCTTCTTTCAATGTATTTTAGAAACACTGTGCCCTTATTTATGCCCATTACAAATTGCCATCTATGCTGCTGATCCATAATTTCTTTAGGTAAACATTATTGCGCTCTCTCTCTCTTACACACACCAACACACACACCAAGGCATTTCCACATGCAACAACTGGTTTGTGGACAAATTGCCACCGACTATGTGACTGCAGAAGAGGAAACACACACGTCAAGGGCTTTGAAGAAACACAAACTCAGGACGAAAGGGAGAAATGAGCTAAGAGAAAGACACATTTGGCAAATCCTCACCAGTAATCAACTTCTGCTCTGATACCTGTGTCCCCACTGTGGAAGAATGTGGGTATCCAGAATTGGCCTCCACAGTCACTTACAGACAAGACTGTGTTCATGGAAGACAATCTTACTCAGCTACAAGTGATCGCCAAAGAAAGAAGACTGTGTCCAATTCTGGGCACCACAATTTAAGGAAGATGCTGACAAGCTGGAACACGTGCTGAGGAAGGCAATCAAGAAGATCATGGGACTGGAAACCTTATGAAGAAGCTGGGCAAGAGGAAACTGAAAGGAGATATGATAGCCATCTTCAAATATTTCAAGGGCTGTCACATGGAAGATGGAACAAGCTTGTTTTTGCCTGCTTCAAATGGTAGGACCTGAACCAATGGATTCAAACTACAAGAAAGGATACTCCAACTAAACATATTAGGAAGAGATTTCTGGCAGAGTTGTTCAACAGTGAAATGGACTCCCTCAAAAGGTGGTAGACTTGCCTTCCTTAAAGGTTTTTAAGCACAGGTTGGATGGTGTTTCCTGCATTGCAAGGGATTGGACTGGATGATCCTTGAGATACCTTCTAACTCTACAATTCTATGATTCTGTTATCACTTGTAGAGCTTCACTTGCATTCACAGCACAGTGGATTAGGAGGAAATGTGTATTATCAATCAATTTCTGTTCCTTGTTAGGAGGAGGATGTATTATAAACACAGCTTGGAATTAAAGCAGTTGTGAATGAAGAAATTATATTTGTTTATTCTAAACTGATTATTCTAATGTATTTGTATATCTTCCAGATTGCCTTATGTTTGATCTCTTGTGATTTTATTATTCAGCTGCAACTGCCAGTTGCCTTGGAACTGTGGAAGGGGGTGAAATGATGCTCTAGCAATAGCCATCAAGCATAAGGCTTTGGGCTGCCTGCATGCTTCTGCATACTTAGAAGCAGTGAGTGTTGCACCTCTGTCCAGCTCAGATGATACTGCTGAGATTATCAATTTAAGGAGTAACAAACTTTATTAACTTGCAAGAACTGTTACCTAAATTTACTTGGTTTTGTCTTCCTTACCTTTTTCATTTTGCAGTGTGTCTATTAGATTGTTAACTTGGGCAAGCAGGGAGTCTTGTCTTTTGATCTCTGTATAAGACTTCAAAAATAATAATAGTGATGCTTGATATTAAATAAAATAATTTTGGGTTGATCTATGCAGTGTGTTTTAATGTACTATTATGGCAATATCTTCTCACATTTATCATAAAATACTCCTTAAAATGTAACGAATATTTAATTATTTTTAATTTACCATTGTGACAAGAACAGTATTTAAAATCTCAGAACACGATTGTAAGATGTAGTAAAAACTACATTGAAAGTACTTTATTGAAATCTCATTGAATGTGTCTGGCAAAGTGACAAACACCAAGACAAAGAGTTTAAAATGTTTTCACTTTTTTCTGAAAGGTATCAAAAGTCAAGTTTAGGATATTTACACAGAGAATTAAATTATCAACTTGATTAATGGTCAAAATTACGATATGTAATACTTTCAAAATGCATAATTATTTAAAAGTTCTACCTATACAAAATAGAATTGAGGGGGAGTGGAAATACGTTCCATTCATTTGAAGATATTTAGAGACGTTTTAAGTTTCTCTTGCTTTTTGCACTTCCTGGCAGAGCATCTTTTCCGTTTTGTCGTTTAGCAGATGGACTGCTACAGTCTCTTGATCCGTGGAAGGCATAAAGACACAAAGTGCAGAAGTCAAATGCACAGTCTTCCCGGCTACAGAGTCCTCTTTTTTGAAAGGCTTGGTATTTTGCAGGACACCGACATCTTGGACAAGGTTTTAAAGCTTCGTCACTGAAGAGGGATTGGGCAACCTACATCAGGGGAAGAGATATTTAAGATTTGGTCGTGCATTCATTTTTATAAGGCTGCTAACTACCCCATCCTGTTTCTTTAATTTCTAGAGAGTTGCAACAGAATGAGTAAATTAATTTCCACTATAGAAATATATCAAGATAGAAGAGTCAACAAAATTTTATCCCAGATGACAAGATACAGCAAAAGAGACAAATGGTAAATGTTACTAATATGGGCCTACGGGCAGTATCCAACTAAACAGTTCCTCTACTGCAGGGGTCAGCAAACTTTTTCAGCAAGGGGCCGGTCTACTGTCCCTCAGACCTTGTGGGGGGCCAGACTATATTTTGGGGGAAAATATGAACGAATTCCTATGCCCCACAAATAACCCAGAGATGCATTTTAAATAAAAGCACACATTCTACTCATGTAAAAAACATGCTGATTCCCGGACCGTGCGTGGGCTGGATTGAGAAGGCGATTGGGCCGGATCTGGCCCCCGGGCCTTAGTTTGCCTACCCATGCCCTACTGCAAGGACTTTTAGCTGCAAAATGGAACTTCCTCATCATCTCCTCTCTCCCTGTGCAACCCCTGAATCTGTTATGAGGTTTTCCCCAGCCCTCTGGGGCCAACTTAGGGGGTCACATAGGAAAGGACAGAGTGAGGAAGGTCCAGCTAAAAGTCCTTGCACTAGGAGAACTATTTAGATAGCCCCATCACTTTCCCCTCATACTTCTTGTGGCAGCCTTCGCTTAACTTGTATCTGGCAACATTCATTACTAAAAGAATCTTTCTAACACATACTGCAGTTTCCTACCTTTACACACACTTCTTTGCTAGCTGACTGAAGAACAGGGCTGCATCCACGAGGTGTCAAAGACTCGTCACAAGAGGGCTGCATTTGTAATACAGCAGGTTTTGCTTGAGCCTGGACTGATCGTAGTGCAAATCTGGTCATCAGAAGTCTAGTGGCAGCATCTTCAGTATCTGGCAGGTGTCTCTGGTAAAATAACCAAACACCACAAATCACTTCCTCAAAGAACAAACTAAATGTGCTGTTTACTATTTAATGCCAGCCATTTCCCATACTGGGAAGAAGGGGATGCCATGCGGTCAGATCCATCTTGGGTGCTGGCTGGAGAGGTGGTAACACAGAGACAGGGAGCATGGCAGGCTGCTCTAGACTCAAGCTGCCTGAAGCCATGAGAGAAGCAGGGAGAGACACTCTTGAGAGGACAATGCTGTAAGATCTACAGCTCCCTCCAGCTACACTCAGGTTGTGTATATGTGAATAAATTCACTAGTCTACACCACAACTTGACTCTCAATGGAAGCACAACTCTGGGTGAGGGGCTGGAACCCCCCAGAATTTTGTGCACTGCTTGGCAGAGATTGGGGGTTTGTGTGCCACCTTTGTTACAACACAGCTTGAAAAAATAGTTTGGCACAGAAAGGAAATAAAGATGATTCGAGTATGGGTCAAAGGGAGACGACTACGAAAAGGACCAGGTTTAATCCAAAACTGATCTGCCAGAAGCATTTTAAAAAATCAAAACAAACCTCTAAGAGGTCTTGAAAGAACTATTTAAAAATAAATGTGCTAAATGTGTGGTTAGACTAAAGTGGTTACACTAAAGTGGTTACACTAAAGACAGTGAGTTATATCCAAGTAAGTCATACTGAGTAGGCCCACTGAAATCAATAAACTATGAATCTACTTTATAGACACATTTCTATTCTCAGTATGAATTTGTTGGTTATCACCCTAAATCTTTTAATCAATAAGTAGCACAGGTAAGCAGTACAACAAATTTAATCTGATGAAATGTCTATTAGATACGGAGTTTTATTTCTGCTTTTCCTCCTCTTCAACCCATACTGCCTCACCAAACACCCTCAATAATGCCCGTCCAGTGGTATATTACCTTAGCTTCAACTGCCAGCTGTTTTATGTACAACTTTCTCCTCCGATTCGCATGTCTATCTTGTATAACAATTTCTCGCCAGTTCTTGCTTACTTTCCACATACTAAAATAAAGAATCGCTATCAGCCACAATTCAAACATTTTGCTAGAATTCAGAATGGGGCTGCTTTGTCCTCAAGGAACCTGTTCTGCATTAATGTCTTCACCAAGAATGAATAAATCAGCTTCAATGATAGCTGCAGCACAGGATCAAGGGGACAAGTGCTGTGAAGCTGACATACATCCAAGTATAGGGATATTTACATATATATTGGTCACTTTTAATCATCATACCCTCTTGTCACAGAGGGACAGACAACATTATTTTATTTGCTAATGTTTACAATTAATACATAGCATTTTAAAATATTATTTATGCTTCAACCTTGCTATGCTTAATAGCCAAATTCCCAAACCGTAATTAATGGAGGAATCCAAAAGATTTGTCATTTTGTAAAAGGTTATCATAATACAAAAACAGGGTATCCAAATGGGAAAACTGGAGTGAAGTTGTAACTGCAACAAAACATGGAGTGCTTCAGGTTTATAGCCACTCCCTTCCATTTTTCCTTCCTTCCCCGTTCTTCATCCCCCACCCCAGGCACCTGTGCCCACTAAGGATGATCAGTCTTCTGTGGCCTGCTCTGGGTTTTGCTTAGATTTTTCTCCAAATAATTTTTGTTCTTCTGCAAATTATGACGCTCTCACAAGCCTCATGGTGCCTTCCATGTGTGTAGATGGTGCCATTTTGGCTACATAAGCATAAGCACTCAGATAACTGATTTCACTACTAGTATACAGAATTTCAATTATGTTACACTTGTACAATGTCATTAGGGGGCACTCAGTGAAAGTCCCAAAGTTGTTTCTTTTACCTGCATAGGCTTTCCACAGTCAGGATATCTAAAATCAAAGTAAGAACATGTCTTAAGTCTCTGATTCTTAATTCTGTTAATATATCTAGTTTCTCAATGCCCATTTTCCTGCCAATGAGTTGAGCCACAATACACTTCAGCGCAGATATGTCAGCTCCATCAATTTTCTTCAGCAGGTCATCTTGTTTTGTTCTTTTACTTCTGTTTTGCATAAATAGCGCACGCACTATCTGCAAAGCAGGGGTTCTTGACAGAGTGCCAAAATCTGGAGCCATGCATTTGTCATCCTCATGAAAAACCAATTCATTGCTTTCGGTGATAGAGCCAGCTATCTTTAGTATGCATTTTGAATGAGCAACAGTGGTATCACAGTCCTCCTCTTTTTCTGATTGGGAACCACATTCTGAAAGTGTGGATAATCTTCTTGAGCGTTGTAGCTTTCTTACCTTTCTTTTAGAGTTTAGAGTGCTAGATGATTCTGTACGTTTTTGAAGTAGTTCTTGGAAAGATCCCTCATGTTCTGACAAGGACTCCTCCGATTTATCTAAACTAAGTGAATTATAGCTGCTGCTACCAGGGGTTGATAGGCTCAAGTCACTTATTTCTTTAACTGGAGGGGTATTTATTTCAGATATATTAAGACTAAATCCTTCTACAAGACTATTGATGGGTGTGATAAATCTATCATCATTTGTCTCAGACAATGTACAGTTAGGAGTTTCAATCAATTCTGGACAAGTGCTTTGATCATTAAAACTATTAAGAACATTGTCAATAAAAATATTAGGTGTATTTGTAGATGATTTAGGCTGGATTGGAGATAAACAACCTGGCTCGGACAAGCAGCCGCCTTTAGATTTTGAATCATCTATTGTAGATGTCCTCTGCTGAGAGAAAACAAGCCTGAGTTTTTGACAACCAGAAATAGGGTCCTCACTTTTTAAAGTACTAGTAGCCAAGGGCTTGTAGCTCTTCTCTCTTGGAGAATCCAAGGCACATTTTGAAATTATTTCATCAAGACTAAGAAAGTGAGCTAAACATGTTTTTTTCTGACGGCTCCCTGAAGATACTTGTTTTTCAGAACACCCCAAAGAACCAACAGAAGCTGATTTAGATACAAGCAATCTTCTGCGGAGTGACAAGTCTTTTTTAACAACTTTTGGTGTTTCATATAAGTCTGTATGTGTAATTGGTTCCTTTCTTTCTGATAAAAAGATAACATTTTCATGGTCAATGGGAGACAATGAAGTGCTTAAACTAGAATGTGCATGTTTTGAATATTCAGGCAGGCCTGTTTCATTCTGTTCGCCTTTATGTTCTGCATCATTATAATCAAAGCTTGGGTCTTTTAATGATCCATTGTATCCACTGTCATGAAATATGGAAGGGGAGCAAGAGTCTTTAAAGCTGAAGTATCTTGCACTGTTGCCAGGAGAGGTCAGTCTGCCTCTTTTAAGAATACTGGATAGAATTGAGTGGCTTTCTGACATCTTGTGCTTGGAACTGGTTATGATCTGTAAAGTGGAAACAGCATTTTACAATTAATAACACCATACCTGGAATCTCTGGGTACCAAACAAAACACTTATATGAAGCTATTTCATCAGAGAAGGAAGCCAGTCACCACAGTTGAATGCTGCTAGAATAAGGATTGCCTATGTACCTATTATAAAGTTAAAGGAAAAATGCTCCACTATGTTCGTAGTAAGAGGTCACTCAAGTTATCATTTACCATTCAGTTGCC
Organism: Podarcis filfolensis; assembly: GCF_964270895.1. Classification (NCBI taxonomy): domain Eukaryota; kingdom Metazoa; phylum Chordata; class Lepidosauria; order Squamata; family Lacertidae; genus Podarcis; species Podarcis filfolensis. The sequence continues at coordinate 68,390,510 of NC_139603.1, forward strand.
TCCTTTAAAAATATCATGACATTACACATTCACAAATAAGGGTTATAGTTTTTCAAAAAGCTCGTATTGAAGTAACCAGAAGCCCCCGCCATGCAATCTCAACCATATCTAATCAGAAGTCCTATTTAATTTAATAGGGCTTCCCCCTCTGGTAAGTACAGTTAGAAATGCAGTCATAGACTTCATTTGAGTGATATGGCTTAGTAACCTTGCATATATAGACAGAGCAAAACAAAAATCTGTCTTATCCATAAGCAGTAAAATGTTGTACTGCAAATAGCATGAGGGGCATTAGAAAGATTTCGGATTATGCTCCTATGTGGTATAAAGGCTCTGCTTAACTGCAAGCAAATGTGTCTTGATTTTTATAGCAGTTGGTTAGTAAAAATGATTTTAAACATTAGCTTAAATTGGTCTGTTTTTTGTGATTTAAAATCAATCCACTCCGGGTGCATTCTGTTTTGCTGCTTCCTGCTGCCTCGCCATACTACACTTACCTGTGTTGTGCAGCGGCACCCACAAAGCACCAGCAGCAGCGCTGGCTTCCATGAGATCTCGTGAGATTTCGGAGAGATCTCATTGGATACCAGCACCACTGCCAGTGGAGGCAGAGAGACAGGCAGTGGAGGAGAGGTGGGTGCTGCCTTTTTGTATTCTGCCGCTCAAAGTGGGCACCTCACCTTGCCTCGCCAATAGGCTGGGCCTGAAACACTCCGCTCTCTCCCTAAGGCTTGCTAGTCTAATGGAATTGTTCGTTTTATTTAAACCGCTGACTCTCATGAAAGATCACAAATTATTTTTGCAAATCCACCCAGTCTTACAAGTGGTTTGCCATGCACCTTTCAGGAGCTGTTTAAAAAACAAACAAATCCTGTTCTCATGGTATAATAGAACTAGCTGCTCAGTTCTTTGGATCCTGGCCAATACAGTGGTACCTCGGGTTAAGTACTTAATTCGTTCCGGAGGTCCGTCCTTAACCTGAAACTGTTCTTAACCTAAAGCACCACTTTAGCTAACGGGGCTTCCTGCTGCTGCCGCGCCACTGGAGCACGATTTCTGTTCTCATCCTGAAGCAAAGTTCTTAACCCGAGGTACTATTTCTGGGTTAGCAGAGTCTGTGACCTGAAGCGTATGTAACCTGAAGTGTAAGTAACCTGAGGTACCCCTGTATTTGCAATGACTCTTCAACAAACTAAGATTTTGTACTTACCCTGATGGAGTCACAAGGAGGCTGAAGTTAAATAAATACTCCACAACTGTATAGGCATCACCTAGGATGCTGAGGGACAAAAACATTTGCTATTACAAAACATAGCATAACTTTCTTAGACTTTAGTATATGGTGGGCCAAAGTTTCTTATGATTGTATGGGAATCACAGGTTGTGCAGAACACAGCAACCTATCCCATGGTAGGTTATCAGCTGACAGTATAAATGAGGTCTCCCAAGTCCTGCACTGCCTTCCAATTATAATCCAAGGTAGACCTATAGAGTCTTAAAATGCATTTGTAATGCAGTTACTACCTCCACCCTCCAGTTAAGTTTGTACTGTGTGCTTGGAATAACATTTCATGTGTTTGATGAAGTGAACTCTACAAAGGTATTGTTAATTACAAATGTTTCACTCTTTAAGGCACAAGACTAACACAACGACGCAGAGAACAAACTGACATTTTTAGTGTCTTCCTTGTAAAAAAAAAAGGCTTAAGTAGCTGAGTTTTTAGCTTAAAGACAGCTGAAGGAATATGACACAGGATTATAAAAACCATGAACAATATAAAGAAAGTAACTAGAAGAAGTGTTATTCACGTTCTCAACACAGGAGAACCAAGGGTCATCTAACAAAACGGATTGTTCTGAACTTACTACTAGGGAGATGGAAGTACTTCAAACAATACAAACATTTACCTAGAGAATCAACTGTCACAGTTGTTGCTATAGCCACTTGCACAGATGGCTTTAGGGTTGTCAAATCACAACCCAGAGGTTCCCCCTGTACTTTTAATCTAACACTGAATCAGAAGACTAGGTTAATTTCTCTCTCCCCATTTCCCTGTCTTTTTCCTTGTGTCTTGTCCCTCTGTGGTAGTAAACACTCCTGATCAGCTGCAAATCATGCATGATTAGTCTCATTCAGTGGTGGGCTTAAAAGTACAGAGGAGCTTTTCAAACGAGACCTGGAAAGTGGAAACTGACTATTTTTTAAAGGCTTAGATATATACACACTGTTTATTGCTTAGGAAAATTGCAAAATGGAACCTCCATTGGTGGCAAGTTGTAATTACCAGCTATCTGGAGCAAACAGGAAATTATCACCTGTACACAAGATACCAGTGTCATCTTCCTCACTTGCTTGGAAGATGTTTAGAATTTAGAACTATGATCCTCTGCTTTAAGTAAGTAAGAAAAGAAACAGTTATTAGTATAAATGCAGAGCCAGTAGCAGACACAGAAGGCAATAGTGTGTGTTTCTGGAAACAACTAGGTTTGGATCTTAATTTCTTAAGGCACCATCCACAGTATGCTCTAATTAAGTGGCCTGCAAATTAATGCAAAAAAAGGATAATTGTGCCTAAAAACAAAACTACAAATGTAAAGTCTTAACTTTATAGCTTTCTCGATAGTGACTTTTAAAAATACTGAATATAAAAAACTGTTTGTCAGTGTGTCTGTTTTAAGCAAGAGCATTAGAAAAGCAGGATTTTCTAGTGCAAATGTGTGTTTTCTTCACCCTCATCATTTCATCACCTATGCCACAGTAACAGTACAATCCTACCGGTGTCTACTCAGAAGTAACTCCCATTGTTATTCCCAGATAATTGTGTACAGCCTCTACAGAACACTTTCTCTTCCAGCTAGGATTTCATTAACTCCATCATTCAGGACTGATTTAGGGGAGAACAGTGGCTGTGTGAGATCTCCCTCAAAACACACAACAGCCCTACTTACCTTGTGAATTTGAAAGGCAGGAGCCGCTTCTCATGAAGGTTTCCTTATTGTTAAAATCAGAATGCCTTTTTAACCTGGGGAGGAGGGAACGGTGAAATGGAGGAAAGGCGTCCAAGGTTGAAAAAAGGAAACAGAACAAGCCAAGCACTCTACCAAACATACAATCTTAATCATGAAACTGATAGGTATGGTTAGAGTCAAAGTATGTTCAAATGAATGGATTAACATTAAAGTTAATTAACTGTACTCTGTTTTCTTTTAGTAAATGGCCTAAAATAACAGGGACAGAAACGGGACTTTGAGGGGTTCAGTCACCTTGAGTGCAAAACACCACCAGCAGCAGTTCCACACACCCCAAATCCTCGCACAAGTCAATGGAGACGGTGAAAAGGGCTCTGCTCCCACATGTGGAGCAAGAGATGGGTGCGGGGCGGCGGCTGGGAAGAGTGATTAAAGAGGGCTTTTAAAAGGGAACGAATTCGCACCCATCCTAAGAACTGGCAGGGGCTGCGCGCAAGATCTATGCAGAAAGAGCACGGCTCTCTGCCTGTTGGAGAAAAAGCAGCAGCAGCAGCAGCTCTGGGCTTATCCCGCTCCAGCTCGCCTCAGCCCCAGAGCGTTGCCCTAAGCGAGAAAGAGAAACGCCTCCCGCTGCGCTGCCCGCGTGCGCCTGCCGTGGTTTTCCCTCGCTCAGTTTTGAACTACCCGCCTTTTCCCAACTGCTGCAGCTTCTCTCCTCCGCTCCCTCTTCCTCCGCGTTGCTTCCTAGGAGAGGAGCTGAAAACGGACGCCACGCGCAAGACCGGCAGAAAGAGGGAGGGAGAGAAGCAAGAGGGGAGAAGTTGCAGTTGTGCACTAATTGCAAAGGACAGAAAGTTTTGTGAACTGAGGCTGGGCAAGGAGCAAGTTGCAGAGCTTTTCTCTGCTAGCTAACACGCGTCGTTGCGTGTGCATTTTTATAACCTGGGGGCGTGTGAAGGAGGGCTGTCAATTTCCTATAGTTGACCTCCTTACCCCATGACCCACTTCCTTTCACAAGAACTGGATTTCTCTGACGTCTTCGGTGTTTTTCAGCCACACATGAACACATTTTATACCCCGTATTAATTGAGGTGGATGTACACCTTCTCTCTCTCCCCCCTTCCCTATGGTAGATTAGAATTTCCACTTCCCCCCTATTAAGGAGGAGGAGAGAAATGTCATCTTTCACAGCAGACAAAACTAATGTTAAGAATGAGCCAGGAAATCCAAGGTCCAAATCCTGCAAGGACCACAAATTGCAGTTCCCTCACTCCACCTGCAATGTTGACTAGTGTTGACTAAGTGTAGTGTGGGCTAGCTGTGAGTGTATTTTTTAATTATAAGGTTTTTTTAAAGTGTATTTTAAATGGCAATCTGCCCTGGGACTTTAGGGTCAAGGGCAATCAATACATTAAAAATTAAAATAATAATAAATATTATTACAAAACATTGCAAGATAATGGAAGTGAATTACTTTGAACGATAATAAACAGAAATCTGCCCTTATTCCCTTATGGGGTACACAAGAGCCGTTGTAGAGTCCTTTGCAGGTTCTCCATTGGTCGCAGAAAAATAACAGAGACCAACCAGAGAATATTGAGAAGCAAAGCAGTTAGTAAAAGCCTGATCTTTATTGATCTGTTGCAACAGGGTGCTCCCCTCACACACAGGAAAGGAGGAGGACCCAGAACCCAGCTGTGTCCGCCCTTATATAGACATTTTAAATTGCCCGCCCTGGAGTTCAAGACCACCCCCAGAAACATCATAAATACATCACAGAAAGGGCAGGCTACAGCAGAAATCTGAGTGAGTTGTTTATCTCCTGTCGTTGTTTATCTCCTGTCTGGCAGGTTACCTATTAATGCTTTGTTGTTGTTGTTTAGTCGTTTAGTCGTGTCCGACTCTTCGTGACCCCATGGACCAGAGCTCGCCAGGCACTTCTGTCCTCCACTGCCTCCCGCAGTTTGATCAAACTCATGCTGGTAGCTTCAAGAACACCATCCAACCATCTCATCCTCTGTCGTCCCCTTCTCCTTGTGCCCTCCATCTTTCCCAACATCAGGGTCTTTTCCAGGGAGTCTTCTCTTCTCATGAGGTGGCCAAAGTATTGGAGCCTCAGCTTCACGATCTGTCCTTCCAGTGAGCACTCAGGGCTGATTTCCTTAAGAATGGATACGTTTGATCTTCTTGCAGTCCATGGGACTCTCAAGAGTCTCCTCCAGCACCATAATTCAAAAGCATCAATTCTTCGGCGATCAGCCTTCTTTATGGTCCAGCTCTCACTTCCATACATCACTACTGGGAAAACCATAGCTTTAACTATACGGACCTTTGTTGGCAAGGTGATGTCTCTACTTTTTAAGATGCTGTCTAGGTTTGTCATTGCTTTTCTCCCAAGAAGCAGGCGTCTTTTAATTTTGTGACTGCTGTCACCATCTGCAGTGATCATGGAGCCCAAGAAAGTAAAATCTCTTACTGCCTCCATTTCTTCCCCTTCTATTTGCCAGGAGGTGATGGGACCAGTGGCCATGATCTTCGTTTTTTTGATGTTGAGCTTCAGACCATATTTTGCGCTCTCCTCTTTCACCCTCAATAAAAGGTTCTTTAATTCCTCCTCACTTTCTGCCATCAAGGTTGTGTCATCTGCATATCTAAGGTTGTTGATATTTCTTCCGGCAATCTTAATTCCGGCTTCGGATTCATCCAGCCCAGCCTTTCGCATGATGAATTCTGCATATAAGTTAAATAAGCAGGGAGACATTATACAGCCTTGTCGTACTCCTTTCCCAATTTTGAACCAATCAGTTGTTCCATATCCAGTTCTAACTGTAGCTTCTTGTCCCACATAGAGATTTCTCAGGAGACAGATGAGGTGATCAGGCACTCCCATTTCTTTAAGAACTTGCCATAGTTTGCTGTGGTCGACACAGTCAAAGGCTTTTGCATAGTCAATGAAGCAGAAGTAGATGTCTTTCTGGAACTCTCTAGCTTTCTCCATAATCCAGCGCATGTTTGCAATTTGGTCTCTGGTTCCTCTGCCTCTTCTAAATCCAGCTTGCACTTCTAGGAGTTCTCGGTCCACATACTGCTTGAGCCTTCCTTGTAGAATTTTAAGCATAACCTTGCTAGCGTGTGAAATGAGTGCAATTGTGCGGTAGTATTTATTCTTGCCATCTCATTTTTGACCACATCCAACTTACCCAGATTCATGGTTCTTACATTCCAGGTTCCTATGCAATATTTTTCTTTACAGCATTGGACTTTCCTTTCGCTTACTTAATGCTTACTTAATGCTTACTTAATGCTTACTTGATTGGATACCCTGGGGAGCCTGGCCAGTCTTTTGTAATGATACTTAGTTCCTGAGCCAGGTCACAGGCTCACACCCTATTCATATCTTAAATGTGCCCTTAAGACAGGATTTGTGAGAAAAGAGCCAATGGGGAGGTTTCCCACTTTGACCTTGCAGAGAAATATTTGAGGTCAATTTGTTCAGGACTTTTTTCTGTGGGGTTTCAGACATGTGGTTTATATATTTATGTATGTGTTTGCTTGGTACATTTATGAACAGAACAGTCTAAAATACTACTGTATACTACTTAAAAGCTTAGTAGTAGTATTCTTACTACTTGCTACTCTGTTTTTGGTTTGCTCCTGCTGTATTTGGTTTACTCCTAGTGAGTCTAATTCTGTGTATAACTACTCAGAAATAAGCCCTACTATGTTCAGTGGGGCTTACAGGAAAGTGTTTATTGTAGCCTTAAGGGCACCCAACCTATCTGAAAGATACAGAACTAATTTGCATTAAAAGACACCTTGTGACAGGACACGCTGCCTCCTAACTCTTTTTTTCTTGGTGGAGGTGGGAATTGGCGTGGCTACTTGACGCAAGAAAAATACACGTTGCAAACGCTCAGATCCATTTTTAATCATAACCAGCCTATAAACTTTTAAGAAAGAGAAAAGGAGGGGGCGGGAAGTAGACTACAGTAAGGAAGTAGACACAACCCCGATAAAGATTTTGGGTCTGAGCTCCGAGCCACAGTTCAAGTTTTACCTATGATAAATGTTCAAAACGTACGTTGCAGTGCAGTGTAATACTGGAAGCTAATATACTGAAGTTAAACCTGAACAAATTGTTATAAGAAAAAACTGCTCCTTTGAATTCCTATAACAAAGTATTTGCTGAGCAAACCATTAAAGGCGCAATCCTAAAATATGTCTACTCAGAAGTAAATCCCACTGAATTCAATGGGATTTACTCCCAGGTAAAAGCGATTAGGATTGCAGCCTCTTAGTTTACTGAGTAATTACGAAAGATTATAAAGCGCTAAATGGGGTTGCAACCCAGCTCTTTAACAACACGCCTGAACTAGCGGGGCGGGATTCGCTGGCTTGCTGTGTGTGCTTCTTACGTCATCAGCCTGCGCCCAAGAGTAGTGCTCATTAGGCTGCGCCCTAGAGCCGTGCATGGGAGATACGAACTGGTAACGGAGCTGGTTTTTAAAAAACCTGTTTTGGGGGGGGATTGTTTCTGTTGAAAGGTGAGGTTATAAATTCCCTAATCAGGTCCTTCCCCAAAAGTTGTAGTTCATTCGTGCAGTTTCCTGCCTTGCTGGGTGAGACTATAGATCGACCCGCGAGGGTTGAGTCATGGGTTGGTTGGGGGAGCGGGTAAATAATGTAGCGTCTTCCTCGTGCTCTTTTCTTTTGGCATACTCTTGCTTGGTTTTAAAAGTAAAAAATCGGCGTAATAAAGAAATCATGTAGAAACCTTCCCTTTTCCAGCCTGTAACACCATCACCCGATTTTATTTAAAAACAAGCCTGAAGTGGACTTGTAAGAGAACTATGCGTACTAAACTCATAACAGATGTGCATGATTTGTCTTCTTTTTACTGACAGAATATGGACACCCAGAAAGACGCTCCTCCTCCAAAGCAGCAACCTATGATATACATCTGTGGAGGTAAGATCATTTAATGCCTAACTGTTAGGAGTTGTGTGATGTATAAGCTCTTGGTAAGGTGACTGTGCCACAGAGTGTTGCTGAAATTGAGTTTTATCTCACGTTCTGAGGGAAGGATAATGTTGCGACACATCTCTCTCTCTCTCATTTCGGCAACCTAGAAGTTTGAGCAAAAGCTGGGTGGCGTCCAGCACACCTGTTCCATGTTTTTAATGTTTGAAATTTTATTCTGTTTTTAGTGTTCTGTTGGGAGCCGCCCAGAGTGGCTGGGGAAACCCAGCCAGATGGACGGGGTATAAATAATAAAATTAGTAGTAGTACAAGGACTGTGCAATGGGATATTCCCCCCTGTGCATGCCCTAAATCTGTTTTGGGAATTCTGCCAACCCATTGATGCGGTGCAGGATACATGTGGGGGGAGGGAAAGGGAGAAGTACCTTTGCTTGAAAAATAAATCCTTGCAGACCCTCTTGGGGTGGGGGGGGGAGAGTTTTGTCTCACGTTCATGAGGCCTGTCATTAATTGCATCTCAGAATTCTGTAGGTTTAAATGAGAGGGAGAGGAAGATGACACAAAGTGCCTGTTGCTGCTTTGTTTGGTATCTCTGCTCCCCACCACAGGGCCATTTGCTACCAACTGCCTTGTGGAAAGGAGTATCAGATCCCAGCTTGTGCTCCAATGGAATTAGTTTTATTTTGACTGGGTGGTTCTTGGTGTATCTGTTGTACTTTATAAATGCCCTAGGCCACTTTGAGGACTGATGAAAAATCAAAATAAAAATTGTCTATATAACTATTGAACTCAGATGCCATTCTAATTTGACAAACCCCAATATGAAATGTTAAGAAACTTTCATAATTCTAGTGTAAACTAATTTATAAAATACAGTGTGATATGTTTTCTGTCCTCACAATCTAAAGCATAACTGAGGAGTAGATGGGTTTAACAGAGCGGCAGGGCTGGAGCTACAACTGTGATTTAGGGAGCAATCCTATGCACACGAGGACGCGGGTGGCACTGTGGGTTCTGTGCACTGCTCTGGTTCACCAGAAGCGGCTTAGTCATGCTGGCCACGTGACCCGGAAGCTGTACGCCGGCTCCCTTGGCCAATAAAGCGAGATGAGCGCCACAACCCCAGAGTTGGTCACGACTGGACCTAATGGTCAGGGGTCCCTTTACCTTTACCTTTACCTATGCACACAAAACTGGCATAAAATAAGCTGTTGTTGTTATACCAGATCCAAATCCTGTTCAGTAGCAGGGCTGTTTTTGCTCTGTCAAAAACAGAAGGGAAACAAGCCTTTAAAATGGTATTTTACACTGCATTGCCAGGTCACATGACCAAGCTAGGCAAGTTTAGGATCCAGCCTAACCCCCCTTTTCTGGTTGCAGACCTAGAACACCCCTGTTTTTGAACCTACATGGGCCTCAGCTCAGCTCCAGCTCAACCAAGATGAGCAAGTTACACTGTTGTATTTTCAGCTGAGCTAGGAATTAGCCAGCTGAACCAGAAATCTGCGTTGTAAACTGCTAATTGCAGCATGTCTTGCCATAGGATTGCCCCCTAAATCTGGATCGTGTCAATGCCTTATTATGATGATAGTAGGGTCAGTTTGGGATTCAGAGGATCCTAGGCCAGCTCAGCCCCTACCTGGAATGTTCTAATTCAGGGTTTTCTGCCAGCTGCTGGTGGCAGAATCCCCCCATTAGCACCTCCACCTACATGTTCAGTGGGTGGAATGGAGAGTTGTATGCCAGCAGTGATGCATTACTCCACAAGTAGAGGCCGGTAGGGCTAGGCGGAGGGACACCTCCACTCAATCCAACTTTCTCCTTAACCCCTCAGGACTTGGATTGCAGCCTAACTTCTCTAACATTTTAGTAAAATGAGTTAGCCAGACTCTGTTCTTTTCAATAAAATGTGACATTGTTTATAATATTTTGTGTGTTATAATAAAAGGACAGTTTTTCTCTCAGGTTGCTATGCTTTGTTCTCATTGCTTTGTTTCAATTTTCATATATTTTCAGAATGTCACACAGAAAATGAAATAAAAGCAAGAGATCCCATCAGATGCAGAGAATGTGGATACAGAATAATGTACAAAAAAAGAACAAAAAGATGTATCCTTCTATGTGGGCCTGTTCATTGCTTGATTATTGCATGCTGATCCTAACTACCTGAACTTTTAGAATTTGTTTAGAGTTGCTGTAATGTGATGGCATAATTTTACACTAATAAAGATCTACAAATCTCATCAGTACTGAAAATACTTGTGCTGCAGTACTTTGATCCACTTACATATTACATTTCATATACAGATACTCTGGTTGGTAAGTGTGTTCTTTGCCTGCCTTTTATTATACACAGCTTGGATGGATTAGTCATATTGTGAAGTGTAATGTGTAAACTGGTCAGCCATAAATATTTTCAACACATAGCACCATACTTGTGCATATGTATATACTGTACCCTAGTTGCTTTTATTTGCATGCCAGTGCCATTGCATTCAGTGGTGTTTAAATAGATCAGGGGTTGTCAACCTGGTCCCTACCACCCACTAGTGGGTGTTTCACGATTCTAGGTGGACAGTAGGGGGTTCTATGGCACAAGCTGAATCCTCCTTCTATTGAGCACTGGTGGACGGTAAGGAAATTTTACCATCGAGAAAGATGCATTAGTGGGCGGTAGGTATAAAAAGGTTGACTACCCCTGAAATAGATAGAGCAGCTGATTGCAGAGGGAGATGTGAAAGTTACACCTTGAACACTGGAAAGAAGCACAAAGCACAAACTTTCTGCTTCTTGCTTATGCCTCTTGTTGAAATGTGTTAGGAGCGTGAAATAATTGCTTGCATAATTCTTATAACTAACCGGGTTTTTTTCCTTGTGCTCTCCAGCTTTTTTCTTTAACTCTACTATAGTGGTTGTGTTTGATGCCCGATGAAGAAAACAGAAGATGCATCTGGTTTATTGCAATGTATTTTATTCATGTTAGACTTTGATTTTCTTATGGGCAAATGCATTCTTTCATTCTGACAGTGTGTAAATTATTCTGTTATGACAATAAAGTTTTATTCCAGTACTTGCTTGACATTTTTGCCAGTAATGAAATCTGATAAAACTTTTAAAAATCTTTTAAAGTTCTATAATATCACCCACTACTCTAAAATCTAATTCTCTTGCTAACTGGGAACAAAAGGGATACTATTTTATGTTAATAACGATCCCGTTTCTTTGGAACAGCTGGCAACTAATACAGGAAATCTGAATTTAGCATGGTTCCAGATACACCAATGACAACATTTGTTATTGGACCCATGACTGAAAACACAGGCTTGTCAGCCATTAACATGGTTTGAGAATTTAATATCTATGTGTGACCATGTAAGGGTATGGTGTCATTAATTTATGGAGGATTTGTAAGCAATTTGATAGGCCCTCTAGAGGGATTATGGGAGGGTATGGGAGACAGTTGTGAATATGACTGTACACAACTGTAGACAAACCAGTTAAATCTGTCTCAGCATATGTTTGGGAAAATTCTATCAAGATAATCCACAGATGGTATAGGACACTGGTTCAATTACCCCATAGGACATACGGATTTGCACCTACCTTTTGGGAGGGATGCAATCACAGGAAACATGTCCCCTGTGATTGTCTTTCCCTATGGCCCAGGACTATCGATGGGCAATAGGTTTGGAAGTACCACAAATTATCCAGGAGCATGTGGACTTCACTGCTTAGTGTAGTGGTTATGAAAGGGCAAAAGAAACCACACACACATTTTATGCTGTTTGACGGTCATTTATTACATTGGCCAACAAATCAGGTTTACAAAACAACTTCTCACCAGATCATCACAAATTTGTATGCCATGTTTCTGCTCTGAAATTTATCCTTGGATATCTCAATCTCTTCTGGCTGAAGGAAATGGTGACATCTTGGCAATATACTCTGTAAGAACAACACAGGCAACAATCACTATATAAAAGAATGAACATGATTACTTACCTGTTTCTTGTTATAGTCAATTTCTATTTTGTGACTTTGTACGATATGTATATCATTGAAAAACCAATTAAAATAGTTAAAAAATCATTTAAGGTCTAATGTGATTGTAGCATCCAAGTCAAACAGGTGGCTAAATCTAGTTGTTAGAATCTCTTATGTTTGAAGGGAAGGAAAGAAGCATGGGGTGATGATCGTGGGTTCAGAACCAGGTTAGTGTAATGGTTAAAAGAATCAGATCTTCAAATGCTTGCTTGACCTTGAAGCTCTCTGAGGGCATCAGACCTATTTTTCTTTAGCTTTGGGTACTTTGCAGAGAACTAATAACTTGTCCTAAATGCCCTGCCATCTGATGTTGCAGAAATAATACAAATTGCTAGCTTACCAGCTGAGTGAAGAACCAAGGATTGTCTCCATTTACTATTCCTATGCCATCAATTTCCAGCAAGCAGATGGAAGAAAGCTGGATCTCTTTTTTTCTATTTTGTGTTAAATTGCAGTGTAACCCTAACATCTACTAAGAAATAAATCCTGTTGAATTTAATTGAGGGTTAGGCTAAGGCTGCAACTCTTAACTCCACCTAGTAGTGTGAGGCCCCATTGATTTAAATAGGATGTTCATCTCCGTGTACAGGGTTAGAATTGTGCTACTACTTGTGTATTCCATTGTGCAGATATTTTGTTTGCCTCCTTGAGCCTACTAATGAAAAGCCACCTTTAAGGCGGCATTTCGGTTGTACTGTTTTTATAGCAGAAGTTTGGTCCTGGGTGTGTTTTTTTAATTATGATGATGCTTTTTAGTTGCTGAACTTCATTGTTTTTATTGCCCACTGATTTTGTTCGGCGAGTGTAAAACACGGTGGAATTGGGATATATTTAGAACAAATTCAATAGACAAGAAGACGAAACGTTAAACCGTTTTTAGATGTACGCTTTAATGAAGTGCGGGAGGAGGGGAACGAGCGCCTGCCTTCACAACGTTGGCAATCCGCCCTTTCCAGAGCGGCGGCGAAGCAGCGTCTCCTTAGCAACCGCCCCGCGCGGCCCTCGGTGGAGACTGTCTTCCTCGGGCGACGGCGCTGAGGTGGTGGTGGGCCGCTCGCCTTCTGCGCATGCGCTTGAGGGGGTACGTTTTGTTGCTCGAGCGAATTCTATTTAAAAAGTGGCTCTCGGCGGGGCCACCTGTAGGGTTTCCCTCAGCGGCGCCGGTTCAAGGCCGCTCCGAGCGGCGAGGGGCGGCGGCAAAGCGTTGCTGGAGTCTCTCTCCTGTGGAAAAGGACGTTGGAGTGGCGGCGTTCGTTGGGGAAGGAAGCAGGTAGGAGCGTCCGGTGCCGGGCAGGGGATGCTGTGTGTGGCCGTTTGAGGATAACGGCAGGAGGAAGAGGGAGGGCGAGGAATCGCGGAGGATGGATGGGGAGGGCTGTGGGAGATCTGGGGGGGCGAGTCTAGGGTGACGCAAACGGGGAAGGTGCGATGATGCTAGAGGCAGCTATAATTGGTAGAACAGGCTTCATAGGGGGGCAAACAGGTGGTGGTGTCAATGTATGTTTTTCTTTCTTTAAAATAAAATTAATTCTGATTTTTCTCTCAGGGTATGCTTTTCTCTGACTGTCTTCACAGCAACCCTGTAAGGTAGGATAGATTGTGGTGGTAATTGGCCTGAAGTCACTCAGCTACATGGGTGTAGCCAGATACCCCCCAAATCAAGCAAATAAATAAAAATACTCAAGTAACTGACCAATCGTGTCACATGGAGCTCAGTTCTGCCCCCCAACATAAATCCTGCCCCCCCCCCACAACATAACTCCTGGCTATGCCTGTGCTCAACCACATGGGCATTTGAAACTGCAAAAAGCCTCAACGGTATATATTACATGGGCAGCATACATGAACAGCTGTTATCTTTCATGCTCCTTTTCCTACCCCCCCCATGGGCGTAGCCAAGGGGGGCAGCTGGCCCCCAATCAATTAAAATCAATACAAATTTGAGGTTCTCCCCCCCCTAACAAAAGCCTGCCCCCCTAACCAAAATCCTGGCTATGCCCATCCCCCCCACCCTCATTGTGAACATAGGGGTGTGACTGCTGTTGCTAAGGTCAGTTCTTGATTTTTGTGTGAATTGGGGCTAAGGCTGTAGAAATTACTTTGATAAAGGGGCGCTGGCTAGGCCCTTAAAATATTCATGGTACAGGCCCCTACCACAAATTTGTATGTGCTGCTTTATACAGATAGATACAAATTTAGACCTCTGGGCACATTTAGATGGTTGGTGGCTGGAGTCTTGCCAGCTCTGCGCTTTACATCTATGCCCAGATGCCCTGTAAGCAAATAAAAGCATTTTATTTATTTATTTTAATTTATTTTTTAAAAAGGAGAGGGAAGGAGATCGGGGACCCAACACAAATGATCCAGTCATTTCAGACTTTCATATAGAATAAAGCAGAATACCTTCAAAATGTTGTTATTTTGGGAGCTTGCTGCATGTACTGAAAAAGTGAGGCTTGCTTCCATGGTGTTGTGAAACTGCGTAGGACAGGGCCTAATTTCAGGAGATGGTGATCTGAAATTTCTGAGCTTTGTGGCTCACTTCAGTACATAGCAACAGTTGCTAGTGGATTATTTATTTATTTGCTGCAACCTGTTTCTTTTTTTTAACTGTAGAGGGCATTGTCCTTGAATTATTCTTTATAAAAAACATATTTCCCCATTACAGTTCTGAAATTGTGTTTTGATGCTACGTTGTAGGCTTAAATGATTCTTGTTTTGTTTTTTATGTTTCAAAATGGGGATGGGTCAAAATTTTCTGGCATTCCATTTTCATGGGAAATTACAGGGTTTGTTTGTTTTTTAATTGATGCTGACATTTTGCATTTGTTAACCAGTACACAGTAAAATACTCAGTTTTCTTATAAACTGTAGCATTATAAACCATGTTCAAGAAATGAGCTTGTAGGTATTCTGTACGATTTGCATAAGGAGAACAGAAGGTAAATAATGTGGAAAATCTTTCACAACAGATAATTCACAAATACACAATGTTCTCTGAACCTATGATTCTCTAAGATCATCAGTCACATAATTTGCAGACAAAATTCAATCAATGGATTTATTTATATACAGAAGGATCTGAGAAGAATTCTCACAAATAGGATTATGTTCAGTTAGTCTGTATTATGGAAAAAAGTTTGACATTCAGATGGCTGCCAAATCTGAATGAACATAAACATTATGAAGTCTGCATTTGGCATGTTGTAATAAAAAGCAACTGTTATTGCAGATGCAAATAAGAAAACAGTGGCTGCAAAGATTTAGAAACAAAAACAGAATTATACATGTGAAAAATTCTGCTGAGGAAATTCTTTTCACTTAATCATGTTTTTTTTTTAGCAGTAGCTATTTATACATATAAGCATTCATGGTGCATAAAGTACTACCCAACAGAAAGTCCTGGTCCTATAAATTGTTCCATTTCAATGGACTGAAGATAGAAGGATTTAAAACAGGTGCATATGTAACATAAGAGATTATAACACATTATTCAGTGAGCTTATGCAATTTCAAAATATATATGAACACTGGGAAAATTTAAATATTACCTTTTATATTTCTAGTTATGAGTGCTGACCAAGTTTCATGCTTGTTAAGCCAAGGAACAACAAAAACATATCAAATTCCTATTGAGCATCTGGACTACAAATTCATTGAAACATGCAAAGATGTTAAACATTTGGAAAAGATTCTTAAGATATTAAGGTAAACATTTAAATTACATATTTATTTTATTATGGTTTACATATTTTTATTCATATTAACTAGAAACTAACAAGGCCACCACTTCTTTTGTAGACCTTGTCAGAAAACTTGTTTAAAAGCTAAATATTGTAATAATTTTAAATAAGTGAAAATAGTTTAGTCTTGCTAGCATGGCATTAGTATAACATAAATTGGTTGTTTGGACTGAGAAGGTGATATATTTATACTAGCTAAGGCTGGGATATTCAGATTTAAGATTTTACAGACCTTTTGGTCATGCAGAATTGAGCCATTGAATGGTTATTGAGCTTAAAAAAGCAATACAAAAACAATACAAAATGTAGCAATGTCAGCTGTAAACTACTTACAAGTCTAGAGCAAATCAAACAAAAATAGTGGAAGTCTTTATCTCAGAAGGGGGGGTGTTATAACAATTCCTGAAGTTAATATTTATGGTTTATGCTTTAAAAATTGCTATTAGTGATATATAATGTTGTATGTGCGGAGGTCCACTCATCCAGCAGGACTTATTCTTTCTCTGCACTCTCTCTTGAGTTTTCCCTAACCTGTCATAGCATATTTTGAGGATGCATGGGGGCTACAGGAGACAGAAGAGAATTCCTGTTGTGCTTACAGAAGCTCGTATAATGTCACATTTATTAATTTTTAGATCTGGTGAAGAAGGTTTCTACCCTGATCTTGTATTATTTTGTGAAAAACGCATTGAGTCTTTGGCTCCAAATAGCAGAGCTCTGCGAAGAGATAAACCTGCAGCCACTGCTTCTGATTTTACTACTGAGGAATGGCAAGAAATAGAGAATGAAATGAAGGTATTCCACTTCTTCATTCTGTAGCATGCTAATTTTGTATGTAACTTTTAAATAACAAATAGTTGTTGCCTGGTAAAAAAACAATTTCAGATTTTGAAATATGTTTATGTTTTCGATTTCTTTCAGAGCTGGATTACCGAAATGAAAGAAGATGAGTATAAAATGCGGTATGCTACAACGGAAGTATTCAGGGAGAAAGTGGAAAATTTGCCACCAGTTCGTAGTTCAGATAGCTCTCTTCCTTCTAGACAGGTGGGAATCTGTGTTTCTATACAATATTCAATATCTATATATGATTTTTTAAAAATGTGTTGTTGGCATCTGACTAAGTCATACCCTGAAGGAGACCCATTGAAATCATGGCCAACTTGTCCCTATTTCAGTAGGTCTACTCTGAGTATGACTTGGTCATATATCAAATGGGAGGGGGGAAACATCTAATAACCCTGGAGAGAAGTACTCCACAATGGAACATTTTGTCACAGGACCCTACTTGATTCAATTCAATTCAGGACCCTACATTTAAATTCTGTGAGTGCCAATCGTGTAAAAGGAAGCTATCAGTAGGTTCAGGGCATCTCAAAGGTTTGCAGAAGTAGGAAAAAAGGACAAACAAACCCCAATCAGCCCAGTGATGGCAGAGCATTCCATGCCCACAAACTGGAGGTGAGGAATGGAAAGCTGGAGGGGGAAGGGGCTGGATTCTTGATGAGATAGCACTCTATGCTGCAATGTTTAATTGCAAGTCCCACTTAGTTATGTATGTTTGCAAATGATATGTTTGCAATTCTCATTTTTTCCCATATGAGAATTTTTAATATCGAAATATTGACATTTATTCTTAGTTGATAAGCACATGATTGTAGAAAGGATAGCAAGTGATTGAGTTACTTACTGAACATATGTGAACTCCAAAACCTCAGTTTGAGGTAGCTAAAACATGTTATAATGCTCATATTACATGAAATGAAAAGTAACAAAACAAATTCTTTGATGAAGCTTATTTTTTTATATCTTCTCATTCCAGAGCAAAACTTCAAGAAATGGTGTAGTAAAGAATAAAAATGTACCAAGGGACTATAGAGAGTGGGATAAGTATGTCAGATACCTTCTGCATATTGTTTAATTCAGTTATTTTCTAATGTTCTATTTAGGTTGGTTTTGAAAAAGGAAGGTTTGTTTCTGTGTTAACATTCCCTTGAAATTCTCAAAATCTCAGAGGGCTAACTATAGACAAATGGTATTCGAAAGTCTAATATTAATGGAGAACTTTACACAAAAATTGCATGTTGGGAGAAAGCATTCTAAATATGATGAGTTGTATTCAACATCATGCTAAGGCAAGTATTTGATTTGTGCAATAATTTTTCCTTGCACAACATCTTGCTTGCCCTGCCAATATCCTCCTTAAATTGTGGTGCCGACACCAGGACACAGTACTCCAGGTATGGTCTTTCCAAGGCAGAATAGAGCAGTACTATTACTTCATTTGATAGGGGCACTATACATCCTAGAATAGCATTAGCCTTTTTGGCAGCTGCATCACACTTTTGACTCACATTAAATGAGTGGTCTACTAAGACACCTAGAGCCTTTCCCACATCTTATATTTGTACAGCTGATTCTTCCTACTTAAGAGTAGAACGTGCCCACTGCTGCAGCTCAGTTGGTTGGAGTGAGGTGCTGATAATGCCAAGATCATGGGTTTGATCCCCATATGGGCCACCTGCATATTCCTACATTGCAGATTAATGGTCCATCATATCCTTAAACTATGTAGGTGTGAAGTCTTGCTATAGTTAAACATACATTTGTATAATTTATGGATGTTTATTATTATAATGTAAATATATTAAATGCTTTTCCATTTTTTAAGGTTTGATGTGGAAAAAGAATGTTCCAAAATTGATGGTTATGAGGAAAATAAGAGTAAACCCAGCTTTAAAACTACTAACAAAGGGTTACCAAAATCTGATATAGACACAACAGGTAGGTTTTCATTCAATACTACAGTGATTTTGGTTGCTGTTGCCTTTTATTGAAAAATAAGAAATCTGCTACTCATAGGAATCCCTGTTTTCAAAAATACTGTGACTTGATGCTCATATAGAATTATGACAATTTTATATGAATTTGTTTATCAGTATTGTATGCATTGTCAGTAACTCCTTTATATATCCAATGTCTGCCTATCCTTTCCCAGAAACATTTACCCCCATTTTACCATGTTACTTCAAAATTCAGTAATGTAGTCAGTACTGCTGGATTACAGTATTTAAAAATCCTGTGTTTTTGATTGCATAATTCTGCTAAGGTAGTAGATAAATCAGCAATATAGCTAGAAAACATTTTTTTGTAAACAGGGTTTTAAAATGTTATAACCCTTACCTTGAAAAAAATAGTATACCCTTAAACAATAAAGCAAAAAAATCCAAAGTGTAATTTCAACCACTGCCTACTTTGACTGCCACTAGTATTTCAGGATCTCAGAGGTGCTTCCCAGCCTTGTTACAGGAGTTCCTTTTAACTGGACAGACTAATAATTAAATTTGTTACCTTCTGTACACAAAGTATGTGTTCAACTATTGAGATATAGCATGTTGCCTGAAGTGGGTGGAGACTCAAATCAACACAACAGAGCACTTGTCTTTTACAATATTCCCTCTCTCTTATTATTTCTCTGTAGTGTTAAAGAGAAATTTTGGTTTTGCCTGCAATTTTTCTTCCTTTAATATGTAATAGATATTTTCTAGGTTTGACTACAAAGGAAAAAATCTTCATTGCTAATCGTGAAAAAGAAAAAGGAAATGAAGCATTTGTTACAGGAGACTACAAAGAAGCCGTTATCTACTATACTCGGTGAGTCATCCATAGTAATTATTAGCCTGCTGCAGTAGCAATAATAATAATAATAATAATAATAATAATAATATTTATTTATTTATTTATTTATTTATTTATACATACCCTGCCCATCTGGGCAGCTTCCAGCAAAATATTAAAATACAGTAGCAACCTGGATGCAAGGCAGGCATTAATATGTAGTCTTAAAAGTTACAACTTTCACTTAAAAAATCATTTAGCTGCTTCACTATCAACTTCGTTGTTTAAAAGTGGTTTAAACAAAATTTGTACTAGTATACATACCGTATTTTTCGCTCTATAAGACGCACCAGACCACAAGACGCACCTAGTTTTTGGAGGAGGAAAACAATAAAAAAAATATTCTGAATCTCAGAAGCCAGAACAGCGAGAGGGATCGCTGCGCAGTGAAAGCAGCAATCCCTCTTGTTGTTCTGGCTTCTGGGATAGCTGCGCAGCTTGCATTCGCTCCATAAGACGCACACACATTTCCCCTTACTTTTTAGGAGGGAAAAAGTGAGTCTTATAGAGCAAAAAATACGGTATATCAGTTTTATGGTATGCATTTTTCTGTGTATATGTTGTTTAGCCACACAGTAACCCTCACAATAAGGCATTCTAGACTGAGACTGTGTACTGACAAAAACCTCAGGAACTTGAAAGTGCGACATGACACTATTTTTTTGCCTTCTTATCCTGTCCTATTAGGCAGCAAAAATGGCTTAGACTGATCCTGATTGTATTGAATATGTTATATATAGATGCCTTCTTACTGGTGGTCTTTGCAGTTGTGCTGGGCTTCGTTGGAGGTTTGAAACCCGGCATAACTGTGGGGATGACTCCCACCCTCCTCCAGTTCCAAATTTGTAGGTGGAGAACTAGAATTTGTTTTGGCACTGGACAGCTGATGCACTTGATGTACCCCTGCTGCCCATTACCCAAATGAGCCTATGCCAACCTTCACCTCCAAAGCCAGAGAGAAAACTTGTGCTTGTTTAGGTACTAGGCAGCAGAGGCACTTTGTGAATCTTTAACTGACCAAGGCCAACATGGCAGGCCACAGCCTTCATCTTCAGCTTGGAGTTGGGGGTGGGTGCAACTTAGTTTGCTCTGTAACTCAGTGCAGTTGCAGGGGATTATCCCAGCTCTACCTTCACTTCTAAGCTGGAGAGTTCATCATCGTTGACATATGTAACTTTTGTGATGACAAGGGTGACGGGCAGAATTGTAGATCACTTGGCCTTTCTTACATGCTTTATCATATAGTCTTCATATTATAATCGCTTTATGACTTGTAGTCAATTTTCTGCACTGAGTTGCATGAGATCAATAGAGAATGAAAATGGTTAGGTAACTACGGAAAATAATTTGTCCCTCTTTAGGCTTTTATGTGTATTCTTTATCTTCCTTTGCCATTTTCATTAGCAGATGGGAGGCCTCACCCACTCTGTTGTTTTTTTAAATAATTTTTTAATTAATTTTCCAACATATATCCAAACACAACACAACTGACAATACACAAACAAACAAACATACAAACACGTATACTTTCATAACCTCTTTTTCTTAAACCTTATTTCAACGACTTCCCCATACCTCCCTTTTCTGCATCCCTGTTTTAAACTTTTCCAGCAACCCCTAATTTCAATCACTTATAATTCACTTTCTTTAATCCTTTTTCTCTTACCCAATTATTTGTCACTGCAATTCTGTTTTACATTACCCATAACATTTTAGCACTCATTAATTTTACAACAGTTCTTAAGATAAGTTTTGAATTTCTTCCAATCTTCTTCCACCGTCTCTTTTCCTTGGTCACGGATTCTGCCAGTCATCTCAGCCAATCCCATATAGTCTATCACCTTCGTCTGCCACTCTTCCAGCGTGGGTAGTTCTTGTGTCTTCCAATACTTTGCTAAAAGAACTCTTGCTGCTGTTGTAGCATACATAAAGAACGTCCTATCTTTCCTTGACACCAATTGGCCTACCATGCCCAGGAGAAAGGGCCTCACCCACTCTGATTGGATCTTTTACTCTTTTGACCTGTACTTGTTTTCATTTGTACTCTGTACAGTACTGTAACACTCCTATCTTTTTCATTCTTGGGTCTTCTGGCTTTACTTTGTAACAACATCCCCGCACCTTAGGCTTTAAGGAATCACCTGACTCTTTTCTGAAGTGCCTGTGTTCATTTCAGCCTGCCTAATGCCTCAGTATTTTGCAGGAGCATATCTGCCTTCCCCACTGTGGCTGCATACAATAATAAAGCTCAGGCAGAAATCAAACTTCAGAATTGGCATGTTGCTCATCAGGATTGTGAGACAGTGTTAAAAATGGACCCTGAAAACATAAAAGGTAAAATTAAAGAAATCACTTTTGAGAAATTAATGCTAGCAAAAAATCTTTTTAAATTAATGGAGCAAAATCAGCATAGGTGACAAACACGGGTTTTTGAAATTTGTGGATGGCATTCTGTGGAATAACCGCTCTCAGTTTTTTATTTTTCCACTTCTGCTATAGCGGGAAATGAATTGTTCAGCACATAGTGGCTTAGTACCCATGCTAAGTGCTTTACATGGTTTAGTGGAAGGGAATTTATGGGGGTACAGTATCTGTGATTTGCTATTAGAACCCTGAATATTTTCCCACTCATCTCCAATATTCACTGTAAAAGCTTGTATCCCTTCAATTCAAGGTAAATTCCGAGACAGGGCTAGCCAGGCGATGGTGGGAAAAGTTTATTCCAAGCAACAAGAGTTCCCCTTCCAACTATTAATCAGCTGAAGGAAGTTCAGTCTACTTTGTCTAAAGCAATTTATTGCAATCCTGACAGATGAAAAGTTGGCTTTTTCTATACAATGTAAAAGGGAAGTCCCCACATGTCTAGGTACTGCCTTTTCCTAGCACCAAACTAAGTAAATAAAAAGGGAGAATAACAGAGCAATCCTACAGAGATCCAGGGAAGCACAAGAGTCTAAGCACAAAATAGGACATAAAGTGGTGCTGGTGGACTTATTTCCTTTATTCCTATCCCCAGTTGGTTTCAGTAGGAGGGAAGTTATGCTAGTTCCAGTGTTGGCATAGTTTGTATAAAACTTGCCACTACTGCAATGAAGAGGCATCCAGGAGTGGAACTCCTCCACCTGGTGAGGAAGGGATTCAGGATTCCGCAGCTGCCTTTCCTGGGAGTGTAGAATTCCTCCTGGAATTATGCTTACACCTTTAAGAGATAGTTGGCCTCTCCCACTCACAGCAACTGTTGTCTCTTTTGCTCTGTTTTCCCATAACAAGTGATTGTGTACAGATACAGCATTTTTAATTTATGTGTCCATGCCATGCAATTATCATACATGCATATACCATGTGGGAGACTTTTTATAGTGCGGTTGTTGGACTAGGACCAGGGAAACCTGGCTTCAAGGTTAGCCCACTTTACAGATCATTTTGACAATAAAACTGGGGAGTAACATAAGCCACCCCAAGGTCCTTGGAGGAAGAACAGCATAAAAATATAATGAATAAATAAGAAACAATGCCATGTTACATTATATAGGTTATTGCAGCTGTAATCACATCTCTTTCAGTGGGTTAATTTTTGGTAACAGATTATACTTTGATGGGAGACTGGGACAGACTAGAAATTTAGTGGAATAATTACAGTATTAAAATAAGGGTTGAGGATCTTTTTTCAACCTGAGGGCCTCATTCGCTCTTGGGCAGCCTTATAGGACCTCGTGCCATTGATGGGCAAGACCAGAGGCAAAAGTGGGCTAAGCAACTACTGCCATTTTTGCCTTGTGTATTGTAGGTTGGCTTCTTCACACTCGCACATCTCTCTGTATTCTCCATTGAGGAAGCAAGAAGCCTTATCGGAGTTAAGGACACATTCCAGCCAGGCAAAAACACTAGAGTGGGCTGTAAAGAAGGATTGGTGATGGGTGTGGTTCAGGAGGGGGTGTGGGCTGGGGAGAACCTCAGGGGCCAGATGGAGTGGCCTGGAGGGCTGCATTTGGCCCCTCGGCCTGAGGTTCTGCATGCCTGTACTAAAATGGATCCTTATATGTAAAGATGGTTTGTCTGCGTCAAATTGAAATTATTTTTAAACCATTCCTCTTTATTACAAAGTTATATTGCAATAGTTGCAAGTTATTATATAATTAATGCAGAATTATTTTACATTTCCACTATTTCACATTATATTGACATATTTATTATGTAACTTAGAATATTGCAATAAAATAATGCATTCTCTATTGATCTGCAGCTTTTATGCGCCGTGCCACTGTTTACACTAATCTACATAATTTCAAAGCAGCTGCAGAAGATTTGAAGAAAGTGTTACATATTGAGCCAGAAAATGCTATTGCTAAGGTAAGTATTAATTGTTGACTTCATGGACGTATTGTAAACTATGGATACCGTTTGTATTAGACATATTTACTATTGAAAGATGGTACACAATGAAATATATCTAATACAAATACTGTATTTGATACAAATACTGCCATCCCACAGATGACAGCAGGTTAAACTGGTTTTTCAAAAGGGAAAAAAGCAATAAGTTTCCATCAGCTGATCCAGAGTGGAGAGCCCACCACTCACCCAACTATTACAATACCATATTTCTCCCAATTTTGATGCTGCTCTGCAAGCTAAGTTATCTGATTTGGAGGGAATGTCACACAGAAATAATCTGCACATTTTGAGGGTTCAAGAGAGATCTGAGCAATTGATTACCTCTGTGGTTGTAGCCACTCTGTTGTGGATATTGCTATGGTTCTGTACACTGAGTTGGCCAATTGCAGCCCAGTTCCTTCCAGAATGAGTATCTCAAGTTCCAGTGGCATAGCATGGCTTTCAATAAATCCTGTAGCCCTCAACCAGTGGAGTACAAGATTGCTGGCTGAGCCATTTGCAGCAGAATGAGTGGGGCAATCTGGTATTGTGTATGCTGGGGATGTGGTATTGTGAGTTCATTGGCTCCCTATGTGGGTGTTGTCACTGGCACCGTCCCTGATTGGTGGGCTTTGGTAGTGTTTCTCTTGACACGGAAGGCATGTCAGCCTGCAGCCTATTTTCCTCACTCTGTTTTAGTGCAGGTGACCTAAGTACCACATACATGTCAGGAGAAGTATGGTAACGTATAATTGCTCCACACAATTTATATTTATTTATTAAATTTCTATACCACCCTTTGTCTGAGGATTACAGGGTGGTTTACCAATTACACATGATGAATTTAATATAGAAGATATTCTAAAACAGAGTCTAGTTTTTCTTGCCCTTTCAGTTGGTGAATGATCTTTGTGCCAAACTGAGAGAGAAATCCTGAGCCGATTTCTAATGATGAGCTATAGTCAGTCTGGTTCCAAAGGCCATCTTGATAGGCTGATAGTAATGAAAGCATCAAACAAACTGTATTCAGTAATATCAATTGTGGTACTAAACCAGCTGCCTCATTCAGAATTTTATACATTTCTACTTTAACAATCTCCCACTACAGATAATTTAAAGCACCACTCCCAATATAATATTCCTACATTTACAACTGTATTACTTAAATTTATTTGAGAACTACTATTGTACTGAACAGGTTCTTTTTAAATAGAATTTCCTATAGAGGTATATGTACTTTCAGTTCTAAGTACTTTGGTTCTGATCTCACTTCTGACACTAGGTTCTCTAATTTTCTCCTTTTGCAATTACAGTATTATGTAATGTTGAAAATGTTGAGTGTATCTTTCAGTGGTGGAAGAATTATTATTAAAATAAAAATAAATATTGCTATATTACTGCAGAAAAACTTGTTGGATATTGAGAAGAAGCTGAAAGAGTTGGAACCTATTTCTCAAACTAATAGCAAGGGGAAAAAAATACTTATTCAAGATATAGAAGACTCAGATGGTGATGAAGAACTAGGAGGAAATGAAGCAGAATGTGAAAATGGCAGTGGAGATAAAAGTAATTTTAACTTGTTAATTGTTAATGGAAGGACATGGAGCTGACTGTAGTGTCACCTCACTGGAAGATAGTACTGCACATCACATCATAGTACTGCACTGCAGTGTGAGATTCCAGGGGTTGCAGGCACTTACGCAGGGTTCGTGTTTTCTTCGGAATGAGGCACAGTGGAGACTGAGGTGTCTTTATGATATATGTTTTATTTACACATATATATGTATACCTGAGCCTATGATGGAGGGGTTCACAGCATTAACATCCCAAGAGGGTCTTGCTTCCCCGATAGCTGTGGCCTGGAATTCAAACAGAAATCAAATATCTCTCTGATTCACCAGCTTCCCAACTTGTTTGTGTACAGTACTTAGACATACTTTCAATCTGTAATATTGCACATTATTCCCCACCCACTCCAATTTTCCTTTAAAAAGTTTTCATAGCATAACCTTGAACAGTTGTTTTTCATATGTCTTTTAACAGTAGATTTGCAGACACTGGAGCTGTTTTAAGAGGGAAACTCTCATAAAGTTGTGGTCTTCTATTTTTGGTTTAAGATGGTATTAAACAATTTTGTTTAATATTTTGTGTTTAGATAAGTAAGAAATAAACATGTTCAATATTGCAAGTTTTACTTTTAAAATCTGGAATTATTTGTTTTAGGAAGATGCTGCAAAATGATTATTTCACCTTTTTACGATCTCTTTAAAATGTCATTCTCTTTAAGATGATTATTTCATACTATTATAGGGGCTAACAGAGATACAGCATATGGTAAATCTGTTTATCTGCTATACATTTTATATATTGAATATTCATCAAGTTTCTAAAACTGATCTCCAAATTGTTCACTTTAAGCAATCTATTCCTTTTTTCAGATAGTAGCAAGTGAATACAGCTCTACTAGTATAAAAACTGTTAATTGGTTTATCCAGTACCATTTTGGCCCCTGCTATCTATTCTAGACCATTTGGATATGAATAGAAAGCCTTTTTGAAATAAAGGGTAGAAGAATTTATCCTTACCTTTTAGTGGACCTGAAATTGTATGTGAAACTTCACAATACAGAACATGGCTTAATCTTTTTATATGTTTGATATAGTCTCAAAAAGGTAGGTTGCAACTCTGACTTGAAATGCAGTTGTGATTTGCTGTCTAATTTGCTTGTCAGGCCAAATTTTAAGTTGAGCATCTAGTATTTAAAAGGTTAATTTCAAGGTGATTGTATACCATTCAGAAGAGAGTAGTGCCAGTTCTTAAAAAATACTGATTTGACGGTGTTAAATTCCCACGATGGCAAACCATTTATACTTAGCTGTGCAGTCTAAAAAGACTGCAGAAAATGTTATCTTTCATTGAATTCATTTCAGTAAGCTAATATGTGTGATATACCGGTACATGCTTTTAATCCACCCCTCCTTTGCTTTTACAATGGTTCCTTCTGATGATGCAGTCTAACCTAGCCGATTAACTTCCTTGTAGAAACTGCTGTGCTAGTGGGAGGAGAGATCACAACTGAGAAGACAGAAATGGGGAATGCACAAAAGAAGTTTCCCAGCAAAGGAGATGGCTGTAAATGGGAACACAAGGAAGCACAGAAGCTCAGAGACCCTTTGGAGAATAGTGTTAAAAAAGGCACACCTGAAAAAAAGACAGCCAAGGTTTTACGGGATTCTGAAAATGAAGTAAATGGCTATCTGGGCAGTGACAAAAATAATAGTGAAAACAAGGAAGTAATACAGAAAAATGCAGAATCTTCAGCAGCTGGAAAAAACAGTTCTACTTTGCTCCCTTCCACTGCAGCAAAACTGAAAGCTGAAGGAAATGAATTATTTAAAAATGGACAATTTGGAGAGGCCGTCCTCAGATACTCAGAAGCAATTGAAAATGTAATTAGTTCTGGTGAGTTATATCTTTATGCAGTTCTTATGGTGATTTTAAAATGTCTCCTTTCTTCAATTAATATATTTCTAGGAGAAAGCTGCATTTCTCTGTAATAATTATGTAGTTGTGAAAATATTCATATACAGTTGCCATGAGAATCAGATTTATTGTGTAGAATTTCATTGTAACTGAGTTTGGCTGCATATTAAAGCAGTAGGATGTATTTATAGGTGATCCACTAAAAAAAAATCCTTGAAGCTTTGCTTCATCAGCACAATTGCACTACTGCAATGCAACTTACAATCTAATGAAGTATTTTATACTAATAAAACTTGATTTCAGTGATCATAATCCACTGTAATTTTTTGTAATTTAAGGAATCCAAAGTCCAGAGGATCTAAGTATTTTGTATTCAAACAGAGCAGCATGTTACCTAAAAGAAGGAAACTGTGTTGACTGCATTCAAGACTGTAACAGGTAAATACCAATCTTACGCAGATAAACAATTCCCCCCCCTCCATGATTAAAAAAGCATTTAACCTTCCTTTAAAGAGTTTAAACAGTTTGAAATGTGTAACCCCTATGAATATGATAGTATGTGTTTCGTCAGAATGTGTTGGAAATCACTTCCTTGCTAAGAGGGAGGAAGATGAGAAAGACAGTTAATATTTCTCCAAGTTATATAAACATGTAAGGTTGGTTTGAATGTAAAATTAAAGCAAGTTCATTACAGAATTGTTAGTTCCTATAGCTATTAATGTATTTTCCATTTGATACCTGAGCCTAGAATTATGTTTGATATTATCCAGAACGTTTTTAAGTAGTTGCATCATAATTGCAACATGACTGCAATTGTGTTGCAATGGTTCCCAGAAAACACATTATTGGTCTCTTACGTATGGTGCAGTATAGGGTATAGTTCTGAAGGCAAATGTCTTGAATCCTTTCTCTCATCTAGAACATGAGGGGAAGGGTGTAGCTCAGTGATAGAGTATCTGCTTTTGCATGCTGAAAGTCCCAGGTGCGGTTCTTGGCACCTCCAGATAGGAGTGGGAATGTTCGCAGTTTGAAACCTAGGGAAGTCGTCATCAGTCTGTGTATACAATACTGACCTAGATTGACTAATGATCTTACTCAATACAAGGCAGCTTCATATATTCCCAACTTGCTGCTGGCTTTTCTAAAATGTATCCTCTTATACAGTGAATGTATTTAATCAGTATCTAATGAGTTAGACATAGCAGCAGAGCTATAGCTGTCCAGGCCTTGCCTTGTTAAATGTAGACATTAGACGGTCAATGTATTTTATACAGGGGTAGCCAGTGTGATGCCTTCCAGGTGTTATTAGACTGCACTACCTGTCAGCCTCAGGCAGCATGGTCATGATGAGGAATGATTGGAGTTGTAATCCAATAACGCCTGGACTCTGGAGGATGCCATGTTAGGATTTCTGATTTAATTTCTGTTTTAATATAGTTAAATTTCTGATTTAATAAGCATTTTTGGATCACAGTTTTCTTTAATAGCTCTTGAATCTCACAGGCAACATATAATTCATAATTGTTAGGCAACTCACACAAGCTTTCAGGTGTCAGAGTTGTCCAAGACAACTAATCATTGTTATATAAAAATAAGTACAAAATAGGTTGGCATCTTTAATTGCACCAACTTTTGTTGGTTTAGAAATTTGAGAGTTTTAGAAGTTACAAAGAACTTGTAGTAATGGGTAGTGATAACACTGGAGACAGTGCTTAACTCTGTCATTACTCACTGCTCAGAACTCTGCCTTGAAAATAATGGACAGATAGTGTAATCATAAAATTCTTTTCTGAGAAATTTTTGTTACTTAATGCTGAATGAGCTAAGAAGGATGAGCGGTAGAAGTAGGGACCAGTTTTAAATATTAAAACTGTATCCCAAATTACTGAATGGTGTGATTGGCGAGTCTATTTTCTAAATATTCTCCAGGGGAGGAATGGAATTATCTGATCCTTCAGGAGGGGCTCAAAAAAGGAAATCACCAGAAAATTCTCAGAAAATTCTTTGAGAAATTTCAGCTGAGCCACTCACCCACCTGCTGAAGTTCCTCACCACTGAAACTATGAAGATAGGCTTGAAAGTTGTGTGCAGTGCTTTAAGTCTTAGAAGGCAGAGAGTGGGCACAGCAGGATTTCCAGAGCTAAGAACCTTGGTTTGGTGTTTTGTATAACTCTTGTCCCTCCCTATGATTACCTGACACATAATAAATTATGCAAACAGGGGAAATAATTCTAAACAGTCTTAATTTGCATAATTTATATAAGCCACAGAACTCAGCTTTTCTTGATTCAAAATGTTGATTTGAATTGAAGTCCTACCTAGCATTGTTCATATTATTACATAAATGCTTAGAATTCTCAGAACAAGTGCTTCTCCCTCCATTATAAAAATTCCCAAATGTTGGATGTTACTCTTTTATGGTATCTTTATTAAAGCTACAGAGTTCATCATCATATGGGATGAACCATTTGTAGGTAAATTCAGTATATATCAGTATTGTGTATCTTCATGTAGGGGTGACAAATTCAGGTAATATTACTTGTAAAGATAATTTGGACCAAGTAATTGGCAGTTGTGTATATTGCAAGGAGACAGTAATAAATAAATACTTTTTTCAGCTATTAGGCTCTGGGTATACAGTGGTACCTCTAGTTATGGACTTAATCCGTCCACACCCCCAAAAGTCTGCAACTAGAGCGCCTCTTCCGCACATCAGGGCGCAATGAAGCACTTCTGGGCATGCACACGTGGTGAACCCGGAGTAAACACTTCCAGGTTTGCCGCGTTGTAAGCTGAAAGTCTGTAACAAGAGTGGAACGCAACAAGAGGCACCACTGTATTTTGTACCTGTACATACTGAATGTTATGCAACTATAACAGTCTGCAAGCTATATAGATATAGATACAGATGACAACAACAACTACTAGTACTAATAATAATAATACAATTTATTATTTATACCCCGTCCATCTGGCTGGGTTTCCAGGGATGGGGAATCTGTGGCCCTCCAGAAGTTGTTGAACTCCAACTCCCACCAGCCTCAGCCAACATGGCCAATGGTCAGGGATGATAGGAGCTGTAGTCCAGTAGCATCTGGAGGGCCATAAATTCCCTACTCCTGACCTAGATACTACTTTAAGCGCGATAACCATTAATCCTCTGAGTTGCTTCTCTGCTAATAAGTATCACTCAGTTTAAATCTGTCTCTTATCTATATGATTAATAGACTTTCCTTTATATTGTCCCAATATAAAAAATAATATAATAAAATAGCAATAGACGGCTTGGTACATTATTTCCTTTTCCTTCGATTTATTTTAGGATAGGCCCGTATCTGAAATATACATGTTTATAAGCGTATCAAAATTCTGCATTTTTGTGTGTGTGTTTTTCTTTCAAGTATTTGTAA
The DNA here is from genome assembly GCF_964270895.1 of Podarcis filfolensis. Classification (NCBI taxonomy): domain Eukaryota; kingdom Metazoa; phylum Chordata; class Lepidosauria; order Squamata; family Lacertidae; genus Podarcis; species Podarcis filfolensis. The sequence goes on from NC_139603.1 coordinate 68,421,192, forward strand.
TAACTTCTGGCCATTTGTCCTTAGTGCACTAGAACTTCATCCATATTCTCTGAAACCTCTTCTGCGTCGAGCAATGGCCTATGAGTCTATGGAACGATATCGGCAGGCATATGTTGATTATAAAACAGTACTACAAATAGACAGTGGAATCCAGGTAGCAAATGACAGTGTTAACAGGTAAAACCATTTATAACATGAACATAAAATTGTAGCATACCAATGTGGAACCGACTACAAGCTTCAGTGTCAGTTCATCTAAATGGACTTCATATACTGATCTGTTGAATGGGGACCAAAATCTTTTGTGGCCAGGTGCCTGTTTAGTGATAATCTAATTCTGGATATATATAGCCATATGATGGGTAGAAATAATTAAAAATGGGGGCTGTATACTGCTTCCTTTACTGCATACCCTCCTTTTAAAATTATCTATTATTTTTTGTGCTGTTTTTAGTTGCTTTTATTCTGTTCTGTACATTACCTTGCGATATATATGTGGAAGGTGATTTAGTAAATATGCCTTATTTAGTAGTAGTGGTTTTGATGTAAAATGGTTTGGAGTCACCCAGGTTGGTGAACCTGAGGGAATTAATTATACATTTGTCTGGAGAATGTAAGGATTTCATGGCTGCATGACCACCATGGGTCAGTCTCAATCATTATTGAGCTTCATGCTTCTGGCAGGTTAAAATGTTGATATGGTGTTTTGTACTTGACAGAATGATGGGTTCTAGGGAACTTGATGTGGTCCCCTTATAATGAACAGATTGCTGCCTCACAGCGTTAAGGTTCACTGCGACCTCTAATCTCTGCAGGGGTGGGGAACCGATTTAGAACAGTTTGCCTGAGAATGGATACATCCAAACGGATTCTTGGTGCTTCTTTGGGAGTTTTCTATTTCCAGTGTCTAGCAGTCCTGTTGGACCCCTAGCCTACCTCCAGAATGGGGAAATGACTAGGGCAGTTGACATGATTGCTTCTAAATCTCTACTTCACTTTTTAAAGCCCAGCTCCACAGTTTCTGGGATGATTGAAACAGTGATATAGCAGATACATCAGCTACACACACACAGTGGTGAAATATTCAAAGTGAATCCAACCCAACATGGACTAGAACCCATTTTCAGACTCTTTGGTGGTACTCAGTGGTAGTAGTGATGGTGGCTATTAAATGTTACTGTTCCATCATAATTTGGTCCGTGTGATTTTGGCAAGTGTAGCTTTTCCGAGTGGTGAAAGGGCATTTACCCTTACTGTAACTGATTTCATAGAATATTATAAACATATAATTGTAAAGTTTGAAGGGACCCCAAGAGACATCTCATCCAACCCCCCCTTCAATACAGGAATCTTTTTGCCTAATGTGGGGCTGAAACCCACAACCCTGAGATTAAGAGTCTTATGCTCTAACAACTGGTCTGTTGTCTACGCTTGTTTACAAGACAGTTCCTGCATGAAGTGGCTCACATCCACCCTGTCTTGAATGCCATAGTAATTGCAGAATCATTATGTGCATTTAGAACTCTTGCTCACCCTGTTATTATGGATACACTTCAGCTTGTGCATCATTGGAGGTTTGAAGTCTACAACAGGCAAGGATAGATTGTACACATAATAGCCTTATACCTCCAAGGATCTTGCAGCAAGAGGTGGAACGATTGGTTGGGTGAATCAGTAAATGCTTCTTTGAAAGAAGGCAGGAAAGGAAGTTATGGTGAAAAGGTGACTGGCAATGTTTTCTTAGATGCCACCAGTCTGGGCAATTAGTCGTCTGTGTCCTGCATACCATTTTTGGGCAAAGTGCTTAAGCATCTAGTGATGGCACCCAGCAGCAACAAATATTTATTACGGTTGTAAACCAGCATAAATGACACCCAAATTCTTTATATTTCTAGATGGTAGAGGGTATTTAGATCCTTTTCAGTCTGGTTTCTTGTTTGGATTTGGGACAGAGACTACTTTGGTTGTCCTGGTAGGTGAGCTTCATAGAGAACTGAATAAGCAAATGGTGTCCCTCTTGGACAGATGATTTCAATGACTGCTGAAGACTTATGTTTTTGCCCAGGCTTTCCCTGACTCATAAAGTTTTACAAATCCAGATTTCTGCTTTATTTGCTTTTATGTGTTTTTCTATTTCTTGCGGGTTTAGGTTGTGTTATTGTTTTAATGAAATATTGTTCCTTTTTAGACTGTATACCATTAGTTTTTTAAAAATACTAAGTGATATATACGTACATGTTTTTAAATAAAATATGCATATAATCTTGTGCAACATCCTTTTCTGTGGATGTAACTCCCATGTTGCTGGGTATATTTGTACGAAGAAGTCTGCATGTATTGGAGCAGAATACCATTGCAGAGGTTTGCTATGAATGTAGCTTTCAAAATGAAACTATTTGGCCTAAACATCTTGATTAATGTACTAATAAGTTCATTTTATTGCTGTGATAACTGTATTGGCACAATAAATTTAGTGCAGTTTTAGTTTTCCCGTAAATTGATCTCTAGTGTACTGCCAGATTTAATCTTAAGATCTGTACTGTACATTACTGTATTAATAGGGAGCCTTTAAGAAAAGTGGTTTGTTGTTGACCACTCAGTTAAGTGTTTCTTGCACTAAAGGCCAATTATTAATGTACATAATATATCTATATGTCTGTCACCACTGAAAGTCTAATATTAGTTTTGAGGAACCATAATAATAACCCCACTTCACTTTTGGGACACACTACTTGGAAACTGAACTGACATGCCCATTAGGCAGCTATCTACCAAGATCTGCTACTGTAAAGTTTTCCCCCCCTTTCCTAGCCCACTTTAATAACACCCAGTTATTAAAAAGGGGGTAATCATTAAAAATAATAATTTTCAAGTTATAAAACTGCTTATATATAATAAATAATTCCCTTTTATTTTTGTCACCTGATATGATTATACATGTCTCTTAAGTGCTATCAATTTTAGTTCATGTTTTAAGTTTTATTAAAGATGGCTCTTGTGATTTCTCAAGATACTATTTTTCCATCATTTCTCCAAACAAGAGCTTAGGTTCATAACACTGGAATTTTAATGAGTTTACAGTTGGAGCTTTGTAAGAGTTTAACATTCCAACACTAAGTCATATGTGCAATATTTCCATTTTATCTTGTATTCATCACACTGAATTACACAAAACATTGTAGGCCATACAATGTATTTTAGACTAGCTTGGATAGCCTTTTGTACTGTGGTGGTCTGGTGCAGATGTAAACTATTTGAAACTAAATCCTGTGATATTTAAAGAAATAAACAGTGTTCATGGCATGTCCATCAGTCTTTGAAAAGTGCTTGAGAGATTTGTGTCTTGCTTTGGTTAAACAGAAAATGTTTTATTCCATATTTGCTTTGAGAAATGGTGGGAAGCACCCAGTGTTAATAGACCCACTGAAAACCTTGGGCTTAACATAACTTGCCCATTGATTTCAGTTGTCCTGCTCTGAATATGACTGACATCAAATATCACTGAATATATTTAATTGGGGCTATGTATATTCAGGTGTTTTCTGTCATGTGAAATAGATGAAGTAGAAATTGGAGGTCATAAACTTAGGATTTCCATTCTTTTCATCTTATATTTGCATTTAGATGTTTTAAGAATTACTCCAAATACCTTCTACTTTCTTGCTTCTTATGATGGCTTCTCCTGCGTAATTCTGAACACATGGACTCCCCAGCCCCTCTCTAGGTCTTACTTATGCTTTTGCTTCACTGCTTATTGCTCTCTTCCTGGCAACCCATCTCCTTATTTCAGCTGCTTCCTTCTCCTTCTGGTAATTCATTTTCAGCTTGCAAAGTATTTGTTTCTGCACTATGTGAAATAGAATTAAACTAAGTTGACATAGTATTATAAAACCTGAGGTTTGAAAAAATACTCTTTTGGTTTGAATTTGATTCCTATGAAGTAATTATTGAATACCTCAAAATATATTAGTGGAATGCTCCTAGCAATACAAAATAAACAGAATCTGATTATCTTGGGGCTGATTTGTGTGTACTATATGCAAGTGGTCCTCACTGGGTCTGAAAGAGATAAAACAGTTCAATGTGGCTTTCATGCTTGTACTTAGTTGACATATTCAATAGATGTTATTGTTACTAGCATTCTAAAGATAACATGGGTATGGCTAATAAATAAAAACAGCTTAATGCGATTTTTTAAAAGATTTTTAAAAACTTGAATGCAAACCATTTAAATTGTTGCAGTATTTTAATTACCTAGTTTACTGCATTTTATTGCCATCGGTGGAAAAAAAACAACACCTTGTCTTTCTCTAGGATAACAAGAACTTTAATAGAGGAGGATGGCCCAAATTGGAGGGAGAAGCTTTCCCCGATTCCTGTTGTTCCAGTTTCTGCTCAGTTACATTGGTGGGATGGAGGAAGTGTTACTGCAGAGCCAAAGCAGAAGAAAAATGCAGCCAGGCATGGAGATCAACAGTCACATTTTCCTAGTATGTGTAACATGATTGCTGATAAATGTTTTATTTGAGAAAGCTTAATACTTGGGAAATTCCTGCTAGTAACAAAAGAGCTGCATATATAGCTTTCATACTCTCACTGCAGTGTCCTTGCATGGGCTGGGGGAGGGAGTCATTAACTTTTGCTTCCTCTACAACTTTCTTGTTCCCCCAAAGCCTGGATTATCCAGTGAAAAGCGTGATGGTATGAACTTGCTCTTAAGAAATAGATCCATACTCTATGAATTCCAGCCTTGCTTTCTGAATGCCGCAAAACTAGTGCATGAATGTTCTCCCTACTCAAGTTTGCCGATGACTGACAATCTCTTTATCTGTTTGGGGAAACAGATGAAAAACCAGAAGAAATGTTCAAGTCACTTAAGAATAAAGGAAATGAATTTGTGAAAAAGGGTAACTATGAAGAAGCATTGATAAAGTACAATGAATGCATCAAATTAAATTCCCAGGAACAGACTATCTACACTAACAGGTAAGGAGAATTTTAAAACACTATCAGATACAACCCAGCTTATTCAAATCAGCAGGCATTTGTCATTCATTTTAGTGGGAAATTGATTTTGTCAAACTTTAATTTTGTAATTGAAAGCTAGTTTCATTGCAGTTCTGTTATATGAAAGTCTATGCCTTTATATTAAGACGTTTATACTCTGCTATGCAGGGAGGACCATAAACATCTGGGCACACAATTCTCATATTGCCTTTCCAACTAGTACAGTCATACCTCGGTTTTTTAACAGCTTAGTTCACGAACAACTTGGAACTCAAATGCTGCCAACCCGGAAGTAGATGTTCCGGTTTGCGAAATTTGCCTTGGAAGCCGAACGTCTGGCGCGGCTTCCGATTGGCTGCAGAACACTCCTACAGCCAACCGGAAGCTGCACCTTGGTTTCCGAATGTTTTGGAAGTTGGACAGACTTCCGGAATGTATTCTGTTTGAAAACCAAGGTATGACTGTATATCAGAATCAAACTTAGGTTGGCCATTTAGCCAGTCTTATAACTACAACCATACACATTTCTTAATATACAAATAATGGGACTTTGAGAATTGGCCTCAGGGTTCTATGGGTGCTACCCTATGTTCTTACCGTGCTTTTTCTTTTTTCTTTTTACTCTATAGGGCCCTTTGTTACTTGAAGCTGTCTCAATATGAAGAAGCCAAAAAGGATTGTGATCATGTTCTTCAGATTGATGACTCTAACATAAAAGCTTTATACAGAAGAGCTCTAGCATACAAAGGATTACAGGTAAGAAAAGAGTTTTAGCTCTTAACTTGCTCAGTGTTGGTTATAGCATAAATGATAACATTTAAATTATCAAAAGTTTGAAGGAGGGAGAATTCCAGTTGTTTGAAGAAACAGAAATGAAAAACTGCTGATTTGGAGGAACACTTTGTGGTAGTCACAGCATCACCTGACCTAGTCTTAATGCCAGTTCTTACTATGTTTTGCTATGTTTCATATTTCTGAGTATTTGTAAATTTTGTGATATTTCCAGCTATTCAGTTTATAAGGCCAATAATTAACTTTTTAAACATTTCAGAACTACAAAGCCAGTATTGATGATTTGAAGAAAGTTCTTCTAATAGATTCAAATATTGAAGAAGCAAAGAAGGAGCTGCAGGAAACAACACAGTTGCTAAAACTGAAAAATGAGCATACAGTCAACGGGCAACAAAAGCAAAGGAAAAAAATTGAAATCCAAGAGGTATTCAGTTAAAAAAAAATCATGTACTGGGCCTATAAGTGTGTAAGATTCAAACCTCCTTATGAAATGTCTGGATTGAGCTGCTCAAGCACTTTGTGGTAACTGGCAAGCTAAGTAAGTTGTGCAAGGCAGTTGTAGACCTGCTGGTTGTGGGGCCTCTTTTCTGAGAAAATAGTGGAAGGCTAAGACCAGCTAGTCTATACCTTTGCAGATCATGCTTAGGGTCTTCTGGACTTGTGTTTTATTAATGGGAACCTGTTTTGTTTGATGTTATAAACAAATGTGGCTAGCCACCAGCTGATTATCACATAGTAAACACCGTATTAAAATAAATAGTTTTGGCTTACTTATTGCTTATTATACAGCAGCCACCATTACAGTACTAAAGTAAGGTAGTTTAGAATGTTACTTATTACAGCCAAAGTATTTGTAATGCTTAAAATCTTGATGCTATATTTGAATTTAAAATGCCCTCTTAGTCCCATTGCTTCATTTTCTATATTACAGGTAACTCACAACTTGTTTGCATTCAGCTTTATGTGCTTGGCAAACTTTCTTTAAAAAAAACTATAAATGTGAAAATGAACCACCCTGAGATGTTATGATGAAGAGTGGTATATTAACTATGTGTTCATTTTCCTTTTCACTCAAAAAGGGGTTCCCAGTTAATGATAAATGCCAAGAATGTTTCCCCCCCTCTAATTAAATGTTTAAACTTTGCCTCCAATTTCCTCCTTTGTGCATATAAGAATCTATCTGCTATGATCGTATATTAATATTCCAAAATCCTTTTATTATGTATCCATTGGCCCACACCCAGTTCTGTATCTTCAATTTCCACTTCCTGTTGTATTTGCCATGTTTTTTCAGCCTTATCTAGTACTGACTCTTCCTTTTGTGTTTCTCTTTCCAAAAAGAATGCCAGAGATTTAATTGCTTTATCCCTAGGATCACTCCAAGTCATAGGTCAAATTCTTTCTCTCTCAATTCCATCGATGTCAGATTATCCAGATCTCTCTTCATTTATGTCATTTTTGTTTTCCAAAATCTTACCTTCATTTCTCCAAACACTTGTATAGTGGGTACTTCCATTTCATCAGTTGTTCCTTCTAGTTTTGCCATAGTTTCATCTCTCAGTCCTGCCAGTTCTTTGTCATCTTTGCCTCTATATAATTTCTGATCTTAATTTCCATTTCATTAATCTCTGGTTTAATTTCATTCCCCATTTTCATTTTCTGTGAAGCTTTATTATTATTATTATTTAATTTTATAATGTATCTAAAACAGAGAATCCTAACAGATTAAAAGATGAAAAACATAACTATAAAATAGGAATGAGTAGCACGTTAGTGTTTACTTGCACTTTATTTTAACTATCAACATTGTTATGCACTTGCCGTTGAGTCAAGATTATTGTCGAGTGATTGAGGAACAGCAAAAGCCCAAATCAGCAAGTGGACAGGGTGGAAGCTAGAGGGAAATGCCCTGGATCAAGGGCCACCAACATTGCTTTGCAGGTGCACACGTGATCACCAAGGGCTTCCCTGGCATCTGCAGGGTCTCCTCTCCTCCACTGAAATTACTGTATTGGCCCAAATATAAGCTGCACCTTTAAAATTGGAGGGAGTGGGGACGAAAAGAACCAAAATATAAGGTGTTCCTGACTGCATACTGGGCGGCGGCAGAGCCGTGCTGCTTTGCCAGCGACCTTTCCCCTTTCTCGCTCTCTCCCTTCCCAGCCTTGGAGGAGAGTACGGGGGACTGCACACAGGACGGCCACTGCTTTGCCGCTCTCTGGATGCATACCATAAGGTCGCAAATATAAGCCACACTTTTAACTTTTCATGGTCGGAATTTGGGAAAAAAGTGAGACTTATATCCAGGCCAATATGGTAGGTCTGAAAGTAGCTTTCTGTTGTAGCTAGTAGAATGTGTTACAGTGTGGGTGTGATGCCCATGGCAGTTTCTCTGGTTTGCAGATGTGCCCACAGGCCTCCAAAGGTTGGTAACTCTTATCCTAGACTCAGCCCAGTCTCTCGGTTCTGAACAAAAGTTTTTTGATGCTGGAGTTAACATTGAAACTGTTAATAGTCCCTCCCTCACCCAACCTCTCTGATTTTGTAAGTGCACCAGTTTGTTTACTGCTTTTAGTATACGCTGCTCTGATCGCAGACACCCCATCATATGTGCAGCCAGCTATGTGGAAGTCAGTTAAACATATAAGACACCTGCACAGCATGGGCATGCAGAGGATGAACATGAGCAAATAGGTGAAGCCAGGCATAATTTTTTACATCCTTTTTTACCATGCAGTCAGCACCCCACTGAGAGGGATGGAGCCACCACAATCAAGCTCACCTATGTTATAATCTGGCAGCTGCACATGTGAACAGGGTCAGACATTGAATATATCATTTTGATGGTGTCTAGGACAGAATTAAAATGTCTCTTGGGAGGAAGATTTTCATAAGTTTTACTCAGGCGGCAATAATAATTTCTCTGACTGTGCTCCTGCTTATCACAATTATGAAATGTTACATGTTGCATACATATATCAAAACCAACTGGGCATGTGGTTATTTCTTTGTGAAGGTGAATGAGGAAGAGGAAGCTAGAGAGACCTGTACTTCAGAGAAGGCTACATCAAATCATGACAGCGCTAAAGGAGAGACTGACGCAGTGCCAATGAATAGTTCAGAAAAACTCATTATTTCAAAGCCATCTAATGCCTATGAATTTGGTCAGATTATAAATGTTGTGAATGCCAATAAGGACATCGCTGCTTGTGCAGAGCTCTTGACAGCGATTGAGCCAAAAGATTTACCAGCCCTTTTAAGCAACAAACTAGAAGGAGACATTTTTCTGCTCTTTATCCAAGCCCTGCAGTCGGATGTATTTTGTCAAGACCCTGGACTGGTGTACCAGCATCTTGTCCACCTGAGTAGAGCAGAAAGGTTTAAGGTAAGAAATTATGGCATTTGCTGTCAATTATTTCTGAAAATGTGCATGTTTATGAAATGCTAGCATTTACTAGGCATTTAGACAAATGCCATTTGCAGATACCACTTATAAATGCTAACCACACATTTTTTTCCCCTTTTCAGATGGTGCTAACACTACTTAGTAAGAATGAAGTAGAACAGGTTCAACAACTGTTTGATTCTCTTTCCAAAGAGGAAAACCAACAATTTTCTTTAGATGATCTGAAGAGCCTTAAGAGAGACTTTGAACTTTAAACAACTTCATTTTGGAACTGCCTCTAGCATGCATTCCCTTAATGCTTGTAGGACGGGCATATAAACTATGCAGGCTTGCATGAGGTAAAGTCAGTCTTTTACCTGGACTGTTCAATATGCTGTACATTTTTTTTTTTACAGTACTTGCACACTGAAAAATCTGCTCTTCCGTCTTGTATATATTTTATCCTACAGAGTACACACGCATGGCTTTATAAGTAATGGGCCTGTTTACTCACCATTTTGTTCTTGCAATTATAGAATGAGATCGGGAGCACAGGACTCAGGCTTGCACATTCTCTTCAGAGGGGAGAGAACACACAAGCCAGTGAGGACATGGTTCTCTGGGACAAATCAACAGTTTCTAAAATGTGGGTCCCATATATAACAGTATATTTATCTAATAATCAGAATGTATTCAATGACATCAAGCTGTATTAATGGGGCTGAATATAGCCACCTATGTTGTATTCCCTTTCTTGTAATACAGGAGAGTCTTCTAAAGATGCTACTATTTCAGAAATGTTTTTGGACATGTAGCAGAATTGATGGAGAACATCTTGTACAAAAGTCCCATTGACAGAATGGAAATTGTGCATCATTATCTTTCAGTGGGGCTTATGCCGAAAAACAATCCTACTGCATTTGTGCCTATAGCCTTCATTTTTTTCCTGCTAGTCACATCTAACTGCAGTGCAGCTGAAACCTACCTTTCTTTCCATCAGTCGCCGATGCACTTGGACAAACACTTGCATCTAGCTCCAATTCTGTGTGGCTTCAAAGGAAAACACTGGCACACTTCTTAAAATTCAATGCTAACTTAAATATATGCAGTAAAATGCTTTATGGCACTGAATGTGTAAAGTTACATCCGTACTTTGGTAAGCAGGTTCCAAGAAGGGACAATTGGTTGTCTTCTACTTTGTGTCTTCTAGGTATGCAGAAATCATTTTATATGGCTTGTGGACTACTGGTGAACAGCAAAACGGGAGCAGGATAGACTATGTTGTTAAATGTTTTAAAGCAATAGAACTGTTATATTTTTAAAACAGAGATTCGTAATTTATTGTTAGTGTGCATTTCAAATTTTATTATGGGAGGGACTGCTCAGGTACTTGCACTATTTTGAAGGTGATGTTAGTCAGTGACTTTCCCCATTATTAAATAACCTATGTATGACATTTCTGTTACCTTAAGACTTTAACCTGGTTGAAAGTTGTTTCCTTGAAGAACCCTTACAAGAAAATATTTAAAAATAAATATATTTGGCATATTTGTGTTTTTGCCTTTTCATTCCCCTAGCGTAGCAAGGCAACAGTTTTAGGATGCTTTCCACACTGACAAGATACTTTCTAGAAGACTGCAATAATTTAGATATCATTAGTAAATATGAAATGGGGACTTTTATGCTCCTAATTTAACTCTTGTTAGTTGCCCAGTCCAAATGTAGGAATGTCCTCTGATAACTGGCTACCTCAGTTCTGTTCTCTGTCACATAGAAGTTTCTAGCTCATTTTTAGAGTTCAATTCAAGTAATAACAAAGAATAGATACTACATTTCAGTTGCATTCTTAAGTAGGAAGAGGCATAAACTCTCTAAAGACAGCTCTCTTGCATAACAGCTTCTATAGGCAGATTCACATTAGAAACCTATTTGTGAGGTGAAGCAAGGCTGTGTCCTATAAGCCCATATACACAAAAAATTCAGGGTAGCAGTTCATCTGCTCCAAGTAAATCATGCTTAAGGCAGTTTTTCGCTGCCATTTATTACAAGCAGTATTTTCTTGTTTTCCTTGTATATGCTTTCTGGGGCCTAGGCTTAGCTTAGCAACCTGAACCATGGTTTCAGCGGATGTTAGTTAATAAAATACTGTCCACCGTTAGTTCAAACCAAAATTAAGTGTTTTGCTTATACCAGACAACAGAAGAAGTCTACCTACAGATTTAATTTTGAAGGGTATCTGTACCTGAATGATTTGTAACTTAATGTATAGTGTTGAACATTATCCTAGTACCGTGAAATTAGTTATTTTCCCTATTAGGTTTCATTTATTCATATTATATAGTCTATATCCTTATGTGTGGGGTAGATTAGTATTAAACATTACTCTTTTTAACTGAAACAAAAAGCTGCATTGTCCATAATGTCTCATCTCTTGGACAAATCTATCAAAAAGCCCTATCCTACACAAGACACATGCACACACACCTTGTATTTTACCTACTTAATAGCCTTGATAGGTCTGATTACAAAATTCTCAGGGTATTGACAGCTATTAGCCATTGATAGCCCTATAAGTCATATTATTTCGTTCAGTCAAAGGTTGACAATACTGAGGACACAAAAGACGCAGTTTACCAAGATCATATTCATATGAAACTTTTAAAAAGTACTTCATTTTCCATCTTCAGTGTTTTGGTAGTTGTCACTTGACCACCTTGTCAACCCTAAACTAGTTTTGTTCAGGGCTCTTCCATGGACACTGATTTGCAGATAGGTGCAGGGTACCTAAATGGTATGGTTTGCTTCCTGGAATGCTAATAGGTTTACATTAAAATGCTACTAGTTGTTCTTAATTTAGAACTTAAGTAATTTTAGCTTACTCATCCGTTGATCTCTTGTTCATTTTCATCTTAAACTGAATTAACCTCATCATTGCAGTCTTATAGTTAAGATGTGCTTTTTAATTAACACAAACACTCACTTGATTTGGTATTTATTTAAAAGCCTTTACGTATCACAATATTTCAAAAATATGTAAGTTGTGGCTCTTAAAAGTATAGAGATTAATATTTAATGTACAGCCTAAACAGATATCTATTTCACCATATAGAGAACCTCTTTTTCTTAGAAAGTCAAAGAGTAACATTTAATTTCAGTATTTTCTTCTAACTCAATCATTAGACTAAGACAAGGAGCCTATTTCCTTTGCTCAACAAGTTATCCTGACTTGCAGCAACACAGTCATCTAAACATCCTGCAACTTGCTCAAGGTTGGACAGCAAATTGTCCACTCTGAAGTCAAGATTCATGTGATGGCTAGCGCATTGAGAGTTCTTACAAAATTGCTATATGTAGAATAAAAAATGCTACTGGTTGCTACTTATATATTTAGCATAGCCATGTATATGAATACCTACAGCAATTACAGTAGATAAACAAGTGAGACCTATTACAGTATATCCTTACCCAGTAACAGAAGTGCTCCTTTTCAGGAATCCAGGCAGATGTCCATGCCTTCCTTCAGAACACAGTACTGTAAACAACTAAAGGAAGCCAGCCAAATTCCTGACCTTCAACTTTGTTTGGCTTTTCCAACTTATACAGCATTTAAGAGGCTCCTTCCAATGATCACTGAAGAAGCTCAACTCTCATTGGGCTGTTTAAGGAAGATGGTCCCATTAGGGTATTTGCTTTTTAGGTGTTTTGTACTTCTGGAACCTCTGGCTTCCCCAAGCTTGCCAATTTCTCATTTCTCAGTAGCCCCACTTTTGATTGTGAGTTCAGTATTAAGAGGAATAAGTCCTATATTTAGATGTCATCTACACAGGAATGTTGTAGCAGGCTAAAGCCCTAACTCCAGAGAAGACCCACTCTCTGAAAGCTTGTTTAGAAGTCTTCCACAAAGTAACAGAAATAAAACAAGGTCAGTAGAAATAGCCTCAAGGAGCTGGCAAAGACTGTGAGAAAGGGCTTATAGTATTAAAAGCTCACAGTTGATCTAATATTCTATGGAATCGTAAAGGCAATGCATATTCCAGTTTTCCATGGGCTTGTTCCACAGAGTCTGGCAGGTGACTCTCCTAAAATTTTAAAAATCTTTGAATCCTGCTGCCAATAGAGAACACGGATTTAGAGATGGCTACTAATAGTCCAGTGTCAGTCACAGATCCTTGCTTCATGCTTCCAGTCCCTATCTGTCCATTCACCAGTATGCAAATATAGACAAAGGTGCACACATGCATAACTTACTGATTCTGTCAACATATTTAAATGCCAAAAAGTGGCATGCATATGCTGGTTTCTGGAAGTACTGCGCCCATGGTTCTTGCAGCACAGCCCATCCACCTTCCTGCAGGTATTCAGCTAACCTCCCATGTGAGGTGAATTAACAGCACTGCTTGAAGTTCAGCCACTGCTACTGATTGGTTGAAAGTGAGTTTGGAGAAAAGATAGCAACAATTACACTCTACAGCGAAGAGGGTGTATTTAAATGGGCTTTTCAAGCAGAGCTTAAATGGAGACATAGACCCTGGAAGCCAAAAGCTATGCAAATGAACCCTGTATTAACACTGTCTTCCCATTTGAGGAAGGATGATTCACAACCACAGTTTTAATTGTACAGGTATGAAAATCGAGTAATAGAAATACTGAGCTTTCATAGTTGCTTAAAAAGAATCCAAACCAAGAACTGCAAGACTCAAAACTTAGTGCACTCCAAAGGAAATTCCATAATTCCTTACATTTAGTCAGGTGTGGAGTACGAAGAGAATGCATGAGCTTTTTTCTATCTTGGCAGCAGCTTCTTTCCTAGCCTGGGCCCTGCAGTCACACAGAAGTATGAGTGAATTAAAAAGATTAAAAAATGATGACATCTACACATTACAAACCTTGTTGCGCAAGTTTCTTCCACTATAGTGGTTCATAAAGCTAATTCTTTATAATATATGGAACCTGTGATCTTTCTTAACAGCACTGTCAGATCAGAGCAAAAGACTGTTTCCAACAGTAGCCAACCAGACATTTCTTAAATACCTTCAAGTTTGGCCCCAGCCCTCAGGAGCTTGTCCCAGCAGCTGGGATTCAGTAGTACACTACTTCTGACCAAGGAGACTCCCATTTAGTTTGCTGGCTAATCGACATTGACTGATAGACAAGATTCATGGAGAAATTATTTATTTCCCCTTTAAGTCAGTGGCCATCACATCCTGTACCAGTGAATTCCTTAATTATGTGGTATGTGAAGTACTTGTCTATCCTGAATCTACTTTTAGTGGATGACTCCAAGGTCTTCATGCTTTGCAAAAGGGAATAATTTGTTTACCTACCCTAACCATACATTTTATAAACATCCCCTCTTAGTATTTTTTTCCTAAACTAAAAAAGTTCCTAACAGTTCAGTCTTTTATTTTTCATAAGGTACTGCATAATAGTTGGGTCAGTAAATATATGGTTTCTGCAGCAAAGGAAATAACTGGGAGCGCATACATACCATTATACCAAACCTGACTTATGCCATCACCACTCATATGCTATCAGAAGTGAAACTACCCATTAGGAACTCCTACATCAAGCAGTTTTAAGGATGTTTTGACCATTTTGCAGTATCTGACTAGGAAGCAAAGGAATTTTACAAAATTCCTACCATATTATTATTTTTATTAAGTCTTCTTACCCATCCATCGTAAGATCCCAGGGGGTGCTACACAAACTGAATATACAATTATAAAAACAAATAAAACAAAATTATAAAACACTCTTTAAATAAAATGTTCAGGTCAGGTTTCCAATTAAAGTTAAAAAAAATGGCAAAACATGCCAAACTTTCGTTTCCAAGTTTACATTTATCTGTAGGATAAGACATACAAAATTATATTGCACACTGTGTGCCATAAAACAGTTTTAATGTAGTTAATACTTACTGGAAATAAAAATAAGATGCTATATTGAATATTTTCTGTGAAATATCACAGGAGAGATTATTTGCCCATGTAGTCCTGTATTGTGCACTCTGGCTGGCAGTAGCTCCCCAAGGTCTGACAGACAGACAAACTTCACATTCCCTGCTACCAGATCTTTTTAACTGGAAATGCCAGAGATTGAACATGACATTCTGCATGTAAGGCATGTATGTGCTCCACAGCTGAGCTATGCTTCTTGTCCTATATTCACCACAATAAACTATTTCTGATGGCCTCAGCCCAACTTGATTAAGTAGCTGAGAAGGGAGAGGTGAAAATGGAAGACACACTACTTTGGGGGGCCATTCTTTGAAACAGCTATTTCATCCCACACCAATATTGTATATGCTTGATCTCCAGGCTAAAGGTTCATTGTTCAAATGGACAGAAGACAACCAACATAGTACTCAGACATTTATTTCAGGTATGCAGTTTACACACATCATTGAGCAAAAGAAAAGAGCAAATATACAAATATTGTAACAAGCGTTACCAAATGACGTATCTGGCACTAGTGTTATAAGCCGATTAAAGAAACTGGTGAAGGGAAGTCATGGAAGAGGGCTGCAGCTCACAGCAGCCGTCTTCTCATACAACCAAACTTTCAGTAGCACCATAATGGCAATACTTACAAAAAACACAGAACAAAAATTGGAGGCTATTATGCCAAGGATAATCTTTTTTTTTTCTTTTGGGGGAGGGGCAGAGGGCACATATCATTATGGATTGTGTAGCAAACATCTAACAGTGCAGACGCCTGAGCTAGCTTCAGCTTATGTTTAGCTGAATATCTTCCATAAGGAGGATAATGTGGGAAAGGCCCAAAAGCCAGCCAAATTTGAAGCCCAAATTTTGTATATGTGCAAGCTCTGCACTGTGCTTTATTTCTGTGCATGTGTCTCGCAAAAGGGTTGTCAGAAAAGTTATCCACTAAAAGCCTGAGTGAGTCTTTGGTAGGCTAATACTTCAGTATTATGATACCCATTAATCTACCACAGTCAGTTGATTTTCTGAAGTTTTCCTTTAGCTTCCAAAAAGGTGGCAAGAGAAAACATTCTGGAAAACTGTACAGTGAAAGCATCAACAGACCAGGCACTTAAACCCCCAGTCTTTTCCAAAGGCACCAAGAATTAAACAGCATAACTGAAGTCCCCTGGGTGAAAGGCGACTATATCAGCTTCACTATAATGGATTACAAATTAAAATGATCTTAAATTTTACAAAAACTTTTATACAGCATATCATAACCTTACCTTCTGCTGTCAGTTGCAAATATAATTAAATTACCCCCACTTGCTTGATAAGGAGACGTCACCTTGCTACCTATCATATATCAAGTACCAGTTTTTCATACTTAAAAGTTATATTAAATGCCATAACCTTGGTCAAGGAACGTTGTGTGTCTCAGCATTGCCTAGAACAGATTACATTCTGTCCCAGACAATATTAACAGCACTGAAATATTTGGTATGGTTAATGCAACTTATTTTTGCTAGGTGCTATTCACCAGAGCTTGAAGTTAAGTTACTGCTGGGGGCCTGAAACCACTTACTGAGTTATTTCATGATATCTTTTAAGAAGTGGTCACTTCTGCAATTGACACGAGTCAGCTTTTGCCCCTGCCCAAATGCAGACCTTCAGCAAAGTTATGGCAATAATACAAAACATCAACATATTCATTTCGTTGTAATGCACTTGTTTACACCTTCATGTCACTTCACATAGTTCTGCAACAGAGTTCCACGCAAAGCATTCTGCCTTAATAGAGATATATAAAATGTAAATTGCATTGAAGCTTTGCTTCTGATGGCCGCTGAAAGTTACCTGACCAGCTAACAGAAAAGGGCTCTTTAGTGGTAAATACATTTCTGCAGCACTTACAGGTTTAAATCTCAGTCTGAATTGCAGCATTTAACTCCACAGCGTGCTGTGAATGGTTGTTGTTTGCTTCTTTCAGTGTTTCACCAGTACCCATATCTGCAACACTTGAGGTCCCATTATAAACACATTCTTCAGCAATGTAACTCAGCTGTGGAGCCTCTGAGTTTGGAGCAGCTGGAATCAGCAACGAATTGCCACTTTGGTGTGGAGAGTTTTCTAAACGGTCATTTTCTACCTCTGGGAGAATGTTAACCGTGGTAAACCGAGTATGATAATCGCTGGAACCATGGCTACATGAGGTTTTCATACTCTCCATATCAGAGCAACTAAACTCAGAAAAATGACTTGAGTGGGAATCAGCTACAGATGGGATACTGTCACTGAGAGAGGGAGAGTTAAATTCACTGGAGTTTGTGC
The DNA here is from genome assembly GCF_964270895.1 of Podarcis filfolensis. Taxonomy (NCBI): domain Eukaryota; kingdom Metazoa; phylum Chordata; class Lepidosauria; order Squamata; family Lacertidae; genus Podarcis; species Podarcis filfolensis. The sequence continues at coordinate 68,438,631 of NC_139603.1, forward strand.
TTTGTTGCTCTAATAACTGAGCATCCATGTCCTCTCTGGTCTCATTTATCTTCATGCTACTCTTTTTTCTTAGTTTACCTTTGCATTTTTTCCCTGCCGATGCATCTTTGGACCACTTGGTGGCACTAGATTTGTTTTCTGACAAGCAGGCTGACGAACAACCAGCGTTACTTTGACCTGCAGAACTACCATCGTCAACACTACTGCTGCCACTGTTGTGTCTGAATTTTGTGGGCTTTGATTCAATGTCTACTTGTACCTCCATACTGCTGCTATCTCTAGAAGGGGGGGAAGAGAGAAGTATTCATTAAAAAAAGGTTTCAATTTGTGAAATTAAAAATGGAAAAATGCAATTTAAAAGCATTTTAACACAATGCAGTATAGCTTTAGGAAAAAATGGCACTAAAAGCCTGGTGACTCATTCTGCTAATATTGCCTTTAATAAAATGATGTAATACAATACAAACACAACTATTTCAGGTGCTGAAACATTGCCTCTATTTATCTCTACCCATCCCTTTAAGGAAAAATGTGCCACTATTATTCAAATATAAGTTTAGTTTCTTTCTTTCTTTTTAGAACTGCAGATATAAAGCCTTGTGAACTGCAACTGATTTATGTGTTGAAACTCTGCTTTAAGAAAATAATTAACATAACAGATTTCTCACTAGACCTATGCACGTAATCCATTATCTTCACTGTTCACTTCATGGATCAGTTGCAGTAGGGTTTTGCCTTGGAAGTTCTTGTCACAATCCATTTTAGTCCTTGAAGTGTCAAAGGACTTTCCACTGTTTTTAGTACACATATCTAAAAGCACATTGTGAGAACTTCTTCCTAACTTTAATGTGCCACGGATCCACAAGCATACATTCCAGAAGCCCATCAACCATTTGTAAAAGATATCCAGAAAGAAAACCATACAGGGTTGGATCCAGACATGCCAAATGGAAAAGGATGAGAGGCAATTTTCAGCAATTTTCCTTCCTCCTTCAGCCTGCCAAAAGCAGTTCAAGAGTCAGAGGACTACCTGGAGGCACGGGGGTGGGGGGGGGCTGCAGGACGAATTGGTGGGAATCACTGCTCCCGTCCAACAGAGTCTCTACAAGACCTCAGTCCTTTCTGTGAATGGAATAAGTCTGAAATTCACAGGATAGCCAAGCTGGATCGACCTTTACCAAGCTTTGCAAACTGTGGGAGGTGGGGAGATATAAAGACACCTCACACCAGTTTGTCAATAAAAAAAAGAAATGTACAAATATAATTTTTAAAACCAAGCCAGGGAAAAAATTCTGCCAAGAGCTTTTATTTCAAGGCGAAACAGATGCACTAAGTGGACAGTGAAGATTTTGGATAGTTCTAGCAAGAAATCTGATTGACAAAGTTACTTCATAAAAGCAGAGATCCAAAGCTTTTTTAAAAAAATGAATTTAACAAGGTTTTGTATCTGCAGGTCAAGAAAACTATATTTGAGTAATAGCAGCTCAAACCAAGAAGAAACTAAAAATCCCACCACCTCCCTGGCTCTGAAGGACTGAACTTCAGAAGGGTGGGGCAGAAATTTGATAATAAATAGACAAAAAATATTGTTACATCCAACAACAATCATACCAGAAATTTCAAAGAAGGAGAATTCATTAATGCTGCTTTTGCAGACTACTACAAGGTATGCATATTGAATACGACATCGTTCAATTAACAGAGCTGAATAAGCTGCATTTCTATTCACATTTCCACTACTTCTTACCTGTCCAACGGGATATATGAATTTAAAATGGATCCAGCCATCGCTTTGGTGCTGGCATTGTCACTAACTGTTCCTAAACTAACGGTGCCCGACTCTCCACTCAAACTGCACCTTTCCTTCTGCACGTCCGCTTGAACTTCCAACCTTGGGGAGAAATTCAATTTTAGTTCTGTTATTATCTTTCAGCTTTCATATCACTTGGGAGTCTTTTAGAAGCTTCTCCTTGCAAGCTACTCACAGGCATGTGGCTAGAGTATGAGACTCAGGGTCCTAGGGTCGTGGGTTTGAGCCCCACAATGGGTTGGACGATATGAACCTCATGGTCCTTTCCAACTCTACGATACTATGATTCTATTATCTAGTTGGCTACTGTCAGAACAAAAGCTTCCCAGACTACAAAAGACCCATGTTTAGACAATATTTTCCTGTTGCCCCTGAAGCCATACACATGGTAGAAGGTAGAACTCATTATGGTATTTTGGTACATTGCTCACTGTAGTTGAGACAGAAAACCAACTACAGAAGAATAGCACTATTTGGCAAAAAAAAAAAGAGGGGCATAAAATATCATTTATTATGAGCCCAACTCATTTCAGAAAAGAATCTTCTCTCAAAGCCCCCCCCTTTTAGCAACAGTTTCGACACACCAAACACACTGCACTAAATTCTGTTGCCAGAAACTTTCAAAGTGGCCTATGTAATTTGTAGCACCTGAACTTCCTTCCCTTCCTTTAACTGCAATTGAGTAATCAGGGATCAGAAATCTTCTTTAATCCATGTAAACAAAGTAACTGTTTTGAGACTATATAAGATCAAAATAAAAAAGTATCACATCAGAACGTACAACATGAAAAAGTTCATCCTCTCAGAGCTAACTGTAGTTTGTTTACAAAAGCAGACAGAAAAGCTGAACTTTGGACACAAATTATCTTACCTGTTAAAGCAGTTGACCATTGCACTTCCCGACAGACTCCCTGTTATACTAGCTCCAGCCAGGGCCATAGTGCTGGCAGTTTCGCTCAGATTGTCTCGAATTGCTCCCATTCTGTCCATATGGCTACCACTTGCACTCAGGCTTCCAGTCAATCCTCCAACACTTTCTTCCCCTATGCTGGGGTTATTACGTGCCTCTGCTACTGATGTGGTATCTAAATATTAAAGGTAAAGGGAAAGACACTAACTCAGGACGCAAGGGAGAAACGTGCTAAGAGGAAAGCACGGTTGGCAAATCCACACCGTGATCAACTCCTGCCCGGAAACCAGTGTCCCCACTGTGGAAGGACGTGTGGATCCAGAATTGGCCTCCACAGTCTCTTACGGACTCATTGTTAAAACTTTGTTTATGGAAGACAATCTTACTCGGGTACGAGTGATTGCCAAAGAAGAAGATCTAAATATGAAAAGGGTGGTACTTAAAATTAATAGGAAAAGCATTTCACTGAAACTCCTTCAATGTAGAGAAAGACACTGCTCTTGGAAAAGCTGGAACAGTGACTACTAGGGGTTGCTGCTATGCTTTTCCATGTGTCCCAAGAATCTGGGTTAGTGCTGGTCCTAGACCGATACAGCTACAATGTCTGCAAGAAGAGAGCATGTATATCATCTATCAACTCCAGCCATCAACTGAAGACATTGAGAAGAGACTGGAACAGACTTCCCTTACCTACTGCTGCATTTGTTCCACCAACAGTTATATCATTTTCATCATCAAATTCTATTCTGACACCCTTTCCATTGCCAGCCGATACACCGCAACCTCCGCTTCGGCAGAGAGAGATAGGAACTACTCCATACACATAGGCCAACATAATCGGGACACCAATTCCTGCAATGAAAATGTAGAACACTATAATCAGTACAAAGTTGTCATGTTGTGTGATAGCTCTATCTGTCTGTCTGTCTGTCTGTCTCTCTCTCTCTCACACACACACACACGAGAGAGATCACCAAATATCTCCTTATTATACAATTTAATAGGCTATCACAAAAAGTGGCAAAGAAAATAAAAGCTGAATTACTACTATAAATGAAAAATACACCCCCCCTCAATCCTATAAACACCTCCTGATGCCAGGAGTTTCTATGTGACACGGAGATCCTCTGCTTCTAATGCCTCTTCCATTCATTTCAACTGATGAATCAAGTCTGTATGTACACTGTTTTGTACCACTGGGTGTGGTTCTTCCCTTGGAATTGATGGGGCTTGACCCCAGGGCTCACATACATATCTGAACACACACACAGGTATCTTGTACTGAGGCCCTGGTTTTCAGAGAGAATCTTACCAAACCTACAATAATTGGGAAGAATGCTTAGGCACAGGGATTGTTTCAGCTCCACATACTTTTATAAGCTAGTAATGCATTTTTGAAAATAGGGTTCAGAGCTGCAAAATGAATGGCTAGCAGCATCAATAATATCAGTTCTTTGTGCCCCACCTTTACAGCAAAGTGTAAACAAAGCATTTTATAAATCAGTACAAATAACTAATTCTGAAAGGATTTTCCTGATTTTTACCTGCACCTTTACTTACCAACAGTTACTGCAGCTACAACCGGTGAAACAATTACGGACAAGGTTACGCCACCTGCAATGGCCAAGTTCCTCTTGTGCTTTGAAATGTCTTTACCTTCATAGCGATTGTGAATCTTTAAGAAAAAGAGCATTTTAGAATGCATTGCACATCACAAAACTGAGAAGTATTTCCTGCAAATATATATATTTTTTAATTTTGAGCTGCCTTTTCTTAAATGAAGCGTCTTAATGCCATAGATTTATGGACAGAAACTGTTTGCAAATATTACTAGCTTATTTGATTCTATGCTGCTGCATTATACTTTTTTTTAAGTGTGTTTTTAAAAAAAATTATACTTTTTTCCTAGATCTAGGTACATTTCTTTATGTAAGTTGATTAAAGGCAGTCTCTCTCTCTCTCTATATATATATATATATATTACTACAATATCTTAAAGTACAACATGTTGCTGTGTGAACAAGCCTTAAACATGTGTACAAAAGTATCCAAGTCCTATGTAATTGAAGACTCCAAACACACAGTCACCTTACCTTACGTCCCACATATACAGGTATTCCAATAATCATAGCTGGAATAGCAATGCCTGCTATTAAGGCGATTCCCACAGGTGCCCCCACAAGCGTCCCTAGTTGCCACAGTATTTTCTTCTTCCGACTCCATGGTTTTTTCCCCCAGAATGTACAACCTGATGGACTATTTGAAGAAATTTTCCGTAAGTAAGGCAAACTTATGACTCACAGTGAATAGTCTTAACTAACCATCAGTTTTATAATAACATTCTCTAACAGAGAGAGCAAGAATGCTTGAATCTGCAATGCTGCTAAAAGTGTTAACGTAATGTAACGTTTCAGGTTGTGGAGAGAGTAATCTGAAACTAATATAGTATCAGACCAGCAGTACAACATTTATATCCAGTGCATTTTCTTTTTGCTTCCATCAGATCATGGCTCTTCCCAGGGCTGATGCTAAAATGTGCAACTCAGGATTTGGAACAAAGTTTCTCCACCTACGTTTTAAATGAACATTTTTACTATGAATGCGGAAAATTTACCTTCCTCAAATTTAACTGAAACATCTGACAAGTTTTGTCTTTCTCTAGGAATTGTGAGTTTTACTTAGGCAAAAGCTCTAAGGCCTGTTGATGAAGTGTTATGGCAGCAGCTGCCCCACTTGTTCTGAACACAGCTAGACACAATAACAAACAGAATGTCCTCTTTGCAAAAGGCTTCTCCAAGCATGTAGGACATATGATGGGAGGCGGGGATTGTTTTGATAAATTTGATTCCATTGCTATCTTTCCTAGTGAAATTTACTGCAGGAAGTCCATTTTCTAATCTCCCACAGTAAGTCCTGGGGTTTCCCCATCACTTTATCATATTCTGAAGAGAGCTTCAGTGTGCACCAAGCTATAGAAAGCAAGGCACTTCCTGTAGTTGACACCCATGCAATGGAAAATCCTGCCTTATCTAATGTCAGTAAACTCCCTCTCAACCCAGTTTTATATATATAAAAAAATTGAACCAGGTATGAAAATAGAATTACACCTCAAACTAAAGACTACATCAAATGTGCATGATCAAAACAAATGTCACTTGTTCATTCATTCATTCTTTCTTTCATTCCTTTTAAAGGATTTATAGCCTAGCTTGCTGTTAATTAGTGGGGTACAATATGAAGTGAGGTACATGAACTCTTTCAATACATACCTTAAATAATGCAAGTCTGAAATCTCCTTCATGCATAGCCAACAGAATTCACATCCACAGACCGCACATGTCATATGATTGCAGCTTCCATCATTCATCTTTATTATATAAGCAGCACAGCGTGGGCATGGCTTTATGTCATCAGCTGTTTAAAAAGAAACCCAAGAAACCCATGCTGCTTATGAGAACAACCAACACTGAAAATCATGTCTGGAAATGTTTGTAAATTTTAACTGGTTGCAACCAATTCCAAGTTCAGCCTAACTTAATAAAGAATTAACCTAAAGGGAGAAAAATTTAACTGGAGGACCGGGAGATCTGTGGATGTATACAAAATTAAGAAATAATAACAGGTACATGCAGGTACCCTTTACGCAATTTTTGTGCAATGAGCTAGTTCGGTTGCTTCAGCCTGTCATTTGCAGTCAGCAAGGAAAGTCAGCGCTGTTTGGACACCTGGGATCCTAAAGATCTGTTTTCTTCTCCCTTTTAGCGAATTATTCCTGCATTTGTCTTATTTTGAGTAGTCCTTGGAATCTCCATAGTTTTCCTCCTTTTCCCATGGCAACCAGGATACATATATCCTATGGATAGTTCATTTGCGATCAGGTACTCTCTAGAATTTATTTTCTGCAACTACTACTACACAGTAAGCGTGGGTGGAAGCTAAATAATCCCTTTTCCATATGGCAAATGCAAAACATGAACACTTGGAAAAGTGGCTTAGGCGTGTCTCTTGCAGTGTAGGAGCACTCCAGGCACTCATTAAGAATTCAATGTATACTTAACTTACAGTTCAACAATACCCATACCTCCTTCAGAAGCAGTCTCTGTGCTTAATGGGACTTACTCCCAGGTAAGTGGGTACAAAATAGCAGCCCTGGCTTTGGTTTAGAATTGACGCTGGGGGAAATGGGGGTTTTGTGCCTTTAACAGTTGCATCTCCACAATCAAGACCAGCAGGACACAGATCTTCTCATGATAAACATGAGGTTGAGGAGGTTGACCATGTTCTCTTATTTTGTGTTATACTATGCTCCTATGGCAGCCATTTTGTGGCAAAACATGTCCACTGGCATGGGTGTAGCCAAGATTTTTCTTAGGAGGGGCAGGCCTTTTGTTAGGGAGGCAGAACCTCAGTTAGCTATGCATTTTTATTTAATGGGGGGGCAGATGTCCCTCCCTGTCCCTGCCCCCAGCTATGCCCATGTCTACTGGTCCCAAAAGGTTAGCAACCCCTGCTCTAAGTCAACATCTGTGACTCAGTATAACAAAGAAGCACCTGGGTCAGATGTTCTGACTATCCATATCCAAATAAAAATCCAACAGAGAGTACAGTGAAGTTTTTCACTCTAAATCAAGTCAGTAATTATGCTCTAAAGCGATGCCAACTCCTCCCCCTTGCCCAAGATTCTGATGAGGTTTCTGGCTGTCCAGTGTGAAATAAGTTCACTGACAAAGCAAAGCATTATATGCAGTCAGTCCTCTTGCACAGGTTACCAAGGAGCTTATCATAGGTGAGTCAACAGATAGCCTGTTTTCTCTTCATATTGTATAAATCTTTTGCCTTTAAAACAGGTGGATAGGCATGGTTATCAGCTGCAGAAGTATAAGCACAAGGGCAGTTTTTTAAAATAAAAAAAATCTAGTATAGTAAGCTCTGTCCTTCAATTTCTACTTAAGTCATTGCTTCTATTTTGAAGGTCTCCCCAAAAGTAATCATAAAAACAAAATAATTCATGAATGGAATCTCAAACCAAGACAATCATGAAAATGTCTAGTTTCATTGCACTGTGATCCTTGGATGAAGTACGGTAAAGAAATTTAATAAATAATAACAACAATGATATTGGTTAACCTCTATTAAGTCAACCATTATCAGTCGACTTCTGGATCATCTGTTTATGAAAGTCTGCACTATTTGCATAATGCTAAAATAAGGGCTACTGGACTCAGCGCTCCTTTCTTAATAAACATCAATAATCAGTGAACAAAACAGTTATCTGATAGTTTAAAATGTTTTAAAGACACCTAGTATTTCAGGTAATAAATACCTGCTGCTCCAGACTCCTGGCTGTAGCTAATGGACGAAGAACGAATTGTTCGCAAGCGTAGACTCTGGGCTCTCTCCTGGCGAGCAGCATCACAAGTCTGGTTAGGATGCCAAATTTGTTTACAATGATAGCAAAATTCAGTTCCACAGCCTTCACGTCCACATGTAAGTTTAGGACAGCTTGCACAGCCAAAAGCGATTACAGCATACCTTAAAATGTTCAAGAATAAGTAGGAGGAAGATTGTTATTCTCAGTACTGCACAGTGGCAAGCAGAAAAACTGACTTTTGGGGATAAATTAAGAAATATCCCTTATTCTGAAAACAAAACTCCATTGTCATTGTGATTGTGATCTAGCTAACAAAACTCTGAAGATCTGAACCTAACAATCTAAGTCCTTGTATTTCACAGTCTGTGTAGCATGTACTCTTTGATCTAAGTCCCAAGTTTAACAATGAGAATGGTACATTCCAGATTCCCACATTTCTAAATGCTTGGTGCTGACCTCAAGCCATCTATAATAATTGTGTTATTTTTTTAAGGTCTTTCAAAGTTGTACACACTTTAGTGGTTAAGAGTTAGCCCAAATAGTCTATGTAATTGCAGTTGCTTGTGTTCGGTGAAGCCCACAGTAGACACTACAAATGACAAATAAGTAATCAATAGGTCTAATCTTAAATTCCCCAAACCACCTCATCAAACTAAGGCAAAAAGGAGTACCCACCATTGCAGCCATTTTATATAGTAACTTGAGTTGTGAGAATAAAATTAGTTATTCTCAAAACCTCTTAAAGCCAAACTATAGGGAACTACTATCCTCAAAAGCAACAAAAGGTCAATGTTGTGTAGCATGAACTAATATAACTTTAAAAAAACTACTTCCAATTCTGTGACTTGTCTACTATATAAAATGTGATTAATATAATAAGGACCATCTCAGGCTTCCTCATCATCACAGTGGCAGCCAATGACTGGAACAGAAGATCCCACTAAAATGCAGTTTCTGGTCCTGCATTCAAAATGTTATCTCCTGGTTCACCCTTTACGTTCCCCTCCATGGTGTGGAAGCATTGGGAGGAATGTGAAAGCCCAAGGTTTGCTCTGAATTTCATAATCTGTAAAATCCCAGGGGCCCAGGTCCAGCTGAAAACAAGCTTAGATTCAAATAATATTTCTGAGAACACAAAGTTGATGGCAATCTTAATTTTCATATTCCAACCCAACAACTACCAGAGAGAAGTGGGACACATTGTATCAAACAGACATAGTGCATATGTGACAGAAAATCAGTGAGCACTGGAGAGTTAACAATGTCTCTTATAACACACAAGAGGTTTGACTCTGAAATTAAGCTGTTAATCCCAGCTTTTCCCCATGAACATTCTCTAATCAATAATAGTAATGCAATAATGCCATTTGTAGAAGGGAAGGCATGTTCAATAGACCAACAGGGATTCTGCCCTTTTGTGTAGAAATAGGGGCTTTGCTGGCAGAATCAGAGAACAGAGGTATAAAACATTAGGCGTCTGCATTTCAGTCTTCTCACATGCTTAGAAACTAATCCTCAGTATCTAGAAGCATCAAGCCTCAGGCTGTTTAAAGATATATGGGGGGGGAGGAGGAGGAGAGAGAGGAGGAGGGACAGTGGCACTTTTGTACTTTAGGCTACATTCCAGCTACACAGATACTTCAGGATTCCACAGACACACACACATACCCCATCCTCCAGCCAGGCAACAGCAATTAAGGAGGATGCAGAGCAGGGCTGATGAAAACTTTAACTTGGAGAGGAGGCATAGCCTAGGGAGAGTCCCAAGGGCCAGTGCGAAAGGTCTGTGGGGCTGTGTCATTCCCAGATTCAACATACTAAGCAACAGCACAGCACAACAACAACGGGGAGGAGCAAAGTTCTCTGATCTTTGCCCTGGGAGCCTGTGCAATTGTGCCAAGCCATGGTTTGGCTTAGCATGACATATGAAGCAGGCCACTCACAGAACTTGCTAGTCAACAAAAAAGAACTGATGCACCGTATATTAAAAATCAGCACACTTCTGGGTGCAGACTGTTTATATCGGGGTGGGGGGGAACCTCAGGTCCAGGAGCTAAATGCAGCCCTCCAAGCATTTCTATCTGACACTTGGGACTAAGCCCAGCTCATGCCACCTCCCCAGACTATACCAGCCCTATTCTATGCCTACCTTGATACCTTTTGCCTGGCTGGTTTTTGTGTGGTTGGAATGTAGCTGAGCTCAAAGAAGTAAGAGTCATCCATAGCCACATCCGTTGTTTTGTCTCTGGCCCACCAATTACATGCTTCCCTCAGAAGGTCACCATATAGTAGCTCTCACAATGCAAAATGCTCCCCATCCCTGGTTTATATTATTGCTTTATTTGTCATCTAATATCTTGCTTTATATCTTAAAATATTTTTAGACTTGGCAGTTTTTTATTTTTAATGCATGTATTGTCTTTTCGGCATTCCTCTTTCGAGAAGGAAAGTGGATATCCCAATCTGTATTGGATATGTAATTGTTCTTATATGTGCAAGTGTTTTATATATGTTTTTATTGTATTGTGAAATAGCTTTGAGATGTTTCACAGGAAGTGGCTTAATAATAACAACAACAATGATGATGCAGAGCCCTTTAATTACAGGCTTGACCAGAGTGACATGCAACCCAGCCATGCAAAACCAGCTCCCTCACCACTCTTGTAACACATGAATCATTTCTAACAAAGGAATCTATATGCAAGGTCACTGAGAAGTAAATACAAGTGTGTTCAATGAAGCTACCTACCAGAAAAGTGTATGCAAGATTGAAGCCTCAACCTAGGACACAAAACTGAATCTGAACATTACACAGGACTCAGTAGATTAAAAAATAAAATAAAAGGTACAATCAACAAAAAATCATTTAAAATGAAAAGTCACTCAAATAAATCCATAGCATTGTGAATCAAGGAAAGGGGTGGTGAACAAAAACCTATTGTATTGTACTGATTAAATAATCAGGTAACTGGGTCCATGGTCAATCAATTCTATTTCTCAAGGAGTTCCTCTTACTGTTTAACCAAAATCTAGCCTCCTATTATTTTAGTATTTTCTTGAAGATGTGTAGTCTTCTCTTGGAACATGTTCCAACACATGGTTTGGAATCTATAGGTTTCCAAGTTCATAAATGCTGTAGTGGGGCAGAGAAGGACATTCAAAATAGCTACAACATTGTCCAGAAAACTGGCAACATCTCAAATTAAAAGAATTTTATGCTCCATACTTTTGGTCTAGGATTGGACTGATAAGAACAAGATGATAAGCGCAAAGCAAGAAAAGCAAACCATGCTTCTGCAATGTTTCTTTCTAAATAGGACCACAATCCAAATTTGATTCAAAGCCAATACTGGAGAACATGCAATTACTGTCATTTGAACTACTGAAGAACTGAATTTTTTTTTTAGTTATTCAGTCAATCAATAGATATTTAGTAATTACTATCCAACATATGCAGAAGTGAAAAAACATACTCATCTGTTATTCTCCATGGAAAACCAATTACTTCCCTACTACCAGCTCATTTTCCATACTATTTTATTTACAACATCACTATACTTTTTCTCACCAGCCACCTGTTCCTAGCTACACACAATCTTCTTGCTAACATGATAATGCAGCACTTCAGGTCACAGAATAAGTATATACTTTTAATGCAAAAAGTGCTTGGCTTAATGACTTCATGGATACTAATGCCATGTATACAATAAACACGAACGCTTAAATTGGTCTAAACCACAGAGCCTAGGGCTTGCCGATCAGAAGGTTGGCGGTTTGAATCCCCGCAACGGGGTGAGCTCCTGTTGTTCAGTCCCTGCTCCTGCCAACCTAGCAGTTCAAAAGCATGTCAAAGTGCAAGTAAATAAATAGGTACCGCCCCGGCGGGAAGCTAAACGGCGTTTCTGTGCGCGGCTTTGGTTTGCCTGAAGCAGCTTAGTCATGCTGCCACATGACCAAGAAGCTGTCTGTGGACAAACGCCGGCTTCCTCGGCTAATAAAGCGAGATGAGCACCGCAACCCCAGAGTCCGCGACTGGACTTGGGGTCCCTTTACGTTTACCTTTAAGCTGAAGTTATTGTTTTGCTAAGGATTAAAATCATCTAAAAATCAGCAGAGGACGTGGTATTTGTCATTGTATCTAATTTGTGCTGGTTGGCATACTGTTGTGTAAATTTTGTGTAGGAAGGTTTGTATGATTTAAGATAAGGCAAGTTCAGGGGGGAGTGAAAGAGGGATGGAATGTTTGTGTGTGTTGTGTGCTGAATGACAGGGTAGCTTATGACAGAATAGGTATGTGTCTGGGGAGTGACAGTTGGGTTTTGGAGGAAGTGAGAGTAGCTGGTGTGGGTGCTGAGGAGTAAGGGGTAGAGTAGGTTGGCTGGATACAGTTAGGAATAGAGGTATAAGCACATGTTAAAACATAAAATAAATGAACACCGTTATTAAAGCAAATCCCATAAAAACCCTTTATATTCAGCTTTTACTATACTAATGAAGTTTTGTTTGTTCCAATCACATTTCATATTTGGCCAAGTTATCACAGCTATGACAAAATAAGTCAGAGATAGGTGTTTATATGATAGCAGCAGAATAACAGCAGTTAGGAGATTGCTTGAAGTTTGAGAACCCAGAGCTGGGAACCGAACAAGGCAACCGAAGGCGGGGAGAGTGGTGAAAGGAGCTTTACCAAGCAAAACAGTGATTAGAATGAAAAGTACCCTCTTGCTCCTCCCAAGTAGTGGGCTTGGAAAGGGAAGAATATGACAAAGGGTACACTTGTTCTGGCTTAATGATGGCAATTAAATGTGTTTCCTTGAATATTAAAACATTTGCAGCTTAGGAAAAAGTATTCTAGCATCAAGCAGCAACAACAAACTGGTTTATGCTCTCTTATACTGAATTTCTACTGGCCGCCAATATTTGGGGTATTAAAACTGCCAATGCCAGGATGTGTAACTACAAAGTTAACTTCTTTATTTTATAAAAACTTTCACAATTTACACTCAAGAAACTGCTAGGTTTCTTTTCAAAGTGTATTAAAATATTTCTATTTTATTTTAAAGGAACTAAAGTCACTCCTTTAAACACTCTACAGTGTGAAATAACAGTGTTTACCAGAATAAATCTGCCTGTCTGTTCTTTTACTTTGTTTCATCTATGCCATGAAACAATAAGGACTACTTAGCACAACCTGAGCAATATGAGGGAGGCACAAAACTTCAAATGTTAAAATAGTTACAAATTAGTAGACAATTAGAGCAATTTAATGAGCTGAATAATATATTTCAGAATGACGACAAGATCCATGTGCTTCATTAGAATGGATAGGAAGGGGGCGTGGAGATAATAACTTACCCACAATCAGGAGCAGGACACCACCTACAATCAGGGTCTGCCACAAGCCATCTTCTAAGCATAAATTCTTCATATTTTTCCATCAATATGTCATCATTTAATATCAATCGAATATCATGGGGATTGAATCGCTCAGAGCACTCTGGACAGCTGATATTAACTCTGCTCTCAGAGATTTCTATCCGGAGATATTGACGTAAGCAATCCACACAAGATCTATGGTGACAAGTCATTATTTCCGGAAACCTCTCCTTGGAGTGTCGCAAAAGGCACAAGGGACACTCCATGAAGTCTCCGCTCTGTTTGCTGATGATGGTTGTTCCATTGTCAGAAGACATATAGGCAGAGAAAATAGAGTTCTTGTCCATACACATTTCCGAATGTATGCTTTCAATACTTGCAATGCCATCCACACCTCCGTTTATATCTCTGGACTTGCGTTTTGTATCCCTTTTTCTTCGAAAGAGAGACCCCAGTGAAATCCTCCTTTTCTTTGGTGCCTTTTTAATTGAAGGCAAGCTTACAGAGGAGGCAGAAGATTGCAAGTCTCTATCAGATCCCATTTGCCGATGTAAACTCATGGCTAAAACATTCATCAGAAATGGATCAAAGCATGTGTACAACACTGATCACTTTAAGGAAAAAATGCCTATTGAGAAGCAGCAAACTTAGAGGTCATGTTGGGGAGGGGGCTAAGTCATGTTATACATGGTCGGGTCTGTCTTCTTCACATACAAAATTCTTCACAACATACAATTCCAGGAAACTCTTCACAGCAATTCTACAAATGAAAGGGAAAGACAAGAGACAGATTAGCATCACATATATTCGGGTTCTTTGTTGTTTTCAGAGGACTTGTATTACTCTGCTAACTCCTATTACAGCTACCTCATCAACTAAACCTCCACCTTGTTTGCTTCAGCCACCTGTGCACTTCTGTCAATTAGCAAGTTGATATAATCAAGGGGTGGACCTTTTTTTTGTTACAGTTTAATGATTATACTACAGTTTAATGAGATATATACAACAAAAAGAAATAATCTAACAAGGAGAATTGCTTGGGAGTTTTCCATTCTGGTGAAATTGATGCATTATTTAAGAACTAAGGAAAAAAAGCAACATGATAACTTCATGGCAAGCTAGAATCCTTTTATTATCGTAGCAGCTTAATATGCTTTGAGTTGGGGGGGGGCAAGACAAAGGGACACAAATGCTGAATATGACAAAAGGCGATATCCTATACAGGTGGTAGAAGTGCACAAAAGGGGGGGGGGGAGAACTGGAAAATGATTGTTAATCACACTGACAATCCTCCCAAGTTATAGATGCATTTAAATCCAGTATTTTATTGAACTCTTACAAGGGAGACACTGTTATTGATAAAGCTGATAAAGAGCAAAGGAGAAAAATAAGAACAACCATACTCCCCCGTTAGATAGCCCAACTGACCCTGAGTGTCGTCTTGTTCAGGCAGGACCATGGAGAAAGTGAGTAGAACCAGCTGTAGCTAATAATGGACATCCAGTTACAAAACCAGCACAGGCAAGCTGCAGTGGGTGTCACTGGCAGGGCACTCCTGATAGGGAGACACCGAAAGAGAACTCTCCCCTTTGGCCTGTGCATTTGGGGTTGCAACAAGGGTGCCCTCCTGCTGGTTGGGTTTCTATTTTCTGTGGTGTGTCTGTGATGTGGGTAGAAAATGTCTGAGGTTATTCTTTGGTGAGAGGAAGGAGTACCAGGGAAGGGTGTGTGCAGTTCCACCTATCCTTGGGTGAGAAATAACAAAATGGGTGAGAGCCAGATTGCTATGCATTTCTTTTGATAGTTTACAGTTCTGACAGTGCATAGTCAACTCCTGGTGATTCTGCATACATTTTTAGCAGAAACAGTAGAATGATTGGTCACAGCAATGTGGCGAATGAAAGGGAGATATTGGAGTAACAGAGTGGATAATGTATTTTTAATGATGGATGTGTGTGAGTTGTGGAAGTGAAATGGGACGAGTGATACGGATGGGTAGGTGGTAGTACATTATTTGTATTTCTGTAGAAGGGAAATTGAGAATACATTTAAAATAGAATCTGCAGGGGAATATGCATGTATTACTGGGATGAGTTTTGCTTATTATGAGTAAATGTGTCCCTTGGTAATAAGAGTGAAACTGTTTCCAAAAAAAGTACTACTATGTTTTGCTTTAGGGGGAAAAGTTATTATTTTATTTTGTATTCTAGTTCTTCAGTTTCATTGTTTATAAATATATTTGTTACTTTTGTAATCCCCTTAAGACACTTTCTTGGTATAAAATGGTAAATAACTCTATCAAATAAAAACTTGCAATCCAAAAAGCAGAAGACACACAGCTTCATATTTTCCAATACTTCCCTCTTAAACATTACCGTTTTGGCCACATAATCAACAGCACTCATATAACTGAACAGGAATCAGAAGACAAAATGCTGGTTATTAGGAAAGAATGGAGGCATTTGTTTACAACAGCTATGACCAGGGCTTTTTTGAGTCAGAACTCACAAGAACTCAATTCCAGCACCTCTCAGGTAAACACCGTTGCCACTGAAAGAGCAAAAGAGGCGTTCATGGTGAGTTCCAGCACCTCTTTTCCCAAAAAATAGCACTGGCTGTGACCATAATAGAACATCAAGATCATAGAATCTTAAGAGTTGGAAGGGACCCCAAGGGTCAGCTAGTCCAGCCCCCTGCAATGAATGATGATAAGGCTTCTTTCCTGATGTAGGACTAAGCCATGGACTTCTGAGAGCATATTGACAGTTGGAATGCAACAGAAGATTCAGCTTAGGGCACAGCTTTCCAAACTGTGTGTTGTGAAATGTTAGTGTGTTGGCTGCAGTGTTAGGTGTATAGTATGAACGTTCCCCACGCTCCTCCCAGGACTGGAAAGGGGTTAGTTTAACCTTCAGTTTGCTAGTAAAACTAAATTACTGTGTCGCAAAATGATGCATGTCTAAAAAGTGTGTCAACAACATGTAAAGTTTGGAAAGCTCTGTTTTAGGGGGTTGAAGGAAAAGGGGGACATCCTAGGAAAGAAACACTCCTGTAACTAAAGTGACTAAGGTCTAGCAGTTCAGCATAAAAATACAGTGGTACCTCTGGATGTGAACGGGATCTATTCCGGAGCCCTGTTCGCATCCTGAAGCGAACGCAACCTGCGTCCGCAGGTCGCCACTTCCGCGCATGCACGTGACGTCATTTTGAGCATCTGCGCATGTGAGAGCGGCGAAACCTGGAAGTAACGTGCTCCGTTACTTCCGGGTCGCTGCGGAGCGCAACCCGAGAATATTCATCCCGAACCATATTTAAACCGAGGAATGACTGTAATGCAAAATTACATACTATAAATTTAGAGCACAGTGCTTTGTTTGTTGTTTTGATTATCTCTTTAGCTTGGTTGACTTTTGTGCACAATGATACAAATTTGTTATTGTTAGTTAAAAATGAGAATTTATGCCTTGGACAAACGCAGTTCCCACGTTATTCTCAAGGCTAACAGCTGCCATAGCAACAACCCAAGTTACCTTTGTATATTTGAGGAATACATGGTAATGGAAAGAAATTATTCAAGCAGTTGAAGTGGGCTGGTAATACCAGAAAGACTGTACTCAAACCCACATGGTGCGTTGTCATACATATTAAAATTTTAAAATTCTGTTAAATCATTGGAAAGTAATGTTTAAAATCTGAAGAAAATTGAGTTTCTTATTAAGAGATCAGTTGTCACTAACAAATGGTCTGGTAGTGGCATTTTCCAAATAAAAGTGCTGCAGTGGGAAAGGCCCAGAGAAATCTAAATTGGGACTTGGCCCAAATTCTCTCTCTCAAATTATTCTATGGTTCACCAATGTGCTATATATTCCTTAGGAAACAGCTACAAAGGAGCTGAGAAGTTGCTGTTAGACAAGTTCATTTGCCAGTCATCACTAATTATTCGGCAACTTCACACTTCCTCTCAGAGAGCTCATTCCCAGCTGATACAGAAACATACTTTACTTAAAGCAGAAGCATATATTTAAAACTTTTAATTAGCTGGCTGTACATTTAAAGTCTGACATTCATTTTTTCTTTCTGTAAAAGCAGTTGAACAGGAGTGTTGTAAATTACTTTAATAGGGCATAGGCCTAGAACATTTTTTTTAAAAAATAAGCCCCTCTTTAAGTATTGATATTTCCTTTCCCAAGTTATTCCATCTAACTGTCCACCCCCATATCTAATAATTGAGCTGAAATGAATAAATGTGGCTATTTAATTTAGCTGGAAATGTACGGTAAATGATGTACAAAATTAGTAAAGTAAATGTATGTATCAAAGTTATTGTTGGCATTAGCATTACTACAGATACAGCATTTGTTTTCACTTTTAATGCTTCAGCAAAAATGAAATAAATGTTTTACAATGCATGCAAATATGAAACATGATTTACATGAACTGTGATTAACAATCCTTCAAGGCACTTAGCAGGGAAAGTTCCACTATTTATGCATCATCAACTAGCCGTTGTTGTTGTTGTTGTTAGCAATTCCAATAGGTTCACTTTTATTTATTACTTCATACAATATAGTATGAACTAGCACATATTAAAATTTAATTTGCACCTATTTCAATGATGTGAAATATGAATCTCCCTCCCCCCCCGCCATCATATATCCTGCAGAAATAGGCCACAGTTCCGAAACCTAGAAGCTTTTAAATGCTGCCCAACTATAACAACACTGGCATGAACAATAAAAACATTAAGAGTCAGGGCACCATAAAGAGTAGCAAATTTTAGTAGTGTAACAAAAGCTTTTACAATCTGGAGTCCACTTTGGCTGATGCATGAAATGATCTCTTAAAATAGACATGTGGGCACCTGGGTACAGATGGGGCGGGGGACAAATATAGTGTTTACAGAGGGTCAAAAGGCCCGGAAAAGGCAGGGGCAGCAGTAGATATTAGGGTGTGTGCAAGGGCTTCAAATCTGCCCTATATATCATCATCTCTGCATTTGTAGTCTGATTTTTTTTTGAGTCACACTTTGTTCTGTAGTTCAGCTCCTGAGCCACTCTGAATGAAATGAAGTTCTGTGTTTTCCCATTCACTATAATGTGGAATCTATAAAATGCTCATAATCCCCCCTTTTGGCTGAAGTGGATGAAATTTATATACAAAGGAGCCCCTCCAGAGTGGATTAAGACTTCCAAATTGCAGACAAACTGCTACAGAGCCTCAAAGGAATGTAGGATTTGGGGGGGGGGGTGGAACTTAACTGAAACTTTTAACCTTCCTAGTTTCAGCATATTCCAGGCAGGAAACTAGGACTACAAATCAATTTAAGCATCAGGGAATACAAGAGTACAGGAAACAAAAGGCATTATCCAACTTCATACAGAAAAGAAAATTAGCACAGAAAGGGGAAGAGAAACTGACAAAACAGCCCCACCTAATTTGCACTCTACAGGTCTGTGAAATATACATTTTAAACCCAAGGATGGGGAAAGATAGAAGAACGCCTTGTTGATATTTAACTGAGCTAAATAGTAGATATCACATTCTAGCTGATTTGTTGAAAATTTTTAAAATGTAAACTAAGCAGCACTAGAAAATGGCTGAATGAAAACAGGTTTTCAACATGGAAAATTTTGAACAATCTTCAGGAGGTCACCATAAAAGTTACTACATATTTGGAAGTCAATACTGAAATCACCAGACCCTTAGCTTATATTTTCTATACTATGTTTGCTGAATTTAATCTTTACCCTGAACAGTATTTTTACAGGTTTTAACTGAGAGGCCATAAACTCAGAGAATACAAAAAACAATGTGTGTGTGAACTTATGATGTATTAAAGAATGAACACAGAATTTCAAACGTTGTCAAGCACTTTCATTAGGATTCCATGTATGACCAAACACTGATTGATGTGAACACTGCCACTGTTATCTAGTAATGCATACACCTCTGGTCATTACTACTGTAGGTAGCACACAATCAATAGCTACAATTAATTTATTTTGGGGGGTCTCACCTGCTGAGTAATGTGAGCTGAATAAAGCAGCAACATACAGCTTGAGTAAAGAAAGTTTGTTTTTGCTAACCCTGCAGGAGACAGAGCCAGTGAATTGCCCAACTCTCAGGAGCCTACAATTTCTTCCATTCACTTTGTAATAATATAGTCTCTCTCACACACAGTTAATGTAGTCTTCTACAGTTACAATTAATTTTGTTTGTCAAACACATAATGCTGGTGTTGGTGATTCCCCGGGATAACTACCATTTGCTCGGCAACTATCACTCTGCATTGTGATAAGCACATTGTTACTCTCCTGCCCTTGCATAGTCTCCCTTGATGGGTCTGTACCCATGCTGTCCTTGGAGTCATGCTTGGTGCAAAGATCATATTTACTGCATTTCAAAGTGAAAGACGTTGAGTCAACAGAAGAGTCAGTCCTCTTAACCCTAGTCACATTTCCAAAAAGATGCAAGTGCCTAACAGCTTTTAAGGTTTTGGAAGAACCTGCCAATTGTTCATGTTTGAAAGATACAGCAAGTCTTACCAAGAAAATATGCGTTATTGAGAAATTACTTCCAGTAAACGGGTAAAATGTAGGCCATATTAGCAATCTTGTCTTCGAACTGCTTGCATTTCATATAACTATCTCAATAGAGAGGGAAAATAGCTAGCAAGCATACATATTTTTAAAACAATAAAATTAAATGCAGTCTCATAAAAAGAAAGGGATAAAGTGTCCTTTTTCAGTGGATAAATCATAAATAAAACTTTAACAAGGCTTTTGTCGTTAAAAAAAAAAAGCAAAGAAGAGGAGAAAGCATCTAAATGAAGTTGTGTGTGAAGAACTGGTTTTTCCACAATTGCAGCATGTCCTGTTTTGGATTTCCTATTTTCCTGGGGAATTATATATAAGAACCTACAACACTATAGGTAAAAACTGGTTATCATACATCTTCATTGAAAGCTTTAAACCACTTAAAGGTAAAGGTAAAGGGACCCCTGACCATTAGGTCCAGTCGTGACCGACTCTGGGGTTGCGGCGCTCATCTCGCTTTATTGGCCAAGGGAGCCGGCGTACAGCTTCCAGGTCATGCGGCCAGCATGACTAAGGTGCTTCTGGCGAACCAGGGCAGCGCACGGAAACGCCGTTTACCACGACTGGACCTAATGGTCAGGGATCCCTTTACCTTTACCTTATGCTGAAAAACAGAAAAAGAACTTTCCAGGGGAAATTGTTTTGTATAATTAGAAACCATTTTAAACATTTCCATCTCAGCTTTCCATTAATTAGGGTAGCTAACAAAGTGCATATATGTGTAATTTCTAGAAGAGTTAGCTTGACTGTTGATTTAAAAATATATATTCCTGAGTCGCTGATTCAGGCTTGTTTTAAAGGACTAAACAGGAAACCTCTTCAGCAATTCAACTAAATCAGGGGTAACAGCCACAGCCCAGGTCAGGCACACAAAGCCATTTTAAATGGTGCACAAACCCTCATTTTACTCAGCATTAGGGCACTAGGCCAGGGGGATTTTTCACCCACCCGTGCCACACAAGTTAACTGAGATTGTTTCCTCATCCTAGGCGAGTTAACAGTGGGTGCAAAGGCACTCCCAGGAATGCCTGGTGGAGGAAATCTCACACAGCAGGGAAGGAGGGAAAGTATTCTGCCCATTACAGTTCTGGGGCCTGTGAAGACATAAACCTCTCCTAGCTAGCTTAGTGCTGTGATGAGGAACTTACTCCATAGCAGGGCTGGGCTGAAAGGAGGGGCTTAAACCTCCAAATCCAGCTTTAAACCTCTGTTCTCAACCCAGTGCTATGAGGAGAATGAGCATGGCTTGTCCCAGCATGAGTTTGTGTGTATAAGATATGTGCACTGTGTGTGTACGTTTGTGTGCAGTATGCACACACAATATGTTTGATGGCCACTTTGGCCATTATAACTGCTGGCATGCTGTTCACAGAGGACTGACCAATCTTGAATGTGGCCATGAGACGGAAAAAAGTTACCTCTCCATAGACTAACTAAGTCCAATAATTTTTAAAAGTATCCAATTAAATAGTCATGGGTAGTTGTGTCCCATTGCTGGCTATCTGCTTATGTAGTACAAGATATAGAAACTGGTCAACCATTTCTGCCATTTGTATTTGAACATTACAGCTGACATGATATGAAATTATATTTAATGTGCCTTATTTAATAGTCTTCTTTAAAGTTTGATGCAAATTGTTAGATTTCTTACTCGCCCTTCAACATGAGGTTCTACGGTTGGTTGCAATAATTTAAAGATACAATATTTTAAAATAACGAATTACAATTCAGAGAGAGGGTGTCAAGGGCCAAGGTAAATAGATGTCTGGGAGATGTGGCAGTGGTCTTTTGACCATCCATAATCCGTTTAAATCTCCAGAGCACAAAACAAATCTGTTAACACTATCAGAAAACAGTATTAGATTAAAATAGAAATAATCTACCAGAAAACATTATAAGATGCTTTGTAAGTATTTATTTATTACTAAAGCCAAACAATTGTGCTAAGGCTCTCTGAGAAAAAGGACCGTCTGAAACATGAAATGGGATCACAATACGAAGAGATAATTATCTACCAAGATATTTTAAACTGCTACTTTGTTCTTATATATTTTCTGGTGTATGACTTTTGAAGCAGGTGAGTAATATCCTGTTCTCTTCTAATGTTGTACAGGACTAATGCCTGAATCCAGAGATAGCCTGTTGTTAACTGTGACTATGTACACAAAACTATGCAACTATTCACGTATGAATAGCTTCTAGAAGAAAGCATCTAAAATTTGAGACACACTGCTGCAGAACCAATAAAGGAGACTCATAGCCCAGGAGTTAAATGAATACTTGAGGATGAACAAAGATCAGGCCTCCTTACTTGCACTCATCTCACCATTTTCAGAGTGGTAGGTTCATAGCTCCAGTGCTTTTAGAATTTGAAAATTGGAAAACAAAAAAGGGACAGAAATTTTCCCCACAATCAACAGACCTTTATAACTACTTGTAATATATTTAAAAATGGCTGAAAAATAGCTGGTTTCTGCTTTTGGCAGCGTAATAGCTGAATAACAGGAAATGGTTCAGACTACAAAAACAACTGTTAAAGTTAAAAACACATGCATTGGAAAGCATGTGATTCAGCCATGAAAAGAAATGATTTTATTATGGGAAGTGCTATAAATTTCATCTTCAAGTGTTGAACATGAGAAAGAATATAAGCAAGTCAGTAGAACAGAATTACTTCTAGAGTCAAATATATGCTGCTAAGCTAACAACTAAAAATATCTAGTTGCTAATATGGAAAAGATAAGGAAGAAGTAGCCAATACTAGTTTGCCCAAAGTGAATAAAAGTTTGCTACAATTCAATTTCTATTACTGGAAGAGATACATTTCCTTTTTTATATTTTTGCTCTGAAGTTAAATCTTTTTAGATAAGTGGATTCCAGTTTATCTGGAAACAATTGGTGCCACTTTGGAAAGTCCTAAGGAATAGGAAGGGAATGTCATCCACCAGCTCATACAAATTCCTTTAATCTTTTAAGAAGTGTATATTGGGTTATGTGTGATCGGTGAACTTTGAACACTATTTTAGTACCTACTTAAATCCTCACATTTATAACACTAGTAATTACAATGCACTATTGACATTATAAAGTGACTACCATTAAGGCAGTCAATGGGTGCATCAGCTCCATGGATGTTGGCAACATGGCAGGAGACAGAGCCAAGGAAGCTATAAATACATAGATTTCCTAAGAATACTAGGCCAAATGATACAAAACATCATTCATTTATTTATTCCAAAGACTTCCAGTTCATCAAAAGCCCCCAAAGTAGCTACACAACCTGCATAGAAGGTAACCTCCTAGATAACACAGATGCTCCTTGATAGGGGTGGGGAACCTTTTTCAGCTTAAGGGCAGCACTGTTCTAGGCAACTTTCCAGTGCCTACATACCACTGGTGGATGGGGCCAGAGGTGAATGTGGATGGACAACAAGTGTAATTTTTACCTCTTTACAGTAGGCTAGTTTCTACACACAACTTATGCCCTTCGCTATCGTCCATCTTGAGAGGGAACCACTTGAGGGTATTCTCCTGGGCCTGAGGTTCCCTACTCCTGTTCTAGAAATATTATTCTTATGGCTCTCTATGTTATGATTGCTGCTGAAGTTGTGTTTTATGGTGTATTTGTATTGCCATTGACTGGTTTTAAATTTTGACCTGAATGTTTCAAATATGTACAACACCCAAGAGAAACTTTGTTATCAAGCAGCTGATAAATTAATGGCTAAAGGCTCAAACCCTTCAGAAGGGATAAATGGCCTATTGGGGGATCAGAGCAAAGCAGCAGACACATGCAATTCTGATGCCCAAAATGCCTTGGCACCTATGACCAACATGTAGTAATATGGTCCGCAGGAAGTTTTCTACTACTACATTTTTCCGTTTAAAAAAATGTTCCATTTCTAAAAGTACATTTTTTCCATAAAATTGTTTTAACATAATGAACTAATACAATAACTGTAAAGTTGCGGTTTCAAACGTGCAGTTTAATATTTTAGGTTCCTAGGAATCACAGCCTGCCTATCCTTGTGCATGCCTGCATACCCATATCTCCAGCCCATTTCTGGAAATGGGATGGGATAGTAAAACTAAATGTCTAAATAATCCAACTATGCCAAGTCAGATCCCAGTCTATTCAAGGCATTTGAAATTTTTCGAACTAAAGTGCCCTAAAAAACTTCTTGCAACTTTTTTGCAGGGCAACAGCAACACAGTATCAATTATTGTAAGGATATATGCTTCCTACAGTTAAATATTTTATTCATGATTTTCCTAGCGGCTTTAGGGGACTTTCTGGGTTTTGATAATATAAACACACTGATACTAAATGTGTTAAAAACCTCAAGTGAAAAGAGATATTGATGAAAATCTAAAATTTGCTTAATATTTAGACTCAGTAAGCCCTTGGAGATTCAAGTTTGGAACTCCCATTTCCAAAACCTTTGAACATACGGCATCATGGGTAAATATTTAAATCAACAATTGACAGAACCACACTAGCACATGCATAAATGAACCAAATTTTTGTATGGTATTACTGTGGGCTTCATATAGGACCCACTGACTAGCAAATAGTAACAGGTGCTGGGATCCAGGAGATAGCATCCATATATTTCTAGAATAATCCAATGAACAACTGTATTCTTATTTTAGGTCCTTCAACTAGCTGATCTCTGCAATTTGTTGTTTGATTCTACTAACCAGAAAGAATGAACATTTACTTCCCAACTCATGAAGTAATGACAGTTTGTACAGTAACTGATATGGCTTATGAAAAAGTTCTGGGCCCAATCTTTAACCAAATAATCTTGCCTAATATTCCTGCACAAAGACAGCCAAACCAAAAATCTGCCTGCCTCTAAGCAAATATAATTCTGCAGTGTGTGCAAACTACATGACTGAAGGTTCGGGTTATGTTCCTAGCTTGTATAAAAGCTCTATATATTTTAATTGCTATAGCAACCATATTTATTAACTTGCTATATTTGTTTGACTGCCCAACATGTTCTCTAGAGGCTCCAAAAATTAAATAAAATGCCATATCAAGAACACAAGCTAACCAAGATGTTTGTTCAGGAAATGTTAAATTTCAAAATGGAAAACTTGATTTAAAAACCAATCCAGCCTATTTCCAGAATGTGCAGTGTCCTCCATGCAACATTTCATTTATGTAGAGCTTCCTCCCAAAGTTGCTTCTTCCTTCCCCAAATGATCCCCCTGCCCCCACATAAGCACATTATATTCCAAGATAAGATGGTACAGAAACAGTACTACACACATGGCCATTAGAAGCATACATGTAATTTTACAATTCATTACAGGGTCATTAGGGAACTTCCACATGAACGCCAAAGTCTTTGTACAACATCTGGAAAAAATAACCTCTATGACATTAAGGACTTGCCAATGAGTCCTTATGGATACCAATTAGTCAAGCAAGTTTGCATGACAACCCTATACATGTCTACTCGAAATTTAAGTCCCACCGAGTTACTCTCAGGTAAGTGTATAGGATTACAGCCTTCAGTGTCTATAAAAAGAGAAAAACACCATTCCAGAGACTTCCCTCAATAATAGTATTTCATATGTAAATACAAGCATAATAAAAATAAACAAATGAAGCATCCTTACGGGGTTAGGGAAAGGCAAAATATTTCACTTAAAGTGCAGTGACTCTCAGAGCATGAACAATGAAATACAAAGCCATTTTTACTGCGAGAGTAGTGATAATTGTTAAAGCAAAACTGAATAATATAACTGGATGGAAGAAACAATTTTTTAATAAGCTAAGATAATTACTGATATGCTAAAAAGCATAGATTAAAACTGCAGAGTGGAAGGAAAGGAGGACCTTTTTCTGCCTCCCCACTTCCAGCTACTCTCTGAAGACTGGAGACCCTCTAAAGAATATCAGGGGGGGCGGGGCAGGGGAAGGACCAGAGTCCAGACCATGTGAAAAATGAACATAATATTTAAGCTGCAGTTTATTTATTTTCAGCTTCGTATTCTTGTTATTAAAAAAGTGTGCCTAGACATTCCATTGTTGCACCCATAACTTAGGTTTAAGGTGCCATTTAGCCCCTAGCTTTCGTATCTGTTTCTAACACTGCTTTGTTCTTGAAACAAAAAGGTGAACTTGATCCAAAATAAGTTTATTTCTTAAAATTCTAGACAATTTTGTCTGTTGGTTGTCCAATACGTTAGGCTAGAGTAATTTTTAAATATCTGAATGCTTCAGTTTTTTCTAGTGTAAAATAAATGACGTTACTGTACTTCTATTGTTGTGATAAAATGGAGGTAGGAATTTATATCATCTAATGCGGGGACGCGGGTGGCGCTGTGGGTAAAACCTCAGCACCTAGGACTTGCCGATCGTCAGGTCGGCAGTTCGAATCCCCGCGGCAGGGTGAGTTCCCGTTGCTCGATCCCAGCGCCTGCCAACCTAGCAGTTCGAAAGCACCCCCGGGTGCAAGTAGATAAATAGGGACCGCTTTATAGTGGGAAGGTAAACGGCGTTTCCGTGTGCTGCGCTGGTGCTGGCTCGCCAGAGCAGCTTCGTCACACTGTCCACGTGACCCCGAAGTGTCTGCGGACAGCGCTGGCCCCCGGCCTCTTAAGTGAGATGGGCGCACAACCCTAGAGTCGGACACGACTGGCCCATATGGGCAGGGGTACCTTTACCTTTACCTTAACCTGGATGCATTCAACTCAAAATATTGCCATCACATTTCTACTGTGACATGTAGCTTTTACTGTGCAGTGTCTATTTCAGAAAAACAACCCCTTTTCTCTCCAAAGCAGCCTCCAGGGCACATCCTTTAAATGTACAATTATTGAAGGGATGGAACAGGAGCAAGGTGGCCATAATAATGACAGTTTTTAAAAAGGCAGGCTTACGTTGTGTTATACCTGCCAAAAAGGTAGGAAGAGTTTGGTAGAATAGCTCTATGCTATGTAGATAAAATAAGCTGCTATCTAGAAATTTTTCCTATGGAAATGTACACGAAAGTTAAATATGATTAACAGGTAAAGGTAAAGGGACCCCTAGCCATTAGGTCCAGTCATGGCTGACTCTGGGGTTGCGGCGCTCATCTCACTTTATTGGCCGAGGGAGCCGGCGTACCAGAGCAGCACACGGAAACGCCGTTTATCTTCCCGCCAGAGTGGTACCTATTTATCTACTTGCACTTTAACGTGCTTTCGAACTGCTAGGTTGGCAGGAGCAGGGACTGAGTAACGGGAGCTCACCCTGTCGCAGGGATTCGAACTGCCGACCTTCTGATCGGCAAGTCCTAGGCTCTGCTGCCATTTCCCAATTCCTAAAGGAAGTCATCCAGTCTTTTTGCTGAGGATCTCTTCAAGAGAGTATCTTTTCTCCAGGGAAGGAAGTTATACAAACACAAGGAAGCAAATAAACCCACCATATGAAAAGGTGTTATTAAAGCCCCTACTAAGTTACTTACAAGACAGAATTGTGTATTTAAATATTTTAATTAAAAATTAGTCTGATTTGCAAGCATCTTACATTTCCAGGGTTGTGGCTACACAAAGGTAAGAGTGAGTTCTGTTCTGTTTTCTTTCACCTATGTGCACAGGACTTTCCGCCTTCTACAGCAGAATCTGACACTGCCATAAGTAAGGACACAGAATACTGGATGGGAGAGACTTCTATATCCATACAATATTTCCTTTTGGTGATATATGCCACATGGTTTTGCTTCATGTTAAGAATGTTCCATTTGTAGGTCATAAAATAATTCTATGCCAGGTCAGATTGCCCAATGACAGATTTAGCAAAAGTCTTGAAAAGGTAGCAGCTTACATATTTATCTTGCAACCTGCAATTTAAGGAATTATGTTTATTGCATTAATGCTGTGCAAAAACTGAGCTATAAAGACATAAGAGGTTTTTGGTCTTGAGAAGTTAAAAGTGAAAGAAAGCAGAACAGCTAGAAAAAGAACAAAATGCAGGTAGCTTAGGAATCATATCTTAAATAGGAATCGTATCTCAAAAGAATGATACATGTCAAGATATAGCTGCAAAGCTTGGCATTTATTTAACACAGTTTATGTGTTTTCAATACAGAAAATAAAATTTATTATTTTATGGGAAAATGGAGTGATATATACAATGCAACTCAAGAGTCATTACCTTCTTGGAGGAAATCAACCTCCATGTGCCAGTCAGATGTACATATTAAGCCGGGGAACCTTAAAGATCATGCTCAATCTTGTAATGCTGTCATCTGTTGAATTAGTCCATTATCTCTTTTGCCAACTAAGTGAAAGTGGAACTTAAGAGCTGAAATACAAACAAAAGGAGAAAACAGCATTAAGGCATGAACAGTAGAAGGAATCCCCTCTAACAATACACAAAAAATGTCTTAAGCAGTAGATGAAAATTCCATAGGAAGGAAGGGAAGGGTGGACTGGAGATGGTGTAATTTTATGCATCAAGGAGACCAAGCTAGATATCCCCAAAAAGGGTGGCCACCTTCACAGAACCAATATGGGTAGCAATACCAAGGCCGAAAGTGTGATTCAATACTGGGGACGTACTATGATAACCCTGACCAAAATGCCCACAATGATCTTCAGGTGGCTAATAAATCAAGAATGTCCCTAAAAGACGACCTTGCTGTAGTAACAGGAAACTTCAATTACCCTTCTAAAGACTGGATACATGCATGTTCCACTTATGACAAAGAGGTAGAATCTCTAGATCCCTAAATGTCTGTGTATAGGTGTAATGTGGGGTGTATGGGGTGTCAGCAGAAGAGTAGTACCTTTGTGGCTCCCAGAAGCTGTCAGCATGCGACACATCCACAATGCTGAGAGGGGGCCCTGTAGAGGTCACTAGTGCAGCAAAAACAACGTGTGAGGCAGCAGTTTTAAGTTACCATTCTCTGCAGCCGTAGCAGGTGCGGTGATTGTCCAGAAGTTTGACTTTACCCCTGGAGACACACTCCATTGTCAAAAATGACTGTACCTAAAATAGTTGGTCATCGAATGAACCAGAGGGGCAACAAGCCTGGACTTTTACGTAGTGCTCAAGACTTGATGCAATGTGTTGTCAAACCAACTGGCCACAGCAACTACACAATGCTTTCAAATTCTATATATATGTAAGTGGACAATTGCCAAAAAAATCCAAAAGTCACACCTGACTTCAAAAGAGGAAACTTCTTTAAAAAAGAGGCTTTGTAAAAAGGAAGTTGAAAGGAAAAGTGAAGACCATCACATCTTTCCAGAGCACCTAGGGTTATTCAAGCTACAAGTAGCTAGAATGTACGGTATGTGGTACCGCAAACAAGGAAAGGCACCATCAAGGCCAAAGGGATGTCACCATAATTAATGAGCAGAGTCAAGGAAGCTTTTAAGAGGCAAGACGACTTTCTTCAGAAAATGGAAGCCCCCTCCAAATGAACTTTGACAAAAGAAATGCAAGCAGACAATAGTGATGCAAAAAATAATTTGAGGAGTACAGTGAATAGCTAATGAGAACACTTTGTTCTTTCACTGTTTAAGTAAATCTATCTTAACAGGCTTAGTTCAGAATTCTAACTTTACTTTTATGAATTTGAACTGATGACCAGTGATCATAGACCTCTCTCTGTTTTCAACCTAGTATTTAAAAGAGAAAAGTTATAGCTCAGTGGTCGAGCATCTTATTTGCATGCAGCAGGCCCCAGGTTCAATCACTAGCATCTCCAGGCAGAGCTATTAAAACTGCTGCCTAAAACCTCAGGGTGTAGACAATACTGAGCTGCCTTTTATTATGTCAAACTTTGGTATATCTAGCTCTTTTATCCACACTGACTGGCTGCAGCTCTTCTGCATTTTAGGCAGAGGTCTCCCCTAACCCTACCTGGAGATGCAGGAATTGAACCTGGGGCCTTCTATATCAAATCAGGTGCTCTACTACTGAGCTATAGCCCTTCCCCTTCAAATGCCAGTGCCTATGATCATTCATTTTAATTAATTTCAAATTCATAAGACTAAAGCTGGACTTCTAAACTAAGCCTGTTAATTTGGACAAATTCACTGAAATTGTGACTGAATGAAGTGTTCTCATTCACTATTCCATCTTTCTTAACATGTTAATTAAGACAGTTAATCTGTTTAGTCAGAATCTGCTTATCATGAACACTAAATACTTTATAGTGGGTAAAAGTAAGAACTCAAATACCAGTCCTTCTACTTGCACTTTTTAAAAACAACAGTTTTTATTTTATAGAGAGACTAAGAGAACTTTAATAAGGTTCTGTGGCTATGTATGATTAGCACATTTAGTCCTACAATTCCACAGTCCCCTCCACAAGCACCCTCTGACCTTTGTGCAACTCTCAGTGACTTAAACTGCACTGATGTGACACACCAGTGCCTACAAAAATGTTTTACATTAGCAAATTCTGTGTCCAAGTAGAAATAAAGGTGGATTGTGGTAGAAGTTATACTATTGCCAGTCTTCCCCCACACTTTTACAATCAGCAGCATTCCAATCTGGGCACTGAAAGCACACACTGAAGTTTTGGTTTCAAACCAAGAAACTAGCAAAAAGATCCCTCAGGCAGTACAGTTGTGGTTGCCGGTGAAATACTATGGGGAAATTCCACATTACTTCATATTGAACTCTCGGTGCAGTTCATTTGATCAGCAACAGCTCTCCTTTCATTAGACCTAAGCTTTTTAGATGTACTTCTGATGCCTATGTAGCTCTCAGGGCTTATTGTTAAAGCTCCCATGTCCACTTGTATGAAAAGGATCCCACTTCTGCAAGCTACTAAGCTGTGCTGTTATTCATTAAAAACTTTTCAGACACTGGTATCACCCAAGTCAGCCTCAAAGGAGTTCCTGGCATAAGTAGTGAAATGCCAGTGACCACCTACAGGGTGAGTTGCATTGTAGTTGCCTTTTTCGTTTTTTAAATTCAATACTCCTCCACTGAGAAATACTGTACAGTTCAATGAAGTATTTAAATATGTCAGACTGCCCTTTGAACACAAGCTTCTTTAAAGAGATTACATTTAAGGCTACCCAGCTTATTCAACCGCCCCAAAAGGCAGGATAGGGGAGGACGACGGAATATCCACATTCCCAATAAACTGTAATCCGAGGGGAAAGGGAAGAAGTAGCAGCAGCAGCAGTAGCAGCACTGCAGCCTTTATAGGACAAAAGTTAGCTAGTCTCGCCCCAATTTGGAGTGGATGTGGAAAATTTCCCCCTCCCCTGGGAGTGAACTTCCTCGTAGTTTCGGCTGTGCGTGTGTTACTGTGTCTTTCTAACGCTTTCGGTTTTACAGAAAGCCCCATTTCTGACAGAAAACGGTTCTATATCACAACTTCTAAAAGGGGTCTTTAATAAAAATTACTATTTTTTTTCACAGATTCCGCCCCCCACCCCACCCCAAGGCGGAGAATGTACCTTTGTTTTACAAGAAGGAAGTGCAAATAGAGACGCTCCGAAGCTGTATGAGAGAAAGGAGAGGGCGTTTTTCCAAAGTCCTTCCCTCAGAAAAAAAAACAAAAACTTATTGGGGTGTGGAAGCGATCGAATATGGAGTTTCCACCCCCCGAACCCCACCCCGAGTTTCTCCTCGGACTTTGCCCGCGGAGTGGATGAGGGTTTCAAAGTCTGTCCAGTATTGCCCCCCCCGGGGGGTGGGGTGGGAAAGAGAATTTACCCGGCGGCTTCGGAGAACAAGGCGGGCCCCACGGCTGGTTGCTGGCCTCCCCCCTCTGGCGGCCCAGCCGGGGAGCTGAGGGGAGACAATGGCCACGATGACTTCACCCTCCAGCAATGCGAGGAGCAGCAGCGGCAGCAACGGCCGCCGCCGACTAATCCCCTCTGAGCGCCCGTGAGCGGCGGCCTGGGAGGGACCCCTCGGTGGAAGCCTCCCCCCCCCCCCACCTTCAGGCGCCAGTTCGCTCGGGGAGCCACTCCCGCCCGCCCGCTTCCCTGACGGGCGGCTTCTTCGGGGACCCCCCCGCGACCAACTGCCGACACCTCGAGCCCTCACGGCAGAGGCCCTCGGAACGTCAACGGACGCCCGCCTGTCCCTTCCCTTCCCCAATACCTTTTTAACTCCGCCGAGGCGGCAGCAGCAGCAGCAGTCTCCCCCTCTCCACCCGACTGGGCCCGGCCCGGCCCCGCGCAGGAAGTGCCTGTGAGGAGGAAAAAGAAAGCGGAGCGTGTGAGGGAGGCGGGCGGGCGGGGGAGGCGCAAGGCGAAGCGAAGCTACCAGGCCCCAGGCAGGGCTCGGGTTGGGCTTTGCCCGGCCGGGAGGAGGCTTCTTTCCGCCTCTCTTTCTCCCCCTGCTGAGATCACAGACGAGGCGGGGCCGCCGAGCGGTTGAACCCGGTGTCCGTCCCGCGGGGGAGGAGGGAAGTCTGGTGGATGTGAGGGGAGAAAGGGGCAGGAGGAGGCGGCATTTTTATCCCCGCGCCTTGGAGGGCGGAAGCTGCTCCTGGTTCCTTTACCTCGCCGACACCTGAGAGGTAGCAGCCGCGCTGCTCTGCCAGGGGATTAAGCTCACCTGACGCTCGCGCACCCGGAGTCTCAAGGACTAGGGCTGCAAGGTCCTCCACGTATCTGCGAGTAAGCTCCATTGAATTCAGTGGGGTTTACTTCTGAGTAGGATTGCTCTAGAAGAGGTTTTATTGCGGCGTGTGGCCCACCCACCCCCTTTTTTTGGCACTGGAACCCACTCCTGTCACAGTCTGTTAGCCTTGACGGTAGGTGCCCCCAAATTATTATTTTTAGTTATTTACATAGTAATTTAGGCTTTATTTATTGCCTCCGGCATTATGTCAGCTGAAAATTAGTGCACTTTTAAAACATGGGGCGGGGGGGGGAGTGCTCTCCTAAACATATTTATGCAGAGTTAGACGTCTTCCCCTAATAAGTGTGCTTAGGCATCCATGGGAAAAGCTGGATTTTTGCTTGGTATGCAACTTTTATAGTATTCCTGGGGAAGGAGGATTTAGCAATCTAATCCAATGTAAAACAACCTAGTAAAGTATAAGATGCCCTATAATACATTGAATTAGAAGAATAAAAGAAAACTTATCTTACTGAAGAATGATGTGTAGTTTCTTTTATAAACTTTATACTGTAGAGTTATTTTCCTATTTTCTAGTAATAATGTTGAATTGGACATTTTCACCAAGGTTAAACTTTGGTCTTTAAATATTTAAAAAGAAATAGGCGCTTTCCTTCTCCACTGGTTTATACCCAGATTATAGTGTGTTCCAGGATGCAGATAGGTGTTCCTATGTTTCAGTACAGCTCCACACAGAAAAAGATAACATGCCAGGGAGAAAGCTGAACTGAGCCATTCTCCACACAAGGGAGTTTTGTTTTAAGGAAGAGCATTCAAGCAAGTCTACTTCTACCTGTTTTTCCCAGCAAGTACTAGTCACTGGATTCTACTGGATGGATTTTACTGGACCTTACAACTTTTGGAAAATGCCCTTCAGTTTTCTTGAATGGTGTTCCATGGTTGCTATGGGGAAACTGGAAATGCTGGTATGCATATAGTTTGAAATACTGTATATGTCTCCTTTTTTCCTCAATCACACAACTATAATTAATTACTCTCCTCTCTGCAAGGCTGAGTGTCGATGTGGGTGAGACAACAGAAAACCCAGTAGTTCCATCATCCATAAACCACCTCCTCACACCCACATTTTCTCAGAAGTGCACTTTAATTAGTTTATAAACCAGTAGTAAGTGTATTTATTATTGGTCTGCACACTCATAATTTATGAGTAAATCTCAGAATAATTTTCTTTTATACTTCCAAACAGGCCATACTACTTCACGCCCACAGTGAAAGTGTCTCAAAAATATTTTGTAAAGTTGTTCCACTTGTTGATTTTAGTTCACACACCTTGTGTTTCCTCAGTAAATGCATGATGGAGAATTTCCATTCTAAATTAAAGTCAACTTCCAGTAGAGAGGACTAAATATTAAAATTACACACATACCCAACTATATTATTTATGAACAGCTAATCCTGACTCTTTGCACACATCCTTGGAAGGTGTGTGAAGCTGGACTCCTGGTAAACCAGCCTGTGTTCATTGCTTTTTGTATTTCCTGCATGCGTACAATGACACCACACAGTGACCCTGTTTAATACATGTTCAAATCTTAATGCTTTTGTTCTTTGACAACTGCCTTTCCATAATTTCCTCCTATAGGAAAAGCAACATTTATACTGTATGCCTATGCATTTCTAAGTAACACATAGTGTGATATGTGACTGATAATGCATAACTTTAATAATAACTGGTTGAGAGCAACAGGAAATAATGTGATCGCTGTATCATTGAATTAGTCATATTTCTTAGAACTACCATTTAAATTAAATTTACTTTCCTTTGTTACATGTTGCATTAACCATATGTTCATACCGAAAACTGTATGACCCTCCACAGGCCTTCTGTTGTTCCTTATCAATCAATACACCAGAAGTAAGTTTGCATACATGGAATGCAGCCTTAAACAATAGTTGGGGATGCAACTGTGTAATGAAAACACAGGCTGTATAGCCATGCCGTATGTATAACTGTGCAGTCAGATTTATATTTTTCTTGTATCATATCGACTTTTTAAGGATTACATCAGTAATTCAAAGTAGTTAAATTACTTTTGGACCTCATGTTCACTGATAAGTAAAAGTACAGAAGAAAAATTGATACTTGAATAAAGCAATATTGTTACAGGTATGTACTTGTTGACCTGCTAATTGGATTTTTATTACATTTAATTTATTTCATAACATTTATACACTGCTTGATTGTAAAAAACCTCAGAGTGGTTTACAAAGAAATTTAAAAAAAACAGAGAAAAATTCAAAACCATACATGCCAAAACACAATTTTCCTTAGTTTTCATGCCACACCTTTTGTTTCACAAATAACTGTATCATGCTTCAAAATGTAGCTTGAAAGTTTGTTCCTCTAGGTTTTTTCCTGGGCATGATGAAGTATAGAAACAGATCACCAGCAAGGACCAAAATTGATGAAATATTTTTGGAGAACACTCCATTGAAGGAACAGGCACGAAAATCCTATGAAACGTTCATAGGAATGTAAAATCTATAGAATTTTGCAGTCCAGTTGAACAGATTTGTAGAAATGCCTCTGTGAAGGCAAACCCATTAAACTGGATTGACTAGTAACCACAGAGGCTGGATTATGAGCAAAATGAGGGGTGAGCTGGCTTGATGTTGAAGTCACAAAGTCTACATGTAGCCAGAGTCTTAAAATTTAATATAGGAGGAGACTGCAAACTCCCAGCTGCAATTCTGTACTTACTTACCTGAGTGTAAACCTCATGTTTTTCACATAACACCATTAACCTTTAGAGCAAATTGACACAAATGCCATGATGACCAGTAGGTGAATACAGAGAAGTTGCCTCATACTGAGTCAGACTGGTCCATCAAGGTCAGTATTATCTACTCTGACTGCCAGTTGCTCTCCAGAATTTCAGATGGGATTGCTCCCAACACTAGCATGGGGACTCAACCTGAAACGAATTGTGTGCAAAAGATTCACTTTGTCACTGGGCCATTGCCTTTCTGGTACCTTTCACTAGCTAGTAGTAAGACTAGCATGAACTGCTTGCCATGAAAGCAAAAACTAGAACCTTTCTGTTCAGCATCGGTATACCCCGAACTACAAGGTGCTGAGGAATGCTTATTTTGCTTAAACCATCTTTCAGGAAAAACTACCCTTTGCTTCTGAACTTCCTTGATGAATCTGGCTAGCACTTTGCCATGAGAAAGAATGCTAATGTAGAGTAACTGTTGATCTAATGCAGGGGTAGGCAACCTAAGGCCTGGGGGCCGGATGCGGCCCAATCGCCTTCTCAATCTGGCCCGCAGACAGTCCAGGAATCAGCATGATTTTACATGAGTAGAATGTGTCCTTTTATTTAAAATGCATCTCTGGGTTATTTGTGGGGCCTGCCTGGTGTTTTTACATGAGTAGAATATGTGCTTTTATTTAAAATGCATCTCTCGGTTATTTGTGGGGCATAGGAATTTGTTCATTCCCCCCCCCCAAAAAAATATAGTCCGGCCCACCACATGGTCTGAGGGACAGTGGACCGGCCCACAGCTGGAAAAGGTTGCTGACCCCTGGTCTAATGGTACCAAACATGGAAATCCTGGCACTGTTAAGGGCTTGTGCTGGTTTTATAACCACTGAAGTTAGAGTGGGCTCTGCTTATTGTCTCAACTCTTAACAATTGTTAACAACAAACTGCTAATTTCAGACACACACAAACCTATAAGCTATGTGTTTTATTCACCTGCTGTTTCAGCTTTGTCATTCAGCTCCACAAATTTGTGTTGTAGCAAGCGCAAGCACAAAAATAAGTAACTCAGAAGAATTCAGATATTTCTTCTATTAATAAATGTATTTAAAAAAAAAAAGAATTCAGATAGTTCCTTACCAGAGATTGTATCCTTCTGGCTGCTTTTTACACCTATAGATGAAAGCCCCTAAAAAGAATGATTTCTAGATTAACTCAACTTACTAAAGATATAAAAGGCAGAAATCTTGAAGAATATAAGGAACTTATTAATAATCCAACAAAGGCAATGGAACTTGCTCGACATTCCCATGAATTGTGAAACCAGATTTAGACCTGAACTTTGCTGTTGTAAAGAGAGCAATGAAATTTAAATTGCCAGGGTTTGCTGTGCACAAACTTGGATTTGTATTACCAATTTACCCACAATTGCATTAAAGTTGGTTTCAGCTGCTATGGTGATTCTTCATCTGAAAACTTTCCAAAATAAAATGTAATAATAGCCTAAGTTGCTGAGCAAAATATTGTCAAATTATTGTTCTGGCTGAGTGATGCCCTTTTAGAGCAGATTTTTCTGGTCGCTTCTCTACAAAACACGGGTGGAGAACTTCTGGCTTGCAAACAAATCCCGGCCCACCAGGAGGTCTGATTTGGCCCATGAAGCTACGTTTCCCATAGAGTATAAAAGGTGCCAATTTCCTGATCCAGTTTCTACACACGAGTTGAAACATTTCTACACAAGAGTTAAAACAACTTTGCATCAAAAACAGTCAGCTGAAACTATTAGTATCTCCCCTTTGTTTAGTTTGGAACTTTGAACTTCATTGGAAAATACATTTTTGAAGCTTTCTAAAAATGGTAATGTAAAAATGAGAGAGATGGAGGAGGAGACTGGCACTCAAGGATAATTTTTGCCATCTGCTTATTTCAGTCTGTCAGAGGTTGGCAAGAGAGGTTGCCATGAGAGTTTGCTGTGCTTAATGGCATGGCTGAATCGCCTACCCTGGGATGCCCAGTCCTTCTGACCTGAAATGTTCAAAAAAATTGGTTCAGCTTATAAAGACTATAATGAGATGGAGTTTGAAGTAGGTTCTGTCTAGATCATTTCTTTTCTGTAGTTCACATTGCTTGTTTCCAACTGCCCCATCAGGTCCAGGGTCTAGTAGTAAGTTGTCTGTTCTGTTCCTTTTAAATGCACTTTAAACAAATTCTGTTGCAAGGAAATGCCAAAACAATCCTGCTGGCAGAAGAGAGTAAGGACTTATTCTTCTTCCTTTTAAGCACAAAAGGAGAAGTACGGAACTGTCACTAAAGGTAACGGTAAGTTTGGCAACAGGGCTGTAATTAAGAGAGCAAAGAACAATACAAGTTCTGTGGTGGTGGTGATTCTGTAGGAAGGAACCTTGAGGGTGGTGACAGCTTTGACTCCTCTACAACAGCTCTTGCTGTGAACAACATGGATTAGTGCTCTTGGGCTCTGTCTGCGCCCGCTTAAAAATGCTGGAAGGAATTGTTAAATACTGGCCGAATGCCAGCGCTCAGCCAACCTTCATAAGCTGCACCAAATCATGAGACAATTGCGTGTTGGCTATGTGCTGATGTGCAGCTAAGCCAAGATGTCTAGATTCCAGCCTGATGTGATTAAGAATGCCGTCATGCCACTGGGGCCCAGTTAATTTATTTTGTGATGCAGTAGCTAACAAGAAGATGTCTTCCCATGGCCAGGCTCCTACATGACTCTGATAAAATGTGAAAGCACTAATCATGTGGATTGTCTGGGTCATGTGGTTACTCCTATGCCAGCTTCAGAAACCCCCAGTTTGGGTCGTAACCCTGATCCTAGCACATGATTCACATTTACAGAATTTTACACCTATTTGCTACTAGCCTGTTTCTCACTTGGAGATTCTTGGACCTCAAATGAGTGAGAAAATCAGCTGTGCCAGGGAATACAAAACACATTTGTTTTATCATCTGTTAGTTCAAACATTTTAGAAATGTGCAGTATTATGCAATTGTCTATTATCAACATCTTTGAGAGGCATTTTATGCTAGCCCTACTCAGAGTAGATCAACTGGTGGTTTCAAGAACTCTAGCATTGCTGTTTCCCCCCCAGAGTTCCTAAGCCTGGAGTGCTCTATGGATCTGTTGGGCAAGACAAGGGTGGGGAATTCCTGACTGCTGGTCAAAGCTGGCCTGCCAGGCCTCACCAATCTGGACTGCCAGCTATGAGCACCCACAGGATCTCCCCTCCCCGCCGGCCCGGGGGTGGGGGCTAAGTATATATTGCAAATAGGTAAAGATACAGACATCCATACATAATAATAAGCACCAGAGAGCAGTGTATCTGGTGAATGGGCAGTGCCAAGGCCTGGCTAAACATGGCCTTTGAGAAACTTGTATTCCAGATCTACCTCTTACATAGTTTCTTAGTGGGTAGACCTGCTGCCCATCTATGCATAGCTCTGGCATCTAGACATCTTTCCAGTCACAACTGAAACCCTCAGTTGTTTTCCGTGGGGTGGCAATCACTTCACCACCAGCACAGAAGGCTTAAAAACAAACCAGGAAGTTCCTTCTCTAGAGTCTGGACAACGGGTGTTCCACTCTAGCCTTCTCTTTGTCTAATTAGCTGCTTTCCTAAATGTCAGCCATTGCTCAGACTTCACTCATTGACTAAAAATGCAGGCAGGCAGGTATAGCCCAGATTTCCCCAAAACAAATTTGGTGAATAGTACCTGCACAATGTGTGTCTCATAACTTGCATTCTACAAGGGCTAGAGACTCGGGTGGGGTTTTTCCTCCAAATAAAAGCTGAGAATTGGGGAGGGGGTGTGGCTCATCTAGTGTGTGTGTGTGTGTGTGTGTGTGTGTGTGTGCAACTGTTCTTCCTTCCCACTTGCTGCCAGCCTCTTCATAAGCACCATCTCCTCTGCTGCTCTGCTTCTCCTGCTTTTCAGCTGAGAACAGTCCTTTGGAAGGAGTGGAGTTTGGTGGTGAGGACCATCTCTTCCATCATCACCAGCCAAGGATGGTGGCCCATGTAGTTCAGCTTGTTCTCACAGTGGCCAGCCAGATGCCTGGGAAAACCCACAAGAAGAATCTGAGCACAAGAGTCCTCTCCCCTCCTGTGGTTTCCAGCAACTGAATTTTGTTAGCATTAGTGGAAAGATGTCAGCATCGCCCTTGAGCCAGTGCCACCAACTGGACTCATACACTTCAGCCCCGACTGGGCTAGGCGAGCTGGGTAGCACTTCCAGAGACCACCTTCTGCACAGGAACAGGTCAAAGTGCTGTGGACTCACAGCTTAGAGTTGTGAGCACCGGATTCACTTCCACAAGTAGACAGTCGTCACACAGCAGAGTATAGCAGAGTATAATCAACTCGGAGAGCAGCTCTGTAGAATAACTTCTTTATTCTATCTACAACTATCATACAACTATATACAGAGCTAAATGAGGTCTAAGCATAAATGAATGCTAAACTGCACTGAGTGTCTGCAGCTGCTCTTAGCAGCAACCTTATCTATACACACGATCTCTAACACTCAGTCTCTCTCTCTCTCCCCGACACACTGACTGACTGACTGACTCTTTGATGTGGTGCTGGAGTGGAATAAGTAGAGAGCAGAACACGCCTCCTCCTCTCTGGAGAATCAGCAGACTCATCAGGAGATTCTTGGATATGGGAGGGGTGAAATCTCTTCAAAAGGCAGCCGGAAAGGTAGAGCATAGCCATCATAGCTAGTAGCCACTGATAGCTCTCTCCTCCATGGATTTGTTTAATCCTCCTTTGAAGCCTTCTAGGTTGGTGGCAATCACTGCTTCCTGTGGGCTTCTTGTTGCATTTCCTCTCTGTGCACTAGAAAAGCATGCTCATTTCTCAGCATGCTGCAGAGAGAGAGAGAGAGAGAAATATGTGAAAGGAATGAGCATGTGGTTCTCTGGTGCATCTCTGGTTATGCCACTGCAGTATGCACTGGAGTCAGGACAGCACCGATGGAGGATGCCTCTGTAGCATACTGTTTGTTCGAGTTCGTATAAGCCAGAAGAAGATGAGATGGAGAGTTTCCAAGGGCACGTTGTTATTGCATAAGCATATCTCATATTGGCACCTGCCACCTGGATAGGAGACTTCCTGGAAGCCCCACACAAGCTGCTCTTGAGCTTCTTGAAAGAGAGATCGAGAAATGCTATGTATTAAAAACAACCCCCGTGATCAATAAATGATAAGGCCAGCAGGAGCAGGACCTTGGCTCAGATGCCTCTGCTCCAAATGGCTCCATTGCTGAGTGCTTCGTTGTATCGAATAACATCTTCTAAGAAATAAGGCAACTAGAATAAAAAGTACTCCCTAATAACAATGCAGTATTATAATGTGCAGGCACACCCCGGCCCCGCTCACACCGCCACATAAAGATGTGTGGTATGAACTGCGCATGTGCGGCATTCCGTATGGAGTGCGCCGCCCCGGGTACGGAGACGGTTCCTCTTCCACTGCTCACATCATCATTGACCAATGGCCCTGTTGGCTTAGTTGAGTTGATGGGAGGTGTAATCCAGCAGCAGGTGGAGAGTTACAGGCTCCGCACCCTGACTCCCAACATACATAATGAAGTTCTACTCATCTCATGTCATATTGGGTCATATTGGCAACTTGATAGAGGACCATTGTGGGAACACCCTCTTTGAGCAAGTGCATCAGAGAAGTGAGATTGCAGGTAGATGTGCATACATACCAGGGTAGCTTTATAAGGTATATGTCTATCAAGACATACAAGGTGTATTTATATCCTATTAGTGCTCCAAGGAACTCAAAGTGTTTTGCATACTGTTTATTTATTTAATTTATTTCTACCCAACTGTTCAGGCAGCTCACAAAAAATGTTAGAAGACAACGGACGAACATACTAGAGAAAACTTTATCAAATATATATATGTGCTTAGCAGGATCAGCCATTCTTTCAGGTCCACTTAAAGCCTGAAAGAGAGGGAGCTAAGCAGAATTCTCAGTGGATGGAATTCCACAAGTGTGGGGGCCACCACTGAAAAAGGCCTTATTCCTGGTAACTGCTAAGCTGATCGCTTTATCAGAGGCGCACAACAGATAGCAGGGCACTCTTAAGACCAATCTGAGGACCTGGGCAGATTCATATGGGTGTAGGGAAACGTTCAAATAATGTGGTTCCCAAACATTCAGGGTTTTAAAGGTTAGTTACTAGTACTTTAAACTAAGCCCAGAAATGAATGGGTGACCAATGAAGGTGATGCAAAATTGGGGTGATATAATCAAACAGGCTTGCATTTTGCACCAGCTCAAGTTTGCAGACTATCTTTTAAGGCAGCCCCACATAGAGATTATGACAGTAATGTAGGCTGGGTATTTAAGAGAGTGTGTATAAGAAAGAAGCCCATTTTTCGCAGATAGTGGTCCTTGGAGTGCTCTTAGCTGGGCAGCTCTTCAAAATCTTTACTGAACTCCCTACCCACAATGCACAGCAAAGGGGCTGGTAAATTAGATGCTAACACCCACTATCAGTTCTTGCAAAGTACATGCAGGTGGAAGCAGAATGTATCCCCATATTTAGAGCAGAAACACGGGCCTGTCTTCTTCTCCTTCATTACTGGTGAGGATGAGACACCTTTTACATGTGTCTCAAGGCCATTTACAAACACACTATCAAAACAGATAAAATAGTTTTTTAAACAGTGCAGATGCAACCACTAAAGATCGGTCTTAAAACAGTACAAAAATAACACCCAAGGCCATTTCATCCAGCTTGGGAAGTGTGTCCAAACAAAAAGGCCTTCAGTAATTCACAGAAAGGACAAATAGCGAGTGTCTGTCGTATCTCAACAGGGACGCTGTTTCGCAAAATGGGGCCAGCTACTCTGAAAGCCCTGCTCCAAGTTACTGTAGAACAGTGGACAGAAAGGGAGAAGATGACTTCTGGAGAGCGTTGACCTGGAAAAGTAATGCAAGAAGAGTATCACCCGGGTATAATAACCGCTGGTGGTTGCATCAGAGCCTCTCTCTTTAAACAAATGCTCCCCATGCCAGCAGCTTCCAAGCAGAGTGCTTGAAATAATAGCCACATGGGGCACGTCACTAGATTTTCCGAGTTCTTCGTGCATAGCGAGAAGAAATATGCATTTGCTCAAAGCTTCCCCTCTATTAATTGCTGTGTGAACTTCCTCTATAAAAATCACCCGCGTCTCAACAGTAAAATGTTCCAAAAATAAATACAACAAACCATGTTCACATTACAGGTCTAATTTAAATGTAAAAGCAAGCCAACGGCAAAAGCAAGCCAATAACAACAGCAAACAAAAAAAGCACTCAGCAACCACAGAAAACAGCAGAAATGCATTTCTAAAGCAGACGCAGATGGCAGAATGGACACTCTTTCAACCACCTGGGAGCATTTACCTCTCTTGAAGGAGTTAACATACTCGAAAACCATGTTGGTTATATATGACACAGGTCCGAATAATCTGCTTATCACAGATGTTTTCATGGATTTCCCCCCTCTCTCTTTCTAATGTCGAGGGAGCTGAAGCACTGAAATTCTGATAATCCTCACTGTACCTGCTGCTGCTGATCCTTCGTGGGGAGGTTATCACTCCACAGATTAGAGTCTTTTTGAAATGCTATTTCAGTAGGCTGCTGCATTCTCCTACAATTATTTCAAAGTTCACTAGATTCTCTCTCAATGAATAAATGATACCGTTGCTCTTGTATAGATGCTTACAGCGGCAAAAAAAGGGGGGCACCTGGGAAGGTCAGCAATTCTGTAACACACAGTGTGTTTTGTAGTATCTGGCGGGCAGCACAGTCCAACCCCCCCTTCCCTTAGCCTGGGATGCTGTGTGTGTTGAAATACAGTGGTACCTCAGGTTAAGTACCGTATTTTTCGCTCTATAAGATGCACCGGATCA
Source organism: Podarcis filfolensis (assembly GCF_964270895.1). Lineage (NCBI taxonomy): Eukaryota > Metazoa > Chordata > Lepidosauria > Squamata > Lacertidae > Podarcis > Podarcis filfolensis. The sequence goes on from NC_139603.1 coordinate 68,481,960, forward strand.
TAAGACGCAGCTAGATTTTGGAGGAGGAAAACAAGGGGGAAAAATTCTGAATCTCAGAAGCCAGAACAACAAGAGGGATCGCTGCGCAGCGAAAGCAGCGATCCCTCTTGCTGTTCTGGCTTCTGGGATAGCTGTGCAGCCTGCATTCACTCCATAAGATGCACACACATTTCCCCTTACTTTTTAGGAGAGAAAAAGTGAGTCTTATAGAGCAAAAAATATGGTACTTAATTAGTTCCAGAGGTCCATTCTTAACCTGAAACTGTTCTTAACCTGAAGCACCACTTTAGCTAATGGGGCCTCCCACTGCCACCGTGCCGCCGGAGCACGATTTCTGTTCTCATCCTGAAGCAAAGTTCTTAACCCGAGGTACTATTTCTGGGTTAGCGGAGTCTGTAACCTGAAGCGTCTGTAACCTGAAGCATATGTAACCCGAGGTACCTCTGTAGGTGGTGGTATCCCTCTGCCAAGCCCTTCCAGCCTCCTGACTCTCCCTGAATACAGGAATAGGTGTTAGCAGAAAGAAGTCCTGCAATGGGGTGATTTGAGGGAGGACAGGGTGGGCCTGAGGTGGCCCAGGATTTGCAGGATCCCAGTTTCACAGCTGCCATACAATGGCATCCGGCCCAATCTAACTGATTGGGTACAGATCAGGCCTAATCGTCCTGCACCTTCTATTGCAGCCACTGTGAGCAAAAGGGCTACAGATGTGGCAGTGGTCCAACTGCCCCACCACCCCCTGTTGGTGGCAGGTAGGAGTTAGGGTTGCACCCTGAGTCGTGCTCAGAATCGACCCATTGAAATCCGTGATTTTCAAAGCAACCTACTGGGCACACGTGACCAGTCTGATGCAGTTTTTGAGGGCTTGCAAAAGCACGCTACAAACTCAGCCCTTTCTGTGGCAGGTCCACAGAAGTTAAATTCCTTTCAACCATACAGTTTCAGAGATGTAACTGCATCGTGGTAATTTTCCAGGTGTCCATTTTATTCCACTGATGGCAACTCATGGGTGTTTTCTTCTTCTTCTTCTTAGGAAGGGGACATCAAATGTCAAGCTGGAAGTTATATACCTTATTCACTATCACCCTTTTAAGAGAATGGCAAAAAGCAGCAACACATGCAGGCAGGATCAGGTGTGCTTAACACGGGGAGCACATTAAAATATTTCTGCGAGCCTAGGGATGTGGACAAGAGGCCACATTTGGCTGATTGCATCCTTTGGTTAGGTAAACTACAGGTGATACATCACCACTGGATCCAAACAGTTAGTCAACTGCCTCTTGATACAGGATCTTTTGGGGAATGTTTTGAATATTCAAAATGAACAGACATTTCCACTTTCCAGGAAAGGTTGATGCAGTCCAGGTGTCTGTGTGCAAAGGACAGGCTGTGTGTGTGGTATGAGTCAGAAACAAAGAGACAGGGAGCTGAGCAGGGATCTGTAAGGGTCTGGCTGGAATCTTATATGGGTGCAATGTCCAGTTGTTTGTCTACAGAGGTGTGTACGCTTTGCCTCTACCTATAGTCAACCTGTCTATTTGAAAGTAAGTAAGTACTGCAGACCTGGAATTTCTCATTGCTCACCAAAGAAGGGGTACGTAAGTATTATTCAGGCCTGCGCCACCAACCCTCTGCTGCCAAGCCTGTGGCCCTTCGGCCCACTCAGTGCGCCTCCCATTGGCCTCAGGGCCCCAACATCTGCGCCACTATGTCATCCTCTTTAGCCGGCAATGAAAGAGGATATCCCATGTCACAGAACGCATATAGCAGTACTATGTTAAAAAGCTGAAGAAGCTAAAGAGGCATTTTCAAAATGTGGCCTAACATAGTTTGGTTTGCCGTATAAGAATTGAAATGTCTTTCGCCAGCTGCGTACGATGCAAGAGATGAATCTGCAGCAGCAACACTCGCGACCATATTTATGGCCTAGCTCTCATGGAGGGCATAAAGCTGTGTCTGGTCTCTGCCACTTTAGACTGCTGGTTGGAGGTCGCAAGACCGAATGAGCTTCTGCCACAATCTCAGCATCAAGTAGCAGCCAGGATTCAACCAGCATGATGGAGGGGAAGGAGCTGGATGAGCTGGTGGGATCTTATGTCAGACCTGGGGATCAGATGCAAAAAAAATGATAGGGCTCCTGCACCTCTAATAGTTGCATTAAAAATTGTGTTAAAATTGCAGGAGCCCTGCCCTCTTTTACATCTGGTTATCCTATCTGCAATAGCCACGCATCAGTGCAAGGAGCCACCAGGTGAGAAGCAGCAAAGAGGTGAGAGAATCTAGAGCAGGGGTCAGCAAACTTTTTCAGCAGGGGGCCAGTCCCCTTGTGGGGGGCCAGACTATATTTTGGGGAAAAAAGAACAAATTCCTGTGCCCCCACAAATAACCCAGAGGTGCATTTTAAATAAAAGCACACATTCTACCCATGTAAAAACACACTGATTCCTGGACCGTCCATGTGCCGGATTTAGAAGGTGATTGGGCCGGATCCGGCCCCCAGGCCTTAGTTTGCCTGCCCATAGCCTGACTATGCTTTCAAGGAACTCCATTTCTCAGCAAGGGTGTCAAACCCTGGCATGGCAGCCTGGGGCAAGAGAGATGAAAGGCCTCAACTGGAACAACTCACTTCTCACTCCCCGTTATCTGTGCGTGATCCTGCAAGTGTTATGTCTGATCATCCTTATTTTCCAGGCCCTGGACATGTCTGCCTGCTTGCTACCCTTGCCTTTGTAAGTACTGGACTGGACTGTCTGGTTTGCTAATTCCAGTTATCTCCAACACCCAGTCGACTGACCAACCCTCCTTCCACCCTGGTTGTGTCTGAGTTCTGGCTTCCTCAAGACGGACAAACAAGCCCCCTGCATAGAAAACTAGCTGTCAGGGATATTTATTCTCCGCCCCCCCCCCCAACATCCAAGCCCTCTTCATGTGAAAATCATGCATGCAGCTAACACGTGGAGCAGGGAGGGGATCAGGGTGATGCCCTGAGTTTCATCCACCCATGGCCTCCACATGTTCAGCTACAGATGTGCATAGAGCCCTACAGACATACAGTTATTAACTGTATGTCTCACACTATTAAAGAGCAAATAATGTGTGTTTAAAAATATATATTAAAAAGTGAAACAAGTGAAAACAACTTTGGGGAAATGATTTTGGGCAGGAAAATGACTGAAAGGGAGAAAGGGTTAAGTGCACTTTCTCTTTCAGAATCTCAAACTCCCAAATCTACTTTTCATTCTTTTAAATATCAGGGCTTTGTTGCTCATATTTCCATATAATGTAGTTTGCCAATCAAGCATTCATTTCCTCAGGCTTCCACCCGATATTCACATTGCCTTCTTTTGCCACTTCTTCCCAGTCCGACAGTCAGTTCCCATATTATCCCTATTTGGGCATTCTCCCTCTCACAATTAACAAACATGTAAGCAGAGGGGGCGAGAGCGGAGGCAGCACCCGCCGGCCCTGATGTGTGCTGAAACATCATGTCCCTGCTACTCACACTGGAAGGACACACCTGCTGTACGGCACACAGTCTCTCCGTGATTTACAACCTTGTGATTTACGATCCTGTTAGTCGTATGAGGGAGCACACCCACATAGGGCTTTGCTTTGCAGTTTTCTGCTGACTCTTTAGAGGAAACAGACCAGGAATAATGACTTTGGCCGTGCACTGAAACAGCTCAGATGTGAAAGTGAGCATATGGAAACCACATGGTTGACTTAATCACATGCCACTCACTGCACAATCCACCCAGAGATTTGGGATAACAGGTCACCATCGGTCTACCTAAGAAGAGGATCATATGGCTTGTGATTACATGTTCACCACCACATTTCACAGACGAAAAAAAGTTAGCCATGTATGCCTGTAACATCCCTGTGTCCAAACCACCACTTAAATCCGCACACCCAGCTATGAATTGCTGAATGTTCTTCCCTGTATTTATTGACTCTGAAATAACCCATCTTTTGCTGGATTCTGAAGCATAACAGTTTCCTTTTATTTAAAAAACCCAACCACCTAGGAATTTTCAATTGCCTATTTAATCACAAAGCAGATCCGGTTGTATTGATTGCAGAATGGCAGCAACAGCCAACACATTTACTACTTCAATTGCTAGTTATGGGGAGATCGAAGCAAAATGACCACAAGCTGATGTGCCAGTGTGCATACTAACAAAAGTTTTAACAGGTACCCCAAAAACATCCCTGGAAAGGCAAAACAGAGACAAAAGAGACACCAGAATCAAGACAGCAGGGAAACAGGGGCCACTTCTGGAAAATCGGAACAGCTGGGTCATATGTAACTGTGCTATTAGCATTATAGTGAAAACCTCACTTGACCATTTCTTAATCCAAAACTAGAGACTGCTTCTTCTAACAGGAAGAGGCCATAGCTCAATGGCACATCACATGCTTTGCACACAGAAGACCCCAAATTCAATCCCAGGCATCTCCAGTCAGTGCTGGGGAGACTCTTGCCTCAAACACTGAAGAGCTGCTGCCAACCAGTGTAGGCAGTTCTAAACTAGATGGACCTATGGCAGCTTCCAAGTCAGATGTCGCTCAGAGGGAAATGATGTGAAGTAAGCCTAAGCCAAATGCTGTTTTGCACGTACAAGATGTTAGCACATGACGAGGTCTACAGAAAGAGAAATTAATGACTGCATTCCTCCCCACCCCCCGGAACAGGAAGAGCTTATTTGATGTGCTTTGTAGCAAAAAATAGCAGAGGGGAGGAAAAGCTCTTTGCTTCAGATTTAAAACTGAGGCTTTAAGGACGACGCAAGTGCTTTACTCTCAGCAGCCAGGAGCAAGCAGTTCATGTAAATACTTTTAACAGCATTAATGCAAAATCTGCAAAGGACGAAACAAGCATACAGGCAGAAAGATAATCCACAGTTTTCGGGGCTATAACTGGCAGTATGGGTGGAGGGAGCAACAGCATACACAAAGGAAGAGAAGAATGTAAGTAGGATTCAGGCATTCCTGGGACAATTTACCCTTTATTACTTAAATCTAACTTTGTTACTCTCCTGAATTTTAATCACGTTGCAGATTTTGGTGTTGAAAACACAAAACTGAAGTGCATATGGGCAAAAGGAAGATCATTAGAGACAGAAAAATCCTTGCCCTGGAGCTGAATTTTATATGAATGTATCTCTCTCTGTTACAAATTTATTACGGCAGAAGGTTTTGTGGACTGCAGTCCACCTCATCAGATACATGGAGTGTTATCTTGAATACACACACACACACACACACACACACACACAAATTATAAAGAGTGAAATCAGAGAAAATGAAGTGCAGAAAGCAGAGAGAGTGATAATTAAGTTATTAACAGTGGCCATTCACAAAACAGTTGTTGGTGATAACACAGGCACCTTGGCATTTAATTAACACATGTAGTGCAATGGGGGAAAAAATCCTTCTCCAGTGTCAAGCCAAAAAAAGTACAACTGAGCCTTTTGATGAATTGTGATTCAGTGGTTTTCCAGGGCAGTCTCTCTTTGACGTTCCATTGTTCATTAGAATATCTCTGCTGGATCATACCAAAGACCCCTGTAGCACGACATTTCTTTTCTCGCGGTGGCCACCCCAATGCCTATGGGATGCAAGGACACAAGCCCAACAGCACTCAACCTGGTTGTGATCCCAAGCGTCTGGTATTCAGAAGCACGTTACTTCCACTACTGGGGGTAATATAGCCATCATGGTCAATGGCCATTGACAGCCTTATCCAAGATGAATCCATCTAATCCTCTTTTAAAGCCATCCACGTTGTGGGGGGCCAAGTCGATAGCTGTGTGAAGAAACACTCTTCCTTTTGTCTGTCCAGAATCTCCCAACTTTCAGCTTAATTGGCTGAAGCCTGGTTTCAATATTACGAGAAAGGGAGAAGAACCTCTCTCTAGTGACTTTCTTCATACCATGGATAATCTTATAACCTCTTCCATGTCCCTTCTTACTTGCGTTTCCTCCCCCCCCCCCTTGAACTAATAGAGATGCTCTATCTTCGGGATCGTTTTGGTTGCCGTTTCAGAATGGTGGCTTGAAAGGAAATCACAGGCTGCATTCACACAGCAGTTTCTTCCATCTCCCTGACTTTCCCCAATTGTTAATTTCCACATTGTATTTGAGCCACATGATGTAAACACCACTTCCAGGCGGATGCCAACCGATCCCCCCCCCCCAAAAAAAAACCCAACCCAATAGTGCAACTTTAGTGCTCATTTCCGTGTTATTTGCAAATGGACTTTTTCTGGAAGCAAATAATGAGCACTAACCTTGTGCTACATTTCTGGAAGGGCTTTTACCAGTGTTAGAAACTGAGATATGAAAGCTAGGAGCTAAATGACACCACAACGGAATGTCTAGGCACACTTTTTTTAATAACAAGAATACAAAGTTGATAATGAATGAACTGCAGCTAAAATATTATGTTCATTTTTCACATGGTCTAGTCCAAGCATAGGCAAACTCCAGCCCTCCAGATGTTTGGGACTACAATACCCATCATCCCTAGCTAACAGGACCAGTGGTCAGGGATGGTGGGAACTGTAGTCCCAAACATCTGGAGGGCCGGAGTTTGCCTATGCCTGATCTAGTCCTTCCACTGCCCACCCCCTACCACTCTTTAGGGTCTCTTCTCCAGTTTTCAAAGAGTAGCTGGAAGTGGGAAGGCATAAAAAGGTCCTTCTTTCCTTCCACTCTGCAGTTTTAATCTGAAATCTTAGACTAGTACTGCGCCCAGAGCTCAGAAACTGCTCGCTCTAATGAAATTCCTTGTCACAAAATGCACCTAGAACAAGGGGAGTTTCGAACACTGGTTTTTACATTGTGCAAAATATAATGGAAAAATTAAAAGTTAGGGAAATGGAATTAGTTATCATGTGAATGCAGCCGCAGAGTGATCTAGGATGCTAAAATGTTTCCCCTCCAGTTTTCAGAACCTCCCATTTCTGATGCTATATTTTTATTTGTTTGTCTTCAATGCTCCTAAGACCAGTTTACAAAATATTAAAAATTACACTGCAACACATAAAAATGGCCTGGAATCCACATAACACCACATGGGTAACACCTCTTCCCATTACAGACCACCTGTGACTCAAGATCTTCCAGAGCCCCTTCTCAAAGTACTTTCTCTAACAAAGGTACATTATGTAGTCACAAAAGAAAAGGGGCTGTGGGTCAGTTACAGAGCACATGCCTTGCATGCAAAAGGTCCCGGTTTCATTTCTTACTATCTTTGAATACAGCTGGGAAGGACTCCAGCCCCAGACCTGTTATCTGTCACTATAAAAGAATATAGGGCTAGATCATGGATAGGCAAACTAAGGCCCAGGGGCCAGATCCGGCCCAATCGCCTTCTCAATCTGGCCCGCGGATGGTCCAGGAATCAGCGTGTTTTTACATGAGTAGAATGTGTCCTTTCATTTAAAACGCATCTCTGGGTTATTTGTGGAACGTAGGAATTCGTTTATATTTCCCCCCCAAAAAATATAGGTCTGAGGGACAGTGGACCGGCCCCCTGCTGAAAAAGTTTGCTGACCCATGGGCTAGATGGACCAATGGCCTGATGAAGGCTACTCCCGGACAGGGGCTTAATGTTGCAAATGGGTAATTTGGATTCCTGATAAGATTAACTTTTGATGCTGACGTCATGTGAACATTGCAAAAAGAAGAAGAAAAGCAACACCTTCATGCATGAACACATCCCATCATAAGTACACCTCTGAAAGTACTCTCAGCAGAGACCCTGAGAATTCCCTTCTCCCCGCATAGGATCAGGAGTAGCTCACATCTCCAACCATTAGGTATGCTGTCACCAGCCCTTCCCAGGGCAATTCTCAAGGCTACAAAATATTTATATTAGTCAGGGAGATGAGGAGCATCCAGCCTGCTCTTCTTCCTCTTCTGGGAGACAAGGCAGCATGCTTTCCTCCAATTCTCCCTAGACACAAATGTGCAGTGTGAGTTCAAAGGGATCTAAGCACAGCGGGGAGAATACAATCTCCCATGAGCGGTCACAAATGCACAGCAAACCCCAGCAGCCCGTTTTAAGAGTGTTTATTAAGAGCACGGTTTTAAGAGAGCAAAGGGGGAAAGGCAGAACAGTGCATGAAAGCAAATAGACTTTTCAAGTGTACCTGCCCTCTGCAGCTGCTTTTACACACACACTCATAAGTCACACAGCATCCTGGATGCTCAGAGGGATGAGGGATGGGTGAAGAAATGCTGGCAACATTCCATTTTTCAGTGAACTTGGAGATTGAACTTTTGGCCTTCTGCTTGCTTCCGAAAGATTGGAGCTGATAAAATTGGGGCTTGGAAGGAAAAGGTTAACGGGCATGTTGTAAACAAAATCTGCCCTTATTCCCTTATGGGGTACACAAGAGCCCTTATAGAGTCCTTTGTAGGGTCTCCATCGGTAGGAGAAAATAACAGAGGCCAACCAGAGACTATTGAGAAGCAAAGCAGCTAGTAATCCTCAGCTTTATTAAACTGTTGCAACAGGGTGCTCCTCCCACACGCAGGAGAAAGGATCCTTATACTGTACGTATAGCCATTTTGAAATTCCCTGCCCTGGAGCTGAAGACCACCCCTCTATACATCATACATACATCACAGAAGGGGTGTAGCCCAAGACCCCACAAACATCATACCTACATCACAGAAAAGGCGGTCTTCAACAGAAATTTGAATGTTGTTTTTTCCTGTCTGCCAGGTTATCTGATAATGCCTTTCCTGGTAGTCTGGCCATTCCTTTGAGATGGTAATTACTTAATTCCTGAGACAATGGGAAGGTTTTTTTCACCTCCTCCCTCCTTGAGGAGAAACCATTTGGTCAGTTTGGGAGTCAAAATGGTTTGAGGACTGTCTTCCTGTTCTGCTTCAGACATGTGGTTTATATATTTATGTACGTGTTTGCTTGGTACATTTATGAACATTTATTATATATCTAAGACCTTAAAATTCTTATAACAGGCAAAACCAGCCCCCTCCATTGGGTTTGCATGGCAGCCATTTTGGGCGCCATGATCTCACTTCATCTCATGTGGGTCATGTGATGAAACCCCACAAAGCGGCATCCCATTTTTTGCCTTGATATGTTGAAAGGTATGTGATCAGACATCAGACTTGCAATCTTTTTTTTTTTAAAGCCCTGCCACTGTGCTTTATGCAAACCAATGTATGTATTTATTATTTAACAAAATTTATAGATTGCTCCAAGCAGTTTACGATAATGATAGAGGAAATGCTTTTGAGGCATAAAGATAAAACAAGAAAGATCTCACCTGCATCCTGTGTCTTGGTAGCAGAAGCTGTGGAGTGAGGTCTTACCACTTGCTAATCACCACACTTTGCAAAATGGCTGCTCTTAAAGGCACAGAGCTGAGGCTGTAACAAAAAGATGACAACCCTTAAACTACAGACATTCCTCCTGGAATTAACTGAATTTATTTTTTGCTTTCGTTAAAAAATAAAAAAGTCAACCCGAACTGGATTGCATACTCTTGAGTTTATTTCTTGCTAAGAAAGAATACACTTCAAAAACTTTTTAGCGGGGGTCTTTAAAAAAGATATCTGTATTTATCTGTCTATACAGCTATACAGCATATGTTTGTTCTGTATTTGACAGTGTACATCACAAACATTCTTCCTAAGAATATTGAGGCATGAGAAGCCAGCTGATCTTGTAGAAACAAGCAAAGAAAAAGAGCAGTCATTTTTGACTCCTGGCCAATCTGCTTTGTATATACTAAATCAACAAACTGGACAAGTACTTTCATGGTTTTTCCCTTTTAGGTACCTTTACTGGCCGCATCTAATCTAGATGCACATTTCCAACGACTATTAAATTCTTTGCTAAGACTTTCTAAAAGCTGGAGCAGACACAAGGCTATCTCGCAAGCAATAAATGCTGCCAGGCCTTAGCAACAGCAGTTTATATAGGTGTTTTGGATACCATCCAAAGATTACATCAAAACCGCTCTGCTTATTGAGCGATTGAGAAGGTGCTAATCACTATATTTATATATATATCAAGCAGCCTGTGGTTTTTCCAATGGTTGTAAAGTTAAAAAAGAAAAGAAAAACCCATGTATTCTTTGAATCTGAACTTCAGGACATTCGTTATCAGTTAATATGTTTAGTGCAGTGCATTGTACACTGACTGGCAGTGGCTCTCCAGGGTGTTTTGAAAGGAGTCTTACCCAGAATTATGTGGAGATGCCAGGGATTGAACCAGGAATCTTTTGCATGGAGAGCATGCGCTATACAGTGGTACCTCTGGTTAATAACTTAATTCGTTCCGGAGGTCCGTTCTTAACCTGAAACTGTTCTTAACCTGAGGTCTGCTTTAGCTAATGGGGCCTCCCGCTGCCGCTGTGCCACCGCCGCGCAATTTCTGTTCTCATCCTGAAGCAAAGTTCTTAACCCAAGGTACTACTTCCGGGTTAATAGAGTCTGTAACCTGAAGCATTTGTAACCCAAGGTACCACTGTACTACCATTGAGCTATGGTCCTACCCCAAAGGTCAAGCTTGACACTGTTCTTTGATACAAAGAGACACACATTATTTTAGCCGATGTCTGAAGTCCACTTGGGTTTGAAGAAAAATGGGTTTGAAGGAAATGGGATGGTTTCAAAGCGGGAGAAAGAAAGTGGGGTGATCAGGCTAGACTGTCCCCAACTCCTGCTGCGCCATGGATGAAACAAGCCTGAATTGAAATTGATGTTTCATCTGAACCCAGGGCCCATGGTTTGTTTCCTCCAGACAAATCACAACCAGCAACCAAGGTTTGTTCTTGCTTTGTTTGGGGGGGGCGGGCAAATCAAAACCTGGATTCAGATGACACAATAAGCCAAACTCTGGCTTGTTTCATCAACAGTGCAGCTGCAGAGCAAGGAGAAGCAGAAAAAGATCACTGCATAATCTTTTGTCAGGGTGCACTGTGCTGCTTGTTCACATTAAAATCATTGTTTGTTTGAAACTGGTTTATTGTGGAATGCACATTGGACCAGTGTATGCATTCTGAAGCACTTTGTGCACCGTAAATATGAAATACAAATGCTAAGTGCTTCTATATATTTTTCATTTTTTTTCTAGCACACTGCCAGCTGTGTACTTTTTTATATTTTGTTTGGCTTTGGGCTACAGCGGGCAACCTTTCTTCCTGGTGTACACAGTTCCTTTGCTGAGAATGAATGAAATGGCTTGCAGCGCTTTCCCTTCTCTGTCTCTTCCCTCTGAAAAAAGCACCTCAACGCCTCTGCCTTTCATCTGTCAGCACAATGCAGACCCCAGTCTGGAGTATTTAACAGGGACCCATCAGAATATTTCCTTGCAGGTTATGAGGGAACTATGTATTGACAGAGTTGACAATGGGAACATTTTACTCTCTGCCAATCCACCAGGCACAGGCAAGGTGGCAGACCCTCATCATAGAGTGACAATTAGCTCCCTTTGAAAGAGTTCTCTTGCAGATGAAGTAAGGAGAGATGAGTCAGCCTGAGAATGCAGAAGTGTTTCACTGGAGATGAAAATAAGCCTGCTGTTCTGGGAGGGCCATCTTTCATCTGTTAGCGACTGATGGATATTTCAAAGGCTGATGAACTGCTCTGGGGTGATTTTAATAAGAGAATATGCATATCTACAGTGGAGACTTTAAGTGGTTTACTACAAGGGCTGCACTGCATTCCCTTATGGCTAACTTTCCTGGGGCTGCATGCCAGCAATGTGCAGGAGGAGCCAATGCAAAATGGGTGGCGCTGTGGGTTAAATAACAGAGCCTAGGACTTGCTGACCAGAAGGTCGGTGGTTCAAATCCCCGCGACGGGGTGAGCTCCCGTTGCTCGGTCCCTGCTCCTGCCAACCTAGCAGTTCGAAAGCACGTCAAAGTGCAAGTAGATAAATAGGTTCTGCTCCAGTGGGAAGGTAAACGGCGTTTCTGTGCGCTGCTCTGGTTCGCCAGAAGCGGCTTAGTCATGCTGGCCACATGACCCGGAAGCTGTACGCCGGCTCCCTCGGCCAATAAAGCGAGATGAGTGCCGCAACCCCAGAGTCATCTGTGACTGGACCTAATGGTCAGGGGTCCCTTTACCTTTATGCCCTGCACACAACATCCACATGCACCCATTCAGATAGATGGAAGATAAGCCTTTTTAAAGCCATCCAAGTTGATGACCATCACTACTTGCTGTGGGAGGGAATTCCAGAGTTGTTGTTGCTATTGTTATTATTGTTGTTGTTGTTTCAATTTATATACCACCCTTTATCAAAAGATATCAAGGCAGTGTACAACTTTTAAAACAATACAGATCAAAGCTAGTTTTTTGAGGGGGGTGCAGGACTGCATAAGAAATAACATTATAGTTATGGATTGCAGCTAATGTTATATATACACCACTTCTCAAACCAGTGATGGGAGTGCAATGCATTCAGAGTAAATGGGTGTATATACACAGCCTATGTCCAGTCTTTATTGAGCATGCATTCTGATTTGTTTACAGGGTGGTTCTATGACAATGAGCTTAGAATCACAGGATTTGTAGACTTGGAAGGGAGCACAAAGGGTTATCTAGCCCAACCTCGTGAAATGCAGAAAGCTTTTGCCCGACGTGGGGCTCAAACTCGCAACCCTGAGGCTAAGAGTCTTGTGTTCTACCGATTGAGCTACTCACACCTGCCTGTGGGAAGCTTGCAAGCAGAAACTTCTAAAAGACTCCAATTGCAAAGCAATTTGAAAGCTGAAATATAATTACAGAACTAAAATTGAATTTCATCCTGAAATACTTGCAGGGTGTTTACACATCTCCCCATTGTTGTTGTTTAGTTGTTTAGTCGTGCCCGACTCTTCGTGACCCCATGGACCAGAGCACGCCAGGCACTCCTGTCTTCCACTGCCTTCCGCAGTTTGGTCAGACTCATGTTTGTAGCTTCGAGAACACTATCCAACCATCTCGTCCTCTGTCGTTCCCTTCTCCTTGTGCCCTCCATCTTTCCCAACATCAGGGTCTTTTCCAGGGAGTCTTCTCTTCTCATGAGGTGGCCAGAGTATTGGAGCCTCAGCTTCAGGATCTGTCCTTCCAGTGAGCACTCAGGGCTGATTTCCTTAAGAATGGATACGTTTGCTCTTCTTGCAGTCCATGGGACTCTCAAGAGTCTCCTCCTTCTTCGGCGATCAGCCTTCTTTATCTCCCCATTAATCAGTCATTTATCCCACACTTTCCCCTATCACTTTCCAAACTGCAAAAAAAGTCTTTTAAAAAAAGTGGGTTCGTTTTTGTGCTAAGGCAACAGAGCACTTTAATCCACTTTAAACATTAAATCCTAAAGTTGTGGAATGTGCTTGAATCCCTCTTGCAAAATACTGACAGTCTGGAGGCACCCTCATAACTTTTAGTGTGGCAGGAAAGTACTTCCCTTTGTCAGCTCATAACCTATTGCCAAACAGCTCTCCACTGGATCTGAACATGAGAGAGAGCTATCATTGACTTGAGCATTCATTTTAGAAAGAATAAGAGTGCCTCTCTGCCGAACTAGCCTGTTAATATTTCCACAGTATGATAATTAAGAAAATATGTGACAGGTTATTCTGGTTTATAATAGGAGACTAGAATGTGACCTTCTGTTCCAAAGTTCCCCACTTTATCACTTCCTTCTCCAAAATATCTGGTTTCACTATGGTTAACTAAGAACTCTTTCTGCCCAGTTGAATACCAAAGACAGTCTCCAGTCTGCAGGACTGGTTTAACAAGGGCTGCTTTTCACAGTTGGCTGTAAGCCAGGGGGATTCTCTTGCAAGTAGCTCACATGATTAAAAATCAAACCAAGGAAAGGGTGCATCGTACATGTGTCTACTCATAATAAAGTTTGATGAGAAACCCAGACAAGCTCATTACAGGATAGATCTTCGGTGAGATTTGGAAGGGTACTGTAAACATCAGAGAGAGATTGTGTGCATTATCTGATTAATTACATTAACAGAGATTGCATGAATTAACTTTTTACAGCTTAACATTTCCCCAGCTCTCAGCATCTGAAAATATTTGCCACAGTTGTATCTCACCCTTTCCCCAAGGACAAAAGAGCCCTGTTTTAGCCTGATAACAACCCTGTGAGATTGGTTAGGTTGAGAGCCAGCCTCACCACAGCTAAGCAGGGTTTGTTTATTTTTTAAATGCTTTTAAACCTTTTCTCTCAGGAGCTCATGGCAATGTTCATGCAATGTTCTCCCCTGCCCCCATCATTACAACAACTCTGTGAACCTGGATTGCCCATTTATCTCTGGATGTTGCTAGACTACAACTTCCATCATTCTAGTTACAGGTAGAGCTGTGTTGGTCTGCTGTAGTCAAAACAAACTAAAAAAATTCCTTCCAGTAGCACCTTAGAGACCAACTAAGTTTGTTATTGGTATGAGCTTTCTTGTGCATCTGAAGAAGTGTGCATGCACACGAAAGCTCATACCAATAACAAACTTAGTTGGTCTCTAAGGTGCTACTGGAAGGAAATTTTTTAGTTTGTTTCAACTTCCATCATGTTGACATGTCCACAGAATGGAAGACGGTTTGCTCTTTGGGGAGCTGGCTTCAGACACCAGGTCCATTGGCAGACCAACTCTACGTTGCAAAGATGTCTGCAAACAAGACATGAAGGCTGGCAACATTGGCCGTGCTATGTGGGAAGCCCTTGGAGCCGGCTGCAGTGCCTGAGACAGACAGTCAGGTCATGCTTCCATAGCAGTGACCAGAGGAGGAACGACCGCTGGGAGGAGCACAGAGAGAAGAAAGGCCATGGTGCATCTGCAGTGGCACAACCAGATGCCTTCATCTGCCCCAGCTGCAACAAAACATGTCTCTCCCGTATCAGTCCCTATAGCACAGCAGTTGCTGTAACTCTCCAGCCAAAGGTGCACTCCTCCTTTTTGTCTCCTAAGACAGATGGATGCCAACAGTGACAACAACCATCATCAGCCACCATTGGCTATGCTGGCTGGGCTGATGGCATCTGAAATGTAACACATGTCTCCTAATGCTGCTCTACATTCTAACTCAGGGGTGGCTAATCACAGGCCCGAGAGCCAAATGTGGGTGTTTTCTGTCTGGTCCTCAGGACTCTCCCTCTCACCGGCCCTGCTTCACATAGTCCTTGGGTGTTTATGCCTGGCTGGAATATGTCCTTGAGTTCTAATACTGTTTCTTGCTTGTCTTAGAGGGAGGATACAGAGAGTGGGAGGTGTGGGCATGTATAGTGAAGCCCTGACTAGGGAAGTTTTTAATGTTTGATTGTGTTTTTACTATTTTGCTGGGAGCCGCCCAGAGTGGCTGGGGCAACACAGTCAGATGGGCAGCATATAAATTATAAAGTTGTTGTTGTTTGCTTCTGTTGTTCTGCCGGTTTTGGCTGCTGGCCCTGCTCACCATTGGCACATGACCCTTCAGTGGTTGTCCAGAAGGCATTGCAAAAG
This sequence comes from Podarcis filfolensis, assembly GCF_964270895.1. Classification (NCBI taxonomy): domain Eukaryota; kingdom Metazoa; phylum Chordata; class Lepidosauria; order Squamata; family Lacertidae; genus Podarcis; species Podarcis filfolensis. The sequence goes on from NC_139603.1 coordinate 68,497,445, forward strand.
GCGAGCCACACCTGTTCTAGTAGCTTCACCACCCAGGCTCTCTCTGTTTCTAAAAATGATGGGTAAATTCCACACATATCCAATCCTACCCTCCAGGGTAAAACAAAGCCTAAGTGTGCATAACACAGGCAGCAATAAAGGTCACTGGGCGACCTTGGGCCACTCATGCACTCTCGGCTTAACTTACCTCACAGGGTTGTGGTGAGAATACAACGGGGAGGAGAACTCTGTACACCACCTTGCGTTCCTTTGACGACAAAAGGCAGAATATAAACATAATTAATTTTAAAAAATATTTTCTCTTACTGCTACCACTGCTTCTCTTTCCTCTCTCAAATTTCTGATTGCTTGCTCCTAGGGGCAAGTGTCCTGCTTTGTGGGGGGAAACCTCCATATGTACTGAAGGCACTATAGGAAGTCAACCATTCAGACTCCACTCGCCATTTGAGATTGTACAGCCTGGCTGGGTTCAAGCTGAGATTTCTGCATTGCAGGGGGTTGGACTAGATGACCCCCAGGGCCCCTTCCAACACTGCAATTCTATGATTCTGTAAGGAGAGCATTTCCAAAAATGCAGAGCTGGTATATGCTGCTTCCCATGTCACTTGTTTTACTATTTAAAGACAATATTGAGCGTTTCTCCTTCAAGAATCTAGGAAGTCGCTGCTGTGACAGCTGTGGAGGATTTGTTCTCATTGGGAAATTGATTGGTGCAGGAAGGGACAACAGATTTAATTATGCAGGGACAATTTCTAGCTATCTTTCTAAGTACCCAGACGCAAACAAGGCCACCCAGAATTTCCTATGTCCGGATCCCCTTTCTCTTTGATCCCCATTGAGTAAACTATCAGGCATGCTTGTCCTCAATCAATAGCCCATCAAAAGTGCCCTGGTTTTGTAAAACACCCCTGCTTTCTCAAACTAATGGCAAGTCATTGAAGAAAGGGCTTGCTAAAGGAAGACAGCACAGCAGGAAGCAAAGCACAAGCAATGAGCCATTCCTCATGGCATTGCCAGGACTGGGAATAATAGAAATGGAGTTGCTCTAGCAAGATGTAGCTATATTCAGCACGTCCATGTTAGGCACTGGTGGGTGAAAAAATGGACAAGTTGATGTTTACTTCCTTTAAATAAACAACTTAATTTTTATCAATTTTCCCTCTTGTGTTAGGGACAGGACTAAACTCTGGACTGTAACCCCTTGGAGGCCCATGGGGGGTCGGTCCCATAGCTCAGTCCACCCTCTGTGAATTTTCAGTTTTCATTTAGAAAACAAAAAGAAAACTTCTGTCTCTTGGCTTTTTTGTTGCGCCTAAACTTGCTCACAGTATTTTGCCCAGTGAGTACAAATGAGGCAGTGTGATTACTCACAAAGCACTAGGCCCTTATTCTTAACTTTTAGGACATTTGACATTATTTTATTTAATGTTTAATACCATATAAACCTTCCTTTATTTGGGTTCTGGCTGTTCAGCATCAGTTCCCAACCTCATCAGGCTTGTCAGGCAACAGAAGGACTCTGATCAGTTGGATCTGAGAGCTGCCATTTAAACTTCCCACGATGTCTTGGGAAAAGCTGTATCGTGGGCAGTCTCACAACTCACCAAGGGCCATCATGCCCTGGAGAAGCATTGTGAGAAATCCTTTCATGTTACAGAGGATTATAGGAATTGGGAAGTACAGTGGTACCTTGGGTTAAGAACTTCATTCATTCTGGAGGTCTGTTCTTAACCTGAAATCGTTCTTAACCTGAGGTACCACTTTAGCTAATGGGGCCTCCCGCTGCCACCGCAGCGCAATTTCTGTTCTTATCCTGAGGTAAATTTCTTAACCCAAGGTACAGTGGTACCTTGGGTTACATACGCTTCAGGTTACATACGCTTCAGGTTACAGACTCCGCTAACCCAGAAATATTACCTCAGGTTAAGAACTTTGCTTCAGGATAAGAACAGAAATCGTGCTCCGGCGGCGCGGCGGCAACAGGAGGCCCCATTAGCTAAAGTGGTTCTTCAGGTTAAGAACAGTTTCAGGTTAAGAACGGACCTCCAGAACGAATTAAGTACTTAACCCGAGGTACCACTGTATTTCTGGGTTAGCGGAGTCTGTAACCTGAAGCGTCTGTAACCCGAGGTACCACTGTACTGTAACTCAGTGCATAATGGAACTTGAACAGACAGGCTGGGCCTTATTGTTGCTTTATGTGCCTTGTACCCAACACTTCCCTGCACAGGAGATGAGTCAGGCCTGGTGGGCAGCTTTGACCTGCGTTCCTGGCCTTATCACTGCATGCAGGGAGTCAAAGCAGTGTTTGCTGTACTATTATCTCCTTCATTTTCACAATGTGGAGATATGGGGTGTCAGTCGTGGTCAACAGGAGGCTTATCTATGGCTTGACGACTCAGTGTTATGTTGACCTTCTATCTGTTGTAGCTTGACTACAAAGACATGGGCTATCAACAAGCACACTCGTCATCAACATTTCTGCACAATTCAACCTTTTTACCCCACAAGCAGGCAGACAACCCACACCAGCCAGCACAGCAAAACAGTTTGCCCAGGAAATCCTCATGTATCTTGAAATTTGGTTTGGACAGGAGTCGTGAGTCCACTGAGCCAGCTGATGTGAGTTTTCTGGAGATGGGAGTGTATTATATTTGGTAGCCCAAAGCTTAGTCTAGAATTTGCACCCCACCCCTCAGGTCCTTCTTTGCAATGGTCAAGAGCACTGTGAAACAACAAACACGCCAAGCCTAGCTGTTTGGATTGGAGAGAATTCTTGTGGACCTTGAAGGAAACTGTTTCTCAGTCAAGGAAGTTCATTAGAAAGCCTAAAGCTCATTCTGCAGCCCAGGGACATATATGTATCAACTCCAGTTCTTTATTCAGATTGCCCATTCAGTCCTGTTTTGAACTTTTATGGGAATAAGGAACTGGAAACGGGTACTCAGTTTCAGCCTGGTAGATATTCTCATGTGCTTTTTTGGATTGCAGCCTCAGCCCATGATAAAGTAGGGACAGTAGAATGATTTGTCAGGGTCTTAAAAAAAAAAGTAAAAGGTAAAGGATCCCTGGATGGTTAAGTCCAGTCAAAGGTGACTATGGGGTTGTGGCGCTCATCTCGCTTTCATGCTGAGGAAGCCGGTGTTTGTCCACAGACAGCTTTCCGGGTCATGTGGCCATGACTAAACCACTTCTGGCACAATGAAACACTGTGACAGAAGCCAGAACACACAGAAACACCGTTTACCTTCCCGCCCTATTTATCTACTTGCACTGGTGTGCTTTCGAACTGCTAGGTTGGCAGGAGCTGGGGCAGAGCAATGAGAGCTCACCCCGTCGCACGGATTCGAACCACTGACCTTCCAATAGGAAAGCCCAAATGGCTCAGAAAGCTCCCCTTCACCTTTTCTTTATCAAAATAGTGAGTGTGTATCAGTTGAAGCAACATTTCTGTAATAAACACCACTTGCCTACTGGAGCTTTCTTTAACACCTATACAAATAGGACTGGGGCAGAATTGAGTAAAAGCTGAATCACTTAACCAACTGCATTTCACATTCATGTTTACATCCTTGTAGCCTCCTATTGTTTTAAGCTTTTGATTCCCTTGCTTGAAAGAATGCCCCTTGTGCCCCTGTGCCATCCCAACCAGAACCCTATGGGTACATGTCCTCAGGCTGCTCTAATGCCAGGGTTTAAAGTGTTCCTGTAGTCACCATCCTGCTGGGGCTGGGTGGCCACACAGTTAATTGCAAATATCCTTTCCAGGCTGTGGAACGGGTTCAGCGCCTTGCAGTGACTCAACTCGTGGTGGAATGTAAGGCTGAGGATAGTTCCCCAAATATGTACTGTGTGTCTCATGAATAGCTTGGCCACACACAAGCTCATAAAACTTAGTAATAACAGATCACAAGGCTGTGTAAACTGCAAAATGTGAGTTTCAACAGATAAATACAGTGGGAAGTTTGATTCAGGTCCAAAATGAGTTGGCAGTCTTTCCCATCTTCTGCCCACAGTGGACATTCAAGAATATTACCTGCTGAACAAGTGAAGGCATGTTGCCTTAGAATAGCTGTGGGTGCATGCTGCGATTCTACAGAAGCACAAAAGTCATGTAGAACTTGGCAAGGAGTGCAAAACCTGAAGTTCTGAGAAATCTCAGTGGTTTTTCATTTTTTTAAAAAGAATGTTTCCAGCCTTCGTCACTGGAAGGTGGGGTTGAAATGGGTTTAGCAACATCTGATGAAATAGTCAAAACTAGAAGTGACTTCAGCAGGAATTCTAGACATTCAGGCCCAAGGCTGCAGTCTTCTTGCCCTTTTCCTTAGTTATCAGAAGTGAGAAATCTCACAAGGTGGAGAATAAGCAAAATAGAGAACATGCCTTATTTGCACCATTTATATACATTGCAGAACTCATTTATTATTCATTCGGTCACAAATTGGGTTTCCTTGGTGTGTAGTTTTAATTTCTTCAGGGTGCACACAAAGGAGGGTTGTTGTTGTTGTTGTTGTTGTTGTTGTTTTACTAATGGCTCCATGTTTCAGCTGGTGTATAAGCTTGACCTTTTTGCTGGTTTTTCCCTCTACCTCTTGCTGCATCACATAATCCTTAGATCCGTAGGCCCTTATCATACTGGGTAAAAGTTGCTAAACATACCACAGGACATTATTGCGTTCAGCTCAGTTTACAACTTAATATTCACTGTAGTTGCCCAGCAACAATAGACTATTTTTAACATTTCCGTTAACATTCAAGCTCCAGCTTGACAAGATTTCCAAATAAGCGGAATGGAGGGCACCAATGTATGCATTCGTTGTGAGGGAGGGGGGAAATCATAACCCCTCACTGCATACGTTAGCAATCTAACAAACCCATTCTTGTCTAGCTAGGGTGGGAAACACCGCATGCCAAGGCTAGACTCTGAGTCTCCCAACTCTAACCATGTTTTAAAAAGTCAAAATCATATAACTGTAAGAAGAGTCCGGCTGGATCAGACAAAAAGGCCTCTCTAGCCCGGCATTCTGTTCTCGCAATGGCTAACCACAGGCCTCTGAGAAGCCTGCACTTTCCCCATGTGTGACTCCCAGCAACTGGGATTCAGAGACATACTGCCTTCAACACTGGAAGGATGCAAATCACTTACCCACCAACTTCCCTGTTTTTAAGCAGGACACCCCAGAAGCATACAAGCCAATCCCAGCTTCTGTTCGATTCCTGGGTGTCCCATTTTTTTGGTCCGGCGCTCTGGTGTGAGTCCTTGCACCATGGGACCAAAAGACTCTCAGTCTGGCACTTGTGAGCAGGGTCGCGCCAGAGTGCTGAAGATACAGCAGTCTGGCTGGCACGACCCTCTGACAAACCCAAAGCACCAGTGCTGTGCTCTCTCGACCCATGCCTTGCTCTCACCCCCCAAAAAGCGGGGCATGTGACCCGATGTGTGTCCCAATTTCAGGTAAGAAAAAGTTGGACAGTATGAAATCCTAATTACCTTATTCACCCTTTCTTTCCTATAATAGGAACTCAGAATCCATGTATGGGAAAATCAGGAATAATTAAGAGACATGAATGAGAAACAAGAAACAGGAGGGTAGTATGGTGGTGGTTTTTTTCCATTGCCAAGATGCAAACTAGGTTTAAAAGCAACGGACACCTTTGTAATTCAGCACTGGCTAGGTTTTGCACCATTTTTATGGCGCCTTTTAACAAAGGCAGAAGGTATTTGTATCCTAAACTGCTCTGCTGGTTGCTAAGAGGTTGCTCTTAAGGGAATGGAAATGTCCATACTACATTCCAGCAGCTCAAGAGTGGCTACTGCAAATAGCTGGTTTATCAGTAAAGAAAGAACAGTTTATAGAAAACAAGACAAACTCGATAAGCATGGACAAATTTGGACGTTTTTCTCTTCATAGTGTTTTGGAAGCAGTTCAGGTTTGGCTTTGGTCTAATCTTGGAGGATGGTTTTTTGGTTGTTGTTGTGTTTTTTTTGTTCTGTTTGTTTTTCTTCTTTTCCCTAATAATAAAATTATTTTGAAGACAATTTTTAATGTCTTCCCACACATTCCTGCTGGCTCTTCTCTGCTCATAGATATCCTTACCCAGCACAAATAATATCCTCCCTTCTACTGCTCAGAAAGCCTCCCAGAGTGGTTGGGGCAACCCAGTCAGATGGATGGGGTACAAACAATAAATTACTACTACTATTACTGTGGGGAAGGGTCACAGAGCACCTGCTTTGTATGCAAATGGTATTGGGTTCAACCCCTGGCATCTCCAGGTAGGACTGGGAATGTCCCTTGCCTGAAACCCTGGATAGTTGCTGCCAGTCAGGGCAGACAATACTACAGTCATACCTCGGGATGAATACGCTTCAGGTTGAGCATTTTCGGGTTGCGCTCCGCAGCGACCTGGAAGTAACTGAACGTGTTACTTCTGGGTTTCGCCGCTCGCACATGCGCATAAAATGACGTCACACACATGCGCGGAAGTGGCAAAACGCAACCCGCGCAGACGTGTGTTACGTTTGCTTCAGGATGTGAACAGGGCTCCGGAATGGATCCCGTTCGCATCCAGAGGTACCACTGTAATCTAGATGGACCACTGGTCTGAGTTGGTATAAGGAACTATGTTCCTGTGGTCCCTTGTGAATTAGGAATGTTGTTGTTTAGTCATTTAGTCATGTCCGGCTCTTCGTGACCCCATGGGCCAGAGCACGCCAGGCACTCCTGTCTTCCACTGCTTCCCGCAGTTTGGTCAAACTCATGCTGGTAGCTTCAAGAACACTGTCCAACCATCTCGTCCTCTGTCGTCCCCTTCTCCTTGTGCCCTCCATCTTTCCCAACATCAGGGTCTTTTCCAGGGAATCTTCTCTTCTCATGCGATGGCCAAAGTACTGGAGCCTCAGCTTCAGGATCTGTCCTTCCAGTGAGCACTCAGGGCTGATTTCCTTCAGAATGGATAGGTTTGATCTTCTTGCAGTCCATGGGACTCTCAAGAGTCTCCTCCAGCACCATAATTCAAAAGCATAAATTCTTCGGCGATCAGCCTTCTTTATGGTCCAGCTCTCAGTTCCATACATCACTGCTGGGAAAACCACAGCTTTAACTATACGGACCTTTGTTGGCAAGGTGATGTCTCTGCTTTTTAAGATGCTGTCTAGGTTTGTCATTGCTTTTCTCCCAAGAAGCAGGCGTCTTTTAATTTCATGACTGCTGTCACCATCTGCAGTGATCTGAATTAGGAATAAGGAACTGGAAACTAGCAACTGATGCCAGTCTCATCATGGGCACATAACATAAGAAGAGGCCTGCTGGATCAGGCCAAAGGCCCATCTAGTCCCGCATTCTGTACTGAGGGTGGCCCACTCTCCCGTGTATGTTCCCCAGCGACTGTATGGCTCTCTATAAATGTGCAGCTTTTGGTGCCTGCTTGAGACTTTAAAACCAGAGGGACTGGCCGCGACATGGCAGGCTGCAGACATAGCCAGCTGACCATTCTTCTTGGTGGGTCACAAGTTGCAGAGTCCCGGAGTGGCTCCTGTGGATGTTTATTTGTCTGCATTTTGCAATGTGGGTCCACTTAATCCTGCCGCTCCTTTAGGAGGCCCGGAGGTCTGCATTCCATTCTTTGCAGCGCAGATGATCTGACACACATCCTATTTGGAACGCCTTTTTTTTGAAGAGAGTTTTCTCTGGCCACGTGCCCAACCCTGCAAGTGCAGGATCAGGATCTCGTTTCATCAGTAGCGCTGGAAATAAAATAGCTATTTTAACATGCGCCTTCCATGAAGAGACGGCCGCCAGTTTAGCCCGGAGCCTGGTTTCTGATCTGTCTTTCATTTTGGAGCATGCCCAACATTACACAAAGTTAAACCAATTTTCCTAAAACATTCTGCGTGTGTTCTTATGCCGGAGGAGTTCTTAACCGTTTAAAATCATCCTTTTTGAAAAATAAAAATAAAAATTGTGTTTGAGGTTTTTTTGATGTTTATTGTGACTTTTATGAGATTAGTACTGTTGTTTTTAAGTCTTTGGTTGTAAGTCATTTTAAGCGCTGGTTTGGATGGCAAGGTTACTCTGTTTACAAATAAATATGTACGCCAATAGATCCTGCGTCTTGACAAAGCTTTGCCCTCATTTTGTCCCCTCTTATTTTAATATGCATTTTGACCGACAGATACAAGACAAAGCATAACATTCAGTCCTTTTTGAGGAAATGAAGGCTGAGTACACACCATACATTTTAAAGCACTTGAAAGCATGCTACTTTCCCCAAAGAATACTGGAAGCTGTAGCAGAGCTACAGTTACCAAAGTCCTGGAGAGGAATGGCAGCTTCAAATATCTGGGCCAGTGCTGACCTCAGAAAGCAGCACTCCTCAGAGGCGACCATTTTAATGTACTTATTAAGCTGGAGTGCAGGAATCATGTTGTGCATTCATGGGGTTGGGGAACTCATTGTATGACAGCTTCACTCTGCATAGTAAGAGTTTTGTAATAGGCTACAATATGAGAAATGGGTAATTTACCAAACCATGCTGTTTTTGGCAGTACCCTGTGGTAAAATAATGTGAGATCCAAGTCTCAGTGATGATTTCTTTCTTTTCTTTCTTTGCTTTTTTGTGATGATTTCTGAGGCCGTTAAAGCTCTTCCAACTTGGTTATTTCACTATTCAGTTTTGTGTGGGAAAATGTTTGCCTCGCACAGGCATGAAATAATGGCTCATCGTGACAGAGAGGCTGATCGTTCTCTCTAGTTGCCGGAAACTTCCGGCTTCTGCGTGTGGCACTGGATTGCCCTGCTCCACACAAGCACACAGAAATTGAAGAGGTAAAGACCGTAAACTCATTTTACCTGCTCGGAAATCAGATGTCTGAAAACCAGCCCATTGTTTGTTTAAATACACAGGGGACTCAATTTTCTGTCAAAGTTAAAGGGAAACAGAGCTGGAAGAACACAGATTCAACTGCAGGTCATTCAGCTGAAACTATAAATAAGAACAATAGATAAGAATCATTCCAGAACAGGATGCTCCAGGATTTTTTTCCGAATAAACAAATGCAAGTGGAGAGCAGATCAAGACAGCATAAAAGTTTCTATTGCCTAAGTTTCTATTACACTTTTGAAGGTAGTCCAAATTCTCCCCCTTCTCATTAGTATGCTGTTAATTGATTTATGAAGCTTCCTGAACACTGTGTGTGCGTGTGCATGTGTAAATCACACACAGCAACTTGAAGGTAAAAGAGAAATTACAAAAAGGGCCGTGTTGGTAATTCTCTGCTCTCTTCCCCAAAGCCTCTGAATACCCTCCCCCAGCAGAGGCCAGCTTGTTGGATAAAATCATAACTTGTTATACACACACACGCACTTACCACCCAGTTTTTGTTTCCTGGAATGAAGAAAGTAGGAATTCAATCTTTGGCTACTTCCAAACATTACATCTACAGTTCTCCCTCATCACTGAACAGAATTTGAGTTGGTTGTTGTTTTTTTAAATCACCTTCTGCTTGATCATGTGACTGATATAACGAGCGTATTGATTTAAGGAAGTACTGGATCCCAGAAGGAGTGTACTTCATTTGTGAACGTTATTATTCAATTAGTTGTTCGTTATTATTGTTATTAACGGGAAGGCTGTAGGTCCAGCTTAGCATCCACTGATGGTTGACATGGATCATCACTCCACTCTGCTCAGCCTGTTTCTGCAGGGAAATGACAACCATGACTCAGCAGAGAAGGGACTCCACAGCTGGAAGCCCTGGCTGCTGTCTGGGCATAGACCCAGTATGATGAGGTTTCTTTATAGAAGACGTGGCAGGACGGAGAGAGACAAGGAGAGAGACAGAAAGCACAGAGAGTGAGAGACAGAAAGCATAATCGGATAACATGCTTCCAGATTTGCAACTGCGAGAGTCTCTCCAGATAATTTATTTGTTGAGCATTCAACCCGATTTGGTTGCACAAAGTTTACATGGAGGTTAGATTATAATCTGGAGTTTAACGAAGCATTTATTATGATTTGCTTGTGGGGTGTTCACACATCTTCCAATTAGTGATTTGTTCATCACACACTTTCCAATGCATTTTCCCATAAGTTTCCAAGCTGGGGGAAAGAAAAGATCTATTTTTAAGTGGATTTGTTGCACTAGGTCAATAGAGCCCTTTAATCCACTTTACTTGTAGAAACCTAACAGTCTAGTAGGTGCCAGAATTCCACCCACAAAATAGTGAGAGTCTGGAGGCATTTTCAGACATGCCGATTCGTAATATCTGATATGGTCAAGCCACAAAGAAACTGTGATGATACCTGAGCTGATGGTCAGTACAAAAGCCAACCAGCAGAATAAATAGTGTTAGAGGAAGCTCTAACATTCAAAATGGCTCAGTCACCCATCATCACCCAAAAAGACAGAACTGCTAATTAACAGCTGAGACCGATTCAACAGTTTATTGCTGCCTCACCATGACCCTCTGATGGATCCCATCCCGCATTTGAGAATTAATGGTTTGGCAAGCATACTATGTACACCAAAATCCCCATATTTGCATGCACAAGCTTAAAAGAGGCCGAACGAAATCACTCTCTTTTAAGCAAGAGAGGTCACATTTCCTTCACGTGATTCACGACATCAGTTCTAGTTGGCTTTGCTAAATGTTTTGTGATTACTTTAATCCTAATCATTTACACCAAAAACAGAGGCTTTGGCCGTGTTATAAATTGCCACCCAGTTCAGAAGCAGGTGAGAGTTCATGCATGGCTTAAAAAATAGTCAGAGGAGGCAACATGCCACGTTCTGCTCTTTCCAAGAAGCAAGGACTTCCGCATATTTTGTAGTTTGTATGCTCTAAAACCAATGCCACTGGCACCACCCAGAACAAAGTCTCCTGTATTTATCAGACGTCCTGGGAACTGTGCAGACATCTTGGCAATGTTCCAGCAATTTAGCTCAAAATATACCTAGACCTGGTTGTTTGTAAGGAACTGCCTGCTCTGTTCAATATAATGAACTCTGAAGGAAACTATGCCAGAGCTGACATTATCCCATATTACTGTGATCTTCTTTAATAATACTGCCAAGGCCACAAAGGGATGAGACGCCCTTATTATTATTATTGTTGTTGTTGTTTAGTTGATAATTAAAGAAGTGTCCTCGGTGAGAACTAGTAGCTTGAATAGGTTTCTTTAGTGGGCTTTTATGGCTGATAGCTAGCTGTTGCTGTACACATCTACTAGGCTGAGTATACATTACCATTTACTCTGGCTCCAATGTGCTCCCACTGGTAGTGTTTGAAGCTTTGTACACATGACATGTACTGTACAAAGCTTCAAACACTACCAGTGGGAGCACATTGGAGCCACAGTCCATAGTGTTATGAAGTTTTTCTGGGCAAGGGTAGTCTGGATGATACCCTGCATGCCTTCCAAAACTGTGATCCTGCGTGTGTGTGTGTGTAAGGGAGAAATGTATAAGGGCAAGCTTGCCAAACCAGTTCCTTTGTTCAGGTCAGTGGTTTTCAACACTGGCCTCTGTCCCTCTTTCTTTTTCTCCCTCCTCTGATGCCCTATCGCCAGTGGCGAAGCTATCTGCTCCAGCACCGGGAGTGGCGAACATCCGGGGGTGTGGCTGGCGCGCATCCCAGGGGTGTGGTGCACAGCGGGGGGGGGGTGCGCAGCAAATGGTGTGCATTGGGGGGGGTGCACGTCGAGCGTTGAGCATCCCAGGGGGCGGGGGCAGGGGTGGCCACAATGTCATCTCCCCTCCTGGATGGCACCCGGGGTGATCCGCCCCCCCGCCCCTACCTTCGTCTGCCAGTGCCTCTCGCGTCTCTGCCTCCCGAAGGCTTGCACAGCTGTTTGTGGCAGCAGCCCTGGCTACAAGCTCCCCAGGTGAATGGTACCTCTGGGGCTGGCCAGGGGGTGCTTCCCTAGCCCCTGTGGGGCATGGTGAGGAGGCACCTCTCTTTGGGGCAGGCGGAGCAGCTCAGAGACCAGGGGGTGGCAGCTGTGGTTGCCCAGAGGACTCCCAAGGAGAGAGAAGTTGAGAGGAGACCGAGGGAACACTCCACAAGGGAGGGTGTTTGAAAAAAGGTGAGAGGCTGCCGGCTCTGCAGGCAAGGGGTGACATAACTGGGCTCCTGGGCCCCACAGGGGTGTCACAGAAAGAATGTAATTGGTCAAGGGAGCCGTAGACTCAAAAAGGTTGAAAGCCTCTGGTCTAGGTAATGGCTTTGGCTGACTTGTTAAGTAACATGATTTACACGTCCAAAGAGGTTGCAATAGCTACAGCTGAGTGATGGAAAACAATAGTCCAAGGGGAACTGGTCTAGAGAGTTGTGTGAGTGAGTGAGCTGGAAAAGCTGAATGTAAGAAGTGGCAGAGACACATATTTAGCTTTGTGCTACTCTGTGCTGGGGCTCTGCTGGGAACTGAATGGGGAAGCAAGATCTGTTGGGGCTGCCAATGCTGTGAGCCCTTCCATCCTATGCTCAGGTTGTATAAATGTGTAAATAAAACCATATATCCTAAAGACACCACAGTCTCTACTGAGTGAGTCTGACTGCTCAGAGACTGGGGTGATGTGCAACAGCATCTGTCCTGTAGCTTCTTGAGAAACACTGCTGTTTCATGTGTTTTCTCTCAAACCAGCTGCCTTGCGGTTTGGAAATTTAACCCACAGTTAAGCCGAAGTGGGTGCGTTGGAGACGGCCATTTCACATGTTGGGGTCATGAAGAGCATCTGTCCATCAGAAATGTATGCATAAAATGGAAGAGAGGTTTCTGGTAGAGTCTCACCTGCTTTTGCAGCATTCATAAGAAAGTTTGCCTGACAATTTGAGAATCCTGGACCTACCAGAAGTCTTTCTTGAAGATGTGCATGTTGCAGAATTGGCTCCAGGTTCCTGGGCCCTGGATCAACTGTGGACTCTTGTCAGTGCCATCCCCATGAATCTAGCTTTGTACACTGTACTTATTGTTCTTTACACTTCACCTGCACTAACAGAAAAGCATGACATTTTTAGACGGGGTGGGGGTGATGCTTCCCTGGTCTAGAAACAAGCAATTTGAGCCTTTCCCAAGAGTAGCTCAGAGAAAACAAGCATGACTCAGCGAGCAGAACTTGCTCTTATCCCAGGCAGAGAGCCAGGTAGATCAATGGCAAGTGGAAGGAATTTGGCTAGCCTTTAAGGTCTGTTAGTGTTCAAAGAGGGAAAACTTTTGCAAAATGTAGGCAGCCCTTCTAATTCTAGTCTTGAGCGCATTAACCCGGTAAGCGGCGAGGAACAAAATGAATTATTCTTATTGTAGAAGTGCTCCCAACATTCTCCCCTCTGCCTCTTTACCCAAGCAAGACATCTGCAAAGTGATCAAGCTGTTGCAGGCTATATTTCATTTCAGCAGGAATGGAAATGGGAATAATGCACACTCTTGAGTCAATGGTGGAGACGTCCCATGCAAAATGATTTGTACAATATAGGATGGGAAATGAGGGCTTCTGTCAATTTGTCTGTACTTCTTTGAAGACAATAGAGCAGATGAAGAAATCTGCATGTCTTGCATTCCTACTGCTCTCATACTAGATGAAATCCCATTGGCACAGTTGGTGCCAATGGCACATGGTCTATCCATTTTGCTTTCAGTGTTTGTGCGATTTTTAAAATAAAATTAAGTCACTCACAAACAGTTGGGTTTGACATGGAGGTTCTGTGCAGTGCCTGCAAAGCCCTGTGCACAGCGCTTTGTAAGACCCAACCATCAGCTAACTGTCAGGTCAGGTGGAGTGTTTTGCAAGGGGCACTGCAAGTGATAATCAGCACTTTGTGGCCTGTACCTTTGCCTGCATGGTTTGAGTTCAAATATCATGCAGGCAAAAAAGGGTCACCTGATCTCATTATGATGCCAGGTGTTTTGACAGGTTGGTGGTCCTGCCTTCTGGGATGGTCGTTTATCGTGCCTCTTGTAATTTCTGAAAAAGCATTTTAAGTCAGTAGCGTATTAGTCAACCTTTGATTCCAACTACAGCTCCTGCCCTCTTCATTTAGAGGGGAGAACCTGGATTTCCAGATTAACTATTTATTGAGGATCCATCCTCATTTGTTTGCACAAGGCTTCTGGGAAGGTTAGACAACATCAGCTTTCTATTGAGTATCAATTCTGATGTGTTTTCAGGGAGATTACAGAGGTTAGATGACATCAAGCAAATGTTATCCCACACTTCCGAGTGTATTTTCTGATCACTTGTCTTTATTAAAGAAAGTCCTTTTTTTTTTAAAGGAAGCTGGTCACCTTGGAAGAGCTCCAAATCAACTAAAATTTGCCAATAAAAGATTGAATCCTACTCCAAAATAGTAACAGCCTGTGTAATCAATTGCAAGATGTCAAAAAAGACTGCCGGTTGCCCTCACCCCTAATATAATGCATTCCAGATGTAAAATCCTTTGTGCGGGTTTTAACTGTAAGTCACATCAGGGGCAAATCTTGTCTGAAGATCAAACAGGATCTATATAAATTCCATCTCTAAAAGAGGCTCACATGTCATCAGCTTTGAGACTGATATTCAAAATCGATTCACACAAGTTAAAGGCATATGGGAATTCTTTTTCCAGCTATAAGGGTGAATGATTTGAGGTCCTGAACTGCAAAAACAGCTGTTACTGAGATAAGAGATGCCACCTGAAGTCTCAAAACTGTATTGATCCCACAATTACTGCCTCCCCACATTTAGGAACAGAAAAAAGCAGCATTGCCTTTAGACTGCAGGAGGCAGGCTGTGATACATGAAGGATGAACGTTACATAAAACTGATTTCTCGTTTGGCCCCAAAATAGAAGCAAACATTATAGTTGGATGGCCTACTTTTCTGATGAAAAACACAGCTTGGAAACACAGCATGTCACACCAAAAACCTGTTCCCTAAAGTCATTTGAACCTTGATTTCTAGCTTATGCTTCTGAGTGGGAGAGAGTGGGAATTTATTTCTCAAATTGCTTCTTAAAGCTTTGGTGAACAGAATGATTCTTGTACTTTGCTCAGACTGTAAGGCTATGTATGGGTACCTGAGAGTAAGGGTCTTTTTGCAGGTGGATTCTTCAACATGTCCTTGATGCAATAATCATGCAATAGTGGTGGATTTATACTGGAGCATCCACACATCCTGTATGCTTCTCCAATGATACTGCTTTGTTGCTATCCGGAGAGGCTCTCTTGTGCTATAGCTCAACAAAACTGGAACAAAAGACAAACAAAACCAGAACATTTGTGGCATAAAAAGGACTTGTCCACACCAGAAATTACTGAGTGTTTGCAGCTTTTTGCATTCCCGTTTAATCAACATATTCCACATGGTGCTACCCTTAACACCAATCTTGATGCCAGTCTCCTGTAAATTTGAATTTATCTGATATGGGAATATTCCAATAAATTGGGGAAAATTAGGTGGGTGGGTGGGGACTCCTGTTCTATACTTTGGCCATTGGCCTAGGGCAGGACTTGCTAACCCACTGCCTTCCAGATGTTGGACTACATTGCCCATCATCCATGACCATTGACTATGCTGGTTGAGACAGATGGAAGCTGGAGTCCATTAACGCCTGGAGGGCCACATCCTATAGTGTCCTGCAGGAATTCCACCTGTTCCCCCAAGCTGATTAACAGCTGTATGAAACCTCTGGGCAAGATAAATAATACAAAATGATGATGATAATGATGCAGTGCATCGCATTTCCTTTCCTTCCCCTGCCCCAAAGCTAGAACAGATTTCCTTGCTTTCCAGAAGAAAGGAAATTTGACACATTCATGTGATGGCGGTGAACTCCTGGAAAGTCCCTGGATATTTATCAGTGGTGACTACAACAAAGAGTTTGACATGAATTTTGTTTCACACTGTCATTATTGGCTCAAAACACATAGGGTGGGCAGACTAAGAACAAAGTCTATTGTTTTGTACAGTGCTGATTATTACTTCTCCCTTACAAAAAGGAGCTGCTAGCTTTACTAAGAGGTTTCTCAGGCTGTGTTGCTAGGCTCCTCTCTGAGCCAAGAAAGAGAGTGAACTGCAGCTACTTGTCTCCCAGCCCTAAGCTGAACAAAGGACAGTGGAGAGAGAGGGCAGGGGGAAGAATCACAACTGAAATACTGGCTGACCATGTGCATTCTTGCCCCTGGCCCAGGACAGGGCAATTCAAGAAAGATGCAAGAAAGGCAAATAACTTGTGAGTTTCTGTCCTCCATGGGACAACTGATGCCCCTCACAAGACAGAAATTTGGCAGAGTACAGATTAATTTTTTTCTTTTTCCTTGGAGCCCCTTACTCAATTTACCACACAGACCTCAGCCAACTAGCTAGCTACATACATACACAGGCAAGACAGACAACTGTCTGTTCTTCATCACCAGATGGCCATTGACCATCCCTACCAAGTGCTGATGAAATATTTCTTACTGCACATCAGAAATCTGGGGAAGCAGGGGTGATAAAATTCTCCTTACGACTTGGTGGGCCATTATAGACAACAATAGCAGTAGCATTTGTATCTGTATAGGGCTTTTAAGCAAGTATTTGAGGCATTTTGCATGCATTATGGAGAGCTGCAGTCCTAACGACAAAGGCAGTATCTCCCATACTGCAGATGTAGAGAACGAAGCTGAGAGAAAGAGAGACTCACCTAACGCTATCTACTGAGTTCAGAGCAGAGTTCAGAATTCTTTGTTCTTTTTTTACATACACGTGTCCTTCCATCATGGAGCCCAAGGTAGTGCAGTTGTGGGTCCCAGGTTGTTTCCCATCCAGACCACTGACTGGACTCTGACTTGCTTAGCTTCAGAGGGGTTGTGGCCTCACGTGTCCCTTCACACCACACCGTGGGAGTGAAGATTTCCTGAAGGACAACCTGGACTCTTAGGAGTTCCTCCAGACTTGTGTTTTATTGCAGGTGGGTTCTCCAACATCTTCTTAACACAATAATAGTGCGCTAGTGAGGGACTGCGGGTGGCGCTGTGGGTTAAACCACGGTGCCTAGGACTTGCTGATCGGAAGGTCGGCGGTTCGAATCCCCGCGACGGGGTGAGCTCCCGTTGTTCGGTCCCAGCTCCTGTCAACCTAGCAGTTCAAAAGCACCTCAAAGTGCGAGTAGATAAATAGGGACCGCTCTCCGGCGGGGAGCGAGAAGGTAACGTCGTTTCCATGTGCTGCTCTGGTCCGCCAGAAGCGGTTTAGTCACGCTGGCCACGTGACCTGGAAGCTGTCTGCGAACAAGTGCTGGCTCCCGGCCTCTTGAGTGAGATGAGCACGCAACCCCAGAGTCGGACACGACTGGACCTGATGGTCAGGGGTACCTTTACCTTTACCTTAGTGCGCTAGTGATGGATTTATTCTGCTTTATTGGTTGTTCTGTGATGAAAGCCCATTAGAATGCCTAGAGAATGACTGTAGCTCAGTTGTAGAGCCTATGATTCACATGTTTAGCTGAGGGATCAACAGATCAAAAGAAGATCTAATGGATTCTGCCTTCCCTTCTAAAGAAAAGCGAAGGCAGAATTTAAGAAGCATCAGCTGACATTATTTAAATATGGCCCTATTTCAAAACAGCTGTAAATAAAGTTCAAGTTCTAATAAATACCTTAGTATTAAAATGGAAAACACACACTGGGACACATATTTATAAACGTATTTAATCTATTCCTCTAGCAGCAATTCAGATCTCATGCACGTTTCCCTCGTCCAGGTACAAGGAATCTGTGGCCACAAGACTTGGTTCTAACTAACTGCTTTTTGCATGCTCCTCCACTCCACTCCACTCCACTCCAACCCAATCCATCCGCTGTTCCAGGGATTCGTACCAAGCACCATAAATGGGAAAAGGATTAGGAGTTGAATGAGGAATGGGATTGGCAAGGCTGAGTGGCCCAAATCAAAACCCTGGTCAAAGTGTGCTCTCCATTGTCCACTCCCATTTCTGTATAAGATTTCTCTCTCTCCTTCTTCCAGTTTCCAGCCGCAGCATCCACCTTGCCGAACTCTCAGCCTCTGCTCTGTGAACATCTGTTTTCCGAGTTTGTGTTCTTAAAACATTTCACAATGATAACTGCCAGGCAGGTCAGCTGCTGTGGAGAGCTATACAGGGACGTCCTCTGCCAAAGATATTAACTCTTATCCTGGAAGGAATGAACCCACTAGCCTTTCTTAGCAGCACCAAAACATCTTTCAGAAAGCTATGTGGTAGAGAGGCACTTGGAGGAGTGTAACTTCATTTGAAAAACACCTCCAAGAGAAAAAACTAGTGTTTGGATTCCTTGACTCAAAGCAGGAATTTATTTTGGAAAGAGTTTTCTCATTTCCTTTGAAAACAAAAAGAACATACACGCACGTGACATAAATGTGCTGCTAACATAAGAAATGCAAGAGACTGCCGTTTCCTTGGAAAGTATTGTACAACAAAACAAGTATTATAATGCAACAGCAAGAGGCTTTTCTTAGGAATCTGAAAGATATAAATACCTCTTAAAGCAGCACGAAGAGAAAAAAAATACAAGGCCAGGCAACATCTTCCAGGGTTTCAAGGAAACCAAATTAGTATTATAGGAACCACAAATCGACACTTACATGGGAAGAACCTGAATCCAGCAGCCCTTGGCACTCCTGCTTCTATGAATGATTAAAGCCCAATATAGTTATGACATGACAAAGGTATGCCTGAGTTGCTTAATTCTTCGCTGTCATAGTAACAAACAACTCTTCTAAAGCTTTAAGATGGATGCAAATCAAGTTCGTGCATTGGGAATACTTTGCATGTGCAGAGATCAAAACAGTGGCCAAGTGTGGCTGTAATCTCCACTTGGCTTCCTCGAGGCAGGGATTTCTTACAACCCGGTCTCACTCTTCAGCAAAAAGAATGCTAAATGTTGTCTTCCCTCCCACTATGCTGTTTGTGCAGGAAAAAATGCAGGAGAGGAAGGACCCATAGGATGTAGTGGATTAAATTCAGTGGACTGAAGGAGATGGAAACCTTTGAGAACTTGAGAAAGGTACAAATTATCTGCATTATATCAAATGGGGTGGGAATAAAAGCACATTTTTTTATTTGAATGATTCAACAGGCAGTGTTAAAACCAGCTAGCTATCACCGACTGCAAATATTTATAGTAAGCCCACAACTTACACAGGGGTTACGTTCTGGGGGTCGTGCCTAAAGCCAAAATTGCATATAGTCAAAATTGCCAAAGTCTTTCTTCCTGGATGCCCACCCCCTTTTTTATTTATTCTTTTTTCCCCTGCAAGGTGCTTAAAGCTGAATTTGCACAAGTTAAATGTGCACAAGTTTCGGGCTAACTATATTAACTTAAGCCAAATATATACTACCCAGTGCCAGTTACAGATTGGAGGTAGGGCTTGAGAAGGCAGGCTCTCTTTTCCAGATCTTACAGCCGTGAAGCATAGAAAATTGCACTTCTATTTAAATAACACCAAAAGTTCTCAGGGTTTAAGAGCCAAAGGTTCCTAGGGAAATCCCTCAGTCTGATACAAATAATGGGGGAAACTTAGTGTCCATCTCCTCATTTGTGATAAGGCAAACATGCCTCATATTATATGTCCACAGGGTTATACCGTAGCAAATAAACTCATCTTTCCATCCTTCCCTATCAATGGGTGGATTACTTGCAGATTAGTGCACTCGCTTGAAAAATAAGGTGGGGTGGGGGAGGACTACTCACACTGCTGGTACTTCCATACGGGTCTCAAATATCATAACTGGTGCATTAAAAGAATCCATTGCCTCTCTAGGATTTGCCTGGTATATTTGATCCAAGTTCTTTGTTGCCCACTGTGTCAGCCAGGCAGTCTCATTTCATCTGTATTCAGGACATACTCTGGAAGCATTATGGATTCCTCCAGATTAGAAGCTGCTATATTCATTTCTAACTGCATTAACATAATAAAGCCATAAGAATAAAACCTCATTAAAAAGTCAAAACAACCATGTTCTAATAACCTATTTATTAGAGTTAGGAACGCTACAGATATCTGTGTCTGCAATCCATACTTCAAAACATCCAGTGTGCAGAACTGATCCAGAGACAGTACATAGATTGCATGGTTATTATGGTCTAAAACAGTACAGAAAATATACATGCACACAGTTGGATTATACACATTTATGAAGAGCGTCTAATCATGCTTAAAATACAATTAAAGCTTATTACAGAAACATAAAAAGAGAATCTGTAGTGAAACAATACTGATGACTACATCAAATTAACTGCTGAGAAGTTACTTTGTACCCCAGTATTGGAGCCTTCCCAATTTGTTGTATATTATCTAAAAATGATCCAGTGATTTTTCCATGAAAGAATTAAACGCAAGCTGAATTTTCTCTTCAAACTCAAATGGAGTCTTTAAAAGCAATTAACTGTGGCTGGATCATTTTCAGATCAGGTACAGTACACCAAGAAGATTCCAAAACTGGCATGCATGTGCAGAGCGCTTACCATTTATGCTACCTTTAACTGAAGAATCCTTCAAGAAAACATTTAGATTAGATGCCTATACGTTGCCAGGGGGCGGGGGGAACCACTGTCTTTCTGCCAAAGAAAACAACAACACAGAGAATGCACTTATCCCTTAATATACTCACCTAGTATTTCCTTCCATTTCTGAGTTTAAAAATGTTTATTTTATGTTCACTCATGTGGATTTACATGGATTGTAGCTTACCAAGCAGAGAAATGAACCATTATTCTCCCTCTTATAATTGTGTGTGTAAGAGCACACGCCCCATTCTGTTTAGTAGAAAACTCTTGCCAAATTGCCTTTAAAATATCTGCACTACTTACTAAATAGTTACACAATTTTTCTAAGAGTGTATTAATGAAATCTCATATAAATTAGTAAAAGGACCTCAAAACTGTAGTACTGAGACAGCTTTCAGGTGATCCCATATATTAAAATGTTAAAACACTTGAGTGTCTCTCTGTTGTGTTAGCTCTCTATCATGTTAGCAGAGAAGGCATCCCATTAGCTTTTAAGTGCTATCTGAAAAACTATAAACCTTTTCACTTTCCTGCCTTCTAATGGAACTTCAATGAGATAAATATTACTTTCTAGCTCCTAACGAGAATGTAACAGACTAACATCTCACACACAAATATGCTTCGAATTATACAGCAAATGAATGCCATATTAAAAATTATTTGTGTGCTTTTGAGAGAAAAAATGGCTTCCCCTACAGGGAAAAAACCCCCACTCAACATATTTAAAGTCAGAAGATGTTTTCATCCACAACCAACAAACCAAGTTAATGTCATTAATATTAATATTGTGCACTCTAAATAAACTGATTGCCTTGAACCAATAAACAGAAAGACTGACAACATTTCAAATAGAATGTAAGGAAATGATGTTATGGAAGTGAGCCTACTTTACAAAAAAGCACCCTTAGATGAAAGAAGTGCCCTTGCAGTATTATGCTATGCATATTTCTGATGGAAAGTTAACACTATTAAGCACCCACAAGGACAGATGTGGTCCAATAAAATAGTGATGACTTGCTCTGATATCCATCATCCTACCCAATTTATCATACTGTTCAGGGGCATTTAATACCTTTGTGTGTTATCAGTAGAGACTGCTAGTAACAACATTTTACTCAAAGCCAAGACTCATTAGAGGTAGCTTAAGGCAGCCTTCGGTAACCTTTAATGCATCCACACCATACATTTAAAGCACACTTACACCACCATCACAGTCACTGGCTCCCCCAAAGAATCATGGGAACTATAATTTGTCTCCCCCAGAGCTACAATTTCCAGCACCTTTAACCCAGTTCCCAGGGTTCTATGGGGGAAGCCATGTGCCTTCAGCGCATGTTGTGAATGGTACCCTGTTGCCCTCAAGCTGGTTTGGACATCAGTGCCCATCAGCCTCAGCCAGCACTGATGTGGAGGGTGCCAAGTTGGTGAAAGCTGATTTAGGATTATCTTTAGTCGAAATGAATGCATCCCTGCTCAAAAGGAGTTCTTTACAAAGGAACATATGTATATATGTCAAGGACAACAATACATGCAGCCGCTGCCACCTGCACCAAAGAAAACAGACTGAGAAGATAAAAAGAATGGAAAGGGCACTCTTTGTCTGCGTCGCCTCTAATGCAGGAGTTCAGGCTGGTTTTCTACAAAAGGAAGAACTCCACTAACATAGTATGCAATCCCCAGAGAGAGCAAAGCAATGACCACCAACAAGAGCAGCACCCTCCAGACGCCAAGGTCCTCCACAAATTCTTGCCAGGTGGTTCGGAAGCTGGAGAGGACTCCCTCACCTTGCTGCAGGTTGGGGTTGAGAAGCGAGTGGCTTTCCATTGCGCTATAAAAGGAGCACAGGTGAATTAAGGTTAATGCACCAAGCGAAAACTCCAAACCACAGAACATTAATATTGACTTAACTGTGCAAGCAACATGCCAAGGGCTTACTGAGCTAAGATTGGGTTTTGGATGTGGAAAGCCCAGATTAAAATGACCAGGCTGCTTCACACTTTGGTTGGCTGCGTTTGCCAAAACTACAAGAGTGTTACAGTGGTATTTCCCACCAAAAAACCCACACCGAGTGAATTCTGTTTATGGTTTAACCAAAAGTGCATAACCACCGTTTTTACAAAATATATGCTATTACACAATACACTGCACAAGGAGCCTTGGTCTCTGACACAGACCTGCTGCATGTTAAAAGGAAACATCTTTTATATTCCCTTCACAGATGCAGCCCTGTACCAAATGTCGTAAACACTGGTTGTGTAAAGAGACTCTCAGCAATTAAACTGAGGGACATCACTGCAAGAGAAAGAAGTGAATGTAACAGGACTAATGAGGAGGGATGAAAAAAAATGGGGGTGGGATTAAGGTACAAGTGGAGAGTGAAAGGAGAATAGGAGTAGATATTTCAAGAGATGGGCAATGAAGCATGCGATGGTGTGGAAAGGGAAACATATAAAAGAAAAAGCTTTCTCCACTTAGATGCTCTAGGTCTACACATTCTGCCTAAAATGTGGAGTCTGAGTCACAATGCCTGCACAGCAAATGCCTGTGCTTAGTTTGAGGAAAGCTGAGTTATGGAACTCCTTGTCACAAGGAAAATGATGTGGCAAAGAAATTCCCAAAGATAGATTAGATAGCAGTAAAATCATTATGAATAATTGCCAGCTGAGTATGACAAACTCTGCCTCCATGTGTCACCATTTTGTGACGAGTGGGCCCCAGTAATCTTTGGCCATCTGAAGTGGACAGGGGCGGGGGGAAGGAGTTTGAGAGGGCATTGCAACCTCATCGCATTCAGTGACCTGATTTCTGATTGGCTGGGATCACCACTAAAGATGGTCCCAAGGAACAGCAGGGGAGGAGGAATAGTGGTTGCAATCAGCCATAAAAGAAACACAAAAAAGGTATTAATTACACCTCCTGAATTTTAAAGAAAGTTGAATGAGAATATTTGGCTATCCACAGGCCAGAAGGTGGGAGTACATATACTGCTTGCCAAGTAACTGGGTAGAGTGTGGGTTTTTCTTTACACTTCTAAAAGGAAAAAGGTTAGAAACTTAAATGCACACACACTTCTAAAAATTTGGTAAAGGGTCATGGAGTGAGGAGACTAGGCTGCTCCTGCCACTATGCAGTCTACATGACTGCTCCATGGCAGAACACATGCACAGGATCTCAGAAAGAGGAGAAACAGACAGAAAGCACCTGATATTTGTAATATAATTCCCTACTTTTGTTTTTAAATATTTACTTCCCTGGAAAGAACCTTGGTGTGTTTGCTACTGCAGAATCCAAGCCATTTCACCCTTGTTATCAACTCCTCTAACACACCACAGGAATGCTTACTAATTAAGATTCAACCTGTTAATCTATAACCACTATAGAGGTTAAATAAAGGTATGATGTATTTTAAGTGGAAAGATCACATGGCTACTGAAAACAAACTAGGCCTCTTTCTTTGAAAACAGAAAAAGGCTCACCGAGAAACCACCTGTGTTATTTTCCATTACCACCAAATTAAACTCTCGGCACTAAAATGGTAGGAAGTGCTGGAATACCAGCTATTTTGGAAGGACTTGGGAAGTGACGTGAATCCCAGATGTTG
The DNA here is from genome assembly GCF_964270895.1 of Podarcis filfolensis. NCBI lineage: Eukaryota > Metazoa > Chordata > Lepidosauria > Squamata > Lacertidae > Podarcis > Podarcis filfolensis. The sequence continues at coordinate 68,521,569 of NC_139603.1, forward strand.
TTTCTGCTGCTAAGAAAAGCAGGCTGCATTTTTGTTAGATGTTGCTACCAACAGAGTGGTTGGCCGTTAGTTACGGGTCTGGCTAAGGCTAAGTACACAAGGAGAACACATCCTCAGAGTTAAAATGCCTCCAATAAGACTCCACGCTAGAGGAAAAGGGTGAGAGTAGTTGGGAATCCAAGCTTCAACTGCTAACAGAACAAGAAAGAGAAACAATTTGGTGAAATAAGAAAGCAGGAAGGAGACAGAACGCAAGGCAAAGAATCAAACCCTAATTGCAGTCTTCTGTTTATATTTTTCTATTCAACCACAAAGGGTACAAATGTAAATGCACTTTTGAGCCCTAAGTATACCTATTGATGCCATGAAAAGTCCTGTATAAAAAGATGGTACTTAAAAGACTGTAGAGCAATTCTAGGGACACTGGGCAGCACATTGTTTAGATATTTGCAGCTGAATAAGGCATTTTTCTTTGCCAAGTCATTTCATGAAAAAAAATTAGGGGATAAGGAAGCAATGGATTATGTTTAAATGCATTAGATGCACAATGCTGATTTGCAAACGAAAGCTCGATTAGAATTGAAGGTACTTCTTAAATGGAAGAGGTGGGCTGCATCTCCTACAGAACGGGCAAAGAAAACCACTGTTTTGATTTACTTAATGCGTAAGAGGATCTTGAAAAAACCCATAAAATGTTTAAGGAATAAAGATCTTGTTCCCCTTTCCCAATGTGTTGATAAGGATTGGAGGACAGGCATTAAAAAGTCTAGCCTAGTTTCTACTTGAAAATAATTTTCAGGATGAAAACCTGAACATATCAATATTCCAGCTGCTTCACTGTAAATATGAAGCACATACATTTCCAAGGCAGATAGTATTTTCAACTTGCCCCCTCCAGCAGCTGGGAAGGGGCCTATCTGCATAAAACAGCAGGGATGGTGGAAGTGAGAGCTCCCTTGCCTACCACAGAAAGGCTATGGAAAGTGTGTAGCACCAGTCAGACAACTGCAACCTGCAGCAGGTGCCTGAGGCTTCCTGTGTTTACACAAGCATATCTCCCTTTCCAATAACACAGCGTTCATTGAAAGACACACAATGGACACACTGAAAGCAGGTCTGTCACACAGAACACGAAAGGACCCTCAAAGACTTTCTGCTGCTGAAGCCACTCACTACAGCCTAGTTTGGGCTGGTTTGGGCATGACTGAATACTCCTCCGTACAAAAATCACTATCTGCCCGTGGTTTTCCAACATGTCAGGGAGAAAGTTAAGCTAGAACCTTTCTCCCTGACATCTAGTTTTCTATGTCTAGGGTTTTCGCTTTTTGGTATGGAAGAGAAGTCAGATCACGTGAGCCTCCTCTGGCGATCCGAGATGGTACAGGCTCATTGAGAACTAACCATATGTGATATTGGCTGACTACCAAAGTTCATGAGTCACATAAGACACAGGCAGTCCAGCTTTCGAAGAACCTGAAAGATCAACTTGGAAACTAAAGCCCAAACATAGAGTAAAGGTTCTATGGAAACGCTGACAATAAGCCCTGACCTTTTTGAATACGCAGAACAAGCTCCAAACATGAGAACTCATTCAGCTATGTTGAACCAGTAAACAATACTGATTTGATTTTTTTGTAGTACCTTTCACTCTCAGCAGTCTGCATTGTTTCCAGCTTCGAGTGAGTTCCTCTGTTGAATCCTTTCACTTCTTGTTCCTCCAAAGATTCTAGCAACCGGATCACATCTTTATTTACACCTCTTCGTTTTGCCAGAACAAGAGGTGTAGCACCTTGGTGATTGCTATATTAAGCATAGAGAGAAAGAGCTCACAGAACTGTTTCTACTTGAAACATGGATAGATGCAATAAAACTGTTGCCACATTTGCAAAGCTAAGTATGGTTTCAAATTAGATAAGGGACCGCGTGTTGAGATTCCTGCATTGCAAGTGGTTTGACTAGATGACCCCTGGGATCTCTTCCAATGCTACAATTCTATGACTTCTATATCAGAACAATTTTTAGGGACATTCCTTGCATTATGAGGGAGATGTGTAATATTTCAGAACCATTTACCATGCGATTCCATCCAATAACACAAAGGTGCAGCATGGAGGTCGTCTGGATGATGCAGCATCAGCACTATCTCTCCAATTTAGACAGGTGAAACAGGTGGAAAGCAGTTTCCCAATGTTATAACTGCCATATGAAAGCAATTTTTAGAGGTGTAAGCATGCAAGGATAAAGCATTTCAAGTGGCCTTCAAGTAGCCCATTATTGCAGTGTTTTTATTACTACCTGAGTAGTAAACGAGCACCAATGTAGACAAAATAAATAGCTCCTTAATTTTATCATTCATTAAAAACTCTTTTGAATTTAATACTGACAATGGATGGAGAAAAGGGGAAATGAAAGCAACTTTTCCTAAACAACGGTTAAGAGATTGTTTGGGATTGCAAGATCCAGGTTAATTTTATTTTATTTTAAGTCTGCACAATTGCATTTGATCACATTTTTCTCTGCCCATTATCTTTCCTCTTGCATTTTTGTTGTCCAGTCGTGACCGACTCTGGGGTTGCGGCGCTCATCTCACTTTATTGGCCGAGGGAGCCAGCGTACAGCTTCCGGGTCATGTGGACAGCATGACTAAGCCGCTTCTGGCGAACCAGAGCAGCGCACAGAAATGCCGTATACCTTCCTGCCGGAGCGGTACCTATTTATCTATTTGCACTTGGATGTGCTTTTGAACTGCTAGGTTGGCAGGAGCAGGGACCAAGCAATGGGAGCTCACCCCGTTGCGGGGATTCGAACCGCCAACCTTCTAATCGGCAAGTCCAAGGCTCTGTGGTTTAACCCACAGCGCCACCCGCGTCCCTCACGTCAGTACCATATCTGGCACCAATTCTTTTTCAGAGCTTCCTGTTGCATTATCAGAGGATCTATCCCAAAGTTAATTATGATTTTTTTTGAATTCATGCAAAGTACAGGTGAACTTACTAAGATTGCACTGTCTCTAGATCTCTTAGCCAAATACAAGTCAATAAGAGAAAATGTCAAAATATAGCTCAAAAAAATAAAAACAACAGACTTAAGCCTGACTGCAGTTTTTCAACAATAAGTATAAGTGAGCAGATAGTTCAAACAAGAAACCATTCTGGGACAATTTTAAATGTGTTTATTTATTCAGTACATTAAGTGCTTCTGTCCGGGCACTGGCATTGACAGATGTTGGGAGCCTGGCAGAGCAAATATGCAGTATTTCAGAGAAAAGACTGAATCACAAGCTCTGGGAGCAGGTAAGGTGAATGCTGGAAAACAATGTTGTCCACAGCAATGAAAAAGAACTGGGGAACACTTTTTTCTTTACACTGAAACCAGCAAGTCGTGAAATGAGGCCAGTTATTTTGAGATGACTCCGTCCTTCATCTCCACATTAAGGATCTGTATCAGAATACCAGCACCACCTATGACCATAGACATTATTCCTTTGTCAGGTGCACAAGTGCTCATCTGACAGTATCGCATGGAAGGCACTGGAAATAGTTTCTGCCTGATACCGCTTCCATGGTGCCACCACAACATGCAGTACAGATAGTCCTTTACCTTCCATGGAAGGGGCTTATGACAGTGGCAACAACTATCAAAAAGAGGCAGTGGTACTGAGGAAATTCCCCAGATGCCAGGCACGTTTTGTTACTGGCGCTGGTCCAACTGTGACTACATGGAGATCTCTGGGCACCAGGTTGGCAAATGACATCTCCATCAAGCCAGTTGACTCATGCGCAGCAAAAGATGCGTGATCTATGTTTCTGAACTGCCATGAAAATCATGTACCCCTTGCTGGGCATCTTAGTCCTCCATCAGCACATCAGAGCAGGGCTGGGGACACATATATTTGACTGAGCTGCAGCCTTTCCACAGGCCAGCCAAATGAAACTCAAAAACCAGTTTATAAACCTCTGCCTTAGACCACATTTAATACCCATTTCCATTTCCACCATGTGTGTTTCTCCTTCTTGCATACTGGGACAAGTGAATTGTTTTAAGAGTCAACAGTCAAGCAATGTAGTTGAGATCATAGAACTGTAGTGTTGGAAGGGACCCACAGGGTCATCTAGTCTAACCCCCTTGCGAACAGACATTCCGTTGTGTTGACTGTAACCTAGGTTTAGGGTGCCATTTGGTGCCTAGCTTATATATCTAACACCGCTATATATCTGTGTTATAGATCTAACACAGAGTTTCTAACACTGCTCATAATGTGGGAGAATCACAGTTCCTCGTGCTACACAGTCATTGGGGAGGAAAAGCAAGTCCATTATAAGCTATAATAATGGACCTGAAGACCTTTCCAGCTTCTCCTGTGTCAGCTCTGAAACAGCTTTTGTTTTTTGTGCAGCTCATTAGCCCAGAACTATGCTGAATTTCTACTCTGGCAAGGCTGCAGAATAAACTGACATGTCTGAAATCCCTCGCATGTTCCTTTGCAGGGCCCAATCTGCCTATTACGGTAGATTATCAAACAACAAGTATTATTATTATTTTTTAAATTCAAGACACAGGGTTCCAGCATACTTACCAAATATCTATTTTGAGCCCATTGGACACGAGGAATTGAATGGTATCCACATGCCCACACAGGTGAAGGGCTGTGTTACCTTGATAATCAGTGGCCAGCAGATCTGCACCAAATTTATGCAACAACTGACAGATGTCTACGTTTCCTCTAGCCGCTGCTAGGTGGAGGCCTGTTCGGCCACGGCTGTCGCGAATGTTTGGGTCAAAGCCACTCTCCAAGAGCCTCTTGGAATAGTTAAAATCTCCATCAATGCAAGCCTGCAGCAGAGGCACATTTGTCTGTGAAGAATCGTTTACAAACACATAGGACATGTCTGTTTCTGGGAAATGCAGCAAGCCTGTAGTTGAAAATGAAATGAAATGAAACCAACGGTGAGACTATGCTGGTGAAAACAATGCTAACACTTCGAGCAAGCAATTATTTTCCTGAATGAGAAAAACTGTCACATGGAAGTCAGATCCAAACTACTGTACTGTATACATATAGTGCAGGATTCAACTTACATGTCACCTCGGCAGAAGCCCTGAATAAGGATTTCTGCTTATGCAACAAGGGACATCTCCACTCCCCTCAAAATTGGCTCTTGGGGGGAATTGGGAGAACCCACCTGGCAAGCTGCAGTGCTTATGCAGACAGAGCGTTCATAATAGTACAACATTGAATTTCACCCATAGTGCTTCATATTTCACTCTGAACAGAGAACACTTTTACTCCTTTTTCTCCCCTAGAAGGATTAGTAACTCTCTCACTTCTGAGGGTTGGTTCAGGTCACTATGATGAATGTCAGACAGTTGGTAAATCCTTACTAAGAAGAGATCTCCCTGACCTCTGCAGCTTAATTTCAGAATATAAAGGGTGATCAGGAGGGAAGGAAAGATCCCCTGCAAAGAGGCTTGCCAGCTCCCATATTATGCCCCTTCTGGCAACTTTTTATTTTCCCAGGCATTTTAATTTTAAAATTTGTTGCTGCTTTTCAATCTGCCATATTAAATAGCTTGCTGATTTTACCTATTTCAGTTTTTGTGATAAGTTTTATTCTGTTTTTGCTTCATGTTTTAATATTTTACCGTTCACTTCCCAGAGATCATTGATGACTGGATGATATACAAATATTGCTAATGATTATAAATTTGAAAAGCCTAGTTTTCTCCAACTGAAGAAGGGTACATGGATATACCTTATGCAGTCTCCAGATAAGAGACAGTGATGCAGATGAGACATTCTTATACGGGCTATAAATAAAACCTCTCTTAATGCGATTTCATTTCTCATTTATCCGTTCCTTATTTACATTTGAACTTCAGCACATAAGCAGTGGTGGTGTGATTTTGCTTAAAATACCATCCTCCCTGAATACATCAGCCCCCTCAGACTTACTTTAAATGTTAACCATCTCTATTGTACATTTCATTTACACAAAGATTTCATTCAACTCATGTGCATCAAATGCCCAATGTAGAGACAGAGAAACGAAAGCAAACCATTAAAGATGTATGCTATGCAACCTCCATCGCTTTTCAAAGGGAGTTCTACAATTGTACAGTCTGTTGTTGTAACCTACCCTGGGACCTTATAACAAAGGACATCTCATAAATAAATAAAAATCTGTTGGAATTCATGGAAGTTATGTAACAATAGTGTTTGGTGGACCACATCCATGGCCACCATGTATCCTGAACTGGGTATCAGTAAAGGAAAAGCAATAAAACACAACCCGAAGTGGAAAATACAGGTTGAAGCTGTGGAAATGTGAGAGGTAATTACACAACCAGAATAAGAATCAAGTGAACAATCTGTTTAATGTGTTAATTCCACTGCTAATGTGTTGTTCTACTATCTAAGTATTTTTCTTGATGCTTAAAAATTGGATTATGGAAAGGAAAATATGGATTTTGGATACTCAAGACTCAGTATTTTCCAAACAGAATCCCAGTATATTTTACACAGTAATTCTGAATAAATATTTGGATCATTCTGACTGTACCAAAGACTCTGATCCTAAGCACTCTTGTATGAAACCAGGTTCCTTTGAAATTAACTGGGCTTATTTCTTCTAAGCAAATATAGCGAAGTGTTGGTGTTTGTTTTTTAATATTCTATAAATTGGGTCTTCCCAACCCTTGCTCTTTTATCCTTACTTTTCAAGTTTACAATAGCAACAATCTTTTTTCCCTTTTTTTAAATAGCTGTTTCACAAGCATTGGGATTTTAGCAGTTATTCCACATAGTTATGATGCCCCAATCTAGTCTTGACTAGACTTCAACAACTGCAGTGTGGCACTGCCCTCTGGCGACCATGTTGAGTGACAACAAGTTTCCGCCCAACTTTGAAGCTGCAGAGATGGGTGGGAGTTGACCTGGTAGCTTTGTGGCAGTTCTATTTCCAGCTCCAAGACTGGGAGAAAAGCTGGCCATGCTCCCCACGCCCCGGGTCAAGCCAGCAAGCCCACCACCCTTTCCTGCTATAGGGACTTATTGGCTGCTGCCCAATGGCAGCATTCTGAGCATCACCACTCAGTGCGTTCCTGCCTCTCTATCTCATAGGAGAGAGGAGCAGGTGAGGGAGGCAGGCTTCTACAGCTGTTGCCCAGCAGAGGAGCTGTGAGTCTTGCTACCAAGCAGCGGCTGAAGCCCTCACACATCTGTCTCTATTTTCTAAATGATAAAGGAGGGGCTGCATTCAGAGAAACACAGTCAAGCAGCAGCCCAAGCCTACATTTTCCCTGCTTCTTGTTTCTAAGAAAACAGGCTCTGAGCAAGGCCAGCCAAAAGCTGCAGACTCCTGCCTATGATCCTTAACTGCAACCTGAAAAATGGGGCCTACTTTCAACTTTTCAACACACACATCCAGGTTCCTGCTTTTCTATCAGGACCAACCAGGTGTAAAGGAGGCGGTCAGGGTTCCCTATTCAATACGGCAGATTGAATTCTGGTTGGCACAGCTTATCAGGCAGGGAGATAAGAAACACTTCACCACCTGAAATTCCTTCTTCTATACAAGAAGGAATTCTTCCACCCCCTTGGAGGTTCTGACCCACTGACTGAAGATCAATGTCCTGCAACAGCTGAAAGTTAAATTCTCTATACAATAAAACCAGCTCGGCAATGGAAAGCCTGAATTTAATACAGAGTGATGGTAGTTGAAATTGTTCCAACTGACTGTGTGTCCAGCAACATGTTGCTTTGCTTTTTATACCTTGATAAATTCCAAAAAGCGTTTATCCAAATCCTTCTAGATAGTTATGGTTTACTACAAATACAGAAAACAAACCCTGAAATGAAAGACGTGAAAAGTACAGTTCTAAAGGATAAACTTCTTTGACGGATTTCCCCCAAATCAAGCAGTGTATAAATTTTATGAAATAAATAAATGTCAAATGAACATATTTATTCTGTAAGTGCTATTCATCTACAGAAATGGTTTGTGGTCTATTCAGCCTCCTTTGAAAACGAAAAAGTTTTCACGAAAGGGACTAGACAGAATTTGTAAGAGATCACCAGTGCCTTCTAGAGTAGCAGCTGCTTCCATTATATCTGGAAGAACAAAAACTAAGCACATAAAGCTGCTTTCATTTCCAGTCTGTGATGTTGGGCTCACCCATGCTGTCATTTAATGTGGATGGTAAGCTTCCTGTACTTTCACAGATTCTCCATTGTCCAGATGACATTCTCCTCCAAATTATCGCCTTCCCACACTTTCCGCTTCCTCAATCCAGATTTTCTCATACCAGGGATACTCTGAAAAGTAGAAGGTATGAGAACATCTGGAGGAGGGAGGAAGTCTGGGAAGGGAGTGTTTTAGAGGAGAATGTCATGCTGGCAACGGAGAATTAATGGAGGTACAGAAAGCTTACTATCCACTTTAAACTACAGTATGACTGAGCCCACTGTTAAGAACTCTAATGAGCTACACAACTGGGGGTGCTCATTCAAAGCCAGTCAGGCTTTCTGGCCTAATTCCCAGCCAAAATCTGAAGAAGCCCAACTCTGGCTTCATCACATCTTTGCAAAACAACTGTCCTAATTTCTAGATGCTTACAGGCTCACCCTGCTGAAGATGAACTTTTCCCCCTTCAGAGCTCAGTCTCATGTTTGCTGCAAACTAGAATTACAGACTGAGATACTGAAGTGATCAAGTAGTAAAGATAATATCTTAAATACTCACTTATTAAGAAAGTATCCGGTCTTCAGTAGGTAAGTGTGGTCTACTCACAAGGTTGTTGACATTCGTTCTAATCACATATTTTTGTGGTCCAGTACAAACCTGTAATAGAACAGAAGAGTAGAGCTCAGTATTGTAAGTTTTAAACTGAGCACAATACACCTAGAAATGTAATGTTATTTTACATTTCTCGAAGATCAGAATTTCTAGCAAAATGTAATCTACTAATCAGAGATGCTATTTCAGATGCATATTATGCTAATCTAAACAACATATTAGCACAAATATGTGGGTGTTCTGAGAGAGGAAATCAAGGACACTGCACTCCTCCCAAATTCCTGCACTGCTACAAGTGAAGAAATGGTTTGGTTTAGCATGTTGTCTGAACCCAGGATTGCCTCTAGACACTCTCGGCAAAGTGCTGAAGTCCCTCACTAGACAAATGAGTGTGGAAAAGGGTTTAACAATGGTAGGGAGTCTGAAATCCATTGCTTTCCAAGTAAGGCACTAACGTGTGTGTGTGCGTGCGTGCGTGTATAGGATGACACACCAAACTGCCTGTATATAGATCTCATGTTGAATAAATATACGCTGTTTACTCATGTAATTATTCTGCTTCTGAAAACAGTGAGTTTAGTAATCTGCACATACTCTGAGCTCAGACTGAGTGCTTACTTTAATGAGGACTTGAAGCTGCTTATGTCTATATTTTATTTTAGTGGTATCTGCATTATATTCTCCTCATCCAGGTGTCGGCGTGCACTCCACCCTGCACAAAATTTGAATTTTCCTGTTCCATAGATAATTTGATAAGGGAATATTCTCGATTAATGAGTTTAGAGAATTTTCATTTAAAATAAGAGAATATTCATTTCAATGCATTCTAAGGTGAGGGCACCAGTAATTGTCATGTTGAGGTTTGGTATAATGAAACTCATTAGTTAAATCATATTTTATTATTCCATTAGAACATGTACATGTTATAGGACAAGTCAAAAAATACAATTGGCATGTTAAGGTTTAATACAAGTACATTCAATAATAGGCTATCTTGTGCTCTGATAGCTCTAACACTTAATAACTGTTTTGGTGACTAAAACACAGCTTGAGAAACAAAACTATATGCATACATATAAAAAAGAAACCATTTGAGCGCCACAACCCCAGAGTCGTCCGTGACTGGACCCAATGGTCAGGGGTCCCTTTACCTTTATCTAACATTAAATATATTATCATTTTTTTATAATATATTTCAATATGTCACTCTCTGGTAAATGGCACCTTGTACCATTGAATGGCACTGCAAAAACCAGTTACTGGCACTAAATAAAAATATAGAAACGTCAACTGTTTAAATCAAGGCCACCTCACATGCTGTTACACATAACTGTGTAGGCCCTTAGGTACTTAAGTGTATAAAGCATTAAAGCTACTTTCTGTAAACAAAAAAAAAATCACACTGTATGGCCAAGGGTATAGAATTTCTAAGAATAAGGTCACCCCAAAATAGAAAAAAAGGCTATTACGTATAGTTGAAATTCATATGAATTCAAATGTTCATCAAATTAAATAAATAGCATTTTTAAAACTAAAAAAAAAATTTTTTTTCTGTAGCTCACTGCCAATGGTGAATGACACAATGCTCAGTAATGTAACTGGATCAAAAAAATCATTATTCATTACTTACACTGGCAATATCACAGCTTGACTTATTATTTACTAGATCTTTTAAATGTGGGTTGTAAAAGTGCTTCTTACATTAGAATTTACAGTTTGTGGAGAATATTCTCCGGAGAATTCTTGAGATATTCTCAAGAAAATTCTCATTCTCGAGAATACTCTCCGGAGAATATTCTCACCTCACATCACCAGGTTTTTTAGTTGTGACATTTGGCTGAGTGCCATCTATTGCCACAAACCCCTATTTTCATTTAGTTTACATCAGCCCAAAGGAAAGGATGCAGCCTGCCCTTTTCGCACCAGTCAGTTGTTGCTGAAAGCACATTTACATTTCTTTTTTTAAACAACCATCTTCTTTTGTGCAGACCTGCTCTTGCACAAAATAAGATATATTAAATATGTAATTCGCCTTTTCAAAGGTGACAGTAAAGGAAAAGGGGATGAAAGAAACAGAAAGTGACTCTGAATTATTACCAACTTAATTAAAATATTGGGGGGGCCAGGCTGCCCTGCGTAATCGATCACATGACACACCATTTGAATGGCAATGCCCATCAACTTTGTGGGGAGTAGGGTCAGCCCCCTCAAATATTTTACTGCAGTGGGGGGGGGGGCGAAGGGACCTCGGCCCCACGAGTTGGCACCTAGGCCTGCATAGCAAGGGGGTTGGACTAGAAGACACTCGTGGTCCCTTCCAACTCGACCATTGGGTGATAAGCAAAACAAATTCAAGCCTCATGTATGTTTTACAGCTGCAAGGAGAATTTATCCCTGTTTCTCCCGTAGAAACTACGGGATAAATTCTGTTTCTCCCGTAGAAGCTATAGCTTAGGGCCCCACTTTCTTGGGCCCTAAAAAATTAAAGAAAAAACAAAACTGGATGTACATTTCCAAAATATAAGATAAAAAAACAAATAAAATAAATAAAAATAAAAAATTCCCTTATTCTGAATAGGATTCCTCGCAAGAAAAGGGAAAAGTTGACAGCTATGACCTGCATACAGCAACAGTGTTTTGTGTTGCGTAGTTTACCCAGTAGTGATGTATGGAAGTGAGAGCTGGACCGTAAAGAAGGCTGATCGCCAAAGAATTGATGCTTTTGAATTATGGTGCTGGAGGAGACTCTTGAGAGTCCCATGGACTGCAAGAAGATCAAACCTATAAATTCTGAAGGAAATCAGCCCTGAGTGCTCACTAAAAGGACAGATCGTGAAGCTGAGGCTCCAATACTTTGGCCACCTCATGAGAAGAGAAGACTCCCTGGAAAAGACCCTGATATTGGGAAAGATGGAGGGCACAAGGAGAAGGGGATGACAGAGGATGAGATGGTTGGACAGTGTTCTTGAAGCTACCAGCATGAGTTTGACCAAACTGCCGGAGGCAGTGGAAGACAGGAGTGCCTGGCGTGCTCTGGTCCATGGGGTCACAAAGAGTCGGACACGACCAAACAACAACAAAAGGCTCCTATGATGTAAATAATGAGCCCCGCCTGCTAGCCTTTTGTTATGTACAAATGGCTTTAGAAACCTACTGGGTCCATAAATGACCACATAGCATATATTCAAGACAAAAAAACAGCGACAATTTGTTGTTGACAAAGGACTGCTGGACATATAAAGGGCCCCATTACCTTCAGTAGCTGAGGGCCTCATCAAGCCTAAATCCGGCCCTTCACCTGTTTAATTCCCGCGCGTCGCTGCAAACTCGAAAAGGGGGCGGGGCCAGGGTTGGGCCACGCCCCGAACCCGCCACCTGTAGTGATGACACGGGACAGCCCATCCCCACAATACCTCCTTCCGCAGAGGCGGCTCCGCTTGCCCCCCCCCCCCCAGCTGGAGCCCCTCAGCAATTCTGTGGCAATTCTTCCCCGCCTTCCCCTCACGGCCACCGACGCTCAAGGGCCGGGCAACAAAGCACCGCTTCCTTCCTTCGCCCCCCGCTGCGGCCCACCGAGAAGGCCGGCGCTGCCTCGCCCCAGCCCCGGCTCCTTCGCCCCTACCTCGCTCTGGACGGGCGTCGTCAGCTGCGGCGTCCGCCTCCGCCCAACCGCCAGAAACCAGGCCCCGGTTGCGACAAAGAGGTAGAGACGCCCTCGCGAAAGGGAGCCCGACCTCGCCTCTCTCTTCCGGTTCCCGGTTGCAGTTCACGGAACTCTTCTCTCGGGAGAGGGGGGCAAGCGCTTTGGGGTCAAATGCTTGCGCTGGAAGGCAGGAAAACCTTTCTGATGCAATGCTTTGAAGAAGTGGAACAGAACTGCAGAGTTGGAAAGGACCTCGAGGGTCATCTAGTCCGACCCCCCTTTGCAAGGCAGGAATCTCAGCTAAAGCATCCGCGCCGGATGGCCATCCAATCTCTGCTTAAAAACCGCCTTCCATTGTCGGAACAGGAGAAAACAAGCTTTTCCTGTGACGGTTCTTTCTATATAGGGCAGGCACCCCCCAAACTCGGCCCTGTTTTGGGACTACAACTCCCATCATCCCTAGCTAACAGGACCAGTGGTCAGGGATGATGGGAATTGTAGTCTGAAAAACATCTGGAGGGACGAGTTTGGGGGTGCCTGATATGGGGAGACGGCTATCATATCTCCTCTCCGTCTCTTCTTTTCCAGGCTAAACATGGAAAAGCACACATACGGCTTACTTTCCAGACCCTTTATCGTCTTGCTGGCTCTCCTTTGCACATGTTCCGGCTTGTCAATATCATAGCTGTCAACTTTCCCCCTTTTTTAAGGGAAATCCTATTCGGAATAATATGGTCAATATTCTTCTTAAATTGTGGTGCCCAGAACTGGATACAGTATTCCCGCTGGGGTCTGACCAAGGCAGAATAGGTTGCTCACTTCCACCACGTTATTTTGTCAATTAGATAAGAATAAGCCCCCCATGGCTTCTGGAGTTTATTTTATGTATGGAGTGTTTTAAGGGAAGGGTAGTTGGTTTCTTGGGGATTAAAGTCTGTCCAGCTGCCATGGGGTTTCTTACTGGAACATTTTATTTTTGTACGCAGAATGACTCTCGCCCTGCAGGTTACGTAGATTCTTGGAGCGTCGATTGCGGACCATTGCTATGCATGCAAAAGCAGCTGAGACTATACCCGCTTTGGGTTTTCAGCGCTGCCTGACTCAAGGAGCGAAATGACGCGGAGCAGAGTCGAGATGATAGAGCGTCGGGCAAAGCGAGATCGGTCCAGCAGCGCCCCTCGCGGGCTGGCTGATGTAGAACACGCCCCCCCACCCGCTGTGTCTAGCGAGAGGCGAGATTAGCTCGATGGTAGATAACATGCTTCGCATATATTGCAGGTTCGATCCCCAGCATCTCCAGGTAGGATTGCAAAAGGAGTGTTTACCAGTGTAGATGGACCAGTGCCTGACTCCATACATCTTCTAGCACTTCCCAAAGGATGTTTCACCTGCCCCTAGCAGCCGCACCGGTTGTCTAACACGAGACCATGTTGCCTCAGCAGGGGCCAATACGATTTCAAAAATTGGATAGCATCATATAATTTTAGAGTTGGAAGGGACCCCGAGTGTCACCCAGCCCAGCCCCTTGCAATGCAGGAATATGCAGCTGCCCCATATAATAATAATAATAATTTATTATTTATACCCCGCCCATCTGGCTGGGCCTCCCCAGCCACTCTGGGCGGCTTCCATAGAAACCAAAAATACAGTAAAATATCACACGTTAAAAACTTCCCTGAACAGGGCTGCCTTAAGATGTCTTCTGAATGGGGCTCAAACCTGCAATCTTGGCATTATCAGCACCACACTAACAAACTGAGCCATCCAGGCCACGTGTTGAGATGCCTCCGTTGCAGGGGATTGGACTAGATGCTGTTGGGTCCTATTCAACTCCACAATTCTATGATTCGCCCAAACTCAGGCAACTATTGAGCAGTGGAGGGACAAAGGATGATCTAATGTAGCCTTCCCCACTCTGGTGCCAATAATCAGGGGTTATGGGAGTTGTCCATGGAGTTTTCTTGGCAGGGATACTGGAGTGGCTTGCCGGTTCCTGCTCCAGGTGGATCACGTTTGGTCAAAACTCTCCAATATGACCTGTCCATCTTGGGTGGCCCTGCACGGCATAGCTCATAGCTTCTCTGAGTTATTCAAGCCCCTTCGCCACGGCAAGGCAGTGATCCATGACGGGGACAGTCCAGATTTGCTGGTCATTATAACATTGTGAGACATCACCTTGCCAACAAAGGTCTGTATAGTTAAAGCTATGGTTTTCCCAGTAGTGATGTATGGAAGTGAGACTGGACCATAAAGAAGGCTGATTGCCAAAGAATTGATGCTTTTGAATTATGGGGCTAGAGGAGACTCTTGAGAGTCCCATGGACTGCAAGAGATCAAACCTATCCATTCTTAAGGAAATCAGCCCCGAGTGCTCACTGGAAGGACAGATCCTGAAGCTGAGGCTCCAATACTTTGGCCACTTGATGAGAAGAGAAGACTCCCTGGAAAAAACCCTGATATTGGGAAAGATTGAGGGCACAAGGAGAAGGGGATGACAGAGGATGAGATGGTTGGACAGTGTTCTTGAAGCTACCAGCATGAATTTGACCAAACTGCCGGAGGCAGTGGAAGACAGGAGTGCCTGGCGTGCTCTGGTCCATGGGGTCACGAAGAGTCGGACACAACTGAACGACTAAACAACAAATGGGAGTTGTAGTAGTGACACCTGGTGTCCACAGTATTTTCAGCTTTGTAAGAAGTGTATTTTTTGGGGGGGGGGGTAGAGAAATTACGACATTTATAATAATTTCACAGTGCTTATATTTAACATAATCACAGGTTGTTCACCACAAGTTGTCTCCCACCTTGCATATTTTTTTTTAAAAAAACACTCATACAAAACATAGTAGGTTAACAAGAACAAAAAGAGACCAAAATTGTAATATGTTGGAGTAATTAAAACTGGAGCATTCCTAACAGTCCTGAGGGTAATTATTCCAGTAGTCAGTGCACAGTTGGGAGGCAGGAACGGGTGGAGATAATCAAAGACATGTCTGCAGGTACTGGAGGGAAGTAGGGATCATTGTAAGATGATGTACTTTGTACATAGGAAGACCTTACCACAAATTCAGTGGCATTGTGTAATTTATCATTAAGCTGAAGACCTGTGGGGAGACAGTTTGTATCCCGTGGAACAGAACAATGGTAAACATTCCAGAGGCCAAAGATTAACAGCTTAATGTCAAATACTTTAAAAGGTGTTACTTTGATCCAAGATATGCAATGTTTCCCATTTTTTTTAAAGGTCCTGTACATTTTTTATAATAAAATGAAATATATGTGCAAAATATTTACAGTCTTCCCCGTTATAACAAATTCTGGTTCCCAGGAGCAGATGATGTTTTTTTAAAAAACCTCAAGAACAAAAATACATGAGGAGTTAGAAAATGTAGACTGCTATTAAACAGAGGACAACTGCTGTGATAAGTTCGCTATTCCTCATTTTTAAAAAACCCAGAGGCAGCAGCAGCAGCTGAAGTGCAGGTCACAAGTCTTCTTCGCGTATTTTCTCAAACACGCAGTCATCCTCATTTGGTCTACTAGCGTTCGGTTTTTTTCTTGGCTTAAAACCAGAATGAAATATCTGCACAGAATCAAATACAGGATATGTTAAGCCAAGAGATTAAAAAAAAAAACTTCTAGTCAATAATACATGAAACACACACCAGTAGAACACCACCTAACTGTGTGTTGGGGAATACCACCAGCAGCTATGCTAATGATACGTAACAGGAAAGAAAAGGTTTGTGAAAGCCAGCAGCTATCAAGGTTTTTGATCCTGCTTTCTCCAACCTAGTGCCTGCAGATGTTTTGGCAGCCTATACTGGCTGGGGCAGATGTGAGTCATAGTTCAAAACATCTGGAGGGCACCAGGTTGCAGAAGGCTGTCCAATGGGTATTATAGTTATAGTACTGCAGCAATTGTATTGAACCGAGATAAGCAGTGGCAGCCTCTATGACGCAGTGATAATAACTGTTTATATAGCACTATGACGTGCACAGAGCACTTCCGATAATAAGCTCAGTAATCCTCACAACCACCAGGAAAAGCATGTCAGCGTCACCATCCTTATTGAAGATTTTGTGTGTGTGTGTGTGGCAAGGTTAGGAGGAGAGAACAGCAACTTGCATTAGGGACCCTAGCCATCTCCTTTCCCATCCCAGCCCCTCTCAGGTCTCCACCCAAGTTTATGTCATTTAATTCACAAACCTGACTTGGATGGATGCTTGGTTTCTTAGCTTTACCTGGTTCAGGAAGTTCAATCTGCTAAAACAGATTGATAAAATGTAAAGATCATTGCTAGGCAGAAGATAAACACACAGAGGCAGGCAACATGTAACTCAAGTGCATTCACACAGGGGAGACACTGGCAAATACACTATAGTATCAGCAATTTTAATCACATTTCTCTTTGACCTTGTGAACATGATTTCCATTGATATCAAGCACCAGTGGCATTTATATGTGGAGAAGTGAATGAAAGCAATGGGTTTGTTTTTTTGGTCTTTTCCTTTAAGCAATGAACCAATTTCTGTGGTGAGCCTAGAATCTACAGATACCAGGCAATACTCACCCCTACTGAAAAAAGAAATTATTGCTAAAGTTGCCCTGAATATGATTTATGAACCTTACCCAAGAGGATGTGTCGTTCTATAGGCTGATGATCAAATGTTGAGCAAACTTCCCTCTAGGTTCCTTGGCCTCCCATTTACAAAATGGAAAGTATGCATCTTGATTCCATGTGCATGTTTACTGGGAAGTACTTTCTAGTTCCATTGAACTCAGTAGGATTTGCTCTTAAGCCTGTATATGATTTCAGACATAGGGTGGGTCAAGTGAGGATCTCTGGAGCCAGTATTGCCCACTGAGGCTGGCAAGACAGAAGGCAGGGAGACCAACAGTAGGCCCAAGCCAACAACAGGCAGAGCAACTTTCTGATTGGCTGTAAGTAAGGCTGGTAGGGGCTGGTTGAGTTTGGTGGGGCAATGTACCAGTTGCTCTAATCACCCGGCCTCCACCGTGCAGGAGCAATGGAGCCAAGAACCTCACATCAACAGTCAGGCAAACTCGATTGTCAAACTTTGCTCACCATTTCTTGATCACCTTTGGTTGCTGTCATCAGCTGCTCCGATATTATCTTTTTTAAGCAGGAGCTTAGGAGAAATGCCTAGACGTGGGATAAATATTACATTTTGATTTTAAGTAACAAAAAACTTTATATGCAGAATTGCTGCTTTCCAGAGTACATCAGCCTTGCTCTGTGGTTCGCATGTTTTTTTACTCCCAGCTTAATCTATCCGATTGTAGTCCACTAGCCATATCATTCAATTTACTCAGGACTTACATATGAAAGTAAACCTGAACAAGCCTTTCCTGATGTGAACCTAAACATATAACAGTAACGCTCAGGGGATATTGTCTCTTGCGAATTGTCATTCATAAGTAACAGATATAAGGCAACTTTTTCCCCTTTATATTTAATACTAGGTGGAAGAAAGCAGGGGGATGAACACAGCTTAGTTGTAAAAGCACATCCTTTGCATCTATAGTGTCCCAACTTCAACCCCTGACATTAGCAAAATGGAGGAAGATGTCCGGGTAAGGTCTTGTTGAGCTGTTGCCTGCAAGGGTTAGGTTAGCGGTGGGGAACTTCTGGCCCACAGACCTAATTAGGCCTTATACGAGTACCAGTTTGCCCTGTAAGGCTATTATTACCCACAAACCACACCCACCTGCCATACCTGATGTCATATGTGATGCCAGGTGTGAGGGAGGTATGGATATGGCTACAAATAAATGGTCAGGAGCTTGAAGTGAGTTCCAGATTATTCCACTGCAAGCAGGGCTCCCTGGGCAGAAAGCCCCACTGGGATCAGATGGACTAGGGATTTCCTCCATTGGGAAATGCACCTTCAAAGAAGGTCTCTAACTGCTAAAAAATGATCCCCTCTGAACTTTGGTGCTGCAATTTCAGCAGACACACAATACATGGTTGTTCACTCTTCAGGCTTCTCCTTTTATGTACTTTATGTACATTACGTTTGTATTATGTAATACAAACCTGCTTTGTGTTAAAGGCAATCCATCTCCAGGTGTCAGAATCGTTGTACTCAAACCTGAGCTCCAGGAATTGGTCAAGGCCTTGGCCTGTAACAGATCCCTAAGGAGTTTTAAAAAAAGATGCAGTAATATTAGTCGAGAGGTCCTCCAGTCTATACTAATGCCTAGTCACTGCACTACACTAATATTCAGAGGATATCTCCAATGTTGTTGTTGTTTTAGAGAAGACCCACTAAAATTGTTGTATGCAAGTTAGAAATGCCCACTAACTTCAATGGGTTCACTCTCAGCAGAACTTTCATCCCCCGTTTTCTATATGCAGCTATCACTTTCTCCTAGGTCGGAGGAGAATGTTTAGAGGAATCTGAGGTGAGGCAAGACTGCAGAAGTATCAACTCAGTCTACCGTTGATGATATTTGGAACACAGAATTTTAACAATGAACAACTTCTTCCTAACGTGTATGTGCAGCAAGAAAGGTGCATAAAGGCAATCTAAACTAAGAATTTGTGTTATTGCTTACAAGGCAGGGCCTCTCATTTAGGAATTTTTTTTTTCTCATGAGACTCAAGTTTAAAGGAAATCCAGTACAAGAAAGTTAGCATTAAACAATGTGGTTAAGTAGTGAAGTTGCTCACAAGGTACTTACTAGAAATGTGACCTGCCAGCACCTCACCCTGTTGATCTTGAAGCTGACCTCTTTGATCTGGTTGCTAGGCAACTTTATGCAGCAGCTAATCTCATTATTCCCCACATGAATAGCAGCAGTACAGCCTGCTTCAGGATAGTCACAGGAGCAAGGAGCGAGCTTGATGTATCCGTAGTGCTGGACCTCCTGAGCCAGCTCTAAAAACTGTGCAAGAGAAACAGAAACTGGAGGACAACAGTGGGTTATATACTGTACCACATGATGCAGGAAGGTACTGAGGACTAGCAACTTCAGCAAGGGACCAAAAGCCAAGGACTCTGTTGTTATCTGGATAAGCCCCCGCCCCCTCAAACACACTGCGGGCCACGTCTCACATATAAAATCAATGCAGGAATTATCCCAGTGCTCATTTGAGAATATACATGTCAATGTCAAGTGGGGATGGTTAACACACTGGAAAAAATGTGTATGGCAGTGCAGATGGAATACCCGACACTATTAGCTTTTATCAGTAATTCCTTTCCAAAGCAGTAGCTTAAAGAAACTGGAACGTGAGAAGAAAGGCAGAACTCAACACTGTGGTTCTGCTAGCACTATGGAACTTCTGCAGCCAGCTGTGCACCCTCAAAATCTGCTCCAGGGGGTTGGAAGATCCCTCAGAGCGCATTTTGAGGTGCACAGGGAGAAGAGGAGGAAGGGGAAGTCCACTTGTGCGAGAAAAATTCCACATGAGCAGTGTTGATTGCAGCAAGTCTCCAGGCCTCATCCATTTAAATCTGGAGCACTCTATAGGAGTTGTTCTAATCTTGTAGCAAGTGATCTGCAGGCTATACTCCTGCTTTGCATGTCTAGAAGTTTGTCATTGTACAAATGCTACAGGAAATTCTGCAAAACTGGCTTATTATTTCTCTGTTGCCTCTCTTTGTATGCTTATAACAAACTGCATTTTCACCCACGAAATAATTAAATACCGCAGCAGGCATTCTGTCTATGGAGGCAGAGCTGGAGATGCTAACACAGAGTATGCTGGGGTTGAAAGATCAGAAGGGAAGGGAGAAGGGGTCTGGGTCTCTAGGTCTGCTCTTTCCCCTCTCTAATCCAATCTCACATTTCATCTCCTGGCTCTGCAGGAAGAGCTTAAAGGAAAAGCCAGATGGGTAGAAGCCGGTCTGGGTTTGCCAGAGAGCAACCTTTGCAATAGCTTTGATGCAGGCAAGAGAGCTCATCTTCCTTCCTTCCTAACACATGATTTGTAATATGCATGGGAAGTTAATGCTCCTCCAAACTGTAGATGGGCCTCAGCTAATTTTCACGAACAACATCAACAGAATCTAACACACCTGGACAAATTTTGTGAAATGGGGACTCATTTTTTGCGCAGCTGGGCTTGGATTAATAGAAGAGAGTTTCCCATCCTCATCTCTCCCTGAGACCCCTGACAAGCTACTCTGTTGGGGTCCAGCTTGAGCAAACTGGCGTGGGATGAGACACAAGGAGAGGATAGAAGATTCTTCTGCTTACAGAATAAAATAAAAAATCCTTGGCAGAGCTGAAGAACACAGCAAGCCTTTATAAGCAGATGCTCTCTCTGGTGTCTTTGCACCACAGCATGCACCCTGAAAAGGTTAAAACACTGTGTTACCTTCATTTTGTTAGGTGCTTTCTGTAGCATTTGAAGCTTCTGCATCTGTCCGTCTGTAGGCTTGATCCAGTTCTTCTCCATTTCCTGCAGAACCTTAAAAAGAGAAAAAAGGTATGTATTAAAGTCCCCGATACATTGTTCTCCCTGACTTAAGAGTCCAGCAGTCAAACCACCAAACCAATAAGCTCCTCAAATTGCCTGTCCTGCTGATCCATGTGGGATCAGGTCCCTCTGACATGGCAGAATGGGCACAAGAATCGTGGAGAACAGTTCTCTGAAGCAGCAAAATCAACATGACGTTGCAAATAAATTGTGGCAATAGGATCCTGCAACCCTGGAGTCCCACCATGCCCACCAGATACTACTAGGCTGCAAGCAGCTACCCAGTTGCTAGTTCAACTGTCTGCATTACTGCAGCTCAAATAGCTCTCATGATAGAACTGTGATATATAAAAAAACAGCTGTAACATGCATTGCAATAAGAGGGAGCCAAGCACCAATTTATTTAATTTCAACCTAACATGGTGGCATATCATGACTCTCACACAACTATTAAGCAAGCATTTAAAGGTAAACGGACCCCTGACCATTAGGTCCAGTCGTAACCGACTCTGGGGTTGCAGCGCTCATCTCGCTTTATTGGCCGAGGGAGCCGGCGGACAGCTTCCGGGTCATGTGGCCAGCATGACTAAGCCACTTCTGACGAACCAGAGCAACACACGGAAACGCCGTTTACCTTCCCGCTGGAGCGGTACCTATTTATCTACTTGCACTTTGACGTGCTTTTGAACTGCTAGTTTGGCAGGAGCAGAGACCGAGCAACGGGAGCTCACCCCGTCGCGGGGATTCGAACCATCGACCTTCTGATCGGCAAGTCCTAGGCTCTGTGGTTTAACCCACAGTGCCACCCGCGTCCCATAAGCAAGCATTTAAAAGGTACCCCTGCCCGTACGGGCCAGTCGTGTCCGACTCTGGGGTCGCGCGCCCATCTCGCTTAAGAGGCCGGGGGCCAGCGCTGTCCGGAGACACTTCCGGGTCATGTAGCCAGCGTGACGAAGCTGCTATGGCGAGCCTGCACCAGCGCAGCACACGGAAACGCCGTTTACCTTCCCGCTATAAAGCAGTACCTATTTATCTACTTGCACTAAAGAGTGCTTTCGAACTGCTAGGTGGGCAGGAGCTGGGACCGAACGACGGGAGATCACCCCGCCACGGGGATTCGAACCGCCGACCATACGATCGGCAAGTCCTAGGTGCTGAGGTTTTACCCACAGCGCCACCCGCGTCCAAGCAAGCATTTAGGATGGTGCTAAAAACCCTTACCTTTTGGGGGGCAAGTATTAGAGTGCTAATCTCTAAACCAGTTACTGCTAGATTACCCATTTCCTCCCTTCCCCACATTATGGGCAGAACTTGAAGTGACCTGTGGCAAAGTTCACTTGGGGTTAAACCATAGATGATGGCAGCAGATTCAGCTGATCCTTAAACTCAGATCTGTGACAACTATACGATTTTAAACAACATATGGGGTACACAGAGGTGATGAGTGGTTCAAGTCTTCCGCCACCCTCTGCTTATCTCCCTGAGGTTGCTCTCCTCATGAGCAATGGGCTGTAGCTTAGTGGTAGAGCACATGTTTTGCATGCCAAAGGTCATGGGTTCAATCCACAGTGTTCTCCAGGCAGGGCTAGGGTGAATTCCTGCCTGAAAACCTTACAGCAGCTGCCAGTCAGTGTTGGCTGTACTGAGCTAGATGGACTTGGTATAAGGAAGTTTCTTAAATTCCTACATTTCCTCCCAGCCAGGCTCATGTCTGTTTCAGTAATATCCTAATGCCTGGAAGGGAGAGAAAGAAGCCATGGGGAAGTAATCTATGAGGAATATTTACAGACCTTTTGCTATGAACAACCCCCTGTGATGTGGTCTAAACCCAGTTCTATCTTACATCTAGTTGGGCCAGCCTCCTCTTTGGGAACACCTATTTGTTATTATACATCAGGTAGCGTTGATGGATGGGAGTTAAGAAGCTCTGCTTGTTCCTGAAAGCCTACTTTTAAACACAACAAGAAGTCAGTTTCTTTCCGTAATAGTATTTCAAGAGTAGTGCTTTTCTAGGAGGAACTCACCTGCACATGAAAAAAACCTTACCTGTATATAAAGTAAGTTCACTGAAGTTCTGCAATTCATAAGCATTTTATCAAGGGATGGGTCCATGTACCTGTCCAACAGGGAGAGGGAAATGGAAAGTTTAAACAAAACAAAGCCACTGATCCAGTGAAATATCTACAATGAGAGCTACTACTGAAATACTGTATTTCTGCCCTTCCTCCAGCATATCTATACATTTTAATGCATCTTGCTAAATCTGCTTCTTCATCATTCTTGCTTACCACTTTCTGATCCCAATCTTACAGGGTGATTCTTTCATGCTCTGAAGACTCACATAGGGAAGTTCAAATTCTGCCAGTTTTTTCAATACTAGAGGTGAGGGGGAAGAAAGGGGGAAGGTAATTTTTGAAACACTTTTTTAAAAAGTTGACTTTTTAAAATATACATCTTTTAAAGGGACACGGGGGTGCTGTGGGTTAGAGGCTAGGACTTGCCGATCAGAAGGTCAGCGGTTCAAATCCCCGTGATGGGGTGAGCTCCCATTGCTCGGTCCCTGCTCCTGCCAACCTAACAGTTTGAAAGCATGTCAAAGTGCAAGTAGATAAATAGGCACCGCTCTGGCGGGAAGGTAAACAGCTGCTCTGGTTCACCAGAAGCAGCTTAGTCATACTGGCCACATGTGCGCCAGCTCCCTCGGCCAATAAAGCGAGATGAGCGCTGCAACCCCAGAGTCGGCCATGACTGGACCTAATGGTCAGGCGTCCCTTTACCTTTAAAGCACACATTTGTCTCCTTCATGCAATGCATTTTAATATGTGCTTGTGAAACACACAATTTATGAAGTAACCCCAACCTCTTCCAACTTAAAAAGGAGAGAAATAAAAGGGATATTTTTCCAGCAAAAGCAAACCAAAAGTTCTTGCATTTTTGTGATATGATAAAAGGTTTCTCTCCATGCAACATATAGGCTTTGCTTTAGGTTTTAAAGTCAACCAAAAACAAAGAGGAAAAACCAGAGTTCAGCCAAAACGTTGCTTCTACACAGCCATCACCCATAAAGCCTTCCCACAATGCACAAATAGAAAGGAATGTGAATGCAATGTCTAGTATACTAAACAATGCACCTCTTACCAGACAGCTCCCCATTGTTGTGATCTTGAATAAGGAACAAGCTGAAATAGCCTATTAATTCTCTTGAAAGCTCAATCTTGTACGATACAACCTGGAAGGGGGGTGGGGAGAAAAGAGAGGTACTTTCCCATTAAGATTACGAATAAGTTACGTTGTTTAAGACAATATTTTGAAATGGCTTTTGTATCAGGGTGGATTAGAAAAATGCAACAAATAAATCTGTTTCTGTTTCCCCACAGAGGTTTAGAGAGATGAAATAGAAATATTGCAAGTTTTCACATTCTTCATAACGGTTCATCATGAAAAATGAGTTTTAAAAGGCTCTTACATATCTGCCTCACTGATTCTATCTATGGGTGTGTTTGTACTGGTTCTTTCTGCCAGAAATCACTAGTTTAGTCCAAATTGCTCCATTTCGTTTGGGCTTGGCCACCAAGAAGTAAGTGTCTTTTTAAGCTAGTACTTTGGTTGAAATATCCGGACAGACACAACAGCAACGTATTGCTTAACATGCTTGTGAATTGGTTCCTATGAGATACTGTAAAGAACATTTAAAAATTACTTGCCTCTAGCACTCTTTCAGCAGTATCTGATGTCTGAATATCAATTCTGAGATACCGTCCATCAGCAAGATAAACATCCAGAAATGATTGTTGGGTTTGTATTTTAAATGTATCCTGCAAGACATGAAAACATGGGATTGGAGTGCCTATATATGTGGTCCTTGCATCTGAAAGCGAAGATTTCAGCTTCTTCACTACAGGAAAAAAATACGGTGGGTCGTTAAGCAAACTAGGTCAGAAATGGATGGTCAGTGGTCAGGGCTGAAGGGAGTTGTAGTCCAAAATATCTGAAGGGCAACATGTTTTCTATCCCTGTTTTTGATCCCCAAAATAGTAAAAATGGTCAACTGGCTTTGGTAAGATTAAAAAAGCAGATGTTGAAGTCTGCAGCACTTAGTTGATTAATTGATTATGTAAAATTGATTTTTTTTGATCAATTAAAGAAGTGCACCAATTAAACTGTTTATTTTTAATCTAAATGCTTATAGATCCAAGCCCTTCTGAGAGCGGAGGCAATATCTCTTCTGATATGGTCTGCTATGACACAGCAATGCAAGCATCTGAAAAACACTATTTTCTTCTGAATTGCCCCTGCTCATATACAAGTTTATGCAGATTTGATTAATTATAACTAATTGATTAAAGTTATACCTTAAATCAAGCAACAGTGCTGCAATAAAATAGTTGTGGACCCTAGGCATTTAGTTGCAAACACACACACACACAAACTTCTTATTTCTCTTCATGATGACATGAAGCAACAACTATTTTTAGAACTAATTATGAGCATTAAGGAGTGAAAGGTGGCAGCTTCTCCTTCACCTATCTCATTGCTTTCAAAGTAGTTTACTTTCTACAAGATGTGCTTTGGATTACAGCCTTAGTCTGTACCAAAGGGTTGTATCTAATGCTAGTCCTATTCAGGTCTAGCCAACAAGGTGGCATCATCACGACCCTCACACATCCATTAAACAAGCATTTAGCACACTGCTAAAAAAGAACCTTACTTTTTTGCCAGTGTTAAGAGTGTTAATCTCCAAGCCAGTTGCTGCTGGATTATTCATTTCCCCCTTCTCCCCATTATGGGCAGAACTTGAAGTAACCTGTGGCAAAGTGCACTTGGGGTTAAACCAGAAATGATGACAGCAGATTCAGTTGATGCTTAAACTCAGAACTGTGACAATGGTGTCCAATTTCTAACAAAAATGGGGTCCAAGTCTTCCACCATCCACTGCTTATCTCCCTGAGTTTGCTCTGCTCATGGGGAATGGGCTGTAGCTCAGTGGTAGAGCACGTTTTGAATACAAAATGGCATGAATTCAATCCAATGCATGTGTCTATAGAACATGAGACTCTTAATCTCTGGGTTGTGGGTCTGAGCCCCACACTGGGCAAAAGAGTCCTATGTTGCAGGACGTTGGGCTAGATGACCCTCATGGTCCATTCCAACAGCACAATTCTGTGATTCTATGATTCTAAGTACCTCACCATTCTACGGTCTTGGAGATGTTGAAGGAAGAGAGCCCTGTTTCACTGCCAAAGATGTCCTCAACCCATCCAGAGTGGGCACATAAAATGAAGAATGCTTGAATCTGTGTTGCCATGTTCACAGCCCATTCACCAGCAAACCTCTTCACCAAGCTCTGTGCTTAGAATATCACACTATATTCCTGTTTTGCCCTTCCACTACACCATCAAATTCACACCAATAGTCACTTCTACTGTACAGTCTCACTTACAAGGATTTTTCATGCAAGTGTTAATACTGAAAAATCCTAGGAGGGAAATCATGTGCTAAATATCGCCACTACATTTATGCAGCAACTTAAAACAAATAAATTAGAGGATGTTCTCGGGTCATGCTGTACCAGTAGAAATTCTACAGAGGGGAGGAAAACGTTTGCTCAGCCGTTTTACAGCTCCTCTTGTTTACAGGCCATCCAGAAAGGCCCTAGATCCTCTATAAAATGTTTTGCAAGAAAACAGCACTGAGTATCAGAATATCTCTATTAAAAGCTATTTGCTCAGAATCTTTCATGCTTGGACAATGTTTACTTAGCCTTCAATTGCTGTTTTATAAATGCACTTACAAGTACATAGTGAAATACAATGGACACTTGCTGTTCACACATAATTTATGATCCTTCCCATAAATCATCTCTCCTATTGAAAAAAATGACATATTGAGATTTAGGCTATGTGTCTGGCATCATAATGCAGCCCCAGCTAGCCCACAGACATTTGGCGGAAGGAATGCTAACTAGGCATTCTATTGCATAGCTCTTCTCATGCACGGATCACATTCCTGGACAAAAGCTCTGGGTTGGGCATGAGAACAGCTTGCGTAAAGTACAATCTGACATTTGTGATGTTTATGAACTACTACACAAAGTAGTAAGAACCTGAGTTACTTTATTTGGAAACCATATACAACATGGGTACACTGCTGCAGGCCTGAAATGTGCTCTCTCCAACAGAATATTAAAGTGTGTTGGGGGGGGGGTTGTGTGCTCCAGTACAAAACTGCTAAGCTGAAAGCAATAATGAAATTTGATTCTATTTGTTTGGACATAAACGAGGTAAGGACACTGTTTTCAACTCCTACTACATTTAATTAAATCTTAGAGGACTTATGCTATCACTTATGTCATCAATTCAAGTGCATCCCAAAACTTTGGGTGTGTGCACTTAAAGGAGATTAAATGACTGTCCCCTTAGAGCAGGAATGAGGAACTATGGATCTCCAGATGTTATTTGACTCCAAATCCCATCAGCCCTAGCCAACATGGCCTACGGTTAGGGATATAGTTGGTATTGTATTCCCAATGACATCCGGAGGGCTGCAATTCTCTGTTATGCAATAAATGCAGTTTAAAAAACAACCACCACCTGGCTTTTTGCAGTTTGGAAAGTGATGGGGAAATGCATTGAATGTACGGAATGAAAAAATTATTAATGAGAAGATACAAGGACAGCTTGCAAGCAAATAGGAATGAAAGCTGAATGAAGACTGGACATAATTTTAAGTTTTGTACAAGCAAACCAAGATCAATACTTAATAAGTAGGTGATCTGGCACTGCCCTGAATATAACACTTCATGCATCTGATTGAAGTGGGCTCTAGTCCACGAAAGCTTATGCCATACTAATAAAACGAACTCTTGTCACATCATTTAAATGTCCTTGCTGTCTGTGTTACTTAAATGGTATGATTTTAACTGAAGGCCAGAAAATATTGATAAAATTACTGAAACTAAACTCTGCTATCATCATTCCAACCTTGCAAGGCCTTAGGACGCTGCACCTCCATGATCATACACCATATTTACACTGTTTCTACTAAGGAGAATATAGGCAGAGAGGCTAGAAGTTCAAGTTGCAACACTCTGAAAGTACGTGCCAGACTGCAGCTGTTGCCACCATTACAAGATAAAGAGATGTTGACATTTTCACATCAACATACTTATCGTTTCTTGACCCGACATAACCCAAAGCTGTTTTCTTGAAGCCAAGTCCCAAGGAGCATGCTTTCTTTTTAAAAAAAGTGCTCAGAGAGTTTTCTGGGAGTCATGTAGTGACCATAAATAAATTAATACCGTATTTTTCGCTCTATAAGACGCACCTGACCATAAGACGCACCTAGTTTTTAGGGGAGGAAAACAAGAAATAAGAAGCCTCCTGAGCGAAGAGGGAGCGCTCCTTCCGCTTCGCTCAGGAGGCTTTGTAGGGCTATCCCTGAAGCCAGGAGAGCAAGCAGGATCGGTGCGCACCGATCCCGATTGCTCTCCTGGCTTCAGCGAAAGCAAGGCTCCTGGCTTTTCCCTGACCTCCCGAAGAGCCACATGGTCTTTAAAGGGAGCGCAGCTCTAGGGGGCTTTTCTGGGAGGTAGGGGAAGGGACAGAGCCACACGCTCTGTCCCTTCCCCCACCTCCCGCAAAAGCCAGGGGTAGGTGTGCGAAGCCTCCACAGGGCAGCGGGATGAAGGCTCCCCACTGCCCTGCAGAGGCTTCGCGCAGCTAAGCCAACAGCTAGAACAGCTAGAGGGAGCGCTGCGCAGAGCCTGCATTATCGCCATAAGACGCACACACATTTCCCCTTACTTTTTAGGAGGGGGGAAGTGCGTCTTATAGAGCAAAAAATACGGTAAGTAAGTAAATAAATAAATAACATAACATAACATAAGCAAACCCTTTTGCCACACTTTAAAAAAAACAACCAAAAACATTAGGGGCATGGGAATAGCATTAGCTTTTAAACAGATCAGCTTATATCAAATTGCAACTATTGCCAACTTGGTAGCTAATGCAGCAAAGTAGGCAAAGTTAAGCAGTAAGGATCTGTTTACTCTGCACACTAATATCAAACTCCAAGTGCAGGCCAAAACACCACCAACCAAGCATGAGGAGGAGGCGGCGGGAGAAGCCTAGAGGGAACCCTTAAGGTTTGCAGAAGTACAAAGAAAAAAAGTGGGGGGTGGGCCCTAAGGGGAAGGGGGTGGAACCAAAACATTGCAAGGAGAACTGAGAATGCCCATTGGGCGTGGAATGGTGGCCAATTGTTGGAAGGGGGAAGGAGAGGAAGGAGAACTCAGAGGGAAGGACGAATGGAACGGAGTCCCCTGGATATGGTCATGGCATCCTAACAAAGAGAAGTTCACACTATGGTATTTTGTCCCAGGGCCCATTTGTTAGTTTCTAAAAACAAGCTGATTTTTCAGTTCGTTTTAAGACAGAATAAGGTGCAGAGAGCACAAGGCAAGCATTTTTTCCAATAGGTTTTCTGTGAAAGACTAGAGTTTACCTGCTGCAATTTCCTAAAGAAACTAATAAAGACATCGCTGTTCGTAATACTAGGATCAATCGACACTGAAAAACAAAAGCACAAAAATCAGGACCGA
Source organism: Podarcis filfolensis (assembly GCF_964270895.1). NCBI lineage: Eukaryota > Metazoa > Chordata > Lepidosauria > Squamata > Lacertidae > Podarcis > Podarcis filfolensis. The sequence goes on from NC_139603.1 coordinate 68,551,059, forward strand.
CAGCTTAAAGGATTATCTAGATATGTAAGCTTTCAGTCATTTTATGACTGAAAGGGAAACTAACAATATAGATCTGAGGAAAGCACATGCATATTCAAGACAAACATGGTAGAAAATAATTATTAAGTTTGTATAATTGAATGTGGATTTTTTAAATAGCACATTGGAGGATCCAGAAAGGATTGTGTAGAATGGCTTTCAGGAGTAATGATCATCACATTTCATAAGCTCCTGATGAGATTTCTTATAACTCAATATACACAGTGATGCTTTAGATGACCGCATTTTCTCCTCACCCTTTCATTATTAAGTAAGGATTCAGGAAAACAGATTTAATTTAGGTATTGGGTTTCTTAATGTATTTTTTATCTTTATATCCCATCTTTTTCTCTAAGGAGCTCAAGGTGCCATAAATGAATTCTCATTTAATCCCCACAACTACCTTGTTAGGGGATGCGGGTGGCACTGTGGGTTAAACCACAGAGCCTAGGACTTGCCGATCAGAAGGTCGGCGGTTCGAATCCCTGCAACAGGGTGAGCTCCCATTGCTCGGTCCCTGCTCCTGCCAACCTAGCAGTTCAAAAGCACATCAAGTGCAAGTAGATAAATAGGTACCACTCCGGTGGGAAGGTAAACAGCATTTCCGTGCGCTGCTCTGGTTCGCCAGAAGCGGCTTAGTCATGCTGGCCACATGACCCGGAAGCTGTACGCCGGCTCCCTCAGCCAATAAAGCAAGATGAGCGCCACAACCCCAGAGTCGGTCACGACTGGACCTAATGGTCAGGGGTCCCTTTACCTTTACTTTACCTTGTTAGGCTGAGAGGCAGTGACTGGCCCAAGGTCACCCAGTGAGCTTCACAGCCAAGTGGGGTTTTGAACCCTGGTCTCCTGGTCTAAAACTCTTAATCGCTACAACCACACTGTATCCAATGCAGCTCAAACAGGGGGCATTTCCTACCCCCCGTCCCTCCTGAAACCTCCAGTCCCCCTGCCCAAGGGTAAGAGAGTCCATTCAGGCAAGCTGCTTCCACCCAATTTCCCCCAATCTTCCTTTTTGCTGCATCCATTCACTCCAAATCCTATGCCTTTTCTGAGAGTCCCCAATTGAAGACTATAATGGGTGAGGAAAAAACAGGGGGATCCTCTTTCTTGTGCACCGCATCAGATGCAACTCATATATATATATATATATATATATATATATATATATATATATATATATATATATATATTGGCCTGAAGGCCATTGGCTAATATGAGGAAATAACAATACTGTGCAGCCTTTATTTAGTGGAGGTTTTATAGAACAAGATAGAGCAGCATCTGTAATAAATAGTTTGGGGCTAAATAAACATGCTCAGCCCATGAGAACAGATGAGATACCATCTAATGGTTTATGACCAATGAAATCATGTATAAAATTTACATTTGCACCATGTGTCATGAACCACTATTGACATGTGTGTGTGTGTGTGTGTGTGTGTGTGTATTAAGGATTCACTGTACCATTCTGTAGATATTGTTCCAGTTGAGCTCTCCTTTCATCAGCCATTGACTTTGTCATTGCAAGGTAGAATTTTGGAGGGAACGCAGGCACACCTTTCCCAAAGACCCGCCTTAACTGAAAAGACAGGGCAACTGGATAGAGCACTTTACTTGTTAGAGACAAGAACGACAGACTTGCTGGACTGGAAGAGCAAAGCAATTCTTATATTCTTGAAATACAAGGGGCTGTACGTCTCCTATTGTCAACCTAAATGTTCCTGTGAATCTGGAGAGGGAGAATCAACAACTCATCTTCTTACGCATTGCTCTTTTTATCATGATATATGTACGATTTTTGCTGAACCCTTTTAATGGAAATCTCCAGGATAATCAGATGCATTTCATGCTTTCTTTCTTCCTTTCAGTTCAGAATACACCCAACTCTTACAGGGTGGCTTAATAATGAGCTGTTGCATGTACAACTTGTCAGGGACTACTAATTTTAGTAAACTTGTAACTTATGCCTGGTGTTCCACATTACCATACACTTATTAGTAATTCACTGTTATGGTTCTCCATTTCAATCAATCAATATCAGTTTACTGTTCTAGCCAAAGGCCACGACAACCCCTTAGCAACCATACCAATTAAAACAATACAGATGATAATATGACCCAACATCCATGATGCAAGAGAGGTTGCCAGAAACACCAAGGAACGCAAATCCAGCTTGATTTCAAATTACCGTATTTTTCGCTCCATAAGACACACTTTCTTCCTCTTAAAAACTAAGGGAGAATGTCTGTGCATCTTATGGAGCAAATGTGTGGTCCCTGGAGCTAAATTGCCGGAGTGCAGCACGCTCCTGAGCTGCTCTTTGGGGCTGGCAGGGGAAACCCCGGGTGCCGGCAGAGCAGCAGGGGCTTCCCCCTCCAGCCCCGGGAGCAGTGGGCAGGCTGCACACAGATACGCGCTCCTGAGCTGTTCTTTGGGAGAGGCTGAGAGAGGCTGCACACGGCTATCCCATAAGCCAGGACAGCAAGCGAGATTGCTGCGCAGCGATCCCGCTTGCTGTCCTGGTTTCTGGGATCCAGAATATTTTTTTCCTTGTTTTCCTCTTCCAAAAACTGGGTGCGTCTTATAGAGCAAAAAATACGGTAAACCTCCAAGTCACCACAACAATTTATAGTGATTTTATCTAACTCCTTCTTCCTGATTTTTTTGTTTGTTTGTTTTTGCAGCCAGTGTATAGAGGGCCACTCTGGAAGCTTTTACTAGAGGCAGAGTATTACAGCAGCAGAATGCCGATGCCTCACATGGTTCAAATGCAAGAAGGCTGTTGTAATAACGTTCATGGACATGCTGCAATATGGTTACCTGGATCTTTCTGATGAGGGTATGCTAGGTATCTGTATCAGTGATAGCATCTTTCTGACAAGAACATTGAAGCTGGGTGCTGGTGGCTAACACAATCTGATTTTTCTGACAGATAAACACTGAGAGGCCATTGTCTCTCATGCCCAGGGAAGGTATTTGGCGTAGTTTATTTCATATTGTTGGTTACAAGGTGTTCCCACCTGTTAAAGGCACCTGAAAAATGAGAGAAACCTGTTCTTCTCAATGTTACTCAGTTTTCCTTTCATAGCTTTTGGATATTCACTAATGCCAGTTGGGATTAAAAGAATAAACTTTAAGCCTTAAGTAAGCAAAAAATCAGCAGAGAAGAATGAGAGAAAAAATAAACTTTACAGTGGTGCCTCGGGTTAAGTACTTAATTCGTTCCGGAGGTCTTTTCTTAAGCTGAAACTGTTCTTAACCTGAAGCACCACTTTAGCTAATGGGGCCTTCTGCTACCGCCGTGCCACCGGAGCACAATTTCTGTTCTCATCCTGAAGCAAAGTTCTTAACCCGAGGTACTATTTCTGGGTTAGCAGAGTCTGTAACCTGAAGCGTTTGTAACCTGAAGCGTATGTAACCCGAGGTACCACTGTACTTCAACCCTACATGCCTTTCCCCCTTGCCTTTTTACTTTGACTTGCCCTGAAACATATACCCGCCATCCTGACATTAAGCCTGAGAGATCCACCACAGTTCAGTCCATGTTATATCATTGAAGTCACTCTGGTCCAAACACTGGACATATTGTGATGCATCCAATGTAAGTTCGACTCAAGAGTATACCAAATGAAATTAATGGCTATGATTAGGTCCATTAATTTCCATGGATCTAATCTAAGTGGAACTTTCCTCTCCATCCTTACATTCTATTCAAAACCACCATGTCCCTAAGCTCTGCCAATATTTAGTCAGTTGAAGTAGGATGCTGCCTATTATCTTAAATTACAGTCATATCTTAGAAGTTGAATGGAATCCGTTCCGGAAGTTCGTTCGACTTCCAAAACATTTGGAAATCAAGGCGCAGAAAGCTCCTGCAGCCAATCGGAAGCCGCAGAACCCATGTCAGACTTTCGAGTTCCAAAGAACGTTCGCAAACCAGAACTTCTGGGTTTGCAGCGTTCAGGAGCCAAAATGTTCAACTCACAAAGTGTTCGACTCCTGAGGTATGACTGTATATGTTTTGCTTTAGCTATAAATTAACAAATACAGTGTACTTTGGGATGCGAACGGGATCCGTTCCGGAGCCCCGTTCACATCCAGAAGCAAACGTAACTAGCGACGGCGCATCTGCGCGCGCGTCGCTTTTCGCCGCTTCTGAGTATGTGCATGGCGTCATTTTGAGTGTCTGCGCATGTGTGAGCAGCGAAACCAGGAAGTAACGCATTCCGTTACTTCCAGGTTGCCGCGGAGCGCAACTTGAACGCGCTCAACATGAAGCATATTCAACCTGAGGTATGACTGTATGTCCATATTGTTCCAGCCTCAGATATTTATTATGAAAATTATTTATATGCCACCTTTGAGGATATAGCCCAGACAAGTCATCTCGATTGTAATATTGCAATAAAGGCAATGGGCAGTATTCAACTAATGCATCCCGTCAGCGCAAGGATTTACACTTGTGCAATAGGACTTTCTCCTCCTCTCCCATTCCCACATGCACCCCACACCCTTTCCAAATCTGCTCCAGAGGCTTTGGGGAACCCCTAGAACAGGTTGGGGGGCACAGAAGGAGGATCTCTTAGTGCTACTTTGGATTCAACCCAATGGCCCAAAATAATTAAAATTAACAATGGCAGAAATGATTAGCAAGACCCTTTAAAGCAATGACAGAGAGTAATAAAGCAACTAAACAGAGCTATATTTTGGAACATCTCTCTGTAGCGGTTTGTGTGAAAAGAAATTATTAAAAAGAAACACACACAAAGGACAATGCCCATTACATATCCATACCCTCTCATATAAACTACAGTAAGGTAGTTTATTCTTGCATATACAGTGGTACCTCAGGTTACATATGCTTCAGGTTACATACGCTTCAGGTTACAGACTCCGCTAACCCAGAAATAGTGCTTCAGGTTAAGAACTTTGCTTCAGGATGAGAACAGAAATCGTGCTCCAGCGGCGCGGCGGCAGCCAGAGGTCCCATTAGCTAAAGTGGTGCTTCAGGTTAAGAACCGTTTCAGGTTAAGTACGGACCTCCGGAATGAATTAAGTACTTAACCCAAGGTACACTGGTACCTCGCAAGACGAATGCCTCGTAAGAAGAAAAACTCGCAAGACGAAAGAGTTTTTCGTTTTTTGAGTTGCTTCGCAAGACGAATTTCCCTATGGGCTTGCTTTGCAAGACGAAAACGTCTTGCGAGTTTGTTTCCTTTTTCTTAAAACCATTAATACCCAGGGAATCCGTGCTTCGCAAGACGAAAAATTCGCAAGACGAAAAAACTCGCAGAACGAATTAATTTCGTCTTGCGAGGTACCACTGTACCACTATACCTCACTTATGTAAACCCTAAAAGTGATAACCAGGCTTCTAAAATTCAACTTTGCCAGTGAATTACAAAATAAACTACTAAAACACAGAGGGCATATCCAATTACAAAAAACCTTTGAAGGTTTCCTACCTGTATAACTGTCACAGCTTCTCCTTTAAGGATCCTGGGAACTGTAGTTCAGACAAGCTGCTGCAAATCAGAAATCCTTTGCCCCTTTACAGAACTACAGTTTCCAGGGGGAAATAGTATCCAATCACTTAAGGCTACAAAGCAGATACGCAATGCGCACTGATGCTATGAATTTACCTTGTCAGGGCCCTGAGTTTTGATACTGAATAGAAACATTCCTCTTTCCTCAACTAGCACCAGCACTGGTATTTGGTGTGTAATGTGGTTGTGCAACTGTTATGGACACTTAGTGGAGACTAATCATTATATTTTCCGTTTCTATCTCTCCTCCCATAATCGCTCAATTTTTAAACCATTTTGGGGATAGGGAATTTCCCCCTCTGCAGCAAAGCTCTTCCATGCACATTTATATTTATAACTCCTACCCACAACCCACCTTTTCATTGGAACAATTAGCACTGCACATGTGCTGGTATTATTTGATCTTAAGAAGTATTGGCTGCATACTGCCTAATATTTACTGTCCTTGACCTTTGTACTTGGAAAGGCCAAACTAATTATCTATTTCTAATTCTGAGAATATTCTTGGGGAATGTTCCCCAAGTGCATGAAGGGAGAGCAGAAATGTAATTAAACACTTTTAAGGCATACACACACACAAAGTTTCATTTGAAAGGAAACTGCTAGCATGCAGATAATCTCATTCATGTAAAAATTTAGATGGAAATCAAGCGCTCTGAATAAAGGGAACATTTACATAGGTACCTATCGAACCTAAATATTAGACCCATATGTTCCTAAATTTAGGTGATACTCCCCATTCACAAATCAATGAATGTCAGAGAACAGGGATGGGCAGAAGACAGATCATGATCTACTGGAAGATCTCTGGGTGATTTGTGGTAGACCACAATGATTTCTGACTCCCAATTGCATAGCTATAGCAATAACAAAAGGAACACTTAAAAAAAATTAAGACTGCAGAAATGAACAAAACTTGGAATAACCAGGGATTGATTTTTACGTGGGAAAACTGAGTGCATCTCAGTTCTGGAACTCAGAATAAAACCCTGTACTCAGCAGTAGCTGAGAGGCACCATATTCTTTCGTTCTAAGTGCAAATCTTTTGTACCTTGCTCCAGCTGGCAGATCTCAGGACTCTAGTAAAATACAAAGTAGATTCAACAAGGGCTGGAGTCTGACCTTCCCCCGCTGTAGAATGTACCCCACTTCCATGTAAAACATATCCTCCAAAATGTTTTCTGGCAGAACATGAAAAAGGAGAAGCGATAAGCGAAAGGGGAAGGTGACCAGTGAACCGGAACATCTTACCTGTTCATTCCAGTGGTGCAACTGACTGTAACGCACCTTGCAGAAAAGGAAGCCTTCGAGATACACAGAGTACAGCTGAAAATACACAGATTCTCTAAATAAATCCTCTTGGGAGAGTTAGGGGAATTTGTCACTTCCTATTATCTGCATTTTAAACTTTCTTGCATAGAGCCCCATCATTCTTCTCATGCAGATCCTGCAAATTCCCCAAACCAGGGAATCCTCCTATATGATGGCACACCCATCATGCCTCCTCACCCTACAGTCAACTCACAATTCCCATCACACTGCTATTCATTCCCATGCCTTCCCCAAGTACATTTAAAGTACATTGCGTCCCCCAAAGAACCCCTTAACAGAGCTGCAATCCCCAGCAACATCAACCAACTACAGCTCCCAGGATTCTTTTGGGGAAATAATGCACTTTGAGAGCACATTAAAGGGAGTATATGCCGCTCTCTGCCTACCCTAGGCTTGCCAGATATTTCTTATTTTAAAAGACTGGTCGCTCCAGATCATTTGATCATTTCGGGTATTGCAACCGTAATTTCTTCAAATATAGGACGAGAATCTTCGTAGTTTACTTGAGAAGCAGGGCACAGCAGCATTTTATATTTCCCTTCTTTCTGGCCGTAGTATAGTCTGAGCCCCCCTCCTTCTCCTTCTTACACACACTCTTCCCCCAACCTTGTGAAACCACGTGCCAACCACATTCTACTCTCTCAAATGCTCCTTTTTCCTGGGGCATCAGTACAAATCTGTGCCATCCAGGCACAGACCCCCCCCCCAAAATCTTGACTCCCGCAAAGCCCACCCTCCTTCCCTACAGACACTATTCAAGTTATTTGCCTCTGGCAATCACTCCCCACTCCCAACCTCCCCATTCTCTTCACACGGAGACTGTGCATCCCACCCACCCCCACCCCACATGCCACGCAACCATCCGCCTCCTCCCCTCGCGCACACACACGCCCCATTTCCCCCACCTCAGCTGCGCATAAAGCATCCCCCAAGCTCAGCGCCAAACGACGCGGACGGATCCTTCAACCAATCGCTTGCAACGGGGAGCCAAATCCACGCTCTCCTTCCCTGTGGAACCCCCCCCCACTTCCATCTCCCCTCTCAGACCCTCCCCACCGCGCCCCACAACAAGCAGCCCTGGAGGGAAAGGCGAATGATGCAAGGCGGTTCTTAACCCGCGTCAGGTGCGCGCCTCTCGCCCTCCTCGGCTGCGTCCCTTCAGCGCGCAAAAAAAAAAAAAAAAGGCGCGGCTCCTGCCAACTTGCGGGCAAAGTGGCGCTTGCAGCGTGTGGTGCAGACGCGGAGGGTCTCCGCCGCCTCGCTACTTCCACACACACAGGCGCGCGCCTCTCTCTAACCCGCCTTCCTCGCCGCCAGCGCGGCTACTACGGTCGCCCACCCGCCCTCCATCCCTCCCTCCCTCCCTCTTCCTCCTGGCTACTTCACCACATAGCGGCCGCCAAACTTCTCCAGCAGCTCTTCGGAGAGAGGGATGCTGAAGTGCATCTTCATGGTGGAGGCGGAGAGCAGGCGCGCGCGCCGCCTCGCCAGCCCAGACCCCGCCGCGTGCCTGGCCAGGCTGTGCTAATGGGGCAGGGCGGCCGCGGGAGCATTTGTTTTCCCCACGTGATGGCGGAGCCGGGACGCGGCTGTCTCCTCCCTCCGGAGGGCGGGGAGCGGCAGCAGGCCAGGCGAGGCGTAGCAACAGCAGCAGCAGCAGGTGGAGGTCGTGGAGCGGCCGCGCCAGGGAAATCTCTTGGCTGGCTTGGCTTCCCTCCTTGAGAAAGACAAACCGGGTAGGGAGCCCTCACCACTACCCAAAGGGTGTATTCCCCACCATGTGGCAGATAAGGTACTACAGTACACGGTGGATATTTAATTTGAAGGGGGGAAAGGGGAGTAGCCTGAGCAAGTGATGCCCCCCTCCTTGCAGGGCCGGATTTAGGTTTGATGAGGCCCTAAGCTACTGATCAGAAGGTCAGTAGCCCTAAGCTACTTGCCGATCAGAAGGTCGGTCCCTGTTCCTGCCAACCTAGCAGTTCGAAAGCACGTCAAAGTGCAAGTAGATGAATAGGTACCGCTCTGGCGGGAAGGTAAATGGTGTTTCCATGCGCTGCTCTGGTTCACCAGAAGCGGCTTAGTCATGCTGGCCACATGACCCGGAAGCTGTACGCCGGCTCCCTCGGCCAGTAAAGCCAGATGAGCGCCGCAACCCTAGAGTCGGCCGCGACTGGACCTAATGGTCAGGGGTCCCTTTACCTTTACCTTAAGCTACTGAAGGTAACAGGCCCCTTTCTATGTCCAGCTGTCCTTTGTCAATAACAAATTGTCGCTGTTTTTTGTGTTGAATATTTTAGGGAGCAGGCAGGGCCCATTACTTACACCATAAGAGCCTACACAACACAAAACACTGTTGCTGTATGTAGGTTTTATTTTATTTGTTTTTTCTTATATTTTGGAAATGTAAATCCATTTTTTTCCTTTAAATTTTTTTGGGGCCCCCAAGAGAGTGGGGCCCTAAGCTGTAGCTTGTTTAGCTTACACATAAATCTGGCACTGCCTCATTGTATGAAGCCACCCACAAAAGAATTCGCTAATCTATCCTTTTTACCCATTTAGTACATTTATATCCTGCCTTTCCTCCAAGGTGCCAGGGCTGCGTTAGCCATTAAGCCAGTGGTTCCCAACCTTTTTGTGGCCATGCCCCACCTAAGCATCTCTAAAATCCTGATGCCTGCCCCGCCGTGACATATACTGTAAATTTTATTATTCTAAAAGTGAATTATTCACATGGAGGAAGCCTAAAAGGCCATTAACTGTTAATAACTCAATTCTTGAATTGCCTCCCTTAAAAATCAAATTGCTCCCCTGTGGTCCGTGTGCCCCATGTTGGGAACTACAGCATTAAGCAAAATAATGAAGCACGTGCTTAGGGCATCAAGGGAAGGGGAAAATTTCTGCTGGAAAATTTCCACAGACCATAAGGTACAGCTGAACAGGTTCCACATAAAAAAGGCTCCCTCAATGTGTGCGTCATAGGTTCAGTGCAGCAAAAAATGCAAAAACAAGATTCAGTTGTGCTGAACTTTATAAAGTGATTGCAGAAGACAATATTTTACAGTTTATTATTGTTTATATTTGAATTTAGATCTACATGGGGGTACCAAAATCTTTTAAGTGCTATGGGCCTCTAAAGGTCTTAATCCAGCCCTGTGAGTTGCTCATAGAATCATAGAATTTTAGAATTGGAAGGGACACTGAGTATCATCTAGCTGAATGCAGGAGTCCCATGCGGGGACAGAACCTGCTGAAGGCATGGCGCTGTGGTTCTGCCCCCTCCATTTTATATTCACAACAGCAGTCTTGTGTCTGTGGCAGGTCCAGTTGAAAAACAGTGGGTGCTTCAAGACTGTCGCTATTTCTGGGTGGAATTCAATCAGATACCAGCAAATTCAGGACACACAAATTGGGTTGGGAGGAGGTCTCGCACAACAAACCTGCATGCACCACCAAAATTTGACTTTTTTTGCAATGAAAGCAATGGGAAATTGCACTGGGAAATGTGGATTAGCGCTTGTTTTGATGCAACATCATCTATTGACCCCGCAACCAAATCAGCATGAATGGTCATTAAACAGCCAACTTCATCTAATCTCTCTGCACAGAAGGATGAATGCGCAGTAAGCAAGTTATCTGAAAGCACTCAGTGACTGGCACAAGGACAAGCAGAGAAAAATATGAGATAAAATAAAGGGGGGGGAAGTACCATTTCATTTTCTTACTGAACTGTTATTTTAACTTCATAATAAAGTCCTGGGGGAGTTTTCTTTTTCAAAGGACACCCAGAGAGCTTCATGGCTGAGTGGGGATTTTATGCTGAGAATTGCTCTTCTCTCTCATCTAACACTCCAGCCTTGGGAATGGAACCTGTGACCCTCCAGATATTTTAGAATATAAGTTTCATCATCCCTGACCAGGCAGACTTGGACTGATGAGAGTTGGAGTCCCACAGCAAAGTTTCCCTTGGGCAGTAAAATGTCTTGGGTCAGCCTTGACTTCTGAGAAACTAGTAATGAGGTGCAAGGACCAATAACAGTCTGTGCTGTCAGTATAAGGCAGCTTCCTACATTACTAGGCTCATTTAGATTATATAGAGATAATAAGGTTATCACCTTTTGTTCCTGGGTCTTTAAAAGTTGCATGATGGAAATTCAGCAAGGGAACAAAAAAAAGAGAGTTGAGACTCTGGTACACAGGTTTACTATGCCCAACACATCTTGAGAAAGGACTTCTTCAGGGGAAGCATGAGACAAAATTGTAGACAGACGTGACACCAGTGTACTTTCTGTATCCCGTTTTCAGCTGGATATTGATTCTTCTGTCTACCATTTTGTTTCACAATGTGCCCCTGAAGACTTTTGTCAACATGCATTTGGCCTAATAAACCACTTCCCTGCATACATTTCTGTTGTTTTAACTTTTTTTCTGAATTGATGTTCTTCCACCATTTATTCTTCTGTCTGCTGTCCTGAATATGCTGTTGTCATCCTGAGCAAGTGACCATTTTAATTTCTGTGTAAGGTGGCTGTTAAAGGCCTGTAAAACACAACCATTGAACCCCTCACCAGCTGCAGTACATGTCCATCATATTTGTTAAATGAAACATGGATTGTGGTTGCAGGAGTGGCATCCCTGAGACTTTGTGAATATAGCTTACGCCATTGTTTGTGATGAGGATGTAAGACTCTTTCCCCCCCTTGCTTAACCACATTCCATTACTTGTCCAAGCAGGCCGTGCAGTTTTGTGATATATGTATATATAGAGAGTGAGTTGTTGGACGTTGTACACACCCTCATTGCCTGTCCGGGTTTGATCTCTATTTGATGCACGGTGGGGTACAATGCCAATCACACAGGCATTGTTAGGACATGCTTTTTTTTGCTCTCACCTTGTAAGTACTGAAAAATTTCCTTCCTGTATTTTAAACTGCATTCAGCCTGGTAGCATCAGAGATGTCTCCTCCTTCTTTACTTGTTAGGCTATGTGCACATTAGCGGTTTGAAACACAGCAAGGTCATTTCCCTCCACTCAAGTTTCGAGTGGCATTTGCATGTTGCTGTACACACCAGAGAGGGGTTGGGAATGTCTTCGCCTGGTGCATTTTACCCATTTGCTTTCCCCACATCTGAACCCACCCCCAAAGCAACTTCTGTTCATGCAGCTGTGATCTGCACATGTGCAGTGGCTACCTCAAATGTACACACCTCAGCCAAACTGCAGTGAACGTGGCTGACATTTTCAAATCAGATGGAAGCTGGTTTGAGGAGGGACACATCAAACAGCAGTGTGTCTCAAGAAACTATGCATTGCAGCTAACCAGAGGTGGATATAGGGCTGGGAGACTGGTGCACCTGCACTGAGCTGAGGCAGCACCATCTCAAAGCCCAGGAAGTGCAGAGCTTTGGGAAGGAGGTGTAAGGGCTCTGACAGGGTCCTAGAGGTCTTCTGCCTCCTTTCCAAAGCCTAGTTAGTGCTTTTCCAGCTTTGGGAATGGGGTGGGAGGGCTCTAGCACACTACCAGAGCCCTTCTATCTCCTTCCCTGCCATTGGGAAGGCAACACAAGGGCTGGGGGGTGCCTCTCACAGAGCCTCATAGTACCCAACTCTGCCACATGGCTTCAGACCCCTTCAGTGGGAGCACACTGGAACCAGAGTAAATAGCAGTGCATACACAACCTTAGTTAATTCCTCAGCTTAGGTCTGTGTATATTCTGCAGTTCCATGCAGTCATAAGAAATGCGGAATGCAGCATTGGGTACAAAACTCAAGAGGCTCAGCAGGCGGGCTTCCAAGTTTATGAGGAATTCCTGGTGAAACTGCTATAATTAGAGAGAGACTCAGCAGGATTTCTAACTTCCAGGGTCCAATTGGACCAGATAGTGCAGCTATCTGAATGAAAAAAGCTACATTGCATTATTTTTTATGGTGCTTTACACTTTATCGTTGAACACCAACCACCCTGATATTTTATTATATGGTGGTACAGAAATACTTTATAAACAAACAATATAAATTAAGGCTAGATTAGAAGGCGCTTGTGGTCCCTTCCCATTCTATGATTCTGTATGAGAAATATGCATAATTTGTTTTGGTTTTTGAATGAAACTTTCTCGGTGCAGAATTTCAGGTAGATTTTGTAACTCTTGTCTTTTTGCTGCAGTGTACCACTGTAACAGAGTTAGAGTGTGTTGTTCTCTAATTACAATGACATCCTTCAGACTGATGCAGCTCTCTATTTTTAAACAGAGTTCTTAAATTATCATTGTTCAGCCGGTTTAATTTGAGTTGGCTACATTTCCCCATCCCTTTGGTACATGGAAGAAATGCCCAGCAGGTTGTAAAATGAGACCGATAGACTAATGCTAGTTTATTTTCAGCGCGGCTTTTGATTATCTGAAACCATTTCACAGTTTGTGGAGAGTGGGCAAGGAGGCGGGAAACAGAACCTCTTGGTGCCTCTGAGCGTGTAGACAAAGGGCTGTTTTACAAAGAATAAGGATAAATCCAGAATATCTGGGATTACGGAGAAGAGCTTCCAAATTATGCATGCAGTTGTGGGTTGGTGTGCCCAATGGCACTGTTAGGGCAGAAAGTTGGAAGACCAACAGTGGGTGGAGCAGAGCCAATGACAAGCAGATCTTCCCCCCCATTGGTTGTAAGTAAGATGGCAGGCTGGCTGAATCCAGACTGAGGTTGGTGGGGCAGTGCCCCACTTGCCCCCAGTGGACCGGCCTCTACTGTATGCAAATGAAACTTCTCTAGTATCTCTCTTAAAAATTATGCGCCGTGGTCAAAGGACTGGACTACTAGTAAAGCAAGCATAATTGATGTAAGTGCACATACTAGCAAGTGGGTCAGCTCTCTTCCAGCTGGGCTAATACGAGCCTTAGAAAAATCTATTTATTTAAAGATGTATCCCACTAAAAAGGTTCCCAAAGTGGCTTACAGATATATTTTTTTTAAAAGAGCCTACCCTCAGGGCTACAGTGTTAGATGACAAAGGAAAATGGATTGGGAGGAAGGAGGAAATAAGCAAACTCAGGCACAAGTTTTTACTTAGGAATGAAATGTACGTTAGTAAGACACGAGACAGAAGAGAACCGCTGAGCAAGCAGGATAACACCCAGAAAAGAAAATGCTGACTGTTACACACAAGCAGCAGTGAGGGGAGCTGCAGCAGATTTTTCACAAGCTCTGTGTAAAAAACAAGACATTCATAGACAAGGAGAAAACCTTAATGCAAGGTGGTCTTGATTTGATATTGTGAATGCGAGAACACAAATGTTCTGTTTGTTGGTGCTTGCTGTTGTAACAGAAAACAATAAAAAATATTTTTAAAATGAAAGTGAGGCTGATACATCAACATAATTCTGTTTGTAAAGTGGGCATCCTGGCTTACCATACTAGGTACCAAACCAGAGGAAAGGACAGGGATAGATGGAGGAACCCCTGTTATATGCAACAAAGCTCTATTTAAAAAGACCTGCCCCCCCCCACCAGCATGGACTCACATGCTGCCAGAGAAGGTTTGCAGATGGCTGATGTAAGGTTACATGTTCTCTCGCTTCCTTGACTAGGAGTTTAATAAGAAGGGGGGTGTGCATGGAGAATTGCATGTCCTTGCGCGGACTTCTGAACCCAATTTCTCCCTCGTGCAAAAGATTCTTTAAAGTAGAAAGGGCAACACCACCTTGAATGGTGAAGGACTTCAGAGTTGAATCAGAAGCCTCACTGAATGCACAGCAACTGAAGATGCATCTCATTAGTTACACCATGGTGCTGATAATGCAAAGGTTGAGAGTTCGATCTCTATATGGGGCAGCTGCATATTCCTGCCTTGCAGGGGGCTGGACTAGATGATCCTCAGGGTCCCTTCCAACTCTAAAATTCTATGTTTCTATCATTCATCTTAATGTGCATTCATTGCTTTTGCAACGCGATGTGCCAATTAACAGCATCTACACCAGGGTGCAAGCCAAGAACCCATATACTGTATGTGACTGCAGAGATAATGGGACATGAATAGGACATATTTTTTAAAAAGCCACAAAGCAAATTATGGTTTGCTGGACCTCCAAGCAGAATTCAAAACTATGATCTTAAAAAATGTGTCTTAGTTCTTCAAACATCCCCCTTTGTTGTTTCTTTCCCCTCTCCTGTCAGCCTTAAACTTAAAACCTTAAGAAAATTTTCCCACCTTTGCATTGTAAGTCCACCCTCTCCTGTTTCAAAATCCTAACTAAGGTATAATTGGAGAAAGAAGTATTTCTGAAGAGAAACACCAAGTTAGTCACTTCTGTTTATTGGCAGGATTTATATACTGGATTTAAAGCACTCTGGGTTGGATCCAGAGGAGCTTTTCTATATGTCAATGTCTTTGAATCACAGAGGGACTTACGTTTTTTAAAAACATTTTTTAAAAAAACATTTAAAAAAAATTAAGTGTTGTATGACAAAAGGGAAACTAAGGCTGTGTACACACACATTTCCCTCAATGAATTCTGGGCATTGTAGTTTACACCTCACAGAATTGCAATCTCCCTGCAAACAATGATCAGAATTTTTAGAGGCAAAGAACGCACTTTAAATATATAGTGTGTGCACAGCCTAAATCCAAAATATATTATTGCATTTCTGAAAAGCATGTGCAAAGGGAAGCATGAGAGCTGCCAGAGCTTGCCTACTCCAACATTGCATGAACTGTTCTACTATTGCTTACACAAGCATTTGTAGAATACTATCGCTGGCTATTTTCCTTATACTCCATTCTTTGGATCGAGCAATCTGCCCTGCAAATTATGCACGGCTCCCAGCCAGCCCAAGGGCCAAGTCTTGGCACATTTTCTTATCTGAACTCCCTGCCAAACCACATCCATTGGCCTCAAAGTCTGATTTCTACTTGCAACAAGCAAGGCTACATAATTATTTCTCAGCTCATCATTCTCACACCTTGGTGATGGAAGGAAACAAAGGAGAAAGGAAAACCACAAAGATACCCATTGCATAGGGCGAACTGCCCATGTCATACAATAGTGCAGGAATATGAAATGAACTCAGCTCAGATTCAAAATTGAGCAAGTTTCATGTGTAGGTAGATCTTGTCAACGAGTTTCTGACTTCCTGACAGCTCGGGATAGTTCTGCACTATAAATTAAAAAGCACATCTCAAGTGTAGAAGCATACAGGTGACAAAGCAGGTTTTTTTTAAATCCCCAAGTATACCTATATGGAAATTTCTGGGATAGCACCACCCAGTGGCAGATAGACTCTCGCACAAGGCACTGTGTGTCAACCCTGGGACCTTCAAATTTGCACTACATTGTGTGTTTGTTCATGTGACTAATTCCAAGGAATTATTCTGAAGGCTTGATCAGCACCCTTGTTCCTTGACATACAAATGACTTACAAGAATACTCCTGTGAGTCAGCTACTCTTAAGCTAGGAAACGATCTCATATCCATGGTTTACCCGAGCCCTGCAAACTGATCTAGAAAACATTGAAGGTTCACCAGAAAAGCAGCCTTATTTTATTTGCAGGGCACCGGGAAGCGGGGTGGGCACAGAACCATAGAGGCATTCAGCTCTAATTGGGATTGGCTTTTACAGCACCACAAGCCAAAAACCCAGGGTTTAACTGCAACCATTCAACTCCCTACAGTTCTCAGCCTGTGCCCAAATGGAATCCTGATCCTGAGCTTGCTCTAAACAGTAATTGTACTCATACAGATGTCAACATATACACAGGGGGAAAAGACACAGGATAGAACCCTACAACAAAATGGATCAAACTTGAAGTTATAAGGTACATGTTCTAACAGGTTGTATAGAAGATAAAGTGTTGCAAAAACTTTTTTCTTCTTTGGCAATCACCACTACAGGATGAATGGTATATTACAGTACAGTGGAACATCAGATAATCCTTTGCCTTACAGTTGATTTTAATCTCAAAGGTCATTTTGAGATGATCCCCCTCTCCAGTTCAAAATATATATATATTATGTGCACTTACCTGGGAGTTAAGTCCATTTGAACTCAATGGGGATTGCTTCCTAACAAACGTGGTCTGCATTGATGGCATTGTTAGCCATTGCTGAAGGATAAAATGTCCATGCCTACTGCCTAGAATTCTAAGAGCATGCACTTATCCTGTGTATTTTAATTATGGACATTTATACTGTAATGTTTGTGTAAATTGTTTTTATCCCTGTAAACACTTCCAATTTGAGGTTTAAGTGCTATATAATTTCTTCTCAATCTGCTAACTACATACTGTGCTGCTGAAATGATCATTCCTCACCACGCCCAACTCACATGCTCCAGCCGTCACTGGGCTTTTTTTGGCAGGGTCCCCTATTAATCTGCAAGCCTTGGGGCCTCCCTCTCAAACCTATCTTAGGCATGGATGGCGTCACACTGTCTATTTCAGCAATGGAACTCGCTTCTGAACATTGAAAATTGAGGTGGTGGGTCAGAAAAACCATCTGGGCATGTGGTAGCAACTAAAGTAATGTCTGTAGAGGTCAGTCATGTGCAGGACTGCACTTTTATGTCAATGGTGACCATTTAAAGCACTGGTGGGGAAACTCAGGCCTGGGAGCCAAATGAATCCTGTCTCTCCCCCCCCCCCCCGGAAATCCTTTGAGTCACACTCCTTCAGGAACAGCATATAATAGGGTCACCAAACATCACTCCTTCCTCATCCTCCGTTATCAGGGTTGGGTTTTTTAAAGTGACTAACAGATAGCACTAGTTTCAGGTATCAAAATATCTTATCTGTACCAATGAACTTTCCTGTAAGCTCCTCCCCTTTCTTGTTCAATAGGTACTCTCACCCCCAACACACTCAACCCCAGGCTTGCAGAATAAGGTACAGTAAGCCCCCAAGTTATGCAAGGGTTATGTTGCAGGGATCTCACGTAAAGCCAAAATTGCACATGGTCAAAACACGCTGGCAGTCCCACCCACCATTGGAACAAAGGTTGTCCCCCCACTCTCTTTCTTTTTTGGGCAAGCACATTAAGCTGAATGTGTGCAAGTTACAGGCTTACTGTATTACACTTGCTCTCAAGTCTAGCTGTCCAACATCCACAACTTATTTGAAACTCAATCAGAGGTCCTTCTTTCTTGGGGGGGACTCATTTTCTTTTCCTTGTTGTGCCCATTCATTCCTGTTTTCTCACCTCAAAATCTCAGATCTCCCTAACCTCATTACTTTCAACCATTGCCCCGAAGTTTCCGCCTTTCATTTTCAGCTAAAAACTTTCCCCAAAGCCCACTAACCAGATCTTGCTTACCTTTACAAGAGTTGGGTTGTAACTAGGCTTGCACTGTAGAGATATACTTGCAAGCGAAGGGAAGAGAAACCTCCAAGCTTCCTAGCAGTGATTCAGAATTGTCAGCATTTTAACTCCATATGCCAAGGCATGGCCAAACTTGGCCCTCCAGCTGTTTTGGGACTACAGCAGGACCAATGGTCAGGGTTGATGGGAATTGTAGCCCCAAAACGCCTGGAGAGCCAAGTATGGCCATGTATGCCATATGCCAACACCTTACTCCTCAAATTCTTTTAAAAAGCAACCAGTTCTTATCAGCATCCATTTTTCTCTTGCAATATCACTTTCTGCCCTTCAGCCAAACCTCCTTCCACCCCATTCAATTACACTCCCTTTCCCTGACAACATTCTGTTTTTTTCCCATGTGTTCCTAGGAATGCTTCTAACAATTACCTGTATTGGTTTTAACTCTAAGATCAGACTATATATTTAGTGTGCTGTTTTATTGCTTAATATTTTTTTTAGGAAATGTGCTACTTCCCTTTTGAGACAACAAGCTTAATTCCCTTCTAATTTCTGCTGCCTGTTAATTCTATAGGTGATGAACACTGGAGGATGTCGTTCTCTATCAAAAGATCCCTAGAACTGAGTGTCAGGATTGCATGTGGGTCCTGAAGCGTTCATGTAAACTGCATACCTAATAGAAATATATGACAGCTGGACCATGTTGATTTGCAACAAAACGCAAGCATGGTTCTATTCACTCCATTACTGATTGTTAACATATCTTGTCCGCCTACTCCCCAAATCTACTCTGCTCCTTTTTGTTGGGCCTTTGAATGTACCATTAAAATTATGTATTTTGATTTCCAAGCTTAATCCAAGCCTATTCATATTTAATTAACTTCATTTTGCCCCCAGCTCAACAGAAAGATGCATACAAACACAATATTTCTATTTAAATTTCACTACAATAAAAAACCTTTGCATATTCAGCTCTAGAAAGTGCTGCCAAGAATTTTAAGCTACAAAAGAGATGAATCCAGTTGTTCATCCATTTTAGTGCTTACAGATACCCCATTAACAGGTGGCTCAATGTAGGTTAATCTCATCCACAACTGCATTTGCTGTAGATCTACATCCAAACTCTATTGCTGACATCTCATTAGAAGTATAGAAATAAAATGGCAATTAGATCAGTGTTTAAGGAATTTTTATTAAAGCAAGAATTTTATAATCCAAATTATGGTTCTTTGCTCAGCTATCAATTCCTACTGTTAACTACAACAGTAGTGATATTCTGAGCGTTTTCCACAGTAAATTACAAAATTAAAGAAAGGAATGCTTTAAATTTTTGTACTGTGCTGAAAATTCTTTTCCTGGGTTTATAAAACATTAATTTGTTTTTTTAACTTTTGCTATTTTTTTTGTATTTTAAATCAATAGGTAATCTAGGACCAACAGTTTTGCTAGTCCTGGCATTTGTTGTGTACATAAGCTTCAAAGTTTCCTTTCCTTTTTTTATTTATTTTATATTTTGCAATGTTTTTCTCAATATTTAGTAGTTTTTCCATGTTTAGATATTTTTCTTCGGTGAAGCGAAATTATAATGCGTAGTCCCGGATCTTCTGTAACCAAAAGAATTAAAATATTAATACTGAAATATATTTCCTTTAGAAAAACAGATTTGTATTATATTAAATATTATTAAAACCAAACAGCATACTTTGACCAGGATCAGGTGTAATATGGGAATGTGCGATGAGCTTGCTTTATCTTTTTATCAAGAGGGAACTGATAAAACTGTCAGCCTACAGAAATCATGCATTAGAATTGCATTTTTGCACCAAATTATTGGACAAAGATATGAAAATTGAAGTAAAATCCTTTACTTCTTTTTTGCATGCTAGGTAACTTCCACAGTCCTGTTTGTTTGTACAGTATGGTGAGAAGTGTCACTAGGATAATTGCCAAAATGTCATACTCGAGGCCCGCTGAAATCAACAGACTTAAGGTTTATGGATTTTAGTGGTTTACACTCGGTATGGATATCACCCAACCTATAGTCAATAAGGCTGCACAAGGGCAAAAATTCAGCTAACATCTTTTCCATTTGCTAAGTTACCAGTCCCTACGACTGTCACAGATAGCCCTAGTTTTGTTTAAAATTCAATGCAAGTTGAATACTAATCTTTGATCTAGAACAGTGGTTCCCTCCTGGGATCCATAGAACCCACTTGATGGATATGTGCCATAGACCCCCTATCCGGGACATCCCATTTGGGGGGGACTGTGCCCCAAAACATGCAGACATATGTCTCGTGTGAGATCACAGCACCCAAAACTACACGTTTTAGGGCACCATACTCTCATGTGGGGTCGTGTGACTTGCGTACAAGCGTAGCCTTGAAGACATGCAACCCAGTTTTGCACTGGGACATGTTGGAGGGTATGGTGGCACCATAATAAAAACTACCACAGAAATATCAAGGTTTTCAAAAGCAGAAGGTCCGTGGCTTGGCTTTTGAAAAACGGGGTTTGCAGTACTTACCTAATTGGGAACCTCTGATCTACAAGATCTAATTTAAAAAAACCTGTACTCCCTGACAATAGATGCTTCCCCACACTTTGAAACTGAAATCTTCATTATGGTTGTGTTAGGATTCAGACAGGGGATTTGGTAGTAATGTATTTAAGGGCACACACTGCAAGTTAAGGAAAACATCAGCCCACAGTTCAGCATGACAATCTCCGCAACAGAGGTGGGACCATTAGTAATTATGATGCTCCAGTACCAACAAACATTAGATAGGAATCACTGTGAGCAGAACTTTGGTCATCCTCCCCAGACAGAAGATTTATTTCACACACACAGGTGCATCTATGCCTGCATTTGAAGCCATTTCTCCAGAATACTTACATTAGACACTTGGAACACCCGCTGGATTGTTAACTGCTTTTTGAGCAGCTTCCTTAGCTTGGTGGGCTTGCAGTACGGCTACAGCTTCATCAACCTAGTTAAGATAAAAACAATGTTATTAACATTGCTGTAAAGGCAAGCTAGTTTAGCACATAAGCTGCACTTAAAAGAAAATCATTTAAAGGAAAAAATACTGTTGACAAAAGAATCCACCTACCTTCGAACGAAGAGATTCAGGAGACTCAAGCATATGGAGGAGTTCAGAATTGTCAATCTCTAACAACATACCAGTGATTTTACCCGCCAGAGTAGGGTGCATGGCGTGAATAAGAGGGAAAAGACGTTCGCCTAGAAAACAGTTGACAAGTTTGCAAGGTTTATATTTGCCTCTTAATACTATTCCAAATAGATTTCCTTTTAACATGCCTCAAAATGAGTACGTTAGCCATCTACATATCAATATTTGTTTACCCCTTTAGCAGAATGGCAGAAGTTTTTTTAAAAGAATAAACCCAACTAAGTTACTAGAACTGGAAAACTATAATAATTAGCCAAGCAGACATTTATGGTTAAAACACAGATCCTAATAGTAGATGCCCATTATCAACTTAATAATTTGTAAGGTTATGAAATCACATCCCTTTCTCCAATTATACCTTCTTCCACCCTAACACACTCTGGGAGTTCGCTCACCCAGCTTCTAAACTCTTCAGATTTATTCTTTCTCCCACTCCCTGGATCCTCCATACCCTTTTTTCTCTGCACAACTTCCCATCAGAGTTAACTGGGCCCTCAGTCGTGGACCTACTTTTCCTAAGCAATCCCAGAGGGAGCCACATTTCTAGAAATTCTGGCCCTACAGGGTTGCATCCAAAAGCACACTTACACTGGGGTAAATACATAAAAAAACAACTATAACCAAAGATGATTTCTGAACTGCTGAACAGCCCACCTATCACTGCGTGTGCTACTGCACAACTATTTGGAGCAAGCAGCAGCAGTACTTCCCCAGCACTCATGGGTCATTGGACTCAGCCCTAACTTTTTGGACTTCTCATGAAGACATGCCAAATGGTGCTGCTGCTATCTGTCCTCCCCCACGCACGGACACCCCAACTCTTACAACATGAGCCCCACCTCTCCGCCAAATACGGACTTACCCAACATCTGCTTTTGTTCCTGTGGAGGGGCAGAAGCCAACATGGAAGCAGTCAAAGGTTCTTGACCTTGGACATGGACAGCAGGCTAGAATTTGAAAAGATTTAACAGGATTAAAATGGAGTACATAATTTGTGTAGTACGTTCCAAGTTACATTTGCATTAATGTCACTCAGAAAAACTATTTCTAACTCCATACAAGTCCACCTAACCCTACTGTTTTCAATAGGCTTGGGCACGTCCAACTCTGCAAGTGCTCAGGTTATTAATATAACCGACTCCATACAAAAGTGCTGCTATAACTGTTACGCTTACCTGCTGCATAGCAACCTGAGGTTGTGTATTAAGGTGTTGCTGAGGATTGCGAACACCTGCCGCATACTTGTACTGAGGAACCGTGCGTACGGCTGGAGTAGCAGCGGCGGCAGCAGCAGCTGGACGTGGACCCATTGTCTGTGTTGATGTGTTTGCTGGAAAAAAAGACTGTTTTCAGGCCAAGCAGCATATTCTATTCAAACTGTTTCAGCAGACCTCCTTTCACAGTCTAGCTTAAGACAGTCTTTTAAAAACACATTACACTTCAATTTTCAGACAATTAACAGCATGCCAAACCAAGTCAATATACTTAAAATAACTGATCTCCAGAACTCACCAACACGCTGTGTTGACATTACTCGTGGAACCTGTGATGAAGCTGGCCTCATGGTACTGAATGGTGGTCTGGGAGCTGCTGGGCGGATGGCACTTGGCATGTTCTGGAAAGCTGCATTTGAAATTAATTCACGGTAAGTATGCATTTCTGAACCAACACAAATCAAGCTTTGGTCAAATCCAAACCCCCGCCCCCCAATTCCCTAAGAAAAGCAAGTCACTTACGATGAGGTCTGGCACCCTGAGTAGTCCAGCGAGGACTTGGTCTGAGCTGAGCAATTTGGCTAGGATAGTATGCAGCACGGTTTTGCATCTGTCAAAAAATAATAATGTATTTGTTTAATTCGTCAGCTTCAGTGCTTTGCTGTACCAAAAAAAAATGCTTTAGGAAATTAAGTTATTCCATTCAAATTAAAATGCCTGATTATTTTTATTTATTTTATTTTTTATAAGAGTAAATGTAATAGGGAACATAGTGTAAGCCATACCTGTGGAATAGCTGCCATGACATAACCTGAAGGAGGCGCTGGCTGGTACGGGTTGATGACTGGATTCGGCACTGCTCTCACACTTGCCATTCTCTGCATGTACTGGTTGGTGAGGTGAGCTTGGCGTTCTTCTTTACGTTGGGCTAAGGCTACATAAAGTGGTTTGGTGGCCACAATTCTACCATTCATTTCTGTGACTGCTTTGGTTGCTTCTTCTGGTGAAGAAAAGCAGACAAACCCAAATCCTTTACTGCGGCCCCCTTCCATCATAACCTGTTAAAAAAAGAAATGCAACCGTAAAAATGCAACATAGAGAACACTGAACAATGTTATTTCATTATATTCTATTGCAGCTTGTGATTGAACATAATCTAACTAATTAATCATGTGTTAGGTTTCTTTTTGCTGCCAGAAGCATACCTAGGAATTTTCATTCAGGGGATGAATCTCTCAGCAGAATTTAGGAAACTTTTGCAGATTCCCCCATCCCCCTCAGAATCCCCCGCTTTGGAGGGTTAAGGTGTAGGATATGGTGCTGAGAGGAGGGAAGAATCAACAAAACTCACTTCCCACTTTTCCGCAGTGGAATAATCAAAAGCCTCCTGTAGACAGAATGTGCCTTTTTGTTCACAACAGTGAAACCTGGCTCTACATTCATTTCTCTGAAGTTTTAAAATATCGTATTTTTCATCCCATAGGACGCACCTAATGGTTTTTTTGGGGGGGGAGGGGAATAAAGGAAAAAAAAATTCCTTTATTTCCCCCCCAAAACCAAGTCGGGGAACAGCGGGATGGTGGCGCTGCGCCTCCCCGCTGTCCCCCGAGCTTGTGGGGCTGGCTGATGTCTGCCCGGCGCGCTCTGCTTCAGGGCACCCTGCGCGCCGGGCAGCAGGCTGCTATCCGCAGCGTGGGGAGCCCCGCGGGCTCCCCAGGCTTGCTGATAGCTTCCTGAAGCCTGGAGAGCGAGAGGGGTTGGTGCGCACCGACCCCTCTCGCTCTCCAAGCTTCAGCGAAAGCCTGTATTCGCCCCATAGGACGTATACAGATTTCCCCTTCATTTTTGGAGGGGGAAAAGTGCGTCCTATAGGGCGAAAAACATGGTAAAAGCCGATCCAACAGCTTTTAAAAGTCTAACAGCATATTTTGTTCTGCTGCAGACAAATCTGTATGTATATATAGAATTTATTGTATCTTGTAATTTTAAAGTACCACTAAAAACAATTCTTGATAGTTACTCTCCCTACAAGTCACTCTAAAAGCCGATTAAAATGCCATTTACCTTTGCACTAGTGATGGTACCAAATGGTGAAAATTCTTTGCGTAGGCGCTCATCATCAATTCCATCATCGAGATTTTTCACATAAAGGTTTACACCCTGAAATATTGAGTAGGTGAAGCGATCAGTATGCAGAACATTTAACCCAGTGAAAATATTTAATTTTTTTTTGTATTTATTTAATTTGTATACCACTCCTCACCTGTAGATTTCAGGGCAGTTCACAACATAAAAATACCATATAAAAACCACAAAATACTTAATAAAAACAAGAACCCCCCCACACACCAATAAACCTCTCCTCCCCCAAATATTCAGTTAACATCCTACCTGGTATCTGGTGATCCTGTCCTGCTTCATTTGCCCCAAATATTCAGTTAACATCCTACCTGGTATCTGGTGATCCTGTCCTGCTTCATTTGTTCAAATTTGCGCTTCAGCTCTGTTTGTCTTTCTACTTTTTTCTGAGCTCGACCAACATATATTTGTTTTCCATTGAGTTCCTTTCCGTTCATCTCATCTACAGCCTTCACAAATAAAAAAGGTACTTTAACTTGTTTGTCATAGTTGATTCCACATAGAA
The DNA here is from genome assembly GCF_964270895.1 of Podarcis filfolensis. NCBI lineage: Eukaryota > Metazoa > Chordata > Lepidosauria > Squamata > Lacertidae > Podarcis > Podarcis filfolensis. The sequence continues at coordinate 68,576,329 of NC_139603.1, forward strand.
TTAAGTCAGGTCCCCCAATCAAAAAGCTAGAGCAAGTAAAAAAACAAGGAATCTAAACACACATAAACTAGGTGGATGGAATGTACAGACTGAGGCAGTGTGCTTCTATCTTCCTAGCACATGAGAGGGAATAATACACTGTAAGAACACTATATGAAGAAGTAACTTGGCAACAGATTTTACAGCAGGACTGGGGAGATGTTTTGGTCCAGTAGGCCAGATCTGCACCTCACTCACCCTGTGAGCCAACTCTTTGACAGGTGGGCAGGACTATTTATCTATCATCTGATGTCATAATGCCCAAATTTGACCCAAATGAGTAGATTGGTCGGACCTCCTGATGCACATGGAGTTCCATCCAGCTTTCTGTTAGGTTCAGGGGAAACAGCAGGTTCCAGAGAACTCATTTGAGTTCCTGAACCAAGCAAGAGTGAACCCTTCATGCTGCAGTTGAAACAAAGGGAGTTCAATCCTGCTTTCCAATCACTGGATCCAGCTCCGTCTCTACCTATCCTACATCTGACATCACATCAGGTGTGGGGTAGATGGGCAGTTTGGGAAAGGTCTGTTCGGTCAAATGAGGAAACTTGGCAAACCAAATTTAGTCCATGGGCCAAAGGCTCCCTAGCTTGATTTAGAGGACAGATTAATATTCCTCTGATCACTATTAGACCTATTTTAGAAAACCTACTATCTATAAGAGAATTAATATAAAGATATATAAAAATTAAAACTAGGCATGTTCTGTTTTAGATCAGGTTACACTAAATAAGAGTGTCCAAAACCATTCGTTTTAATTAATTAGTGACCACTCACAACACTTGACAAATTCTTATAAAATGTATGGACTTACTTTCTGAGCATCCTCATGTCTTTCAAAACTGACAAAGCCAAAGCCTTTGGATTTCCCACTCTCATCAGTCATAACTTTCACACTTAAGGCAGGCCCTAAAAAGTACAAAAAAATTATTTTACATTTTATTTATAATAATCTTAATATACCACATCATTAAAAGGTATCATGGCAGTGTGTAATAAAAGCCTTAAATAATAAAATACAGCACAAATGACCAACAATGATTCAAATTAATTCTCTAAAAAGGCTTGTTTTCAGCAGACAACACTTTTTACTTAGAAGATTTATAAACTGACAACTGTAGCCAAGGCAACCCATTTGGGAGACTAATTTCCCAACTGGTTATAAATTAGTAGTCTGACAAATTACATGGCCATGTCAGACTCTGGTTGGCCTTGTTGATCTCATTTTATAATGAATGCCTTGATTTCTTGAATATACTACAATATTAACTCCTTGAAGAAAATTAACATTGCAATCATGGACTGAACAGACTATAATTTACAATTATTACTAACCCAACAGTAAACTTCCTTTTGGTATTGTGCTAGATTAAAGTACACACATTAGAGATTTTATTCTGCCCTGCATTAAATCACTTGGCTATTTTCAGTGTAGAAGAATGGAATGTTTTTTCTTGTTTTATTTAACTTACCAATTGTTAAGATGACAACAAACAAGCAGCTATGTTATCACACATATTCCCCTTAATACTTCTGTTCTTGAGAGCAAACTATTGTTTTTGGCCTTATCAGAGCTTGCATGTTACATTGCCAAGAGCTTCGGATTTCCAAAGATCTGAAGCCAGTTTGGAACCTTGGTTTCAAATCCTTAAGTGGAAGCTCTGGTTGGTTCTAACGGCAATCAATAGTGCTGCCAACCTAACACATATAGGTTGAAATCAATGGCAGGAATCTGCACTCCAGAAGGGCACAAACAAGTGGTTGCAGACGGTGCCTGTCTCAGTTCCTGCCATCTACAGCTAAAAGGTTAATACCGTAACAGCCTGACTCTGTATAAAGCAGGTTATTATCAGGAGTTGAGGTAGGCAAGCTGCAGTTGGGTGCAAGCACTATGATCACACCAGGTCCTAAATCATTTTCAAATACATGGAAAGGAAATGACATTACCAAACTTGCCAAAGAGTTCCTTAAGTCTCTCATCATCCATGTCCTCTCCAAAATTCTTGATGTAAACATTAGTGAACTCCTTGGCACGAGCTCCAAGCTCTGCTTCACGTTCTTTACGAGATTTAAACCTTCCAACAAACCTAGTTAAAAAAGCAAGGTGAAAAGTTGCTTAACTTTGACAAGATTCAGGGCATTATTTTCTTTCCATTAAGGAGGTACTTTATATAGTAAAAGCCTGGTGCTTACCCATACCCTGTGTCAGCTCCTGGCAAGCGAGCTGCTGCCATAGCACACTGCAATATTCCCCCGGTAAGGGAAACAGCAGAGTAAGCTACTCCCAGCCTCTCTATCTGTCATGGAAGACAGATTGTTCAGAATGGGGCAGCCATACTACTCTGCTGTGCTTCCCCAACCAGAAAAAACATGGCAATGTGCTATGACTGCCCCCAATTGTGACATACTGTCGCTCTCACAGTTCCTGTGCAATGAATGAAATAATTCCCTCCCTTTTGTTTTCTGAACATATATTTCCAATTACTGAACCAACACTAGAAGCAAGAAACAATAATTGATAAAATCTCTCTTCTAAATTCATTTCCGCATTAAAAAATTTTTTAAGTGTTAAGAAAACTCACACTTTACGATCATTAAGCAGCATTCCATTCATTTTTTCAATAGCTCTTTCTGCAGCTTCTTGTGTCTCAAAGTGTACAAACCCATAGCCTTTGGATCCATTTTCATCACATACAACCTATGAAAATTAATAGGATAGGTCAGATGACTGGAATGTAATTATGCTAATTTAAAGGCTGAATAACTGTTCTAGGTTCTTTTTCCTTTCAACTCACCTTACAAGAGAGGATGTTTCCAAAAGCAGAAAATGTATCATACAAAGCTTTATTATCAATTGACTTATCCAAGTTTTTAATGAAGATGTTTCCAACACCACTCTTACGTAGAGATGGATCACGCTGAGACCACATGATACGCACTGGCTTGCCTTTAATGACATCGAAATTCATAGTATCTAAGGCTCTCTCAGCTACAAAAGAAGTTAGAAAGTGTTAAATTGTTTAAATCTTTAAGGCAACACAAATATCACATAGATATCACTAAGAAAATTAATTGTTAATGTCTTTGCACCCACTTACAATATACAATATCTTGGCTTCTGGATCACCACCAAAATCAAACACTGTTCTAATTTGTGATGTTCAGGAAAGGCAGTGCAATTCCAATGAATGGGGTAAAAATTGGACCCAGGGTAAGCATTCCAAGGAGAAGACAATGGGCAATATTCAGTTAAGCAGTTTTGCTAGTGCAAGGATTTTTGGTTGTACAATAGAACCTCTCTCCCGCAAGCTTTCACTTTTAAATGTATTTCAAACTACTGTGAATTTCAGCACTATTTTAGCACAGTCCCATACACACAGCCATCAAACCTCTTTTTCTATTCTTGTGCCTCTAGACTTTCTGCAGTTCTGTTGCATGGTCCCAAAATGATGTTAGCAGAGAAAGCCTCAACCCTCAAGTGTGTTACTTCTCCCAATCCCAAATGATACTGCACTTTTCAGAGTGGAAGCTCAACATTTTGACTTATCCATGAGAATGTTCTTAAGATAGAGTACCATGGTGAAAAGCCATAGAAAACAGAAGTAGCCAAGTTCAAGCCCCAGCTACAACTGGGAATGGCCCCAGCGTGAGTTGCTGCTAGTCAATGTAGACAGCACCACCCTATGGTCCTATTCAGTATAATGCCGCTTCCCAAGTCTTTTAATGGCATGAGGATTGCCAACAAGCAATAGGGTTACATATCAGATGCATGCATTGACTCCCTGCCCCCAAACTCAGAAATTAACCTGGCAAGGAAGGGGCAAACTGTCAGGAACAGGAAAACTATGTCTGGCTAGGCTCTATGAACCAAGTGACACCTTTCTTCCCTACCCACCCATGTCCCTGCTCAGAGCAATAAAACAACTGGAGAAGACCCACCATTTCTTATACTCCCAAGCTGCTTTTCTGCCCAGCAGCTCATTCAAGCATTACCAGGAGCTTTTGGCAGCCTTAGGAACTGGCTGTGCTAAGATGTAAAGAGGAGCTATCTCTAGACGTCCATGCTGTTACAACCTTTTCCCTGTATTTACTGACCTTCCACAATTACTGCAAGCAGTTAAATCACAAATCCTATGTCATGATTCCTGGATATGATCCTGTAAATCAACTGTCTCTAGGTAAGCATCTGAATGGCAAGCTGTGAATTCAGTTAGCCAAGCAGTGCCACCAAATACCTGTGCAGACTGAAAAAGCTTGAGTGGAGACTCCCATTTAAAAGTTGCATTTCTGCCTAAGAAGCTTATTGCTCTGTAAAGTGGCAGAATCTTCAACTCAGATAGCAAGCCCCAGCTAACAACCCACTAGAAAAGTACACAGACTCTCCCATTTTTCTCACTTAAAGGTAAGAGCTCTAATGCAACTTGGTAATAAGCTGTCAAGACGGACACTATATGGTGTAGGACCAATGTGTCCACAAAAAATTATCACAACTGCCTGACATTTAATAGAAACTAAACTGATTCAAGTCATCAAAGGCATATTAAAAAAATAATAATCTCTATGCATCACTGCAGGCCACCTGCTCTCAAAGTGTCAGCCTTAAGGTAAGACTAGCAGATGGGCTTTGGAAAGAGCGTCTTAAAGACCCCACTCCCTTCCCATTTCTGGTGTCTTGACTGGGCAAATGTTCACCTTCCCCTCATCAACCAGCAATGGTCAACAATACTGGCCTCTTAAAACCCTGTTTGCCAGCAAGAGGGATGGGTGTTGCAACTTCCTGTCCTGTCCGTGGACAATCGACTCCCCCCCCCCCCATACACCAATTTGATGGATTTTTCATTACATGCAAGGTTGATAAATTAGTACCCGCGACCAAAGGGCACCAAGCAGCCCAATTCAGAAACTTCTAATTAAGCGTGGCTTGCCCTAGTTTTACTTCGCGCGGGCACACGACCCACTTGCGCCCGTTCCTCCGTCGCCATTTAAGGCCCTAATTATCCAGGCATTTCCTTCAAGGCGCCTCTCATCTCGGACTTCCTCATTGAGCCGGCGGAAGCGAGGCGACCCCCCCCCCACCCGCGCCAACTTAAGGGCCCTGCCTCGTGATCCGAGAAACTAGGGCCGCTTCCGAGATGCCGACCCAGGCCTTTTCGCGGAAGGAGGCCCCGTGGCAAAAAAAAGCAGGCCCAGCCGATGACGAGGCCTCCTTTTCTCCCTCCCGCTCGGGTGCCGCGGGGGCTCCTCCCCGCCACGAGGCCTCTCTCCCGGCTCCTCCACAACGCGGTGGGGTAGAGCGGCGGCAGAAGCTGGCCTCACACGAGTGTTTCTCTCACCACCCCCCTCAGTTATTTCCCCCTCTGGGCAGAAATGTTCGATAATTTCACGTGAAGGAGGGCGAGTCCTTGCGGGGTCGGGGAGAAGGGGGTTCTGAGAGAAAAGACTTATGGGGAAGCGCCGCCGCGAGGCAGGCCCAGGACTCTCCGAGGGGCCGCGCAGAATCCGTAAAATGGATGCTCCGGGGATGACTCGCGTGGAGGAGGCGGGGAGAAGCGGAAGGGAAGGAATGCGCGGCGGCCCTCGTGGGGGTGCGAGAATATGGCTCCGGGAACAGGAAGCCGGAGGCCGGGAGGGCAGCCTCCCCCAAGCCCCCACCCCCAACACCGGACAAATTCCGCCCGGAAAGTCCCTGGAAATGCCTCGCCGCCGTCCCTCCCCGCACGTGTCCCCGTCCCACCCGCTCCTTCCCCATGTGCCCGCTCCTCGAAGTGTGGGGGGTAAAATAAGAGAAGGGAATCAATCGCCCGACCAGCTACGGCAGCTTCTCTGCCCTCCCCGTCCCGTCCCCCGCGCTTCTCCCCATTCCTCACCGTCGGCGGGCTGCTGGAAGTTGACATAGGCGTAGCCCAGGGAGCGCCGGGTGATCATGTCCCTGCAGACGCGGATGGAGAGGATGGGCCCGGCGGGGCTGAACTTCTCGTAGAGCATGGCCTCGGTGACATCGGGGTGCAGGTCCCCCACGTAGAGCGAGGCCATCGGGTAGCTGGGGGCGCTGGGGTTCATGCTGGCGGGGGGACGGGGAGGGGGGGCGAGGAGGCAGGGCAGACTCGCGAGCGCCGAGGAGGCCGCGACGGGCCGCCGGGTTCGAAACTCAACGGCTCCGCGGAGGCGGTTGGCGACGGTTGGCGGGCCGCTCGAGCGCTCGTTGCTGCCGGCGGGAGGAGGAGGAGCGGGTTGTTGCTGCTGCTGCTCCTGGAAGCGGCGGCGGCGGCGGCGGCTCTTCTTTTTCTTCTTCCTGCTGCTCTTGGTAGTGGCTTGGGCGGGTCTCCTCTCGGCTGCGCCGGGTCTGGGACTTCGCTTCGCTTCACCGGGTTATTTTATACCAAACCGGCCGGTTTCAGATAGGGGCGGGTGGTAGTCGAGGGGGGTTTTTTTTAATGGTTTTTTCGGGCTTTTAAGATTTTTTTTGGATTTTTAAAGGTTTTTTTTTCTTTTAGTAATAAATGGTGCGGCGGAGCTGGTGTGCCCGGGGAAGGCCGGAGCACACACACTACGCACAACAGCACCTTCAGCGGCCGGGGGACAAGGGGGAGGCCGCCGCCCCGGCCGCGCACTATATATAGAAGCCCCGCCCCCAGCCGCCTCTACCATACAGCTCGCCACGCACTGAAAGGGCTCGGCGCGCACGCGCCGCCACAAAAGGGAGAAAAAGGGAAGGAGGAAAGGGGCGGAGCAGAAGCGCGTGGCGGTTGCGTCTGACGCCATGGCTTACGAAAAGGTGCCCGGGGTTGGGCAATAGGTTGCGCATGGGCAGTTGGAAGACGCACGAGAGAATAGGCGGCTAGATCGCAGGACTATTGTGGTGGTGGGGAGGGCAGCGGTAAGGAGGAAAGAAGGAGCGCATGCGCTGTTGGCTTCCTTGCGGTTAAAAAACAGGCTATTAACCTTTGTACAAGACGCATGCGCAAGGGGAGTGGCAGGCTATTACAGGTCTACGAATAGCAAGCTTTTTCGTAAAGAACGCTTCAGACGGGCGCATGACAGTCAGGTTTCGTGAACGCATGCGCAGAGATGGGTGTGTGTGTTTTTTAACAGAAAGAATTGTTTAGTTGGTAGGGAGAGGGAAGAACTGGTGGTTGTTTACTGTGCTGCTGGTAAAAAAGTAAACTCAAGGAGGGGGGGATCTTACTCTCAATAGTTTAGACTCTGACATTGTTTCCACCTTTAAAATGTAGATCATTTGTCCTTGTTGCTGTCATAGTTAAGCTTTTCAGCTAAGGTTGGCTACCAAAATGACTTTGCAGCAGTTAAAATTCAGAATAAAAGACTGTTATGTTGAAAATACCATTTCTGGGATAGCCCTACCCCACAAAGGTGCACTCCTTCATTGTCTTCTGAGACAGACGGATGCCAGGATAGCGCAGTTGGTTAGAGTGTGCTGCTAATAGCACCAAGGTTGCAGATTCAGTCTCCATATGGGACAGGTGCAAATTCCTCCTTGCAGGGGGTTGAACAGGGCAGGTCTGTGGTTGTTTCTGCCCCCCACCTCCAATATCAGCTCCAAATCTTTCTGCCCTGAAGTAGGAAATTCTGTGTATCTGAAGTTTACCATCACCGACAGATGCTTGTGATGGAATCGTGACATTATGGCTGGATGAGACAATGGATGAACACCTGTTAATTCATTACATTTGTATCCCAAGAATTCAATATGATACAGTAAACAGAGAGCTCCCATCTAGCCGCTGACCAAACCTTGATCTGTTTGGCTTCAGCATAATTCTAGTTTCTTAAAATAGATGAGTTACCTCTTATTTATTTATTTATTTATTTATTTCATATCCTGCCTATCTCCTAGGACAAGACCCAGTATAGCTCACAACATGAATTAAAAAACGTGAAATTATAAGCTGGACATATTAAAGCTAAAAGCACACCAATTAATATAAATATTTAAAAGCACACACAAATAAGTTCTCTATTAAAACAACACTGAAGTCAAACACCTAAAACCATTTAAAAATAAGCCAAAAAGGAAATATACATCACCCACACTCAGAATACTCTGCCACAATAGCCTGTTAGTGGCCATAGGCCTGTCCTAAACAAAATAGTTGTTAGCTAGTGAAAGAAAAGCAGAGGAGGCCAGCCTAGCCTCTTGTGGAGAGGAGTTCCATAAGCTGGGAGCAGTAGCTGAGAAGGCCCTTTCCCATATCCTTAACAAGTGTGCATGTGAAGGTGACTGGACCGAGAGAGAGTCTCGCCCAAAAAATCCCAGAGCCCAGGCAGGCTCATATAGGGAGATACAAACTTTCAGATTTGCATGGCTCTTGTAAAGAGCAGTAGAATTCCTGCCCACCCTTGTAGCGCATGCTTATGGGCAAGGTGGAGGTTAGCATTCCTTTGTGAATAAAGTGGGCATGCTGCTTCTGGTTTCTGGGTGCAAAAACAGGAGGTGATCGAACAGAAGCAGATCCCCCAAAGTAGAGGGAAGATTCTTGAGGTATGAGCATTTTTTACATGTCCCACCTCCCCCTTTACCTCCCCCTTCAACTAGGAGCAGGCTGGGGGGCCTAAGCAAGTTTGCTGCCACAAAACATTTATTTAAATTCTTGTTGAATTTATTATTATTATTATTATTATTATTATTATTATTATTATTATTATTGTTATTAGTCTGTACCCCACCTTTCTCCCCACAAAAGCCCAGGATATAGCAAACACATAAACAATAAAACAATTAAAACATCTGAAAACAATTCCTATGCATATGCAGACTGAGAAAGAGCTCCACAGCCTGTCTAATATTTAACGGGAGGGAATTCCAAAGGGTAGATGCCACAGCACTAAAGGCCCAATTCCTTCATTATTAAAATACTGTACGTCTATTCTTTTCCTGTCCCAACAACAGAACCTGCAAGGCAGCTTGGCAGAGTACACAAGCAGTAAATCCCATTTAGAATCATCAAGTTGGAAGGAACCTCAGAGATCATTTATTCCAACCCCCTGCCAATAGAGGGGACCCACTATGCCAATATTCATGCTAGATGACTGTCCAGCCTCTGTTTAAAAACCTTTAGTGAGAGTCAACCAGCCTTTCAAGACAGCCTGTTCAACTTGCAGTCTCCGTCACTGTGAACTAGGAGTTATTTTGTTATTCCAGATGTATTAACACAGAAAGCCCAAAATTCACATCTGTCTGGGATGAGGGACAAAGAAAGCAGTGCTAGGAACACCCTGCCTAGAAAAGTCCACCTCACCCCTTTCCTTATGTTCTTCTTTGGCAATGCAGAAACTTTCCTTTCCAGCATGGCTTTTGGATTTTAATGGTTGAGAATCTTCACTGAAGACTTGCTGTGTTAAACTGCTATTCTCATTGTTTTCATCTGCTGGGTTTCCACCTCTTTCTTATCAACAATGGCACTTTTCAGTGGTGTTTTTTAATTTTTAAAATGTAACTTTTTGTATTTTTTATACTGTTTGTATATTCCTTTCTTTTTCAGATGCCTTGATTTATTTCCCCAAAGGGAGGGATTTAAATGTTTTAAATAAATAAATGCAACAATGTGAACCTGTGTTTGTGGTGTTAATGAGATTTGTGTTGCCTCCCACTTGTCAAACATTATTTCTGTATCATGTGACGAACTCACATACTCTGAGCTTGCTTTTCCTTCATTCTTCTGTCATTTCTCTTGCATCAGGAAGCCTCATTCGCCTTTTCCTCCTCTGGCTTGAACTTTGCCTTCTGCCTCTTGTTACTATTTAAATTAGTGAGCACTGATCCTGAAGAAACTGCTGAAGTCATCAGTCCTGTTTGCCAGTTATTTCTGTTTCTTCTTCTCACTGAATCATAAAATCATAGAACTGTAAATTGGGAAGGGACCCCAAGGATCACCTAGTCCAACCTCTTGCAAGGCAGGAATCTCAGCTAAAACATCCATGGTAGGCCGCCATCCAACCTCTTTTTTAAAATCTCCACAACCTCTTGAGGGAGTCCATTCCACTCTCAAACAGCTCTGACTCTCAGAAAGTTCAGAATCTCCTTTCTTGTAACTTAACGCCATTGGTTTGGGTCTTACCCTCTGTAGCAGGAGAAAACTTGATCCATCTTCCATGTGACAGCCCTTTAAATATTTGAAGATGGCTATCATAACTCAATTGCCTCTTATCCAGGCTAAACATACCCAACTCCCTCAACAGTTCCTCATAAGGCTTGATTTCCAGACCCTCCTCTGCACACATCCCAGTTTGTCAATATTCTTCTTAAGCTGTGGTGCAAAGAAGACATCATTTGTTATCTCCATTGCATCCTCATTGTGCCATCCTGCACTTTTTCTGGGGAGTGGAGTGCAGGGCCTTCTACAGTTCATCTCCACCTCTGCTCAGTTTATATTCCTGTAAATAAGCCCAAATATTGCAAATGTGCCGTATCCTGCTTCCAAAGTATATTTAGCTTCCTCTGGAACATCTTGCCACTTGGAGGAGTGGGGAGCGTTTTAGTAGGTACTTCATAGTAAGCAAAAAGGCTTGATCCAGTATATTATTATAAAGTATTATACACGGCACTTTACAAAGAACAGGTGTGGCAGGTCTCTTCCCTGAGGGGCTTACAGTCTAAAACAGACACAGGGAAACAAGAGAGGGAGTGGGGAAATAGAAGCTGAGAAGGCAGGAGAAGAATATGTGGTGATTTTAATTACATGTACTTCGGCTTAATTGCCATGAAGTGCAGGAACTAGGCCACGGGCCTGGAGCTGGGAGCCCAGCAGATGTTTTTCGACTTCCGACTCTCACCATCCCTGACCATTGTCCATGGTGGCTGAAGGGAGTGAGTCCCAACATTTGGAAGGCCACAGGTTCCTCACCCCTAAACAATTGAAAGGTTTTCCAGAGACTCACATTCTCCCCCTAACTCTCCTTGTGCTCTGCCTCATCCAATTGTATCTTCCCTCAACCCCTCTTGGGCTCCATCTGGAGTCAGTGGCAAGAGGAAGCAATGCAGTGATGACACATTAAATTGGCTTGTGTCTCTGAGGTTCTACAGTAGCATGCCGAGAGCAAGGATTTCTCTTTCATTTGGCTTCGTCAAGCAAAATAACCAGTTATGGTTTATGATTTTATTCATCCAGATTCTGTCTGATATAGCAGCAGAATTCCCAAGGTTTTTTTGTTTTTTTTTTAACATCTTAGCAAACCGCAGATCACACTTTCTCCTCTAATGATGATAACTCTTCACCATGGCAACTAGCAATTCATGCCACAGAAAATTAACAGAAGGAAAATGAAAGGTTTTTTTGTTTTTGTTTTCAGTGGTCTTGAATAGAACAAAGTTAGGTGGTGCTGTGGAGAAGTCTTTGCAAACTCTGAACTGCAGATGGAAGCTGTAACCCTAGGGTGCAAGTAAGGTCAAAGCAGGAAGTCTAGTCTAGCAGGGAAAATCAAGGTCCAGCAGAAACAAGAACTAGCACTGGAATGCAAGACACTTTCAACAATAAACACAAGCAGGTTTCTGTGGTTGCTTGAATAGTCTGTAAGCAGAAGTATTTATAAGTGGCAGGCACATGCCCCTGCCCCCATCACCCCATGCAAAGACATATTCACCACACTCTGGTGTCAACCAGGTAACCCAGTCAAGAAGGGCACCCACTCATCGTCAGCAGGTTGCAAAAACTGCAACTGATGCCAACAAAACATGGCTTGATGGAGCATTGGAGTCTTCAGTTAGAACTGCATCAGTTGCGGCATCCAGCCCACTATGGAGACAAGCAACTTTGTCCTCAAGTGTCCAGCAAGCTACTCACAGAAGGTCTCTGAGATGTTCTAAGATTTGTCCACTAAGACAGGTGTGAATAGCCTATACACCTTGAAGAGCTCTCTTATTTGCTGCTTTCACCACCATGCAGTAGACCCAGTCATGAACGCTAGGCACATGCCTTTGCAGTGGGACTTTCATAGTTAATCCAGAGCTGAATTAACTACGACGCTAACTATAATATAGAGAAGGGCACTTACCGCACTAAGTGGGTTGCCAATACTGAGTAGTGGACGGTCCAGTGGATCTGTGATCCGTGGCTCACCATGGCTGCAAACCCGCTACTCAGTGAAGTGATTAAGTAATCTTTAGTAAAACTTGGCAGAAACTGCAAACTCAGCTTTTGAAATATAAAGTGGAAGTATACAACATCAACATTATTTTCCACCCTGCTGTAGGTTTTGTTTCATTTTGAAAGATATTTTTTTATTTTATGGTTTATTATTGTTTATATTTTGAATTAGATATATATAGGGGCTCTCTCTCTCTCTCTCTCTCTCTCTCTCTCTCTCTCTCTGGACTCTAAAGGCCTTCATCTGGCCCTGCTTCTGAGAGCCCAAACAGACAGACTCGTGTTTGCTAAACATATGCTTGTTGATCCCGTGCCTTATCTCCCCACATCTCCCCATAGCTCTGCTTATTGAAGACTCTCTACCCCCAAAACCAATTCATTTCTGGTAATCAAAGCTGTGCAGCACAGGGAGGTAAGGCAGAATGGAGATGAGTTTTACTTCCCTTCACCCATAAGTTCCATTTAGTAATAAGAGTCGCACTCCCTAAAACCTAAGTTAGATCCAAAGTACACATTTTGCAAATGTGTGTGTATGTGTAGTCCAGCATTGCAGAGGGCTGAACAAGATGACCCTCAGGGTCTCTTCCAACTCTACAATTTTATGATCTTAGAGTCTGTAGCAGGGCTGCAACAAACGGAGGATAGCAAGCAGCCTATTTGAACCTAGCAAATAAATATCGAAACCTTGTTTTATTATCTACCTTCATGTCCATTTTCAATAAGGCTTTTCAAATCAAATCAAATTGTTTAGTTAATTAAAATCTGAAGAGCACCCCCTCCCCACTGCACCCAATAATCCATTTTCTGCACTGATAAGATCTGCAAATGTTCAATTTCATTATCCAGAAACTTGTTTGGTTGCTGTCAAAGCGTGCGGATTTCTTTTGTGCTATTGAAGATGCTGCAGTATTATGCTCACTCCCCCCCTTTTGCTAGGCTGTTCATTTTGCTTAGCAATTGATCCAGTTTCAAATGCTTGCTGTCCCACGGAGTGTTCATTATCGCCATTAACTGCGGTTCTGAAGATGTGGGTCATGAGTCGTTTTGTCTCACCTTGAAAAGTCCAGGCTTTATCTTCACTTTTCTATTAGACTTTTGTCACAGATCTACAGCAAGCACATGAGGATCCCACTAGTCGGGAAGGGGGAGAAGAAAAGAAGTAATAGATCTGAACATTTTGTGCAGTTCATGCAGGCAGCATGACAGTGTTGCTTGCCTTAGTTATCTCACACCTAAAATGAAGCATATTTAAAGGGTAGGAGTTTAGATTTTATTATTTCTTTCTCTCAAAATGTATAATTGTGTTATGTGGGTAGCAATTTAACTGAAGAACATTACAGATCATTTTGATTTAAAATAAGTTTATGTGTTCATAGTGCAAAGAATGCCACATTGAGACTCTGGACAAAAGCTAGGAAATTTATGGAGAGCTTATCTACCTTCTGTCCTGGGAACTCCTACATTGGGCTGCCCTTCATGAATGTTTAGATAAGAGGTGACAAACCTCTTTGGACCAGGGGACAAAAATGGGTTTTTGAGAAGGCATAATGGGTGGCAGCCACAAAATGCCAGCTGCCATAAGGGAATGACATAACACAAAATGGCTGCCATGGGGTATGAACAAAATGGCGGCCATATCTACAAGAACAGAAAAAGAGATGAGCACAAAATGCTGTGAGCATCCCCAGCCCCAATTGATGCAGGAAAAAGCAACTATATCAGTCAAAGAGAAGCTCTTTGCATTTCTACTCTGTTCAGAACAGGTGGAAGGGTGAGTGTCTGATCCTGGCATCCAATGAAATGTGGGCATGTTTAAGGGGACATATTCAATGTAGGAGAGGCTGAGCCAGTGCAAAGAGGAGCTGAACAGCAAGAATAAACAGTCTCTTATTCACTGCAGATTTTTGAGGGGAGATTTACTGAGGGCTGTCTCTGTGACATCTACGCTGGCATGGTCATGTCCACAGAATGGAAGATGGCAGGATCCCCAAAGGCAACCTAAGGCCCGGGGGCCGGATGCGGCCCAATCGCCTTCTCAATCTGGCCTGCAGATGGTCTGGGAATCTGTGTGTTTTTACATGAGTAGAATGTGCCCTTTTATTTAAAATGCATCTCTGGGTTATTTGTGGGGCCTGCCTGGTGTTTTTTCATGAGTAGAATGTGTACTTTTATTTAAAATGCATCTCTGGGTTATTTGTGGGACATAGGAAGTTGTTCATTCCCCCCCCCCCCCAAATATAGTCCAGCCCACCATATGGTCTGAGGGAGGGTGGACTGGCCCACGGCTGAAAAAGGCTGCTGACCCCTGCTCTATGGGGAGCTGGATTCAGGTACCTGGTCAATTGGCAGACCAACTGTAAGCTACAAAGATGTCTGCAAACATAACGTGAAGGCTGGCAACATCAACCCTACTGCGTGGGAATCCCTTGCAGACAACTGAAATGCCTAGAGGCTGGCAGTCAAGTCGTGTACCCATAGGAGTGAGCAGAGGAGAAATGACCGCTGGGAGGAGCGCAGAGATAAGAAACGCCATGGTGCATCTGCGGCAGCACAAACAGATGCCTTCATTTGCCCCAGGTGCAACAAAACATGTCTCTCCCACATTGGTATCTACAGCCACAGCAGGTGCTGCAACTGTCCAACTTGATCTTGCCTCCAAAAGTGCACTTCTCCATTGTCTCTTGAGGCAGATGCCAGCAACAATTTGCAGGCACCATAGAAAGTTCCGGCAGGCACACTGCTGCCTCCAGGTATCACATTGGCAACCCCTGGTTTAAAAGCTGCAGCTAGTGCAGAATGTGAGGGACGCAGGTGGTGCTGTGGATTAAACCACAGAGCCTAGGACTTGCCGATCAGAAGGTTGGCGGTTCGAATCCCCTCGACGGGGTGAGCTCCCATTGCTCGGTCCCTGCTCCTGCCAACCTAGTAGTTCAAAAGCACATCAAAGTGTAAGTAGATAAATAGGTACCGCTCCGGCGGGAAGGTAAATGGTGTTTCCGTGCGCTGCTCTGGTTTGCCAGAAGTGGCTTAGTCATGCTGGCCACATGACCCGGAAGCTGTACGCCGGCTCCCTCGGCCAATAAAGCGAGATGAGTGCCGCAACCCCGGAGTCAGCCATGACTGGACCTTATGGTCAGGGGTGCCTTTACCTTTACCTTTAGTGCAGAATGTGGCCCTAGAGTTTGGCTGCTACAAGCACATGGGTTTTGTGTTGTTCTGTTCTGTTCTTGTTCTCTGTCTTTGTCTGATCAGTGTGCTGGCGGTATTCTATAAAGCATTAAATGGTATGCAACAACAGCAGCAAGAATACTTATTGCAAAGTATTGGAAGACACAAGATTTACCCACCCTGGAAGAGTGGCAAATGAAGGTGATGGACTATATGGAATTGGCGGAAATGACTGGCAGAATCCGAGACCAGGGAGAAGAGTTGGTGGAAGAAGATTGGAAGAAATTTAAAGACTATTTGCAGAAATATTGTAAAATTAATGAATGTTAAAATGATGCTGGATTGAAATTAAGTGGCATTAGCAACAAGGTTAATAAGAATATGCAAAAATGGATTGTTAATGGATGAAAAAGTATAGTTATAATATGTTAAGATATAGAGTTAAGATAAAGGAAAGAGGGTAAGGATTTGCTGAATTGATTATGTAAATGGGAATACAAAAAGGGGAGGTGTGAGGAGGTCAAGGAAACAAGCAAATGAGCCTAAAGATATAAAAAGATGGATTTGTTTTTAATTTTTTCTTATCTACTTGTTTTTTGTATCTTGTATCTTTTCCTTTTTTCCCCCTTTTTTCTTCGGTATGTATTTTTGTATTTTTTGTATTTTCTCTTATTTCTCTCTTTTTTATGCTTTTTCTTTATTTTGTAAACTTCTTTTTTTGTAAAACCTTAATAAATATTATATAAAAAATAAAAAATAAAAAAAGCATTAAATGCCTAATATGCTAAAATGGCTAGCTTCCTCACCTGTGGCCCAGACATCTCACGGTGCCACCCGTGAGCTGCCCAAATGTTGAGGATACACAGAGAAGTATTATTGGGAGCACTCCACAATTATGGAAACCTTAGAGGCTTGCCAGAGTTGAGCATCTTGTGGAAGCATTGCCAGACTTTTTAGTTTGGGTCTGGCAGTCAGTACCTGGGGAGGGCTGTATGTCCAATGAAAAGGATGGTGGTATCGTAAGTTGGTGGACAAACATGGTAACTTTTTTTAAGCATGTTGTAAACCACCTGGAGTCCTGGGAATTGGGTATGGTAGTTTCTCTGTCCACATACTGATATACTTTAGCAACAGCAAATTCTGGTGTTCATGTGTGGCAAAATTGCCTTGTTCTTGAACTCCAGTACATCAGAATCCTTTTTGCCCTGTTTTCTCCACCCTATTTCTAAACTATCCACAGGGCTGTGACATGTACTTAAATGTCATTGTGAAAACTAAAAAGCCTGAGATCTGTACCAGCAAGATAAGAAAGGAACACGTAGCTTTCACAAGGGAGTGCCAATTTCTTCAGACTGATATAGTGTGCTCTTGATAGCACTCCATGTTTTACTCGGTTTGGACATATAGTTCTGTGATACTCTTTGGCAGTACAAACTCCAAGTAAATTTTAAATAAGGAATATTATGAAACAAAGGACATAGTGTGAATTCTTTCTTTCTTTTTCGGAGGTGGGAAAATCACTCTTTGCCCTTGTGATGAAATATATGGGTGTGTATTTTTCCAGTTCTTCAGCTGAGCTGGGAAAGGATGCAAGGAAGTCCTTTTGCAACAAATAAGACAATTCCCACTTTGCATAACGTCTAAACAGTCAGGTTGGAAGCAAACAAGTTGGTTTATAATGGAGCATAGAACAAAGAAAAGGCAATAATTCCACAGGAACCAAGTGTAAGAAAGTAATGAAGTATATCTCCCGTCTGGACAAAAGGAAAGGCTAAACTAGCAATGATATTAACCGTGTGGATACAAAACTTTTTAACTTGTGTATCTATTTGCCTCCCTGGGCTCCTCGAAGGAGGGAAGGCGAGATATAAACTCAGTAAATAAATAATACTTCAGCAGGTGTACGTCACCAAATTCCTTGTTGCCCGCAGCTGATAACAATAGCTTGGTCATTTGACGTGTTTGCTCATGTTCAGCAGCTCAAAGTCACAATCCTTTCTGGGCAACATTTCAGGATCTACATCCCATTTGGAGGTGGCAGAGGCAAACGCTGGCACAGCAACCAACGTTTCATTTTTACTTTTTCTTACTCATTGTCCACTATACTTTTAAATCTGAAATGTTAGCCCTCTGCTCTGGTGCTAAGGTGGCTGGTGTCTCATCCACTGCTTTGTCAGGTTAGGTGATCTCCTGTCTTCCCACATTGACTGGAGGTTAGATTAAGAGAAAGTTCGCCTACCTGTAATTCCACATCAAGATCAGAAGCCGCAATAGGCTTCAGTGGGGACTTGCACCAGCACCTGGCATTTCTGGACAGCTGCCTAGGCCCATGGCTGATGGGGGCCCTTCTTTTGTGACACTCTGAGGAGTACGGCACCATTTACCTTTCCTACAATGCTCTGGAGTCTTTCCCCAATGTAGCGTCACTCCAGGGCATTGTGGGAAATGTAAAAGGTAACTCCAAAATGCCACAGTACTGATGGGGCTGCTACTGTGGCTGCTTGCTGGCAAGAAGGCCCACGTGGTGTGTGCATTCATGTCCATAGGAGAGGACCCACCAGAGGGCACCATACCAGAGGTTTTATCTCAGAGCTGACCCCAGCAAACCATTTCTATCGAAGAAACTCCTTTTGCAACGGGATGCAAACAATATTTCCATGAAGTTCTCCTGCGACGAACAAGTGTTCTGCTGGGTGCGCTAGGCTAACACCACATCCCTCTAGAAGCTGCCAGCAGGCTGTGAGGACAAAAGGTTTTGATCATTCCTTTTTTGGTTCAGTTTGTACTTTCTCATTTAAAAGAAATAGCTCTTTTGATTTGTGAGAGTACCGTACTTCAAAGCCAGTCTTTGTAAAGTGAGCCGGCAAGCGGCGACAGTCACTGACATGTCCAGGCGTCCTTTTTTTTTTTTTTAAAAAAGAGCCAGCTTCCATGTTATGTTAGAACAAAGTGGGTTCCCCCCACCCCCCCACACTGCCTCTGTGATCACAGAAGTAGCATTAAATTTTGGAAGGTGAACAGTGACAGGTGTGTCATGGCAAAGATCTGAGGTAAACAAATGCTACTGCTCCCCTGAAGGAAGTCCCTGTCTGGGGAAGAAGGATGCACACCAATCACAAGCTACAAGAGGACCTCAGTATTCTTTTCAACTTTTTCTCCACACTTAATTTAAGACAGGACTGGGGAACTGAGGAGATGATGACCCCCACAAAGTTGATGGGTACTGGATCATGTGATCGATTATGTGGCCTCCACAATACAGTATTTTATTCAAGTTGGCACCCCTGCCACTGATAGTATATGGCGGCATATATGATGTCAGGTGACACCATATTGATGTCAGAAGTAGGGCAGGTAGGCGTGGCTTCGCCAAAATTGTCTTGAGGGCCAAATCAGGAGGCCTGGGAAGCCTAATAATAATAATAATAATAATAATAATAATAATAATAATAATTTATTATTTATACCCCGCCCATCTGGCAGGGTTTCCCCAGCCACTCTGGGCAGCTTCCAACAGAACACTAAAATACAATAACCTATTAAACATTAAAAGCTTCCCTAAACAGGGCTGCCTTCAGATATCTTCTAAAAGTTTGGTAGTTATTTTTCTCTTTGACATCTGGTGGGAGGGCGTTCCACAGGGCGGGTGCCACTACCGAGAAGGCCCTTTGCCTGGTTCCCTGGAACTTGGCTTCTCATAGCAAGGGAACCGCCAGAAGGCCCTTGGCGCTGGACCTCAGTGTCCGGGCAGAACGATGGAGGTGGAGACGCTCCTTCAAGTATACTGGACCGGCTTTAAAGGTCAGCACCAACACTTAGAACTGTGTTCGGAAACGTACTGGGAGCCAGTGTAGCCTAATCAGGCCTGTGGGGCTGTGAGTTTCCTACCACCACCGATTTAAGAAATGCCTTGCTCTGTAGCTGCAGCCTATTGGCTGCTTGTGTGTAGATGGTGTGCTAATGTCTGTTGCTTCATCAGAAGAAGGAAGGAAATCTCAATATGGAAGGGAGAATTCCCAGGCTTAAACATGTAGATGTTTGCTGTAGGGCTTGATGGTTTGCTGTGAAAATCTTCATGGTTATCAGCAAACAGATTTTGCTCTTCTGCAGTTTAAATGTATGCTTGGCATTCAGAAGGTCTCCACTTCGGTCCGTCACATCTCTAGCTAAGGAATTTCAGGAAGCTGGACTGGGAAGGACCACTGCCCGAAAATTGGACAACGGAGCCAACTGGAGCAGGCAGGACTAGGTTAGATGGACAAACAGAATGAGTCAGCACTTCATGTGTTCACTTTTCATGTATGCATCATGTACAGGATAGCCTTGCAATGTTGCATCAGCACCTGAAATTTTATTACAGTGATGCAACATTACAGAAACTACAGCATTGCAGCATCATGCTGAATTGGCTTGGAATTACCTCAGTTAGTGAACCCTTCTGCTTGCACAACTTTACAGCCTTTAAATCAGGAATGGATGAGGAGTGTCACTGTACACAAGGCTTTGGGGGAGAACATGGCTGGACTGCTGATAAGTACGGCTGTCGCTGCTCGGAGCAGCCGCCAAGCGACCCTTTAAAAGAAAAGCTGCCTCAATAACACCCCTGTATGTTTCTCAGGTTTTTCTACCTCTTCCCCATGAAATATTCAACATTTCCCCCCTCCCTTGGTCCCCAACATCCTGGGGCTTTTTTGGGGGGGGGGTTGGGGTGGTTTCAAGATGAAACTTTCAGTTCAGTGTTAACCCACCTAGAGTGGATTACTGTAATGCACTCTATGAACCCCCAGGGAGTTTCAGCTGACAAAGTGTCATGGTGAAAAAGTTAAGCAGGCAAGTGAGTCATGCACCTCTTAAGCTGCCCCCCTGCCTCCCACCGAGAACATAGCAGACAAGGGAAAAACCAGCCTAGTCCAATGCGCTGGCCAGAGAAGCAGCCGCTGCAGGGAATTTGCTTCTCTAATGCACAAAGGACTTTACTCATCAGTGGCTTATAGCATACATTCAAAGCAGAGTCTACCATGTGAACTGTAGTTTAAGCATGCTGGGAACTGTAGCTCTGTGAAGGGTAAACTACAGTTCTTGGAATGCTTTGAAGAGGGGGAATGTGCTTTAAATGTATGCTGGGTGCATAGCCAGAATGCTTGCATCCCTCCCCATTCCCTTTTCCTTTTGTGTCTGGCCTATGATGCTTCACTCGGACAGCGACAATTCCCAGAGTGGTTTAACGATAAATCCCTCTTCCCATGGAACTCTGGGAATTGTAGCTCACTGAAAGGGAATTGAGGTCTCTTAACAACTCTCATCACCCCTTAGCAAACTACAGTTCCCAGGATTCATTGGGAGAAGCCATGACTGGTATGCCACTGCATTAAATGTACACATAGTGCAGATAGGACCTTCCTTAAAATCCTGGCAACAGGACAGCATCCTCCACCATACCTCAGAGCAGCAGCCTAGCTTTGGAGATATGGAGTGGGCTGTGTCATTCGACACTTCTTCCCTCACCACCTGCCCCCTAAGAGAACTGCCTTTTGTTACCTAGTGGTAAGGCTAGCCCTAAGAGAGGGGTAGGAACATAGGAGCCAACTCCTAGGGGCTGAGGTCTTTTTGGGGGCCCCAATAAAATATTTGAGGGGGCTGCCACCCCCCAAGTTGATGGACATAGTCATTCAAAAGGTGTGTGTTTTGTGAGAGATTATGTGGGGTGAGACCCCCCCAATATTTTATTTAAGTTGGCACCCCTGGGTAGGAAGAATCATGTAGAAGTGGGGTAGATATAGCAGGATCCTCAGAAAGGAGGAGATAAAAGACCTGTTCGCACATGACACTGAACGAGCATTCACACTGTACGGTCCACACATTCAGGAGGCTGTAATAATTAGTGCTATTCCGGCATGTTAAATTAACATATAAGGGGCCTGTGAGGATGAAGTAAGTTCTAGCGCAGGGGCCAGATACAGCCCAATTGCCTTCTCAATCCGGCCCGCGGACGGTCCGGGAATCAGTGTGTTTTCACATGAGCAGAATGTGTGCTTTTATTTAAAATGCATCTCTGGGTTATTTGTGGGGCCTGCCTGGTGTTTTTACATGAGCAGAATGTGTGCTTTTATTTAAAATGCATCTCTGGATTATTTGTGGGGCATAGGAATTCGTTCATTATTTTCCCCAAAATATAGTCCGGCCCACCGCATGGTCTGAGGGACGGTGGACTGGCCCATGGCTGAAAAAGCTTGCTGACCCCTGTTCTAGCGTTTCTTCTTTATTGGGGTTGCAAATTTACCAAAATAATGTTTAAAAATACAGGATGCGTTTAATCATGACAACGCTCCTTGAAAACGAATGGTACCAATTAACCTGTAGCACCGCAGTTAGTAATATTCGGGCTGAAATAGAAATGTCAAAAAGGTGGTTTTCTTTTAAAACATAGTGATAACGATGACAGAGCCACGTGTATTTCCAGGTAGGGGGTCAAGTGATAAAGAGGACAGGGGCTTCTGCTCCTTTAATAGTTATGAAGAAAACAACGAAAGGTGCAGGAGTCCTGACCTGTTTCCACACTGGAGGGTTTGTGGAGGAAAGAGGAGGCCAAAAGGAGGATTCTAAGAGCGGAAAGGGGCACCGCGCTAGGATCTGCAAAAGATGGCATTTTATAGGAGGTAACAAACCCAGTCTCTGGCTGCTTGCAGGCCTTTAGCTTTCTGTGGTGAGGCTAAGAGGAAGTTAAAAACCAAACCTCCTTCCCCAATGCATAGCCCCACTGTTAACGTTGCACATCCCTCACTTGGCCACCAGAGAGCAGCCCTCTAGTTCAGAGCTGATGAACACAAAGAAGAAAAGCAGCAAAATAAAATGTTGTCATTCCTCGAATTCTCAGACTGTTCTCTTGTTGCCAGTCCCACAGGGGGATCTGTGAGGACTACATAATTCACCGAATAATGCCTTGAACATTAAGCACTTCTGTAGAAACATTACATTTCCCATACATTTGGGTGCAGAGACGAGCGGGCCTCTAGAATTGTGCTCTGCTCTTTGTGTGACGTCCCCTGTAATTTATTTTGTTTAAAAAATTGATTAGGAACCTTCTCCATGTTTTTTTTTTATCGACTGCTCTGCTCTGTACATATCGACAGGCAGTCAGCCCTCTTTTCTCCTGTTGATGAAACCAGAGCGTTCCGCTTGCATTTTGGAAAAACCCTCTCCCTAGGCAGCCTGCTAAAATATTCTTCTTATTGGGCTATGTTTTTCTTGACTAGCTGCCAAAGTTAACTACTGCATTTCAAGCCAAAGGCTATTTAGAGCCATTAAGTCACTGGGATGGCTGCCTTTTCTGCATTGGCTTGAAGAAATACTGTACCTGTGCAATTTTCTTCTGCAGGGCACACCGTACAGACCAGAAAAGCACTGGGGCAATTCTTCAAAAATGTCTTGATAGGTGTAGGGTTTCCCCCTCACCCCCTGAATTGCAGGACTCCACATTTTTACAAGTAAAAAGATGTACATCCAGTGCAGAGACAAAGCAAAATCTTCATATCAGCAGAGGGGGCCCTCTTCCTACATCCATCATTTTTAGAGATTTGGAGTATGTGTGTGACCTAGGAAAAAGAGTTCTCTGGGGGCATACCTGCCAAAATTTTGAAGGCAAAATCTGGGACACCATCTTCCAGAATGCCATCCTCCAGTTTTTATTTTTTATTTTTGCAAGAGTACGACAGACCATTACAGTTGCCACATAATACCCGTTTTGCATTTGAGACAAAGCAATCTTTTAGTGTGGCAGCATGTAAACTTTGGAACTCCCTGCTTAATGACAGAAAACAGGCGCCTTTGCTGGACTGTTTTCAGTACCTGCTCAAAACATTTTTGTTTAGACAATCCTCCCCAGATATGTAGAATGCTGGTGTGTGTTTTAATTCGTTTTTTGTTTACTGCTGATTTTTAAAAAAAATGTTTTAAATCATTGCTTTTAACTTTTTACTGCTAATTTTATTGTTTCATTCCCTTTGAGGTTTTTACACTCGTGGAATATTTTGATGAAATAAAAATAAATAAATAAGTAGACTGGGTGAACATCTCAAATGCTTATCAGAGAAAAATAATTTGTAAAACCTTGTAAAAAAATATATCAGCCAGATTTATTTAGGCCTCTGATGAAAGCAATAGCAGGGCTCTGTCATTCTAGGGGCCAAAGTCCATCATAAATACATACAACAGCTTGTTTTCTTAATACATTTCTACAGGTGGCTCCCATAAAGAACACCTTAGATTTTAACCTTTTGCCTACTGCTTATCTAACTGTGACATTCTGAAGATTGTATCTTGTTGTCCCTTTCCCTTCCAGCAGGGAATCTTTAACATTTTTACAAGTGACAGTAAAAACAAGCTTTTAGTCTGGACCATGCTGTTAAATCAAGCAAGGAATCATGTGACAACCGGTGTGTGGAATAGCCAGAGCGCTGGATTGGGAGTAGAGAATTCTGAGTTAAAATCCCTGCGCTGTCAGGAAACACCCAAGATTTGCAGCAGACAAACACAAGGTCCTAGCCCTCATGAACTGTAGTGCCATGAAAAACCCAGGGTGACTTGGGTACAGCTATGGTTAGCCTAACCTCACAGGATCACTTAGCCTGAATTTAGCAAAAGTGGGGGCGCTTTGTTGTTTGATGCGCTGCCTCTTTCCCTGCGCTTCCATGTAGGGCTCTGCATGTAGATCCTGTTATGGCTGTTGGCAAACTATTCATTTCGTAGTGCAAACTACTGATGAATGGTCTAGCTTGGTTGGTAGATGCTTTCTCAACGGGAGCTAATGGTTAGGCAATAGTCGGCAGATCTCTCTTGAGTATTTGAATGGGTGAGCTTTCAAAGTTTGGAGAGTGACACACCCTTTCCTCTGCAGCTAAGGAAACAGACTGATATGTGTGCTGCTTTACTTAGACCTCTGCTCTTGTTTAAAGCCGCTATTTTCCTCTCAGTTTCCCCTGTCCCTGCTTTACTCTGCCATGGTTTTAAACCACCACTTTCCCCTCTCATTGCTTCCTCCTTCTCAGTTCAATGCCTTAGCCACTGCTGTTGTTTAACCTGCCTTTGCCTTTTCTCTCCAGGCTTCGTGCAAATCCACGACTGTGATGCGGCACCACAAATCCTCCAATGGGAGCTACATGACGACATCCTGGCATTTTTATTATATACACAGAAATAAACCAAATATGACATACCTTCCAACATTTCTCCAATGAAAATAGGGGTGTCCTATTCAATAATAATAACACACACACACACACAATCTGACTGGGTTGCCCCAGCCACTTTGAGCGGCTTCCAACATGTTGTTGTTGTTGTTTAGTTGTTTAGTCGTGTCTGACTCTTCGTGACCCCATGGACCAGAGCACGCCAGGGACTCCTGTCTTCCACTGCTTCCTGCAGCTTGGTCAAACTCATGTTGGTAGCTTTGAGAACACTGTCCAGCCGTCTCGTCCTCTGTCGTCCCCTTCTCCTCAGTCTTTCCCAACATCAGAGTCTTTTCCAGTGAATCTTCTCTTCTCATGAGGTGGCCAAAGTATTGGAGCCTCAGCTTCACGATTTGTCCTTCCAGTGAGCACTCAGGGCTGATTTCCTTAAGAATGGATAGGTTTGATCTCCTTGCAGTCCATGGGACTCTCAAGAGTCTCCTCCAGCACCATAATTCAAAAGCATCAATTCTTCGGTGATCAGCCCTCTTTATCGTCCAGCTCTCTATTAAAAACATAATAAAATACAGTATGAAACATTAAAAAACCTCCCCTATACAGGGCTGCCTTCAGATGTCTTGTAAATATTTTTTAGTTACTTATCTCCTTGGCTAGGGGGTCGCATAACTCCATACCCTCTAACATTTCACAGAAGAAAATAGGAACGTCCTAAGGAAAAGTGGGACATTCCGGGATTGACTCAGAAACTAAGACGACGTCTGTGAATCTGGGACTGTCCCTCGAAAATAGGGACACTTGGAGGGTCTGCTATTACAAAAAGCCAACATTTATTTATTACATTTGTATCGTTCACTGAAAGAGCTTGAGGTTCTGCTCCCCCTCCAGTACACACACATTATATTCTTACAACAACCTTGTGAAGTAGGCTAGACTGAGAGAAAGTGACCGGCCCAAGGTTACCCAGTGAGCTTCATGGCTGAATAGGAATCTCTGCAGTCTTATTCCTGACACTGCAGCTCAGGAATAGAGTCTAGGGCAGGGGTCAGCAAACTTTTTCAGCAGGGGGCCTGTCCACTGTCCCTCAGACCTTGTGGGGGGCCCTACTATATTTTGAAGAAGAAGAAAAAGATGAACGAATTCCTATGCCCCATAAATAACCCAGAGATGCATTTTAAATAAAAGGACACATTCTACTCATGTAAAAACACACTGATTCCAGGACTGTCCGCGGGTCAGATTTAGAAGGCAATTGGGCCGGCTCCGGCTCCTGGGCCTTAGTTTACCTACCCATGGTCTAGGCTACCATTTTGTTGTTGTTGTTGTTGTTGTTTAGTCGTTTAGTCATGTCCGACTCTTCGTGACCCCATGGACCAGAGCACGCCAGGCACTCCTGTCTTCCACTGCCTCCCACAGTTTGGTCAGGCTCATGTTTGTAGCTTCAAGAACACTGTCCAACCATACTAGGCTACCATACGTCTGGAATATCCTAAATATATCTGGGATTTGTCCGTCAAAAACAGCGTCTGGGCGGAAATTCCTTTAACTGGTTAAAATGTTTAGCAAAGCCCATATTGGAAATGGCAGCCCATATTGGAAGTATTGATTTTTTGGCAATTTTCCTTTAAAAAGCTCAAAATTTTTCTTTTTTGTTGGACAACTTTGGGCATATGAGATGGCGCTTTAGGGACCAATCTATTTGACAATGATATACCTTTCGCCTCCTGTATGTATTGTTTAGGGTACATGGGCTCTTATGTCGATCCCCTCCCTTTTCAGTTCAAAACCAGCTTACAAGAATCAAAGTGCAGACAAAATGGTACCATGTACAAAGAACATTGGCGGCCTGGCCTTGGTTTCTGGCTCTTGCCTCCAGGACAGGATAGGAGCTGCAGATAGACTGAGAGGCCTGCTGATGGTAAAAGGTCTCACTCTGCACAGGGAGCCCTTTCATGGATCTGCAGACAGATTTATCTAACCCAGAGGTGGGGGACCTGTGGCGTCTCAGACGTCTTTGGACTTCAAATCCCATCATCCACAACAAATATCTCTGCTGGCTGGGGCTGATGGGAGTCAGAGTTCAACTGCATCTGGAAGGCTACAGGTTCCCCACTCCTGCTCTCACCCTTTGCAGTTTGTGTTCCCTGTCACCATCTTCCTTCTGCTTTTTTTAGAAAGCAATGCAATAGAACAAGTATATTAACTGATCCCCAGTCAATCGGATTGTTCGTTTTAGGTGTGATGCTCGCCAGTCTGCATCCCGTCCCAACAGGAGCAGAGAATCAATGAACTGATGGATATTTTCCGTTGCTGGCTGGCTGGCCGGCCGGCCGGCTGGCTGGCTGGCTGGTGTGATCCCAGCCCTTTTTTACAGCTCCTTGAACAAGAGCCAGAGCGAAGTGGCCGGCAGCGGCACTGCCAAGTTGCAACTCCCAAGCATTACTGCTGCTGCTATTTATAATTCTGCCTCAGCCTGTGCTAGGCTGATGAGATAATAGCATTGCTGTTTGGCTATGCAAAGCTAATATCCCTCCTCCCCCTTTTCTGCTGTGTGGTAATTGTTTCCCAATTTAATTGACTTTAGTGGGTTTTTTTAATTGCTTAAATTTTGGATTGGGTTTTGTATTTTTAACTGTCTGTAAACCATCCAGAGACCTGAGTTTTGTGGGCAGTATGCAAATGTAAAACAAATAAATTATTAATATGTATTCATTTCTTTCTTAAAAAAAACCAAAACTTTAGTTATATAACAAAAGGGGGTTATTGCTAGGAAAGGATTGTGAGTTAGGTTGTTAAGTGGGAAATTTTTCTAAGTGAACTAGAGAGCAACTGCAGTTGCACGTTGGGTTGTATGCAGTGCAATGCATTCTGCTCAGAAAACAGGAATCGCCTCCCTCTCCTCCCCTGTTCTCTGTGCCCCCCCACCTGTTCCAGAAGGCCCCCATAACACTTGGGGAGGGGAAGAAAAGGGAAGCCCCATTGAGCAAGCAGAACTGCACAGTGGCAGCATTTGATACAACCCTGTTAGTCCCAATTAGTGATGGGTGAGAAATTCGATTCGGTTCACATTTAAAGGCAAATTTATCAAGTTTGTGCTTTCTGAAACAATGTGAGAGCTGAAACGTAGCCATCGTTTGAACTTTGCTCTTATCTGAATTTTGCGATGCAATTCACCAACCAAGCAGTGTTTACAAAAATGCACATATTAGCGGAAAGTGTGCGTAAAAACGAGTATTTTAGTGAAAATAGCATACAAAAGCACATTATATTAGGGGAAATTTCTTGCAAAAATGTGTACTTTGGTCAAAACTGCATACACACATGTGTTTACTTGGAGAAATTCTCAATACATTGCCAATCAATTTAATTTGGATTTTTAAAAAATTGCAAATTGCTGCAGAAAGGTGGAGAGCTGAATTTAAGACTGGAAGAAGCAGAAACTGAGATAACCAAAACTGACAGATTATTCTATCCCTAGTCCCTATACAGTGGTACCTCTGGTTGTGAACGGGATCCGTTCCGGAGGCCCATTTGCAACATGAAACGAGTGCAACCCACAGTGGTGTGTCTGCGCACATGCGGGTTGCGATTCACTGCTTCTGCACATGTGTGTGACATCATTTTGTGCTTCTGTGCATGCGTGAGCAGCGAAACCCGGAAGTAACCCTTTTCGGTACTTCTGGGTCGCCGCAGGACGTAACCTGAAAGAACATAACATGAAGTGGACGTAACATGAGGTATGACTGTATATTGCATCATAACCAGCAATTATGTGGCTGTCACCCAACAGGCTCAGTCTTGTGCTTAGCGATTCCAGGGGGCACCTTGACACTCAAAGTGCTGGTTCATTCGTACATATGTACCATTCAGTTTCACATAAATTGACTATTCACAGCCAAATGTGTGAATTGAAATGACTCTTCTGAAAAGCAATTCTGCCTGTGGTATTTTCACACATGCAAACCTTCATTTGATATTGTGCCCAGCAAGTGAGGGAAGAGACATGCAAACCAGTTCAGTAGCCTGGGATGAGGAGAGTTGGTAGTCCCAACAACATCTGCAGGGCCACAGGTTCTGCATCGGTGCCTTAGACTGAAGTAGATATGTAAGAACTTATTTGGCTTTTAAAAAATGATACCTTAGTAGTAGTCCGCATCCTTAACATCCTCTTCCAACAGCTCTCATTACAACCTCCTGAACCTCTTCTGGGTGTAATGGACAGATTTCTACTCAAGGAAACGAGGGTACAAAATCTTCACTCAGCTATGAAACTTCCTTGGCGATTCTCAGCACACCCCTGTAGCTCAGTCCGCCCTGCCTCACAAGTTTGCTGTGAAGATAAACAAAAACCTCACCCAGGCCTCTTTGAGCCTCCTTTGGAGGAAATGTAAGAAGCGAGTGTTATAGACAGATAGACCTAGGAGAATTTAAAGCAGTTTAGGCATTCCGCAGATGTATCTGCCAAAAGGGAAAACTCTCTCACAAAAAAACTAGTAGGCGGGCAAGTTGTTGTGCTGAAGCAACTTGTGATCCATCAAGCCCAATACAGCCTGACAGTCAAATACTCTAGCTTGCTAGATGTTTGATGGGCCCCACTATTGAAATTCCTGGCAGGCAAAAAAACCCCACCAACCCCTAGAGGACCATAGCGGGACCATGTTTGGCTTGGTGGGTCACAAGTTGTGACTGTGACCCTGGAGCAGGGTCAGACTGACATTTAATTCAGAATTAAAGAGCAGCTCCATTGGGGTTTTTTGCTGGGTTGTGTGTCTTTGTATACACCAGCCCTTTCACTTTTTATAACAAATATTTGTGTGTGCGCTTTTATCAATTCTTGCATGAATTTCTTTCCCTCTTGCTGGTTTTTATAGTGATTGTATACTGCTGGTTCTTATTCTGGCTTTTAGAATGGGATCTTTTGTGCTGCTTTGATTTATATTATATATAAAAAAAGGATTGCATTTTGCAGTTTTAAAATAAGTTTGTAAGCCATCCAGCATACATGTCTACACATATATACGAATGATGAAGGCAATAGATGCACAGCGACTGAGGCTGAAGATTATTGCTGCTGGTTTTGATGCGAAAGCATGGCTATAGAGCTGACAGGATGTCACCAACCATCACATCCTTCCTGAGATGCTGGTCACTCAGCTTCAGGTGGGAGGATGCATGACTTGAGGGGAGGAAAAGAAGATGCTGATTGGATAAAGAAGCACAAGCGAGTAATGAAACGGGAGCACCAGAGAGGATCAGCTCCCTAACCCATAGGCTCATGAAAAAATATAGCTGTAAGCTGTAAGCTATAATGTAGTACAGCGGTACCTCGGGTTACATATGCTTCAGGTTACAGACTCTGCTAACCCAGAAATAGTGCTTCAGGTTAAGAACTTTGTTTCAGTATAAGAACAGAAATCGTGCTCTGGCAGCACGGCGGCAGCAGGAGGCCCCATTAGCTAAAGTCTTGCTTCAGGTTAAGAACAGTTTCAGGTTAAGAATGGACCTCCGGAACGAATTAAGTACTTAACCCGAGGTACCACTGTACTGCTGCACGTGGCATAAAGTTGGGAGAGGGAATCTCCTGTAGGTATTGTCTGGTCTTTCTAAAAACAGAGGGCTCCAGCGCTCTGGAATCAGTCGCCAACACAAATGAGACAAGCACCTCATATCTTGATATTTAGGCAGCTGCTAAATAAGTTTTTGTTTCAGGCTTTCCCTGAAGCATGACCCAGTTATTTTATGGAATGTTGACTGTGTAATTGTACAAGTAGTTTTACTATTCTGAGTGTCTGTATCTTTCGTGCTTTACCTTATGGCACACTGCTTCGATAGCTTTTGGCTGCTCAATCTGTGAAAACAAATAAATAAATGTCACACACACACACACTTTTGACCACGGCCATTTAGCTTCATCACTCCCTTCTATGACCCCACCTCTTCTTTTAAAGATATGGCCATCAAATAAAAATAGTACCAGTGAGAACATACATTGAGTGCTTTCCTCTCATCAGTGAGGAAGGGAAGCTTTTGCCAACACATTTCTGGAATTAAGCTTTCCATGCAGATGTCAATGTTGGGTTGGTTGTCCAGCGAGGTAACTTTAGACCAGGTGTGGACCAGGTTGTTCCTCCAACTCCCACCCATTCTAGCCACCAGCTGCAATTGCTGGGGCTGATGGGACCCAACAGTTCAGCAGCAAATGGAGGGCCAGAGCTTTCCCCTACCTTCTTCAGACTCTGGAATTAATGGTGTAAGATCTCCCTGCCCCTGCTTCAGGTGGTAATTGCATTATGTCCCTTCAAAATATGTTCAGCCAGCCTTGTCATGCATACGCTCCAATATTTCTCTGATGAAAATAGGGATGTCTTATTTAATAGACACTTGGAGGGTCTGGGTAGTTTTAGGTCCTCTTGTTTATTTTCCTCAGTGGAGAGCTGCCCTAATGGTGGCTGTCTCTTTTTGAAAAATGTGAGTATTGTTCCCACCTCCATTGACCGCATTCTGAGAACACAGTCCTCTCCTAAAAAAAGGGTTCTGAAATTTTTAAAGCATGTTAACGCATGGTGGTATTCGTTCTTCTCCACCACTAAAATGTGTGCTGGCACTCTGCTCCAGACGGTGGTGGTAAAATGAGTGGGTGCAATCGAGTGCAATTAAACTATCACTTGGCTCGGCGAGCCAGGGTCTCAGAATTGAGTGATTGGAGAAGTTAAAAATGAAATGAAATGAAAAGGCAGTGGTGGAGCCAGATTGCTTGTTCGTGTGGGGCAAACACACACAGCAGGTTCCTAAGGCTCTAACTGCACTACTTCAGATTGTGGGTGGGGCCGCAAATGCAATTTCTGATGGCTTTCTTAAAAAAACCTAACAACTTCCTGTCAGTTTAAACAACAACCAGCACCCTGAGGAGAGGGCTGGGCCAGAGACTTCCTCCTTGATGTGGCAGATTTCTGCTTGTTGAGAGAGCTTATATATGGGGAAGCGTTCAAAAATATAACCTCACACACACCTGCAGTCTGAAGTCATAGAGTCCACTCAAACCAGCCTTCAGTGTTGTGTGACCTCAGACGAGACCTCAGCCTAAAGGGATCAGGGTGGGGGTGGGGGGCAGATAAGGTGCAAGTAAAGGACAAGGAAACCCTTTGTTAAAAAACAGATTTGGTGTCCTAACTTGATTGCCGGGGGGAAGGAGGAGACAAGGGCTGTACACACCGTACATTTAAAGCAGCCCTCCCAAATAAAAAAACCCTGGGAGCTTTAGTTTGCTACCAATGCTGGGAATTGTAGCTCTGAGGGATAAGCTACAGTTCCCAGGATTTATTATTTTTTAGGGTTTGCGCGCATGCTTTAAACGTGTGGTGTGCATGTGGCCTAGGAGGGTTGGGACTAGCCAATGCTGGTCCTACTCAGAGTAGATCCATTGAAATGAATGAACCCAAGGTCATCATGGTCATTAGTTTTAGTGGGTCTCCTCTGAGAAGCACCGGCATCAGCTACAACCCTCTGAGAGTCATTTGGGCCCTTCCTAGTACTATGTACTATGTCAATTTTCTGGTGGTCATGGCAGAAGATGGGAGCATCTTAGTGGAAAGGGAATCAAGTATCTGACTCAGCAGCGAAAGAGTGTCAGGGCATCTCTAACAGGAGAATTTCCTGTTATTTCCCTGTGGGCTTCTTGTAGGCAGCGAGGGGCGGAGGAGCCTGGAATTTTATTTTTCTGTCTCCTGCTGATTTTCTTTAATGGAAGCCATGAGCCCAAAGCTGTGCGGTGCCTTTGAAAATTTGGGAGTGGGGAGGCTGCAGACTGCGGCATGGCACACGTCAGGGTACAGAAATGGAAATACTAATAGTTCAGGCACAGTATGGGGGCAAAGCTGAATAACAAAGATTCCTTTCTAACAGCTGTAATTTAGCACTGGAGTTTGGGTGTGACATGCAAAGCCAAAAAAAAAAAAAAAGCAGTTTTTCCTTGTTTGTCAGGGGGAGGGGGGTACAGAAAACATGTTTAATAAATCTGGAAGGTTTCTTTTCCTAACTTTCTTGAAATTATGTGCGGGAAGCTGCAAAAAGGTGTAAAGGCTGCAGAATAAATGAAGAGACAGCAATTTGCTTCCCAAATCTGAAAGCTCTCTTAGTATCAGGAACAGGCTAAGCAATGGTAATTGTAATAGCTCTTGGGTGCTAGCCAGAATTTTGGGTGAAATTGTTCTAACAATTAGCTGCAACTGTCAAGGACGTATCAGGTCCCTCTCTTGCTTCTTTCAAAGGAGGTAACTTACATAAAAGTGTTAGCAGTAGCATGCTGGATTTAGTTCAAACATGACTCATGGAGGCCTTTTTATTTAGGAAGTCTGAAAAGGGATGGGTGCAATTGCACACCAACCAGGACTTTTTCCCCAGCCGGAACTCGCCGGAACTCAGTTCTGGCACCTCTCAAGTGGATGCCATTGCCATTATAAGAGAACAAGGGAGGTATTCATGGTGAATTCCAGCACTTCTTTTTCTAGAAAAATAGCCCTGATCTCTACGCTAGGAGTTGGGATAAAAAGGGGAGGGGTGACATTGTATGTGTGTGGTGGGTGTTTGTGGGACACACCTACTAAATAAATACTTTGCTTATATTTTCATCCTTACCATTCACAATCCACTTTATGCCATTGTTTTGCCTCCTGAAGTTATCTCCCGCTTGGACTACTGCAGCGTGCTCTACGTGGGGCTACCTTTGAAGGTGACCCGGAAACTGCAATTAATCCAGAATGCGGCAGCTAGACTGAGTGGCCGCCAGGACCACATAACACCGGTTCCGAGAGATCTGCATTGGCTCCCAGTACGTTTCCGAGCACAATTCAAAGTGTTGGTGCTGACCTTTAAAGCTCTAAACGGCCTCAGCCCAGTATACCTGAAGGAGCATCTCCACCCCCATTGTTCAGCCCGGACACTGAGATCCAGCGCCGAGGGCCTTCTGGTGGTTCCCTCATTGCGAGAAGTGAGGTTACAGGGAACCAGACAGAGGGCCTTCTCGGTAGTGGCGCCCACACTGTGGAACACCCTCCCTTCAGATGTGAAGGAAATAAGCAGCTATCCTATCTTTAAAAGACATCTGAAGGCAGCCCTTCAGGGAACTTCAGGGAAGTTTTTAATATTTAACGCTGTACTGTTTTTAACACTTGATTGGGAGCCGCCCAGAGTGGCTGGGGAAACTCAGCCAGATGGGCGGGGTATAAATAATAAATTATTATTATTATTAAGTGTTCAGGGTTCTTGCGACTTCTGTTACAAAACCTCCTTTCTCACAAGAACCAGTCCAGTTTCCACTTGGCCAAGTGGATTTGAGCTACACAATCAGATGACCCGTTTCCTTGAGATAAGAGACCTTTGTAATATCTGCTTACTCACACATATCCATGTAGAGCACAGCGAAAAGCAAATATGCTATCTATGAAAGGCAGCGTAAGCCTGCCCCCTCATAGATTTGAGGGCAAATCACTTTGGGTGTGTGGCTATGTGTGGGATTTTATGCAGAAAGCCATGTGGCTGGGAGGAGGAAGAAATAATTAAGAGCTTTAAGCCTGAGAGAGCTTTACAGTTAATCAGATGCTGAGAATGCTTTTGAACTAGTGTAGGCTCTTGTGGGCATTCCTTAGGCATCAGGTGGACCACTCTGGGAAACAGGATATTGGCCTAGATAGGTCTTTGGTCTGGTCCAGCAGGGCATGGTTGCCAATTCCAGGATATCTTCTCACCAAGCATGTTCTGTGCAGAAGGCAAAGAGGTACATGTACTTTTGACACCACTTACTTTGCACCAACCTTCCCATATTTATGCAAGAATTTGTACTGAACTTTTCATGCTGCTTTGCCACTCTAGGTGGATACTGCCTGTCTTGCCTGCTGAGTGGTATCCAAGTCGTACTCAAGGTCAACTGAAACGATTGAGTTAAGTCAGACTTATTGTGTTCATTGATTTCAATGGTCCTGTATATGACCAACCAGTGTCAGAAATTTTGCTGGTGCGATGTTGTGGATGAGTAGTTTGAGCCTTTTGGCAAAAGGCTGCCAATGTTCCTTAACAGTTGTGGCAGAGTTTTGCCGAGTGGGGTCTCTCAGACCAGTAGAGTGCTGCTGGATGTGTGCATGTGAATGCATGCACAAAGCAAATCTGGAATTTTAAATTGATGGACACAGGCAGAGAGAAAACTGTTCCTATCTGGATTGTAAGGTCAAAGCAGAAAATGTATTTAAATTCTCATTTCAAGCTGTGGGAGCCTTGATCTAGATTCAGATGGAGAATTGGTTTGTTCTCATGAGATCATTGTTCATGGTTTGGGCTGAATGAGGGGCTCCTGGATCACCATGACCTGCAAGTATCAGCCGTGGTTTGTTTATTATTTCCCTGGCTTCCTGGAGGTAGAAGAGACCTCACCACTTTGGACTGCAGGAGCCGAGCAATTTCATTTCTTTCAGCAAAAGAGTGGACATACTGTTGAATGGGACAAAGCCTTTCCCCACCCAGTAGGTGCCCTAAATTGTTCCTAGATTATATCATTCCAGGAGGGAGTTTTATTTCGCTCACTTGAATGCTCCTCTCAAAATCTCCCTACGCTCAGACAACCAGCATGTCAGAAAGAAGACGGTAGTAGAATTCTTATTGCCTGACACACAAACTTTCCATGTGCAGGTATGCTTTTAATAGGGAGGGAGCATTCAATCATGTGATTCCCCCAGCAGTCTAAAGTGGTACAGACCAGGAATAGCTTTTCCTGTGTGAGCTACTGTTTATATAGACTAGCTCTTAGGGTGGAGGTACCCACTTCAAATTCTCAGAATCTGCTGTCAGAAGATTAATGGATGCCATGGAATTCACAATAACCTAACCACGCAAAAGCAGATTTCTTCCACTCCTTCCCTCTCGAATCCAGCTTCACTTATGGCTAATAGTTTCCAACATGCATATAAGGACTGTACAAGCCTTGTCAAATTACCTAATGAAACATTTGTGAGGCTTGATGGAAATAACAAAACATAGTATTGCTCAGAGCTATTGAGGAACAATTATGTAACTCTTAATTGCTGGAAGGAACTGAACACCAGCTACTATTTTCAGTATGAATATAGAAGTGAATATTTGCCTTTTGAACCAAACAATTATGTAGACTTTTAGTGGAGTAAAAATGCAATCCTGTACATGTCTACTAAGAAGTCTCATTTTAATTGGGGCTCACTCTCTGGTAGAACTGCAGCCTTAGTTTTCCCTAAACATTAGCTCCAAGCAGGGCTTGTTGCAAATACAGTATCATTTTTTTCATCCAATGGTCTGTGAAAGCTGTAAGGGTAAACTGAGTTGTATGAAGCTGCATGGGGGATGGAAACTGAAGTTAGAGATTTATGTTTTCAACCCTCCCGAGACAGCTAACAACAGATTTAAAATGCCCCTTAACATTATATTAAGAACACGAAAATTAAACTGCATCTCAACCTCCCCATTTTCAAAGCATTACTTGTGAAGAATGCTTAGAACCACTTCAGAAATGCAAGAGTAGATGATACTGTCCTTTCTCTACAGCAGACTATAGATAGGTTATTGCACATTTTAATAGCCCTTGCCCCCACACTGAAGTAATTCCCTGGACATTTGCAGATGGTTTGTCACAGTAATGAAGTAATCTGGAGTGGGGGCAGATGGAGAAGCAGACATTCAGAGTGGTTATGTGAACTGACGTAAGAGTAGGGTTGCCTCATCTCTTTTAAAGACATGGCAGTGACTGTGGCATCCAGATCTGACAATGTAACGGCAAAGATAAATTGCATATATATCAAAGACGAGATATGTGCAAGGAAAAAGCCACAAGTAGACTTCCATCCACCTGAATCAGGCCTGTGGCCCTAGAAGTCCAGCATTCTGCTTTCAGAGTCACACCATTGTCTTGTCCTAAATGACTTTCAGACAACAACACGGGAAATTCACATCAATCTAGATAGTATGAATGATGCTGGCAGCCCAGGCTTGTCCAAAAACTGCTGCTTCTTAAAATGAGCTACAAATTAATTGCCACAGCTGGAACCTGAAGCCTACTTCACAATCAAGCCACCCTTGGTCCCAGGACAGGTGTGATTTTTTATGTTCGGTAGAGAAAACTTGGCACGTGAAGCTTCTCCCACCGTTGCGTAGGGATGAAAGAAGATGCAACAGGGGAGCCAAGAGCAGGTGTAAAGCCTTTTCAGATGATTCCCCTTCCTTGGACACTAGCTTTGGTGTAACTGCACTAACCCCAGGACTGTTACGCTCGACTCCATCCTGTTTCCTTACATCTTTTATTAGCCTCTTAACAAGGCCAATTAGGTCACCATATTTTCTTCCCCCATCCCTTTACGATGATCAAACCAGAGTGCAAAACCAAGGGGAAAATTATGAGTAATTGGCTTGGAGATTTCACATTTTGTTAGCATTTTATATTCCTCCCGTGTAAGGGAGTTGGAAACGTGCCTTGCTGGCGGCAAATGGCTGTTTCACTGCTGGGGGGGCAGAAAATGGTATAAATAGATTGCAAGGACGTTGGTACAAGGTAGCAGTCTTTTTTGTAAAGTTTATGAAATGTAAATGATTATAAACAGTATGGTGGGCAGATTGTATCACTCAACACTTGCCAAGTCATAGGTGCCTAAATAGGAGGCCACTGCAGTGGATAATACATCTGGCAAGCAAATGTATTTCTGCAGTTGTAAAACTATTGCTGCTTGCCCGGAAAA
Organism: Podarcis filfolensis; assembly: GCF_964270895.1. Classification (NCBI taxonomy): domain Eukaryota; kingdom Metazoa; phylum Chordata; class Lepidosauria; order Squamata; family Lacertidae; genus Podarcis; species Podarcis filfolensis. The sequence continues at coordinate 68,613,565 of NC_139603.1, forward strand.
ACTGTTATTTCCCCACGACTTGAGATGTTACCATCCATCGCAAATGGCATTTAGAGCTCTCATTAAAGAGAAATTACTGTAACTGGACAACTGCTGCGTAACAAACGCAGCTTTGAAAGTCCCTAAGAACAGGAGTCCTGTACAAAATAGCATCAGATCAGCAGCGGGTGGTGTTGTGGGGTGACAGCACTCAGCTGACCTCTGGCTGGTTGCATTGCTGTTGCTTATGGGTAGATGGGAGAGGTTGGCGCTATGCAAATGCACCAATGGGAATGTTGTATTGGCTTCACAAATGCATTTGCACTGCGCTGACCTTCTTTTGCCTAGTCCCTCCCCCTCTGCTCTCAGTAAGCAGCAGTGCCATGATCAGCTGTCTGCTACTGCTAATCTGGATTTACATGCGAACCCACTCCTACAGAAGGGACTAAGCAAACATAGGGCCCCCACAGGATACAACCTGCCTTTTATCAGCTCTTCTGGCCAAGAGCACAGAGTAAATGCCACATAGTCAAACCTACCATGGGAACTTTTCTTGGCCGCAGAGGCTACTTAACATGCAGGACCTATCCCATTGTCTTTTATACAGCAAGACTGCAACTTATGCAGGGTTAAGTTCCAGGGATCGTGCCTAAAAGCCAAAATTGCATTTAGTTAAAAACACACTTGGTGCAACGGCAGGTGGGATTGCCCAAATATTCCCCCCCCCGATGCTCATTCCCTTTCTGCTCTTTTTATATTCTTTTTTCTGCCAAGTACGTAAAGCTGAATTAAATGTGCGTAAATCATGGGCTTACTGTACAGAACACTTTGTTTGAAAGGTAGCTGTACTGTTCTAACTGGGTTAAAAAAATATGCCACCGCCCTTCTTAAAATGTATACTTACCCACATCCAAGATGTGCACCCATGTGATTTTCACTCCCTTGAGACTATTTGACCTAGATGCAGGCTGTAATGTCTTAAGTTGGAAGTAATGTGTTTTTTCTTTGACAGACACTTGTACATTTGATCAGATTTTCCTTGAGCTTGTAGGCTCTGCTACAAATGAAGTATCACTGTTTACAAAAATGTTTGAGATACACTCAAAGGTAAGCCTTCCCTTAAGCCAACAATATAATGCTCACCACCCCATTCCCCATCACCACCCTCTCCCAACTCCAAAAGTATACGAGAACACCTTTTGGCCTTTGTTCGGCTGATTTTACAAGTGGCCTGCAAGTGTGTCTTGCTTACCCCTCCTTCTTGAAGCACACTTTTACTCTTTTAAAGTATGTAATTATTTCCCCTTTTAAAGTGCGTAGCAAGCCCTGTGTCTACATGTCATTTTCTCTCTACAAAGTATTTGAGACACTTCAGGTTGCTTAGAGGTGGTGTATGAGACTTTATGCCAACAGATTCCTTTGCATAAACATACTATATTTGCCAGTGAGGAGGAAGAGATAAATGTGAAAATTCAGATTACATGCATACAACGTTAGCTCTACTCAAGAGTAGACCCATTTATATTAATGGTTATGACTACCTTAGGTTCATCAAAGGGTCTGAGTAGAACTGAAGTTGAATACAGCCCAAAGACTTTTTGGAAGTATCCTTCGGGATGTTGCTCAGGGCTGAGCCAAGAGCAGCGTGTCGGAACCTTTGAGACCAAGGAAGACGACACTTATTTCTTTTGTTCCATTGTGGGAAATCTTTCCACAGTGTCTCATAAATCCTGTTTGTGGAGGCAAGACAGAAGGTCAAAACGATCTGGAGCACTGCAGAGAAACAAGCCCGTTTCCACCAGTTGCTGTTCAATCTCCAGGCATGCAGCTGTAGCTATGACGGATCTGGATGAGTAACAGGTCAACTCTGAGAAGAGGAGGCCAGCATTTGTTGACACCGAGCTCTGTAAAACTGGGGAAGTACTATCTCTGCGGCTAGCATCAAGCCGTTACAATCATCTCCACCTCAAATTACCTCACCTTGCACAAGACCCAGAGGAGAATTTATTTTATTTTATTTTTTTACCACTGAACTGATGGACTTGGTTGCTGGTCTCCAGTGCTTCCCCCCCCCTTAAAAAATGTTTAGTGGTACTCTCAATTTTGACTCAAGAAAATCACCATTTTATAGTTCAAACTGGGAAAAATAAATACAGTAAGTGGACAAAAGTACAAAGATTCACAAAATGTTTAGGGGTATGTGTCCCCCCAGAAAAAAAAACACTGCTGGTCTCTGGTTTTTTATGCAGGCGTTCAAAGATGCACAAGGTCAGTGACCAGACACTCCCATAATCATGAAGAGAGTCTGTTCATAATCATGTTGAAAACTTCAGAATGGAAAGCCTACTCTCCTTAATCTTAACTTTTAAGCAGCTAAGCCAGTCCACTCGACTAGGCGATAGAAAGCAAAATCTCATTTGCTCAGGCTAGAAACAGTGAATCCTTGAGCCTTAAGTGTGACCTGATTCTCCCAGACCTTCAGAGAAGACCTGGAGGCACATCTTGAACAGCTAGCCCAATGGCCTTACCACAAACTAGGAAGTTGTGGATTAAACTCTTGGCTTCAGAAGTGGCAAAATAATGAGTACTACACCCTTCCTTCACTGGATCTGATGCGAGCTCACAGGAGGGATTTGTATCAAGGAGAAAACAGACAGCAACATTATTGGGCCTTACACCTGAAAGATTATAACTAGGTATCAAGGACCAAGGTGGCCAATGGGCCTTGAGGTAAAATCCTCCAACTTATCCCTTTCCCATCTAGTATCACTAGGAAAGGATGATATGGGTGGGAAGAGGGGGGGGGGAGTTACTTCTTTTAAGGCTTGCAGGCAAAAAAGAAAAGAAGAAGAGAAGAGAAGAGGGAGTACAATAGACTCCATTCTCTTTCCAAAAGCAGTGTCAGAACTGGCAACTCTGGAGAGTTCACCTCCAGCCAGGTTATCAAATCTTTGACCCTTGAGCGGCTTCCGTCCAGAATTAACCTTTGCTGCTTGCTCTCTTACAGTTTAAATGTGAACAGACTCAAATTGCAGCTGGAAGTATTTAGGTTAGAGGTTAGGCATTCTAACAGTGGAGGTGCAGAACATATTGCCTAGGGGTTTAATGGCATCTCCAATTACAGTCAGATGTGCAAAATTCAAAAAATGTTGACAAAGGTGACACATTTAGTGCCTCTCCTATTCTATAATATTCAGTGCCAGAGCAATTTCTAATTTCAAAAAAAAATGACAATTCCAGGGGGTGGGGGGAATGACACATCACTATTGCTAATTTGGCAAATAGATAGGCTTTGCACATGCATTTTGCTCTTCTCATCTCACAGGAAACCACCCCAAGGGGGAATGAGAGGTCACTATAGATTGTGATCTCTCATTTCCCATGGGGAAGCATGTCTTGTGGGTAAGGAATGGCACACTGTGCATGCAGATCTTGGCACTGGCAAGCCCTAGTCAAACACAGTTGCTTAAGAGGCAGCGCTGACAGTTGCCAGAGCAGTATGCGACTTTCAGCCAACTAGCTGATGGCCCTACAACCAAAAAACTTAAAGAGATACTGCTGGGCAGGAGAAAAGCAGTGTATTGGTGCACTGCTTTGGATTGGATGGCAACTGCTTGGAGAACAGGGCTAGCATTTTCAGGCTAATTTGCTCAGGAAAAGGTGAAAAGAGGCTACTCCACTCTCTAGTCAAAGCTGGCCACTGCTGCCTTAAAGATGGAAATGATTATATTCTGTCTCCTTCTCAATATGCTTCATGCCCAAGGAAAAGGAAAAGGGGAAGCGGACAGCTGTTTCATCTATTTAATACCTATTAAATCCTATTGCATTTCAGGTCAGTACTCTATACTTCTTATGAGTTTACTGTTCAAATAATTGTAGTCGCTAAAAAGGAACTATTTTAAGAATTATGCTAATCAGTGATTGCCCAGAAAAATGCACACCCAATGGAAGGAATGTGCATGGGCCAGTTTGTCTGGTTGTTGCTTGCTTCTGTATGCTTGGATTCACTCTTGACTCATTTACTTCCAAGCCTCATAAATGTGGCAATCTGTGCTCCTTTCCCCAGTGTAAGGCATGTGGGTTGCTAAGGCATGCAAACAGATCTACATTTCGCATGGTGGCTAATGCATACAAAGCACAGTGCATGTGTGTAGCAATGAAAAGTTGCACATTCTACAAACACTGTATTTAACTTTGTCTCTCTATCTCCCTCAACATGTGCCAGTAAAACAATTTAGAAGGCAGCAGCCTCTCAGGCATGTGGGGCATTAGATTATTATTATTTTTTGGAGGGGGGAGACATTGGATACAGACAACTTCAGAAATAATCTTACACTATGGATTCTAATACAGCAAAATATTTTGAAAAGGAGTCCAGATGTACAGGAAAGCTACAGAGAAGGTAGTTGAAAAGTCCATTCATAAAACTTTTATTCCACTTACATCAACTTAATACACATGTTCTTAACAGTTATGCTTAGATTGTTCATGAAAATTTTCAGGAGACATTAAACAAAGCTAGCCATCATCTCAAGTTATTTCCCTGTTAACTATTTTTACAGCACATGCATGTTAGGCAAAGTATCAAAAAAAAAATCACAAAAGCAAAACCCTAAAAAAGTTAAATACATGGGTTTTTGTTTTACTGCTGTGCTCGATATACAGTGTAATTATGGATATCAAGCATTTCATTTTTACTGCATCTTTACTTGTACATTTGTTCTTAGGTTGCCTAAACCATTTAAATACAAATAAATTGTGTAGCAAAAATAATGAAAGCAACAGCAGGTAACTTTACAAGTAATGGAATGTGAACCGTTTCTGCCCTTCCCTAGAGAAAGTTCATTGGGTTAGCAAACCACCTTAAGGAACACTTTTCAGATGCAATCAGAGATGTATACTTGGACTGTAGATTCCACAGATTCACATGATTGACATGTAATATCCATGGGACATTAATTTTCCTCGGCTATGTGTTCCACCTTTGAAGTACCCACATTCTCTACACCTGCGTGGTTGCAACCAATCATCCCTTTTTTACCACTGTGACAGACCAATATGCAAGCAGTTTTTTCTTTGCTCAACATAGGAAGCTGTTTAACATTGGCTTTTGTGGGGAGCCACAAAGTACCAAGAGTACTATGCCAAACATGTAAAACTTTTATAAAAATTCCACATCCCTATATTGGCCACCTTGGATGAACAAAAATTCCCCAAATGTTAACTGGCTCTATTCCCCTAATATTAAACATAAAACCACATGGGAAATATAGAAATCCAAATAGAAGTAACATAAACCTGTCATAAATCGTAAACAAAAACTATTTGTGGGACAGCATGGATGACAAATGGTCTACTGTGTAAATTTTAGAATGAGGCAGACAAAAATTGGAAGGCTGGTTAATTCTCCCCTCCTTCTCCTGCTTCAGCTTCATCTCCTTGGGTATCCGATGTCCACAACTGTTTAAGAAAAATGCAGTCATGTGTTACCGATTAAAGCATCAGTAGTGTGAATAAGAAAGCACTCATCAGGATAATCTCCAAGAAAGCTATTCCTCATCTTTAAAAAGGCACTCTTTCCAAGAGCTGCACAACTGAGCAAAGCATTCGTATTATGTATTTCATTCCATAATTAGATTTTTTATTTATTTAACCCTTGGCTACCTGGTGATTTAGGATACCCACAAGACTGTTTTCTGCTTGTCTGTACATAACTTGGCTTAATAAAAGCTGTACAAGTACTTACTGTCAAATTGTCTCTCAGTAACTGCATTATTAGTGTGCTGTCTTTGTATGATTCTTCGCTTAACGTATCAAGTTCAGCAATGGCTTCATCAAAAGCCTATGTAAGAAAGGAAAAAAGTACATTTGTACATGCAACACTGACAAAAATATTATATTTAGTGCAGTAATTAGACTATTAACTCACAGTCTTTGCAAGGGAACAGGCTTTCTCCGGAGAATTCAGGATCTCATAATAGAACACGGAGAAGTTTAGAGCCAGACCTAATCTGATAGGATGTGTTGGCTGCATCTCTTTTTTGCTGATTTCGAAAGCTTCCTGATATGCCTGTTGCGACTGCTCCACTATCCCTTTAAAACCAAAGAAGTAAACACAAAGTTAGCAATTGCACTTTGGAGTATGTTAAAACAAATATAGACTAGATGCCTTAATATATAGGACAAGAATTGTACACAGTTTCAGAAAGTAGAATTTTTGAAGCTGTTAATTACATCTATAAACAATAATTAGAAATAAGGAAGTATATGCCCATGTGTACTGAATCCAGGAGACCCTGTTCTATAAAACCTTATACTCAATCCTAACCATGTCTACTCAGTCCTAGCCATGAATACTCAGAAGTAAATCCCACTGAATTCAGTGTGTTTTACTCCCAGGATTGCACTCTGTTATACAAACAAATTAAAGGCCAATTTGATGGGGTTTTGTCTTTCCATACACTCTAGATTCAATTAAGATTTCTAGCATATCACAGTTTTCAGGTTCAAATCTTGGCCAGAAAGAGCTATGCTAGCTATCCAACTGACTGATGAGAAGCTTTCAAAGAGTAACAACAATGCTAGCCAAACTGTAGAATGCTAAAAATCCCACCCTCCCACAAATTCTGACTAGTAAAAGATCTCCTAGCAGCTGGTTCTTGCCTTCACAACAGCAATGTTTTTAAGCAACATGGATAATGTTAAGCATTGCATTTAGTTCACAAAATTTAAGACAAATGTGACCTGTAACACTGAAGTACACAAAGGTAAATTGGCCAGCAACAGTACTGCTGAAGAGGATTTGAATGACAACCACACTACTGCAAAGAAGTGGAACACTATACTGTAATTCATCAATAGGAAGATAGCATCCAAACCACAAGAAATGCTAATGCTTCTGCCCATTAGCTAAAGAAAGATGCCCACTGATATGAGAACGTGTTTGGGTAACCTGCAGCAAGGTTAGTAAGGAGTTTAAACACCCCTTTTCAAAACAGGCGTATCTAGCCTAAGTCAGAGAGAGCTGGCAATAGTAATTCAGTATTTCAGAGGATGGCATAATGGTGGGGAAACAAAGGATAAATTTGAAAAAGTGAAATTCTCTTTGTCTGTACAGAAAACTAAAGCAGCAATAGCCTTCTGCCACAGGCAACAGAAGATGTATGTTGGCTAGACACTAAAAATGTGCCACATTTACTGCATATTTATCTACAATTGATCCTGGGCACGGTTGGAATGGACTACCTATATATCCAACCACCTTTCTTTAAGAGGGACTAAGGAGATGCTATTACCAATGCTAGTAATTCAAATACTAATATTGCAAACATTCAGAACAGTCACTCTTGCTGCTCACAGAAGTGATACTTCCCTTCCTGCCTACACCCAGCACTAATCTCCAAACCTGCCCTTATCATTTAAAGCAAAGAAACCAAAAGCATTGGGAGAACCACACATAGCATTACAAAAACCTGCAATATTCAGAACAAAAACCAGAATGATGGGTATTTTCTTTCATTTCCTGAAAGCGCACAAACCCCAACTGATACTAGCAGAAATAAAGAGAGCGCTCAGCAAAGTTTAATTTGGGAATGACAGACCGACCTCATGAACTAGAGTAATAGTCGTTTTGCCAAAAGTTGAATGCCTTAACTACAGAGAATTCTAAATGCATAATCTTGCAATTAGTATTACTGTTTCATTCATGACTCCTTTTTGCAAAAAGGGCAAGTTTACTTTGGGGAAATACAGTGAGGTGTTTCCAGAAGTGGCAGAAATAATTGGTATGCTGTACAAAAGCACTGAGGTCAATTCAAATACTGTGCAGACTTTCCTGCCATCAATTCAGAGGACTTAGAAGTGGAACAGGTACAAAGAAGAGCAACTAAGCTATCCCTTTTTGGAGATCTTATGAATTATGATGAAAACATCAGCAGTGAAAGCATGTAACAGCATTTCTGAAGGAGGAACATCCGTACACAGAGGCCTTAGAATATTTTTTTTGGAAACTCTACCCTTGAATTATGCTTGGTTGGAGCATAAGATTGCCCTCAATCCCCTTTAGTCAGCATAACCTGACATTATATCATTGTAAGCTGTTTAGTGCATCTACGACACTAGATTTAGCTATGAAAGTATAAGAGAGTGGACAGTGTTGGGAGGTAACCATACATGTGCCCAGTTTATTTGGATCTCCTACATGTCTTGGCAGCAGCAAAGTGGTCAATTCCCTCAAAGGAGTCAGTGTAGAGCCCATGACAGCTGCCCCGCCACATCTGCCACGAAAGAGAATGAGATGACAACTTACTCTGTAACCAAATCAGGACACAATACCAGGAGTATATAAGCCCCGGCAAGGAAACAGAGACCCCAAATATAAGTAACTACATTTCTTTGCCCTGTTTTAGAGAGAATGGGGCACATAATTGGCAACAGAGCACTTTTTTGTTTGTTTTTGAGTACTCCTTGTGAATAAAAGGATGTCTAGACATAGAAAAATATTAAGTCAGAGAAAAGCGGTTTTTTGAAAGAGGGCCGTATTTGATGAAGTGAAGGGCCGTGGGGGCCAACCAAAGTTGTTGAGCTTTTTTAAGGGTTGGAATTGTTGAGCTTCTTTTAGGATTGAAGTCGTTGAGGGTTTTTTAGGCTTTTACCCCAGGAAATAAACTGCCACAGGAGCCAGATTAAACCGATTGGTGGGCCAGATTAGGCCCCCCGAAATGGACTTTGGACATGCCTGCGTGCTAGACCCTTCCCTTTTTGACATGTTAGAATATTAGTTTCCTATTTGTTGGACTGAGAAATATTCCACCATGGCACAGCCTGGAAGAAGCTTACCACTTCAATGAGAGACATATTATTCCAGGCAAAAAGAGAACCAGAAGATATGCACCGGAACAAATCGACTACAAATGGAGCCATATACAGCTCTGTCTAAAGGATAGCAGTATACTGTCCTGAAAGCAAAAGATTTCATTTCTACCCTTTGACCTCTGTCTTAGTAGGCAGCAGAGCCTGCTGAGGTCCTCCGAGGCAAAGAAAAGGGGCTAAGTAGCTGGAATTTGCTCAACCTATGATTGAGACAACTCATGCATGGACAATACTGTACTGTACTGTTTGGCACAGAGACATAATCAAATCATTTAATCTAAAATCACTGGCTTATCTTACATACTCCTCCCATACACGGCATAAGCACACAGCCTGGAAAATAATCTCCAGCAAAACTAATTCCATAGCTCAGTAATTAAGAGGGCAACACCCTGTATCTGGAATCAGTCGACTTCAGGGGTCTGCTCAGTTCAGTTCTCTTGACAGTCCAAACAGTAGGCTTTTTGCCAGGCTCACAGAGGGAAACAGCAAAGGGTAGCAAGGCAGAGGCCAGAAAATGCTACTGGCATGATCCTGGCACCATAGAGACATCATTTAATCTCTGTTCTTTACACCAAACATGATTTGAATGTGATTTTTTGTAAGCTGTTTTGAGAGTTTCTTGGAGCTATAAAGTAGGGTAAGTATTCAACATAATTAAATACTAAAAAACTGTGGAGGCAATCACTGGGATTGGTGAATGGCAGTTATTAGGCACTCTGTGGGAGCCACTGGCACTGTTGCAATGCTGCTTCTTTTCTCCACTGCAATTGTGCTTTTGACCCAGGATCCCAGCTCCTTATGCTCATGTAATAGGTGTAGCAATAACTATCTTAGCTGGAGCACAGGACTGAGAGTCTATGAGACAGTGAGGGAGGAAATAAGCAGCCTGGATTGACTCTATGAGCTAGAGATTTGCAGGTTTTTTAAGGGAAACTGACTGTTACAAATATGCAGTGCAACCACCTAGAACAGGCACGTCCAACAGGTAGATCACTGGTAGATAACATGTTCCCCCCAAAGGAGGTCAACAACTTTGGATCCCCCCTAAGAAGGTCAACAACATCGCCCTGAACCCTTAAAATGGGGCTTTCCTCCCTAAAAAAAGCTCCACAACTTTGACCTGAACCCCTAAAAAGGGGGTAGATCACTGCCAATTTTTAAGTCTGTGAGTAGATCGCAGTCTCTTGGGAGTTGGCCATCCCTGACCTAGAAGAAAAATGAATACAGACAGCAACCATTTCACATGGTGGTTCTATTTCTGGCCCCCATGTGTGTATCGACAGAGCTTGTATAAGTGCCTCCCCACCCTCTCCCGGGTCCAAAAGAACCCACACATCAGTGATCACATGTCAACTAGACACGCCAAAAATGGTTTTTGCCTGTACTATAAAGTTATCACTGCTCTATAATCCACCAGACTACCTGTTTTCTGATACAAGAGCAAGTTTAGCCGATAGCTAGATAAAAGGCCATTAGAAACTACTCCAGGTTTTTACACAATAGCTAAATCTGTTTATTACTACAGAGGCCACTGCTGTAAGGAAGCATCCAGTGGAGTTTTTTTTTAATGACATACTAGAATTAGGTAGTGAACATTACAAGCATTAAGTTACCAAGTTTGTCTGGGTTCAATTGACACTGCAAGCTGTGGTTAATCAAAAAGGAAGTAAAAGCTTCCGAACGCCTTTGCAGGGAACATAGACTGTACTAGACTGGTTTGCTTTGAAGTACCTACTTTTCAACTCCACATTTTACAAAACTTGAAGAGATTCAGAAGCCAGCTGTAGTGAGGATACAAAGGGTAAACCTGGGTGCTTTTATCCTAAATGGAAGACAACTAGAGCTGATGGAAGACAACTAGAACTGAGGAGTGGTGATCCAGTCTTCAAATTTTTTAAAAAGCTACAGGGAAGTAAAGGTTAGTTTGAAAGCTTCCCATACATCTATTATGGTAGCTTAGTAAACAAGCTGCCTAGAAGTTTCAGAAATTTTGAGGTTTTTGGGAGATGATTTGATTGGCAACCTGTCAGGGATGTTTTAGGTATAAGGAATTCTGTCATTGGGCAAGGGATTGACTAGTTAAAACTTCAATACATTAAGACTGGAATTAAAAGTCTCTCACTTTTACATGCAGCATGTAGAGAATATTGGTTTTCAAAATTCGAGTAACAACATTACTTGTGGAAATCTAGAAATGCCTGAACAACATTATGCCATAAAAGATATCAGAAAAAAATAGCAACAGTCCAGATTTGTATTTTAAAGGAAAATTACCTAGAGTAGTGTTAGAGTACAGTGGTACCTTGGTTGACGAACTTAATCCATTCTGCAAGTCCGTTCTTAAACCAAAGCGTTCTTAAACCAAGGCGTGCTTTCCCATAGCAGAGAGGGACTCAAATTACAAATGGAACACACTCAACAGGAAGTGAAGCATGTTCTTATTCCAAGGCAAAGTTCACAAACCAAAACAGCTACTTCTGGGTTTGCAGCGTTCTTTATCTGTTGTTCATAAACTAAGCTGTTCTTAAACCAAGGTGCCACTGTACACTTTTTGTCACACCATAAACAAGAATTTAAAAATGGTTTTAAAAAAAGGTGTTGCATAGGCTATTCTTTATTTTCTAAGTATGTGCTATTGGCTGAGCCAAGAGTGGCACCTCAAACTTGCAATGTTTCATCCCTGCAGAAATGGAGACACTGTGAAATCACCAATGGTTTATTACACCCATGACTCAGATGTATTTGTGTGCACTTGCTTAGATTCTGGCTTATGGCAGGGAGCTCCTTTGCTTGGTACCCAAGGGGGAAGTGACCTTTGCTCCCATTCAGTTAAGGGTTTTGTAAGAGGCTTTTTTAAAAAAAACTAACTTGGCCGAGTCTGGAATCCTCACCTGCCACCTCAATGCACTCGAGTATTCCTTCCATATGGGGCAGTTCGCCCGTGAACCCCAGTGTTGTATCTTGCTCCAACTTCCAACCACAGGGTCCCAAGCAGGGCTTAAATATTTACCCATTATCCTCTAATTTGGCCTTCTGCCAGAATCTTCTGATATGCTCTTCTTTCCACTTCCAGCCATTCTCAGTTATAGCTTCCTCCCTGCACTGATGAGTGATCTAGCTTTGTTCATTCCAGCTCCTCAACATTAGGTCTTTCCCTTCTCTGTGTTGTACCTCTCTGACTCTTCTGACCAACTTGCCTCATATCCTGTCTTCTCACCAGACCCCACCCTCCTAACACCATGAAATATTAGATGCCAACTGTTCTGACACACTCTGAGTAAACTATTAATGCTGAATTTTTTCACTACTGCTAAGAACTTCAATTCTACAATTCCACCTTGCAAAATCTACTTTAACACTAGAGTATACTTATTGGGCAGAGGACACAGAGAATGTCAAAAGAGCTCTCCTGCAGTCAGCCATGAATGCACACAATAGCAAAAATGGCCAATGCACGTATTTTGAGACCCTGTTGATTAACATTAATGGTCACTTACGAAAGCTTTTAAACTGCTGATTATGTTTACTCACGTGTCACTCTGAAAGTCAATTCTTCAGATCAGCATCTTTAAAATATTACAATACTGCAACACTCAAAACTTGTTTCCTTTATTGACGTGTAACATTCCAGCAGTAAATACCAGACTATTGGAAAATTTCATGGGAACTTTTGACACTAAGAAGCCAACACACTGTACCTTTCTTGTCATCACCAGCAGCAACTTCAGCCAAATAACGGTAGTAGTCGCCTTTCATTTTCAAATAGAAAACTTTGCTTTCCGCTTGCGAAGCATTAGGAATCAAGAACTTTTCCAACAGAGACTGCAAATGAAAACAAAGAATAATCAGGCGGCTATACACATTGACAACTAGAAAATTGTACACACCGGTTGGCCTGTGGCCATTGAAGTTTCCCCACTAGTGGTAATATCAGAAATCAAGCCACTGTATCTATTACTGTATCACTGAAAATAAACCCAAAAAAACTACTAGCCCCCAGTTGTCTTTTTACTATCTGGTCAACCATATGCACCTAACTCTAAAAAAAATGAAATCTTATCTGTAATGCTTCCCCGATGGATTGCCCAGAGGCAATTCTTACCCTGGAGATAAGGGAGTAAAGTAGGTTTTTACACAGGTGTTGTGCCACACACCAAGCCCTACAGACAAGTGGAAGTCTATCTTTCACAAGTTTTTGAAGTAACAGAATGGGCAGCAACTCATGCCAGTCTGATCCTATGCTGCTGCTTTAGCTGCTAGTGTCAGCCAGATGTGCACGTAAGGAGGACCTTGGCTTCAACTGATTTTAATGCCACAGAAGACCAGGGTTTACTACATGCTTTAACAGTTTATCACTGCACTAGAGAATCTGAAAGGAGAATCATGGTATTATGCATTTTGGTTGGGCCTAAAAAGCTTTTACCCAACTGGGTTAGTACACAAGAAAAAGCCCACCACTCCCTTTGTGTTAAAGAATCAAGAAGACTATTATTGCACATGTGCATGCAATGCTTTATTCTACTCATAACCCGGTGGTAACCCATGGGCTACTTCTCCAAGTCTCCTCTCAATCCTACTGTTTGGGATAAGGAAAATTTCACTCCTCAGAAGGAAGCCACTTGGGGGCCCTTTAAGACTGCCCTAGTTTACTTTTCCACGACTGGTTCCCACGTGAATGGGCTAATATTTAAGTGACCCAATCACATGGGAGCTGCTCACGGAAAAGTAGATAGCTATTTGTTCCTGAGAAGGCCTTTAAATACCCTACTAGCCAAGATAAAAATTCGGGAAGCACTAAAATATTCACCTAATTCACATTTAAATTTGTTACTATAGCATCAATGACAAACTGCAATAATGATGTTTGAAGATGGTTTACCTTAACTGAACTGAGTTAAGATCTCATGGGTGGCTATCAAGAGTCAAAACTAGTATGCATATTGCCAGCTTTTAACATGTGACGTCAGGAGCATTTCCCCTTAAGATATGAAACTTAAAATTCACCATGAGGTCCCAGGGTGGGGTGCAATTTAAAAACACAAAATTAAAATCAGTTACAATTAACTATAATCAAGAGAATAGGCTAGATCCTAAAATGTACACTTCAGGTGTAAAAGAGGTATATCTTCAGCATATAAGGAGAACTACACTATGAAGGTGACAAGATACACCTCTGTGGGGAGGGAATTACAAAGCTTAGGGGCTGCCACAGAGAATACCCTCTCTCACACTTCTGTACTACTTTATTTAATTAAGGCAGAATAATACAGTGATTGTAAGAGGAGGCTGTCCAATCCTAAATTATGTGATGTGTAGTTATTACTAACTGCAATCCAATGCATTTTCACTCAAACCAGGAGCTTATTTCAGTAGTTACTCTGAGGAACTTCCAAACTGTTTGAGGGGCTGTAACAGGAGAAACTGCTGAAAGGGAAACTGCTGCTGGTGCAGGAGGAGCAGATAATCAAGCTGTTTCTCTATATGAAGTCTGGTGCTGGTTACACCCATTAATCCTTTTAATACGATCACCAACCTTCCATTCAAGACACAGCCACACTTTTAAGGTGAGGCAATCTAATCCTATTCAACTTGCATTCCCTCCCAAGACAAGTAATTGCAACTTTTGTTCTTAGCCAGCTGTATTTGTAATTTGCCAGGATAACCATGGTCCCTATTATTAGATACTACTTCAGTACTACACAGATGAGAAACTATAGTCTACCCTTTTGCAAGAAGAGTAGATTCAGGGTTAACTGTGTATGCCACATCTTATAAAATATGTGGCCTTAAAAATAAAACCTCTTCAGCTACTTGAAGAGCAAGTGACATTAGACAAAAATCAAGCAAGCCTAATGAAACAGAGATATTTGAAAGCAAGGATATGAAAAAGCAGAATAGCAAACCACTCAATATACATGCAACCGTGTTCTGACAACTTGTGTTAAATTCGTAAGTGGGTACCAAAAGCAATCAAACAATTGTTAAGTAAAGTTGTGGATGATGCAAAATGCAAAACACCACACCACTTGTGATTCACATTCATTTAAGCCAATTTAATATAATTATATATTCAACCTATTTTTGACTGCATGGTTCTCTTAACACCAGAACGTAGCAGAATAAAGTGGAAGTGTTCAGTAGGGACAGATGACATAAATGATACAATTAGTTCTGTATCAGTAACAAGCAAAAGTTAAAAGTGACAGAAAAGTCTGGGCTATGTAATTGAACTGACAATGAAACCCAGCATGCATACCACTGACAAAGCATTGCACAGGTATGCTCTCTATTATTATCAGCAACAGCAGTTCTACAGGCTTTTCCTAGTTACCCTAGTCACAGCATCACAACTCATGAGGTTGTTATGTAGATGAGCGTCTAGATTTAAGTGGATCAGCACCAACTACTAGAGGACAGCACTCCATGCTGCTTGCTGCCACTCCAAAAACATAAATTAAATGTCACACCAGTTTTTTTGCCTAGCCACAAGACAAAACTAAGAACTACACAGCAGGAATCAAATTCCCATCCATGTTTGTTACTAACATATGAAACAGCAGCAGCATTTGCAAAGGAAGGAGCATGGCTGTGCACACATTAATCCTCCTCTTGCTTGCATGTCACTTTTATTCTACGACCCCTTCTTGAGCCAGCTTCCTTTAACATGACAGGTGAACATGCCTCAAACCCTGGCTGAGGCATAGCAGCTAAGGAGAGCAGTTGCAGAGGCAAGTGGTAGGATTGGGAGGGGTATTTCTCTCCCCCTCCTAGACCTGCATGCTTGAAATTCCACTTGCCAGATACTCCGCTCTTGCCTAAGTTACATTCTTATGAGTCTACGCAAGCACACATGCACTTGCAGGGTGGATTCAGCCACATTTCCAAGAAGCAAGCAGCATAGGCTGTTCATGATTGTCAAATAAGCCAGACTGAATCCTGGCCCTTTTATTTATGATAGCAGCTCAGTAATCTTCCAGTATTCTCCAACTTAAGTCTGAAACAAACTATGAAAGAGTGTATGTCTGCAACATGGGATTTCCCTTCTAGAAATACAGTAGAACCTCTGGTTACGAATGCTTCTGGGTACGAATGCATCAGGTTACGAGCTCCGTTAACCCAGAAGTAGCTGCTTCTGGTTGCAAACTTTGCCCCAGGATGCAAACGGAAATTGCATGCTGGAGGTGACTGTCCAGTGCGATGCCCTGCTAGCGAAAGCGTGCCTCAGGATAAGAATGGTTGCAACTTAAGAACTGACCTCCGGAACGAATTAAGTTCGTAACCAGAGGTACCACTGTAAAGGCTTTATAGCATTTTTCTCCTTATACAGTGGTACCTTTGGTTAAGTACTTAATTCGTTCCAGAGGTCCGTTCTTAACCTGAAACTGTTCTTAACCTGAAGCACCATTTTAGCTAATGGGGCCTCCCGCTGCCGGAGCACGATTTCTGTTCTCATCCTGAAGCAAAGTTCTTAATCTGAGGTACTATTTCTGGGTTAGCGGAGTCTGTAACCTGAAGCGTCTGTAACCCGAGGTACCACTGTACACGTTTGTTTTAAGAACTACAAACCAGCTCACCAAGAAGTCTAAAATCATGCAAACATGACAACTACAGAAGTGAACCATTTCCCTTTCACATCTTTTAAAAGGTGGCACATCACTTTCAGTATGATGGAGAAATGGAGTGCCCTTCTACAGGCAGTCTACCCTTGACATCCAATCTGTTGGCACACTTCGAATTTTAGAACAGCCAAGGATCTTGGTTCACAGCCCTAAGCTTTTACACCCTAGTCTCTTTAGTGTTCTAGCAGGTGTGAACTCCCAGCTCCTAAACTTCATGCTAACTACACCATAAATAACTCCTCAGTCACTGCAGTCAGTGACTTCATGGTTTCCCCTCAATAACTAAATGGTCTGGATTCTGAAAAGACAGAACATAAAGGCAGAGAGATGGAAGTGTTGCCCAATCACAATGTACTATGTTGCATCCTTCACTTTACATAGATATTCAAAATTTGAGATACTGTAGCTCAGTAGCTCATCATAGGGCTACAAGTCTAGAGCTCTATATACTGCAGATACAGTTGAAAACAGCCATTTCTAACAAGCTAACTTTCTGTAAGGGGTATCCAAACTAACTGGCCTGTTAGAATGATGGGAGCTACATTAAAATCTATTCAGCATTCAATTTCCCAAATGCAGATGCTGATAATGCATTAAGAGAAGTTACCTGGGGATTTCACTTAATTATACTATTGGTGAATTGCAGTATTAATGTTCTATTTCCCCTCTGACAAAGTGGAACAGTTCACTTGTCCCACAAGAGATCAGATGCTCATTAACAGCAATACAGCCAAAAATAAAAAGGCATGGGTTTGTTCTTTAAAGGTTATTGCTCCTTCCAGATACACCAAAACAATAATTTAGTAAAATCGCTGAAATATTTTAATTTCTTGATATGCTGAAAAAGAGGGGGCTCCACTTGACCTGAATTAGTTTTGAATGAGATAAACAGAAGCGTTTACAATTTTTTTCTGCCAGGAAGTTAACAGATGGGAAAGTATAACATCTATGGTTATCTACAGTTCCTATAAATGTGCAGTTAAGAGTTCACAAACATGTTTGAGAGCTCACCACTTTGTTTTGGCAAGAGCCACTGACCTCTTCTAGACACATCTTGCTGCCTTCTAAACCTTGGCATAAGAAGCAGCTCCTATTCATTGTGCTAAATCACAGGTCGCTTGCCTCTGCAGTTACGCTGGGCTTTACAAGTGTACTGAGCACATCAAAAGCTCATGGTAATGCCACAATTATGTCTGAACATGTTTTTCTCAGAACTATACAAAACTAATGCTAGAACCTACAGTAGTTGCCACATAGCCTGTAGTCACATCCTGCCACAGCAGACGATTAATTATTATTTTTTTGCATTTTATTCCAGTTTAAGTATGTTGTTTTGAAACTGCAAGGCCATCACAAATATTGAGTGTCAGCCAATTACTTCTCAATCAATAACGGATACAGAATATTCCTTCTATAGCCAAGGTAATGCTTTCCTACTGCCAACAAAATGAGGAGAATGAATTGAGGAGTATGAATATACTCACAAAATGAGGAGCATGAATATACTCACATTAAAGAGGTGCAGCATATCTGTGCAGTCTGGAACCCATGCAAAATCACTTTATTTTACTTAAAACAAACTAACTGCCTTTAGTAGTCAGGAAAATCTTCTCTTAGTAAAAAACCTGCTATATTTTTCAAAAAGCAGTTTTTTTCTCTGGTTCACAATACAGGTTTACCATGCTAGCAATTACAAGTTTTATTACAAGAAATGCCACTAGTGTGAAAAAAATCCATGGATTTGAATAACTAATTTTACAGACTGTCTATATAAGGCAGCACACCTGTAGTATATCAAGAAACAGATTCTATACTTACCATACCATACTATGGTTTGGCAAAACTGCAGCTTACCAAAAGATTTTTAAGCTGCTTCTAGCACTAATTCTCTGTGCCAACAACCACACCAGTGTGCCTCAAATAAAAAAAGCCCCGATGCCTTCCTTGGTACATTAGTTTTAGTATAAATTACACTTGGCATCTCTCCCCCCTCCAGGCCAAATCTGACATCATTATGACATCAGGTGACTACTTCAAAGGGGCTCCCTCTTAACGCTTATCAGCTGATTGGCACCAAGAGTCAGCTCCTTTGATGGCGTGCTAACAGCACCAGTGAGCTGACAAATCATCAAAAGAGCTCCTCTGCTCAGTGCCAACCAGCTGATGGGTGCTGTGAGCAGCCCCTTTTAAGGTGTGCTGTCAGCACCAATCAATGGCGCTGACAGGAGCTTGCTCTCAGCTGATTGGTACTGCATCTTCAAAGAAGCTCCTCTCAGTGCTTATCAGCAGATGAACACTTGAGAGCAGCCACACTGGAGGCACCATGGAGTTCCCAATGGGAACCCCCGCAACAAATGCAGCTGATCCGAGACACTCAGGTGTTTGGCAGATGGGCAGAGTTTGGGGAAAATGGCCTCATGGGTCTAATTAGGTCTGAGGCTAGTGGTTCCCCACCAGTGCCTTAGTACTCACTCACATGAATTCCCTTGCAAATAGTAGCTTGCAAGTGACAAAAGTACAAGCATAAGGGCAGGTGCAAGAAATTCCAAAGTGGCTGCATGCAGGGAGTCTAAACCTTATAGACTTTATGGCTTTCAAGGAAAGAACCTGACCTCAACTTAAGCAACCTGGCACGATGGTACTCAAAGCTAAGTGGCTAGATCTCAACCCTTCCCAAGAGATGAAATCAACACAGGCAGGCAATTTGTTCTCACCTAAAATTAAGTATAGAATTTTTTGGATACATTTTAATTGATGAATAGAACAAACCTACCAGTGAACAGTAAAAACATTCCTTTATCCAAAAAGAACCATTTTGAAGTTTGGGTTTAGAATCCTGACCCAAACCTATTAAAACATTACCCAGAAAAAGACCTATTAAGTTGGCCAAGTATGAAAGTGAGGCAATTTTATTTCAACAGGCTTATGTTTCACTTAACAGAAGCATAGATGCACACTAACTTGCTTTATTACTATAGTCTTCTAAACAATTGGTAGTTCATCTAAAACCCCAATATATATGAAGGGGGGAAAGCAAGCATGGTGAAAAACCTACATTTAATATTTCATTTGAATGCAAACTTGCTTGTTCTCACAACCCCAGAAAATAACTATTCTCAGATGGATATATATATAAAATAAACTTTAAAAGCTGTATTTCAGGCTGTCATTTTGTTTGCTTTTATGCTGCTTGTATTTTTTAAAAAAGTGAACAGACCTGGGATTTATTTTATAAATAGCAGAATTAAAGTTTCCTTTATAACTAAAATTTTCGTATGTAAAATATGCTGATTTAGAACAAAATGTATCTATTTAAATACCATCCAATACTTTAATACACACACCAGATTTGAGCCTACTTTGCTATGTAAAAGATTAATGAATACAGAATTACAGGTACAGTATGTCTCTGTAGACCACAAATTTATCCTGGTAAATTATAACTACTTCTGGTTCCTAAACCACTGAACCTGAACACATTCCATCTCATGACCAAAACACTTCTGCCCAGTAATTATCAGCCCCTGCTCCTGTGTAGGTGTGGAGACTTAGTCCATAAGTGAGTTCAGAAAGATATTAAAACTTATTATTTCACTGGGCAGGATATACAAACTAAAAATGTCCTTTCAAATACACCAACCCAGCCCAACAGAAACCCATTCTTGCACAACCAGCTCCAATTCCTAAGTATACTTACAATTTATTATCCAAGGCAATGTGGCCTACGGGGCCAAAGGTTCTGAATTATTGGCCAATATAGTAGGTATAAAGATTTATTTCCACTGCAAACTGATAGGCTGCCATAACAGGTAAAACACATTATTTATGCTTGCTCAGGAATCAAAATGGAAATTAGATTTTATATCAATTTAAAATTGATTAAATCACCCAGTGTGGAAAATCCATCTACCCAACTACTTTCCTCTGCCATCTCTTCAGGAGGATTTTAGTGAAATTTGCATTTCATAGCTGTGCCTTGATAGCCAGGTCAGAATTGGTGGCCACCAAGATCTTGCCCCCATAAAGGCAACCCCATTTGTGCTTCATTTAAACACAAGGCTTATTTCCATGATGTCAATGGAATGCAATTCCCTTGAGCAAGACAGCCCTCTGCTCAGCTCCAAATTTATAAAGTTGAGAGAAAATAGGGACTTAATTACTTTGGTCCTGGCTAGCATTGAGGTAAGACTTGGGTTGGGGGCACCTTTCCTATTCTTGCACTGAACCATCCAAACTCTGTATAACTGCAAGGATGATCCCTGCTCTCCCCATGTCCAAATAAGAGAAAAAGGTTCAAGTGCCTCACTGCCCTTGCTATGACAAAGGTGGTCGGTGGAAAACTGGACCCCTGAGCTAGTGCCAGCGTGCAAGGCCCATATGTGCAACTGTCACAAACTTTATTTAACTTCTAAACTACCCAGTACCCAGCGGATCCTAGAGAAGTTTACAAAGAAAAAATTACAGAGCAAAATTTAAATAATAAAAATGCAACTTCAAACACAGGGAAAGTACCATTTCTGCAATCACATGGAGGGATTTTCCGCTCTTCCCATTTCCAAAGGGAATGAAACATTCACACAAGTCAGAGGCTGCCCAAATATCACCTGCTTCTCTATGGGCATGCATAAGAGCTGCCTGCTCACACATGGGGTGTGAATTTTTGCTACTGCAAACAGGCTGCAAGCTAGGGCACAGAGGAGGAAACCCTGGACCAGATAATAGCCTTAGGGCACATGATATGGTCCAACTGTTTAAGCCAAAAGTATGTGTTGCAGAAACAGCAGGATATTAATATAAACAATTTAAAAAACACACGCGAGGAGCAGACTTCATCCACATCACTCAATGTACTTGACTGCACATTTTGTTTTTCCCTTTAGGTGATAGTAATTCATTTATGAGGAAGTAATGTGCCATACTTGGAGACAACACTGCCTGTCTGTCCCCCATTCCTATAGAAGGAGGCAGTATGTTGACACCTTATCCTGTAAGCACAAAACTAAACACTGCAGCTTGACAAGACTTTTACACCTTACTCAGAGCCTAGAAATTGTGCCTGACTTGGATGAAGAGAGAGCAGAACTAGGCTTGGAAAATACTTCTGAGCAAAGGGCTCGGTGGGGAATGGGAGAGAATGCACAACGGCTTGGAGGAAAAGGGCTAAAACTCTCTTCCCCCCTCTCAATTTTCCAAGCCCAAAGTTTGCACTACATTAAAAAGCCTGTTCCTGGCTTCTGTTTGTCAAGTCAAGTCCAATAAAGAAACCAGAAAAAGCTACTTTGTCAATGAGGAAGTAAATGGGTTGCAATATCTAGATGAGGGGGAGCCAACGTTACAACCTCTGGAAGTTGAACTCCCAACTCCTCTCCACCTCAGCCAGCATGCCCAATGGTCAGGGATGATGGGAGTTGTAGTTTAACACCATCTGGAAGGCACCATGCTACCCACCCAGATTTAAATGTAGCTTTCTAACCCAGCAAGTTTTTATGTATCACTTTTTATCTTCCCCCAATACCTAACAGTTTCTATCCAACAGCCAGTGCTCCCACCTACAGGAATATAATAGAAAGGTCTGATTTGGACACACGACTCAGGTAAAGACAAATCCTGCCTCCTTCCTATCATTAGAAAGGCTCCACTAGTCCACCAGTCTCTTAAAATATAGGAGTTCCTTTGAGATACTTTTTAGTATGCTATTAGAGAACGTGAGGGAGCAAGGAATTTTTTGGCATCTGTGTTACAAGCTACTTTTCTAGGTTTCCTAATTTTATAGAGTATTTCCCTTTACCACAGCAACATATAAAGCTCCAAATGAGCACTTTTTCAAGTTTTACAAATAAAGCTATAGATTTAATCTCCTGAAGTCTAGGCGTCAATTAGTATAAACCAAGAGGGTCTTTTATCCAATATAGACAGAAACTGAAACCAAGTGATTTAAATATTTAGCTTTCCAGCAATGAATGCAATGAGGCTTTTAAAAAAGAATTCAGACATGCATTGGATATGGGCTTTAAAGAAAGTATTGCTAACATTAACCAGAGTTCTTTGAAACTTTTCTGGATGGGAAAAACCTAGTTAAACACACTGTGAAGATAATGGCGCCAACTATTTGATATTGTAAGGGGTCAATGTCAACTGAGAATGTCAGGTAAGTATCAGATTTTTATCTGATGAAATTAATGGACTTAAACATCTGATTCATTACATGTCTCTTACACATAATACATATATATATATACATATATACATATATATATATATATATATATATATATATATATATATATATATACACACACATATATATATATGTATATATATATATAAAAAATGAAAGATGTGACAGATAAGGTATGGGCTCCTTTCCCACACCCATGCTTCAGACAGAATGGTGTTTGACTAGTCTGAAATGAAGGTTTATGTAGTTATCAGCAAAAACTGCATTTCATATACAACATGCATCTGATTATCCCTCTACTTTTCTCAATGCTTTTATATGGCAAGAATCCAAGATAAACGAATGACCTTCAAGTAAGTGTATCTAAAATTTGAGCTCAACTATACATGATGGCCTTTGAACTCACCAAGGTATTTGTACAGCTGCTTTTACAAAATAGATGGAAAAAACCATGGTAATTATGCTCATATGACTTGACTCAGTGCATCAAAGTATTTTTTTCTCAAGTTCTTGTTGAAATGAAATTGTCTTCATCTTTAGCAAAAACAAATACTAACAATTAGTTGAGTGGCACATCAATAAAATAGCTTTCTTCATTTAAAAGATTTTATGAGGTAAAAAAAACTGTTGCCAACAGCACAAGTATAGAGTCAGCTTGCTTTGAAGTTGCTATGGCTTTGCTTAAGGTAGGCCCATAGCACTGTTGCTACCTCCTCCTCCCTCTTGCAGTGTGTTCTGCATGGGTGAGTCATAGCTAACATTACATCATCTTATTCAGGGAGGGGCCTGATTTCTATAGTGAGAATTACAACTTCTCATAGAAAGCACACACAGCACCCTCTAGGTTATGAAGAAAGCACACTTATTTTAATTAAACTAGGCTGAAAAGTCCTTTACTCCTCCCAGTTTCTAACTGGTAAGTGGGATCTATGTGACAACTTAATGGAAAGTGTCAATAGGGCAGATTGTGTCACTATTATACAAGTGTTTTGCTACAAGCATCCAGCTGCAAAGTTTTAGGAAGAAGCAAGTTAAGACCACTGTTTGGTTTTCTATAGGTGGCAGGGGAAGATATTTAGAAGCTTTTTATATAAACAGCTTTATACTTTGATTAAACAATACTGAGTGTTAATAGAGGGTTATCTGCCCTTGAAGGTTTGCTTAGGGTGGGGGGGAAAGTAGTCAGAGCCTTAATTCTCACCAGCACATCATTGCAGATGTCCCTTAGTTCAGTCTCAATTTTCTCTCTGTATTCTCGGGCCATTTGCTGCTTTTTCTCAGCACCTTCCGTCTTTTGTTCAATGCTTGACACAACCCTCCAAGATGACCTACGTGCTCCTACAACATTTTTGTAAGCGACAGAGAGAAGATTCCTCTCCTCATTTGACAATTCTGCTCCTTGCTCAGTCACAGACTTCATGCAGGCTGCCATGTCATCATATCTCTCAGCCTGCTCAGCCAGTTTGGCCTTCTGCACCAGCTCGTTTTTATCCATGCTGATTTCTCTGGAGAATGAAAAATATCAAATAATTATTTAGACATCTATCAGGCAAAATCATCTGCAACTCAGCTATGTCTTAGCAACGTAAAGAGCACATTGCAACTGACACACATTTATTGGATGCAAAAACCACTGATTTCAACGGCCCATTCCAAAGTTCTATATCAGGCACGTCCAACTCCCAAGAGACTGCGATCTACTCCCAGCATAAAAAAACTGGCAGTTTTCTACCCATTGTCATTGGAGGAAGGAGCGTTCATGGAGTGGGTGGATTGCCGAGAGCTGTTGAGCTTTTTTTGCCAAGGATTGCCCAGAGTCATTGAGCTTTTTGGGGGTAGGGTTGTCCAGAGTTCTTCAGCTTTTATTTGTTAACTTTTGGTAAACTTTATTTAATCCCACGATCGATAAGGGCCCCGCGATCTACCAGGATCAGCCGGGGATCTACCAGTAGATTGCAATCTACTGGTTGGACATGCCTGTTCTATATTATTGTTGAGATATGGGTCAAATTAATCTTCATTTTATTAAATTCGTGAAATCTTGGGAAGGATATGGCCTCTGCAATCTTAAAAAAATAAAACCTTTCAAGCATGGAATGTGAACTATTCCCTCAGATGCCTCTGCTATCTGTCCCCTAGATGATCTTAGCCTTTTGTCTGAAGGGGCTACTATCAGCACATTGCTATTTTGAGAAACACCAAACCCTTTGGAAGGTTTGCAATCTTAAGAATTTCACCACAATGTGTTGTGAGAGCCATTCCTTCCTTTCTCAAAAGTTACTCAAGTATACCTCCGTACCTTCTTTTCTCAAACTACATTCTTGTAGATGGTTAAAAAAATCCTGATTGGTATCAGGGCCACTGGGCCCAAAAGCAAATGAATTTAGCTACTACACAGTTCAATCAATATTAGGGTTGGAAGCAAATAACTCTTGCGTAGCTTAATCAATGAAACTTAATTCAAAGTGCATCTGTTAAGGTCATGATGCAAGTCCCTTATTATAACAGAACTTAGTTTAGAATCAGGATGCCAAGCTGCAACTGTCAAGCTACTTTATTGAAGCAGCCGAGACGAGAAGGTTTTGCACTATGTTGTCTACTTTGGTGACCTTCCCCTCACAAAGACCAAGAAACATCTTGGTCAAGAACCATTTTGCTCCCGAGGAATGGCAATTTAATGCATCTATGCCGCTACTCAGGAATGGCAATTTAATATATGGAAATAAAGCCAGGGCACGTTAGCTGCTTAGCAACCCAACCTCTCGCCTTGCAAACCTGGTGGCATCTGGGAAGACTGCGGAGGAGAAGGAACCTTGCTTTTTGACCCGAAAGGAAATATTCGTTTGGTGATTTCCTGTACACAGTGTAGCTAGGACTCGGCTGTCTAAAATGGTGCTGCTCGGTGCACTCCCTGGCACAGGCGGCCGAGAGTATGCCGCTGCAGCTGGCACGGCTTAGAAACATGGCTGGGGCGGGTACAAAAAGCGAAAGGTGTGGGCGAGAGGGATGGCGGGGCGAGGGAAGAGGACAAGTCAGGCCAGGCTGCCGCCGCCGCCGCCCCTCCCAGCGCCGCAACCGCCCGGCTCCGAGACATGAAGCGCCTTGTCTGGGCTCTTTGTCATGGCGGATCCGAGTCAGAGCCCAGCCCACTTGTGTGCGCGCTGATCCCCCTCCACCTCCGCCCCGCGCCGGGAGGGGAGATTGCTGCATCTCCCCCGCCCAGACCCAGGCCGGAGGAGAAGAAGGAAAAAAGGGGAAGCCCAGGCGGCGCCTCGCCGAGGGAAGGAAGAAGAAGAGACACGCCCGCCCACCTGCCCCTCCGCCGCTGCTGCTGCCGCCGCCTCTCCCCTCGCCCTGCGGTGCCGCTGCCGTCCCCGCCCCGAGGGAGCCTCCGCGGCCGCAGCCCACACTCGCCCCCTCGCCTTTTCTTTCTTCGCTTCCTCCTTCTCTCCCGCTCCCTTCCTCCGCCCCGATCGCCCGCCCGCCGCTCCTTTTCAAGGCGGCCCCCTCCGATGCGGCGGCAGATCGCACCGGCTGGATGTGCCGCTCCCGGCAGGAGGCCACACCCTAACCAGCCGCCCGACGAGAGAGAGGGAGAAGGCCGCCGCGGGAAGGGAGGGAGGCGGAGAGATGGAAGAAGGGAAAGGAGCGAGAGCGAATGGGGAGGGGGGAGAGAAAGGAGAGGGAAGGAAGCCATCCTACTCCCCAACATGGCGCCCCTCCTTCCTCCTTCCCTCGCTCACATGGCACCCCGCATTTCGAGGAGGAGCAGCAGCAGCTCCCACCCCAACAAAGATAATATGAATATGGGTGGCGGAGAGAGAAGGGAGGCTGGAGGTCGGCGGCGACCCTTCCCCTTCATCATTTCTGCCTCACAGGTAGAGGCGCTCGCCTCCCAAGAATGGGGGGGGGGAATCAGCTCCCCTCCCCGGTCCGAGTAGCCAAGGGGCACCGCCCCGGACCTTCACCTGCCGTAGCCGAGGCAGAGAAAGGGGCGCCGCCGCCCAGCTCAGCCCTCTGCCTCCTCTGCCCTCCATTCTCGCCTCCTTTCGCAGGGCGAGGCGCGGGAAGCAGGTGGGGCGGCCGCCGCACCTGTGGGGGGGGGGTCTGAAGCGCGCGCAGAGATGGGGGGGGAGAGGAGGAGAGACACCCGCCGCCGCCGCAGGGAGGGAATGAATGGCTTCCCCTCCACCAGGCCGCGGCAGTGGGTGTCGCCCAGCACCGCGGCAAGGAGGAGCCGCCCTTCTGTGCGGGAAAGAAGGGGGCCGCTAACCCGCCGCCTCGCCCGCTCCTCTTCCCCTTTCAGCCGCCGCACCCCCCCCCCCCCGCCGGTCTCTTCTGCCGCCGCCGCCCCTGAACCGCAGCGGATCCCGCCGCCGGAGCGCCTACCCGGACAGGAAGGGGAAGGTGCGGGGGGGGGGGGAGAAAAGGCGGCGAGGCGAAGCCTAGCGAGGCCGTTACCTGCGGGCTCGACGGGACGGGAGTCTCTAGGCGGGTGACCGGCGCGGACTGTGCCTATATCGCGGCTCGCTCCGCTGCAGCCTCGCTCTCGCTCTCCCAGCGCCACACACGGGGTCTCCGCCAATCACCGCGTCGCAACGCACGGGCAACACAGAGCCCGTGACGTCAAGCGGCGCCATGGCAACCGCGCGCGAGCACGCGCTTGCGCCTACACTTTCCCTCCCTTCCTTCCCACCCCCCCCGCCCCGTCTCCCGTCAGTCAGTCTCTCTCTCACACTTACCAACCCGGTGGCTGCATCAACCGCCTCAAGCGCGCGCCCGGCTGCCCTTCCTGCCTCCGCGCGGCGGCAGCGGACACGCCTTAGCCCCGCTGTTACACCCTCCGTCCCCCCCCCTCCCTCTCCTTCCGACGACGGGCACGCGCGCCGCCTTGCCGCCCTCCCACTACTGCAGAGCATGTTCGCTCGCGCATGCGGGAGAGCCGCGCCTCT
This sequence comes from Podarcis filfolensis, assembly GCF_964270895.1. Classification (NCBI taxonomy): domain Eukaryota; kingdom Metazoa; phylum Chordata; class Lepidosauria; order Squamata; family Lacertidae; genus Podarcis; species Podarcis filfolensis. The sequence continues at coordinate 68,641,167 of NC_139603.1, forward strand.
CTCCTTGGCGGCGCGCAGCCAGCGGCTCGGCTGTTGGGAGCAGCGCAGGGTGAGGCTGCGCGCCACCCCGACGCTTCCGTTCCTCTGCCCCACATCCTCATAAGGGACTGAGGAAGAGGAGGGCGGCGCGCGCACGCGGCCGCTGCTCCCTCCCCCATCTATGCAGCCTTTTCTCGACCGGGGTGGGCGGGTGAGTGGGGGCCAGGGGGCTGAGACACGCCAACAGGCAAGCCCACCGCTCCAACAGATCTCTTCAGACGGAGTGGGCCGAAGTAACGCCCTCCCCCCGCTCCCACACAGACACATGCCCACAATCCGAATCGCCTTTTCGGTTCCCAGCCCTCGGCCTCTCCGTCATTCAAGGCCACACAGAGGGTAGATCTTGTTTCGGGTTCCTTTGGTCGATTTTCTAGTGCTTTTTATTTTTTATTTTATTAGGGACACACGTGTCGTCGTCCCCCGCCCCCACAAGCCTTACTGTCGGTTTCACGTTCAATTTCAGCCGTGGAGCCATCTTGGAAAAAAGCACAGAGGCCACTGTAAGGTGCTGACCGCACAAAAAAAGGTGTATACAGTACAGTATTCCTTTCTATCATGTCTTTGGTATTGCTTCTGTGGTACATTTTCAGGTCGAAGGAACCCTTTGTGAAGGTAAAAGTGAGGTGTTTTAAAAACAAAAATGCTTCAGCTTTGTGAAATGTGTATTCTTAGCATGCAAGTTTCATGGTTTTTCCGATGTGATCAGGGATGGCATAGTCCTGGAAACTGGAGGGAAAGAATGCTGTCCTAAACTTGTTAGTAAATCAACTCTGGAGGAGAACTCTTGAGAAAGCATTTAGCATCTGGTTACTGTTCATCTTGTGTCAAGATTCAAGTAATAGTGATGTGTACTGTTTTTCAAATCACACTAATGAGAGATCATATAATGCAGGCCATGTAACTTTTGCCAACAATCTCAGAAAATGCAAAAGTCTTAAGTGCTATCCGTAGCAAAGTCCACAATGGAACAGTAAGAGAAAAGGAAACAGGGCAAAAGAGGAAGTTCAAACAGTTGATTTCAACAAGCCACCCTTAGTGAAATCTACACACAATAAAGAAATTGCCTATTTGTTCTGCAAACGTTCTACCTCATGATTCATTATTTAATGTTGCAATGTATGTTTAATTGAACAACAAAGCAGCAAGCTAAATTCTGGTTATATAGTAAAGTCACATATGATGTCAAGCATGGTGCAGGTAACTTTCCAAGCTAAGTTCTGGTGACAGAAACTAAGCAACTTTTTTTTTTGTTTGACATTACAGAAGTAAGCTTGGTAAGAAGATTAGCATTGTTCAGCTAATCTTTTGTTGAATTATTATATAGAATACATTTTTAAAAGAAAGGGGGGAAATACACTTAGTACAGAACGAATTAAGTTCTTAACCTGAGGTACCACTATTCAAAGTGGGAGGCTTACAGGAGGTGTAGTGGTTCAAACACTGGACTAAAACCACAGACCCAGGTTCAAAACGCCATGCTGTCATGATCATTTAATGATTATGGACTAGTCATAATCTTGCACTTTATCTGCGTCACAGGTTTGTGGGGAAAAATGGGTAAGGGAGAAAAACTATGTAGTCTCATTGGAGGAAGTGTGTGATAAAAATGTAAAATAATAAAGCGTGGTTTATACAACTACTGAATTGGATATTGTATATACACATTTCCAGACTGTGAAGGAATTGTATACTTTCCATTGATGGTGGTGACATTTTGAGGAAGGCAGTGTTTATTGGTTTATGACAAACAAGCTTTTAGAGAAGATTAGGATGAAGATGCACCAGTTTGCAAGAAAGATTGGACATGAAGTAGTGGGCCTTATTAGCACTTTTAATTGGCTGTTTGAGAAGAATTGTCAGATAAAATCTTTACCCCAAGGACTGCTTGCTGCAGTGAAAATGATTATGAGTTGTGTCAAAAATGATGGATTATCATACCGCAGTTTATTGGGTGTTTGTGGGGGGCAAACACCAGTCATAAGCCAACTGAAAGTATAGTGAGATCTGCAGGGAATCTCTGTGTACTTGGGACTTCCAATATATGGAAAAACAGAAATAAATTGTGGGGACGTTACATAACCTTTGCCTGTCAATATAATCAATGTGTGTTTTGGAAATCTCAGCTGTGCCAGTGTGAAAACTCAGAAGGAAGAAATTATCTAGTGAAATGACCCTGACTGCCTTTCTATGACAATAGTGACCATAAATCAAGCGGGACAAAGGTTTCTTCCATGTTCCATAGCCCTATCATATCCATACTATTATAAGCAACATCTGGATTTTCTGATGTTGAAAGATCAGTATTACACTACTGATCAATCAACCACCAATGAATGAGCATGTTGATGATTTTTTTAATTTTAATTTTTTGCAGTCCAGCATTTACAAGAGAATCTACTTTTTCTGAATGGTCAGCAAATACAGAAAGACTGCTTAGACCCACAAATTATCTCAAGGTAAAAGAGCACACAGAAATAGCTTGCCTCCAAGGTGTTCATAGTATGTGCACCAATATTAGTAGATATTTCATGAACAGATACATTGTCAATACCTTGTAGGTGTTGGATTGGATCCAGAGTTCCATAAGTAGAATTCTGCTCTAAGGTTTTGACTCACCCTTTTTGCATATTCCAAAAACCTCCAGAGTGTTGTAGCGGGCCTGGAAAAGTATGGTAGGTGGTATGAGTTGCAAGGGGAATAGATAAGCAAAAACTCCTGTTTATTGGTCTCAAGCTCCTTTTGTTCATGGAAGCGGCTTTTCTGTGAATGGAGGGCCATATTTGAATCCAACTCATTGTCCCAACTGACTTTGTTATATGCAAAGTGTTCTTCAGTGACTGGTTAGACATGCAGCGGGCTTTTAAAAACTTATATAGCACTGAACAGCGACATCTTTGGGGATTGGGTAGATAAATACACTTAATGTGTTCTCTTCTACCAGTGAATGGGGATGGTATCTCTTGAAAACCAAAGTAGTCACAAATTCTATAAATATGGGCTACATGTTGTGAATTCTGAGTAAACATGCATAAGGCTGCACTGCAAATGAGTTGTGGTTAGTTCCCAGTGGGTCTTGTTAAGTCCTGAGTAGTTTTTCACATTGATTTCAATGAGGCCTAAATGCAACTAACTTGCAGTGTAATCCTATATATGTCTACTTAGAAATAAGTCCCATTAGCTCAGTGGTGTTTACTCCCAGTTAAGTGAGTATCGGATGGCAGGCAACGTCTTGATCCATCCAAGTGTGCCCACCATCCTATGGAAGACAAGGTTCTGTCACCTATTTAAGGGATCCAACACGTATCTATAAATAACTGCACCTTATATCCTAACATATGAAGTTGTATTTCACAGTTATTTCCAAGGCTTATGAGGAACAGTTGAGGGAACAGGGTATGTTTAGCCTGGTAGAGAGGAGATATAATAGGCATATTCAAATATCGTAAGGGCTGTCACATAGAGGATGGAGAAAGCTTGTTTTTTCCTGCTCTGCAGCGCAGGACCCTAACCTACGGGTTCAAGTTACATTAAAGGAGATTCCAACTAAACACCAGGAAGAGCCACCTTACAATAACAGCTGTTTGACAGTGGAACAAACAGACTCCCTCTGAAGGTGGCGGACTCTTCTTCCTTGGAGGTTTTCAAGCGGAGTTTGGATGGGCATCTGTCTTGGATGCTTTAGTTAAGATTCCTGCATTGCAGGGGGTTGAACTAGATGCTCCTTGGGAACGTAATGATCACAGATTCCTCGATTTACATTTCAATCCTAAACAAATTATTTGGAAGAAAAGCCCATTGATTCAGTGGAATTTGCTGCCGACATAAGACGTGTGTGTTTGTGTGTGGCAGATTTGGGACCAGATCGCTAAGGCTGAATTTCTCAAAACAGTTTGCTTGGCAGTAGGTAGGTAGCATCAAAATAATATTTCGTTTAAGGCTTTCCAGACTTTTCTCTTGTTTGTTTGTTTTGCATGAGAAACACACAGTGGTTTTTTTGTTGCAGGGAATTGAGACGTATTTGCCAGGGAAAGTGCTTCTGTTACGGGATCTTGTATTTCCTAGCAAAGCAAAGGAAGAGGCGGGCTGTAAGCTGGTGCTAGAAAGCTGTAGTTTATCTGTACTGCATGTACACCATACATTTAAAGTGCATTTCCCACGTACAATAATGCTGGGAAGTGTAGTTTGTTAAGCGTGGTGCTGGGTGTTGTAGCTCTGTTGGGTTAAACTACAGTTCACGGGAGTCTTGCAGTGAAGAGGGAGATGTGCTTTAATTGTCGGAAGCATATACAGCCTTTATCAAGAGTGCCCAACCATACGCCTTCCTCAGAGACAAAGGGATTTCATGCATGTTTCTTGTTCTGATATAGCAAAAGCACCTAAGGCAAGAATATACTTTTGAAATATATTGGAAATGAGGCTCATTGCCTCCAGAGAGCACCAGTGGTTGAAAAACCATGGGCACTCTTCAAATTTACCACTTCCTTGAATCGTCTTGGGGTTTCCTGTTTCCTTAATTTTTTGAAGAAAGAATTCCTTAATTCTGCTATGCTGTGAGTTTCTTTTTGTGTGTGCACTCTTCTCCCTTTGGTGGTTTCCTGCGTCCCAGTACACATTGTTGAATTTATGGGAAATACTGATTCCCCCAAGAAATAGCACCATTCATTCACTGACTGCCATTTTGATTCTGGCTCCCACTAGAAAGTGCCAGCAATCTTTCAAGTAACCTTTGGTTGGCTGTGTGTTGCTGTTGGGCTGCCTTAGGCAAGATAAAGTGACTAACAAACTTAATAAATATACTATAAGTAAATCTTACCTCTTGTCTTATCTCCACCATTTCTTCCAGCATTTTTAAAAATCCTTATTTTCTTTACTGCACAACATGCCATCTTCATCAAGAGAGAGAAATTCTAGCAATATCTTAAATAAATTTTTCCACACAGTAAACTATCTTTATGGTAGTTGCTGGGGAGGGCAGAGTGGTGGATGACTCCTGCAACACTTCTCCAAGTCTCCTAAAATGTAGCATAGGAACTGTTCAGTTTGGAGGTGTGCCTAAGTTAGGAGCATAGGAGCCTTATATGAGGCCAGGCTATTTGTTCACCCAGCCCAGTATTATGTACTGGCAACAGCTCAGGCAGAATTGCCGCCGCCCCCATTGCTTATTATCTGATTGTTTTAAACTGGAGAAGCCAGGGATTAGACCTAGGGCTCCCTGTATGCAATGCCCTGTCACTGACGTGAGGTTCCTTGAACTTCCTCTCCTCACACGTCCCCAGTTAAAAAGCAGTCAGTAGCTATTTGCCAACTGTAGCCAGTCATCTAGTGGGTAGCATGGTCAATGAACTAATGCAGACAATTCTCCACCAAAAATAGCATCATGCCTCCTAGAGCTTCTGCATTACACTTGCAGGAAGGGATAAGCATTTTTAGATGCAATTCTATACCCACCTGGGAGTAAGTCCTATTGTCATGTATAGGATTGTGCTGTTTTTCTTTACCTCCAAGGTTGAAGACATCACACAATCTATGGTCACATAGTACCTGCTTGAGGCCTCTTGGGATTTCTGATGCCACTAGCAAATTATTTTACCCTTGTCTTGTTCAAGTCAATGGAGTGCACTTCCTCCACTGATTCTTACGAGACAAGAAAGGATGCTGAAATCTTGTCCTAGTGTTTCTTGATCTTTTAAACCCATTTCAGCTGATGTGAAATTCCCACGTCCCCTTTCAAACCTGGCCCCTCTAATTATTTTATTTGGCTTTTCAACAGGTTTGAAATATTGTGACTTTTAATGATATTGTGACTTGCTTAATGATAAAAATGAATCAATGTATTTATAATTTTAAATATATATACTGTATTCAGATCTTCAAAAAATCTACATTGAATTTAAACATTCTAAGAGTCTACTTCAGTCATTTTGAATGTGAGCATTGATATTGCGTGCTTGTCACAAGATTTTGGATGCTGGGCATCACTAAAGAAATCTTAGGTCACTTTCAACACCCAGTCTGTTGCACTGCTTGGTTTGAATAGCCAGAATAGCAGAAAAACCAGTTTTGTAAAGGGATATGGAGGAAAATGGCATAATGATGTCCAGAGTCTACTGTCCTGTTCTGGAGTATACAGGGAGATATTTCAACCAAAACTTTACCGGAGTGAATTGGTTGATATCATCTTTGGCAATTTGAATCATATTTGAGCTCCAAAAACTCCTCTTGGGGAAGCTCTGGCAAGGACTGAACATCAATAATAAAAGGGTTCCTCACAATATGCTTTGCAATCAACAGGATGGTCTTCTCAGTTCCTTCTGCCAGAGTATCCAGGCCTATGGACAGTCTGGTCACTTGGGAAAACCTGACTAGGAGAGGGAGGCGAATCCAAGAAGAATTAATCCAAAAAGAATTAGGGAGGCAAATCCAAAAAGAATTAATAAATTAGTAGCAGTTCCCTAGACTGGCCTACTAACTGAATCTCTTCTGCCTCTTATATCCAGCTGAAGTTTTCTCTCCATCTCTCGTATTTGTGTGTTGAGGAGGGGGAAGAAGGAAAATGGTGAGTGTAGCACTCCTCCAAGAAAGCAAAAATTAAAATCTGCTTTCATTGATGAAATGTTGGGCCAGCATTGTGCTCCAAAGTAAAGCAGGAGCTGCCTACCTCCAGAAACAGAAAACTTTATCTTTATTATAATATGCCACCATTGGCTAAGGTGGACCAGCTGTTTCACATTGGCCTCAGAAGACAAAACAAAGGGTATGAGACAGGCCTAAGGCACAAAACCAGGAGTACTTTAAGGGTATTTACAAAGATGTGATGATGCATACCTGCCCAAAGATGAAGGTGGAGTGGAGGAGGTTCTGACCATAAAGAATAAGGTGTTTTAGTATGGTTTGGGCAGTGTAAGCATGGAAATTGAGTTCATCTAATTTGCGTACATACTGCCCAACATTGCCTGCCATTTAAGTGCTTAATAAACACTCCTAATGTGCCTAGTTTTCTCCCCATTTTTCCACCTGCACATTTTGTGCCCAACTACATGCTACAGAACCCCCCGACTTAAATTGAGCAGTAGTGTATGGCTTGTTCAAAGTTAGCAAAAGGAATGAAAATAGACGTCACAAATAAGCACGCAACCGTTTAACCACACTGCGCATGACAAGCTGCTGTGCTGTGTATGTTGTACACCATAGCACATGAGAGATAAAGCTGATTGACTGTGCACCCGTGGTGGAGTGTTGATCATATAATAAGCGGCATATGATCTCACCTTCTAAACATAACACTTCACACTTTTTATACCAGTGAGGAATAGTGGTTAGGGTATCGGACTAGGATCTCAAAGACCAAGGTTCAAATCTCTACTTGGCTATGAAGCTCACTGGCTGACCTTGGGCCAGTCACTGCCTCTCAGCCTAACCTACCTCACAGGGTTCTTGTGGTGATTAAATGAGGGGACAAGTGTGTCCCACATGGTTTCCCCAATTGCAAAGAAGCGAACTGCTTTCAAAACCTGCGGCTACCATGCATGTTCTCTTGCCACAGTTAAATATCAGTTGAAGAACCATTGCTATGGAGATTTTGTTTTTATTTATTTTTTGCTTATATAAAATATGTAGTGTTCCAAGTGAGTTTTGGTTCTCCTGAGCCAAATGGATAATTGCATACTAAAGACAGCAGTGAGGCAGGGTTGGTGCAGAGGATGCTGAAGAGGCCAGAGACCATCTTGGCTGTGAGTCCTGGAAGACCTGCTCCCTGCCTTGCTGGCTTTTCCCACCAGGCCTGGGAGGGCGGGGCCTTGACTGACTCCAACTACAAAAGCTGAGGCTGCTGAACAGACTCTTGGGCTGGGGTATTGCTAAGGGAGGGCATGTTGAGGGGGTTAGTTTGCTGCTGTTATTGATATTAAATTTTTGTATCCTTATTTTGTATCTTTATTATGATTTCTGAGGGAATTTTTCACTTTGGTTGTGTGCTGTTTGATGTTTTATTTATTGTTTATTACTATTTCTGTTGTGTTTTGAACTGTGTATTCCCCCCATACTGTAAGCCACCGTAAGCATGGTTTTAACTGTGGAAAGGCGGCATACAAATAAAACAATGTATTTATGTATATACAGAAAACACAGAAATGCAGTGCAGGATCTCTCCTTGTCATTCTCACACCTGCAAATGGATTAATAGTACTTAGGTCAGTTGTACTCCCAATATATCCCTGCTGCATTTTCCAAGGAAGTGAAAGTGACCTGCACTTCACCACTTATAAACCATTGCTTCCATAAAACTCAATGGCTTGGACCTTAAGATGAGTTACCTTAATGAAGTGTGTGGAAGGAAAAATTATTGTCCCCTTCTCCCCATGGCAGACACCTACATCTCCAAAAAACACATATTTTGTGTGTCTATAACAGGATATTTAAACCACTTAATATTTAAAAATCTCCAAGTGATATACAGTGATATAGGCAGAAAAACAGTAGAACAGTATTGTAAAAACAAGTAACGGCCGAGTCTTAAGGGCTTATCCCAGAGTCAGGAAACTGCAGGAAGGGAAGAATGCTCTTGTGCTCAGGTCCTCCTTGCTGGGTTCACCCAGATATCGCCACTGTGAGAGCAGGATGTTGGACTAGATGGGCCATTGGCCTGACCCAGCAAGCATCCTCTTAGGCTCTTACAGGTTAGCGAAAGTCTGGGCAAAAGGATAGGTAATAGCAGAGGGAAGGGCACTGCAGACCAGCACAGGCAATTTGAGATGGGGCATGGGGAGGTTGTTTGGGGAGGGAGGCAATTGGACCCTAAGATAACAGAAGCTAAGTTTCCTATCCCCTTTTCTCCTGTGTAGCCTCCTTGTGTCCCCTTCCATATTGCTCAGGAGTCTGCCACCACCCTCCAGAGAAGCTTTTCAGGAGGTGCAGGTGACTTCCGAGGGGAGATAGGAATGGAAAATTTTCCTTCTCTAACTTTGGGCAGATCCAAGCTATACATTTATAGCATATTCAATGCACATTTAAAGAGAACTTCTCCCCCCAAAAACCTCATGGGAACTGTAGTTTGTGAAGGTTTCTAGAAATGGTAGCTCTTTGAGGGGAAAACTACAGTTCCCAAAACACTTTGGCAGAAAGAAAGTGTTTCAGATGTGAATGGAATGTGCTTAAATGTGTGGATCAGTCCATACTAGGATCCAAGCTGATGTTTGAAGTGGCTGTTACACCTTTCTCCTCTTAAAGAGGACCAAATAATTCCTGAGTTTGGTAAAAGAAAACATTTGCTTTTTAACTCTTGCCCCAATTTTTTTTTAAAAGGGGAGGATTAAAACAGTCTTTAGAAAATGCAGTAGTCCATTGCAGACACTTAAATCCCACTGAAACAAACTGTTCTCAAGGCACCCATGTTCTGGAATTTGGCCAAAAGTGGCAACGAAAGTTATCGTCCATCAAATGGTTAATGTTTCACTTGCTGGTTAAACATTTATACTTATTTTATTGTTCCAAAATCTTGATAAATCTGCCAGGATTCTAGCTATGATCATTAGCGTACAGATTGATAATTAACATATATGCACTTATGCTGATAAGAGTAGTAGCACACAGCAGACAATGCGACCAGAAAACATGGTATCGATGTTACCATGAATTATCCTTCTCACGCTGTCAGACGATAATTGAGAAGTGTCTGAAGTATGTGGAGGAGCTGTTGTGGCATAAGGCTCACACCAAAGGGTTTGTCTAATGGTTCATAGCAAATAGCGTGGCACATATACAAATACAAGCAAATTTTACAGGTAACAATGTAACGCAGCTAAGCACAGGGCAAAGACCAAGGTTCAGAACAGATAGTTGATCCCAAGGAAGCTAGAAGGCTTAAAGAACAGTTGGCTATTTTTGCTGAAGCTAGCTTGGAGTTGCAGTGACTTATCACCACTACTTGTGCCCTCACAACCATATGTGATGTAATCAGGTATAATTTAAATGCAGCCTCTACATAAAATTGCAACACAAAGTAATCCTTGGTACGGATTTCTAAAGACATCATTTCCCATTCTGCCCTGTATCTGCTACAAGCCGTGCCGTTTCCATTCTGCTGCAGTTCAGATTCTGCAAAAACAGCTTTATTGAACTGGCTGTTTGCTGTGCCCAAATCAAACAACTTAATTAACTGCATTATTGTTAAGTGATTCCATGCTGTTCTTTTCTGTTGGTGGTGGGAAATCATCATCAATAACATGCTGAAAACAAACAGTGAATTGCAGACTGGAAAAAAATAATGTGAGATAATGTGACACCCGTGAGAACTCAAAAGATATCTTGGCTATAATAAGATGCACCAGAAATTGCAATCAATTACGTTGGCCTTGATCTGCACCCAAATTTTGCCTTAGCCATGGGAGATTTAATTCATAATATTTACTTTAGGGTTCAGAAATCTAAGGTCACATCGACGCCATGCATTTAAAATACTCTTATTCCACTTTAAAAGTCATGGCTTCACCGCCCTCCAAAGAATCCTGGACATGGTAGTTTGTTAAGGGTGCTGAGAACTGAAGCTCTGTGGAGTAAACCACTGTCCTCAGGTGTGCTGACTGATGGGAGTTGTAGTCCAAACACATTGGAAGACCACCAGGTTGGCAAAGGCTGTCCTGGGAACAGAATAGCACTCACCAAAGAAAGGTGCTTGATGAAATATGAAGCCATTGAAAGGATCATGCCTCTCTGAATTCTTCAAAATTAGGTGGTTGCGTTTCAACTTCATGGAGACTTCTGTGCATGGGTGCATGGGGGGGGTGTAGTGTCTCCCCCCGCAACAAGTAAGCAAAAATACTTAACCAAAAGTAGAAATAATCAGAATATTTGAAATTGACATGCTTGCTGACATGACTTGGATGATGTCTTGGTGCATTCTAATGACACAAGTAGCAACCTGAGTGGGCAATAGAGCCAGAGGATGAGAACAGGAGGGAGTCTCGTCCCCACCTAACATAAATCCAGGCAACACCCATGCTTCTGAGTAGACATCTATAGGGTTTCGTATATACAGGCACACGTAGCACAATTGCGTCTTGTGCCCATTTAATTTGTGTGATTTCAGCTGTGTGCAGTTGAAGGCTGACCAGTCAAAATGGCACAAATTAAATGCATGCAGGGTTATCCCGGAGTGAAAAGAGCTTTGAAGAAGAGGAAGAGGAAGTAGTAGTAGTAGAAGAAGAAGAAGAAGAGTTTTTTATACCCCGCCCATCTGGCTGGGTTTCCCCAGCCATTCTGGGTGGCTCCCAACAGAATATTAAAAACACAATAAAACATCAAACATTAAAAGCTTCCCTAAGCACTCTGCCTTGATTACCTGGCAAGGCCTGCTCAGAGGGCTGACTCTGGAAAGGTACTACAGATGCTTGTATGGCGGCAGTTCCAAGGCGGCAGTTTGAAAATATGGGGTTTTGTGTATGCGTGAAAAACCCTTGGAACCTCCATGCAAGATGCAATTGTACTGTAGTTTAATGCATTTCCAGCACTGAAATTTGTTCAGCTACGATTGCTCCTAAGGCCACACACTTCTTGGTATCCCTCTGCTAATGCCTCTAACACAAGTATGTGTTTAGATGGTCTCCCCTTTACTTTTTGCCAATTCCAGCAAGGAGGTTCAACGAGTAACAAGGAAAAGAAGCAAGAAAGTCTTAGAAGAGTGCCAGTGGCAATCAAAATCAGGTTGTGGGGGATAAAGGAAAAACAACCCGAAGGCGATCAACACTGAAATCTAGAATTAAGTCAAAGGTGAAATGCCAAATAGTGCATACTTTTAAAATGTAAGGTAAGAAGCAGAACTGAGTGAGGGGGTGTTCACTTGACTCACTTGTTTTTTAAATCTCTGGTGCTTATATATCTCGAACAGCCAAGTCTACTAACAACGTTGAAACTCATCTAACCTCCACAAAAAACCACACTCAGCTCCTGGGAAGGTTGAAAAATGTTATCATTTCTTCAGGAAAGTTTGGCTTTTTGCTTTTCCAGGCTCGATGGCTTTCCAAACCGTGTTGAGTCTGCTGTACGTTTTGGAGCCCAAACACAAAGCTATGGGGATTGAAACCTTTCCTCTGGGCAGACCCATTCAGCACCAAATAATTGGCATTGCAAAACTGGGTACGGGAACAATTGCCAATAAGCATAAGATCCAAGCTGTGCAAGGGCCCCGTGGGAAATAAAGATGAGCAATCTTAAATATTGAGCTTTTTGTGTCTCATCTAATATTTCCATTCCTTGATGGAGCCTTTCGGCGAGTTGCTCACTCTCCGAGTTGTGTCTAAGGTGTATGCAGAGGGCAAGTCAGAAACCATAGAGACCCAGAAAGAGGCAAAGGTGCACTGAGAGAACTTAGCTAATAAGTCCTTCAGGGATCACACATGGAGTGTGTGAATAATAGCAGCAAACAAGAAGTAGCACTCTTATCGGAAAATGCATTAAATGCTTCTTTGAGTGGATGGGGGGAAAGAGCATCAAAAGGGGCACTGCATTTGATTCAAGAGGCACATGAAGGTATAGGTGTAGGATAACAGCCTTGTGGGAAAGCATACCTGGCTGCTTCCTGGAAGGAACTCATCTCAGTGGAGCTGTATTCTCGCCTCAGGGCACAGAAACATTCACCTTGGTATACAGAGACGGGAAAGCTCCTAAGAGGACCTTCCTGGACCTTTGCTACTGGAGTTCTCTAGGGGAGGGAGGAAGGAGAACCTGTGGTCTGTGGTCCAAATCTGAACAGAAGAAGATTAGACCAAAATCTAATCCAGTTTCCTGGTATAACATTGGCCAACCGGATGCCTACGGAAAGCCCACATGGAGGTCACATACCCCCCGACATTGCTCAGATGAAAATAGGGACATTTATCACTCCTCATCAACTGACCCTCCTCTACCCCCCCATTTCCCCCTCCCCCTGAACATTACCTATCAGAAGAAGCTACCGCCGCCACCACAACAGGACACAACAACAACAGGACACACACTGTCCACCGTCCTGAGGAAACGCCTTAATCCCGGTTTTATTTAATTTTATTCTTTGGTAGATTTACGAAAAGAAAAACACATACCAATAAATAAATTTCAGAAAGGGGCAAGGATAGATATGGACACACAAAGCATTTTTTTACAAAAAACCAAGACACCTTTTGTAGTCTCTCCTCCTCCTCCTCACCCTTTACTCCAGCAGCCTCTACGAGCTGCCCAAGGGAGGAGGCTGGCAGTGGCAGCCATGGAAGAAGAAGAAGAAGAAGAGTTTGGATTTGATATCCCGCTTTATCACTACCCGAAGGAGTCTCAAGGCGGCTAACATTCTCCTTTCCCTTCCTCCCCCACAACAAACACTCTGTGAGGTGTGTGGGGCTGAGAGACTTCAAAGAAGTGTGACTAGCCCAAGGTCACCCAGCAGCTGCATGTGGAGGAGCGGAGACGCGAACCCGGTCCACCAGATTATGAGTCCATTGCTCTTAACCACTACACCACACTGGAGAGGTCATAGAGAGGCAACAGGGTGCTCCCTCATGGCCGCCACTACCACTGCCGCTTGGGATGAGCGCCTGCTCATCTTCCCCCCTGAGCTTGGTGGTGGCAGCACTGGTTGGGGGAAATAGGTATGTTCTGGGATCAAATCAGAAGCCAGGATGACTCTTGTAATTCCGGGACCATCCCTGGAAAATAGGGACACTAGGAAGCATATGAGATCATGAGTGCAAAACATCACCTCTGATACTCAAGGTAGTATCATGACTAGTCATCATATGACTAGCAGCCAGTGATGGTCTTATCCTCCAGCATTTGTCTCAACTTCTTTTAAAGCCACCCAAGCAGTCATTACTACTGGCCTGTCAGGTCTCTGAATCTATCGTATCCCAATTTGCGCCAGGGCCCTGTGTCCCCATTGTCCTCTAAACTACCTAACTGATGCTCCTGGCTCAGCGGGAATAACGTATTGCCTTAAGTGTGAAAGGATCCTTACAGGAGCAGAAACACCCTGTGGCTGCAGCGACTGTGCAGAACCCCTCCGGGCTGCGAGCGTGCCAAGTGGCGGCACGTGGCTGGGCAGCTTGCGCAAAAGCCATTTCATGGCACAAGTAGTTTCTAATCAAGACAGACTGCTGCAGGTTGTTCTGGCAGGCGGGTTTGCTTGCTGGCCAGCTGATGCTTCTCAATGCAGCTATTGAGAGAAGCATTCTCACTTGCTGAGGCTTTAGAGTGGCTGGCAACTTTTCCAGCTCGATCAGGGCACTTCATCATCAAAGAAGCTCCTTGTCCCAAAGTGTACAATGCAACATAGTGATGGTGGTGAAACACACACACACACACCCCAATGCTTAGGCTCAAGAAGGATTTGCTCCTTTGAACGAGTCATAAACGTATTTCGCTTGATCAGTATCCAGCACATTTCATTCATAAAGATTTCCAAGGGCATCAGGGCCAAGAGAGGAATGGGGTTTGAAAAGGGAAACGAAGAAACTATCAGAGCTTGGAAAGTTCATTTTAAAAAGGAACTAGTTCTAGTTCGGCATGTCCCAAAAGGATGCAATTCCAGTTCAGGTTTGTCCTCTTACAAAATGAGCTAGTTTGCTTCACGTTTTTTTCGCAGTTCATCCAAATGCACCTTGGCACTTCCATCGCAGCATTCATAATGTTACGAGTTGCAGTGCTGAAGTATAAAATATACTTAAGAAGATTAAGAAAGCATCCCCCACGCACAGAGATGTATATTGTGTAATTTATTTTCCAACATCATTATGATCTTTAAGCTTAAATGCCCGGAGAGTTTAAAGCATAAAAAAATGTAAGAGAGTGAACTTGAAGATGAACTAGAAATAGTTCAAAGCCTTGGCATATTGGACGAACTCATGAACATCCCATGGTACAATCCAGCACCCTGTTCCCCACCCCCAAAGCCAAACCGGGCATGCTGTTAGCATTTGTATCATGGGCCCTGTAGTGGCTTGATCCAGAGTTGCCAGATTGTGGTGATACAGTTCAATTCTTCCCCTTCATTCACAGATAACCCCAGCCAATATGTTGGTAAAAGGTAAAGGACCCCTGGATGGTTAAGTCCAGTCAAATGTGCAGTGATGTCCAAACATTTTTCAAAGAGGGCCAGATTTGATGAAGTGAGGGGCCATGAGGGCCAACCAAAGTTGTTAACCTTTTTTTAGGATTGAAGTTGTTGTTGAGCTTTTTTAAGGGTTTTATCCCAGGAAGTAAACTGCCACAGGGGCTGGATTAAGCCATCCAGTGGGCTGGATTAGGCCCCAGAAATGGACTTTGGACATGCCTGGACTATCGGGTTGTGGAGCTCATCTTACTTGCAGGCCGAGGGAGCCGGCATTCGTCCACAGACAGCTTTCTGGGTCGCATGGTCAGCATAACTAAACCACTTCTGACGCAACGGAAATACTGTGATGGAAACCAGAGCAGTGCACAGAAACGCCATTTACCCTCCCGCCGCAGCGGTACCTATTTATCTACTTGCACTGGTGTGCTTTCAAACTGCTAGGTTGGCAGAAGCTGGGACAGAGCAACGGGAGCTCACTCTGTCATGGGGATTCGAACTGCCAACCTTCTGATTGGAAAGCCCAAGAGGCTCAGTGGTTTGAACCACAGTGCCACCTTGAATACCTTACCACCCATGGGATCCGACTTCCCCATGATTTGCTCTGGCATGAGGACCAGCCCACAGATGGCAACTGCATAATAATAACGCAAAACTAGGACCTGCAACAAAATCCTGTAGTGTGAAGTACTCCTTTTTAGGGTGTCAGCTACTAGCCGAACTATCTTCCAGAGTACTCCATTCCACCCCATTTTCCTCTTTCTTCCCATGCAGCATTTGTTGGCCAGTAAGCATGTTCAGTCATAGAATCACAGAATCATTGAATTGTAGACTTGGAAGGGACCCTGAAAATCTTCTAGTCCAACCCCCTTCAATACAGGAATATGCAGTTGTCCCATATGGGGATCAAACCCCCTCCCGACTATTATTTTTTTTTTTCCCTACTTTTGCAAACCTCCAGGGACCTCTGATCACGATTCTCAGTAGTGTCATTTTGGCTTCAATCCTGTTGGCACTCGCCAGCTAATTTCACTATTAGAAGGAGGGGTGTGGAATATTTGCTTCTTTCAGAGGCAACAGTAAGATCACAATGCATCTAAAACAGGTCAGGCCCAAATGTGAGGAACATGCTTTACATAACAACTAGTGAGATTCCACCATCGGCCAGTGAGAAATGTGCAATTTCACTGACTTGAAATCCTGCACAGATTTATTCTTGCAGGCTGGTCCTCTTTGCATAGTGTGACATTTAAGTCTTTCAGAACCTCTAAGCACAACAGCTGGGCAATTACCAACTCTCTTTGTTGTGTCGTTTTAAGAAATGAAACTGTAATCTTCCAGCGTTTGCCCAGATAACTGTGACTGCTTCTTCTCCCATTGCTGTTCAGGAGGTTTTAGAGCGATGCCTTAACGGATTTCAGTCAAGAGAGGCAAATGAGCTTTAACCATAGTCTACCTCCAAGTATTTTGCCATAAAATAATAATAAATGACAGGAATATCCAAAGAAAATTCCCACTATTTATTTTAGGCTTCCTGAGAATGGACGGACATTATATACAAAAGTTAGGCCTTGTTGACACAAGATCTTTCTTCAGGCAATAGCTCCCAAAACTGCTTCGTCCTTGAATTTGTTTGCACTAAGCTTGCCAGGCCATAATCCAGAGAACAGCCTTGTGTCCTTAGCAGTTCTGCACCTGCAAAAGAGGAACACATTTCTCTCTTATCCACACACACATCTGATTCAATTACTCATCCTCTTTCCCACTTTCTGATACACTTGTGGACAGAACAGGAAAAATTAGTTTTCAAATATCATACAAATAATTTTCTATTGCGTGATCGGTCAGTTAATGATGTACCGCAGGGGACAAGTTCCACAGGGGGGGAAGCACTGGGACATCCGATCTCGGTGATCATGGGCAGGAGGCGGAGTTACGCTAAGACCAGACCATGTCATTACCGAGGAGGCAGGTTTAGTCGTTGTTTGAAGACTATCCCTGCCTCCGGGTCTGGCCTTGACCGGATGGATACTGGAATCAACAGGGGAAACCTACATGACCTGAAGGTGTTGCTGTGTAATGCCAGGTCAATGATGAATAAAACCACTGCCATCCACGACCTGATTGTGGATGGAGGATTTGACCTGGCATGTGTGACAGAGACCTGGTTGGAGGAAGCAGATGGGCCTGTCCTTGCCGCTGCTTGCCCACCAGGTTTCTCTTACGCACAGCAACCCAGGTCATGTGGGCGGGGAGGGGGGGTTGCAGTGATTTTTAGGAAGTCACTAGCTTGCACCAGGCGTCCTACTGGGAAGATCCAGTTTTCTGAGTGCATGTTCTGGAAGTTGGGCAATAGGGGCAGTACAGGATTCCTATTGGTGTACCGGCCTCCCCGCTGCACCAAGGATTCCCTGTCTGAGCTGCTTCAGGTCGTGGCGGATTTTCTCCTGGAGACACCTAGTTTGGTTGTCCTAGGGGATTTTAACATCCATGCCGACACGACCTTACAAGGGGCCGCTCGGGACTTCGTGGAAAGCATGGCCTCCATGGGGCTGTCCCTGAATAAGTTTGGCCCAACTCATAGTCATGGACATGCCTTAGACCTGGTGTTCACCTCTAGTGACGTGGGTGATCTGACACTAAGTAAAAGTGAAACAAAAGAAGTGCCATGGTCAGATCACTTCCTGGTGCAACTGGACTTCTCCGCGACCCTTCCCCTCTGCAGGGAGGTGGGACCAATTCGGATGGTCCGCCCCCGCCACTTAATGGATCCAAATGGTTTCCAGAGAGTGGTAGGGGATGCTTTATCCCATGTTGATGGCCTTTCAGCTGATTCCCTGGTGGCCCGCTGGAATGCGGAGTTAACCAGGGCTATCGACTGTCTGGCTCCGAAGCGCCCTCTCCGATTGCATGGAGCCCGGATAGCCCCGTGGTTTTCTTCGGAGCTGAGGGCGATGAAACAATCGCTGAGACGGCTAGAGCGTCGGTGGCGGAAAACTCACTCCGAATCTGACCGGACACAGGTTAGAGCTCAACTTCGAGCCTACCAAGTGGCGATAGCGACGGCGAAGAAGACTTTCTTCACCGCCTCTATTGCATCTGCAGAAAATAGTAGCAGGAGACTCTTTCAGGTGGTTCGCAATTTAACGGAACCACCTTTACCACCGGGGCCTTGTAAAGACCCCAAGATCTCCTGCAACGATTTTGCAAAGTTTTTTGCAGATAAAATCACTCATATTCGGAGGGAGCTAGACACCACCGTGGGAGCAGGGCTGGGGCGGGAGAGTGCTAGAGCTCTGTCTGGTCAAGTTGCATGGAATCAATTTCAATCCGTTACCCCCGAGGATGTGGACAGGCTGCTTGGACGCGTGAAACCAACCACCTGTCTCCTTGATCCTTGCCCATCCTGGCTAATAAAAGCAAGCCGGGAAGGGCTGGGCGATGGGCTCTGCGGGGTGGTGAATGCTTCCCTCTGTGAGGGAACATTCCCAGATCCGCTGAAAGAGGCGGTCATTAAACCGCTTCTTAAAAAACCATCTTTAGACCCGGCCAGTATGGCCAACTATCGCCCAGTCTCAAATCTTCCATTCTTGGGCAAGGTGATTGAGCGCGTGGTTGCTGAACAACTCCAGGCACGCCTGGAGGATGCGGACCATTTGGATCCCTTCCAATCAGGATTCAGGCCTCATCATGGGACTGAAACTGCCTTGGTCGCGCTGGTTGATGATCTCCGGCGAGCTAGGGACAAAGGTGAGAGTTGTTTCCTAGTTCTGCTGGATCTCTCAGCGGCCTTTGATACAATCGACCATAACATCCTTCTGGACCGTCTAGAGGGGCTGGGAGCTGGGGGCACTGTTATGCAGTGGTTTCGCTCCTTCCTCCTGGGCCGTGTTCAGAAAGTGGTGGTGGGGGATGAGTGCTCAGACCCCTGGGCCCTCACTTGTGGGGTGCCTCAGGGTTCCGTCCTCTCCCCCATGCTTTTTAACATCTATATGAAGCCACTGGGAGAGATCATCAGGGGGTTTGGACTGGGTGTCCATCAATATGCAGATGATACCCAGCTCTACCTCTCTTTCAAATCAGAACCAGTGAAGGCGGTCAAGGTCCTGTGTGAGTGCCTGGAGGCAGTTGGAGGATGGATGGCGGCTAATGGATTGAGGTTGAATCCTGACAAGACAGAAGTACTGTTTTTGGGGGACAGGGGGCGGGCTGGTGTGGAGGACTCCCTGGTCCTGAATGGGGTAACTGTGCCCCTGAAGGACCAGGTGCGCAGCCTGGGAGTCATTTTGGACTCACAGCTGTCCATGGAGGCGCAGGTCAATTCTGTGTCCAGGGCAGCTGTCTACCAACTCCACCTAGTACGCAGGCTGAGACCCTACCTGCCCGCGGACTGTCTCGCCAGAGTGGTGCATGCTCTGGTTATCTCCCGCTTGGACTACTGCAATGCGCTTTACGTGGGGCTACCTTTGAAGGTGACTCGGAAACTACAACTAATCCAGAATGCGGCAGCTAGACTGGTGACTGGGGGCGGCCGCCGAGACCACATAACACCGGTCTTGAAAGACCTACATTGGCTCCCAGTACGTTTCCGAGCACAATTCAAAGTGCTGGTGTTGACCTTTAAAGCCCTAAACGGCCTCGGCCCAGTATACCTGAAGGAGCGTCTCCACCCCCATCGTTCTGCCCGGACGCTGAGGTCCAGCGCCGAGGGCCTTCTGGCGGTTCCCTCATTGCGAGAAGCAAAGCTACAGGGAACCAGGCAGAGGGCCTTCTCGGTAGTGGCGCCTGCCCTGTGGAACGCCCTCCCATCGGATGTCAAAGCGATAAATAACTACCTGACATTCAGAAGACATCTTAAGGCAGCCCTGTTCAGGGAAGTTTTTAATCTGTGATATTTTAGTGTATTTTTGGTTTTCTATGGAAGCCGCCCAGAGTGGCTGGGGAAACCCAGCCAGATGGGCGGGGTACAAATAATAAATTATTATAAATTATTATTATTATTACCGTATTTTTCGCTCTATAAGACGCACCAGACCACAAGACGCACCTAGTTTTTGGAGGAGGAAAACAAGAAAATAATTATTCTGAATCTCAGAAGCCAGAACAGTAAGAGGGATCGCTGCACAGTGAAAGCAGCAATCCCTCTTGCTGTTCTGGCTTCTGGGTTAGCTGTGCAGCCTGCATTCACTCCATAAGATGCACACACATTTCCCCTTACTTTTTAGGAGGGAAAAAGTGAGTCTTGTAGAGCAAAAAATACGGTAATTATCACTGTCTGTGCTTTTCTTTATAATCTCCTGCCACCATGTAGTTGCATATTGGGGTGGAAAAGCTTTGGGGCTTGGTGGGACAGATCTTTATCTTCCCCACCCTGGTAGGCCAACTCATAGCTGTCAACATTCAGATTTGAAAATAAGGGATCAGCAGCCTCACCTGTCCCGGGGACAGTCTATGGGATATCTAACAATCCGGGGAAGCAGCAGGAAACGGCGCCGGAATAAGGGAATTTCCCGCAAAAAAAAAGAAAAAAAAGAGGGAAGGTTGACAGCTATGGGCCAACTTTGTCAGGAGCACAGGGCCACCCACCTGTCAATCATCTGAGGTCATAACAGCAGATATGCAGGGAGTTCAAGCCTGCTTTCTGTGGGATGTAATCCACTGGAGCAGTCAAATACAACATTCCTTGTTTCCCTAGAGTGGGCACAGGCAGGGAGATGTTACTCCAGTCAGTATAACTTCCTGTTCCACTGGTCTGGAGCGTCCTCCCCCTGCATGTGACCAGGGGGATCGGCGTGACCCGGGCTGACTCCATAAAAGAGCTGAGTCACTCAGCCATCTCTTTCTTGATGCCATGCTGCGCTCCTGCAGTCATTTTGCTCTCTTGATGCTGTTCTCTTAATGTATTTTGCTGTCTGCTGGCTCTCAGCTAGCAACACATGGGCTCAATCCCCATAAGCGATGAACTCACACTATGTTCTGTAACTGCAAGCTAAAGTCTGCCTTCAGGGATCATATTGGGAACTGAATGTGAGTAAACTTCTTGTTACTTTTAAGGAAAGACTCTTGTGTCTTTATTCTTTTAAGAGGAATCAAAGGGGACACCGGGAATAATCCAGTCTGATCAAGCCAGGCTTGATTTCCTAACTAAAGAGATTCAAACAAATCTGCAAACTATCTTCCTGCTGTGTTGAGGGGAATCTGCTGTGCTACATGACTCACTAGCGTGAGTGAAGGAAGGATAATATTTACCGTAATCAATATATCTTCTCCTACTATCCTTAACATTCCCACACTTACCCATTTCAGCAGCACCCTGTGTGACACCAAAATTTGGCGCCCCTGCCTCTCACCTTCCGTTCTAAGTCAATGTTGTGGCATCCTCTCGGCTTGAAGTCCAGTGCAGGCAAACTGGTCACACTTCCCTCAATCCGCCTCTGCTTTCTGCTGCTATGTAGGCTATCTACCCCAGCCCTGAAAACATCAGGTGTGGAGCACTTGGTGTGATTTCAGAAAAGCAGCCTGGTTGGCCAAATGGGAGGGCCTGGTGGGTCAAGTTTGGCCTGAAGGCTGTAGGTTCTCCACTCTTGATGTCTGTACTTATTGCTGTCTGTACTTTTTTTGCATTTCCTTCTGACCTCATTGTTTACAAGCCACTCTTCCCAGTGGTGTAGCGTAGGTTGCCAATACCCGGGGCCGCATGGAAGGGTGGGTGGGAAATGGACGGACTACGCATGCGACTTCAACTGCCTAATGGTGTCCACATCACCCACAAAATGGCACCCACAGAGATAAGAAAAGAAGAGTCATTCTGGAGAGGCCAGTTCCTGGTTCACATGGAGAAGCTGTTTTCAGCAACAGAAGCTCACAACTGTATTGAGGCAGTACCAGGTGTTGAAATTTTGCATCTCTAACAATTTTGCACCTGGGGCAACTGCCCCCTGTGCCCCCCATGCTACATCACTGTCCTCCCCTCAACACACACAAACACACACATACACAGTCTTGCACTCAGGATAATGCTTCCTGCATCTGATGAAGTGAACTGTAGTCCAGGAAACCTCATGACCTCATAAATTCATTAGAGGTTAAGGTGCCAGAAGACGCCCTGCTGTTGTTGGTACAAAGAGGTCTCCTGGTTTGTACTCCAGCGGGTGAAAAGAAGTTGTGAGCAATAGGACAGCTGAGGGATCAGAGCAGGAGAAGCTGCTTCTTTTAATGCAGAATAGGAATGATGCTTTTTACCGGTGAAGGAGGAGAGAGAGCAAATAAGCCCATTGAAAATAGATATCAAGCAAGAGTGATTCTGAAGACTTGTATGGGAGGTTGGAGCTGCTTCAAGTGCTATTTTTATCCATAGACATTAAGTTCTTATGGGAAGCAAAACTTTAAAGGACAGTTATAATTAGGTTACATACTGAGAAACTTATTACACTTTTACTAAACTTTATCCCATGAGAACATAACCTAAGTGATTTTTGTATCCTTATTCAGCCACGGTCTTCACTGTTCCACACTGAATTGTTTTGTTTTTTTACATGTAACCTAAAGTAGGATAAAGATGATGTTCGAACTGCTAAGCACTTTAGTCGCAAAGCTTCACAGGAAGGTTTGGGAGGTTGTGGACTCCCTTTCCTCGGAGGTTTTTAAACAGTGGTTGGATGGCCATCTGTCATGGATGCTTTAGCTGAGATTACTGCATTGCAGGGGGCTGGACTAGATGACCCTTGGGTCCCTTCCAACTCTATTGATTCTTTGAAATCTGTCTTGTGCCAAGCCAGACCATTGGTCCATCCAGCTCAGTATTGTCTACACTGACCGGAAGCAGATCTCCAATGTTTCAGACGAAAGAGTTTCCTCTCAGCTGAACCTGGAGATGGCAGGAATTGAACCTGGAACCCTTTGCATTGAAGAAAGATGCTCTGAGCTATGATATCTCTCATGAAAGGCAGGAGGCATGGTCCTTTAAAATGAAATAATAATAATAAATACAATAACCTATTAAACATTAAAAGCTTCCCTAAACAGAGCTGCCTTCAGATGTCTTCTAAAAGTTTGGTTGTTATTTTTCTCCTTGACATCTGGTGGGAGGGCGTTCCACAGGGCGGGCGCCACTACCGAGAAGGCCCTCTGGCTGCTTCCCTGTAGCTTTGCTTCTCGCAGTGAGGGAACCTCCATAAGGCCCTCGGCGCTGGGCCTCAGTGTCCGGGCAGAACGATGGGGGTGGAGATGCTCCTTCAGGTATACTGGACTGAGGCCATTTAGGGCTTTAAAGGTCAGCACCAACACTTTGAATTGTGCTCGGAAACGTACTGGGAGCCAGTGTAGGTCTTTGAAGACCGGTGTTATGTGGTCTCGGCGGCCGCTCCCAGTCACCAGTCTAGCTGCTGCCAGTGTTTACAGCCAGACAGGGACATAGGATTCTCCTTTATACTATATCAGATTATTCATTCCTCTAGCCTAGTACTCTCTGCTTTGACTGGAAGCAGCTCTCTGCAATTTAACTGGAGATAGCAAGGACTGAACCTGCAGGTGCTCCATTAATAACCCTCCCTATAAATGTTTACACCAAAATCACTCCTAATACGTTCAGCGGGGCTCGCTTCCAAATAAGCACGCAGAGGACTGCAGCCTTAAATTTTGTTTTGTGCAAAATGATCCAGTGTTGTATGAGCATCTACTCTCAGTGTTGCTCACTAGAAAATACTCAGCACTTTATGGAATATGCAGAAATGGCAAAACTTACCGGAAGAATAAGAAATCAAGACAACAAACTTTTTTTTAATAAAAGAATGGAAATGGTTTATTGAATATTTACAGATAAATTATAAACAGATAAGAACATGGGCAGGATTATTGTAATAACCTGCAGTTTTATGAGTATATATTTAAGATGAATAAATGAGCAAATTAAGTTAATTCAGCTTTGCAGAAGATATTAAGAATAAATTTAAGGAACCGCAGAAAGGGGGGGAAGGAAGTCAAGTTTTGAAATGTTGAAATGATTGTAAAATTAGTTAAGTGTATAAACCTGAAAAGCATAAATAAAATTAAAGAAGAAAGGAAAAAAGAAATTCTCGACACTGGTAAAATGCTTTGGGTTCACTATCATTCATTAATTCCTACCCTGAATGCCTGGAGTGTTTAAACAACCAGATGAACAGAGTGAAATGTTTGCATGATGATGCCCTGTATTTCCACTCACCTCCATACATGGATCCCTAATGAATCAACTGACATATGGATAGGAACACTCTGCCAATGAAAGATGTGAGTTCACAGGCCACCCGCAGGTTTTCCAACCTGGAAGCATGTTCAGAAGAGAGAAGACGCTGTTGCTGGGAGTATGGCCAAACAGCTTATATAAGAAACATCATTATAGAGAGACTGGGCCAAGCCATTGGCCATCCCAGAGAGCACTATTCTTACAGGCAACGTTTAGAGACAAACCACAACATGAGGAGCCTGGTAGAGGAACCAGCTAGGCAGAATTCAGGGAGCGTCATCGCCAGGCAAATAAAAGAATCTGAAAGCCCTCTCTAGCCACAACCAAGGTGCTCTGAGCACTTTTATAGGAGCTAATGGGAGTCTGCAGCTAAACCTACCTCGAAGGATTGATGCAAGAATATAATAGAGAGGAGGACAATCATATATGCCATCTTGAGCTCCTGGGAGGAAAGTTGGGATAGCAATGTAATATAATTATTATTATTATTATTATTATTATTATTATTATTATTATTATTTGCAAGAGGCATGACCTGGAACATTTCTATGCAAAATTCAATCTTGAGATTTCAGCCATTAGGGTATGTGGCTGTTTTGCATGTTTTTAAATGTTTAGAAACATTTTATTTTTAATTGCATTGTTTTATCACTTTGGTGTTTGGTGCCCTGGGCTATTTTTGGAGGGAAGGTGGGCTATATTTTTAATAAATAGATGAACCGGGCTTTTAAAATGGGCTCATATTGGCGTTCCATAAGGGTGGTACTAAGAGGAGGAGAGAGAGCTTCCTGTCTCCTTTGTCTGGAGTGGCCCTGAGAGGTCCTCCCTTTCAAACAATTATTTCACAGCCTTTAGGTGGGGCCCCTGCCCTTGAGAGCTGGTTGCAAGGCTGAGTGATGCCTCCAGCCCAGCTCCCTGAGGCTGAGTACACATGACAAATTAGTAAGATGATTCTCCATTTTTTACACCAATAAGGGCATCGACCCGGAGCAAAAGGAACATCGTAGCCGATGTAAATTAGGTTAGCATTGAGTTGGCGAAAGGATTTTGCAATTGCCCTTCCTACCCCTTGCAGTATTTGCATCAGGCATAATGAAGACAGTGAAGTTAATTCTGCCAGGCTCCCCGGTCTTATATTATTGCTTCGCCTAAGGGGCACACACTGCAAACACACACATCAGAGACTAATCCCCAGGCTAAGGTTGCCAGATCAAATTTCAGTAACAAGGGATGCTCGGGAGCTTTGGACTCAGAAGAAGTAAGGGACAGGTATTGTATTTGATGCTAGTACCAAAGCGTGGAACAACCAGGGAGGTCTGGTAGGAAGCGCTATAGCTCAGTGGGAAAGCAAAACAGAAAGTCCCGGGTTCAAGCACCAACACCTCCTGTTGAAAAGGATCAGGTAGCGAGTGATGGGGAAGCAGGAAGAGATGCTGCCAGTCCAAGCACACAATACGAGCCGGGGTTAGATAGGCAAACAGTCTGACCTGGCAAAAGCAGATCCCCATGATTGGCAGGGCCAAGATGTTTTGAAGCAAGAGACATCCAGCAACTCTAAACTAAAGCTAGGCACTGGGTTGTAGATTGGCCGAGGAGAAAAGCATAGGGCCAGGGGTAGGAAGAGTTCAGGGAGTTAGCTTACAGGAGGAGGAGGGCTCTGCACCCACACAATATAAAGGTAAAGGGACCATTAGGTCCAGTCGTGGCTGACTCTGGGTTTGCGGTGCTCATCTCGCTTTATTGGCCGAGGGAGCCGACGTACAGCTTCCAGGTCATGTGGCCAGCATGACTAAGCCACTTCTGGTGAACCAGGGCAGTGCATGGAAATGCCGTTTACCTTCCCGCTGGAGCGGTACCTATTTATCTCCTTGCACTTTGACGTGCTTTCAAACTGCTAGGTTGGCAGGAGCAGGGACCTAGCAACGGCAGCTCACCCCGTCGCGGGGATTTGAACCTCCGACCTTCTGATCGGCAAGTCCTAGGCTCTGTGGTTTAACCCACGGCGCCACCTGCGTCCCTTACCCACACAATATATTTGCTGATAAAAATGGACCTACTTCCCCTTTCTGTGTCAATGGGACCCAAATCTATTGTTGCATTTAGTCTTGCCTTAAGAGTTACTAACTTTTGCATCTTGGTTCTCTTAGTGTGTTGCATGACAGTTCTAGTCTGGGACTAGGGAGCTCCAGGCCCAAACCTTGACTTTGCTACAAAGCTCACTACATCACATGGTTGCCGCGAGGATAAAATGGCAGGGGGAGGAATCGTGTTCCTTGCCCTGGCATCCTTTGAGCAGAGATGAGAGAGATATATAAAAGTAAATAAATAAATTAGGCTAAATTGCTGAGACTGTAACTGCAGGGGATGGGAGCTGAAAACGTTTTGCCTGGTCTCTGAGCGGTATTTGGTAAGGAAGACACAGAGAGAAAGAGAGAGAGAACTAGTTGGATTCTGCAGTGCTCTTAACTGAATGGATTTTTTTTTTATTCCTAAAATATGTTAATGGGAAAGAGAATTTGCCTGTGTGCTTGCTGTTGTGCCTTTGTAATGCCAGTAAAGTGATACAGAGATGATTTACAAAGATGACCCAAATCTTCCCATGCTCCAAAGACAACAGACCTTGGAAAGTCCAGCCTGACCTTCAGCGAAGGTGGCCATGAGGCAAGGAAAATGGTAACAGTTGCCAAATAGCAAAAAATAATCCTGGGTTGTTACTTAAGCTGGACATCTAGCCAAAGGGAAGGATGCACATGTGATAAATAGCAGGACTCAGTTATGGAGGACACAAGTCTCCCTCAGTATGTTAAAGAAGCAAACAAACCACTGGTCAACTGCAAGGGTTATCCCCACACCATCCTCTGGAAGATGGCATGCAATTTGTACCACTGGGCAAGTGTCGAGGGAGTCAAGTGTGGACCCCTGCATAGACAAAGCCTGGAAGGTTTTGTGCAGTTCACAAATCGATCTGCAATCTGCAAAAAGATGTTCATTTATGACCAGGGAGCTGAAAAGCTCCCTTAAGTGTGAATGTTGTGAATGCAGGAGAGATCACGGAAGAGAAATCCATTTGTCCTAATCTAGCACCCAACCTGCAGCATGCAGTCACATCGTGGCACAGAGTCAGACCTAGACTGCTGCCTAGACCAAGCATGAAACTGCGCCAGGGCACCAGGGGATGTGTATTGCAGTGGGCACTGGAATGGCACCATCTCACACTTGAGACGTAGCTCATGGCATACTTGGCCAAAGGTTGAGTTCCACTCTTCTAGGCAGCTTGGAGAATTCATTACAGATGGATTTAAGGAAAAGCCCATTTATGATTCATGCATATATATATATATATTTAAAGCCCCAAAGGTAGCTTTGTCTTACAGCCAACTTGAAAAAGTCTCAGATTCAGTAGTTTGGGGATCACAACAATATTAACATTTGCAGTCCACTCAGCAGTAAGCCCCATTGAGTTCCATGGGACTTCTATGTACATGAGTGCAGAGCTGTAAGGAACCTTTAATATTCATTTTCTATTTCCTCTTCTTGTTGACTGTAGAGCTGGGATGGGGAATTTGTGACCTTCCAGATGTTGTTGGACTCCAACTCCCATAAGCCTCAGCAGCATTGCCAATGGTCAGGGATGATGGGAGTTGTAGTCCAGTAACATCTGGAAGGCACAGGTTTATCCTTGCTAATGTGCTCTGCCAAATTTCCCAGACTCTTTAAAATGGGATCTTCTGTTACTGTTTTGTCTGTTCCACAGAATATTACAGAGCTGGAATTTCCTGCAATAAGGGAAATATTATATCCTCCCAAATTCTCACCTTCCTTTTTGCTAAAATCAGGCCCACAAAACAACCCCCTGATGCTTAGAGAATGTATTCTCCTTTTGCTTGGCCAGAACGTCTCTCTTCCTCATGCCTGCCTGCTCTAACCTTTCCAGCTAATTAGCTCTTTGTTTCTGATATCTAGCACGTTTGCCTCCTTTTCGATTATTACAGTGATGTCAACAAATCTAATCAATCAGTGATTGATTTGAGGCAGAAGCAGCTGAGCTTTGCCTTTGGTTCAGCAAATCTAGCGATAGCAGAAGGTTACTGGCAATCCTGATTATCTAAATCTCTACCAGCTTGAATCTGAGGATCAGAGAGCATCATTTTCAAAGTGGAATAGGATCAGTGCCAGCACAAGGGTACCACTCACATACGCTCAAGTGCTTCACATGGAGACATTCTCGTACACAACAGGGGCCTTTTCATAACAGCAAACACCACTTCCCCACTCCCCAAATGCCACATTGCCAAAGTCTCTTATCTCTGCCGGCTGCGTGCTAAATGGACTGAAATAGTCTACTTATAAATCATGTTTTAATAGAACGTTTACATCTCACAAAGGATCTTGTTATTTGGAGATATCCTTTTGGAGCTCCTTGCAATCCCCCCTTTTTTAATTACTGGCACAACAACAACGTGACACAAATGTAGCCCACAATACAACTTTTGCCATTTATAGCACCAGACCCTCCAGGTGTCCCTGTTTTCCAGGGACGGTCCCACATTTACAGAAGCCATCCCGGTTTCTGATTTGATCCCAGAATGGCCCACTTTTCCTTTTATAAAGGGAACCCTGACCATTAGGTCCAGTCGTGACCGACTCTGGGGTTGCGGCGCTCATCTCGCTTTATTGGCCAAGGGAGCCGGCGTTTGTCCGCAGACAGCTTCCGGGTCATGTGGCCAGCATGACTAAGCCGCTTCTGGTGAACCAGAGCAGCACACGGAAATGCCGTTTACCTTCCCGCTGGAGCGGTACCTATTTATCTGCTTGCACTTTGTGCTTTCAAACTGCTAGGTTGG
Organism: Podarcis filfolensis; assembly: GCF_964270895.1. Lineage (NCBI taxonomy): Eukaryota > Metazoa > Chordata > Lepidosauria > Squamata > Lacertidae > Podarcis > Podarcis filfolensis. The sequence continues at coordinate 68,670,343 of NC_139603.1, forward strand.
CAGGAGCTGGGACCGAACAACAGGAGCTCACCCCGTTGCGGGGATTCGAATCGCCGACCTTCTGATCGGCAAGTCCTAGGCTCTGTGGTTTAACCCACAGCGCCACCTGCGTCCCTCACACTTTTCCTTAGGACATCCCTATTTTCATGAGAGAAATGTTGGAGGGTCTGGAGTTATGCAACCCCTGAGCCAAGGAGATAAGTAACTATACAATCTTTAGAAGACATCTGAAGATAGTTCTGTATATGGAAGTTTAAAAAAAAAATGTTTAATGTTTTATTAGTTTTTATATGTACCGTATTTTTCGCCCTATAGGACGCACTTTTTCCCCTGCAAAAATGAAGGGGAAATCTGGGTGCGTCATATGGGGCGAATGCAGGCTTTCGCTGAAGCTTGGAGAATGAGAGGGGTCGGTGCGCACCGACCCCTCTTACTCTCCAGGCTTCAGGAAGACATCCGCAGCCTAGGCAGCCCTGCGGGAGTTCCCGCAGGGCTGTCTAGGCTGCGGATAGTAGCCTGCTTCCCGGAGCGCTGGGCGCGCTGAAAGCAGAGCACCCGGTGCTTCGGGAACACATCCGCAGCCTAGGCAGCCCTGCGGGAGGTCCCACAGGGATGTCTAGGCTGCGGATAGCAGCCTGCTTCCCAGAGCATCGGGCGCTCTGCTTTCAGGGTGCCCGGCGCTTCGGGAACACATCCACAGCCTAGGCAGCCCTGCGGGAGTTCCCCGCAGGGCTCCCCACGCTGCGGATAGCAGCCTGCCACCCGGCGCGCGGGGCACCCTGAAGCAGAGCGACCCGCGCGCCGGACAGACATAAATAATAAGAGTATAATAATTATTATTATGGAATAGGAGAAACGTTGGGGGTTATGTAGCTCCAGGATCAAGCACTTTATAACTCCAACCCAATCCGTAACCCAGCCATATCTGGCTCTGCTTCTGAATGTGGCAGATGTGTGGAAGAATGCAGATTTTGCTGGGGAAACGTGCCTTTAATGACACAGAAACTGTTCCTGAAGCCAGACCTAAGAATCAGAACAAGCAAGCCTTGGATGCATTTATATAGACTTTGTTAAAGTGTCACTGTCACCTACCCTAGCAAGAACTAGTCAGCTGTCAAGCTTAAGTACTGCTGTAGCCTTTTCCTCACGCTCAGCGATTAAAGTGCAATTCAAACTAAGCTTAAAGGACCATTGTAGCCTGTTAACCACAGTGTACGAATAAAGTGTAGCATGATAATGATCACATTGCTTCCCCCCTCCCCAGTCTTCCCTCAGACATGCATCAGCTATGAATAAAAGTGATGCTTGCTTGCTTTGCTAATATACTTGGAAGAAGCCCTTTGTGATCTCTGGGCTGACATTTGCAGAGCCTAGAGACAGCACACGCTACTTAACATGGCTTGCATGAATGTACCAGGACAGAATAATATGCAGGAGCAACTCGATAGCATGTTAATGAAGGATCTGACAGAATAAGGAGCAGGGAGGGTTGATTTAAATCTTGATTTAAATCACCAAGAAAGAAGGCCAATTTAAATAATGCATTCAAATCAACTTTTCCTTTCTGTAACTCACGTATTTCTCAAACAAGCACACGTGCTAATTGGTTGCTATAACAATTAAAAGATATCTCTGTGCAACTTCGTAGAGCTTTTATGCTACCCATGAGCATAATACAAAATCTCTGGTTGTGCAGCCCACATGCCTTTCGTAGTGCAGACTTTGTAAGCTTTAAGGAGAAAAGAGTGAAAGAAAGCGTTTCTGTTTGGCCCTCTGTATCTGCGGTGAATGGGTAAGGACTCTAAGTAAGATCGCTTGGGGCCAAACTAAATGTGAGGATAGGGGTTTGATAGACCAGAACAGGTGTATTGCTGCTCCATGTTCCTCCCTTACAACGTCTAGATACGACGTCATCACATTGTAAGTTGCATTGTACTACCAAAGGTTCTCCTGGTGTTGATGGACTACAACTCCCATCATGCCTGATCAATCAATGGCCATGCTGGCTGGGGCTGATGGGAGTTGGAGTCCAACAACACTGGACCCCTGAAATAGACAGTTCTGAGTCTGTTGTACCACCTTCAGGCACACTCAGCAGCAACAGCACTGAAAAGAGTTGAAGGAGACTCTCTGCATTCCTGTGTTATTGATTCCAATAGCAGCTGCTACCATCACCCAGAAGACTCTAAGGAGGTGGTGGCTGTTTCACAGGTTGCTGGGTGAGCCAGATCTACCTCTCCTTGTGGAAAACAGGTCAGGGATCAGACTCAGGTAAATTAATTAAGACATGGAGCATTTTTCAAGGCTAGAAGAACAGTCTGTTACCATAGCTGTCAACCTTCCCTTTTTTGCGGTAAATTCCCTTATTCCAGCACCGTTTCCCGTTGCTTTCCGCTGCTATCCTGGATTGTTAGATATCCCATAGACTGTCCCCGGGACAGGTGAGGCTGCTGATCCCTTACTTTCGAGGCTGCTGATCCCTTATTTTCAAAGCTGAAAGTTGACAGCTATGGTCTGTTACAGTTCTTCTTTCACTATATAACCAGCTTTGGGGAGCCTAGTTCTTGCCAGAGTAGTGGTAAGAGCAGCTTTTGCTATTGCAGTGATGTATGTGTAGTTCTTTAGATTGCTTTGTGTTCAGTCAGCATTTTGGTGTGTGCTGCTGTTTGCCAAGTCAAAAGTTCAATAATAAATGATGCTGTGAAGCTCAAGAATCTTTTCCTGTGGCTCCTGGTCCAGCAGGCATGCAGTTTTGTTGGAAATGGTATTTTTTTACAAGCACAGACCGTTGGGCAGCCTCAGCGCACAGGCCTGTTCTCCTTTCCAGTTACCTCTTTCATCTTGACTCTAAAGTTCTGATCTTTCTTTCTTTCTTTCTTCTCTCAAAATGGTAAATTAGCCAAGCTGTCTAAAGCCCTGGCTTTTGCGAAGACAATGCAGCAATCTGCTGTTTTTAGGTTTCTGCAGCATCAGCATGCCATTTATCATAGACAAAACACAGAGCTCCAAATTCAGATTTGGCAGGTATGGTCATCCTTCTGCTCTAGTTAAAAATACCACTTTACTCCAGTAGCTCCCAGGGCACCATCTAAAATACATCTTCTACCTTTTTTTAAAAAAATGCTCTCGCTGCAGCAGAGAAATGCATAACATGGTCTTGAGACTGAGCCAGTTCCAGCTTCATGTAGTCCTTTTCCATCCAAGGTAAGTAGCAAGGCCGAAAGAAACATGGAATGCTTGCAGTTGCTGGTTAAGGCTGACGTAGGCTTAATTTATGTGAATATAGGCAAGGCACGTTGCGTGTGTATTGGAGAGAAAGAGAGACTGTCCTCTTGTCAATTGTTTTTTGCCTCTCCATTTAGATCAGGAGTGGCTGGATCCTGACTTCCCTGACCATTTGGACAGGTAAGTGGAGCCTCCCACTTCTCAGTCACCTGCCGGGAAACTCCATATAAAGCAGGTTGTAGACTTTCCTTGGCTCCCAGGTACATAACTGCGCAGTGCGCAATTTACGGAATTCATTCCTCACACTTGCCGCAGGCACCTGCTCACAGCTTCACAGGGACAACTAGGGTGATTGAAAGTCAGCGTGGCCAGACCGGTCCAAGGTATTTTGCTACCTGAGGCGGGGCAACAAATGGTATCCCTCCACACACATATACATACAGGTCAAGGTGTGTAGTAGGTCAAGGTCAGTCAAGTTGTGGTGGCTCCTGAGGCAGGAAACCGCACAAGGGCCTCTTCCCATCCCTGGCAGTAAACATATAATACTAATAAATGAAACAGCTAACCATTTGTTCCCCACACAAAATCAGCTGCCTGAGCCAGACATCTCACTCTGTTAAATGATAGGGCCAGCTCCAATAAGTATGCCTAACCATTTCCCCATTGTCTTCCATGCTCTTCTGGTATTACACTCAGAGTACCTGCAAAGATAGCCTTACTCTGAATTTTTCATAGCTGGATATTCAGGTACATTGGGAGAAAAATCTGCATTCTGCTCCAGTTGGGTGATGATGAAGTTTCATGATAGCATGTAGCTCAGTGCACTTTTTTTTAAAAAAAAACCCCAACAAGGATTCTGGTCTCATTGTAGCCCTGCAGTCCCCATGCTTTCTTAGTGGAAGTTTGTGGCCATGAAAGAGGTTTTCAGCTGGTTTAAATTCCTGCAGATACTTGGGATCCTTTCATAAAGTATATTGGCAAACGTATCCTGGTATTGATCCTGCCTCTTGTGAATGGGAAGCTATGGAGAAATGCATGTGTGCGGATTTGTTACTGCTTCAATGTCTTGCAACAGAAGTGTGAACTGAAAGAGGAAATTGGGTAATGTGACTCCAAAGTTTGCTGTGATAGTTTATCATTGTAAGAGAAAATGCTAAAAATATGTGTGTGTTTTAGCAACCCAGTATACATCTGTAGCGTCCTTCTGTGAGACCTGCTGCTCCTTTCTCCCTCTTTTTTTAAACCTGAAAAGCATTTAAAAATTTTGTTTACAGGGTGGCTGTGCAGGCTGAAAGGTATGCATGGGGCTTCTCTACCTAGGAAGGAACATATGCTCCTCTGATGCAAATCGGTGTCATGGGTTTGTAGCCCCAATCCTTCAGTCATCTAACAATTCCCTTTGACCTGGAGAAAGGAAGTCTGAGTTTACCACAGGCAGGTGGTTGTGCCAATGATACAACCTTTGTTGGTCAGTCCCACACAGACCAATGAGAACCGATGTCAGCTGAAGCACCCTGCTTGTCAGGACGGTGGATCCGAAGCAGTAAAACAGCACTTGTGGCAACTGAAACTGTCTTTTGAGCTTTCATTCTGACTTGTTGGCAAGGAGGCTATGCAAGAAGCCTTCATCCTGAATTCATCCCGATTTGCTTGCTGTGGTAGTTATACGTCTTCCCATTAGCAATTCATTCACCCCACACTTTTCAGTAAGTTTTTCATACATGTAAGGCAATGATTGTTTTGCGTGGGGGGTGGCCTTCTTGAGCCCCATGTGCATTGGTGGAGCATGCGTAAACCTGCCCTGCCCCTTTTTTCCGGCTGCTTCTAGGCTGTGGCAATGTGCAGGTGCAGTTGCAGGCCAACTGGACGCACATAAATTGGTCGTTGCCTGTCTTGTATGAAGCAATCCCCCCCTTTATTGCTCTTTGTCTGCTACCAATTTATTTAGGTGACCCTGAGAAGGGGAATCCCCCCCGTCCTCTTTCTTTGGGACCTCTGGTCCTCCAGATGTGGTGCACTTCAATTCCCATCATCTCTGGCCATTGGCCATGCTTGCTGATGGGATTTGTAGCTCAGGTGGGCTTAAGCTTCCCTGCTCCTGGTCTACCCCCACCCACTATTGTATCAGCTTCTGTCATTTCCCTATCACATCTTTTAACACTAAACTTAAACACCTGAAACCCTATAGTGCTTCCTCATATGGAAGGTGCTTCTTGCTCACGCACTGAGATCCCAACACGGCAACCAGCATTTATGGTTCATGAACTAATTAAAGTAAAGGTAAAGGGACCCCGTTAAAGCTATGGTTTTCCCAGTAGTGATGTATGGAAGTGAGAGTTGGACCATAAAGAAGGCTGATCGCCGAAGAATTGATGCTTTTGAATTATGGTGCTGGAGGAGACTCTTGAGAGTCCCATGGACTGCAAGAAGATCAAACCGATCCATTCTGAAGGAAATCAGCCCTGAGTGCTCACTGGAAGGACAGATCCTGAAGCTGAGGCTCCAATACTTTGTCCACCTCATGAGAAGAGAAGACTCCCTGGAAAAGACCCTGATGTTGGGAAAGATGGAGGGCACAAGGAGAAGGGGAAGACAGAGGATGAAATGGTTGGATAGCGTTCTTGAAGCTACCAGCATGAGTCTGACCAAACTGCAGGAGGCAGTGGAAGACAGGAGTGCCTGGCGTGCTCTGGTCCATGGGGTCACGAAGAGTCGGACACGACTAAACAACTAAACAACAACAAAGGGACCCCTGACCGTTAGGTCCAGTCGTGACCGACTCTGGGGTTGCGGCACTCATTTCGCTTTATTGGCCGAGGGAGCCGGCGTACAGCTTCCGGGTCATGTGGCCAGCATGACTAAGTCGCTTCTGGCGAACCAGAGCACCGCACGGAAATGCCGTTTACCTTCCTGCCCGAGCGGTACCTAGTTATCTACTTTCACTTTGATGTGCTTTCGAACTGCTAGGTTGGCAGGAGCAGGGACTGAGCAACGGGAGCTCACCCCGTCATGGGGATTCGAACCGCCGACCTTCTGATCGGCAAGTCCTAGGCTCTGTGGTTTAACCCACAGCGCCACCCATGTCCCTCATGACCTAATTGCTAAGCAGCAATTACCATAAAATGTAAGGGAGAACTCTAGTTGTGCCGCAGACCCCAGTTTCTCTAGGGAAAAGCTACGCCTGCATATCCTATATTGCAACATCTCCTGCCCTCCAATGTTTGTGAAGATAAGAAGCACCTTTTGTGCACTGGAGGAACAAAGGCTGTTCTCACACCTTCCGTCAGGAAGATGGCCGTTAAGTCAGTCAGGAAAGGGATCTAAGAAGCAGAGAACCCATGACAATTCCCGCAGATCGTTCAGTAATTATATACTTACAGTTGGTGTGGGGGAGGCATAAAATCATTAACGTGGAAGAAAGTTTGTTTAGCTGCAGATTGGTTTCAGTCTCTGATATATACTGTGCACATAACCCTTGTTTCCTTATTCAGTATGAACCACCCGTCTGCTAGGTGGGCCTGAACTCAGAACTCTGATTGTCTCATGGCCTGGAACAAATAGAGAAAGGTCCGAGACTCCAATAAAATATAATGGAGCTTGACAGCGTTTACATCACCTTTCCATCCTCAAGGAATTTCCTAGCATTTATGGGAAGGGAATAGGATGCTAGGGTAGGGGCCCTAGAGGCAAAGGCAACCTGAGACTACTGGGAAGAGGTCCAAAAGGAGCTCTCCAAACCGGATGAACTGGCAACAAATCGGCAAATGTAGAGCATGAGACTCTTACTCTTTGGATCATGGATTCGAGCCTCATGTTGGGTAAAAGATTCCTTGGGTTGGAGGAGATGACGCTCATGGTCTCTTCCAACTCTATAATTCGATGATTCCACACCATATATTTGAAGCACACCCAACATACATTTAAAGCATGTGACATCCCTCAGGAATCCTGGGAACTGTAATGTGTTAAGGGTGCTGGGAATTGTAGCTCTGTGAAGGGGAAACTACAGTTCCCATGATTCTTGGGGGGGAATGATGTGCTTTAAGTGCCCTTGAGTCAAGCACACCAGTGGCAAAACCTACCAGCTTCACATGCTCACTCTGAGCTAGGAATAAGCAAAAGAGAAAATCTCGGGGGTCAATAACTCAATGAAAACATTGACCCCGTGTGCAGCGGCTGTGAAAAAGCAAATTCCATGCTAGGGATCATTAGGAAAGGGACCAGATATAAAACTGCCATGCCGTAATGTCTTTATATAAATCTATGGAGCAGCAACCCGGGGAGCATGGTGTATAGTTCCAAACACACTATCTAAAATAAAATTACTGCAGAGCTGGAAAACGGTTTAGTAAAGGATAGGAGCAGCCCCTTCAAGAGAGACAGCAAACATTATTTAGGCTTTTTAGTTCAGAAAATAGATTGCAGAGTAGTGGGGATATCAAATGTCAAGGGGCTTAGAAGCCTCTTTTAGGACAGAAGAAAAAGAGCCTGTCACATCAGCCCTTGTGATTGAGAGACAGTATGAAGCCTGGTGATTGGTCAGCTCTTGTGTATATATTGACTGGCCAGCCTATTGGCTCAACTTCAGGGTCAGCCTCAAGTTTCAATCTCCACCACCAAGTGACCTCAGGGATCCATCTAGGTCAATATTTGGGGAGAGTCACTAATGGCCTTGATTTGGCCCTTACACAGGGCCAGGGTATGTACTGAAACCTGAAAGGTGGAAAAGCCATGCTACAACCACAGAAGTCTCCTTTCAGTTTCTCAGAATAGTTGTGTTGAAAGTGAATTCCCACATGCAATTCATCGCTTACTGGCTGTAATCGGAGAAGGAGGCCATGTATGGTGATGCCATTGCAGATCAATCGCCATGGGCAGAAAATGCAATTCCATTTCATACCTTCTGTGATGAGTCATTGAGTGACGAGATATTGAATGATGTCTGTGCTTGTATAAATCATCCCTGACTCATGCCTCAAAGATAAAGAAGCAGTCCTTGCTGATTCAGCCACTCCCTGCCCTCCATCAGATACATTTTTGCCCTTGTGTACATGTTATGAGTTAAGAAAGGGTCCAATATCTTTGTGTTTTGAGCGAATAAACTAGCTGTGTTTCTTCTAGATGGGAAACCTCATGCTGCCCTCCACTTCATTCTCTCTGGTCCTCAGAGCTCTTGCCAGGCCACACCCACTCACCCGTCCTTTTTTCTCAGGCCACACCTCTCACTGGCTTTGCTTTGCACTATCATTGGTGCTTTTGCCTGTCCTTCAGCTCTCATAACGCTTCCAGCTTGCCTGGGTGGAGGGTGGCGAGATGGGTGTGAGTAAATTGTCATCTGTTGCTCCCCCCACTTTTGCTTATGGTGCCGCCCACCATTGGCATGTGAACCTGGGAAGGTTGCCTAGAATGCAGTTTCCTTATCACTGCTTTAGACCCACCACTTGTTTGCCAAGAGCAGAAATGGGATTTGGAGGACCCTTGAGTAAGATGTTCTGGTGAGGCCTCCTCCAGGCCCTGGGCCCACCTCCTGCACACTGTCGTCAGCACTGCCCATTGGCCTCTGCACTCTTCTGCTTGGTCCATTCCATGCCATTACTCAAGGGCAGAGGGGGGCGAGATGAGCAGAGCTAGCTGTTGCTTCTCCTTGCTCCTGTTACTGCTTGTGTGCTGAGAGGAGCAGGTGTCTGGGCTGAACAGTGGGGGTGGAGACGCTCCTTCAGGTATACTGGGCCCAAGCCATTTAGGGCTTTAAAGGTCAGCACCAGCACTTTGAATTGTGCTCAGAAATGTACTGGGAGCCAATGAAGATAAACAAATAAGACAAATAAATAAGTAACGTTGCCTAAATTGCTGGTGGTAGATACTTATTCCCCCAGCATAGCTTCTGAGACTGAGTTAAAATTTGACGCTGGAATTATAAACATACGCACACACAGTTCCATGATGAAATCCCAGTCTCTATTTAAATGTAATTATTTCCCCCCTGGGGGTTAAATCTAGGCCAGCTTTAGAGTGAAAATGGATTTTCTCTCCGGTTCGCTAACACCTACAACCCTGGCAGCTTGCATGGCAAAGGTGCCGCTAGGAAAGCATTTCTGTGATTAGCCAAGGCAGATGGAACTAGAAACAACACCACAAACATGTTGCTCCTAAATGAAAAAGCGGATGAGCAAAACTAAATCAGAGGAGGAGCTGGTATAAGCAGTGCAGCAATGATAGAAACTGCCTGCTGGGACCATACAGGAAGGGCCATTCTCATTTACGTAATCAACAGCCTTGCTGAATCAAGGTAAAAGCCCATCCAGGGACCAACTCAATACCTATGCGGGGCTGGAGCACAACAGTTTCCCCTTGCCGAGCTACACTTCCCAGCACCCTTAACAAACTACAGTTCCCAGGATTCTTGGGAGTGGGGAAATGTGCTTTAAATGTACGATGCGTGCGCAGCCTATACGGACTGTCCGTTGGAGTATTTAAGCCACATTTCCACTGATGCTCAACATGTATATGTGAAAAGAAACACCAATATCACAAGATGCTGACAAGCCTCTAGTGACTTCCTTCCAAAGCAAGAATGGGAAACCTTTTTCAACCTGAATCTAAAAGAAATGAAAGCTGGGAAAGTGTCAGATGCCTGGGATGTCTTATCACTCAGATAAATGTGGGGAGTGCAACTTGGAAAGTGGGGGGAAACGGACAAAAAATGTCAAGGAAAAAATGCAGACCTTTGGGAAATGACTAGTGGTAGATATGGTAGCCCCCAACTTACTTAAGGGATAAAGGATGCAGCATTTTATAGGACTTTGTATCCATAACTTGCTTTTTTTTTTACTGTTTAGTGACGCAGTAGCCTTAGGGGCTCATAATTTCCAACTTCTGTCAAAAGTTGTATGTTGTATGCAGATTCTTGGTCTGCCTACCTCATTAATTCTTCCTCACAGGCAGAGATAATTCCAAACCTTAAATGCTTAGCAGGCAGTTGAGTGTTATATAACTCTCAAGATGCCCCTAAAGTTCCTGCATGTGGTAAAATCAACTGTTCCATATTTACCACTTGGCCCAAAATGAAGTGAAATGTGTATTTGGAACTCATGTTTATACCAGCTCAGGCAATTTTGTCTAACTTCCCCAGTTCTGTCCACTCTGAATGGCAGCCGTGCCCGAGGGGCTCAGTCAGAGAGATATTTACATTACCTACTGCCTGGTTATTATTATTTTTTACAAAAACAAATTGGAGAGGTGAAGTATCAAACTGAAAATTTCTATCACAGAGCTGCAGATTCTTTCCTGAAATGCAAGTGAGACAGAATGGCTTACAACACGGTGATGCATGTATTTATTCCCTATCCTGCCTTCTTAGATCAGACCAGAATCCTTTCTAGTCCATCATGTGGTCTATCACAGTGGTCAACAAGGTACTTTGAGAAGGTTCACAAATCAGGCAAGGAGGAAATAGCCACCACCACCACTGTTGTTTGTGCCTAGCATTTTTCATAATCAGCTACACAAGTGAGAGCTGCAGCAAAATGTTGTCAAGCCCCCTACCATGTAACAGGAACTCTGGTCCAGGGTTCCAGCAACTCATTCCCTCCAAGCAGGAAAGCCCACTCCCCCATTTCAAGTTTTCTGATTTTCTTTTCCAATGGACACTCCGTATTTCATGGCCACAGAGTTTGCCTAGCCCTGATTGGGCTGTTCCCCCCCCCAAAAAAAACAACAAAAAAAAACACCCAAAAGTTTTCTGGAGTGCTTCGACAAACCATAGGTTTCCCCGAGCATGCTGATACTCCTCCTTATTCCAGTTTTGATCCTGTGTTTCTGTTGGCGCCTGAGTTCACTGTTAGAGAGACTGATACTGCCTTTGAACATGAAGGTTCTGTTTACCTTTCATGGTTAGAACCCACAAATACAGCTGTGGCCTAATCACTTCAGAAGGTATTCTAACCAGTAGAGGCTGGCAGCTTGGTCCAGAAGGGGTTGTAGTGTTGACGTGCCTTCCTAACCCCGCACCACTGCTGCTTACGGAGAGGGAGAAAGGGAGGGGGAAGGCAGTGGCAGCCCCAAGCAGTGCAGTAGGTACAATCTGATGCATCTGTCCTGCAGCTGCTTCATGCCTTGCCTTTCTCTGTTTCAGTAAGCGGCAGTGATGCACAGCATGGGGAAGGCAACACAGCAATGCAGCCCCACCTGCCCTCCACTACGGCATCTGTAGTAAATTCCATCAGTATCCTTTATGAGATGGAATCCTTCCTTCTGCCATTCTACAGCCTAGTACATGTCGGCTTCATTCGGTGCATCATGTGTCATAGCAGTGTGAGGCGGGGCAAAACTGTTCTCTCTTTCTAAAATTCTTCACATCACTCACCATTTTATAAATCTCTTATCCGGTCACCGTTAGTTGAGTTTCCTTCCCCCAATCCCTAAACAGGCAATTTTAGATTTTACCTGCAGGAAGATGTTCCACCTTTTGATCATTTCAGCTGCCCTTATTTTAATGTTTCTGGCATTATAACACCTCACCATTGTGGTATATTAGCAGCTTCCCCCTCTAATACATTTTAAAAGATGTAAAAAATACATGTAACGTAAAAGGCCCCTTTTCTCCTTAATGCAGCGCAATGTTCTTTCTGTAAAAGCTGAAAACAGCACTATATGGCATCACCAAGTAGCAATTGTTGGTTTCCTCAGAAGGCAGGTTTGTAAAGGCTCCACCTATCTGGTGTAAAGTCTAGTGAGAGCTGATCTTTATAGACCACAGTCCCTCACACCCCACTGAAAACAGTGGAATTTACTTCTGTGGAACTTATACAGAGGATTGCACTGTCAACTGAACAGAACAGTTTTGCCTGTCATATTCAAATGTGATTTGAAGAACATATTGGCCATGTTGCAACCAGGCTGCTCTGCTTAGAGCTTGCTTAAGAAGGACGAAGCCTCTCAAAACCAGCCATTCCCTCACCTGTTCTGACTGTAGCTGAAATTTCCTAATTTTATTCTGGAAGGATATGCCAAGCAGGAAACCTCTCTTCTATACAGTGGTACCTCCGGTTACAAACTTAATTCGTTCCGGAGGTCCGTTCTTAACTCGAAACCGTTCTTAAGCTGAGGCGCGCTTTCACTTAAGGGGCCTTCTGCTGCCACCGCGCGACTTCTGCTCACATCCCAGGGCAAAGTTCGCTACTAGGAGCATCTACTTCCGGGTTACTGGAGCTCGTTACCCAAAGCATTCGTAAGGAGGACGGTACGTAACCCAAGGTTCCACTGTATTTTGTTCCGCTGGTTACACCCTTTTTTATGACTGGCAGAAGAAGCCACTGTAGTGAGGTCCTGAACACCCCTCTCCAGTACACGGGGCCAGCCAGGCTAGCTTTGGAATTAAGGAGCTTCTTTACACCATCACCACATAGGTGCCATTCTGTAAGAGTGAATGGGATGGGTGGAGTGGGAAGCGTCAAGGAAGCCAAAAAAACCCAAGAGAAGCAGGAGCCCCCAAACTGGTACTGGATGCAGGATCTGCTAGTCTGAACACAAATGCCAAAGTGTTTTGACAACTTTCTTCTTCAGGGACAATATCTTCTCCTTCTTCAATAAGGGGCTTTTTCAAGAGAGGTGTCTCTTGAGGATAAGCCATTAAACCTGACAATGAGATATTGCAATATGTGCATTAACGATCGAAAACAACAACAGCTGAAGAACAAACGCACTGCTTGGAATCTGGAGGTGTTTCCCTCCCTCCACTTCTTTGTATGCATGTCAGTGATTTTACACCTTCACGAACAAGATGGAACAAAAATAGCTTGGAGTTCATAGTGAGGGATATTTCCCTGCTGAGCCAATTGGAGGTGTGGGCATGGCTGCAGGGGACAATTTTCTCTGAGGAGACACCCAAGCTGACTTCACCTCTGTCCTGCTCCAACTAAAATGAGCTTCCGTAGGGTGCTGGGTAAGGTCCAATGGGAACCAGTAACAGGGATCTGAAAGCAAAGATGAGATTTTCAAGCAGCAGCTCAGAGTCAGTTCCTGCAGGACCCAGGACAGCTCCCAAGGGGAAGATAAGTTGTTCCAATTAGGCTCTTCTATTTTGATGCAGACCTGATGATTGCCAGGGTCCCACCAGTATTAAGCAACTTAAGCGGGTGATATACTAACCTGAAGCCATGTGCTGCGGCGCCATTTAATAGTGTCAGGTTGTACCATCTGACTCTTCCAACAGAGGCACTTTAGAGAAGCAAACTGCTTTTATCCATTGGTAGGTCCATCTGAATTGTCATGTTCAGCCCTTCCCAGGAGACTGGGTCTCCTTGGAGAAGGAGGAAAAGCAGGACCCCCTTAGCTGATTTCTGCACCATCAGTGAGTTTGAGGAGTTGTTGGATCCAAACATCCCTAGGACTGGATGTCTCCACCCAAATTGCCTGAGTTCTTGGCCCACTCCTCACCCTCAGGATCATAGGAACCAGGCAGGAACTTCAGGGCTGTAGCAAAGCACCCACCTAAGTGTGTGTGATGCTACTTGGAAGAAGAGGGTCATGCATGGAAGTACAGTGGTACCTCGGGTTACAGACACCTCAGGTTACAGACACCTCGGGTTACAGACTCCGCTAACCCAGAAATAGTACCTCAGGTTAAGAACTTTGCTTCAGGATAAGAACAGAAATCGTGTGGCGGCGGAAGCGGGAGGCCCCATTAGCTAAAGTGGTACCTCAGGTTAAGAACAGTTTCAGGTTAAGAACAGACCTCCAGAACGAATTAACGAACGAGGTACAACTGTACAGGTTTTTCTTTTATTATTCCATCCATTTAACAAAAATGAACTAAGAACACAGAAACTGCCCATAAGTACAGGTAAGCAATAACACAAACACACCAAATGAAAAGAAAAACCAGTAGGATGGCATTGGATGCAAGTATATGTACCAGCCCTGATCATGAAGCTGGCTGAGAGCCAGGAAGGGGTGGAGCCTCCAGATCTTATCTAAGCTCTTACTCTGAGCTGCTTCACTGCTGAAACAACAGTCCCTAAGGGCTCCAAGCTTCTGTCCAAAGCCTTGAGAACTGGAGAAATGGACATGGATGCCTGGTCTGTAGTTTGGAGTAGTGGGTGGGTCCAGTATGGGTGTGTGTGTGATATTCCATATGCATCTTGCATATGTCCTTCGTTGAGGACAATGTATGCATCCCTTTTGCTCTATAGCACTTTAGTATGTGCCAATTATATGTTTCACCCACCCCACAATTGCACCATATCTTAAGGTTACTGAACTTAAGGTTACTTCTTGCAGTATGGGGGAAAGACGGCAAATGTCTTTGCACTAAGATGCACTAGAACAAACAAATAAATCACTTCCAAATTCTAGAGAACACACCATAAGTTAACTTCACAAGCCTAAACTACATATAAAAGCATGCAATAAACCACCCTCGCATGACATAATAATTATTCATTACATGATTGTGGTGCAGCTAAAAGACTAAGCGAGAACAGGGCTTCTTTGTGCTAGGCAGTGGGAAAATGCAGAGTGATATACAGTCCCAGGCCCCCAAATGAACAAGCCAGATTCAGGGGAAGGGAAAAACATAATGAGTGATTTCATGATTAACGGACACAATGTTCATTTAGCAAGTTGTTTTCCCTTGAGGAAAACAAACATTTCCTTGAGGAAAGGGAAAACAGACAAGGATGATGGTGGGAATGGGGATATACTTCAGACTCTTCTTTCTTACACCACCATACACCATTTTAAACATACTTACTCTGAAGCAAGTCCCATTCATTTCAGTAGTGCTTACCTTCTAATGACTGGGGCTGTGTACCTGTCACCAGCTCAACACACAGCTAGGTGGTTCTTTTTCCCCAGTTTGGGATTGATGGGAGGGGAACACATTAAAACACAGCATTTCATAAGACAGGACAGGACAGGCACAGGATAGATATGGGCTGATGCTAAAGTTGTTTGTACCTGCTTCTCAATCCAGGCGTCGGAGTGCCCTGGATGCAGAATAAACAGGTGTGCGTACACAGCCTAGATTTAAGGGCAAACTAGAATGCCATGCAGATGTGCCCTGCCCTCTTTTGATATGGCAAAAGCTGTTTTGGGAGGGTCAGAGAGGGAGGAGTTCAGCATGTGATGTGACTTCTCTCTGATGTCAACAAGCCTTCTTCTGGCCTGAGAATTGCAGTTCAGGACACATGCTGCTCCTCAGTGTAGTCATCAGCTATGGCGTGGATGAACAATGTATTGACAGCGCCTTTCTCTTTCTCTCTCACATACGACAAACGAGACAGTGCAACGCACGGAGCCGTTTGGGTTTGTTTCACAAATGCCCCTCAAGAGTCAGTCGCTAACTATCCCTATTTCTTCCTTGCGAACAAAAGGCCATTGTGAAATAGCAAACTGTACTGCTACTTTGTTGGCTGAAAATAAATAAATAAATCTATCCATTTAGTCTGTTTCGTACTCAGTGCTCATATAACCTTCAATTAGCACCAGGGAAAGAATTTTCTTTCTTGCAGAGTGCATAATTTAATTAAAATATGTATCACACACACATGATGCACGACAGAGGGCCTATTATACAGTATATTGCATGATTTACAACACTTCCAGCTAATGTTAAAGCAATGTTAAAGAATTTTGTGGCCAATGTGAACATGATTTGCAAAACGAGGGCAGGAGCAGCTGGGAGTGGCAGAAGCGACATTTGTAAAAACAGATGAAGAAACTAGGTAGGGATTCTAAGAAAGGAAGTGGGAAGGACTCATGGGAAGGGAAGGTGGGGGTGGGGGTGGGGAACCACCGAGCAAATGCAAATCTATATATACCTACTCAGGAGTAAGTCCCATTAAGTTTAGTGGGGCTCACTTCCAAGCAGGTGAGAATAGGATTTCAGCCTGAAGGATTTGTAAGAGCAAAACCATAACAATTTATAATAACATTTGTAAACAGCCCTGGGAATGTGGTAGAAGGTTGGTATAAAAATATAGCGAGTATGCTGTATGAAGATATATAGCTCCAGCTTCTCCTTCTATGCTGGGATAGGGGAACCTGTGGGTCTCCAGATGTTGCTGAACTACAACTCTCATCATCCCTGATCATTGGCTGTGTTGGCTGGGGCTGATGGGAGTTGGAGTCCAGCAACAACCAGAGGGCCACAGGTTGCCCATTCCTGTTCTTTGGTGTGCCACACATTTCTGACAAAACTACTAACACAATATCATTAAAACATATTTAATTAAACTATACAATTTAAAAAAACAGTTAAAACCATAAAACCACAAAATCAGTTCAAGGAAATGCTTGCCTAAACAGGGTGTGTCTTCAGGGCTTGTCAGAATGCCAACACTGATGGGGCCTTTTATATTTCAACAGGAAGGGCATCCCACAACATTGGTGCCACTAGTGAAAAAGTACTTAAGTGCTTAAGTTGAATTATTGCATGAAGGGGTTAATACCATAGAGTAAGCTGTCCTGCCATGCTTACCTGTCACTTCCCCTTCCCTTGGAGGATATAGGTAATCAAGCCTTTGTCCCTCAACCCCTAGTCTACCTGAGAACTCAGTGTGTGTGTGTGTGTGTGTGTGTGTGTGTGTGTGTGGACTTCTGAGCTTGTTGCTCCAGATCAGCCACATGGCTCTCACCAGTCTTTCTTGTGTTCCTATATCAATAGTTTGGGAACTTTTACCACTCTGTAACTAAGCTACATCCTACTGCCTGTGCATCTTTTCTGACTGATATAAGGGAAAACACATGAATCTGACCTTTGGGGAGTTTGTAAGTAAACCATTTTAAACATACCAAAGTTTATGCTGGGGAAAGAGGGAAACTTTGGAAGGAACTTTTAACAGAGACTACTTTCGAATTCACTTGCAATGGCATATGTTAAATGTTTTACAACCTATATTGCCATGCTTTACTTTGCTGCATCTTTTGTGGTTTTAAATCTCTGTTGGAGTTCTCTCACCAAATAGTACTTGCCCCAAACTTGGATCTTGGCATCCAAGGAAATTTCCATTTTCCCTCTTTGAACCAACAACATATCCTACCATGTGGGAACATCAACAGGCCATGTGGGTGCTGCCACACTGAAGAACTGATTCCTTGCAAGTGTGGAACAAATGTTATGTGGCACTTATGGGAAGTGCTGTGATGGGAATCTTATCTTCTTCACAAATTCTACATCAAATTTCTCTTATACAGCATCAGTTTGCTTTCTTCCTGTTGGGCATGTTAAAGAAGGACTAACCTCATGAAGACAGTCAGATTTTCCTCCCAACTTACCCAACTCTTGGAAAACAAGTTTTCAGAACTGGCCTTACTAAGACAAAACTATTGTTTCTGCTAAGGAAATATTGATCATACGGTGACAATACATTTCCAGGAACATGTAGAAAACTATTTTGGTGTGTTTAACAAATGTATCCAAAGGTTCTGCCTTTAACGATCCCCTCTTTGCTTTCCTTCCAACAAAAGATCGCTATGATCTGGCAAATTGTTCTGTTACTTTGTCAGCTTAAAATAAAAATAAAAATCTATATCTATTGTGTTTTCCACCCAGAGTGCGGTACCCTGAAAATAGAATCTGGGAAAGAATGTCATATCTTAGCAGGCTACATAATTTAATTAGGAAAAAAGGGGGGAGCCCAGAGAAGGTGTTGCAGAAAGCATAATTCTGCAAAAGAACAGTCAGGATAAAAAGAATAAGATCTTTTTTGTGGGTTAAAACCAGTCAATTGCAGATGACTTGTACAATACTTATTATGGCTTCGGGGAAACAAGTGTTTCACTCTCACAATTTGCAGAACATTAAAAGAAATCCTTTTTTCCAAATGCATTATTAGGCATGAACTTTGAAGGTAACTATCATGTATCCCCGTTTTGAAGACAGAAAGCTATTACATTTAACCTCCTGTGGCCATATTTAATGCATTTAAACTCCCATCTTTGGAAACATTGTTTATAGAGTGATGTCATGGCTGCATGAATAGCTCTGGCCCCTTCTAACTGGAGTTTTGCTTAACACATATGGCCCTCGGATGAATGATGGCAGCTACAACTGATTCCATGGGATGCTTTATCTGAGAACAGGGGTCTTTCCTAACTATATTCTGATTGTCAGTCACCTGGAAGGCACAACAATAAGTTCGGAAACTGCATCCACCCACAAACATTCAGGGTTTAGCCTGGGGTATATTTTTCTCTAACCTTTTGGGGCTTGTGGCCAGGTTTGCAAACCAAAGCAACTGTTGCAGGGAACAAAATACAGCTCAGTGAGGAGGAAAGAGCATAGAAGAAGAAGAAGAGTTTGGATTTGATATCCTGCCTTTCACTCCCCTTCAGGAGTCTCAAAGTGGCTAACATTCTCCTTTCCCTTCCTCCCCCACAACAAACACTCTGTGAGGTGAGTGGGGCTGAGAGACTTCAGAGAAGTGTGACTAGCCCAAGGTCACCCAGCAGCTGCATGTGGAGGAGCGGAGACGCGAACCCAGTTCACCAGATTACGAGACTACCGCTCTTAACCACTACACCACACTGGCATACTTTGTGGACACAGGATGCTAACTGACTGTTGCGGTGATATGGGGTGGGAGGACTGGGGTTGGGTAGGGGGTAGGAAATAGAATGTCCTGCAAAGAGACATGGTTCATATCCCACAAGTGTCTTGGAAAAAAGGGACATCCCATTTTTTATTGCGAGAGAATGGCAGCCATTTTGGTTGCCATGACCTTTTGTGATTTCCCGCCTTTTTTCAGGGCCGTGAACTTGCACGGAGCCCCAAAACAGTCATATTTGGGTGGTGTGCCTGGAAAAAAAATTCTTTTGGTGGGGTGAGGAACCGCGGCACAAAATCCTAGCAACCGAAATGGCCACCATGGTCTCGCGATTAAAAAAAAGCAGGAAGATAGTGTCCTGGATTTTGGCTTCCGAGTGTTGGAGGGTATGGATGGTTGAGTGGCTGTCAGGCTGGAACCATGAACAGGAGCATCCGCTATACTGCCCCCCCCCCACAAGTTGCTGGTCTCCCTTGTTGCCTGTAAATGAGTATGTATGTGTGTTTCTTTCTCCCCATAGAGCTCAGGGGAATTCCTATGGTGGTGGTGCTCCAAGTCTAAGAACAGCTTGCCTGGTGCTTAAAGATATAACTCATGTCAGAATGAAAGACATATTGATGTGTAATGCTCTCAGGTGACTCCTCCGCAGCAGTCCTTTCTCGTGTACTGTTGTAGAATCCTTGCTGATTTCTTTTTGATGTTCTCCTGTCTCTACTTGTCACTGAGATACGTACATTTCCCCCCTCCCCATGTATGTCACTGGGTTTTGTAAGCCCAAAGTGTTTGTGCCTGGATGTTCCCCGCTTCCCTGAGTCATTGTGTGAGTAGTATATTGTCTGCAGGTTTACTCCCTCACTGTTTATACTGGCTGCCCCTAGAGATAGAGTCTTGGGGCCAATTCATACTTCAGCATGCAGCGCTCCATGTTTCATCCCTTTGACTTATCGCTCTGTGATTTGTAGCCAAAAGCATGAGCTGCATCGATTAGAAACTACATTGCTTGGGATGATGTGAGCCGATGGTGCTGTGGGACTGGACAGGAGAGGCTTCATGGAGCCAGGAGCCCCGCTGCTGATTCCCTTAGTGATCCTAGGAGAGTTGCCAGATATCTTCCTTTTGCTGTGGACTTTGCTCTCAGTAGCTGACCTTCTAAATCAGGGGTGGTGAACCTGTGGCCTCCCAGATGTTGCTGGACTAAAACTCTTATCAGCCCCAATAAGCACAACTCCTGCAGAGGAGCACCAGAATATACCAGGGGTTGTGTTATATGGTACAGCCCCATCTGCACTACCTTTAAAGCAGTACCACTTGAAACCGTCATGGCTTCCCCCAAAGGATTCTGGGAACTGCAGTTAAGGGTGCTGAGAGTTGTTAGGAGACGCCTCTCCTATTTCCTGCACAGAGCTACAATTCCCAGAGTTCCCTGGGGAAAAGGATTGACTGTTAAACCCACTTTAAGAATTGTAGCTCTGTGAGGGGGCGTCTCCTAACAGCATCCTTCACAAATGATAGTTCCCACTTGATTCTTTGAGGGAAGCCATGGCTGTTAAAGTGCTGTCATTCTGCTTAATATTGCAGATAAAAGAAGCATGAAGGAAAATGCAGTTTGTAGACTATCAACTGTAGTGGGTCATCAGAAGATCTTGAAAAGAGCTTTTGCCAATGGAAGAACGTCTAGTGTCAGGTTTCTCACACAGTAATGTACTGCTTGGTCAGAAACTGCCCTTTCCACTCATGGAAATATCCACCAATGTGGATATTGCTTTGGCCATCTTAACATCCGATTCTCAGACATCTTTCCGACTTTACGCTGGAAATTATAAGGCGAATCTTATTGCCTCCCAGATGAACGTTGTGGGTTGCTGACAGTAAACAAGATTAAATACTCCTGACAGGCTGAATTCCTAGAACATTCCTATTAAAGATGAAAGAATGTTGCTGAGATCAGACAGTACAGGATTGAATCTATGATTCTGTGGAGTGATGTAAAGAAAGGAAAATAGGGGAGGAATTTCATAGAAGTTCTTGTTAGTAGTCCAGTACTGGTGGCGACAATTTCGCATTCAGTTCTTGGCCCCTGCACACATCAGTGGAATGCATCTAAGCGTGCCATGTCCCGTTCCACCCTGTCCCTATTCCATCCCGCCCCCCACCCTGCTCCTGCCCCTGCCCCCGTCTCATACTGCCCCCGTCCCACCCTTGTTTTGCCTTCTTCTGGGTTCAAAAGGACATGTGCATTGGTGACCGTGTGTCGGTTGGACGTGCCTGAAATGGTCGCGGCTTGTATTTAGTAAGCAGGGGCCTACAATTCTGGAAGGAAAAAAGAGCAACCTTTAGTCTTCCCTCTTGAACTTGAATATAATTAATTAGTTTGAGGTGTAAATTTATATTCAAGACCCCCTGGAGGAAGGGTGCTGATATACCAGCATCATAAAAATATGCCATCAAAAATGTGCTAACTCTGGATATGCCAAGCAGAGCCAATTTGACCACTTGTGGTCAAATCCTGGGAGCTCCTCCTCTTTGGCCATAATTTCATGGGTTGTGGGGTTTGTTTTTTTGTTTGTTTTGCCAGGAATCCAAAAGGTGAATGGGACCACCCAGTGTAACAGAACTGATCACGCTCCCCTACATCCGCCTCTGTCGCCTCCATCCCTACTGGTTGTGAGAAGTATAATGGGATCCAGCTTCTGCCTGGAGCTGGCTGTAGCAGAGTTGTTGCTGGCTGAACTGCTTTTGCTGAGCACTGCACATCACCTTGCATGTTGTGTGTGATGACACAGAGGCATGTGCTAGGAGCATGTCCCTCTCATAAGTTTTCCTGGGTGAAGCTGGTATGCAGGTGTTTTTGCCAACACAGTCTCTGGCTAGTTGCTACAGGACATATTTCTAGGAAGGCGGGGGTGTGTGTCTCTATCCTTTGAGCCCAATCCCCCCCTCTGTTGTGTGTGTGTGGCTGTTATTCCAGCTTACATAGCAACAGCCAATCTCTGGTCCCAGCATAACACGAGTAAAGGATTGCTCTAGCTGGCACATTGGCATAATCTAATAGGTGTGGCCTGCGCTCTTTAATACAATCCATGTTTTCAGTCGTGAAAATCTCCCCATCTCTTTCAGGCCATTGCCTCTTTGGTTCTATAAACTCATCCCCAGTGCCCCCTATCCCACTCTACCCTATTAAAAGCATTATTCAGAGTAGCAGTTTGCACAACCCACTAAGAAGATAAAAACACAACAAAATTCAAAACAGTAGCGACTAATTGCACACTTATTCAAAACTATTTAGTGTAATTAATTCAACAAAATGGATGAACTTGACCTAGGGATGCCAACTTTTCAAAGTTCGATTGTCATTAACGCCTCCAGCAGCCCTCCAGGTAATCCCAATGTCCCCCAGAGGGCAGTACCACCCACTTTGAGAACCACCAATGTCAATGAACAACTGGCCCTATTCTTTTGCTTCTGAGGGGACCATAGGCAACAAAATGAGGAGTCTGGGCTGCAGTCCACCAAGCGCTGTCGTTGCATGGCTTCCATTGCGATGGGACTTGCACGGGCTCCCCAGGCACAGCACACTGAAATGGATCCAGGTGGCTCAGCAGGGGTGCTTGGGGTCAGGCTCCCACCTCTTCCAGAAGCAAGAACCGAAGGGTGCAAGTGAGCTTTCCTTGCAACAACAAGCTTTACATTTGGCTTCTCTCTCTTTCTCTCTTTTGCTGTGTGCAGGAATCAGCTAATTATATTACACAGATAGGGCAGCCTGACCTAATTTCTGTTGCATCTTCCAATGAAAGAGTTGTTTTGCGAGGGAGCTGTGTGGATATGCTTGGAAGGAGGGGAGGGGGAGAGAGAATGTGCACCAGGGTGCCTACAGATGCCTTGCCAAAACAGAGGAGACACACTGCCAGGAAAAAGGGGACAAAGGGTGACACAGATCTGCATAAAATGTATCAGAGATTCATAGAATCATAGAGTTGGAAGGGAAACCAAGGGTCATCTAGTCCAGCCCCCTGCAATGCAGGAATCTTAGCTAAGGCATCCATGACAGATAGCCATCCAACCTCTGCTTAAAAACCTCCAAGGAAGGAGAGTCCACTACTGGATAGCTCAGTAGGCTAGACTATAAAAAAATTCCTTCCAGTAGCACCTTAGAGACCAACTTAAGTTTGTTATTGGTATGAGATTTCCCTGATTTTTTTGCTTTTACCACGATTGGTTTTGAGTGGATTGTATTTGGGGCTTTTTAAAGTACAGTGGTACCTCGGCTTACATACG
This sequence comes from Podarcis filfolensis, assembly GCF_964270895.1. Lineage (NCBI taxonomy): Eukaryota > Metazoa > Chordata > Lepidosauria > Squamata > Lacertidae > Podarcis > Podarcis filfolensis. The sequence goes on from NC_139603.1 coordinate 68,693,391, forward strand.
CTTCAGGTTACATACGCTTTAGGTTACAGACTCCACTAACCCACAAATAGTGCTTCAGGTTAAGAACTTTGCTTCAGGATAAGAACAGAAATCAGGCTCCGGCAGGGCGGCGGCAGCAGCAGGCCCCATTAGCTAAAGTGGTGCTTCAGGTTAAGAACAGTTTCAGGTTAAGAACGGACCTCCAGAACGAATTAAGTACTTAACCTGAGGTACCACTGTATTGTTTTGGTTTATTTTTCTACAGAGCTCCCCTTGGGACACATTTGTGGTGAAAACTGGTACATACATTTGCTTTAAGAATCAGAATAACACCACCGCAAACAAAAATTCAAAATCCATGCAATGCAGAGATCTCCAAGAAGTAAGGCCACCTTTGCATATATCCCTCTCTTCCGGACAGGTGTGGAAGTGTGGCATTGGTACTGAACAGGTGCCAGGGATTGACCTTGGACCTCCCACATACAAAGTAGACACCTTACCGCTGTGCCTTCCGAACTCTGTGCAGCAGAGTTCAGCTGAGCTGGTGCCAGACCAGGCTCTGCCACTTCTGCCCCAAGCTGTGCCGCCCCATGGCTGCCTTGAGCTGGGCCACTTGGGTTTTAATATGGTAGGTAGCACAAGCAGCTCCACTGGTTTCCTGGGCTGAGCCAGCCCAACGTGAAATACAACACACATACTTCAATCGCTGCCTCCTTCTCTGCTTCTGTTTCCCAGTTTAACATTTTGTGGGTGGCATCTAGCTAAGGCTACATCCATACCACGCTAGGATACCACTGCAAGCAGTCATGGCTTCCCACAAATAATTCTGGGAGCTGCAGTTTATTGCAGATATTACTATTGTGCAGCATGAAGCAAACCCAATGCATAAAAACTGACTCTTTCTGGAAAAAAACATTGTTCAGATCTATAAGTTTGATTCAAAGCTTCACTTGCAGAACTTTCTTCAAAACAGAACAAAAAACAGTAAACGATACATCCAAACAGTGTACAATATCCTGTATGCGTCCAGCACAGGCTCAGCATCTTAAAAATAACTTTACTTCTTCCAGAAATCAAAATTGTGTCTCTCTTCCATTTCAGCCTACATTAGCCTTCATCCTACCTAAGGGTATGGAGAGCCATTGTCAAATCTTACTCCAACTCTGGCTAGGAATGAAAGACCAAAGGCAACTCCCTTCAAAATGATGACTTGCAATTCAATACCTAAATCACCTGATCTAAGGTTAAACACCACAGGCGAGCTAGCAGAGAACAATAACAGTAAATTATCAACCCATCTAGCAGCTTAGAGAGCTCTTCTTGCTCTTCTTCAGCTTCAACAGAATCTTAAACCCGTTCAGCAATACACACAGGTATTTTCCATTTCAGTGTGAATTAAACAATTATACATAACACGGTTTGTTAAGAGTGCTAGGACCCCTGTTCTCCTCCCAAAGCTACAGTTCCTAGAGTTCCCTGTGAAGAGAACCACTCTGAGAATTGCAGCCGTATCAGTCATATTCTGAGAAAGTGTCACCAGGCCTTTGAGTGGAAATGGACAGTGGCCAAAGCCAAAGTAAGGGAGCTTTGCATGACCTCTGTTCTGAAGGAACACACACACACACACACACACACAGAGAGAGAGATAAAGACGCTCTCCTAAGTAAATTTCTGTGCAGAGCAAACTTCGAATAGCCAGACACAAATCCCCGAAAAACAGGATTTCTAACACAATTGCAGGGAGGTGTTATTTCATTTGCTAGATATGCTCCTCACCAAAGGCAATGTCATTCCAAATCTGACCTGTACCACTCAGTGCCAGCCCAACCATTAGGCAAAGTTAGGCAACTGCCTGAGGCGGCAGATTTGAGGTGACACACAAAAGCAATAAATCCTTATTTATTTTATTATTATTGTGCTATTGCTGCTGCTTAGGAGGGGGAGATGTGCTTGTGGGATTTTCTGCCTTGAGTGCCCGAATAAAAGGTTTGGTTTGGGGCATTCCTATACACCTTTCCTGAGGGTGGGTAGTCGGCTTTTACTCCTCTACCTCAGGCAGAAAAATGTATTGGGTTGGACTTGCGCACCGTATAAATATTAATTAACGATTGTCATGGATAATGGCAGCACATATTACTCAGGGCAGGCTTGAAAGCCTGACGAATCCATCCCTCAAGTCAATAACAGCAGCTCTCAGAGGCAAAAGGAAAAAAGAAGAAAAGCACTCCAGTTCAGACTGTCACTCAGGATGCTCTCCCTGCAGAGATATAAGCAAACAAGCACTTAATGTGCAGCGCATACATAATTGCATTGGGAGGGAGAGGGAGGAGGGGAATAATGTGGCACCCTCTGGCATGAAATATGCAAGAAGCAGCAATTCCACATGGCAAGCAGCACAGAATGCTGCGCAGCTTCCTCTTATCTGCAAAAAGCTGCAAATGAATTCGGAGCTGGTTCAGAGGAAAAGAAGGCCTTGAGAAGACGCAGGAGCAAATCACACTCTCCTCCTTGCTCATCGGTGCCCTCTGCAAGGCATGTGTGCGTGTGAGCAAGCTGTCTAATGGGTGCAAGAGAGAGAGAGAGAGAGAGAGAGAGAGAGAGAGAGAGAGAGAGAGAGAGAGAGACATTTAAATTCAGAACCATGTGCAAGGGCCACCTCTAATAGAAGCTCAGTTGCTGGGGAGATTGTGTGCTTCTCCACTGGAAACCTTCATCACGCAGAGCCAAAAGCATCACTTTCACAACTTTGATTAAGAATTAATGAGATAGAAGGCCAGTTTGAACTGAGTTGGGTTTCTTTGTTTGTAATATTCCCACCAGCATTTCTGAGTTCCTGGATTGGCAATATGAATCAACTGCAGGGTTAGGATTGGAGTAGAAAGGGATCGGTGACTTTGGCACTTAGTACCAAGGGTTTCAATGATCTGACATGTGTTTGGGTTAAGAATGTCATTTGGCCTGGAAAACCTTGAAACATGGGGTGCACCAGGATGAGCTCTGTCATGATCTGAACACCCCCCAAAGGCAGAATAGTCAGTGTGCCAAGTCAGCCAGTCAACGGCTGTTGGTTTTAGCTAGTAGGAAATGGTGGTGGGAACTGGCTCTTAGGTAGCATACACATCATATATTTAGAGCATGTGACTCTTGGGAACTGTAGTTTTCCCTACATCAGCAGTGGCAAATTCAGAAGCACAGGTTCCCTTCCTCATAGTCACAGCCATGACCCTTCACAGCCACTCTCCCTTCTAAGATTATACAATATTCTAAGATCATACAATAATCTTATAATTGTACAATAATAATAATTATAATTAATTATATCTGCGTGTTGCCTTTCAGCTAGATCTACTGCTTTCTGTGCACATGGGCAAATGTTTTGGTGCACTCCAATATCTTCTTCCTAAGCAACTTTAGTTGTTTTCTTCTTGAAGCTCCATCATACGTAACAGAACTTGCACACTGTTGTCTTGAATCTGAATCACTTTTATTCCCAGTGTTCCTGGATGCGTAGTTTTTGCAGCCTACGGAACCACAACTCCTTGTGCAACGTTTGGCTTCCAGCTCTGAGGCTGCATGCGCACGATACATTGAACAGCACATGACGTCTCCCAAAGAATCCTGGGAACTGCAGTTTATTAAGAGTGCCCACCTCACGTATCCTAGAGGTGCCCAAGCAGTATAAAAGGATATATTTTCAGCCATTGAGAAAGCGTTTTCTCAGCCTTTGTGATGATTGGAGCCAATCAAAGGAGTAAAAGGTAATGAGTCAGCCAATGAGGAATGGCTCCTAGGGTCACTCTGGAGAAGGCGTCTGAAGAACACCAAGGATTTGTTGTTTTTCTAGCAGCAGCTAGACTGGTGACTGGGAGCGGCCACCGAGACCACATAACACCGGTCTTGAAAGACCTACATTGGCTCCCAGTATGTTTCCGAGCATAATTCAAAGTGTTGGTGCTGACCTTTAAAGCCCTAAACGGCCTCAGTCCAGTATATCTGAAGGAGCGTCTCCACCCCCATCGTTCTACCCGGACACTGAGGTCCAGCGCTAAGGGACTTCTGGTGGTTCCCTCACTGCGAGAAGCCAAGTTACAGGGAACCAGGCAGAGGGCCTTCTCGGTAGTGGCGCCCTCCCTGTGGAACACCCTCCCACCAGATGTCAAAGAGAACAACAACTACCAGACTTTTAGAAGACACCTGAAGGCAGCCCTGTTTAGGGAAGCTTTTAATGTTTGATGTATTACAGTATTTTAATATTTTTTTTGGAAGCCACCCAGAGTGGCTGGGGAAGCCCAGCCAGATGGGCGGGGTATAAATAATATATTATTATCATTATTATTATTATTATTATTATTATTATTATTATTATTATTATTATTATTTTATTACTACTACTACTACTACTACTACTACTACTATTACTATTATTACTATTACTATTATTATAGATTGGCCTCAACCTCAGCTGCAACAAATTACTTATAAATTATTATTGGCAGCTTCAAGACCTACTTCCTAGTTTTGCTCACCATTTGGAATGGAACACACATTAGAAGCTAAGGAACCAGCCACTACCCTTTCTTCTTCCCTAATTTGCATGGTGCTGTTTTATTGGTCAGAGAGCATCATTGGTACAATAAGGGAGCAAAAGTGAGGTCGGAAGCACTCCCCTGGGTGGGTGGCATATTTCTAATTTTCACTGAAGTCAATAGAAAGCAGACAAGTGATGACTGCAGCATTCCCTGTTTTTTTAAAAACTTATTTATTGAGGAATTGATTCGATGTGGATTGCAGAAATGATATTGTTACCATCAAAACTGCCAGCCAGCAGATAAATATCAGCAAGTTAAGCAGAGGGATTCCCCTTACCTGGTCAATAATAAGCAACATAGCTTTATTCCCGCTGTATGCTGCTATGGTGGGTTGCTCACCCCCATGGGCTGAAGAATGAATGCAAATTTTGACAATTGAAATCCCACCCTCTTTAAAAAACAACAACAACTGCACACTAGACAGGCATTAGGAAAGGAAGCATTTTAAAGCTTCTCTTAGTATTATTGGCACAGTGAAAGGGAAATGCAGGAGAGAACAGCTCCACTACTTTTTTCAGAGCAGGAGTAATGATGTCATTTACCAGTGTCCTAGGGTAATTGATCTTTGCTCTGCAAAGCAAATGAGGTAATAATTTTACGTTCATTTGTCATTTATGAGTCCAGAGGAAGTCAGAGAAGGATGAACCCAATCAAGCAAAGGCTAGATACTTCTTCCTTTTTCTTTGACTGGATTCCTACTTAATGCTAGCTATTTAATGGCGATACTTCTTTTCAAGATTGAGAGCCTTCCTACTTAAAAGCTCAAAGCTGCATTTAAGCTGGCAAAGATCTTTCATTAAAGCTGGATGCATTTCCCAAGTTGAACTTCTGCAGTCAGAAGTGACTCAGTCAAGGCAGCTCCAGATCCTTGTCCCTACATTTCGTCAATAATAATAAAAGCAAGAACAAAGCAAACTTAACCTGATGCCATCTGCCACCAAAGGCTCTGCAGTTGTGCTCAAGAAAGTTGATATCTTTTAATAGGGATCTCGAGCCTACAAACAAATGTTCTTTCCATTAATTGGATAGAATCCTGCCGTTATAATATTAGAGTGAATAAAGAAATACAGAACTAAACTGTACCATGTCTTACCAAGAGCAGACTCTGGACCCTCATACAGAGTGGCTTGCTGGAGTGGGGGGCGGAGCAGCTGCGTAAGCTTTCTGACAGGTGGGTCACCATTGCTTAGCAGGAGGGGGAGAGGAGGTTGGCATGGTGCAAACACATCAGCAGAGCCAGTCTGACACACCTTTGCACCATGCTGACCACCCTGCCTTTCTGTCCCTCTTCCTGCTGGTAATCAACAACGGCCCACCTGATGTGAAATTAGCGTAGTGGCTCTGCCCCACTTGACAAGCTGCTTCTGCCCTCACAGCAACCAAATAATAATAATAATAAGAACCAACAGGGAGCACTGCAACGGTCATCTGTCAGCAGGGATGGCCCTGCCAACAGGCAAAGTGAGGCAGGCACCTCAAGCAATAGGATCAGATCCTCCTGGCATTCCCCCTGGGTCTCTCACCCAATGATTCCCCTCTGTCTATGGGCCACACAACCTTCTCTGCACCACCTAACAAACCTACTGCTCTCAGTAGCAGTGGAGGGCACTATCCTATCACCAGCGTCGAAGTAAGAGCAAATTGCCAATGGAATGGGAGGGGGCGTCATCCTTTCCTTTGCCTCAGGCGGCAAGATGTCCTGGGCCAGCCCTGATGTAGTCTAGCCATGATGGAGACTATGCCCTGCGTCCATAGTCAAAGACAGAATGCTTCTGATACGTGTTGCTGGAAATTGCAGGAAGGGAGAATGTGATGCTCAGGTCTGCCTTGTGGGTTTTCCACAGGCATCTGGTTAACTATTTTGAGAACAGGATACTGGACTAGATGGGCCAGCAGGCTCTTATGTACTGGTCTAGCTTAGATGTGGCAGAAAATGGTCCGTGAGACAAAAATTCCTTTATCTAACCCAGGGTTTCCCAAACTTGGGTCTCCAGGTGTTTTTGGACTACAGTTCCCATCATCCCTGACCACTGGTCTTGCTAGCTGGGAATGATGGGATTTGTAGTCCAAAAGCAGCTGGAGATCTCACCTAAGGTAGCAACCTTTTTCTTTTTTCTACTGAGGGCCATATTTCCTCAAGAGCAATGTGTTGGGGGCCACATGCAATTGGGAGATGGGGCTGGAGCCTAGTATGGCTTGGACTACCTACTTTTCTTTCTTTCTTTTTGCTGCTCCCCATCTTTCTGATGTTTGGAGGTTGTGCAGTCAGCAGGACCAGCTGGGGACCAGAGGGTTCAGTCCTGCTCAGTTTGACTGCGTACATGCGTTTCCCAGTTGGGAACAGACACACAGCAAAATTGGCGTGTGGGGCTGTTTAAAAGCCCTATTGCAAACAACCACATGCTGTTCTTTGTAGATGCTGCCTGCCCCTCCTTCTTCCCACCCAATGTCCTGCCCTCCTGACAATCTCAGATTGTTCCAGGCAGCTTAACCCTGAACAATCCAGGGTTGTCTTAACTGACTCAGTCAACACCTGGATCTTCCAGAACTGGCCTGATTTGGTTTGGGATTCAGGCTTTGACTGAATTCAGTGTACAGCCCTATTACTTTCCTGTCAATGTTGGTTTAAATCTGTGATTTTTGAAAGCTTCAGTCTGCCATCTTGAAGCAAAATGGCACCCAGTGGTTTCCAAACATAGACCAAAACCCACTCCTTCATCTCGGGAACCATAATTCCAAATTGGGTCCCCAGTTCGGAATGGTTCACTCCACCATTTTGTTTCGAAGTGGCACCAAGTTGCTTCAAAATATATACAAAACCTGGTTCCTCCATCCTCCAGACTGAATGATGAAATCTCAATAAGTGTCCATATGTATAATGGACAGACAGATGGACAGACAAAACATTTTCCACAGTAGTGGGTCACTGTGTTACCATATGTTTGGTGTTGCTCTGTGATTTTTAGACCTGTGAGTTGATAAGATAGAATGAGCCCATGGAAGAAACTGTCTCCATCTGTCTCTTTCTAATTCTAAATCTCATTCTGCTTAAGCTCTTTACTCATGATTTCCACATTCAAGTTCAGACAGATACACAGGGGAACAATTGCACCAAAGTATTTTCTGCCAAGTCCATTCTGACAGGCAAGACTACTGATAAAGGTCAGGAAAATATGACTGGAATATAAAGGACATCAAGCAGTCTTACTCAGAATGTGAAACCTTATGATTCCATTAAACACGCAGACACCAGAATATGTGTGCATCTTTTTAAACGCCAAACACAACCTGCTTCTTCTTAAAAAAAGAAGAAGCTGTTTATGACAAACAAAAGGAAAAAACCAATAATTTGTTAAACAACATTTCAGTATGTGGTGCATTATACTTTTGGATTTGACAGGGTTGGTTAAAAATAATGCCCTTAGTAAACTTTCCTTCTTCACCCCAACAGGTGACCCCATTCTTTGCCATGTGCAGAGGGGTGTGAGAGAGTAAACACAATATGCTTCTACGTCGGTTTAGCAATCCCTGCCAGGACCAGTCCCACCATTAGGCAAAGAGGTGGCTGCTTCAGGCACTGATTTTGGTTCCCATGAAAAGGGGAGAAAATTATTATCCTTTTAACATATTATTGTTATCGTTGTTATTGCATTTCTATTATGAGGGGGGAGTACTTGTGGAGTTTTCCGTCTCAGGTGTCCAAATAACTTGGCAGCCTTGGGTACAGTTGTTGTTAATTCAACTTATACACTGCCCTATACTCAGAGGTCTCAGGGCAGTTCACAACAAGATGATGGGTGGGTGCTGGGGACCAATGACTTTTGGACCAGTCCTTTCCCCTGGATTAGGACCTTTTGACTCACGTGGCTTCTAGGCCCTTGAACATCTGCATGATGGAAGGTTCCTGGATTTTCAGTGGCCAAGGATTGAAGGGGCCAGAACCTGGAGTAGGGTTGCCAAATTTTGAAGAGCAAAAAAGAGGAGGAGACATTTGCCAACTTCTACTTTTAACTATGGATTGCTATGACAACTCTACCCATGAAAAAGAGGATGAGTACCTGGAAAAAGAGGACATATGGCAACCCTATGAGTGTTCACCCCTCCTCAAGGTGAAGAGAACCAGAACAAGTTGTGAAAAAGGAAGTGCATGCCTTATTTCTAAAGGAAGTCTATTTTTATGATGATAAACAGACTAAAGATCTTCAGGTAGATACCACTACAGTACTGTTTCAGTCAGATCTTACTGGACATCATGTTAATGGTCTCAAGGATGGACTTTTGACCTGGCCATGCCTTAGTTTCAGTGAAGAGAGCCAGTGTAGTGTAGTGGTTAAGAGCGGTAGTCTCGTAATCTGGGGAACCGGGTTCGCGTCTCCGCTCCTCCACACGCAGCTGCTGGGTGACCTTGGGCCAGTCACACTTCTTTGAAGTCTTTCAGCCTCACTCACCTCACAGAGTGTTTGTTGTGGGGGAGGAAGGGAAAGGAGAATGTTAGCCGCTTTGAGACTCCTTAAAGGGAGTGAAAGGCGGGATATCAAATCCAAACTCTTCTTCTTCTTCCCTGTTTCCTATCCCCTGGTTGGTGTTTGGATTCTTTTTCTCAGACATCCTTGTACGCTTTCAAATTGTCACTCCTCTTTCTGCTTACAGCAAAGTCTTGAGGCATGGACAGCTTTGAAAAAGCACCCAGAGATACTTTCATTAGTGAATAAGAGTGGTAAGAGTGGTGCATTTAACTTATTGCAGATGTTCTGTTCTATCAAGCTGTCAGTTCCTTTTTAAAACCTCGAGAACACAACGACTTTCTCTCGTCTTCAGCTCTCTCCTCTTAGAATTGCCCCAAAGTGTAAAAAATTCTCTGACACGTTTTCCAAGAATAGGGATGTTAGTGTCGGTGTCCTGACTAATTTCCAGCTGATTAAGCTTCTCACTCCAGTTAATTCGTGGCAGGGGCAATTTGCCTTTTCTGCAATGCTTCTCTGAAGGTAGCACATACAGCTGCCGTGTGCCCTTCAAAGGGTTTGCTCCTTTCTCTCCAGAAGTTGCTGCATTTTAGTGATGGCTCAAGTGATGCCTGAAATTTTAGACTGTGTTAGGGTCTGCGCGATCTCTGGGTGGAGGTTCTCCAACCATGCTATAGTTAGGGGACTCAGCAACACATGCAACGGTATCTGTTCAAATAGGTATGAATAGAGGTGGAATCTAGAGAAAGCAAGGCAGACCTCCACCCCGTTGGAAAGCTATGGGGCTTAAGCCTGCCACTGTATGCTTCAAAGTGTGAGCCTAGGCAGGTTGGTCAACTGCCAGCAAGGGAAGGTGACAGGAGAGAGCCCGCAGTCAATCACACAAAGTAAGTGACGTTAACTCTTTATTAGAAAAAAACAGGACCCCCACAGGAGTGCCAGGTCTAATGAGAGCACAGAAGCTCTTGCTCCTATGAAGCAGTTGCAGAGATGGAAGGTCCCGGCCTTCCCACAGCTGCCTAAGTCCCCTCATCACTAGGATTTCTCCCAAGCAATCTGAGACCAGAGTCGGCGCTATGAAGACCGCTGAATGCATGGAACTGAGTGCACAACACACTACAGATTGCACAGCTCAACCTGGCCATGTGTTTTGTGCTTTGCCAATCCACAGATGCAGACACAGCATAACACAGCATCTAACTGCATGCACAGAATCCTGAGAAAATCTGCTTTGCTTTTTTTAAAAAAAGAAAAAGGCAAAGTTCTAGTCCTCATTGTTCAAAAACAAACAAAACATCAAGAAGAAGAAGAAGAGAAGAGTTTGGATTTGATATCCCGCTTTATCACTACCTGAAGGAGTCTCAAAGCGGCTAACATTCTCCTTTCCCTTCCTCCCCCACAAGAAACACTCTGTGAGGTAAGTGGGGCTGAGAGACTTCAGAGAAGTCTGACTAGCCCAAGGTCACCCACAACTGCATGTGGAGGAGTGGGGAAGCGAACCAAGTTCACCAGATTACGAATCTACCACTCTTAACCACTACACAAAACATCAAGGTATATGCAGAAATATTTGTTTATATCAGTGCTGTTCCTGGCTAGCTGCTGTGCTAAGTATATTTTTTAAACCAATGGAGGACTTTGGGTTTTCTAATGTCAGTGGTGCCCTGTGCAACCCCAAAATTTGGCTCCCCCTGCTTCTTGCATTCCATTCAACATCATAGTTGTGGAGCCCCCAGGGCCACCTCTGAGGGTCCGTGCCCCTAAATCCGCCTCTGCTGATACCAGGGCATACAATGCAGCCAATCTGTTAACTGGCAAGATCTCAAACCAAATATGCAGAAATTCAAGTAATTCAAAAATCCATGTTAAAGCATAGCTGGTTAGAAACCGCTGCCTTCTTAAATTTGCAAACAGATTGATTTCCAGCAAATGTTTGTGTGATAGCAGAGGGCTGCTGAAGATTCCTAGGTTAGTATTAACTAAGCAATTCCAGCATGGGGGTGGGTGGAGAGAAAATGGGTAGAGGAACACTCCCTGAAACAGTACAACAGATCCATTAGTATATATGATAGTGGTAATGAGTAGCTGCCTTCGCCTCTACACACACACATACAAAAGAACCATGTAGGTGTATGACAAATGTCTCAGCACAGGTCTGAATTATATTGTGTTGAGAAGGAGAAAAAATTGCCAGGCAGCTCCCCTTAGGAACTCTCAGGAGGCTTGGATTACAAAGATGGAAAACTGTAATGCTTTAGGTACACAGTGTATCTGAAAGGAATGATCCAGAGATGTCACAACGGAGGGGGGGGGGAGAGGGATTTGTCTCCTTTCAAACCTACTTGAAACAGCTGGAGCATCATGTCATAAGCTGCTGTGATTCAGACATTTATTTAGGACAGGGGTGGAGGACCGATTGCCCTCCAGATGTTATTGGACTGTGATTCTGAGCATCCCCCAACATTGGCCCATGTTGGCTGAGGCTGATGGGAGTTGGGAGTCCAACAACATCTAGAGGGTCACAGGTTCTGAAATATACTCGGAGTCGAGTGTGGATTTCATGCTCTTTATTCAGCTCATAGTAGTGAGGAATGAAAGTTTCCCCAAAATATCTGCTTTATATACATTATTTACACAATGGGCTGCACGTGATTGGCTAATTCCTGGATTCTCCTGTAGGCCAATCAGGTTGCGGATTCACTTCCACCTGGAGCTGGATTGGGTGGCTCCTGCGGACCAATCATACTGCTGCATTGTTCTAGGACCAATCTGCATTCTGAATCCTATTGTTCTAGGACCAATCAGACTGCTGCATTTGGATCCTATTCAACTCAGTACATAACAGGTTCCCTATCCCTATTTTATTTATTTATTAAATTTATATATCACCCTTCATCTGAAGATCACTGGGCAGTTCACAACAGACAAATACAAAATGAGGACCCCCCCCAAAAAAAACCAGAACCAAAAAACAAACCAATATCCCTCCTCGCATAAACACATTTTTTTTTATTCATTTCTACATCGATGATTTAGGAAATGGAAGAAGCTGTACCAGTTCCCACCTGATTCTGCTCTAGCATTATCTCCTGATGGATTTAGGACACAAGAAGGCAAAGAAAACACTCCGAAGAATGCTCCTCTTTGTGCCCTGGCTCCAGTCGATGATTATTTGTTTGACATCAGTTCATTCTGGAGTATGGCTGAAGGGGAGTGAAAAGAGTCCCAGTTGTTCCAAAGAGACGCTCACTAGCCCTCTCTGCCTTTTCTCGGGGTCCAAAGCCAGCCTTTGTTGGTATCAGTGGGCATTCATTCAACCACTTTGTGTTGCTTTGGCTTTCTCTAGAGCAGAGGCCCCTGATGTGGTACCCATGGGCAGGAAGGCATCCTTGAGGTCCTACCATGACACCCACAAAACCTCTGAACCTCCTCTACTCACTGCCCTCTTTGTCACGAGGTGGAAGGAGGAAGTGGGAAGGAGGAAGTGGGAAGAGGGACACTCTTTCCCATTTCCTCTTTCAGTTCTATGGTGCTTTTCAAGGCTCACATAAATTTTATTGGATAAAATGCTTGGAAAAGCAAAGTGTGTGCGTGTTTTCTCTGTTTCTGTCTTTGGGGGTGGGTGGCTGATCCAAGGGAGCGGGGGGGAAATTGGTGAGAGGTTGTGGCATCCATACCACTGTCACTTGCTCAAAAATCAAAATATGTCAATGCCAGGAGCCTGAACTGATTGGCAACCCCTGACTAAGAGCATGAAATCACAAGCTGTGTGCTGTGTGGCACAAGAGAACCATTAGTATACTGTAGGAAATAAAATTAACCAAATGATTCAGAGCTCCTGCTAGCTCAGCATGTCCTCTGTCTGCTGACATGCACATCCCAGCGATCCCACGAAGAGTGTGTACATTTTACAAGCTCAAAATGCAGCTAGGTTGTTCTTTTTTATCAATTCAGATCAAAGCGGCTTGGGAGAAAACTGCATCAGAACGCAGTATTTCCCAGAGAATGGCAGGAAAAGTAGATGCGAGCTAGATATGGATTAAGGTTAACTTGTGCTGGAGGAGACTCTTGAGAGTCCCATGGACTGCAAGAAGATCAAACCTACCCATTCTTAAGGAAATCAGCCCTGAGTGCTCACGGGAGGGACAGATCCTGAAGCTGAGGCTCCAGCACATTGGCCACCTCATGAGAAGAGAAGACTCCCTGGAAAAGACCCTGATGTTGGGAAGGATGGAGGGCACAAGGAGAAGGGGACGACAGAGGACAAGATGGTTGGACAGTGTTCTCGAAACTACCAGCATGAGTTTGACCAAACTGCGGGAGCAGTGGCGTAGCATGGGCTGTCAGCACCCGGGGCAAGGCAAGTAATTTGCGCCCCCTACCCCGTGGATTTTAGTAGGGGCAGAGAGCTGCGAGTGCGAGCGCGCCCCCCCCAGATGTTGCGCCCGGTGCGGCCGGCCCCCCCTGCACCCCCCACGCTATGCCACTGTGCGGGAGGCAGTGGAAGACAGGAGTGCCTGGCGTGCTCTGGTCCATGGCGTCACGAAGAGTCGGGCACGACTAAACAACAGCAACAAGTGCATACACCGCTTCTCAAAGCAGTGATGAGAGAGCATTGGATGTAAATGGGAGTGTGCACACTGCCTTAGAATCATATACAGTGGGGTGGTTGTTGTTTCTAAGCAGGCAGTGCTAGAATGACATAGAGGAGAATATATTCCATTCTGTCAGTCAGACAAAAAGGTGCAGCATCTTTATTGTTTCCTGTATTCCTTCCTGATATGTCTTCCTTCCTTCCTTCCTTCCTTCCTTCCTTCCTTCCTTCCTTCCTTCCTTCCTTCCTTCCTGTAAGTACTCAAGCAATTTGCAGTGAGTTACTTATATTTGATCACTGTTAAGTGAGAAACTGGGCCGGCACAGAACTCTGGACCACTCTACACTTTGCATGAGATTCAGGTAGGGAGCCGTGTTGGTCTGACGCAGGAGAAATATAATACAAAATTAAAAAATTGTTCAGTAGCACCTTAGAGACCAAGTTTGTTCTTGGTATAAGCTTTCTTGTGCATGCACACTTCTTCATATACTTTGAATGAGGTCCACTTTGCACGCCTCAGAAAGCTGACACTTACAAAGCAGATGGGTTCCTCCAGCTGATCTGTTTATTGAGCATTCGTCCTGGTTTGTTTGCACCAAGTTTACATGGAGGTTCAATTACGCCCAATTTTTATTTAGCTTTTATTCTGATTTGTTTGCGGAAAGGCTATATGGCAATGAGCACTCACCCTGCTGCCTTCATCAGGATTTGGTTGCATGGTGTCTTACTGTGAATCGCCTGTTCGTTCCAGACTTTTCTGTGCCTCTCCCCATCACTTTCCTAACTGCAAAAAAGTCTGTTTTGTTTTTAAAGTGGATTTGTTGCACTAGGGCGACAGAGCCCACTAATTTAATTGTACAAACATAAGGATTTCTTCAGACATCAGTTTTATCGTACATTTGTGATGATTTGTGCTTATGGTGGTTTCAAGGTAATTATATGTGATCCCATTTTCGAAGCTGTTTGCGCCTGAAAAAGTTTCAGGATGGACATACAGCTTCATTTCCATTCGGGGCTGAAATCCCGTAACTTTTCATACTACAAATATTCTGGGTTGTTCTCAGGTTTTTTGTTCTGTTATAGCACACAAGTGCCTCTCCAGATACAGCAATAATGTTGCAACATTAGGGAAGCATTGTCAAACAACTAATCAAGTGTGGACAGTATAAACCCGCCTGCTGATGCATTTATACTGCATCAATGCATTTTGCAGACTGTATTGCAAAAAAAAAAAAGAAGTATGAGTGTGGAGGGACCCCCAATTTCCAAATAGTCCCTCCCCCACAAAATACTGATCACAAAACCCTGACAGTCTGGAGGTGCCCAGACAAATGGCCAGACCAAAACAAAGATGGAGTCAAATTAATACACACCTTCGGGGAGTTTCAAGGGAACACAGGGAGACACAGATCTTGCTGTGGGTCTGAGGTGGTCTTTTGTTTACTCCTGGTAAACGGGAGGGGGAGCGGGAAGCAAACTGGAGACATTTAAAGTTTCCTTCTCCTGGCACAGCAAGCAGCTGCTAATTGCAGCCTGGCATCAGAAAGATTGTTTAGGATCCACCACTCCTTGGGGTGGGTTTGCTTCACAACACAGTTTTGGACAACTTGGAAATGCATCCCTGGCCTCCTGATACACATGTGTGGCATTAGATACAAAACATGCCTCTCTCTGTATGTGTGTGTGTGTATCCCCCCCCACTTCAAAACACGCATGAGCAACACCTCAGCCTTTTTGCCTGTCATTCTTTCAAGTCTGCATATTGAAGGAGAGAACCATGAGATCCGTCCTTCCTCTCTACGTGGTGTGTGCGTTTTTGACGCCTAGGAATCAGCTCCCGGTTTGCAGCAAAAAAAACCTATTGTGTGTGCAGCGGAATGGCTGGGACCACCATCTGACACCCTGCCTGAGCCTTTAAGTTTCCCTGCATCTCTCTCTCTCTGTGCAGTGTGGATGTCATGTGGTTCTCCTGTTGCCATGGTAACAAGCCTTGCTTGGTGAGCGGCACAGCTGAGTGCAAAATCCCACATTGGGACCATCCCTGTCAGATCTTTGCACAAGCATTCTCTCTCTGCGCACGTGTGTGCATGTGTGTGCATGGCCACCTGGGGGATTCATGCTGGTACATGGCTCCTCCTTGGATGGAAAACTTGGTTCCTTTTTTATGAAGCTGCTCCAGGGATGAGTTTCCTTCTCTCTCTCTCTCTCTCTCTCTCTTTCTGTGTGCTGATTTTAACAATATTAAAGATTCTGTACAATGTTGATTCCGGTTTGGAATTAAAATATGGAAATAAGAGAGAGGGTGGGCAGGGAAGGCTTTCAATGCAGTCGAGAATGTTAGCAATACACACACACACACACACACACACACACACACACACATATACAGTGGTACCTCAGGTTACAGACGCTTCAGGTTACAGACTCCGCTAACCCAGAAATAGTAACCTCTGGTTAAGAACTTTACCTCAGGGTGAGAACAGAAATCGCATGCCAGTGGCACGGCGGCATCCCCATTAGCTAAAGTGGTACCTCAGGTTAAGAACAGTTTCAGGTTAAGAATGGACCTCTGGAACGAATTAAGTACTTAACCTGAGGTACCACTGTATATATATTTCTCTTTGATGGAAAAAAGGCTGTAAGATGGAAGGCACCTTTCCCCTGTTAATCAGACCCTGTCTCATTTCTGGAAGCATTTGCCACAGGAGAACACCAATAGGAAGCTGCAACTGCTTCTAATAGACAGCTTTTGTGCCATACGAAACAAGACAGAAGAGCTTTGTGTTTCACACAGACACAGTTCTGTCGGGAGAATACAAGAGCCTGGTCATTCAGGAGCGCCACTTGGTTCCTGCCTACACTGATAGGAAGCGGACCTATCTGGGAAGAGGTGGACATCAGGCCTAGTGGGGAAAGCAGGTACCTTGAATGCGAAAGGTCCCAGGCTTGATCCCCCAACAAAACTCCCCATCTAAAACTTCTAGAGAGAGCTGTGGCCAGCCAGTGTAGGCCTTAGGGAGCTAGGTGGACCAATATAGCGCAGCTTCCTGATAGAAAATGGTTATTAATGGCTCCCAGTACGTTTCCGAGCACAATTCAAAGTGTTGGTGCTGACCTTTAAAGCCCTAAACGGCCTCAGTCCAGTATACCTGAAGGAGCGTCTCCACCCCCATCATTCTGCCCGGACACTTAGGTCCAGCGCCGAGGGCCTTCTGGCGGTTCCCTCCTTGCGAGAAGCAAAGCTACAGGGAACCAGGCAGAGGGCCTTCTCGGTAGTGGCGCCCGCCCTGTGGAACGCCCTTCCAGCAGATGTCAAAGCGATAAACAACTACCTGACATTCAGAAGACATCTTAAGGCAGCCCTGTTCAGGGAAGTTTTTAACGTGTGATATTTTACTGTATTTTTGGTTTTTATGGAAGCTGCCCAGAGTGGCTGGGGAGGCCCAGCCAGATGGGCGGGGTATAAATAATAAATTATTATTATTATTATTATTACTAGTCATGGTGGCTACGCTCTGCTTCCAGAGTCAGAGGCGGTACAGTGGTACCTCAGGTTATATACGCTTCAGGTTGAATATGCTTCAGGTTACAGACTAACCCAGAAATATTACCTCGGGTTAAGAACTTTGCTTCAGGATGAGAACAGAAATCGTGCGGCGGTGGCGCAGCGGCAGCAGGAGGCCCTATTAGCTAAAGTGGTGCTTCAGGTTAAGAACAGTTTCAGGTTAAGAACAGACCTCCAGAACAAATTAAGTTCTTAACCCGAGGTACCACTGTAATTCTTCTGCATACCAGTTTCTGGAAACTACAGGCTTCTTGTGCTCAGGTCCTGCCTGCGAGTTTCCCACAGGCATCTGGTTGGCCACCGACAAAACAGGGTGCTGATCCACTAGGCTCTTCTTATGTTCCTGTGGAAGAGTATTTGGTGAAATGCAATTAAGTGGGCACAGTATATTGCAGCTTAAGCTGTTCATCGAGGGCTTTGCAGGATCTGAAGGCCTCTTCACAATGTCACAACCTCTGTTATGGGAAACCAAATTTTGTGCTGCTGCAGTTCAAATGCAACAACACACACAGCGGGGGGCCTGATGCAGAACCTGTGACACGTCTATCCAGCGCTTCAAGAAAAATAGGTGCCGGAAGTTGTTACAGTAAGTGGCTGGCCGATACAGGGCAGCCCTGAACAGATGCTGGCTTGACAACAGCCATGTACACTGCCTGTGGAGGTGTTAAAAACTACAGCAAGTTGTCTCCCTAGCTGGTTTGGGAGTCGCCCCTGGTTCAGGTGGAAGTAAAATAAATGTGCCCCCGCCTCCCTTGTTCTCTTAGATTCAGGAAGATGGCTAGGACAGCTCGGAAGGGCTGTAGTTTTTAAGGGGTGCTGGGAACTGTAGTTCTGTGAGGGGTAAACTACAGTTCCCAGGATTCTTTGGGGGAAGCCAGGCTCTTTGAATGCATAGTGCAGATATGACCTTAACAACCTTGTGAGCAACTGATTTGTCACCTGGTGGTTTCAATCTCATTGTGCTAAGCCAGTGAGTCATCTTAACTGCCACTTAAATGATCTATTTCCTTTTTAAAAAAAAAAAAAATTATTGAAATTTTACAGACAAAAGAGAATTACAGAATAAAAAAAGAAAAAGAAAAAGAAAAAAGATACAAAAATGCAAAGAAAAATACAAAATACATGAGGAAATAAAAAACAATTAAAAAACAAATCAATATTTTCGTATCTTATATTTCAATTACTTGTTTCCTGACCTCCTCACACCTCCCTTTTTTGTATTCCAATTCACATGGTTAATTCAGCAAATCCTTTCCCTCTTTGTATTTATCTTAATTCTATATCTTAACATATTATAACTTTATATTTTCATCTAATTATCAGTCCATTTTTACATATTCTTTTTAACCTTATTGCTAAAGCCACTTCATTTCAATCCAACATCATTTTAGCATTCATTAATTTTACAATGTTTCTGCAAATAGTCTTTAAACTTCTTCCAATCTTCTTCCACCAACTCTTCTCCCTGGTCTCGGATTCTGCCAGTCATTTCCGCCAATTCCATATAGTCTATCACTTTCATCTGCCATTCTTCCAAGGTGGGTAGATCTTGTGTCTTCCAATACTTTGCGATGAGAATTCTTGCTGCTGTTGTTGCATACATAAAGAAAGTTCTGTCCTTCTTTGGCACCAATTGGCCGACCATGCCCAGGAGAAAGGCCTCTGGTTTCTTCAGGAAGGTATATTTAAATACCTTTTTCATTTCATTATAGATCATCTCCCAGAAAGCCTTAATCCTTGGGCACGTCCACCAAAGGTGAACGAATGTACCTTCATTTTCTTTACATTTCCAACACTTATTATCAGGCAAATGATATATTTTTGCAAGCTTGACTGGTGTCATGTACCACCTATATATCATTTTCATAATATTCTCTCTTAAGGCATTACATGCCGTAAATTTCATACCGGTGGTCCACAACTGTTCCCAGTCAGTAAACATAATGTTATGACCAAAATCTTGTGCCCATTTAATCATCGCAGATTTAACCGTTTCATCCTGCGTGTTCCATTTTAACAGCAAGTTATACATTCTTGAAAGTATCTTAGTTTTGGGATCTAACAGTTCTGTTTCCAATTTTGATTTTTCCACCTGGAAGCCAATTTTTTTGTCCAAATTATAGGCCTCTCTTATTTGATAATAATGAAGCCAATCTCGCACTTTATCTTTTAATTTCTCAAAACTCTGCAATTGCAATTTCTCTCCTTCTTGTTCCAATATTTCCCAATATTTCGGCCATTTGGCCTCCATATTGAGCTTTTTCTGAGCCTTCGCTTCCATTGGTGACAACCACCTTGGGGTTTTATTTTCCAACAAGTCTTTGTGTCTTATCCAGACATTGAACAATGCTTTCCTGACAATATGGTTTTTAAATGCTTTATGTGCTTTAACCTTGTCGTACCACAAATATGCATGCCACCCAAAAACATTATTAAAACCTTCCAAATCCAAAATGTCTGTGTTCTCAAGAAGCAGCCAGTCTTTCAACCAGCAGAATGCTGCTGATTCATAGTAAACTTTAAGGTCTGGCAGGGCAAATCCGCCTCTTTCCTTTGCATCAGTTAATATTTTAAATTTTATTCTGGGCTTCTTGCCCTGCCAGACAAATCTAGAAATGTCTCTCTGCCACTTCTTGAAACAATCCATCTTGTCCAAAATTTGCAATGATTGAAACAGAAATAACATTTTTGGCAATACATTCATCTTTATAGCTGCAATTCAACCCAACAAGGAAAGCTTCAAATTTGACCATATTTCTAAATCTTTTTTCACTTCTGTCCAACATTTCTCATAGTTATCTTTAAATAAATTTAAGTTCTTAGCAGTCATATTAACCCTCAGATATTTTACTTTCTTAACTAATGTTAAACCTGTCTCCTTCTGAAACCTCTCTTTCTCAATCGGTGTTAAATTTTTCTCAAGAACTTTAGTTTTTGACTTGTTCAGCTTAAATCCTGCCACATGACCAAATTCTTGAATCAGTTCTAATACTCTTTTCGTACTAGATTCTGGCTCCTGTAACGTAAAAACTAGGTCATCTGCAATAGCTTTCAATTTGTATTGTTTGGCTCCGACCTGGATACCATTAATCAGATGGTCCCTTCTAATCATATTTAGCAAAACCTCCAGGACCGAAATAAAAAGCAATGGGGAAATTGGGCAGCCTTGTCGTGTACCTTTCTCTATCTTAAATTCCTCTGTCATCACATTATTGACTATTAGCTTAGCCTTTTGTTCTGAGTAAATTGCACTTATACCATTTTCAAACCCTTGACCCACCCCCATCCCCTGGAGATTTTTCTTCATAAAATTCCAAGAAATATTATCAAAGGCTTTCTCCGCATCTATGAAAATTAAAACTGCTTTAGTATTAATATTCACTTGCAACTTCTCCAAAATGTTGATTATGTTCCTCGTGTTGTCAGACAAGTGCCTACCTGGGAGAAAGCCAGCTTGGTCCTTATGTATCTCTTCCACTTGTTGGATCAGAAACCCCCTCATAACTGCTTTACTTGCGTCCCAGATTATTCTTTTTTCAATACTAGTATTCAAATTTATCTCAAAATAGTCTCTCAAAGTTTTTTGGGCCTTCTTAACAACCTCTTGATCTCTAAATAAGGTGTCATTCATCCTCCATCTGAAGGAACCGATTGGTGTTAGTTTCATCTCCATTTTCACAGCATTATGGTCGGAGCAAGTTTTTGGGCAAATTTCCACTTTTCGAGTCTTAGGTGCCAGTCCTCTAGTTATCCATATTTGGTCAATTCTAGTCCATGTCATTTTGGCTTCAGAGAAGAATGTTCCCTCTCTTCCTAAGGGGTTCTTAATTCTCCAAATATCAATCAAGTCCATATTGTCAGTCAGTTCAAAAAAGGTTTTTGGTAGTCTGCCATCTTTAGTTACAATCTGTCTCTGCGACTTGTCCATATTTGTAGATACCACTCCATTCATATCTCCCATCATAATAATGTTGTAATCCATGTAGTCCAACAATGTCTCATGCAATTTCTTAAAAAATTCAGATTTCCCCTCATTTGGTGCATAAACTCCTACTATTAAAAATTTTTCTCCTTGTGATTGAATTTCGATTGCCACAAATCTTCCTTGATCATCTTTAAAAACAAATTTCGGTGATAGGCTCTCTTTGGCATAAATTACAACTCCTCTCTTTTTGACCTTATCCGATGAAATAAACTCTTGACCCAATCTTTTATTAATCAATACTTTCCTGTGTAGCCTTATCACATGTGTTTCCTGTAAACAAATTAAGTCCATCTGTTCCTTTTTCAATAAATGAAAAACTTTCCTCCTCTTCTCCGGGGAGTTAAATCCATGAATGTTCCAACTTAGCAATTGCAGAGACATTGTGTAATTATTCTACTTTCCTCCAACTGCTCCCAGTAATTCCTCTTGTTCTGACGGTGGTATCACTTTTGCTGGTTTGTCCAATCCCAAAGATGGTGGTGCTATGTCTAATACTCCTGGTTTTAAGGCTCTTAACTCTTCTAAAGCTTCTTTCTGCAGGTCTTCTTCGTGGTCTCTCAGAAATTTTCCCTTGTCTTCCACTGATCTTATTTTTAATTTTTTCCCTTTAAATGTAAAGGATAGGCCCTGGGGGAATTCCCACCTAAAAACAATTCTGTTTCTTCTCAGCAGGGCCACCAAGTCTCCGTAGTTAGTTCTAAGATCCAGTAAATATTTCGGAATATCCTTAAAAATCTCCACTCTTGAATCGTTTATTTCCAAGCTTTTCTGGTAGTGCAGACTCAGTATTTTATCTCTCTCTTCTTTCGTTCGGAGGGTGACCAAACAGTCTCTCTCCCTGTTCTTTCTCCCTCCTCTTCCAAGTCTGAAAGCACTCACTATCTTGAAGTCTTGATTAGCATCCAGATTCCAAAATTTTGAAAATTCCTGCTCAAGGTAGTCACATAGGTTATCTTTTTCAAATTCCGGTACCGCCCTGATCCTCAAATTAGTCTGTTTCTCCCTCAGTTCAATCATAGACAGAAGCGACTGATGGTCCCTGAGCTGTTTGCGCATCGGTTTTATTTCTTCCTCTACTGCCGCTGCTTTTTCTTTTGCTTCCTCAGCTGTCTTTCGATTAGAGGCAGATTCTTGCAACAATTTTTCAATAGATTCTGTATTGGAATTCACCTTCTGTCCCAAGCTATTAATGCTAACAGTATTCTGGTCAATTTTAGTTGTTTGTTCAGTAACTTGTTTACTTAGGCTTTCCAATTTTTCATAAATTTTGCTTAGTACCGAAGTGAATCCCTCTTCTGAGGCCATTCCTTTTAACCCAGCTTGTGCAGTATCTTCCCCCTGTGTCACAGGAGGGCCAGGAACAGATGGTCTACGTTGCTGGGATGCTGCACTAGGCTGCTGCACTCTAACCTTGCCGGATCTTGTTGTTTTTTCATTCATCACCCTTTGTCTATGAGTCAAGGTCAATCCCACGGTAAAAGCTTGCAATGGAAATTCCCCAGAGTTAAAAGTTAAGAGTGGAAAAATCCCCCAGCTGGGTGTATAGTTCCAATGTTCCTCTAGGGGGACACTGTAGCAGTCATTAATGTTACAATAAAATGTCTTTTCCAACTTTCCAAAGTCCCCCTCAGCAAAGCAGGCAACAGTTTCAAATCCAGAGAAGACCTTTAACAAATATCTCCTTTGCAGAGTTAACCATTAAAAAGTTACATTGTCCATAAGTAGTGCGACTCTCAGTGCAACAGTTCTAACGATCCTTGCAGTCCGTTCCCAGGAATTAGGTGGTGGTCTCTATTCCCTTTTCCTTTCTTTTGCAGGCAAAAAAGTCACTTTCCCCTCCTCCCCACCCTCTCCTGCAACCTGGGGAGGGAGTTCTTTTACTTTGATGTTCAGATTTGGAGCTTTGAAGCACCGCTCTCCAGGTATTAGCTCAGAGAGTCTTTGCTTTGATCTGTATACAGAAAGGAAGGCGGACTTCCTGTTTACACCTTCCCGCTTCAGTGCCGAATCAATCCCTTTTTTCTCCTTTTAGTCCCAGATCTTAAGCTTCACCTACTCACGGGTAGTTGTTTAGCAGCCGAATTGTCACAGGAAAAAGGTCAGCGCTCTCCGGCAACAGCTGTGCGGCTTCACCCCACGGAAAGAGCAATTGACTCTCAGCACTGCGCCAAACTCCCGTTACGCTCCGGAGCCCCTTGCGGGGTTCCTTCGCAAATCCGGGGGCGCTAAAGGTGCCCGCCGAGTCCCACATTCACAGGCTTCTCCTGCCTGTGATTTTCGAAAGGGTCTCCGCTTCGCCATAGCGGACAGACCCGATTTCCGCGGAGCTTCTCCCTCCAGACTAGAAGGAGACCGCCATTGCCGTTGGCGCCGCCTCTGGAAGTCCTTAAATGATCTATTTCCTATCCCCCCTGGCTGCTGCAGCTATCGCTGCTGCTGCTCCTCCTCTTAAAACTTACGGATTGCCTGTTTTGTCAGAGGAGTACCCAACGTGATATACATTCTCATACATTGCCCACCTGATGTTGTTGGACTCCAACTCCTATCAGCCCCAGGCAGCATGATTAGTGGTTAGGGATGATGGGAGTTGTAGTTCAGCAACATATGGAGGGCGCCACGTAGGATATCCTTGCTCTAAGGTAACCATGGTTTCAGAGGAAAGCCTGAGCTCATGACTTCAATGAATTCTGAAAGACTCAAAGAACCCGGTGACTCATCAACATAAATATGCTTTTATGTCATGATTTCAAAACGCAGTTCAGTTCATCTGCGAGTTGGCAAATTATTTTGTGTTGTTTGAGCTTGCTGCACTTCAAGTACCCCAAAACAGCAGTGGAAGTAACAACGTCAAGAGATTGCTTGCTTACAAAGATTCTAGACTGTTAACCTGACCACCGGTTTACATGTGGTTTACAGCGATAGAAAAATGAATTATCATTAAAATAAGGGTGGGGAACCTGTGGCCTCACGGTTCACCACATTTTCACATCAGTCTGTGGATTTGTTTTTCATTTCTTAAACAAGTTTTCACAAGGATTCATCAGTGTTTTAGTGTGATTGTCTCCTAATTTTTGTGTGAATTTTGAAGGAGGGCTGTGTTTTGGTTCACATAGCATTCTGGGAAGTGAAAACAAAGTAGGTTCAACCTTTAAATGTATCAATCAATCTCCTTTATTGGCATAAAAAAGTGCATTGTATACATGCATAGGAACACAACACAGTTAATGAAACATAGCAGGAGATACTTTAGGATAAAACTGTCAAGACATGATGAGGTACGAAGATGGTTCTTAGGACCTGTGATGACGTAATTTCATAGCGACACTCAAAAATCTTGCCACATTTTCCACAACGTTGTTACTACAGTTGTTCAGCAGATAAGACACCCTGGAAGAGTCAGTGTGATAAATCCCCTCCTTCAATAAGAGGGCCAAATACTCATATATTTTTGCATAAAATGGGCAACAAAATAAAACGTATGTGATGGATTTGGCCTGTTTTGTGCCACAGGGGCAGTATGTTTCAGATTATGGGATTTTTGAGAATCTACCTTGCAAAACTGCAGACGTTAAATCTTGCAAGAGAAAGAGCTCTGCGTAGGTGGGGATCGTAAAGCTGATGTAAATATGGAGTGTCCTGGCCAAACGAGGGTGGAATTCCCAACCCCAAAGGTTCCCCATAGAACTGCTATGTTCTGCACTGTCTCCAGCAGAAGATGGTTCTAGAAGGCTGTACATGTTACTTATAGTGTCAGATTTTCCTTTCAAGTCAAGAACCATGGCCTTCCATCAGCCAAAAATCAGGTCTCGTTAACTGAGACTTAAAACAAGAAGAACCAGCTAATTGGTCTCTTTTAAAAATAAAAATGTGAAGACAGGGTGTGGACAACTGTCTTTGCCAGGAGATGAAACAAGATCCATATGGTGCAGATTGGGTACCTGCCTGGCTGTAAAGAAAAGGCTGGCAGCAGGCATCTAAAAAGGTGAAAATGCAGGAGCGATGTGGGCTTAACAATTATGAAGAATACCGCACAACAACACCACACCACACACATACACACATTCCCTCTCTCGTATGGGGCATCTGCCTTCAGTGTGGATCACATGGCCAATCTTTGGTTAACTTCCTGCCTGCAGAGCTTCCTGGATATATGTGATCTAAATGCTCTAAAAATAAATAATTGGGTAGGTAAATTCCTGGCCTTATTGTACAATTGCTGCTTCGAGGCCATATTGCATCAAATTATGGGTGCTTCCAGATGGCCGCTATTTTCAGGTTGGATTCAGCAAATTCAGGCTGCACAATTAAGATCGAAAGCAATTGAGAACGAATGTGCATGAAATGGCCCGAGTCGTTTAACCTCCTCACAAACTTTCTGCAAACAAATGGAGACAAGCGTTCAATAAGCAGGCCGGCTGGAAGCAACTTGTAGAATATCTTTAAATGCTGGTGTGTGTGAATCACATGGCAGGAGCACACCTTGGTTCAGCTCCTGCCTGCTGTGCTTGAGGGTTGTATTTGACTGTGACCCAGGGAGTGGTTTTGAGCTGGCTCACAACAGAGACATGGCCAAAGAAGACTTTCCTATCACTAAACTTTGAGGCCGCATTTGATGAAGAAGGGTTTGGATTTGATATCCTGCTTTATCACTACCCGAAGGAGTCTCAAAACATTCTCCTTTCCCTTCCTCCCCCACCACAAACACTCTGTGAGGTGAGTGGGGCTGAGAGACTTCAAAGAAGTGTGACTAGCCCAAGGTCACCCAGCAGCTGCATGTGGAGGAGCGGAGACACGAACCCGGTTCACCAGATTACGAGTCCACCGCTCTTAACCACTACACCACACTGGCTCTGAGAGGATCAGAATTGTGCTTGCCTGTCCAGTGTGTAACAAAGACTGTTCCAACAACCCCAGTCTGCCCTCAACCAGCCCCACTTCCCTGTCTTGCTGGGAGCTGGCACTGCAGGGAGGAGAATGGGAGCAAAACTAGAATGGGAGCAAAACTAGAGGCAGGATGTTTGTGCTACAGTACTGTGTTCCGTGAAGTGGGACTACAGTGGTACCTCAGGTTACATATGCTTCAGGTTACATACACTTCAGGTTACAGACTCCGCTAACCCAGAAATAGTGCTTCAGGTTAAGAACTTTGCTTCAGGATGAGAACAGAAATCGTGCTCTGGCGGCGCGGCGGTAGCAGGAGGCTCCATTAGCTAAAGTGGTCTTCAGGTTAAGAACAGTTTCAGGTTAAGAACGGACCTCCAGAACAAATTAAGTACTTAACCTGAGGTACCACTGTATTGTCCTTTGTTCTTTTTCTCTTTGCTGTCTGATGCTAAAGAGAGAGGGAGCCATGTTGCAGTGCTCCATGTGTGTTTATATGTAAATAAAGAAGATTAGCCTTTTACATATTTGAAGATAGCTGTCATATCTCCTCTCAGTCTCCTCTTTTTTAGGCTAAACATACCCAGCTCCTTCAACTGTTCCTCATAATGCTTAGTTTCCAGACCTTTGATCATCTTGGTTGCCCTCCTCTGCACGTGTTCCAGTTGGTCAGCATCCTTCTTAAATTGTGGTGCCCAGACCTGGACACAGTATTCCACGTGTGGCCTGACCGAGGCAGAATAGAGTGGTACTATTACTTCCTTTGACCTGGACACTATACTTCTGTTGAAGCAGCCTAGAAGAGCAGGAGTCTCTAGCAACACCTCTACGATTGCAGCCAGAATTATATTTTGTTCACTTCTATGTGAATGCTTTTCATATTAATATAATCCAGTTTTTGTTACCCTCTTAGGGGTTGTTTTTAAGACCAGGGAAACATGGCTATGTAAGAGTGTTTACCTGTCAGGGAACTGCCATCGGAGCCAGAGGCGGAGGGAAGGCTCCAGAGGGATGCCGGAGAGGGTCCCAGTAGGGAGAGAGGCAGCCCATCTGCTGGGGAAGGAAATCAGCGTAGCACCAGTGGAGAAGGGGGGCAGATGGGGGAATCGGCGAGGGGGCTCCAGGACTCCTCGCCGGAGACCAGCGGGGAGAGCACGGGTCCTCCGCTGCCCACACCCTCCCTGCGCAGAAGACTTCCGCGCAGGGAGAGTAGGAGGAGACTAGGCATCAAAGAACTTCTTTGCTGGAAGAAGTTCAAGAAACGCCCACTGACGGATTCTGCCAGCGATTGAGACAGCCACGGATGGGTGGCTGTCCGGACAGAAAGGGTTCACCCAGGTAACCCAGCCAGGAGTGGCGACAACTTACGCACGAGCAACCCCTAGAACCATTTGGGGTATCAAACAACTATGTCCTTTTTCCGAGTACAGGATCCATTTCCCCAAGCTCCATTCCCCCCCCCCATTCCACCACCCCAATGGGCAGCTGGAATGCCATGCACAGGGATCATGTTCAATTCCCA
This sequence comes from Podarcis filfolensis, assembly GCF_964270895.1. Lineage (NCBI taxonomy): Eukaryota > Metazoa > Chordata > Lepidosauria > Squamata > Lacertidae > Podarcis > Podarcis filfolensis. The sequence goes on from NC_139603.1 coordinate 68,720,969, forward strand.
CTGGAATACTTTGAAGGTAAGGATAGGGAGGGGGGAATTCAGTCCAGTTTGCATTTTAAGATGAAACTATCAAATTCACACTTTCCAAAACAATGTGAGAACTGAAACACAGACATCCTTCGAAATTCACTTTCCCAAATCCTGTGATGCACTTCGCCAAGCTAGAAATGCTTTTATTAGGGGAAAGTGTGTGCATGAAAATGAGTATACTAGTGAGATTAGGATTACGTTGCTTGCAAAAATGGGCGCTTTCATCAAGACTGCATGTAAAAATGTGCCTATGAAGAGAAATTCACAGTAAATCTGTTTCAGAAGTCAAATTTGCCAATTCCCTCTTCCATCCTTATGTTTACCCTTTGCTGGGAACTGCAGGAGGGGAAGAGTGCTGTTGTGCTCAGGTCCTGCTCACGGGTTTTCCACAAGCATCTGGTTGGCCTCTGCTGAATTAGATGGACCATTGCATGATCCAGCGTGCTCTCGGGTTATTGGGTTTAGTAAAGCTTTTGCTTTCTGCACCTTCAAACCTACCTCCTCCGTTTATCGCCGAAACTCTCTTGCTTGTTTCAAGCATTCTTGCACAGCGCTGTGGGATTATTATTTTCCACTGAACAAATGCCAGGACCCACCTTTAATTTTGGAGCTATTAAAAAACACTTGAAATCCCACCTCTTCCATGAAACGTTACACCAAGCCCTCTGGCTGCTCATTCATATGAGGTGGCATTCCATGACCTAGATTTCTCCACTCGGATTTCTCCTTAACGCACTAATTGTTCTGTTCTCCTTTCAGTCCATCTCCAGGCGCTGTTCAGTTATTGCCTTCTTGAGCAAATAAAGGGGCTTCTGAAACATCACTTGGTTCATCCCTCTAGTTCCTGCTGCTGATTATCTGTGATTCCCTGCTGGGTTGGCAGAAGGCTCAGGACAGACAAAACAAAGTATGCCTTGGCACGATGCATCATTAACTTACAAGAGTCATTGCTGTCAGGTGCCGTGATAAATGATCGTTTACATCAGGGGAAGGCAGGAGACTTCAGCCTTGTGGGTATCTGCTTAACTGGAACCCAAAGATCCACCAACTGCAGCCAGGTGCAAAGTGAAAGGTTAAAGAACCTAGTGTTTATGTTGAGGGCTTGTCCAACCTTCCACTTGTTCCAAGATAGTTTTTTGCTTGTCCCATGCTTTCCAGACATGGGTCCAAGAGGTTTTCTGATGGTTCCACCATTGTCCTGCGGAAAACTCACTGTTTCACACTAAATGGGAGCAAACGTCATTCCACTGAAAACCTGGTTGTCTTTTGCTGCTATTCAGAGCTAAAAAACAGCTTTCCCTGGAGAAAAGAGGCAGTATAAGCATTGCAGGGGGTTTGATTTGTCCCTTCCAGTTCTGCAATTCTGTAGGTCTGGATGAACCTTCAGCTGCTGTTAAGTACAGGAATTTGTTCTAAGAACCAAATTTGAGCTGAGCTCAAAGTTCTGCCGTGTAAGAATCCATTTCCAGTTACCTCACATTTTGCTCATTTCAGCTATCTAATCTGGAGTGGTGGGAAGCTTGTTTTATTTATAAAAGTATAGGCTACCAATTCATACAATATAACACAGCAGTGCACAATACGATATACGCTATACAAATGATAAGATTTAGCTCTTGGGTCAACACAAGTATAGTGTCCAGGCCAAAGGAAGTAATAGTACCACTCTATTCTGCCTTGGTCAGACCGCACCTGGAATACTGTGTCCAGTTCTGGGTACCACAGTTTAAGAAGGATGCTGACAAACTGGAAGGTGTGCAGAGGAGGGCAACCAAGATGATCAAGGGTCTGGAAACTAAGCCTTACGAGGAACGCTTGAAGGAGCTGGGTATGTTTAGCCTACAAAAGAGGAGACTGAGAGGAGATGTGACAGCTATCTTCAAATATGTAAAGGGCTGTCACATGGAAGATGGAGCAAGCTTGTTTTCTCCTGCTCTGGAGGGCGGACATCAACCAATGGCTTCAAGTTCCAAGAAAGGAGATTCCAGCTAAACATCAGGAAGAACTTTCTGATGGTAAGAGCTGTTCCACAGTGGAACAATCAGTAGGTGGTGGACTCTCCTTCCTTGGAGGTTCTTAAGCAGAGGTTGGATGGCCATCTGTCTTGGATGTTTTAGCTGAGATTCCTGCATTGCAGGGGACTGGACTAGATGACCCTTGGTTTCCCTTCCAACTCTACAATTCTTTTTCTTCAGGGTGGTGGTTTTTCCATTCCATTTGGCACTCTGAGGTAGGATTTGATCCATGTGAGTTTGTGTCCCGCACTTGTTTTTCTGTTAAGCTGTCACAGACATTTTCAATTCAAGGAGGAGGAAGCAGGAGCCACTTTACCTCCCCTTCCCCTTTCCCTTTCCCTTTCTCTCTCTCTCTCTCTCTCTCTCTCATTCTGCAGCATTGGTCTTATGAATAATACAGCACGTTTTAAGTCGAGCCTTTACATTATGAATTCCTTGTCTGCATGAATTAGGAGAGGTGGCCTACATGAACCATATAAAAATACCTGCCTTTTAGGAATTGCTGGCCTACTTCAAATGCCTGTCAGAAGTTGTTGGACTCTGCTGTGTGAGCCAAGCTTGCGAGGTCACGTGACGGGACATTGTCTAAGAGAGCAGCATGACGCGGCCTTTCGGTGCTTTGCAGGAGCAGCCCAGACCTCAAAGGCTTCCTTTCTTTGCAGTTTGACTCAGTGGCTCCCAGACAATGAAGGGCACCGATTCTCGGAGCCTCCAAACTGTTCTGCCGAGTCATTCCATGACACATTCGCCCCGGTTTGGTGTCTGGGCTTTAGGTGTCAGAGCAAAACACATGTTATCCGCAATCCTCCCAACACAGGGATTTATAACCAGTGGCTGCTACAGTTCTCCCTCCTTTTGCCACTGTTTTTTTTGTTTTGTCTTTGTGGGTAATGTCAGAGAGAGAAAGGAGTGTTGCTGCTCCTTGGATAGAGCAGGGAGCTGAGGGAATGCAGACCCTCCAATTGTCCCTGTTTTCCAGCGACAATCCCAGATTTACAGATGCCGTCCCAGTTTCTGATTTGATGCCAGAATATCCTGCTTTCCCTCAGGACATCCCTATGTTGGAGGGTATAATAATAATAATAATAATAATAATAATAATAATAATAATATGTTTTATTTATACCCTGCCCTTCCCACTTCAAAAACCGGGCTCAGGGCAGCTAACAACAAATTTAAAACAATTATAAAAGCAGCATAAAATACAGTATAAAAACATGAATAACAATAAAATTCAAAATTCAAAAATCAATTTAGGGGAAATAAGCATTAGATAATCCCCAGGGCTAGCTGGCTGAATTAGTCCTACTTGGGCCATTGAGGAGGCCAGGGGAGAATTAGCGGTGGGGTCTCAGAGCGGGTGATCTTCATAAAAGGGGAGGGGGAGGGAAGAGAAGGGAAGAATGTGCCTACTTTCATCAGGAGGTATGGAGCTAGGTGACATCCGAGCCAAGTAACTATACAGCCGTTAGAAGGCAGCCCTGTATAGGGAAGGGTTTTTTTTAATGTTTAATGTTTTCTTATATATGTTGGAAGCTGCCCGGAATGTCTGGGTCAACCCAGTCAGATGGGCGGCGTATAAATAATAAAATTATTATTATTATGGAACAGGATGTCCTTATTTTCACCGGAGAAATGTTGATGTGCATAATTTTGCAGTGGGTGCAGGGAATGAGAGACCATGTTCCCTGGGGAAAGCAGGGGGCTTGTGTGTAATTTTGTCCCGCATTTTAGTTGGGGAGAGAGAGCAGCAGAAGTCAGAGGGCTGCAGCTGGCACTACCTATAAATACATGCTTGTATATTTGGTAAGAGGGGCTGGTTGTTTTCGCTGTATCTGGACCTGCTACTTGTTATTATGGTCCCCATGTGGTAGCTGTTTCAGTTTACAGTGATGCTTAAGAAGGGCATCGGATTTCATTGTTATCTGTCCTGCTGCTCTAACATGTGGGATTCTTTGTTGCTGAATTGTATTTTTTTTTTTTTTTTGCATTTGATCTTTTTGCTGGTGATATTTTTAGGATGAAGACAACCGCTTGGAGATTTTCTGTGAAATGTAGATGCACACACAGACACTATAAACTAAACTAACTAACTAACTAACTAACTACGTAACTAACTATCGTGCCACTCTGTGCTGCACAGTTCTTGCAGCTGGTGTGCATGTCATGATTACCTCCAAGGTGGCAATTTTCGCACCCCATCTCTTCTGCCATCTTAGTTTCAAGGGTGTGGATAGATCTCATCACCCCACCCTGCAGCAATAACTTCCTCCACCGAATAACAGCAGGACTTTTATTTTTATTTTCTTGTATTGGTAGGTGCCTCGAGACGGGGGTTTGCTTTTTGTGGGTGTCTTCTGCCACACGTCACTGCCACAATAATAGTGCATTGATGGTTAGTTTATACGGGACCATCCATGCATAGTTGCTCTGTGATGTAACCCCAATGTTTTCTGCATTGTTGCCACCTGGAGGGGCACTCTTGCACTACAGCGCAACAAAATTAGCGCTTAAAGGTTTTCCAAAAAAAATTAAAGCTGTTTATAAATGCATATAAATGCAGAAATAAATGTGGGGATGTCTCGGTGAGATGAGGGGCATTCTGGCAGCTGTGGGAGTGGTACGGCAGTGGGCTGGAGCATGGCAAGGAAGCAGGAGAAGACAAAGCCACACCTGGTTTTAACTCACTGCGAAAAACACCACCACCACCACCAACAACAACAACAACTAAACAAGCAGATTCTGGAGAGAGGTTGTAGCTTCAGCTCGTTGCTCACTGTGCTGCTTTTAGATTTACAGACGGCATCCCCCCATGTCTGATGCAATAGACTCTATTCCACCCTCTCAGCATTCTGCCACCTCCGTCAGTTTTATATTTAGATCCTTTATCAGTCACACCCAAAAGCATTCCTCCTCCCAGAGGAACTCCTGTTTTCCGACTTCTTCACGGTGTGGCAGCCTGACGCATTTGCGCAGCAGAAACCAGGGGTCAACATTATATTCACCTTTCCCCCTGCTATGGTTCTTTCTCCTCCTTCCTCTTTGATGATGTGCAGAGCTGGAGATGAAGGCAGGAAAGAATCAGAGCCCTCTGTGGAATCTGCTGCCCATAGCAGCTGCTTCACATTCCATTTCCGCAGTGTAGGAAGCTGCCTCATTCCACGGAGGTGAGGGCTACTGATGGCGACTAGACATCATGGCTATGCTCTGCCTCCACAGTTGGAGGCAAGCAGTGCTTCTAAATACCAGGAGAGGAAGATGATCCTTCACTCAAATCCAATTCCCATCAGCCCTAGCCAGCATGACCAACGATCTGAGATGATGGGAATTGGAGTCCCACAATATCTGGAGGGCCAACCCAGTGCCAATTCATGCAGGAGTGGGAGCCATTTTGCACATACAGTGGTACTTCAAGTTACAGATACTTCAGGTTACAGACCCTTCAGGTTACAGACTCCGCTTACCCAGAAATATCACCTCAGGTTAAGAACTTTGCTTCAGGATGAGAACAGAAATCGTGCTCTGGCGGTGCAGCGGCAGTGGGAGGCCCCATTAGCTAAAGTGGTACCTCAGGTTAAGAACAGTTTCAGGTTAAGAACGGACGTCCAGAACAAATTAAGTTCTTAACCCGAGGTACCACTATATTGGAATAACAAACAAGATTTAATTAGAGGAAACCCATTTCCTTTATGGCGATATAAAGCACAATATAAAACACCAGAAGCACGTTCCATTGAGTCCACCAGAGCTTACTCCTAAGTAAAATGGTTATAGGACTGCAACCTTAAACTGGTTTCCCAAACTTAACTTGCCTCAGTTGCTGAAATGTTTTAAAGATTTGCATGTCTAAGTTTTGTTCTGCTTTTGTATAAGGAAGAGTAGGTTTTTTTAAAAGGCCCATGTGTGGTATGTTTTCATTCTTATGTGAGGTAACCTTAATGTTTCATCCCCCCCCCCCCCCGATGCCTTTAATCTAATTGCATAAATTATGGATATAGAATAATAAAAATAAAGCTTGAGTGGTGGTAGAAGGAAGGAAGCATTTCCGTGTGAGCATCCAGGAAACACCTGGTAAGAAAAAGCATGATGGGCTGGATACTGTAGACTTCTGGTGTGGTCTGGCAAGGCTCTTTTTATGTTAGATAGCTTTATGAGATCCAGTGGGGTTATAGTGGATACAGTGTTAGATTCAGATCAGGATTCAAATCTGTGGCCTGTAGTTGTTATGTAAATTTGCACATGTGCCATTTTAAAAATTAAATCTCTCTTTCTTTCTTTTTGCATGATTTTGTTTCTTCCAGTCACAAGACCCAGGCAAAAAGCTGCAAATGTTACCAACACCCCTTCTCCTTGCCTCTGGAAAGCCTGCCCAGTTTCCTCCATTCCTATGTTGGCCCTTGGAGAATACCCTGGTAGCTCTCGTGCACTTTCAGGACTTTTGTTCACAGCCTGGAGAACTAGAAGCTTATTTGTTTTAAAAAAGAAGGAAAACGCAAATGAATTTGGGGCTGCAGCCCTGAACACACTTATCTGCAAGTACGTCCCACTGAACTAAAGTATACTTGTGGTAGTGTCAGGCTTTGGGGGATCAGATCCCTCCCACGGTGGCAGCCAAGAAGCAGGGAAATGATAAAACTTCTTACCAATCAATTTATTCAATAATTCACAGAGAGCAATGAAGGAATGCAGTCTTCCCTAAATAATGGCATTGCTCCAAGTTAAGTCCCACCCCCCTATCTCTCCCCTATTCTATGTTACCCCTGCGTCGGCTAATCTGAGCTTTCTGCCTCTGAGCGCTCTGTTCTACTACCCTCATTGCACGCCTGGCCCTGGGAGGGGGTGGTCAGGAATGCTTTCCAAGGACACTGAGTCTGTCAGCTGCCTGTCCCCTGCGCTTCTTCCTGCTGTTCCTCTTCCAATATTTCCCAGCCCTCTGCAGCCTCTGAACTATGCCCTTCTACAAACCACTGTTCTAAATCTATACCGTCCTCCTGTTCTTGGGAAGGTTCAGAAGAAGGGTCCCCACCATTTCTCCTCAGTCCAGCCCCTGACAGCTAGAGGCCTAGTTGTGTGCTTCTCCATAGGCATCTGGTCAGCCACTGTGAGAACAGGATGCTGGACTAGATGGGCCATTGGCCTGATCCAGCAGGCTCTTCTTATGTTATTATGTATAGAACTGCACTATAATATTAGGAGATTTTTGCACCTAGTACCAAACTCCATTCTTGCTCTACGTGGTTGAAGAGTACACACAGGCCTGCCAGCAACCTATGGCCCACCTCCCGGCTTTCTGGTTAAGAATCTGATCTTGGACCAAACTCTTTAAAAAAAACCTCTCCAGGCCTAAGATTAAATCCCTAAATCCACTGTAGGCTTTAGAGATTAAAAAGTAGTTTTGGATTCAGGGAGGCTGAGCGCATTCAGCAACCAATGGTTTTACGGGGATCTCCCAGTGCTCAGTCTCTCTGAAATTTGGGCTCCTTTGATTTCAGTGCCATGAAGTGGGTTTTCATGAGGCTAACAATCTGCATGCCACTCTGACTGCCTTAATCTAATTGCTTTGGCAGGTCCGGCAATCTGGAAGGTGGCTGGCTGAGTGGGTGCTGCACCCATCTTTCCTTCTGTTCTTCTTCACCCTAAATGACACCTAAACCATGCAAGCTCAAGCAAGCAAGGGAACTCGCGCAGGGGTTTATGAGTCAAAGCCCGACTTCCTGCAGAAGTGCTCCTCAATAGCTTCAAAGGAAAAAGCTTTCCTCTGGAATACCTGCCTGCAGCTTTTACTGGTGATCCAGCTAATGGCGGGTGTGCCACTGGCAATTCACAGAGGTGCTAATGTGCCTCAACACGCCTCTGCAATAGACACTTCATGGCTCTGCAATTTTTGCTTCAGTGCCTCTTGCTTACAACCCACCCCATTCCAATATAAAATAGCAGCCTCAACTTTATATGGTTAGAACAGGGTGGTCTAAAATGTAGCCCTTGGGAAGGTAGTATGAGGGCTTCTGTGGAGGGTGTCAAATTTTGGCTTCACTCCTCACCCTCACCCCTGTGTGACAAGGCAGTGTGCGGCCCACAGATTCCGCGTCAAAGTACTCTTGCGGCCCACTTGGTATATGAAAGATGTTATGTATTCAGTGGTCTGTGTTTGCCTGAGCTTGAGTCTGGACTAAGGATTCTGAGTCCCTTTGTTCTGATTCGATGCATGATATCCAATCACAGAACATTTCAGGGTTTGGGCTTCTACCATTGGCCCTTAAACTCTGAGTCATGATTTGCAGCTTGGAAGTTTAGACAGCCAGTCACGTTGGGAGTGGCCCAGGCCTTCAGAAACGTAAGCAATTGCTTTGTGCCTGTTGTCCAGTTCTGTTAGTTCAATAAAGGTTTTTGCTGTTATCACTGTGTCTTGCCTCGTGGGAACCCACCTACACTTCAAAAAGTTTGACCGCCCTGCGGTTAGACGAACACCAGAAGGCCATTAAGCTGAACCTGCCTGCCCCAAGAGAAGACCTTCACGTCCTCTGTCTTCCTCTGGTCTTCAGTATGCCCATCTGAAATCCTGGAGAGCTGCCACCAGTCAGCAAACACAGTAGACTAGATTGCTGGCACTAGCTGCCAGTTAGCTATCAGGCTACATTCAAGGTGCTGGTCTTGGTCTGTAAAGCCTTCTACAGCTTGGGGGTCTGTATACCTGAAAGCTTGCCTCACTCCTTATAGACCCAGTCAGCCACTCAGCTCTGCAGGTGAGGTTCTCCAGCAGATGCCATCTCATCAGGAGGTCTGTTCCGCACAATGAAGGAATCAGGCCTCTAGTGTTGCATACCAATCACCTGTCCCAGAAAAAAACAGAACATCTTTTTCTTTTTCTTTTTTGCAAGAAGATGGAGGCCAAAATGGCCATTGCGATTTCGGGCTGCAGTCTTACTCCCACAAAATTACCTTTTCAGAGCAGTGATCTTGCGCAGCACCGCGAAACATGCAATTTTTTGCCCAAAAAAGTTGGGGGTGACGGCGTGATCTTGTGTGGGTTACACATGCATACCCTCCAACATTCCTCTGACGAAAATAGGGACGTCCCATTCCATAATAATAATTTTACTATTTAAACCCTACACGTGTTACTGGGTTGCCCCAGCCATTCTGGACAGCTTCCAACATATATAAAAACATAATAAAACATTAAACACTAAAAAAAACTTCCCTATACACAGGATTGGATAACTCCATACCCTCCATCATTTCTCCAATGAAAATAGGGACAGTCTAAGGAAAAGTGGTACATTCCGGGATCAAATCAGAAACTGGGACGGTTTCTCTAAATCAGGGACGTCCCTGGAAAATAGGGACACTTGGAGGGTGTGAGAGTGCAGCCGTAGAAGATGGTGTCCTGATTTCATATTGGAGGGCACTTGCCCTTTGAATTCTCTTTGAGTTCTCACCCATCATATATTAGGCTCCATCTTGGTTGTCTTTTCGGCCCCTGCTGAAGACCTTTCTCTTTCAGCAAGTCTTGTAAGTTGGGCTCTTTCCCAGCCTGCATCTGCACGTATTGGAGTATTATTATTATTATTATTATTATTATTATTATTATTATTATTATTGCAATTTCTTATTCCTTGTTTTTTGCTGCCCTGAGGTCCATTGGGAGGAAGGGGGGCGGAATATAATTTTTTATAGATGGACCAGTGATCTGATTCGGGATATGGCAGCTTCCCTTGGAGCAATGCCCCTTACTGAAGCAAATGAAGAGTGTGTTCAGGAACACAGCCTTAGAAGTACCTCTCTTCCCCCCTTCAAAATCATACCATGCCATAATCAGAAAGCTGCTCTATTAATAGCCTTTCCAAATGATTATTGGGGTATGGTAACTTTGCACAGGCTCTCTTGTCGGTTAGTAAAAAGAACAGTCCCTGGCAACCAGAGACTGGAAGTTTGTTGCTCTTCATCTTTGCACAGCCAAGTCAGAACCAAACTCAATGACCTTATGCCTTTTCGGAGCCCTAACAGTATGGGAAAGGTAAGCTCATTAGCACTATCAATTCAAAGATAAAATAATTCTCACAATGCAACCCAACTATTTTGAGCCGTTTCTTTTGAAGCCTTAATTAAACAATCAAACAGGGCGTGTGTTCACAGGCTCGCTGTGCAACGCTGTTATGGCAACGTGTGTGTGTCATACCAGGTCCAGGAAGTCGCCAGCTGTTGCATTGCCTGGCAGCATCCTGTTGGCTGTTGTTGTTGTTTAAAAAAAGTCTCAGTGTAGGCTTATGCTGTTGCGCACCATCAACTGTGGCGGAGGAGAAGGAAACCTGCCAAGCAACTTTTGCAGCCTCATAAAAGGGTGTGGTTTAACGAAGCCTTCGCACAGGGGAAGCCAGCTGTAAGATGGAAAGTCCTGAATGAATCATTCACTTGCAATAACTTCATTAGCTGGGGCAAGTTTCTGCAGGTGTAGCAGGGTGGACTTGCAACAATAACAATAAAAAAAAAGTACAGGCCTTGCAGTTTTCCGAATGCTCGTTCTGTTGCAAAACCTGCCATTCATATTGTTCTGTCAAATGGCTGGGGTGGGTGGGTTAGGAACCGCCCCACTGTCTGGATCCTGTTTTCCAGCCCCGGTCTAGTATGTATGTATTATACCCCATAGTTTTTAGTCAAAATATATTTCTCTGGTCAATATTAGTCAATGGAATTGCTTATTCCGCTGGTCGCTGGGCAATGGTTCTAGCCAACCTTATTCCTCTGGAAGTACAGAAGCTTGCTGTTGGTGTGGGAGATTCTGACAGATCAGGCCTCACCCTTGAAGAGTTTTCAGTTCAGGTAGGCCAAGAGGTCAGAACTTAGGTGTGAAATAAGAGGAGCAGAAATCACAGGTGATGAGTAAAAATTGTTTGAGAGGCACCGGGAAGGGGGAAATATATCTTAGGTGCATGGTGGTTGGATTTCTGGTGGACAACTTTTGAAGGTACCAGAGAACCTTCAGGGAAAAAGAGAGAGAGAAGTAATGAGATTTCATGGGCAATTATTTATTTATTCATTGAATATATATATACCACCCTATACCTGGAGGTCTCAGGGCGGTTCACAGAATAAAATCAAAATATAAAACCACATAATCAAAATAAAAACAACAATTCCATATGTTCTAGATTCAGGTAGGTAGCCGTGTTGGTCTGACTCACTCAAAATAAATAAAAAAAATTAAAAAATGTCCAGTAGCACCTTAGAGACCAACTAAGTTTGTTCTGGGTATAGCTTATCCCCAGAACAAACTTAGTTGGTCTCTAAGGTGCTACTGGACATTTTTTAAATTTTATTTATTTATTTCAATTCCGTATGTGTTATCTGCTGTTTTCCATTGCAACCTTTAAAGGCTAGGCTTGCTAATTAACCTGAACGCCCCATTCCAGCTGGGGGCATTCAGCTGGCTTGCGCTTTCACCAATCACACAATGTGTAGAAATCACAATGTGTACATTATGGGAATCAACAGGACTCTGTGTTAATGTCACCTAATGAGCAATTTGTTATAGGCAGAGAAGCAGCAGCAAGCAGTAAATGTTGTCAACCCCATTAAAGATGCACAAGAGCCTGGTTAGGAAAATAAGTTGCAACACTTCTTTGGTTTAATAAATTAGGTACATAGTAGGCATAAGGTGTGTTGCACATGAATTCTTGCCCTTCAAAATAGAGTGTGCTTTCTTAATAATGAGGATATTCCTTCCTTACTTTTTTCCACTGACTTTCCTATTTCCAACTTCAAGTTTGCCTGATTAGAGAGTTGAAGGTATTGCCGTCTCAAAACATAAACCTTTTGGTTTAACAGGCAAGTCTGGGATTTAGGTCTACCGGACAGCTCCAAGATAGTGGTGAAGTTGGAACTAACCACAGGATAAGACACCATACTTGGTATCAACCGGCTGGGCAGGGAAAGACTTCTGTCTGAAACTCTGAAGAGATGCATTTGGTCACTCTAGACCAGGGTTTCGGGTCTCCAGATGTTTTTGGACTACAGTTCCTATCATCCCTGATTACTGGTCCTGCTAGCTAGGGATGATAGGAGTTGTAGTCCAAAAACAGCTGGAGACCCAAGTTTGGAAGACCCTGGTCTAGACAACATGGTAGATGGACCAATGGCCTGAGTTGGTATAAAACAATTTATCACGTTCCTGCGTATTCTCACAGATCAGCGCCATTCCACTAAACATTGCTTCACCACAATTCAAGTCTAACACAATGGAATAAGTCCTTAAAGCCCTAGATCACAGGTATGGGTTGCAGCGCATAGACGAGGTTGGGTGGACACATAAATGAGAGCTGAAACATGATACCTTTTCCATTTGTTTTCAGATATCCCCCTGTACTCCATTAGCACAATATTTTGCCTCCCTGAAGACTGTAATTCGAAGTTAAGGAATGAAAATAACATACCAAGAGTAAGCAATTGAAAGGAACATAATACATCTGGAAGGAAATATTTTGAAAACTGCATCTCAGGATGCCGCTGAGTAGCACTGAGGGTTCCAATCAGCTGTAAGCAACAGGATAGAAATAAGGATAGGTATAAGTATAGGTATAAGTACAGATGCTGGCAGCCAATGTTTTATTTTAGTTAGAGCAGAGGAATGAATTGTTACATGCAGCTTGAAAGAAGAGCCTTGCTGGATCTTGCTAGTTCAACATCCCTTTATTTTCAGTGGCCAGTAGCCAGATGTCTCAAGGAAGTCTGCAAGCAGGATAAGACACTTGTTCCCAAGACATGTCGCCTCAGCTTCTGAAGGTAGCATGTAGCCATCATGGTGGAGTCTGGGCCTTGGAACTGGGCTCAGTATACCTTTGACCTAGGCCCCTGGCAGAGGTGCCGACTTGAATAAAATATTGGGGGGCGGGGAGGTAAGCCCTGCCACTCATAATCAGTCACATGATGTGGCACATTTACACCACTGAATGGCAATGCCCATCAAATTTGGAGGGGCCTGGCCTCCTCAAATATTTATTGAGAGGGCCAATGGAATCTTTGCCCCTAGGAATTGGCACTTATGGCTGCTGGACTTCTTCCTAACCAAGATGACTTCTTTTTGGCACTGTTTTCAACCATTCTCCCTATCCACACTTCTGATCGGGGCAGAACCTTGTGCCCAAACGTCAGTTCAGGACTGTTCTGGGCAAAGAGATCAAACTGTGGTTGAACCGTACTACTTCAGACTTCAAGGGAATGGGGTGGGCAGGTTATGCACAACAACATTCAACGATCTGGAAAACCAGCATGTCAGGGAGGCCAAAAGACAACAATACTTTCCCCTAACCTTCTGAAGAGTTTTGTTGCTGTTGCTTCATCAAGAGCTTCAGTCTGGTAATATTTCACCATGTGCTGTTTGTCTAGATCAGCTTATGGCCTGTGCTGGACTGCAGCTAACAGGAGCTGACGTCCAAAATACCTTGAGGGCACCAAGTTGCGAAAGGTCGGTCTAGAACAGTGTTTCCCAAACTTGTGTCTCCACCTGTTTTTGGACTACAACTCCCATCATCCCTAGCAAGCAGGACCAGTGGCCAGGGATGATGGGAATTGTAATCCCAAAACAGCTAGAGACCCAAGTTTGGGAGACCCTGGTCTAGGCCTAGCTTAAGCTCCATACATAAGCAAGCCCTGTGACGTTTCCTGTACCTTCTCGTCTTGTATATTTACACCCAGGTATGCCATGTGGCAATTCATTTATTAGCAATTTGACAATAGCAGATGGCACAGTGGGGCTGTGCCCTTCCTAACCTCCTGCTGGCCAAGTTGCTGCTGCATACAGGATGAGGCAGTGAGGTGAGGCTGGCTTGGTGCAAACATGCCAGTGGAGCCAGTCCCCTTCCTTCCATGACTCAAGAGGCCGTCTGGGTGGAGCAAGGAGCTTTCTGTATTCATGGAAGCTTCCCGTGCATTTGGGAATCCTGACGCTCCAGCTACTGCACAGGAGCTCCCAGAAATACAGGGCGCTTCTTGCTTCAGATAGTCGGCCTCTAGCTCAGTCAGAACGTCTGAAGGGGACTTACCTGGAATTTCCACATTCAGGGGTGCAATACCTCCGAGTACAGGGTGGTTTTAGGAAAGGACTCTTGGCTTTTCAGACCTGCTAGTGAGCGCTCAAAAGCATCTTGGGGCTAGTTCTGGAGGGGGCTGGTCTCTCTTTAATCACCCATCTGATGGCTGGAGCCCAAGGCTCACTCTGCCTTAGACTGCACAGCGGCAAGACTGCTGGTGAAAAGGTGGTGATGAGCAATGTGTTTACTGGGCGAGAGGCCCGAGATCTCAGAATGACTCAAAGTCAGATCTCCCATTAACGAAGGAATCTAGGGCCACCTGCTGCAGTACTGGCATAGGAAGGCAGAGCCTGAGAGGCAAAAGGATTAAGACACGGGTTTCTACCTGTCCAAGCCACACACCCAAGCAGTCATCAGAATAGTCATTCAGAAAACAGTAAATGACTATTACCACCCTTGACAAAGCGTAGGGGAGAATTCCCATTCCCAGGCAAGTTGAAGTTTATTCCAGATTTGATATAAATCAAAGTGAAAACCAGAGTTTGGAATCCTCTGTCAACAGGTACAACTTTCATTATTATTAAATATTCTGGAATATTTGGCACAGGAGGTTTTTTTAGTTTTTGTTTTTGCATAATTTTTATTCAACATGATATTTAGAGCATGCAAGAAGATTTGTTTTAAAACTAGAAGAAATAGAATTTTTTTTGGACAGATCATATGAATTCTTCCAAGCATGTGAGGTGTTAGCAGAACAATGGCATTAGACAGATTTATGATCCCACTTCCTGGCAAGGATAAAGTGGGAAAGTGATGTAAGAAGATGCTATTAGGAATCCGCATTGGCTCTTTGAACTACGGATCGGAATGTACTTTCATGCCTACAGTTTGTTTCATTAAACTTTGGTTCCCTACCTGTTCACTGCAGGGTGTTTCATTCCATCTCACTGAAAAGGGTACAGTCTGGCTGAGGCTATTCCCTTTCCTTTAATTCAAATATGTACCTCCATCGCAACCAGGATGGGTAAAGAAAAGCAATTCTAATTCCGAAATCTTAAGGTCACTTTCCATGTTAAAAATACTTTGTATACTGATTTAGCACTTCGAGGTTAACAAAAGAATCAACAGTAGGTAGGAAGGCAACTGGGAGCTTTATGGCAATAAGGAGGAAGATTTATAGCTCTACCTTGAGAGATATTGTAGAGCTGTACAAAAAGAAAAGAGAAAGGATGCAGGAACAGACAAGCAAAATGATCACAGGACTGGGGCATCTTAAGTAAGAGGAAAGGTTATATGTGGGGCTTTGTAGTTTAGAAATGAGGCAAGGTGGGACAAGTTAGAGGGATACAGAATTATGCACGATGTGGAGAAAATAAGACTTTCCTCCTTTCATAATATCAGAATCTGGAGTCATCCCATGAAACTGTTTAGAACAGACAAAAGATAGCACTTCTTCACACAAGTGTATAAGGTAGCGATGGCATGCCCTTGCAAAAGCTTAAACACCTTGGAAAGGGGATTAGATAAATGAATGAAGGGCACGGCTGCTAGTCCTCATGATGGCTGAATAGGCTACCTCTAAGGTCAGAGGCAATGACAAACCTAGACTGCATCTTAAAAAGCAGAGACATCACCTTGCCAACAAAGGTCCGTATAGTTAAAGCTATGGTTTTCCCAGTAGTGATGTATGGAAGTGAGAGCTGCACCATGAAGAAGGCTGATCGCCGAAGAATGGATGCTTTTGAATTATGGTGCTGGAGGAGACTCTTGAGAGTCCCATGGACTGCAAGAAGAACAAACCTACCCATTCTTAAGGAAATCAGCCCTGAGTGCTCACGGGAAGGACAGATCCTGAAGCTGAGGCTCCAGCACATTGGCCACCTCATGAGAAGAGAAGACTCCCTGGAAAAGACCCTGATGTTGGGAAAGATGGAGGGCACAAGGAGAAGGGGACGACAGAGGGTGAGATGGTTGGACAGTGTTCTCGAAACTACCAGCATGAGTTTGCCCAACTGCGGGAGGCAGTGGAAGACAGGAGTGCCTGGCGTGCTCTGGTCCATGGGGTCACGAAGAGTCGGACACGACTAAACGACTAAACAACAAAAAGGTCAGAGGCGCTATATGCCTCTGAATGCCAGTGTATTTGTATTTATTTCATAAAATTTACATACAGCAGCAGCAGCAGTGGAGAACCTTCACCAGGGGTCCTAATTGGGACTGCTAGGGCTGTTTTTCCCAAGCCACCCGCACCTGACCTCATATGCCAACCTGGCATCAGGTGTGGCACGGGCAAAGATACAGCTGCAGAGGAACAACCATGAACCTTAAAAGGCACTCTTGGTTGTTCCTTGGCAAGCGGGGCTTCCATCTGGCTCCACGGTGAGAGGACCTGATCTCTGCTGAATGCAGTGATAGAATGATAGTGGTGCTCGGTGCCTACCTGGCAACACACCTGCAGGAGAGGAAGCAGCTGACTGAATGAGGGAAGGGTCTCATGTAGGAGTGTTAGCCTTGCAAGACTCTTCATGCATTTATATTAAACAATACAAAAGGAACTCTGGGTGAGGCATGGGGAAAATGTGGGCACCCAACAGGCGACAGTGACAGTGTTATATGCTGACCCCTTCTAGAAATGACTATTTCAGGCTATCTAATGGGAAATTTCCTTACATTGTACCATTAACGTGCTCTGAAAGCAAGCAAGCAGATTAATTTTTATAACTTCAATACAGAACATTAAGAAAACAATGAAATACAATCCAATTTAGTTAGGATGCACAGAATACAGAAATCTTCAAGCTGTAACTATGCTTATGTCAGCAAAATCTTAAGTCTTGGGTGTGCAATTATCATAATCACAAAAAATTGGTTACATATTGCAGAGTGGTCAGATGACACTTGGAACAGCAGTTCTGTTTATTCGTGGCACACATTATTGGACACACTATTCACTCCTGGAGAACAGAACACTAATCTGAGTGCTATCCCTTATTGCGCCATGATGGTCAGCTGCTTTATGAAATTACTGTGACCCCCAATTATGTTTGCCAGAATTTTCTGTGTATTATGCATACATACTCCAATCATACAGTAAGTTACAAATACAAACCCTGTGAAGTAGTCTTAGAAAATCATCTTTATAGAGCTAAATGAAGATCTTCAGGGTCAGAACCAGTCTATCTCTGAATACCACGTGCTCTTGGGCAGGGAGAGCTGCCTTCATAAGCTGTTTATGTGCTTGCTGAAGACATCTTCTTTAAATATAATCCTGGACTAGATGGACTCTCAAACTGATGCTACAGGGTTTAAACCACAGTTTAAACAGTGAAGGTTTTACATAGAATTCCAAGGAACCTCAAAGTCTGCCCAGTCCAGTGATTCCCACTTTCCCCTCCTGATTTTCCTGCCTGTTGTGCAATATGCTGTCTGATTTTTGTATTGCTTTTTTCCATACTGTCTTATAGGTTTTATTTTATTTCATAGAATTCAAGTTGCATTGCAATACAAAGACAATATAAGAAATGAAAAAAAGTTTAAAAAAAATCTTTATGAATATTTAATACTGACATGCTGCAGACTATCTGAATAAAACTCATGGACCACAAGAAGTCCAGAGACCATTTGGGGAACACCTGATCCTTCCAACCACATACACTCCACTCCTATAGCAGTTCCAAGAGGTGGCATCCCCAATAAGGATGTCAACATTCTGCTCTTAGAGGCCAATCAGGTGCCTGTGGGAATCCTGCAAGCAGAATGTGAACACAAGAACCCCCTGCCCATCTTGTGGCTTCCAGCAACTGGTATTCAAGAGCATTACTCCCTCCAGTAGGAGCAGAGCCATCATGGCTAGTAGTCCTTGATAATCCTCTATTCATTTATTGAATCCTCTTTTAAAGCCATCTAGGATGGTGGTCATCACTGCTTCCTCTAGTTAAACCCAGCCTCTTCGCTTAAGGACCTGTAATGGAGGAGAGCCCACCATCTCCCAAAGCAGTTTTAACCGTCTGTACCATCAGGAGGCTCTTCCTAATATTTATCGTGATGGTGTACTTGTGCAACATACAGCCCTCAAGGCGGCCAGTCCTCATCCACTGATTTGTTCCAGACTCGACTCCTCGTAATCTGAAGTCGTTGGTTCAAATTCTCCCCTCCAGAGCAACAGAAAACAATGAGCTCTATCAACTTTATAACAGTCCTCCAAAATAGATTCCAACACCTGGCAGCTTTCAGCCCTTTTGAAGAATATAGATGTTAGATTTTACCTTTGCAAATGTTATAAACTGCCGTGCGTTAAGGAAGTCATAACCTGGTTGATGTGCAAATCGCTACCAGAGTAACTCGAGCCACCCAATGAATGAGTGCATTAAGTCTGTATCTTCCAAGCATGCTGTGTAGTCATCCCCTGAAGATCTCTGCAGCGAGACATGCAATTTCATCTGAGTGCTGCAGCTGTACTGTTCTCCTAGCAAGGCAAAAAAGAACCTAGATAGCACGTAGCTGGAGTGAAGAAAGAACCCAGTGCTTGATATGACCTATAAAGCTCAGCTGGCCTGTTAAAGAGACAAAACCTGCCTGACAGTGTAGTATTTGACACTATACATGTAAGTTTCACAAGGGTTCTTGCTAATGCCCTGAGTTCAAGGTTAGGCAGCATTCCAGAGACTAGGTATTCACACTCTTTCACAAGAGAATGCTGTTTCAGCCAATCTACATGCAAATAGTCCTGGAATCTTTGGTATGATTATGAGCAATTTTGTATGATGCGACTGACTGATGGCCATAGCACATTTCACCCAAGATTATGGGTTTGCCTCAAGTGCTACATGCGTAGAGTGACCTTGTGCAATCTCCTCTCTACCTACCCTGCAAATCTGTACCATAAGGTCCCCAAAACTTCTAGAACAGATTTTGGGGGTGTGCAGGGGATTGTATGGCAGAGCAGAGGGAAGTTCCATAGTGCGTCTACTGCATAAGCATAATGGCAGTGCTGGATACAACCCTGTATCCTGTTTATTTCAAGTGTGACTTAACCAATAGGCAAACATCTGTTCATCACAGCCAAGCACTTTTGGCAATTCACCAGGACCTTTGCTGAGATGTTTCTTTACCTTATCTTGGTGTTTCCAAACCCAAGTTATTCGTGCTTAAGAGAGTTGAGTGAAATGCTTGCTGTCATTTCCATTCCCTGTACTAAACAAATTGCTAAAGCTGCCCAGCTAGCATCAAAGCTTAATAAAATGACACTTGCTTTAAGTAGGCAGGAAATATCACATTTTACACTTTTGCTTTTTAAAAGATTTTAATCAGACACATTACACTGCACAATTGTGTCTTTATCCAGGATTAACAGGGTACCATCCACAAGATTTGGAAAGAATATTTTTTCCACATTTATCCCCATCTCTTTAACTCAGCACAGAGAATTCAAGGTTCCTACCACCTCAGTTTTCTCTCCCCCCACCCCGCATGTTAGCTCCCATGTGTGTTGACCTTCCAAGATTCTGTGGTGGCTTTTAACTGATTAGAAAACAAATTATCTGCTGGTAACAGCATTAGCATAGTGTACAAAATCAAGATCTAACTTGCTCAGTGCATAAACACAATGCTACTGATGACAACCATTTTTTAAAAAAAATGCAAATTCTGCATATAAATGGGTCAGTTGTCCTACAGCTAGTAGGAAACTTATGCTTAATTGTTCCCAAATAATTTAGAAGAAAACCCTCCTTTATTTACAGCTCTGAGGTCTGAAATAATATATGACAAGTATCAGCTTTAGGAATGAACTTATTTAAAGGTGGTGGTTTTTTTTAAATTCCCCCCAAAAACAGACTACTAAAAGTAAAAATTTGTGAACAAGTGTCTTTCAGTTTAAAAAGCACTCGGTTCCAACATTTAAGCATACCACAGCAGTTTGGAAGGCAGATTTCTTGCCTACTGGGACCTAGCTATCATATGATGAACAGGCTGTAATTATCAAGTGAGGAAACAAAACGAACCAAAAGGCTACATTCTAATGTCAGGGGTACAATGCAATGACAGCTACAAAACTGTGAAGATTCATTCCAGAATGACTATAGTAAAGGCAGATGAACTTAAATGGCATAGATAGCACAAACTGCTATTTACCTTTCCGTGTCAAATGTGCAACCTGCATGGGCATGTTTAAGTAAAGAATTAACTGTTTAAAAGATTAAATGACCCAGGCACAAAGCAAAGAGAAGTTGGTCAATATTTCCTTCCAAATATCCAATCAATGGGAAAGCAATAATGCCCATGTCAGTCATCTGCTACCAACATAAAATGGATTTGCAGTTCTTTCCAGTAAAAAGCAAGTAAGACAGAGCTCCAAAACATGGGCACTCTGCATCTGACATTAGAATCTAGTTCGAAATGAAATTTGGGTAGTCCAGACATAAACCAATGCTGCAAGATAGGAAAAAGGTAACACCTATCCTGCTACCATTCATCGGTTCCAACTAATCAAAGCTCAGCTAGTTTTTCTTTCCATTTCGTTAGTTATTATCTCCATTTTGTGTGCCATCCTGTTCTTTGAAACAGATTTATTTAACATTTGCTTTCAAACAAGGAAACCGTTACAGTAGTAATTTTTTACACACTAATGTAGCCAGTGTGGCTGACTTCTCATAGGTGCATTTAAGAGTTTCCACAGCGGAACTTCACAACAGAGTTAAATTATTTTAACTTGCTATAGCGAATATGATCATTCAGATCACACCAAAACAAAACTTCAGTTCTACTATACTTCCACCAGCCTGCCACCTAGCATGAGGATTCACTGGTACTGCACTTGTCTCCAGTGCATAAATTTAAGGTAAAAGCTCATTTATATACAAGAAAGAAATTTCAAAGGGTCAGTAGAGCAGGCACTCCAAACTAAACAGAGTTGAAAGAAAACACTAATTCGGTCAAAGACATTAAGTGTTTTAGAAAATAACCAGGCTCAAAGCAAGTTGCATACCGAATGGAGAAAGAATTTTCTAGTTAATGTGGACTCAACAGTAATAAGTGTTAAAGAGCAAATGACACCATTTAGTTTTTGGCTGTGGGAGAAGTCCACTTGTTAGGATTTCGTAAGGCAAATAAAACAGGTATTGAAAACAGAACTTCTACAAGTATTTTACCTGCGATATTGTAAAATCAAAGTACTATTTTATTAAATGAGTTATTTTACACAATATGAACATCAATATAATTACAACTGTAAAAAATTTAAGAATGAACCAATTTTCAGATTTCCAAGTAGGGCACAACTGTACAGTTACATAGATTCATCTTTACAAGACGCCCAAGAGGAACAGCATAAAAATATGAATGTTTCTATAGCCCCTTCATTTTTGCTGATCAACAGTTTGTTAGAAAAGCAGCTGCAGGTTTGTTATGCAATGTCTGACAGTAGAAGAGTCAATAGGTTCCATGAATTCACCTGCAACACAAGAGTAATATTGTTAAATACAGTCTTACTGTCTCATCGAGTTACTAGCATCTAATGAGTCAATGTAATGTCATTTCATAATTAAATGAACTGAACCTCCCTGAACCCTTGCAGCAGATAAAGACAACAAAATTAGAAGATTACACACATTTATCTTCTCACAGACTTGTTGCCAATTTTGGCAACTCTCCAAGTTGCTATGTAATGCCCTGGCTATACCAAAATAAAGTTCTAAATATGACAAGCAACAAAACCAAAATAATTGTTTATGCTTCAAGTTAGCTCCCGATTTTCATAAAACCTATATTGTAAATGAAATCCATTTGATGCAGTTTTACTTATGATATATACCAAATTTATTTAATTCAAAGCTTAAATGCTAAGCATTCACCTGTGAGCTTTTACGCCTGAACATCTGCCAGTTCTGGAGGGAGCGGAGTCTTCGGATGCTTGCTCTCAAAGTGCTGTTTGAAGGTCTTGGGATCTGGCATCTGTGTCTGATTAAGGAGAGAATGGAGCTTTATGCAAGGCAAAATCCCAAACAGATTCAAATACAGCTTCTTCTCCCTGAATCCTAAAGGACTGCATTAGGGTTTTTGGCTCAAGAGCAGCCAGATTTTGGAGGGATTGTTCCTCGTTCTTTGCCACCTCCTAACTTCCCTGCTTTGTTCTACCTACTCATTCCTACTCAATTCTTATCCTTTTCACAAATTGCACATAAAATTATGTCCCCTCCCTGCCTGCTATTTGGCTAGTATTTCATGGGTATTCCTTCCTGAAACCAGTGAATTCAGTTTTAACTTTAGTTTTTTGCCTGTTGGGAAGTACAAAATTATTATTTATTACATTTATATACTGCCCTTCATCTGAAGATCACAGGACAGTTTACAATATAAAAACACAACATGCATAATATATTAATAAAAAAATAATCCTCCCTCAACACATTTCAAAGGCCATAGACTGTTCAACAGCAAAGAGCCTGGTTGAAGAGAAATGTTTTCCCTTTGTGCCTAAAAATATGTAATAAATGTGGCAGGAGAGCCTCCCTTGGGAGAGCATTCCACAAATGGGGAGCCATCATTTTAAAAATAGCCTGTTGGGTATTAAAGGGAAGAGGTATCAAGAACCGACTTTCGGTGATGGGCATACGGGAGGGGGCTCACCTTCTCTAACAGCTCACCTGGGTTTTATAGTAGGTGCAGATGAGGGAGAATTCATACCACCCCTGCCAGCCCACTCCCATATCAGCATGCAACTCCTGGTCACCAAAGGTTACTAGACTAGTGCTTAAATATAAGGCTAAACTTACAAGCAAGACACTCACCAAATGCTGGGAATGTATAGAAACACAGTCTAGAAACAGGCAGGTCCCTATGTAACAAACAGTCTCCCCCCTGTATTTGACCAAAATCCCTGCTTCAACAAGTCCTGCACTGTTATTCAGTTGTGTATCCAAGCAGTACCTGTTCCTTTTTTAACTCCTCGTTGCACACATCTGTCTGTCCATCCTGCCCATTTTTATCATACCCTGTTCTGCAGGATATTTTATTGCTATTGTTTATCAATTATGTTATTATATCTGCTTTCAACTGTATGCTGCCTTGAGAGTCTCACACTGAAGGGAAGCCTGTTGTTAAACTGCCCAGAGGACACACGGTTAGTTGGGAAGCATATAAATAAATAAAAATCAGAAATCTCTTGCCCAGGAACCCACAAAGTGAGGATGTTCCCATTTCCTTCTCCCTGACCTCTTAACCTACTGATTTATTACACCCTCCAACTCTTCGAAGCAAAGCGCATGCAATTCCCCAAGTGTTGCAGAAATGATAGGCACTACCGATAACATACACCTTCATCTGATACAAGATTCAAGTGTTTGCCATGTAACCTTTTTGACTTGCTAGCACAGGATACCCAACAACTGAAATCAGTAGTAGGAGACTGAACTCATACAAATAGGCACAAGTTGATATAATAGCCGGTGACAACGCAAAGGGTGTGTTAAAACTTTATGTAGGTTCTTCTGCACTGCCTATGGAGAAGAGAATTCTAGGGAATTATGTGAAGGCAAAAGAGCATAGGGAATCCAGAGTCAAATTATCAATTCCCCACCTAAAGTGCATACGTAGCACACAGCACACATAGATGTTATTTGTCTCTTCCATAGCTTCATTCCATACCAGTCAAACTTGGGGCCTGGAAAGATTGCCACAATGCTTCATTTTCAAAGCCTCTTACCCTACAGACGGTGCAGGTGTATATTAGAGCAGCTTTAGCTGCAGCCTTCTGATCATGGCCTTGTTTCTTCTTTGCCCCAGCTTGCTTTTTGGCATTCTTCTGCTGTGACTGGATCTTCTGTTGTCCACGAGCCATATCTAAAAATAAGTGCAAAAGGCATTATAGCAGATTGAACCGTATGAGCAATCTAAGGCATATTTGCTGAGAAATAAATGGCTTCAAGTTAAAAGAATGTGCTCACTACTGTGTTTAGGGTTGCAGCCATAGCATTTAAGCACTTCTTAAGAGCCAGCCTCCATCTAGAAAAAGCACAAGCTGCTTTCAGATATGGACCAACTATCCTCCCCAAACAAATTATTTTTGTAATTACTTGCCCAGGTACTTTCCTCACAACTAGCATAGGTGCCCCATCATTTATTCCCATAAATGAGACAAGAGTGGTTCCACAGATTACAACTAAGAGAATATTTATTCTGTTACGAGGCGGAGGAATTTGGAGGAAAGAATTCAGGCTCAAACCCCTCCATTTAGTTAGAGCAATTGAAGGTGGTGCTATATTTGAGAAGAAACACATGGCTGCTACTGAAACTGGTAGTCCTGGGTCAAATTACAAAACTATCCTGTGTCCTGACATAATTACTGCTGTGCGTTTCCCTGCTCCTGACAGCCAATGATTTGGTGACAGCCCAATTACAGCCCTATACTGTTTCAAGGTACTCTTAGATTAAGTACACATTGTTCCATTCACACGGATATAAATCAGTCACAGAACACAAGGAATTCAACACCTTTATTACTCCAACTAGACTTGGGAGAACTCTAGCCTCTATGAAGTTATTTGTCAGCTATGCTAGGATAATAGTATTTCAGAACTCACTACTGTAGTTGAAAATAAAGGGACAAGAACTGACCAGCCACAAAAAGCCACACACAAAAAAAGGGGGGGTGCTTATTAAGAAAAATGTCTTACACCCCAGATGCTACTGGAAACAATGGGTTAAAATGGTCTGGAATGTTTACAAAAATACTCCAATTCTCCCTTACAAATACGTCTCTGCACCCACATTCATATCACAAGGCAAACAGAGAAGGGAACACATTTACCAAGGACACTTTGCTTACAAAGCAGGGAAACTTTCTTTTTTATATTTTACACCAACAGATATTCTTGATTTGTACCCTACCCTTTCTTCAAGTACAGTGGTACCTTGGGTTACATACGCTTCAGGTTACATACGCTTCAGGTTACAGACTCCGCTAACCCAGAAATATTACCTCGGGTTAAGAACTTTGCTTCAGGATGAGAACAGAAATCGTGCTCCGGCGGTGCGGCAGCAGCAGAAGGCCCCATTAGCTAAAGTGGTGCTTCAGGTTAAGAACAGTTTCAGGTTAAGTACGGATCTCTGGAACGAATTAAGTACTTAACCTGAGGTACCACTGTACTTAGAGATAGCAGGTATGATGTTATCCCTTCTTATTCATCAAACAACTCTATGGGGTAGGTTATGTTGAGCGTATCATTATGGTCCTATATTATCGAGGGAGCTTTATGATTGAGCAAGATTTACATTAATGTCTAAGTTTGCCATCAAAAGTGACCTAGTAATTCTTTCCCACACTATAGCCAGTGCTCATTCCTCAGGTAACATATGAACTCAGAATAATTTCCACCCAGTTCTGGTTTACTTCTGATTGCTCCTTGTATCATTGTGCAAGTGTGTAACATGAAGCTAGAGTCTGTCACAATATGCTGTTTCAGAGCATTTACAGTGTTTTGTTGCAAGAGACCAAGAAGACTGAAGAGTGACAGACAACCAGAGCCTGTCTACACTTCTCCAAGACATCTAGGTTATCCCAGTGTACTCTTGAAGGTCTCTCTCTCTCTCTCTCTCTCTCTCTCTCTCTCTCTCTCTCTCTCTCT
The DNA here is from genome assembly GCF_964270895.1 of Podarcis filfolensis. Lineage (NCBI taxonomy): Eukaryota > Metazoa > Chordata > Lepidosauria > Squamata > Lacertidae > Podarcis > Podarcis filfolensis. Next base: position 68,746,661 of record NC_139603.1, read on the forward strand.
CTCTGTGTGTGTGTGTGTGTGTGTGTACAGTGGTACCTCGCAAGACGAAATTAATTCGTTCTGCGAGTTTTTCGTCTTGCAAATTTTTCGTCTTGCGAAGCACGGAACTGCACCTCTTCAAGCAATGCGCCCGGTTTTAAGAAAAAGGAAACAAATTCACAAGACGTTTTCGTCTTGCGAAGCAAGCCCATAGGGAAATTCGTCTTGCGAAGCAACTCAAAAAACGTAAAACTCTTTCGTCTTGCGAGTTTTTCGTCTTACGAGGCATTCGTCTTGCGAGGTATATATATATATCCTAGCAGCTTGATAATCATCAAGTTGTGATACTAACACAAAACAAACCCCCCAAAATGTAAAGCTGCATATAACTGCATAATTTTTAAAAGATATGCATCCTACTGAGGCTCACGTGACTGCTTAGTATACATAGCATCCAATTTTTTTAAAAAAGTCAACTTCTCATATGAGTTTTAGCTGATTAGGTAATAGCTAATAGTTTGCAGTCAAGTACAAATAGTTCTGAAGCAAAATACACACTTTGTGATCGTATGGCACAGACATAAAAGAGAGAGATGAGGGATATTCTTAAGATTGTGTTTGTCATTGTACTTTTCAAATACAGCTGTATTAAAAATGCTTTTAAAATCAGGTATCCTTTTAGTCATTGAAAATATTTTATCATTGATTAACCACGTAAGAGATTTTCTTATAAACCGCTCAGAGGTTTTCTTACAATCAAGCAGTATATAAATTTTGGTATTAAAAGAAGCTAGTATGGCCACTCCTAAAGAAGTACGCACTGGTCTCCATGGTTTGTGATAGTTACCAACCAGTTGTAAATGAAGATGACATGGGTAGTGGCAGAACAATAGGAGACATTCTTGGAAGAGATCAATTATCTAGAACCATTGCAATCTGAATTCAGGCATGGTTTTGGGACGAATTGGCCTGTTACCCTGATAGATTACTTTGAGAGAGACAAGGAGAGTTAGACCTTGCCTATTTTCAATCTTTCTGTAGGTTTCTGTACCACTGACTATGGCATCCTCCAGGATAGGCTATGTCTGGCTTTAGTGTGGTGGCACCTGCCCTTTGGCTTGTGCTTCCAGTAATTATCAGGCAGCTCCCTAGAGTACTGCCATTTTGGCGCCTGCTTACAGCTCACCTGTTCACTCTGGCTTCCCCCAAGTAGTGATTCAGTAAAGTTGATATATTAATTTGATTTGATTTGTGATGTTTTGTATTTGTTTTATGACTATAATTTTATTCTATGTTGTTCACAGCCATGATATTTTTCTTAAAGTCAGTGGCGTAGAACCTGCATTTCTCCTGATACTGTTGCACTCCCAACAGCCCCAGTCAATGCCAGTGTTCAAGGGCGATGAGAGTTGTAGTTCAACAAGATCTGGAGACCTACAGATTCCCTATTCCTGATATATAATTAGATATGCAATGGAATGACAGCCTATACTTTTTTGGGCTTGCTCCTAGGTTTATTATTTATTCCTAATACAGTGGTACCTCGGGATGTGAACGGGATCCATTCCGGAGCCCTGTTCGCATCCTGAACAGAAAGTAAGACGCAACAGCGTGTCCGCAGGTCACGTTTCATCGCTTCCGCGCATGCGTGACATCATTTTGACTGCGCATGCGGTGAAACCCGGAAGTAATGCGCTCCGTTACTTCCGGGTCACCGCAGAGGCGGGAAGGTAAACGGCGTTTCCGTGCGCTGCTCTGGTTCGCCAGAAGCAGCTTAGTCATGCTGGCCACAAGACCTGGAAGCTGTATGCTGACTCCCTCGGCCAATAAAGCGAGATGAGCGCCGCAACCCCAGTCGGCCACGACTGGAACTAATGGTCAGGGGTCGGTATGACTGTATAAACTGGCCATTATCAAAATATGCACCTCAAGAGATTGAACACCTGTTTTGCATGCAAAAAATCCCAAACTCAACTTGTGATGTCTCCACAAACTCTGGAGAGCCGCTGCTGCCAAACAGTGCTGACAATACCAAGCTAAATGGACTGATTTTTTAGAAGGCTGCTCCGAATAAAGGGATGTTCATGCAAACAGGAAAATGGTACACTAAAGCCATTATTAACTTTTGATAACAGGAGCAGTATCAAGTAACAATGGCCAGTTTCAAAACAACCCCAAAGCCCAGGTGAATAAGCATGTATTGAGCTACTGACAAAAACTCCACACCAGGCATTTCCAAAGTCCGTTTTGGCCTGGCGGTCGGCTTAATCCAGCCCCTGTGTCAGTTTATTTTCTGGGGTAAAATCCTCAACAACTTTAATCCTAAAAAAAGGTCAAAAACTTTAGTTGGCCCTTTGGTCGGCCCTCACGGCCTTCACTTCATCAAATCTGGCCCTCTTTGAAAAAAGTTTGAACACCACTGCTCCACACTGAAGATGGCTTGAATTCAGAACAAGACAGAACTCTCCTGCAAATTTCAGTGACTGGGTCAGCAGAAAAAGGGAGACATACTCCTTCCAAGTCTCTGAGTTCCTCAAACACAGTTTATCTTCCTGTATCATTTTCCTCAGAGCATTCCATCCACATGCCAGCAAAGTGATTCACGAGGAAAAGGCAGAGAGACTTATATTCATGTGGGTCATACCTTCAACTGAAGTATTAGGCAGTGATCCTCCAAGCTGTTGTTGGACTCCAACTCCTATGAACCACCCCCAGCATGGCCAACCATCAGAGATGATAGGAGTTGTCATCCAGCAATTGGAGGCCTGCAGGTTAGCTACCTCTGCTGTACAATGTGTGTGTTCTGACCACAGAGCAGCTCTATAGAAAAGGTCACATATTCTCAGACTACAGATGGGTAACTTTATTATTATTTATTCAATTTATATCCCTCCCTTCCTCCTAAAGCAGCCCAGTGAGAACAGTGACAGGGAAGTGAGAATGACTTCACATATGCTGAACCCACATACACTGAATCCATAAAACCAGTGTGACCAGATAAAAGCTTAGAGTTTCACTATAATTGAACAGCAAAGTTCTCTCATTTTATTAGCATTGGGGATTATTTTTTAAGACTGCAAATATGGTTCTGAAACTTCTGCCTTGCATATTCACATTTCCTATGTTTTAATACAGTCGTACCTCAGCTCCCAAACAATCAAAAACCGGAAGTGAGTGTTCCGGTTTTCGAACATTCTTTCAGAAGACGAAATCATAAGTGGTGCTTTGGAGGTCAAACGTTTCGAAGTTGAACAGACCTCCGGAACAGATCCTGTTCAACTTCTGATGTACCACTGTACTGTACATGGGTTCCTCCCTCATCTGCTATCTACATGATCAAAAGTATTTTTTGGTGAGATCTCTAGATCTTCTAATTCCAAAAAACAAGAACAAACTTCTTCTGCATCAAGCCTTGTCCGCACTGTTGCTGTGGCTGGTTATTATTGTTTTGAATACTGAACTGCTGCTAGTGAAGGATAGTTGTGTATGTGTGTGTATTATATTGCTACTTCACAGGGCAAACGACAAGATAAAATAGAGAGAACCATCTATACCACCTTGAGTTCCTTAGAGGATATAAATGCAAGAACAGTTTCCATTCACTTTCTCCACACCATACGTAATTTTACTTACGGTGCATGCATAATAGTAAGTTATTACCCTGGCAAGATTAATAAAGTAGGGATCAACTGGTTTGCATACTTGTTGCTGATTTCCCAAGATGGTTTCCTCCCCAAATAAAACTCATGCAACTGTTTTGTCATGCCTTGGTGGGTATACTTATGGGTATCTTGGTTGGGACAGCTGAGAATTTAAAAAGGAGGCTGGCCAGGATGTTCATTCTAAAGGCACACCCATGAGACTTCAACCATATCCAATCTGCTAAGTCCTAAAAGAATTTCACTGTCATAACAGCAGGCAGCAATTTCTCCTCTGGAACTGCATACAGCCAACATATGTCATCGGATCCTTCCTTGTTTTCAACCAGATTCCGATTCCCAGAACAAAACATGTGCATCTAATCTTGTTGTGGTAACCTTCTAACTGTGTATGTCAGGAATATCAGTATTAAATACCTTCTTCATCAATATTCCTATATTTGGGGCACGGGGCATATAACATGCAGTTTTCCCAAACTCATGAGAATGCAGACTAGTTTCCACTTCTTAACTTAATCAGACAAACAAGGGTAGAAAATGAACAGGCCTTTGCAACTGAATGTACAAAAAGGTAAAGAAACAAAAATAGAGTAATAAGATTCTGATTAAGCTGTCAAGCATATCACTTGCATAAGATCTTGTTTTCTAGAAGGAAATGTCCAAGTCGGAAAACAACCAGTGCATGTGACCAAGTAACAAATGGTAATGAGGTTTCATATCTCAGGTCTGACACTAGCAGCTGCCTTTTACACACGTAGCACAACACAGATTAATTTACCATTCAGCTTCAATCAAACTCTTATGATATATAATTTTTAATCCTTACTGTACCAAGGAACACACGCAGAGACAGCATTCCAACCTGATTTTAAGCTGTTTCAAATGTTGATGCGAACAGCAGACTCAGTCCCAACACGTGATGGCAAGGAAAGAAATGAAACAACAAAGAGTAAAGTGTGCCAAGAATGGTGTTTGGCATGAAAGCGTATGAGGCCAAGTGTGGCCAACGCAATATAAATCCTCTTGTTTTGCACAGTCAAGTGCAAAAACCCTAGGAAGGAAGGAAGCGGGAGCTCACCACCTTCATGCCTGGTTTCCCACTCCGTCCAGCTATCCTTGATACAGCTGGCTAAAAACTTATTTCCAAGAGAGATCACCATGACTTCAATGAAGATGAACATCACATCATTTACCAACTTCACCTTTTCAAGGTGAATTTGGTGCTGCCAGTAAACCTGTTACATGGATAACTAGGGGAAGCCGGGGATAATCTAAAGAGAGGAAACACTGCAAAACTGGTCAGGGCTTTTTTTAAGGTGGAAAAGCCCATTTCAAAAACCTCACAGCACTATGTAAGAAAGTGCAACTTTCTAACAGGCAAACGCAGACAGCCAACCCCCATAGCCATTATTCTACATGATTTATATGTGTAGTGTTCCATTATGCTACTCATATTTATAAGCTGCTTTGGGATTCATTTGAACGAAAAGCGGCATAGAAATGTAATAAACCAACCCAATGCCATCATACCCAGCACCTTCCGGCGGGGGCCTAACAGTAACCCCCCCCCCCAAGACCCTTCCCTCACCCTAAACGTGTTTGGGATTTTTTAAGGCGGGGGAAACAAATAAATGGGAAATGCCACCACAGGGCAAAACCATAAGGAAACCACCATGTTCCCAAATCTCCCCCCCCCAAAAAAAAACTTCCCGTCCGTGAAAGAAGCGGCCATGTGTCCAGCCCCGCAAGAAACACGAGGGGTCTCTTCTACCTTTCTCGGCCCCCACCCGGGACGGGGAAACTTCCCCACGAGAGCGGGGGGGAACGGGACTGAAAAATAAACCCCTCTAGCCGCCGCCCGGCTCGGGTGGAAGAGACTTAACCCGCCCCGAGCAGGCTGCCGGCCTCTCTCTCCTTCGCCCCCGAGGCCTGGCGGCGGCGCCCAAACCCCTGCCCTCGTCCCCCGCGTTTACCCGGGCTGTGGGGGTCCCGCCTGCGAGGCGTCCGTCGACAGCTACGGAAGGCTCCGCGCGGCCCAGCAGCAGCAGCAGCTGCTGCCGCCTGCCCGTGAGGATGGAGGAGCCCGTGTGTGTGAGTGAGGGACGGAGTCTCTCTCGCCGTCCGTCTCCCTGCCCGTCCGTCGGCGGCGGCGGCGAAGTGCGCACGCGCCGCCCCTCCCCGCCGCCGCCGAGAGCCGAGAGTCAGGCCAAGCCAGGCCAGGCCGCTCCCGCCAACGCCTCATCCGGCGGCAGCGGCGGCTGCTGCTGCTGCGCCCGGACCGGGCCAATGGCGGCGCCTCCCTATTACATAACGCGGAGGAAAGGCCTCTCGCTTGGCCTGAGCAGGAAGCCGAGGTGGCGGCGAGGCCTGTCGGAGTTCCCTCCAAAGCACCATTTCCCTCCGCTTTCCTGTCTGTCAGGGTCACAGCGACGGTTTTCCCGCCCGTTGGGGCATCATGGCGGGTTGAAGGGAAGCCGCCCCGCAGGGGAGGGGAAGTCGGTTCCTCACAACAAGCCGTGGCAGAAGAAGAAGAAGAAGGCCGGCTGAAGGGACCCGAAATGCCGGTCTTTTATAATGCATTCTTTGTGAAGCTTTAGTTAGCCGCAATAATAAACGACGTTCTGCTGCTTTTAATATCTCTCTCTTTCGCCTCCCCCACCGCGCAAGTGTAAAGATCCTTCTCTCGGTTTTTATGGTGCTGGCTTTTGTGTTCAGCTTTCCTTGATGTTTATCATCAGGTCAGCTTGACTCTTCCGCTGACAATAGCTGCTGCTGCGTGCAGGCACATAGTGTGCGGGAATCAAAGAAAGCCAAACTCTTCGGTTCATAGAATTGCAGAGTTGGAAGGGACCCCAAGGGTTCATCTAGTCCAACCTCCTGCAATACAGGGATCTCCACTAGATCGTGGCAGGTGGCTCTCCCGCCTCTGGTTAGAAACCGCCAAGGAAGGAGAGGCCACCTCCTCCAGAGGGGATCTGTTCCTCTGTCAAACAGATCTTACTGTCCAAGCTCTTACAGGTCAAGTAAGGAAATGTCTGACAAATTTATGTCACACAATGAAAAGCCCTGGTGAATCAGACCAGTGATCTGCCCAGCATCCTTTTCCTCATGGGGGTCAACTAGATGCCTCTGGGAAGCCCAGAAGCGCAATAATGCCTCATCCCTGTAGCCCCACAACATTATAGAGGCATTGGGCCTGGAGGAAATAAATTAAGTCGTCATGAATTTGCCTAATCCCCTTCCCAAACTTAAAAGTTTGTAGCCATCAAGAGGAAGTAAATGCTACAGTGTAACTGTGCTGTGTGAAGAAGTAGTAAAATAAGTACAGTACTAAAAACAGTTAAACAGTGAAAAAACAAAGCAGTCAACTAAAAAGAAATCAAAATGTGTCAACATATACATTTCAGGATAGACATGCCTAAACAAAATTGTTTGCAATCCATTTTTGTTTTTACCATGCAGAATAATTGGGTGTTTTCCACTTGGCCATGGCTCACCTTTTTCTCCAGACCCTTAAAAAGCACTGATCCTAGTGCGGCTCTTCAAGGAGACCCCGCTTCTTCCATTATGAACACTGCCTCTTTATTCCTACTTTCTGCTTCCTGTTATTCAGCCACGTACCAATCCATAAGATCCTCAGTTGCTCTTTTCCTATTGCTGTCCTTGTTTACAGAGGTAAAAAAAGAAAGAAAGGACAACTTCTTCCTCATGTAACCATTGCCTATAATATATAGGGATAAGAGCTGACTTCAAGATGGGCATAAGGACACAACCGCATTTGCATGGTCTATTTGGACAGTTCCAGGTCACTCGGTGAAGATACCAAATGGGCAGTTCTCTTCAAAGGTAGGGCCTCACAGGACTGAATATAATAAACTCTCTCAGTGCAAATAGTTTTAGGATTTTATTCAAAGTTCCGCTCAGAGGAGACCCACTGAAATTAATTGACATAGTTAACTATGGATAACATTTGGATTTCTCCAAACTCTTGACGTCAGAAAATTGCCACTTTGGGGTAACGTCATCATTTATCTCAGTCTTTCATGCATTTTAGCATGACATAGTTCCGTCTAATGTCCCATTTGAAATAACAATTAATTATGATGCCAGAGGAAGAATATTATTAATAAGTGGATATCCTTAAAAATCTTAAGATTTCTCCCCCCCCCCGGCCTCCATTCATGACAACTGAAGCAAAATAGCAGATTGCAAGCAGCTAAATGTGGCATAGGCCATATCATAAATTCCACAGAAATATGACCAAATAAAAATGCATTTGGCAAGCTATATAACAGAGAAGGAACAGTTGCAATACCCTTTTCATGTGATTTTTGAGGAGAGATTAAAATGACAGACAATATGCTTAGATATTGGAAACAATTTTTCTAGTCAGAAATAACTAGAAGAAGCAAATGATACAGCTGCAAGTATTAAAATCTAACCCCACTTACTTGGGAGAAAGCCCCACTGAATTTAATAGGACTTCTCAGTAGACGTGGTTAGGATTGTGCTGCTGCACAAGAGCACTATGGAGGCAAGCCTATGACAAAATCTGCTGGGATAGGCAGGTTAGGGTACAGAAGATCTCCAGTTCAGCTGTCTGATTCCCAGTTCAGCTGGCATTAAGTCCCCAACCCCAGCTCAGCCAAAGATACATTGCCGTAACTTGCTCATCCCAGTTCAGCTGAATGAGCTGAGACTGGTGAAAGGCATTCCTGGGCTATGGTGGGACTAGGACTAGAAAGGTAGGATTTAGGCTGGATCCGAAGCCTATTCAGCTTGGTCACATAATCTGGCAGCCAACACTGTTTTTTTAAAGGCTTGCTTTCCTTCTGCCAGGTAGCAGCAGCCCCACTGATGAACTGAGTCTGCTGTAACATTAAGCTGGCTTAATTTATGATTCACACTAGCTTCCAAAGGAATGCTCCCTAAACTAGCTACTATAGCCCAGTTTAACATATGCAGTAGAATTATGAATGCTTACTATGGGACAGATGGCAGTGCATTCCAGCATGTTCTTGGGTACCATGGTTAGCTTTTGTAAACGTGCTGTCTGTGGCCATTCCTGAAATAGCTTTTGCTTCCTTGCGTCCGATAGCTGTGACACAATCGTGCCATTGTATCTAATTACGCAAGAGCTTTGTTTATCATAGTGTAAAATTTAACATTCCATTTGACTCTTCTGAAAGGAGAGGGAACTTAACAGACTTCTAGCAGCAGTGAAGAGAGTAGCTGCCCAAAATGGACAACAATGGGAATAAGAGAGTGTGGTTAGCTAGGATAAGTGCTCAAAGTAGTAGACTGAGGAACCGACAAAGACCATAATTTATGGAGTTCAAGTACAGTGGTACCTCGAGTTATAAACACCTTGGGTTGCAAACACCTCAGGTTACAGACTCCGCTAACCCTGAAGTAGTACCTCAGGTTAAGAACTTTACCTCAGGATGAGAACTGAAATTGTGCGGCGACAGCAGTGGGAGGCCCCATTAGCTAAAGTGGTACCTCAGGTTAAGAACAGTTTCAGGTTAAGAATGGACCTCCAGAACGAATTAAGTTTGTAACCAGAGGTACCACTGTATAGCAGAGAAGAGAAACAACTGAGGGCAGACACCAATTTTATGGCCTAGAAAAGAAGGAAAGAAGAGTTTTAAAGCTGGCTCCAAGGTTGCACGGCTAGAAGACAGGTGAGACAACTCTTTCCCTAACATTAAGAAAGTAATGTGGGAAGCTTTGGAAGGAAAGACTGTCGATTGTGTGGGTCAAATGTTGGCATGCAGATAAACCACATCCTTTGTTTGGTCTGCTTCAAGGACGCGCACATACTTCTTCCCTGCCTAACCATTGCATTTGCAACTTGTCCCACTTGGCAACTGTCTCACACATTCCTTCGTTGACGTTTTCAGCATTACACGGTCAGGGATGGTTCCAGTTTTTCACTTCATCCAATCTCATTCTCTGCACACATGTCACACAAACACACATAGGAGACATGCACACTTTTTCATGCCTGTGCCTGGCACAAAAAGCTTGCAGAGACAAACTCACATTCACACAAAGGACAAGTTCTCCCTGCCCCCTGGCAGACACACACGAGAATGGGACTAATATCTGGCACTAGGCCAAATAAACTAATAGATGAAAATGCTGATTCTAGAGGATGAGCAGGCAGGTGCAGAAATTGCAGAGGTCAGGGAAGCCTGCTCTGCCTGCCATGACCCACATTACCAGAGAGCGTGGCGGCTGTGGTTGGGAGGGCGGGCTCAGAGCTTAGACCTGCACAGCATCACCTAGGCCAAGCTAAGCCTCAATGCTGTGGCCTGGCTGGGCTCCATGGCTGGCTTACTTAATGGGATGTAGGGGAGCAAGCAAACTAAGTGTGACCAGCAAGCAAATTAAGTGGCCAAGTGACTGGCTGTTCAAATAACAGGCCTGAAGCCTGAGTTGTAGCAGTGAACATGTCTTGTTTGCATACGTGTGTGCACTCCTTGATCACTGCAGATGGTGACAGCAGTCACGAAATTAAAAGATGCCTGCTCCTTGGGAGAAAGGCGATGGCAAACCTAGACAGCATCTTAAAAAGCAGAGACATCACCCTGCCAACAAAGGTCCGTATAGTTAAAGCCATGGTTTTCCCAGTAGTGATGTATGCAAGTGAGAGCTGGACCATAAAGAAGGCTGATCGCCGAAGAATTGATGCTTTTGAATTATGGGGCTGGAGGAGACTCTTGAGAGTCCCATGGACTGCAAGAAGATCAAACCTACCCATTCTTAAGGAAATTAGCCCTGAGTGCTCACTGGAAGGACAGATCGTGAAGCTGAGGCTCCAGTACTTTGGCCACCTCATGAGAAGAGAAGACTCCCTGGAAAAGACCCTGATGTTGGGAAAGATTGAGGGCACAAGGAGAAGGGGACAACAGAGGACGAGATGGTTGGACAGTGTTCTCGAAGCTACCAGCATGAGTCTGACCAAACTGTGAGAGGCAGTGAAAGACAGGAGTGCCTGGCGTGCTCTGGTCCATGGGGTCACGAAGAGTCGGACACGACTAAACGACTAAACAACAACAGTGCACTCCTAAAATATTTAATTATAAATTGGGGTGCTGCAATTGTTGAGTAAGGCCACTTGCCGGGTGAAGTCCTCCGGTGACAGACCTACATCCTGCTCATACTGAACCACTGCTTCTTCGACATGCTTATTCTTATCTGCGTTTATAGCTAAAACTGTTGTCTGTACTGCAGCCATTTCTCCTTTAAGCTGCTGCAGTGCCTTCTTTGTAAGTCTTCTCCTGCTGGCTCTCTCCTCCATTCGGAGTTGTCTCATTATTGAGATCCTCATGGCAGCGGCTCTCTGACATATTGGAGGAAGTGTAAAATAACAATTTTAGTTTTGATTATCTGTTATAACAACACATGAGAATAATAATGAGCTCAAAAACGTGAGCAAGTTTGCTCTTCTTGTAGACCTACAAATTAAAATTGGCTCACACAGATTAATCAATTACATATTTGGTTGATTGATCTTCCAAGTAAAGCTTTCAGCTCTGTTTTATTAGATCTCCATCTGGCTTCTCCCTGACTTGCAATTAAGCATATAGTGTATAAAGCGTATCAGGTAGGGGTTGCCAACTTTATCAGGGCTTCAGATGCATGCGGATTTTTGAATGAGTGTTCTGGTCACTTCTCTCCCCTCTCCTGCTGATCAACCTCCCCACCACCAAGAGACAGAAAGAGAGAAAGCACAGAGCCAGTAGAATTAATCTGAGCCTTGAAAAGAAAGAAGAGGTGAAAGAGGAAGTGGGAAAGAGCTTCACTCTTCCAACTTCCTGCTTCAGGTCTATCTAGTTTTCCAGGAAGAAAAAGGTAATCACTGACCCTACTTCATCAGTGAGTTGGGGATCTGAGTGTCTTCATGGGTTATAGAACACAATGCAAGTACAGTGGTACCTCGGGTTACATACGCTTCAGGTTACAGACTCCGCTAACCCAGAAATAGTTCTTCAGGTTAAGAACTTTGCTTCAGGATAAGAACAGAAATCAGGCTCCGGTGGCGTGTCAGCAGCAGGAGGCCCCATTAGCTAAAGTGGTGCTTCAGGTTAAGAACAGTTTCAGGTTAAGAACGGACCTCTGGAACGAATTAAGTACTTAACCCGAGGTACCACTGTACCAAATGCAGTGAGATGCTTCAACTTTGTTTGTATTGTTGCTGTATTGTTTTTAACACTCGATTGGAAGCCGCCCAGAGTGGCTGGGGAAACTCAGCCAGATGGGTGGGCTATAAATAATAAATTGTTGTCGTTGTTGTTCTTTACTTTGGTGTACTTAGCCATCATTGACTGAAGGAAATTATTTACAGAAGAAAATTGCACCTTAGTTCTTAAACTGGTTAGTACAGTTTTAAGAGGAGGGCCATCATTCTCAGTAATCTACCCACATACCTTTCTGTGTAATCATGTAATTATTAATTTGCTTTAATTGAGGAAGGCATGCATTTCCTGTTCACACTTCTCATTGTTTGTGAAATATTGCAGCTGCCTTTCTGGTGACTGTTGTGTTCAACCCAAATCAAGGATTCAATGAATATACTCGTACTAACAAGAGGCTTATTTTTTTACTTAGGCTTGGGATTGCTTGATGTAAAATTTCAAAAGGGGTCACTTTTAAGTGGTGGTGTCTGAAGAAACAGAACATCTAACCTATATATTAATAGGAAACTCATTTTTGGCGTGAAGATACTTGAATCAAAAATGGCACCCTCATTGTACAAGGGGGAGTTATCAGCAGGCTTGGGAAAACACCAAGATTTGTAAAAGTGGTGGTAAGGGGAGCCTGAAAAGCATTTTTCCAGTACTACTGTCTGCAGCCCCATCCCTCTGAACCAGTCCAGAAGGACATCATGGTCAATGGTATCAAGAGCCACAAAGAGATCAAGGAGAAGGAGCAAGGTAGCCCTTCCCTCTCCTGTACTTGACTATGGTAGTTCATCAGAGTCATCAAGTGTTAGGTTGTGGGTGAACATATCAGATGACACAGCGATTCTTCAAACAGCTCTTGTTTATTCAAAAGGCCAGAACAGAACTGAACTGAGGAGCTCAGTCAGCCTGCTTATATAGAGCTCCAAAACAGCGTAACTGTTGCAACTTTCTAAAACTATCCAATCACTGAACGTCACTTTCGATCCTTCATTTGCATACAAACTATCCAATCACTGAACGTCACTTTCAATCCTTCATTTGCATAACTATCTACAGTATCCCCCTGCTGGCCCAGGGTGAGAACTTCAGTACATAACATCAAGTCCAATTCATGTCTATGGCCAGGCCTGAACCCTGATAGGGATGGATTCAGATATAATCTGTATCATCCAATAATGCCTGCGGTTAGTAATTAGTTCAAACCAATGAGTCCAGGGCTGGCTTGTTTACAGTAGGTGTGGCCATACCCCTGCTTCTTTCAAGGCAGCTGGGCCCATTCACTTGCATACTGAAGCATTAACCACACTCCAGACCCATCCAGTCAAACCTCCTCTGCTAGATTTAATAAACTTGCATTACATCGCAGACCAATGGACACTTGCTTTGGAGCATTTCCCATCAAAACCCATATGGCTTACTTGAGTAAACCTATTTATGACTGGGCTGTTTCTTATTCCTTTCCTTTTCAGTGTTTATTTCCTTCTTCTCCTTCTTTTGAAAAAAATGAAGGAAAACAATGTCAGGTGTGAAAGCAACAATTGCATCATGTGCGAGAATGCCTGAGGGCACGTACACTGTTTAGGGTGTGCACCCCATTTGCCTGTGGAACATAATGCGCACAGGTGGTGTGAAAGTCACTCTTAACAGCGGTTGCATTTTGCAGATGACTGTCAGACATGGAGATTGGCTCCAGTCCCATTCCTTGGCATTCCTCCCCTCCTAACAAGTTTTTTGAACTAATGAGAATGTCATTAGCAAGGAAGCTAATTATGAAACATCTTTGAAACCAAGTGCTGTCCTGATGCCAGTTGCCTGAACCTTTAACACAATTGCTTCTGTTTAACAGTTACAATATTTTATTTAAAAAATATAAAAATAAAGATTTACTGCTGAAATATACTCAGAGTCACAAAGTGATTTCATGCTCTTTATTCAGCTCATAGTGGTGAGGAGGAATGAATGAATGTCCCCTCAAAGTATCTGCTTTATATACATTATTTACACAATGGGCTGCACATGATCGGCTAATTCCGGAATTCTACTGTAAGCCAATCAGGTTGTGGATTCACTTCTATCTGGAGCATGATTGGGTGGTTCCTGCCAATCAATCATACTGCTGTATTGTTCTAGGACCAATCAGACTGCTGCCTTTTGGATCCTATTGTTCTAGGACCAATCAGACTGCTGCAGTTTGGATCCTATTCAACTCAGTACATAACAACTGCCCTGTCCTAAACTTTGTGGAGTTTAAAGTAAGCAGGAACAGAAGATGGGTGGAGTGCCAGAAAACCATGTCAGGGCCATCTAGGGCTGGGTGTGAAAGAGGAAGCAGGTAATACCTGCAAGGCTGGGCTGCCCATGAGGTGGACTGAAGCAGCTTCTCTGCCTGCCTCTGCCACTGCAATAGCTTCTGGCAAGATCATGGCAGGCACCTTCCTATTTTACCTCAGGCAGCAAAATGAGACCAGCCACCTCTGAATACTTGGGTCACATGAACACTGTACATTCAGGGCACTGTTATGAACAGTCATTGTTTCCCCCCAAGAATCCTGGTAATTGTCATTTGTTGGGGACACTGAGGGTTGTTAGGAGACACCTATTCCCCTCACAGAGGTACGATTCCCAGAGAGGTTTAAAAAATCAAGCCTTCTTTCCAGGCAACTCTGGGAACTGCAGTTCTGTGAGGCAGACAGGGGTCTCCTGACAACGGCACTTCCCAGAATTCTTCAGGGGAAGCCATGACTGACCAAGTGGTATAATAATAATAATTTAAATGTATGTTGTGGGTGTAACATTCCTGAAATTCCTTCTTCTATGCAACTGTGAAAGGTTCAGGAGCCTTGTCCTCTTTTTCATCTGGCTGCCTTCGGTATGATTCTCATTTCCACCCCACCCCAAGCTAATCTAGGGTTACCATATTTGACATTCCTGGACATCAATTCCACCTTTGAAATCCCGATAATGTCCAGGAGAATCCGGATGTCTGGCAGCCCCAGCTTTTCCTCACAACTCTGTGTTTGGTAGGTAGCCAAGTTCACCTAGTGTAGCACACAGGTGAGGAGTAGACTTTACCACACCCCTATTTCTGGCAGAGGGAGGTGGGCCTGGTTCTCTCAATAAGAGCCAATATCATACCTCTTCCTGCCACTTTTCCTTGCTGTCCACCCTGAGAAGGGATGCAAGATCCCTTCCGTCAGCTACATCCCTGCTCTGCTGCCTGAGGTGCAGAAATGTACCCTGCCTCGTGCAAGATACTAAAATGACTTAACTGCGCTGTTGAAACAGTGGGCTCTGCGAATCAGTAGGCTGCCAGTTGCTAGAGCTCTGAGCTTTGTCAGACATTTATCAGCCATGTGCTATGAATCCATTCGTCACCCCAAAGCTTTGACACTGGGCAAGACATCTTCATGGAGTGGGATCACCTTGAAACTCAGCAGCTGCGAGCATGAATATAATAACAAACCACCTACACTATTAGTGTTTCGCTGTGGGTTTTATAGGCAGCATTCAGCAGCTTTTGCTCCCTGATTAATTTGTCTGTTGGGATCAAAGATGCCATTATTCACTGGGTTTGCAAGTATACAGTTTGAGAGCTCCTCAGCCTCTCGGAACCTGCCCCATCCTATTTGGGATTTGAACAATTAAATAGCACTCAGCAGAACGGGAGACATTTTCTTCAAGCTCACATCCTTATGCCATCTGGTGGGCTCAGCAATAAATGCAGCAACAGCGGTCCATGATCTCTGCAGTTGCATGATGTCTGGTGGTTTTTTGTCTTTTTCCTGTATCACATGCTTTGCTGAGAGATTTCGCGACCATGAGCAAAATAACAGGGTAGCATGGAGGCGAAGGGTGGGCTGGAGGTGGAAGATTGAGAAATTTATCTTTCCTTAACAGAGCGCATGTTTTTAATGGTATCCCATTCTTCCTGGTGTGAGTCAGGACCTCCTCTGCAAAAAGAAAAGGGGGGGGAAGGAGGGGAAGGCATAATATTTTTTAAAAAACCCAATTGCAGTCAATCATGCACAGTTTAACATCATTACCCTAAAAATCCGATGTGATTTTGGCCTGTGTCATCCAATGCGCTGATTAAAAACAAAAACCTCCCCACCCCCAGACGAACCACATTCAGGTTTGAAGCTTTATTGGTGCTGTAAGGGCAAAAAAGAGCGGGGAGCTGCAGCTGAAAACAGCCTACCTTTATTGTCCAAATTAATGATAAAATGCAGTGTACATCAAGCTGTCAGAGCCAATATGCACATTATACGCAACAAGGAGGTAGAATATTGCAATGTTCCACTTCAGTGTGTGTGTGTGTGAAAGATCATATTTTTAAATGCCACCCACCCACCCACACACCCTTGAATGTAGTAAATTAACATAACAGAGAGATGGACGGGGTTGTTTTCTACATACAGAAAGCTGTTTGCATGGGGAGCATTCAAAAATACGAACCACATACTAGAGTGAACCTAGCTGTTTAGTTTTCTCAGTTTCTCAATGTCCAATTTTAAGTTCAGTTCTCTACATTTCTGCATAAATTTGTGATTTATTTATTTTTTAAAAAAGCTTCTCATTAAAAATTTTCACTGCCTGAGTGCAAATTTCTCCTAACGGAAACATTTTGGTGTGCAGTTCTGCCTAATATAATGCATTTTAATGCTGGTTTCACTAATATATTAATTTTTGTGCACACTTCCCCCTATAGAACAAATCATTGCACATGTTAGATAGCTGCAATGCAAAATTTGGGGAAAAACGCAAATTTCAAAAGCAAGCTGCAAATATTTCATTCCACATATTTTTTTGGGAAGTGCCAAATAGGTAAGGTAAAGGTAAAGGGACCCCTGACCATTAGGTCCAGTCGTGACCGACTCTGGGGTTGCGGCGCTCATCTCGCTTTATTGGCCGAGGGAGCCGGCGTTTGTCCGCAGACAGCTTCTGGGTCATGTGGCCAGCAAGATTAAGCCGCTTCTGGCGAACCAGAGCAGTGCACGGAAACGCCGTTTACCTTCCCGGAGCGGTACCTATTTATCTACTTGCACTTTGACGTGCTTTCAAACTGCTAGGTTGGCAGGAGCTGGGACTGAACAACAGGAGCTCACCCCGTCGCAGGGATTCGAACCGCCAACCTTCTGATTGGCAAGTCCTAGGCTCTGTGGTTTAACCCACAGCGCCACCTGTGTCCCAAATAGGTAGGTTCACATTAAAATGCAAACTGATTGGAATTCCTTCCCCACTACCTCTGTAAACACTTGCTCCCTGAAGCGGTGCCATCAGGACTTCCATCACTTCAGTCTACCGCTGCTCCTGAGCAATGTGTCCATTGGCTTTATGTCCCCTTTGCCATGTCACCCTGTCATGGCAATCTCTTCATCCCAGTTCTGAGCCACACACATGCCATGGAATTTCCCCATGACAGTGTTGCCCTTCCTGGAAACCACGCATGGGCACGGGAGGAACTGCAACTCTCTTGCCACATGGATTCTCTCCAATGTTGTGGGGTGACAGGAACGGGTGACAGGTCAACAATAACTCACACAGATCCAGTGAAGTTAACTCTTTATTCAAAGAAACAAGACAGCTCAGGAGGCCAGGCCTAGTGAACACAGCAACTCTTCCTGGTAGAACTTGACTGTGGGCCTTCCCACAGCTCCCTACGTTTCCCCCCTGTCCCGGTTCCTTCCCAAGCTATCAGACGCTCCTTTGTCTTGCTTGTCTTTAATCCGCCCTCTTCATACCTTTTTGGATTCTGGGAGACCAGTTTGCGGTGTTCTATTTCCAAGTTGTTCATAAACTAAGCTGTTCTAAAACCAAGGTACCACTGTATCTCCATGCCAGGTAAAAAATCCACAGCCTAATTTCTTTTTGCTGTACAGTCATTAAGACACAGGAGCCGTGCTAGGGGGAAAATTCAGTACTAAGTGTAAAATCTGTTCATGGAACTTTGAGAATCGTGGGATTTGAGCTTGTATAAACTAAGCAAAACTACCTAGAAGTAACTTCCACTGAAGTAAATGGTGCTTACTTCCAAATGTGTGCACAGAATTACAGCCTTGAGGCTGGATATTCAGCTCTGCTTACTTGCTCCATTGGCCACAGTCTGAAAAATCCATAGCATCCATTTGTGCTTTGAGAGGGTCAGAGCCTTAGGCTGCAGTTGTTTGCACATCTACTCAGATGTAAGTTCCCCATCACTTACTTCTGAGTAAGGATGCATAGGACCGAGCTGTTCATTTGCTAGTGCTCTAGCAGAAACTGTGGTTCAATGGCACCTCAAACATGGGAGCAGGTTAAGACTTGTTCAGCGGGGGTGTGAGAAGAATGGGCACTGATGCATTGTTGGCTGAATGCATCCCTCAGCAATTGCTTTAATTAATTGGCTTTGCTTCAGGATTACCACATTATGATGGCTGGAAAGGATGGCCCCGAATATCTACTGTGGAGATCTTGTGCAGAAGTGGATATATAGAACCAAGGAAGAAGCCAGAATCTTCTTCCCAACACCACTGCCTTTCCTCCAGCAGCTGATGCCAGCTTCTTTCTGTAGCCTTCTCTAGAGAGCTGCCTTTCAGAAGACACTTTACCTTTCAATCATTGAGGGCAGAAGAATAGGAAGCAAGCCATACATATTCATGAGGCATAATCATCAACATTCCAAAAGCGTCTCGAGACACTGGCTTAAAGGAACAAGACCCACTCCAGAAGGGTGAGTGTTGCTCAGAGAGGATCCTTTTAACACGGGGATTAAAATAACCACACAGAAACATCTTTTGCTACATGCCTTGTAAGGTGGTAGGGTTTCCCCATGTCCTTTTATTAAGATGAACCCCACCCCGCAAAAAAATAAAAAGCCAGGCATCCTATCCTTGCAGGCCACATATGCTTAAGCAAACCAAAACACAGCTATCCCTAAAAATTCACACTTACCCCAGTGCTGTGATGCAGTTCTCCAGCAAAACAATGCACATATTAGTGAAAATAAT
The DNA here is from genome assembly GCF_964270895.1 of Podarcis filfolensis. Lineage (NCBI taxonomy): Eukaryota > Metazoa > Chordata > Lepidosauria > Squamata > Lacertidae > Podarcis > Podarcis filfolensis. Next base: position 68,765,477 of record NC_139603.1, read on the forward strand.
GCATATATTTTATATATATATATATATATATATATATATATATATATATATATATGGGCTGGAAGGAGCTCTGGCGCAGCCCTGCAGACGAGCACCAGAAGAATGGACCAAAACAAATGGGGTATTCTGTGATCCAAACAGACGCCTGGATTGGCTTCTGTGATCCGGGATGTCCCTCTTAAAACGGGACACTTGGGGGGGTATATATAAATCACAAATAGCTGCAAAATACAGAGAACCAAATTTAAGACCTGGGAAATGAGATACTGAGGGAACTGAAGCTGACAAATCTTTCCATCCCTAATACTGAGTCAGACCAGTTGGTCCCTGTAGCACAGTGTTGTCTACACTGACAAGGTTTCGGAACAGAGACTCTCCTAGCCCTGCCAGGAAAGCTATTGCTCCTGAAACTTGAGAGAAAAGAAAGGAAGGGCCATTGACCCTGGTCCAGCAGGCTCCTCTTATGTTATAATAATAATAATAATAATAATAATAATAATAATAATAATAATATATTTATATCCCGCCCTCCCCAGCCGAAGCCGGGCTCAGAGCGGCTAACAACAGTAAAAATAACACAGTTTACATAAAATCACAATCAATTAATTGTAATACATTCTAAAATCAATTCATTCTAAAATCAATTCAGAGTCAGATTAATGGCAACCATTGGGCTAGAGTTCTATGAGGATTACAGGAGGAGGGGGTCAGACTGTGGCTTGGCCAAAGGCCTGGTGGAACAGCTCTGTCTTGCAGGTCCTGCGGAAAGATGTCAAGTCCCGCATATGTGGAAGAGGTGACCTTTATTCTTCTCAGCCTACCAAGTGTTTCGCTACCACTGATTTTGCTACTGCTGCTGCCCCTCTGAGCAGATGGTGTCTAGAACTCTCTGGGACAGTGGTTTTTGGTGGCACTGAGGAGAGAGTGCTGTTGCTGGCCCTCGCCCTATCACTCTTGTTGCCGGTGCAAGAAATGGCATAAGGGAGGTCCTGGGGAGCATCTGTTCCTTAGGATCATTATCAAATCACTCACCCATTACACTCTTGGCATTTCCTGCATATAAAGTAAAGGTAAAGGGACCCCTGACCACTAGGTCCAGTCATGGCCGACTCTGGGGTTGCGGCGTTCATCTTGCTTTACTGGCCGAGGGAGCCGTCGTACAGCCTCCAGGTCATGTGGCCAGCATGACTAAGCCGCATCTGGCGAACCAGAGCAGCACACGGAAACACCGTTTACCTTCCCGCCGGAGTGGTACCTATTTATCTACTTGCACTTTGACGTGCTTCCGAACTGCTAGGTTGGCAAGAGCAGGGACCGAGCAACGGGAGCTCATCCCATCATGGGGATTCGAACCGCCGACCTTCTGATCGGCAAGTCCTAGGCTCTGTGGTTTAACCCACAGTGCAGATAGCTGTATGTTATATATCACTAATGATAAGCAGGCAAGAGAAAGCTATCCCATGTAACCTCGCTGGTAATCTGATGTTAGTGCAGAGCTATGGAATTTTGTGGTTCAGACTGCTGCTAAAATATGCTTTCTATTATTACTCTTCTATTAAGTTTTAAGAAGCATAGCTGCACTATCTGTTATTTGTTACGAAACATTGCATCTGCTAGCTGAAGTCCTGGGATCTGGGAAAGGACACTGAGAGCTCCGAGTATCTTTGAAATTTAGCATCTGTACTCAGATTCCGACAAGGAGATTAAAGACCAGGATCTTGTCAGAATTGCTCATGTTGACAAAAAGCATGTGGAGAACTTGAAACAGCTTTTGCAGGGCTGTTTTGGGCTTAGAGACCCACCAAATCCCTAAGCATGTATGCCTAGTCAGAAACATCTTACTGCTCAAGCTTTTCCCTCTTAACTCAGTCTAGCTTTTTCCCAGGGTGGGAAATAAAAACTTTGTTCTGACTTTGTACATGCAAGCAGAGTAGTCCTAAACCTGTTTATTTGGAAGTAAGGCCGTCTGATTTCAATGGGACCGACCCACATACAGGGAACTGAAGCCTGAGCTATACAAAGTGCCCAGTGAATCAGGCTCTAGGAACTGCCTTCTATGCTTTTGAGTCTTATTCTTACTAGTTAAGATGCAAGAAGTTGCTGACCTGGAGAGAAAATGTGGAAACTGAAAATGATCGGTTAATAGCTACTTTCAGAAGGATTACAATATCTAATTTGTTTGGCTTCTGGTTGCTTAAATAAAGATTAACCACCAGAAAAGATACTGAGGTAGATTTTTTAAAAACATGATTATGCAAGTCCCATGAATTCATCTTGATGTGGTTGCACAAAGCTTACACCAAGATTAGACTATGCCTGATCTTTATTCAATATCCATTCTCATTTGGTTGGGGTAAGGTCATACAGCAATCAGCATTTAACTTGCATTCATCCTGATTTGTTTGCAAGGTATTTCTGTGCCTCCCCTGTGAATTGTTCATTTGTTCTACTCTTTTCAATATATTTCCCCCTCACTTTCCTAAATGCAAAAAGTCAATTTCTTGTTTGAAGATCGCCAAAGCAATCCCAGAAGGTGTCCTGGCTCGTGCCAGGGTGCCAGTCTTTAAAGAGGACGTTCTGGGATCCAAACAGAAGCTGGGATTGGCTTCTATGATCCGGGGTGTCCCGCTTAAAATGGGACAGTCGGGTATGTGTGGAATCCCCTCTTCTGCACAATTATTAAAGAAGCCCCATCTTCATTTTTCTCCCGATCACCTGCACTTCCTGTTACATAATTTGTTGTTGCTGCAGCAGAAGTGTTCTTTGCAAGATCTTCTTTCACCGGCTCTGTGACTTCTTGGAAATGAGTCCGGATTGTCCACTGCCTCTAAATGTCGCAGATGGCAAATCTAACACTTCTGAGAAAACGACAGCATGATCTCATGTTGAGACGAGGTACTTGGATATAGTTATTCTTCTTCCAAGGGTCAAATGTGAAATTCAAATTTTACATTTTGTGCTCGGGGAGCCATATTGGTGAGAATTAGATATTAATAGGGCAAGAAATGCATCTTCTTAAAACAACTTTTGAAAGAAAAACCACCGAACTAACAGCTTCGTAAGCTCCTACGAAAGCTTACTTGGCAGTGAGTTCATTGGACGCAGTGGGGCTTACTCTCCTGTAAAGCACAGGATTGTGTTTCTGTTTTCTGCACTGGGTGCCAAAGGTGATCTCTCCCAAGCTCTGCTACTGTTTCTAGTCAGGAGTGTGAAATTGAAGAATTAACTGAATACCGTTCCTGCATGCATAAAACAGTAGTTTAAATATCGGCATACTTGCTGGAATTTCACGCATAACTGATCCAGATTATACACTCCAACATTTATGAGACTGAAACGGGTGCACTCGTATTAAATTAGCAACTCCCAACATCTGGGATTTGATATATATCCCCCTACCCACCCCATGACTGTTAATTTCAAAACATGCAGCTTACAGGAATCAACATCTTTGCCATATTTAGACTGCAATTTTAAACAGAGTTATTAGGTTGTAAGTCCCACTTGACATAGTCAGGGGTGAGGGACCTTGGCTTCTGCACCTCTCTATCCAATCCCCCCCCCATGCTCCCATTGACTGAAATTCCACTTTCTTACCATCTGCAACACACCTAACCACCTGAGATGCTTTTCCCCGTCCCTCTGTCTCCTCCTCCCCTGTCCTTGATTAAGATCAGCAAACATATAGGCGCTTTCTCACTTCACTCAGCAGTCCATAGGGTCCTTCCTCAGACTGAGGCATTGGGGCAAACCGACCTCAGAGAGCCACCGGCTGCTTCATTTAAGCAGTCTTTGCGGCAGTAGCACTGCAGGCCCTCTCCCACAACCCTTCACCCTGAAGAAAGGCCTTTCCCCAGAGCAAGGCATTGGGGGGCAAGAACAGACAGGCTGGGGGAGGCAAAGCTGCGCATGGCTGTGTAGTAGGTCAGGAGGTTGGCTCTGAGGTAGGCTCCTGAGACAAACGTCTCCATTTGCCTAATGGGAGCGCTGGCGCTGCTCATCTGCTGTGGTGGCATCGAAGCAGAGTAGGCAAAGCAGCCCCCTTCTCTGTTGACATGGAGAGTGAGGGTCCTGGATCATGGCGCTTGATGCCCTCTTTTGAGACCTGCCCTTGACAGGTGCCAAATGTTCCTGGTGAGAACAGCAGCCCTGCTGCTTCCGATCTGTATATATTTCATGCCTCTCCTAGCCTTAGTCATAGAACACTATAAGCAAGCAGCCCTCTTTTCTTGTAGCCCCGACACTAAAGCTCTTTGCCAGCAGCTTCCCTGGAGCTCGGTGCATTGTGTGGGCACAATAGATGAGAGATGAAAGTCCGCAGGAATCCTCTTGAGAGGGAAGCATTAAGGATATGACTTTTACAAACATCAAGGTGGTTTAGACTGTTTCACAAGGATGATATTTCTATATTGCTTTTCAGCACTGGCCTGGCACCTAGAAGACACCGAGCTTAAATTTTTATCATTTTGGTGTCCTTTCCCACATAAAAAACGTTGTGTCTGATAAATCTGAATCTGCAGAACTAGTTCTCCTGCACAATAAGTGTATCCAATTATTATTATTTCCCCCTATAGCCAACTTCCATTTCTTGAAAGATTATGCTATTCTCCAGACAGAGGTTTCGGGGACAAGATTGAATTTCCCCTTCTAAATCAACACCTTTACACGTATCCCTTACAACAGGCACAGGGGACATTTGGCCCTCCAGATGTTGGTGAACTACAACTCCCATAAGCCCCAGCAAGCATGGCCAATGACAAAAGGTTGAAGGAGTTGGGTTAGAGAATTAAGAGGCGATAAGAGAGCTGTCTTCAAATATTTGAAGGGCTTTCACATAGGTCAAGGACAGCCATCATGGTGGCTCTAGATGTTGTTAGACTATAATTCCCATGAGCTTCAGCCAATGCTCAGAGAAGGTTGTGTAAGCAGGGCATGATGGACAGACAGCATTTTTCACTCCTGCTTTACCACCTGAGTATATATGGGAAGCCAGTCAAATGGCTGCCAACAAAACACACATCCTGGTGTTGTGCTAATATGGCTGTCTGGATCAGATGTTTTCAATGTTTTCAGACCCAGGACCCACTTTTAATCCAAACATGCATTTGCATTTCTTAAAGGTGGTGGTAGGGCTGTTGTTGTGACCCACTTTGGATCAGGTGATGGCTATGAATATGTGGGACAGGTGGGGGGAGAAGAGAGGACACCAATCACCTCTTTTATGAACAGTTATCTTGCTGTGAGCATCTGTAAATATACAACCGTTTGATCTGTCTATAATTTGTCTGCAGATTACGTGGGCGAAAGGAGCTACTCTAAGGATTACCGTTTGATAACTTAATTAGCCGTTCTTCCAAGTCAAGTACAGGGGCTTGAAAACCCCTTTTTCTCATCAGGCAACATGGATATATCCTTAGAAGTGTTGGCACGGGGCTGGAATAAAGCTAATGCCTACAAGTTGCTTTTATTCCATTCTCATGCGTATGCAGTGCTTTTTTCCCTAGGAAAAATAAGTGCCAGTACTCACCGTGAAGTTGTTACAGTAAGTAAAAAGATGAAGGGCTACCGGTACTGCGGATCCTTGAGTACCCCCTGGAAAAAAGCACTGTGCCTATGCAAATGCAGAGATGCCCAATGGACTTAATTAGGGCAGGGGGAAGGATTTGCTTTCTCACCTTACACAGCAGGTGGGTGACCAGTATATCTGTAAGAGGTGCCAGCTGCAGAGGGTTGTATTTTTCTTGGTGGCTTTTAATCTTAGCCGGCCTTGAAAGGCTGGCCTATCTGCGCTGCATAGCAAACAGACAGGTTTTTTTATTTTTCTAAACCAAGAGACTTCTTCTCAGTGCTTAAAAAGGGAAGTCATGTTCAGGGATGATCTTGCCACTAGGTATGAATGAGCTGTTACACAACTCCCTGGCAGCATGAATAGAGGAATTGTGTGGTTTTCCTGTACTGTGAAGCCAAGCTTGTTAAAACTGTTTGGAGAATGGACCCTTCTTATACTGTTTCCATGCTTCTGTTTAACACTTACATTAAGTTATTTCTGTTTTTCTGACTCTGATTCGTTTTGATACTGGCAAACTCTTATTAATAATATCAGCTTACTGATGTTTTGCATCGTCATAGCTGTTTTCCTCTTATTACCTCCCACCTTGGTTCAACCACACCAACAGTTTTTGGGGTGTGTTTTATACCACAATGATATTCCCAGTGTACGGTGTGGTAGAATGTAGACTTCAGATAATATTTGTGGCTCTGGCATCAGGTGAAGTGTGCTTGACAACATCCAAACACCCAGAGTCAGAAAACAGTAATTCAGAGAAGGTAAAAAAATACTCTGCAGGAAATATATGCCCTTGCATGTTGAGTAAACAACACAAGTTATGTTCCTTGAATAAATTATGATTTTTATTTTCAATTGCAAACCATGAAAAACTTATAGTTTAAAGTAAAAATGTCCAGAAAATACTGCAAACTCTCTAGAATAAAACTGAGAACCAACACGGACAGTTTTGAAGGGTGTTTTTCCGTTAAGAAACCCATCTTTGGTTAATGCCCCCAAACGACGCTATATGGTTTGTGCCAACCTACACACTTCTGACAGGGACACAAGTGGCAGGGACACGAGTGGCGCTGTGGGTTAAACCACAGAACCTAGAACTTGCCGATCAGAAGGTTGGCGGTTCAAATCCCCGCGACGGGGTGAGCTCCCGTTGTTCGGTCCCTGCTCCTGCCAACCTAGCAGTTCGAAAGCACATCAAATAAATAGGTACCACTCCGGCGGGAATGTAAACGGCATTTCCGTGCGCTGCTCTGGTTCTCCAGAAGCAGTTTAGTCATGCTGGCCACATGACCCGGAAGCTGTATGCCGGCTCCCTCAGCCAATAAAGTGAGATAAGCGCCGCAACCCCAGAGTTGACCACGACTGGACCTAATGGTCAGGGTTCCCTTTACACACTTCTGACACCCCACAAACTTCTTGACAGGTTTCACTTATCATTTTTTTCCATGGAAAAAAAATGGGATATTTTTACAACCCCTATTTGCTTACAATGGCTGGGGTAAATAAATATACCCCAATGGCAAAACTCAGTGCATTTCTGGGACATTTTACAATATAGGTGTTTTTTTTTTTTTTTTTTTTGCAGAAGAAAAACAGTAAATGGTAACTGGCTGAAACCTGGGGATGTTGTACAGGTGACAAATTTGTAACAGTGCCCTAGAAAGACTACCCTGTAGCTCTTCTTATGCATATACTCCACAATTAAAAGTGTATCTGGGGTGCGTTTCTTGCCCTTAAAATCGGATGAAGGTTAAACTTCTACCCCTTCATCCTGGCAGCCTCAATCTATCCTGAGTGTCTCTACAGGTTTCTCTTTCTTTCTTAAATGGCAGGAGCCATTCTGATCACGAGCCTCTCATGGTGTCATGTCCAGTTGCACCCTTAACCGGTGCCTAGAAGAACCCATCTTTGGGGGAGTTAATGGGAGCTAGTTTGTCTTGGCAAAAGGAGTGAAAAGTCCCTGCGAGCCTCTTTGGTTTGGTTCGTTGGCTCCAGTGTTGGGCAGATCAGTAAGCAGCAACGTCTCGGTACTGCGATTTGCCTCGAGACAAGGAAAGGACAGATTTCCAGATAGTTAAGCCAAGAGTCCACGTCAGACTGTTCTTTCCGAGCCATTTGCTTCCTCTTCGCCACCAGACTGCCTTTCAAGGCGCTTTCTTTTTTCTGTAAACATCCACTGCTGGGACAAACCCAGCACCCTTCAGAGATAGCCCTGAAGGAGGGCTGTGTGTGGTCTAGTGGAGCTCCCTGCAAGTTTAACAGGAGCTGCTGCTGCTTCAGATACGGAGTTCCCCTGACACTGCTGTTAATATCCCTCTGCAGAAGACAGATCCTGTGAAGGACCAGCAATAGGAGCTGTAGGACAGTTCTGGGGGACCTGAAGCACCAAGGCCAAATGCGGCCTCCAGACCTCTCTGCCTGGCCCTTGGGACCCTCTCCAGACCACCCACTCCATCTCCCCTGGCCACACTAGCCTTGCATTGCAATCTCCTTGCATGCTTTTTGCCAAGCTGGAATGTGTGCTTGAACTCTGATCGTGCTTCTTGCTTGCCCGGACAGAGGATAGAGAGGGAAGAGTGAGCATGTAGGAGCTGGTCTACAAAGATAAAATTCACATTTGTTGCCCTGCCTAAGCTTGCCACTTGCGACTCAACTGCCACTGGCATGCGGTCCCTGGAAGGTTACCCAGAGGAGAATGTGGCCCTCAAGCTGAAAAGGGCTCCCTACCAGGAGGGAGCCAGCAGTAAATCACACCAAGAGAGGTGGAGTTAACTCTTTATTAGCAAAACAGGAGTCTCAGGCCTAATGAGCACAGCAACTCCCAGCAGGTCTTGCCCCCCATGAAGCAGTTGCTGAGACTGAAGGACACTGCCTTCCCACAGCTATCTAATCCCCTCCTCTCCAGGGTTACCCCCAAGCAATCTGAGACTGCACCTCTGCCCTTTTCATGCCTCTTCTGGTTCTGGGAGAGCAGGGGAAAGATAAGCTTGTCACAGCAGGAGGGGGAGACACCATAACTTCTCCATCAGACTAATTCATCTTTGCCTCTTGGCTTCCTTCCTCTCCTGCTTCTGATTCTGCACTTCCATCCGCCACAGACTCCCCCAGCTCACTAAGCCCTGTTACCTCTTTAGCTTCGGACACCTCCTCCTCTCAGTCTTCTCCATCTGACCACTCACGATCATCTCACCACCACTTCCCTGGCTCTGAGCCTTCTTCCCTTGGTGCCTTCCACCACTCCTCTGCATCTAGCCAGTCCATGATAGTCCCCTTCCCTGCTGTAGGGCAAACTGTTCAAGCAGAATAGCAGATGGTGAGGGATTCTTCCTGGTGCCCCTGCATTCGAACACCCAGTTCATTGTTTGCTTCAAGCTGCTCTGGGTGGAGGCCTCTCAACTCCCATTGCCCCTCGATAGAGAGTGACTCAGCGCAGAATACTTCTGCCTTTGATTTCCAAGACAATGGATCTTGTCGCCTTTTATGTGTTTCAGGGATGATGTTCCAGGCAGAGGTTTCCCCTCCTCTTGGATTTGCTTATTCAGCCTGTCAGACTGCGAAAGAGGGGATGGATTGATTTCTGCGTTCCTCCCTGCTTGGCCAAAGAGGAGAAAACAAGGCACTGCAGTTAATTCCATTCAGACAGACAACCATTACACACAGTCCCCTCCTGGACCAGGCAACTTCGTATCCCCCTTTTCTGGGATGTTACCCTACTTTAATGTCACATGAGGAAGTCTGCTGCTACCTGGAGCAGACAGGAGAGGACAGGTTGGCGACATGCAGCCCCGCCCAATTTTGAAAGCCCTCTGCGGGTGATGGGTTCAAATTTCTATCAAGAGATATTTTGGCACCCGAGGCGAACCACACATACCCTGCAGGGGCAGGAGGAGGAAATACAGATCTACTTTGGGAACAAGGCGGGGAATCAATTCATCTTACCTGATGGTTGAAATGGGAATCAAAAGCTGTCATGGCCACACACACCCCTGCTCTAAATCATGCTGGGTGTGGGCAGAACCCAGAAGACCCCAGAGGGCAGCCCCTGGCACTTTCTCTATGGGGAGAGAGGAAACCTGCGGCTGAGAGGCTGCTGTAGAGGCAGCATGGAAGGAAGCTGCTGAGGAGGTAGCAGATCTGGAATGTGTGGCAGTGGCAGCAGGCGATGCATTCTTAGGTGGCCTCTTTTGATCCTGCCACCCAAGGCAGTCGGCTCACCTTGCCTCATTGGGGGTCCAGTTCGGAAAAGCGGTATGTCCTTCTTTCAGCATTCTGCTGGGCGGGCAGGAAGAAGAGGCAGAGTGGAGACACTTACAAGTGTCCTATGTGCTTTACCTCACTTGTTGTTGTTTAGTCATTTAGTCGTGTCCGACTCTTCGTGACCCCATGGACCAGAGCACACCAGGCACTCCTGTCTTCCACTGCCTCCCGCAGCTTGGTCAAACTCATGCTGGTAGCTTCGAGAACACTGTCCAACCATCTCATCCTCTGTTGTCCCCTTCTCCTTGTGCCCTCCATCTTTCCCAGCATCAGGGTCTTTTCCAGGGAGTCTTCTCTTCTCATGAGGTGGCCAAAGTACAGTATTGGAGCCTCAGCTTCAGGATCTGTCCTTCCAGTGAGCACTCAGGGCTGATTTCCTTCAGAATGGAGAGGTTGGATCTTCTTGCAGTCCATGGGACTCTCAAGAGTCTCCTCCAGCCCCATAATTCAAAAGCATCGATTCTTCGGCGACCAGCGCATTCCAAATCCATTAAAATCTTTGCTCTCCAGTGAATCCTGAGTTTACTTGTCATTCTGGCACTATATTAACCCAAACAATACTCCAGCTGAGGCCTTATCTGATCTGGGTAGAGCCCAATACATAGTGCAGTATTATCTTAAAGGTAAAGGTACCCCTGCCCGTACGGGCCAGTCGTGTCCAACTCTAGGGTTGTGCGCTCATCTCACTTAAGAGGCCGGGAGCCAGCGCTGTCCGGAGACACTTCCGGGTCACGAGGCCAGCGTGACGAATCTGCTCTGGCGAGCCAGCACCAGCGCAACACACGGAAACGCCGTTTACCTTCCCGCTATAAAGTGATACCTATTTATCTACTTGCACTTTAGGGGTGCTTTCGAACTGCTAGGTGGGCAGGAGCTGGGACCGAACGACGGGAGCTCACCCCGCCGCGGGGATTCGAACCGCCGACCATACTATCGGCAAGTCCTAGGCACTGAGGTTTTACCCACAGCGCCACCCGCGTCCCCAGTATTATCTTAGTGCAACCTAAAAGTTGTTGGGAAAAAAGTGAAGAATTTCTGCTCCAGGAATGTAGGAGTCAATCACTGCTAGATGGAAAACTGTGGATTAGCTCAACCGTCCCAATGCAGCAGCGAAAGTGTGTTTTATCCCTCTATCCAGAAGATGGCGCCATTGTGCCACCAGGAACCACTGGCTCCATTGTTTTCACTGTCTGCCGGAGGTAAAAGGATTTGTTTCCATAACAATGCCTCTGTTTGTGGACATATTGCTGCTGGAAATGACATCGTCTTGGACTGCGATAGTCTACAAAGTATTGAACTGCAAAGGCCAACAGCCCTGAGGTGATAAATCAGATTCATTGTTGAAGAAACAGTCGTCGTGCTTTCCCCCACCCTTATAATTAATTGATCTAGTGCTATCTGCATGGTTCTGGAGGATGCTGGTGCATCATAGAACAAGATGCAAAAAGCAAGTGGGGCAATCTCTTTAATGGGAGCCAGTTCGAGTTTACAATGCAAATAGCAAGCTGCCGAATCACACAGCACTCTTCTTCAAGGGCACAACTCCCATCAGCCCTGTCCGTTGCCCGTGCTGGCACCTCTGGTTAATAGAGAGGGGAAGGTAGTCACCTCCTTTGTGTTTATTCATTAGCAGTCCCTCTGTCCAGCTAATTAGTTTTACACACCGGATATCACAATATAAACATCGGTATGGGGTTATGTGTAATACTTATGTATGCCAATGGAAGCAAACCCTTTACATGCAAAGTGTATGTGTATTTAAGAGAGAGAGAGACAGAGAGCACTCTAAGGTAATGCACATTATTCTGTCTTCTGTCCTCATTTTTCTACATCAGCCCTGTGAGGTAGGTTAGGCTGAGAGACTAGTGGCTAGCCTAAGGTTTCCCACTGAACTCCTTGGCTTGGATTTGAACTTGGGTCTCCTCCTGGTTTTAGTCTAACAGCTTAAAACAGGGGTGGGAAGGCTTCAACTTCTGTCCGCAATAGCCAGTCCAGACAATGGTCAGGGATTTATTTATTGATTTATTTGATTTATTTGTTAGAGCCCTTCATCACAAGAGCACAAGTTAAAAATACAGAGTAAAAGCACAAATAAATAGTTAAAACAAAAGCAACAAAGCAGTACCCCGCTTTGCAAAGACACATTTAAAAGGCTGAAGAATATTAATTAGCCCAAGGTCTGGTTGAAGAGGAACGTTTTCGCCTGGTGCCTAAAAATCTATATTGAAGGCTCCAGGGAACCTCCCTGGGGAGAGCATTCTACAAATGGGGAGCCACTGCAGAGAAGGCCCCGTTCTTGTGTTGCCACTCTCCAGACTTCTTGTGGAGGAGGCACAAGAAGAAGGGCCTCAGAGGGTGATCTCAGGTCTAGGTTAGTTTATATGGGGAGAGGCGGTCCTAAGCCATTTAAGGTTTTCTAGGTCAAAACCAGCACTTTGATTTGAGCCCAGAATAGCTAATTGGCAGCCAGTGCAGTCAGACCAGGATCAGTGTACTAGGCTCAAACTGTCTTGCCCTGGCCGCCAAATTCTGCACCAGCTGAAACTCCCAAACCATCTTCAGAGACAGCCCTGCGCATAACATATGTAGAGAGTTTTAGTCCAGCAACATCTGGTGCTTTTGCTCAATTTCCCTGTGGGGTGGTGAGCTAGAAAAGGCCATTGGCTGGCCTGCTCCTGAGCGTCTTCTCTGAAGCAGGTCGGACGTCTGCAGTTGGAGAAAGTCCCAGTGCAAAACTGCCGAATCAGAGGCACAAGTGTGTAGCTGCTCCTACCATATGGCAGGTGGTAGCAAAGAGATCATATCTCTCTGCCTCTGCTGCCTTGTCTGCTCAGAAGGAAGCTATGCTGAGTTCAGAGGAGCCTTGCTCCCAGACAAGACAGAATAAGATTGCAGACTTTGGCTGTTCTTGCAAGACTGAGCCATGTGTTTCTGAGCAGGAAGGGAAACGAGGGGAAGTACCGTAAGTGGAAGAAGAAGAAGGAAGGAAGGTGGAGCGTGGCCATCCTCTTCTGCAAATCTAAAGGGCAATCACCGTATAATCCAGGAGGGAGCTGGAGCCAGCTGCTCATGACATCTCCACAGTTCCCTGCTAATAGGGTGTGTTGTGTCTTGTGTGTTTTTGCTCATGAAAAGGGAAGAATCAGAATTGTGGTTTCCAGCTTCATTATAACAGGACAAAGAGATTTGTTTTGAGCCAAACTGTGGCAAGCGTGATCAGGTTGTTGGTGGTGTTTTTCTTTTGTGTGTGTGTGTTTTTGGTTGATTCTCCCCCATGCTGTTGTTGAAAAATCTTCACATTTGCTTTCATGAGCTTATAGCTAATTGATTCCTTTCTTGGGCTTGGACAGCTTGTTCCCAACCTGGTGCCCCTCGGATGTTCTTGGACTCAAACTCCTATCAGCCCCAGCCAGCATGGGTAATGTTTAGGGGGGTCTGGGAATCACAGTCTAGCAATTTCTGGGGGGAACCACATTAGCTACTTCAGTTCCATCAAATGGTCCCTTTCCACAGAAAAGCGAGTTACCCATTTTAGAAACAACCAAATACACTCACCGCAAATGGCCGTGATCCCTCCCACTGCTGCTTCCATTAGCTGGCGCAATTAAACACCTCTCCAGATGACCTGCTCCTTAATAATAATGCCCAGGCAGCAGAGGGAATGAGGAGAAAGAAGCCTGACTCATTCATCAAGCAGCGAGCGAGGAGCAAAAGGGAGAGTTGGGAACCGGGAGCCCCAGAGAGGCATGAAGGAAGAATGAAAAGGAGTGGGAAGATAAACATGTACTGGAGATGCCGGGATGCTTTTCCCAATATACTAATTATTTTCTCAGACAAAACTCGCTTGGAACAGAGCCATGTTTAGCCTGTAGGGGAAAGAGGTGCAAATTTAAATACAGACCCATAGCAGAGAAGGAAAGCAGCGACGTCAGAGGCACCTTGAAGGATGAATTTCTCCCACAGTTTTCATCCTGGGAGCACCCTGCTTTTGCTCCCTACCTATTACTACCCTAACAGAGCACAGAACGTTTCACTTTCTCAGCAGGCAGCATCCTGCGGGCCAAGGAACCATATCCAGCCCTATAGCCCTCTCTGTCTGGCCCCTGAGACTCTCCCCAAACAGGCCACACCACCTCCCTGCAGGCCACACCCCTCACCAACCTTCCCTCACCCCCTGAGGGGTTTGGGGGGGGGGCCTGACTGGAATGTGTCCCTGTACTCTGATGGTGTCGATACTTTCCTGGATGGTGATTAGGGAGGTGTGTGTGTGTGTGTGTGTGTGTGTGTAGAAACTTGCCTATTTTATACAAATGTACTGTTGACATTCATTGCTCTGCCCACTTTTGACCTCTGGATCCACTCATTACAGGTGTGTGGCCCACAGAAATTTCCCAGAAGCGAGTGCGGCCCTCAGAACTAAAATAGTCGCCTACCTTTTATATAGGGCTTCATGGGTCTATGAGGTTTCCAAGTGTGCGGAGATGACATGTGATGGAGATGTGGGACTGTACTTCCCAGCCATACGTGGTGGGTGTTTAAGTCCTGTTTCCACACCTGGTAGGAGAGGAGGGAGGCCAAGAGGCAGAGATGGGTCAGGCTGGTGAAGAAGCCAAGGTGTCTCCCCCTCCTGCTGAGATAAGCTGCCCTCTTCTCTTGTTTTTCAGGACCAGGAGAGGTATGAAGTGGGAGGAGCAAAGGAAGGCACGCTGGGGCAGTCTCAGATTTCTTGGGGAAACCCTGGACAGGAGGACACTTAGGCAGCTGAGGAAAAGCAGGAACCTTCAGTCTCCACAACTGCCGCATAGGGACAACACCTATCAGAGCTGAGTCACTGTGCTCCTTAGGCCTGACACTCTTGTGCATATCCTGGTTGTTTCTAATAAAGAGTTAACTTCACCTACTCTGTGTGATTTACTGCCGGCTCACTTCTGACACCAGATACCCCTGTGTTGGGCATCCTGTTTGTAGAGTTGTTATGTGCATTGGAACTAACACACATAGGCCCAAAGTGCACACCCACTTCCTATATAGGACTGGCCTTAGCCTCTACACACTGAGAAAGAGGTAAGGCTTGCTGATCTGTGACAGAGGGAGTGTAAACCGTTTTTTTGTCCAGATCTCAGGTCCAGTCTCTAGCATCTACAGGTAGAACTGGAAAAGACTCTTATAAGAATGCAATATGAACCTGCCAACAATCACGCTGCAGCATTCTACACTAATAGAAGCTGGCAACAGTACCTCCAATTACTCTGTACTACAAGGCAGCGTTCTTATGAAGCATCTGGTTCTTGGCCAATACATGGCGAAATATCTGTCGGTTGCAGTCAGGGCCTGCTGGGGCTAGACCTGTAAGCTGCTAAATTTGGGTCATTGTGCGGTTGCAGGTTGGAGCACCTCCTTGGCCAGCAAATGGATCCCAGGTACAGGAATGCTCTGCCCACTCAGGCTGGCTACTCCCCAGGAAGGGTTAAAAAGGTTTCCCTGTTCAGGCTGAGACTTGGCCTGGGAATGGATAAATTCCATTGGCTCTGACTCTTGCCTTGTTTTGCCTTCTTAGTTCTTACTCCTCGCTTGGTCCCAGGAGGCAAATAGCAGCTGGGCAGGGGGTGGGTATTTTTATTTTAGCATGAATATTCTCTTGTAATCCTGAGTGGGCCAGAGGGAGAGACTCCATACGGTTGGCCTGTATTTTATCCCTATGTCGCAGACAGCTGGTGTGAGGCTGAGGCAGTACGAAAGCAGCTCCCTGAACTCCTGGCTATAAGAAGATGCAAATGGGGGACTTTCTGGTTCATAGGTGCTGCTTTATACCACCTCTCACAGCCCTTTGGTTGGTCAGTGGGGATCAGGTTTCCCAAGCGGGGCTGGAAGTGATGCATACGCTTGTTTATATTTGCACTATCAATGTTCTGATATGTTAATGGAATTGGAAAATAATGAAGATGGCCACAATTAAATATGGCCTTCACTAGTAGCTTTTGTTTATTATACTTCCTGTAATATCTCAACCAGTTAGTCATTAGACTCTCTGGACCTTAGGCAGCCATTTATTATGGCTGAAAATACACATTTCCCCCCCTTTTGCATGCATTGATCTCAGCACCATGCAAGTGCACATCCATCCTTCAATGTGTCACAAGCGAAGGGATGGCACCATGCCCTTTGAAGAGGGAACTGTACTGTAACAGCTTCCGAGGACCCTTGATGAGCATTAAGTGGGCCTTAATTTGCCCCTGGGCTCTCTGGGACTCTGTTCTGAAGGTTTGAAATATGGGAAGTCATAAATAAACCAGCAGGCTTTGGAAAATGGTGCAGAGCAGACAGAGGAGAGGCTTGGGGGTGCACCTCCCCTGTTCAACAACCAACAGGCAAGGCTATTTGTGCTATATATTCCAACTGTCCTAAAAAATCCCTATTATCTGGTTTCTGTCCTGAGTAAATCATTGTCCCTGGTTTCGCCTTTTGGGGAGAAGTAAATAAAATGCATTCAGTGGGATTGAATTCTGCAGCAAGCTCAGTTGTGTGGGGTCTGAATCAATTGTGCAAATTTAAATACGATTTCTTATTTTGCATAATTTATCCTGTTTTGCGACTGATGGGGAAGGGCTCAGACACTGAAACTCCACACCCAGCCACCAGACTATCTTGATTAGCCATCATCTGGCCTCTGAGATTTCAGCAAACATTGCCCAGCGTCTTTCTAGTATATCCAGAGCCTACAATGGAATACCCTGCCAACTGCCACATATGAAGCAGCCATCATCAGTTGCTTCAGACATACCTTGCGTGCGTAAGACTTATTTTTCATCCAGAATCTTGGGTGAAGGTTTAAGTGCTGGAAGAATATGAGTTATTCCTAGGGCAATGCCATTCTGGCTCGTTCAGTTGCACTTGCAACATCCTCTCAAGAAATTCAGAGTCTTTAAGAAGGGCACTGCGTGTTCCACTTCGTTTGTTCCAGCATTGCAGAGGCATTTGGGTCTCATGCATCCTCTCTGCTCCCCCATCGTTGCTGAACTGACTCCGTTGCTGCCCCATGGCAGATTGCGGTCTGTTAGCCGCACCTTGCTTGGTGCATCTTTGGGGGCAGTTGTTATGAAATGAAGGACAGGGAGGGGAAACTGAATCCAAACAAGACATTCGCTTCGGGATATTGGCTCAGGTTGAATAGAGGGTGTTTGCAATCTCTCAGTCCTGCTCAGCTTACGATACTTAACCACTGTACATATTAAACTAGAGGCCTAAACACAACTGTTTGCTTAGTGTCACTATTTATATTGTATTTAAGGATCATGCCCCTTATTGATCACCAAAGCAACCATCTTTTCTCAGTGGTAAGTAAGCTTTGATCACCCTCACTGAGTCTGTGTAGAGCTGGTTCTGTAGACAGCTTGCTCAATATCTGTGTTTGCTTCTAACACGTAAGACTATGGATGAACCCTCCGATCGGAAGGTCGGCAGTTTGAATTCCCGCAACGAGTGAGCTCCCATTGCTCGGTCCCAGCTTCTGCCAACCTAGCAGTTCGAAAGCACGTCAGGACAAGTAGATAAATAGGTAGTACTGCAGCAGGAAGGTAAATGGTGTTTCCATGTGCTCTGATTTCCCTCATGGTGTTCCGTTGTGCCAGAAGCGGTTTAGTCATGCT
Source organism: Podarcis filfolensis (assembly GCF_964270895.1). Classification (NCBI taxonomy): domain Eukaryota; kingdom Metazoa; phylum Chordata; class Lepidosauria; order Squamata; family Lacertidae; genus Podarcis; species Podarcis filfolensis. Next base: position 68,782,946 of record NC_139603.1, read on the forward strand.
GGCCACATGACCTGGAAAGCTGTCTATGGACAAACGCCAGCTCCCTCGGCCTGAAAGCGAGATGAGCACCGCAACCCCATAGTTGCCTTTGACTGAACTTAACCATCCAGGGGTCCTTTACCTTTACCTTTTTTTATAATACTAGGATTTAGGAACACACAATGAAGGTGAATATTGGAAGATTCAGGGAAGACTAAAAGAAATCCTTTTTGCAGAGTGCATAGGTAAACAATGGAATGGCCGCCAACTTGGTTGACTTTAAAAGACTATACAATTTAATGGAGGATAAGGATAACCACAGAGCCTAGGGCTTGCCGATCAGAAGGTTGGCAGTTCGAATCCCTGCGATGGGGTGAGCTCCCGTTGCTCGGTCCCTCGCTCCTGCCAACCTAGCAGTTCGAAAGCACATCAAAGTGCAAGTAGATAAATAGGTACCGCTCCAGTGGGAAGGTAAATGGTGTTTCTGTGCACTGCTCTGGTTCGCCAGAAGTGGCTTAGTCATGCTGGCCACATGACCTGGAAGCTGTACACCGGCTGCCTCAGCCAGTAAAGTGAGATGAGCGCCGCAACCCCAGAGTCGTCCGCGACTGGACCTAATGGTTAGGGGTCCCTTTACCTTTACCTAAGGATAGCCATGATGGCTAAGCACTACCTCCAGTATCAAGAGGTTAAACGCCTCTTAATCCCAGTTTCTGTTAATCACCTTTGGGAAGAGCACTGTGATACTCATGTCCTGCTTTTGGCCCACAGGCCTGAGGTTCCCCACCCCCACCGTAACCCAAGGGAACCATCTGTCTTCAGATGCAGTGGAAGAGGCCGCCCCATTGCCAGTGTCAAAGATACAGCTGAATTTTCAGTACATGGGACAGAAGGGAAAGGTGTCACCCTGCCTTTTACCTCAGGCAGCAAAAAGTCTTGGGCTGGCCCTGAGTATGGTGTCCATGTGCTGGAAAACTCCAGTGAGAGGCAGCCCAATTGTTCCTGTTAGTGGAGAAAAAACCCAACAGTGGCTGAGGAGCAGTGGGAGAGTCCATGTCATGGAATTCTCTGCATCACTTTCATCCTGCATCTCGTTTGTTGTCAGTAAAACAGTTGTGACACATGGGATACCTGAGTTGTTTACATGAAACTTGTGCTGTTTACTGATGCTACAAGCGCTAATCAGAGCCAAGACTAGGAATGAGCCACTGTAATCTCCTTGTGGCTAGTTACTTAAACAAACCTCACTGAACATAGATTGGGCACGACAGAATCTCAAGGTAAGTGTTAAATGAGATGATGGAGAGCCAAAGAAGAAGCTAAAAGAGTAGTTGTTGATGATCCTTTCTATAAATGGGACTCCTTGATATCTCAGGGCAATTCTCTATCTTACAGAAGTTCACCATTTTCACTAGTGGCTCATTCCTATCCCAACCGATTGAACTGTCTGTCTCCATGGTTATCACTAATAAAGCTTTTGTTCACTGATGGAGGAACATAAGATCAGGCCAAATACTTGAAAATAGTAATACTGTAGTAATAATTTTAAAACCAGATGGGAAATTTAGGTAGCACATTCAGTGCCAGAAATTATTCTCATTTTATCTTAATTGAAGATGGAAAGCTATTTAGCTAAAGAATTCAAGCACACTCTTTTACCTCAGAAGTGTGTGGAATAAAGGGGGGCCTTGACCTCCAGGTGACCATCCGGTTACCCATTACACCTTGTAATGTATGACATCAATATCTGTGAAGGACATGGGCCATAGAAACTCTTTATTGTGACTCTGTCTCAGCAGAAGGACGGCTGGCAGAAACAAATGTCGCTCAGCTGAAGGTCAGCCCATCCATGGAGCTTAAGAAGTTAATCGCCAGTGGTGTAAAACGCACCCACCAATGTGAAACTCAAACAACCCTTTTGTGGTCCAGAGTTTCTTTTTTATATATATAAGATATTTATTAAAGTTTTTTTTTTAAGTACAAAAAGAAACATAAAAAAACCATCCTTTTAAACAAGACAAGATGAAATACAACAAAGAAAAAAGAAAAATCACAAAGGAAAAAAAAGAATTAACATCTATTAGACAAAAAGAAAAGTCAAGGGAAAAAAAATACAGCAACTCTTCCCATTTGTTTTCTTTCATTAGCCTATTTCCTTGACCTCCTCACACCTCCCTTTTTTGTATTCTTGGTCACTTTTCCATTTCAGCAAATCCTTTCCCTCCTTTCAAATTTTTGTCCTGTAAATTTATCTTGATATTAATATAAATTTACTTTCCCTCCTTTCACCAATTAACAGGCTGTTTTTTCCTAAACCTTTATAACATTTCTGCTAAAGTCACATAAATTCATTCCAACATCATTCTAACATTCATTAATTTTGCAGTGTTTCTGTAAATAGTCTTTAAATTTCTTCCAGTCTTCTTCCACCAACTCTTCTCCCTGGTCTCGGATTCTGCCAGTCATTTCCGCCAGTTCCATATAGTCCATCACCTTCATCTGCCATTCTTCCAGGGTGGGTAGATCTTGTGTCTTCCAATACTTTGCAATAAGTATTCTTGCTGCTGTTGTAGCATACATAAAGAAAGTTCTATCCTTCTTTGGCACCAATTGGCCGTCCAGAGTTTCCTCCAGGCCCAACACACTGGAACAGAAACTGCCTTCCAATCAGGCAAGAAGAGTCCCGGTTCTTGTCAGTTTTTCCTTCAACAGTCCTAGTTAGAATGGTGTGTAAAAGAGAAGTAAAATATCAAAAAGGGTGGTGGCGGTGGCTGAAGTTAGCAGTATCTTAAATGTACCCATTAATCCACAAAGCCTCAGCTCCTCCATTAAATATAAATTCTGTGTAAGCTGTTTTTGAATGACAAAGCTTTCTTTCTCCCTAAAACAATAGGCAGGCAGCTGCATTTGGCAGTGCCTGGTAGCTGCCAGCTGGGCCTCTCAGCATCGAGGAATCTGAAGTAGAGCTTCCATTGGCAAACAGATAATGTAGGACGATACATATGGATGTTGGGCAGAGTGTTGGACCGAGACCTGGGAGACGGGGGTTCAAATCCCCACTCAGCCTTGGAGCTCTCTGGGTGGCCTTGGACCAGTCACTGTTTCTCAGCTTAACCAGCCTCACAGGGTTGTTGTGACGCTAAAATGGGGAGAAGGTGAACCATGTACGCCACCTTGACTTCCTTGGAAGAACAGGTGGGATATAAGTGTACTATAATAAATGTTAAAAAGGCCATCTTACTCGGGGTTGATTGTATGACTTTTTATAAGGGGCTGTCTAGATTGTGGTCACACCCACACCATCCATTTAAAATACATTTAAATCACATGGCTTCCTGCAAAGAACCATGGGGACTGTAGTTTACCCCTCACTGAGCTACAGTTCCCAGAATCCTTAGCAAACTACAGTTCCCAGGATTCTTTGGGGGGAAGCCATGTGCTTTAAATGCATGGTGTGGGTGTGACAGTGTCTTGCTTAGGAGGGGCTTCAAAAATCTGCATCATAGCAGACAATGCACACATTCTTTCAGTGACATGAAGCCAATCAACGATCTGTTCCAAGTATTTTAATTGACATTTGTTTCTGTGAAAGTTAGGGCTGACTCAAGATATTTCGCTGCCTGAGGCAGAGCAGCTGTTGCCCCCTCTTGCAAGTCAAGGGGCACAGAACCATAGGCAGGGAAAGCTATTTTGGCACATGGGGTTAAAAAATCCCACATGCAGGATAAATGCATTAGATAACTAACCATCCATGACTCTGGTAAGCAAGGCTTTGGTGGGGGGAGGTGGTGACACCTTCTAGTTTCGGAATAATAATAATGTAATGGTTATATGGGGTTGCTCGTGCGTAAGTTGCCGCCACTCCTGGCTAGGTAGCCTGGTTAAACCTTTCCTGGCTGGACAGACCTTCACTTCGTGGCTGTTCAGTCGCTAGCAGAATCCGTCAGTGGGCGTTTCTTGAACTTCTTCCAGCAAAGAAGTTCTTTGACGCCAAGTCTACGCCTACTTTCCCTGCACGGAAGTCTTCTGCGCAGGGTGGGTGTGGGTAGCGGAGGACCTGTGCTCTCCTCGCTGGTCTCCAGCGAAGAGTCCTGGAGCCCTCTCTCCGATTCCCCCATCCGCCCCCCTTTATCCCTGGTGTTACGCTGATTTCCTTCCCCAGCTGATGAATCCCCTCTCTCCCTGCTTGGCCCTTCTCTGGCATCGCTTGGGAGCCCTGCCTCCACTTCTGGCTCCGATGTCAGTTCCCTGACAAATAATAATAATAATTTTATTATTTATATGCCACCCATCTGACTGGGTTTCCCCAACCACTCTGAACGGCTCCCAACAAAATATTAAAAACACAATAAAGCACCAAACATTAACAACTTCCCTATACAGGGGGATCCTTCAGATGTCTTCTAAAAGTCAAAGACACCCCTGCTCATGAAGGACAGAAGATGAGTCTGCTAGATCTGGCCAATGACCCATCTAGTCCCACGTCCTGTTCTCACTGTGGTCCACCAGATGCCTGTGGGAAGCCTACAAGCCTGACATGAGCACATTCCCAGCAGCTGGTATTCAGAAGCACAATGGCTCTGGCCGTGGAGGAAGAAACGAGAACACAGGACCTCTGAGATAAGGGAGTGGGCTTAGCAGCTGAAACATACCGTACTCAGTCCATGATGGAGGCAAGCCTTCCTCTATTTACACAGGGAATTTCAAGAGAGTCTCTGGCTGCAATACGATGCACATTCAATTGGATGTAAGCCTTGCTGAATTGACTTACCTGTGAGTCAACAGACATGAGTTGTATGGGCCTTTTGGCTAATAATTATGCTCTTGGGTTATGGTGAATCAGGAGCAGATAATGAAGCAATATAGTTTATTTGCAGATCTCCATATGCATTGCTGGGTTCTCAGTGAAATGAAATGGTTGCTCTGGTTACGCTGAGACTCATGATTCTCAAGTTAGTTTGCACTGGAACTGCTGCTGCTGTTGGAACTGCGATAGCACATTCGGGTCCGTGTGAGCTTGTGGCTACTCTGCAGGACGTGTGTGTGCTTGAACAAAATGACTCTTACTTGGTGATTTGCATAGTAATAGTCTTGGAAAGCTGTTTGGTTCAGGATTGGGTAATCTGTTGTCCCTGACTCATTTGAGGTTCTCTTTCAGTGCTTCAGTTGTTTGAACAGTCAACTCTGCACATTAAAAACTCTGACATGTTGATGATTACCAGAACCTATACAATTTTCATTAGCACTACAAAGCACCCGAAAAATGCATTGGAGGCATGAGTACCTACTTGCATTTTCTTTCCAGGGCCTGGTGTAACTTTCGTTTGGATCTACCCTTCTGAATTCTAGAGGTTATGCAGGTCATTCAAATCTTTCTTCCCTTCTTCCTTTTTTGATTAGATTTCAGGCTGCTTTTTGGTGATGGGGGCCCTGAAAGACTTCTACAATAATATAGCATCACAATAATATTCTTTTGCAACATACAGTATGTACAAAAGTCACGAATGCCACCAGTAGATAATTTCGTGTTACTATTTCAATCTTAGTTCTCCCAAAGCCTGGTGGAATAAAAACATACTCAGATCTCCTAATGATTGCGGTACCGCAGGTCCAGTTAATCTTCACAGGAGGGTAATATCTGTTTTATGTGTAAAATGTATGCCCTTGCTGGACTACAGTTCCCAGTACTTGACCATTGGTCATGTGGGCCAGGACTGATAGTAACTGGAGTCCAGCAGTCTGGAAGGCGACAGATTCCCCCATCCCTGTGATACAACAGCCACAAATGTAACCAACCGAATCTCATTTTGACCTAAACAGCCTGGACTGAGCTGCTTAAAGAACCGTCTTAAATGTTGTGAAAGAAATGAAAAACCGATGTGCTTCCTATACATACAATGTATTAATCTATTCTCAGTAAAGGCCCACAGAAGTGTAGTGTACATGCACAAATTTCTAGCTTCTCCATTCTGAACAGGTTTCAGCAGCAAAATCTATGAGGAAGATCCTGGGTTTTCCTTCAATGATTTCCTGCCTAAGTAAAGGAAAAGAACTGGAAAAGAACTCGCAGAAATACAGCAAAAATGGGCTTAGCCATCATGATACGACATGCACAGTTCAGGTATGCATAATGAGAGGCGAGGGAAATTGGCAAAGCAGGATGGGGCACAAGTTAAGAATGCCTCTGGGAGTTAAACAACTTTTGGAAGCATTGTGCAATCACCAAATATTTACTATGGAAGATTCTACAGGTCTTGATATTTACCAGAGCGGCTGAGAATTCGCTTCCAAACCATAGTGAGTCACCTGTCCTGTAACTGTAATTTTCTACCCGGGCTTCTTTTCTCATGGACAAATTTTGCAAGGAACATTTCTTGGCAAAGTAACTATGCAACAGAAATTGAGGGTCCTGTTTGCGTATCCATCCAGGAAATGTTAAATGAGTTCCCGTGTATATGATTGGGGGGAAAGTCTATCAGTCTAAGAAAACATTATGTTGGAAGGAGATCTAAATCAGGGGTAGTCAACATGATGTATTTGACCTCAACTCCCATAATCCCTGACCGTTGGCCAAGCTGGTTGGGGCTGTTGGGCATTGGAGTTCAAGAATATCCGGGCCATAGCAAGATTGTTTGGGAATCAATTTGGCTGAGTGGTGCAGGGAGCTGATTGGCCAGAAAATGGGAGAGTGAGTTGAGTATGTGTATGTGTGGGGCAGGGAATACTTTGGAGAATACTTTTTTTTTATTAAAAAAACTGCTTGAAATTTCATTTGGTAGGGCAATACCCCAGTAGACTACATTGATCAGCCTCCAGTGGTATAGCAAGAGGAACCTACGATAACAGTGCTGAAATAAATCTCCAAAAATTCTCCCCTAAAACTAAATAAATTATCTTATCTCCTAAAACTAAGATAGCTTGATTGTAATTTTCTTTCAAGATCAAATCAGTATTATTTTGATCCATTGTCGCTGGGCCCTTAAAAGGCGTGGACGTCGGGACCGGGGGCAAGATGGCGGGGTGGGAGCAGGAACGAAATAGGCCGGTGCCTGCTCTGCCTATTTGACAATCCAGCACTGTACAATAAACTGTTGAAGTTTGGAGCTCTCTGTTCAGGAACCCAGCCATTCTATGCCACATCTGCTCTCACCTGGTTTCCCACCCACCCCACGATCAGCATTTCATGCCACTGAACATGCACAGCCCTCTTTTGGCTGTTTGAGGGTTTGCTTTGCAACCACTGAAGTTTTCTAAATGTTTCTATAATTCTGCAAACCTTGGGGTTATTCCAAGCCTGCTGATACCTCCCTCTTATGCATGGGGTGTGCGTATGTGTTTGTGTGTGTGATGCCTTTTCCGACTACATAAGGACTGACACTCAGAATGGGCATCGCTGTTAGCATAAGCGCAATGCAAGGGTGGGGAATCTCAGGCTCACGGACTGCAGGAAGACCTCTCAGGCCACAACCTTCCTACCCTGGCCACACCCCTCACCAAGACCTGCTCCATGCCCTCCTCAAATGTTTTTGCCTGGGTGAAATATGCCTTTGAACTGTAATAATACCTCTTGCTGATTTGGATGAAAGTTGGAGAGTCAAGTGGATATGTAGAAACCTTTGGCTTTTGCATGGCTAGAATGTAGCCTACTTCTAATGTTAAGAGTGACATGTATTACTCCTCCCCTGGTGTAAACTAATATGCCCTGGTTGAATGGGTATTGCACTTTTTGTATTATCACTTATTCCACATTATTGGCTGCCCTGCAGATGTAAGTGCATGTGAAGGATACAATCCTTGGACATGGTTTCCTCGTTAGCAGAGAATCCACCCTCTGACAATGAATGGGATGTGGCAATGAAACACCAGTGAATCATAATAGTCTCACCTGGATTTTACAAGTCTCAAAGCAGGCTTATGCACATACTTTCAGCTTAGTTTGGCAGTTTTCCCTAATGTGTGTGTAACTGAATTTAATTCAAGATGGTAACCACATTGGATTGGATTAATAATAATAATAATAACCCACCCATCTGACTGAGTTGCTCCAGCCACTCCAGGCGGCTTCCAGCATATTTCAAGAATAAAACGTTAAACATTTTAAAAATTCCCTATACTATATCACAACCTGAGAAGAAAACCATTTCACCCCCACCTCTGCATAAAGCAGGTGTGAACAAAGTTTTTGTTTCACCCTGATACTCACCCCACCCTGCCTGCTCTGGTGTTTTTTTTGTGTGTGAGTGTATTTACTTACACTATCAATAACTGTTTTACATGAAAAAGCCATTATCCTGGATCTTCTAGGCTGATGCCAGATCAAAGTGATATACACAAATTTTTCCAAAATACCTGAACCTGCCTTTGTTGTAACTCACCCCCAAGGAGTATGGACTTGGTTATCTGACCTTTACTTCTGCTGTTCTAGGCATAAGAAAGGAAGTGAAGAGGGAGTCGCCATCCCCAACTATCTATGGTCTAATTACATCACGGAGTCTAATCTCCAAAGATCTTTGGTTTTAGTGCCTTTGTTAGCAAGGATGATGAGACTGAAACCAGTGGGATGTTCATTTGCAAAATAAAAGGAAAACCAACTAAATGAAACCAGGTGCCTGTGGCTCTGGTGACCACAGTTGATGATTGAAGTTGATGATTTCATCAGCGAAAAAGGTGGCAAAAAGGGTCAAGATTTTCAGCGGCTATCAAACAAGCCAACTGTAATAGTAAGCATCTGGACAGAATGAGGAATATTATTTTTTAATTTAAGCACTTTATCCTAAGCAGTAGACATTAAAAGTATATGCTCCTAAGGAATGAAACCAGTAAAACACAATTTTCCCTACATTGGATCACATTTGCCATTGTGATGCCCATTTACCCAGTTTGCAGGGATCCTTTGGGAATGCCTCACAATCCCTTTTCTTCTTACCAGAATTATAGAACTGGAAGGGACCACGAGGGTCATCTAATCCAACCCCCTGCAGGTATCTTTTTGCCAACGTGAGGATCAAACCTACAACCCTGAGATTAAGAGTCTCATGCTCTACTGACTGAGCTATCCCAGCTTCAGGCAAAACTCATTTAATATTCCCAGGCCTTTTAGGGACTCTACAACTTAGTCTGCTATTCTCAAATAGTGTCTTGTTCCGTTTGATTTTAGGCCACTGTACTTTTTTTGACACAGTTATGCAAACTGCTCAGAGATCTTTTGTGATGAAAGCCGGTCTCTAAATAAATAAAACAAACCTAAATAAAAGTTTTTTTAAAAAAATGTGGGGAATTCAATATTTTTATATTAAAAATTACGTTAGTTAGTAAGATTTCCTTGTTGCGCATGAGACCATGGTCCACCATTTGGTAGCTGTGCTTAACAGACTGCCTCATTTTCCAAATCAAAGCCTTGCCACCCTTTTACCTTAAGCTACTGAGTCATTTCAAAGGACTCTGCTAATAAAATCTGCTGCCAGAAGGGCTGGCTCCTCTCCTCCTCCTCCTCCTCCCTCGTAGCGACGAACATGTTCTAGCTGCTAGCCTAACCTTTGCATTCCTCTGGAACGAGATGAATGATTAAATGGAATCAGTTTTTATTTTCTATTTTTACTTCCAGTCTATTTTGAGGCACTAGCCTTTCTTTTAAGGAATAAAGGCACATCCTAAGAGTTCTAATGAGGCAACAGCAGGCATTTGAGAATTAAGATGTTTAACAGAAGATTCCGTTCTGGACAGAGTGTCTGACTTCTTTTGCAACTTGAGGAATATTAGATGTGTGGTTTTACTTTGCATCTGGGAAAGATAAGATTAGATTTGGAAATGGTGAGTATACTCTCCCTCCACAAAGGCAGTAATGCTCCTGAATATCAGTTGCTGGAAACTGCAGGAAGGGACACTGCTGCTGTGCTCAGGTTCAGCTTGTGAGCTACCTATGGGCATTCGGCTGTCCACTGTGAGAACAAGATGCTGGACTTTTTGGTCCACTGGCCTGATGCAGCAGGACTATTTTGATGTTCTTATAGGTACATAAATTTGTAAATCTTATTTCATTGTGGAAAGCCTTTCGCTGTGTCCAAGGTAGCCACCATATTGCCCTCCATAAATTGGACTACAGCTCCCATAATCCCTGATGATTGTTTGTATTATAGTCCAACAACATTCCCACCCATGTCTTTTGATCTTACCTTCCCAATCCTGCTCCTGCCAATTTGATTTTACTTACAGCAAACGTTCAAAACATTAAAACAGAGAAAATACATATAAAATACAGAACATGTCGGTAAATTCCAAACAACCAAAAATCAACAGCAAACACAAAATAAATTTAATATTGCCAAAGAAAAAAAAACAATCTAAGCTTGAGTACACAAATATAAAGCAATAAAGTTTCTGGTATGGGTCTTGCTGCCCTTCAAGGAACCTGGCTTGAATACAGTTCAGAGCAGAGAAGTAGACAATATACAGCTGTCTCCCACATCTCTCCTCCAGAGGAGGCTGACAGCATCAAAATGCAAATGTTGGGGAGAGCAATGATGGGAAGTCTCTTCCCCAGCCTCCTAGAAGTACCAACTGCTGGTGCAGGTCTTAGTGTATGCCATCATTTCTTTAATAAGGCTTCTACAGAAGTTTCACTGGGCTGGTGATACCCTAGATCATAAGAATGAAATTAAAGGAGCTGCAAGAACTTTTCATTGACCCAACCATAATTTTTTGCATTGTTTATGGTTTTCCTTCCAGCTGCTACAACTATGGTGCCCAACATAAATCAACCATAAGGATTACCATTGTTCATCACAATTGCTCAAGACATCCGACTAGGTCAAGGATGGGGAAGTTGTGACTCTTCAGGTACAGTTGAACTCTCAACTTCTACCAGCCCCAGTCAGCATCACCTAGGGTCAGGGAGGATGGGAGTGGTAGTCCAACAACATCTGGTTGTCCATCCCTGGATAAGGTGAAGGAACTTAACACTGCTCCATGTCTAGAACATGTGCCCTGATGAAGCATATTCCAGATCTGTCCAAGGGACATTTAGTATAGTATTCCATTTCCCACACTGGCCAAATAAATGCCTTTGGGAAGTCTGTAAGCAGGACATGAAGGTGACAGGGCCATAGCTTACATGTACGTGGTTCCAGGTTCAGTTAATTTCCTGACATCTCCAGGTAGAGCAGAAAATGTCCTAAATGAAACGCTGCAGAGCTGTTGCCAGTCAATGTAGGCAGTAGGATGGACCAACAGTGTGACTTGGTCTCTCCCAGTAACTGATACTTGGAGGTACAGTTTCTAAATATGGAAGATCCATTTAGCTACCATGACAAAAAGCTAATGCTAATAGACCTGTCCTCTGTGAATTTGTCCAAAGCAGGGATATGGAACTGGTGGCTCTCCAGATATTGCTGGACTACATCTACCATCATCCCATCCAACAATGCCTGGAAAGATGCAAGTTCCCTTGCCCTGGTCTAAAGCCACATACAAGTATATCGTCTAGAATGTTAACATTTATAACATTACATCCTGAAAACATTTATGATGTTTATGAATGGAAGCGATTATGCTTTTATTTTTGTTGGAAGCCATCCAGAGTGGCTGGGGCAACCCAGTCAGATGGATGGGGTACAAATAATAAAATTATTATTATTATTAGTCACTTTCACATCCTATGAAAGCTAATTCTGGAAGTCAAATACTGTATGTGCTACATTGCTTTATTTTGTCTATCCTGTGGGCACTAGGGGAAGAGGGAGAGAAAATAATGACCTCCTTTCTCTCTGAAGTAATATATTGTATATTTTAAACAGACAAGTTGATTAAAAATCAAAGATCAGATAGAATAATGGGACTGAATACATCACATCTGCATTTAAGAACAGACTTTACCAAGGCCGTGTCACATATTTTTTCGCATTGGTGCCACTGTGATTAGCTTTGCTTTGGAAAGGAGAATGTTTACATTATGATTCTACCTCTGTGTGTCTCAGGCATTGAGGGCTACATGTTGGAGCCTGCAAAGGGATTCTTTTTGCGTCCTAGATCCTGCTTCACTGGGATAACCATGAAAGTGTTGGTTAATAAAACTTCACGGCCTTTCTTGGAGGAGTTTGCAAGCTTGCAAATGGCCATTCACCTAGTTCAGGCATGTCCAACAGGTAGATTGTGATCACTGGACGTCTGTGGTAAATCACTGCCTCCCCCCAAAGAAGCTGAACAACTGTGGCTCCCCTAAAAAACAGTTCAACATTTTACCTCCTCCCTGAAAAAACTCAACAACTTTGACCCGAACCCCAAAAAAGGGAGTAGATCACTGCAGTTTTTAACTCTGTGAGTAGATCGCAGTCTCTTGGGAGCTGGCCACCCCTGTTAGTTGTTCCTGGAGATGTTAATTCATTTTTTACTGACTGCGTTTATAGACAGCCTCTCCGCCACAATGACTCCCATGTTGGCTAGCAATAAAAACCAACCAAGACAATCCACGATGAAAACAACACAGGTCTGGAAATAAATCTAAAGCTGATTGGATAGCTCATTTCAATATTTTATTTAAAATATTTATACATCGTATTTTTGTACAAATACACATCAGTGGCTCACAATAAATTTGCCAAATGCATTATCTTATGAAATAATAAAAATCATACAGTAAATATTTTGAGGGGCAGGTACAGAAATAGAATAAACCAGTGCTTTTTTTCTGGCGGTACGCATACCCCTAAACATTTTGTGAATCTAAGTTTGGCCTCATTTCAATATGAGTAGGAAAATGAGAGTATCCCTAAACATTTTTTTTTGGGGGGGGGGAAGCACTGGAATAAACAAAGAGATAAATAAATATGCAGGCCAGCCACTCACCTAGTTTTTACTTTTTACTTATAGCAGCAGCAGTGGAGCTGTGAGCCACCCACCAGTTATAAATTTCCCACAAAGCTTTGGTGCTTGGGGCACTGTGGGCCATTAAAATAGCAGGCAGCTTGGAACTGCTGTCACAGACTGAACTACTGCTATCAACTGCCAGAAAGCCCTCTGCCCCTCTCTCATTCTTACCAGTGGGGAGTTATGGGACTCTTGGCAGACTTTGCCAGGGGATCCCTCAAACTAGCCAGCCCTATTTATAGGAGTGAAGACAGTCATTCAATAGGTCTTTCCTCCTTTCTTTCTGGACTGTCCATGTGACACAAATAACCCACACAAACATGTGCATGGGCAGGAGGACTAATAGACATGTCTGTGGTCTAATAACTCACATGGATTCTATTGTCAGGTTGGATCAGATTAAAGACTGCCAGCTTAGTTGTCAAGGTTCTGGGCACAGATTTAAGGCACCATTTTGTGCAATGCCTTGAACAAGGGACGTGGGTTGCCCTGTGGGTTAAACCACAGAGCCTAGGGCTTGCCGATCAGAAGGTTGGCGGTTCGAATCCCCGCGATGGGGTGAGCTCCTGTTGCTCGGTCCCTGCTCCTGCCAACCTAGCAGTTTGAAAGCACGTCAAAGTGCAAGTAGATAAATAGGTACCACTCCAGCAGGAAGGTAAACGGCGTTTCCGTGCACTGCTCTGGTTCGCCAGAAGCGGCTTGGTCATGCTGGCCACATGACCTGGAAGCTGTACACCGGCTCCCTCGGCCAATAAAGCGAGATGAGCGCCGCAACCCCAGAGTCGGCCACGACTGGACCTAATGGTCAGGGGTCCCTTTATCTTTACCTTGAACAAGTGGCAGAATTCAACAGGCCAGAAGCGATTGTAGGAGATCAAGATATGCCCTGGCACCACTATTTAAGCCAGACGTTTTTGCAGAATTCCTACACAAATGTGGAAACAACTGGAGCAGTGTTCACTGAAGATGGGATCCCTTCAAACAACCTTGTTACCATGGAATCCCAGCGCTTGGTGATTATGCAAAAGGATCTCAGCACATTGGGAAAATATTGTCGGGCTGCACCCTTGGGGCACACCATCGATAGGGCAGCATCCCACAATCAACAGGAATAATGGAAAGCAGAGAACGTACTTTTCTCCCCTCTTTGAAAGATAAGTGGAGATGCACTCATACAGACTGCATATCCTTCCCTGATACTGTCTGCAACTTGAGCATTTCTGTGCGGGTGTATTGCATGCAAACCCTGTCAAAGCATCTGTGCACTTGTGAAGGTTCCTTCATAGGTTTTGGCTTTGGTCTCTCACTTATAATTCATTCATATATATACACATACACACACACACACACACATACAACAAAAAACAATTCAAAATCCAAATATTGAGATTATTCTGAATCTCGACTTCCCTCCACCCCTTCCATGGGTCCTAATGGTAATATTTACAACTGCATATCAATACTTATCCAATTTTTTATCCTTCTAAATCATCCATACTTTCCATTACTTTACAAGTGTGGTTAAAACCCTGCTAATGTTTTAACCTGCTTACAGTGGTCTCGTAAAAAAATGTATAAACTTTTCTCATTCTTTTTAAAAAGTTATTGTCTTCTTGATTTCTGAGCTTCCCATTTCGGCACAGTCCATCAACTTGGTTTGCCATTCTTCTCTGGTCGGGATTGTCTCTTCTTTCCATCTCTAGTCAGCTAACATTCTGACATGGCGGCTGTCTGTCACTAGCAATCTTTAATTGATTTCGCAGGCAGTAAGTCTCACTATGTAAGGATACTAGGTTTTGATTTACTACATCCAGCATTCATACCTAGCAGAACTTTCCTCCAGTCTCAATTTTGGTGCTTTTTTTTTTTTAAGGTAGGATACTCTAGGTATGGAAAGATGGATTTGGTGACACCAATATTTGCTTTATATTATTCCAGTTTCATATTTCCATAATGGCACCTGTGCCACCCCCTCCCTTAAAGAACAGTAGCTTTGCAGGCAATACAAAAAGACTGCGGGTTGCAAGAAATGCTGACATGAAGCTATTTTACTCGTTCTCCCTCTTTTGTGAATGAATGCAGGGAAGCCATTCTCTTTCCTGAAGTGTCAGGATTTAAGCCCAGGTGAAACCCTATGGATTACAGGTCTGACATGGTGGAAATGGGGTGGTTTGGGGGGGCGGAAAAGAAGAAGAAAGGATTAAAAAAGAAAATCAAAAGCGATCAATGCTCTTTGCTACAGGTAACTACATCAGATAAGCTCAGGCTTGTTCTATTGACGTCTCTCAGACTAAAGAAGGGATTTATTAAGCAAGACATAGACAGCATTATGTGCCTAGTACGGCATGTGGAGCCCAGAGATCACAGGTTAAATTTAGGTAATTCTGGACACATATGTCAAAATGAAAGCAAAGCCTCAGTAGCCAAAAAGAACTCTTTTCCTGCGTAAAATGGATCCTGCAACTATTTTCACTTAGGCCTGTCCTTTCAGCAACCACCTTCTAATAGGATGTGGGCAGATGGCAATCCTCTTCTTTGCAGGAACTTGATTTGCCTCAGTCACACCATATTGACACAAATCCGATTTATTTTTTGCATTTATATCCCACCCTTTTCTCCAAGGCGCGGCAGGTGGTGTACATGGTTCTTCTTCCCTTCCTGATTTAATCGCCACAGCAACAACCTTGTGATGTCAGTTGGGCTGAGTGGCTGTGACTGGCCCAAGGTCACTCAGTGAGCTTCATGGCTAAGTTGGCTTTTGAACTCTGATCTCCTAGGGCCCTAGTCTGAAACTGCTACACCATACTGTCTCTCTAAGGCTGTGGTCTTCCTAAGCATGCTCACTTGGAAACAAGTTTCATTAAAAAAAGTTGAGATGCAATAACATGCCAGAGGAGGAATGCCTTTTGCTGACTTAGCATTTACAAAGCATTCTAACTAATTGTTTCCTTTTGAGTTTGGGCTTTATGCACAATGTATTCACTTGATTTAAAGCCCCCTAATTGCCCAGGTGTGTCCCCAGAAGAGGCATAAAACTAGACTAGCTCTGGTGTAGTTGAAATTATTTCCCCTTACACTGGAACCAAGAAAAAAGGAAATAAAAAACTGGCGAGTAAAAATGAAGAAAAAGGTAACAATCTGACCCGTATCTCCCATCCTGGCCAGTGTGAGTCCGGTAGGAGTTAGAAGCTGTGATTCCACCATCAATTAAAACATTTGATTTAATTGACTAAGATTACTTTAATTGGGTGACAGCGCCAGTTCATAATGGTATTTTATAAGAGTCTATCTAATAAAGATAAGAATCCGCTTTTTGATTTAGCCGCTGGGGATTGAGTATGGACAGGGTGGCGAAATTTCAATGAATCTGATTAATCTATTATGACGGAATGTATGTGTGTTATTAAATTAGTATACTTCTACCCTGCCCTCCATTATAGCTGATCTCAGGTTGTGTAACAGTTAATTACAATTGTAATTAAAACACAGGTCAATTTAAAAAAACACCTCAGTTAAAGAGTCCACTGAATTTTAATATTTTTAATGTTTGATGTGTTTTTTATATTTTATTGGAAGCTGTCCAGAATGGCTGCAGCAACCCAGACAGATTGGCGGGGTACAAATAATAAAATTTATTATTATTATTATTAGTAGTAGTAGTACAGTAGTAGTAGTAGTAACCAGAACAGATAAAACAAACACAACGAAAACCATAAAAACAACATTTAAGTCACAAAGCAGTCTACAACTTCCAGGCATGAACTGACTTAAACTGATATCCTACAAATTCCTGGGCAAACAAATGGGCTTTTACTTCGTGCTAAAATGAAAGAAAAGTAGGTACCCAACATAGTTCTGAGGGGAGGAGGCTCCACAACCAGGGGGCCATCACTGAGAAGACCTTTTCTTGTATCTCCACATAGAAGATGTATCTTCCAATGGTGAAACTATGAGAAGGACCTCCTCTGAAGACCTTAGGGCTGGTTTTCATAGCCAACTTGAGCCTTCAGTCTGGGTTGGTCAATAAATTACAACATGTGAACAACTGATCTATGAAGACCATGAGGTTTGCGGTTTCACACTTATGTAATTTGTTGCTGGGGAAGGACTGTGCTCTTTATTTGGAAGGGATATGTTCCAAATTAGACATTTATGTGCTTTTCATAACTGAGTCAGGCAATAGCTTTGACTATTGTGATCCATGAAGGGGACTTTGAAGTAACTAAGTACAAAAAGTATCGTATGAAGCAAGCCTTAAAAGCATTCTTTTTCGAAAGCATTTTTGGAAGAGGAAAAACACCAGAGCAATTCAACATTGTCTCTTCTCCAGTTGCTGTAGTGAAATAAAGCAAACAGTTGCTCTTGTGGTTTCTTCTAAGGCAATTAAAAGGCGAAGCCAAGTCTCAAGTGGCTTTGGAGAGGCAATATTAAATGCACTGGTGGTTCATTTCACTTCTAAAATGTCAATTTATAAAACATAACAGGATTCCTCCCTCCCTGTGTAACTGTGTTATATAGTTCAACCCAGGCTCTAAGAGCTAGGCTACACTCCTACATACTTGGGATTCGGAGTAATGCCCCTTGAACTCATGTTTACTTTTCAGCAAACGTGTATATGACTGTACTGCATGGCTCAAACTACACATTACAGGGCAGATCCATAATAGTTCTGCCGATGTTAATGCACACATTGAAAATGCAGTTGCATTTGTTTGGAGGAACAGCTGGTGCAGAAGGATTTTTAACATTTCCCCTCTGTGCATTTCCCTGGCAAATTTGCACCCAACTGCAAGCTGCTGTTTGCCCCAAAATGTTCTCCCAAATTGCAAACATCAGTTTGCAGTGGTGACAATTTTGATCAGGAAAGCCATGTGGTGGGGGTGTCTCATAACTCCTCTCTACTCCAAAACAACCTGGTAGCACCTCGCTGTGACATTTCGGTTGAAACAAAATCTCCCAGGTAGTAGGGACTTTGGCTCT
This sequence comes from Podarcis filfolensis, assembly GCF_964270895.1. Classification (NCBI taxonomy): domain Eukaryota; kingdom Metazoa; phylum Chordata; class Lepidosauria; order Squamata; family Lacertidae; genus Podarcis; species Podarcis filfolensis. The sequence continues at coordinate 68,800,766 of NC_139603.1, forward strand.
TTCACTCCAGCTAGGGTGTTGCAGCAGTGTAAGGCAAGTGCATCCCTACACAAACTGATACTCTACAACACCTGCAATGTCTCTTGGAGATTCTAGGGTAGACTGTCGGCTCCCACAGGGAGCAGGCGTCAAACTGTGCTGACCCAACATACTGTCTCTTGCCTGACATTATGGTTGGGTCAACCATCTTGCTAACAGAATGTGGATTCTCTAGTATGTTATATGCCACTGAATCCAATCAGTTCCAGAAAAATGCCTGCTTAGGATTCCAGTCGGAGAATCTGCACGGAAAAAATGAAAGCCTCATTTGCTCAGTTTGTTTACACCAGGAAATGTGGCCTCTCCAGAACCTGTTAGACTCTCACCATCTCTAACCATTGTTGGCTGTGTTGGCTGTGACTGATGGGCCTTGAAGTCCACTAGTATTTGAAGGGCCATTAGTATCTCACCATTGGCTTACACTGACTGTGCAGCTTCTCCAGTCTTTGAAGTTGAAAATGGGATATTCCAGCCACCATATGGACTCGTTCTGAAGTTCTTCTGTCATTCTATCCTCACTGAAAGAAAATGTGAGTTTTCAGTAGCAGAAAACAATTGGAAAGGCATCTTGAAAATGATATGTCCTTCTAATCTGTTTGTATTTTACTCTTCATAGCATTGAGATGTGTGACCAACATAATGCCTTCGCCATGTTACTTTTTCTGAGACAGGAGCAAATACATTCTCCTTGCTACAGCTACCATGTGTGTATTAAAGAACCCCAAATTTAGCTTTTGTGCATGATTTGGATTTCTAGATGAACCTGATTTCAACAATAGCTGCCACAGAATTCCACATCTGGAAGAGTTTCAGTATTCAAACTTCACACATCTTCAGATTTTCCTTTTGACATTCAATTTGGAATTTTTGCGGCACACGAAATGGTGACAGATCCGTTGTAAGACAAGATGTCTTACTTCATCAGCAGTGATGATGAGGCAGTGTAGTGTAGTGGCTAGGGGGCTGGACTAGGACCACAGAGACTGAGGTTCAGATCTCCACTCAGCCATAATGACCAAGGGCTAGTCACTTTCAGTCCAACCTTCCACACAGGGATTTTGTGTGGATAAAATGAAAAGAGCAAAAACACGTTTGTTCCCTTGGAGAGAAAATGGGATAAAAATGTTATCAAAATAGTAGAAAGGGGATACTTTAAAAACAACAACAACCTTAACTCTTGCATTAGAAACATTTTGAAATTTAACTCTCGCCATCAATGCCATTTAAACTGCTCAATTTTGTGACCTTGTCCTCAGAAGGACAAGATCACACCACCCCTGCAAAACTCCACTCAGGGAAGATGTTCACAGATCCGTGAAGGATGGGGAGAAGAAAGTACCATGTAAATCCTCTGCGTAGGACGTGAAAAGTGCCCCGAGATTTCCATTTGTTCCATTCACTATACAAACATTTGTTTTTCTTGCCAGACAAGAAGAAAAAGGAGAAAGAGAGAAAAGAGCCTTGTGCTGCCGTCCGTCTTTTGCCTTTGCTTATATTCTGTGCCACTATTTATTTTGCTTCTTTGCCGTGCAAATAACCAACCATCTTCCAGTGGGAGTAAGCCCAGCCCTTTTGTGCCCTGCAGTCATGGCTGTGTCTTTTAAGAGAAAATTGATTCTCTGGAATGCTGTGTGTGCACATACTTATCTGAGCCCTACAGCCCACACCTGCTGAACAGGTAAACCAGATCCTCAGCAAAGGGCCTCAGCAGTGACATTCCAGCTTGGCAAGCTATTACTCTCTAATTGCTACCTGTCAAACAGGTAAACTAAGCTCTTGGGCCAAGTCCAAACAAGGGCATGTTCCCATGAAATCCTAAACCTCCCAACCTTTGACCTCACTGCAGGGCCACAAATGAATTTAACCAGGGCTAGTTTTTTGGGTGTGCTTTTTTTAAAGACAACTGCACTCTTGAGTGGTAGCAAGAGAAGGCTTGGTTTCCACCTGTGGCAAAAATGGAATTGCCCACAATCATTCCTACAGCGAAGCGTGGCATGACCACAGCCTGCCAGAAAGGAGCAGCCAGTTGCTAAGCATGATAATAACAGTCCTCTCTGAAACCAAAGCTCATTGTCTGTATGGCTGCGGCTAGAACGACCAGCATCTGATTCCTCCGTCTGATTCACTGACACTGCGGTGCAAATCTGTCAGGTTTCCTGCGGCTGAACAAGTTCTGCTACAAAGCAGCATTTAGGAAAGGTGGAACAGGCACTTCTTGTTCTTTCCTTTCTTCCAGTTCAGGCTTGTCCGACGGAAAGCAACAGAACAGCAGGATCGACTTGCTCAGAAGAAGTGGGTTTCCAAACGGAGACTTACGCAATAGGTGTGCTATTGTGCAGTTGGTTTTCTGTTCCATTTTAAAAACAGGAATGCAACGTGGTACCTGGCAGTTAAGGGGAAGCAAAGTGGGCCCGTTGTATGAAGGTCTGCATACACTTCTGAATGCAGGTGCATCAAAAAATAAGGGCAACAATTCCTTTAGCGTCAAATAAAGCAGCACGTATATGAGGTCTAAGTGCAAGCTAGTGGTATTTGTTAAGCAACGAATGAAATACTGGACAGAATGAGACCTAATTGCCACTCTAGCTAGTATTAGTTGCAAGGACTAGCAGTGGTTTTCCAGGGTTTCAAACAGGAGTCCTTCTTAGCTCCACTTGGAAAGGCCAGGGACTGAACTTGTGACCTACATGCAAAACACATGCTCTACCACTAGGTTATTGCCTTTCCCCAAATCTGCCTCACTGGGTTTATTTCTTAAACTATGAGTGCAGAACTCTTTAGATCAGGGTTTCCCACACTTGTGTCTCCAGCTGTTTTTGGACTACAACTCCCATCATCCCTAGCTAGCAGGGATGATGGGAATTGTAGTCCAAAAACAGCTGCGAGACACAAATGTGGGAAACCCTGTTTTAGCTTGTCTCCTAGCTATTTGAAAGCCACTTATCTGTAAGCAAGGGCCCCTTCCCTCCTTTCTTAAAAGAAAACTACACACACACACACACACACACACACTGCTTACTGTGGGGCTGGACATACTGCAAAGCACAGTGCTTGTGTGACCAGTCACCCACCATCTTAATTCACTCCAAAGTGTAAATCTGTATCTACAGCTATAAATTAGCACATGCAAATTTTATGCAAATTTGCGCCATGGGCCTCTAAGTAGCTCACAATGCCACCTGCATGGCTGGGAGAATACTCAATGACTCTGTGATGTGGGCAGGACTTCAACTACATGACATTTCCCCATGTAATCAGCACCAGATCTGAAGGAATGGATGCCAATTCCATCAGAGATGCCATGACCAGGTTCAATCCGCATGAGTTATTTAAATGGCGCCCTAGATGTGCAGGAGCTGCTTGGGCTTAAGGGACCCCTATAATGCTTTAGTTGGGTCCCGTTTTATCCCAATATGAGATTAGTAGAGTCCTTTTTACAAGATGCAGGAGGACTAAATTAAGACTGTGAAAAGCAGACAAGACTGTAAAACATCAGACGTGATGGAAAGCACCTAATGCTGGCACAATTATGCCTACTCAGGTATTACACAACAACATCTCTTCTATATTTTTTTCACCCTCATTTTACTGAGGATCCAGGTGATTGCTTTGCTTCATTCAAACAAAGAGCACTCTATAACATTTTAGATCATCTTTGCAGACATAGCAATAACCATACCCAGAGAGGCTGACACATGAATTGTTTCATGCAGAGTTGGGAAAAACAAAGCAAGTTTTTGGATTTTGTATAGTGCTAATACATGGCTGTACCATCCTTCCTTGATCCACGAATGCTTATGCTGGTATTTGTACACCATGAGAAGACTAAATTAGTCATGTGTTTGTTTAACTGTGTTTATCCAACAGATCTTGAGGCAGTGCAAATAGTCAGATACCACCATCCTTGGATAATCAAGAGTTCGGTTAAATTAGTATTGTTGAAATAGGATCTAAAGGGGCCATGTAGCCTACTTTTTAAAAGGACAGTTCTTTGTCTGAAGGACTGCCTGGTTCAAGTCTGGTTTAAGAGAACAACAAAACCCACAAAGCAGGTACCTTGATGTTGCCCATGAAATTAGCACCTGAGCAGCAGACTGAGCTTACAAAGAGATCACCCAGTCACAATCTTCCTCACTCTTGTGAGAAATATTGTATTTCTATGTAAGTTATAGTAATCTTCTCTAAATTGGCACCTATATATATAAATCAAAATATTTATGTAAATCTGTGTCCTACTCTGTTCTCATTTTGGGGTGATACATTTCCTCTTTTTGTGATGCTTCAGTGGCCACCCTAAGAGGTCATTCTGATAGGGTTTTATATGTGGGTATGGAAATGCAGATGCTCAGCTTTTGCTGAGCAGACCAATGTAGAATTAAGTTGCCTGGATTTCTTCAAATTCCCCGTTTCTCTGGGTGAATCCCATAATAAGCCTTGATTTTACAAGCACTACTGGGCATGCTGAAAAGAAGATCTGGCATGGAGTGTCAGTATCAGGGGTGGGGAACCTGCAGCTCTCTGGATATTCTTGGACAGCAATTCCCATCATCCCTGACCATTAGCCACATTGGCCGAGGTTGGTGAGAGGTGGTGTCCAACAATATCTGGAGGGCCAGAGGTTCCCCACCCAGGCCTACATGGCTGGTGCCATATTTAAAAATTATCATCCCATATCTGCACACTTTTTGCACATCAAAAAGGCATGTCCCCAGGGCACGTCCCCTCAAATACTAGCATGCACAAGGGACTGCCGATCTGATTAAAATGAGAGGGATAGGGAATCCTGAGCTTGCAGATCATTTCTGCAGACCCAATGACCCATTTAAATGAGGCCACACACCAGTTTCCATGTACACTAGAGGTCAATCACTCAAGCGTGAGGGAATACCAGTAATTCTACTGTAGACAGGGGTTCTATTCATATTTAACAAATTTTATATGCTGCCTGATTTTACAAAAACCTCTAAGTGGCTTACAATAATATTAAAATTGTCAATAAAACATTTAAAAGTAATTAAAAGCAAAAGAGATGAAAGCACATAAATATCTGTGTGTCTGGATAGGCTTGCCTAAACAAAAATGTTTTAAGCAGGTGCTGAAAATTATGATTGTATGTTCTTTTCTTATTCTGGATAAAATCCAGTTTCAGATTTAGATTCTTCTGATGTGTATTATATATTCTACTTCATTCTAAAGCTACAAAACAGGGGGAGAAGGAAGAATTGTTTGGATTTGCAGAAAAACAGGCTTCTTTGCTACTGCAGAACATTCCCCATGGTTTTGAAGTTGCAAAATGTCTGTGTAAACATTTAGCACCATATCTAATTATATAGTTCATTGTTCTGCGACTTGGGCACTGCAACCCACTTTTAATATTCACACAATCACACTATAGTTTTCTGTTGCCAAAATGCATTTGCTTAATTGCTCTTAGCAACGGTAATATTGGATCGCATGGGGCCTCTCTGAGTGTGCTAAGCTTGGTTTAGGTGGGGACTGGGAGAGGTGCAGTCAACTGTCAGTCACTAATTAGTGACTAATCCCACAGAATGAAATTCCCACACATCAGCAAGGCATCATTTTGTGACTTCCCAATTAGCATCACAACACTTGTTCAGCTACTGATTGGTTAGTTGGTTGATTGTGTGACTGCGGAAATGGGTAAAAGCCCCCCATCCAAACAATGACTATCATCAGTGCAGGTAAGAAAAAAAAAATTATTTTTATCATCTACAGTACTGTCTTATTTATTTTATAGTACACTACTTTGATTATTGCTTTCATTTTATGGATCAATGGTCTCGTTAGATAGTAAAGTTCATGTTAAATTGCTGTTTTAGGGATTGTTTTTAAAAGTCTGGAACAGATTAATCTGTTTTGCTTTACTTTCTATGGTAAAGTACGTCTTGGTTTTGGAACGCTTTGGTTTTGAAGCAGACTTCCGGAATGGATTAAGTTTGAGAACCAAGGTACCACTGTAATAACAATAACAATAATAATTTTATTATACCCCAGCCACTCTGGGTGGCTTACAACATATCTAAAAACATAATAAAAACACCAATCCTTCAAATACAATTTCATCTTACTGATTTTCAGAGGAGACTAACAGTAAACATTGCACACTCCTTAGCAATTCCAGAGTATGCCAATGACTTCAATTGCCATACTCTAGTGGTCGCTTGAAGGCAGTAGGAATAATATGCTCCTAAAGTGCATTTGCATAGCATATAAAACAGGGAGCTATGTCTTTAAAACTACTAAGCTGACACCTCAATATGAAGTACACTTACCTGAGAGACAGACTTCAGAATTTATCTTCAACAAAAGTAATATAAAAACAGAGGAGAAATTGACTGTCTCTGGATGACAGCCAGAAGGCAATGTTATGTAAATAGTGAAGGAACACATCTTGTTCATGCATGGAAATTCCAAGAAGAGATTGATCCAAGCACAGTTGAAAATAGAAACAAATATGCACATGTTTTCCACACACACGGCCTTTACAGCGAATGAGGCCGTTCACGTTTCCACTTGTCCTGCCCCTTTTCCCTGGGAAAAGCCGCTCTTTACCACTGAATTGGAGTAAACATCAACTGGGTTTTCTACGAATTGATGTTTGTGGGATTTCCAGGAGAAAGCAGTGGGGGAAACAGAAAACCTCTTGGACCTGTGCCTATAAAGCATGGGACAAGAATGAAAACCTATTGATTCCATGCTTTCCAGACACAGGACAAGTGAAGTGTGGACAAGCCTAAAGACACAGTGGACAAACACTCTCAACAGACTGCAGTGCAGAACATCCTAATGCTAGATGATGGTGTAATTTGCTAACAGTCTAATATAAGCAGTTCACCTCTGCCCAACCAACAACAGTCACATGGTGCATCTATCACTATGTTTACCAAGGACCCCATGCTACGGTGGGGTCTTATCTACGTCATCTCTCCCAGCATAGCTTCATTTCCCATTTGTATGCCATCCAGGCAGCTTATCTTTCCAGATGGCTGAAACAATATTCAACTGAGGCCAGAGGCACTTTGACTTCTAAACTTAGTGTCAGGCTATTGTTAACTATAGCTGGAAAGCAATTTCCAAGAAAATTATGACCAAGCCCTTTTAAGTGTTGTCTTAAAAAAGAATCAAGCAGTTTTTCTCATTATGTTTCATGTGGTTTGAGAACACCCCCTTTAATTTTGCCTAAAAGTTTCAGAGTATTTCCCATCGGAAATCATTCCCCTCTTGAAAAGGCAAATAAGAATCTGTATAGTTTACATCAGCTACTCAGGAATCTTTCCCGCAATCACTTTCGAGCTGAGATGGAACTATAGGAATTTTATCTTCTTTTCATAAGCTGCCCTGGAAGCTTTGCTGAAGTCTTATGAATAAATTAAACAAGCCCCCGTTATTTAAATAGAAAAATAGGTTTGTACGCAGAAGCTAATATAGCAGGATGCAAATTTAGGCTAGAAACCTTCTTAACTGTCCGTGTTAATGGAGACTTTTTGACATGCAAGTGCGTTCAAACAAAGAACTCCCCCAACTGCATCCCAAAGCTACACAGTTGGTTAGCCTAACCTTCCCCAAAGGATTACTGTGAAGATGATGCTTGGGGGCAGGTGAGTTAAGAAGCCCATGTGTAACCTTTAAGTTCTATGGCAAAAGAGTGAGATAGAAATGAAGTAAATAATAAAAGAGAAGATGCAAGCTTGAGTCACCACAAACGTTCTCGGCCACTGCAAATATTACCCACACAGACACAAATAAAGAACCGAACAATTCATGAAACACCTGGCAATGTTGTAAGCTCAAAGCTGGACCAGTATGCTTCTTTGTCTGTTATCTAGCTAGAGAAAATAATTCTAAAACTCATGGGTATGACATACTTGACAGCAGACAAATTATGTCTTGCCAGTGCTTGCTGTCTCACACATGGGCTGTTGCAGTGGCAAACAAGTTTTGCCAAATTTGTACAACTTGCAGCAGCTCATTCCAGATTGAAAGGTTATTGAAATCATTGTGGTGCACAGATTTATATGCACATCAACTGCATTATGAGACTTGAAGCATTAAGAACCTCGCCCACATACCTTCTGTCCTAGTCAGTGTGACTGTAAGGCATTCAAATGCGTGGTGCTGGGATTGCTCCCCTACTTAACTAAATGTGATGGATGGGAGTACTAAGACTATCTAGATTAGGCAGTTCTCTGGCAGGATCCAGCAAATACAGTGGTACCTCGGGTTAAGAATTTAATTCGTTCTGGAGATCTGTTCTTAACCCGAAACTGTTCTTAACCTGAAGCACCACTTTAGCTAATGGGGCCTCCTGCTGGTGCTGCACGATTCCTGTTCTCATCCTGAAGCAAAGTTCTTAACCCAAGGTAATATTTCTGGGTTAGCGGAGTCTGTAACCTGAAGCATATGTAACCCGAGGTACCACTGTAACTGGCTGCCCTGGCATATTTAGGGGCCTTCTACTGGCTGGTGGCCTGTCAACAGGCTGTGCTGTTGGTGGTTGCAGTGGGGGTGTCTACAGCAGAAGAAACCTCTGCCGCATCCTAGTACCCTCCAGCAGTGTAGACTGGGGGTTAGGATCGCTTTGCCCACCTGTTTAATTAAGTAGACTAAAAACATATGTGTAGAATATCTGTAGGTTAGAAATGTATCAAACTAATTTTGTGTGTTGGAGAAACAAAGCATTTACATGAACCAAGCAAGAAATCCTGGGAAATTAAAACGTATAATAGAATGTAGAGGCAGAAGAATTGTGGAAAGTGTAAACATAAGCATGTTTATTCTGAGGTGTTTGCTTTCTTTACTGGAATAAGGAAGCAAATCCTTCAATAGAGTCATTGTTTATTGACAAAGCATTTAAAGGATTTACTCAGTTAAAAAAGAAGAAGCTTGAAAAATTCAGATTGTGTCGAGAGTGCAGTTAAAGAGCATCCACCATGGTGTCTGTTGGTTCTGGGGGAGAGAGATGGGAAGGACAGTCTGACTAGAGGAGGCCTGATGCTTTCTATGCCTTCCTCCCTTTTAGCATATTTTTAGCATGATTTTTTTTAGCCTTCCTGATACCTCTGCTCATATCTATGACCAAAATGCATTTCCACTTTTTAGTCTTCACATTCTATATACAGCTGCTTTCATTAAACAAATGCAGGTAGCAATTTGCCATAAAGGGCAATCTTTAATGCTAATGCTTACATGGTCTACCTCTTACACTGAGAAAGCCAATCTCGTCCAATATAAAAGCAGAAGAAACCAACAATAATGGTAGTGTTTCCACTGTAATAGAGTGGTTCTTCCTGAACTAAAAAAAATATTGGCTATGTTCCCTTGATACTTGACTGTATTTGATTAGGCATATGGGGACAACAAAAGTCAACAGAGCAACACTGTAGTCATAAATCCATTTACTAGGAAATGCTCAATGGGGTTTTATTTCTGTGTAAACATTTTAGGATGAGACAGAAAGTCAGTAATATCTAAACCAATTATGTAAATATGCTTTGATCAAATCCTAAAATGTGACATTTTGCCTTTCCCCAAGTCAGAAGCAGATACATAATTCTCCCATCCCCCAGGTTAATTTATGAGTGCCACAACGCCTGAAAGCAGGAGTTACCAAGGATCATATAACTGGAGAAACTAAGTCAAGCTTACATAGAATCATAGGATTGGAAGGGACTCAGAGGGTCATCTAGTCCAACTCCCTGCAATGCATCTGAGAAAGAAAGAAAGAAAGAAAGAAAGAAAGAAAGAAAGAAAGAAAGAGCCCTTCTTGGACATAATGAGTCACAGAAGTCCCTAATAATAAAGAAAGACGGTTGCTAAGTTTTAAGATGTAGGAAGGATTAACAGTAAGTGCTACCTGTTGCAAAATTAGCAGCTGGCTTTGTGTCTGGTGCTCCTAACTGAAATCTGGCACAAAAGCTATCATACGTGCAAACACATGATAAGCCTCCCCCAGCACTAAGACAATGCAACATCAAACATCTGCTCTTTTGCATTGAACTTGTTAACAGCATTGCTTTGATACAAGCACAAGCCATTAGCACCTGTTATCCCATAGATTTGTTTTAGCAGTTTTCATAACACATAATTTTAGGTGCTTATAATTATAAGTATAATCTGTAACCTTAGTTAAACCTTATTTGAATACCTGATTCTCTGTCCTCAACTGGCAAGTCCAAACAATACCATTACTAAATGGAGCAAAATATGCACACATAAAGTAGGCTGATGTGTAAAGACAGTTGCCTTTTAACTTGTTTCCTTTCTACAAAGCAATGTGACAGCAGAGCTACAGATGTTCGTTGAAGAAACTAGCCAAAGTGAAAGTATGAGAAATGATTGTGAACCGGAAGAGTAAATAAAATTTGTGCAACCTGTTCCTAAGCAAGTCCTGCTCTCTTTATTGCTGCTTACTCCCACCTGAAGCATGCACAGGACTGCAGACTTACTCTACTAGTTTGATCTCTTGCAGCGCTCACTCTGGTGAGAAAATGTTTACTTTACTGAGCAGCAGGTTCAGTGGCAGATAAAAAAAAAAAGTTACAGGGATGTGGTAGACTTCTGGAAAGGAAAGTTGCACTGTACAGCTTTTCTTGATTTACAACTTGAAGCATGAATCAACAAGTATTTAAAGTCAAGCAGCAGATGTCCCCTCCCCTAATGAGTCAGAAACTAAGGACTTAAGCTGTGGATTTAAGGCTGTGTGGAGATAAACTTTCGAACCAAAGCAATGTTTCAAGATGAAGCTGGAAAGCTAAGAGTTTTGGAATGACGCAATTAAAAATGTCGTCGCCATTTTGGGAGGCATTGTTGGAGCTCTTGGGTCTGGGAGGAGAAAGAAATAGAGTTGTTTACATATCATGGATCAACTTCTCGGTGGGACTTAAGAGCAACAAATGCCAAATTTATGATGGAAAGAGCGATGTTATCTACGAAGGAGATATATGGAAACCATCTGGACTTAGTGGAGGAATGGGAAATCCACACAGGATTATTATTTTGCTTATCGGCTTAAGGAGACTAACAGAAGAGATCGTAAAGGAAAAATAGAAATTATATGAATAAGATATGATGTGGAAACACCAAGATAAGACTGGATAGAATTATGAATTTTGTTTGGACTGATTGGGACTGATTTGGACATTAACGCAGTAATAAGAAGATGATCTGAATCCCCCTTTGGATCTTGAAATATGGGTTCCCCCAACAAAATTTAAAAATTTGGCTTTGTAATTTGGAATTTATGTGATGTGATTTAATTTGATGTGATTGGCCAGTTAATAAAAATTATTTAAAAAAATAAAATAAAGTCAAGCAGCAGATGGAACCTAAATTTCAATGGGACTTTCATCCACATGTGTTTAAGATTAGGGTGTTAGGCTGTGATCCTAAACTCACATTATTTGGAAACATGTTTTACTGAATTCAACAGATCTCACTTCCAAATAAAACATGTTTGGAATTAAAGTTTAATTTTATTTAAAAACACATTAACATTTGCTAGATCAGGCCAAAAAGCCACCCAAATTAGTATGATGAATGGGAGCCAATGCTAGTTCTGGTCACAGTAGACACATTGAAGTTAATGGGCATGAGTTAGGTTTACCAATTTCAATTGGTCTACTTTGAGTAGGATTAGCATGCAATCCTTTGTCCCCATTTGTTTGGCCCCCGTGTTTGGTACTCAGAAGTAAACTGTCTCTATAAACTGAAGTTCCATTAGTTTCTATTTAACCCCCAAATTACAAGGCTATTCCCACTATGTTGTCTAATCCTTAAAAAAAAAAAAATCCAACCAGTGACCACTAGCACATTTTGGGGTGGTAAATTTCATAATTACTTCTGCTTTGCAAGCCGGACCATAAAAGTTAACAGTCCACATTTTTACAAGCCCACCTAATAAAGAATACGTTTGTGTCATTTGTGGCACATCAGCAAACAGTCTGGAAAAAAACCCTCTTTCTCATTAAGTTTACAATGCCTTCCCTATCTTGGTTGCCTATCTTTATGCACCACAGATCAGTGAGCTAGTTAGTGACTATTTACAATAAATGCACCCTAAACCTATCCATGTTTTCCTGAAAGGCAAGTCTCACTGCATTCAAATTGGCTTAATCCCAAATAAGCAGGCACAGAATTGCAGGCTGAATTGCTGACTGCCAAGCCTCTGCCTGAAGAGAAGGCTGATATAGCCAGAACAAAATTGCCTCTCTTGGAGAAAAAAAAATGTGAGGGAACTCTGTATTTCATTGGCAGGTCATGAAAACATTTACAAATAAGAGATGGGCACTTAGTGAATACTCTTGAAGGCAGACAGGTGCAGAGTAAGAATCAAAACCCTTGGGGAGTGGGCATTTTCCTTCATATGTCAACACTACCTTTAAAGTCGTGTTGTGCATTGATTTTTCACTTATTGTCTGCCACACTGGAAGCCTGTTGTCCGGCAGTAAGGCAGGATATAGACGTTTCAAATAATATTTCAGCCACATATCCATAACCTCGGAGCTTAGTACCAACTAAAACGTTACTGAAATTGCGAGAGGAAGAGAGAGATAGATGCAATAAATTCAATTCTCTCTTAGCCTGGGAGAAACTCAAGAATAGGGGGGAAATGAGATTGGGTTCCTTTCCTCTTCCCTGGCTTTAGCAGCCCAAAGCATGCCACTCCATACAAAATGAGATTTAGAGCTGAGCAGAAGTATTCATTGGAGCCTTTTATGGCCCTGGGCAGGCCTGCAAATCCCAAATTACAAGGAGGTAACGACTTGTGGAAGAAAGGCGCTTTAGGTCCGGCCGTTTCTGTCCCACAACCCCTCTTGCATAGGTCCATAAGCGAGATGGTGGTCAGCTGTGGTCTTCTCGGTAGACTCCACGTCGGTCGGCAATTTTCCTCCCTCCCCGTGGCTGGGCGAGGGTGGCGGAGGCGGCCGCTGGGCCCTGAGAAAACGGGCCCAAGCCAAGGCAGAGTTCGCAAGGGCCTCTAAGCCCCGCTCTTCCCTCACGCTCATGAGGGCTTTCTTCGCATAGGTATCTCAAAGGCGCCCTTGCACCCCTTTATTCCCCTCCCACCGCCGCCACGGCCTCCCCTCGAGCGTCGTCAGGCTCCCAGCGCGGCCCCGAGAGCCTTCTCCAGCCGGACAGGCCTCGCGTGCCCCGGCATGGCTCCCGCACGCAGCCCGCCTCTGGGCCTGCAGCTAGCGCTCTCCCTCAACCATTCCGGCGCCGCTTTCCCAACGAGGCGGCTTCGCTCGGCGTTCTAAGCGAAGGGCCTTACCTGAGCGCGCCTCTTCCAATGGCTGCTCACCTGAGGCCCCGCTCGGCCCAATCAGCTCGCAGCTCGTCCCTCTTGCCTTGTATCCTTCAGTGAAAGAATCCAAGTCCTTTTGGGAAAGTTTACCTGTAGGCGCCTTTGGGTTTTTGTTGCTTCCCGGCGCGGTGCCTTAAACGGCAGAGGGAGGGAGGGCGGGCAGGCGAGCCTAGCCAGTCTCATTTTCACATGCGAGGGGCGGGCAGAAGGGGGCTTTACCTGTCCCACTCCTACCTCCGCGGCTGGCTGAGGGAGAAGTAAGAGGGGGGGAAGAAAAGCAGAATTACCAGTAGCTCTGGTTCTGCCGTCCCGGGCGCTCGCTTGCTCTCGCTCGCTCGCTCGCTCACGCGCGCACACACACACCTTTACCTGCACAGACTTGAAAGTCCAGTTTCACCAGAGAGACTGAGGCATCTGGAAAAGGGGAGAGAGTTCATTGGATCAAACATGTCACAAGAGACGGACAAGTAAGTGATCACAGCCAGCTTGCTACTTTTGCTGCTCCTGAACGGATCAACTGGTTGGTTGTGTTTTCTTTTTTTAACCCCCCTTAAAAAGAAAGGGGAAGGAGAAAAAAAAAAGCAATCTCGGTGGTGGACCTACTGGGATTACATTTCCTCTTTTATACAAGGCATAAAAGAGGTTGAATTGCACCCACAGGAGAACTGCTGGATTTCACCTTGCTTTCCCCATTCCTTTTCCAATCTTTTTTATTTATTGATTGTTGTTCGTTCTGAACTCCCAATGTCCCTTCACAAACTTTTGGGAGAACCTTGCTGCTTCTTTTTGCAATTTCTTCCCTTTCCTTCAGGGCCTAGAGATGAAAAGCGATTCTTGGCTTTTGTGTGTGAATGCAACAAAAGAGCTTTTATATACCGGATCAGAAACACGGCCATCTTCTTCCCCTTCTCTTGGCACTTCTGTACCTGTGTTGTGGGACAGAAAGAAGTAGAAGATGGAGCCCATTGAAATCATTTTATTCCAAGCCACTCTTTTTTGGGGTGTGTGTGTGAAAATATCATAAAATAACTGCATTGTCGAAGGGTGCATAGGAAAAATGACCGTGTGTCTTGTTCTCCCATACGCAGTAAGAGGAAGTGATTTCATGCAAAAGTTTTGTCTCTGTTTTTCAACAGATTGCTTGTCATTAAAAAAGGGGAAAAATCCCAATCAGCATGACATTGAGGGTTTCTACACCAGATGAAAACTTCTGTAAAGTTTTCTTCCTTAAAAGCCAGCACTCTTGTGATTCGTACATAGTGGGTCTTGATTAAAGAAGTTGGAATGGTTAGGGAAATCATAACATAAGGACACCTTGAAATAAGCATGGCAGCCTAGTGCTTAAGGAAGTTTAAAACAAATCCAAGTAGCGTTAGCATAAAAGCTTCCTTGAACTTTAACATAGCAACTGTGAAGGACATCATGATCCTGGGACTAGTGTGTGCATGTGTGTGTGTACACACTGTAGATTGGCTTCATCTAGTTACTTCTCCTTTAGCCTCTTGCCTGTTCCTGCTTACCTGCATGTGCAAAGTGAGGAAAGATAGGAAGTTTTTCATAGGCCGCTTCTCCTCCTCCACCCCAATTGTATTATTTTTCCTTTTCAGCGGACATTGCTGGCTCCTTTCTTACTGGTGACTTCAGATCAGATCATGCTCTTGATGCAAAGGAGAGGCCAGCACCTTGCAGTGTGCTGGAACTTAAGATCTGGAGTAGTATAGATATATATTTACCTTGAATTGTTCTTCTGAGCTTGTTCACCTCCCTGCTACACACACACATGTACAGTGGGAAGAAAGTCCCTCACTGGAGCTGTGGCCTAGGCTGACCTACAACATACATCTGGAAAGGGGGAGGAAGAAAAGAGGGAGGGTGTTATTAAGCAAAGTGGTGGTTCTGACCACAGACAGAGGGTGCGGTATCTGACAAATCTCTAACATGAGAAGGTTGTTAGGTTGGGGGAGACTGGCTGGGTTGAGAGCCGAGGCACATGAAGTTTTGTAACAAGAAAATAACTGTATTGTACCCCCTCTGCCCAATGTTTGTGTTGGGGAATTTACTTGTGTATGGTCAAAGTTTCAAAATAAATGGGTGTATTACGACCACTCAACTGCATTTTGTTGCACTGTCAGTTTTTAAAGAACTCCATAAGAAGGTTGTTCAAGTGTGCATTTCAATACATGGTACCGACTAAATTGTGTTAGAGATTGTGAGCTGAAAGGTGATGGTAATTTTGGTTTCATAATCCAGAATGAAGGGGTATACAGTTTCATCACCCCTTGGGACAACTGGAAGTTGATGGTTTTGGTCTGTGGTACTTTTGTGTTACAAAATAAGCTGTGTCCCTTATGTTCTGGTATGAGGGACAATAATTTAAAATAAGGATTTTGGTCAGTATCTGGAACGTGCATATCTGAAATGTGCTCAAATGTGAGTCAGTCAAAATGTATTGAGAGTTTTGAACATTCTACTCTTTTTGGTAGAAGGGAAGAAACAGGTGTAGGCTGGTTTGCTTTTTGAAATACAGTACAGTGCATTTCACCCTCTGTGACTATGGCTATGGAGATTCATATATTCATGATACACATTTTGGTCTAGTGCCAAAACTTAATTTGTGTAGCATTTAGGCTGCATTATCCTTGATTACTTAACTTGGTACTATGACCCACTGCGTTTGTGGGACTTTCTGAATAATTGTGCACAGGATTGGTCTGCCAGACATATATTACCCTTAAGGAGTTGTCATTTACTTGATGTAAGAATTAATACAAAGATTTGAATACTTCTTTATTAGAGAAATGTTGTTGTTTTTTTAACTTCATGAAGGTGCTAAATGTTTTCAGTTAGGCCATCAAGTATTTATAATTATTTGCATGTGTGGTAACACATAGAATTCTTTTCATATTACTATACTGAAAAAAGTGGTAGAAATAAAAATCTCACGTGATGATTTTTACATCACTATGCTCACTGTCACCTATTCCAGGTTGGTTGTACCAGTAGAGATTCTTAGTCTTTGTATGATGGATACCACATTTTCTTCCATCATCTTATTCACTGGAAGCATCTTGAAAGGCTTCTGAATTAAACATCAGCTTCTTTTGCACTCTGGTACAGCTGCATTGAACTTGTAAGGATGCAGGGAAATGAAGTTAGGTAGAGTATAGACATTGCTATGTCCGCACTCACAGCAGATCTTAAAGCCATAGGTCAAGGCACAACTATTTAAGCGGTGGATTCATGGCTGTAGCCAGGAGTTTTGTTGGGGGGCAGGCTTTTGTTGGGGGGGGGCAGAACCTCAGATTTGTATTGATTTGTATTGATTTTGATTGATTTAGGGGACAGCTGCCTCCCTGCCCTCCCTTGGCTATGCCTATGGGTGGATTGGATGGGGGGGGGAAATTTAGTTCAAATATCATATGTATTTGTCTCTTGAAAAGGTCTTCAGAATTTGCTTGTTAATTCTCTTGTCTTATGCAGTACTTGAAAAGCCACAGTCTAAGAATATAATATGCATTATTTTGTGATATCTTTCAAAGTGATTGCACTCATTAGTTTTGTGAAAGCTATTTTTTCTGCACTGCTCCCCCCCCCCCATGATGTTTATTGGCCTTTTTCACCTCTTGGAAAATATACAGAAAGAACCGCTAGAGAGCTGAGGAACAGAGGGATGAGAACAAAGGCTGATTTACACAACTCTTTTCATGTAGATAGGCTGCTTGAGTGGATCATTCAACCTGACTGCATGAAGAGGTGGCTTTCTGATGTCACTGTTCAGTTTGCCCATCCCTACATGGTGATGCAAGGTAAAGGTGTATAAACCTTACTGAGTGCTGATGAGTGAATGCCAGTTGCTACTGGACAATTTCACCACACAGGTTGAATACCATCAAATACATTTAGGTGTGCATTGAGTTGCGATGGCATTGCCAATTTGTTTTTTAGGGAAAGCTTCAAACCTTAACACCTGCATGACAGGTGAATTTCCCATTGCTGCATCAAAGGGGCTACCTAGGTTAGTCTGTTGTAGCAAAAAACCTACAAGGAATACTGTGGCACTTTAAGGTACATGTCAGATTTATTTTAAAGTTTTGAATGTTCTGCAGGACATCTGCATGTGCTTTACATCCGTATGCTGGTAGAAGCTTCGCTTGCTGAATTTCTGCTCCTACCGCTGTGAAAGGCAAAGAGCCCTGCCAGAAAAAAATAAATTGTACAAATTGGCCCTAAGTGACAATCTGAGAAGATGGCTTCACCATCATTCTTGTTCTGAGCAGACTGTGAGAATGGAAGAGAATGGATATATTCAATAGAAAGATAACGTATCAACATATTTTGTCAAAGGTTGCAGGACAAGGAAGTGGCTATCTTTCATCCTGAACGTGGACAGATCCTGCAGCTGTAGAAAAGAGTGGTGGAAATGATCAGTGTGCTGGCGCAACTCTCCTATAAGGAAGGGTTGCAAGATTTGGGGGTTCTTAGTTTAGAAAAACGGTGAGGGGATGACGACTAAGGTGTATGCAGTGCTGTTTTTTCTAGAAAAAGAGGCGCCAGAACTCAACATGAACACTTCCATTGTTCACTTTGGATGGCAATGGCACCCACCTGAGAGGTGCTGGAATTGAGTTCTGGTGAGTTCCGGCTGAAAAAAAGCCCCGTTGAAATCTTTTCTCAAAACCCACCTTTTCCACGAAGCTTTTGGCATAATCCCATAATGCCCGTGTAACTAAATCTTGTCACATGCAGCTGAAGCAACTGCATACTCCTTTGCCTTCCTCTGTTGATTTCTCTGTGTTGAATTTTCGATTGTGAGCTCCTTGGGGCAAGGACCTGCTCTCATACTTTGCAAAGCACCATGTGCACTGCTGGCACCAAACAAACAAACAAATAATATGAACGCCATTATTTTTATAGGCGAGCATGGCATGGTTGTATATAGGGTATAGTGGAAACCATTACATTGTGTTAGGACCTGAGGGGTGCACATTTTGTACCATGCAGTTGTGATATCCTGGACAGAGGGGCAATCATCTCAAGAAGGGGTTTCATTTATTTGGGGTTGGGAGCAGGGCCAGCCTGCCCATGAGGCAAGGTGAAGGGTCCCACCAGAGCAGCAGTTCCTGATGTCGAACCTTCTTACCCCCTTGTTCCTGGTGCAGATCTTCCCTGACCCCTTCTTAGCTGACGGGTAGCTATTTGGGGGTCTGTGTCAGGTGCCAAGATGTCTTTGGCCAATCCGGGGCGGGAGGAGTATTGTTTGTTAAAAGACTGCTTGAAGGTATATATGATAAGATTGGCTGGAGGTTTCTGAATTTGCGTCTCCTAGTGGCTTGATTGTTTTGAACTGAAAGCCAAATTAAAACTAGGAAAGTCAATAGAATTTGGTGACCTCATGGATGAAAAACAGAATGAGGGCGGGTCTGTAATGGGCTCTTATACTGACTTGTTTGCTCTTAAATCAGCATAAGGATGGAAGGCTTTGTGCAGCATTTTCTCCTTTCTGGATTTGCTTTCCCCCCTTCTTCTGTACTTCATTCCACAAGTTTGACCTCACAGTCAATGTCTCTTTAAAACTTGCACAGTTGAAGTAAGCAAACTTTTAAAGAAATTAGAAGTTAAGCATGTACTTAATTCTCTTCCATTGAATGAGATTTACAAGTGCTTAACTTTAGCGGCACCGTGCCCAAATTCAAGTCCAGATTTTGATCCAGTAGATCACACTTGCTCTCTTGATATGTGCAAGGGAGTAGAAGACTGTGTTGGAATTTTAATTCACGTGGAATTACTGCGGTGGGGAAGAATCCAATACCAGAAGCTAGTGGGAATTGAATATCCTGCTTGGTAATCTTTCCTGCAAGGCTACCAAGGTTTTCCAAATCAGTTTGAATGTTTCCATAATACTGTAATAGTAATTCCTCCATGAGAATTATTCTTTAAATTCTCCCATGAAGGGAAATGCTATGTACGTTTGAACTGCCCTTGAGAGAGATAAATAAATACATACTGCAGGGGAGCAATTATAGTGCTATGTGGTATATATGTTTAATTACCTCTAAGTGGGAAAAACTGGGATAGGTTTGGTGCTGTGGTGTGCTTCCATGTAGAGGAAAATATTTTGTGTCTTGTTGGTAACCGTCTTGTTATAATGTATCATGCACAAAACATATCTTTGTTTGCATCCAAATAATAGCATTTTCTTTATAGCGTTTATTTGGGGTGGGGAAGGAGTGGAATCCTGAATGTTTAAAGAGAGAGAGTAGTAGCTTACCGTCATGTCAGTTCACGTCCGTTTAATTGAGGTTGTCTTTGTATATTATGAAATACTCCAGGCGTCAGTGTTGATGGTTGAGGGCAGTAGGAAACAGACTGGAAGACATGAATGCAGGATAAAAAAAAGAGCCCAGCACTGAGGTCAGAAAAAGGTTTTGCAGAGCGAGATTTAGATCAGCATTTCAAAATGTTATACTCTCTTTCATGTAATATTTTGAAACGTTTAAACAGCAAAAATTGTATATACCTCCTGTGTTCTAGGGCAAATAAAGGTAGTATTTTGCAGATATTTGGAAACTTCTTACAGCTTTTGCAGGGAACTTAACACTGAAATTTCAATATGGGGAGACCTGTGGAGGAAGGGCAGGGTCATGGAAGAAGGAATCTGCTATAGAAGTATATGTGTTTCTTTCTGTTACCTCTGCTTGCATGCCCTCCAATATTTATCTGATGAAAATAGGGACATCCTATTCAATAATAATAATAATAATAGTACTTTTCTGTTTATACCCCACCCATCCGACTGGGTTGCCGCAGCCACTCTGGGCAGCTTCCAACATATACAAAAACATTAAACATTTTTTAAAAAACCTTCCCGATACAGGGCTGCCTTCAGATGGCTTAGGGGTCGGATAACTCCATGCACTCCAACATTTCTCTGATGAAACATTTATCCAATGATCATTTCTCTGATGAAAATAGGGATGTCCTAAGGAAAACTGGGACTTTCTGGGATCAAATCAGAAACTGGGATGGCTTCTGTAAATCTGGGACTGTCCCTGGAAAACAGGGACACAATATCTTCAAACACGCTTACTAGGTAGTCGGCCCCACTGAACACAGTGGAACCCCTGACCAAACTTCCATAATTTTGTGTTGCTAGTTGGAGCCAGTGTGGTGTAGTGGTTAGAGTGTTGGTCTGGTCAACCATGAAACCATTAAATCCCTGATCAACCATGAAACTTACTGGGTGACCTTGGGCCAGTCACACACTCTCAGTCTCACCTATCTCAAGGTGTTGTCGGGAGAATGAAATGTGGAGGAGAACCAATTACTCCACCTTGAGCTTTTTGGATATAAATGTAATCAATAAATAGTGATGATAGGATATGGGGATGAGGATGATGGTTTGGGTTAGGATGCTGGTGCAACTGAAATTGCAAGCCCTGCTTTATTCAGATCCCAATTTTGCCCAAAATACCAGCGAAAGGTGCATGAATAGAAGGCTGCTTAAAGAATCGCAACAAACAAAATATGTGAAACCAGGGCATTTTGAAACGCATCATCTGTCTGTACATATTTTAAGTAGGAGGGTCCAACTTTTCCTTACGTACTTCTAGTTTTTTATGTGTATTCAGTTTGAGTGGAATTTAAGCTGCTACAACAAAGCTTGTCTTGCTTGGGTCTTGCAACTTTACTGGGGTTCACTGAAGATGATTGCTTGAAATTGCTCGTATTTGGGTGGCTTCCCCACTATATTTAATCTCCAATATTTATAGCCCCACTTCTTTGTGTGAAGAAGTACATTTCTGGCCCAGAGGTTTTAAAACAAGAAACATAGTCCCTGCCCCCACGCACACAGAAACAAAAATAGTTAAATCTTTAAAAGAGTGCATTCTAGATGTTTCCCAATTTCCCAAGCTTAAAAGACAAGCCTGGAAAGCACAGAGAAACCTTCTAACCCTCGAGAAAGGATTTCTATTCTGTCACTATTCGGATAAGGAAACATGGCTTTGTCCCTGGAGCTATTTTGACGGTATCTCCTTCATCGGAGCCCTGCAGTCTAAAACCTGTCTCGCCTGAATTCCTTTTGCAGTTTTAAACGATTTAAACCTGACTCCAGCGGGCGAGCAAAGTTAGTGCTAAAGCAGGGGTGAGAAAGGGAGCAGAGATGATTCCTGCACTTTGACCACTTCTAGGCAAAGAGATTTGCAGGTGTCATTCACACTTTATCATGTGTGACACTTGCAAGGCTTGCTGCTAGGCTACAGAGACTTGCTGCTGGGTAGTCCAATACAAACCATCATCTAAACCAGGGGTCAGCAAGCTTTTTCAGCAGGGGGCTGGTCTACTGTCCCTCAGACCTTGTGGGGGGCCGGACTATACAGTGGTACCTCGGGTTACATACGCTTCAGGTTACATACGCTTACAGACTCCGCTAACCCAGAAATAATACCTCGGGTTAAGAACTTTGCTTCAGGATGAGAACAGAAATCTTGTGTCGGCGGCGCAGCAGCAGCAGCAGCAGGAGACCCCATTAGCTAAAGTGGTGCTTCAGGTTAAGAACAGTTTCAGGTTAAGAACGGACCTCTGGAACAAATTAAGTACATAACCAGAGGTACCACTGTATTTTGGAAAAAAAATATGAACGAGTTCCTATGCCCCACAAATAACCCAGAGATGCATTTTAAATAAAAGGACACATTCTACTCATGTAAAAACATGCTGATTCCCGGACTGTCTGCGGGCCGGATTTAGAAGGCGATTGAGCCAGATCCGGCCCCCGGGCTTTAGTTTGCCTACCCATGATCTAAACTCAAAGTACTGTTTTCCCTGCCTCCTAAGCATTGCCGTACTTCCTGGGGGAAGCTGGAGTCTTGCCACAGCCTCAAGTGTAGCATGTGAGCCATGTACTAATATACTGCAGAGCGCTATGCTCCATTCTTAGGTGTTGTTGGAGTACACCTGGCTTAGTTGACTGGGGCTGCAGTCCAACAACACTGGTGGACTAAATGCTGGAGAACGCTGTTGCACAGCAGCACTTGGCAACCTGGCACTTGACAACCTGGTGCCCTCCAAACGTTTTGGACAGCCATTCCCGTCAGCCCAGCAAGCACAGCACAGTGTTTTTTCTCAAGATCCCAAGAAATCATTTTTAAATTTTTGTCACTTTACACAGTGATTTACCGAGTAACACAAGGGGGGAAAGTGGACCCCTGCCTAGAGGAACTTACAATTTAGCAGGGCTAGAGGTGAGCAGGCAACAAAGACAGGGTAGGGAAAGAATTTGGAAATGCGAGGTTAGCAAGGTGTTGTGGTTAATTCTGAAGTGCAGGCACTCTTTATTCCAGTCCCCATAGTCATGTCCCCATAGTGTGCCTTTTCTAAGACTGCAACATAAAAACGAACTTTTAACTAAAGCAGATACAGTGGTACCTCGGATTAAGAACTTAATTCTGGAGGTCCGTTCTTAACCTGAAACTGTTCTTAACCTGAGGTACCACTTTAGCTAAGTACCGCTTTACCTGAAGTACTGCTGCCGCCACGCGATTTCTGTTCTCATCCTGAGGTAAAGTTCTTAACCTGAAGTACTATTTCTGGGTTAGCAGAAATTTGTAATACTAGCAGTAGAGCCAGTGATATAAATGACTTTAAGTTAAGTGTGTTCTGACCATCACTAGTTTTTATTCTGTGAAATGGATACAGTCATACCTCGGAATGAATACGCTTCAGCTTAAATATTTTCCGGTTGCGCTCCGTGGCGACCCAGAAGTAACGGAGCACGTTACTTCTGGGTTTCGCCGCTCGCGCATGCGCAGACGCTCAAAATGACGTCACGCGCATGCTCGGAAGCGGCGAAACGCGGCCCGCTCAGAGGCGCAGTTGCGTCTTACCTTTGCTTCAGGATGTGAACGGGGCTCCGGAACGGATTCCGTTCACATCCAGAGGTACCACAGTACATTGTGCTGCTCACAACATTTTCTTAAGATTTCCAAATGTGCCTAGAATTTTGGGTAGGATCTCTCCCAGCCATGCCTGGAGATACTTGAGACTGAACCTTGGATCTTTTGCAGGCAATGTGTGTGCTCTGACCCTGAGCCATGGCCCTTTCCCATATCGTCTGCTGTTGATAGATGTGAGAGCATCACCAAGACAGTCCTACAGAGAGATGTAACCAACTTCAACTGAGTGGGCCTGCACCACTTACCTGACCTCCCTCCCTCCAGCCTTCACTTGTCAGAGGGAGGTCAGGTAAGCTGCAAGACCCCCCTGCGTCATCCACTAATGCTCACTCCTGATGAATGGTGAATGGAAGAAAGGCAACCCCAGAAAACCTTGAGAAAGCAGGCAGAGGAGATAGGGGTTTCTATCAGTGATCAAACCAGACTTAGACTCTGTTTTCTGAAAGAGGATGGAGCCCACCTGCCTTTCCCCCCTGTGCCAAGTCTAGAAACAGCATAACAATGAAGTGACCTCATAACCGCTGTTCACATTTTCCCTGGTGGAAATGTATTGGTGCCTTTTCTTACAGCTTATTATTTATGAGACTTATTTAAACACTTTCCTCCTCCTGTTTGTCTGGCATCATCTTGCCACGAAACAAACAAGCAGCCCAAATAAAGTAATTATTTTTTTTCAAAAGTTTGTTTCGTAATTAAATATTTATTGAATTGCTCTATCTCTAATTAATCTTCGCAGGCAGGGAGTGATTTCTTGCTAATGATGCCAGGCTCAGAAACATATAGAAGTTAGCAGTGAAGTTCTTTCTCCAGTGTGTCTTTGCAGAATAATGATCTGTCTTGCCCACATACCTGCCTAATTCCCCCGCCCCACCTCCCAATACGAGGTGTAGGAGGATCAGTGTTAGACCTTGGCATCCTCAGGCAGTTGCTGATGTCTTGGCGCTTTGAAAAGACCGCTACCTACCCTTGACTCCCTGATCCTTGCTTCCATTCTCTCTTTGTGTGCATGCTGGCTTGCCAATGGCTCTGTGCAAGCAAGCAGATGGTGGTGAGGATCACTAAGGCCTCCTGCCAAGGATCTCTTGAGACCTATAGCCATTCCTGGCAGGCTGTGAAGCACAGACGGGGAACCTGTGGCTTTCCAGGTGTTGTTGGACTTCCAAGTCCCATCAACCCAAGCCAACATGGCCAGTGGTCAGGGATGATGGGGTCTGTAGTTCAACAAGCCACAGCTTCCCCATCTCTGCTGCAAAACAAAACTAGGATAGATATTTAAATAGGTAGTGCCCTGCATAAAAGTAAAGAAACTGTGTTCAAAGGATAGCATGCTATGACTGAGTTTGTAAGGATGCCCTGTAAAGCGCTCTAAGAATATTCTCTCCAGTGGTCCGAAAATGTCTGATTACCTCTATTCTGTGGTGATTTGAGAAGAATTAATATGATGTTTCTCAAACTTTCTTTAAACTTGCTCTTCCTTCTGAGCTCACCAGTTGCTCCCCACAACCAAGGGTTTGATGGGTGTGTAAGAATTATCCAGTGCCTCCATGGGCAATCCTAAGATCCTGCGGAGCAAACTAATATTAAAAATGTTGACATTTATTTATTTTAATTTATTGACTGATTTAGTTATTTGAATTTGTATATTGCCCTTCATCCATAGATTTCAGGGCAGTTCGCAAGATAAAAATACAAGATGGGAAACACAAAATGCAGAATAAAATCAAGAATGAAAGCAAACCGATACCCGCCCCCGTCCCCCAACACATTGAAAAGGGTACCGGGTGTTAATCAGCCAAAGGCCTGGTGAAAGAGGAGAACAACAAACAGAGCAGATTTTTTCTCTAGAAGACTCTTGGTTGCTTTTCCTGCAATAGCCTCTCCTGAGTACCCCACCAGAGGTGGTTGGTTTCTCCAGCTTTCAGAATCCCCCCATGGAATTTCAGGCGGAGAGATTAAGAGAGACCCCCCCCCAGCCACAACTTGTCTTGTGGGTCACTCTCGAAATTCTGCCGCTCTTGAACTCCTTGCCAGTTTCACACTCAGCTTTTACACACCTGCTGAAAACCTGTGCAGGCTTATGCAGGCACCTAAGAACACATCTTTCCGTAATAGTGAACTCGTTTCTGGTGTTAACTTCTTTATTGCATGAGTTATTTGTTTATTTTTTGTGTGTGTGTCATCATGGTGAGCTACGCTGATATTTTTAATGAATAGTGATATAGAAATATTTTTCTAAATAACAACAAGCCTTGGGATTAGTCTCGTCGTGTGTGTGTGTGTGTGTGTGTGTGCTGCGTTTGAAGGTGGTTTTGACTTTCTTAATTTATAGATTGGCATCTACCTCCGGGGTCATTCTCAATTAGCTGCTACATCAAAGCCCACGAAGCCTAGCCCTAGGGGAAGGGTCAAGGCTAGGTTGAGGTTGGCTGCATCAAGATCTCTGGCCTTCTTAAGAGGCCTTTACTATGGAGCAGGCAGGAGCTGTTGGAAGAGGGAGGGCGAGGAGGAAAGGCTCCGCGCCTTCTCTGCACTTGGCAGAGCTGCT
Organism: Podarcis filfolensis; assembly: GCF_964270895.1. NCBI lineage: Eukaryota > Metazoa > Chordata > Lepidosauria > Squamata > Lacertidae > Podarcis > Podarcis filfolensis. The sequence continues at coordinate 68,826,627 of NC_139603.1, forward strand.
GCAATGTGCCGTTGGAGAGCGCCATTGAAAATGTAATCATTGGGCTCTCCCCCACGTTTTTATCATCTCCTCCCGCGTCTTATCTTCCTCCCCCATGTTCCTTCTGCCACTCACTCTCAGGAAATGGTACCTATAAAAAGTTATTTCAATGAAGCATGGTGAGATAAGCAGCAAGGAACTCTTTTTCAAACATCCAGGGGAGAGCGTCAATACTCGGTAGTTACAGGGAGGAAAATGACAGTACAGTGTTGGTGTTTGTGGGGGGGCGGGCAGGGGGAGGCAGAAGCACTGTGTGAAATTGTTGACCGGTGTGTCCTCTGTATTCAACGCTAAACGAAAGAAAAAGCACATTTCACTAAAGTAATCTAGGGAAGCTCAGTTCCGCAAAGTATGAATTATGTCGCTGCAGCAAGGGCACATGATTTATATCATGCATTTTGCTATGCATTCGCTAGTCGTAGGGAGGGCCCCACGAACGTGGTTGTGTCTGTACCATACATTTAAAGTGGACTCTTGAACCATTTGTAACAGCTATTTCTCCCAAAGAGTCTTGGGAACTGTAGTTCGTTAAGGGTGTCGCGACTAATTAGGAGACTCCCTAGCAGAGCTACAATTCCCAGCACCCTTAGCATACTGCAGTTCCCAGGATTCTTTGAGAGAAGGGGAGCCAAATGTCTTTTGAAAACCTTTTTACTTAGATCTTTACGGCATGATTTTTCTTTTTCTGTATTAATTTATTTTTAATGAGGTTATTATGGGTCTTCTGTTGCTTTTCATATTTATACGTTGTACTCTTCCTTGCTATAGTTTTTTGTTAATGTGCAGATTATGAATTTGTAAATAATTAAATATATATGGAAGCCGCTGGGGGAGATCACCGGGAGATTTGGAACGTGGTGTCAGCAGTATGCTGATGATACCCATCTCTATTTTTTGTTATCTTAAGAATAAGGGGAGTCTCTTCCGGTGCTGGGCTGGAATGGACTATGAGGGCCAATAAACTGAAACTAAATCATGGCAGGATGGAAGCATTGTGGGTTGGTGATTCTGGGATCCAGGAAGTGTGTAGGCAGCCTCTTCTGGAGGTACATAGAGCAGGTACATAGTCTAAGGCTACTCCTTGATCCAACACTATCTCTGGAGGCTCAGGTAGCCTCAAGGGCACAGAATGCTTTCTTTGAGCTATGGCAGGTTCACTAGTTTGGAATAGGTAGGTTAGTTTTGGGAGGGTGATCATTTTGATCATGGCTATTTTGTCTGAGAGAGTGAAATTCATGTTGTTCCATCTCTTTAGGTCTTTGTTTATTTGTCGCCACAGGGGCTTGTAGTTGTGGAGGTATAATTTATTGAGGTTTCTGGTTATTTGTACCCCATGGTATGTGGCAAAGTATGTGGCAAACTTGGTGTGGCAAAGTTTTATCTTGGTGACATTAGTGAGTTCTTATTGGGTGTGGGGAGAGGTGTTAAAGCACATAGCTTCTGACTTTGCAAAATTTATTTGTAGGCCTGACACCATTGCAAATGTGTTGAGTTCTCTGTTTAGGGAGGTTGCTGTGTTTATGGGGTCTGGCGTTGTGACCATCTGCAAAAAGCCCTAATTTGTAGGTTCTGCCTTTTATTTCCACTCCCTTGATGTCTGTGGCCGCTCAGATTCGGATTGCTAAGGGTTCCAGAGCCAGGATAAATAAGAAGGGAGACAGTGGGCATTCTTGTTTTGTGCCTCTTTGGATTGCTATGGTATTAGAGTCCATATTGTTAGTTCTGCATTTTGCTGAGGCTTGGGAGTATATTTGTTTGAGGATTTGTAGGAAGTTGGGGCCAAATTTCATGCTAGTTAGTACTGCTAATACGTATTTCCACTCTAAGCAATTATGGCCATTCCTGGAGGGAAAGAGAGAGAGAGCCTTGCTGTAGCAACTCAAGCTCTGGGAATGTTCTGTTTGGATGACTGTAATGTGCTTTATGTGGGCTGCCCTCCACCATCTGGAGATGTGTGCCTGGGGATCATTGGATCTTGACTGTTTTCACACATTAGCAACACATCTTGTAGAATTCTATCCCTTAGATTTTATCCGTGCAATCAGAATGAATCTCAGGAACCAAAATGCTTTTTTCTGTGCAGCCTGAGCAGGAGCAGTGAACAACGTTATAGTTGATTGTTGTAGCTTGTCTTCACTTACCCAGCTACACTGCCCTGCTCACAGTTGTGAAGAATATTCTCACATTATGTATGGTCTGTGTCACTATTACAAAAAAGAGGTAGGAATAGGTCAATATATAGGTGGACTGCCCTTGGATCAAGTGACTTTTCCCTCAAGTTCTTAACGTAGCCTCCTTAAAAAAAAAGTTGCCTCTTTTGGATGATCAAAAAGCCACATTTTTCTTATTCTGTCTAGGATGAATTGTGCTACTGAAATTTGCCTGCCTTTGCAGAAATGCAATGAGAGGTCTCTTTGGGTACCACTGCCTGTGTTTATGTTTGCCTGTTCCTTCTGCAGTAAAAACCGGCTTGTGACTGTGGTGCCAAGTGATGCTCCATTCAATACCAGGAGGGCTTACACGAGTGAAGATGAAGCCTGGAAATCTTATCTGGAAAATCCCTTAACAGCAGCTACAAAGGCTATGATGAGCATCAATGGGGATGAGGACAGTGCAGCTGCTCTTGGATTACTGTACGATTATTACAAGGTAGGGAGTTCAAATGAGGGTTAATCAAGCTGCACTGACTTCTGGCTAAATTCAGCTTGTGTTTTATGACCTATAAAGCCCTCGGTGTCCTGGGGCCAGCTTATTTGAAGAACTGCCTCCTGCATGAATCTGCTCACTCTCTATAATGGTCATCTGAGGTGTTGTTGTCCATCTTTTGACCTCTGGAAGTTTGCTTCACTGGGACACAGAACAGGGCCTTTCTGGTAGTGGCACCAAGGTTGTGAATGTCCTTCTTATGGTGGCTTGGCTAACTGCCTCTCATTTAGCCTTTAAGTCCAGGAGTCGCTGCCCTATGGCCGTCCAGATGTTGTTGGACCATAACTCCCAGCATCCCTGACCATTGGCTTCACTCAAAACAAAAACAAAAATTTTTTCTTCCAGTAGCACCTTAAAGACCAACTAAGTTAGTTCTTGGTATGAGCTTTCGTGTGCATGCACACTTCTTCACTGTTTGAGACCGAAGGGAGTTGAAGTTCAGCAGCATTTGAAGGGACATAAGTTAGTCCATCCCTGCTTTAGATGAATAATTGAGATTTTAAAAATTCTGCCAGTGGCTTGGGTTGTATTTATTTTGCCTTGATGCTCTGGATGGTTTTTAGTGTTGCTTTGCTTTCATGTTTTGTTTTGGTTTGGTTTTGCTGTCTTGTCATTCTTTGATTTTATTGTATGCCAAGTGTAAATTGCAAGGTGCCTCAAAAGCTGGGATATATAAATACATAAATACATAAATAATAATAAAGTTTGGGCTTTTTGCTTACAACTGGATAATATTTTCCCCCTTTTGTGATTGAATGCCAAACTGCACATGGTGCTAAACCTGTCTACAATTTTTTTTTAAGTTTTGTGGGTTTTTTTTTTTACTTTAAATAGCAGACACTGGAGGGAGGGGGGAGATCAGGAGTGGGACCAAAGTGCATGGGTTTTAAATACCCTTTCATCCTGTGCCATGGTCCCAGTAATTGCCCCTCAAACTGTAATGGAGCTCGGGTGCTCCTGTTCTGTTTGGCATCAAAGGGAGTATCTGTTCCACACCAAATGACAACTGGGGGTTAGTTTTCATTGGGACCACAGCATAGGAGGAAAGGATTAAAATTGTCTCCCCGTGTGCCATGAATGGGCTTAATTTAATTTTCTTCATTTCAGTGGGTCTACTCTTGAGTAAAATGACTGTCACATCTAATCTGGACCCCCAGTGATTGGAATTTAACATAACATAACATAACATAACATAACATAACATAACATAACATAACATAACATAAAACAACAACGTAAGAATAGCCTGCTGCATCAGGTCAACAGCGCATCAAATCCAGCATTCCTTTCAGTGGCCACTCAGATGCCTGTGGGAAACCGTTAAGCAGGATCCAAGCATACAAGCACTCTCCCCTCCTGTGGATTCTAGCAACTGGCATTTGGAAGCGTTGCTGTCTCCAACTGTGGTGGAAGAGTACAGGCATCGTGTCTAGGAGCCATTGGCAGCCTTCTCCTCCATCTTTTAAAGTATAAGAGAGAGAAACACATAACACTAACAGATGTGCCCAGTGTTGTATGTTACTTTCCCCTGAAAGTGCAGGGAAACTTCTTGTGACACCTTGCTTTTTAAATTTAGCAGGGACGCGGGTGGGCACTGTGGTCTAAACCACAGAGCCTAGGGCTTGCCGATCGGAAGGTCGGCGGTTCGAATCCCCGCGGGTGAGCTCCTGTTGCTCGGTCCCAGCTCCTGCCAACCTAGCAGTTTGAAAGCAGAAGTGCAAGTAGATAAATCGGTACCCCTCCGGTGGGAAGGTAAACGGTGTTTCCATGCACTGCTCTAGTTCGCCAGAAGCAGCTTAGTCATGCTGGCCACATGACCCGGAAAAACTGTCTGCGGACAAACGTCAGCTCCCTCGGCCTGTAAAGCGAGATGAGCACTGCAACCCCAGAGTCCTTCGTGACTGGACTTAACAGTCAGTGGTCCCTTTACCTTTACCTTTACCTTTTACAGGGAACAGATAAGATTGCTCTGAGAGTCAAATTTGGCCCAGCTGGCTAATCTTATCCCCTGCCATCACTATCATATTCGCATAATGTGAATCCTGTTGTTTCAGGTTCCTAGAGATAAAAGGGTGTTGTCTCTTAACAAAGTGAGTGATAATCAAGAAGACCAAGATAAAAGGTACAGTATTATATTATTATTTTAAAAGCACATCAATAGGCTGCATCTAAGCAGGGTGGGGTGGGAATACTTGCTGGAGTACGAGTTTTTAAAAGTAGCAAGACGGCTTATGGTCAGGGCTGGGGTCAAGGTTCACCATGCTAGGTCACCCACATAGCAAGAGCCTCCTGGATCTGCTCCTGTTCACCATGCAGTATAAATACTGTTTATTTCATTTATGAATTGCTTCCTGTGAAGTATCTCAAAGCAATTTCGCAACACAACAAAAAGATTTATAAAATAGTTGCATGTATAAAAGCAATTAAAACAATTGCATCTTAGGGATCCAAGCCAATCAGCTTAAACAGTATGAAACTTTATGCGTTAATAACTATTACATCTCATATTACGTGTTTTATTTTTTCAATTTTTTTGTTCTTTTTATTTGCATATGCCTTTTATTCAGCTTATTTCAGGGTGGGTAACAGTGCAATTAGAAGCAATAATGCTCCAATATAAAGCCAAAACAATATAAACATGAAGCCAGAAAAGTGGAATCTTATTTATTTATAGCGCATCTTTCTTCCAAGCAGCACAGGTTGGTCCATGGTTCTCCCTGTGCATGTGTCCACACACACATATGCACACAGAGAGAGCAAGAGAGAGAGCAGCTAATACTTCCCTCAGAATAGCCCTATAAAGCTGAGAAAAGAGTAAGACTGGCTCAAGGCCACACAACGAGCTTCATGGCCAAGTGGAGATTTGAACCCGGGTCCTCCTAGTACTGGTCCAGCACTACCCACTGCACTACACCGGTTAACCGTAGTTACAAAACTTAGCCCATGACCTTTTATTCACATTTCTTTCCCCAGAAGTTGCCTTTCCACCAGTGAAGCTCAGAGCAACTTGGCCAGCGGTGGGGAAAACAGAGTCCAGGTTTTGAAAACAGTGCCGGTGAACCTTTCTTTGAATCAGGAGCAGCTGGAGACTTCGAAAAGGGAGCAGTTCAGTTCCAGCGTATCCGGAAGCCCGACTTCCATTTCTGTGACGGGGGTGATGGTGGTGAAAGCAGAAGAGTACACCCCTGTTTACGTGGCTCCATCGGCGCATTACGCAAGGGGAGAAAATGAGGAGCACAGGAGTGTTATATTTGAGCATGCGCATTACGAGGTGCCCAGCATCATGCCCCATTCAACCTACCTGAAAGATGACCAGCGGAGCACTCCCGATAGCACTTACAGCGAAACTTTCAAAGATGGGGGGGCAGAGGTATGTCTTTCGGCTGGGCTGCTGTGGGTATGGCAGTACTGACCAACAGCACTATCCTAACCAGGCCTATTCAGCAGAGGAAAAGCCCTATTGAATTCAGTGGGGTTTAGTAAAGGTAAAGGGACCCCTCACCATTAGGTCCAGTCACGGACGACTCTGGGGTTGCGCCACTCATTTTGCTTTACTCATTGTTTGCTTTACCAGGACCTAGACCTTGAGACGAAGGTGTGTGCTCTACCACTGAACTGTAAGCCTTCCTCAGCACAGAGGACTTCTTACAGGGTTTAGATCAGTGAGTTCAGAATACTGTCATTTGAGGAGATTACATTGACAGCCAGAAGGTGTGCAGCCTTATCAGAAGTAGCCCACATACCGGTGGTAAGGTAAAGGTAAAGGGACCCCTGACCGTTAGGTCCAGTCGTGGATGACTCTGGGGTTGTGGCGCTCATCTTGCTTTACTGGCCGAGGGAGCCGGCGTACAGCTTCCGGGTCATGTGGCCAGCATGACTAAGCCGCTTCTGGTGAACCAGAGCAGTGCACGGAAACGCCGTTTACCTTCCCGCCGGAGCGGTACCTATTTATCTACTTGCACTTTGGCGTGCTTTCGAACTGCTAGGTGGGCAGGAGCAGGGACCGAGCAACAGGAGCTCACCCCATCACAGGGATTCGAACCGTCGACCTTCTGATCGGCAAGCCCTAGGTACTGTGGTTTAACCCAGAGCACCCAGGTAAATAGGATTAGGATTGCAGCCTTTCTTATTTTTTTGTCACATGCATAGATGGACAGCAGATTTTTTTATATATACCTTGTTTGGATCCATAGAAAATTAGTTGTCCTCAAAATCATAAGCGACTCATGAATTTTAGTCCCACTGATTTCAACTAACAGGCTGGAGCCAACTTGTTATTTTTATAAGAATTGCAAATGCCAAGCTTAAAAGAGGCATTCCCTCTTTTCTGCCACAAAGAAGGGAATACCTCTTCTGAGATAATGTCCTATTCTTGGGCTTCACATGGAAAACAAAGCCTATTTCTGGCGTTCAAAAATATTGGCCATGTTTATATTTTAGCATGCCCACCAGAAGCCAACTCACTTCTGCTTTGCTCTTCCCCAGGCTTTCAACTCCCGTGCAGCATGTCACCCAAACTGGGGAATCGCGATTAAGGTCCTTCTTCCCTAATCATGATCCGTAAACAAGGTTTGTCCTGTGGCTACAGATTGTAGATCAGGTGGAGAAAACCAGGTTGGATGACACAGTCAGCCAAAACTTGGCTTAGCTGCTGCACTGCGATGGGGTTAAAAGCCCAGGGAGCGAAGCAGAGGCAAGTTTGTCTCAAGAATCCTGCACATTTTCATGGTCACAGTAGTAAGTTCTCCGTTGACTTACTGTGGTGTGCAAATGAGACCCTTGTTTTAGCCATATGCAAATGTAATTAATAAAGTACCTGATTAACCGTATCAGTAATCCTTGGACTTTTAAAACACGAGCGATTTGATTTGACTCTTTTGATGCACATTTCCTCTTTGTTTTCCAGAAATACCGCAGTGGATCTGTGGGGCCTGAGGAATACATTTACGAACAAACAGCCAAGTAAGTAACAGCAGTGCACTGGACTCTCCTGGTTTGCGTCAGGTGAAAACAGAGGGCATGCAGCCCCCATCCTTGGTGGCTCCTCCGTCATCCAGGAAAGTGTGATGGTCTCCTTTCAGCATTTCTTCTTTTTTCCTTGTGCCTCTCTCACCAGCCGGTGGAGGTATCAAAATTGTTAAGGCGCTTTCTCAACGAATAGGAGGCTGAAATTTGGTACACTTGTCCTTCAAGGCACAGTTAGTCTTAAATAATGCTGAAAATGTGGTGTTATTAAAGCTCTTGCTCTTTCATTTCTCAAGTCTATGTTGTGACAGTGGCCATCACTGGTGCACTTAATATTTATTTAAAATATCTACATCTCTTCTTTCTGCAGTCTAGACTGCAGTGCATGGCACAGCTTAAAATAAGCAACCGACGTGTAGATGAACAACCATAAAATGAGCTTATCGACAACTGAGGCAGTTAAAAAGTGGGCAAAAACAATAACGAAGGATGCTTAAAATGCCTAAGCAAAATAAATGCCAAAATAAGAACAGTGGATGCATTATTCACAGGTGTGTATCCTGCAAAGCTCTTTCACAGCCAGTTGCCACCCCATCAGGGAGAAGGGTGATGATCAGGCAGGACAGACCCTTGTGATTGGCTCTATTTCCATGATTGCGTTATTCACACTCAGGCCTTTGGCTAGAACAATAAACTTTAAAAAAGGGTGTGTGTGAAATGTGCCTTAGGAAAGCATTCTGGCTGGCCATGCTAACATGAGAGATAGCAATGTAAGGATAACCTTTCATACCTCACCAACGCAACATGAAGCTGATTATGAGGAAATGATTCCCCCCCCCCCCATTGGCCAAAAAACCTTCCTTTTCAAAGAACACTAGCACAGCGAAGCAAAAGTTTTAAAGCCTTACAGTTTTAGTACCTTCCTAGACAAAAATGAATTATTCCCTTTAAAAAAGGAGCAAAGTTTGAATCCAACACCCACTAAGATTAGAGGGAGCATTTCTGCTGTTTTTGAATAACACTGGCTTCTTAGACCTTACAGCCAGGTAAGAGTAAAATAATATAAATTCAGAATTGCTCTCTGTATAACTCCTCCTCCTCTAGGGCACGATCAATGGGATGGAAGAAATTTCCCTTGTGCTTTAGGAAAGAGATTACAATTTTGGTCAGGTATATTCTGAGTTTTAAGAACATTGTCAGAAAAGTCTGTTCACAAATAGCAGCCGAATTTGCTATTTCCTAACCCTGTCCGGACTTATGCTCCAAACACTACGACTGAAGCTCTTACGTTTAAGTAGAAAAAGGTTTTAGGAATTTGTGCTCCAAACCTTCCTGAATTATTGTTTCCTTTAAAGCATTAAAACTGAAGACTTTTATTTGAGAAAGGGAAGGCCTCACAAAAAGCATGTGAAGATCAAGTGTCAGTTTTCAGCAAATCAATTGTGTTACTTTTAAGAGCTGGTTTGTTGGTTTGCTTAAAAGTATTTCTCACCCACTTTTCATCTCCACACAGCTATGCAAGGGCGGGGCCCCAAAATAGGTAAAACCACATCAATAAGTCTCATAAAACAGGGCGGCTAAAACATCAAACATTGCCAAATATAAAACAGATTAATACAGAATAAAGCTGCTTGTCAACTGACCCGGTACTAAACCCCTACAAAGGCCTGGGCAAATCAGTAGCCCTTAGGCTGCTGGTGAGTTCAGAAAAGTTGGCACCTGCTGCATCTCTTGAGGGGAGGGCATTGCATAGGTGGGGCACAGAGAAAGCCTTTTCCGAATTAGCAGATCTGCAATCGCTGTGGCATAAGCAGCAGAGCTTCATTAATGGTGAGAAGTTACAATGTCTTTGCAATGAAAGCAAAGGGTTGTAGGGGAATTGCAAGGAAGAATAATGAGATACTTACCATACTCTGTTCAGTGTTGGACTTGGCAATGAGTATGGTGATGTTCACAGAACAGGAACACAGGATGCGACCTTATACCAGGTCAAACTAACCCAATATTGTCCCATCTGACTGACAGCAGCTCTTGGGCTGGAGTCCTTTACTAGAATACTCTTCAGTTCTGATGGCCACATTTCAAAAGAAAGATGGAAGGGAACAGTTCGTCCTTTGAAGAAGGGAATAGGATGGAAAGAAGCAATCATTTACTTCAGTGTTTCCTCTTATGTCATATTCATAGACCAGGCTTCCCCAAACTGTGGCCAATTGTCAGGGATGATGGGAGTTGTAGTCCAAAAAACCTGGAGGCCATCTGATTGGGGAATACTTTCTTAGACCATTGATATTTTTTGTTATTCTGTTTTTACATTCTTTCTAGAATTTCTATGTTGGATGACTAATTTACCACATTGTTGCTGCTTAACAACAATTCTAAACAGTGTCTCTGACTGCACAATTCAGAGCATGACCATTTGGAATTTAATCTTCTGTCTGGGGTTGCCTAGATTTCCCCCCCCCAAAAAAATATGTTAACAGGCTTTGTTTGCTTTGGAAACATATTGAAAGGGAGAGAGAAAGCCAAACTGAAAGCCCCATTTTGGCTGGCCCATTCCAAAATAGAAGCACAGTATAAATGAAAAAAAGAAAAAGAAAAAGCAGAGCCTCCATGTTGATCCTAATACATGGTTATTTTAGTATGGATGGAGACACTCCTATAGGTATTTAGGTCCCAAGGCTTAAATAAAGACACCCCAGTCTCCTCTGTGCCTCACTTCCAAAAGGAAACACAAACCCTGGAATCTCACACCTCTATATGTCACCTTAGCTCTGGGCTTTCCACAAACCCTTGTAGCATCAGCAGGCCGCTTATTACCTCTTCGCCTCTCTGACACCTTGGGGTTACACTTTTTGCGTGCTCCTTTTCCTGTAGCTGCAGCATTACGTTCAAAGCTCAATTTTTGTCCTAGCAGGAGCGACAGCAAGTCACTGTGGGGGAGAATAGTCAGGGGTCACCTCCCGTGGCTTGCGGCCGCCGTTTCTTGTTCCTCTCCAGCCAGTAGCAGCATGTTGCCTGTTGGTGATCAAACGTCACGCAAGCTGGTTTCTAGGAAATGCAGTACTAAAAAGAGAGGAAGTTTTGATTCACTTGCGTAATTTTCTGCATTCACTGGACTCCTGCAGCCCTTTTCTAACATCTGCTGTGCCAGGGCATCAATGCTCAGAAAGGGGTAGGTCAGCAGTTGCATAGATGAGCCTGTATTATATATATATAATGCCCACTTTGGCTTCTGTAAAAGAGACGACACAGTAGGAAGGCAAGAAGCCCAGGCGTTCCTGTCGAAAACAGGAGTGTAAATAAATTATCCATAGTAAATACTTTTTCCTTGAAACCATAGGAATATAGGAATCTGCCTTATTCTGAGTCAGGCCAATGGACCATTTTGCTCCATATTGTCTACACTGAATGGTAGCAGCTCTCAATGCTTCTTAGATTATTACGTAAATATTTATTTTTGCTATGTGTGTGTTTAGTGGTACGCTGCTTCAGAAACATTTGTTGGGAAGCAGCTTATAAATCTGCAAACAAACAAACAACACCCCCCCGCCTTTCTTTTTAAAGTAAAATAAACACATCTATCTATGTAAAAATGCGGAATCCAATAATAAATCACCCTAGGGATGGGTGTGTGCTGTGTTTGCTTGGTGGCCAATAAATTCCTCCTACAATGCCATTATGACAACATTACAGGCTCTGACGTAAATACCATGGCAGTTACCTAGACCTTTTGTTTATTTTTGTTTCACTTTTATTCTGCCCACACCTCTCCTTCCTCCAAGGGGATCGGAATTGTTCTTCTTAGCCTTACATTGTTCCAGGCCACCAGCTGAGCTTCATACCTGATGGCAGAGCTGAATCTGTATTTCCCATTTCCAGGACAGCTGTGCCAGGCTAGCTCTTGAACTGCGGCCATTTATACAACTCCATAAAAGCCTAATATCTGTGTTTCAGAACTCAGTGGCTTTTGTTATTAATTCTGTTGGTGTTGTGTTCTTACTTTCTTCACATAGCAGCACATTCCGTTATACTTTGGAAGCGACCAAATCCCTGCGTCAAAAGCAAGGAGAAGGACCGATGACGTACTTAAACAAAGGGCAGTTCTATGCCATAACTCTGAGTGAGACTGGAGACAACAAATGCTTCAGACATCCCATCAGCAAAGTCAGGGTACGGCTGGTCTTTATGAGATTGGTAATAGTGATATACTAATGGCGCTCGTGTGTGTGTGTGGTTTTGTGTTCACTCTGCCTCTAAATGCACTTTGTTGACACGGCCATTCATTTCTGTCAACAGACTTATGAAGCAGTCAGCTGAAACAGGTTGGATCTGCTTTTTTCTTTAAAAAAAACAGAACTCCTCTAGCAAAGTTTAATGGACTACTAAGTTATCTTCGTTCCCATTTGTTTGTTTATTGGAACGAGATCATCCTTCAGTTTAAAAAAGCTCCTAGGGCAGCACACAGTGGTACCTCAGGTTACATACGCTTCAGATTACATACGCTTCAGGTTACAGACTCCGCTAACCCAGAAATATTACCTCAGGTTAAGAACTTTGCTTCAGGATAAGAACAGAAATTGTGCTCCGGCGGCAGCGGGAGGCCCCATTAGCTAAAGTGGTACCTCAGGTTAAGAACAGTTTCAGGTTAAGAACGGACCTCCGGAACGAATTAAGTACTTAACCCGAGGTACCACTGTAAAGTCCTGAACAGTAAAACAACAACGAGACAAAATATTTAAAAATCCACAGAAAGCCACAAAGTCGGCACAAGGGCATTGGTTACAATCAGTTTCGATGGTGTGCTGCATCAAAACCTGCCTCAGGCAGAAAGTGTAACAGTGCCCAGGGGGATTTCTGCACCTCCACGCTGCAGCAGCTTGGATAAGGCCAATCCTTAGTGCTTTGAGCACACAAATGCTAAGTAATGATAAAAGCATCTTGACTTTAAAAAGAACTTTCAAGGGCAAGGCGTGGGAGGCAAACTAGATGTGACCAGAGAGATATGGGCATAGGATTCCCTGTTTCGTTTCTAAAATGGATTTTAAGAGCTTGGTGCTTCAACACTGGATGAGAGGGTTTTAGTCTCTGCCCTCCCACACACTGTTTCCCCCATGAAAACATGAAACTGTTAGTTGCCGAATGGGACAAAACATACAGACGCCATATAGGGCATTTTTCACTGGGAAAACCGTGCGGAGGAGGGAATTAACCTCTCCTCACCCGGTGCCTGAACTCCCAAGCTGAATTCAACCTACCCCACTGATATATTTATTTCAAGAAATAAGTCATGGGTGATTGTATTCAAGGGTGACACACAACATGTCTAGTTGGGCTGTAAGACCTTTTCAAGAAGCCTTCAATAGCTGAGATCCTGTTTAGGGAAGCTTTTAATGTTTAATAGGTTATTGTATTTTAGAGTTTTGTTGGAAGCCGCCCAGATGGGCGGGGTATAAATAATAAATTATTATTATTTTATTTTCTGTTCTTTTTTTTAATGTCAGTTTTGATGGTATTGGTGGGTCACCCCCCCCCCCGGTATGCTTCTTTAAAACTTGTTTTGAAAAGAGATATATAATGTTTTAAAATAAGTGAATACAGGAGGCAGGAGACAGCCTATGGGAGATCTCTGTGCTTGCCAATATCACAAATGCCATGACAGTTGTGTGTGGTTTCATTAAGACTTGCAAGTCCCTCCCTGGCACATCTGTGGATACAAGAGTCCAGCTATTTATTTATTTCCCTATCAGAAAACTAGAAGCAGAATGTACTCTAGGCAGGAACAAATGGCAAGACAAAAAATGTTTAAGGATTTATCTTGCTTAGCATTCATGCTTGGTCAACCCCATCAACCATCTTAAGGTTTTTCTGTGGTCTTTCCAGAGTGTAATCATGGTTGTGTTCAGCGAGGATAAAAACCGCGACGAACAGCTGAAGCATTGGAAATACTGGCATTCTCGGCAGCACACAGCAAAGCAAAGGGTCCTTGACATTGGTGAGTGAGAAAGCAGTCCTGTGAGCATCCATGCTCACTGGTGCCTTTTTGTAACATTGGAGGTTTCCGGTAGGGGAATAAGTGCAGGCACCAGAACGTTGTTTTCGTTGTAGAGCAGGGATAGCCAATTAGTGACCCATCAGTTTGCTGTTGGATCACCCCAGTCTGGTCACTGAATGCAAGTTTGGTATTGGACTGCCCTGGTCTAGTCATTGCATTTAGCAGTGCTGTACTGAATTCATGATGACTTACAACATAGAACCCACTTGACTTTTGTCAAGCTTACATGTACATTTTCTCTATTCTTGTTGCCTCTTGTTTTTCATTTTCCTCTCCATTCTCCTTCTTTTTAGAAATGTAAACAAAAGATAAGGACAGTAGCATTGCCATTATAACCTGCTTTAGATCATGTTGTAAGTCCTGCCTCGTCAACGGAAAACCAGTGATTCAGTAGGCTTGCATTTCTCAAAAGCTTTTCCTGTTACTTGGCTCGTGTTATATCTTACTCCCACATTGGTTTTTATCCCTTGGCAGTCCATCTCCATTATTATTATTATTATTATTATTATTATTATTATTATTATTATTATTATTATTATTATTCCCCCCAGAAATAGGCTCAGAATTTGGGAGAAACCAGGGCATTGGGCCATCAGCCATTTTCTCTCCCCCATTCTCTTTCCTCACCATGACCTCTCTCTCGCCATTCGAGCAGAATTGTACCCATTTTTGCTTTTCAGAGCAGAGATGCCCCATGGCTATTCAGCTTGCCTAGCTTTTGGCACTAGTCATGGCTCTTCCCCTCATTTATGGCAATCTTAACATATTTAAAAGATACTGTCATACTGTACCCTCCCTTTCCCCTAGGCTATATACGTATCAGTTGTAATCAGCCTTTCTCTTAAACCTTTTGTCACATTTTAACTCTCAGTTGGAGTGACCTAAACTGAACAGATCTTGCTGCCCTGTGTGAGTCAGAGCAGCACAACCTAACTATATATGTTGTCCTGGATATCATTTTCCTATTTAATGTCATGCAAGATGCTTCCACCCAAGAGCTATTAAGTGGGTCTTTTGTGCTTTTGCATACAATATTGCCTGTGATATTTATGCATGAATTTTGGGTGTGCAAAATGAGATAAGGATAAGGCACTTGAGGACTCAGGGCTTATCTGTACCACAGCTGTAAACTGTTTTTGGCTGCAATCTTGCACACTCTTAGTTGGCAATTTCCAGTGACCACAATTGGCCTTATTTCTGAGGCGATTCAATCATGTTAATTGTTATTCCCCCTTTCCAGGGAATCATGGGGAAATGTAGTTCTGTGAGGAGGCGTCAGGGCATCTTCAGTAAAACAAAAGGAATTAAACAGACGTTACACCTGGATTATGATCAACCAAGTGACACATATGTATAGATATTGTAGTCACCATAAGTGAAACTCAACTGATGTGGAATGTGAAAACATAGAATCATAGAATCATAGAGTTGGAAGAGACCACAAGGGCCATCAAGTCCAACCCCCTGCCAAGCAGGAAACACCATCAGAGCACTCCTGACATATGGTTGTCAAGCCTCTGCTTAAAGACCTCCAAAGAAGGAGACTCCACCACACTCCTTGGCAGCAAATTCCACTGTCGAACAGCTCTTACTGTCAGGAAGTTCTTCCTAATGTTGAGGTGGAATCTTCTTTCTTGTAGTTTGGATCCATTGCTCCGTGTCCGCTTCTCTGGAGCAGCAGAAAACAACCTTTCTCCCTCCTCTATGTGACATCCTTTTATATATTTGAACATGGCTATCATATCACCCCTTAACCTCCTCTTCTCCAGGCTAAACATGCCCAGCTCCCTTAGCCGTTCCTCATAAGGCATTGTTTCCAGGCCTTTGACCATTTTGGTTGCCCTCTTCTGGACACGTTCCAGTTTGTCAGTGTCCTTCTTGAACTGTGGTGCCCAGAACTGGACACAGTACTCCAGGTGAGGTCTGACCAGAGCAGAATACAGTGGCACTATTACTTCCCTTGATCTAGATGCTATACACATGCCTGGGTAAAAACACAAAAATCGAAATTTTACAAAATGATCTGTGATCTGCTCTTTTTTGCAGCTGACTACAAGGAGAGCTTTAACACAATCGGGAATATAGAAGAAATCGCTTATAATGCCATATCTTTTACTTGGGATGTCAATGAAGAAGCAAAGGTAAGGCATCATCCCCCAGCAAACTTAATTGAAATGTACTTGTACTTATTAGGGCTGCTCAGAAAATAGGATTTGTAGTCCTGGTTTTGATATTTTACTGACTTTCGAGGGAATTCTGACTTGGGAATTCTGACTTGGGAAAATGTTACCCTGAAGGGCTGGTGAAATGTTCTCTTCCACTAAGGGTCCAGGAAACCAGCTGGTATAGAATCATCGAGTTGGAAGCGACCCGTAGTGCAGGAATCCTGCCCACAGTTGTCCCTGGGTGGACTTGAACCACTAACCTTCTGGTTAACAGCCATTGACCCATTGCACCACCTGAGGTACTAGGCCAAATACGTAGCTGTTCTTCAGAGTGTCAGACAGAGCTTTTCCCCCAGCCCTAATGCAAACAGCAAGGACAAAAGTAGAAATTGTGTGGACAACTATTCAGATCCTATGGAGAAATAAATTTAAACCTTTTCATACAAAAATGGATGATGGTAATATATCAGTTTGGTAAACAAACCATCAGCAGCTGATAGTTGTAAAAGGAATTCTGGAAGATTCCTCAAATCTTGTGATTGGGCGCTACCACAACAAGAACTGCATTGGTAATATTTATGGTAATGTGCATAAAAATGAAGGTAGTGGGGGGGAAACATACAAAAATGCATTATATTAAGGAACATTCCTTGCAAAACTATGTACATTAGTCAAAACTTATAGAAAAATGTGTGTGAGGACTGTAAAAGTACTTTTTACTTTATTTTTGGCTCCTTTTATCCAAGTAAGTGTCGTAATTATTGATACAAATTGTGAGGATTCAGTGAAGGCCCATTTAACGGAAAGGAAAGGTGTAATGGTGCTGCTGCATTCTGTTTTGTTAGAGTAAATAAAAGCAGCTGAAAACAGTTTGGAACCAGAGGGAAAACCCAGTGACAATGTAATGCTTTGACCTTTCAGTAAGAGTAGCCATGACTGCATATAAGGAAGATAAACGTGATCCTTGCATTTCTGCATAGGATTTTCCAGGCTTAGGGTTGAAGACAGCCCATTGTGACACTAGGAGCGGGCGGACTGTTTTAATACTGAGCGAAGGAAGTCCATTTGCAGAAGAGTTCAGAAAAGCTTTCATTGATAGCCCGAGTGATTTTGGGCTATTGATGTTTGCTGATGAAAGAGTACATCCTGCTGTGCTTAGTGAGACAAATCCCCCATTGTGCATGAGTCGTTTGCCTGCAGAAGAATGTTAGCATTTTATTGAAAAGATGTTAATAACATAGGAGGGAACCTTTACAAGTGCTGTGCATAAAAGGTAAAGGTAAAGGGACCCCTGACCGTTAGGTCCATTGCACCAAATAATAATAATAAAAAAATAAACTATTACCCACTTCCTACAAAACGAATGGACAAACAAAATAGCCCTTAGCATGTGTGCATAACTTGCCTTCTTCCATCCTTCTGTAAAGCAATTTCTAAGGGCAAAAGGAAACACTACAGGAAACAGAGGGATGCTCTACTCTTACTGAAGCATCTAAGCATGACGCAACACACAGCCTGACATCATTACTCCGTGCTTTTCCTCCCCCTGGATAACTCTAGCTTCACAGCATCCTTGGCCTGCCTCGGCGTTGTCGGTGTTTGTCTGCAGGATTGCAGTTCAGATCATTCCTACCTGCAGTTGAATGCTGGCTAATAGTCTTAACCAGAAATTACAAGCCTGCTGTTGAAATGCCTTTTACTTCAATCAGCGCTATTAAGTTGCAGCCCAGGTCGGCCTGACCCTGGTCTCCATGGTATGAAGCAAATATCCTGCGGGAACCTAAGTCTTAGTAACCTATTGCCACTCACAAAACAAAAATAGCAATTGCTATTACGGTTTTTTTATTGGTTGAAAATGAAGTATTATCCTGGTTCGAGAAACACTGGTGGGATTTTACTCTTAACTGTCCCACAGTCCTTTCCAGCAGAGTTTAGGTTACTATGAAGCATTGTCTGTGGGGCTGCCTTTGAAGACTGCCCAGAAGCCACAGTTAGTCCAAAACCCTGCTAGGCTGGGTTAGTCCAAAAACAAGCTAGTCCAAAAACAGGTAAAGGTACCCCTGACCATTAGGCCCAGTTGCGGACAACTCTGGGGTTGCGGCGCTCATCTGGCTCCATAGGCCGAGAGAGCCGGCATTTGTCCCCAGACAGCTTCTGGGTCATGTGGCCAGCATGACAAAGCTGCTTCTGGCAAACCAGAGCAGCACACGGAAACGCCGTTTACCTTCCTGCCGGAGCGGTACCTATTTATCTACTTGCACTCTGACGTGCTTTCGAACTGCTAGGTGGGCAGGAGCAGGGACCGAGCAACGGGAGCTCACCCCGTAGCGGGGATTTGAACCGCCGACCTTCTGATTGGCAAGCCCTAGGCTCTGTGGTTTCGACCACAGCGCCACCTAGTTATGGTAGTCCAAAAACAAGCTAGGCTGCTAACAAACCAGGCAATGGGCGGGCGGGGGGGGGGGATATTTTTCCAGTGTTTCAACAGTCTCACTGGCTCCTTGTCCATTTTTAGAGCACAAATAAAGGTAATAGTGCTTGCCATTAATGCTCTATGTGATTTGGGACCTGAGTCCCCAAGGATCACCCCCGCCACATTAGCCTGCCCATTACGGTCATTGCAGAGATCGTCCTCTGGGTGGCCTCACCCTCTGAAGTGAGGGAGTCAAAGGTGGGGGAAGAGAGTGCTTCCATTGGTGGCATCTCACCTTTGGAATGCTTTTCCCATGGAGCCACCTGATTGTTCCACTATCGTCACCTGACATCACAAGTGAAGAGGATTATGGAGTGCTGTCTGAAAGTTTCAGCAGGAACTACCTGTAGTTGCACCCTCTAACCAGCAGGGAACCAGTGCATGATCTGCCAAGGTCCTAGTACAAGCCCTGCAGCACCTGCAAAGAGGCCCTATTGGTTTGGGAATTGATGTGAGGCTGGTCATTGTCTTTTTTTAAAAAAATAAAAATATTAATTTTCAACATTTATAACAAATATAACATATAAGAAACACAAAACGAAACACATTACAATACTAAAAGGAAAAAGGAATAAATAAATAAAAACACTTAATACTTCTAAAATCCAAATTAACTTTCATTGTTATCTGACTTCCTGTATCCCCCCCTAACTGAATTTCATTGTAACACCTTTGTAACAGTTCTCCAAGATCATCTTTCTAATACAGTTAACTCCTTCAATTTACTATCTTCATCTCTTTTCTTATTGGCTTAAATACATATTACTATACAACATTCTTATTCTAATCCTAGGCCTATTTGATACTTTCAAGTACCTTCTAATTATCTTATATTACAATATTTAGCTAGATAATCTTTAAATTTCTTCCAATCTCCTTAATATTCCTCTTCTTTCTGATCGCGGATTCTTCCAGTCAGGCCAGCCAACTCCAAAAACTCCAACATCTTCATCTGCAATTCTTCTACCGTTGGTATTTTTTGAGATTTCCAATTTTTAGCTAATAGCAGTCTTGATGCTGTAGTGGCATACAAAAATAATCTAACATCTTTTTTGGGCAATTCCAATCCTATTATTCCAAGTAAAAAGGCTTCTGGTTTCTTAACAAATGTATTTTTCAACATTTTTTTCAACTCATTCTAAATCTTTTCCCAGAAGTCCTTAACCTTAGGACACATCCAACACATATGATAAAAGGTGCCTTCTTTTTCTTTACACTTCCAACATAAATTCTCATTCGTATGATAAATCTTTGCTAATTGTCGACCTACTGCAGCAAATAGGCAGAGCTTGCTAAAGGTAAGTTCAGATGGAAGAGCATAAGTGGCAGTTTATGTAAATGCACTGAACACGCATTGCCAAGGGATGTGACTACAGATTTGTCCCTCCTAGTGTTCTTTGACATGTTTTGCAGGCAAGGGGGGTGGCAAGCAGAGCTGTTCCCACATGGCAGAGCTGGGCAAGTACAGCCACACAGCCTCTGCTGGGTGGCTCCACCTGGGTCATGATGTTCAGCTGTTCACCTGAATCTCCTCAGGAGACTAGCATAGGAGGGGAGCAGAGTAGGGATGCACAGCAAGAAACAAATGGATGTGCAGCCATGGCCTGGGTTGATGGAGAACTCAGTGGACCTTGCCAGGCCTGGGGGAGATTGAATGAGGAGGGACCAGAGGCTCTGAGGGAAGGAGGTACCTCATTTTAACACATGCCATAACACCAGTCCTGTTTCCTTCATCACTTTTCTCCCTCGTTAGCAGCATAGAGCGTCTCTTTATTTTTGAGCTATTGTTGGGGCTCAGGCTATTTTGCGGCTAATGTATGGAGGAGCATCTGCTTTGCAGTCGAAAGGTTTCGGTGTGGTGTAGTGGTTAAGAGCGGTGGACTCGTAATCTGGTGAACCGGGTTCGCGTCTCTGTTCCTCCACATGCAGCTGCTGGGTGACCTTGGGCTAGTCACACTTCTTTGAAGTCTCTCAGCCCCACTCACCTCACAGCGTGTTTGTTGTGGGGGAGGAAGGGAAAGGAGAATGTTGGCCGCTTTGAGACTCCCTAGGGTAGTGATAAAGCGGGATATCAAATCCAAACTCCTCCTCCTCCTCCTCCTCCTCCTCCTCCTTGGCTTCTCCAGGTAGGGCTGGAGAAAATCTGAAATCGGAGGGAGCTGCTGACAAGTCAGTGTTGGCGATCCTGAGCTAGATGGACCCTATGAGACAGCTTCTGACATTCCTACCCTTTGGTCACCCTGACACCAGCAGTTGTGGCAGTCGAGGTGCCTGCCATTTCTGCTGTAGCATCTTCTTACAGTGATTTGTGAACATTATTTTCATAGGTATCAGCTATCTCTGACTACAGGTGTGCACTGATAACCCAAGTATTTTGACAAGAATTAGCTTGTAATAATAATAATTCGGGGTTGCAGGTCTTGGGGGGGGAAGGAAACGCCCACTGATTTGTGTTCCTCACCCTTCACACTGCAATACTATTCCTACCTCCCATAGGTTCATGTGAGGCATAATGCTTGAAAGATCACATGGTGAGCTGTTTCCATATCTGGGCATTAACTGGTTCTCGCTCACCTAGTCATTTGCAGATAAGATTCCCTCCTGTGGAGAAGGCTCCCCACCCCCACCCCACTCCACAATTACCTCACTCCAGAGAGCTGGAAGCTTTAATTACAGCCTCCCTTAAGGATAGTTTTTTAAACTGGCTCCATTGTTCCAGGGCCATTTCCCTCTTTTCCCACAATTTTGAGATTAAAATGAATTTCACCCATACAAAGGCCTCTCTTACGGAAATTAAGATTCAAGGTTCAGTGTACCAGAGCACCACCTGGAGTTGAATGTGGAAAAAAAGCACTTTCTTAAAGCGGAATATATTTTATCCTAGCGACTTTTGAAGGAGAAGGGATCTTCATATTGATACCATCATATTCACTGTGCTCAGTGACACCCCTGGCAACATGGAAGCCTATATAGTGCAGTCTCAAGAGTGCTGAGGCATGTGCGAATGTGTCAGCCACAGGAGCCAGACTGATAACACAGGTCATGGACTTTTCTGTGTTGTGGTTGTTAAGAGTCTTGGGCCAGCACTGGGAAGACCCAGGTTCAAATTCCCACTCACCTGTGAAGCTCACGGGGTGGTCTTGAGCCAGGGAGTGCCTCTCAGCTGAACCTACCTCGTAGGGGAGGCATCCCCAAACTCGGCCCACCAGCTGTTTTGGAACTACAACTCCCATCATCCCTAGCTAACAGGACCAGTGGTTAGGGATGATGGGAATTGTAGTCCCAAAACAGCTGGAGGACTGAGTTTGGGGATGCCTGTTGTAGGGTTACTCTGTGTAAAATAGGGAGGGGAGGACCTAGTATGACACCTTGAGCTCTTTGGAGGAAAAATGTTATATAAAGATAATGAGTAAATACAAAATCCAACCAACTGGGACTCATCCATACCATAGGGAAGCTACTTCCATGTGGGCAGAGTTGCTTGTTTAGATCTTTAGATTGCTGTGGATCTTTTTAAGCACTATACCACGTGACCCATACTGTGAACTATCACAAGTTGAGAAGCACTGCTTTAGAATATTTTAGAGCAACATGCACCAGATTAGGCGTGTGTTCCCCATCCTTGATAAAAAGCTTGTTTCCATAGTTGACCTTGGCCCTATTATTATGTATAACCCATGAAAAATCATAGGGAGGGAGAGAATTGGCCTTCGAATAGCCTTCCCTATCCTGGTGCCTCCAGATGTTTTGGATTACACTACATCTTCCATCAGCCCAAGACATCTGGAGGCACCAGATTGGGAATGACAGCCTTAGAGGAACTGTATCCTTTTCCTTTCCCTTTTCACCCACAAAACTCGTACCCTCTTGTCACAAGATTAGCACGTCTGTGCTGCCTCCTGGCACCAGACTAGTTTGCTGGTGGCACCAGAGAAGCCTGCATGTGCAACCCTTGCAAGGGGCAATATTTGGAAGGAACATAAATGTTCTTATTTTGGTCTTTAGTGCATCATTCATCTTGTTTTGTTGGGAGTCGATAACTCTTATTCTGATGGGCTCTTTTGAATGGAGAGTTGTGACACAAATCTTGCACCCTTAACATTGCTGGGCCTTTGGCCTTCGCTTTCTAATAACATCTTCCCTTTGCCCGGTACCTGTGTATGTGTGTATAAACCCATCATACATCTGATAATTCTTTAATTTTTAAGCTCAGGTCTGGCCAAATATATTTTGCTGCCTGAGGCAAAGGATAATCATAGAATCATAGAATCATAGAGTTGGAAGAGACCACAAGGGCCATCGAGTCCAACCCCCTGCCAAGCAGGAAACACCATCAGAGCGCTCCTGACATATGGTTGTCAAGCCTCTGCTTAAAGACCTCCAAAGAAGGAGGACATGGAGCATAGGAGCATGCACACACATACACACTCCCACATACAGGGAATGACCATTTTATGTGTGTTCAAAGCTTGTGCACACCTGTGCTTTTTGCAGACCCAGAAGAGGGAGCAGGGCAGAGGCGTAGAATTGAATTTCAACACCAGTGTCCTCTGCCATATGTCAAGACAATAGACTAACTTAGAGGGGGTCAGGACGGCCAATGTGGCACATAGAGTTCTGCCCTCCAACCTCTCACTGCTTTTTCCTGCCCCCCAACAGCTGCCACCTGATAATCTCGCCTCATTCTGCCTAACAGTGTGATCAACCCTGCTAAAGTGTTTTCTGACCCTGTAGTTTTGCAAGGGTAAGCAGCCTCTAATATGAGTAGAGATCCCTACCATACCTGCAGAACCTCATAATTTGCAACCTTTGGTTTCTGCGGCTATGCACATGTGTGTATTTAATTTTTTTCTTGTTAACACGTACAAAAACGTATAATTTCCGTTAACATTTAGTACTTTAAAAATTAGAAAAGAAGAAATGCTGTATAAACACCACTACCAAAACTAGTGTAGAATTTGGCTGAGAGCCAGGGTTCTTTAAATGGCACATAAAGCAGGGTGTTTTAAATAAAACGCTGTGGTTGCAATGCATCTAGCAACTGCAGTGTATACGAATGGCCGAACAGGTGTGCACCTACCATTTGCAGCAAACCGAGTTTTTATGTAGTTGCTGGGGTGTGGTGCAGGGTAAAGGAAGCTTCTTAAAGGGAAAGGTAAACATTTGCTGGAGACATTGGTATTGAGCTAGAACAAAGGCGTTGACTTTGCATGAATTTATAAGGTAACGGATGTCAAAAG
The DNA here is from genome assembly GCF_964270895.1 of Podarcis filfolensis. Lineage (NCBI taxonomy): Eukaryota > Metazoa > Chordata > Lepidosauria > Squamata > Lacertidae > Podarcis > Podarcis filfolensis. The sequence goes on from NC_139603.1 coordinate 68,850,267, forward strand.
AAACTATAAAAGCTGCACTTACTCTGCACAAAGGAGTTTTGTTTATTTAAAGCTCTACTGTGCCCAGTGTTTAGGGCTTGGGACTGGCAGCAAGATTCTAAAAACCAGAAACAAAAACAAATGCAGAAACAAAAACAAATGATTAAAATATAATGGGTTGATACTTTTGTTTAAAATTTTAAGTGTTAGCAGTGGATCTCTTAATTTATTTTATGGCATGAAGATAGAACTCCCTAGAGTTGAATATACAGTTCTTTGCCCAAACAAACAAAAGGATGCTTGTTTTTAACATACAAAAGTTGCTAGGAACATGGAAAGCTTCCTTCTGCCACATCAGACTATTTGTCCGTCTATCTTTGAATTATATTTTCTGCCGGACAGTGGTTCTCCAAGTTACAGGGTTGAAGCCTTTTGCACCACCTGCTAGCTGATCATCATCATCATAATTTTATTTCAAGAAAGAAGTTGCAAAAAACAAACCCAAATAATTCCCTGATAAGAACAGTTAAATAAATATCACGACCTGCCAAATCCTCCTTTTCCACCCCCTCATCCTGAAAAAACAACTCCAGTAGGATAGCTTACTACAGATGAAATATACAGCATCAACACATTTGTGTAAATCTAGTTTGAGGAGGAGGCTACTTCAATTTCACAGCAATTCCGCCCAACATCCATCTTAGTCTGTTTTAGTCCTTGTCCGCAACCTGAGAAATGCCCAGTCATTGATTCAAGATCAAGACAAATCCAGCTAATCGTTTCAATTGGTAATGTCAGGAAAATGCAACATGTGTCTGTGTGTAATGCAACGCCCTGCTTAGAGGCAGTGTCTGGCTTGAACTCTGAACAGAATCATTCTTTTTAGGAGAAAAGATATTTAAAGCATCTTGTGAGTGCCTGACCGTGCAATCCTACGCAATTGTACTTTTGGAGTTGATTAGATGTCCTGTAACAATAAGTAATTGTTATACAGATGATACAGATTCTCCTTTAAAACAACAACAACGTTGGAACAGGTGATGGGCTATCCAGTTCCTTGCTGTTTTAAGCATGAAGAAGGTCCCAGGTTCGTGAAGTGTGATAAAGGTCCCAGATGAAATAGGAGCATCTTGCCTGTAGTGGCAACCTGCTGGCAGGGGCACCATTGCTACTTGCGGGAGGAGGGTGGTTCGGCAGATGACGACAATGATGATGATGATGATGATGATGATGATGATTAATGCCCCGCTCATCTGGGCAGCTCCCAACAGAATTAAAAGCAAAATAAAACATCTAACATTAAAAACTTTCCTAAACAGGGCTGCCTTCAGATGTCTTCTAAAAGTCAGATAGTTATTTCCTTGACATCTGATAGGAAGGCATTCCACAGGGCAGGTGCCACTACCAAGAAGGCCCTCTGCCTGGTTCCCTACAACCTCACTTCTCGCAGGGAGGGAACCGCCAGAAGGCTCTCGGAGCTAGACCTCAGAAGCGGGTCAAGTACTCCTACCGGCACACTCACTCACACAGCCTCCCTCCGTCTTTCCCATGTCCTCCCAGTAAGTGGCAGCAACGCCCCTGCTGGGAGACTATTGCTTTGGCTTGGGAGACACAAGCTCCTGCAGACAGCAAGCGATGTGCCACTGGAAGCCAGAGAATAAAATATTGTGCTAGATGGATAAATGGTCGCCTTTGGTAAACAGCGGATTCCTATGTTTCCAAACCGTAGGTACTAGAAACCTAGTCTCCAATTTATCTCAGGAATTTACTACACCAGACCGTTTAGGCCTTCTCTATTTTCTTCTTCATTTTTTAAGCAGCTGATTGTTGATTTAAGAAAATAAGCAAAAAGGTTGTGTTTAAGGTGTTTTTTTTATTATCATTATAACTGAAGGCCTATAAAAAAATTTTTTTAAGACTGATGTAGGAGTCACTCTGGCTAGAAAAATTCTGAAAGCTGGGGAAAACCACTTTCAGTTCAGAGTTTTTATATTTATTGTTAAACGTGGCATGCTGTCAGAAATGTAATCCTCTGAACACCATCTGTGACTGTAATAAATCAAACACAAAACAGTATGAGAGCCAGTGTGGTGTAGTGGTTAAGCGCAGTGGACTCATAATCTGGTGAACTGGGTTCGATTCCCCACTCCTCCACATGCAGCTGCTAGGTGACCTTGGGCTAGTCACACTTCTCTGAAGTCTCTCAGCCTCACTCACCTCACAGAGTGTTCATTGTAGGGGAGGAAGGGAAAAGGAGATTGTTGGCTGCTTTGAGACTCCTTGGGGTAGTGATAAAGTGGGATATCAAATCCAAACTACTACTACTACTACTACTACTACTACTCTTCTTCTTCTTCTTCTTCTTCTTCTTCTTCTTCTTCTTCTTCTTCTTCTTCTTCTTCTTCTATGTGAGTTGTAATATTTCTGTCCATATTTCTGATGCTACCTTCCATAGGTTTCAGCTTGTAATAAGTGAATGTGGGAACACTGAGATTTTCTGAATGAGAAAGCATAGCAAGTCTGTCAAAACCATTTCCTAGCTATCTTTTTTACTTCTGACAGTGGCTTCCACATCAGTTTTGGTATGCGAGTTGTTCCTCACTAAGCTAACATCTGGAAACAAAGCATCTGGAAGGCACTATGAAGCCTGCTGTACAGCCAGCGACTTCACTGTATATATTGTGCAAAATCAAATGTTAATTCTCATTTTACACGTGTGTCTTTCTCCCACATGGAGACTTGTAGTGGTTGCCTGGATAATGTAGTAAATTAAACACTTGCGCTGCGCAATACACCTATGAAACATCCTTTTGTCTCAAATTCACCAAAGAGTCTCTTCCTGCCCCTGCAGCTTCTATTTAGTTCTCTTCCCTCAGCCTTTTATTGTTTTGAACAATCAAGACCTTTTTTCAATTTTAGCAAAACCTTTTATCAGTTTTGAATCTTCTAAGGGTGGTGATCAGAGTAGAACCACTGAGATGAATAAACATGACTTAAGTTTGGCACATTCATTTGAATGGGTATGCTGCGAGCAATATCACCCTAAATCTCCATTAATATTACCCTGATTCATGTCACATACAGCCTCTGTGGAGAGCAGATAAAAACCAGTATATTAAAGTGTCTCAAATACAAAAAAATACAATTATTAAATAACGTGTGGCTACTCTAGCCTCTACCTGTTCTTTCTGTCAGCACGTTATGCACGGCACAGATTGGGGAAGTGCCACATTTCAACTGATAAGGTGTTGCTGCTGATAATATGAATTTTCAGGGCCCTTTTTATATTTAAGAATTGCAAATGAGGATGGGAGATTGCCTAAGCAAACCTAAGGCCTATTGCTATTTTCCTGCCATTTAAATCTTAAGACTTTTATACAGTTTAGATTCTAAATAGAGCTGACTGTATTTTCACACACAAGAGATAAGTATATGTGGATCTCTCTCCCACTCTTCCCTGTGATCATATATCTGCAGTGCCCCGAGCCAAAATCCAACCTATCTCTTCTCCCATCTGTACACGTTGTCTCTGTTTTCTCCGTGTTTTTTTTCCCTTTTTCAAATGCCAGCAAACTTGCTGCCTACCTTTATCTCTCTAATTAGTGCCAAGCCCTGAGGAAATGGCGCTTGGGTATTGACGTTTGAGAGTCGAAATTACCCGCATACATCTTTCGACTATCTCTCTTCTGCAGATTAGATACCAACACTTGTCATCATGCTGCCTTGTAGTATCTGCTTTCGAAGGAAAAGAGAAGCTGTGCAGTGTAACCTTAAAGCTTGCAACTCACAGCAGGTTTGCCTTTAGGGAAAAGTCCTCTGGGAGTCCCCTCCTTCTGCCACTGCATGGGGTGGAGAACCTGTGGTCCCTCAAATGAGGCTTCTCCATGTAGAAGCCCTCAGCTATTCGTCTTTGAGCCTGAGCATGTATGACTACTTCAGGCCAGAGTTTTGGACCCAGCAGTTGAAGTTTGGGGTAGAGCAGGTTGGCCATTGGTTCAAACTCTGATATATCTAGGTAAGGATGAAACCCTGTAGAGCAGCTACAATGCTAACTGGACAAAATTAAGTAGATGGACCAATGGTCAGACTGTACAGTACAACTTCCTAGGTTCCTAATGCCTATGTTCTATTATAATCTATACTTGACCCAACCCAGTGATGACAGCCATAGCAAAAGTATTGCAACTGGGTGTCCATTTCTGTACCAATATGCACTCAGTGCTCCATATTGTTTTCTTTCCTCATATAGTAGGAAGGAGTCCATGCATTTCCCTGCAGAGGAAAATTCTGGTGAGAACATGTCTGCATTCTCTACTATGGCTGCTGGATAGACTACTTCTCTCCTCTCTGCCCATTGTGGGCCATTTCCAACGACCACTGTGTTGTTATTCCACGGATCATAAGTGTTCCCTAGAACATGCACAATTTGCTGTGGAATAGTGGGGGAAAGAATTTTATCAAAGGCACGTAATTATTCACTATCTGTACAGTCATACCTTGGGATAAATACACTTCAGGATAAGCAATTTCGGGTGTGCTCCACGACGACCTGGAAGTAACGGAGCACATTACTTCTGGGTTTTGCCACATGCGCAGATGGTCAAAATGACGTCACGTGCATGTGCAAAAGTGGCAAGACGCGCAGTTGCGTCTTACGTTCTGTTCAGGATGCGAATGGGGCTCTGGAACAGATCCCGTTCGCATCCCAAGGTACCACTGTATTTTGCAATCAGAGGTACATCTTTCTCTGTTGACTAGTGTGATGTTTGGTTGTTGTAATCTCTGCCACCTTCCCTCCAGCCTCCCTTATTCTGGAGCATCTGTCACTGTGGCATCAAAGTGCCCTTCTACCTAGAGCAGATTTCTGAAGCATGAGAATAAATGATGCTCTGAGACATCCCTGAAAGGCTCCTGAGAATCTAGATAATTGAGCATCAGTCATCTTTCAGAAGCAAAGGTGATAGAGCATTGATGTCATCTTGGCCATGAAGCTAAATTAAAACTAAAAGCACACTCAAAGCACATTTTCTAGCTTCAGTGTCACATTCTTGTGAATGGCCTTTTCGAGTTAAAAGCCCCCTCCCTCCCCACTGTTTCTAAAGGAGGCTAGTAGGGCAGTGTACCGAGGCGTAAAACCTTGCAAAAGTCACTGGTCTCCCTTAATTCTAGCCCAGTTCCTATAATGCAAAATAACACAGCATTAATACTGATACAACAGCTTTTGCCCCCCGCCCCTCTGTGTGTAGGGGCTTGCCATAAGTTTAAAATTATTGATTGTTAAAGAGACTTGATCTATTAAGGTGTCAGGAGGATGATATTCCATCTTCTAAAATGATGGCCTTTTGTAGTCATCAATTACCATCACTCAGCTATCTCCGCTTCTCCATCAATATAATTTTGCTGCAGCTGAATTTATTTATCTAACTGGTTTGTATCCTGCTTTTCCAAGCTCAGGGCAGCTATCTGAAAGTTTCTTGCTTGAATTTTCCTTTTGTTAGTGCTCCTATATTTGAGATTAAGGCATTTTGACCAAATGTACAGTATCCTTGTATATGTAGGATGTATTCTTTGGTAGTCAGAGATGGTTGGAATTATAATAAGCTGTTCTCATAGTGTGTAGGGCACAGATGGGGAGACCCTCCAGTTGTTGGATTCCATGTCCCGTCAACCCCAGCCAGCATGGCCAGGGATGTTGAGGTTATAGAGCAACATCTGGAGAGCCTCAAGTTCTCCATCCCTGGTTGAACAGACATCGTGTTTAAACCTCTGGCTTTGCCATGTAGAAATGTAGCCTGCTGTAGAAAGGTAAACATCATAGTCCTTGCTGTGCTCACCTTTGCATTCTAGCCACCTGAAAGTTTCCCTCTGGATGGAATGTGGTCCCTGGACTGGGGAAAGAAAAATCCCCACCTCCGTATAGCCCCATTCAGGTATTCTGCAGGCATGCAACCCTATGTGTGGAGAGGAGGGCAGCAGGAATATGCTGGCCCAACATCCCTTGGGGCACTGGCCACGCCCACTGGATGACCTCACAGTGTTCCAGCCACTTGAAGGCTGCTCCTTCATTTTCCCTACGCAGACAACCAGAGGGCATGCTCGGTGCATTGCAGGATGTGGGGAGGGGACAGTCTTGCTGCCCCACTTCTTCAAAAGTGCATCATCCATGCAGAAAATCCCTGGACGAGGCTTACGTTAAGACAGGAAATGCAGTCCATTTTGCACGTCCCACTAAAGCGGATTTCTCCCAGACCACTTCCCTCACATCAGTTAAAGTTCAACTGCATTGTTTGCAAGCACAGCGTTGTGATACCATCAGGTACAGAAATGCCGCTGTGCTATTAGCTGGGTCGAGCAAACAAGCTGAGACGGCTGCACCATAAAAAACCGGACAGTAGTATCGACTTCTGTAATCAGATGAATGCTGTTAAATTCTCCCTGTAAGGCACATTAGCTATATCTCCCTGTGGTCTGTCTTCTTTTTTCTTTAGTCTTCCTTTCCCCACATCTTTTCCAATCTTTTCCACATCTTTCATTTTCTGAACAAATGTCATTGCATAGGGAAAAATTATAAGTGGGTTTTCTTAAGTCTTTGCATAATTCTGTGTTTTGCTAGTATTCTTAGCCATCGGCAGTGCCACCATAAGGCCCACTGGAAAATAGGAAGCCACTCTACACTGAATCTGACCATTGAGCCTTCTATCTCAGTATTGTAGAGTGGCAGCTCCAGGGCTATTCAGACAGTTACTTTTGGATGGCCCCGCGAAGCCTCCGCAGGGCACGGGGACGAAGGCTCCCTGTGCCCTGCGGAGGCTTCGTGCGGCTAAGCCAGAACAGCCAATGGGATCTCAGCGCACGATCCCGCTCGCTGTCCTGGCTTCTTGTTTAGCCCGGGCTGGGGAGGCTGCACACAGCTAAACAAGAAGCCAGGACAGCCAGCAGGATCCCTGTGATCCCGCTGGCTGTCCTGGCTCCTTGCTTGGCCGCGCACAGCCTCTCTCGGGCAAGGGGAGCCTTCATCCCCTGCCCGCGAGAGGCTGCGTTCAGCTAAGGCTCCTCCAAGAGCCGCGCTCCCTTTAAAGAGCGTGCGGAATGTGTGTGTGGCTCTTTAAAGGAAGCGCTCAGCAGAGCCTCCCGCCTGCATTCGCTCCATAAGATGCACACACATTTCCCCTTAATTTTTAGGAGGGGAAAAGTGCGTCTTATGGAGTGAAAAATACGGTAGCCAAAATGCTATGGGGCTTAGAGTTTGGGCCTTTTAAAAAGTTGCATCTTTCACTAACTGCACAGAAAAAGACTGCATGTGGTGACTATTCCCATAGTGCTGAGTGATCAGGAAATGGTTGTGGAGAAAGGTGGGGATTTCACATATTGATTAGAATGAGTCAGCCAATTCTTATAGTAATATTCTTTTATTGATTCTAATGTATCCCATGTGTGAACAGGTGAGTTGAGCTGAATAGCTGAGTTGGCTTCGTCAAATCACTTCACTGTTGGAAAAACCCTTAAAACAATAATTCCAAACCTCTATTGAGCAGGGATCGATTTCTCAAATGGTGCTGCAAGTGGAAGTTTAAATATTAAATAGAGGCAGGACTTCATTGAATTCTCTTCATGGATAGCAACCGCTTCTGTACCAGTTTAACTTTAAACTTTCTTCTTCTCCAAATCAGATTTTCATCACGGTGAACTGCCTGAGCACAGACTTCTCTTCTCAGAAAGGAGTCAAGGGGCTTCCATTGATGATTCAGATTGACACGTACAGCTACAATAATCGCAGCAATAAACCCATCCATCGTGCCTTCTGCCAGATCAAGGTTTTCTGTGACAAGGTGAGATGATATGTTACTCAGAGCTGAAAAGAGGAGAGGGGTGAGCAAGACTTTTTTTGTTCGCTTAGCAATTATTTTAGTCATCAAAGACCTCATTTGTTCATTTATTTGTACATTTGTTTCATTGCATTCGTTTTCCTTTACTTTTGTTGTTGTTTCCTTCTACCTTTTAGTTTGGCCGCCATTTTAACTTCCTAGAATGTCTTGGGAAGCTGCTTTATTCCTGGCTTCCTTTGGCGTCCGCGATTATAAAAATATAACAAAATCATTGCAAAACCGGGGGGGTTGGGGGGTGAGGAATAGATGAAGAAAGCCATAAAATCTAAAACAGCCTCAGGTCTGGAAGTAGGCCTCTCTGTGTTTTCCTCTGGACTCTCACCAGGCCACACAACCTCTTTGGCTCTGATCTGGTCTGGTATTGGTGTTTAATACCCAAGTTCTCTAACCTCAATATAAGGATATTAGTGGGAACAGGCAAAAAAAAGTGTGCTGTGCACACAGCCAGATCTTCCTTCCTTCCTTCCTTCCTTCCTTCCTTCCTTATCAGCCAAGATTAGCAACCTTTAAAAATATATATCGAAGCAATGAATTTTAAGTGCTATATTTTAATTATCATTTGTAAAGGTCAGATATTTGCAGTAATCTGAAGATACAGCTGCCTGCTCAAAATCTCTGTAAATTTCAAAGGCGTGAATAGGGGCTCCTCCCCCCCCCCCCAGTTTGCCAGTTTTTGAAAAGTAATGAGGGGAAGGCGGGGAAGAAAGATCTTAAGAGCATGGGCCCCATCAGGAGTGACCTACAGACGACAAGGAGCTGAGCCCTTTGAATTATACATATTCATCGCTTTGACTATCTATCCGTTTAATTGATACTTCACATTTCATGGTTGGGGAGAAGGAAATGAGTGTTGACAGATCTAATCAAAGCCATCTTAAAAGTAGGAGAAAAGAGCGCAGAGGTAGTTAAAATGTTACCCTTATCAAACCTGGAGCCTGGATAGCTCACTGAGTCTTAAAATAGGATATATGCGGTCACCCATGCAAACACTGGCCTGAGGCAGCAAGTGGCTAAGGATTGCTTCTACCTGTAACATTCTGCAGCCTGTTATTGGTTTATTTTTATCCATAGCCTAGTGATCGGGAGCTGATAACTTTTCTGGGCAGTATTGCTTTAAAGAACATGGCAACAAAATATAGTTTATAACTGGAATGGGGAACCTGTGGCCTCGCAGATGTTGTTGACTCCAACTCCCATCAACCCCAGCCAGCATGGCTAATGGACAAAGAGGATAGGAACAATTTGGGATCTTCTCCAAACCTGTGCCAAAGTTTTGAAGGGTTTTGAGGGGGTTTTTGGTAGTGATTTGCAGCGAAAACTCTGTGTTTTGCAGTGCCCCACTAACAGAGCAATTGCGACTCAAACCTAGGGCCATGGTTATTAGCTCAAAACCCAACGTTGTCCAATTCACTCCAAACCAGTACCAAAGCCTGGCAACAGTTTTTGCAGAATTTTGCAGCAAAAACACCACGATTTGAAGCACCGCACCAACTGAGCAACTGATGATGGCAGTCCCAGTGAAGTGGTCCCTGAGAGCAAACAGTCATGAACAACAATTAAAACTCAACTCTTATCTGCAATGGAGCTGTGTAAATCAGGGCCAATGGTGAAACGGAGTATCATCAGATATTTACTACTGTTTACCACCATAGCTGGCTTAGTTATGCTGGCCACATGACCCGGAAGCTGTACACCGGCTCGCTCGGCCAATAAAATGAGATGAGCGCCGCAACCCCAGAGTCGGCCACAACTGGACCTAATGGTCAGGGGTCCCTTTACCTTTACTGTACCACCATATCTAGAATAACAGGTGGGAACTCAGATTCTCAGGCCTCTTCTCCAGGTCTCTTCCTTACCTGGATGGAGTGTGTGTGTGTGTGTGTGTGTGTGTGTGTGTGTAAGTAAAAATCTGGATTGTGTGTGTCTGCAGTACAGCCTACTGCACAAAGGTAAAAGGTCACATCCCTTGCTCCACCCACTTTGCCTCTGGCCACACCCACCATTGACATACAAGCACTGGAAGGTTGCCCATGAGTTTAATTTGGCCTTTGGGCTTAAATAGGTTTCCACACCTGCCGGTGGGCTCCATGCTAAGCAAAGTTCATAGGAAGTAAAGTCCAATGAATTCAATCTGGCTTATTTCTCAGTAAAAATTATAAAGATCAGATTGGAAGTTGTGTAAGTCACAGAAGTGATGTGATGCTCTTTGTCCAAAAGGGCTTTCGGTTCAAAAAGTGTCCCATTGAAGTCTCGGGTTACCTGCTGCTGTCACAACCTTCACCAACTTCCCACCTGTTCCTCTGAGCCAAGCATCACTAGAAGGGTCATACAAATTTGTGGAGGAGACAGCTATCAATGGCTACTAGCCATACTTTTAAATACTAGTTGCTGGAAACCACAGGAGGGGAGAGTGCTCCGGTCACTGTGAGGACTAAATGGGCCATTGGTCTGATCCAGCAGTCTATTCTTGCATTCTTATGTTCATTAAGCTGAGAGACCAGGACAGCAAACAGATTTGAATTTACACAGAAAGCGTCCTAGAATGTCCTACGTTTCCTTCCCCCATAATGTGCAGTTATAGTCTCACTCACATTAGCAGCCTTAGGCTGAGAGTTTTCAGGCCAAATCCTTAAGTGCACAAGACAGTGGGTATTCCAGGAAACCAGATACTCTTAAAACGTGACTCAGGACTTGTGGCAGAGAGATGAGGAAATTTCTCCTCTTCCTCTGGACAGTGTTTCCTCTGAAGAATCAAGTGTGCAGTGTGGGAGTCTTTCTCAAGTCCTCTGGCTCCCGGATGCTCAGCTGTCCCTTTGCACAGTTTCAGCTGGTGCGCCAACTGCTCTCTTTCCTTGGGAAGGCAGATCTGCCTCCCCGTCCCACATGCTCTGGTACATCCAGGTTAGACTGTTGCAGCATGCAGACTTTGAGGAGCGTTTGTAAACTGCAACTGGCTGAAGAATGCTGTTGCCTTGGCAGAATCGGTCCGTTTTGGAGCATGTTAATCTGATGTTTCTCCAGCTGCATTGACACCCGGTTCAGAGGAATTGTTTTGACCTTGGATCCAGGGAATCTGTAGGGCTCTCTGTTTCCCTAGGAGTCAGCATAGTGGATAGTGGAGCCTGTGGCAGGCCAGGGGCCCAATTTTAAATGTACCTGTTTTACCTCCATAAGTCTGTTTATGCCATCTAGTGGCATTGTATGAGAATGCTCTTTGTTTTGATAAACAAAGACCAAGTTTTAAAGATTTCTTTCTTTCTTTAGATCATTTCGGTATACTTCTTTACCATTCTGAGTGCAGGGTGTTAACTCTGAGCAGTTCACAACATCTCTTCAGACACATAAATGTTGCAAAATATCAAAATAAAACATCACAGATGAAATGCAAGGTACAGCAAAGACCAGTATTTGAAGCAGCATGTTTAGCAAGGAAGCAAAATATTATCTTAGAAGGGGAGGGGAAATGACAAGCAGGATTCACATGCAAAAAATACACACACACAAAATCACAGATTAAAACCTCATTCGCAGTTAAATCAAAACAGCCGAGGAGATAGAAGCTGCTCCCATACGTCCTGACACCACCAGCACATCTGCCAAACCCATCATTAGCACTTTCCCGCATGCTCTCAGCTGTTCCTACCAGCCATACCCAAAACACAGCCAATTCCCAGGCAGTCATTTGTCACAAAGTGTACATCTGGTCTAAAAACAAAATCCATGCCAACTTTATTTCTATGTAAGATTCCGTACCCGTCCTTCACCATAAGGGTCCCAGCGTGGGTTACTTACAATAAGAAATACAAATTACAGCCAGCCCTTTCACTCACCTCCATCAAGGGCAATAAAGGGCTGCATAAGCTGCAACATGCGAATAAGGGACATTTATTTTAATTATTACCCTCACAATCCTGTCTTTCTCCCAAGCATCTCAAGGAGAGAGGGAGAGAGAATGAATGGTGGATCCAATATATTTGTTTGCTTGCTTATTTTGTTGAAAGCATTTAAACAAAATATTGGTTATTGGTTATTGTTTTTGTTTTATTATGTATTTTGTGTTGCCATTTTGTATTTTTATGTTGTGGACCGCCCTGTGATCTTTGGATGAAGGGCGGCATACAAGTTTAATAAATAAATAAAATTCATATCTTGCTCTTGCAGCAAGTCTTCAGAGCAGCTCGCAGTGCGCACACAGAGAGAAATTAAAATTACCAAATAAATAAATAAATATCGAAGCATTATAAAATAATTCAGAAATATATCAGCCTGCCAGAAAAGCTGCTGTAGGGAGAAACCAGAAAATCCTAATGAAAAAGAAAGGTCTTTTTCTATAGAATTCCATACTCTGGGAGCCATGACTGCAAAGGCCCTCCTTTCTGGCTACAGGTGTTTGTTCGGAACAACTGAAATGAAGTCTGGTGTGATTAAGTAAGTGGGAGATCTGATGTAAGAGAGAAATCTTTGTACGTGTGGGTCCCTAGCCACAGAGAACTTAGAACCAGCCAGGTTGCCAATGGTGGGCAAAGATGCAATCACACCTGTACCTGCTGCTTCCCTTGCCCCATCCCAGTCCTCCTGAGTGGCATCGCTGCTGCAGCCAAGACAACAGTGTGACAACAATGCCTTGCCTCAACACCTGTTCCCCATCATGATATTTAGCAGCAGGCCTGCTATAACGTTTTGTGCTAGCCCATGCTTCCAAGTGGTCTTCAAGCATGTTGCAGTAGCCAAGCCCAGAGCCTGTAGGAGCATGCATCATAATATACATTGTGATCATAAGCTCTCTTTTTAAAAGGGCAGTCATATGCACACAATCTATTTGCAAAACAATTGCCTCCCTGTGTTTGACTCTGCCACATTAGGCAGGTGCGGTTCTGAGATTTGCTTCCTCTCCGTCTTATTCCTGCTGCCCTCGATGCCCTTGCACTTTCTGGAGAACAGTTATTTCTTATTATCTTAAGATGATAGGCTGTTCTGTAATGCTTTAAATAGCGTTAAGTAGGTTGTCAAGGAAACATCAGCCACAACACTGAGTCAGTTTAACATAAATCTATTGCAAGGGAGTAGGGTAGAATTAATAGTGGGGGTGGTGTGGTTTTTTTGTCACTTATTATGGTCTTTAAAAAAAAGATCTGATCTATTCTACTCATAAAAACTATTGCGATCCTTCATCTCTATTTATCTCCAGTATCTTAACTACTGTGCCTTCTGTCCTTCTGTCATGTGGACAGATTAAAAAAGAGGATTTTTAGCACTCAGGGATGCTCTTTATCAGAACTTTATCAGAATGAGCACACCTGCAAATTTACTTATGGGTAGGAAAAATGTTTTCAGCAGGTTCCACCCTCTTGTAACTTAAGACCCGTGAACCTCTGAAGGTTCTGACTAGGTATCTGAGCGATATCTGGTTTTCAACATCCCGATATCACCAGCTAATCATTGCGATATACTGATATATCACAGTGTCTGAAATAAGGATGGAGCTATGTAGATGCACTGGCCGGCTTCACGGTTTCCCCCACTTTGTGATTTTCGCATCACTCCCTCCTTGCCCCCAATATATTGCTAGGTTAAAAAATATGAAACCAATATCATGAAATGGACTTGAAACCAGTTTTGGATGCTATATCGTCCCGCCCTAACACACATCATGATTCGCAATATCTTGCCATTTCAAAAACTATGAAACTAATATCACAATATTATCAAACTGGTTTTGGACAATATACAGTGGACGCTTGTTGTTACGAACGTGATCTGTGTGGAAGGCACATTCGCAACCCACAGCATTCGCAACCCGCAGTGCTGCGTCTGTGCACGCGTGGGTTGCGATTCGGCGCTTCTGCACATTCGCAACTGCCAAAACTCAGAAGTAACCTGTTCCGGTACTTCCGGGTTTCGACGCATCCATAACCCGAAAAAACGCAACCTGAAGCGTCTGTAACCCAAGGTATGACTGTACATTGGTACCTTGGGTTACAGATGCTTCAGGTTACAGACTCCGCTAACCCAGAAATAGTACCTTGGGTTAAGAACTTTGCTTCAGGATGAGAACAGAAATCGTGCTCCGGCAGTGCGGCGGCAGCCGGAGGCCCCATTAGCTAAAGTGGTGCTTCAGGTTAAGAACAGTTTCAGGTTAAGAACGGACCTACGGAACGAATTAAGTACTTAACCTGAGGTACCACTGTACTGATAAACCGCCCAGCCCTAGTTCTGACTGCCAGCTAAGAACAAAACAAAGAGTCCTTTTGGATCAGGCCAAAGGCCCATCTAGTCCAGCATCCTATTCTCACAGTGGCCACCCATATTCCTATGGGAACCAGGACCTGAGCACAACAGCACTTGCCTCTCCTGTGGTTCCAGCAACTGGAATTCGGAAGCATACTGCCTCCAGGAACAGTACCAGTAGTGCTTTGCCACAATACCCGGTGGAGCTAAAATATTTCACTTCTGACTATGAAGCACATATTGAAGGTGGTTCCAAAAGAGGACTGGACAAATTGATGGAGGAGGAGGAGGAGGCCACTGATGGCTACAAGCCATGATTGCGATGCTGGAGACCAAAGGAAGGGAGAACGCTTGTGTGCTTGGATGTGGCTTGAGGGTTCCCCACAGGTGTGTCTGGTTGGGCACTGTGGGGACAGGATACTGGTCTAGATGGGCCATTGGCCTGATCCAGTAGACTCTTCTTTTGTTCTTAAGATGCATCTGTATCTAATTTTGCAAATCGTCTGGGAGACTCTCTCCAAAGGCTATTCAGAGATCACTGCATTGCAAGATTGGGCTCCATGTGAATTTTGAAGGATGGATGAGTTTCTCACACTGTTTCAGGAAGTGCAAATGTGCTGAATTCGGCTTTCAATGCAAACTGAATTGATTTTATCCTTCTTCCTTACAACTCTAAAATCCTGCGATTCCATGGGCTCCCGACTACAAACAGATTTGATTTTGACACAGTTGATGTAAATAATAGCCTCCAAGCATAGTCCCAGGTGCATTACAGTGTCACGTAATAGGGAAAAAATGTAAGAAGGAAAGCTGCTGGGAGCAGCATGTGCGCTTATGAGATTCCTGCAAAAATTACTTCCAACATTAGCGTGCTCGGGACTTGGAATGATTAAGATAATACGCAGATGACTAACGGAGCATGACAAATATTAGCATTCAAAGGTTCAGCCATTCAAAACTCAGCAGGGAAGAGCTTCTGTTATGCCGAATTTGTGCTGTGACGCCACCCGGACGCCACCTGCATTAGCATCTTAAATCCATAAGATCTTCACATGGTTCCCACCGGCTTACGCCCCACTTTCTGTACCTGCTAAGTGAGAATAAAATGCTACAGAAAGGGTAGCTTGTTTATTCACAGATTTGGCACCAACTTAAATAGTAACGCAAAGTGCAAGGCCGCGGGATGCAGACCGGAATTACATGGTTGCGTAATAGAGGCTTTGGTGTCAAGCTGGGAGATCATCGCTACAGGGCGATGGGTGCCAAAATCCTTTATATCATTGCTGTCTATGGTAATGAACAAAGGGCTTATTTAACACTGGATGCCTTAGTGTTGGGGACTTAGAACTGCCCAGCTCTGCCTCAAAGCAAAGAGTGGGATTAAATGGCTTGGGGGGGGGGTCCCTGCTCCGAAGGCTGGCGGTGGGGCGGAGAGACCTCCTCCCGCCGCCAGCCTTCGGAAGGCTGCTCCGAAGGGCTTTTCTCCCCACCGCAAGCCTTCAGGACAGGTATGGGAACAGAGGGGAAGGCGCGCAGCGCTTCTCCTCTGTTCCCGGGGCTTGCGGTGGGAGGAGGGTTTTTCCTCCCCACCGCCAACATTCAGAACAACATTCTGAATGTTGGCGGTGGGAAGGAAAACCCTCCTCCCACCGCAAGTCTTCAGGACAGCCATCCGAAGGCTGGTGCGGGGAGAAGGTCTCTCCGCCCCACCGCCAGCCTTCGGAGGAGCCTTCCGAAGGCTGGTGGCGGGAGGAGGTCTCTCCGCCCCACTGCCAGCCTTCGGAGCAGCCTTCTGAAGGCTGGCAGCGGGAGGAGGTCTCTCCGCCCCACCGCCAGCCTTCGGAGGAGCCTTCCGAAGGCTGGCGGCGGGAGGAGGTCTCTACGCCCCACCGCCAGCCTTCGGAAGAGGTCCGAGGACAGTGGGGAAGACGCGCTGCGCTTCCCCGCTGTCCTGGAGATTTCCCTATGGGCTTTCGTCTTGCGAAGGAAGCCCATAGGGAAATTCGTCTTGCGAAGTGCATCGAAAAACGGAAAACCCTTTCGTCTAGCGGGTTTTTCGTCTTGCGAGGCGTTCGTCTTGCGGGGCACCACTGTATGGGCAAATGCACTTTTATACATTTGCTTCATTTTGGCAGGTTTTTATGGGGGAGAGACCCTGTAGCTCAGTAACAGGGCATCAGCTTTGCATGTGAAAGGTTGCAAGTTCCCCAGCATCTCTGGTTAGAGCTGGGAAGAGACCCCAGTCTGGAATTTTGAGACTTGCTGACAGTCAGCATATTGAGCTAGATGGATCAGTGGTCTGGCTCAATAGCATCTTATTTTTAAGCTGAAGCCAAGACCATCAGAACAACTGGGTGCTATTCCTTTTGTTTCACTGAATTTCCAATATGCCCTGGACTGAACAGCTGTACTACAGGTTTCTACGTCAGAAAACTGGAGGGAGCAGGAGAGAGAATCACATGTGAAGCTGATCTCATTTTACTCCTTGTAAATTCTCCATCCCATCAAGTGTCTGGCTCCCTGGACGTTAATTGCAATCAGGAACTTCAGAGTCTTGACATCCACACAGTGGCAAATGAGTCAGATTCAGAAAATATATTTTTTTATATAAAAAAAACCGTGCTTAAAGTAGATTGCACCCTGGAATCATTTGGCGAGAATGAAGTGATTGGGTGAATAGTTTCTAAAATCACTCTTCATCATCCAGCAAGGCTTGAAGTTGCAGCTTTGAAGGGGTTTGATATCGTTCCAATGCTTCCTAGCGTTGTGTGACATGGGTGGCGCTGGGGTCTAAACCACTGAGCCTCTTGGGCTTGCCGATCAGAAGGTCAGCGGTTCGAATCCCCACAACGGAGTGAGCTCCTGTTGCTCTGTCCCAGCTTCTGCCAACCTAGCAGTTCGAAAGCACGTCAGTGCAAGTAGATAAATAGGTACTGCTGCGGTGAGAAGGTAAACAGCGTTTCTGTGCACTCTGGTTTCCGTCACGGCTTTCCCTTGCACCAGAAACGGTTTAGTCATGCTGGCCACATGACCCAGAAAGCTGTATGCGGACAAACGCCTGCTTCCTCGGCCTGAAAGCGAGATGAGTGCCACAGCCCTATAGTCGCCTTTGCTTGGACTTAAACGTCCAGGGTTTACCTAGCACACACCTGAAACCTTCCTCCCATCTCCTGCCACAGTCTAGACCTATGGAGATTTCTGCCTAAGTTAATCCTTAATTATATTTCAGACTAGAGGTGACAGGTAGGAACATGGAGAGACCAGCCTGGGCTGTGTTGGCCCTCTGTTGACTGTAAACTGCTTTCTCAGGAAACATATTTTTCCCAGTTGTTATTTGCCCCCTAAGGTGCTGTTTACTGCACACAGATCATTGAGGTCATATTGTAGCCTTACAGTAGGAAACTGGTATGAGGCCTCGATCCAACTAAGAATATATTATAGACTGGGGACCTCGGAATGCTTTTCTTCAAAATAAAAGCGGCCAGGTTCAGCACGCTCCCCTCCCCCCCTTAAAAAGACATGCTGTTTGGCCATTCATCTTCAACAGGGTTGGCTGAACCCAAAGTCATACTAGGAGGAAGGAGATATTAATTGCTTTGGGTTAAATAATAGACTTTAGGTTAAGTGTTGAATTAAGTAATGAGTAGGTTATATGTAAGGGATGCGGGTGACACTGTCGTTTAAACCACTGAGCTTCTTGGGCTTCCCGATCAGAAGGTCGGCGGTTCGAATCCCTGCGCCGGGATGAGCTCCCGTTGCTCTGTCCCAGCTCCTGCCAACCTAGCAGTTCGAAAGCACACCAAAAAGTGCAAGTAGATAATTAGGTACCACTCCGCGGGAAGGTAAACGGCGTTTCTGTGCGCTGCTCTGGTTTCGGTGTTCTGTTGCGCCAGAAGTTGCTTAGTCATGCTGGCCACATGACCCAGAAAAACTGTCTGCAGACAAACACCAGCTCCCTCGGCCTCAACTAGAGCCAGGGCCTTCTCGGCTGCGGCTCCAATCTGGTGGAACGCTCTGTCACAAGAGACTAGGGCCCTGCGGGACCTGACATCTTTCCGCAGGGCCTGCAAGACAGAGTTGTTCCACCAGGCCTTTGGTCAGGGCGCAGCCTGACTCCCTCCTCTGGCAACCTGCACAGAGTTTTGCTTAATGGTTGCCATCAACTTGATTTTAATTAATTTTTATAATGAAATATTTTTAGAATATTGGTTTATTTGATTGTTTGATTATTTGATTGTTGTTAGCCGCCCTGAGCCCGGCTTCGGCTGGGGAGGGCGGGATATAAATAAAATTTATTATTATTATTATTATTAAAGCGAGATGACCGCCGCAACCCCAAAGTCATCTGCGACTGAACTTAAGTGTCAGGTTCCTTTACCTTTACCTTTTAAAGTTATAGCTATTTTTGTCTAATTTACATTTATTCAGTTTTGCTGTTTTCTGTTTTGTTGATGTTTGGCTTTGCCCCTTTCCTTCCTTCTTCCTTCCTTTTATCCTGTCCTATCAGCTCATATTATTCTTTTTCCTGGATTTTCCCTGTTTCTACACCTGTCTGCCAATGGTCTTCAATTCAGCTGATGTCAGGTCTTCAGAAACCCCTTTCAATGTGCTGTCTCTTTGAACTGGCATCAATGAGCAGCTGATTGGTAGTGCCTGCAAATCCCCTTTTAGCCACGCCACGCCACGCCACCCCACCCCACCCCACCCCACTTCCCACAGGTGTAGGTAGGGCAGTTAGTTGTGATAAGGCCAAAATTGTATCTGGGCCAAATGTGGAGGCCTGGTAGGCCTGGTTAGACCTGTGGGCCAAAGGTTCCCCACCCATGTCTTAGAAGTATTAGCCCCAACAAGTAACTTTCTGAGTATTTTGATGTATGAAACAGGTCAGATTTCTGTTTCTTCACTGAATTATAGTTTAATTGCCAGCTAAATGCTCAGCTCCTTATCGTACACATAGCAGCATGGAATTCCTTCATTATGTATTTACATTATTGTAGAGCAGCGGCTGCAGAATGGCTCAGCAGGTCAACAGAGAGAGTGTTTAAATCCCACGGGACACATCTGCATTTTTTAATGTTTGTTTGTGAGCTTGGATGTACTTGTTTGCAGGCTCCCTTAATTGTCCTCATTATAGCTCTGATTATTTTTGTTGCTGGTATTAATACATTCGTCCTGTGCCTCTTGGGGGAAGGGGATTAAGGGCTGGATGCAGACAACCCCAGCGGGTGCCTCAGGACAGCGGGCATAATCTGATAGTGCGCCAGCATTGTCCCTCTGCAAAGTTATGCGCCCCGTTTCATTTATTTCCCTTATATACTTACTTCACTGTGTGTCGGCTGCAAAATAAGGTGGCAATGAACCTTGAGGCTTGCGAGTTGGTGTTTAGTTCTGCCATGCTCTGGATGGTGTTCTAAATAGAAAATTGATCCACTTGATTGGGGAAATTGGAAAGGCCTGAAGGAGATGTAGCCAAAAGCATTGCTAAGCTGGACTGAATTAAGCGTTTTTAAGCTCTTTCCTCATGGGGAAAAAAAAGGATGTGGAAGGAAGGAGCAACGAAACAAGGTTCAGAGCAGCAGCAGAGGAGGGATGTCAATTTATTCTTATCCCACATTATACTATCAGTTTCCTTACCACGGAATGTGAATTTTTTAAGAAGTAGGAGCTTTAATGGGCTTTAATTACAGAAACCCTAATTTAATCCCTCCCACATTGGGTGAGGGTAATCCAGGACTCTGGAATTCTCCTACCCTTGATAGATGTGAATAGCCTCCATGTTCTGGATTGTTAAACCCTTTTTCAAAACCCAACTTTTTCGAATTGCCTTTTGCTAATGACCTTTTCTACAGAGCTGCGTTATATAATCCACCTCCATTTAGTTGTCCTCTTAGTCATAAGTGTTTTAACTGGCTGTTTTCAGATGTGCTAATGCTGTGGCCTTTGTTCATTTTGATTATTTTAGATCGCGCCGCGTATGGTGCCTTTCTGATATTGTGAGCTGCCTTGGGTGGGCTAGACCCCCCAAAGCGGCACAGGAATAATGGGAAGAATGAATTGGGCCGGCTATAACAGCAGTGAGCCAGTTATCCTTGTTGGAGGGAGGCGCTGAGCACAGTAGACTCATCAATATCTGTGTTTCTCATGACAGGGAGCCGAGAGGAAAATCCGGGATGAAGAAAGGAAGCAAAATAGGAAGAAAGCAAAAGGCCAGCTGTCGCAACCTCCGTGTAGTAATGGTGAGGGAGATATGCCCTTCAGCCTTGGCTAGACTGGTTCCCTCCAGGTGTTTGGGGCTACAGCTTCCATGGCTACGCAGCCAGGGGCTGCTGGGAGTTGTAGGCCAAAGCATCAGGACTGTAGTCTGGTTTGCATTGCGCTCAGTTGTACTTCCCAGGTTGCCCCACTCATGAACTTTTCCGCCCATCTCTCATGAACAGCTGAAGGGAAACTGAGCACCGTCCCACTCCAGAAGAAGAGCGACATCACCTACTTCAAAACCATGGCTGACCTGGACTCGCAGCCGGTTCTCTTCATACCAGACGTTCATTTTGGGAACCTGCAAAGAACTGGGCAGGTAAGGAATGAGGGAAGGAGCAACTGCCCGATTCTTTACAGAACTGCATAAAATCCTAGCGGGCTTTTTGGTCCATGCTCCCGGAGGAGGATATATTTTCACATCTGCAACACTGAGATGCTGTGGAGCAGGGACGGGGATCCTGTGGTCCTCCAGACATTGTTAGACTGCAGCTCCCATCATGTCTGAATATTGACTGGTGGGACCTACAATCCAACAACATCTGGAGGCTATAGGTTCTCCACCTTTGCTATCGGAAGTTCTGAACCCAATGGGCATGATCCAGCCAACGTAGCCCCCTTTTTGTATTTTGTTGATTTCCAGTTTGAGAGTTAGGAAGCCACCTGAAAGTAGGCCTCCATTGTCCACTATTATTTACTCTGACTGGCAGGGCCTTTCCTTGGGTACCATCGCCTGCTGCCTAATCCTACTAAGGATGCCGAAGATTGAACCAGAGACCTTCTTTGTACAGATCAGGGGTCAGCAAAATTTTTCAGCAGGGGGCCGGTCCACTGTCCCTCAGACTTTGTGGGGGGCTGGACTATATTTTGAAGAAGAAAAACGAACAAATTCCTATGCCCCACAATTCCTATGTCCCACAAATAACCCAGAGATGCGTTTTAAATAAAAGGACACATTCTACTCATGTAAAAACATGCTGATTCCCGGACCATACGTGAGCCAGATTTAGAAGGGGATTGGGCCGGATCCGGCCCCTGGGCCTTAGTTTGCCTACCCATGGTACAGACCATCTGCTCTGTCATTGCTCAGCACAGTTGAAATGAATGGTTCTTAATAGCCTGTTAACAGTGAATAAGGTCTATTTATTTTGATTTGTACAAGAAATTTTTAAAAATCATAAATTTTTAAGCATCTAAGTTTACACAATCAAAAGCCACTTAATGTGCTCCCTTCTTCTTTGTGCAAACCAGGGGTGGGAAACCTGACTGGTTGGATTGTAATCTCTCCCACCCCCTATGGACCAAGTATAACAAATGGGCAGAGCCAATGTATCTAGGAAGAGAGAATAATTAAAATAATGCTGAATACATAAACTGTATTCAAAGAACTCAGTGTGATGTCTATCCTAGGGAAAACAGAATTTGCTTCCATAGTTTTTTCCCCTCTGTTTAATCGCACTCTGTTAATATCTCTCAGAGTCTAAATAATATTAAGGCAGACAACATGATGAACAGAGCTATCAGATCTGCCTAGAATGCTGAGCATAACAAAGCTTAAATTGACAGGGGTGGGAGTTTACCATTAATTTCTTTTAATCAGCCATCATTTAGAAGGTATTAGCACCCTAGACACTGTGCTAATAGCTGTCAGCTAAAAATATTTTTTCCTGCAAAGAAAGAGACTAAATGCAATAGAAGATGTCAGCACAGTTTCAGCCAAAATCATGCTTTAACCTAAGAAAGATTGCATATAGCTTTCCGATGAAACGATTTATGACTGCATGATACACCATACATATATCTCTGTGCAGTGGGAAAATATATTTGCATTGCAACCTTTTCAGCCAGAATTATGTTTTAACCTAATAAACACAGTATATAACTTTATGATGTAAAGATTTATAACTGCATGATAAAATACCATGTATAAGCTTCTATCTGACTTTCTTGGGGTGTATGGCATACCTTAATGGAAGAACTTAGGGACAGGGGAGAAATCCTTTGCATTTTAATATGGGCCTACCATATTGGCACTTCCCAGAACAGTACATGTACCAAAGCCCAGTTATCTGTTGAACTTGCCACTTTCCTGAATTTTGCAGGGCAGCTCTGTGGCCAAAAACATTATGTATTAGGGGAAAGTGTATATAAAGATGTGTATACAGTGGTACCTTGGGTTACAGATGCTTCAGGTTACAGACATTTCAGGTTACAGACTCCGCTAACCCAGAAATAGTACCTCGGGTTAAGAACTTTGCTTCAGGATGAGAACAGAAATCGTGCGGCGGCAGTGCGAGGCCCCACTAGCTAAAGTGGTACCTCAGGTTAAGAACAGTTTCAGGTTAAAAACAGACCTCCAAAACGAATTAAGTTCTTAACCCGAGGTACCACTGTATAGGTGCAAACAATGTACAAAAAAGCAGGGTGCTAGAGCAAACAGTTTGCCAGAATGTAAGTTAGGCACGATTGTATACCAAAAATGTGTGTGAATTTTCACGATTTATTTATTTTTTTAATCACAGATGGAGAAATAGGATGAACTGAAGTCTGGAAAAATAACTGGGAGTAACAGAAATGGGCACATTTAATCTCTGGCATCTTGAAACAGTTCTTGTCTCAAGTTCCAGAGGACCACTGCTAGTCAACGTAGACCAGGAGTGGAGAACCAGAAGCCCAAATGCAGCCCTCTGGGGCTCTCCATTTGATCCCAGGCTACAAATTCTTCCCTAGGCCCACACATAGTTTGAATGCTTAGGCCTGGTTGGAATGTGACCTTGGACTGTAATAGTGACTCTTGCTGGTGTGGAGGGAAGATGGAGAAATATGCATGATCTATAGCTGGAATGTAATTTTTGCACAAATGTGAGAATCACATCCATTTGCTCCATCCACTTACGCATCGGCCCTGCCACACCACTGGTACAAGGCTTCTGGGAAGTTGCCCATGAGGGAATGTGGACTTTGGGCAAAAAACCAGTTTCTTATCCTTGACGCAGGCAATACCAAACTGGATGGAGCAATAGTCTAACTCTGTACTAACCATCTGATTGGCATGTATGCAACCGCTCTGTCTCTCCATTAGCGCTTCTGTGTCGCAACACCTGGTGAAATTACAATAATGAATCTGTTCTTTGTCTGCTCTTACAGGCTTACTATAACACAGATGATGAGCGAGAAGGGTAAGTCATTTTTTTTGTCTTGTAAATTTTGCAGGCAGGATTTCAACCCCCTTGACAAAATAATAGTAGTAATAATCAAGTACTGAAGTTCCGATGCAGTTTAAATTCCAGTGTTTTAATGTTTGTCATGGCAGAGGCAGATTTCTTTACTTTGTTCCTGTTCCTGTTGTCTTGTGCTAGAATCAAACTGTTGTCCTTTAATCATACACATAGTTGTGTGTCTTCATATAACAATAGTCTTGGTATTTATTTCAAGGCTGTGTGTGCTTGACAAAAAAGCATATTTTTTTTTTTGCAAAATGTAACCCAAATTCTGTAGTTCAGAAAGCTGAACTTTGTGAACTGTTTACACAATATGAAAATTAAGACATATTGTATATATTATTTTATTTTTTGTGATCCATAATTGCTAGAAACAAGTTGTGTGTGCTTAGATTCTTAGGGTACTGGTTTCTGTTTGTAGAATACATGCAGCTTCTTGTATTTAGTACATGACAGAAATGCACAAGACTGTTAGCTGTAGTAGTAAATCAATATAATGCACAGTCATGAAATTAAACTGTAACCTTGCTTTTTAGATTAGGCCTGTCAAAAGTACTAAGACAAAAGTCTTGGCCAGCGCAACCACAATGTAGCACAGCCTCCCAGCTACAATTAGGAGAACAAGTTATGGGTAACACTTCCACCCCCAGTACTATAAATCTGGTACATCTTTCTTATTTTTCTCCCCCTACAGTAGCATCTTGGCTAAAAGGATATTCCGGCCAGTAGAAGAAGACTTCAGCTCACCACCGCTGAAGCAAATAAAAGAAGAAGGAACAAAAAGAGGTACCAGTTTATTCTCAGTTTTCCCTAAGTCAGAATTCATGTGAAAGTCATTGGGCAGGGGGAAGGAAAAAATCAGAATGGAAATATGGTTCTGAATTATGCCGAAGTCTCAGCAGCATCTACTCTGCCTTGGTCATGTGCACACAATGGAAGATGGCAGGATCCCCAAAGGCATGCTGTATGAGGCGCTGGCTTCAGGCACCAGGCCTGTTGGCGGACCAACTCCGAGTTACAAAGATGTCTGCAAATGTGATATGAAGGCTGACAACATGAACCCCCCTGTGTAGGAATCCCTTGCAGACAGCCACAGTGCCTGGAGATATACAGCCAGGTTGTGCATCCACAGTGCTGACCAGAGGAGAAATGACCGCTGGGAGGAACGCAGAAATGCCCTGGTGCATCTGCAGCATCACAACAACCAGATGCCTTCATCTGCCCCAGCTGCAACAAAACATGTCTCTCCCATATCAGGGTCTACAGCCATAGCAGGCATGACTTCACCCGCAAAAGCACACTCCTTCATTGTCTCCCGAGACAGACGGGCACCAGCATGATCAACAACAAAGGCCAGAATAAAGAGGCACATACGGCAAAAACTGCACAATGAAGGTGACAGGTGCAAATCTGTGGAGAGGCAGCTTAGGGGCTGCCACAGAAAATGCCATCTTCTGCGCTGCCATACCCTGGAGTTCTGAGGGTGATGGAGCTACCAAGCAGGCTCCCCTCTGACAATCTTATCACCGGAGACATTTGACCCCCTTCTGAAGTCCAGCATCATATAAGGCGGTTGACTGGTCATGCATTTTACCTCTGGACCAGCTACACCAGCATGCACATGCTTGCATCTAAAACTACATGTTGCATATGTGCTATTTGCTGGCGCTGCTCTTTGAGCATCACAAAAGAAGTAGTGAAGGGGGTGTCCACCTCTACGTGAAAGACATGTGTCTTCCATCACATGAGAGGAGGGTGAGGGGTCTAGAAATGAAGTCCTACAAGGAACAGTTGAAAGAGCTAGATAAGATTATGGAGAGACGTGATAGCTGCCTTTGAGTATCTGTAAAGGACCCCTGACCATTAGGTCAAGTCATGGCCAACTCTGGGGTTGCGGCACTCATCTCGCTTTATTGGCCGAGGGAGCCGGCGTACAGCTTCCGGGTCATGTGGCCAGCATGACCAAGCCATTTCTGGTGAACCAGAGCAGTGCACGGAAATGCCGTTTACCTTCCCGCCGGAGCGGTACCTATTTATCTACTTGCACTTTGATGTGCTTTCGAACTGCTAGGTTGGCAGGAGCTGGGACTGAGCAACGGGAGCTCACCCCGTCGCGGGGATTCGAACTCCCGACCTTTTGATCGGCAAGCCCTAGGCTCTGTGGTTTAGACCACAGCTCCACCCGCGTCCTTTGGGTATCTGAGGGGCTGTTAAATAAAAGGCTGAGCAGACTTCTTCTGTGTTTCCTAGAGGACAGGCAGGATTAGAATTAATGTGTGGAAATAGCAAGGGCTAAACGTTACAGAAACCTCCTAATGGTTTGCACTGTTCAACTGTGGAACGGACTGGAGGAAGGTGGCATGTCCTTCAAAGGAAGAGCTAAACAGACAGCTGTCAGGGATGCTGCGCTTGCAAGATTCCTCCATTAAGCGAGAGACTGAAAAGACCTCCTTCCAACTGCAAAATTCTGATTCTGTCAACAGCTGAACCCACCGTTTGAATTCCAGGAAATTCCGACTTTTGATGAGAATAGCTGTTTTGCTTGTGGGGTTGCTTAGCGTGACAGGGAAATTAGTTCCACTTACTGTTCAGTATATTCCGCATAATCTCTGCCTATCACCCAACTGAAATGGAAAATGGGTGTGACTGTTTACAACTGCTTCCTGTGGGGGGTGGCGCGGTTTGTGGAAAGAACACATCATTTTCCTCTGGATATTTTGAAATCGGCACATGCTCCTCCTGCTCTGTGACATGGGATAGTTTTATTTTTAACACGAGTCTCTGGCCTTTTTCACTTGTCATTTGTTGGAGAGGAATAGTTTTCTGTCCAAGAGGGAGTAGTTTGCTTGTGGGAATGTTCTGTGTCTCTTCCAAAAATTTGCTTCTCATCCTTTCAGTGCTGCTTTATGTGAGGAAAGAGGCTGACGAAGTGTTTGATGCTTTGATGTTAAAATCGCCCACTGTAAAGGGACTAATGGAAGCGGTAAGTATCTGTCATCTCAATTTCATTTATCGTGGGCAGTTGAAGAAAGCAACAACAGCACGCAGTCTGCTTTAACTTCCTCGTAGAAAGGAAAACAATTTTGCATTTTATATTTGTGCAAAACTGTGCTGAGGTTGTTGACAAGCAAACTGACATCGTTATGAGAAAAGGGTATTTGTGTGTGAAGAGGGAGAGCTTGGGTGTTAACAAGGACTCCTTGGGATGGGGAACTTGTGGCCTGCTGGATATTTCTGGATTATTATTATTATTATTATTATTAAAATTTGTATGCCACCCTATACTCAAAGGTCTCAGGGCGGTTCGCAACATAAAAGCACAATATAAATGCACACAATACATAATAAAAATAAGAACAACCCAACAATTCTGCCTTCCTAACACATTTTTAAAAGGCAACACATTTAAAAGGACTACATCCCTGAACACTGGCCACACTGGGGCTGATGGGAGTTGGAGTCCAGCAGCACCTGGAGGGTCTCAGTTTCCCCATTCTTGATGTACAGGGTCACATCGCAGCTCTTTGCAAAATCCTCATCGCAAAGGTTTAGGCTTCCCAGAGTCAAGGAAAGAAGGAAGGCACTTTGGGAGGTGGCGTCTGTTCTGAATGCCAGTTGCCAGGGCTCACAAGTGGGGAGAGCGCTGTTGCCCTCAGGTCCTGCTTTCAGGCTCCTCATAGGTTTGGCCACGGTAAGAACAGGATGCGGCACAGTCTTTCTGATCTGGCAGGCTCTTCCTGTGTTCTCCTGCAAAACCTTCTTTTCTTTTAAGGGCCCAGCACTGAAAGGACAAAAGTCAAATGTGGGTGGCTACCACTTTCTTTCCTCCAAATGCCCCTAGCCTCCAATGTAAAATAATAATAATAATAATAATAATAATAATAATAATAATAATAATAATAATTTTATTTATACCCCGCCCTCCCCAGCAAAGACCGGGCTCAGGGCGACTAATACCAGGTATAAAAACAATTGATTAAAATACAACTTAAAAACTAGATTAAAATACAACATTAAAATGCAGCCATATTTCAGTAGAAACTCAAATCAAAAACTTTTTGGGGATGAAAATGTCAAATCTTCACCAAGGCCAACTATCCAGACTGGTCCTACGTGGGCCAGAAAAAAGCCAGGAAAGTCCCCAATTAGGAGTTCCATCACAGAAGGAGAAAGGAAAAAGGAAAGAGGGGAAGGGGATCAAGATGATTCCAAGCCAAAGGCCAGGCAGAACAACTCTGTCTTACAGGCCCCACGGAAAGAAATCTGATCCTGCAGGGCCCTGGTCTCATGAGGCAGAGCGTTCCACCAGGCCGGAGCCAGTGTTGAAAAGGCCCTGGCTCTGGTTGAGGCTAATCTGACTTCCTTAGGGCCAGGGACCTCTAGGGTGTTACTATTTATGGACCTTAAGGTCCTCCGCGGGGCATACCGGGGGAGGCTGTCTCGTAGGGTCCTAGGCCGTGAAGGGAGAGTTGCCACGTCAGGAGTGGGGGTCCAGGGGGGCATTTCCAGCCTGGCAGCCATTCATTTACATGGGCTAGTAAAGAGCTGCACTTGGGACTCCATTGTGCAGTGCAGGTCATGGGAATGTTTGTCCTGCCAGTTGAGCAGGGCCCAGGCTGCGTTGCATTGCAGTTGCTTTGGTTTTCAGCAAAGGTAAATGATCTTGTTTTGGAAAAAAGGAGGTCTGTAGAAGAGGATTTGAAAAGAATACTGTATCCAGAATTCATCGCGAATTTGGACTCTGTGTCCTGTGGTATACATTAGCACCCTAGGGCATGCAAGTCCTTCTTTTGAAAAAGCTTGTAGTGTAGGGTAGTGGCCAAGAGATTGCACCCATGCCACCTTAGCCCATAGACACACCTAGAATATTGTACTGGAGCTAAAACAGCATAGAGAGATTGAGCTGTAAAGTACGAGGTCCTGGTTTAAATCTCACCTGTGCTGTGAACTCATGAGGTGGCCCTGGCAAGCCTCTTATCTCTCGGCCTCGGGGAAAACACCGCAGACCCACCTTATCGTGCTGTTTCGTTATTGTAAAACACCAGAGCACCTAAGCTGTCGCCTCCCTGCCCACGCAGGCCCACTGAGGCACCAACCAGGGCTTGTCATCCAATGAGATGGAGCCAACAGAGAGATTAAATCACAAGGAGGCGAATGTAGATCTACCAAGAGAAGCTCCAGGGACTCTCGAACAAAAGCACTCCGAAGTTTCCAAAGGCCAAAAGTACCACGTGGATGTTGTCCCCATGATGCATTGCGCCTTTGCAAGATTCCGTGGATGTGGTTGCTTGCAATGCATTTGTAGAAAATGGGTGCAGTTTGTGAGCATGCTAGTGTGTGTGTGTGTGTTCCTAGCACCTTAAATTCTGGCATCGATGTTTCTTTTCATCTCCATAGCTATTCACAAGGCAGCATATGCTAGAGAAGATAGCAGACTAGTTCTAAGAGCAAGGCAGCCCAATCTTCAGTTTCTTTGTACTGGCAAATCTCCCCTGGCGTCAGAGATAATGTGGTTCCCGTTCTTCAGCTGAACTGTTTATTCTATCATGTATATTTGTTGGTTCCCTTCTCCCTGTAAAAATATGTGCCCAATCAATACCCATGGTTTCCTGTTCACATCTAAAATCTTAAAAGACGTTCACACTGGAATAAGGAGGAGAT
Source organism: Podarcis filfolensis (assembly GCF_964270895.1). Classification (NCBI taxonomy): domain Eukaryota; kingdom Metazoa; phylum Chordata; class Lepidosauria; order Squamata; family Lacertidae; genus Podarcis; species Podarcis filfolensis. The sequence goes on from NC_139603.1 coordinate 68,879,497, forward strand.
CCATAGAAAAACAGGCCCCATCACCATGCCTGTTGCTGGTTCACTCAGACTGTCCTGTTCCTTACCAGGTCAGCTACGGGAAGGGAGCACCAAGATTTTAAAGTTATGCTCTCCTGTTTCCTCCTCCACCTCAAATATCTTTCCTTATGATAGTTTCAAATTTCAAAGCGTATGGTTTTGTGGGAAGTGTTGCCCTTTATGAATGTTGCGAGCTGTCGTGGGGACTCTAGTCAAAAAGTGGGGTGCATCTCCAAATTTGTAGATATGAGGAGAGTGCTATAAGAAGACCCTGCACCCTTGGCCAACAATATGCTGACTGTGGGGTGGAGAGAGATCTCCACAGGCAATAGTGTAGCCAGCCCTGCCCCTTCAAGGACCCCTGCTATAGGGTCAGGACAAACCAGCTTAGAAGATTTCTGCACACCTTGTTTGCACGTCACTGTTTTACATGTGCAAGCAGCCTTCTCCAGAAGGGCAGTGAGTGCATGGATTCTTCCTGCTAGATCAGGATACCTGTATATGTGCTTGCCTGCCACAAAGGGACATGGTGGAGTTTAGAAAATCTCTCACAGGAGAGGTTTTGAATATGAACCCTTATGGAAAGAGCCAAGGTTTCTCACTTACACGCCCATGCTGTGCTACTGCAAACATTTGCTCTAGAGCCACCCTGACTTCCCTCACTCTTCATTGCATATTAACCCAGGCATGATTTTGCCCTTGGCAAGATATGAAAAAGACCTTGAAAATGTAATGCGTGCAAAATATGTTTCAGTTCACATAGAAGCACACACGCTTGTGTCTGGCAGTGCCGTGTGCCTCATTTTAGCAACGTTGTTTTCAAAAGCTTTCATCCCAGCAAGAGCATAACATATTAAAAGGAAGTTCCATTGTTTACAAGTTGCACATTTTCCCCTTGTTTATTTTCTCATATTTGGAATTTGCTCCATTCTTCTCCCATTTGCTATTATTTCCCAGAGGAGCAGGCAGTTTATCTTTGCAATTAGGCTTCTTCTGGTGACAAGAAAGTACTATGGCGCCTTAGAGAGCAACTGTTTAACATGAGCTCTCAGCGACAATATCCTGCTTCGTCAAACATCTTAGAAGGATCAAGAGCATGGCTGCTGTACATAACACATTGTTTTTGAGGAATAAAGCATTTTTGACAAGTAAGGATCAGCAGACGCAACTTTCGTTGGGACAGAACTTCCTCTAACCCTGAGCCATGACCTGAAAAAGTGTGATCAGATTTGTTTATGTATTCCGATTCTCAGCTGCCCCACTCCAAATTTCTTTCTTTAAAAGATTTCTTTTGAAAGCCCTGACTGTGAAGTAAAAGAGACCGGTCCAAGCAAACTGAAATGTTCTAGAGGTGTATAAAAAGATGTTGGTACATACTCAAGCAAGTATCGGAAGGATCAAGAGATTTCTACACCACTTAGACTGTAGTCCTACACATACTTATCTGACATACTTCTGAGCACACATATATAAGATTGCATCGCTAGAAGGTAACTGTCAAAAATAAATAAATAAATAAATAAATAAATAAATAACTTATACCCCACTCACCTGACTGGGCCTCCCCAGCCAGTCTGGGCGGCTTCCAACAGGATATTAAAAACACAATAAAACATCAAACATTAAAAACTTCCCTAAACAGGGAAGAGCCACCCAGTGACTTAAACTGGGTATTTTTAGTATTGCTTTTAACATATTGCCTTGTTGCAATTGGTAACTGGAAATTGCCATCAGGTGACCAGGTGGAGTCCTTATTTTCAACTAATTTCCCAGCAGCGCTACTTCTTCGAAAATATCAATAAAACCTATTTGATGTTCTCCATTCAGAGCTGATTGAAATACCAGTTATTCAGCCAGTCCTTTTCATACCCAAAGCCTCCTGCTTTGTTTAGTAAAGACTTCTGCGGTTTGGATTCTCCCCCCCCCCCATCAAGACCTTGTAAATTAAGATGACTTACTAGTCAGCTGGTTGCCAAGTGCCTTGTGAGTGTCCTTGGATGGGCCTAGATCTCTTTCTTTCCCCTGAGGCTGAGTCACAAGGAAAGGTGTGATGTGAACACTAATGAGATGTTTGCATCTGCAAAGAGAGAAGTGCTTTTGGAAATGACTTTTGTAAGAAGTTTAGTGGGGGTTGTGCAAGACTGTTTTTGGATGTGCTATGAGTAGCGATGGAAAGATCTGTCAATTTGGTTGTCTTGGCTTCTCAATTTTCCAATCTTAAATTCAATTCTCTGCATTTAGGCAAAGAACTACACGTGGTTGTTGTTGTTTTAATCGTCATGAACATTCTTCAGCATTGTACTGTGAATTTTTCCTGACACACTTCTGTCTGCAGTTTCAACTAATGTGCACTTCTCCTAATATAATGCATTTTTACACTGTAGGTGCAAAACTTTTTCAAAATGGCAGGAAGCTCTACATTTCTTCAGGTCATTAAGCCTGATTTTTAGAAGTGCTGAGAAGTTGGGTGCTGAGTGGGTGCTTTAAGGCACACACTCACTCTTCCACACTCCTTAATTGAAGCTGGTGGTACCAGTTTCTGCTTTTAATAATTGCTCTTTCTTCTTTTTAAATTTTAAATTCAGATTTCTGAGAAATACAGTCTTCCAGCTGAAAAGATTACAAAGCTGTACAAGAAGAGCAAAAAGGGGTAAGTAAGGGAAACAAAATCTCACCCCGGCTCCGAGTCACTTTTTTTTTATTTTTACAGTGTCTTGAGACCTCAGCTGCCCTAGATTCTAGGTGTCCTAGGTGAGCAACTCCCAGACCCCTCCCAGACTCCTCAAGTCATATGATGTGCCCTGGGCTCAGGTGGGACTAGCCTGCATTGTGGCTCCTTCTCCCCCTCCCCTGTGGGGGGAGGGCAGGGGGGAAGCATTGACCCTGGGACATTTCATACTGACTTAGGACTTCTCACACTACCCAAACAGTTTGGGTAGAGACAACAATTCTGCAGCAGCTCTCTCAACACTACTGCAACATGAGAAGAGGTCGTCTGTGATATGTACACTATAATTCAGTTGTGTTTCAAATTAAATAGAGGATAATTAGTATTTTAATTACCTCCGAGATTGAACGGCGGCAACAGGGGGGAAATGAAGCCTCTGTAATCTGGAGTTTCAGTATTCCCCAAACAAGGGAGATGAGTAGGAAGAAAAGATAATAGGACTACAATGCTATCACATCAATGAATTTGTCTATGCTGCGGCATTAATTGGCTGCCCAGCACCTAATACCCCTCCACCTTTGCTATCTTGTTTCCCTGACTGCACACCCAGGAAAGGTTTAATTAGCCAGTCAAAGTGCTGGTTTTGACCTATAAAGCCTTAAACAGCTCTGGACCACAATACCATAAGGACCGCCTCTCCCCATATGAACCAACCCAGAGCCTGCAGTCATCATTGAGGCCCTTCTTTGTGTGCCTCCTCTGTAACCTGCTTTTCAGCCAAAAAGGTTCCCTGCGGAGCGAGCAAATATCTGTAGTAGTAGTAGTAGTAGTAGTAATAATAATAATAATAATAAATAGTTGGTCCATATAGCCCAAGCAACTTTCGAGTTCAACATTTGGTTGAATGTGATGTTTCAGTGGGGTTACCTTGGTTTGGATTTATCTGGAGATTTTGCAATGAGGCTGGATAGTTCAGTTGGTAGAGCATGAGTCCCTTAATCCCAAGGTTGTGGGTTCAAGCCCCATGTTGGGTGAAAGATTCCTACATTGCAAGGGTTGGGGCTAGATGACTTTCATGGCCCCTTCCAACTGTGATTTTATGCCTAACTTTAGAATCCTATGCATATTTACTCAAAAAGAAGAACTACTTTGTTCACTGACACTTAAAAGTTCGCTGGAACCTCCAGGAGACAATGAGCTGTGCTATGGCTTGTGTCAAAGCATTCACACAAATGGCAAATACACAGAGAGACACATCCCTTACCCCATGCCAGATTCGCCATCTGAATCTATCCTGATATGTGAAACTAGGGGGATTTTACTGACACTCCTTTCCTATTCCAGGATTTTGGTAAATATGGATGATAACATCATTGAACATTATTCCAATGAAGACACGTTCATCCTCAACATGGAGAGCCTGGGGGAAGGCTACAAGGTCACGTTGACGGAAATCTAGCCTAGATCAGAATGCAGCCTAGTGAAGTCATAGCATTTCACCCTCATCTTAAGCAAGGGGACCATTCTTCTAAAGCCCTGATGACTCACGGATGCCAAGAAGAGAGGCTGTTACAAAACTCCACTGGAAGCAAGGAAACAAGCCCAGTTGTCATTGACCAGTCCGTTCAAGATGAACTAACATACCTCTACAAAGTTCCTTATTTATTGCTCCTCACGCTGCAATCTGTACATAGCAGACTGCGGACATCGCCTCTCGCCCACCGCAGAGGAGAAACGGTGACTTTTTAAAAAAGAGTTAATGTGGAAGAAAATGAAATTGTGGAATTGCATTAGTTCTCCTGGGACTTAATAATTAAAATTGAAACTTTCAGGAATAAATTGCTTGAAGATTTGATCTTCTAATCCATGGCAAGGAAAGTGGCCGATCATGTTCACTGGTACAAAACTACCAGCAAACAAATGTGTAGGTGTAGGTTAGCCATATCCTTCCCAGCACAGGGCAACTGAGGACTGTAAGTAAGGGACTTGGATGGTGTGTCATTTGTAAGTAAAGCACCATCCGTTTTTAACCTTTGTATATAATGTTTATAATATGTAATAATATATTTTTCCTACCTGTGTGGATGTGTTTACTGCCACTCCTGTTTCTAATCCTGGGATTAGAAGCTGTCAGGCAACTCTCACTGAGGAGAGAGATTCTGCCATTAGCTATTCAGTGACGTTTCCATACCTTTTCTTAAGTGGCTTCTCCAGCATCCGTATTAGAACATTAAAATTCTCCTTCCAGTGGTGCATCTGACATTTGCACCACCAGCTTGTGGGTCTCGTTCACCCTCCCATGCCCATTTCTGTGCAAGGATACCACATTGTCTTCCAGTTTCCGAATTATTTGTCTTCCGGTTTCTGAAATATTTATGCTTTCTTTGCACCCTTGGATTTCATCCTGTGGTCTTCTGCGTCCTTGTTGGATGAGACCCTCCATTTTCTGCATGCAGCGAGAACTGAGGCAGTGCCAATACCGCCAAAACTCTCCCCCCTCCATGCCTGCTTCCAATTCTGACTTTGGGCTTTCAGAAGATATATCTCCATTCAAGCTCACCTCTTCCTTGGGAACCTCTGGCAAGCTGGAGCCAAGCCTAAACTGAGCCAGAAGGTCTTTATTATTATTATTATTATTTATAGCAAGTCATAAAAACATGAAACCGTAGAGCTGGAGGTCATCGAGTCCGGCCTGTTGCTCATTGCAGGATCTGCATGCAGCTTGCAAGGTGCAACTACAACATCTGCAACAGATGGACATATTTGCTTCTATCCTCCAGCAAAGGAGAACCCACCACTTCCTGAGGCAGCCTGTTCTGCAGCTTGTCCTATTAGTAAGCCTCTTCGAATGTTCAGCTGAAATCCAGTTCCCTGCAATTCCCACCCGTTGCTCCTAATCCTGCCGTCCGGAGCAGCAACAGAGTTCAGCTCTACTCCCTCTTCTTCACCACAGCCCTTCAGGTATTTGAAGATAGCCATCGTGTCCCCCCTTAATAGGTGGGTGGATTTGGTTCAGCAAACACCGTTCGAGACCAACTGAGCAGGTGCTTGCTGGTTTACTTTTTCTTTTTAAAATGAAATAAATGAATAGCCAAGATCCCCATTCGCACAATGTTCAAATTTCAGGCACAGATCTGGGGATGCAGTCTGCATGCATGTGCACAGCGTGAATGGTGCCAAGAAAGGGAATCTGGACACCTCTGGTCATGATGGGGATGGGTGACATGTACCTGAAGAGGCATCTTTCTATCCCTCCCATCCTCAGAAGAGCTGATCTAGGGGACTCCATCCCTACAGTCCATCCCTACAGTCCCAGGAAGCCAGAGAGGCAGGGCAGTTTTGTTGCAATTGAAAAAGGATGCAGCCTACGCTCCCATGCCCTGGGGACTCACCTCAGCTTCCCTGCCCCTTGTTCAGCTCCCTTAATCTTTGCTGTCTCCTTTCCCTGCCCTTCTGACACTCTCCCAACCCACCTCATCCCTGGTTGCCATTCCCTTCTCCATTCAACTTCCCAGGAGTTGTGGCAGGAATGGAACAAATTTCTTGGATGAATGGATCCTCTGCTCATTTTGTTGGACGTCCTTGCGCCCCCTGATGGGTCCTGCTGTAAATGTAAAAATGTACATACGCTTCCCTTGACTTTGGTCTGAATGTACATATCAAGTCCTGACTCTATAGACTTTGTTTTCGTATGATCGTATTACTCAGCCTGTCTTAATCGGTATGTAGTAGACATTTTTTTCATTGCACTTCCATCCATGGGGCTGCTGGGAATGGCCAGAGATTGGGAGCAAAACGTGGCTTGCTTGCATAAGGTCAAAGAGTTGATTGCCACTATTTCCAGCAGTGCTTCTGGCTGAAACCCTGGAGACTTGCTGCCAGCCAGTGTTGGTCAGTCTTCTTCAACCAGGACTACAAGTCTCATCAACCCTAAACCAGCTAGGAATGATAGCACTTGCAATCCAACAACACCTGGAGGCCTGAGATTGAGGAACTGTAGATACTGAGCAGCCGGACTCTGTTTAAGGCTTTTTAAAGGCAACCCTGAGATTATGAAATAGGAATCTGAGATGAAACCCTGTAATTCGTTTAATAACTTTGGAAAGCAAATGTAGTTCAAGCACTCCTTTGATTGGGACAGTCAGAGCTTCAAAGAGTGAGGTTCCTTGATCAAGCAAAATGGTGCTATGGAGATGAATGTTTCTTAAAAGGTTTCTGGTATGTAAATTAACTTGACCTAAATTTCAGGAGTGTTTGCTTCTGCCGATACTCTTTTAGCAGCTTAGTCCTTTTCTATTTCTTCAAAGTTTCAAATGTTACAGGAAAAATGCCAAACGCTGCATTATGAGATGCATGCGTTTTTTTAAAAAAACTGTTTTGTTCAATGGTTTTAAGATCAATTTATTTTGGTCACAATCTTGCATTTCTGAGTTCCACCAATATTGATTCTTAAAGGGGGAAAGGAGCCAGAACAGTTGTCCTAAATCCGCACTGTATGCAAAATGCATGAGAGAATTTGTGTATACTTGCATAAGCATGTGTGTCCCTTGTAGTCATGTAAAGCTATGCTGACTGATATATCTGAAGTGAATAACATGCTGATTTAGCATTGCTTCAGAATCAATTGAGCTTACAGAGCCATTTTTACAGCAAACTGATAATTCACTGCCAAACTGCCTGGCAGAGTGAAAATCAAAAATTGCATTCTTCTTCTTCTTCTTTATGTTCATCATGGAGTGATAGGTAAAATTGCACCTGTTGAACATCTCTTGGTGGCTGGCAAAGGCACAGCTCCCAATGTTCTATGTAACCATGGCATTGCCATGCAACCCAGAAAGAAATGATAACTTACCCCTTCTGTTCTGTGGTTTAGCACTTAAGCATAATGATCATTCCAAAGCAATCTAAAAGTGGGCTTTCAGACTTCGTTTTGGGGAGCCAATGGGATCCCTTAGAAGCTTGGGTATCTTCAAGCAGTCCCCAAGGGCCAATTGGGTAGCTGTCCTTCCATTAATGACCTCAAACAATGGGTAGCCTTAGAGGAAGATCAGGTGTGCACGAGGGTTTGCTCTCAGATCACCGGCCTCAGAACCATTTACTGGTGTTGGGGGGTAAATCTTCATGAGTACCTTGGCATGCCAGACATTTCAGAAAGGTGAAAAGTTTGAAGAAGGCCACATAACAAAAATCACCCTTACTGCTGTCTTCTGAAATAAAGCTCTACACTGTGAAGACTCTGCCTATTTTTTAAAACTGGCTGGGCCCCCCTTTATCTATCCAGAGAAGGTGCAGAGAAATATTGTTGTATTTAATGAGTTTAGCCCTCTGTGCCTTTCTAGTCAATAAGGGCTAGAAACTTAAGTGTTTGTTTTTAGAGAGGAAAGAAAACTCCTAGTCCTATATAATCTGCATTTGTATAAGACTTTCAGAGTGATAACACTCTGACTATCACAGGCTGCAATTATATGTAGATGTTCTGCTTCTCCATCCACTGATACATAACTAATATTGACATGGCTATAACAATTACTAGGGTAATAAGGCCTGCTTCAGTCCTCTTCCTATACACACATTTTAAATAAATCACATAGAGTCTACCTAGCCTACCAATTTTTAAAAAATCATATTTTACTTTTGATGGGCATAAAAGAAGAGGGAGCTTTTACCATCTTTCATTGTTGCTAACAAATGTCTGTTCCTAAACATAAATGACTTAGATATGTACACAGAACCATGTGATTTATGAATTAAGCCATTTCCCCCAGCACTTGGTCCTGTTGGAAAGTTGCAAAATTAACATAGCTGCTTGAGTTTTTATTATTATTAGAGAGGAAACTGAAAAGCTGTTGTTATGGATTCAATCAGCATCATCATGCAGAACTGGAAATGAATCGACTTGTTTAAAGTTTTAAAAAGTGTGCAGCCATGTAAAATGTTTGTTTTTCTTGTAACCCTTCCCCTTCCCTGCCCCCCCTCAATGTTTCTCCCAGATTAGGGTGACATGATGCAAACAGGAGGATTTGTTTGTGCCAAAAAAATAATCTGTGCATAGTTCCCATAGCTGGAAAGCTAGAAAGCTCCATGTATAAACACTGTGTGCTATTTTATTCTAAGAAAACTAGTTTGTGTAACTTAATAGTTTTTTTTTTTTTTGTAAATGGGAGAGGGAAATCTATAAACATACAGGTTTATTTTATTTTTTGTACATTTTTAAGAGGGAAAGAAATAAATATTCGTAAGATATAACCACCTTTTCTTTTCTTTCTGGTGTTTGATAGATTATTCGGCTCCACACTGAAGTATTTTGAATATTGACTCGGATTTGCTTGAACGGGCTTGCACTTTTGTGATGGGGAACTCACTGAATTTGCCACATGGTCCTTTATTAAGTAAATGAAAGCTAATCCTCCGGTGCACAGTTGGAGGGTGTGTTGGGCCAGCCTTGGACATGTTTGGTCCTGAAACACAATAGTTAAGATCACCTGTTTGTTTGTGTGTGTGTGTGTGCACAGAATACACACCCACACACCCCTGAGTACAGGTGCTGGAGTGGAAGATTGGAGGCGAGAGAAAATGTCCATTCATGACTTTGTATCAAGCAAGTGCTTCACATTACAGTGGTACCTCGGGTTACATACGCTTCAGGTTACAGACTCCGCTAACCCAGAAATAGTACCTCGGGTTAAGAACTTTGCCTCAGGATGAGAACAGAAATAGTGCTCTGGCGGCGCAGCAGCAGGAGGCCCCATTAGCTAAAGTGGTGCTTCAGGTTAAGAACAGTTTCAGGTTAAGAACGGACCTCCGGAACGAATTAAGTACTTAACCCGAGGCACCACTGTAGTTAATCCTTGCACCACTACCTGGAAAGAGAGGTGGCTGTACCTTCTCCTTGTCTTCTCACTCTTCTTGGGCTTGAAGAAGAGGCAGCAAAAGCAAGGAGGCATGCAAGTGAGTTCTCATATTCCAACTCCCATTTCTCCTTTTCCTCTTACGGAGCAATTACATATTGGCACGGTACTGAAATTTCTACAGATGACCTGGATTTGAACCTGTTCACGTGGGTGATATTGAGCCAACCCTCCTCTCTCTCATTCACAGGGTTGTTGAATGGATTTTATTCTAGTTTTAAGAGGTAGAGGTAAGAACCATGTCAGTTGCCCTGAGTTCTTTGAAGGAAGAGTGGGATAAAAATGTTAATGAATTAATAAATCAATAAATGTTGGTGCTGACATTTAAAGCCCTAAATGGTCTCAGTCCAGTATGCCTGAAGGAGCATCTCCACCCCATTGTTCTGCCCGGACACTGAGGTCCAGCGCCGAGGGCCTCCTGGCGGTTCCTTCACTGAGAGAAATGAGGTTACAGGGCCTTCTCAGTAGTGGCACCCGCCCTGTGGAATGCCCTCCCATCAGATGTCAAGAAGATAAATAAATTCAACTTTTAGATGACACCTGAAGGCAGTCCTGTATAGGAAAGCTTTTAATGTTTGATGTTTTATTATGCTTTTATATTTGTGATTAGGGCAACCCAATTATTATTATTATTATTATTATTATTATTATTATTATTATTATTATTATATTCTCCAAGAAGAAGGGGCTTCACCGGCATTGGCAGGGTCAGAATCATGGGAGTCATGAAGCTGTTTCCTCGCAATGGCTACTATATTCTTTGCCTGTCTCCTCCCTCCCCCAGAGAAATGCAGTGGAACTTTCCAGAAAGCCTGGCTGCAGCAGAATATTTATTAGAGGCAATAACATTTAGGGGCTTTATGGAGGACTTTATATTTGCAAACCTCAGGTCTCAGCCATACACTGGTTTTCATAAAGATTTGTTTGAGGTTATGTATTCATATAAGAAAACAGAATAATTATAGTCAGGTGCAATCAGTAATTCCAGTATGAAAAAGCACCATGTCACAAAACAAGTTTACAATACAAAATTATTCAAAATCTAACATTTAAAAACAATATTTGTTCAATAATACAGTAAAAAAAGTCTCAACTTCCTTCAAAACAATACTGTTCATATGTTTGGCACTGTAAAAGACATTGTCACAAATGCATCTCCCTCTTCTTTTTTTAAACCAACACACTTTGCTGCTTTTAAAATATTTATGGGCTATACTTGGCTACAATTTTCACATTTTAAAACAACAACAACAGACATTATGCCTGACCGTAGCATGCAGTCCACAAGGGATTCCATCCAAGTGCGGAAACAGGTGAATTAAACAATAGGCCCACTCCACAAAGTCTGGATCCTAACTCCCCATAGGTTGAGCATGTGGGCACTTGGAGGCCCCCACCTCACAGTCCCCCCACCAGCTGATGCCTTTGCCACCCCATAATATGCATTTCCTTTGAAGCAAGTCCCACTGAATAAGTGTGCATAGGATTGTAGCCTTAAAGATGCTTCATTTTGATTTGGATCCTGCCCTTTGTAAATACTGCCTCTTGTCTGACGACGGATTAAAAATATTTAATTTAGGAACCTGGGATGATTAAAAAATAACCGTGTATGGCAACTTTACATGTCAAAAGTTAACATGGTGATAACCGAGCAAACATCTCAGAAATGTTACACTGGGCAAAACACCCTGGACAACCCTTTTTAATGGGTTGGATTCATACTTAGTCATACTTAGAGTAGGCTTATGGTTTTCAGGGGGTCTATGATTAAGGCTGCAAGCCTAGTCTCACCTGGGAGCAAGTCCCATTGAATTCAGTAGAGCTTGGTTGGGACAGCACAGTAAGTCTGCATTCAGTTCTTAAAGTATGTACTTTTTTCAACCACAGAAGTTAAGCAAGGGGGAACAAAAGCTCCAGCTCTAATCTACAGCCTTCCTAAGAATGAGGAGACCGATAGAGCTGAGCAAGCGATTGAGTGGCTGGTGATGGAATATTTGTGTGAGAGATCTTGTAGGTGTCCCATGAAAGGGATGGGGGCTTCGGGGACCCTGCTTATGGTTTTCCCATGGACATCTGATTGGCCACTGTCTGATCAGGATACTGGGCTACAAGGGCCTGATCCAACAGACTCTTACGTTCTTATTGGGGATGCTGTTGAATGAAGCTAGGCTTGGCGCCTTTACAGGGCCCCCTCAGGCAGCTGCTAAGATCCCCATCAGTTCAGCAAACTTCACAAGTTTTGGTCCCAGCAGGACTGCCTCTTCCTTTAGCCCTTCTTCTTGCCCTTGTTCTACGAACCTGCCTGCCAGTTCAAATAGTCCACAGTGCCCTAGAGCAGTCCTTCCCCAGATATTGTGGAATTACAGTGCCGATCATTCATGACTATTGGCCATGCTGGCGGGGCTGATGGGAGTTGAGGTCCAACAACACCCAAGGACCCAAGGTCAGAAAAGGCTGTTCCAAAGCATTTTGGGAAATTGACAAGGGTGGCTGGTTCCCAGTCTCAGCTACTGCCACAAGGGAAACCTAGAGCCAAAGCCCCATGGACAGGGACCTCCTGTAACTTTGAGCAAAGCAGTGGTTTCACCCTACCATGCAAGATAGGAGTCCATGAAAACCACCATGTTTGGGGAACAAAATGTTCTCCTGGCAGCAACCCCTGAGCAGCAAAGAGCAGGTGTGGTTTAAAAAACACACACACAAATGCAATCAAACAGATTATTAAAAAAATTAGATTGTAACAAATCCCCATTTTAAAACAAACAAGCAAACAAACAAGGAACGCAAGTTTCCTATACAACTGAAAACAATTGCATAACTGTGCAACAACTAGCAATGAGGAGGGGAAATAATCGGTACAATAGCTTTCGCCAACTTGGGACTCTCCAGATGTTTTGGACTACAAAACCCATCAGCGCATGCACTGGCAAGGGGTGATGGGTTTTGTAGTCCAAAACATTTGGAGGGCCTCAGGATGGTGAAGGCTGCAATATCATGAACATGCAAGTCTCAGTACTGTTTCTACAAGCCAAACACGAACACAAGATTTCAGTTTTAAGTTTCTTCCCCCCACTTACATTTTACAACAAAGTTGCTGCTACCGACACACAGTAGGATCACACAGAAGTACTGTCTTAAAAATGCAACCGATACTGGTAAGACTGGCACAGAATGTGCATATTATATGTATAGGGAGGGAGGGGTTGGGGAGTCTCAACTGATAGGAAACTATAATGGGTACAGATCAAAGTCATTCTCTGAACAATAAATACAAGTGCATTTGTCAGTATATAAGAAAAAAAAGTTCGTTCCTTCCACACACAGAACTATAGAAAAGGACGCATAAAACAGTGGCCATGCTTGGGAACACAGAATTTACTACCATTCACCAAATCTGCTCTATTCTTTGACTGACTATACCGTGCTTGTTCTACAGGTTGGCTTTAACCCATCATGCTGAACATTTAAAAACGACATATACTTCAACCTGACCCAAGAAGGGAGACACACCAACAGAAGCAATGTCCACAGGTGGTTTTCCAGGCCTTGCTAGATCTGGAACCATGCTATGCAGATAGGGTATATTGATGAGCAAATGGATGCATGGCTAATTTGCAACATGCAAATTGAGGCATGGCAGATGCACATTCAAATTTCAGGCGTAAGATGCAGTCCCCCATTTGCATTGCCCTTGTGCCCCGATCCAGATCAGGTGATCCAAGTCACGACTAATTTGCTCCCTTCAGTGAAACTTAATCCCGATCAGGTGTCTCTGGGTTGAGGCCAGCGTGGGTCTAAGTGCATGTTTCTGTCATCACTGAAATGGAAATCTGGTAACCCGTGAAGCAGCCTGACTTATATCCTGAGTTTGTTCCCGAGCCTACCTGGTGCAGCTCTGTGATTTTGTGGTTCATGCCCATAAAACATGAGAATGGAGGAAGCGTATGACCCCACAAAAAAACGACATCCCTACTACCTAACTCGGCACCAGCAATTCCAAAAGGCTTTAATAAAATGCTACAGAGACAACTGGAAGTCTATTCACCATCAGTATTATAGATTTAATACTTGTTTAAAGAATGCTAAATGTCTTCGTAGCATGCCTGTGTGTGGACATGCCTGTGTACGCATGCATGTGTCAAAACTGCTAAAAACTTGACCTGAAAGTGCTTGTTCTCACTGGACTGGCACCAGTGGCGTAGCGTGGGGGGTGCAGGGGGGGCCGGCCGCACCGGGCGCAACATCTGGGGGGGGTGCGCTCGCACTCGCAGCTCTCTGCCCCTACCTGGCTCACTCACTCTCTCTCACTGCAGTGCTGGCTGTGCGAATCCGATCCGAGCCGCCGGGTCGCCGCCCACTGTGGAGGGGGTGGGTGCCAGGCGTGCGGTGCGGAGAGAGAGCGAGGGACTATCTGGGGGAGGGACAGTGCAGCGGCCGCCCAGCGCAGCGCTGAGCGCAGGAGAGAACCACACCAGACCAGACCAGGCAGCAGCAAGAAGCTGGCAGCGGCGGCAGGTTAGGGGTTAGGGGGCGCAAATTACTTGCCTTGCCCCGAGTGCTGACAACCCACGCTACGCCACTGACTGGCACAGAAAGAAGGAAGGAAGGAAGGAAGGAAGGAAGGAAGGAAGGAAGGAAGGAAGGAAGGGGAAATACCATTACATCTCCTCAGCCTTTGTCACCACCACAGCCAATTTATCTAAGCAAAGACAGCTATGATTAAGAGCCAACTGTCTCTCTGATGGCACATCAGCTAGGATGATTTATTAGTCAATTAACCATGGGTCTGCACAAGGCCTAGGTGTCTATAACACAGCCGCCTGCGCTCCAAAATGTTCATTTGATGGCTTGCCTTTAGGCTGCATAAGAAACAAGGAGGCACAACAGGAAAGTCAGTAGGCACCCACAATTTATTCCCACTGGATTCTCAGCAGCTATCTCTTTTATTGGAACAAGGTCAGAGTGAGTATGCAAGCTTTCAAGTTAGACAGGGCTCATTGTTGGTCTTGGAAACAACTCAGTAGCTGCTAAAATGCTTTCTCCAGCTCTTCTACCAGTGTGACAAGAGATGGAACCAAATGCAGTCTGATGCTTCCCCCTCTGGAAGTGCTGATAGGTGCTACTGCTACCTTGGGTGATGGGTTGAACCAAGGCAGGTGAGTGCTGCACCATTACACACAGACTTCCTCATCTAGCAAGGTGTATATGTGCCTTTCTGTACTGGGGTCATGAACTCTTAAAAAGCAGGAATTGGGATCTTCATATAGTTTGTGGATTTTCACATGAGAACTAGGGGAGACGCAAGAGATTGGTTTGGATCCCACGATGTTAGCAGAAACCACTTTTTATGCAAGCAGTATGCATCCATTTTCCCTTCCTGCTATAGTCCCGCCCCCCCATGCCACATCCCATGGCATTCCAGAGGGTCACTCACCTCAAAAGTAGCTGTGGGGGGCATGCAACAGGAAGAGGAAGTGTCATTCATTGCTACAAGGAAGGCATGACTTGCAGGGTGCTTCCATATGGGGACTTAATTTGCAAACTGATCATTGGGCTATTGCAAATTGTTGCCATTGACCACAGTCCCCGCCCCCCGTAGAAAGGAGTCCTGATCCCACTAAAACCTCCATCTAGAAACAGCAATGACTTTAAATCAACTATTTTTTGGGGGGGCCACATCTGGCCATGTGACAAGCAGGTTCTGTCTCCATCCGTTGAGGAACATTTTGGAACTCGAACACTGTAAGCCCAGAAATAAATGTTTCGGTTTTCGAACGTACCTCGGAAGTCGAACATAAAACGCAGCTTCCATATTGAGTTTTCCATATTGAGGCTTCCGTACTGAGTTTTTGGTTTTCGAACATTTCGGAACTCAAACAGCCTTCCAGAATGGATTACGTTCGAAAACCGAAGTACCACTGTAATTGTGTATAGGCTTGGGCTGCAAGACGTGTGTAAAAAACAACTCCACCAATTTCTGTTCTGTGCAGCTGCTTCTGGCCTTCCGCCTTTGGCCTGTTTTCACATATGAATATCAAAATCGACTCTATTCTGGTTTTAACATAGCAGAGAAGGAACCACATGTCATGTCCCTAAAGTGGGCAACAAGGCTCTGAGACAAAAGGATCTCTGAGTGTTGCAGAAAATGGGTGAGCACAGCTGCTTAGACGAAAAGCAACATTTTGAGAAGACATCTGCTTGCCTTTTAGAAGCTACGCCTTGTGGCCACAGCCTTTTGTGATTTCAACTAAAGGTCTATTAGCTTTACTTTGTATCTTCCAAGTCTGCACTGATGGCCTAGGGTTGAAACTAATAATTGTATGATTCTTGATGATGGACAGACAAATCTGTTAATTTTAGAGAAACTAAGAGAGTTTCTCACTTTCCCAGTCTCAAGTGCAGCTCTTCACATTTCCACATTTCACAATTCCCACCCCCCAAATGAGTCCTCATGAAATATTTTCCAGCATTTTAATGCGAATTTCTCCTAATACACACATTTCTGTATGCAGTTTAGTCAAATATACACATTCCTCTATGTCATTTTCACTAATATATGCATTTTAATGCACTCTTTCCCCTAATATACGCATCTTTTGTATTTGGCTGGGGAACTGCATCGCAAAATTCAAAGGAGTGCAAATCTTGAAGGACGGCTGTGTATCAGTTTGTGCGTTTCAGGAAGTGCAAATTACATAGGCCTGTGTTTAAATGAGAACCGAACTGAATCTCCCCTCAGGTCAAGTCTTAAGCCTCCGTACAAACAGAGCCCTTTCCACATGCTCCAGCGATGATGGGGCTTTAAAACACTTCGTGACAGGGTTATGCTTCATGTTTTGGAAATTCCATCAGTGAAGATGTGGCTAGATCCTACCCTAAAGCATTTATGGGAATTACCATAGGATGGAAGTAATTTAGACTTTGAGAGCTAATTTTGCCACCTTTGGAAAAGAGTGTGTGCTCCAAACGCAAAAGGCAATTGGATCAATTCGACGGTTACCAACCTCGTGCCAGTGTGCCCACAATTACCTCCTATGCCAGCTGTGAAGGATCTCAGTAATTATCCCCTCAAAAATCCACAATGCGTGGCAGACTATTTGCTCTTCCTGCTCAATTCTTCTTTGCCCTGGTTTGGTTTCTCCCACACTGAATATGCTTCCTTCAACATGACATTTCATTCCCACCCACCCACCCTTCCTTCAGAACAGAGCAAAAAACTTCCTCTCTGTGAGCAAGCATGGAGGTAGGTAGCTGGTGTAAATGCTTTTTCTCATTGAGGAGAAACATGCCCACACCATTTTGTGTTCCTCTCCCCTCCCCGCTCTTTTAGATGTGGCAGCCATTTTGTGTTATGCCGCACACCACAGCAGCCATTTTGTGATGGCACTCGCAGCACATTTTCAAACAAGTTACTTACTTGGCTTCCCAATGCAGAAGTCGCTGCCGGCAACCAAGAGGGAGAGGCAAGGGACAGCCTCAGGAGTGACAGATCGGCTCTGCCACATTGCCCACGTGGACATTCCTGCTGCCTCACCCCTTAGTTAGCAGCAGCGACCTCTGCATTGGGAAGCCAGGGAAGCAACACTGCCTTGTTCCTGCTGATGAATGATAGCAGGAGGATGTGTGGCATTTTGAAAAAAAACGACCATAGGCTCTCCATCAGAAACCTCCTTCACAAATTTTGTAGCTCTGCTGTAGCAGCTGCCTCATCTAATTGAATTACAATGTGTGTGAAAAGCCTGTTTTCCAACAGGCAGCAGAAGAACTTGCCATGTGACAAACATCGTTTGCAAGGTGGCTTCCTAGCTAGGAGGTTGGATGCAACTTCAAGATGGGCTTTTAGTCTAATTTGGAACTATGAAATTAACAAGAGAGACTCTCGGTTTTGTTATCCCCGGTACAAACATGTGTGTGGTGGGATCAATCAACTGCCACTCTGGTGGAATTGACAAAACACATGGGAAGACACTGGCGGAAGGTTCAGAGGCGATCACTCTCTGTATACTAAGCAATATGCCTAAACCCAGGCCCCTGTAGTCAGGAACATCTTTCAATATTTTATCAAACAGGATGGGCCAAACTCCTACTATTTCATAATAGTCACACAAGTTTTCAAGACGTAAAAATAATGAAAGGTGTGTTTCTGGCCCTACGTTATATGAAATGAAGAATGGCCATCTATGCTCAAGTCAAACTCTGTGGTACCATTCAAGTAACTGTTGCCTAATAGGTTACCATTGCTGCATGCAAACTATGCGAGGCAGTGGGAATTTCAAACAGAATGTCCTAACGACTACAGCAACAGCTACAAAAAAAACCACGTAACCGCAATGATATCTATACATATATACGCTAATGCTTTGCTTATTGCTCCATGCAAACTACAGTGGTACCTTGGGTTACACACGCTTCAGGTTACAGACGCTTCAGGTTACAGACTCCGCTAACCCAGATATACCTCGGGTTAAGAACTTTGCTTCAGGATGAGAACAGAAATTGTGCGGTGGCGGCGCGCCGGCGGCAGGAGGCCCCATTAGCTAAAGTGGCACCTCAGGTTAAGAACAGTTTCAGGTTAAGAACGGACTTTCAGAATGAATTAAGTTCTTAACCTGAGGTACCACTGTATTCATTTAGAATTATACCAGTGTCAATTTGTGTGTGGCCACTTAAAATGACTTTACAAGCCAGTCAGCTACTGGACTGCTTCATGACATGTCTGACATGACATGGACTGTGCTTCATGACATGTCTGAGGGCTCATTCAGACTTCTGTTCGTGCCACAATTTCTAGGCACAGGGCAGTGGCTGGGGTCCAAGCAGTTTTGCTTTTTTGTCTCACTGCTTTCCCCTGGTAAACCCGCCATTCACTGCTGAATCGGAAGCATTGTCAATTTGTCGAAAACCTAATTTACCTTTGTTTCGATTCAGGGGGAAACAGCGGGTTTTCCCAGGGAAAATGGCGGGACCAAAGAAAAACCACTTGGATCCATGCCTTTCCTGCAGTAGGGGGGGGCGCATGTGGAGAAGAACCCTAATGTGGCCAAGAAAGAGGGAGAGGGAGAGAGGGGTCAGGGAGATCCCTAACTTGGCCAAAGGAGTGAAAGCAAAAGAGCACAACAGAACAGAAATAGCGGAAATACAGGGCAAATTGTGTCTTGTATTGAATCAACACAGGACATAGCATTTTACACAAATACAGCATGATCCTGTATTATACAGGACAGGTGGCAACCCTATTCTGGAGTCACATGGCCACAAGCTGCTGGCAAAAGAATAATTTGGAACCAGCAAGGCAGAGGGTTGTATCATGCGGATGTATCTGTGATGGGTATTTGGGGAACGTCCCCTAGCTATACCGTTGAGTAATTTTGACATGGCCCCTTAGGTTAGGGGCACAGCAGTTGCCTTGGTTTAGTATGACTTGACTATCACCTTGTTAGTTATTTCTAGACAGGAATTGTTGGGAGAAGCCTTGTTTTGGCTCTAATAAACAGCCAGTAGAGCTTGGATGGTAGAGAAGAACACATTGCAATGGGACATCTCTTTGGGGATTTGGCTGCTTTGGGAGTGAATATATGTTCAGCTACCCACATGGTACAAAGGATCACTGCCAGTCTCACTAAACATTTAGTCAACAATAGTTGCTGCTTATACTCCAGGTTAGACAATGTAATGTTAGCAGCAGCAGAACTAACCTTGCTTAGCATTAAGGCTCAGCTGCGCTCTGTCTCCACAAGGTCACTTTTGACAAATCCGAGGAAGCCCTTTCTCCTCCTCCTCTCAGTGCACAAGGCTAGTTCTATAGATATATAGCCTCAATAAGTGACAAACTATCTCAAAAGTCTGCCAGATTGGCATATGCGGAGGGCCGAAATGAAAGGCAGGTGCCCTGTTTTAGATCACACTGGACTATTCCTCAGGAAGACCAATATTGGACCAGTTCACTGGCCTTTGTTATCACACCAATGAAATGGACCCATGGATTAGGTTTGCAAGTCAGAAGCAAAAAAAGAATCCCTCACTTAAGAAGGTAGGCAATGCCCGCTTTGCTTTTGTTAATAACATAGCCGCGGTTCTCTTACAAGGTACCCTGTGGCCGCAACAAATGTTCCTAAAACTCACTGCTTTCGTTTCTGCTGGGAATCTCTCCTCCACTGTGACGTGAAATGGCGCCTCTGTGACCCAAGTGGTGCAGAGTTTGGAGTTCTGGTTTTCCTAGTTAAGCAACTGTGAGTCTGAAGGGAGAGGAGCCATTGCCAGCTTACACCCCCATTGTGCGTACAGTTCTCAAATGAGACCCCCATCAGCCTGCAGACAGCACTCTGCTAGCTCCCCCATCACACCTAGAGATGCAACCCACCCTGGCATTCTTCCCTCTAGGTGCCAGAGCAAAAGATGCAGCCCCTGCAGATGCCAGCACTCCCATGCAGCACCCGTAGAGCCCTGTGGATGTTCCCATAAACAAGCAGCTCTATTCCCTTACCCTGCATCAGAACAGCTGGCCAGATGGCTCCGGGCTTGGGGCTTGATGGATCTATTTCATTTTTACTGGAACTTGGGAGGTCCATCCACTGGCACAAAATGGAGAGTTGGCTAGGCTTCTGTATGCTTTAGAGTTAAGGGCCAGGGACTGATCTCACAGCCCTTTCACTCACAGAGAGATTCACAGCTGCCTTCTCTTCAAGCTTCATTCATCAAAACAGCCTAATTTCAGGTGGGGCTGCAGGAGATGGTCATGCTGGCCTTTGCTATCATTACACAAACCGTTGGGAGAAAAGAAACACTTGCCAATCTCCTGCAAATCTCCCCAAGATCAACTGACAGTTCCTGATCTACCTTCTGCCAACCTTCATTCTGGTGAAATGTAGATGCTGATGAATGGCAACTCCCCTCATCCCTGACCATTGGCCATGCTGGCTGGGATGAACAGGAGTTGGAATCTAACCAAAAAATGGGGGGGCACAGGTTCCTCCAACCCTTTTCCAGAGCAACTGGGGGGTTTCCATATTCTTGTTTGTGAGCTTAAATTGTGCTTATTCTTTTGATTCTGCTTTTCCCCATCTAATTAGCTGAGGTCTAAAGAAGAGGAGGAAAAACAAAACAATCAATTGCCTTCAGGCAAAAGAAAGCAAAAAGAGAGATAAAAATTCAACATCTTTCTCCTATAGTTTTTTATATTTTAAAAAAATATTTTAATATATATTTAAGTATATATAAATATATCACAAATGGTACCATTTCCATGTTTCAGTACAGACCATGGTGGTGTACTGATGCATGAATCCTACAATTTAATATCTGAACAATACGGGATGCTAGCGTTTCCCATGGTCCCAGGTGTGCCCTGCCTAAAAAAAACAACCAACCCAGGATATAGATAAGTTTTGAGGCTGATTCACACAGCCACTTCTGAGGTGTGATTCAGATGGCGTTGTGAAAGTGCAACCACATGGCGAGATCACGTGAAAACCAGAAGCCAAAACAAACCTAGCCATTTCACAAGACCACTTTACAATGTGGACACCCAGGGAGAAAGAGACACCTGGTTGGTGAGTTTTCTCCCCTCTGCAATGGTGAAACCAAACCGCACCCAAATCAACATGCTTCCCTCCGTGTCAGCTGCTCAAATTGTGCTGTGATTTTGAGAGCTCGAGCTGAAGTGACTCCTCCACTGCTTTTCTTCCACATGCAATTTTGTGGGGGGTTTTCCTGCTGCTTCTTCAGGACCACGTTACAAATCAAATACCAGGTTCCCAATACTGAGTTTATCTTTGATGCAGGGGCAGGGCATTTGCAGGAGGGAAGTGGTGTGCAGGTGGGAAGGGGTTTAACCCTGCTGATTCTCCTCGGCAAATGCTGCCCTCTATTGATCCCACTGTTCTTCCGCCAATCTGGTTCCAAGACCAGAAGAAGGCAGGGGGAAATGGAACAGCGGAACAGCCTGCCTCAGTAAGCAACAAGCTCTTCTTTGCTAGAGGTATTGATGCAGAGGCTGGGTGAACATCTGGCAGAGATGATGAGCTGCATTCTGCTTTGCAGAAGCAGGGAGTTGGACAATATGACCTCCAAGGTGCCTTCTGACGCTATGATTTCTACGACCTTGGAGGGGCGTTTGTAGGGGAGAATTGGCAAGTGCAAGGAGAGTTAAGCTATTCTCCCTCTGATACTGCATCCTGCCTTCCCAAAAGTTGGAAGGCATGTGTTTAGGAAACACATCTTTGCTGGCATACCATAGATCCACCCGACTCTCGCCAACTTTCTTCTGTCTAAAAGAAGGAAGAGGAAAAGGACACCTTCTCAAAGATTTCTCTGTCACCCAACCACCAAATCCTGCCATTTCCTTGTTGCTCTCTTCCCTGCAAGTGGCCTTTGAGTTGTAGGTGCTTCTTCTTTATCATCAGCCCACCAAAACATTCACTTTCCCCCGAGGGTTGGATTTCCTCAATTCAAGTTTCCCACATACACAAGTTGCCTTCCCTGATCCCAAATGGTAACCAATGACCAGCATCACAACTGCCGCATGCTATTTTCTTCTGCCCTCTCTCCAAACGCATGTCCTCCTTTTAAGAAGAAATGCAGTCGCATCACCCAGAGAAGGCAGCTGAACAAGCTTTCTTCTCTCTCCCCCACCCACCGCACCTTCATCTTACAGAAGCATTCAGAGCTTCCCAGCGCTGTGAAGGCATCACCGATAGGCAAGGTGCGCTGTCCTTTGTGTGTGTCATGTTAGCACTGGTGCCTATGGCTCCCCCCCCCCCGCCTTCTCCTCTAACTCACACCTTGGCCGCTAAAAGGAATTGTCCATGGGTTAAATCTACACCCAATGTATCAAATGGTCCCCCTGATTGTGTTTATTGAGGCTGAATGATTGGAACAGCAAATTTCACACCTGCCAGGCACACATTACTTAGGATTTGTGCACAGAACTCATTTGGCTGCTGTACTAGGAACTAAGGGCTGTGTTTAACTCTAGAAACCTTCATGCTTACCTCTAAGCAGTGACCACAGGTAATTTTATTAGAGATAAGCAGGGACCTTACAGAGGTTTGTTGCAGCAGCCTACCTCTAGCATAACATGGAGACAGACGGTGGCATTCAACTACGCTTTACTCGGGGTAGACCCATTGAAAGGAATGGACATTAGTCATGTTAGGTGACCAAGATGATCAAGGGTCTGGAAACCAAGCCTTGTGAAGAATGGTTAAGCCTGGGGAAAAGGAGGCGATACGATAGCCATCTTCAAATATCTGAAGGGGATCACATGGAAGTTGGAAGCTTGTTCTCTCTTGGTCCAGGGGGCAAGACCCGAACCAATCAATTCAAATGACAAGAAAGGAGATTCTGACTAAATATTAGGAAGACCTTTCAGACGGCAAGAGCTATTTGATGTTGGTGTGGACCCCTTCGGAAGGTGGTGGACTCTCCCTTCACTGGAGGTTTTTAAGCAGAAGTTTGAGGGGCATCTCTGAGGGATGCTTTAGTTGTGATTCCTGTGTTGCAAGGGGTTGGACTAGATGACCCTCGGGGTCTCTTCCAACTCTACAATTCTATGAATTTCAGTGGGTCCATTCTGATTAAAACTTAGCTAAATGCCACCGGGAATGTTAAATTACTTGGTCTGACTGTGATCCAAACCCTGCTACTAGTGTCACTGGTGCACACATGGAGATCTGAAAGAGGCTTCCTCATTTGCTGCAATGCCAGAGAATGTTCTTCAGCATTCCCCAGCACTGAAGGGAACACGGTAGACGTTTCTTGCACACTACTCCATGTATGCCTCAGAACCCTACATACTTCTGGCAAAGGGCTCTCGTCCCTTCCGCATTTATTTTTTTTAGCTTGGAATTGACAGACAAATCAAAACTTAAGGCTTCAATCCTAAGCATGCTTGGAAGGAAGTCCTGTTCAAACCCAGTGGGATTTGCTCCCAGGCAAACTGATTGAAGACCAGGCCGCGCAGATTGTGACAACCATTTGAAAACTGACATTGTTGTGCGGGCAGCTCTCTCTGTATCCCAGGATGCATTTGGGAGAGTGTTTTCCTAGCACAACTTCTACCTGATCTGCCACAACGAAAGCGAAAGGTGCCACAAAAGAAGGCATAGTTGGCCAGACAGAGGCAATGCCACCATGAATGTTGTTTTGGCAAAAAAGAGAGAGAGAGAGAGAGAGAGAGAGAAAAGAAACCCAAAAAAAAACCCAGAGACATGAAATAATCCAAGCAACTGTTTTAGAACTGCCCAGCGCTGCTGGGGTCACACTGAAGGAGACGGACGATGGATGGGTCACTCTTGGCTCCTCGAATAAACTCTTCCAGAGAAAGTTTTCCTAGAAAATAAATAGAGATGCTGTTTTGGAATTCTATAGTGGACAAAGCATCTTAAGAGCCACACACAACATTCATTCCTGCACATTTTGGAAAAGACTGAAGACGCTGCCATAGGTAAATGCACCAGGGATGACTCCCATGCATACGAAAGCTTCTCGTTCACAAAATGCACTGTTTCTTTTTTGTTGAAACAGTTGTGATTGGGCAATTCTCACAGGCTGCAACTCAGCAAACCTAATAGTGGCTTGTGAGCCTGTTGTTGAACGCAAAGGTTTATCCCACCACTAAACCAATGAGCACTATCACCTTTAACTCAGTTCCAAAAGCCTTTCTGAAACTGATCTGCTGCATTAGGAATTATCTACAATATAGGAGAAAAATAATATTTTGAGTCAGCCAAGGCATTATAAAAACTCTTACACCAGGACCTGTCTTTCTGTCTTTCTGTCTTTCTGTCTGTCTTTCTTTCTTTCTTTTCTTTCTCCCTCCCTCCCTCCCTCCCTCCCCCCCCCCAGGACACCAACACCTTTCATAGACTTTTAATATATTTCTGACTTCAGATCTCAACATCACCAGCATTGTAAGATAAACATGTGGGCACCAGTCACTGTCCCAGAGTTTAGTAAAATGTGGTTCAGCTCTGAGTGACAGGTGGCTTGGGATGCATTGGAGGAAGAAGGAAAAAACATTTAGAGTGGTTTCCTAGCACCTGACCTGGGAGCAGATCCAGGGTTCGAAGGACGAGGAAGGAGGTTTCTAGCACAATAACTCCAAGACAGCCTCCTGTTGTGCCATCAGAGCCCTGATTTGTGACCTGTGCTTCCTGCAGGCTTTTATTCAGCTGTGATTGCTTCCAGAAATTATGGGCCAAACTGCTAGTCTGCAAAAGCTATCCAAAAAAGCATAGTTTGACCTTCTACGGCTTTCTCATAATAGTGTAAACAGCACTGCACAGATCCTTGAGAGCCCAGTTGCTACATACATATCAGGGGCCTCATTAGCATGGACTTCCTTCTGTTTATTCAGTCACTCCAGCTGTTTGACAGGTGTTTGAGAGACCAGAACAAGCAGAGGCCAGCAAGCTAAAGAGAGAGCATACAAAGGATATTTACCGTCCCGGTTGGTGTCCATCTGCCGGAAGATTTTCTCTGTTCTTTTCTCGGGTGTCGATTCGTCTTCTGGCATCTTCATAACCGAAGAAACCATCTTGTAGATTGCCTACGAAGTGGGACACAAGGTAGTGATGATCACTGTTGTAATACCAGAGACTACTCTAGGATGTGGGGGTCCGTGCCCCAATTCCTTTACGCTGGATCCCAATTGCCTGTTCCTTTCCCATTTATTTATTCATCATTACTTTGCTCCCAGGGCAGCAAGGGTGGCTGTTTTTCAGTTCACATATTTGTTTTGGAAAGCGTGAATTAAACAGGCTTGCCTTTAAATGTGAACAGAATCAAATGTCTCCTCCATCTTTACTTACAGGCCAACAGAACCAGCCTTGGTGAAATTTTAGGAGTGAAGCAAGGCATTAATAAAATCAAGTTTAACTGTGACCATCTTACCTCTTTCATTATAACCCAAGTGAACAAGGTTTCCTTGGTACCCAAGATGATGGAATAAAACCTTTCTTTCTTAGTTTTCTAATGATGCTGTTTACAAAAACCCTCCAATTATTTGTTTGGTTTGATTGTTTGTTTGTTTTGCATTTTATACTGCAGATCATTTGAATACAGTGCAGAAAGCCATGCGTTTATAAATAAATATGCACATGTTTGTTTCATTTGAACTGGCTGCAGAATTCAAACTCTGGTGCAATAAGTGACTTCACTTGAAACAGAATTTTTAAAAGCCTTTTATCGTGGGAAATATCTGCCCCTAGTTATTCATTTAAAATAAATTTCATTCTCCTTTTCAATAACATATTTTCAAACTGGCACAACAGCCTAGCCACGGTTTTCTATGCTCCGATTACATTCCGATTAGAGTACTGCATTGTATTGTGGGGTAAGGGCTGCCTTTGAAGACCTCTTGAGAATTTCAATAAGTCCAGAAAGCTGCTACTTGGAACTGGCTGAATGGAAACTCTAAAGTTTTGTTCAAGCAAGATTCTCCAAATTAGCCTGAAGTTCTCATTTATGCAAAATTTAATCCAAAATAGCTTTGCCTCAATAAAATATTGTCTTCATCACTGCTCCAGTCTACCTTATTAAATCATATTTTCTGCGAGATGTAGAACAGCAAGTTAAGTGACATGACAGAAGACAATGTTAATCAGGGACTTTTGGTGCAGCACTGGGGAACAAGGGCAGGGCAATGCAATGCATGTTTACTCAGAAGCAGGTCCTATTGAGTTCAATGGGGCTTACTACCAAATAAACGTACATAGGATTGCAAGCCTTAATTCCCACCAATCTCACAACTACCCCAGATTTCTAGCTCTTTTACTTCTGCTTACCGATCCAGTACACCTTCCAGCCCTGTTATACTTTAAACAGAGAGGACCAATATGTGCGTAGAAAGGCATTTATCAGTTTAATGGAATATTAATGCTTGGTTAATATAGTCAAGTATTTCTCTCTTGCCTCCATCAGCAGCTGGCATTGTAACAACAGTTTTCCTTCAGTCACCCCAAAGTTATGAAAAATAATGTGGGATGAGCAAATGAAATATTGGCATTAATTACCAGAAGCCAGGTGCAGAAGCAACGGGCATATTCTGCAATTAAAATTATCATTACTTGTTGGAGGGAAGAGCATTTATATATTTAAGGATTTGTTCTATCCTGCCATTAAATTAACATTTTCAAGGCAGCTTACAAAATATGCAACCATAAAACAAATAAAACCTTATCTGATTTGTGTGTGTTTTTTTAATCTTTTTTTTTTTAAATCGTTTTGATGAAGACTCCTAAGCATGTTAAAATTGTACCAGCTTGAACAACTGCTATCCCTTACATGTTCCAGAGGCTCTGATGACTACACAGAGCTCTCCAACCCATGAGCAGTTCTGTTCTTTTCCATTAAGGAACAAGGAAGGTCCAGCAGGATGAGCAACTCTGGATGCAACTGATCTCTGATACAATGGGCTGAATCCTACCTCAGCTGGTGTTAAGTCTCCAACCCTGGCTCAGCCAAAAATACCTCTGTGTACCTTGCTCATCCCAGCTCAGCTAGGGCTCAGCTGGCTGAGTCAAGGCCAATGTAAGTTTCCCCCAAAGGGTCATAGAACACTATTTTAAAGGCTTGTTTCCCTTCTGCCACGCTTAGGCACAGCAGCAGCAGTAGAGACACCCCTAAGCGGTGTTTGGGACTGGTGTAACTTTAAACTGGCTTAACTTACAATGGCTTGTTTTATGCCAGCTTCTTATGCATAGGATTGCCCCTTAAGTCCGCTGTAAAGGTAAAGGTACCCCTGCCCGTACGGGCCAGTCTTGCCAGACTCTAGGGTTGTGCGCTCATCTCACTCTATAGGCCGGGAGCCAGCGCTGTCCGCAGACACTTCCGGGTCACCTGGCCAGCGTGACAAGCTGCATCTGGTGAGCCAGCGCAGCACACGGAACGCCGTTTACCTTCCCGCTATTAAGCGGCCCCTATTTATCTAATTGCACCCAAGGGTGCTTTCGAACTGCTAGGTTGGCAGGCGCTGGGACCGAGCGACGGGAGCGCACCCCGCCGCGGGGATTTGAACCGTCGACCTTTTGATCAGCAAGTCCTAGGCGCTGGGGCTTTAACCCACAGCGCCACCCGCGTCCCTTAAGTCCGCTGTACTATCCTTTAAATCTACTGTAAAATGTGGTCAACCGTGCCTCTTCAGGAGCACGTATCTATCTGTTGGTCGATCTATTGGATTTATACACTGCCCTTCATCAAAAGATCTCAGGCCAGCTCACAAGATAAAAACACGAGATAAAAGCACAAATAAAGAGTTAAAACAGGAACAAAACAACAAAAATAACACCGCATCCTACAAATGCATTTAAATGATGTTATGTATTGAAGTTCTCACCCTGGCCACCAGGGGTATTGTGTATATAGTTTTCACTCAGGTCCACGTAAATTAATTTAGGCGGGAAAGCCTATAAAAGCAGGCTGGCTGAGCTGTTCAGTTCAGCTCAGTTCCAGCTTACTATAAAGAACCACTTGGAGAAATCTCTGTGTCGACTGCTATGTCCACCCACAACTTAATAAAGGAGGCTCACCAAAAGGGCCTCAGATGATGAACACAGAGTCCCAGTGTGTTTATACGGAGAGAGGAAGTCCCTGAGGTCCTGCGGTCCTGAGCTGTTTTAAGTTTCTTCCCATTGCACACATATATTCTTTATTACGGCCCGAAACCCACAAAAACAGTTTCAAAAGCAAAATGCAGCAGAGATACAGGGGGAAAAAAGATTCCAAGGCAGTCACTATGTTTTATCCAGAGGATGTTGATTTCTATTTCTTCCCGTTGCGACTTATCAGGGTGGCCAAGCATTCCACTTTTCTATCTGAAGGCATCCTTTATTTGAAGGGCTCTTCTGTCCAGTCTTCCCCACCATGGCAAGAGGTATTGCATTTCTATTTAAATTATAGCACTCTTTTCTAAATTGGCACACACACAGATATGCATATTTCATAAATCGTGACCCTGCAACCTATGACTGCTATACAAACTTACCCAAATAGGCAAACTTGCTCCAGAGAGTTTAGAGTAATGTGGAGCAGGTGAAAGATTGGTGAGTGCTACCTGCTGGGCAGGAGCAGATGCTCTGCTCCAGTGCTCCTCTAGCTCCTGCCATTACCTTTAAATTTAAACCCAGCATGGCACAGACTGTCAAAAGTAATGAAACTCAAGACAAACTCCGTTGTGTGCATGAGAAGAAGCTGGAGAGGCTTGCTATCTACAGCAGATGAGCTGCTCAGCAGTCTTCACTCTGAATGGGGTTCAGGATACTGGATAGAATCAGCTCCATAAGAATGTTAGGAAGATCCCTGCTGGATCCGACTAACACCCATCTAGTTCAGCATCCTGTGGATTCCAAAATGGACCACTGATGCAACCTGGGTCATGGTGCACCTGGATGAGATCGGGTGAATCCACTTTGGAATCTGAGCAGAGTAGATTCCTCCTCCCCTTCTACATACAGCTCAGGGTTCCAGGCACACCCAGGAACACACCAGTATAAACAGCCGTCCATTGGCTCTCACACTTTGAAAGGGTACCAAGAGTTTTATGGCTGATTTCTGCTATAGTTTTTTCTGATTAAACTCCCATTTGGAAACAAGAACGACAACGTATTTTTCTAACTAAGGTTAACACAGCTTTCTCTGAATCAGATAAAGTGTATTTTGTTTTGTTTTTCAAATTGATAAGCTGCTCCACAGCCTGAGGCCATCAAAGCAGTCAAAAATAAAGGAGCATGATAAAAAAGATAAAGATAAAATACAAAAATATACACTTTCTAAACACAAGAAAATAATTTCTACAGATGTGCAATTAATATTCCATCAACAACTAAGGATTGGGGGGAGGGGAAATTACTTGAAGTGCACACAAATATTCCTTTATTAGTGAAAATTATATTAGAGGAAATTGCTTGCAATGATTGAGCACGAAGGAGAAACACACACACACACACACACAATGCATAAAAAATTTTCACATGGTCTTTCAAATTAAAAATTAGAAAACTAATGTGGAAATGGGGAGAGCTGAATTTAAGATTGAGAAAATGAAAAGTGGAAAGAAACCAAAATGGACAGATTTGTCCATCCCTATTCATGAAGCAGACAAGAGAACTGTCCTGCGGTCACAGAGATAGGAATTCTAGCTGACAAAGAGCCTTACAATTTATTAGCTTGATGTGTTGAACCAGAGGAAGGAAGCTGTTAGGTAAGACACAGCTTATTCCAAGAGTCTTATTTGCAGTGACAGGTACAACTCCAGGGAGGTGCATATCCAAAGATCTAGGCAGGTCTGGGTGTTTTACTTTTCAGGTATGGGGAAACCTGTGGTCATCCAGACTGTTGGACTTCAGATCCCATCATCCCTAAACAATGGCCATACTGGCTACAATTGAAGGGAGTTGGGAGCTCAACACTCTCTGGCGGGCCACGGGTTCTCCAGCCCTGCAGTTGTTAAAGATGAGCAATGACAAATCTAGACAGCATCTTAAAAAGTAGAGACATCACCTTGCCAACAAAGGTCCGTATAGTTAAAGCTATGGTTTTCCCAGTAGTGATGTATGGAAGTGAGAGCTGGACCATAAAGAAGGCTGATCGCCAAAGAATTGATGCTTTTGAATTATGGTGCTGGAGGAGACTCTTGAGAGTCCCATGGACTGCAAGAAGATCAAACCTATCCATTCTTAAGGAAATCAGCCCTGAGTGCTCACTGGAAGGACAGATCGTGAAGCTGAGGCTCCAATACTTTGGCCACCTCATGAGAAGAGAAGACTCCCTGGAAAAGACCCTGATGTTGGGAAAGATGGAGGGCACAAGGAGAAGGGGACGACAGAGGATGAGATGGTTGAATGGTGTTCTCGAAGCTACCAGCATGAGTTTGACCAAACTGCGGGAGGCAGTGGAGGACAGAAGTGTCTGGCGTGCTCTGGTCCATGGGGTCACGAAGAGTCGGACACAACTAAACGACAACAAAAACCTATGGAAGACCAAGCATACTGAAGGCTTTATTGCTCAATCACTGTTCATTAAACGGCTTTCTTTCTTTCTTTTTCTTTTTGAAGGAAAGAACAAACATCTTGGAACTAACACCTACCTGAACTATTTCCAACATCTCCGCCTTGCTGATGTAGCCGTTTCCATCCAGGTCATACATGCTGAATGCCCATTTCAGCTTCTGCTCCAGTTTCCCTCGGGATGTTACGCTCAAGGCAATGATAAATTCTCTGAAGTCTATCGTTCCGTCGCCGTTCGCATCAAACGTGCGGAAGACGTGTTCGGCAAATTTAGAAGCGTCCCCGTAAGGGAAAAAATTCCCATAGATTTTCTTAAACTCCTCCATGGACAAATGTCCGCTTGGACAGTCTCTCAGAAAGCCTTTGTACCATTCCTGGATTTCGTGTTCTGTAAAATCTGTGCTTTCTAGCAAATCCTGCATGACTTCGGGGCGCAACTTGCTGTTCTGTTTCCCCATGTTGGAGTCGGGATCTTATCTAAGGAAGGGAGGTGGAGAGAAAAGCAAGTTAATGAATTGCTTACAAAACCGGAGGCCGGTGATGAACGTTGTGGGCCTTCATACAGTCTGATAAAGGGTTGATTTGCTGCTGTGAATTAACAGTTTTGTTGAACCAGCTCAGGGTGCCCCATGGTGTAGCATTTCAAGCCAGGATCTCAAAGACGCCTGTGTCTGCCAATGAAGACAAGCCGACCTTCATTGTTGACTATTTCCCCTCAAAAGCCACTTCAGGAGACTTGGGTGGGGGCATGAGAGGTTGCAGTAGGGAGTAGCTGGAGATCTCCTGGTGCTTACAAGGAAAGCACTATGTATTGCAAGTGGACCAAACTTCAATTAATGATTGATTGCAAAATATGGCACATGGCAAGTTCCTGTATAATATGATATAGGAGGCTTCAATAAAATACTAGCTTTAGAAACTGAATAAACTCAGGCCTGCCACTAAGATTTCCCCACTGCTCATTTGAATCAATGCGCAAAATTCTGCCTCTCAGTCTCTTTGGCCAAATAGCTGTGCCCACCCCCACCCCCCAGTCTTTATGCTTTCTTCATACAAGAAGATGAAATTTCTTGAGGCGAGGGCCCGGGCAAGTCAGAATCAGCCCAACTATCAAGGCCTTGAAGTTGTCCATCAACAGCTAGACCCTGGACAGCAGACTGAGTTGTCAGCCGGTGAGATTTCCTCACTACAATGGAATGTTGTATTTCTGTTTAAACTACAGTGGTACCTCGGGTTAGGAACTTAATTTGTTCTGGAGGTCCTTTCTTAACCTGAAACTGTTCTTAACCTGAAACTGTTCTTAACCTGAGGTACCACTTTAGCTAATGGGGCCTCCCGCTGCTACCGCCGCACGATTTCTGTTCTCATCCAGAAGCAAAGTTCTTTACCAGAGGTAATATTTCTGGGTTAGCGGAGTCTGTAACCTGAAGCCTCTGTAACCTGAAGCGTTTGTAACCCAAGGTACCACTGTACTGCACTTATTTCCAAGTTTGCATTTGTACATATAAATCAGCACACACGTTTTATGCAAATCTGCGTCTTCTGTCGTCCTCCATTTTTGGAGTTTCAAAAGTGGCTGAATGTCATGCTGAGATCCCTGTATTGCAGGGGGTTGGACTAGATGACCCTTGGATCCCTTCCAACCCCTCGATTCTATGATTTAGTGGTAGAACATGGCCTTTGCATGCAAGAGGTTCTTGGTTGAATCCGCAGCGACTCCAAGCAGAAGTGGGGAAGATTTCCACTGGAAATCTTGGAGGACCACTGCCAGTCACTGCAAAGTTTGTAAATAATGCTGAGCTGGGTGGTGGAGCAGTCGTCTGACTCAGAATTTAAGCAGCTTCTTCCTATGCTCTTTTGACAGCTATATAAATTATTGCAAAATCATACTAAGCACCAATTGGTCTAGCATTACTAATCTGCTGTAAAAATTACAATTCCACTGTAGAATGTGGAATGTTATTTCAAATACCAATACCAAGATTATGTTCTTCATCAGGCTCCTATAAATATTACAGTCAGAAGCTCATGAGATTACTTTTTTCTTATGCATAATTCTTTTAAGGTAGAAATCAAAGTTATGGGATGTCATTAGGGCAGAAGATTAAGGATTAAACATGAAATGTATTTTTCATTCCCTGCATATCCCTCATGGGTCAGGTTTCAAAACCAATTAGTAGCTATAAATTGGTTTAGGCAAGATTCTTTAAAAATCTCTTTTTTTAAAAGCCCAACTAATAAGAAGTATAGCTTTGATAAAACTGTAAAGCCTTTTTTCCTTAAATTAACTATTAAATACCCAAATGCAGCTCTAATATCTAATTTTTTCAATTAAATCATCAGAGCTACTTCCATGGAACGAAAATTGCTACATCCACGTTGCAAAATGGGTCCAGCAAAGAGCAGTGCCTTCAGCCTTTAAACATTGTTTCAGAAGCCAAACTCCTTGCATTAAAGGGCAGTTTAATTAATTTTCCAAAGAGCTCCAAAAACAGGACTTAGAAAGGGCCCCTCGATTCCATTGTTGTTGTTGTTTTAAAAAAACACAACAACATTCCTTTGAATACTGATTATTCCCCAGTAATTAGGTCTGCCATCTCCCAGGACATAACTACCTTATAGAATACAGTGGTACCTCGGGTTAAGAACTTAATTTGTTCTGGAGGTCCGTTCTTAACCTGAAACTGTTCTTAACCTGAGGTACCACTTTAGCTAATGGGGCCTCCCACTGCCGCCACGTCACCGGAGCATGATTTCTGTTCTCATCCTGAAGCAAAGTTCTTAACCCGAGGTACTATTTCTGGGTTAGTGGAGTCTGTAACCTGAAGCGTATATAACCTGAAGCGTCTGTAACCCAAGGTACCAATGTACTTTTTTTTCTGTGATCAGAAAAAAATGAATGCCACAAATGAATGCCACAAATTGTGTATTACAAGCACATTTATAATTAAATGTATTTTAAAGTGGGGACTATCAGCAAGTTGTGTACATGTGACTCTGAAGGCAAAAACACTGAATTGCCCCCACCCAGCAGATCTTCTATTTTTCATTCCATAAATATCCCACCTTTCCTCCAAACCTGTGAGGTAGAGTAGCCTGAGAAGTGGCGACTGGCCTATGGTCACTGAGATAATTTCATGGCCAATTGGAGATTGCAGGCCAGGAGTTCCAGTCTGATACGTTAAGCTACATCACACTGACTCTTACTGGGTTTTTAATTTTTATTTATTTGATTTTAGTATGTGAGGGCAGGTTCAAGAAATCTAGAAAATGTGTGCTAAAATTCTGTCTTTATTTTCTTGGCCTTCCCTGCTTGCAGCAAAACTCTATCTGTCTAACTTTTCTATCTCCACTTGAGCACTCGGTCACCACCACTGGGGGTCTCACTCAGCAACCCTTCCTTATAACAACTGGATTGACTCTCAAAGCAGCTCTTGTCATAGCCTCTGGCCTCAATGCCCCCTTTTGGCTCAGAGAAATACTCAGAAGCAGGGAGGCATCACCCATAACCCCCTTGCCCCCATTCCAGGATTCTAGGTCAGAGGACAGAGTTTACCTAGGGCTGCCATACGTTCGGGATTTCCTGGACGTATTGGAACCCATGTTGGAAGTGTTGATATTTTGGCGAATTTCCTTAAAAATAGCTCAAAAACTTCATTTTGGGGGGAGATTTAAAGCTCAACAACTTTTGCATCAGGGTTTTCACTTTTTGAAATGTGGCAACCCTACTTTACACTTGAGTCTTCAAACCCAGAGGACACCCAACCCAATGCAATCCTCATTGCTCCCACACTGTCTGGGCCAAAAGCTAGAGAATTAGGCAATGGACCTTTAAGAAACAGAAAGGTCCTCAGAAGGGGTGCAGTTGACAGCAGGTCCAGACCAGCTGACACTGGTAAGGCCTCTCTATGCTACTGAGAGATCAGTTCTCAGTGGGTGAGTTTAAGCCAAAGTGACCTACATAGGATCTGGACAGATAGAGCTCTGCTTGTTGTGATCTGGCACAGCCTACCTTCGCTTGACTCTGTTCTCCTGGATGTGACCTGCTTGCCGTTCCAGTAAGTGCCACAGCTTCAATTGAGGCTCTCCTAGATGCCTTAAACTAAGCTAGGGCACGGCAGGTGTGGCTGCTATGCAGTGCATTTCTCCAACAAAGAAAACTCAGCAGCAAAGGAAGGAAACACAAGGAAACCAAATGCCAAGTTTCAGCAGAACCTACCTCACAGGGACAGCTCAGGTAACCCACTACAAAAGGCAAGAAGGAAAACAATGGGCGTAGACATAAACCTAAAGTAACCTGCTACCTCCGATTGTGCATCCCTCCAATGCTGTGCTTAATCAGGATGAGAGTCCAAAGATCAAGGGCCGGCTCTCTCATAAGGCAGAGTCAGGGGGTTGCTTCAGGCGGCAGAGCTTGTGGGACAGGGAGGGGCAGTGTGGGAAGATAGCCTTCCTCTGCCCCCTAAGCCAGCATGTTACTCTCAGAAAGGGAATGGCCCACAACCAGTGTCAAAATCAGATTCAACTGCCAACCCAACAATCTTCTGTATCTGAAATAAGGGTGCTGTCTTATTCTGCATCTTAGGCAGAGGGCTTTTGAAGATAGAACCATATCCTGCCGAAGTGTTTCTCAAACTTGGGTCCCCAGCTGTTGTTGGACTACAACTCCCATCATCCCCAGCTAGAAAGGCTAGTAGTCAGGGATGATGGGAGTCCAACAACAGCTGGGGACCCAAGTTTGAGAAACACTGCCTAGGATCACAGATTGCCTGCTTGAAGAGGCAAATTGCTCAGCCAATCTGACCCCTCCTTCCAAGCCACACTGAACACAAGCCTCTCGCTACAGCCACTTACAACACATTTGCACTAAGGTGTTTTAGTAAACTTTGGCTCCAGATATCATCACAGCTAGTGCACCAGGCATTTGGAGACAGGCATAGTTCTCTGACTGAGCTCCACAGCCAACAATCAAGAACCATATTTAGTTATCACAGGGGTAGTCAATGTGGCGCCTTCCCAGGTATTGTTGAATTGCAGTTCCCATCATCCCAACCCACTAGCCTTGCTGGCTGTGGCTGATGGGAGTTGTAGTCCACAAAATCTGGAGAGAACCAGATACTGAATCACTGTGTGAGCAAAGTCATCAGGAAAAGGGCACAGACAGGAATCCAGAAAATCATTGTCCTTGCATCACCTCTTAAGAATGGATTGATCCTCTGAAGCATTTTGCTCTGTGGTGACAATTGCACATCTCCTTTGGACCCCAACAGTTTGTTGGGTGAGTGTGTGTAGGATATTCCCCTTCTACTTCCCCTTCCAAAATACTTGCAGTTCCCTTGTAGAACTAGACTAGGCACTGCCGTACATAATGAGGGTTTTGGCGGTAGCATTCACTGCTTTGTACTTAATTGCCTTGAGCTGCTTAATGATGCTCAACATGGCTTCCCTGCTCAAACGATGCACCTAGCGACATCAATATATTTCCCTCTCAAACAGCTTCTTCCTTTCTCTCCCAATAGCTTCTAAGTCTGATGTCTCCGGGACTTAATCGTTAATGCAGACTCACTCCAACAGCACACACTCAATGCTCTCTGCATCTCATCATGTACTGTACATTGAGCCACTGCACACCACACACTCTCACTCTCCGAGGTAGGAAGGTGCATTTGACAATTAACACTGCGAACCAATCCAAAAGAATGTGTGTCAATAATTCACAACAGGCTATCGGAGTAAATTTCAAGCTCTCCAGTTTCCTCTCTCATTCTCTATCTTGTCGCTGTTCATGAGCTCAGGGTATTATTACCTTTAGCAGCTGCTCACGTCTGTTTCGGGGAAGGGCGCTCAACCAAAGCACAGATAACAAACTGGAAACAATGTCCGGCGAGGCTTCCCAGGACTTAATGTTTCAGTCCATTACAAGCACTTCAGATCCACTCCAGAATTTCCACTGGAGTTTAAGGGGGTCTGCTTAATTTTCCAGCCTGGTGTTTTCAGAGAATTTAGCCTGCTTATGGAAAAAGTGCTTTTAACAAAGGTGAAATCTCATAATATATTGAAAGCCTTTACTTTAAATCTACTTCTAACATGGGACATGGGTGGCGCTGTGGTCTAAACCACTGAGCCTCTTGGGCTTCCCGATCAGGAGGTCAGCGGTTCGAATCCCTGCAACGGGGTGAGCTCCTGTTGCTCTGTCCCAGCTCCTGCTAACCTAGAAGTTCGAAAGCTCCCCAAAAAGTGCAAGTAGATAAATTGGTACTGCTCTGGCAGGAAGGTAAACGGCATTTCCATGCGCTGCTCTGGTTTCAGTGTTCCGTTGCGCCAGAAGCGGCTTAGTCATGCTGGCCACATGACCCGGAAAAACTGTCTGCAGAGCGGACAAACAATGGCTCCCTCGGCCTGTAAAGCAAGATGAGCGCCACAACCCCAGAGTTGTTTGTGATTGGACTTAACTGCCAGGGGTCCTTTACCTTTTTACTTCTAGCACTGCATTTATTACACCGGCAATGCCCATGCATTCCTAGTGGCAAGTCTTTCTCCCACCACAAGTGGCAAACAAGAAGCATTTGCTATGGATGAAAAACAAGCAGATTGAAAACAACACCAGAAGAAAAAAACATTTGGGAATCCAAGCCCCACAGTGGCCGGCAACACGGGAGATATAAGGCTGGCTCCAACGATAATCCTACTCACAGTGGTCCCATTGGAATCAACCAACATGACTTAACGTAGGTCCATTTATTTCAGTAGCTCTGCTCTTAGCAAAGATTAGGAGGATTTATGAATTGTACCCAACTATTATAAGTGTTTTGTTCCTAGCAGCCTATAGTGATGGCATTAGCATCCTCGTAATTGCAATGCTTTGAGTATTAATTGTGCCAGCATAGCAGAAATTTGCCTCGCTGCACATAACCCCAACAAAAAAATCCATCACCTGTAGCTTCCTGCCATATGTTGAATGGAACGTTACCGTCATTCCCCATCTTATTCCAATACAGGAATATTGTATTACACATGCTATACTTGTGCACGGCCGCTTTTAAGAGGGTTGCCGCTAAATAAATAAATAGATGGGAGACTGCACACCTTCCCTTGCTTGGGGCTGCTGCCTAGAAGTTGCTCTCAGCTGCTCACTTGCTGTGATGGAAGGGACTGGAAGGGAAGCTCAGGGCCCAGCCGCCTCAAAAAATATATTCAGGGGCCCAAAACTGCCTCGGCCCCTAGGAGTCGACAGCCCTGCATGAGCATTACTTCTGAACAGGGTCCCTGTTTTCCAGATTTCTGAACTGGTGTAGGATTTCCTTTCTTGGTGCTTGGTAGGACAATATAATGGATGAGCTTGCCAAGTAATAATAAAATATTGTCTGTGTTTTCCCAGTATTTCCTACCCTAGACATTTAGATAATGGCACAATATGAACCAAGCACAGGCAGCTACACTGCCAGAAGAGCAATAAATGCCACACTGTGGTTGAACTACATTTTTAGAAAGCTAAAATGTGTTCTTAAAATTAAGACTTAAGAAACAAACAAAACTCTAGCGGTAATTCACATCATGCAAAGAATTCCCCCCTTATAGCTCCAATGAAATGCTAGGAAGTAAGACTGTAACATCATATAAAGGAAGAAAGATTCTCCACTCCTTAAAAGTGTGCATGTTTACCGTTCCTCTGGGCAGGGACTGTGTTGCTACTATGAAATTGCACATTGTTATTTGCTCATGTTGGCTCACGCTGTGCACAACCTAAAAGCAAACCTCCCCCCCCCCAAGCTCCCAAGTCTTTGTCCTTTAAAAAAGAAGGGAAAAAAGAGGATAGTTCAAACAGGAGCAGCTGCACACATCCATCTTCTTCTTTTTTTAACCAGCTTAGGGATGTTTATGGATTCCAACATCAAAAGAGAAGCCTTTGTCCCTTTAGATTTACTCTAGCATGGATGTGCTACAGCTGCTCTATGCTGTCTCTTACTTCTCCTTATCATTCTTTTGTGCTCTCCTGGCAGGAGGCTGGGGAACAGCAGCAGCAGCAGCAGGGCTTTCATCAGCGGGGAGGATGCAACTTTAGAATCAGGACAGATCACCTGAGTACTGTGTAGCAAAGAGTTTTCACGGATGCAGGTACACAGGGTGGTATTCAACGCTAGTCCTACTCAGAACAGTTAATGGACCTGACTAACTTACGTTCATTGATTTCGGTGGATCAGCTCCGAATACAACCCATAGCTTGCTTCCAGTTGAAACACATATTGATTGGTTTTGCACAAAATCTGCAGAGGGTTATACCATGTTTGCACTCAAGCATAGGTGCTGGCTGCTAGGGGCTGAGGCAGTTTCATCCCCCCATATTTTTTAGGGATCCAGGCCCCATCAATATTCAGAGGATGTTGTGTCATGACGCATCAGCCCCCCCCTGGTCCTCTGGAGAAGCTGGTGCCTCTGCCCTCAGGTGGCTGTCATCTTGCACTTTCCATTGTAGTCCCCCCCCCCCCCGTTACTTTTCTTTCCCCCCTGAAAATATTTTTGCAATCGAGGATTTCTTGCTTTCTATTGCTATTCAATTTATAGAAGATATTTCTTAATAGTCTCGATCAGTTTGGTGACCTATTTATTATTATTTACCGGTATTTGATTTCTTACCTGTCCCTCACCATAAGATCCCGGGGTAGGCTACAGCAATTTAAAAATACAGCATTAAATATTGGGAGGTATTAAGCTAAGTTTTACTCAGGAGCCCACTGAAATTAATGGAGCTAACTTCTTCATGTCTGCTCATTTTAGTGGGTCTACTCTGATTAAAACTTAGGAACACCCATTATTTCAGTTGCTCACTATATTCTTTCATTCATGGCTATAATATTACAGTTGGATATGGCAGGATGGCAGTACTATGCAACTTAGACATCCACCAGCTCATTTCAAATCACTGTCAATCCCATTCATGCTTGCATTGCTGGTACTGATGCACCAAGCACTAGCAAAACAGGCCACCTCACAATGTAAGTTTATTGCCCACTAAATTTGTTAAAGCCTAACATGCACATTGATTTCTTGCTGTTGTAGATATTGCCACAGCCTTGCTGAAATGGTCTCATGAAATACTCCAGAAATGAGTGGGGGTGGGAATCAAACTGAATTTCCGCAGGGAGAGGGGAAGTTCTCCCAGCAGCAGTGGCATAGGTCCCCCCCCCTTTTTATGTAGGTTGTCATTCTTTCTTTACAGGAAATGCATTGTTACCCTGTCCACTATTTTGCATCATCCGAAAGGGCCAAGACTAAGCATCGCTCTGTGGTATTGGAGGGGAGGTGAATAGCAACCACCACACAAAAAATGGTGTGGAATTTTCAAAGGAATATTTTGTATAGCGTGGCTTTTCTTTTTCAAGCAGGTAAGCAATTTTCTCAGAAGAATGTCGTCTTCTGAGCAATTTCAGCTCCTCCCTAATCTCCACATAATTTTAACAGTGTTTTCATTTTTGTTAGATGAAAATCTAGACTCTGCAGCTAACTCTGATGGAGATTGAATCCATTTTTGAGATTTCAAAGTAAATATAAGAAACAGTCTCTAAAGGACTGCCAGGGTAAAAGACACATAGTGGAGTCAACTTTTGTGGGCTAGATGAAATTTCCTTGAATGCATGAAGTGTTATAGACAGATAGATACACACACACACACACACACACACACGTGTGTGTGTGTGTGTCAGGGAGCTGTAAACAGTGAGACCCAAAGGCTTGAGGATAACAGCTTCATGTAACACATGCCACAATAAATCTGCTAGTTTTTTAAGGTGCCACTGTGTGTGTGTTTCATAACAGATGAATACAGTACAGCTACCCTTCCGGCATTCAGCAAATATGGTACTTTTTGGAGATTGAACTAACATTCTTGAGCATGCGGACTCAAAATTCTCCAGTGGGAATAAAGCTAATGTAGAGAAAACCCCAACATATTGTCATAATCAGAGTTCAATCTTGACAAGCTTAGCTTGATTCCCCCAAACACTGCTTGGGCAGATTTCATGAAAATCTGTTCTTTTCTCTCAAACATATGGGATAAAAGCCTAGTTGTGGTCCTTCAGACATAATTTTGCTCTCTAATTTCCTCACCATGAAAATAGCAGAGAAGCAGGAATGCACACTGCTATAAAATACTCTTGTCAACCAACTGAGAATCACCCATGTTCCCACAGGCCATCACCATTGGGGTACATCTAACATACCCATTTTGTATCTCTTTTGATACCACTATATTATGGTTTCTTTCAAAGAATCTTGGGGGGCTGTAGTTTGGTGAGTGTGCTGAGAATTCTCTGCTAGAGAACCCCAGTCCTCCACCATAGAACTATCTTTTCCCAACATCACCAACCCAAGTGTAGATTAGCAAATTCTTCCCTGTTGCTGCAGATCTTATGTGTTGATTGGCCCAGGTTGCACAGGAATGAATCTATGAAGCCCGTCTTTAACTTGGTAAGAGCAATCAAGTGCTAACAATAGAGCAAGGTGCCCTTCCGATATCACAGCTGTGGAAGCTGCTTTTCTGTGAGATCATCCTATGCACCTGCTGAAAAGTTGAAATGCAGGACCTTAAGGTTACTCAAACCATTTTTTATTGTTTGTAAATTCCAATGTGAATCGGCCTGAGCTATACCTCCTGGACTCCTAACCTGTGGATCAGAATACAGCTGCTACCCTGCAGACTCTGAGCTTCTCTGAATTTTGTTATGCAATTCTGGGCTCAGAATAAATGTACCAAAATGCATATAAAATGTATATAAGGATTACGTTATATTTAGAAATGCTTACTTCATGAGAACAGTTATTCAAACAATAATGGCAGTAAAGGTAAAGGGACCCCTGGCCATTAGGTCCAGTCGTGGTTGACTCTGGGATTGTGGCACTCATCTCGCTTTATTGGCCGAGGGAGCCGGCGTACAGCTTCTGGGTCATGTGGCCAGCATGACTAAGCCGCTTCTGGCGAACCTGAGCAGCGCATGGAAACGCCATTTACCTTTCCGCCGGAGCGGTACCTATTTATCTACTTGCACTTTGATGTGCTTTCGAACTGCTAGGT
This sequence comes from Podarcis filfolensis, assembly GCF_964270895.1. Classification (NCBI taxonomy): domain Eukaryota; kingdom Metazoa; phylum Chordata; class Lepidosauria; order Squamata; family Lacertidae; genus Podarcis; species Podarcis filfolensis. Next base: position 68,921,161 of record NC_139603.1, read on the forward strand.
TGGCAGGAGCTGGGACTGAGCAACGGGAGCTCACCCCGTCGCGGGGATTCGAACCGCCGACCTTCTGATCGGCAAGTCTTAGGCTCTGTGGTTTAACCCACAGCGCCACCCGCGTCCCTTAATAATGACAGTACTGTAGTACTAAAAATATTTGAATTATGTATTTCAACAGATTATATGAATAAATCAAACTTACGTATGAAAAAACACGGATCAGAAATTGTCATCCTGCCTGTGTGTGTGTGTGTGTGTGAGAGAGAGAGAGAGAGAGAGATCTCAAATGATATACAGTGGACGCTCGGGTTGTGAACATGATCCGTGCGGGAAGCATCTGCGCACACGCGGATCGCGATTCGGCGCTTCTGCGCATGCACAAAGCGTGATTTAGCACTTCTGCGCAAGCACCGAAACTTGGAAGTAACCCGTTCCGGTACTTCCGGGTTTGGTGCAGTGCTCAACCCGAAATCACGCAACCCAAAGCGTCTGTAACCTGAGGTATGACTGTAGCTCCACAAGACTGGCCCTATCCATAGAATGAGAATCATTGTTGCAGGAGTTCCATGGGATAAACTTAGCAAAATATTGATATGCCACTTTTTCAGCTGTGCAACCTTCAAAGCACAGATAGCATTTTCAACTATAACTTTTAATGTTTTTAGCCATTTGCGTTTTAATTTTTGTGAGCTGCCTTGAGTCCTGGTTATGGGGGGAAAGGTAGGATATATTCAAAATAAAAAAACCCCAAAGACTCCAATCATAAAAAACACAACAAAGCAGCAACTAAATTAGTGCTGTGGCATTAAAACAAAGTTGAAACCCCCCCCCAGCTAAAAACAGAATTTAAGACCCAAGCAACAAGAACATTGCAATGTCTAAAGGAAATCTATGTGGTCATGTGAATAAACACAAAATGCTTTTCTGTCTCCCGGAGAGCTGGGTTTTAAGATACTAGAAAATCAGCTGTTTTATAGAATCCGTTGCTACAGGCTGATCATTACAGGGAACAAAGTGATTGCCGAACCATAATACTATATGATGGGAACTCTGATGGGAACGCACACAACTTTTGTACCTTCGTCTGTTTCGCTAAAGCGCAGGAAAGGCAGGAGGGCTAAGATCACAGCAGGGGAGCTGGCAAAACCCTCTCCTCATTCCAGCTGGCCATGACTTGTGCCATTCTTTCAAAAGAAGGCTGTGTATCAAGGCCACACTGACAGGTGCTTTAAAAAAAGAAGAAAAAGTGATTCCTTCTGGCTTCTGTGATGGGAAAAACTTAGGAACCTGAATGGCTTTAGACCATTAATTTAGAAAACTCTTCCAAATGACCAAGGATCACACTCCCACGGGCTCAGGATCCAATACCAGTGGTTCGGCTAGGTAATTTTAGATTCTGGGCTTAGCGGTCTTACAGGGAACCACCCCTTCAGAGGTTAAATGTGCGCTGCCTCACTTGCTTCAAACTGTAGTAAGCTAGCCCTACTGCCCCCAAATCCTGCCCTGACTGGGTTGCCTGAGAAGTCTTTGTCTGACACAGACATACAATCAAAGGCCATTACTCGAAACTTTCTCCCCAGTGTAAAAGGAAAAAATTGTAAGGCACTCTAGGTTTACTGATATTCTGATCTTCATTTTTCCTTCCGGTGCTTAATGATGTCTCGGTTCTTTTGCAGGAGCTGTTGGGTATCAACTGAAGCCAACGTGTAGCATGTAAGCTGCACCGGACCATTAGTTCCTTGCAGCAGCCAACCTGGGGGACTCTCAAGAAACCTTCAGGAGAACTGTGCAAGTTCATCTCATAGCACACAAGCCCACAGTTTCATGATATTCGGAGCCTCTCCATACCTATTCAGTGGCAAGAACCAAGCCTACTTAATTATTTCATCTTTTATTTTGCCTGGCTGCAAATTTTAATTTTCATGTGAGTTCACTGTTTCCATTGAACAAAATAATAAGAGCAGAAGGAGAAGCATAAATAGGTAGACTATTCTTTCTTTCGTTCTTTTGTTGCTTTTTCTTCTTTATTGAAATTTAGTTTCAACTTACACAAACTGAGAGTTTACACGGAGTTAAATTTGCTGGTGGAATGTAAGCATAAATACTCTGTATATGCCAACTTGACGTTTAATAAATACGTTTTTAAAAAATCAAATATTACAAAACAAAATGGCAAGTAATCATAACAGATCAGGTTTGCTTGTAAGATTTCCATTATTGACTGGGGCAAATATGTGAATACAGGGATTTCCGTTTCTGACACTATTCTCTGCCATCCGTAGATAGGACAGCGAGAGGCAAACCTGTCATGCAAGCTGCACCTGCTGAAATTCCATCTTCTATACAACCATCCAAGACACAGGAGCCCTGTCCTCGTATGTCTCTGACCACCTTACTTGCGCCTGACAAAACATGCATAGGAGTGCCCCATTAGATTTAAAGATACCTGAGGACACTCTTGGTTTTGCTACAACAGATTAATGTGTATATTGTCCTTTGCAAATCGCTAGTATATGAGAGGAATCCTTCAGGAAATGTCCTGTGTTCTAGCCATGAGCTGACACTGGCTCAGAGGGTGTGTTTTTAAAAAAAAAAAGTAAAAAGACTGAATTAGAAAATCAGCCCGGAACTCTTAACAAATGCACAGCATCGCTGAAGTAAAATTATTGGTGCGTTGACAATAACAATTCATTTGCATGAGCTAAAGCAACAATTTGCACTTTGTGAATGACAATGACGGATTGTCTAGTTACTGCCCTTAAGCTCTTATTAGTGTTGGTAAAGGGTACACAACTCAGATCACTCTGAAAGCGAATTCTGTGTTTGTGCTAACACAACTGCTTTAACCATGGGTGTGGGGAGGCATTTTGTTAAATTTTAATCCATTTTTAAAAAAAAATTTAACCATCTCTCATCCTGAGGGCTCTCTTCTTTCTATACCACTACAGATCTCTCTGAACCTCTCACTGTGTTGTTGTTGTTGCTTTGCCTCGCTCTATTCTGTAGCACTTTATCTTCTTCTCCCTGAACCCCACAGGGACCCCACTGTCTCTTCTGTTCTCAGGTACAACTGGCATTCAATCAATGGCCTCTGGACATTTAGCTATCATGGCTAGTGGCTTCTGGAAGCTTCCTCCTCTATTAAAGCTCTCTGAGGCAGCAGCCATCACCACCACATCTTGGCCCTCTCAAAGGTGTTCAGAATCTGTGAAGTAATCACACAAGGGACAGCCATAGGGATGAGCATGCTGGCTCCACCTCACTCCCATTTCATCATCTTGGTTGTCCCCCACAAGTTGGTGGGCGACCTTCTGAAGCATGGAAAAGAAGGAGCCTTCCAACCATCTAGGCTCCCTGTGAGTTCTGGAATGTTCCAGGAGCAAGAACATTGCCCTCCAACTTGCGGAAGGCAGTGAAAACAGCAAGGAGACCTGATAGAGCACATGATTTCCCATCATGTCATTCTTCTTCACAGATTCTGGATGCCAGATCTGGGCTTTTGTGACAGCAAATTTCACAAATTATCTACATACTTTTTTTTTTCTTCAGTCTCTCTCTGGTACTGTGAGAGAGGAAGAGCGAAGGTTGTGTCTATCAATTTTCTCCACACTATCTATAATTTTATAAATGATATGCCTACTTGACTGCTTCAATCTGTAAAACTAAAACTTGGTGTTTATTCAGCACTTGCAATAAATTGATTTTTTTTTTTTTAGTGTGGCAGCTCCTACTCTCTTTTAAAATTAGGCAGGCACCTTTGCTATGTGGTTTTTGAAGCCTGCTAAAATCCCTTTTGTCACATGCTTAGACATGTAATTTTGTTGTGTATGTTTCTGTGGGGTTTTTTTGATCTTGTCTCTTTCCAGGGGCGAGTGTCTTGTTAGAATAAGGTTATAAACTCAAACAAAAAAAGCAGCCAGTGTACCTGGTTGCCCGCCTCCCCCTGCATGGGCCTGTTCACAGGATTGAACAACTTAGGGTGCAGTGGATCTCCAACTCATTCAGCTGATTCATGGCTCAGCTGGGCTTAGGCGCCATTAAGTCCCCAACCAAAGCTCAGTTAAAGATACACTGGGTTAACTTGAGCCGAAGCTGGCTGAGTCAAGTCTGGTGTAAGTCCCCGCTAAAGAGGTGTTCCAGGGGTGTGATGGGGGCGGGACTAGAGGGAAAGGGACTTAGCTTGAACCCTAAGCCGATTCACCATGTTCATGTGACCTGGCAACCCAACAAAAAACACTATTTTAAAGGCTTGTTTTCCTTCTGACAGGCTTAGGCAGAGCAGCAGCCACAGCCTGGATATTGAATGTGGTTTAGCTCTACTGCAACACTAAGCTTAGGGACATGGGTGGCGCTGTGGGTTAAACCACAGAGCCTAGGGCTTGCCGATGAGAAGGTCGGCGGTTCAAATCCCCGCGACAGGGTGAGCTCCCATTGCTAGGTCCCAGCTCGTGCCAACCTAGCAGTTCAAAAGCACGTCAAAGTGCAAGTAGATCAATAGGAACCACTCCGGTGGGAAGGTAAACGGCATTTCCGTGCGCTGCTCTGGCTCGCCAGAAGCGGCTTAGTCATGCTGGCCACATGACCTGGAAGCTGTACGCTGGCTCCCTCGGCCTATAGAGCGAGATGAGTGCCGCAACCCCAGAGTCGGCCACGACTGGACCTAATGGTCAGGGGTCCCTTTACCTTTAACACCAAGCTTAATTTACACTGGCTTGCTTTTCGTAAGCTCCTGGAGCACAGGATTGCTTCCTAAACCTCTGCTGCCCGTCCTCCCTTCATTTGTCTTTTTTCTAACTCATGTTTTGGTTTCTCTTTCCTTGCACCTCTTCCTGTCCCATGCTAAAGAGAGAGAGAGAGAGAGAGAGAGAGAGAGAAGCACAAGTACAGGAAATGAGAACACGTAACACAGAGAAAGGAAGAGGTGCACGCAAGAGCAGTAGGTTGGTGAAGGCTGCTCCAGAGATAGGAAAGGCAAACTTGCCTAAATCACACTATCCAAAGCAATGCCATCCTTTGATATTTGCTCTTCTCTGAATTTTGCAAAGCTGTTCTCCAGCCAAGTAATGTGTGCACAAATGCATGCGTAGTAGAGTAATTAGTACATATAAATGCATATAATAGTGAAAATAAGATGCACCAATGCATTATACAGTGGTACCTCAGGTTAAGAACTAAATCTGTTCTGGAGGTCCGTTCTGAACCTGAAACTGTTCTTAACCTGAAGCACCACTTTAGCTAATGGGGCCTCCCGCTGCCGCCGCACCATCGCCAGAGCATGATTTCTGTTCTCAACCTGAAGCAAAGTTCTTAACCCGAGGTACTATTTCTGGTTTAGCGGAGTCTGTAACCTGAAGCGTATGTAACCTGAAGCGTATGTAACCCGAGGTACCACTGTATTAGGGATGACAGCTTGGCAAAAATGCATTATATTAGGCAAAACTGCACACAGAAATGGAAATGTTAGAAGACATTTGCACAAAAATGCTGATGAGTTTTCATGAGGACTAAAAAATCAAAAAATAAATAGATCACAAACTGATGCTGACATTATGAGAACTGAAGATTGGGGAAATGAGAAACTGAAAGCAACATATTTGCCCATCCCTACTTAGAGGACGCGGGAACTTGAATAATGGAGATCAAAATTCATCCTGTAACACTGGCGCCTCCTGACTGGGCACTGCCAAGCCCTGGCAGTACTGCATTGCCAGCGTGAGAGGAGAGGCACACGAGGCTTTTGCAAATCTCCTGGAGGAGGCCAGGTCTGAGGTTAACTGCCAAAGCTGCTTTCTCAAGAGCTGAGTGAGCCTTGACATGACCTTCAAGCCGCAGATCTGCCGAGCTTCTGCCGAGCTGTTGCCCTCGTAATGTCAGGCGGGAGCAAATAAATAAACCCATTACAGCTACCCAGAGAAATCATTTGCTCTGAGTGAGAGGTGAATTCAAGTTAAGACTGGGCTGATCTCCAATCAGACCGGTCAACAAAATGGTGAGGAAGAATGCAAATGAAAACAGAGTTCCGGTGCCTTGCAGTCTTAAAACATTTCAGTTTTTTGAAATGTTTTTTGCAGTTTTCTTCATCATACTGCAGGATGAGCTGTGCTTACCCAATTTCCTTCTTCTTCTGTACAACTATTTAAGAGCCCCAGAATCCTTCATATTCAGTCACCTGGTTGGAAACGGAGCGTATCTAGTTTGGACTGTTGTTTTGACTGGGAAAGTGACAAGTCAGTTCAGCTATGTATTCTGAAAAGAGACCAAGGCTGCAATCCTATTTTTAAAAGGTCAGGGTTTGTACACCTTTAATAGTATACTGTTTATGTATTTATCACGACAAGCTACAACTGCTGAAATGCCTTCTTCCACAAAACTATTAATGGTGCAAGAGCCCTGCCCTCATTTGCACCTGGTCACCCCACCAGTTACAGTGGTACCTCGGGTTAAGTACTTAATTCCATCCGGAGGTCCGTTCTCAACCTGAAACTGTTCTTAACCTGAAGCACCACTTTAGCTAATGGGGCTCCTGCTGCCGCCACGCCGCCAGAGCATGATTTCTGTTCTCATCCTGAAGCAAAGTTCTTAACCCGAGGTACTATTTCTGGGTTAGCGGAGTCTGTAACCTGAAGGGTATGTAACCTGAAGCATATGTAACCCGAAGTACCACTGTAAATTAAGTAACTCCATGAAAAAAGAGCTCAGAGAGCCAAGCTAACAAATAGCATTCCTGGGATTCCTCAGCTGCCAAAATTCCCTCTTCTACACAGGTTTGAAATGGGCAGGTGCCCTGTCCCTCTCTGCATCTAGTCACCCTACAAGAAGAGCCCACTTCATTCGTTGCTGCTGCTGCTTCCCAAGTCCAATGGAGCATGTCTGTGTATCTCCATTTTAACCACTTCAAAAATAGTAAAGTCAGGATTTTTGCACCCTGATCCTCAGTACATTAATCCATTTAGTTTTTGTTGGCATGCTTTTTCTTAAAATGCTTGAAGCAGTGTTATACTATAATAACTTAAAACATCTAAAATCACATCATCAGTAGAGCAGTATGCACACAACAACATAAAAATATTGTTTCTGAACAGGGTACCAGAATTCTTTCACAACTGCACCACCACTGAGAAGTCCCTGCCCCTACACACATAGAGACCACAGTTTGGTGGTAGAGCAACTGCTCTACTGATCTTAGAGACCTGCTAGCAATGGGGTAAATACTACTAGGCTAGATGGTTTATTGACCTGACCTGATACATTTCCTAACATTCCCAAGTCACTCCTGAGCACAGATATGTGATAAAGCTTTCGTTTACTGTAATGGATTTCCTAAAAAGTAAGGGGAAATGTGTGTGCATCTTATGGAGCGAATGCAGGCTGCACAGCTATCACAGAAGCCAGAACAGCAAGAGGAATTGCTGCTTTCACTGCGCAGCAACCCTTCTTGGTGTTCTGGCTTCTGAGATTCAGAATATTTTTTTTTCTTGTTTTCCTCCTCCAAAAACTAGGTGCGCCATGTGGTCTGGTGCATCTTCTAGAGCGAAAAATACGGTATATGTTTAGTAGCACAGCCTTAGCTTCAGAGATGTGAGAGAAGGAAGTAAGAGTTACAGCAATAACCCAAATGGCAGACTTTGCTCCGCATCTTTAATTTTAATAAGGATCAAAATCTTTCAGTCTGAAATTAGCAGCCATCTCATTCTGCCTACTGCTTAGACTAATAATAGGATATATCATTATAGTTGCCCAATTACTAGTGAATAAAGATGCATTCAGTTGGAAGCTCACGTTTCTGCCCGGCTGAGAATCTTGCCTAACTTCCATTGTTCTGTTCTGTTGTTGAATAAGCACTAAATGGATGGCTTCTCCATTTTGTTTCCAGTTTGGAATTCATCAGTTGCACACCAAGAACCTCTAATATCACTGCAACTTCAGCCACAGATGATGATTTATGTAACTTCTCCCTTCTATGACTTATGGATAATTGTATGGACCTACACGAGGCTTTAAGGACGCGGGTGGCGCTGTGGGTTAAACCACAGAGCCTAGGACTTGCTGATCAGAAGGTCGGCAGTTCAAATCCCCGTAACGGGGTGAGCTCCTGTTGCTCGGTCCCTGCTCCTGTCAACCTAGCAGTTCAAAACCACGTCAAAGTGCAAGTAGATAAATAGGTACCACTCCAGCGGGAAGGTAAACGGCGTTTCCGTGCGCTGCTCTGGCTCGCCAGAAGCGGCTTAGTCATGCTGGCCACATGACCCGGAAGCTGTACGCCGGCTCCCTTGGCCAATAAAGCGAGATGAGCGCCGCAACCCCAGAGTCGGCCACAGCTGGACCTAATGATCAGGGGTCCCTTTACCTTTTACACGAGGCTTTAGGTTCATGCTTTGGCTAAATCGGAACCATAGACAGAAATAAGGAAAACCAACTTATTCACAAAATCTTCTGGATTTTGCTCACAGAAGAAGCAAATGTCCACAGGTGTATGTGTCTCTCTCTGTGTGTATACAGAGCAAATTATCTTTGGTGAGGTATCTCCTATGTGCAACCAAGACTGCTTTACATGGTCGGTAGTGAAACCCAGACAAAAAATAAACCCAGATGGTACATGTGAAGTCACCCCTAAGAAAGCAAGGGTTGGCCCATCAGTTGTTTCCTCATCATGTGGATCTATTTCACCGCTAGACATTATGACGCAGAGCTACACATCCCAGAGTTTCCTGGGAAGAGGGATTGATTGTTAATCTACCCTGGGAACTGCCTTTCTATGTGAGGAATAGGGGTGTCATATCAACTCTCAGCTCCTTTAACAGACAACAGGATTCTTAGGGGGAAGTTATGAGTGTTTAAAGTGGCATTATACTTCTTTTAATTTATAGTGCAGATGGGTCCAGATTTAGGCAATGAATGCATGCAAAACTAACACTCACTGGAAATAAACTGATTCTTCCCTAGCAGTCACAGTGCAAAATCTGAAAAGAGAATTATTTTGAAGGCTTTGTTTTCTTTTTGCGGGGTGGGGTTGCGGGGGATATTAAGCAGATTATGCTGCATGCTCCTCTCACCTATACGTCGTACGTAGAAATCTCTCTACAAGTACTTCTGGAGTTAAGTGAAGCATCTGTCAGTACAGAATTACTTAATAAAAATTATAAAAAAATAAAACTCCAAAAATGAATTCTTTTAAATGGAAAGGTTTTTCTAATGCCATCTGCAATCTAATGGATTAAATAAGAACAGCATAATTATACATCTGCTCTTTTACTCTTGTTAATGACTGTAAAACAAGCACAATATGGTGAAGGTTGTAGTCATGGTAACAGACACACTAGCCTAAGCAATATGGAGAAAAATGCAATGACTATTCAAGGTAAAACATCTCATTTTTTTCCCAGGTAGGGAAAAAAAACACCCCAACATGGAAGAATAAATGCCTTTCCTTTTAATACAACACCAAAAAATAAATAAAAATTCTTTGAATCGGTAGATGATGGTGGTAATGCTAAGGATTTCGAAAGAATAGGAATGTAGAGAAAATATGTAAACAGATATAGGACTCTTTAGGTGAGGGCTGGGGAACCTGTGGCCCTGTGGGCCATTGACCTAACCCAGCAGCCTCTTTGTATGTTCTTACGTTGTTGGACTCCAACTCCCATCAAGCCCAGCCAACATAGCCAGTGGTTGAGGATGATGGGAGCTACAGTCCAGTTCCCTGCCTTAGGTGGTACAAAACAACGCTACGTAAGAGGAGTTCCACTGGATTCCAAAGGACCACCTAGTCCACCATTCTGTTCCCATTAGTTGCCAACCAAATGCCTTTGGGAAACCCACAAGCAGGACATGGGCCCGAGCACACACGTTCCCATTTATGATTAGGGCTGGGCGATATATTGATATATAATCCAAAACCGGTTTGAAATCCATTTCGTGATATCGGTTTCATAATTTTTGAGCTGGCAATATATCACAAATCTTGATGTGTGTGTGTGAAAAAAATTAAAAAGTGGGGGAAACCATGAAGCCAAGCAATGCCTCTACAGAGCTCCATCCTTATGTCAGACATTGTGATGTATCAGTATATCGCGATGTTTAGCTGGTGATATATCACGATGCTGAAAACCAGGTATCGCCCAGCCCTAGTGTTCACTACATAGTTCCATCCTTATTTCAGACATCCTGATGTATCGATATGTCATGATGTTGAAAACCAAGTATCACCCAGACCTGTTTATGATCCCCAGCAACTGGTATTTAGAGGCACACAAAAAATGTTTATGGAAGTACTATATCATAAAATACATACATATATGCATGTATGTATGAATTTCTACACTTTTTATCCTAAAATATAAATTTTAATGCATTTCAGTATTCTAAGCCAAGAACTATCACAAAATTTGGGGCAGTGCAAAATCCGAAAGACATATGCTCTCATCTGCATCTTTGTTCAGGAGGTAGATACCAATCAGGTAGGCATGCATTAAAATAGGCAGGTATCTACTTCCTTGGGTATCCCTAATGCTATGTATGAATTCAACAGCAGGAGGAGATGGCAAGCCTGATGCAATTAGCTACTGGGGGTGGCAGCACTCTAGATCAGATCTGTGGTGACAGACATCTTTGGGGGCCACACTCTCATGGAAGCCAAAATGGACATTCTAGGATCCAATCAGAATCCGGGATGGCTTCTGTAATTCTGAAATGTCCCAGTCAAATCAGGACGGTTGAGGGGTATGTTATCCAGTTGTACTTTGGCCATCAGAGCCTTGTTTGCATAAACAAGGTATACTGAGTCCAATGTGGACTGTAGGTGAGTTTGACATTTGAGTAAGAGAGCCTATATATTGCGCTTCAGCATCCCATTAATATGGCATCTTCCCAGTCAGAGGATCTCAGCTTAGCCTGGCAAAGGGAGACCTTTGTCCGACAAGATCTGTGAAATGCTGCTACCACTCAAAGCAGACTAATATCAGACCAATGGCCTGAGTTCAGCACATTCCTATGTTGGAAATGAAGGTGAAGACAACAGAAGTGTTTGTGTTCTGAACCTTAAAAAATCCACATTGTTGCTTCCGTTATCTTGAATGGGAAGATGCCTGGGATGACTTTTATCCACAGGGAACCACCACTACTGTTCCTTTGCTCTGCATTTTACTCTCACATCTGAGCTGTCAAAAAGTTAGAGCAGATGCTAAGGTGCAAAGGGAGGGGACGTTTTATTGCTGCTCTATTTACTTTCTCCTGCGAGACAGACTTATGTTTCCCCCTCGTTGCAACAAAGAGGACATTCTAGCGGCTTAACAGCTACCTGGGGGAAGCCTGGGTTTACTGCTCCTCTGAAGCATTATGAATAGGGGGAAATTGGAGGCTATGAGCCCTTCCCCCCCCCCCCGCCCACTGCTTAACTGAAGCATTTGTGATTCTCAGAATTAGGTCAGCAAATGTATTGGCTTAGCAGCTGAATCTCCTAGCAATGCCTATAATGGATGGAAACATGAACTCATTCTGTCAATAAGGTGAGGGCAGGTTTTGTTTTGGGGGTGCTGGTGCACCTCATTCCTTCTCCTTTTAACCCTAGATTCCATTCACTCACCACCACCCCTTTTTATGCATGTTGAAAAAGTATTTCCACTTTCTGGCAACAGAAAAGCCAGTTGCCGGTTTCAGTTCTTCTCAAGTCAGTCTGGGGCTGAGGGAGTTAAGAAAGGGAACCAAGAAAGTTTGCACAGCCTTCGGAGTGCCTCAGTCTAGCCTAGGGCTCAGGAGCTTTGGGACGCCCCACGGCTTGCCTTGTTTTGGACCGAGCACCAATGGAGAGCTGGTGTGAGCGAAGAGAATTGGGACTAGGACTGTACACACGCCATACCTTTAAAAGCACACTCAAAGCACATCATTCCCCTCCAAGAATTCTATGCACTGTAGTTTGTTAAGAGTAGTTTGCGGGAATTGTAACTCTGTGAGAGGTAAACCACTGATGGATCTTCATTCTAAAAATAGAGGGCAGTTTGGAGCTGCCATGCCTGTTGTAAAGTTATTAGGCTGCTCCTGCCTTTTCCTTTTCTGCTGTTCCAGCACGGCAGGAAGTGCAAGGACCAGCTGTGTTTGTATTTGGAAAACCACGGAGATAGAAAAAGACCACTCAACATACAGCATCAATACAGCCTTTGCCAACTTGGTGCCCTCCAGATCATTTTGGACTGCAACTCCCACCAGCCCCAGCTAGCAGAGCTGTGCTGATTGCACAGGCAATTCCCAGCTGATTGGTAGTGAGAGTAAGCCAGCTAAGTTTGGTTGTGCTACTGAGTTGCCCATGGGGAACCCTGTAGTGCAGCCAATCCCAGTGAGCTTGCAGTGAGCACCAATCAGCTCACTCCAAGCTCCATTTTTCTGCAGGTACCAGCTGGCTACCGAGTTCCCCACGGGGAAACTCAGCAGCACAGCCAATCCTAGCTGCCTTGCTGACACCACCAATCAGCTGATTGGTGCTGAGGACAAGCCTCACTTGCCAATGCACAAGAGGGAGCACATTGGCAGCTGTGTCTCCACCTGCTTGATGTTATATATGACATAATTTGTGGAGCAGGTGGCTGTGGTTTGGGGAAACGGCCTTGTGGGCCAAACTGGGATCCATGCTGCACCTCATTAAGCCCAGGGGCCAGAGGTTCCCCACCTCTGCATGACACCATGCTGGATCTCATAGAATAGCTTCTGATACAGTTTCTCTTATTTGGATGAGACGGAGAACCGCATCTTCCTACTGATCGTGACAAAAGGCTTTACATTTCCTCCTCTCTTGCAGAAAGGGCTTGAGCCCAAGACTCACAGAGACCCATTCCCCTAATGCTATGAGTGTAGCAGTACATCTGATTTGGGCCACAGAGTCATTAGGGACCCCTGGGCCCACCTTGCGTCTTCCTGGAGAAGATCAGCAACAGGTCTATTCAGCCGTGTCTTAACAGCCTTTTTTGAAGTAGAGAAGAAAATGACAGAGTGAAACAACAGATGTTTGATTAAGAAAAGCACAACAAATTGGGCAAATTATGAACAAAGCTCCCTGTACTAAATGAAAATTTTCTATTAGCAATAATGAATGTAAAGCATCAACTGCTAGAGTTTCAAACAGAATAAGCACAACAGAAAAATGGTTCGTCATTTTTCTTCATTCCAGTCCACAAACTAGAAGCGACTTGCAAACATGGAGCCACTTCTACAGTGTTTCCACAACTGCCACTCAACAGCCTATCCCCGCACCAGTAACGTGTCTTAAATTATTTTTATTTTGGTTTCGTCGTGATACCCTATTCCGCCAACGGACAGGCTTCTCATCATTATAAGCCAACAAACACAGCATTGCACTGGAAGTGCACAAGCAGCATTACGTAAGAGGAGGGTTGCATGCCAAAGCGAAGTGGAAAGGTCAAAAGAGTCGGCATGTTGTGTCAGTTCAAGCATTAGAGAGCATTAGACGTGGCAATGCCATTAGTACAAAATTTAATTGAAATTAGGATTTAAAGTAATCTCAAACAAAAACACAGCCGGACAGCCTTAACCCTTGGCACCAATGTGGCATTTTACAATGCACTGTCCAAGTTTGCAAAACCGATGGACGCAATCCAGCCCAAGGGAAGTGCTTCTGAGTCCCGTTGATTACAAAGGCAGAGAACTATCACAAAAGCTTGATTCTCTCATTGAAAGCAAGAAGACTTTCAAGGGCTTAATTCTGGCAGGATTGTGCGCAATCTGCCTTTAATTATAAAACCAAATCTTTGCTTGGTGGTTTTTTTTTTGGGGGGGGGATGGGTTTACACTTAACACTAGGGCCCAGTCGAAATGCACCACCAAGTGGCACCATTCCATTTACAGGCAGTGAAATGGGGAGGACATTTTGCCTGATTTTTATGGCAACATTTGCAGGTGCTCTCTGACAAAGTTCCTGCAGTGGAACCTGCCATCTCCCCCCACCAGAAGCTCCTATCAGAGTGGCACTACAGCATCCTGAGCACTATCATTCACTGGGGCTTGGGGGAGAAACTAGGACTGGCCACAACCCAACAGAAGGAGGCCAGGCGGAGGGTGGTGAGTTTGCCCTCCCAAAATTTTTCCAAACACACACACAAACTGCAATTTGCTAGGGGTTCAATCCTCCCAACCTATCCCTGTACCTCCTGGAAACTCCAAAAGTTCCAGATATGCAGAAGCTGTCTCGGTTTCTGATTTGATCCCGGAAAATCCAACTTTTCCTTAGGACATCCCTATTTTCACTGGAGAAAAGTTGGAGGGCATGAAGTTAGGTGACCCCCAAGCCAAGTAGATAAGTACCTTTACAACCATTATAAAACATCTGAAGGGAAGTTGTTTAATGTTTTATTATGCTTTTATATATGTTGTAAGCCACCCAGAGTGGCTGCAGCAACCCAGTCAGATGGGCATGGAATACAAATTATTATTATTATTATTATTATTATTATTAAATAGGATGTTCCTATTTTCATCAGAGAAATGTTGGGGGGTATGTTCTAGTCCAAACACACAAAGCATGTTACTATTTCACAGGGATATGGGGCCAACACAATACAGCTTACTGAATTCTTTTTTAAAAACAAAAAAATCGGCTGCAAAGTACTAGGACTTAAGCTGGTTTAGGGTCATTGATTTAAATGGACACTAATCAATGTCAACTCCTGAAATTGAACTTGGTTGAACCAAGGAGTAAGGTAGCAGCTGAACATTATGCATTCCTGTTGGCAAAGTAACACTGCCCAAATTAATTAATTTCTCCAAGGCGGGAGGTGGCGGGGTGTGTGTGTACTGTTGGCAACTATTAATCCATTCAGTAGCAAGCCATTATCAAGCAAACAAAAAAATGAAGCAAACAAAAAAGTAAAGGAGCCCAACTGATGCCAATGTCTTACAGGGAGAGTGTAATTGAATTATCCAGTGTTCCCATTAGATAGCCAAAACCCAATTAGTTTAAGCACGCTTTATGGACAAGGTTCCTCTGTTGTTCAACAGGCAATTTTACTACTGTCTGTCTGAGACAACGGTATTTGGAATCGAATTTCGGCAGGCTGCAACACAGAGATTAAGGGTCATGTTTCAACGGCTTAAAAACAGGGGTGAAAAACCTTTCTTCTTCTTCTTCTTCTTCAGCCTGAGGGTGTCATTCCCTGGCGGGCAATCTTCCAGGGGCTCCATGCCAATGGTGGATTGGGCCAGAGGAAGAAGTGGGTGGGGCAACCAATGCAGATTTTACCTTTGCACAGTTACACTCCAGCCATTCAAAATTTACAGGTTTCTAAATCCACGCATGACTCTCCATCCATCCAAGCAAGAGGCATTATTACCGTTTGAAGGACATAATCCAGCCAGGCTAAAGCACTAGAAGGGGGTGCAGAGCAGCACCAGTGAGGGGTATCATTGAGGAGAGTCCCAAGGCCCAGGAAGAGAGATCTGGAGGTCTGTATTTGGCCCCCAGGCCCAAACAGCCACACACCGGGCTTTTAAAAATTGGGCTTTATTCACGGTATTGTTTTCGTACTGATTGGGGAGTTAGATTTCCTCTGTTTCTGCTTGTTGAGGCCAAATATCCCATGATTATGCTGTAAGCAGCTAGTGCAGAATGCTGCTGGAAACCTTTAGATGTGTGCAGATCAATATGATGGTTTGACAGCAACTGCACAGGCCAACAGTTGGCTTCCAGGTCCAATTCAAGGTGCTACCTTTGGTCATCAAATGCCAATCACGACCTGGGACCTTGATATCTTAGAACAAGAATGGCTAATTTTTTCGGGCCATGGGGCTACATTGTCCCATTGAAACACCTGAGGGTGAGTGGCAGTGAATGTGCCCTGCTCCCTTTCTTCTCTCTCTCTCTCTCTCTTTCTCTTGCACCCCTCCCCGAGGAGCTAGATCAAGGGCATGCGAGAACAAGGTGTCCTCTTTGACTATGCGAGACTAAGGACTCAGCTATACAGCTGCAAATAAAACGTTTAAAGTGTGTTTTAAGTGTAATATACAATGTAACACTAGGTGGTGATGGTGAGCTAATATGTTTTTTAAAAAAACACTTTTTTAAAAAAAGCATTTTCAGAACGTTTTTAATGTATGTGTAGATTCCACCCCAGAACAAGTCTGAGCACATAACAGCGCTGCCTCTTTGCTGCCAGCTGTTTATGGCTGCCGGAAGTGGCTTCGTGAGTAATGTTCTTCAGCACTGTTTTGTCATATAGATTTGTTTGAGCAGTTGGTTTTATTGTTTCATTGTGGTTTCATTCCAGGGTTGGGAGATGTTATGGAAAGGTGGTGTTGAAATGTTTTAAATAAATGAAACCTGCCCATTTTGTTGGATAGACAATAAAATCATAGCCAATGAGTACTTCCCCCATCCCCGAGCCAATGAGTACTTTCCCTGCCCCCCAGAGCATTTTATGGAAATCTCTAATATTTACCTCTCAAGGTATCATTGCTTAGCCGTAGAAGAAGGACTGAAAGAAGAAGCAAACTATCACCATACTGAGGCAGGAGGAGAGAGAGCACACAATCATTTTGTTAACATATATGAATTTAGAACCAATATGATATAAACAACAACAACAACAACAATGGCTACCTGCAAAAGCAGGCACACTTAATTAAGAAGGAATAGTGAATGATGGACAGTGAATCATTTGCAAGTTGGTTAACACTGTCAGCTTAACAGAAAGGCCTCAGCTAAATTTAATTTGCGAAGAACAATGTGTACTAACACACCAATGAAACAGAAGGGCAGATGACTAGGTTTTATTACCAAATGTATCACTGTCATGCATTGTTTCCAAAATTTCCATCATTCCCAGGGCAGCTACTGCAAACAACTTAATTTTAAAATGGAGGGGGGCGAATTTAATGTTTTTAAAGCTTGGGTTTCAGAACATGGCTGGAATTTGTGCCCTCTGGGTCTGGCAGTGGCATCTGGTGCCCACTGGCACTCATAAGGCAGAAGGTAGGAAGACCAGCCATAGATGCAGTCAGAGTCAATGCATCATGGACTGGTTGGATGCAGAGGAATAGTAGGAGAAACCAGCTGGGGAAGCCTCAGAAGGAGGAGTCTCAGAGCCTGGGGAGTGGTGGTGGGACAATGATGAGTGGTCAGAGGGAGAAGACTGGAAGGAGGCAGCATTGGAAGCTAAAGAGGTAACGGGGCTTAGAGAGCAGGGAAGAGTCTGTGGCAGAGAGAAGTCCAGAATCAGAGGCAGAAGCTGAAGCTGAAGCAGGAGATTGGGAGGCCAAGACGCAGACATGAGTTTGGCTGGTGAAGAGTCATGAGTGTCTCCCCCTCCTGCTGTGACAAGGTGCCTTCCCCCCTGGTTTCCCATACCAGAAGAGGCATGAACAGGGCAGAGCAGAGATCTGCTACACACAGGCATGGTTTCTGTTAAGTTGTAGGTGAACATATCAGACGACACAGCGATTCTTCAAACAGCTCTTGTTTATTCAGAGGCCAGAACAGAACTGAGCTGAAGGGCTCAGTCAGCCTGCTTATATAGAGCTCCAGTAGAACGTAACTGTAGCAACTTTCTAAAACTATCCAATCACTGAACGTCACTTTCGATCCTTCATTTGCATGACTATCTACAGTATCCCCCTGCTGGCCCAGGGTGAGAACTTCAGTACATAACAAGTTTCCAATTGTTTGGAAAAGGCCTTGGAGAGGAAAGGATTTAGACGGCTGTGAGGAGGAAGATTTTCAGTCTATGCAACTGATTTTCATGGAGGACCACCGCTGGGAATGATCTGCTCTGCTCATTAGGCCTGACACTCAACCAAGTCTATGGAGATTGTGGTTTTGCTAATAAAAAGTTAACTCCATCTTTCAACTGGGTGATTACTGATCCACATGCCCCCATGACACAATGACAGACAGAGCCAACTAATTCTACACTGGTTCCCAACCTCCTTCCTATTCAGTTCTACCACCGCAACACTGAGACTAAGGAGAAAGAACTAACCACCAGTGCCAGTCTCTGTTCTGGTTGTAAATAAGAAGGCAGGCAGGCAGAGGCTGGCTGAAGGGAGACTGAGCTTGGTGGTGAGCCCACTCTCCCTACATACCATTATCTTGGGCTCTCATTGTTTAACCTTTTGTTATGATTAGGGAAGACCATATTTTTCCAGGAATGTAGATGGGGCAGCTACGTACTGGTGTGAATACTTTGGCAAATAACATCATGCACCTCCCTGTGAACTCAAATACTGATTTATTAGAGAGAGACATGCAAGAGCTGCCAAAACAGAACAGAAGATTACGCATTGGCCCTGTCATTTGTTGTAATATATGTTATACCAAGTTGCGCACAATGTAGTGCGAGTCTATATGACATCAATAGAACGGACAATGAGGAACTGGGTCCTTGTCTTTATGGAATAAAACACGCCTATCGCGGCAACAAGTTTAAAAATAGTCTTCTGTAGAACAACTACAAAGTACAAAAGGGTGTGATACTATTTAATTGCCTTTGCTCATGTTTCTGTATTTGCTTCTTCCTTAAAGTGGATCCTTAGAACAATAAACAAGAAGAGTGCCCTTTACCACAACACAGGGAAATAAGATTAAGTAATCTTCAAACAAAACTAATAAAACTCCTCTGTATACGCCTGCATTGAAACCACAGGTAGAAACATGTTTGGGAAAAGAGCCAACCATGATACACGATAAATGTCTCCATTAAAGATGCTAATTATATGTAAATGAATGTGCTGGTGCTATCTTTTACATCCCCCATTTCTATGATGTCTTAGCACCACCACCCAGTCCTAGAATGACCTGGAGCTAGAAGGTAAAGGTAAGAACAAAAACAAAAGAAAGAGGGCCATGGCTTTTTGCATAGGAGGTACAATCAGATTCAAGTCCCCTGGGCTTTGAAGGCGTTTTAATCCCAGCCAAACTGACAACTTCCCCTCACAGAATCCAAACGCAAACATTCCGATAACACTGAGAAGCAGGAATAGTCATGAAGGTTCTGTGACATTACAGCAGGTACCAGGTCAAGCCATCAGTCACAGGTTTCGCCACCACAAAAACAATACAATTCAGTAGAGGTAAGACAGCTGCTCTGCAGGAGGTTGCCTCCAAGAACAAGCCCTCTCCTGTGACTATTGTAACTGCCATCAAGTCAGCTGTCAGAGGGAAGAACTATGGGGCAGGAGCTGCCCTGTTGTCACCAATAATGCTCCTGGATCTGCTCTGTGGGGGCAAGTGCTTCGGGGAGGGACTGCTCTTTATCAAGGGCAGGACAGTCGGAACTGCAATTGACTTTGCCCATAACTTTCAGCACTGCCACTTTAAACTGTGCTTGAGCCTGGTTTTCCCTTCTCCCTCCTCTTCCTTTTTCCTCATGTGTCATGTCTCTTAAGATTGTGAGCCTGAGTAGGGACCATCTTAGAACAGTTTTTTTTAAGCTACTCTGAGAGTCTTTTTGGCTAGAGGGTAGGGTTATAAATGCTTTAAACAAATAAATACCACACCCACACCCAAGAGTAAGAAGAATCTGATACTGATCTGAAGGAAAACACACTCTGGCTTCATCCCTCAGTCATAGATCTAATGTCCACTGGGAGATTGAACCACCCAGAAAGAACATCAAGGCAAGGAGAAGACCAGCCAGACCCTATTCATCAGCTAGAGACAGAGCAGCTGTGGGGAGCTTGACTTCCCTTTTCTCTGCCAGAAATTCCACCTTGATAGCTCAGTTGGTAGAACATGAGACTCTTAAATCTCCAGGTCGTGGATTTGAGCCCCATGTTGGGTAAAATATTCCTGAATTGCAGGGAGCTGATCCCATCCAACTCTACAATTCTATGAATATTCTCCTCCTACTGCCAGTTGCCCTGGGACCAAAGAGCTGAAGGGAAGCAGGTCACATCCACGCATACAATTGAAGCACATGCCTTCCTCCAAAGAATCCTGGGAATTGTAGTTTGTTCAGGGGGCTGGGATATGTAGGTTTGTGCTTTAAATGTACAGTGGGAAAGATGCTGGGCTGCGTATCCATTTCTAATTGCTTGCTTTGTATTGTTGCAATGCGTTGTAAACTGCCTGATCTAAAGGTGGGTATAAACCATCAATACATAAAGAAACAAGACAGTCCTTAATGAAACCATGGTGCTTGTAGTTCAATCTCATAGAACAAAGGAAAGGTTGGCAAAGAGTATCTCCAGCAAGGTGTGAAAATGCGCCCTGGGGCCTCCATGTATCCCATATTGAGGCAGAAGGCCATCAGCTATAGAGATTTTACAGATTTTTACATCAGTGCTCAGGTGCTCTTGGAAAACCCAATAGTGATTTAATGCACCATGGAACACTATCCCACCCCCACTTGCAAATAAAACTATTTTCAGCCTTGCAAGACAGAAGGGGCTATGAGAGAGGGGTGTGGGTGGGTGTCATTTGCAGACCATAGTGTTGCTGCTGTTTGCCACGAGGGGAAGAGGGGAGGTGGTGGAGAGGTCAGGGTGGGCACATCAGCTGAGCCAATCCAATCTGCACCGTTCTCCCTGCCATTTCAACCTGTCCCCTCCCAGTAAAGAGCTGCTGAGAGGCTAACACACTGGCTCCACCTGCACAGGCAAGAGGCTTCTGGCTGCATCCCAGTCTGATGGGAAGAACATTCTGGACAGAGGATCAAGGACACCAGGTATGGCACATGCTTCCATACAAGCAAAAACAACCAGCAAGAGAATATCAGCCAGGTCCCAAGAGGCTACAAGCCAAATGTCTATATACAACTCACTACTTCAGAGGGACGCCGGTGGCGCTGTGGGTTAAATCACAGAGCCTAGGAGTTGCCGATCAGAAGGTTGGCGGTTCGAATCCCCGCGACGGAGTGAGCTCCCATTGCTCGGTCCCAGCTCCTGCCAACCTAGCAGTTCGAAAGCACATCAAAGTGCAAGTAGATAAATAGGTACCGCTCTGGCGGGAAGGTAAACGGTGTTTTCGTGCACTGCTCTGGTTCGCCAGAAGCGGCTTAGTCATGCTGGCCACAGGAAGCTGTATGCCTGCTCCCTCGGCCAATAAAGCGAGATGAGCGCTGCAACCCCAGAGTCGTCCGCGACTGGACCTAATGGTCAGGGGTCCCTTTACCTTTTACTTCATCCAGGCATTGCCAAACTGATCTCCCTCACCTACCTTTCCCCTCTACTCCCCCTTCCCTTTCTGTTTTCTGCCGTCTTCTTAGCTCACAAACCTGAGGCCTGAGCCTATGCCTCCCTTACTGCTTTGGGAGGCAAATATAACAAACTTTTATTCACGCAACCAATCGCTATGAACCAATTCGAGCCTAGGTGACAAACCAAAACCCAACTGGTTTGGAATAAAGTCAAGCATTGCATGAGTCGGCTTTCAGCAGGAGACTTTTCATCAAAGGATGTGGTCATGGGGGGGGCATAGAGTTGGGAAGGGAAGTGGGCCTATCCCTGTGCACGATCAGTAGCAGCCTGGATGATGAGACAGAAACACCCTCCCAACACCGGCATTGTTGCAGGTTGCCTGGTTGGTGCTGGGGATGGCAGGGGGTGGTGGCCGGTTTGGGGATGCCTGGTGCCCTGGCAGGAGTGGTAGACTGGCTTTATCACAGCTCCAATCAAGGATCTTTGATCTCACTGCCACCCTGTCCCATCTCAGCTTCATCCAGGTAAGTTGCATTGACACCAGTGTCAGGTACAGCTCTGCCCTCACCACACAAACTCCTACTGCCCCCAGTGACTCTGTCCTCACTGGCGCCACCCTGAACATCCAACAGTGAGTGGACAGATGAAGGGGGATTCTTTGTGGATTCGGCTGGATGTGCTAAGAATCCTCCATGTGACTGGGAACCCATATAATGTAGGGTTTCCGATTACAGGAGGAGGACTGCAAGCATGTCCACCCAAACAAAGGAAACCCTCCTTCAGACATTCCTGTTCAATGCAGGAAGGTCGTGGGTACTATCGGTGAAGATGGAGATCTTGGGAGCAAGGCTGGCATGTGCAGCATCACATCCCCTTCAAATTTTATACTTCCACGCAGTGCTGTTTCTCTAGAAATACCCGAGAGGTGTCAGAACTGAGTTCTGGCACGTTCCAGCTGGAAAAAAAGCCCCGCTTACACACATTCTTTGAACAAATGAACAGGGCTCAGGTTTCTTACAAAAGGCCAACCATTTTTCTTCCTTAAAGACCTTGGCCATAAGAGACCATGTATAAAAAACACAAACCAGCTTCTCAATGAGAATATATCAACAAGGTCAAAATGGTTTCTCAGTGACCCGTCAAACAACTATGATGAGGGCGGGGAAGGCCTTGACAGAAGGCAGAGTCTAGCTTCACTGCCGAAATATAATTGCGCTAATTGGACTTGCATTAACCCAAACGGCAAAGCCAGTGATTGAGAGAACCCTGTTACGCAGCTGTTGCTCCACACAAAAGAACAGAGGAATGGATAGTGCACAAATGAGTTGGGAGAACGCATCAACAACCTCAGCTTCCATTTCTGCAACAACATGGAACTAGCAATGTGAGTTTATTACGCAACGCACAGTGTTAGAAACCGAGATATGAAAGCTAGGAGCTAAACAGCACCTTAAACTTAGGTTATGGGCACAACAACAGAATGTCTAGGTGCGCTTTTTTATAACAAGAATACAAAGCTGAAAATGAATGAACTACAGCTTAAATATTATGTTCATTTTTCATATGGTCTAGTCCTTCCCCTGCCCACCCCAGTAATATTCTTAAGGGAGTCTCTTCTCCAGCCTTCAGAGAGTAGCGGGAAGTCGGGAGGCAGAAAAAGGTCCTCCTTTCCTTCCACTCTGCAGTTTTAATCTGAAATCTTAGGTGCAGTACTGTGCCCAGAGCTCAGAAACTGCTCGAGCTAATGAAATTCCATGTCACAAAACGAGCCTAGAACAATGGGAGTTTCGAACACTGGAAACACAAGCTCATGAGGGATTTCTTTATTCGAAAGGAAATATTTCAAGGGCTCAACTTCCTGGGGAGTATTTGAAAATTCTAAAACTCTTTTTTTTATTAAAACAAAAACAAAAAACATCTGCCAGTTGGTTCAGAACATTTGTTTCCATGACTCTGCCTTTGCTAGTAGAAAGAATCCTAAATACCAAAAATTCAGCGATGATCTAGATTCAACATTTCCATCTTCTACTCAGCAACAGAAGGGCTGGCAACTGGAATTGTTTTACATCCTTGCCTAATTATATAATATAATTGATACCTATAATTAATGGAGTCATTTCAGATTCCCACTGTTAAAAAAAAATCACATAGGCCAGCATGAAGCAAATACTTAGTTCCTCAGCAGCACCTGCTAGAGCTATTATGTTTGGAGTTCACCACTGTTTTTTGAGCTCTGGAATAAATAGAATGTTTCTATTTTAAACATTCCCAGGATGATAGCATTGAGCTATTTGTACATTTGCAACTCACTAAAAGCTATAGAAGTTTGGGCTGCTTTCTTGTGTATTTCAGCTGGCTTTACGTTTCATGTCAGATTTGAGCCCAGAAAAGCAATATAGCACGTCTGCAGAAAAGATAAAATGCCATTCTGTGCAGGCACACCAATTGCAACATCAGGTTTTCGCATCCATCGGCCCATAGCCCTCCCATGTTTACTCAAGGCAGGGTTTTCCAAGGAGTCCAAACTGGCAGATAACTTTATGCATCTGCTATCCCAGGCCCACCCAGCTTTTGACCCAGAAGGCTGTACGTAGCTCAGCAGCCCTGTATGGGGCATGATATTCTTACTGTGTTATCAGCCCGGCACTTGGAGCATGCATGACCATAAGCATAGAGGAGTTGTAAAATCATAGAGAAGGCACACAGCAGATGGGCTGAATTCAGGACTGGAGGTCACAAGTTGGGCAGGGCTGCTCTATATTTATTTCATGCAAATTGTTCTCTCTGCCTGATGCAGCAACTGTATACATTTGGGCTGGGCGATATATCATCCAAAACCGATTTGAAGTCCATATCATGATATCGGATTCATAATTTTTGACCTGGCAATATATTGTGAATCATGATGTGTGTGTGTTGTGATAAAAACACAATGTGGGGAAAGCCGTGAAGCCAGCCAGTGCCTCTATATAGCATCCTTATGTCAGACTCTGTGATATATTGGTATATCGCGATGTTTAGCTGGTGATATATCACAACCAGATATTGCTCAGTCCTAATATACACATGACCAGGCATGCACAAATCCACTTTCCAGCTTGCCCAGGGCAACTATACAGGTATCAGCTGGCGTGGACCCATGGCACTAATGCAGCAATTTCCAAACAACTTCTGTACTTCCTGAGTTCTGAGAGCTACTTCTCCCACTTGCAATGTATCCACAAACTGAGTGTCTTCTGGAAGTTGTTGAGCTACAATTCTCATCGGCCTCAGTCAGCATGGCCAATGGTCAGAAATGATGGGATTTGTAGGCCATCAATCTCTGGAAGGAACCATGTTAGCTCCCCCTGGTCTAGATGATGCACCGCAAGTGAGTAACCACTGCACCAAAGCAAAATCTGGGAAAGATTGCAATAGTTCAGTTGTATTCAGAGAGCTGCTAAAATCAGGCTGCTAGTCAAACTCCTAACAAGCTCCAACACAAAATAAAAAATTTCCTTCCAGTAGCACCTTAGAGACCAAGTTTGTTATTGGTATGAGTTTTCGTGTGGAAAGCTCTTACCAATAACAAACTTAGTTGGTCTCTAAGGTGCTACTGGAAGGAATTTTTTTATTTTGTTTCGACTACAGCAGACCAACACAGCTACCTACCTGTAACTAGAATCTCCAACACTATAGCGACAACTGAAATCCTGTCACAAACATCAAGGTGAATGCCAGTATGGGGAGGGGGATCTTGAATGTTATATAAATGATTTTGTGGATGTAAAGTTTACCCAAAGAATGAAGATAAACCAGCCAAAAGAAACAGGGAGATCACATAAAAGAAAGGAATACCATAAGAGCACATTCCTTTCCTCTAACTATAGAATTTCAGCCCATATTATGATGAGAGATGCTTCTCCACAAGGCTTCCTCTGGGAAATGCTACATTCCATCATCATTGAGCTCCAGTTTCTAATTATATTTCCCTAACATATCTCTGTCTGAAATGCAAATCTGACTACATAAATTATTGGATGGGTATAAAATGATTGCAAAATTGCTGATCTTCTAACTTCAGTTTTTATTCCCTACTGTTTAGGGAGATGAAACGCTATACTCAAGATCCACCAGCTGAGGTGGATTTGGCAGAAGCAAATACCAAGCTTCTTGCCCATTGCCAAGACAACTCATCAGCAGAACACTTCAGTCATGCTGCTGGGACTCACCATTGGTGGTTGGGCTGGCCTGTTAGGCGAAACAGCAAGTGGTTACATGGATGGCCGGGGCGGAGGGGCTGCAAGGGGAGCCAGGTTACAGGTTCATGGTGTCATCCTGTCGATAGGCTTTAGTGTGGCATTGAAGGGGGACTTCGTCCTCTCCTGCTGCCGGGAGACTTAAAATAGAAGTCTCCAGCACATTAATCTTCTTGGCCAAGTTCAAGGTTCTTGAATTAATCTACAAGGTCCTAAATAACTTGGGCCTGGGATACTGCCTTATTCCTTGTATGCCTGACCAGTCACTGAGGTCTTCGGGAGGGAGGGAGGGAGGAAGGAAGGAAGGAAGGAAGGAAGGAAGGAAGGAAGGAGTTAACTGATTCCCACTATGTGTGACCTCATTGCCAGCATAACTCCTGATTGGTGGGCACTGGTGAAGTTTCCAGGGATGGCAGATGGTTGTTTTGGTCTTTTCTAGTTTTCCCCTGGGCATGTATGGGAGATGGCAGCCCTTTCATCAGTGTAGTAACAATGCAATTCCCTCCTGCCTTGGCAAAATGGTATTGCTCTGTTAAACTGCAGCAAGAATACAGCCCACCTCTTTTCCTCTTTTCCTAATAATCTGTTGCAGCAATCAACTGTCGCAGCAGAGACTTCTGCAGAACAGTCTCCTGAGGAGATGAAAACCAAAAATATTCTGGGGTTCAATTTTTGTACTTGGGGTTCCAAGAGACCATGAGGTAATGACTGAATGCCAGATGCACTGCATCTGGGATTGATTTATAAAGTGAGTCTTGATTGTTGCAAACTCCACAGAGGTCCGGTTGTGGTTAAAACTGGTTGGTGAAAGGCGTCAAATATCTGCTCATGTTTTAAAACTCAAAAAAAAGTATTAGATTCCTTTCATTCTCCTGGTATGCTAAGTTACACTTGTTAAAATTAAGTTTCCTTATAACAGCCTAGTTACACACTTATTAGAAAAGGCAATAAATGAAACAGGTGCAACTAAGTACGGAACCGACTGCCTTTGCAAGCTCAACAAAAATATTATCGAAAGGCTTCTTCTTAAAATATATATAAAACTACATAGATGATTTCCTTAAAACAAGGAAATCAGCCCTGAGTGCTCACTGGAAGGACAGATCCTGAAGCTGAGGCTCCAATACTTTGGCCACCTCATGAGAAGAGAAGACTCCCTGGAAAAGACCCGGATGTTGGGAAAGATGGAGGGCACAAGGAGAAGGGGACGACAGAGGACGAGACGGTTGGATAGTGTTCTCGAAGCTACCAGCATGAGTTTGACCAAACTGCGGGAGGCAGTGGAAGACAGAAGTGCCTGGCGTGCTTTGGTCCATGGGGTCACGAAGAGTCGGACACGACTGAACGACTAAACAACAACAACACATAGATGATACATTGTGTACACATGGTTGCAGATCCCCACAGGGCCCTATTGAGCCGTTTGAAACTCTTAACTCGCACCGCCTTTCACCCCTTAATTCAGGCCAAGCACACTGAATGTGAGGCCCATCTATTCCTCACATGGTGGTACCTTGCAGTCCTGCTCCATCCCATCCACAAATGTGTGGGTTACTTGTGCTATCTGCAGAAAGGCTGAAACTGCAGAAGCCCCTGGATTCAATCCCTGAATCTCCAGGTAAGGCTGGGAAATACTCCTGTCTGAAATCCAACGAAAGCCACTGCTATACAGTACCAATGGTCTGACTTAGTATAAAGGCAGCTTCCTATGTAGCTGAGAAACCGGACTGACGTTTTATTTATTGCCACTGACCTCCCCCATCAAAGGTCATCACATGCATACACGTATAAAACAAAGCACAGTAATAACCAGATCAACTACGTTCAGAATTTGAGCCTGTTTGCAAATTCTGTCTGGTTTTAATAAACTCATTGTATGAGAGCAGGTGAGATTTCATGATGGGTTTTGTTTTGTTTTGTTTTTTTGGCTGATATTTTATTTAAGGGAAAGCGCTATAAACCATGCTCCGTGTCTCTTATAATGATGACTAAGACTCTGTCATCTCCATGGATAAAAAGAGGTGATATGTGAAGCAGGCAGATTCATCCCAGAGTGCGTGCAAAGGATTGGCACGTGCACCTCGAATTAAGACTAATGGGAGGGACACGTGCCAAATCCTTGTGTAACCTGTGGGATAAATAATGCCAAGAAAGCCATATAGAAAGGTGGGGGAGGACCGTGTTTTTATCTGGGGAATACATAGACAGCCATGATGGTCCATAGAAGGGGGCAACCCAGAATCCTCAACCCCTTTGGTAGGAGCAACCAATATGTCACAGAATAGTGACCAAGTGAAATTCAACGTCACGCTATTGCAGACATTCTGTATGTGCAAGAAAATCAGCTTGCCAGATGGAAGAATTCTTCCTCCTCTCTCCCCACACACTGATATGGGGGTCCCCCTGCCAATTTTGGAGGTGTGGGGGGAAGGGGAGAATCCGGCCCCAAGTAATGTTTGCTGGTGCACTAAGTCAATGCAAGAGGGTTTTTTTTTTTTTGCATTCAAGAAATAAATAACTCAATTTAATCCTTTTGTTACGCCAGAGTTCCTTGGGGCGAGGGATTGACTATTAACCTACTTTGGGAATTGTAGCTTGGGGTGGGGTCTCCTAAGAACTCTCAGCACTCTTAACAATCCACAGTTCCCAGGAAGGCATGACTGTTTATAGTTGTATGATGTTGCTTTAACTGTGTAGTGCAGAAGGAGCCAGATTTACCGGTAGTCAGATGCCACAGAGTGGGGCCCTCTTAATGTGAAAGACAGAGGGGAAGTGAGTGGGCTGCCATGAGGGGAAAACAGGGTGGGAACTGCTGCTAAGAATGCTAGTTGCTTAATCCGTTTAAATTGTGTGTGTGTGTGTGTGTGTGTGTGTGTGTGTGTGTTTGTTCACCTAGGTATCTGAACTGGGAATTTTAATGCTTGTTGTCGTGGTTTTGCTTGTTTATCTTAGGACAAAACTGTTAATATGTTATTTACTGCACCTGCTTATATGACTTGGTAATTTTTGTATCTTTTTTTTTTGTATCTTGGTTTATTTTTATTACTTTACTTTCCCACTCTGGGACAGGAAATGTTCAATGAAGACTGGGCTGCAAATATCGTAAATAAGTAATAAATTAAAAATTGGATACAAATTCCTCCTCCTCACCTGCTATTCCATAATGTTCAAAACCACTCTCGGTGAAGAGGCCTAACGCACTCTGGTGAGTTGCACAGCCCTGTGGCAGAGAGCATGGTATACAGCAGACCACCTCAGAGGTCTGGAGTATGGGCTTTGGCAAGCTAACAGGTCTTTGCCATGGACTCTCGGCAGCACGGTCTCCTCCCCAAAATGCACAGGAACAGGCAGACATCAAAAAGCATTAAATGTACCGTATTTTTCACTCTATAAGACGCACCAGACCACAAGATGCACCTAGTTTTTGGAGGAGGAAAACAAGAAAAAAAATATTCTGTATCTCAGAAGCCAGAACAGCAATCCCTCTTGCTGTTCTGGCTTCTGGGATAGCTGCGCAGCCTGCATTCGCTCCATAAGATGCACACACATTTCCCCTTACTTTTTAGGAGGGAAAAAGTGAGTTATAGAGCAAAAAATATGGTAACATTCTTTTGTGACTCCATTGAAGTGAATGATTATGAAAATGAAGGCAAAAATTAAAAGCAGGCTTAACAAGTATATATAGCTTTCACCACATGTATGATAAGTGTGCCCACACTTCAGAACCCTGTTAGTTAAGACTAGGGGGCTGCAGTTCTACAGAGGACCAAATGTTTTCCCTGAAAAGGGCCTCAGATTCAACCTCGGACATTTCAAGCGAGGGATGGGGTGGGGGGAACCTCTGTACGAAATACAGGAAAGCTACTGTCCATCAGTGCAGACAACACTGAGCTAAATGGTCCAATAGCCAGCTTTCCTAAGTACTCAATATTTTGCCAAAACAGCAAGCCCTGGTATTTATAAAATAAACTGGGGGAGGGGGGGAGTCTATCCCACTGAAGAACTACAAGAAACTCTACAGTATCCAGCCTTACTTGCAAATCAGGCTATAAAATCATGGTTAGCCACAACCAAGTGGGTTGACTTCTACAATATGTCCCCACACAGGGATGCACAGTAGGCAAATGGGTACATACTTGCATAATTGCCAGGTGGTGTCTGCACCATAAGGGAGACCGCAACGTGGTATTCTTCTCCCAAGACACGCCACCCCTGAGAAATACAGTCTATCCCATGGCCATTCCATCCTGGACTAGATCCGCAGGAACCAGTGCTGTACTTGCAGACAAACTTGGTTTCACTATATGGTAAGCAATCTGATTGCCAGAAGTCATTTCTGTCCTGTGCAATGCTGATGCTTATTATACCTGGGAAGCAGCTGGTGGTCAACAAAAGAGGTTTAAAGACTGTCTCAAGGCAAATCTAAAAAAAAATGTAGTATAAACACTGACAACTGGGAAACACTGGCCTGCGAGTGCTCCAGTTGGAGAACAGCCTTTATCAAAGGTGTCATGGGCTTTGAAGATACTCAAACTTAGGACGCAAGGGAGAAACGTGCTAAGAGGAAGGCACGCTTGGCAAATCCACACTGTGATCAACTCCCACCCGGAAACCAATGTCCCCGCTGTGGAAGGATGTGTGGATCCAGAATTGGCCTCCACAGTCACTTACGGACTCATTGTTAAAACCGTGTTTATGGAAGACAATCTTACTTGGCTACGAGTGATCGCCAAAGAAGAAGAAGAATAATTTTTGGGTCATTCCGTACTGAAGTCTTTTGAGAACCGCCCACCAGCCCATCCCACTTTGAACACAGGTGTAGAAACTCTTCTGACTCCTAGGAGCCACCATTGCATTGGGGCAGAGGGGGATAGCTCTATCCACAGTTGAACTAACTGGTCAAATGCTAAGGCAACAGCTTCAAATAATTAGATGCTGGGCAGCCATGTGCCTGGTTTGTTCCAGCTCTCTCTATCCCTGTTGGATGACCACTGCTTGTTTCGTACGATCATAGCAGCAATAAAGCCACAGTAACAAAGCCCAATAACTAGCTGGAATTATGTAGAAATTGATAACATATATGGTGCTGGCAGTGGTGAACAGTGCTCAGCAGAACCCCACAGGCATATTCAAATGTAAAAGCACAGCCTACAAGTCCAATCCATTTAACACTGCAAATGTGCAGCCTCCCATTTTAATGGGATTTTAGGCCCATGGAAGTGAATGAAGGTTGCATAACATTTGGTTGGTTGCACTCTCTTATCTCTAGTCTATGAAATGGTTCACACATCATATCAAAGTTTAACATTTTATGTTTAGCTATGGTTCAACATGAACAAGCGGCAAGCTGGCACACAGTGTTTAAATATTCCTATTTCTCTTCTCCCCCAATCTTGGTCACACCATGAACAACAAATGACGAGTCTTTGTTATCTGAACTTGGGCTCATGGTTTACGTCTCTCCAAGCAAACTGCAGGTGGTACCCATAGTCTGTTGTTGGCTTGCTGCTCATCATTTATTTGGGGAAAACAAACCCTGAGCTCAGTTTCAAGCGGCATGACAGGCCAAAAGTTGTGGTTTGTTCTCCCAGTGCAGCACAGCCAAGGAGCAGGAGAGGAATGAGGTAGGGACACTGCTCATTTTATTGAGACACAGTTAAACATAATTAAACGTTAACTATGGTTTAACGTTATGTGTGAACACAGCCAAAAGAAACGACTAGTTTTGCTTTCAAATCACTTGCAAGTAGGACAACACAATGGCTGTTTTTCCACACACACACACAAAAGAGCACCTACTTTGTTAGTACAAACCAAACATGTTTAATCCTACTTAATCATGCTTAATCATGCTTTGATCAGCTCATTAATTTTGTTAGCTAACAGATATCAAGAAGTATAACTCAAGTCAGCAGCTTGCATTCAACTCATACAACTTTCATTGAAATTCAAGCTGCGGCTGCTATGATGACAATTAATTCTGGTTGACACTTCCGTTGCCCTTCATAACAATCTTTAAAATATGGATTTTGTTAAAATGTTATGCATTGCGTTTTTGCATTTCTATTATAGCCGGTGGCCAATATGGAAATGAAACCAAACTGAATTATACATGAATAATAATCACGAGTGGCATCGTTAGGTTTTGAAATATACTGAAATGATCTCATCTAGTCCTGCCAACAAGAATTTAAGGAGGATCGAGCACACTGGAACATGCCTGACCAAGTGACAGACAGTCTATTATTGTCCAATGATGTCTCACAAACAGACCCTGTCTAGATACAAGGTGGAAAACCCTATCAAACTCTATTGAACCCAGAGCTGATGCGAGTTGTAATCCAAAACACCTGGAGGGCACCGGGTTGGTGAAAGCTGGCTTGGTCCATTTTATGGAAGCTGCAATGTGGACACTGCAATATAGTTAATCGTTTTGCCCATCTGGATTGCCCAGCCTTGTGCACAGGCTCCATGCCGCCACCAATAGTCCAGGTTTGGCTTAACTACGCAAGCGGGCGAATTCACACGAGACGTGGATGGCATGCATGGTGCCCCCCAGACAGGGTTCCCACTATTCAGAAGTTTTTGAATTAAATTTGAAACTGGGCATAGTAGAACAAAAATAGATGTTTCAAGCAAGCATGCCATGCTGCACAATAAAGGAGGAGGTATGGACGCGGGTGGCACTGTGGGTTAAACCACGGAGCCTAGGACTTGCCGATCAGAAGGTCGGCGGTTCGAATCCCCGCAACGGGGTGAGCTCCCGTTGCTCGGTCCCTGCTCCTGCCCACCTAGCAGTTCGAAAGCACATCAAAGTGCAAGTAGATAAATAGGTACCGCTCCGGCGGGAAGGTAAACGGTGTTTCCGTGCGCTGCTCTGGTTCGCCAGAAGCGGCTTAGTCATGCTGGCCACATGACCCGGAAGCTGTACCTCGGCCAGTAAAGCGAGATGAGCACCGCAACCCCAGAGTCGGCCACGACTGGACCTAATGGTCAGGGGTCCCTTTACCTTTACCGTTAACATGGTCCCCCACCCCTCCCTAGCTTCTTCACTAGGGCATGACTGGTTGACATGCAACAGGTTTGACGTCCCCATCACAACATCCCCCATTCCAGGGAGACAGCACTCCATCGCTTTCTGATGTTGTAACCCTGGGGGAAAAATCACAAACTCATCCCATGTCCCCTGCACAACATCCATTGGAACTTGGGGTTATTATACAACAGGAGCTGGCAGTGTGGAAGAACTCTGGTGTCTGAATACTTTTTGGATTTAGAACAGGGTTTCCAAAACTTGGGTCTCCAGCTGCTTTTTTGGACTACAACTCCCATCACCCCTAGCTAGCAGGACCAGTGGTCAGGGATGATGGGAACTGTAGTCCAAAAACAGCTGGAGACCCAGGTTTGTGAAACCCTGATTGAGAACGTAAGCGCCCACAGTTACTTCTGTTTCCAACCAGCAAATCTAACACTTGGTGAGCAACTACAACAACATTTGTCCTCTAACAAAGGGACCAATCTGGGATTAGGTGTGGGTGATAAACAGCCACTTCAGTTTCAAGAATGGGGAACCTATGGCCCTCCAGAGGTTGTTGCATGACAGCTCCTGTCTTAGCAATGCCCATACTGGTCAGGGCTGATGGGTGTTGAACTCCCAAGCAGGTTCCCCATCCTTGTTTCAGGGAAACCCTTTTTGTGGACTTCAGATAGAGATTCTATAAGGCTACAACATACATGTGCACTAGCCACAAAAAGGATTTCAATAATAAACCAAATAACTCATCTGCTCAACTGAACTTCAGATGCAGAGTGCGGTTGTATTCAAAAGTGTGAGTTTACAAGGTCTGGCCGCAAGCCCAGAAGTCTGAGGTTTAATAAATGTTGAGCTAGTTGCTGCAACTCCTACATTCATTCCAGTTCCACAACTCACTGTTTCGGAGCAGAGCTACTTCAGAGTAAATACAGGGCTGAGGATGCAACCCAACAGGACTATTCTGAAGCAAATAAAGGACTGTGGATTTCAAGCACTGTGCAGTAATTCAGGAAGTCAGAGGGCTAGACTACTGTATAAAGTTTCTACACTTGAAAGCAATTATTCAAAGCAATATTTCCCTACAACTGAACAACTGGTCTACTGTTTGTAGGCAAAAGGGGCTCACAGTCCTGCCTTCAAGTCTAGGAACTGATTAATACACACAGTGGGGCGTTTAAAAGGCTTTGTTTGTCCCCGGAGGGACTCCATGTAGAATTTTAATAGATCAGTAAAATTACATTCCCTGTGGTACTTTGAAACAGCTGCAATCATTGAGATTTGCTTAGGTACGTTTTGCCTAAGCAGGGAAGCTGGGCAGCAACCCCCAATGTTCACAAATGAGCCAAACACAAGAAAATGCAGTTTTAAAAAAGAACATCATTCACAAGTTAATATAAAACAACAACCTGAATAAGTTTCAGCATAAGCATGTTGAGAAAGACGGTGCATTTATTTCTCCAACTCCCAGAAAATCAAATCTACAGTTGCTTTCTCACTTAAACCTTCACACCAAAGGAAGATAACTTGCAATAATTTTTCAAAGCTGCTTTCATTCATATCCCTGAAAAGTTTAACCACATTTCTTTCAAGCCTTTGTTTAACTAGTGCATGCGTGCACACTTAAATTGCCAGCTATGTTTCAAATGCAGTGTAGAGATCCACAAGACTTTTCAAAGAAATGTGGTTTCTTTTATTGCTAGTAATAATAAAGCCCTACACTTTTGGTTAGAAAAAGACAAGCAGTGCATTGTATCTTTGTTCTAATTCATGAGCCTTCCTCCGTTCTGAAGGTGGGAAACATCGGCAAACACCCATATCCAATCATATCCATATCCTCCATTATCAAGGTTTCTGCAAATAATATTTCTGCACATAATACAACCATCTTCCCCTACCCTTCCTTTAACAAAGGGGACTGGAGGAAGCAGCCTTCTATTTATTCAAAGAAGAAGAAAATAATGTTCCACTGAGGTATCCTTTTTTTAGCTCTTGCAACTTACGTACTTTTCCGCCGCAGAAGAACTTGAAAGGCGAAGCTACAAGTGGGATTGGCAGAGTGGGAAAAGAGCCACACAGTTCACTACTTTTCATCTAGTATCTCAGCAGCACACATTTCAGATTAAGCTGTCAGGCTGCTCCCGAGACCCCTTCCCTGCTGCTTACAGCCTGTTTACCACCCTTTCCCCTTGCAAATATAAGATGCTTCTGCAAACTGAAACAAAATCTCGCCTACCGGGGAAGGGGAGAGAATGCAGCTCTCAGCGTTTGTTGTGCTAACCTCCTTCCTTTCCCCATCAGCCGGTGGTGCCTCCTTACACTTGCGCGCCCTGAGAAGTTCCCTCCCAGGGCATTCAACGGGACTTCCTCCCGAGGAACCCCCTGCTCAGGTTGCAGTCTAGCCCGTAACCTGGGAGAGGAAGCCCCCCCACACACATCGAGGATCGGGGCCCCCTTCGGGCAAGCGCCGCCAAGGCGCTGCGTAAAAAGAGAGCCCTCGGCCAAAGCAGGCTCTTTAATCGGATCAGGAAGGCAGTTTCATGAGCGCGCACTGAAAGCCTCGACCTAAAGCTCCGAGGCTCCCCCGAAGCCTTGGGGAAGCTGGGCGGAAGCGTGGCTCCAGACACAACTCGTGTTTCCCCCACCCAGACATACACACGCGCTTTATCCCGGGAGGCTGGAGAAGTGTCCCGACTGGAATCCCTCCGCTTCATTTCCCTCTGCCGCCGCCGCCGCCGGTTCAAGTCCGTGGAGGGAGAAGTCGAAGCGCCTCTTCCGCGGCTCCTCTAGCGGGAAACTCGCCAAGCGGCCGAAACAAGCGCAATAGTGGCGGGCAGGAAAGCGAGGCGTGGAATTGCCCTGGCGCGCGAGGAGAGAACAATGCTAATACTAATACTAATACTAATAATATTAATGCTTTCTTTACCTCACCGTGCAGAAAGGCAGCTCTTCAGTGCTCCATGCTCCGGCAGCCCGAGGCAGGCAGGCAGGCAGGCGGCGGCGGCGAGCGCGCGCAAGAGCGAGCGAGATAAGCCCGGCAGCCTCCACCGCCAGCGGAGAGATTCTCACTCTCCCCCGGCTCGCCAAGCTCCCACCACATCGCCTGCCTCCGGCTGACGTCAAAGTCGCTGTCACATGGCCCGATGCAAAACCAAAAGAGCATTGGTTGTCGTGGCAACCGCAGCACGGCGCGCGGAAGCCATTTCAATAGGTCGTTTGTCACACACACACATACACACGCGGGTGTGTGTGCACGTTGGAACCCGTCCGGGGATCTGGTCGGGCTCCTCCTCGGCAAGGGACCAGAAATGTTGTCCAGGAGGAAGTCTTCCAACAGGCAGGCAGACCAAAGCCCACGGTCGGGAACGTACAAGCCAGATTTTACTTTTTATTTTTTTATATTGCATCTGTTTAATTGGGTGTGTGAGGTTCTTTTTAATCCCATTTCGTTTCGTTATGCTGCTGCATCTTGCTTTGCACTTTTCGGGAGATGGGGAAAGCAGCTTATAAATGTTAATCTAAAAAGAAATGAATGAAAAGCATCAGATAGAAAAGCAAGGTATAAAATCTCAGAAATACGTCCATTGATAGAATGTCCCACAGCCTGATCAGATGAAACTAGGAAGAACTAAAGGTGGTTAGTGATGTGTGTTACCTTTGGTTTCAAGGAAGGTATGCACAGCCTAAAATTAAATAATCAGCCTCAGATGGGTTTAAAACAACGACAGAAGGCCTTTATTCAGTTGACAGAATTTAAACGGACATGTGCCGCACATACATTATTAGATGTGCTTTTGTGTGGGTATCTGTACCAGGAGTACAGAACATGAAATGATGGGCAGCCCTCAGAAAAATGCTATTCCAGGCACCTGAGATTTGAGATAAATGTCAACAAACTAGCTTGCATCTTACTTTCCAAAAGTATTATGCTGTATTATTTTTTCTAGAAAAAGGTGCAGGAACTCCCACTTTTTTTTTGAAACAAAAATTTTTTTCCTGCCAGTAGCACCTTAAAGACCAACTAAGTTAGTTCTTGGTATGAGCTTTCGTGTGCATGCACACTTCTTCAGATACACACAACCCGCTGCGGCCACATTAAAGCGTCGCCTCCACCTCGCTGCCCCATAACCTCTGACACAAAGCCATGAAAGGCATGCAGCCCGAAGCCTCTGACACGCAGCCCTGGGCGCCATGCCGCTATACAGCTGCTGGTACGCTACAAAGAGGTGCCGGAACTCAGTTCCAGGGGGTTTCAGATGAAAAAAGGCCCTGATTGCGATCAAGCAATCTGGACGTATGTGTAACGGCTGGAGTCAGACGCAGGTCAGCAATAAAGGAAGCAGATCTGCATTGACAATGAAGTTAACTATTCAAGGAAATGAACATACAACTCAGCCTAGTGGTCTCAACAACAATTCCCAGTAGGTCTTGCCCCTATGGAGCAGTTGCCAGGACTGAAAACCCACTCTTCCACCCTCTCTACGGTTCCTCCTCTCCTGGATGTTTTCCAAGCAGTCTCAAACTGTATCTGTGCGCCTCTGGTCTGTTCTCCTCATTATTCTGTGCTTTCATGGAGACCAGGGGAGAGGGGAGCTTGTTGCAGTGGGAGAAGGAGACTCCCTAGATTCTTCAGCAGCCTCTTGACCCCCTTCCTCTGCTTCAGCCTCAGAGTCTGAACTGCTCCCTGCCGCAGGCTCTTCCTGCTCACTAAACCCTGTTGCCCCTTCAGCATCCAGCCCCTCCTCCCAATCTTCTCCCTCTGACCTCTCCTAAGTGTCCCACGGGACCCACGGAGGGGAGGAGGGAAGTCTGAAGAGTCTTGCTTGATTTTAAAACTTAAATGTGTTAACTGTAAGATATATTTTGTAAAACCAATAAAAAGCATTTCCATTTTTTCCCTCCCCCTTGCCTCTCACTCGGGGGGGGGGGCGGTGCTAGGTGTGGCAACCTGGCTTTTCATTTTGTGCATAACCAAGTTATAGCAGGTTGAGCCATTCTTGACACAATAAGAAGTTTCCTTTGCATCCGCCCTCTTTACTCTTAACTATTATTTCTTGAGTAGGGCATTCTTTTAGCTAATGGGGCCTCCTGCTGCCGCCGCGCCGCCAGAGCACAATTTCTGTTCTTATCCTGAAGCAAAGTTCTTAACCCAAGGTAATATTTCTGGGTTAGCGGAGTCTGTAACCTGAAGCGTATGTAACCCGAGGTACCATTGTATTTCCCACTTCCCTCAAAAAAGAGAAGAATTCTCATTTTCCCGTGCTGCGTCATACTAACAAGTGCCATCTTGTTTCTTCTTTTATCTTTATCAAGTCTAAGTAAAGCTGCGCAGCTGAATACTTAATCATAAATAGAAGTCCATATGTACTCCGTTTTTTAAAAAAGGTTTCTTAATGAGGCTTGGTATAGAAAACCAATTGTAGTTGTTAAGAAGAAACAAAAGACACACCAAACACCTCCGTAATCCACACGCCATGATGAGAATCTCTTTGAAGTCTGAGCTTAAACTTAAACACCAGGGACTGTACAGTTCTGCAGGTTTTTCCTTAGTCTTTTTCGGTCCAGACTATGTCTGTTTATTGCCCAAATCCAATCATTTTATCAAAGAGATATTTCTGGCTATGAGAATGACATTGGAGAGTGCCAGCCATGTCGTGCTCTGGGACCCAGGGTCCTGCCGCTTGCACCTTGATGCCAGCTGAGAATCTCGGACGATCTGCGGGTCTACGAGACAGTCGTCCCCCACCCTGAGTCTGCCAGGGCTAATTACCCCTATATCAACCCTGAATTACCGGCACGACTGAGGTCCGATCATGTGGGAGTCAGCCATTTCTCACCACCGGAAACAGGAAGCCCTGAACCTCTGCTTCTGGCTTGCCCTTTTCTGGGTCAGGCAAGCGTGCAGTATTCCATCAGTGTCCAGCACTGTCTTCTTCTGGCTCCCGCCTTTTCTGGTTAGGGGAGCTGGTGGTGCTCCTCTTTAACCTGACAGGCAGAGAGAAATTCCTCATCAATACCCAAATTGTATTACACAACCTTCCTCAAGGCCAGGCCGCAGAGGCAGATTTAGGAAAGCACGAGCAGTTCACACTGGGTGCTTGGTAGGCATGGGAGATATCAGCTTTTCAACACTGCAGTGTATTTGCCAACCAAACATCGTGGTTTGGCGATACACCACAATGTTGAAAAAACAAGATGCATTGGCCTCTGCCCGCGAGAAAGCAGGTGAAACTGCCCCAGCTCTCACCTCGAGAGCAGAGTCGGTTTCACCCAGGCTTGCAAGCTGGGACAATGCAGTTTGTGCTGTTCAGCTGTGGGGGGGGGAAGGTTCCCCTCCCCCAGCTGAGACAGCCCTGGTGCTCTTGCTGCGAGCGGGCAAAGCATCAGGGCTCCTTTAACTGCTCACTGCAGGGAGCGGCAACCACGCTCCCCTCAGCTGAGCAGTTTCACAGAGCTCCCACCCCATTGCAGGCTTGCAGAAGCCAGCACTGGACTGGGGGCTCCTTTAAC
This sequence comes from Podarcis filfolensis, assembly GCF_964270895.1. Classification (NCBI taxonomy): domain Eukaryota; kingdom Metazoa; phylum Chordata; class Lepidosauria; order Squamata; family Lacertidae; genus Podarcis; species Podarcis filfolensis. The sequence continues at coordinate 68,960,065 of NC_139603.1, forward strand.
TGCTTGACTGAGGCAGGGGCAGCTACACACTCCTCCGTTGAGCAGTTTAAAGATGCAGAGGGAGGAAGAAGCTGTATCGGAGCCTCGCCGATACAACTTGTTTCTCCCTATCCGTCGTATGAGGGCAGAGTGGGATGGCGGTTTCACCCAGCGATATATCGCTGGTGAAACCACTGCCGCTCCAGAGTTCCTCTGCTAGCAGTGCCCACTGGAGAGGAAGAAATTCTTGACTCCCTACAGTGGATGCTGCTAGCAGAGAGACTCAGGAGCGGCAGCGGCGGTTTCACCAGCGATATACGGCTGAGTGAAACCGACATCGCGGTCTGCTTCTCATACATCGATACATATCATCATACATCATACATATGCTTCTCATATATTGATGTATCACCCAGGCCTAGTGCTGAGCCTCAGGGGCATCACAACTATGATGTAGAATGGAAGGTGAGAGGCAGGAGGGCACCAAATATTGGTGTCACACAGGTTGCCGCTGAAATTTGAGACCCCAAGGCTTGCTGAAGGCAGAGAGCTGGGCAGATCATGCCTGATACCTCAAACTGTCTTACTCCCCCTTACAAGGTGTTTTGACTTTATCTATTTCCTGCTGGTCTGGCAGGCAGGATGTGTGGTCTTTAGTCTTTGTTCATGTCCGAAGCAGGCATTCCCTGCAACATCGCCTCGAAACGGAAGTTGTGCTTACAACCGCTTGTTACAGGGTCAACACAACCTGGGCGGCAGCAAGATAACTCGCAGTCCCAGTGATTAAATTTGACCTTCACCGGTGAATCAGTTAAAATTGCCATTGCTTAAACAACCGATTCCAATCATTCTTGCAGCCCTCGTTTGAATCATCTCTTTTCTCTACAAAATATGTGGGAATTGGGCCCCAAGACCATCCTGGCTGCTGCTTCTGTATATTTTTACTTACTTACTTACGAATGGCTGTGATTTTAAGCAGGTGGGAGACCACGTGGCTGAATTTTCTCTATTTGTTAAAAATATTCCTGAAAGGTTTTAGATAGATAGGACCCCTCCAGACTGATTTTTTTTTCCTTTTGCAAGTGAATTCTGCAGCATGCAATTGATGCAATAATAATGTACTAGTGGTGGATTTGTACTGGATAGTCCACATATCCTTCTGTGGTGCTTCTCCAGTGTTACTGCATTATTGCCAACTGGAGGGGGGCTCTTGCACTATAGCACAACAAAAGTGGAACACCCCCCTCCCCCCAAAAAAAACCCCACCACAACCCACCCTGGAAAATTTGTAGAATGAACAGTTCCAGGATTTCAGCAGGAAGGTATAAAACATGCACTGATTGCAAATGAAGCAGGATGTCTGTCCTGAAACTTTTGCAGGTACAAATAGTATTGAAAGCAGGATTGTGTATAACAACATCAATATCATTGTGAGCACAAATAATCATGAACGTATAATAGAAAGGATGCTTGGAGGGTCACATAGATATTGAGATAAGATAATATGGAGAATAGTTCTAAAACTACTGCTCCCCAGTCTTGTTAGTCTTCCATGTGAATAATAATAATAATAATAATAATAATAATAATAATAATAATAATTTGCTTGGGAGAACATTCAGACATGTGTTTTCCACTCCTCCTGCTCTACATTCTGAACTGATACAACCAAAGAACAATTTTACCATCTGCACACCTGAGCAGCCCACTCCTCACTTTCTGCTTCCTTGTCCTCTTAACCTAAAGATAGGAGCTTGTCTACTTCTATATGCAAAGCACAAAACTTGTAGGTGTGTATTTCACTTTATCAAATAACCATGCCTCTCAAATACTAAAAGTAACTGAGGGGGCAAACATTTTTAAAAAATACAACCACTATTAAGAATAACTTTTTTGAATGCAAAATGCACAAAGTGTTCTGTACCCAAAGCCAATGCGTAAATTTGACATTCTTATTAGTAGCATTATGTCTAAAATGGCATAACTGGATTTGTTGCAGTAAAGAGATTGGATAGAGATTTTATACCATCACAATACAGTGGTACCTCGGGTTAAGAACTTAATTCGTTCTGAAGGTCTGTTCTTCACCTGAAACTGTTCTTAACCTGAGGTACCACTTTAGCTAATGGGGCCTCCTGCTGCTGCCGCGCGATTTCTGTTCTCATCCTGAAGCAAAGTTCTTAACCCAAGGTACTATTTCTGGCTTAGCAGAGTCTGTAACCTGAAGCATCTGTAACCCGAGGTACCACTGTATAGGAACACCCTTGCTAAGAAAATGCATTTTATTTTATAAAACAGCTAAGAAGGCGTTTCAAGCCATGAAAGCTTTGAAACAAAAGCTATTTTAAAAGCCGTGGTTTTTCATATGCTGCATATTGGCAGGTAAAGGAATGACTGTTTGAGTCAACTCAGGTGGAAGGTAATCCCCCATGAATACAGCACTTTAAGGAAAGTCCCAAGTTAACCATTTTGGTTCCTGCCTATAGCACTGTTGCTTTCAGTTCCCAGGGAGCTATGCTCAGATGAGCCACCATTTGTACTTACAGTTATGGACCAGCTGTATTGCAGGAGAGTTGTAGCTGGAAATTTTTCTTGGAAAAGATGAGAACTGCCCTGTTTTAAGGTGTTACTGTGATAGGAGAAACAAGTTGCAACAAAATGTTGCAGTGTGTATCTTCCTCACTCTTTAGCAGGAGAGCTCCTGTTCATTCCCTTCTCCAGGGTAATATAAGCTGTAAGGAGCTCAAATAGGATGTATCATTCTCCACCCACTTTTCTTTTCTCTCTCCCCCCCCCCCAACATTCCATGGCTATGATAACTATGCACAAACCTCATGGTTCTGTTGGGTTGTTCCATTATGACCAGGGAAGGGAACCATATGAAGGGGATTTTCCTATGGCCAAGGGCCATATAACTTTGTAAGCTATAAACCCGCTTGGCAAACCATCACTGTGACCAACTCCTGCTTGGAAACCTATGTCCCCACTGTGGAAGGACATGTTGATCCAGAAGTGGCCTCCACAGTCACTGTTAAGATTGTGCTCATGGAAGACAATCTTATTCAGCTATGAGTGATCACCGAAGAAGAAGAACTTTGTAAGCAACCTTCTGGGGACCACATGCCAAAAGCAAAATGGATTAAAAAGTGTTGTGATTAATCGGACAGCATAATTGTTTAATACAAGTGCTTATAAAAAAGTGCAGGTAGGAAGAACAATCTTAGAGAAGAAGAAGAAGAAGAAGAAGAAGAAGAAGAAGAAGAAGAAGAGAGGAGGAGGAGGAGGAGGAGGAGGAGGAGGAGGAGGAGGAGGAGGAGGAGGAGGAGGAGTTTGGATTTGATATCGTCTCAAAGCGGTTACCATTCTCCTTTCGCTTCCTCCCCCACAACAAACACTCTGTGAGATGAGTGAGGCTGAGAGACTTCAAAGAAGTGTGACTGGCCCAAGGTCACTCAGCAGCTGCATGTGGAGGAGCGGAGACGCGAACCCAGTTCCCCAGATTATGAATCTATCGCTCTTAACCACTACACCACACTGGCACTCTCCCCTGCCGCCCCCCTCTTTCTTGGGGTGTTGCTTTAAATCAAGCAAGACCAAAGTGTTGGGTTACAGCCTGGGAGACCAGGATTCAAATCCCCTCTTGGCTTTGAAGCTCATCTTGGGCCAGTCACTACTTCTTAGCCTAACCTACTTTACAGAGTTGTTGTGGGGATTGAATGAGGAGGGGGAGAACTGTAGGTGCCACTTTGAGTTCATTGGAGGAAAAGGTGGGGTGCAAATGCAATAGAATACAGTGGTACTTCGGGTTAAGTACTTAATTCGTTCCGGAGGTCCGTTCTTAACCTGAAACTGTTCTTAATCTGAAGCACCACTTTAGCTAATGGGGCCTCCCGCTGCCACCGTGCGATTTCTGTTCTCATCCTGAGGTAAAGTTCTTAACCTGAGGTACTATTTCTGGGTTAGCGGAGTCTGTAACCTGAAGTGTCTATAACCTGAAGCATCTGTAACCCGAGATATCACTGTATCTGGCACATGGCTCCTTTAAGAGAGACCCGAAGAGGGCCCTAAACAAAGATGCACAGTGGTACCTCGGGTTAAGTACTTAATTCGTTCCGGAGGTCCGTTCTTAACCTGAAACTGTTCTTAACCTGAAGCACCACTTTAGCTAATGGGGCCTCCTGCTGCCACCGCCATACAATTTCTGTTCTCATAAGGTTAGAATATGTTAAGATAAATTACAGGACAGAAAACAGAGGAAGATGGAAAGGAATTGCTGAAACAGTTAATTGAAGTGGAATACAAAAGGGGAGGTGTGAGGAGGTCGTTGAAACAAGCGAATGAAAGATAAGATACTGAAATTATTGGATGTGTTTTAAATTGTGTTTGTTTTGTTAATTCAATGTTTTAGTGTTAGTGTTATGTAGTGTTTTTGTTTTTGTATTGTATCGTATTGTTTTCTTTAATTCTTTTTCTTTCTTTTGTAGTCTCTAAACTGTTAATAAATATTATTTTTTAAAAAAAACAATTTCTGTTCTCATCCTGAAGCAAAGTTCTTAACCCAAGGTACTATTTCTGGGTTAGCAGAGTCTGTAACCTGAAGCATATGTAAGCTGATGCGTATGTAACCTGAGGTACCACTGTAATAATAATAATAATAATAATAATAATAATAGTAGTAGTAGTAGTAGTAGTAGTAGTAGTAGCAACCACAAGGTGGTCTTCTGGAACATCACTTGCCTAAACCTGTACTTGCCTATTGTGTATATATGTGTACTAGTATACTTATACATGTATATGGATCATATTTAAACAGCAAGTATTACTTAACATTTATGAATTTTCCCAATGCTCACATTCTGTTTTGCATCGCACAGCGTGCTTACATAAACTGGCCCACTAATCGCCTGTTTTTATTTTAAGAAAGCAAGTTAGCAGCCTTTTTTAGCTGCTATGCTTAATTGACCACATCCAGACCCAAGCATGTTATGCTATGTTTCCTTTCTCGCTTCTGGCACAGGACTTTCCATTACTCTAAAGCACTTAAAGACAGATTAGCTCTTGGCAATGAGAAACATTTTAAAATCCTCTGCAGAAATGTTGCAACCAGCTCATGGGTGGTCAGCACCAGCGCTTAAGCTTTATGGCTGGTCAAAGAGTCACAAGCGGCAGGCTGCTGTCCACAAGCCACTCAGGAGCACTTTATTCCCACTGTCTCTAATGTGGCAATATGTTTGTATTTGCTTCTGAGATTTGTGGCTCACAGTAAGGTTATTGCAAAGAGAAAGAAGTTATTAATAGCAATGTGTATGTGTGCGTGCGTGCACGTAGAATAATAGACAGCTACACAATCTATTTTTTTGCTTTTACTTAAACTATTTATATACCACTATTCATAAAAAATCAGAGTGGTTTGCAACAATAGCACATCAAACCATACAATAAAAACCATATAGAAAGTTGAAATCAAAAATCACCTATGTATTGTGGAGTTATTCTTAACTGCCTGTAAAAGCCCAATGGAATAGACAAGTTTTCAACATGCATTTAAAACTTGAAGACACCTGCTGAATCTCTGTTGGCAGAGTGTTCCACAATGCTGGGTCAATGACACGAAGGCTTGGTTTCTTGTTGTTGTCAAATGAGCCTCGCCAACACAGGGAATGACCAACTTTCACTTGAATCCCCGCTCCAAAATACTGACAGTATGGAGCCACCTTCAGACTGCTTTTCTCTACCTAGTATAATGGGTTTGCAGGGTACAAGGATCCCCTAAGATTCCTAAAAAAGGCCTAAAAAAGAAGTCAAACCAGCTTCCTCAGGAGATCGGCTGAGAGAGGTACCATCAAAGAACAAAAGAGGTGATGGCAGAGTCATTACCCTGACAAAAAGTGAACCATTGAGACAAGATGGAGTCCCTCCCCCAGTTATGTGTTAGTTAGCAAAATACAACAACAGAGTCGGGAGAGGGAGGTTGCCAGGGTCACAGTGAGTGTGATGTCACTACAGAAAGTCTTTTTTTCCCCAGGAGACTTGGGTTGCATTTTAGCAAGGGGATCTGAGAAAAAGAAGGGTGGAGCCAGATGCTATGCAGGCCAATGGACGTACAAATCATGTGGAGGAGACACAGAGATGGTGTTTTGGGTGCCTTTGAATCTAATGTTGCTCCGCTGCGGGGAGCAAGCCCCTCTGGAGTTGGGATGCTCAGAACCCTCTCCTCATCGAAACGCAGATGTAAATATGTGCAAAAAAAATTTTCATAAAGACACTACAGTCTCCGCTGTGCCTCATTTTCCATTGGAAACACAAACCATGGTTAAGTGTCAAAATCTCTGTGATTTTGCACCTCTTGGCAGAGACTGGAGGGGCCAGTAACTCTAAATTCAAATTGCCAGAATTGCTGTTCACACCCAGGCAGGTAAGCTATGATTCTGAAGGCCCCACTGGCCCTCAAAGGGCACTGATCAGGAGTTAGCTTCCCACCTAAAGCATATTCAACAAGGTTTTTCCCTTTACCCAGGATATTTTTCACACTTTGCTTTCTGTATGTTCCATTGTAAGAAACATTTGGCCATGTTGAGCCATTTCCATCACAGCGAGGCCAGCACCTAGCCAATTATCTGGAATCGCTTCAAACGAGTGTGTACAGATGTGTGAGCAAGCTATCAATGGAATCCCTATTATGAGAAAATGGAGTAACTGCTGTCTCTCTCGATTACATCTATCCTGACCTTTCACTCTGTCTCCTAAGGCATTCTTTAGCTAACGGAGACAAATATCATCTGTATTGAATTTGGACACCCCAACCAACTGAGGCTGTTTTCTCCTTCCCTGTGCTGATCACAACATTGCTGTGTTTTTCTTCGCTTTGACTTATGCTCTTCTTCACTAAAAGCAGCAATATTTTCCCCCTCTCCGTTGGCTGGATAAATACATTCCAGCTGTCGGAGTAAATCATAAATGTTTCTCAGTTTTCTTCCTTCTCATTACACAATCACCACCGTTCAAATTAGCCTGAAAAGCACAGTTGTGCATCTCAGCACTTGGGGAACGGTGCTTCCTAGTTGCGCACGGGGTTCTGTTAATCAGCTCCCTCGTTTGCTTCCCCCGTGCCTGGAAAGATAACAGATAAAATGTCACATCATGTAGAATCCACAGAGGAAATAATAATGGAAGAAGAAGAAGCATGAGGCATCTGGTTTGGAGTGTCAATTGAATAGCCATCCCCCTTACTGTCTAGCAAAAGGATATTTTTACGCATAATGTTCAAAAGCTAACAGGTTCATTGCAGAAACAGTGCTAAGTAAAAGTTTGAAAAGGCTCTAAAAACCATGATCCACAGCCACCCATTCACTAGCCTGAGATAACTAATTCTCTTTTCCAGAGTGGTGGCTGAACAAAAACAAGACTGTGGGGGCTCCTTCAATAAAAACACATTTTTAGAAGGTAAAATTCACTTTGAGCCAAAAACCTCTATGGACTTGAGTCTATTTTGACAGATGCATGAAGTGGGTAGGTATCCTGTAGGTAGGTACCCCCCTGAAAGCTATCTAAGTGGACAGGTATTTCTTGAAGGTTTTTTAAAAGCCAAGCAAGAGAATAAATAACTGTTGGTGCTTCGTTGTACCAGGCACAACACAAGCAATGTGGAATCCAATCAAATGGATATTAGCTTTGAGGCTGGGGTAGCCAACATGGTCTGCTCCAGATGTTTTAGATGACAACTATTAGCATCCCTGGCCATTGGCCATGCGGAATGGGGCTGTAGTCCATAACATCTGTAGGGAATCAGGTTGGCTACCCATGGTTTAAGGTATTAATTTTGACTCATAAGGCCCTAAACACCTTGGGAGCAGGTTATCTGAATGGTTGTCTTCTCCCATACAGGCTGCCCAGCTCACTGTGATCTGCGGTAGAGGCCGTTCTGTGATGTCCAGTGGGGAGCCTGATGCTCTTGAGTAAGCTCCCCATGTGATTTAGAGCCCTGAACTTCCAGAGTTCTCCATGAGTTTTATTACATCTACATCCCACCTATCCTCCAAGAAGCTCCAGATTGCATACGTGGTTCTCTACCCTGATCTCCATTTTATCACTGTGACAACTGTGTGAGGTAGGTTAGGACAGTCCAAGGACACCCAGTGAGCTTCAAGGCTGAGTGAGGATTTGAACATTGTTCTCCTGCATCCTATTCCAGCATTCTCACCACTATGTGTTGGCTGGAGAATGTGCAAAATTCAGCCAAAATATGCACATTTCCCATGCCTGCTGGAGATTATGTATATTGACCAGGAAATGCGCTCAAGTCCCTCTTCATGAAAGAGTTATGTGCACATTCTCCATGAGGCCTCATGGGTGTTGCACAATGGCCAGTTGCTGTGCACATTAGCTGCTCCACTTACAATCCCCTTAACGTCTATCAGCAAGAACTTCTCTTTGCAATTGCATTTCCTTCATTATCTTGTTATGTTTACAGTCTCCCTCCATTCTCTAAAACTGCAAGGATGAAATCCATTTCCCCTCCCCACCTTGATTTAGGATATGAATATCTGCACCAGCTTTTTTGCTTGTTCTTTCATTTTGTAGCAGAAAATTACCTGAATGATTATTGCAACCTGCATCCCATGATGAACATTTCAAGGTTTTGTTTTGTTTTGAAATGGGGATGGATGCAGAGCAGAGGATGAGTTAGCAGAGCAGTAATCATTCCATGTAAACAGCACATAAACTGCAGAGTGCCATCTTAAAGAGACATTTGTTTGATTCCATTTCATTTTTAAATGATATTTTAATTTATGAGAGATTGGCCTTTTTAAAGATAGAAAGTAAAATATCTGCACAATAGTGCTTCTAAATTTTATTTTCTGCCCTTTCTTAGCCTTCCTAGCACTGTGCATAGCATGCTCTTTCCAAATCTCACAGAGCCTCAGATTCCCTTTCCCCATATTTGGCACTTCAGTAAAGCTGGCGTGCACAGATGCCTGTGAGTCTATTTATTAAAGAAAAAACTACCTGACATGTGCACAAAATCAGCCTAAAGTCTAGATAGGGTATCCAAAGAAGGATATCCAAAACAAACAAGAGAACTGGTTTGGCATACTGGATTAAGGGCAGGTGCTGTGAAGGAGTTGATAAAATATTGACGGAAGGGAAATGCAACCAGGACTGGCCAGAATCTGAACAGCTCAATGCATTTTCCATGGAAAATGTGGTGTTGGGCCGGGGGAATGGAATTGCAGCTGGCATTTCTCTTGCAGGTGTGGCACACAACTACTTGAGGAAGTAGAGGTGACAGAAGTCAAGATAAACATAGGAGAGGAGAAAAAGAGTTGAGGGAGAAAGGGAAAGATTATAAAGGTAGGTTGGAGACAACGTAGGAGCTATGAACAAGAGAGCTGAGGGCCAAATGTCGTCCTTTTTAAGTCTCTCTATTTAGCCCTCAAGATCCCACCCCCCAGGCCAGGTCTCCTTGGCCCTGCTCTGCTGCTGCCTCCAGTCCTTCTGCAAGGCTTGTGTTATAGGAATTCTAAGGTCTTGTATATATAAAATAAATGTTCATAAGTGTACAAGGCAAACACGTACATAAGTATATAAACCACATGTCTGAAATAGTACAGGAGAACAATCCTGAAGCCATTTTGACTCTCCCAAATTGACCTCAAATATTTCTCTGCGAGGAGGAAGGAAATGGAAAAAGCTTTTCAATTGTCTTTGGACTGTAGGGGCTTACACCTCCCTGTAAATACAGTCTCACAAGTATCCGTTAAGCTGATGAGCACAGTATCAATATGTGTAAGAGATTCAGGAACTAAGTAGTTACCATCTCAAAGGAATGACCAGGCTACCCAGAAAAGGCAATCGGATAAGGCATTATCAGGTATCCTGGCAGACAGGGGAGAAGCAACACACTCAAATTTCTTCTGGGGACCACCTCTTTCTGTGATGTGTGTATGATGTTTCGGGGGGTGGTCTTGAGCTACAGGGGAGGCAATTTCAAAAGTATATAAGAGCTTGGACACCATTGTTCTGAGTTCCTTTCCTCCCTCCCTGTGTGGGTTGAGTGGGGGACCCTGTTGCAACAATTCAATAAATTTAATACTAGCTGCTTTGCTTCTCAATATTCTCTGGTTGGCGTCTGTCATTTTCTCCTACCAACAGAAAACATACACATGGACTCTATACAGGCTCTTGGGTACCCCATAAGCGATAAAGGAACAGTTTTTTTTCTTATAACACTTGGATGTGTCTTCAGACTGCGATAAAGCCCCTTGATTGCCTAGATGGAGGGATGTTGTGGAAATGCCTGGCTTTTGCATGGCTGGAATGTACCCAACTGAGCAAAGGTAAGAGGTCACATCCATTGCTCTGCCCACATTTGCCTCTGGCCCCACACACCATTGGCATGCATTCCCACAAGGGAATGTGGTTCTGGAAAAGGTTCCTGGAGGAGAAGGTGCAAAATCTGGCAAGCTAGAGGAAGGAAATGTTGTAAAGAAAAATCTACCCTTTTCCCTTATGGGGTATCCAAGAGCCCATATAGAGTCCTTACGTAGGTTCCCTATTGGTAGGAGAAAATAACAGAGGCCAACCAGAGAATATTGAGAAGCAAAGCAGCTAGTAAGCCTGATCTTTATTGATCTGTTGCAACAGGGTCCTCACTCACCACACGCAGGAGGGAGGAGGAACCCATAACAAAAGTGTGCCTACTCTTCTACAGTGGTACCTCGGGTTACATACGCTTCAGGTTACATACGCTTCAGGTTACAGACTCTGCTAACCCAGAAATAGTGCTTCAGGTTAAGAACTTTGCTTCAGGATTAGAACAGAAATCGTGCTCCGGCAGCACGGCAGCAGCAGGAGGCCCCATTAGCTAAAGTGGTGCTTCAGGTTAAGAACAGTTTCAGGTTAAGTACGGACCTCCAGAACGAATTAAGTATTTAACCTGAGGTACCACTGTATAGACATTTTAAATTCCCTGCCCTGGAGCTCAAGACCACCCCTCCATACATCATACATACATCACAGAAGGGATGTAACCCAAGACCACCACCCCACAAACATCATACCTACATCACAGGTTATCACCTTGCCAACAAAGGTCCGTATAGTAAAAGCCATGGTTTTCCCAGTAGTGATGTATGGAAGTGAGAGCTGGACCATAAAGAAGGCTGATCGCCGAAGAATTGATGCTTTTGAATTATGGTCTGGAAGAGACTCTTGAGAGTCCCATGGACTGCAAGAAGATCAAACCTATCCATTCTTCAGGAAATCAGCCCTGAGTGCTCACTGGAAGGACAGATCGTGAAGCTGAGGCTCCAATACTTTGGCCACCTCATGAGAAGAGAAGACTCCCTGGAAAAGACCCTGATGTTGGGAAAGATTGAGGGCACAAGGAGAAGGGGATGACAGAGGACGAGATGGTTGGACAGTGTTCTCGAAGCTACAAACATGAGTCTGACCAAACTGCGGGAGGCAGTGGAAGACAGGAGTGCCTGGCGTGCTCTGGTCCATGGGGTCACGAAGAGTCAGACACGACTAAACGACTAAACAACAACAACACATCACAGAAAAGGTGGTCTAAAACAGAAATTTGAATGTTGTTTTTCCTGTCTGCCAGGTTATCTGTTTAATGGTCACTTGATTGGATTGCCTGGGGAGCCTGGCTAGTCTTTTGTAATGATAAATACTTAGTTTCTGAGCCAGGTCAGGCTCACAGCCTATTCATATCTTAAATGTGCCTTTAAGACAGGATTTGTGAGGAAAGAGACAATGGGGAGGTTTCCCACTTTGACCTTGCAGAGAAATATTTGAGGTCAGTTTGGGAATCAAAAATGGTTTCAGGTTGGTCTTCCTGTGCTGATTAATGTACATGCTTGGTTGGAACACTTATGAACATTTAACATATATCTAAGACCTCAAAATTCCTATCACAGAAAGGAGACTGAAGAATGCTAGTAAGCAGAAGAGGGCCAAGCTTCACGTGACCTCAGTCACTTGTAGGGATGCCAGCAATCTCCACTGGAAATGGGAGTGGAAATTGCCGAATTATTCATCTAATGTCCAGAACAGAAACCAACCAACCCAGGGAATACCGACCAGTGTTCACTCTTGCTTTCATTCTGCCAATGACATACAGCTGATGAAGTCCCACCCCCACCCCAATTTGCATTGTGTTTCTGAAATATACTCAGAGTCGCAAGGTGATTTCATGCTCTTTATTCAGCTCATAGTGGTGAGGAGGAATGAATGAGAGTCCCCTCAAGGTATCTGCTTTATATACATTATTTACACAATGGGCTGCACATGATTGGCTAATTCCGGAATTCTACTGTAAGCCAATCAGGTTGTGGATTCACTTCTATCTGGAGCATGATTGGGTGGTTCCTGCCAACCAATCATATTGCTGCATTGTTCTAGGACCAATCTGACTGCTGCATTCTGAATCCTATTGTTCTAGGACCAATCAGACTGCTGCAGTTTGGATCCTATTCAACTCAGTACATAACACCCCTCCCCTCTAAGTTCCAGTCCTGCCCGGGAGGTCGCATTCATAGTCCTCAAGGTACGCTGGCGGCCTACGTGTGCAGTTTGGATCCTATTCAACTCAGTACATAACACCCCTCCCCTCTAAGTTCCAGTCCTGCCCGGGAGGTCGCATTCATAGTCCTCAAGGTACGCTGGCGGCCTACGTGTGCGTTGCGGCCTGGGGTGTTCCCTGGTCCGGGGTTCAGGTTCTGGCTCATGTTCCAAGGATGCTGGCTGTGATGGGCCTGTCTGGTCTGGTGCAACCGGCTCGCTCAGTCGTGGTTCTGGTTCCGGTGTCCTTTTGGCTTCGCGGGTCCTCTCTGTATTTACTGATTCTGCCTCTCCTGCTGGCCCCTCCTGCTCTATGGGCCTCACTGCCCCTCTGTTCCCTTGGGACTCCTCTGACCTTTCCTCCTCCTGGTTTTCTCCCGGGAATCGTCGCCGTATCTGGTCGCAGTGGCGGCGCCAGCATTGCCCCCCATCCGTTAGCACCTCGTACGACACGGGACCAGTGACCCTGGTGACTGTGGCGGGTACCCATGCTGGGCCTGCCCCAAAATTCTTTGCGTACACTGGGTCCTGGGCCTCGAAGGTCCGGGGGTTCCTGCCTTCCCCCACCACTACCTCATCCTGAGCTCTATCGGGGTGAAGGCGGTCCAATCTGATTGCAAGGCGCCGACCCATTAGTAGTTCAGCGGGGCTCCGGCCAGTCGTTGAGCTGGGGGTGCTGTGTTGTGCTAGGAGGAATGTGGCAAGGCGGTACTCCCAATCCCCTTGCGTCATGCGGCGAAGGGTGTCCTTGGTGGTCCGCACCATGCGTTCTGCTTGGCCGTTGGTGGCAGGGTGGAATGGCGCCGAACGGATGTGGCGGATGGCGTTCTGCGCTGTGAAGGTTTGGAATTCTCCTGACGTAAATGCAGTCCCGTTGTCTGAGACGAGAGTGTCAGGGAGCCCGTGGGTTGCAAACAGCCTGCGTAGTACCCGGATGGCTGCGGACGTAGAAGTGGACGGTACCAGTGCGACTTCCAGCCATTTGGTGTAGGAGTCCACCACTATGAAGAATGTTTTCCCCTGAAAGGGGCCAGCGAAGTCCACATGCAGGCGTGACCATGGTGCTCGGGCGGACTCCCAGGACTGGACTGGGGCCCTTGGGGGATCTGGGCGGGATTCTTGGCAGGCCTGGCAGTGTTTGACCCAGGCCTCTATCTCTCCGTCGATCCCCGGCCACCACACATAACTCCTGGCAAGGGCCTTCATTCTTACTACCCCTGGGTGTGTCTCGTGTAGGGCTGTGAGGACCCTTTTGCGGAGGGGCTGGGGAACAACGACCCTGCTTCCCCATAACAGGCACCCCTTGTGGGCTGACAGTTCATGTTTGCGGGTTGTGTAGCCGGCGAATTCTGGCCCGGGGCTGCTGCTGGGCCATCCCCTCCACACCCAGTCCAGGACGCGGGAGATGACCCTATCTTTCTTGGAATGGTGTGCAACTTCTTGTGCCTGAATGGGGCGGTCGGGAAGCAGCTCCAGGCTCATAACCTCTTGTGCAGGTGCTGGGTCGGGGCCTGTTTCCGGTAGTGGTAGCCTGCTGAGGGCGTCCGCATGGCCCATCGCCTTCCCAGGGCGGTGAATCAGTGCATACTGGTAGCTGGCAAGGAAAATTGACCACCTGAGGACACGAGGAGACAGCACTTGGGGGGTCTGCTTTTCGGAGGCAAACAAGCCAAGCAAGGGCTTGTGGTCAGTCACCACGGTGAAGGGCCGCCCGTACAAGAAATCATGGAATTTTTTTACTCCCTTCACGATTGCCAGACCCTCCTTGTCGATTTGCGAGTAGTTCCGCTCGGTTGCGTTGAGTGTCTGGGAAAAGTATGCCACCGGTACCTCTCTTCCATCCGGGAGTTGGTGTCCCAGGACAGCGCCAATGCCATAGGGTGAGGCGTCGCATGCTAGCACCACCGGCAGCCTCTCGTCGAAGTGTGCCAAGACCGAGTTTGAGACAAGCAAGTCCTTGACTGCCTGGAATGCGGCCTCCTGGCGCTGGCCCCACACCCAAGGGGCCCGCTTGTCCAGGAGTCTGTGTAGGGGCTCCGCTACCGCCGCCTTGTGGGGAAGGAAGGAATGGTAAAAGTTCAATAGTCCCAAGAAGGCCTGAAGTTCAGTCTTGTTCTTGGGCGCTGGGGCATCACAAATGGCCCGTACCTTGTCCCCAGTCGGGTGGACCCCTTCTGCGTCCACCATAAATCCCAGAAAGTCCACCTGAGGCACTCCTAGTAGACATTTTTCCCGCTTCACCTTGAGACCCGCCGTCTGGAAACGGTGCAGAACGGTGCGGAGGCGGTCCTCAAACTCCTCTGGTGTGGGCCCGGCAATCAACACATCATCGAAGAAGGGGGTGACGCCAGGAATCCCTTTAAGGAGAGAGTCCATTAGATTCTGGAATATGCCTGGTGCCACGCTGACACCGAATTGCAGCCGCTTTACCCTGAACGCTCCTCTGTGCGTCACAATCGTCTGTGCCTCTGCTGTGGCCTCATCTACTGGCAGTTGTTGATATGCTTGGGCCAAGTCCAGCTTGCCAAAAATTTTCGACCCAGCCAGGGTGGCAAGGACATGGCTGACCACTGGCACTGGGTATGCATGGGCCGTGAGGGCCTTGTTTATGGTACATTTGTAGTCTGCGCAGATGCGGACCGAACCATTCGGCTTGACGGGTGTGACGATTGGGGTTTCCCAGGGGGCATTAGGCACCGGCTCCAGCACGCCTTGCTCCACGAGTCGGTCCAATTCCTCGTCTATACGGGGTTTCAGGGCGAACGGGACCCGGCGGGCCTTGAGCCTGACTGGTCGTACTGCGGGGTCAAGCTGTAGAGCAATGGGGGGGCCCGTATACTGTCCCAATTTCCCATCAAAAACCCCCGGAAATTCCTTGCATATGGCGTCCACGTCCACTTGTAAGCTCGTGTGGTTCACCCCGGTGACGGCTAGCCCCAGTGGTCCAAACCATGCCAATCCCAGTAAGCTAATGTAGGGGCCCTTGACCACAAGCAAGTCCAGTTGCCGCGTCCGCCCTCGGTATTGCACCCTGAAGGTCCCCACCCCCATTGTGGGGACCTTACGTTTCTGGAAGTCCCGGAGGGTGAATGGGGCCGGCCTGAGTTTGGGACCCCCAGTAGGACACAGTTTCCTTAAGGTCCTTGCCGAGATTATGGATAGAGTTGAACCCGTGTCAAGCTCCATGCGGCATGGGGCCCCCTCTATCTGTACCTCTACATAAATTTTCTCTACGTTGGGGTGGGGCAACTGGTATACCTGGAAGTCCGTGAGCTCCGTCGAGTTGCCTTGGTGTGTTGGGCCCCGGGACCTGGGGCTCTTGGATTGGTCATCTGATGCCTGGCGTCGGGTGGGCCGAGCTCGACACACCCGGGCGATGTGTCCCAATTTTCTGCACTGCCTGCACTCTGCGTTGCGGAAACGGCAGGTCCTCCTCTCGTGACTGTCTCCACAGCTTGCGCAGTTCCCTGCTTCTCGTCGAGGCAGCTGTGGTATGTGGGCTGCTTGAGTGCGCTGCTGTACTCGGTGCACCTCCTCCCTGTTGGATCCTGAGTCATCGGTGAGGTCTTCGTGGTGGACCCTCGGTTGGGACGGCTGGCTCGGCCGTGCCTCTTGCGTCGACCTCTCGGCAGCTTCCGTTGCCAGGGCCTCCTCCAGAGCGACCTGGAACGTTAGGTCCTTCTTAGCGTAGAGGCGTCGTTGCAGCTTCTCATCCTTCAGGCCACCGACGAGGCGGTCACAAAGCATGTTCTCCAGCTCTGAGAAGTTGCAGAACCGGGCAGCTTGGCGGAGAGAGGTCACAAACCCAGTTATGGTTTCCCCAGGGGCTTGCCGCTTTGCATAGAAGGCATTTCGACGAGCCACCACAGAGGGCTGTGGCGAAAAGTGCCCCTTCAGCTGTTCCATTATTGTTTTGTATGGAACAGTAGCGACGTCTTCGGGTGCAAGGAGAGCCCGGGCGATTTCAAACGTCTCCTCTCCGCAGACGCTGAAGAATATCGCCCTCTTCTTGGCGTCTTCTTCATCGGTGACCCCTTTGGCTTCTAGGAGGAAGGTGAAACGGGAGGCATACGCTTCCCAGTCTCCAGATGCTGGGTTGAACGGCGAGAAGCTGCTGTCGGTTGCCATTCTGAGTTCCTTGTGTCCCGGAGCTGAAGCCTGGATACACGGTGCGAGGCAGCGGTGCGGCAGGTGGCGGTGCTGCGGTGCTGTGTGTGGCAGTCAGCTCAGCGGGATCCCACCTTCGTCGCCAGTGAAATATACTCAGAGTCGCAAGGTGATTTCATGCTCTTTATTCAGCTCATAGTGGTGAGGAGGAATGAATGAGAGTCCCCTCAAGGTATCTGCTTTATATACATTATTTACACAATGGGCTGCACATGATTGGCTAATTCCGGAATTCTACTGTAAGCCAATCAGGTTGTGGATTCACTTCTATCTGGAGCATGATTGGGTGGTTCCTGCCAACCAATCATATTGCTGCATTGTTCTAGGACCAATCTGACTGCTGCATTCTGAATCCTATTGTTCTAGGACCAATCAGACTGCTGCAGTTTGGATCCTATTCAACTCAGTACATAACAGTTTCCTTTGTGGACAGTTTCCTCACAGCAAGCAGTGAGATGAATAATGTAGTTTTTGCTGCAAGCCGAGCTGCAGTGGCACGGAAACATTGCACGAAATGAACATGTGTCAGAACAGAAAGCAATGTCTTCTTACATTGCTAATCACGTGTTCAAACGGCTGTGCTTATCCTGGGTGGATTTATTTTGAAAAAAGCCACCTCCTTCTTCTATGGCGATCACTCGTAGCCGAGTAAGATTGTCTTCCATAAACACAGTTTTAACAATGAGCCTGTAAGTGACTGTGGAGGCCAATTCTGGCCCCACACGTCCTTCCACAGCAGGGGTACTGGTTTGCGGGCAGGAGTTGATCATGGTGTGGATTTGCCAAGCGTGCCTTCCTCTTAGAAGGTTTCTCCCTTGTGTTCTGAATTCGAGTGTCTTCAAAGCCCATGATACCTTTGGTAAAGGCCGTTCTCAACCCTCATCCTGAAAATGCTCCCAACCTAGATCCCCACAAGAATTTTCTACCATTTTCGCCCCATACTTCCTGGCTGCTGTTTACCTTCAAGGTGCTGCTTGCAGTAAACATCACTTGGGGAAGCAAAAAGCATTTAGTCAGAGGACACTTGTTAGCATGTTTCTGATTAGGGGGGTGGTGCACAACTTCTATCCCTGTAAAATAAAGAAGGAATGGGTTAAGCATGCTTGTTTTAAACATGTGACTGACATGATACATGATACAGCGGAAAGGAGCAGCCAAGCATACTAGGACTCAATTTCTCGACTTCATAAGAAAGCCGACTTCATAAAACTTAGGGAAGTGCTGGGTGAGATCCCATGGACAGTAATACTAAAAGGAAAGGGAGTTCATGATGGCTGGGAGTTTGTTAAGAGGGAGATAGTAAAAGCACAACTTCAGGCAATACCAATGAGACAGAAACATGGAAGGTGCCTAAAGAAGCCAGGGTGGCTATCTAAAGAACTTTTAACTGAGTTAAGATTAAAAAAGGATGTGTACAAAAAATGGAAAAGGGGGGGAACCACCAAAGAGGAATTCAAACAAATAGCCAGCACGTGTAGACACAAAGTCAGAAAAGCTAAAGCACAGAATGAACTCAGGCTTGCTAGAGAGGTTAAAAGCAACAAAAAAGGCTTTTATGGGTATGTTCGTAGCAAAAGGAAGAACAAAGAAACAGTGGGGTCACTCAGAGGAGAAGATGGTGAAATGCAAACAGGGGACACAGAAAGGGCTGAACTCCTCAATGCCTTCTTTGCCTCAGTCTTCTCCGATAAAGAAAACAATGCCCGACCTGAAGAATTTGGAGCAAATGATTCAGCAGAGGAAACACAGCCCAGAATAACTAAGGAGATAGTACAAGAATACTTGGCTAGTCTAGATGTATTCAAGTCTCCAGGGCCAGATGAACTGCATCCAAGAGTATTAAAAGAACTGGCAGATGTGATTTCAGAACCACTGGCAGTCATCTTTGAGAATTCCTGGAGAACAGGCGAAGTCCCGGCAGGCTGGAGGAGGGCAAATGTTGTCCCTATTTTCAAAAAGGGGAAAAGAGAGGACCCAAATAATTACCGCCCAGTCAGTTTGACATCAATACCAGGGAAGATTCTGGAGCAGATCATTAAGCAAACAGTCTGTGAACACCTAGAAAGGAATGCTGTGATCACCAATAGTCAGCATGGATTTCTGAAAAATAAGTCATGTCAGACTAACCTGATCTCATTTTTTGACAGAATTACAAGCCTGGTAGATGAAGGGAACACAGTGGATGTAGCCTACCTTGATTTCAGCAAGGCATTTGACAAGGTGCCCCATGATATTCTTGTAAAGAAGCTGGTAAAATGCGGTCTTGACTATGCTACCACTCAGTGGATTTGTAACTGGCTGACTGACCGAACCCAAAGGGTGCTCATCAATGGTTCCTCTTCATCCTGGAGAAGAGTGACTAGTGGGGTGCCACAGGGTTCTGTCTTGGGCCCGGTCTTATTCAACATCTTTATCAACGACTTGGATGATGGACTCAAGGGCATCCTGATCAAATTTGCAGATGACACCAAACTGGGAGGGGTGGCTAACACCCCAGAGGACAGGATTACACTTCAAAGCGACCTTGACAGATTAGAGAACTGGGCCAAAACAAACAAGATGAATTTTAACAGGGAGAAATGTAAAGTATTGCACTTGGGCAAAAAAAAATGAAAGGCACAAATACAAGATGGGTGACACCTGGCTTGAGAGCACTACATGTGAAAAGGATCTAGGAGTCTTGGTTGACCACAAACTTGACATGAGCCAACAGTGTGACGTGGCAGCTAAAAAAGCCAATGCAATTATGGGCTGCATCAATAGGAGTATAGCATCTAGATCAAGGGAAGTAATAGTGCCACTGTATTCTGCTCTGGTCAGACCTCACCTGGAGTACTGTGTCCAGTTCTGGGCACCACAGTTCAAGAAGGACACTGACAAACTGGAACGTGTCCAGAGGAGGGCAACCAAAATGGTCAAAGGCCTGGAAACAATGCCTTATGAGGAACGGCTAAGGGAGCTGGGCATGTTTAGCCTGGAGAAGAGGAGGTTAAGGGGTGATATGATAGCCATGTTCAAATATATAAAAGGATGTCACATAGAGGAGGGAGAAAGGTTGTTTTCTGCTGCTCCAGAGAAGCGGACACGGAGCAATGGATCCAAACTACAAGAAGGAAGATTCCACCTAAACATTAGGAAGAACTTCCTGACAGTAAGAGCTGTTCGACAGTGGAATTTGCTGCCAAGGAGTGTGGTGGAGTCTCCTTCTTTGGAGGTCTTTAAGCAGAGGCTTGACAACCATATGTCAGGAGTGCTCTGATGGTGTTTCCTGCTTGGCAGGGGGTTGGACTCGATGGCCCTTGTGGTCTCTTCCAACTCTATGATTCTATGATTCTATGATGTGTACTTTGGCCCTGAGAAGCTGAGTAGGAGGAACTTGGGAGCAAAGTGTGAGAGTGCTTGAAGGAAGTGAGACACAAGGAGGCAGAGACTTGAAGAAACAATGGGTGGAAGAAGCAGGGTTAGAAAGAGAAGAGGTCAAGAAGAAAATGGAGTTGAACTGAGGACAGTGGCAGGGAAACAGAAACAGGAGTGGAAACTGCGCTTATTCGCTGCTGCTATTTTCTGCACTGTTTTAAACTGGTTTTTTAGCAGCTTTTGATGCATTCTGTACATCACCTTCAGATATGTGTGGAAGCTATAAATAAACAAGCTGTCCTGTGTCTGAATGGAAATCAATCCATATAAGATCTATTTTCACTACTGTTGCAGCTTTCAGTCCATAAATGTGATGTAATTGATTATATCTCCCCCATTTGCATTGTGTGTCCTCTGCATTGAAATGAATGGGGTGGAATAATGTAATGAAGATGTAATTTCTATAATTAATTACAAAAATTATGTAAGTTTCACATCAGGGGACACAAATAATGTAGTTATGAACAGTAAAAGCAAACTATAGTGGCATGGTAAAAGTACTGCATGCGGTGAGTACAAGGGTGGAGTGGAAATGAGATGCATCACTGAGCTGATTTTGAATAAGGCAGCTTCCTGTATGCCTGTCTTTCTCCATGGGATAGTGTGAATGATGAGGGGCAGGTTATAAGAAAGTAAATAAAAATATTTCATCTGTATCCCAGCTTTTCTCCAAGGAACTCAAGACTCAAGGTTCCCATTTAGGCTGAGGACTCAGCTATACAGCTGCAAATAAAATGTTTTAAGTGTGTTGTAAAGTGCAGTATACAAATGTGACACTAGATGGCGAGAGTGAGCTATGGCAAATTCAATATATTTTTCAAATCTTTTTTTTAAAAAGCATTTTCACAGCGCTTTTATATGTGTGTAGATTCCATTTGAGAGATAGTGTGTTTCATGGCTGAGAGAGCATTTGAACATTGAACTCCCAGTCCTCCTCTGATGACCTAACCACCAATATCACACTGGCTCTTTACTAGGAACAGAAGATCAGACAATCCAGCTTTGGAGTCTGAGAGGCTCACACATTGATTTAAACTGTCCATTGAAATCTTTGGCCGCAGGTCTCCATTGTGTAAACTTCATTTTTAAGTGTTTGGCCACAAGCCCCAGACCCCCACATTTAGAGCCTGCCATATACTTGTTCACTTGATTAAATGTTTTTATTTTTCGTCTGTGCATAGAGCTAGCTGTAAGCCCAGCCTTTTTGCTTAATAATATCTCATTCCTTGCTGGAGAGTTTGTGAGGGCTCAGAAGCACACTTAAGGAAGCCAGAAAAAACAAATACATAAAAGGTACAAAAAGAGTTGCCTGATGGGCAGTTATTTCACCCTCTGCAATACAGGTTTTAAGAACCACACAATGGAAAAATAAAGAAAAGATCCAAAATTCAACCTGCTGGGGGGGAAATTAACTGAGGACAAATGTCTGCATGCATATGCCTGTGAGTTTCATGCTGCCAGGAGGCCAGTTTTATTGAATTACTGGCCTCTTTGTCGATTAGCAACAATAACACAGGAAGCATAGGAGCAAAACTGAAAATGAGGGTCTAAATAGTGAAGGGAGTTAAAATGAGTCACAAGTTACCCCAGATAGGAAGAGACTCTTTAGATAGATATTTCTAGCTAGATACATGGTCTGCTATAAAAGAGAAGTCAATGTTCACACTTTTATGAACACAATGGTGTTATAAGTATTCCTATAACAATGGTTATCTTTGATCCTGACAATAGCTAATTAAACATAAAAGAGCTACGAAAAACACTCCAAAGCTGAAGATAGGAGAGGCAATGTTGTCTCAGCTAGTCATTTAAGACTAATAAAGGCAATTTCTTTTACTTATTGTCAGAGAGCTTATCTGGCTCCTGTCAATTAGAATCTACCAAATGGAACCCAGAGGCAAATCTGCCATGACTTAATGAATTTTCCATCATTAAAATTACTTTAAAATACAAATAATTATATTTACAGAGCAAGGGAAAGCAAAATTATATCTGATTTTGGGAGATTGGGAGTGGCGATTGGGAATGCCCAGTAGTGTTCAAAGAACAGAACGACACTAACATGTTTATTGTTCATTTTCTCTTATTTATACTCAGTTTCCTGGCTAAGCCGTACGATAATAACACAGGATGTGTTTATTTATTTAATTGAAGCTCTCCTTTTTAAATCTCGACCTTCAGCCAAAAGAGGCTCCCAGAGCGACTTACAGGTATTAATGATAATTCTATCTCTGCCTGCAAGTTTACAACATGAAAAAAAAACACTCCACAAGAAGTAAAGTGGTTGTGAGGGAGAAGGGAAAAAACAAAACCCCATTCTTGTAGTGAACAGCTAGAAATGGAATCAGTTCCGCCTTTGACAACATATCTTGGAAATTTATGAAGGGGAATTTAAAAGAAATGGGAGTGGGACGGGGGTTTGAGAACGGGATTGAGGCAATATATTCAGAACAAAAGGCTAAACTGATAGTTAACAATGTGGTTACAGAAGAGTTTAAAATTGAAAAAGGTACACGACAAGGCTGCCCGATTTCCCCATTACTGTTTATTTCGGTTCTGGAAGTGCTCCTGAATATGATTAGGGGGGACCGGTTGGTGGAAGGGATTCAGGTCGGAGCGAAACAATATAAACTTAAAGCTTTTGCAGATGACCTAGTTTTGACATTACAGGAGCCGGAGTCTAGTTTGAAAAGAGTACTACAACTGATTCAAAACTTTGGTCGAGTGGCAGGATTTAAGTTAAATAAGCAAAAAACTAAAGTTTTGGGGAAAAACGTGACAGATATTGAGTTGGAACAGCTTCAGAAAGAGACAGAACTAAATGTGGTTAAAAAAGTTAAATACCTAGGGGTAAACATAACAGCAAAAAATCTGAGTTTATTTAAAGATAATTATGAAAAATGTTGGTCAGAGATTAAGAGAGACTTGGATAGTTGGTCAAGACTAAAACTTTCTTTGTTAGGCCGAATAGCTGCCATCAAGATGAATGTATTGCCAAAAATGTTATTTTTGTTTCAGACACTGCAGATTGTAGACAAGACAGAGTGTTTCCGGAAGTGGCAGAAAGATATTTCTAAATTTGTCTGGCAGGGCAAAAAGCCCAGAATCAAATTTAAAATATTAACAGATGCGAAAGAAAGAGGGGGCTTTGCCCTGCCAGATTTAAAGTTGTATTATGAAGCTGCAGCTTTCTGCTGGTTAAAAGATTGGTTACTTCTTGAAGATACGGATGTCTTGGATTTGGAAGGTTTTAATAATGCGTTTGGATGGCATGCATATTTATGGTATGATAAAGCTAAGATAAATAAGGCCTTCAAGAACCATATTGTCAGAAAATCAGTTTTTAATGTCTGGACAAAATATAAAGACTTACTGGAGAATAAAACTCCGAGGTGGCTGTCACCCCTGGAGGCTAAGGCTCGGAAAAGAGCCAATATGGAGGCCAACTGGCCAAAATATTGGGAGATAATAGAAAAGGATGGTGACAACTGGAAATTGCAGAGTTTAGAAAAGATGAGAGACAAAGTGCGAGACTGGTTACACTATGCTCAGATTAAAGAAGTGTTTAAAAATGACAAAAAGTTAGGATTCCAAGTGGAAAAGTCAAAGTTAGAAACTGAACTGTTAGAACCTAAGACTAAGGTACTTTCAAGAATGTATAACTTGCTGCTGAAATGGAACACACATGACGAAATGGTAAAATCAACAATGATAAAATGGGCGCAGGATATTGGGTATAATATTATGTTTGAAGATTGGGAAAGGTTGTGGACCTCTGGGCTGAACTTCACTGCATGTAATGCGTTGAAGGAAAATGTGATGAAAATGATGTATAGATGGTACATGACCCCTGTTAAACTGGCTAAAATATACCATTCGTCTGATAGCAAATGTTGGAAATGTAAGGAAAATGAAGGAACATTTTTTCACCTCTGGTGGACCTGCCCTAGAGTGAAGGCCTTTTGGGAGAAGATATATAATGAATTAAAAAAGGTGTTTAAATACACCTTTACTAAGAAACCAGAGGCCTTTCTCCTGGGTATTGTCGGCCAGAGTGTGTTAAAAAAGGACAGAACATTCTTTTTGTACGCAACAACAGCAGCAAGAATATTAATTGCCAAGAATTGGAAAACTCAGGAGCTACCCACTGTGGAAGAATGGCAGATGCAACTGATGGACTATATGCAATTAGCCGAGATGACCGGCAGAATTCGAGACCAGGGAGAAGAAAGGATGGAAGAAGACTGGAGGAAATTTAAGATTTATTTACAAAAATATTGTAATTTGGCTGAGTGTTGAATTGGATGCCAGTGCAGACAATTGTCTACCATTAAATTAGATTTAAGGCTGAATTATATGTCAAACCAAATTAAGATTATTAATTAAGATGAGTTAAATGATAATTTGTTTGAAATTAATTTAATAATGATGTAAGTGTATGCGGGAGGTGTGGGGGAGTCCCATGTAACAATTGAGAGATGTTAAATGGACAATGATAAGTTGTGCTTATCTAATATATGCTTTATTTGAAAACTTCAATAAATATATTATAAAAAAAAAAAATAGAAATGGAATCAGTTCCAGGAGAGGAGGAGCCAAAAGTTTCTCGTCTCTCTCTCCCCCCCCCCCCCCAATTTTTTATTCATTTTATAACGCAACTAAAGGACACAAACAGAAAAACAAACAATACAAACAAATTCTTGTCTTATCCTTATTTTTTCTAAACATTGTTACGTGGGCTTCCCCAAGTCCCCCCTATCTGATTTTCATTTTACCTCATCTTTAGTTTACATATATCATAATTTCTAACCGTTTTTTTAAAATCACTCTTACTTGTAATATAAAAATCTTCACATTTTCTCACGTACAAATAATACTATTTTAAAATACACTATCTTCTACTTCTAACCCTACAGCTTATATTCACTTCCAAAGCTATTCTAAGATTTAAATATTAACATATTTTTTCAAATATTCTTTAAACTTAAAAATATGGAATGCTTCACAAATTTGCGTGTCATCCTTGCGCAGGGGCCATGCTAATATTCTCTGTATCATTCCAATTTTAGTATATGTGCTGCCGAAGTGAGCACACAAAGGTTTCTGGTCTCCCTCCGCTGTACAGCCTCATGGTATGCCTGTTGCTAGGCGACAGTTGTGGGATGAGCCGGATGGAATCGGGCTCTCAGCAGAACCAATTGAGAGGCTTTGCAGTCCCATCTCTCACTCCGCTATAGTCTGATAGAGGAGCAAGAGATTGGGACCACAAGGCCTCGCCATTGGCTCTGCTGAGAGTCTAGACCCATCAGGCTCATCCCGTAACTGTCACCTAGCAGCAGTGTAATGTGAACAATAAAATAAAGGAAGTAAAAAAAAAATCAGTTAAAAACAGCAAGAAGAATGAAACTCCACCATCCGTTATTAAAACAGGCAAGCACTAAATCTTAGTAGCTAAATAATAAGACAGCTTATTTAAAGGGAAGGTCTTTACCCAAGGGTCTTCCTACACACAAAGTAGTTCTTAAGTCTGGCAATCACCTGCAAGGGCTCCCAACAGATTTTTAGCCCTAGGAGGGAGAACACAGGATAATTAAATTACTCCTGAATTTATTTCCCATCAGCCTGCACTCTGTTGACTCTGCCGAGAGACTACATTTGACTTCTTCTCTCTCTAGAACTGTAGCTATTTCAGCTGGTCATTATAAGAACCACATCACTTTAGAAACTGGTGATTGAGTTTGCTTTCCCCCACCCCCTTGGGGGTTGTAGCCTTTAGGTTGTAAGCCTGTAAGGAGACACTATTTTAACTGACTTTATGTAAGTCACTTAGGCTGAAAAGAGGGATAATGTTATTTATTTTTTTAAAAAATTGTTATGATGAATTTGTGCATCTACAGTCGTACCTCGGAAGTCGAACGGAATCTGTTCTGGAAGTCCATTCGACTTCCAAAACATGCGGAAACCAAGATGCGGCTTCCGATTGGCTGCAAAATGCTCCTAAAACCAATCAGAACCTGCGGAACCCGCATCAGATGTTCGGGTTCCAAAGAACGTTCACAAACTGGAACACTCACTTCTGGATTTGCGGTGTTTGGGAGCCAAAACGTTCAACTTGCAAGGCGTTCGACTTCCGAGGTATGACTGTAATTTCAAATAATGTAACCATACCAGCATGCAAACCTCATCCTTTGCAAAGGCATAATTCAGCAAAAGATGGTCACAAGTAAGTCCTACTGAGATGGGATTTTGTAATACCCAATTTTGTGCTGGAGTGGGCACCTAGCTTGTGGTTTGTTTGTTTTTTAGTATACGTGTGTGCATGTATGTATGTGTGTGTATGTGTACACCATACCATGAAGTCTTGAGTAAGTGGACAAATACAAGTTTGAAAAGTGGTAGAGATTCTCCATCAACACAGATACTTCTGAAACACGATGGGGGTGGGGTAGATGGCAAGACTGACAGCTGAAGAAGTATACACTTCATGGGTAAGCACATCTGTCATACGAATGTGGGCTTCTGCCTCAGGAAAGGAACCTGCTATGACTCCTTTCTTTGCATTTTATCCACTTCAGATAATTTTTCCTTACCACACTGCTGAACTCAGATTCTAGTGCCATTGCAGTCATTTATTTGTAAACTTGGTCTTTTCTTCTTTTCAACATGTTCACGATAAAACATAATCAGAAGGCTCAACTGTATGTGTGTACAATAGAGTGGGGATTTGTTTACAGGGAAGGTCATTTTAAATCAAAAATTAATGCAAATATGCTCACCATAGGGGTTTGACATATTGTAACTTTGCTACAGGGCCTGCAGGATGTTGTCATGTGAAGATTTTTGTTGGCGCTGTTCCTTCGAACTTTTTTGGAGGATACTGTCATTCTGCTCATGAGGGACACAGCTTTGCAAATGTGCATCCACCCCCCTCCCTGACCTTGTCAGCCTATATAAATAATGAAACTCTAGCAGACAAATGAATGGGTAATGCCACTGACCAAAAAGTGAAGTGGCAGCTCTCAAAATTTAAAAGATCACTTTGAGCAGCTTCATCATCCACAGAAGAGAAAGAACAACAATATGTTTGATGTGAGATTTTTTAAAAAAAAAATGTTTACTGGTCATGTGCATGTGTGTGAATGCACATTATTTGCCCAGAGACTACTCTTAGAGATTGCTATTACAGAAATCCCCAAAAGTGAGGTCTAAACTGGATTACTGGCCCTCTCCTGAAGCTCAGGCACTTCTTGGATCCCAATATCATCTGCCCTGTACCACTAGGATCTCCACCCCCAGGGTCATTCAGTTCTTCCAGCTTCCTGAGATCCTCCCCTTCTTCCTCAGGATCTGACCATCCCCTACATGACATCTCCACCGGACACATGACAACCCCCACATTTCCCTGGCTGAAGCAAACATTGGGTTTTTATTTTCAAACATAGCCAGATGAGAAGTGTGGTTAGACCTGACTGCAACACTGTAAGGACAGGATACTGCATAGCTTTGATAGTCCCTATTTTGTAAGAACCTCCTCTTGAAAGATGCTTTCACTTCCATTGATGTTGACAGGAGGGCCCAGTGGTTTGGCAATTTAAAAAAAATAATTATTAATTTTTCATTAATAGCAGTCCACATTAATAATAATAATAATAATAATAATAATAATAATAATAATAATAAATTTTATTTATATCCCGCCCTCCCCAGCCGAAGCTGGGCTCAGGGCGGCTAACAACAATCAAAATAATCCAACATTCTAAAAACATTCATTATAAAATTAATTAAAATCAAATTAAAATCAAATTGATGGCAACCATTAAGCAAAATTCTGTGCAGATTGCCAGAGGAGGGGGTCAGGCTGCGCAATACCAAATCATACCAAATCATAGTACAATCAAAATAGCTAATTAATCAATTCTGAATTAAACATTTTTGGATGCCTCCCCGCATTCCAGTTATCAGGAGTTGATGTTATTCCTTGGTCCTGCTCCAATTCTCTTAATTAGTCCAAATACAACAATTCCGATCTTAATCCTTTATTTCAGCAGCCACTGGTGTGATGACTTTCGTTCGTATTCTACAAATCCATATCCATTAACTTGCAAAGGGAATTCACCGTATTTTTCGCTCTATAAGACGCACCCGACCATAAGACGCACCTAGTTTTTAGAGAAGGAGAACAAGAAAAAAAATATTCTGAATCAAATGTTGTTGAAGAGGAAAGAGGAGGGAGGATCAGTCTAAGGCATCACAACAAGGATCCCTCTTGCTGTTGTGGCTTCAGCGAAAGCAAAGCAAAGCCTCTTCAGTGAAGCGGGAGGAACACTCCCGCTTCGCTGAAGAGGCTTTGTGCGGCTATCCCTGAAGCCAGGAGAGCAAGAGGGATCGGTGTGCATCAATCCCTCTTGCTGCCGTGGCTTCAGCGATAGCTGCGCAGCCTGCATTCACTCCACAAGATGCACACACATTTCCCCTTACTTTTTAGGAGGGGAAAAGTGTGTCTTATAGAGCGAAAAATACGGTATATCCTCTAGTTTTCTGTGTGAAATATTTATTTACATTTATCCTTCATGTTGTAATCAATCAGTCCTCTTTAGCATTGTCCCTCCTTCGAGGACTCAATTCTCATTATGCCAAAACTTCTCCATTTTGCTTTTCCCAAAACGAAAGTATTCCAGCGTCGGGCTGTGACTCCTGGCATACTTCCAGCATTTGTCTTCTTTTGATCCTTTCCAATCTTCTAAGAAGCTGGTGTCTCGCCAAAACCATAGTAAATCAGAGTCAGAGCCCTCTTTAGTAGGCAAGGTCACAAATCATCACAGTATTTCACACAGCCTATTTCTTCAAGTACTCTGTAAAGAAAATTATAAAGTTCTTGTTGACTCCCTCTTGCATTCCATATATAGTTGTAATCCATTAATAATTTCATTCCATTAGTAATTAATTAATTAGTTCTTCACGTGAAGGCTTGCCAAATCATAGCATAGCAAATATAATGGGAAAAAGAGAACAAAGGCTCCCCTTCACTTACACAGCAATCCAATTATGACTAGAGTCCTCTCCAGATCAAAACCTTAGCACTCAGTGGCTGATTCATTGAGCAGGTTATCTTTCTCCTTCATCCAGAGCACATCTATTTCTTAAGTCCAAATTCAGATCCATGTTAAAAGAAACAGAAGTACCTCCGCTCATGGCGACCGCGTTGGGGAGTTTCCAATACGTGCAGTGCTATGAAATCTGTGTCCCTGCCCTGCATTCCATCAGAGCGAGAGGCAGTTATTGGACGATCTGCGAGTGAAAGCCTTGCAAAGATAATTACTCCCAGATTATCCGTAATTAACTGCTTGGTTGGCACCCGCTATCATGGGATCTGCTGTTCGCCATGGCGGCAGTGCCGGAAGTTGCAGTTTGGCAAATTAAGGCTGAAAGTTGCTATGTTACAGAAAGAACGAGAGGGAGAAAAACATTTCTCTCTGACAAGTGAAGGACTTGATCCAGGATCTCTCCTAAGAAGTTCTGCTGGGAAGGATTCCCGAGTTCCTGCCTAGGTTTTAACGCTGCCTTTGTGTTGCCAAGTCTATCAGTGTTACTGCAAGTCTCACAGTATATGGAATTTTGTTTTGATTCCTCTTCAGGCTTCAGACCTAGGCTACAATCCTACTGAATTCTAGAGGTCTTATTTTGTGGGTAAATATATAACACAAGTCGTTCACAGCCACTGGAATTCAGATTCTAACCTCACCCCCACTCAGACCCCACTGAGGATTAAACTGCCTGTGATGCGTGCCTCTCAGACATATTTCGCATCTGCACTGCACATTTAAAACATTGTTACACTACTTTAATGGTCATGGCTTCCCTTTACGAATCTCCTCGAGGCCCAAATATCGAAGGAGGCACCAAGCTGGCCTCAGGACAACCCATGTAAGATAGCTGAAGGCAAGAAAAGAAAGGCTTCTCTGACTGACCACAGTTCAAACACTTAATAATGTGAAGAACCTAACATCTGCTTCTGTATTGAAATATGGACAGAAAAGGTCAGATAATGGGGGGGGGGTGAGGAGGCCGCCACCACAGTTGAATTTCGAGACACTGCAAGACAGAACGACTAGTGTGGCAAGAGATCTTATGTGGGTGGCACTGATGTAGCTAAAAATATGAAAATTCGTTAGCAGTTAATTTTTCAAAATTCAGACCCTTGGAGCTCTGATGCTTGGGGACAGGTGACCTAGATTTGTTAATCAGGCTTGCCTGGGGCCCAGCTGCTGGGGATCTGCAATGCTCAAGCAGCCAAAACTTGGCTGACCCAGAAAGAAACCAGATTGGCTACAGCACAGAAAGTGGGATTCCAAGACCCTAGAAACTGGCGCCCCACTGAACGTTCACACCCTGTTACTCTTTGGTGGCTGGTGATTCTTTGGCAGTCTACGAATAAAAACTTACTCTGAGTAGCAGGGTTGGTCAGAAAATGTGTGCACCATGTTCTTCTTGGAGAACTTTTTCCAAAGTTGGCATCCATAAAAAAAACCCTATTTCTGCAAATTTGCTCCAAAAATTGGCTGTGCAGAGAGCCTAGTGGAGTGCCACAAACTAAACTCCTTGCCTCTTCTCTGAAGAAAGTTTTGTAATTTGATTAGAATGGGCTGGGTCTTTTTTTAAGGTAACAAATGTTTCATCTGTTTAAGGCAGACATTCCAGCTGAAGCAATGGGAGAGGGTCAAGTCTAAGGATAGGGGAGAAATCTGCTTTGGTTTTAATTTTGATGCAACACTGCCTAATTTGAACTTTCAGCTGTGTCTGCATAAGTGTGCATTAACATGGCAGGGTGAAAATATAATGTTGAAAATGCATCTTTATGGGGAAATTGCTTGTGAAAATGTACACTAAGACTCCCTATTCCTTCTCATTCAAGCAAAAGCACCACAGCACAGCTTTTTTCTTCTTAAAAAAAAAGTTTTTTAGAGTCAATTTCTGGACAAACAGAAGATATACCATTCCTGAACCAGAGCAGATCAGCCAGATGAGTGACGGAGAAGTCATTTTACCTCCTCTTTGTTCCTGTAAGCTATTTTAAGAGCAGACAAATTCACACAAATGCCTAGATGTCTCCTAGCTGTCTGCCCTGAAAGCATTCTGCACTAATGGTTTTCAGCCATGAAATAAGTGGCATTTTTATTCTATCAAAACACACCATTATTTAATCACCCTGATCTGTTAGTGTCGCTGGTGTCCCCAAAGTCACAAAAAGGCTCTCTCCTCTCTTGCAATTGCATCCCCCAGATTTTACTGCTGGGATGTATTCTTAAAGCTGAACAAAAGGGCACACGCTTGTACAGATATAGACACACACAGAAAGAGAAAGAGAGGGGCAAGGTAGTTTTGTACATTTTCCCCTTGGAATGTGCACTCAGTTCTGTTTCCAAGCAGTAAAGAAAAATGCTTGGGAAGGGAGAAGAAAGAACAGAGAGGAAATCTAGGTTCAGGAACCAGTAGAGATCTGGTAGGTTCTCACTGTCAACACTGGGGGTGCTTCAACTGCCCACTTTTTCTTTTCTTTTCTTTTCTTTTTTGCTGTTGCTGTTATGTACTGAAGTTCTCACCCTGGGCCAGCAGGGGGATACTGTAGATAGTTTTCACTCAGGTCCACATATGCAAATAAGGGATTGAAAGTGATGTTCAGTGATTGGATAGTTACAGAAAATGGTTACTGTTGCGTTCTAGTGGAGCTCTGTATAAGCAGGCTGGCTGAACCCTTCAGTTCAGTTCTGTTCTGGCCTGTGAATAAACAAGAGCTGTTTGAAGAATCACTGTGTCGTCTGATATGTTCACCCACAACTTAACAGTTGCCACTATTGCTGCTGCAGTTCCTGAGAAAAGATCATTCTAGCCAAAAGAAATGTTAAGTCAACGCATGGTGTTTTGTTTTGTTTAAACGTGGAATGGACAACCCTGGACTCCCCCTTCAGTTACCAAATCCGGGGTGAGGAAACTGTGGCCCTCAAGATGTCAGACTATAATTCTTACCATTCCCAGTCAGCATTGCCAATGCTCAGGGACGAGGAAGCTGTACACTTGCCTGCAGAGACAGCAGCAAAAGCGAAAGAGATGGCTCTCCACCTGCCTCACCACTTCCACCACCATGAGGGAGGTGTTCCAGCACGCGGATCTGCCACTGGTGTTCCTATGCAGTGCACCATTTTCTGCTTGGCTCCCCCTACCCTCTTTGGTTTGGCAAGAGCTGGGGTGCGGCAGTGGCAGCAGAAGTGGGGCATAGTGCAGCAGGTCAGGAGATGGCAATTCCTGTTTTGCCTCTGGTGGTGAAACGGGCTGGGCTACCCCTACTTAACTGGGAGTGAGTCCGCTGAAGTCAATGCGATTTGAGCAGTTGTGTATAGGATTGCACTGCAAATCTCTGAGTGAGGATGGCAGTGTGTGCATCTTGTCCTGGCCAAATGTGAGTATAACAGTGCTATTTTTGTAGAAAAAGAGGTGCTGGAACTGAGTTCCAGCAAGTTCTGGCTGCAGGGAACCAGGCAGAGGGCCTTCTCGGTAGTGGCGCCCTCCCTGTGGAACACCCTCCCACCAGATGTCAAAGAGAACAACAACTACCAGACTTTTAGAAGACATCTGAAGGCAGCCCTGTTTAGGGAAGCTTTTAATGTTTGATATATTACAGTATTTTAATATTTTTTTGGAAGCCGCCCAGAGTGGCTGGGGAACCCCAGCCAGATGGGTGGGGTATAAATAATAAATTATTATTATTATTATTATTATTATTATTATTATTATTATTATTATTATTATATAAATGGCTATGAAGTCCTGCATATAAATGGCTACGAACACCCAAGCATTGTACGTTATACAGCCTGCTATTACAGCTGCTGTTGCTGCTACAACTTTTGAACAGATCATGTTTTTCTAGTACATCTTTAACCAAAAGAACAAGCACTGCTTTGCCTTTTAAATTACCAGAGAGCAGACTGTTGCAGGGTAAATGAATACAGTATACAAGATATAGGGGAGGCTCAGCAATGTGTAACAGTGCTGGCTGTATTGGTGGTTCAGACAGTGATGCTTAAGAGAGTTACAAGCAAGTCCCTGTTTTCATTTCTGAAATGTTGGGTCGTTCGTATGACCCTGCTCACATCAAGGTTCTCTTTGAAATCTCTTAAGTCTTTGATGCAAAGCTCCAGAAGAGGAAAGTCAGCCCAGACTTGGTGCTAATTGGAGTCTCTGCAGAGTAATCACCTTGGATGTGGAAATAAAAACCAAGGATGTGATCAAGGTAGACAAGAGGGTAGTAAATGAAAGAATGAATGAATATTACCTGTCATTTCTTTATAGGTGGGTGACTGTCGATTCATATGCATATCTCTCTTAATTTGTATCCAGGCAATATGCATAGGAATATAAACTATATTATACATATGTCACACCTCCTGTAGTTTTCCTATAAATATTATCCTGCCTCCAAAAACCTCTCTTGGGAACTGAGATAATTAGGAAAACATTTGTTTTACGTTGAGTAGATTAATGAGACAATTGTATTCTGAAGCCTATTCGGTTCTTCTACAAGCATGAAAACCTGTATTCATGCAAATAGCCTGTAATTAGGAATGAATAAAGCATGGAAATCAGTTGCAGCCAGAGCCAGCCTTAAGCAGCAAAATGGCCAAAGCGAAAATATTGGCACTACACACATAACAGAGGTTTTACAGCAGATCCTGACCATCAACCACAACACAAACAATGAAAAAAATTTGTAATGTGTAAAGAAACTCTGGCCAATGGAAGTTCATCACTGCATTGTAATTTGCAGCAGTAGAGAGCCACTGAACTCAGGACCATTTTGCACTTCCTGGACCAGATTGCTTATATATTAGTCCTTTGGTCTAGAATTGTGCTTTTAAACAAAAACCTCCTTCTTGAAGGTTCAGCTGATGCAATTGCTTCCTATTCCGTTCAACTGCAAGTGATGCCCTTTAATTCATCAGTTTCTACCCAGTGGAGGATTACTTGTTTGGTCAATGAATTTCCCCGTTTATTTTATATCAAAACAAGGAAACCAGCATTAATGTCCTTTCCTGATAGACAGAAAATGAATAATTAAGGGTCAAGTCATCACAAATCCCCCAGCCATGCCAGACAGGACTGAACCTGAAAGAAGAAAACACTTAATCCACAATATAGAAGCCCTTTCCTGTAAATGACTTACTTGTGAGTAAACATGATACTTGGACGTGGGAAAGAGCATTGCTAAATGATATAGCAGTATATTAAGTACTGGGAGGCAGTGCCATTTAATTCTGCTTCCAGCTAATTGTGGGAAAGCAATGCTTTCAGAGTGTGGAAGCACTAGAGCTCTTTAGTGGTACCCAGCCATTTTCTTTCAGATAAACAATATTTCCACGTGGAAAGGGCATCAAAGTAGGGCAGTGAGTCTTCTGGCATTTTCAGCAATTTGAACTATAATGTTTATTTACCTTATGCATTATCATCAAGAAAACACCCAACCTCTGAGAACGGGTAGCATGCCTAACATCTGGACTGTGGGAATCCCACCCCCCCAACCCCCTTCATCTTACCAGGATTCAGCCCCATTTTTGGCCCCCATCCAGCCCCCCGGTGCTTCCAGGCAAGGCTCCAGCACCGTCACAACCTCCCCTGCTTGTGATGGATGGAATAGAGAGAGCTGGACTGTCACACCTAGTTGCCTGCTCCTTGGGAGGAGGCCAATATTTGCATGCTTTCTCTTTTTTTCTGAAGAAAGGCCACCTCCTTTCTTCTGGATTTTTCAGCGGGCTGCGTGGAAGAAAGTGGGAGAATCAAATAAATGGGAAAAGTCAGGCAGGATGCTGTTTCGACAAGCAGTATCAGGGGGGGCCCAGCCCAGCATGGGAGGCTGGGGGTGAGTGCAAGTCAAGGAGGGGGAAGGGTGGAAATAATGTTTTGTGACTGGAACAAAAATAGCCAGAGGCCCCCTTGGACCAAGGGTATTGGCTGCGCAACAGGCCAACCTATCCAGGAAAACGAAATAAAAGGTCAGCCAGCTGCTCAGTCAAGGCCAAAAGAAGCAGGACAAAGGGAGGGAAGCTGCAAGTTACAAAGAAACTCGAGAAAGGAGGGGTGTGTGTGTGACATGTCACTATTTGGTGATCTCCTACTCAGCAACCCTCTGCACAGTTATCCGGGAGTAGGCGCCATTGTGCACAGCGACACTTCTGAGTCAGACTAGCATGCATGAGAGCTAAGCTCGGCCTTGCTTTTTCAAGCAAGATACATTGAGCCATGCCAGGAATCCATAACTGCTCTTGTAGAAGAAAGTTTCCAGTCCTTTCTGCTCATCTGGGGCAGGGGCACTGTGAGGCACTGAAAAGCCGTGGGTCACTGGCCCATGACAGAATTTCCAGTGGGCCACTGAAGATGGCAGGGGGCTGGGGAGGGTCTCACCAGCACAGTGCTTTGCAGGGCAGCCAACGAACCTGTAAGCAAAGTTTTAAAAGGGTGGGTAGGAGATCTGGGGCCCAGTGCAGAAGAGGCAGGGCTTAGGCTCCCTGTTAGCTTTCACGTATGCCCAGCAAGGAAGGGCAAATCTTCCCATTTCAGT
This sequence comes from Podarcis filfolensis, assembly GCF_964270895.1. NCBI lineage: Eukaryota > Metazoa > Chordata > Lepidosauria > Squamata > Lacertidae > Podarcis > Podarcis filfolensis. The sequence goes on from NC_139603.1 coordinate 68,995,808, forward strand.
TCATTGTTTTTAAGTTCATTTCTCCACATTTCCGCATCATTCTCTGTGTTGTTGTTTTTAAAAACTTATCATAAATATTCATCAGCATTTTAGTGTTAATGTCCCACCAAAATATATACATTTCTGTTCCACAATACAGTGGTACCTCGGGTTACAGACACTTCAGGTTACAGACGCTTCAGGTTACAGACTCCGCTAACCCAGAAATAGTACCTCGGGTTAAGAACTTTGCTTCAGGATGAGAACAGAAATCGTGCGGCGACAGCAGCAGGAGGCCCCATTAGCTAAAGTGGTACCTCAGGTTAAGAACAGTTTCAGGTTAAGAACAGACCTCCAGAACGAATTAAGCTCTTAACCTGAGGTACCACTGTATACATATTTTTGCCAAGCAATTTCCCCTACTGTTACGCATATCTTTATGCTATTTTCCAGTAACATGCACACTTTACCCTAGCACATGCATTTTTATACACATTACTTGGCCAATGCATTACTTGTGAAATTCAAAGAAGTGTGAATTTCAAAACATGGCTGTGTTCCAGGTGATGAATTTTCCTGACCCCCCACTTCAGAGCAAAGGTCTGTCTTAAATGGAACTGTTGTTCTCTTTCCGATACTCTGTGCACGTTTTCTAAAAAGATGCTAATATGCAAAGATTCTGGGAAAGTGCAGCCACACTCTCATTCAGGAAGATATTAAGTCTTCCTGTTCAGTTCAGGTTGTGTATCCTTTTGAAATGCCAGAGGAAGCAAACCAGTCAACTCTGTCCAACCCAGTGACAAGTTTCTCTAATGCCCGTTGCTGAAATCACGATGATAATTAGGTTTGACAAGAAACTGACAAAGTCCAGCCAAGTCCTAATAATAAATATAACAGAAAAGAACTGCATGCTGATGACATCACTGCTCAAGCACTCTATTAAAGCTCCAATTCCTAGGCTCTGCCTTGTCATTCATTCCCACCAGATCACGCTATGACAGCAGAGACAGCAACAGTCAGCTCTTGACTGCAAGTGCCGCGGAAGGTTCTCACAACATGTTTACAAGGAAGGCTTCCGCATATGACAGCTCATATGTGTGCGACTTGGGAGCTTTGCAAGTGATTTTTAACTGCAACAACAGCACAGTTGTTACTGCATCTTCCTTCCATGTTATGCTCTGTTTGGGTGTGGGTATGTGAAGGCATTTTCATAGCATATAGACTTCAAGCAACCTTGAGGCAGCATAACTGATTTTCTTTCCCTGTAATTACCTTCACAACAACCCTGTGAGGTAGGTTAGCCAGAGAGAGAGACAGAGAGAGAGAGAGAGAGAGAGAGAGAGAGAGAGAGAGTTGCTGGCCAATGTCATCCCGTGAACTTCATGGTCAAGTGGGGATGTGAACTTGGGTGTTCATACAGCATCTTAAAAAGCAGAGACATCACCTTGCCAACAAAGGTCCGTATAGTTAAAGCTATGGTTTTCCCAGTAGTGATGTATGGAAGTGAGAGTTGGACTATCAAGAAGGCTGATCGCTGAAGAATTGATGCTTTTGAATTATGGTGCTGGAGGAGACTCTTGAGAGTCCCATGGACTGCAAGAAGATCAAACCTCTCCATTCTTAAGGAAATCAGCCCTGAGTGCTCACTGGAAGGACAGATCCTGAAGCTGAGACTCCAATATTTTGGCCACCTCATGAGAAGAGAAAACTCTCTGGAAAAGACCCGGATGTTGGGAAAGATGGAGGGCACAAGGAGAAGGGGATGACAGAGGACGAGATGGTTGGACAGTGTTCTCAAAGCTACCAGCATGAGTTTGACCCAACTGTGGGAGGCAGTGGAAGACAGGAGTGCCTGGCGTGCTCTGGTCCATGGGGTCACGAAGAGTCGGACATGACTAAACGACTAAACAACAACAACAACAACACCTTGAATCAGCAATCCAATCACTACACCATAGTGGATCTCAGTACAATTCTCTGTCCTCTTCCAACTAATGTGCCTGTTGCTCTTTCGGCTGCATATGTTACGCAGAATACACATGTGTCCCACTGCAAGCTACATTCACAAATGTACTCACAAATGAAAGTGAGTACAACCGTACCATAACAATAACCCAGAACAGCAATGTGTTGACTACTACAATAGGACCCTAGATGTGAAACACCCTACTTTGATCAATAGGCTGGGACTTAAGATCATGAGTTTTAGGCACCACGTAAAAAAATTCACATTTGCTCCTGCATTTTAATTTGGTTTTTTTATTGCGTTTATCAATTGCTGCCTTTAGGATTTTAAAGTGTCATTTATTATTGCTACTATTTTCACCATTTTAATATGGCTTCTAGGTTGCATGTTGCTAATATTTTCTTTTCTTTTCTAAATAATCCTTTATATTGTAAACTGCTTTGGATATTTTAAGTCAAAACGGTGGCTTATATGTACTTTAAATAAATTATGCTCTAACCCTATTGTGCACATGTACCTGAGAGTCACACCAACTGAACCCAGTGGGACTTACTTCTGAGAAGACACACATAGGATTATACTGTTAATAAATAAATGGCTTTATGAAGTAAGCCATATTGGAAAATTCTTTTGATGACGTGGGATAGCAATGAATTTTTAAATTGTATTTATATTATATACTTATACTGTATTTATATCACAATATTTATACAGTGGTACCTTGGATTAAGTACTTAATTCATTCCGGAAGTCCATTCTTAACCTGAAACTGTTCTTAACCTGAAGCACCACTTTAGCTAATGGGGCCTCCTGCTGCTGCCGTGCCACTGGTGCATTATTTCTGTTCTCATCCTGAAGCAAAGTTCTTAACCCGAGGTAATATTTCTGGATTAGCAGAGTCTGTAACCTGAAGCGTATGTAACTCGAGGTACCACTGTATTGTGTTTATATCACAGTATTTATATTACATATATAAAAGAATGATTGAGACAGTAAACAGGAATCTTGCAATATGCATTAAAGAACATATCGTTGAACGTGGGTTGTGTGTGTTTGCATAGAAATTAACAAAAACCTTTGTTGGAACTCCTATTGTATACCGGTTCTTTCCAGAGAACAAAAAGTTTCATTAAAATAAAATCATTTTGAATGTTTTAAGGCATACGTTAAGTGTGAAGTCATTTCTGAAAGACTAGTTACCTAGGCAACTTAACCATTTTTCCCCTACTCCTCCTGTTATGTAATGTCAACATACTTCGTTCCTCTTTTCCCTCTCCCACCTTTAAACCACAATTGTAATCGTAACCTCATTTGGCAGCTCAGTAGTCCCTACCCAGACTTCTTTGTCCTCACCAACTCACAGCACTGCTCGCAAAAGCCCCCCCAAAATTGCACCTGGGGTGATGGTTCCCTCAGCCCCACCCTCCACCCCGATTCTACGCCACCGCAACTAGCCCTGCCTGATATAGAATTATAAATTGTGGCATATTAGTCGAAAACAATCTTTTAAACTTACATATAAGTCATATGTCTTTCGTGGTCATTGTCCTTTGGAAAATCTGTCGGTAAGCAATGATAATATTAATAAACCTTCCTACCCCACAGGGACATGTGCAAAACAGTGGGACCAAACTGTAAGTCTCACGCTGTGCAATTTCTTAAATCAGTTCTACAAAACAGGCAAAGTTGCTACTTGTCAAGGAAACTCCATCAGCAGCAAGCATTTAATTAAATGTTACCGACAATTAGTGCGTTCTGCAGCTAAGGTCACCCTGCCAACACAGCAACTTCCCAAACAGCAGTGACTATAAGAACCTGTCAAATGCTTTGTGTTGTTGTGTGTGGTTCTCCCCCCCCAAAACCCCCCACACACAAATTGGTCAATTTTGAGAAATATGTTTAAAAGGGGGAAGCAAAATGCAGCTTTTTAAAACTCAGACAGGGATGGAAAATGTGTGCTGAAATCAGCAACCCCACTGAGTTTATATATATGACCTTTTTATAGCCACACATCAAGAAGGAGGAAAGGAGCTGTTTTAGAAGGGGCACAGTAAACAAAAGCTACAGTCAGGAATGTTGTTTTCGCAGCCTTGGACCTGCTAAGTAAGTCCTGATTCCTGTTCTTTCAGCCCTCAATTTCCTAAAGTCCCCATACAAAGCATTACTCATCACGAGCGAAGCAGAGCCAAAGACATTTTTCCGTGTAAGGTCCAGTGATGGCTCGTTCTAATAGCTGTTTGTATTCTGTCTGCTTTGCCTGGTATTCTGAGGCTAAAGAGTGTTCGAGGCAATAGAAAGTATGAAGGCGTTTTAGCTGAATGGTAGAGCAAATCAGTTTTAGGCTGTTTAAATGAAATGGAATCTATTTATTTTAGAATTAAAATGAATACTTGGGTGGTATCTTATTCCATGTGCACATAGCAGAGTAATGGGATCTTCTCACCCAGGGTTGGAGAGGATGTAAAGAATGGGGAACCATGTTTCTATGTGGTGTTATGTGAAGAAATTGCACCCTTCTGGAGGGCAACATTAGAGGAAATAAGCAAAAGAACCACATCCTGACATCACATGTATGACGTCTTGAGGAGCCAGGGGGACAAGCCCAGCACACTCTGAACACTGAGCGGGGGCAGCCCCCTCAAAAAAACATTGGGGGTGAAATTACCTTGGCCCGTAGGTGCCGGTGCAAATGATAATACAGTGGTACCTTGGGTTAAGACCTTAATTCATTCTGGAGGTCTGTTCTTAACCTGAAACTGTTCTTAACCTGAGGTACCACTTTAGCTAATGGGGCCTTTAGCTAATTAGCGGCAGCTAATTGTATGGCTGCCGCCATACAATTTCTGTTCTCATCCTGAAGCAAAGTTCTTAACCCAAGGTACTATTTCTGGGTTAGCAGAGTCTGTAACCTGAAGCGTCTGTAACCCGAGGTACCACTGTATATGAATCTTATCTACACTACTGTGGTATGTGTGTGATGATGGTGCTCACACAGCAATCTGGGTTATGACACGTAACAGGTGTAGACACTCCAGGGCAGTCTGGAATAAGTACAGCAGTGCGTTCAGAGACTGGTGAAACCGAGGTGCCTTTAAAACCACTGGTTTGATTACAGAACCTCAGTGCAGGCAAAAGGCGATTTTAACTTGGTTTCAGTACTTCCAGCCGAGAAGCAGATAAGTTGCACGGTTTTGTGGTATTGGGAAAACACAGCCAACCGAACTTACTCCATATATGGCTTCAGTTAAGCAGAATCAATAGGAACTCTTTCCAGAAAGAAATAAAAAATGCAACATAACATTTCAAGATTGCAGTTCAGGGAGATCTATAAAGTTCATTTCTCAGACCCGTCTTCCAGTCCCAGCGCAATCAATTGGCCTGAACACAAAAAGCCGTTTAAGAATTGAAGCCATAGAAAAGAAAAATGTATCTGGCTCTGAAACCAGGCAGAATTGGATTTCACACTTTGCAAGAAACCAATCAGGGCTTCAGTGCAGAGCACAACAATTCACCCAAGACAATGTAATGTTCAAGACCTAGTTGCACAAAGGGACCTGTCAAGTCTTGAGTATTAACAATGTAGGGTTTTCTTTGGCCCTGTGTAAACACCATATGCACAACTGGGTTTGTGAGATCTTCAGCGGCAACCAGGCCACAATGGAAACTCCAAGAGAAAAAGAAAGCCCCAAAGGCAGGGAACTTGACAGCTTGAGAAACGGACAAAGGAGGCCACAATTGTCCTATGACAATGCATCACACCACATGGAACTAACTCCACGGGGACTTCACCAGTCAGCTGCCAAAGGAGAAGGGGCAGACAAAGAATTAACTGAGCCCTGCATAACAGCACATTGTAGGCAGCACACATTGCTCTGCCGTGAAGAGCAACACATTTGAATCGAGGAGATTCTATAGGTGAATAATGAGCTGAGAGTCGAAACCGCACTGCAAAGAGTGGTTAACCCTGGGAAGGAAATACTGGTATGTTGTGTTTTCAGCCGTCTTCCTATAATTTTCAAAGGGATGAAAAAGGGGCACGTGGAATGAAGGCACCTTTCACAGGGAAATTTTATTTATATAGCTATTAGCCTTCCTCCAAGATGTTCAAAGCAGCATATATGCAGGGGCGTATGAAGTGGGGGGCGGAGGGAGCAGGTCACGCCGGGTGCCACTCTGGGGGCGGTGACAAGATGGCCCCTGCCTCCTCCCAGCTGTAGAGTGGCCAAGGGCGCGTGCAGTCAGTATGGGCGCCACTCGCACGGTGACTGTATGGGCTGCCGCTTGTGCGTGCTGTCCATATGGGCGTCCGTATGGGCTGCCACGCATGCACACTCCATACGGGATGTCACACATGCGCACTCCGTACGGGATGCTGGTCGCCCGTATGGATGACGTGCGTGAGCGGCAGCCCGTACGAACGCCACGCAAGTGGCATCCCGTACGGAGTGTGCATGTGCGGCATTCCGTACGGAGTGCGCACGGGATGCCACACGTGTGCAGTCCAAACAGACATCATGCATGCACCACCAGGCAGTTCGCCCCACCCCTCAGTGTCCTGCCCTGGGTACCAGAGAGGGTTCCTCCATCACTGCATATATGGCAACCCACAACACACACACACACATTTTAACCTTGCTCATGGGTGGCCCCAGAAGGCAGCAGGAGGGCAAGTGCCTACCCAACAAGGAGCTCAACTCATGGACCTATAAATATAATTTGACCCTTCTGTGCTCTCCCCTTTTTCTGGTGCCACTACTCCTCATTGCAGCCTTGGTAGATGGACTAGGCTAGAGATAGCAATTAGCCAAAGATCAGTGACTTTCATGGCATGGCTGAGCAGAGAATGAAACCCAGTCTCTCAAGCTGTCAAGTCTAGCAGTGAAAGCTGGTCCATCAGAGCAGAAGTGGGGAACCTGTGGCTCTTCAGATGTTGTTGGACTACAGCTTGCATGATCCCTCGGCCATTGGCTATGTTGACTGAGGATGACTGGAGTTGGAGTCCAGCCACAGGTTCCACAGCCCTGCTATTTACTTTCCTAGGAGTCAGTTTCGTTCAACTCAGTGGGGTTTACGTCTAAATAGACACGTATAGGATTGCATTGTCAGTGTCTGGGTCAGTAGGGATATGTTCCACTATGCAAAAGTGTCTGTCCTGTTTGTTTTCACAAGTTGTCCACTGTTTATTGCGCTTTCATTCTTTAATTCATTCATTCAGATTCTAGATGGCATTGTGTCAAGTTATTCTTGCCCTACACTCTACAGGGAATTTCTCTGTCACTTTCCTTACTGCAAAAATATCATTTTTAAAAAAGGAGTTTGTAGCGCAAGAGTACCAAATCTACCTTTAATTGTGAAACTTAGCATTGCCAGCATATAATTGAATCCCATATGATTGATTGAATGACAGCCTGGAAGTGGCCAGGGCGCATATCACATACAATGATAGCTCCATATCATATCACTTTCAATACTTTGTGGGATGGTGTTGCAGAATGATAATCCATTTCAAGTCTCAGACTGAGAAATCTCCTTCTGAACCTTGTCAGTATAGCTTGTCTTTGTATGGCCACATTGACCCATTGAGTGTGCTCTAGTTCTGACCCTGAGCAGGTGGTTGGGCTTAGTGGCCAACTCTTCCTCTACCTCCATAACTAAGAGCATAAGGAGACTGCTGCTGGATCCGGCCACCATCCTGTCCTCACAGTGGCCACCCAGATGCCTATGGGAAACATGAAAGCTACGCTGCATCCACTTGGTCACATTATCTGATATTCCTGAAGTTATGAAGGCAAGACATTTTCCCGTGCCAAAATCACCTAACTGATTTAAAAAAAAATGTTTTGGGACTACCAAAGGTGAAATTGCTCTGCTCCACAATTCATAAAATGCTCCACAAGAAAATAAATAAATCAGGCTTTCATCTAAAGTTTTCATCTAAAGTTTGCTGATAGATATCAGCAAGGAACAGGCAAGCACACAGATGTTAATATTCCTTGAACCAGTGGCAGTTCAGCAGCTTGTGTTCTTTTTAAGTACTTTCAGGCATAATAAAACTGGCCCTTGATGAGCCTAGCACAGCACTTCCCATTGGAACAAGTACTGTTCAGTGATTCTTTGATAGTATTCTCACTTAAATATAAACATTGAATAACATTTCTCCAGAGATATACATGATCTAAAATTAGCCTATTCATTTTTTGCAGACAGTTGCTGCAGCTGTTCCACAAGGCCACTGAACTTGACAAAGGGAAATCTGGAATGCTATCGACCGAATGAAGACTCTAATGATTTGTCAAAATAATAAAAGAATTGCAGTCCTTAATGGGTGTCTGAGAGTTCAGAATCTTTTCCAAAGCAAAAGCCAGCACTCTACCTAAGCAGCTGTGCAATCTGATCACATTTCCTCAGAAATAGTTCACCAAATGAACACAGCACAGAAAGGGCTTTACTTCTCCTACTCAGTACACCATCTCTAGCAGTGCTGGGGATGCTCTCAAGAGATATCATGGGAAACCAGTTTGTCCTGCAAGGTCTTGTGTTGAGATCCCTAACAGTTCCAGAGCCAGCGCACTGATTATGCCTTGCTTGAGAAGCAAGGCCAAGAGCTTTTTACACAGGTTACCCCAGGTGGACCCACACACACACAAAATGTGCTTTTATGTGCTTGGCCTAGCTTCTGGACAAGGCCTACTTGTGTCAGGAGCCGGAGACAGGAGTAGGTCAGCAATAAAAACATCAGTGTCAATGAAGTTGTCTCTATATTCAAAGAAACCAAATAGCTCAGGCCTAGTGATCCCAGCCACTCTTCCCATTACGTCTTATTCCAATGAGGCAGTTGCGAGAACTGAAGGCCTCCGTCTTCCCACCGCTCTCGACGGCTCCTCCCCTGGGTCCTTCCCCAGCAACCTGAGGCTCCTTCGTCTTGTCTCTCTTTGCTCTGCCTTCTTCATTTCTCTCTGTGTTCTGGGAGACCAGTGGGAAGGGGAGCTGGTCACAGCAGGTGGAGAAGACTCCCTGGATTCTTCAGCAGCCTGCCTCATTGCTGCCTCCTGGTTCCCCTCCTCTTCAGCCTCTGCTTCTGCCTCTGAGCATGGACTGCTCTCTGCCACAGCCTATTCCTGCACACTAAATCCTGTTGCCTCTTCAGCTTCCACCATCTCCTCCTCCCAGTCTGTTCCCTCTTCTCCCTTTGACAACACAGCATTGTCCCACCACCAATTCCCTGGCTCTGAGGCTTCTTCTGGCGCCTCCCTAGCTAGCTATGGGGTGGTTCCAAGAGTAACGTGATTTTGGCTACGCATGATTGGAACCAAACACCTGCCTAAGATGCAGGCCAGCTGTACATGCGTTTATATGCACATTTTACCCTAGTATATGCATTTTTGTACACATTACGTGGCTGGAGAACTGCATTGTCAAATTCAGAGAAGTGTACATGTCAATGAATAGCTGTGTTTCTGTTCTCACAATGTTTTGGGAAACTGCAAAGTAACTTTGAATGCAAACTGATTCAGATTTCTCTATATATGACTGCTGCATGTAATTTTAAACTGTGTTTATTTTTCCAGATATATTTAATTTATTTATTTGGTTTGTGAACACTGTGGAACTGAAAATGTACAGTGTGCTTCTGACCTCCATTAAATTTGTCCATTAAGCTGTAACTGCTGCATCCCAATAAAGATATGAGCTGATTTAAATAGACAGAGAAAGAGAGAGGAATGACGGACATTTCAAAATATAAATAATCCAGTAATAGAATTATTAAGGAAATTCTTTTTAAAGGCCAAGAAAAGAACAGCAAGAGAGCATTGGCTACACTGAATTATTATTAATCATATCTAAATCACCAGTGATTTTCAAAATACTTCACCGATTCTGGTAATGAACCAACACAGCTGAACTGCATTTAAGCCTCATTAATTTTAAAAGGGCAGATCTGAGTACATGTTGCTCTTCTTGACCCTAAGAACAATCAGATGAGATAAAAGAGTTCTAATTTTACAGATTAAAAATTTAGGCAGAAAGAGGTGACACCTAGCTCAAGATTCCATAGCATGTCCATGGTTAAGACAAGGGTGCCATTTCCACTTTCGAATGGGAGAAGAAGAGATTTCAAAATGGCTGCCTTGGAACTAGGCATTTTCTTACATATATGAGCCTGCCTGAGTGGTGAGGTCTACTGCAGAGACCATTCTCTCAGTCCTATCAGCAACTGAAGCTCATTTGGTGGAAATGGGAGAAAGGGGCCTTTTCCCATGGCTGTAGCTGAGATTTGGAACCCACTCTCCTTGTTGTTTTGAACCTAAGTTTTCAATGAGTTTATTCTGAGTAGACCTTAGTTGGACGCAGCCCAGAGATTTATTTCAGGTATTGCCAGGTTTATCTTGTCTCTTTTATTGCTCCATATGAATAGGCCATGAAATCAGAAGTGGCGTAGGCTTAGGCGGGGTGGACACGAAAGGATTAATACAGAAACTCTGGCACATTCCTTTCACAGAAGGGACCTCGAGGGTCCTCTAGGACAACTGCCTGCAATGCAGGAATCTCAGCTAAAGCATTCATGACAGGTGGCAAATATAGGTGGCGTGGGAGCTAAATAGTTAGCCAATTGCTTCTTGATGCAATATCATCTTTGGGGGATATTCTGAATGGAGGGAATGATCATAGAAAGGGCAAGATTCCTTCCCAGTCAAGAATGTTGTGGTCCATGCATGAAAAGAAATGGCATAGTAATAAAATACATAGCTGAATTGGGATATTGTAAAAGCATCTTGGGATTTTGGGCATCTCTTTGGAGATCGGATGCACAAGCAGTGGACCTGGGTTGTCTGTTGGAGTGGTGTGCCTCCACCCAGGCTCAGCCTGTATATTCACAAATACACAGTGGTGCATTAATCCTACTAATCCTTCAGTGACCTCTCTCCAAAGCAAAGCAAATCTACATAGGCCCTACATCCCTAAAACTTCTCACCATCCGTGAAGTGGTTTCCATGCAAGGTGTTATGTACTGAGTTGAATAGGATCCAAAAGGCAGCAGTCTGATTGGTCCTAGAACAATAGGGTCCAGAATGCAGCAGTCTGATTGGTCCTAGAACAATGCAGCAGTATGATTGGTCCGCAGGAGCCACCCAATCCAGCTCCAGGTGGAAGTGAATCCGCAACCTAATTGACCTACAGGAGAATCCCAGAATTAGCCAATCACGTGCGGCCCATTGTGTAAATAATGTATATAAAGCAGATATTTTGGAGGAACTGTCATTCCTCACTACTATGAGCTGAATAAAGAGCATGAAATCCACACTCGACTCTGAGTATATTTCACAACAGTATACAATTGAACAAGAATCTGCATCCCACCACTGCTCGCAGTTAAAATCTACACATCTCCATGTGGTCAAACTATGCACTAAGATATGCATTTTTTTGGTGCACTCTGCCCAAAATGTACACCCTTTTGGGTTACAGAACTGCACTGCCAAATTCAGAGAACTGTGGGGGTTTTTTTTAAGAGATAGCTGCATTTCGGTTCATGTGTCGGCTTGGGAAGTGCAAGTTAAGTGCAAATCACATCAAAATGTGAACAGAGCAAAATTTCTCCTCCTTCCCCAGTCTTCCCACAACTTATCTACCAACACAATGTAGACCACAGAGCACCAGCAGCAGAGAGCAGCAAGTACATCGCAATAAGAAATGCTGATGACTCCAGGCACTTGGAACAGAGGCGGGGAATAACAGAACTGGACAACAATGGGCAAAACAGCTGCTTCAGAAACAGCTGTTTCTGAAGGTCTGGGCTACTCCCACTGCCAACGTGACTGACTGTCTAAACTTCCAAGCTGTGAATCATATCTCAGAGTTTAAGGGCCAATGGCAGAGACCCAAATCCTGAAAGGTTCTGTGATTGGATATCATGTATCGAATCAGAACACAGGTGCTCAGAATCCTTAGTCTAGACTCAAGCTCAGGCAAACACAGACCACTGGAAACATAACACATACATGCCTCCATTTTATTTATTTTATTTATTTAATTATTATGTCATTTATACCCCACCTTTCCTCCAGGGAGCTGAAGGTGGTGTACGCTGTTCTCCCCTATCCCGATTTTATCCTCTCAACCACCCTGTGAGGTGGGCTAGGCTGAGAGGCAGTGACTAGTCCAAACTCACTCAGGGAGTGTGAATTTGAACCTTGTTCTCCCAAGTCCTAGTCCAACTCTCTAACAACCACACCACATTGGCTCTCTGCACAGAGCTACATACCAAAATATACGGTATATCACACCAGGGATATTAGACAAGGAAAAGATCTACCAGATAATTGAAAGCAGCCGCCCTTTCATTAATGCCATGTTTTTATCTACTTATTTTAATGTCTGACTTCTTCTGACATTAGTAATAAAGAGAACTTCATTTTTGCTATTGTGAAATGCAGCCACCCCCAAGTTTGTGCTGCTGAACAAAGGTAGCTCAGTGGCCTGTTTTCCTATATTGGATATATTTTTTCCCCTACCTCCTTATACAATTCAGAAGCCAACAACCTTTCTTTTCCCCCAGCAAATAATTTTTTCCACTTGCAGATTATTTCCATTTCAATGTTCTGTTCCACACAGCTGCGAGCTGACTGTAATTTGCCACGGCCGTAGTCATCATGATACGTAAAGAAAAGTGCAGTTGATCTAACAAAGGCTCAGCAGAGGAACCGCTGGAGTCTTTTAAGCAATATCATGGCTATGAAAAAGTAATCAGCCTCCTTCCTCCAACAGCTGCAGACTAAAATAGGCTGCCTTTACCCCTCTGCACAGGTCAGAAGCAAGGAGCTATTGCACCATTTCTGTAGTCCATATCAGAAACCAGGCCCAAGTTAAAAGATGCTGCAGCCATACTTGGATATGTAAATTTGTATTTATTTATATTTAATCCCAGGGCTTCAGACATCATGCATTCAAATCAGGTATTCTACCTGACTGGGTTACCAAATGTCCCCTACTATTCAGCCTGTATATCAGTCACCTAAATATCCAATATGCTTGGGTTATGACATTCCTACATCCATTTGGCTAGGCTTCTCCAGAATACCTAAACCCCAGGTTGGGTATGTGTGCGCAGGTGTTTGAAACCTACTGAAATCAAGAGGAGGAGCTCAAGCATGTGATCAGGTGAAAGCACAGATTAAGGCTGCAGTCCAGCAGCTACATCAATGCAACCAGTTTGCTCTTGGCATTACCTATGCACCTATGTTGCACCTGTGGTTCCCAAGCATGTTTTAAGTGCCATTGATAACAACGAAATTAATGGGACTCGGGAGCACTCAGTTGTGCCTCGATTGTGCCTCTTATTTGCTGGCTTACAGCTAGAAGATAATCACCCACCTCTGCAAACTGAAAATCACTCATCTTTAATGTTCTCCATTGGTTCATTTCCTGTTTTACTCTGGCAATTCCTTCATGTTGTTTGAGGATGGCAAGAGCTTAATACAAACTGGGGTGTGGTGGGGGTGGGGAGAGAAGTTTGCTTCTTCATAAGCATCTTATTCTGGTGGGTGCTCTAAGACCCTCTTTAAACCTCCGTGGGTGCAGTTTATGCAGGCTTCTGTTGTAATGGAAGACTAACACATAACACGAAGCATCTTATCAGTCCTGTTATGTACTGAGGTTCTCACCCTGGGCCAGCAGGGGGATACTGTAGATAGTTTTCACTCAGGTCCACATATGCAAATAAGGGATTGAAAGTGACATTCAGTGATTGGATAGTTACAGAAAATGGTTACTGTTGCATTCTAGTGGAGCTCTATATAAGCAGGCTGGCTGAACCCTTCAGTTCAGTTCTGTTCTGGCCTGTGAATAAACAAGAGCTGTTTGAAGAATCGCTGTGTCGTCTGATATGTTCACCCACAACTTAACAAGTCCTTTCCAACATCCCTCCCCTTCAACAGGGTACTACCAACTCTCTTTTTTTGGGTTGCAATGAAAAGGTCTAATTTGATTGCTGGAGAATTTGATTTCTAAATCAACTACTGTTCTCTGACAACTTTGACACTATTCACTGCGAGAATTTGTGATGGTTTGATTTTGTTACTGATTATTTTTTCATTATTTAAACATGTTTTTAAATTGAATTGTTGAACTACTTTGTTGTTTGCTGCCCTGGGTTCCTTTGAGAGGAAGGGCTGGAATAGTAATAGTAATAATAATAATAAATAATAATAATAATAATAATAATAATAATAATAATAATAATTGTTCCTTACTTCATAAAAGTTATACAGCACTTTTAAAAAAATCCCTCAAAGTAGTTTTATAACAAGAATATGCAGGATTTGATATGAGGTAGCAGATCTGCTTCCTTGACTCCAGCTCTATTCTCCTTCAGGGGTTGAAGAACCTGTGGCCAGGGGTGGACCTTGATAATATGACGCCTTGTGTGTGGCCAAAAATTGACACCCTGACCCCACCTGCAGCCCTTTCGCTACCTTCCCAAAGATAGGTAAGGGAGGCACTGGGTTTTGGGAAAGAGGAATAAGGCTCTGGCAGCATCCTAGAGCCCTCATTTTCAAAGCTGGGCAAGCACTAACTAGGCTTTGAGAAGGCGGCCTGAAGGTGCCCCCTTGGCTCCCGTGCTCGTGTGGGGGAGGAACGTCCTCTGCTGTGGCCCTTCAGACATCTTCTGTTTGAGGATTTGCAGGAGCCCATAGTATGCTATTGCCCCCGCTGCCAGTGGTAACTAAACCTTTCAGCATTTAGCACTGGCCATGTTGTAACATCACATGAGATTATGCATTGAATTCCATGGACGGTCTTGTGTTTTTTGGCATCTGTGTCGAGAGACAATGGAGGGCGCCTCCAGGGATGAAGTCAAACTACTGTGTCAGCAGCACCAACCTCCCTGGGATGCAAGGCTGGGCAATGTGTAGGGAGGTCCTGGTCTACCCAGATGACAAGATCCCCCCTCTCAGCTGATGTGGTCCAAAGGAAAGCAGAGCAATACATTTGGCACCAGCTTGGCTGCAGGAGTTGCCAGGAGGAGGAATACAAAGCGCCATCCAACCATCTTAGGGACTCCGCTCCAGATTTGTGTAGGTTTTCCTCCTTAGCTATTTCTTCTCCCAAAGGCATCCCACAAGGTAGCTAAGGTTTAGGACCAGAGCTTTCCTCCTAAACGGGCTGCCTTCCCAGGTTGACAAGCCCTACCTGCCCTTCACTTCCCTCTACAGCACATGCAGAAGCTGCCTTCTTGACCATTGGACCCACTATTGGTCTTGTCCGCTCAACCTGCCAGAGCCTGTTTTCGCACACAAGTGAAGTCGTTGACTCACCAAGGGTTTGAGACCTATCAGCTACCTTCACCTGGTTTAGCCTGCCAGTCAAAACCGTTCCCAGGATGTGGCCACTGCCGCATGTTGACAGCTTCTAGGAGCCACAGGTGAGAGCTGAGTGCAGGGTGGGGACCAAAGATGGACAAATGACCCCAGAAGGAGCACGACATGTCCCTCACCAGAGGCACTACCAATGTGCTCGGCTTTGGGACTGTACCATGTGTGCCCTTTATAAAACAGTAAATTCATGGGCTCCTGGTCAGGGTAGTGGAGGCAGAGAATAAAGAAAAACTATCCTCGCATGATCCAACACAGCACAAAAGGCTGAAGCACGGAAACTGAAGGCCATGTTTTCAGTGTGCTTCTTTCCCTTGCCCAGAATACAGGAAGGCCGATGTGTTACAGACATTATGATTTGTACAAACAAATCCCTCACGTCTTCTCAGTTCATATTTATATATCTTTTTCATCTAACGGTTTACAGCAGTAAGCAGTAGATGTCCCCCAACCCTCCTCAATTTTGGCTTCCATACCCAGAATAGTTTAAAGCCGGAAATTCTATCATTTTTTATAAGGCACTTTCCACATCCCTCGCTTGAAGGTCACGCTGATGATTATCTCCAGTATAACTGAAGAACCGTGTAATTACAGCGAAATGTCACCTAGAAGAATAATCGCTTCTAGTCAAACGTCTCAGCTAGAAATATGCTGCTGCCAGTCTCCACTTCTAGAATAAAGTTGGAAGCAACAGGGAAAGGGTGTGGGGAGAGATTGGACCTTTTCCTTCACAGCAGTTTTGTTTTCTTCCAAACAGCGTAATCTGTTTTGGTTCCAAAATTGAATTACTTAAGTAGCTTGTCCCAGGATCCCTTATTTGTACAAGGTTCCATCTCCTTGTGGTTGCTATAAAGTTACGTTCCGGCCCTCTCTGATTAGATTTCATAGTGAGCAAATTACAGCTTCTCCTTTCGAAAAAGCACTTTTGCATTAGTCACAAGGATTAGTAACACTCGGATCAAAGGATATCTTTTCAGAGATCCTCTAGACACGCAGAGAGCTAGCAACTTGGTGAGGAGATGCAGAATTAATCTGGGACATAAGGACTATAATCTTTATCTGCCCCACCAGGCGCTGACTCTCAAGTCCTTTTGTTTCCAAGTTGTCTTAAGCACATGTGTCTGTGGGCTGGTTTGTAGCCCAGGGTTATCAGCAGTAGCAGAACTTTTTATCTGAAACAGATCTCATACTATCTTTAATCCTTCTAGGACTCCAGAGAGATATTTGAATTTGCTATAGGAGAAGACAGCAGCATTTATACCAAAGGAAGCTTGTTGTGGTCTTTGGGAAGAAGAAGAAGAAGAAGAAGTAGAAGAGTTTGGATTTGATATCCCACTTTATCACTACCCTAAGGAGTCTCAAAGCGGCTATCAATCTCCTTTCCCTTCCTCCCCCACAACAAACACTCTGTGAGGTGAGTGGGGCTGAGAGACTTCAAAGAAGTGTAACTAGCCCAAGGTCACCCAGCAGCTGCATGTGGAGCAGCAGGGAAGCGAACCCGGTTCCCCAGATTATGAGTCTATCGCTCTTAACCACTACACCACACTGGCTCCCTTACTCTCTTGGGCAGTATGTATCTAGCACATCACATCCATACAATAATTTCTGATTCTGCAAAGGGACTTTCCCCACTCCTTCAGGCATCCATGCCCTGCATCCTCACCCAATTTGTTCTGAAGACACCAGCCAGAGCACCAAGGGGCCTCTACCCCCTACCTCACAGGGAGAACATCGTGGGAAGTAGGAGGTCAGTCTGACCCCATTGATTGGCCAGCAAAGGGGCAGCTCTGCTGGTGCTTGCTTTCCTCTGGGTCCCCAGCTTGAACTACAACTCCCTTTAACTCTGACAACTGGTCATGGTAGCAAGGGATAATGGGAGTTGAGAAGGCTGCTCTAGATGTTGTTGGATTATAATTCTCATCATGCCTTGTGACTGGCAGTGTTGGCTGGGAATGATGGGATTTGGAGGCCTATGACATCTCAGGGGCCCAGCCCTGATTTAGACCACACATAACAGAGTTTGGCCTTTCTACAGGCAGTTTGCTCCTTATGTTTAGCAGGCTATTGGAATTCCCTCCAGCCTTGGGGGGGATTATAGCTATTACTTCTCTGGTCTTAATGGGCACTGAGACAGGGAAATAAAAGAATCACGCATGAACAACACTGTACATGAAAAGCTACCATGTTATGATATAGTGATGAGCGAGGATCTTGTTGTTTCTGTTTCTATTTCCTCTTTCTTTCGTTGGAGAAGCTTCTATCCCTGCTTTGTGACTTCTCCTACGTCTTCTGGTCATGGGTGAAGGGTTCCAAAAAGGCAATTCGAACCTCTCAACTTTTTGTGCATTGTATGGAACAGACTTTTCTAATGGGCTGCTGGTTGCAGGATGTCCTGTTTATAGTTTTCCAGGTTTGGTGCACATCAGCCTTTCCACATGATAAGCCAATCCTGCCCCGATCCTGCCTTTTCCTCTTTCCTTCACTTGCAAGCTGCTTGAGCCTTCCAAATTTGAAACTCCGTCGTCAAGTGGAGGGGCGTTAGGAGAAATGCATCCTCAACAACGGCTCTGCGAGACCAGAAGGAAATTTGAGAGCACACACTATAATTTGCTGGAGGAATCATGCTATTTACACGCGGCTATAATAAAAGCCTGCCAATTTATTTATTTATTTTGCAAGTGGCTCGCCGGCAGCAACAGGAGCGTTCAGCAAAAAGTGCCTCCCCCAAATTCCTTGGATGACCACGGAAATCGCTGGGTGTAAAGGCTCTCACGATGTATAATAAAGGGGGCGGGACAGAACTGGAGTACTTGATGTGCAGAAAAAGCTGCCCGTGCTGTCAGAGCCACCGCTGGGAAGCTACAGAATAGATATAATTACAACCATTTGTTAGCTCTTTGGGCAATAACATGTACTTGCATAACAGCCCCAGCAACTCGTCTGTAAAGTCTGTTATGGCAACAAACAAAGCTTGCTAAGGAAGTGCTAGCATTTCCTTTTCCCAAAGAGTGGAGCAAGTTGAAGTCAAGTTTGTTTTTAATCCAACCTGAGGCCCTTCGGATGCATTTGGAATACACCTCTCAACATCCAGCATAGTCAATGGTCAGAGGTGATGGGAGTCCAAAAAAAATCTGAGAGACATCAGGCTGGAATATTATTATTATTATTATTATTATTATTATTATTATTATTACTCCACCCATCTGACTAGGTTTCCCCAGCCATTCTGGGTGGCTTACAGCACATAAAAAAATGGTAAAACATCAGACATTAAAAAATTTCCCTATACAGAGCTAACTTCAGATGCCTTCTAATAGTCAGACAGTTGTTTATCTGATAGGAGGGCGTTCCACAGGGCAGGTGCCACAACCGAGAAGGCTCTATGCCTGGTTCCCTGTCCGAGCTGAACAATGGGGGTGGCTTCTTCAGGTGTACTGGGCCAAGGCCAAGGCTGCTTCAGATCTAAGAAGCTAGAAAAACTATGATCTTTGGTCAGATATAGGTCCATGTTTTGATTTCCTTCCAACCACCAGCAGGTTGCTTTTGCTTTGTCTGCTTGGAATGAGCTCAGAGATCCCTCCTTAAGAAAAGTTTGAGGCATGTGCAAACAATGTGTCCCAGTGAATTTTATTGTTTGTTTGTTAATTTATATTCCACTTATATCAGAACCAGTGAAGGTGGTGAATGTCCTGTGTGAGTGTCTGGAATGTGTGGATGAGGGTGAAACCAGATGCAATGTTAAATGTGTCTTTGCATTTAACATGCATCTTTTAAAAATGCAAATAGCATCCAATGGAGGGCACTGGTAATGATCAGAATCACAGAAAGCAGGAAGGAGGGATTTAACACTTTCCTCTCCTGCGGTGATCCTGAGGAAAATTCCTCCTTTGAAGATGCTATTTGCCTGCATGGAATTCCCTCGTGAAGTTTATTTTATTTTTATCTTTTTTTAAAAAAATACAATTGACTTACCTTTCTGTGTAATGCCTGAAATGCCGCACAAACACCACACGTCACTGAGGCAGTAGCACTGGTGGAGGAACAGGGGTGTGGAGGGAGTGAACCGCCCCTTGCACCACTATTCTGGTAGGGTGCCATCGCGGCGGCCCCCCCAGACACAGGCTGCACACACCCCTGAGCACCAGGCACCACGCCCCCACAGGCAGCGTGTCACACCCCCAGAACATGGACCATGGCCCTGCGGGCTGCGCACCATGCCCTCACAGGTGGCATACCACGCCCTGGGATCCGCACCATGCCCCCGCAGGCGGCACACATTGCCCCCGCGGGCACCAGCTACGCCCCGCCTGCTCTCCACCCCCGGTAGCGGAGCATGCAGCTTCGCCACTGGGCACTAGAAAGTGAATATTGCATCTCTATGGAAATGGACAGTGAACAGCATATCGATTGTCTCCAATCGATACAAAATTGTATTATTTTGGCATGATTTTTATGATCGTCTCGCACATATAGTTTCCAGGGCAGGGGGAGAATGTGCTGTGGAACTTCACGACAACAATCCTCTTCTGCAAAGAGCAGAGGTTCGCTGCCTTAAAACATTGCCACACACAATTTGTGCTCAAGCATGTAAAGTCCAAAGCCTTTCCAAAATTGTTTTTCTGCTTAAATGCAGCAGGAGGGTGTGTGTGTCAGATTCCCTCTCCCTTTCAGCCTTTAGAACTCACACGATTATTTGCTGCTATCGCACGCACAGAAACGGCATCAGATGCTCTTTTTCATGAGTTTTCATGAAGATGTCGAGCCCGTGTGCAGCAGCTGTGAAAAAAGGCAAATTCCGCGTTAAGGATCATTAGGAAAGAGATTGCAAATAGAACTGCCAATATCACAATGCCGCTGTACAAATCTACAGTGCCACCGTGCTTGGAATACTGTGTGGGCAGCTTGGGTAGCCTGACATGAAAAATAATATCACAGAGCTAGGAAGCTGTGGCCAAAATGATCAGCTGAAGGAATTGGGGCTGGAGCAATTCCAGGGAAGTTTACAACATATGGGGCTGTTTGGTTGGGGGGGCAGTGAGTAGGGGGTGGCAGGAAGTATAATGGTGTTATAGATTGGGGAGACCCTCCTAAACCCTAGAAATTAATAAATGGTAGGATTTTGATTATTTGGAGGGAAGACTGCACGCCAGTGGAAAAATACAAGCTTAGCTTCCTTTCCATGCCAGGACATCACCAGGGATAGATGGATTAACATGACAAAAGGTGTTGATGGCCAGTCTTGGACCTGAGCAGACAGAAGGTTACCAGGGTAACTGGGTGTGAAGTCACAGGCAAAGATGATCTGTAGCAAGGTGTGCTGGGAGGGAGAGAGAACATGGGGAGTTCCATTTTGGGCAGGCTGGCTGAAGGCTGGCTGGGAGAGATGCCTTCAGTTCCAGTGCTGCCCTGCTATGGGAACTAGTTCTTCTTGGGGTGACAATGCTGTAAGATCAGGACTCCCTCCATGCAAACTGAAGGTCTAAATATGTGAACAAATCATATTTCTTAAAACTACGACAGTCTCTGCCGCATCTTTAATTCTCCGAAGGAGCACAAACCCTGGGTGAGCACCCGGAACCTCCTGGAGTCTTGCTACCCCTGGAGAGTGGGGGTGGCACCCAGCTTCTATAACAATATTACATATGGTGTGGCTTAAGGGGGCAGAGGTAGTTTTTTCACCCTCTCCATAATACTAGAACCTGGGACCATCCAGTGAAGCTTAACATTGGAAGATTCAAGACACAAAAGACAGTGCATGTAGTCTACTGCATGGAAGTAAGAGTCTTCACATCCATTGCTCTACCCACGTCCCCCCTGTGGTCTCGCCCAACACCGCCATGTGGCCCCCAGCTGGTTCTCCATGCTGGAATGTGGCCCTCAGGCTGCAAAAGCTTTTCCCTTCCAGGTGAAGCAGACATTTTGCATTGTTTGTTGTGGATTATCTCGCGTCACCTCCACCACTTAAATGACACATCAGCGGAGATGTAGTTCATCACTTCTAATACAACATGAGGTTCTGCCCACGCTAGGTCCTTATTTGATTGTGGAATGCTTTGAGTGCCGTTTATTTTTAAAACAATGCGCCAATATTTTCAGTGCAGCTTATACGGGAAGAACCAGTAGGCAGAACTCCTACGTACAGCTTCATTTCAGAACTTCGCACCAGCTATGCCAGCCAGCAAAAGAATCTGCTTCTCACAAAATTGCCACTCTGCATTCATTAAGCTGTCAGTTGCTCACCAAACTCTTGGATGTCCATAACGTTATTGCAAGGAGCAGAAAAAGGAGCAAGCAAAACTATTATTATTCTTAATAAGAAAATTTCACTTGTTAGTTGCTTAACACAGAAGAAGAAAAATTCTCTATGTGACTTACAAAAATCTCTTGATCGTTACTTACAACTTTTGTTTGTACCTGCCAGATGTGGAAGTGAACTTGCCCAAGGAGGAACTGACTTGCCCAAGGCTACCCATAAGATCTAGAACCGAGGTGAGATTTGCTGAAGAGGCCAACATTTCTCCACGCTGTTTTAATGATCAAGGCACTTTTTGGCTCAAGGTTTTGCTCGGCAGAGCAAAAGTGACTGTTTATTGTTCATCATCCTTAAGTCAGTTGAGCTCTGCCGCACTGAACTCTAAATAAAAGATGGATGGGAATTAGATTAAACATCAAAGCTGCAAGAGAGTGCCCTGTGTGTGTGGCTTAAAGCAATAAAAAAAAGCCCTGTAATTGCATGCTCTTTTGAATTAACCAGGCCACGTCTTGCAGCAAAGCAAGCCTGCGTGACTTGTAGCCCGTCAAGCAAAACATAGTTTATGTATCATGGCCGAGATGCTGCTGGATGGGGAGAGTGTTGCCAAGCATCTAGAAGACTTCAATATATGGGTGGTAGGCTGTAGGATGGATGGCGGCTAACAGATTGAGGCTGAATCCTGACAATACAGAAGTACTGTTTTGGGGGACAGGAGGTGGGCGGGTGTGGAGGACTCCCTGGTCCTGAATGGGGTAACTGTGCCCCTGAAGGTCCAGGTGCTCAGCCTGGGAGTCATTTTGGACTCACAGCTGTCCATGGAGGCGCAGGTCAATTCTGTGTCCAGGGCAGCTGTTTACCAGCTCCATCTGGTACGTAGGCTGAGACCCTACCTGCCCGCAGACCGTATCGCCAGAGTGGTACATGCTCTGGTTATCTCTCACTTGGACTACTGCAATGTGCTCTGTGTGGGGCTACCCTTGAAGGTGACCTGGAAACTACAACTAATCCAGAATGTGGCAGCTAGACTGGTGACTGGGAGCGGCCGCCAAGACCACATAACACCGGTCTTGAAAGAACTACATTGGCTCCCAGGATGTTTCCAAGCACAATTCAAAGTGTTGGTGCTGACCTTTAAAGCCCTAAACGGCCTCGGCCCAGTGTACCTGAAGGAGCGTCTCCACCCCATCGTTCTGCCCAGACACTGAGGTCCAGCGCCGAGGGCCTTCTGGCGGTTCCCTCATTGCGAGAAGCAAAGCTACAGGGAACCAGGCAGAGGGCCTTTTTGGTAGTGGCACCCGCCCTGTGGAACGCCCTCCCACCAGATGTCAAAGAGAACAACAACTACCAGACTTTTAGAAGACTTCTGATGGCAGTCCTGTTTAGGGACGCTTTTAATATTTAATAGACTATTGTATTTTAATATTGTGTTGGAAGCCACCCAAAGTGGCTGGGGGAACCTAGCCAGATGGGCGGGGTATAAATAATAAATTATTATTAAATTATTATTATTACTCAGCTTAGCAGATTATAAATTGTGTTGCTCCATTGTAAAGCACAGACTGGCCTTCTCTCAGCTGCTCTACAGAACACAAGTAGAGAGCTCTGTTGGATCACCCCAGTGGCCCATCGAGTCCGGCCTGCTGCTCTCACAGTGCCCAACCAGATGCAGGCAGGCAGGATCAGAATGCAACAGTGTTCTCCCCTCCTGCAGTTTCAGCAGCTGGTAATCAGAGGCATAGTGCTTGCAACTGTGGAGGCAGAACATAAAAGACTCTGGAGGTACATTAGTAGCCACTGATTTATCCTCCATGAATTTGTCTAATCCTCTTTTAAACCCATCCAAGCTGGTGGCCATCAATGCCTCTTAGGGAGCAAATCCGCTAGCTTAACTATGCGCCGTGTGAAGAAGGACTTTCTTTTGCCTGTCTCGAATCCTCCAACATTCAGCTACATTGCATGTCCACAAGTTCCCGCATTATAAGAAAAGTAGAAAAACATTCTCCAGCTGCTTTCTCTGCACCATACATAATTTTATAAACTTCTATCGTGTCTCTTTTTACTCACCTTTCCTTTAAACCAGGGTTTCCCAAACTACAGTTCCCATAATCCCTGACCACTGGTCCTGCTAGCTAGGGATGGTGGGAGTTGTAGTCCAAAACCATCTGGAGACCCAAGTTTGGGAAACCCTACTCTAAACTGAAACGCTCCAAGTGTGGCAACCTTTCCTCACAGGAGAGCTGCTCTTTCATTTTGGTTGCCCTTTTCTGCAAATTCTCCAATATCCTTTCTTAAGGGGAGCTGACCAGAACTGTACACAGTCTTCCAAGATTTGCACAACAGAATTGCAGTATGGGCAGTTTTATCTCCATTCCCTTTCCTAATGCTTCTTAGCATGGGACCCACGTTTTTCAGAATTGCCACATGCTGGGTCAACACCTTCCATGAGGAACCTTAGACCTTGAGGGGCAATTGTGGTCCTCCAAGCTTTTCTGTCTAACCTTTGGGAATCCCCCAAGGCCAGACCACAATCCCTTCTGGTTCTGCTTCTTACTTTTCTCAAGAATCTTTGCCTGGCTGGAAAGTGTCCTTGAACTCTGATAATGGAAAGGCGAATAGAGAAGCGGATGGGAGTGTCTGTAGAAACTCGTGGACTGTCCAAAAGTAAAATTTGCATTCACGGCTCCACCCATTTTTCCTCTGGCCCCACTCAGCACTGGCATTTTGGACCCCAGAAAGCAATTTGCCCCTCAGACTGAAAAAGTCCCCCAGCTACAGAGTAATGAGCTTAAGGAAATAGATTTCTCAATAAAAGCTTTTCGTATTACTGTACCATGTCTCAGAGCAGAACTGTAATCCACACTGTACAGAACCGACACTAACTGCCTTCTCCATGATACTTGCCAGCAAAAATATATAATTAGCTGTAAACTCTGAAAGGCCCAATGAGTCTATAAAAGTGAATGGGCTGTCCTAGCCCTCAACAGTTGTAGTAGCTCTTTAATTGCCATGCATCCCTAATGCAATGAGGTTTCTCACACAGCGTGTGCCCTTACTTGTCAATTTCACCCTAAAAAAAATCCCAAAGCCCACCAAGATCTAATAATATTTCCATCGCATTGTCCTTTTGTCCCCACAGATGTGATTTAAAGGAGATGGGGCTGGGTGCTACAATCAAAGTATCTGGTGCTTTTGTGGGGAAATTAACTTAATCGCTTCAATGTTAATTGTTTTAGCTACACCAGATTGACTAGGCAATAAATGGTTCCCCCAATTTTCTTCTTCAGCAGAGCAAGAAATAAGACAAGTTGAAGCAAGATAATAATCAGCAGGGGAAATTATTATTTTCAGAAAAGATGCCTGGAACCCAGAGAATTAAATCTCCGTGACAGCCAAGACGTGAATATTAATTGAATCTCAAATAATTCATTTTTTTTTCAATTTACGCCTGACAAACAACAATCACAAGGTGGCAGCTTCAAATCATTTGTTTGATTCCTTCTCTCCCCTGTTTGCTCTTTCAGATGGCTGTAGGGCGGAGGTGGGAAGATCTTCGGTTTTTGCACTTTGTTTTTGTACTGGATCATTGCAGCCCATCAGCTACAGGGAAGTGCAAAATGGTGGTTTGGGGTTTGTGGATGTACATGCAAAGGATCGTGTCCTCCTGAATATACCAGCCTAGACTGTAAGATCTTCCTTGGAGGCCCTTCTACAGGTTCTCCTGCCTAACTGGTGAGGCAGCTTCACCTTAGAGTGAGGGCCTTCTTCAGCTGTGGTGTCCTAATGATGGAATACCCTCCCCCTGCAGCTCACTTGGTCCATGGGGTCATGAAGAGTCGGACACGACTAAACGACTAAACAACAACAGCTCACTTGGCACCGATATTAAATTTTTTTCAGTGCTAAGTAAAGATTACCACAGGACTTTGAGAACCATACTTCAGTCCTTGGAACAAATTATGTGCAGCCTGGTTTTAGTTCTTGTTTTTGGAATGATCTTAAACAGCTAATGCTGGTTTTTAAAAATATGGACGTTGCATTGATTTTTCTGTTTTGCCTTTGTTGGTGTGGTTTGAGTTTTGCAAAAGAAAAAGAAAATCCAGAAGAGTACACGTCGGTTTCTTGCAGCAAAAACAATCAAGGAGCCTTGAGGCGCCTTAAAGACAAATGAATGTCATAGTATTTGTACCCTGCAACCATACTTTTGGGTTGTCAGTAACAGACATTGTGCTTCAATAAGACATTAAATATATAAAAATATTATTCATTCCATCATAAATTTGTTAGTCTTTAAAGGGACGCGAGTGGCGCTGTGGGTAAAACCTCAGTGCCTAGGACTTGCCGATCGTATGGTTGGTGGTTCGAATCCCCGCGGCAGGGTGAGCTCCCGTTGCTCGGTCCCAGCACCTGCCCACCTAGCAGTTCGAAAGCACCCCTAAGTGCAAGTAGATAAATAGGTACCGCTTTATAGCGGGAAGGTAAACGGCGTTTCCGTGTGCTGCTCTGGTCTGGTTCGCCAGAGCAGCTTCGTCACGCTGGCCACGTGACCCGGAAGTGTCTCCGGACAGCGCTGGCCCCCGACCTCTTAAGTGAGATGGGCACACAACCCTAGAGTTGGACACGACTGGCCCGTACGGGCAGGGGTACCTTTACCTTTTAAAGGGACTGCAAGATTGTTTCTGAATTTTGTATAAACTGTCAGAGGGCACTGTTAATGAGGTCAATAAATGTCCAAATAAATAAAATCAATAGGTTGCAAGCCTATGCACACCACTGGGGAGTAGGTCCCATTAAATTAAATAGCACTTACTTTCGACTAGACATGCATTAGGATTGCACTGTTAAGGTTAAACAACAGCATGCCTCTCAAACACATGGTCATCTTAGGAATTTATTTCCTGAGTTCACTGCCCTTTCACAGAAAAAGCTACTCCTGGCTCTCACAAGCAACAGGGAAGAAATTTGATTCAGTTCGTATTTAAAGGCAACCTCACTTAATTTGCACTTTCTGAAACGACACACAAACCGAAACACAGGCGTCCCTCGAAATTCACATTGCAATGCAGTTTTCCAGCCAAATATGGTGTGGAGGAAAAAGGATTGTGCTATGCTACCATGAGTATGCAAATGCATATGTTAGTGAAAACAGCATGGAAAAATGCATTACATTAGGTAAAAAATGCATATGCGTACACTAAGAAAAATTTGCCCCCCCCCAAAAAAAGCATACGAATTTTCACAAGAACATTTAAAAAAAAAAAAAAGATCACAAACTGATGTGGAGAACTGAACTTAAGATTGGAACAATGAGAAACTGAAAATGATATATTTGCCCATCCCTAGTCCTCACACACACACATCCCCACACTTTTTCCATTTCAGCAAACTAATTTAGGGAGGCGGGTTGCTGCTACTATCAAACAAATTTGAATCAGAAAGCCTTGCTACTCTACCATTCTACATTGGGTCTAGCCCTGCTGCAGAGCAGGTGACCAGCCCCTCTGCCAAGCCCAATCGATGGCAAAGCAAACATTTCCACTTCTCTGAGCTTGCCTTCTTAGCACCGACCTGTCTTACGGTGGATGATGTTGTATTTTTGTAGGCTTGTGTTGTTTGTTTGTGGCAAAAGATCTGAGCCAGAATGGCAGCAGTGAACCTACACGACACGACGCATCTGCTATACATGTAATATCCAACAACAGGGGATTGAGGGGATGGCACCTCATGTCATTTCTCCTTGTTCAGCTGCTCTCAAGGAAGCAGAGCTCGCTATAACAACATTGTCAGAGCAGCAGTCAGTGGCAACAATTAGCTGTCAGTTGAATAGTTCTTTCCAGCACTGCCTGCAGAGAGATGCAGGCAACTGCTATCACACTTTCAAACAAGAGCATACAGCTCTGCAGTAGCTGTGATCCTCTGGGGTGTTTCCTCCTCTGGAGTGGAGATCTTCTGGATCACAAGATGTGATCCACCCAGACAACATCGGTCTTTCAGCCATTCCTGGCGGTCCATTTAAGGTTCAATAGCAGGCATCTTCTTTCCATTGCACCTCTACTATGAAATGCCCTTCTTTCTGCCATACGTACAACAGCAGCCATCAGTTGCTTCAGATGTTGTGTGTGTGTGTGTGTGTGTGTGTGTGTGTGTGTGTGTGTATTTGCCCAGGCTTTTCAGACTCAAAATAGCAGACTGAGGCTGCAGTCACATGGCAGTTTATTCTGTTTTCACAACTTTTCCCTAACTGTTCAGTTCCACATTATGTTTGAGCTTTCATGCAATCTAAAAACCGTTTCTGGATTTATAGTGGAATGCTGTGCAATTTGACTGCTCTTTTCCATGTTATTTGCTTCCAGGGGAAAATCCATTTGCAAATAATGTGTTATATTCCACAATAGTTCCACGATATGCCACCATAGTTCCAGAGCTGGCTTTTACATTGTTTGGAAGTTCATTTGTAATGTGGAAATTAATAGCTAGGGAAATGTAATGAAAATGGAATAAACTGCCATGTTGTCATATAATATAACTGTGGAATTGTAAGGGACCCCAAGAGTCATCTAATCAAATTGTCTTCAGTTGTCTTCAATGCAGGAATCACAACTAAACAATCCCTCACCTGATCCTATGCATGCTTCCTGGGGAATAATTGCCCCTGAAATCAATGGGATGTTTTTGAGTAAGTAGGGGCCCCATCTTGCTCTCAGGATTGTGGGTGCCCACCACCGCAACATGGACTACTGTGACGTCTCTCTCACACACACGCCTACAAGTAGTGTGTGTGATGGCACACATACTAAGCGCAGGCATGTGTGTGTGACATCACACTTCCGCATTGTGGTGGCCAGCAGTGGCACCAGGTCCTCTTCCACCTCCTCTCCGCACCCAGTGAGGCACCCTTTTTTTGAGGAGAGGGGCTCAGGCTCAGAGACAGAGAGACCCTGCGTCCGTGTCTGAGGCCCCCCCCCTCAAAAGGGTGCCTTGCTTGCTGGCTGCGGAGGGCAGAGATGAACTGCTTCTCTCTCGGAGGCAGCACTGCTGCTGCCTGCCGGCTTTTCTCATTGACTTTGTGGGTGCCCAAGCACCCACGAAGGGACGCAGGTGGTGCTGTGGGTTAAACCACAGAGCCTAGGACTTGCCGATCAGAAGGTCGGCGGTTCGAATCCCCGCGACGGGGTGAGCTCCCGTTGCTCGGTCCCTGCTCCTGCCAACCTAGCAGTTCGAAAGCACATCAAAGTGCAAGTAGATAAATAGGTACCACTCCAGCGGGAAGGTAAACGGCATTTCCGTGCGCTGCTCTGGTTTGCCAGAAGCGGCTTAGTCATGCTGGCCACATGACCCGGAAGCTGCACGCCGGCTCACTTGGCCAATAAAGCGAGATGAGCGCCACAACCCCAGAGACAGCCATGACTGGACCTAATGGTGAGGGGTCCCTTTACCTTTAAGCACCCATGGCCCCCTGGAGTTGGCTTCTATGTGAGTAAGCCTACACCAGGCTGTGAGCCCAACAATGATTCATATCATGTTCAGTTGTGTTTAAACCTACTAAGGTGGATTAAATCTTTTTTTCCAAGTTAGGTTGCCAACTGGCCAGGAAAAAGAACAACAACAAAGCAGCCCTGGGTTACTGCTCTGCCTTTTAACAGACTTCATGGGCAGAGAGGAGGAGACACGTTTGGGCGTTTTCCATGGCATGAAACCAAACATCGTCACCCTGCTAATTACAGGAACCTGGTCAGGAGCTCTCAACCCTCTTCAAAGAGATAGGAAGAATAGATTGGGTCTGTTGAAATAAATGCCATGTCTCAAATGCAGGCGCAGGGACTGCAGAAAAAATCAGCGATGCAGCAAGGCCCCAGTGCCTCTGCCGTCACCCCAAAAAAGTTTGCTCCAAATTTACACCCCTTTTTCATTTGCAAGTATTGCAGAGTGCATGTTGCGTGGTGCTACTAAGCCTGCTTTCATTCAGTTCAGCGGCAGAATGCTCTCTGACCATTAAAATGGCGCCATGCTGTGCCAGGCAGGCTCTTGTGGGGAGATAATACTGCGCAGCTCAAAAGCAGCATGCAGCGAAAGGAAGGGAAGAAGACAATTATATCAAAAAGCTGGGGGACCCCTCTGGTTCACAAAGCCCATCTAAAACGAGAGTGAGAGAAAGAGATAAATATTTTACTCTGAGGTTGTGAATTGCCTAATGCAGAAGAAGCAGCATTTCTGTGAAACAGTCAGGTAATTGGAAAGTTACTTCAGGGCAAATGGAGCATTTTGGACTGAGCTCCTGCAGCAAAAGGAATAATTTGCTTGCATGTCACCAGCTAGCTAACAAGCTCACTGTGTTAGGCACATGGCCCAGCAGTAGAACAGACCCCCCTGCATGCAGAAGACTCCATTCAAACTCTCCCATCACCTCTAGTCTTAAAAGGATCCCAAGCAGCAAGTGTGAAAGACCCCTGCTTGATACCTCAGGAAGCCCCTTTTAGCCAGAGAGCACCAGACTGTGCCATCTTGATGGCTTGACCCAATATCTTCTTCTTCTTTGGTGATCACTCATAGCCACGTAAGATTGTCTTCCATAAACAGGGTTTCAACAATGAGTCCGTAAGTGACTGTGGAGGCCAATTCCACACTGAGGACATTGGTTTTTGGGCGGTTTCCAAGTCCTTCCACAGTGCGGACATTGGTTTCCGGGCGGGAGTTGAACACAGTGTGGATTTGCCAAGTACGCCTTCCTCTTAGCACGTTTCTCCCTTGCGTCCTGAGTTCGAGTGTCTTCAAAGCCCGTGACACCTTTGGTAAAGGCTGTTCTCCAACTGGAGCGCTCGCAGACCAGTGTTTCCCAGTTGTCAGTGTTGATACTACATTTTTTTAGATTTGCCTTGAGACACTCTTTAAACCTCTTTTGTTGACCACCAGCATTACACTTTCTATTTTTAAGTTTGGAATAGAGTAGTTGCTTTGGAAGACGATCATCAGGTATCCACACAACATGACCAGTCAAAAAAAGTTGATGTTGAAGAATCATTGCTTCAACACTGGTGATCTAGGTAGGTCACCTCACCTCATTTATTTATTTTTCTTTGGACCACTTGAAAATTGCTGGCTTCTCAGTGGACATCTGAAAAATAAATTATATTCAGAGTAGTATATTGTCACAGCATGCCTGACAGGACCGTCTGAAGGTAGACAGAAGTTCCGTTAAACAGTCCTTTGACTGGAGTGCTTGCTGGCCTTGAATTCAAATGTTTTTATTAGAGGCATGGCCCAGTGAGACCAAATGATACTCTTCATCAGTGCTTTTTTTCTGGGGGGACGCAGGGGTATGCATACCCCTAAACATTTTGTGAATCTAAGTTTGGCCACACTGAGGGGCAGTATTTCAATATGAGTAGGAAAATGAGAGTACCCCTAAACATTATTATTTTTCGTAGAAAAAAGCAGTGCTCTTCATTTTGTTTTTTGTTCCTTTTTTTAAAGAAGATCCTTTTCAAGAACAGTCTTCATTTATCAGCATTACTGCATTCTGGAACTAGTGCAATCTTAGATAGCCAAGTCAAATAGACGAGGCACAATTTTAAAAACCCCCACAAATGAACTAGAGTAACTTAGTGTAGGCTGTTATGGACAAGGGGGGGTATTCAGCCAAAACATCAGAAGCGTTGGCCTTCTGAGCTTGTGTTCTGCGCTGTAAGGACTTGACAACAGCATAGCTCCAGA
Source organism: Podarcis filfolensis (assembly GCF_964270895.1). Lineage (NCBI taxonomy): Eukaryota > Metazoa > Chordata > Lepidosauria > Squamata > Lacertidae > Podarcis > Podarcis filfolensis. Next base: position 69,027,087 of record NC_139603.1, read on the forward strand.
GCAAAGGAGATTGCTCCTCTACAGAGCATTATATGCACACACTACCACTGATTTCTATACATCCTCCATTATACAGGGCTCCCAGCACCATAATAAGGCAAGGAAACCCCATTTTCTGAAATTTACCAAAAATAGCCAAATAGATGGTTTTATTTTGTTCCAGAAGGTAATAGAAAATTGTGATTCAGGGATGAAGGAGAGGGGACCTGACTGAATAGGAGCATGGATGCCATAATCCTCAGGATGTATCATCATGTACTCAGGATACCACTCCCAACTGCCAAACCAGGCGTTAACAGCCCTGACAAAGGGACCAGACTAGGTATTGTCAGAGGGAAATGAGACCCAGGAAGAACATATAAAGGTGCCAAGGGATATCCTCCTCACAAAAGGATATGTAGATATTTTCATTAGCTTGCTTGAAGTGGGTACTTGAACCATGCATAATTGACAGGGTCGTGTCTGGATCTCAGATTTCTGCCTGACACCACACCTTTTCTGTGACACACATATGATATTTTGATAATGCTGTGGGAAATGTATTGTGAGAAATTGTGGGAACTCTTAAGAACCCATGTGCCCTTTGTTTTGGGCTTACTCTTCCTTGTTTTGCTTGGGAGTTGGAACCTTGTTGCAATAATAAACGGTCAGGATTTCTAGCTGCTGTTTTGCTTCAAATTTGCCTGGCAAATTTCTTGTTTGAACCTGACTGATTCTGAACCAGCACGGCTAGACCCTAGGAAAGGTGGGAAACGGTTTTAGTACCGTACCCCAAGATTTTGTCCTTATCAAGGCCTTTCAGTGAACTGGAGAATTCTCAGTCTAAATTAAAGCTGATTCTTAAACCATATATTATCCATTCTTAAAAGCTTTCAGGTTTTGTTCTGTGGACAGGAGTAGCAAATTCTGGCAGATGGTGTGTGTGTATGTGCGCGCACATGCATGTGTGCATGCACATACATACATACATTCATGCATACATACAGGTGTAGGTCAGGTGAGCATAGGTTTTGGGCAATGACATCATAGACCAAATATGTGCCAGCCCTAAATATCCCTGCATACCAGAGGCCCCCCACCTCTCCTATAGCACTTTGTAATATAGCCAGAAAATAGTGGCAGTAGCAGTAGCATAAACCAGCTTAATTTAGAATCTAAAATCAAGTTTAACACCAGATTGTTAAGGTAGAATTGTTTGGCATGTTTCTACACTCTCGAACTTGGGGTAGAGAAGAGTTTCTGAATGTCCATGTTAATTCAACCCAACATTGGAGTGTTATGCCGGTACGTTTTGTCCCAAGACTAACATCTAGACATCTAAACTGCAAAACATTCTGCTAGAGCTATTAATATTAAATCTTTCAGGAAAAGGTGGGATATTTTGGCAGCGTATGTTTGTTTCCAGGGGACAACCATCCAAAGAGGAAGTCGAAGATCCGGTCTCCAAATACAAACAAGGAAATCTTATAAACTGTTAGGCACAGTATTCTTTTTTTGAAGAAGAAAGTACCTGGATTGTTTCATTTTTAACAACCACAATTCAATTTTTAAAAAGTTTTGTCTTTTTAGAAAACACAATATTTTAAAAATGTTTTCTCAGTTAATAATAGGCGAGGATCTGCCTACCTGGCTGTGTGTGTGGAGTATCTTTCAGAATAAGCAAAATCCTTAGGCCATTTTATACAGAAGCAAAGCCAGGTTAGCCACCAAATTAGACTTAGGATTTCCACCTGTCCCTAGAAAAACAGGACTGCCAGGATTTTGGACTAAAGTGTTCCCTGTCCCATTTTCCCATTTTAACTTCAAACAGGACACTTTTTTCCTGTATTCAAGCTCAGCCGGCCCAAAATGGCAGTTGCATCGCTGTTGGTGCAGTTGATGAGGAGCAGAGCGACAACAGAGAGAAGGGAAAAGGAGCAACCTCCTCTCTCTCTCTCCCTCCTTCCTTCTCTCTTGCTGGTGCTCCTGCTCAGCATGGAACGGGTCCATTGCCACTTGCCCCCCTCCACCACCCTGACCTGACCTCTGCTCCCCCTCCTCTTCCTCTACACTCGAGTCTCTTCCAAGAGGTTGGAGCTGCCACTCAAGTCAACTGTGGGAGCCATCCGTCTACCCCTGGCCCCTGCCCGTCTACATGAGTTGAGGGGAAGAGTGGGGCCAAGGTGTTGAGGGAGGCAGGGGGCCGAATGTGAGGACCCCCCCCAAATGGGGGGAGGATTTGGTGCCATGAATGTGGGTGCCCCCAATCCCCATGCCCAACCTGTCCTTTATTTTGCACAGCTTGTCCTGTATTTTGCCTGACCAAAGGTGGCAACCCTAGGAACACTGACCAATGAGATGAAGCCAGTTGTCATTCTCTGGTTGAGTCTACCTGTATGGATACATGTGCTAGCAAAGCTGTGCTTGTCACAGTCAAACTTCATGTTGATAGGTGCACACTTCAAAACATATAAAGGATACTTCTACGGCTGGATGAACGAGTCCCATATCTTCTGTGCTCCTCTGATGGGTTTTGTCTTAGACGAATCATACCCTAGTCTCATCTTACAGATAGATATAGGCCTGCCTGTTAAGAATTTGGGGGCATTAAGAAGCCTATCTCACTTGAACAGACATCCCCTATGAACAGAGTAATAGAATTCCAAGATATTCAGCGTTGTGTGTGGTCCAACACTGTTTCCATATAGCGTAGCTTACACTTAAAGTTCTCCACAACTTCTTTACGCAGTTTGTTCCATTGCTAACTTTGTTCTAGCAGAAAATCTTTTCTAATCTTTAGCAAAGATCAGCACGTCCTGTTTGATATAGCCATTGCTTCTTATTGACCTATTCACACAGGATAGGATGAACAGCTGCTGCCAAACTTATAAGGAACCGCCTTGTGGGATGACAACAACAACAACATTCCACTTAACTACCATTATCTCTAAATGGTGTACTGATAATACAATACAGAAGAGTTAAAAATCAATTAAATTATAAAATTAGATTTCAACTAAAATGACTGCTCTAATAATAATAAAACAGTATTCAATAGGTGCTGAATGTTCAGCAGGGAGGGAGTTTGGCAGGCCTCAACCAGAAGGGAGTTCCATAAAATTGGGCCCACAATACTGAATGTGCAACTCCTGGTGGTTATGAGCCATGCATCCAAGCCATGTGGGGTCAGTAACAGTGACTCCCCCAAAGACCTCAGTGATTGGGCAGGGATGGAAAAGATCAGGCAGCTGGGTATCTTGGACCCCAGTTTTTAAGGACCTTGCACACTAACATAAGAATCTTGAAGCTGATCCGATAGCATGTGGGCAGCCAGTGCAAGCTTTTTAGCACTGGAGGTCTGCATTGGTAATAGCCTGTCCTCCCATCCACAGTCTAGCTTCAGTGTTTTGTACCAGCTTGAGCCTCCAGCCCAACTCAAAGTGTGATGGACTCATGTTGGTGAAAACATACTAGGCCGTTGAAACAAGTGAGCCACGCCACAGAGCACAGAGGACAATATTTCTTATTGAGACAGAAGTTAAGACTCAAGAAAATGAAAGCAAAACCACTCCAGCTGGAAAAAGAAATAGATTTAGCATTGGACATAAATAATCTCATTGATCTTGATGCAGTTAGATCTAAGAACATAAGATAAGCCCTGCTGATTCACACTGATTTAGTCAATCATTCTGTTCCCACAGTGGCCTTTACCTTTGTGAATTTCTCTAATCTCCTTTTAAAGTCATCCAAGATTGGTGGCCATCATTGCAGCTTCTGGGAGTGAATGCCTGTAGTTAAGCCATCTGCTTCATAATTGCATTTTGGGACACAAGCGCCAAAAAAGGAATAGCACCCAAAGACTCCAATGTCAAAAAGGGAGGCCAGTTTCCAGCTTTCTTACATTACTTTTCTATATTAACATGCAATTTTTTTACATATCCTTAGTACAAAGAAAGGAAGAGGAGTTGTGTTTAGAACCAGGGAAGGATTTCCTTCCCCCGTAACATCCCTCTGCACTAAATCACTTTTCCATATCACAAACAAAGCACAGGAAGGGGAAAGATCAAACTGTTTCCAAGAATTTTTTCTCTGGCTCGGTTTAGACAGTGCACCAAACCATGGCCAAAGAAGCTTAGCCACTTTCAGCTAGCAAGAGACCATGACATAAAGAGGTTCGCAGACTTACTTTTTTGGGATCACGAGGCCTGAATTGCATTAACAAACCATGGTGCAATGTTGTGTTGTTGTTTAGTCATTTAGCCGTGTCCGACTCTTCGTAACCCCATGGACCAGAGCACGCCAGGCACTCCTGTCTTTCACTGACTCCCGCAGTTTGGTCAAACTCATGTTGGTAGCATCGAGAACACTATCCAACCATCTTGTCCTCTGTCATCCCCTTCTCCTTGTGCCCTCAATCTTTCCCAACATCAGGGTCTTTTCCAGGGAGTCTTCTCTTCTCATGAGGTGGCCAAAGTATTGGAGCCTCAGCTTCACGATCTGTCCTTCCAGTGAGCACTCAGGGCTGATTTTCTTCAGAATGGATAGGTTTGATCTTCTTGCATGGTGCAATAGCATAACCCATATTTCCCACTAAGCAGATGTTTCACCCTACTGCCATGCATGGCATGATGCACATTCTACCTTTTAGAAGTGGCTTCCCTCTCTGACAAGTCCTTCCTTCTAGAACTTTTCTGGGGACATGGTTCCTGTTCCAGAAGTCTGTAAACACCTTCCAATCAGTGTGACTTTCCATCCTGAAGGGCAGGACCAGGGAAATGTCCTAAATATTTCCAGTTCATGGCAGTACAACCTCCTAGAAAGAGGCCAAGGGGGTGGAATCTCTGACTCTACAGATGTTGTTGGACTGCCATCATTCTTGATCACTGGCTATGACCACTGGGTTGATAGGTGTTGGAATTCAACAACTTCTGAGAATCTTTCAGAGATGTCCCCCCACCCTCACCCCACTAGAAAAAAAGATGTCCACTTTGTAGAATTTACTCAGAATACTCTCCACCATTTTCCTTTTGATATTTTGCAGTGGTTGCTATTTCACACACATACAATGCCACAGCACATCCCTAAGTCTGGGGCATTATGGAGGGTGCAAAATCATAGCCAAAGCCTCAGCAAAAGCTAATGGTGAACCTCCGCCCTTGAGAAACTGCTGGAAAAATTCTCTCTGGTGCAATGGTTCCCCATGTGTCTCTGCCCACACTCAGGCTTGAAAATTACAAGAAGACATTCACGCACAATTCCAGGTTAAACCTTGTTTCCACATTGATCAGCATTTGCTTTCTGCTTAAAGAACTGTTCTGTAACTGCCATGCTATTTTGCTAAATAAAAGACAGTTATTGCTAATGAAATTTTACTCACAGCAAGCTGCAGAGATCAAACTGCTCAATTTGTTTTGGGAGATCCATCGAGTTTATGCTTGCAAACGGGTTGCGTAATAGGATTAACTGGAACGTTTTTTGATTAAATTCCATTATTTATACAGAAAATCTATACTGCCACTGTTGCAACAGGACACAGGTTGTTTCTCACGTTCTGAAAGTCTGCCAAGGCAGCTCACCTCCAAACACCAACTTTTTCTTTTTCTTCTTTTACTCTAGGGTTGTATTCAACATAGAACTAAGGAAAACATTCTGTCAAGAGCACAAGGATTTCTCCTTCTGCAATGGAATGTTATTGTCCTCCCCTCCACTGCTGGCCCCTTATATCTGCCCTGGGGATTCCTCCAACCCTCCAGAGCAGATCTGGGTACAGTGCAGGGAGCACATATGGAGAGGAATAATAATAATAATAATAATAATAATAATAATAATAATAATAATTTATTATTTATATCCCGCCCATCAGGCTGGGCTTCCCCAGCTACTCTGGGCAGCTTCCAACAAAATACTAAAATACAGTAATGCATCAAACATCAAAAGCTTCCCTAAACAGGGCTGCCTTCAGATGGCTTCTAAAAGTCTGGTAGTTGTTGTTCTCTTTGACATCTGGTGGGAGGGCGTTCCACAGGGCGGGTGCCACTACCAAGAAGGCCCTCTGCCTGCTTCCCTGTAACCTCACTTCTCGCAGTGAGGGAACCACCAGAAGGCCCTCGGAGCTGGACCTCAGTGTCCGGGCAGAACAATGGGGGTGGAGACGCTCCTTCAGATATACTAGACCGAGGCCATTTAGGGCTTTAAAGGTGAGCACCAACCCTATGAATTGTGCTCGGAAACGTACTGGGAGCCAATGTAGGTCTTTCAATGAAGTCCCTTTGCACTAGAGCAGCGCACGGAAATGCCGTTTACCTTCCCGCCGGAGCGGTACCTATTTATCTACTTGCACTTTGATGTGCTTTCGAACTGCTAGGTTGGCAGGAGCAGAGACTCAGCAACGGGAGCTCACTCCGTCGTGGGGATTCAAACCGCCAACCTTCTGATCAGCAAGTCCTAGGCTCTGTGGTTTAACCCACAGCGCCACCCGCGTGCCTCAAAACATTTACATAGTTTAAAATAAAAGACCTACACCATGACATGACCCTAACGCTAGAATGTTTTGGATACTTCATTTACAATTAAGTGGTGTACAAATTCCGTTAAATAACGTAAAATAAAATAGTATGATTGATTGACTTTGACGTGCTTTCGAACTGCTAGGTTGGCAGGAGCAGGGACTGAGCAACAGGAGCTCACCCCATCGTGGGGATTCGAAACACTGACCTTCCAATCGGAATCCCTAGGCTCAGTGGTTTAGACCACAGCACCACCCGCCTCCCTTTTTCAGCTATAGATCATCAAATTCTGGTTGTTGCAATTAAGCTTGGTTTGCAGGTTTTGCACAACAAACCTCTTCCCCGTCCTGTAAAAACAGAAACAAAACCCCCTGACTTTTGGACTAGATGACTAGATGGACCCTTGAGGTCCATTCCAACTCTGTCATCCTGCAACTGCACTGGAAAATGTGGGATAACCTCTAACCTCCCACAAACAAATCAAAACAGATGCTCATTAAATAGTCGGTGCCTTTGAACTACCTTGCAACAAAATCAGGATGAATGCTTAGTAAACAGCCAATGTCATCTGGAAGCAACCTGAGACTGGAACAAAACTTTCAGCGGACATTGGTTTCAGATCACAGGGCCCAGGTGCCCAGTGGAGTTTGTGATCTTGCTGACGGCCTGCCAAAACCAATCCCATTTATCTTCCTTGCAAAAAGAGTGTGCTCGTTTACTTTGTTATGCTAAATATTTTCTGTAATAATGCAATGTTTTTTAAATACCATGCATCCCACCATAGGCTGTTTTTAAGGAGACAGGACGGGGGGGGGGGGGGAATTGCAATGTTAAATTAAAACTAATTATGTTTCCAGTTGATGCAGCTCATCACTAGAAAGAGCTAAAATCACATTAAACCCTTTCCTAATGCATTCCTTCTCAGTTGCCGTACAGCAGTTGCCATAGAGATGTTGAGTGCTTGCTAAATGACAAAGCAGCTTGTCTACAGCACTGTGAAAGGAAGGGGAAGGTGTTGACAAGATAACCTCTCCAGGAAGGTGAGGACTTAGGCTTTGAAGTCGCTTGGCAAATATTGCTGCAGGCAAAGGAGATCCCATTTTAGACCAAGTGAAGTTTGTAGTCAATTATGTATTTCTTTTTTCATTATTAACTGTGAAGGGCTACAGCGCAACAAAATGCATTACAGTATGTGGGTTGTGAGGAAAGACGGTGGCAATGCAAAGCATTACATTCAGGTTCCAGATTCATTCCCGGGCATTCCAGGTGGGACTGGGCAAGATTCCAGTCCAAAATCCATGCTACCATGGGTAGCTGGACTAATGGTCTGGTAAATAGCAGCTCAGCTATGAGGCAGCTGGTTTCTATATGACAGCTTTGTTGTTGTTTAGTCGTTTAGTCGTGTCCGACTCTTCGTGACCCCATGGACCAGAGCACGCCAGGCACTCCTGTCTTCCACTGCCTCCCACAGTTGGGTCAAACTCATGCTGGTAGCTTCGAGAACACTGTCCAACCATCTCGTCCTCTGTCGTCCCCTTCTCCTTGTGCCCTCCATCTTTCCCAACATCAGGGTCTTTTCCAGGGAGTCTTCTCTTCTCATGAAAAGAGCCTGAGCTTCAGGATCTGTCCTTCCAGTGAGCTCTCAGGGCTGATTTCCTTAAGAATGGAGAGGTTTGATCTTCTTGCAGTCTATGGGACTCTCAAGAGTCTCTTCCAGCACCAAAATTCAAAAGCAATACGACAGCTATGTTCTTATAAATTAGAAACTGATTTATATCAATTTGATAACAGGGAGAATTAAAAAAAACTTAAAGGTATAGTTTCCAGGAGCATATCTATGCTTGTAGAATGCAAACTGTATTACCTTGTCATTGCCCCCCTCCCCCCCAAACCCAATTAGCCATCAAACCAAGAGCTGGATATTTTGCTGTTGTAACAGTTTATAGATCTTTTCCCTGTTTCTCCAGCACTAAATTCCATCCATTTTTAGATTAGGATTCCAAACATAACCGAAGTCATTCTTTGCTACACCATGAACATTATAAGATAAGCTAATGTTAAATATAGACACCAAACACCACCTATCTAAGATGCTGCTGTTATTTAATTATGTTGTCATTCAGTCATGTTGTTTTACATCTCCAGGCCTTTTACCAGGCTCCATTTACAAGAACTGGTGGTGTTGGTCGTATTATGTCCATTTCACATCAAGATGGCAGACTGGACTGTTCCAGACTCCACTGATTTTAACCATATTTGGCAGGAAACTAACAAGTGACATTATCCACTTACAACTCTCAGTGTTTTCCTGTTCCTCAGAATTCTTGACCAATGCTGAGGACCTTCCACTAGTCTGCTATATGCAGTCTTTTTGAAAGTGGTTTGTCTGTTAGCTATGCATATGGACACTTCTTAAGTTATCATAACCCAATTTTGCCTGATGGGTCCTGAAATCAAACTGCAGGTTTCCATCTATGTTTAGATACCATTGGGTGCCATTTTGAATCAAGATGGTGGGCTGAACCTTTCAAAACTGCAGTGATTTCAAAACTATGCTGATTGGGGGGGGGGGCGGTTTTTATAATCCCTGGGCAAAGGCTGCTAATTGTAATATAAAGAGAAATGCACCATTAATCACTACCCCAGTCATGAACAATTTCACATTATAGCAACTCATCAATTATATTTAGACCCTTTAATGACATTTGTTTTATCCTCTCCGTCATCCCAACTACATCTTTATTCAGAACAGGAGATATAAAACAAAACCAGAGAGGCAAAACAAAATGTAGCGTGCTGTAGCTCTGCAAAACTCACCCACTATAAAATTAGCCATGGCCCAGGGAGCAGCATCTCGCTGCTGGAATGCGCATAGCTGCCTAGCAACAACAAAGAGCATCTACTGTTAAACGGGAACTGCTTATAAAGAGTCTGTCAAATATGGTAATCTCTTGTCAGCGAAGTGGAGGTGGTTTCAATTAACAAACAATTCCAGGCTTGTTGGAAACACAGCAGAGCCAAAAATAGCATTCACAGACAGGATCAAAAGTACTGTAAATAATTACCGCTGGTGCTCATTTGCAATGCAGCCCCCTTTTCAGCAGCCTCGGTGACCCAACTGCATATAGTTCTAGTATTCCTCCAAGATACCTTGGCCAGTTCTAAGCCTCTATCCCCGCCTGGGCTCTGCAAGCTGCTTTGATCAGATGCCCTAATTGACAGCGTTCATCAGTTACTTGCAAAAGGCTCTGCTACAATGACCCTTGGGGGTGGTGCTAAGTGCTCATAGCAGCATGATGAAGGGAGGATACAGACAACTGTTTTACCAAATGATCCTTCCTTGGGAGCTGTCATTTGCAGAAGTTGATTCTGTTACTTGCAAATGTGGAATGCCCTCCCAGGACAGGTCTGCCGTGTTGGTTTTGTCTAATTAGTGTTAGAATTCCTGATCAATGATCGCAGTCATGGGATTTTTGTCTTTCATATGATGGTATATGTTTTGATTCCACAGAGTGGGAAATGATGGAGACAGGATGTTTGTGTTACTGTGTTCTGTGAAGTGGGACTATTGTCCTTTGTTCTTTCTCTTTGCTGTCTGATGCTAGAGAGAGAGGGAGCCATGTTGCAGTGCTCCGTGTGTGTGTTTATATGTAAATAAAGTAGATTAGCCAAAATGCTGAGTCGCTGAGGTCTGTCACGCAAGCTGCGCAAACTCTGCGGATCCCTAAGTGTGCCGGTGTCGGTTGGCATCGGTCGCTGTGATGTTCGGGCTGGAGAAAGTTTATGAAGCTCACAAATGATCAACCAGGAAGGAGAGAACATGTCATGTCAGTTTTATTACCTTTTTAAAAATCTATTTTCGTTTTCTTTTCTTGCTGTGTCTTTTTCTTTTCTTTTCCTTTTTTCTTCTTTTTCCTTCCATTCCCTTTTCAAATAGATTTTAAAAGTATTTCTTTTGTTCTGTTGCTTTATAAAAATATAATTTCTATTGGGTATGAACTTTTGTACATCTTTGGATAACTATAAATAAATAAAAATAGATATTTAGAGAGAGAGAGAGAGAGAGAGAGAGAGAGAGAGAGAAGAATAGAAACTTTGGAGCCAGCTCAATGAAATAGATGGGCTTCTGTGCATTAAAAAGAAGTTATTCATTTATTCTTGTCTGGAACCCAAACTTCTTTCCTTAAGACTGCCCACCCTTTATGCTGGTAACAATTCTTTCCATGTTCCATACCACACTATTTCTGTGGTAGGAATATAATATTTTTGCCCAAATGGTGAACCGATAGTTATATTATGAGCATTTTATGGAGTAGATTTGCATGGAACCCTATTGAACAGTGTCTATGGCACCAATAATGACAAACCCTTTGGGGAACTTTTAAAATCTTTCCAGTTATTCTAGGTGTTGTTTTTTTTAATGCTTAATGGGTCTGTCTTCTTTTCAGGCAGTCGCTGGCGGCAATGTCAACATTTGCTTAATTGCATTTTATTAAAATAAATGCACCCACTGGCTCAGGCAACAATCGTGTTCTTTCGCAAATCAAGTTACTGTGGAGATAAACGCAATAAATCCAAACTGCAAAACAGATTATCAATTTTCACTTGTTTGCTTTGGGGGATTAAGGCAACCCACAGCTATTGCTCTGTGCGAAACAGACTGCGGCTACAATCCGATTGCTTTCAGATTGCCACTGAGCAATTTTCATGCTCGGGAGAGAGGTGGGAATGTGTTTCGAAGTACAGCCTGGTTATGAACATCAGGCCAAGATACCAGCTCTCTACTTTCCGCTGCAACATCTTGCTTTCGCTCGTCGGCTTCCCCAGTTTAATTTTCCTTGTTTAACAATATTTACATATCGCTTGTTTGTGAAATAAAAAATAAAAAAATCTATACGCTGTGTACAAAAAAAATAAGAGACCAATCCCAGGCACAAGAATGCAAGCTGGTGTAAAGTATGCCAACATAAAGTTACGCCAGATCCAAACTTCATTCAAAAAAAACCACGGGGGGGGGGAAGGTGCCTCAGCCCCAGCTAACACATTCTCTCATGCCTCGCTGTGTGCTAAAGGCAACACCTTTGTAGCACAAGTCTGAAGCCCAGCCCTGATCTCACCATGGGCATAGAGGTACCTTTACCTTTACCTTTATATAAATAACCAGGGAGCCCCTCTTTGAAAAGCAACATTAAGATGGTAAAGAAAGAAGCAGCAGCAACACTATCCACTATTTTTGCAAATCGCTTGGGATAAGAAACCTCTTACTTCAAGCAGAATTCCTGGATGGCCATGCACATACACAAAAAAGCTTGCTATATAGATGGATCTCCTTGACAACATATAACATTAGACTTTAACGATCTGTCAGTTGCTCCTGCAAAGTGAGCTGTTATTGACTTGGAATTGCCATTTAATAAGAACTCACTTTTCTACCTGTCAATCTATCAACAGTTCTAGTCGGAATTTAAACCAAGAGGTTTTTCCAAGGACTTTTGTTGGGGTTGGTGGGGGAGGGGAGTGGTTAATAATACAGAAGATGACTAGGGATGATGGGAATTTATTTTAGAAACATCTGGAGGACCAAAAGTTCCCCACACCTGTTTAAGGTCATCTACTACAATCCTCTGTCAATGCAGGAATCTTGCAGCTGACAGAATTCTTGAAAGACAGCCATCCAACATCTGCTTGAATACTTCCAGAAAAGCGCTTTGTATTCTTGAAAAGCCTCTTTTAGTCCAGGCAATGCCCAAATGACTATTTTAAAGCTTAAACTGAATAAGTGTTGTTGGGTTTGTTTGTTTGTTTGTTTGTTTGTTTGTTTAAATAAAGTTTCCAAAATGAGCCTCAAGCTTTCCCTTCTCAGAGGAAAAATTTGTCATGACAGATCTGCTGTGCAAACTCCCTGCACTAATATTGCTTAAGGACTTAACACATTACACAGAAAGCATATACAAAAGGAAATATGTAGGGTTTACAAGCTAAGGGCAAAAAACCCAAAAGGATTTAAACATATGTTAAGGAAGATGTTAACAGCTGTGACTGACAAAAGAAGAACTAATGAGTCAAGCAACACAGCTTTCAGCATTAATTTCCTAATTAAATTAGCAGAAGAGTTGTTAATGAATTTGTTCCAGCTTCCCAGGAATTTACAGCTTCAGCTGTCAGCTCCATCAAGACTTACCACAGTTTCTTAGCCCTGCAAGACTTTCCTATTTGTTGAGCTCCAAGGACCTTTCTGCACAAAGCGCATCTTAACTGTTCTCTTTGCGGATACTTCTGAATGTCTCATCCACAGCCACAGAAGTGCAAAAGCTTTCCTGCGTGTTATGAATAGCTGTGCTATGGGAAAGATTTGTGTGCTATCATTTACCACCTGAAAAGAAAGCTTGTGTGCAGTTCCTATCTGTCTTTTAAAATACAGTGGTACCTCAGTTTTTGAACGTCTCCATTGATAAACATTTCGGTTTTCAAACACCATAAACCCCGAAGTAAATGCTTTGGTTTTCGAACACGCCTCGGAAGTCGAACATGCCACGCGGCTTCCACTGAGTGCAAGATCCTGAGGCCTAGCTGTCGGCTATTGAGTTTTTGGTTTTCGGAAGTTTCAGAACTCAAACGGTCTTCCAGAACGGATTATGGTACCACTTTAAATAAATTCTAAGGCAACAAAAGAATACGCAGCAACAGCAGCTCTCATTTTCCCCCACATAAAACAAAATTGCTAAGTTGCCATCAGACCGTTGTTCTCCTATAGCTCCACACTTGGATGTTGAAAAGATTTTGATGGGATTGGTAGTTCAGCAACATCTGGAGGACCAAACTTTCTGCACTCCTGGTCTGGGAGGGACGTGGGTGATGCTGTGGTCTAAACCACTGAGCCTCTTGGGCTTGCCAATAGGAAGGTCAGCAGTTCAAACCCGCATGACGGGATGAGTTCCTGCTGCTCTGTCCCAGCTTCTACCAACCTAGCCATTCGAAAGCATACCAGTGCAAGTAGATAAATAGGTACCGCTGTGGCGGGAAGGTAAACGGCATTTCCATGCGCTCTGGCACCCGTCACGATCCTCTGTGAGCCAGTAGCAGTTTAGTCATGCTGGCCACATGACCCGGAAAACTGTCTGTGGACAAACACTGGCTCCCTTGGCCTGGAAAGTGAAATGAGTGCCGCACCCCATAGTCGCCTTTGAATTGACTTAACAGGCCAGGGGTCCTTTACCTTTTTACTGGTCCAGCAGTCCTTTAAGTAATTTGATCCCAAACCATTTACAGCTTTAACAGTTAAAACCAGTATTTTGAATTGGGCTGGAATTTCACCCGTCAATCGTAACTCTGCGGCTTGTGCATTCATAGATTTCCCCAGTTATCTGGAGGACAAAAAAGGTTCATTTCTGTCCCCGTAAGCAGACAATATGCTGTATGATCCCCCCCCCCCCTATTTTTCGATGTTATCAAAAGATTATAGCATTTGTGCCTTTATCAGTGTCTTTCTAACACAGAAGATGAAAGCTCTGAATGGAATAAAACATATACTAGTCTACCAGTTAACGGTATTTTTTGGAATATCAGTCAAACTGGGAGCATATAAATGAAGCATCAGCATTTCTGGATCAGTCAAGTGTTGCACAGAAGATTCATTTAATGTCAGATTCATCTAATGTCAGATCAAAAAAAAGAAGGGGAAAAACCGTGCATATACTTGCTAATACTTCCAGTTTGATCTTAAATTATTCATAAGTTGGTGAAGGGGGGGGGGAGGCTGAAAGTTGACATGCAGAAGCTTCAAAGATGGAGGCAGGGGGAAGCCATGCTCAGTTTACTTTAAATGCCTTTCATCAATCCACACTGAATATTCAGAACCGTATAACCCAAAGGGCTGGTGAAGTTGAAATGCTACAAGAGAAATTCCCTCACATACAGCCCTAAAGATATCTGCACTTTGAAGCCTGACATGGACAGAGTATTAATTCAAATTTCTAGCTCCAGAGCATCAAGGGGATGAGATGACAGGGCTTGTTATTAACTAGCTACATTAAGAGCAGCTGGGAAAGTAATCTGAGCATGCTCTTTCACTAATATTTTTAGTAGCACCTAATGAAGGCCATTTCCTTTGTGATATCACAAAGCATATTCTCCTTATCTTGTCTTCTCACTGTAAAATGTTGTTGGTGACCGACAGCGAGTGGGACAATTTGCTTAGGGGAGATCGGTGGATGGCTCATTAATGCACAGAGTCCGTGCAATTATGCAGATAAAACGGCCTCATTAAAAGGAAAAAATTCAAAGGCACTCGGCAAAAGAGTCACTGATTTTGACATTTAACTTGTGTTGCCTCACACTTTCCTAAGAATGGTGGTACAACACGGAGAATGGCTTGAAAAGCATATAAGGTAAAGGGACCCCTGACCATTAGGTCCAGTCGTGACTGACTCTGGGGTTGCGGCGCTCATCTCTCTTTATTGGCCGAGGGAGCCGGCGTACAGCTTCCGGGTCATGTGGCCAGCATGACTAAGCCGCTTCTGGCAAACCAGAGCAGCGCACGGAAACGCCGTTTACCTTCCCACCGGAGACGTACCTAGTTATCTACTTGCACTTTGACGTGCTTTCGAACTGCTATGTTGGCAGGAGCCGGGACAGAGCAACGGGGGCTCACCCTGTCGCGGGGATTCGAACAGCCGACCTTCTGATCGGCAAGTCCTAGGCTCTGTGGTTTAACCCACAGCGCCAACCACGTCCCTTATATAATGTATATAATGCATATAATGTAGTTCTATTCCTCAAGTGAAGAAGACTTTGACCTGTTTCAAAGAAGAGCAGATAGGCGAGGGGTGGGGAAATAGTAAATACATAAATTGTGAAATTGACAGCAGCCTTTTCCAATGGCCCTGCTGGCTAGGGCTGATGGGCGCTGCAGTGCAAAACATCTGGAGGGTATCTAGTTGTAGATAAGAGCCGTATTTCGAAAAATCTGTCCATATAAATGAATGGGCCACAAAAACAATTTTAAATGGGGTCTAACTAGGAATGGAGGAGAAATAGGATTCACTTCACATTTAAAGGCAAGCACACATAATTTGCCTGTCCCAGAACAATACAAAAACCAAAATGCACCCATTCTTCAAAATTCACATGTCCCCAAATTTTGCAGTGCCGTTCTCTAGCCAATTATACAAAAATGTATATAGCAGGGGAAAGTTCACATAAGAATTGCAGGTATTGGTGAAAATAGCATGCCAAAAAATATTGTATTAGGGAAAACTGCTTACAAAAATGTGTATGACAAGACAAAATTGCTTACAAAAATGTGTTACATTAAGAAAGATGGGCACTGAAATGCACTACCATTGATTTTCATTTGTTTTAATAATCACAAATTGATTTTCATAAGGACTTTAAGAAGATGTGGGAATATGGAGAACTCAGCTTTAAGATTGGAAAAGGGATAAAAAGAGAAACCAAAATTGACAGATTCCCCTATCTCTAAGACTTAACCCTCAACATACCTGTGACTCTGGGCTTCCACAACGAAGAGTTTTTTAGAATAAGCATCACCCACCTCTTCTGGATGTATCTTCTAGTACAGTACCTTTCAAATGGTGCTTCAATTTATTGGCTTGTCATGCCAGGATTTGCTTGTCTCTTGGCTCATCCACACAGGAATCCACTCTAACACAATGAAGTTAATGGATATGGGGGATCTAGTAAAAAGAAAGTAGATCTCATAAGCCCGGATTTCACCTGCTCCTGGGCTAGAGCTTTCCCCTCTGCCACCTATTTTTATGTGTGGGGGCGGGGGGGGGGATTCCCCATGGAGGAACATTCATTCATATGTTTCCCCACCTGTAGACACAAAAACTTACAACATCACCTGCTGTGTTTGAGAACCAGGTCCTTGGCTTTCCATTGCCCTGCCCCAATTTTATTTTGTTTTGTTTTCTGTTTGTCCTCAGAACAAACCTCTTGGTTGCTAACATATGACAATGCCTAGTTCCTGACTTGGGTGACTTGTTTGGTCCCGATCCTGTGACAAGTCAAAACTGTACAAACAAAGATTGCCTGTGAACCAACTAGCAGCACGTGTGTCATGAAAAAGTAGTCAATTAACTGCAATTCCTCCAGAGTAAAATATAGCAGAGGATAAACCACTGGCAATACATTTGCGTAGCTTCCTTTAAACATGGGAGTTTTTATTCATAAATACATTAGAACCTCCCAAGGAAGAAGTATTGGAATGAGATGTTAACTGTCAAATTTGATTATTATGTAGGCTTTTCCCTACCATTATGGCTACCATTATTCTAGCTGCAGAGTTTTTCTTTCTTTCTTTCACTTTTCTTTCCCAGTGAAATTTGCTGCAATTTTAGTCTTATTGCCTTGCTTCTTTGGTACACTGTATATGGTAATTAAGCAGTATACAAATTGTTCAGGTTGCCTTATTTCTACTTATGTTTGTTTGTTTATGGAGCTTGCATGGAAATTTGAACACATTTTCATGTGTATTCCTCCTAATTCATTTATTTGTGTATGCAATATTGCCAAGTATAGACATGTTTGCAAACAGTCCCCTAGCAGAATGCATTTGTATCTTCACAGATACACACACTTATTTGCCTGCACTTTTCACCATTATGTACATATGTATGCAATGTTTGTTTGGAGAACTGCGCCACAAAATTCAGAGAAGTATGAATTCCAAGAGCTGTGTGTTTGCAGGTGTGTTGGTCCAGGACGTGAGGATTTTGGAGGTTCACATTAAAATGTGAACTGAACTCATTCCGCACCCACCCCCATCCCTAGTTAAAACAGCCACAACATTATGTAATCATCTAAAACAATTAGAGGAGGAGGAACTTTGCAGTCTATTTTGTCTAGAGCTCAGCAAGATCCACAGCTCTTAAGAACACATGCTGGGGAAAGCATTTTACATTTTTATAGGAATGTTAGCCAAAAATAGACATCCTGACATGCTCCACAACACTTATGAGACTACAGTTACGAACTGAAACTTCTGAAAGCATCAGGTCTGCAATGGTCCCAACTGCAATGTGTTCAAAAAGGATTATGGCAAAAATGGTTTTGAAGCACTAAGTCTGAAACCATAGAGATGGGAAGACTCTCA
This sequence comes from Podarcis filfolensis, assembly GCF_964270895.1. Lineage (NCBI taxonomy): Eukaryota > Metazoa > Chordata > Lepidosauria > Squamata > Lacertidae > Podarcis > Podarcis filfolensis. Next base: position 69,044,688 of record NC_139603.1, read on the forward strand.
TAAGTCATCAAGTACAAATTCCCTGCTGGAGCAATAATGTGCATCAGGACTGCCAATGCTAGACAGCGCTCTTTGTCATGAATGATACGATGTCTGGATAGAAATCATTCACCCTGGGCAACATATTACAGTGGTTTAAGTGATGATTAGTGTCCAATCTTAGTCATATTAGTCATACACAAGTCCATTGATTTCAGTGGGTCTCCTTTGAGCATGATTTAGTTGGCTATCATCCTAAATCTCCACAGCTAAAACTCTGCCTTGAGGTGAGGAGGGAATCTGAATCCCCACAAGAGATGAATAAAAACTGCACAATCATTCTGCAGGAAAACAATTTCCTACAGATAGAGACTCCAGATCTTTTCACTTTCTAAATAAATTTGAAGGCTCACAGATGCCTTTCTTCATTAACAGCTTCAACTGTTCCATTTTCCAACTTCCGTTTTGAAGAAATCCCATTTTTTTGTAACAGCACAGTTATGGTTTGACTCACAAGACTGATGGATTGTAGGAAACATTTCTAGATGTAAGGGCTGAGATCCTCAGAGCTTTCTGTTTGTTTGTGGTTGTTTTTAAAAAAATCAGTCTAAAGGTAAAATTGCTTCTACTGCAACCCTTGATGTCACTGGTACAAACCACAGCTCTTCCTTCTGATGGTAATGACTGGGTCTGGAAGAATTTAGGCATGTCTACCTAAATGATGTGGGCTAACCATTTAAATTAAACCAAGGTGAGGGATCAGGATTCTAATAAAAGGCCACAGATAATGAGGGAAATGATATTTACCAGACTTCTACCTCTTGATCCAACTTCCATAACCAACCAGATCCTCTTGCCTCTATATCCAGTTTTTAAAAACAAGAGCTTCTGCCTCATGTCTGAGTACCACTTGCTAAGTATGTGTGGGACAAGGTCTTCTGGATAGTAGAACCCAAGCCCCAGAACTCCTTTCTTTGAGAGGCCCATCTCACCCTTTCCCTGCTAAATTTTCACAAGACAATTGTCTTGTTCAACAGAACCTTTAATGAGCAGTAATTCATTCCCACTGATTCAGCTGGAGTTCTTTTTTTTTTTTTAGGTTTCTTTCTTGTCAACCTCAGCCAGCATGGCCAGTAAACAGTGATGGTGGGAGTTGTAATCCAACAATATCTGGAGGGACACAGGTCGGCATCCTTCCTTTTGTTACATCCCTGCCCACAGGACATATTCACATTCTTACAAATTGCAGAACACAGGTCTGGATTCAACTAAACAGTTCCACTAGCAGGAGCTGGAGCAATGAGACCCACTAGCACCATGGGCCTTGCCGCTCTCTCCACCCACCTGCCAATTTTGTTTTTGCTCTGGTGGCAGTGGGAGAGTAATCAGAGCATCATGTGGAAGAAGGAGGGGAGACATGGTTCCATCTTCCAAGCAGAAATGCTTGTGGTGGTGGAATGATCGTAATAGCACACCATTGAATTCAACCCTTCATGTAAGCTATGGGTTGCTGGTTTCCTTCCTTCTTCCTAAAAAAGAGGTTGTGTGTCGAGACCCCACAGCCACCCCCTCGTTGGGAAATAACTCACAGCAGGACACAGATATTAGGTTTATGTTATTGGGCAAATTTTGGCCACAACTTTATTGAATTACAGAATGTGAGCAGTATTGGCGTAGGCATTGATTGGACCTGACTATATCTGACTCCTGCCCGCTGTGCAGGAAGTCCAGTAAGGGTAAGCCACTGGTAAGGGGAGGCCTGTCGATGCGAATCAACTCAAGCTCCCCCTGGTGTTCCCATCGAGGTCGTGTCAAGGCCCTAGCCCCCAGCCGGGCTTCGGACAAGATCAACACCCCCAGATTCCTTTAATGGAATACCCTTAAGCATGGTCACACCTCCCCCCCCCCCCAAGGTCAAACAATGCCTAACCACAACCCTAACATTATTTAACTGGCTCACTCCTCGGTTTAAACTGTCCCGGCCACACACACACACACACCCCAGCCAGCGGATTGGCTGGCCGGGCTCTGACGTGGCCGGGATCCCCCGGGCAATGGGGGACAAAGTCCCCTGCCCCCGGTGGGGAGTGGGTGGCCATGTGGTCCACTGCAACTCCTCCCCACTGGGAAGTGGAGCAGATTTATCGGTGAGGAGAAAAAATAAGATCTTGCAGCTTAAAAATATCTCTTGAAGGCAAACATGTGAGAACAATATACTGACCATCTTTTCCGGCTGCAAGGCAGACCTGATGATTGCCTGCAGCCATTGACCTGATGAACTTCCTTGACTGACACAAGCATGACACATCCTGCTTGGCAGCCATCTAAAAATAACCTAAAATGCTTTTCCTAAACAATTCCCCCCTGTCACCTAACCCCTTTCTGCATGCTCACTGGGAAAGCAGCTGAGAACCAGCCTTGTATCCTCTGAAGCTGAATCAAGCTGAATTGTTTCCTTCCTTCTTTCTTCTTCCCACTGCAGAAGTGAGCCTGGTAGTCCTTACTTACACACAATACAACATCCACGAAATGTGTCACAGCCAGAGTGATGCAGTGGTTAGAGGGCTGGACCAGGGACTTTGCTAATCTTTCATAATATGGCTCTCTGTGCAAGGCCAACATTTGGCGCCCCCAAATGGATCTTCTCCATTATGGATCTTCTCAATTTTGTGCCCTCTTGGCTTGGTAGAAGAAGAAGAAGAGGAGTTTGAATTTGATATCCCGCTTTATCACTACCCGAAGGAGTCTCAAAGCGGCTAACATTCTCCTTTCCCTTCCTCCCCACAACAAACACTCTGTGAGGTGAGTGAGGCTGAGAGACTTCAGAGAAGTGTGACTAGCCCAAGGTCACCCAGCAGCTGCATGTGGAGGAGTGGAGACGCGAACCCGGTTCCCCAGATTACGAGTCCACCGCTCTTAACCACTACACCACACTGGCTCTGTGTGGGGCAACCATCTGCACTGCCCTAAATGCAGCACTGACAGGACTTGGACCTGGGAGACCAGTTTTCAAATCTCCATTCAGCTATGAAGCTCACTGGGTGACTTTGGACCAGCCACTCTCTCTCAGCTTGAACCAGCTCACATGATTCTTGTTTGGATTCAGCTCATTGGGTCGAATGTGGAGTGTCAATGTAGTAATAAATACAACGATTTCTCCCTGTTGTATATAGTAATAGAGAACTGATTTTCCAAGCCAAACACCACCATCTACCATGCAGAAGAGGGTTGTTTCAGCAGGCTTGGGTAAACCCCACGGTTTGCAGAAGTACAAAAAAGTTAGGTGGGGACTCCGTGGAGGTGTTAGAATTCCTGCTCCATGATTACAGTCATGGGATTATTGTCTATCACATGACAGTATAGTTTTGACTCCACAAAGTGGGAAGTGACAGAGACAGGATGTTTGTGTTACTGTGTTCTGTGAAGTGGGACTGTTGTCCTTTGTCTTTTCTCTTTGCTGTCTGATGCTAGAGAGAGAGGGAGCCATGTTGCAGTGCTCCGTCTGTGTTTATATGTAAATAAAGTCGATTAGCCAAAATGCTGAGTTGCTGAGGTCTGTCACACGAACTGCACAGACTCTGCGGATCCCTAAGTGTGCCGGTGTCGGTTGGCATCAGTCGCTGTGATGTTCAGGCTCAAGAAAACTTATGAAGCTCCCAAACGATTGACCAGGAGGGAGAGAACATGCCAGTCGGGCATGTGTCTCTACCAGGGTCCTACTTGAGTGTAGGCTGAGCTCCTGCTAGGAGGAACCTCAAAACAGTCTAAACAGGAAGGAGCATGCTCAGTGGACATGGAATGCTGAATGAGTGGTGGAGGGATGGGGCTTGGGATGGAACAGAATATCCTGAAAAGAGCCTGGCTGGCACGACTCTGAATAGCACTCCAGCCCACATTCTCCAGTTGCAACATTGTACTGCAAATCCACTTGTTTTAGCTAATGCCCAATCTCTTCTTTGTCACAGGTTTACTACTTGGCTTCTTTAATAGATGCCACACCTTCAAAACAGTACAATCCTCCTTGTGCAGAGGAGGAGCTGACAGGGTCCTGCCACCCTTGACAATATTCTAAGCTCCTTCCTTAATTTTTCTTCTTCTTTTTGTGTTAAATGCCCAGTCCTTTTTATTTGGAAGGAGGTAGGAGAAGCCTGCATGAAGTTGGTCCAGCCTAGGACTGTGACCAGATGAAGCCATGGAATCTGAATAATTTCTTCTTTCACCCAGCTCTTCTCCTGCTTTACCATCCAGCCCAACTTTTCTCAACCTTGGGTCTTTAGATGTTGCTGGACTACAACTCCCATCATTCCTAGCTAGCATGGCCAGTGGTTGGGGATGATGAGAGTAGTACTGCAAGAACATCTGGGGACCCAAGGTTGAGAAAGGCTGATCTAGCCCATGAATGGGGAACCTGTGGCTCTCCGGCTGTTGTTAGTCTACAGTTCTCATCAGCCCAAGCTGGCATAGCCAATGGTCAGAGATGATGGGATCTGGAGTCCAGCAACATCTGGGGGACCACAGGTTCCCCACCTCTGATCTAGCCTAATTAAAAGTTCTGGAGCACTCAAAAGCTTGCACACCATTTTGTGACTTTTTGGCTTGCTCTGTGCAGGCATTGTTCTCATACAGAGTTTGGATTTGTTCCTGTGGATCATCACGGCTACCTTTCACTTTCTCTGAAAGCAAAAAATGGCAATACTTTCTTTCTCTTGGAGAATCTCTGAACCACTGACCTTCCTAAAGTTAATTGGCCTCCTCTGTCTATCTTTGGCAAACTTTAAAAACCGGGGAGGGGGGGTGAATAAAACTAACCTGTGAATCAGCGGTTTCATTAACGTCCAGCTGTACCATCTCACTTCTGCCACTTTAATTAAATGACTCTATTTCTATTTCCTCCCATTTCCAAATGAAAAATTGTGAATTCATTTTCCAATGAAAAGTGCCATCCCATAGCATTCCTATTAGATCTGTCTCACACATCAAATTGGGGTGGTGTTTTTTTCCCAAAATCCAAATCCAAAGCTGAACTCTCACAGTTCCTGGTACATCAAGGTAAAGAAGTAAGTAGATAACACAGATTTACATTTTGTTTCCACAGTGCAATATTTTCTTGCATAGCATTTTGCAAATAGTTTTAACCCCTCTTGACAACAAATATTAGGTGTGATAATAGTAATCTCAGCTGATATCAGTAAGGAAAGGAGGAAAGGACTATTCTTCATTAACTACCACAGTTACAGCCTGATTCCCATTCCATGGCATTTCTTAGCTCACAACATCCATGCAAAATTGTTAATCATGCCAGAACTCTACATTATCTTCTTGCATATTGTGTCATAGGATCGGCCCTTATAGTACCTTCTGATCTTAGCTGCTTCTTCACTGTGAGCACATCCTTGTCTATAAGAATTACAGTCTTTGTTGGAGTTTCCTAGTCCCCTACGTTAAGAACATGCATGAGAAGAACAGTCTTGCTGGGTCAAACCAAAGGTCCATCAAAGTCAGGGGTCGACAACGTAAGGCTCATGGGCCACAAGCGGTCCATGGGCTGGTTAAACGACCCCCATGGACCACTTGTGGCCCATGGGCCTTAGGTTGTCGACCCCTGACTTTGATGGACCTTTGGTTTGACCCAGCAAGACTGTTCTTCTCATGCATGTTCTTAATGTAGGGGACTAGGAAACTCCAACAAAGACTGTAATTCTTATAGACAAGGATGTGCTCACAGTGAAGAAGCAGCTAAGATCAGAAGGTACTATAAGGGCCGATCCTATGACACAAGGTCCTATGACAAGCGGTCCATGGAGGTCGTTTAACCATCCCATGGACCCCTGCCGCCCACTCAGGGACCCCTGCTGCCCGTTTTGTTGGCTCCCGTGCACCGCACTAAACTGGCACAGAGCAGAGTGGGAACCACCTTCCATGACACTGGCCGGCTTCCCATTGGCTGCAGGAAGCTCCTGCAGCTAATGGGAAGCTGCACACGCCTCCTCTGTGCCTGAACGAGCACTGGAAATAGCTTTTGCACATGTGTGTGCGCGCACACACACTGTGGCCCACTACGGCATCTGGGGGACTGTGAACCGGCCCAAACCACAAAAATTTTGCCAACCCCTGATCAAAGTTCTAGTACTATGTGAGAAGGAAGGGGAAATATTATTTGTTTTCTTCACCCATATGCATCCTGCTAATTGCATTCTTCGGATGGGGGGGTCATTGTTGGGAAGGGGGGACTGCAAAATTCCTCGGGTGTGCAAAGAAAGCACCTTGCAGTTCTTTGTATCCCAGCCTTACAGAAGACAATGAGAATAAGCTATCATGGTGATCATTGATCATTATATTGCACTAAAAATTAACCTACATGAATGCAGTGCAATTCAGAAAGGTCATAGCTCAGTGGTGGAGCACCCACTTTCAATGCAGAAAGTCCATGTTTCAATCCCTGGCATCTCCATGTAGGGCTGGAGAGACCCCTACTTGAAACCTTGGAAAGCCACTGCTAGTTAGTGTAGACCAGTGTTTCCCAAACTTGGGTCTCCTGCTGTTTTCAGACTACAATTCCCATCATCCCTGACCTGCTATCTAGGGATGATGGGAGCTGTAGTCCAACAAACAGCTGGAGACCCAAGTTTGGGAAACACTGGTGTAAACAATACTGAGCTAGATGGAGCAATGGCCTGACTCAGTATACATGTTCAATTAAAGGTTTTAAAGTTTAATTAATTACAGTGGTGCCTCGCAAGACGAAATTAATTCGTTCCGCGAGTCTTTTCGTCTTGCGATGTTTTTCGTCTTGCGAAGCACGGTCAGTCGCAACTGCGCCTCTTCAAGCGGCTTTAAGAAAAAAGGAAACAAACTCGCAAGACGTTTTCGTCTTGCGAAGCAAGCCCATAGGGAAAATCGTCTTGCGAAGCAACTCAAAAAACGAAAAACCCTTTCGTCTTGAGCGTTTTTCGTCTTGCGAGGCATTCGTCTTGCGAGGTACCACTGTACTTTTTAGCTGAGGAAAGGTAGAAGGATTCTTTTAATGTTTTATGTGGATTGGTTTTTGGGGGGAGGTGTTGAGTTTGGGGAAAGAGAACTTTGGCTTGGCTAAGTCAGGCAACAATTCTTTAACAGCCTTTGCTTAGCAGTCAAGACTTCTGCTTGTCATTTTGAGTTATATAAGCATGCTTGCCATACTGGTGGGCTGTTAGCATTGAGCTACATATAATCATTTTTACAGTGTCAAAAGAGTAAATCTGAAGAGTGTGTAGGATGAAGTGCTATAGAAAGAACCTGTATTGAATTTGATGGAACAGCTAACACAGCTGTGAGGGTACAAATCTATGGGAGCATTAACAAAGCAAGAAGGCTTTGTGCATTTCTGAGATTGCTAATGAAGTAGCCTGTAATTTCCTGTGGCGCATTAATGAAGAGAATTTGAAAATGGCACTTTTCCCCTTAATGTCTTGGGTCTGCATTAATAACAGCTATCGCTGTTTGGTTACCACCAGGAACTGAGGACTGAGGGAAAAGCCACTTGCCAAGTTATCTCCCTCGACAAAATAGGCTTACGAAGTTACCAAGAAGTATTATGCAAGAGCTGAAGGGTTTGCCCAGCCCAAGATGAAATAAAATGATTTATATAGGTGCAACTGTTATTTAGAAGAGCATTTACAACAACTTCTTTTAGAATGACTCAGAGTGTTTGGCCAGTCCCCAAACGGAACATCTATTCTTCGCTTTGCTTTCTCCTGACCTGGCAAATTATGGAGATTAGCTGCATTTTAAGACCATGTTTGCTTGATTAGTACTAATTAGAAACTTGAGACTTTGTCGGCATTGCTCAAACATGCTGTCCTTGCTTATTTTAGAAGCTGGTGTTTGTGGGTGCACAATGGCTGCCTGTTGACCTAGTATATTGCTACCCCACACACAGCAGTCGGATACACTGGTGGTCCTATTCACGGTTCAGTGTGACTTGCAGGCTGGCGCTGCCACCACCATGACATGCCCTCCAACTGCCCCTAGATATTCAATAAACCATTTCCTTTCTTTTATAAAAAGTTTGTTATCTTGTTATCTTGATTTCTTATTCTTCCAGTAAGTTTCACCATTTGGGACAAATCCTTCTCAAGATCTTGTGGGGCCGCAACCTCTCATGCAACGCAGCGAGATCCCAGGGAGCAGATGGATCAGCAAGCCCTTTAAAAGTGTGGTGTGTGTCAATATAAATGAATGTGGATGAATCCCCACATCCAAACATGGGGCAGAATACTGTTTGGTCAGAGAGAGCCCCAGCAGGGATTTTAAATCACAAAACATGCAGCAGAGTGAAGTGTTGGAATATAGACCTTTTAAATATTTCGTTGTAAGTCACTTACAGTGACTTCCCCTTTTTACCCCCTTTAACGGTGAACAGACCACACAGCTTGGTAAGATTAAAAGAAGTTTACTTACAAACTTATCAAAGGTCGGATCCATGCATTTTTTTTCCATGCAGCACCAAGAAAAACGCAGGTAGAAAAGTAAACGTTTTTAGAACTTAGAAAAATATAGTAAAAGTTTCTGAAGACCTGGCCTAAGCTTGAACAGCCAATTGCTGCAGCCGCTGGTTGCCTCCTGGGGCTACATACGTACATATTGTTGGATCAGGATCAAAGAACAGAGTTTAAAAAAAATGAGGTCTCCTATGACAGAATCCATCTTGTTCAATCTCCCATCATTACTCAAGAAGCACGACCCTTTGGCTTAGCTTAGAAATGATACAGCAAATTCTTATTAGGAACAGGAAAGAGATGTATGGGTTGCAAAACAAAGCACTTAATTAAGACATGGTGTTTCCAATTATGTATGCCAGGGTGAGCTCATTACAATTAATGTCATTTCCAATAGTGCCCCTAAAAATGGCAAAACAAAGTCAGCAGCAGTAGGCTTCTTCCTGTCACACGGCTGCTCAAAGCACTGATAACTGCTTCCATTAGAAACATCTGTGCAGGCTGCTAGCTGATGTAATATGAGTCGCATGATAAGCTGGTGTTTCTCATCATCTGAGTTGGAACCATAATGTGACAGTGTTGATATACTGTAGGCAATCAGTTGCAGTGCTCAAGAGAATAAGATACTCATTGGGACTCACCCAGCTCTGTGAAAGCTTGCCAGAAAAGGTTCTGTGGAGAATTCTACATAACCCTTCAAAAAGTTCTGTAAAAGGGCCATGGCTCAGTGGCAAAGTACATATTTTGCATGCAGAAGGGCCTTCACTAGCATCATAGGTACCAAAGCTATGCGGCTGAGGACTGCTCAGCCTCCACCCAAAGGGGGTGGGGGGACAGGGCTGAGCTCCCCCAATCTTGTGGGTCCAGGCCTCACCAGGCCCCACTGTGGCAGAGGGCCTCACCAGGCCTTGCGGCCTTCTCCTGAAGCACGTGACATCACACCTGTGTGTCACACATGTGATGTCAACAAGCCCCCCACCATGTCACACAGAACTGGCATCTCCAGTTAAGACTAGAAAAGACTTCTGTTGGAAACTCAGTTTAGTCAATACAGAGCCACAGTACATTGACTAATGCTCTGACATGGTATAAGGCAGCTTTAAGAACTGCCACTATGCACATATGGCCCATAGCTTATGTTTTACCTATTTTCTCCTTGTGTTTATGTTTATTCTCTTTTTGTCACTCTTGCACTCCAAGCCACACGCAATATGCCAGCAGGCCATCAAAGCAGCTCATCCGTCTGTTTAGGCTGGGTCGTATCATGTCGGATTTTAAGGAATTCAAAAGCATCCGGATCTCCGGGGAAAGAACACCTTCAGCTGCAAGTCAATAGCATATTTGCTGTCGATGAATTGTTTTATAAATTCCTACTTTAGTGATTCAAAGGTCACCAGTGTTGGCGCACATCTCACTGGTTCGCAGTGCAATTATATGAATGCTAATCCTCGCTGAAGTGTGTTTAGCATCTGCACCTCAGGTGATGGTGGCACTTTTCAGGGAAAAAAAACAGAAGGAAAGTATCACCAGAATGAAAATTCCTGATGAGTTAGTTAAATATTAGAGCTGTTGTGTTTTTCTGTCTTCTGATTGCTAGTTAAGTATCACACTGTGAGCTAATTTATTTGCTACAACAAACTCCAAGGTTTACTTCTCGTTTCTTCTCCTGTCCCTGGAAAGTCTACTTCATTGTACACCTGTCATTTGCATTCTATTTTCAACACTTCTCTAGAACATTGGAAGTTGGCATCTATGAAAACTAGTGAGGTCAGTATTGTTTGCAATGTCTATGTAATTTCTGCGGAGCGGGGAACCTTCTTAAGGAGGTGCAGGAATTAAGGGGAAATCTCAGTGACAGCTGAAATAGTAAATAAAAACAAGTAGCTATTTTGTGTAGAGACTAAAATCCTGAAAGCAGGGCTAGTGAGACAACTGAAACTGCTGTAACAGAACATCGTGAAATGTTAGTCTCAATGGACTTCTCAATATTGTATGTCCAAAAGTGGTGATGTGGCTGTAAGTGGTTTGTGCAATGCTTGCGCACTCTGGAGATGATGCCATCTCACAGCATCCTGGCTATAAGGGCCATTTCAAACATGAACATCAGACAGAACAGCTATTGCACCCCAGACACCATGACTCAGATTTGTGCTGTCATGCTCCGCAGCTACTGTTACTTTCTTTTCTTTATTGCAGAAATAAGCAACAGAAGAAAATCTGGCTCATTCTGCCTTGATATTTAGCTTTCTGCTACAAAGTTCCCCTTTTTATGGATAGTAGTGTTCCCGCAAGCAGCAGTGTTGTTAGGTACTTAAAAGACTCGTGGCGCAAGTGCAGGGCACACATTTACACACACACACCTCTGAGCAAATTAAGATGAAGGGTGGCTGCTGTCTGCACTTTGCAACGTGCCCAGCAGTCCTGTAAGCAATTTTGTTTTAATTCTAGAAAAAGAGGTGCTGGAACTCAAAATGAACACTTCCCTTGTTCTCTTATACAGTGGTACCTCAGGTTACATACACTTCAGGTTACAAATGCTTCAGGTTACAGACTCCGCTAACCCAGAAATAGAACCTCGGGTTAAGAACTTTGCTTCAGGATAAGAACAGAAATTATGCTCCGGCGGCGCGGCAGCAGCAGGAGGCCCCATTAGCTAAAGTGGTCCTTCAGGTTAAGAACTGTTTCAGAAAAAGAAGAAGAAGAAGAGTTTGGATTTGATATCCCGCCTTTCACTCCAGGAGTCTCAAAGCGGCTAACATTCTCCTTTCGCTTCCTCCCCCACAACAAACACTCTGTGAGGTGAATGGGGCTGAGAGACTTCAAAGAAGTGTGACTGGCCCAAGGTCACCCAGCAGCTGCATGTGGAGGAGCGGAGACGTGAACCCAGTTCCCCAGATTACGAGACTACCGCTCTTAACCACTACACCACACTGGCTCTCAGGTTAAGAACGGACCTCCGGAACGAATTAAGTATTTAACCCGAAGTACCACTGTACTGTAATGGCAATGGCACACACCTGAGAGGTGCCAGCATTGGCAAAATTCAGGCCTTGAAAGATTCTTGTCAAGTCCTGTTGGCTATGCTCTTCCCCTGACTAGAGTTGAATTTATCCCAGTTATACATTATTCAGGGCAAAGCTAGGAGTAGATCAATGGCTATTTATCTAAAAGGTTTTAAGAGAGCCAAAGCCAGGCTGCACATCTGCCCAGGGGGGCAGAGAGATGAGTCATTAAAAAAACCAGATGCTCACCATTTTCTCAGGAAGGTAAGAGTAAACATTCTCACAACCAAACGCCCTTCCTTTTCACATCACTGAAACCCTTCATTTGAGGGGTTGAGGGGGGGGGAGACGTGCGTGTCCTGGGCCTGCAAATAAAAATATATTTAAACATTGAGTTTTTGAAATGTTCATTGAGCTCCACTGCATCTTTTTCACTCTGTGCTCACGACAAGGACAGCACTGGTTGGATTGCAGGCCATGAAGAGGGTTTTTTGAGTCTTCGGGTTTGAAGGGGGAGGGAGAGGTTTGCAGGCATGAGGCCCCCACTCCTGTGTCTAGCAGCTTCTGGGTAAGAGCTCTTCCCAACATTTGCATCCCTCCATTAGTAAAGAGTTCCTCAATCTGAACCAGAAAAAGGTAGAACTTAACAATATATCTCTCGGAATTTGTATGACAAGCTATTGTACTCTCAACACTTCCTTCTCCTTCTCCTAGCATTGGGTATCCGAAATCCTTTAGTTTAAGAGTTATGAATGTGTCGGGATGATAATCATATGCACTCGCAATTCTATACGTGCTTGTGTTGCCACGCACAATGAACACTGCACTAACACTAAAATGTGGTTTATAAGCTTTTGTTCTGTCGTTTCAGCGAATGAAGGTTTCCTTTCCCAAATCTCGGTTAGCTTGGTTTACACCTCATGCAGACACACCTAGAACAATGCCTGCAGCGCCTTTTTCTGCAAAGATCCCGCCCCACTCTGAGAGGTGGGTGTTTGAGGGGGGCAGTGAGCAGCAGATACACATGGCATCCATTCATGTGTTTGTAATTTTTTTTAAAAAAGCCTCCACATAAACTTGTTGCTAACAGAATATCAGGATTTAGAATGGTTACTTAATCAGTGTCTCTTGTACTGCATCTCATTAGGTCTATAGTTTTGCGTTCTCAATTGCAGAAGCAGACGGATATTTATTTGTAAAGGACGAAGGACGACAGTTTACACTCATCCGTAAGTTAACACACGGGCATATTTGTTTTGGAATCATTGTTTCATACTTACAAGCGTGTGTGCGGTCCTGTCATTTTCATTTCCTAGCAAGCAGTTATGGCTGATGCATTCTTGAAGTTGTAGGGGGGGAAGGCTGTCAAGATTCCAGTGGATTCCCAAGGACCAGAATGTCCCTATTTTCATCTAAGAAATGTTGGAGGTTATGTGGTTGAGTTTTGAAATGGGCGGCAACTACCTGTCTTTGTCAGTCACCTGAATAGTTCAGAAGCCTAAGAAATTGCTCCACCTCGTGTGCTCACCGGTTTGTACCCCTCCAGGTGGCCCCTTTTATCTCAAGGTTTATCCAGTGGTTTCAGAGGAAGCTGGCTGTTGCATGGGATCTAGAGCTGACATCAATGAGTGTACAGTGGCGCCCTCTGTCGAGGCTTCCAGTCATCACATGCTTCACTAATGAGACAAGAAAATGAAATTCCGCTAGAAATACATGGTTTGTGATGTCTGCATGATGCCAGGCTAATGAACTGGCAACATGAAGCCAATCGCTTTGTCCATTCGTGTTTTATAACATTCACAGCCCTTGAACTCCGCCGCTCGTCGTCCTCAGCTCCTGCACCAGCCGAACTCATAAGGGATAACATTAACGGGTTCCTGCTATAAAAATGAATGCTTCCCCCGAGTTCAACAAATATTTCCTGATGGGGGCAAAAATAATTGTCCTATCATGTATGTTATCCGGCCTAACCCTCTGCCCTCAGAGGCTGCTCACAATATATTAACGAGGGTCTGCAATAAGGCAGCCAAAGCAACCATCTCTCACAATTTTTAATGGCCTGTGTGTTTAAAACTGAGTTGCAATGACTTAAAGCAAAGGAATGGGCTGCTGGGATTTGAGGTTTCTTTAGCAGCGCAACACAGTATTTTGAATGAGAGAGACGATGTGGGCTTGTAGTTAAGAGTAGTGGTTCAAATCTCCATTCAACCATTAGCCATTGATACAATTCTTGCCAGTAAAGTGACGCATGCAACTTTTACAGCAGCACGGATCATAAGTATCTTCCCTGCACCCTTTCCTCCCATTTTCATTGATACGTTTTTCGCAAGAAAATAAATGGCATACAATCCTGCTAGTGCTAATCTCAGTCAAAGAATAGTGTCGTATTATCACTGCCCTCTGTATTCCAGATCATATTCTGCTGTGATAGACGGAAGAGACCATTTCTTCACAGCAGCCGTGGAATGCAAACTTGGACTCCCTTGACCATTCTTTAGATAGTAACTCGGTGGAGTAAACAGCATTTCCTATTTTCAAAAAGTCACACCAAAGCAGGCCATTATGAAAAGGAGTCACAGATGGTGTGACAGGATAGCGGCTCTCACCTGACCTCCAGTTAGTCACATCGCTGCTGGGATGCAGAGCGGAAAGAGTGAGGTGAGGAGGTCAGCATGATTCAAACACACCAGCAGAGCCAACCCACTGCTCCCATTAGTGTTTTTGCGCCATGCCAATCTCACGCCTCCCTCTCCCAATAAAAAGAAATATACGAGCTGGTCTTAATATGGAGCACACATAGTTTCTCAGTAAAACAATGTGGGCAACCCAGAGGAGATGTGGAGGTTAAAATCTGGAACAATTCGTGGAAAGGGAGGTGATCATTTCACATTTTCATCCATTGGGTTGAGAAGTTCCATTGTTGGGTACATAGGAGGGTCATCTGTTTCCTACCCCAAATAGTAAAGGTAAAGGTAAAGGGACCCCTGACCATTAGGTCCAGTCGTGGCCGACTCTGGGGTTGCGGTGCTCATCTCGCTTTACTGGCCGAGGGAGCCGGCATACAGCTTCCAGGTCATGTGGCCAGCATGACTAAGCTGTTTCTGGCGAACCAGGGCAGCGCACTGAAACACCGTTTACCTTCCCGCTGGAGTGGTACCTATTTATCTACTTGCACTTTGACGTGCTTTCGAACTGCTTGGTTGGCAGGAGCAGGGACCGAGCAAGGGGAGCTCACCCCATCGCGGAGATTCGAACCACCGACCTTCTGATCGGCAAGTCCTAGGCTCTGTGGTTTAACCCACAGCGCCACCCGCGTCCCCAAATAGTAGCCCCAAGCTAAGAATGCACGGCAACCTAAGTAATGCAATGATGAGGCTTTGCACAGTGGCACCACATTTTATTTGTGCAGAGCACAGGAAAGGACTCAAGAGTGGGGAGAAAGAGAAACATCTGTGGCATCTACTGGCTGAAATTACCTGGGCAGACTGTCTTCTGTAACGTAAGATGCTCAGTGGCCAGGCACACCTTAACAACTATTTCACAAATCGTTGCTTTGCATCGTGATGAACTCTTCCACTGGACCTAGCAGACCTAGGACAAATACTGATTCTTGCATAGATATTGAGAAATAACCTGACCTTGAAGTTAATGGAGTTCTACTTCAGGTAGCTCTGACCTTTCTTTCTGTCCAACAATTAAGGCCATTGTACTGAATGCTCCAAAGC
The DNA here is from genome assembly GCF_964270895.1 of Podarcis filfolensis. Lineage (NCBI taxonomy): Eukaryota > Metazoa > Chordata > Lepidosauria > Squamata > Lacertidae > Podarcis > Podarcis filfolensis. Next base: position 69,059,871 of record NC_139603.1, read on the forward strand.
CACTTGAAAAAAATCTGTTGAACTATTGAAATGTTTCTTATCTGTTTATCTAATCCCTTGAGCAATTTATGAATGGTGGGAAAGCTCTTTCCACCTGACCTTTTTGCAAAAGCAAATCCATTATGTATATTAAGTGTATCTGACTCAATTTTTTGCAAAGGCTTGACAATAGGTTTCACGGGAATGAATTACAAAAAGCATTGCACTTAAATGCAAATATACCAGACAAGTGCTCAAAATTGGGTATCGACAAACTGAATATTCCATGCCTACTTCCACGATAATTTCATGATACAGGAACATAACCTTGACATGACACTGAATGAAGAAGGAGGGATGAGAATAGTTAATAACAGCTTTGTTCCCTATTTGGGGGAACATTTATAACTGGGGGTGGTGAGAATGGTGTTTAGTGAGCCTGACTTCTGAGAATGTTTAGCCTGAGGAAGAGAAGCTGGGGTGGGTTGAGGTTGCTGGTACTCATAGAAGATGCCATGTTCTCAGTTGCCTGAGAAGACAAGAGTAGAGGAGCTTTAGTTACAGGAAGGTAGAGTTCAGTAGAACATTAGTAGAAATTTATTGATGGTTGAGAACAGTGGAACCAAGTGCCTAGAGCAGTGATGGGGAACCTCAAACCCGGGAGCCAAATCTGGTTCTCCAACCACTCTCTATTTCTGGTCCTCAAGGCTCTCCCTCCTGAGCCACACCCCTACTTTGCATTCCAGGAGATTGAACCCTTAAGTAGCCTCCATATGTAGCCAGTGCGGCCTTCCATAACTTCCAATAGGTTTGACTTTTCCACATCACCCATGTCTGCAAAATGCATTGAGTTTGTCCGCAGTGGGCGCTGAGGGGAGCAGGAAATAAATATATAGTGAAATGGAACTGGGTGGAAATTAGCAAAATTGATTCAAGTGTAAGATCATTAGTTTAATACTCACCTTAGAGGTTTCAAGGTGATCCATTTTCTTGAATTTTCTCTACTTATCCAGTTACAGTGGTACCTCGGGTTACGTACGCTTCAGGTTACATATTGTCAGAGCTACCCTAGGTCCCAGCTCACAAAGGACCAACGCTGCTTCGTTGTAAAGTATAAAAGTCTTTATTGAAGTTCAGTTTCACTTCCAGAGCCGCAGCGCGCAGCCCCACGTCTAAAGTGTCAGACCGCTGATGCTCCGTCTGAGTCTCCTCCCCCTTGACACCAATTTAAGATTCTAGCCTTGCTCCACCTTCTCCGCTGCTCCTTCCTCCTCTGGGTCCGCCTGCCCACCGGGGTTCCGCCCTTTCTAGCCTCTTCTCCCGCTGATTCCCCTGAGCCTTCTCCCTCCCTCCGGCGGGCTTTAGGAGCTGGTTCCCCATCCGGGTCTCCTGCTGTTCCGCACGCCTGCACATTTGAACTTGGCGCGCGCGCCCAGCCAGCAGCTTTCCTCCTGACCGTTCCACTGCTGCTGTCACTGCTTCCCCCTTCGGGGGGGCTAGCTGCAACTGACCTCCCCTCCGTTGGAGGCGTGGTCAGCCCTGACTCCCTCTCTGGAGGAGACACTGCCCCTGACACATGTGACTCTTCCCCCCCACTACGCTCTGGTGGGGAAACTGGTCCCGATCCTCCACTGCTGCTTTAGGGTTCCCCTCTGGCTCCTTGTTTCTGGTGCGTCCCCCCTGGGACCCCCCTTGCCCTGACCATCGGCGCCCCCTTCTGGGAATCTTCTGATTCGCTGGAGAAGCTCATGGAATCTCTCGGGCCACTGTCATACTCCCCTACGCTGCCCTCGGATTCTTCCCCTTCGCTCTCCCAATCCTCTCTCCCCAGTGCTCCTGCTCCTGATTCCCTGACACATATGCTTCAGGTTACAGACTCCGCTAACCCAGAAATAGTACCTCGGGTTAAGAACTTTGCTTCAGGATGAGAACAGAAATCATGCGGCGTGGCAGCAGCGGGAGGCCCCATTAACTAAAGTGGTGCTTCAGGTTAAGAACAGTTTCAGGTTAAGAATGGACCTCTGGAACGAATTAAGTACATAACCAGAGGTACCACTGTACTATTTACCTCTGGAAGAAAGCCACTAACAGATAAACTTCACTTGTAGCTAACAGTGAAATGAATCCCTTCCAGCACTGACATGCTGGGACCAATGTCTGAGTTGTGACTGGTCCAATTCTACTTAGCAGAAGTGCCAAGCAAACAAATTAAGGAATGCCAGATTTATGATAAGTACTGAAACTTCAAGTCCAGCAAATCCAGGAGCTAATCGCTGAACTGGAGTTTAACAGTCCATTTGCATCCTCATATAGGATCTCCAGAGATGCGCAAAATAGTGTGTGTCGAGTTCTTTAATGCTAGCAGCTTGCACACATCACAAGATGTCTCCTTGATAAATATTCATATGCCAGCCAACATCGTAGCATTCATTAGACTATTCTTGCTGATGAGCCTGCTTTTCCTCAGGCAACGTTTCCCTCTTGGTTTATTAGTGTAAGATACAGATATGTGCCAAAATAACTGAGACTAATGAAGCTGGCTGGCTAATACGACTGGCACACATTGTGTGATGGTGCAGACACTCAGGAGTGACCCCTTACCGGATATTAATGGTTGACATGTTTAATCAAATAATTGGATAGCTTAATCAATTAAAAATGTTGATCAACTAAGACAGGGGCCACCAACGTTTTGGGACCAATGGCCGCATTTCAGATTTTGGGAGAGCACTGGAGGCACCAGTCACAAAAATATTTGCTATGGGGAGCAGAGAGCAGAGAGCAGAGCATCACACTCACTCACTCACACACACAAACACACACACACACAATGGCAGCCACTTCTGTGCATAGTGTGAGAAAGGGTCAGCTGCAAAAATGGCTTCCAACTCCTCTCACACGCTGAAGATTGTCCAGAGAATTATAAAAGAAGAAGACCCTGCAACCTTAACGGAAGCACACTGGTTTTTTGTGGTAGAGAAATAAAACCTGTCAGAAAGTGGTTGCTATTTCAGCTCCACAAGTCATGTTTTCAGAATGAGAGGGGCCATTTGATCTGAACCTCGCGGCTCAACCCCAAGTGGAGGAAGGAAAGTGGCATTTAATGACATTTATTCCTGCACCTGCTGCTCATTTTGAGAGAATGGGACTGATCAGCCATACCCTATAACTGGAGGAGGCAGAAATGTTCAGGTTTGATTTATTAAATCTCCGGATAAAAGGCAAGATAATTGGAGATGATCTGGTGATTAAAACTGCCCAAAATAGCAAAACAAAACAAAAATCACTGCAAAGGCGTGATATTTGACAAGGTGCCATAAGGCACCTAACTCTTGCAAAGCCAAGTTTATGGTATGTTTTAGAGCCACCTACTGGGTGCAGCTGGAATATTGGAACTGCATATAGCACTCTGAATTTTGTCCTTGATGCTTCTAGTTTTGGCATAGTTTTGGTTTAGTTTTCTTTCAGACAGAGGCTTTGGGAATGTTGTGCAAGGTGTCACCAACAAACCACGCAGGAATTGTGATAATTCCTGTGCTTATCCGGCTAGTCCAAAGAACAGGCTGGGGACAAGCAGGATTAGTGCAAGTTTCAAAGTTCATTACAGGTGTGGGAGAAACTGGCCAGTCCTAGGTGTATCCCAGGGGTAGCCAACATGGTGCTATCCAATGTTGTTAGCCTACAAATCTCATCAGCCTCAGTCAGCATGCCCAATGTGCAGGGATAATGGGAGTTGGTTCAATAACACCTAGAGATAACTAGCTCTGGTATATTCACTGCATTTACGAATTTAAAGCTGTCTGTAGATTGAGCAGTAATACCTTGCTCCACTATAGAAGCCAAACATCTATCTTGGGTTTCATGAAAGCTCATTTTAATAAGCTCAGAGAATTGCTAGGTAGGGTTCTGTGGCTTGATAAAATAACAGGGAAAAGGAGCTCAAGATGCGTGGGCATTCCTGGAGGTAGTTACTAAAAGCAAAGTCACGAAGAATTCCAGTGGGGAAGAAAAAAACAAGCTTGATCCTGTTTTGCAGGGCTCGCTTAAACTACAGTTTGCCAATTTGTACATCACAGCAAACCATGGTTTGACAAATGAGGAAATATTCTATTAAGGTGAACACGTGAAAGAAGGAGACAGACACCTGTACACCACAGTTTTTTCCTGTTCCTCCAGGCTATGGTTTGGACTGGTTAGAAAACAAGTCTGTTCAAAAACAGTTAAACATTTTATGGGCACCTTGGTGTTTTGGGTTGTTGTTTTTAAACCGAACAAGTGAAAGAGTGTAACAACTGCTCAGAGGGTGAGGAATGAGTCAGCCAAACAGCATGATATCTGTCTCTGCTTCCAATTGTAGATGTTAACACCAACACCAATTCAATCCAGATACCAAATAAGTATCAGCACATAAGAATTCATATACAGGCTTAGCAAAAAAGTACAGATTTAATCTGCATAGCAAAAAAAGTACAGATTTAATATTGGAATTTAATGTTTGCCATACTTCAGAAAAGGGTGTCAAAGCAATTGTTAGCCCAGGTGTTTACTTACCTCTTAATTTATCTATTAATGTAACTGCTATGTTATTAGGTTCTTTGTAGCTGAAAGCCTACCTGTGGCTACTCAACAGAATCAGGTCACTGCAACAAAATGATATGTGTATGTCTGAGAGGGAGCCTTCAAAGCTCACCTCTCTCGGGAAGGAGCAGGCTGAGTGAGCTACCCATTCTCTTGTGGTCTTGACAGCTGCTGGTTGCCAACCCAGCTGGATGGGTGGGGTTTAATATTATTATTATTATAATATTACACCCCACCCAGCCAGCTGGGTTGGCAACCAGCAGCTGTCAAGACCACAAGAGAATGGGCAAATCATATGTAGGTATCTGTTCCTCCTACCTTCTTGTCTTTCCATTCCATTCTCCTCCCCACCTAGCTTTCAGTTGTTTCCCTCCCAACAGTTCACAACTACACATTCCCAGCATGTTCTCACTCCTGTCTCAGGGACATCTATGCTGGCTTGGTCATGTACACAGAGTGAAAGATGGCAGGATCCCCAAGGAAGTGCTCTAGGGGGAGATGGCTTCAGGCACCAGCCCCGTTGGCAGACCAACTCTGTGTTGTAAAGATGTCTGCCAACGTGGCATGAAAGTTGGCAACATCAACCCCATCGTGTGGGAATCCCTTACAGACGAGTGCAGTGCCTAGAGACGGTCCTGTCGTGCAGCCACAGCAGTGACAAGAGGAGGAATGACCGCTGGGAGGAGCATGGAGAGAAGAAATGCCATGGTGCATCTGCAACAGCACAACCAGACACCTTCATCTGCCCCAGCTGCAACAAAACATGTTTCTCCTGTATCGGAGAGGGTGCTGTAAGCTTCCAACAGTTTGACTTGGCCCCCCAAACACACTCCTCCATTGTCTCCTGAGGAAAACGAATGCCAACCCTTCCAACAGCCAATAAGCATTCTGGGGTCACTGGGCATGCTCAGTCCTCATTGGACAACTTGGGGGGTTTCCTACCACTGTAGAGGAATTTTATTTCTGAAGATTTTTCTGTACTCTTCCAAGCTTTGGAATTACCTCAGGTCTACATAACCGATAGGACTCAGCAGAGCCAGCCCACCAATGAGGCGGGATGAAGCACTCGCCTCAAGTGGGGAAGCCCTGCCCCACCTCTTCCACCACTGTTGGAATGCCCACCTCTCACCAGCGAGTGGCCTTGCCAGTCCTCTTCTCTGCCCCGGAACAGAGAAAAGGAGCAACAGTGCCTTGAGGAGCACCCCAACTCTCCCCAAACTTGGGGGGGCACACATTCTGGCAACAGCAGAAGGAAGGGGGCAGTGGGAGGATAATTCCAATTTCACCACAGGTGGCAAAATGGGCCACCCCCGACCCAGAATTGAATCAACTGAATCAGAATTACTATAGAGCAGGGATGGGAAATGTGTGACCCTCCGGATATTGATGGACTACAACTTCCATCATCCCTGACCATTGCCATGCTGCCTAAGGCTGATGGGCTTTGGAGTCTATCACCATCTGGAGGGCAACAGGTACCCCATGCTTGGAATAATAAAATAAGCAAGATTCTTCTGGAAGTTCTCTTCAACCTGTGTCTAGTCTAAGGGTAGGATAGATGCAACTACCACGAGACTTACCAAATGCCATCATGATATATCTTTGGTGCTGGGCAAAAAACTTTCCTCTATAACCAGGCCTTTGGTGTTTTTAATATATTTGGGGGGGGGTTTCCTTTGTCTGCTTGTAAGTTGCTTTGGGCCGCTCTGGGCAAGAAAAAGCAACCAACCAATTTAATTACCAATGATAATAATGTAGATGGCACTTGTCCCTTTGTATACAGGTTAAGAAGCTCAGTGTGCACATGAAGCCTTTGCAATACTAGGCATAAAAATATTGCGTTAATGAATTTCTGTTCTCTGAAATAATGTTTTTTGTAGCAGACTCCCAGCTGCTAAGAACATTAAGCGGCTCAAGCGCTCCATCACATGGACAAACCGGGGTTTCATTTTGCAATTAAGATGCATCACAACAACTGGCTAGAAATTCTCACCAGCATCAACAAGCATTAAAGGCTAAAGAGTGGGAAGATTTTAGCCAGGTATCTTAAAAAGCCAGGAGCCCTTTGAGCACAGAAGAGAAAGCCAGAGGTGCTGAAAACTGTTCAGGGCAGTAGTGCCCAAAATTCTGAACAGGGACAGCCAAAATGCTTTTCTTATGGATGCAGGGCATGTTGCAGGGAGTCCCATTGTGCAAACAGAAATCCTTGCACTGATGGGACACAGTGGTTGAATCCTGCCCTATTTGTCCATCCAGTCAAGCACTGTGTACTTGGATTGGCAGTGGCTCTGCAGAATCTCCCACCTTTTCCACCTCTTGCTTTTATCTGGAAATGCCAGGGATTGGACCTCAGACTGCCTGCGTGCCCTGAACGTAGCCTGCCACTGGGAGATGGTACCTTCAAACAGTACATCAGAGCTTACAGAAAAGTAATATGCACTATTATTTGTGAAATAAGAGAAAACTTGCAAAATGAAAACCACAGGTGGTAGAGGCTGTTCCAGCAAATTTTATTTATGCAGCTGTATATTTTTCTAAACAAAGGGAACACCAAACCAGGAAGCTTTTTCTTCTGTCCCCCTTTAGTACACCTGTCCTCCTCACATACTGAGGGCCCTTATTACGGTAATTTCTTTGGTCGCAGGACAGACTCTCCTACAGCTGCAAACGGGTTGTGAGAATGCATCTGGCTCACAAGAATGAGCAGGTAAAGCTGCTTGCAGGCATTTCAAAAATGATGGGCTGTCGTGAAGATTCTATATAATCCATCTTGTGTTATGTTTTACTCATTTGCTGTAGGCAAAGGATTAACCAGCCCTCACACAGGTCTGTTATAAGATGCATTATGAATGCCTGGATCCAGCAACGTAATTGATTTGCGTCCTTGTGAAGACATCTGGCCATTTGGCCATTCGCACTGCAGTTATGATCTGGGATCCATTGAACCATTCGGACGTTCTTATTCAAATAGGAAAAAGAAATATTAAAAGCCAAAATGGGTTGGCTTGATTGAAACCTTTTCAGATATTCAACCTCAACTTTTCTCTCTTTCCACCATTCACTACTGTGGCCAGCCAGTTTCTGGCTTTGATGCTTACAGTACATGCTGTATAAGGAAGATAAGTTGCTTTAACAAAAACCAAACAATTCTGATATTGTATTGTGACGCCTACTCAAGAGATATTATAGGGCACATAGTCAACTACACAGCATTCATGCAGTCAGAGCTACAGTGAACAGATGGTCAAAGTTTTCAGCCAGAAGTCTTCAGGCTCTATGATTAGTCCTCCTGGAGCACGTTATGGCAGAGGCTGGACTTGTTTCGAGTAACCAGAACTATGGTTTCTAAAGAAAATAAAGTGTTAAAACAGCCAGTCATATTCCTTTTCTGAAGTACACATAAACGTTCTTTATAAGTTACATGAATTTAAACCATGTTTCGTTGCAAAAACAGTTGAATTAACAGAAACCTCTATTGAGGTTAAAATGAAATAATCTTAAGCCAGGGAAGGAACCCACCCTTCCCTGTCCTGTAGAAGTAATTGCTTATTTTTCTTATTTACTCCTTCCATGTCCTCTCTTCAAGGAACTCAAAGCTACAAGCATGACACCTGCTGCCCAAAATGATGACAAGAACCCTGTGAGGTAGGTGCAGCGGAAAGTTTTGCGTGACTGTCCCAAGGTCACCTAGTGAGTTTCAAAGCTGAAAGGTGATTTGAGCCCAGACCTCCAGAGTTTCTATTCAAAACTCTATCCACTATGGCCATCTGCCTCTCTAAGGGCAATTTAGTCTAACTGTCCACACTGGTATAGCCCCGCTATTTTGAAATGTGGTGACAACAGTTAATGCAGTCGTCAGCGCTACAACTATAGCTCTGCCATGCGCTGCAAATCTTTATGTCATAGGCGAACTGTGGTTGGAAGGACCACAAGGATCATCTAGTCCAACCCCCTTCAATGCAGGAATCTTTTTTGCCCAGCGTGGGGCTCGTACCCACAAGACAGGAATTAAGAGTCTCATGTTCTACCAACTACACCATCCCAGGGATGTTTACATACAGCATGAATTCACCTCCAGCTGAACTGAGCACTCGTTAATTGTATGCTCCACTTGCATTGTTAACTGAAATAGTGTTTCCCCCTCCCCCAACAAGAAGTCGAGAAAATATATTATACCCTGTGGAGTGAGAATAATTTTTGCTATTCAGCGGCGTTTCCAACATACTGTATTGCTTTCAGGGTGAAACAATCCAATTCAATGCTTAAGACCATTCATGAAGAAGGTAAAGGTAAAGGTAAAGGGACGCCTGACCATTAGGTCCAGTCTTGACCGACTCTGGGACTGGGGCGCTCATCTCACTTTATTGGCCGAGGGAGCCGGCGTACAGCTTCTGGGTCATGTGGCCAGCATGACTAAGCCGCTTCTAGCAAACCAGAGCAGCGCACAGAAACGCCATTTACCTTCCCGCCGGAGCGGTACCTATTTATCTACTTGCACTTTGATGTGCTTTCGAACTGCTAGGTTGGCAGGAGCAGGGACCGAGCAACGGGAGCTCACCCCGTCACGGGGATTCGAACCGCCGACCTTCTGATCGGCAAGTCCTAGACTCTGTGGTTTAACCCACAGCGCCACCCACATCCCTTTTATGAAGAAGGTATGGCAGTGTAAAAAAAAACCTGCCTAACCCCCCCCACTGCTCTTCCATTACCACTGAACCCTTTTCCATTTCTGTGTAGCTGCTGTTCTTAATCACAGAAATGTGGCACAGCACAATAGGAGCTGCTTGTATGCCTGTACCCCTTGAAAGGCACATGCACAATGGCAAAACAACTTGCCAAGGATACAGGCACCCTGATTTCAAACTGAGCACTAAGAACATCTATTGCCTTTGGCTCTTGGTGTTATTTAGGTACCCCACTTTTCCTTCCAAGAGCAAAATGTGACATACATGAAGTAGCCAAGTGGTTTTTTATCCATGCCCTGGAGAAGACCCACACCTATTTATTATTATTTACCTAGCTTCAAAAAGCTAACTGCATTACGTGCCTTCAGTCCATATCCTAACTGCAGAAAGAAAGCCATAAGACTTTGACTTTGCAAAATACCTGCTGGCCTTGGATACAGATTGGAAGACAATCTTCAAGCTTGCTTTCCATACTCTTTGATACAAGGAGGAATGATCCTGGAGTAATCTCTGCTGGCTCCTCTGAAGGACTGGTCTAGCTCAGATGATCACAGCTACAAGCCTTCTGCTTGCACATGAAACCTGTCTGCCTGAGCCCCAATTAAACCAGGAAAGCTCCGATTAACCACAGCTTCCTGTCTCATTGAAACTGAGAAACTTCAGTTACCTGCCTTGAAACAAAGCGGGTTATCAAACCAACTTCAATATATGGTTTAATACCCTGGCTTATTCAGAAGCAGGTAGTTCTAGTTTCCCATTCAAACCAAACAGGGAATCATGGTTAATTAGAGCTGGCCTGCTTTAATCATAGCTCAGGAACGAGGGAACTGCTTGTACAGCATATGTAAAAGGCTTGTGCATATCTTGGCTTAGTAAGATTATATGGTTGCTCAAATGCAGAGAGTGTGTGCATCTCAGATCAATGAATCCAGAGAATGAAAGAACAAATTTTCAGTGCAATGAAAGCTTTAGTTACTACCGTGATTCAACACACAGCTGACCAAAGCAATTCTAAAGGGGGCGGCATGGGATAAAGGAGGGCACCATGGTGGAGGATCTGGAACTGCCTAACCCCTGCTGCTTGCTCTAGCCAGAAGGGGAGCGGGGGGAGAATCACTGTGTCTATTCCAGGACCCTTTCTGTGGGGCCATTCAATCCTGCAGATCCGAAGGCCTGCTGCAATCCATCCTGTTTCAAGCCCTACCGCAACACATCTTCAACGCTACGTGTACACTAACAAGAGAATTTTAGGGGCGCACCGGGACTGTAAGAACTGTTCTGCCAGTGGAACTCCTCTCCACCCACTGAGCAGCACTTACACAGCATCCTAAGATGGCTCGGGCCATCTTGAGGACTGCAGCCTTACTGCTCTACATAAAACAGCAAATTGAGGCTTGCACAAATGCCACAATTGTATTACTCAAAAACTGTTAAGTAGAAAAGTTGCATGAATTATCAAAGGGACTTTTGGTAAAGAGGACCCCCCCACACACATACACGCAGTCATTTACATCACCATCTGCAATAAATATGCCATATAAAAAACTTCATCATGTGTGGAAACATGGAAAAATGTTCCCAGAACCCTCTACTTCCAGTAGAAGAAATAGCAGCTTTTCAAGCAGGTAAGTGGCACGTGAACATTTTTTGCAACACTCGTCTTCTGAAGAAGGCAATCCTAGAAGTCAGCATCCAGAGTAAAAACGTTCTCGTTGGTGTCAGCCATAACTGCGAAACGCTGATACTCCGAAACCCTCTTTTCAAAGAAATTGGTTTTTCCTTCCAGCGAGATGTTCTCCATGAAGTCAAAAGGGTTTTCTGCTTGAAAGACCTGAGAAAAAGCAAAGTTATTATTAAATTGCAGTTACTGGCCTAAGAAAGACAACATTCCTACAAATTTCTGGTAGATAACTGCTGGAGGCCTTTTCTACTGAGATAGTACTCCTTTCTCTTAATAGCAAAAAAAACCAAACACCCTTCTATAACAAGGCCTTTGGCTGATTAAACAACTATGGCCTTTTAAATAAGTTTGTGGAGAAGGGTTTGTTGTTGTTATGTTAGCTGTTTTGTGCTTTGCTTTTGTATTTTTATGCTGTAAACCACCCTGTGATCTTGGGATGAAGGTAGGTATATAAATTTAATAAAAAACAAGTAGAATAATTCTGCCCACAGCCTTGTCTGGGCACGAGCAAAGGCAACAAAGCTTTAATTCTTCTGCAGTTACTTATCTGCCTGCTATATGGCAGCTCCTGAATTAGCGTCACTCTCCCAGCACATCTATCACCTCTTCCACTTTCTCAGGCACCTTTACCAAAGCTAAATTTCATAACTGACAACACATATTCTGAGGCCATTTAGACAGAATGACAAGTCCCACTTTGGCATTACATGAACCAAGCCTGGGCGATGTATCAATCAATGGTGTCTGCTTCACTCAGTGGTATATTGTGGGTGAAGCAGCCACCGTTTCCGAGTCATAACTTCTTAGACAATATTTTAATTTGACTTATTGGGCCCTAATGTCTGATACTCACATTTCAGTGAGTGTTCTATTGTCTCTTTTGTTGTTTTATTTTACTTTTGTTCTTTTTTTTACCATAGAGCGGTACCTTGGTTCTCTAACACAATCTGTTCCGCGAGTTCATTCGACTCCCAAAACCATTCGGAAACCAAGGCGCAGCTTCCGATTGGCTGCAGGAGCTTCCTGCACTCAAGCGGAAGGCCGCAGAAGCCGTGGAAGCCACGTCAGACGTTCGGCTTCCGAAAAACATTGCAAACCGGAACACTTACGCCGGTTTGCGCCATTCGGGACCCAATCTGTTGGACAACTAAGCCGTTTGGGAACCAAGGTACCACTGTACGTTATTTGTTCACAATGTGTTACTTGTAACATTACACTGCAAGTCACCCTGCACACTATTTATTTTGCTGCAGAAAGGTGGAATACAAATTTTCTGAAATAAATAAATGATACAAAACGATATAAATAAATAACACAATTAGTAAATAAGATGTACAGTATTTTGCAAGGCGACCTGACCAAAGAAGGACTAGTCAACACATTCCTGGTTTTATTCTATACATCGTATATTTTATTTCCAAGTGCTTACAGAGCTCAGGCACAACCCTGAAACAAATGACTATGGCAAAACTTCCTAAGGCCCAACCCCACTTACCTGGGAGTAAGCCCCATTGAATTCAACAGGACTTACTTCTTAGAATACATGGTTAGGACTGCATTGTAAGGAGACCAGTGTCAAATGTTTATATCTTCCTGAGCTACCTTACCTTGGAGAAGCCCAGTTCCAGAAGTAACCGATCTGCTACAAACTCAATATATTGTTTCATCAGAGTGCAATTCATTCCAATTAAGCCAACTGGCAAGGCCTCTGTCAAAAACTCCTGTAAATTAGAAAAAGGTAAAATATTTTAGGAGGAGAACAATTCCAGCTACTTAGGAATAACCCATTATAGTCTGATTACCATGTTAACAGAGGCCACTTTAAAGAGAGCCACAGCTACAACTCATTGAGATCTGGAGATGTATGTCAAGGTGCTCCATCCTGAAGCAACTGCAGTGACAAACAGTGACTGGTGCAAAAGTGAAGCAGAGCAGGCACCTGACTTTTTAAGAGGAATAGTATTTTGGATGCAGAAGAAGAAACCCGGAGACTCGTCTGCTCACCTGTTCAATTTCAACTGCATTGACAACAATCTCTCTGACTCTTTCTTCTGAAGGTTTATTCACTAAGTACTGAAACATTAGGCAGGCAAAGTTGCAATGGAGTCCCTGGAAAATGAGAATGAAATGGAAAATAAGGGACACTTACCTTGCTTCTACAAACCAGCAGCAAAAACTCTCTTTTTCCACTTTTATTTATGTATTTAAGGTGCACACATATATATGTGTGTGTGTGTGTGTGTGTGTGCGCGCGCGCCTGCGCCTTAAATACATACATAAATATATCCAGCCATCCCAAAGTAAACGTTAAAAGGGCCAAGCTTTTTACAGCAACACCCACCCACAATTTTAAAATCTGAATAGAACTATCCAGAAGATATTGATAAGACAGTAATAAAGAACAGCAAAGAAGAGAACAGGGGTCTCCTAACAACTCTCAGCACCGCTTGACAAACTATGGTCCCCAAGACTCTTTGGGGGAAGCCATGGCTGCTTAAAGTGGTATGATACCGCTTTAAATGTATAGTGCAGACAGGGTCAGTTGGCTTCCAATCCACCCACCCAGATTTTTCATATTTTAAAAAATTTCAAGACTGCAACATGCATTATTAGTTGGGGTAAACACATCATTCTTATTAAAATGAGCTGTGCTTAATCTAAAGTGAGACATTTACACTATTTTAGTGTATTTAGTGTATTTATTTAGTTTATTTTAGATACATTTACACTATTTACACTATTTCAACAATTCAGATACTACTGGTTGTTGTTTTTTTTAAAAAAAATAAAGCGGGGGGAATTTCTAGTATCTGTGACTCTTTTATTTGGACGGTTTTGCTTTCGGAGAACAAGACTGGACCCCATTTTGAACATCAAACCCCCCCCCCCACATTACTTCATCTCGGCTAATGAGTTCATTGGAGAAAGTGAGGCCTGGCATCAGTCCTCTTTTCTTGAGCCAAAATATAGCCGCAAAAGAACCAGAGAAGAAGATCCCTTCGACGGCAGCAAAAGCAACCACTCTCTCGCCTGTTTCAGGGGAGATAAAAAAACACACACACACACAATATGGTTACAAAGTTCAGACACCAACCCCTCAAACTGTAAAATAGAATGTTGCAACATAGAAAAGGAGAGGAAATTCCAGTACAAATACAGTAACAATCTGCACTGAAAGCAACATAATTAACAAGAAAACAAAATATTTTTTAGAGAACACAAAAATCAAATGAAAAAATGCAGTATGAACTCGAGTGTCCCTCCTCTCCACAAACGCCCCAATCCTGGTAGTCTTAAGCATAATTTATAACCAGCTCATTCAACCACCTTTAGCCACAGGATAACACAAACCAACACCATAGCCCCTCCTTCCTGGTCTCCCACTCAGGTAGAGTCTTACTCTATACCAGTTCAGTTTCTTACACTGAGAGGTATTAAACAACTTTAGAACACTCAAAAACATTATTTCAACTAAGGCACGTATAGTGGAAATGCAACCTACCAAAAGTGGCTTCCCTGTCTCTTATCCACCTCAGTGCCCAGTCAGCTTTCCTCTTGACGCACGGCATTGTTTCAATAGCATTAAATAAGAAGTCCCTGGAAAAAACAAACCAAAAGATAGCAAGAATCTGAGGCGCCAGTATCACGTCCGTGCATCGGACAATATGGGTGGTTCAGCTATGTTTTACCCAAAGCTGACCACTGAAATTAATGAACATAACTAAGCTAGGGCTATTAATTTCAACAGGTCTACTCAAGAGTAAAACGTAGTTGAATGCCACCCTAGGGCTGTGCAAGGCACCCCAGTACAGTCTGGAACCCAATTTGGTAATCCTGATCAGGCCCTATTCCAGCCAGATCACTCCGGGGCCCAGCCTAATCTGGTCCAAACTCAGATCCTGAACAGGATCAGGGCCTTGTGCAGCCCTAAGTGGCAAGAGGTGTGGGGAAAATGAGATGATACAAGCAGCCTCCTTCCACCGCCTCCCTGACCGCAAGTTTAAACAGGGTTTCACACAGTCGTATCTGAAGCAGGGGGTCACCCACAGAAGGCTCAATCCTCTCGTAACAGATACATGATTAAATGATCTTCTGAATGTGTGCACATTATGGCAAAACAAGAAGTTTCTGCATCTTGAAGAACGTTAAGGCACAAACCTTTTTCAGAACCTGCCTTCAAACTAGAAGGAAATATTAACTCGTTTCACCACTGAGTAATTTACAGCATGAGTGACAAGGCTATTTCATTTCAGCACATTAATTCTGAAGGAAAAGTCACCCTTTGGTCAACAGTGACTGGTGTGGTAGGACAGACTGGACACCTGTCCAGGTAAGCCACTAGTGAACTTAGTGACTGCTCTGTCTTTAAATAAATAAAAAAAACATATGAACTGGATAGGGGAGAGAGACGAAACCAGTATTCAACTGATTTCTACCTTTTTACCTCATTTCTCACATCCAGCCCCTTCATGGAAAAAGTTATTCACCGTTCTATCCTAGCTACACACATTTTCCATCTTTGTAATTTTGCACAATTTTATTCAGGGCTGCATGTATTCTGCGATTTCATGAAAGTGCTGTGTGAAGCCTTAATTGGTGCAGAATTCCCAGCATTTCAAGAATCACGATTTTAAAATCATGTTTCTAGTCCATATGACTGGCCATGAGCCTTGAAGGTGTTTTGTAGAATCTCGGAAGTTATATTTCTAGAGGTCAATGAGAGGGCCTCAATACCATGCAGTTCCTTGCTCTTTCTCATACTTACTTGAAGCTGAATTATTCAAATTAAACAAATGCATGCAGTTTCTTAACTTGTATCATTTATACAGAGGAAAGTTTTTTTAAAAAAAAAAGTTCAATTTTGGATTACTCTGATGAATATTGGTTCCTATTTTTAAGCACAAAAACACATACTGCTCTGAGTTTAATGAAACTCCTGCTATGATAATGAGCTGCAATGAACCTTCACCGCAAGCATACCTGTGAGGAGAATGGAAACGTCGGAATCATCTGAAAGAATGATTTGGCTCTGACTTCTCCTAACCATAAAGGGTAAAGGGAACCCAGACCATTAGGTTCAGTCGTGGTGGACTCTGGGGTTGTGGCGCTCATCTCGCTTTATTGGCCGAGGGAGCCGGCATACAGCTTCCGGGTCATGCGGCCAGCATGACTAAGCTGCTTCTGGTGAACCAGAGCAGCGCACAGAAACGATGTCTACCTTCCCACCAGAGCAGTACCTAGTTATCTACTTGCACTTTGACATGCTTTCGAACTGCTAGGTTGGCAGGAGCAGGGACCGAGCAACGGAAGCCCACCCCATCGCGGGGATTCGAACCGCCAACCTTCTGATCTGTGGTTTAACCCACAGTGCCACCCGCATCCTCTCCTAACTACAGTTTAGCTTTCAACAAACCACAATTTCCAAGCTGAGAAGTCGCAGTGAACTGTGGTTTGTTGAAAGGAAAAAGTAGATGTTTTTACCTCCTCCTCATAGAAGGAAGGGAGGAAAGTTGGAACCAAGTCCCACTGTGGCTTAATGCTATACAGTGGTACCTCGGGTTACAGACGCTTCAGGTTACAGATGCTTCAGATTACAGACTCTGCTAACCCAGAAATAGTACCTCAGGTTAAGAACTTTGCTTCAGGATGAGAACAGAAATAGTGCAGCGGCGGCGCAGCAGCAGTGGGAGGCCCCATTAGCTAAAGTGGTACCTCAGGTTAAGAATAGTTTCAGGTTAAGAAGGGACCTCCAGAATGAATTAAGTTCTTAACCTGAGGTACCACTGTAGTGATCTCTCCTGTTATGTCTGAACCAGGACAGAGTCATTCAGTATGGAAAGAACACAATACAGAAATCCTCTATATTGTGGCAATACTTACGGTGATTACCTTTTCTCAGGATCCTTGATGTAAGTGTCTATTAATAAACTGTACATCTCTGAGTGAACATTTTCTATTAGTATCTGGAAGCCATAGAAACAGCGAGCTTCTGGGATCTGCACTTCCTGACTAAAACGTTCCACCTGACAACAAAAGAAGGTTAGAGGTAATTCACACATATACATTCTTAACAACTCATAGAAGGGTGCATGATTCTACCATCACTGGAAAGCACTACATTTGATGTAGTTATCAGACGACAGGAAACTATGGCCAAGGGAATGGGTGTTTCCTATCAACACTTGGAGCTGCAATCCTCAAGTGCCAACTTATCTAAGGACCTTAAATATTTGAACTGCTTGCTCAAAACACTAATGGCAAATAAGCCTTGAGGTCAAATGCCAAAGTGTTTCATCAGCTTGACTGCAGGTGCTGAAATAGCAAATAAGGCAGGCAGCACAGGGTTAGAAAAGCAGCCCATAAAGTATCTTACCAGGTTTTCGTTCACAATTCCATCGCTGGCTGCAAAAAAAGCCAGGATATGTGAAATAAAGTATTTTTCTTCAGGTTTCAGTTTGTTCCAGTGAGGAAGATCCTTTGATAAGTCAACCTTTGTGAGGAAGAAGAAAAATTCATTGCAAATTTATACTTTAGTGGTTCATTAATAACTCTGTAAGACAAAAGAAACTCTTGAGGGAAATGAAATGGCAAATTCTTTATTTATTAATTTTCTATACTGTTTTTTCATCTGTAGATCTCAAGGCAGCTCACAACACAAAGATACAAGATAAGAACACAAAATACAAAAGAACAAGAGCAACAAAACCAAAACAAACCAATATCTACCAACCCGCCACATTCATATAGTTCCTACAAAGCTTCTCTCCACAATGCCTTGTGCTTCCTTTAAAGACATTTGCAAGGACTGGATAGTTTGCAAGTGGACAGGGAAAGAGGATGCCCATAACTTGTTCAAAGACATGTTATTAATTTTGTTATTATCACCACTCCTCCAAAAGTTGCAAAATGGCTAACAGAAATAACAAATAATAAACACGAAACCAATACAATTAAAAATGAATTAATTTAAGAAACAGTACACTAAATATGCCAGGATATCTGCGCTATCTATGATCATTTCTTGTTAACTGTTCCCTGCCCCACTGCAGGTGTAAATACAATCATTTCAGGAGTTATCATCAATCTATTATGGTAAAATTTTAAAGGTGTATCTATCTAACATATATTGAGCTCTCAGGGTCACTGACTGCAATTTTTGTATCTTATTGCCATTCAGTTACCGCCTTACCATTTTCTCCTTTCTCTAGTCCACAAAAGCTTGCGCTGTAATAAATGTATTAAGAGTTTAAGGTGCCACATAATTCTTTTATTAGTATGCTAAAAGTTCATCCACACTCAACAAATCAGACACAAAAAGATGAACCAGCTGCTTCCAGAAAGACTACCTAAAACAGCACATTATCAGTGGCCCATATCAGTGTTCAAATGCCTGGGAGAAGACAAATGTCTTTGCCTGGTGCCAGATAGATGACAATGACAGCACCAGGTGAGCCGCTTTGGGGCAGGTGTTAGTTATGTATCTACAACTCTCAGCACCCTTTACAAGCTACAGCTCCCAGAATTCTTTGAGGGAAGCCATGACTTTTAAAGTGGTACAAGAGTGCCTTAAATGCATGGTGTGGTTGTGACATCAGTGAATGGAGTCAGTCTTTCATCACCCTCTCTCCTAGCTGTCCCTGAAGTCTGGCTTTCCTTGGTCTCTTGACCCTTCCTTTCTTTTTATTCTCCTATACCAACCAAAGCGCTTAAGTGGCTAGAGGAACTCCCCTACGAAAAAAGCCTATACAATGTTTGAGGTGTTTTTAGTTTAGAAAAAAAGCAAGTAAGGGTGGTCATGATAGAGGAATATAAAAAGATGCATTCTGTGGAGAAGGTTTTCTTCTTCTCTCATAATACCAGAACAGGAGGTAATGCAATGAAGATGAATGTTGGAATATTCAAGGCAAAAAGGCATATTTCTTCACACAGTGCCTAGTCAAAATATGGAATTCACTAAACGATGTAGCTGTGGACACCAATTTGGGTGGCTTTAAAATGGAATTAGGCAAATTCTTAGAACTATCCATTAAGAATTATAGCAAATTCTAAGGCTATCAATGGCTACTAGCCATGATGGCTGCGTTCGGCCCTAATATCTGAATATCTGTTTCTGGGCAACAGCAGCATCAGAGTGCAGTTGTCGTGTTTGTGGAACTTCTCCAAAAAGCAACCAAAAGCCACTTGAGAACTGGATACCCAGCCGCCTCCTCTTCTGAAATGTGCTGAAATGTTTCAGAAACATCTTGAAAGTGGTGTTGAACTACGCAAGTCGAGCATAGACTTAGGCTTGCTTTGTTTGCATAGGAACCCCATTGTCATTGTGGAAACTGTGACACCTCTAACACAGCAGGACACAGAATACACACCTGCACGCACAAACAGACCCTTACCTCTCTATGTTGTTACACTCACCTCTTCCGCTGTCCAGAAGGAAGCTTGCGCCTGCTTGTACATTTTCCAAATGTCTGGATACTGGATGGGGAAGATGACAAACCGGCGAGGGTTTTTCCTTAAAAGAGGCTCTTCGCTCGGTTTTAAACCATCCTCAGTCTCACCTGAAGACGGCAACAATCTCTAAAGCAAGAACACAACGAGTAGTCAATAACATCGGCCCAGAGATGGAAAGAAGATAAAAGTCTCAACCAGAGAAGAATGGCAGATTAAGTTGATGAATTATGCCGAAATTGCAAAAATGACCGGAAGAATCAAAAATCAGGAAGACCAAAATTTTAATAATGGGGGAAATTTATAATTTATCTTAAAAATAATTGTAAACAGTTAAAATAGTTAGTAGGATTGGAATAACACTTGTAGTTTAATGGTGAATTTTGAATATAACGGAGATGTAAAAGATCTGGATTATTATAAAAGATGCAGGAGTAAATGACTAACACTGGGACCCAGAAAGGGGAGGAGGGAAGTCCAGGAGATTCTTGGGAATCTTGTTTTTATGATGTATGTTGCATATGTGATTGTAAAACTTTATCTGAAGAACCAAATAAATAATTTTTCAAAAAGTAAACGAGCACAAGAGTCGTAGAAGGTGCGCTGGTTTTCTACGCCGCCTCGCTGAAAACTCAATGGCGTATTATATAACCTAAGTTTTCCTCGGAAGTCAGAGCCACGGAGCGCAGCGGAGTTGACTCGCGAGTAAGCGCGAGCATAGGATCGCGGCCCCGGAGCTCGATCGTGCCCCCCTCCGCCTGATCCTGCGCGCGCCTGCTCGGGTGTAAGGGCCTCCGGGTTCGACGGGGGTCTGATCCCCAGGAAACGCGCGCACCCATCCGGGGAGATGGAGATCCCAAATCTGCCCTGCTCACCTCGTCCCCCTGCGGCCTAGCGGCGCCGCACGACGCAGGGCGCTCCCGTTGCTCGCCCATGGCCCCGCAGAGAGCCCGGCCCGGGAGCAACGCCGGCGAGGGGAAGGCGGCGCCGACGACGGGGACCTGCGCGCAGCAGCAACCGGCAGACCTGTAAGGGCAACGGCGTCGGAGAGGCCTCGACTCGGAGGCTCCTCCTCCCAGAGGCGGGATTGTGTGCGGCCGAAACGGAAGGCAAATGCTCGCGCTCCCTCTACAAAACTGAGTCTCTCCTCCTCGTCGTCGTCCTTTAAGTCAAGGCGCAAACACAGGTCGAGACCATAGTTCGAGACCTCAGTGGCCGGGAAAAAGTTTAAGCTTAAAAAATGTGAACTGGAAGGTATGTAAAGCAATGTTTTAACGTGCAATCGAGTTTGCATATTCACCCATCAGCCATGGGTACTTCGGTTGAGATTTCTGGATTGCTTGGGGTTTGGACTAGATGATAGTGGGACTCCCTTCCAGTTCCAGAGATCTGTTATTATGCTAAACTGATCATCCCAGAGGATCTTGCCCCCTTAAGAGCACTTATTAGTTCTACCTGAAAATGCAGAGATTGAACTTGACCAAGCTTTTGAAGGACACCAAATTGGGCTGTGTACACGCCTATATCTTTAAAACCCATTTTAAGCACATTTCAACCAACAGAGAATTACAGGCCCAGTAGTTTAAGGAACTGTAGCTCTGTGAAGGTTAAACTACAGTGCCCAAAGTGCTTTGAAGGGATCAGAGTGGTCAAAACAAAAATGAATGGCAAAAAGCTCCCGAGGATCTCTCCAAATGGGGTGAATGGACAAGAGAATGGCAAATGTGATTTCATATAAGTAATATATAGGGATAGAGTTTGAGCTGTTTTAAGTGCAGTAAACGTATGAGGATCTGGAAGCTGGCTCCTCTCATTGCTAGATGGTCATTATTTCAATGGACAGCCTCTCTTGGAAAGCATCAGTTGCCAAGATATTATGCACAAAAGGGTATTTGAAGATCACAAGGCATACAGAGAACATATCATCATCATCATCATCATACCTTTTATTGGCAACGCATACAAACATCCATAGCAAATCAATACAGAATTCCCACCTTCCCAATGACACAAAACATTTGTCAAATGAAAGAGGCAAAGCAGTCTAACATTACATCTCTAGGTCTCCAGGGAGATCAGACATCTGCAATGTGTTTCGATGACAAAGAACCAGATAAAGACATTTAGCCACTAACTTGGTGAGCTCCTGATTATTCCCCAATAATAGAAAATGTATGACCTCTAACTCTGGTTTCCATTTGGGATGCAGGGTTGATC
The DNA here is from genome assembly GCF_964270895.1 of Podarcis filfolensis. Lineage (NCBI taxonomy): Eukaryota > Metazoa > Chordata > Lepidosauria > Squamata > Lacertidae > Podarcis > Podarcis filfolensis. The sequence continues at coordinate 69,081,456 of NC_139603.1, forward strand.
TAGGAACTGCTGGCAGAGATCAACATATACCGTATTTTTCGCTCCATAAAACGCACCTGACCATAGTTTTTAGAGGAGGAAAACAAGAAAAAAAAATTCTGAACCAAACATGTATGATTTTTGTGGTTCATGCTGTGGCCACAGACATGTTATGTGATTTGACGGTGAGTTTGGGGTAGCCCAATGCAAAAATCCTGAGAATCCATGTGGATCCATGCTTTCTAACCATGTTTTTGCGCCATTGCGGCCCCATGAAACAGTGGATGCGTGTGTTTTTTGGTGCAGGCTGTAGCCATGGACATGCTATGTGATCTGATGGAGAATTTGGGGTGACCCAGTTCAAAAACCCTGAGGATTCATGTGCTTTTACCTCCCCCTCCCAGGCAGCCTCCTTTATCTCTAGAGTCCCTTATCTTCCTCCCGATCGCTTGCTGATCGGCTGATCAGCGGCTTTGTTTCAACACCCCTTTCCCTCTTTCTTAAAAAAAAAAGCACAATCTGCTTTCTGCCCCTGGGCAATTTGGCTCCAGGGACCACACATTCGTTCCATAAGACGCACAGACATTTCGCCTTACTTTTTAGGAGGAAAAAAGTGTGTCTTGTGGAGCGAAAAATACGGTAGTTTACATTTAAGAACCATATGTGTAAGAGTTTCCATCTGATGGTCTTCACATGGGCAAATTCTTTCTCCTTCCACCATTCCCGAGTACCGTCATTAGTGGAAGCATCGACTTGAGCATCACTTGTGCACTTTTTATTAGTTTGACTTGAGCTCCGCATCAGCTGTGCGGTTTTTATTAGTTTTATCAGTTTTTATTCAGTTTTTATCAGCCTCAGTATTTTATCTACAACATTTGGCAGCTTTTCCTTAACTAATATATTCACAAAGCTTGAGTTAAAAGCTCAAGTTAAAAGTCTTAGAGAAAGTCCTGGAAAGTCTCGGGGAAAGCTTTAATTAGCTCCAGCTCGACTCAGTCTACCAACTAATTATCAGCAGGAGTGGCAATTAATTGCTCTATTTTGGGAGGACGCCGAGCTTTCCGATTTACAGCAGAAATTAGTAGTGGCTGCATCTCCAGGAAAATGACTAGGAAAAAGAAGCGACTGGTCTCATCTCCACAAGTGAGCCCACAGCAGAAGTGCAAGCAGAAAAGGACAGAATTCAGGACCTACCACATCCAACAGAGCACATTCCCAGGTAGGTGGGGACGCTTTAATGGGTGGAGATCACCCAGGGGAGATTGCTGAGACAAGCGCCCATGAACTATCCCATGAACTACTATCAGAGGGGGCACCGCTCTATGCAGAAATACTCGCGGACCACTGTCTGATGACTGCAAGAACAGTGGAGGAAATTAACAGCAAATTAGAAAAGGTAACGTCTCTTTTGATTTAGTTGGTGCTTCTGGCGACCAGAAATAGCTCCCTCAATTCTAAAGAGGCTGACCACTGCGTTGCCCTCCCCCATAACCATTGTGTAACTGGTCTGGACTTGATAACAGAGAGACTACAAATAGTAAAAATAACAATAGTGAAAGTAGGGACCTAATCCTACAAAGCACTCAAGTAGCTCTCGATATATATCCTTTCAATGGTAAGCTGCCTTACTGGAAATCAACTGACAGTGTGAAGAGAAACTTTAAGCAGAGAACATATGGAAGAAGGCATGAGATTATATGTTAAAAGTAGCACTTGGTATTCGGCCTGGAACCTCATTGGTAACCAGAGCAGGACTGGTATCCTGCGGTCTCTTTGGCACGCCTAGTAATCTTGCTGCTGCACTTTGGATCAGTTGTCATTTCTGAACATTCAAAGGCAGGCCTATGGTAAGGGCAGTGCAATCTTGAGGTTAGTGGGGCATGTATCACAGTGGTCTGTTACTTGTTTATCAGGAGAGGGTGTAGCAAGAGTACCCTCTGGTTAGAAGAGAGACACTCCTGGCCACAAATAACACTCAAGCACCAAGGAGCAGAACATCTAAGGCAGAGGAACGGCAGTGACACTGCTTTCAGTGTGGTGGTACCAAACCTGTGGAACTCCCTGCCAACTGAGATTAGGCAGACGCCCCTCCTTGCTGAGATTCAGATACGTGACTAAAACTTTCTTGTTCCAGTATGCTTTTTAAGGTAGTGTTCAGTTGTATGATCAATTGCTCAGAATAATTGTAATATTTTGTTGAAATGAAGCAGTGCATTTCTTACATTGGGAGGCAGTTTGACTGGACAATACGCCCAAGTCCCTTCCAAACTCTCTGGTTTTGTGGTATGGATTCAGCTAAACAGCTGCGCTAGTGAGAGGAGTGCACGAGTACAAGAACAATCTCCCCTCTCCTCTCCCATGGGCCCCCCCAAATCAGCTCTAGGGGGTCAGGAGAGCCCTCAAAACTCACAGGGGGGAGGCAGCAAGATCATTCCACCTAGCAAGCTGAAATGCTTGTGCTGATGGAGCCATGGTAATAGCGCAACAGTGAATTCTACCATCTGATTCTATTACCTTCAAAGCTCTGAAAAACTATAGGCTATATACATGTCTGTAGCCTATACATAAAGCCGTAAACCTAGAGGATTAATTTGCCATCCTGTTTATAACTTAATGACTGCAATCCAAGCCAGAGGGATGACTCAAGAAATGTTCCGCTGAAAGATGTCATAGCAAAACTGTATGCCCATCTCAGCCTCCAAGATAACTTGAATGGACACTTCTTCACTAGAAGTATTTACTTAGGTATATGACCCTGCAAAGAGGAGAGGGTTGGGCATTAACTCATTCGGCAATAATCACAATCTGTTATTGACCTCTCTTTGGTTCCAAAGTTGACCTTTGCTCAGTGTCTGGCCAGCCAAAAAAACTTTTGGAAGATTGTGTTGAAATTCTTGCAGTGTAAGGAGTCTCAAAAGATTTCATCCAGTGGTATTCAAACATTTATCTGGAATGCATACCAGACTTTTTAAAAATATATCCTAAAACTCGTGCAGCACTTTTGTGGGTCATGCAGTACACTGAAGATGATGTCATAGATGGAGGTGCATAAGTAAAGAATCAACTCCACCAAGACCAGAGTAACCCGTGAAAATCAGTTCACCTAGGAAGCTAGAGAGCCTTAAAACAAATGGATTTCATGTATATTTCAATCGTTTCAAGATCACTCTTGCTTGCAGGTGCCTGGTAGAGTGAAATAAAATATCCATCTCCTGCAACTTTCACAAACCCCTTAGCACATAATGGCAGGGGTGAATGGAGAGCTGTATTCCAAACCATCTTAGCATTGGTGAAGGCTTATCTGCCGCATAATTCTTATTTGTCTTTCTTTGCAGTACTTGTACTGTACTTTTCAGTTTACCAAGATGCTTATTTCAGGGATTTACATGTGATGATTTACTGGTGTCTTTACTATTAAATGTCCCATCTCAAATCCTTCGTACTGTGATTAATATGTTTGCTCTTACATTTGCCTGTTTTAGTTGGGTAGCGCAGACCTGCTTGCCAAACAGTAAAGGATATGTAAGATAGCAGTTGTTAGACATCTAAACAAGTTTATATTTAGTTTCAAATTGCTGCTTGCAAAATGAAACAATTTTTGCATTGTATGTCTGCTTGAAAGACTGAGGCCCCATTTAACATTTGCTGCTCACTCCATCTCAGGTTAGGCTTAACTAATGGAAAAATAACAAAATCAAGCAATATACAGTGAATAATTGTGAACACACAATAATAAAATGTGGCACAAACAGGCTGCGGTGCTTGACCCTCTCTCACATTGTCCTTGTGGATGATGGTGACAGACGACCCCTTCCCTACCCCCAACACCATCTCCTGGCAGAAGACCAAGAACCCATGGTCAGCAGGCCAAAGTGACTCACACATGTTAACTTCAAGCCAATGGGCTCAATAACTACCAGGGAAACAGGCTTAAGAAGAAACCCAGTTCCATTTTTGAAATCTGGGAGCATTAGTATCAGCTTTCAAACCAGCACTGTGTTTTGCAATACACAATCGGAGAAACCACATCTAGCTTCAAAGAACTAAAGTTTTCCTATTGCTTTTTCTTTTACTCTATACCACATATTTAAAAGAAACTAACTTAAGCCAGACAGCAATGTGGTGTACAATTTTAATAAACATTTCTTATGAAAAGCTTGATACTGTTCAAATATACAGAGAAAAGCTATTTATATAGCTACATATACATCTTGAGTCAATGACTACAGCATAAATCATTCTAGCTTTCCCCTTCGGTTAGAGTATCAGCAAAGTGTTTTCTACATGTATATATTTTCTTTTTAGGCTACTATATTGGGCTTGTTGACTGTGTAGTTTTATCCTGCTGTGATTGTTGTAAAACAGCTATGTTATATACATAATTATACATATAACATACGGATATGCTATATATACACAGGTTATATATAACAATACTTTACAATATACACAGCCTTTCATAAGAGGGCTCTGGAAGAGATTTACCTTATTAAGCCTCAACACCTCAGTGAGGTAGGTAGCTATCATTATTTTACAGAATGTGAGTAAGAGGCCCAGAGTAAGTAACTTGCCATAAAAGCCAGTAGCAGATTCAGGAACAGAATCCAAAACTTTATATCCACTGAATACATCACCAGAAACTCCATCCTTATCCCTCAAAGGGCTGTCACGGAGGAAACTAATTAGTTCATCAATACATGCAGGGGGAAAAAATATTTTTAAAAAGCACCTGCAGTTATTCCCTAACTATACAAGTCTGGCACAGTCACCTTTAAGAGAACAAACAGTCTTCAGAGTCTTCTGCATGGAGGTCAGAAATGTGCTCTAGCGAGCTTCCCCAAGGCCTGTCAGAGTTAGATTTTTCTGTAGAAGGCAGCCATTCTATTTTTAAGCTAAGGCAGAAAGGGGCTTGAATGCTGTTGTTAAGGGTGAGTGGGGGAGAGGAGCAGTTTTCCACTTTGGTAGAAATTTAAGCAAGTTTGCAGCGATGTGCTGCTCTCTCCCCACCCACCCCCCGCAGCCAAGAACCACGGGGAAAGGGAAACAACTGAAGCCAACAATCATAATGGAAAGAGTTTTATGTCTAGTAGGAGATGGTGAGCAAGCAACAACACAGAGCCTCCCCCTTTCATACATCACTTAAGAACTAAACAAAACGGGACCCTGGCGTACTGAAATACAATAGGACTCTCTCCCCTTCATTGTAAAAATGTTTAATTAAAAAAAAAAAAAGCAAGCACTCAGCGCACCACAATACATTTGGCAAACTTTTCTTTGTGCTTATTGAACAAAACTACATTACGCCTCCATCTTGTACAGCCTGGTGAAAACAAGAGAGCTTGCCAGGGCAGGGCAGTTCTGCTAACTGTAAAATGTGGGCTGAACTCCTTCCATTTCGACTGAAGATGAGAATGAGTTTTATTCACTTATGCAATTTAGAGTGGCTTAGTGAATGACTGTGGTGTGTGGTGATAACTAGGATTATACAGGCTATATAAATAAAAACTATTGTTTCTTCAGTATGACTTTGTACTTTTGTCTGTAATTTATTAAAAACTGTAACAAGATACTTAAAAAAGGCTAGATACAAAAGTAGTTAAGCTGCTCACGAACATTAAATTTCTTCAAAATGTACCTTCAAATAATCATGATCTTATAAACATTTTACAGTTACCAGGTAGTGCCTAGGCTGAAATTTTAAACAGTCTGAGACACAGCAGAACGAGTGTCCGGGTTGGAGTTGGAAGTGGAACAACCTTCTGACTGATTGCTCGAGGAAAGAGGGATACAAAAATGTTGATTGTGAACGATTAAATACTGTGCATTGGCTTCCTTGTTATGTACAAAAAGATCCTCACTAAGGTATACAGATTACATGCAAAACATTAGTGGTGGTATTTGTGTGCCAGAGTCCAATGCAAAGAGACAAAACTTGCAATGGCAGTGGTTTTTTTGTAAGCAAACGTGAATGATTTCAACTCTTAGCTCTAACTGGCAAGAACTTTTTACAAGTTCAATATACATGATGCACAACTGCAGCCAACCACAAAATTAAACACCATTAAAAAAAAAAGTTAAAATAAAACACAGAACATACTTCATCTTTTATTTTGAAATTCCCTACTCCCTCTATACATGAACCTTTGCTGAAGCACTTTCCACAAAGGCAGCAGTGAATTTTCTTAGAACATTTTACATATTCCTTCCCCACCCTCCCCCGGCAAAAAGCTAAATCACAGTGTAATTTATATTGTTCTGCTGTCATCTTTGGCTGGGGTTGGCCAGGAAGCCGGCAACTAGCAAATGGTTACAGTCCGACATTGCTAGTGCTCCTTCGGCCCCTTGGGTTGCAAACTTAGTACAGGAATGTTGCATTTAGTCATTGCAATACCAGCAGGGAGAGTATGACAGCATTAACTTTCATAAACTTTTATAGACAAATGGAAAATCTACAAAAAAACTAGCTATTAATATTACACAGCAATACACACTTTTTATACTCTACACAAAACCAAAATTTTTGGTCTTAATGGCGAGTAGCAACTTCTGCTTGAGAATCTGTTTAGAAGAATACAGAGGGACATAAAGGCGAGAAATACAAGTGTTCGCTGTAGGAAGGTGTTGGTCATCTGGCGGCCTTATTGTGATGGATGGCATGGGCTGAAATCCTTCTTCGCTAGCGGGCAAGGATGGGCTTGACGTCCAGAAATAAACCTAAGGTGCAAATAAACAGTGACCTGTTAATGAATTGGGGAGGGGGGAATTCACATGCCAATTTTATATTTCAGTGGCATGCAGTGAAATTTATCGTAGGGGGACAGTTAGGGCCAGAGGCGCCAGCTTGAGAGGGCGATTGAGGGGGGGAGACGTTGCATGCATGACGTCCTGCCCTCACACATGTGAGCATCGGTGGGCTTTGGGAATGTGGAGGGAGGACTCTTGGACCCCATCAGAGCATTGTGCTCTGGGCTTTGGGAAGCAGACGCCAGGTTTAAATACTTTAATACTCTAATTTACCGGGAACATTTAAGGCACTAGCCTAGTCCCTCATGTCCACACATCGTTGCTACTAATGTTACATCCCTTTATGCCAAAATCCTGTAGATTCAAACAATATTTAAGATGTTATCTGTCAGCACCATCTTTGATTCTTTGTTTTTCTACAAATAATGGAGTTCTATGGTAGAGAAAATAATTAACACAGAGCTTGAATTGGTTAATAATCAGTAACAGAAACCTACAATGCTCAAATAACGAATGTGAAGCATTTCAGAAAATGACAATCTCATTATTAATTTTATGAGAGTAACTAAAAGTAATCTACTCGAGATTCTCATTGTCCAGTCTTTTAAAAAACTCAAATGTTGAAATCAGAACTAATGCCCAAGGGGAAATGTTACTGATTTTCTTTTTTTATGGCAGACTCTGTATTATATTGTAGCCTGATTTTGATACTCCCCCCTCAGTTTCAAAAGAGGTGGGAAATGTACCAGGGGGAACCAATCTTGAAGAGACTCCAAATCCCAAACTTCTGAGTGAGTGACTGAACTTGCTCTTTGGGCCCAGGAGGAAATGATACCATACTGGGGTAGTTAAAATAAGAAACTTGTTTTTCTCCCCAATGTGGAGTCATCTAGTACCAACAAGGATTAACAAATCCCATATGTTGACCAAAAGAAAGAATACTTACTAGATCTTGCCTTTCAGTCATACTCATCTTCTCAACTATGGACCAAAACCAACGTTTGAACTGCAAAAGCTTTTCAGCGTTTTCTCCTGTTCAAAAATGAAATAAATTAACAGAAGAGCAGGCAGAGAATAACATTTAGTTGTGGATATCAGATAGTGGACTTAATGGAAATACTCTGGTTGTGCAAATAGCAACAACCAACTGTGAATTAAAATGCCAATAAGAGCAGACAGAGGGATCCAAGGACATGGTTTCACTAGACTACTTTTAGTATGCAAGTAATAGTTTATATTAAGAGACTGGTGTGAAGGAGAAATGGATGAGCCATCTGCACTGTGATTTTTGTAGATCTGCAAAAATCTACAAATACAATGGAGAGACACAGGGCTGGATGCAACCAACCCATTCTGCTAGCACTCTGAGCAAGGATTCCCACTAGGGCAACAGGGCTTTCTCTCCCTCTTCAGTCCCCCAAAACCTATTCTGGAGGGCCGGAAGAACCCCTAGATCAGCATGTGGCAGGATGAGAGGGGAGATCATTCCATCAGGCAAACACAAATGGTTGCTCACACTGAATTTCCCCCATAGTCTGCATGCTTCAGGAAACATTGCATTTGTCTAACCAATATGCAGGGGGAGGAAGCAGTCTAGAGCAATATTACTGCTGCACGACTAAAAGATTACACAAAGAATTTCATACCTGATTCATCATTGAAGGACGTAAAGCTGATTAGCATTTGCACATTAACTTCACCACAGCCATTTACGAGAAGCCTGAAATCTTCTGCTGTCAAGTCTTCTAATGAATTCTTTGGAAGTACATCCAGCAGACCTTTCCTCATTGCCTGAAAAAGCCACAATAATTTTAATTTAAACACTACCAGGAACTGCGTATTGGCTGGTTACTGCACAACTAGACGGAAAGAACCAACGACTATCAGATAAATCTGTTTGTCATGGCAAGTGAGCTATTGTCCTCTGGCAAGCATCATGAAGGGAGCCCTACGCTCGGAAGAACCCTGGCGACAGGGTTGTACTGGGCTTTCTGAGTTGTGGAGGAGAACTGAGAACTTTACATGGCCTCATGTAGAGAGACAGAGCAAAGTCAGGAACAAGAGGAGAGGCAGAATCTTGGTGTTGCAGCAAACAAAGTTCTACTCAAGAGCACTGAAGCTGCTGGACATAAGCAAGCAATGCCCCTTAATTTCCATGGGTCTATTCTAAGTATTACTAACATTGGCTCCAACCCTTGGTGTTTACAAGCTTTGGCCTGGCTATTAAGGTCAGCCAACATTTGCAGACACCCAATTTCTAGCATGTTGAGTTATAGCAGGGGTCTCATTTGTTCCTCATGACATGGCTTGTGTTTACTTCTGCATGGGAATCACCGGCCAATGAGGCAGCACCTTCACCACCCAGAAAGTTATTATAATCACAAACATCAAGTGAGATACGTTTTTCATCTCATTTACAAAATGTCTACTTCTCTTTTTCCTGATTGAATGGCCAAACTAAAAAGTCAATTTGCACCAGCTGTCAGAAGTGACAGCCAGAAAAAACAAACATCTGGCCTCCTTCCTCCAGAAGGGGAGAAACTAGAAGAGCAGAGCCTGAAGAATAATATGCTCACACTCAAATCACAAGGAAGAGCGGCACTTCCTGTGCTATTTGTAAATTTCACAGGGGCCTTACAAGCCTGCAGGTGAGCAGTAGAAACCTTCCTGGCAACCATTGTTTGCTCAGTTTCAGAGACTGCGCAGAAATTGTGATGTATCAATTCAAAGACACAGTTCTATGCAAATTATCAAATGTGGGTAAGAAAACATCAAAATAAGCCAATGCCTTTCAACCGTACTACTTACATGTAGAGGTTGTTCTGCAACTACTAACATTCTGTGCTCTGCGTATTTTCGGACATATTCATAAACGTTTTGAGGAGTGACTGGTATATTTACACCATTGGAGATAAGTTCAACCTAGGAAAATATTGTGAAACAGAAGGGTGTGGTTTTTTTAATATATAAAAAAAATCCAACTTCTTAAAATACTTACAATACAATACTTACACATAATGGAAACATATTCCAAGGGGAATTTTCCTCAGCCATATGTTTTGTTAAACTGGCCACTAATATTACAGAAGCATCCATCTATTTTCAGTTAATAGCAAAAAGGGGTGAATGGTCCGAGTAACGGTGTAACTGCTGTTTACCTGTCCTCCACCTTCCTCTTTGCATAGGTCTATTGCAAATGCTAAGTCCATTGCTGCAAAAACTGCATCAGCATCTGTACTTTGGGAAGCGAGGATAAGTTGCCGCAAACTCTCATACATTACCGGATCGAAAAAAGCAAAATCATGCCAGTTAACCTGAAAATAAAATGCACATGTAAAACATCACTTTTAGGTTTTTCGTCAGCTCACCAAGACAGCTACTCTACTGAGCAGTTTTGCTGCTAAGAACTTCAAAAAGCTTTACAAATATTGTGGCCGTACCAAGCAAGTTAGTCAGGAGAAGCGTTATGTCCAAATCTTCTGTTCTTTCATAAGGAAACAAATGTGCCTAGTTCAGATATAACATTCCTCCCTCCTTGCACACCTAATCTTGGCACTGGTTTCCTGGGTTGCTCTAAATTACAGTTACTACTTATGTGCATGCCAGGAATTTTTTTTGAATACAAGCCACAATATCAGGATAAGCCTAGAGGGCACCATAAGAGAGGGAGGGCAAGAGGGAGGGCACACTGATTTCTCTCACGTTATGCCATGTCTGATCTGGGCCTATGTCTCCGTTCAAACTTACGCCAGTGGTTAAGAAAGGTTAACAATCTGAAACACCCTTTGAAATAGGTTTGCACATCACAGTTTTTCCTGAGGGGCCCTGTAGGTGGCTACAAAGAACAATTTCCTAATGCTCAAAGAAGCCTGAACATGGAACTCTGGAGGGAGCTCCCATTTTCTAGTGGAAAAAGTACACAGCAGAGGGAGGAAGAATCACAGCTTTAAATGGAAGGTTGAGTGACATAGCGGCAATATCCAATTAACCAAGCTCTACATTTTAAACCAAGCACCACAATTTTAATCAAATAACACTGCAGCCCTATAATTAACTATTATTACGATTTATATGCAAGTTTACCTTTCTGCCAAGAAGAACTTTTATTACATGTCGATTTAACGTGATGGGGCAAAGTTCATTCTGTAGCAAGCATAAACCTAGAATTCTGAAGAAAAAAACATATCAGAACAAGGAGGTTTTTTTAAAAAAAAAGTGATGAAGAAAGCAAGTCAAAAGAAGAGCACCCAAGCAAATAAGATCAATTACCGTATTTTTCCGTGTATAAGACTAGGTTTTTTTAACAAAAAAATTAGGTTTGAAATTGGGGCTCATCTTATACACGGGTAGTGCTGAGGGGTGTTTTCTTAATTTGGAGTCCCCCATAATAGGGGGCGTCTTATACACAGAAAAATACGGTATATTTTCAAAGTCTAGTTGAAATCATTGTAAACCTGGTGCTGAATTGCAAAATCTTTCGTCTTTTCGTGACCGTTACTTTTATACACATTCTGGTATTTTTCACACAAAGCGATGCACACAAATCTAGAGAATATTTTACCTGCCAATATTTCTGAAACAATTTAGTCTGGCTTCTGTATTTTTGCCAGGCCTCGGTGTATAAAAGCCACGCTTTCCAGGTTGATAGAACAGTGGTGCATTGTCATCGCCATCATCTGTATCATCTAATTCCATGTCTACCACACTGCGACTGGAACCATGACGTTTTCTGTTTTCCTTTTTTTAAAAAAAGAGAAGTAAAAAAGGGGTGTTTTTTCTGCACACTAATGAAGACTGAAATATTCCTCACTGTTACAAGTTGTCTGTCAAAACCACATCCAAGTAAAAAACGGGAATTAATTAAACAAATGGTAAAGTTAATGGAATTGCACACTTAGTTAAAGGGAAAGGTTTAAATAAAATTTAGTTTCATCACCACAGTACTAGACTGAAGGAATCTTTCCCTCTTGCAAACAGTCCAACATATTCCATGCACATAATAGTAAACTAATAAAGGCACGGTTAAAACAGATGTCTTACTTGTACTTTATCTGAAGAATCCAACAAGCCAAGGTCTAGGATACTGTCAGCTCCATTTTCCCTTTTGAACACAATGAAAGAAAAATATTTAACCAGAGTCAATGTCATGCTTTAAAATTCAATTTAAATGTTATTGTAATTTAGTAAAATAAATCACTCTTTTTGTCCTTCAAGAAATATGAAAAGCAGGCACAGATGAATTTTTCTAGCTGCTAAATGATCTGTCTTCCTTTCTCAATATTCTGAATATGCAACGAATAGTTTTCCAGTGGGAAAACAAAGAAAAACAAGTACAAAACCACAGGAATTCTGTAGAGGAGCTACAATGTACAAAAGATCTAATTCAAATTTTCCCCTGTGACAGCTCAAAGCCAGGCGCAATCTGAAAAAGTTTTCCCTTAAGGATTTATCCCTAACGTTAGTTTACCTTCCATGCGCAATAATGAGTTCCATAGCTTCATCCACTCTCGCTCGAAGGGAATCTTCACTGGCGAGCAACAGAAGCAGCTGAGCAGGAGACAATTCCAACAGCATGCCAGTGATCTTGCTTGCAAATGCCTGGAAACGAGAAATTAATATCTTATATTCCATTTTTTCCCTAGTCTTCTCCATCTGCGTGGAAATTACAGATTCGGGAAACTTCAGCTGCCCTAGATTCAGCCCCCTGCTGTAACTGGTGCTTATGGGCTTTTGCATTTATTTAAAGGGAGGCGGAAGCTCTGGGTATGGATCCTGTTGCATATTTAGCTGCTGCTCCACCGGAATCCATCTTGAAGGCCTATGCCTAGGAGAGTACAGGATCCTTAATGGGGCCCTACAACTACAAAGGATTGCAGGTCTAAGGCAAAACTCTTTGTATTCTTCAGCTTATTCGCTATTCACCAACATGTCAAGTATGTGTAGACACACCCAATTTTTAAGTGGAATACAGTACATATTAAGAAACAAGAATGATTTTTGCCACAGTAGACAGAAGAGAAGATTAGCCTTACAGGTTGCATTGCTTGTACACGGGGATAAAGTCTTTCACCCAGGGCCTGCCGATGTGCTGGAAGAGGATCGGGGTCATCACTAGGATTCCCTTCTGATGCAGGTCGAAAAGGCCTGGTATCAATGGAGAGCTGCCTTCTAAAGTCCCTTAAAAACAACAGCAATTCATCAGAAATTGTCTTTGCTCTCCGAAAGGTCCACATTATATGCACTACAGGGTATGCTCCTGGTGGGGAAGGATGGTGGGGAAGGATGCGCTAAACCCATCCTTCCCCACCTTTAGTTTTGTGTCCCAGTAAAGTGGCAGGCGCATCCTAGTTAATTCTTTTGCTCACTTTTGAGTCCCTGTTTCTGAGGAGCAGCTAATTTAGAGATTTATTTTCTGCCTTTCAATGAAATTCCTGGTGAGAACGAGCAGTTTATTATTCCAAATCGTCTCCTGATTTGAAGTTAACTTCAAAAGAAAGCTACTTACCTATCCCTGTCTCTCCTAGAACCAGTTCGCAAGCCGCTGCTGTTCCTCCTCATTTCTCTTTCGCGCTCCCTTTCCCGATCCCTTTCCCCTCTGTTTCGTAATCTCTGCATGAGACCTTAAAGGGGCAAGACATACTTATGGTTTGTAAACAATGCTCACTTACAAATACTATGAAAGATCATGGAACTGTGGAAACCAAGGCTGAGGGAGAAGAACACAAAATTTAGCCTGGAATCACAATTCCAAATTAAGATTTAAAGACATATATAAATCAGGCTTGTTCATCAAGTTCTTTTCTACCACCACACAATATTGGAAGTTTACCTTAAAATATTTGAAGGAAACAAAGTTAAAATGTAACCCTTCACTGGCTGAAGCCTTAAAAAAACAAGCCAAATACATGTAACTAAAATAATATCCATTTGCTTTCCCCTGTTTAGTCCTGCCTGTTACTTTTCCTTTCTTCGGTTGACTCCCCTTTGATGAAGTTTAGCATATAGACTCAAGGCAGGAATCTGTTATCTTGTATTCTATGGAAATAATATGGAACCAAGCAAGAATTCTGGCAGTCTGACAATTCTTCCTGTTCCCACCCACACACCCACCCAATGTTCTCTTAGTGATCTGCAGGCATCTTTATTTCATGCTAAAATGTTCTACACTATGTTTAAATGAAGGATTGATGGAGAATACAGATTCCCCCCCATCAGAACTGTGTGTATTGTAACCACCTTAAGTGCACAGACTTGAGTGCAATATTCAGGATCCTCAGATTTACTGTTAAATAAGCAGATGTACCCCTCGTAATGATTTGAAAGCCTGAGGATAATGCAGAACCCTGCATAATTTCTTGCCCCTCGTCCTGCTTCACTGTTCCAAGTCTTCAATGTTATACATAACACATTTATTACAATATACTTACTTGTATGTGTCCCTTTGTTGGCATTCTGAATACAGTCCAGATTTGGCAGCTTCTCGTTTGACAAAAAAGCTTGTGCAATGGCAGTGTAAAAGCTTCTTGCTACACCACTGCCTTCTCCTGGCTCATCCTTAAACGTGACCTTTACCCTGTGGACAGCCATTGGAGTTGTAGCACATCGGCGACCAAAATGATTGTTGAGCTGCCTCATCGTCTGCTGAATTAGAAGATCTCTATCCCGATCAACCTAGAAAACACATTAGGAGAACACGGTAAAGAACAGACAAGCTAAAGAATGAAAATACGATCTACAGCCACACTAGCACCCAAAAACATCCTTCAGCTGCAGCATACACAGTGATGGCTGGGCCACCATTTTACATCCTAATTTACTGAGGTAAGTAATTGCAAGAGCAACAGGATAACCACAACTGTTCATCTTTTAAATCTAGCTAAACTCAAAAAGATAACACTAAAACTTCTTACCTCTAGTGTTAAATCTCTAGATTGTTGGTTTCTCAGTTTTTCCATTTCTCGGCGGAATTTAGATTCTTTTACTTCAAACCCACCTAATTCAGTCAAAATCTACAAAGAGAAACAATGTATTAGTAAAAGGAAAGGCCTACAAAACAATCTAGCTGTCTTCATTCAAGAAGATACTTACCGATCCTGGTTCCGCTCCTACATCTTCCATGAACACTCTTCCAAATAACTCTAGGGAAAGCCGCCAACGTCCAAGCAGCATATCATGAGAAATAACCATCCCCATAAAACTGCACTGTGGCCTGGCAGACAAAAATTTAAAAAGAACCAGGAGAACAGAGATTACTTTTATATACTAAGCAAGTTAAAATTAGGATTATGTTGTGTTCAGTTGCTGCCAAACAACTCAAAGTTTCTAGCAGGAAGAGTCAAGTGACAATCTCTCTGCAGTTTCCATCAAGGATTACCTTGATCACAAGCACATGAATTAAATAGCAAGGTAACGTACAAAGAAAAGTGGCACTCGCGAAAACAATGCAAATACCAAGCAGCAACGGTAATTGCAAAAATTGAATAAGAACTAAGATGGAAACCCTGCGTTCACAACACAGCCATTTCCTCTCTCTCTTTCCTGCTGCTGTTGCCTATCCCAAGCAGTCATTTGTGGCAACTAACACTCCTGGCTATGCAGCACTGAGCACAAAGGAGTAAAAGTAAAGGTGTTGTTTCGTAAGTAATGGTACCTGAAGGATGTCAGAGGTGGACCTTCACTTTCAGTCAGTCCAATCTCTGCCAGTAAACTGCTTTTCAGCTGTGCTGCAAGATCATGAGCTGAAGGGCCTGGCTTAGAACTCTCCGATTCTTCAGATGGCACATTTTGTTCTTCTTCCTTCTTCTGCCGATTCTGCATGCTCATTACATTTTTTAAATTTGCTGCGTAAGACATTTTGGTTGGAAGAACCTAAACGAAAGGGCATTGAAACAGGTTTGTAAAACACCGCAGGGTATTTTCATGCTCTAGACTCGTCTGCAATACTATTTTGGTACAGTCTGCATATCATCATTAACCATCGTCAACTTTATCATGAAAGAGCTGATCTTGGCTTCTTCGCTCTGCCCCAACAACAAGCAGGAGAAACAAACCTGGCATTATGTCCCAACCAGGGACTCTGGTTTGTTTCACTCAACCAAATGCAATCTGTAAATCAAGACCAAACTTTGCCTACAGATCATGGTTTGTTTGGAGCAAAACAAACCCCCGTCACTGGTTCAGACATAATGCTACAGCCCAGCTTAACGCATCCATAGTGAACCATTAACTCTTGTCATCATGACATGCAAACAAGGTCACTATAGTGCAAGAACCTAAAGTCTAATACTAGCTGAGTCAGAGTCTGGATTAACTTGACTGGTCCTATAGAAATCAGTGGGATCAATGTTCATTTTTATTCATGGATCTCTCCACTGAAACAAAGCAAGCCCTAAAAATATCCAAGCTGATAATATATTATACATAGTATTATAGACTGAGATGAGAAGCTCTCTAAAATAGCAATGTGGAATTTTCAGATCTAATATTCTATGGGAGCAGGCCTTTTCTCTTCCAAATTTAACTTTGCATACACACCAATAGCCATGAACATTTGGAAATATCCATTGTGGATGCATCCATCAAAAAAAATCTAACGAGCTTTTTTTTAAAACAACTTCTATGCATTCCCACTTGGAGAAAGAGTTAATATCTATCTGACCGCTCACTAGAGGAGCAGGCAGCAATTGCATTTGGGTAAGGCCCGCCTTCCAGCCACTGCAATTGCATTTCCAGAGTCTGAAATGAATACTATGGTAATCTTGTAGCTCTTTAAGGCAAGGTAAAGTCCTTAGCAGGCCTGGAAGGGAATTGAGAGTAGTGGATAAAGAAATATGGATATATAGACTTGCTCTCATTTTTTTAGCAAAATAAGAGTGAAAAGAGAAAGTGGACGAACGGAGAGGGAAAGAAGCAATGTTATGAATTTGTAACATGTATCACAATAAATTCATACCTCAAGACAGTTTCTATCCACAGTCACTTCCATTAAACACTTTCCACTATTGGCAGAGGATGAATATAGACCCTGACTTGGCCGACCAAACAAATCTTCTTTTCTAGCATTTGGCTGAAAAAAACCCAGAGGTAATTTACATGTGAGCCAACACTGATGCAGATGCAACTTTCCTGATCACAACGTAAGCAGCTGATCCATGCATCTCTTCTCTACAGTGAGAATTTCTTTTCTTCCTCACATGCCACCATGCTTTGAGGAAGAGTAACATGCCAAAAAACTACTGGCTGTATCAATTCCTGTCCTGCATCTGAGCAAATTAGCTACCCAGGCCCAGGAACGGCACTCCAAATGACTATTACAGGGTTTAATCTTAAGGAATATTTTGCTTCACTAACATTAGAACAAGACTGATTAAGGCACTTGGGTAGTTAGCTTGCTTTGTAATGGGTGCGGGGGAACTAAGCAAAGCAAAAAAAGCTGTTGTTTGGAAAGACAGAAATTGGAATAGTGTACTGTATCTTAACAAAAACAATATTGACATATTGGACAATAAGGGACTGAACTTCCGACTGCATGTATTAGCAGAAGTTGTGGCTGATTTACAATCTGCTCACAATTGTTTAACAATGGCTAATGTGCCTGGAGTATTAAATTGTGTGTGCAGCTTAGGAATCAAGCAATTTAAGCTTTCTCAGTTAATATTACCTGTAACAGATGTGGCTGGTCTGCTAGTGGAATGGCCTCTGCTAGAGGAACTTCAAAAGGGTTGGGCGGAATACAGCCAAGGAATGTCATGGAATCTGATCGTCGGAAGAATGGATGATTTTGGCCTGTTTCAGCTGGAAGGGAGTCATCATCTTTGTCATTAAGTGTAGCACCTGAAAAGTGTCCAGTTAAAACAAATCATTACAATATAACAGTGATTATTTGATACAGATTTGCTCTGTTACTTTATGCTGATAACACTTCTCCAGTTTTTTAGGACAAAATATCAGAAGTTCCACTTTTGTCTGCTTCCACTTTTGTCTGCTTCTTGATCATTAGCTTATATTTTTTCGAAATTATTAAAAATACTAATTGTGATTTATTATTTATATGCTCCCCAACTGACTGAATTGACCCAGCCACTCTGGGCAGCTTCCAACAAAATAACACCCATAATACTTTTGCAAGTTTAAAATGCTATATAAAAACAAGGAACAGCATTCAACTACTCTTCCCTTTTAAAATATTACTATGACTCCCTGTCTATTTTTTAATCTCCCCTCTTTTCTACCATTTACTTCTCTTCCTTGTCATTTATCTTTCTATCTTCCTCCAATCTTGTTGCTTTCCCCTCTTTCACTTCCATTCCTCCCGAAGGAAACTTCGGCATCGTAACGGTGATTGCAGCCAGTTCCTTTATTCTTTTCAAATACTTCAAAGCTGAACTTGTCAGATTACTCATTGGATTTCTATTCAGACTGCAGTTCTGCAGACAATTTGTCTTCTTTTTTCAGTCTCTCTCTCTCTCTCTCTCAGGTGCCCACATCCAACAACACAATCACTTTTTTGCAACTAAGCTACTGGAATTTTCCACCCTACTTTCAGGGGAGAAGCAAAAAGTAGAGAAGGGTGGCAATACAGGTTCCTAGTACCCACATAAACCTGTGCTGGCTAGACTGAAAAAGTGAGTTTCTAAAGCCTTCTAAACTCAGCCCACTAGAAATTCCATTTTCCAGCGTCTACAAAGGAAGGGCAGTCCATGTGAATGCCTACATCTTAAAATGGTATTGCTACTGCCACAAGCCCTTATTTCCTAGCTTCACAAAGTTAAGTCTGGGAAAGGAGAGCATAGGAACAAGCAGAGAGGGACAGTGGGGAGCTCATCCAGGTGTCCTAACGTTAGGACTTTTTGGAAGATTCTTTTAAAAACCACACTAGGAATACAAGATGAATTGGTGCAGGTGTACCCATCACTACCATAAACCCCAGAAGATGACTAGGTAAGTTATTCAGTGGCAGAAGAGACACTATGAACATTTTCAAAGGCACTGAACCCTGGCACTGAAATAGGTCCTACAACTGACCCCTGAAAAAAACCAGCTAGGACTTCATTTTTATCAATTTTATTGTGCTTGAACAATTATCAATGTCCGTGAATCATTTAAACCCAAGATCCAGAGATATGATCAAGTCTCTATCCAGCTCCCCACAACCCCAAACTGTACAAGTACTAACTTTGATTTGTGTCATCATCATTTTCATGCTCTGAATCTTCATTGTCAAGACCAAGTTCCAAAAGTTCCCGGGTCCTTAAAAAAAAAGTGAATGACAGGTTATTTTAGATGGCACGTAGTAGTACTAAAATTTACAACTAGTGCTACACAAGAAAAATTATTAAAAATATTGTATCAGCTATACAGTCCTACAGCTATACCATACACATGCAGGTCCCGCTTTCCTTAGAAATCGTTCATTAAGTGAGTGTTTGCATAAAAAGCTTATGATTTCCATTGATTCCTATGGGGGAAATCCCAACGCGTTCCCACGGCTTGCTGGCCTACTGCTTGCCCCTCCATCCTGAATTACTTCCTGTAAAGCTGCCATTTTCACCAAGATCAGGGTTCTTATTGTGCTCCTATTTCCTCAGTCACAGCTTCATTTGAGAAGGGTCGTCCACGTCCAGCTGCTGACCGGAGCTGCAGGCAGAGGCGCCATCCCACCCCACCCCACCCCACAAAGCTGTGACTAAGGAAAGAAATCCAATAAAGAGCCTGAGCTCAGTAAATTGGCAGGTTTAAAAGAGGCAATTCTCAGATATTTGTATACACAGAGGTTCCGCTGCTCGGGTATCTGATTCAGATGTTCATGTAATGAGGTTAGAGTACAAATTCTTATTGTCTGGTCTGGATAAATGAAATTTTGTATAATGAGTATTTGGAAAATTAAGACCTACATGTAAAGTGTACTCATATTTTTATAATGTAATGTTCTAACTATAAATGCAAGTGAAGGCTTAGTGCCAAACATATTTATCTGTATCATTGTGTGTAACACCTTTCAACAAATTGAAAAGGGTAGTTTAAATCCAAAAAGCTGAATATATTTAAATCCTTCCACTATTTTAAAAACAAATTGAAGCACCCAAAGCAACAACATTCATTTCCTAAGAAAAGGATAATTGGGAGAATAGTGTGTTTATGATTATGATGAATGCTTCACTTGCCTTTCAAAAAATACTTTGAAAGACAAAAGAGAAATAATAGGATTGGTATGTGGGTCCTTGTAAATTGGCTTCTATGAAATTATTGTGTTTCTCGGTACATTGTTAAATTGTTGTTTCCTGTTGAAAGAGCTTGAGTGCCTGAACTTTGGTTTCGTCAAAGAGCTATGAATATATCCTGGGAGAGGAATGGAGGCATGTGACCATCAATACTATTGCTCTGACCAATGTATCATTCTAGACCACCTTTCTGGTTTGGTACTGAGGGTCCATAACGTTCCCTCCTTCATTTTGCAGATGCCAAAACTGAAAATGTCCATATTTCTAGTCAATTCTCATAACCAAACCAATATTTCAGCAGCAATAGCTAAATTCCAGGTATCGCAATACTTGACTACCAGAAATAAATCATCTTCAGCTATACATATATACTTATCTACTGCATATGCTACATATATAAGAACAAGACACATGCATTAGTGTTATGAATCAAAGGGGACACCAATGCCCGTGCACAGTCTAGCTATATTTCCATTGAGTAATTGGCTTCCGTACCTCTTCCGTTCCAGCTGAGGTGTATCCAAGGTAGTCTGCTGGTTCATTGCTTTAATCCAATAAATGAGAGCTTGAAAAACATACGCTACATGTTTCAATGAGCAGACATCCAAAACTGGAAGAACATCAGAATGCTCATCGTTGTGAGAACGCATCAAGGAGAGGGCATAATTTAGGAAGTCCCCCCTTGCCGACATCATCCCCTGACGAGCACTAAGCAGTGTAGCACGCCTGTAATGATAAAAAACAAAACAAATTGTTTTGGGACACGGAAGTATTGCATTTTAGACCAGGGGTGGCTAATCTTTTGGTCAGCCAACCCTCCAAGGGCTACATATCAGTGTGGACAACTGCACTAAATTTTTGGCTTGTGGTTACTTAGGGGGGGAAACCAACATACAACTATTAAGGTACATTTGCATACCTTCTGCCCTCCAAAGTTCTTAAGCTAGCTTCTTCTCGTGCTGTCATCCTCTCCCTCCTGGTTGAGTTCTGTGATGCATGAAGTGGGTGGTTTGGGTGCCCTGGGTCTCCAGCAGAGGCAAGGGCAGAACCATAGCGCAACTGAGCTTCGGTGGAGTCCATAATGCTCACCATCCAATTCCACGTGGGTATCAGTTTTTCCTCAACGTAGTTCTAAATCAAATGTGATCAACATTTTGTATACATACGCACAAACATAAAAAATTCAGACAAGTTCTGAACCATACCCCATTGAACCAATTACACAATGTATCCACTTTGTTCTTCGATTCCCCTAAATTTCAGATTCAACTGTTACCTTTACTTAGTTCCACATCCACCAGTTTTAGGGTCTGGAGGAGGGGAGAAATTTCCCTTCCTGGTGGCCAATATAGGGGGGGCAGAAGAATGATAATAAGCATGAAACAGTAGTTATTTACTGTGACTATACCAAGGAATTTAAAGGTGGAAGCCAGATTTTGCATTAAAGACAAAATTTAAACACGAAAATTGGCATATCTTTGTTGCACTTTACCTGCAAATTCACTGCATCCTGGTACGTCAGCTTCACGGCAGCTGGGATCTGAGAGTACACCAGGTGATTGTATTTGGGAATGAGGCCCATCAGATCAGATATTTGTCGGATCACAATGCTATATGCTCTCGCCAAACTGCTTGCTGATGTTAAATAGCTGCTAGCATTGCTAGCCTCAAGAGCTGCTGCTGCCGCTGCCGCACTTGTGCTGATGGTGCCACTTCGACGCAGGTTTGATGGATCAATATAAATCAAGCCTGCTGAACTTGCTAAAAGTAGAAAGAAACACATTCAGGGGACGTCAACAGCTAAACAGAAGTGAGCTCCAGTATTAGCACAAAGCAGATGATCAATATTTGATCCTATCCAGTCCATAAATGATTCTTAAATTAACAAAGCACTTCACAGCAGCTTATGAGAAGATGCACATAAATTACTTGTACCCCTTCTGATCAAGAAAAATCAAAATCAAAAATCAGTTCACTGGGTAGGAAATAAGAAAAAAGAAAGGCCCAGTGGGGTAAAAAATAAAATAAATAAAATCATTTTTATAATACCTGCTGGAGCAGAGGTACTAGATGGAGCAGTGCTAGTAGTCCTCTGATTCTGGGTGTTACGTACAGCCCACTGCATTGAGCGGGGTGCCTGGGCAGCACCATTGGCATGAGAGCTGTTTGTTGTTCGCTCCAGAGGCTCGTCTAGCATAAAGGTCTCTTGCTCTATATCATCACTCTGGCTGCTGCTGCTATCTGAATCACTGGTGTCATTGGACTGAGAGTCATCCTCAGAAAAAAATGCTGGAACACTGCTGGCACCTGAGGGGGAAAGATATACTATAAGGGTCACTGATAAGAGAGCAGGGTGAGCTTTATTTATTAGGCCAGAAATCCAAAGTATACTGTGGCACTCAGCTCCTACAAAGTAAGAAAAACTTTTTAAGAAGCACACAAATATTTTCCTACCTTGCGTTTTTTCAACGTGTTTTTAAAAGACAGAGCTGCAGATGCAACCCCACCTTTACACATCCCTCAGGCTGCAAGCATAACAACATTATTAACCTGACAGTTGCGGCTTGATTTTATTTTGTTGTAAATTGTTTTTGTTGCTGTAATCCACCCTAGGACCTTATGGTGAAGAGTTCTATTAACAACAACAACAATAGTTAAACATTTCTGATTTTATCCTACAGAACAGTCAAGGTAACTTAAAAAATAAGCAACTTGTAGACTTCAAGGTTTGCCCATCAACCTCTCTCAGACTAGGGGACACATTTAAATTCTTTTAATAATGTACAGCAATATGTTGTGTGTGTCCCCCCACAAAAAAATACATAAAAATGAAGGCTGATAAAAAGAATATTACCTGCTTCTGATCCTGCTGTAGCTGCAGTGACAACACTTCTGCGCCCACTGGCATTGTCCTGGTTGCTATGGTTACTCTCACTATCACTCTCAGTTTCTGCTGCTGCTAGAAGATCCAACTCCATATCACTTCCTAATAACAAATTTATAGAATTATGTTAACACAGTGGTCTGCATGATACAATATTTCAGATTCTTCACAAAGCTATCTTTCATTTTAAGCTCTCCCACTGCTCAACTGTTGAGAAGATTAAGGCACTCCAGTAGTACATTAACTACTGCTTAATTCAACCGCAGAAAGCCATACATTTATCTCACAAGCTTGCTGTTTTTGATACCAATATTACTAATGCACAATTACCAACACGTATAGCACTACAAGTTAGAATGGAATAGGGGGTTGCAGTAGCTTTCTGTTTCGTTTCTAATCAAACCAAAGAAGGTACAACTTACAGTTCCTTGCGTATGGCAAAACCTACAGGTTGCATCCAAACTAAGCCACACTTAGGTCCCACTGAAATAAATGTAGAATGTCAGCCATCACCACCTTCAATGGGACCAAAGTGAGAGGAAATAGGACTCACTGAGGTACAGAGGACTTATTCTGGATCCAGCCCTGTGCATGTCTTAAAATGACTAATAAACATGTCCACGTATCATACCATCTTCATCATGCTCATCATGCTGCCCTTCTGCCTCAGCATTTTCCTCGCCATGTTCTTCTTGCTCATCATGGTGGTCTTCTTCCCCAGCTACCCCCTCTACCACCTCAACCTGAAACAAGAAGAATTTTTTTCTTTTACACCGTGTAAATGCTTACGACCTTCAAGGATGTTTTGTAAATACAGCTCTCAAAGCTATGGCTGTTTTAGACATTTTCTATTTCAATACACTTATTTTGCGCTCCATTCCTAGTTTTGGGCCAGCCCTGTAACATTTTGCTACCTTAGGCAAATAACAAAATGGCACCTCGCACGCCTAACTCCACCTACAGAAGTATGGCATACTGATAGTTGAATCTTATTCTAAGACTGGTGATGGGACATATCTGCTGTAGAATGTCAAAAGTAAGTGATGCTCTACTATTTTTCAAACATATACATTTTTTGTTGCGATGAATATAAAGTGAACACATTGAAAAGTGTTGCTGAGTTCATAATAGCTTTTTGTTATTATGTATTTTCTAAATTAAATAGAACTTTGAGGCTAAAAAGTGGTGCTCATACTCATAAAAGTTGGGAAAAGAAGGCATCAAATTGGCTACTCCCAGCTCAGACAATAGACAAAGCCATGCCCTAAGGTACCACAGGACTTTCTGCTGCTAGAGGCTAACATGGATTCATTTTTGGTAGTGTGTAACACCAAGGTTGTACACTCATTTACATCCCAAATTGCAGTACAGCTGAAACTTTACAAGCCAACTTATTATTTTGCATTCTAGTACTAGATTCATTTAACACTTGCACTGATATCTACTTTAAAATAAATAGAAAGTTGCCCATTGAAAACAATTAAGACAACAACCTCTTCAACATCTGCTGACACAATGTCATCTTGTTCTTCATCTCTGCCACGAACTGGTTGAGACTGACTGATCCGCCTTTGCTGTGGATTTCTAATAATATAGGACGACTGAGACTGACTGGAACTACAAGAAAGAAATAAGCCTTTTTTAAAAATACGATTATATATACTTACAAAGCATCATCGCATATGATTTTCTTCTCTTCACACAACAGTATCAACTTAAATACAGCAGACAGAAGAACCTCCATAAGTATATTAACATTAGTTTAAAATAGTCAGTTTAATATAATAGATTTCCTTTCTCATTTTTGAAAGCTTCTTCATTTAAATTCTTTTGAGCTATCAGCCCAGTCCACTTCCCATGTTAGCTGTACACCTTGTTCTACCTATGGCTTGTTTAACAAAATCACAAGCCATCTCACAGATGAACAAGGGAGCCTCAGCTTGTTTCTCCAAAGCTTGGTTTGTTTGCCAGCTGCTCTTGCTTTGCGCCTCTCTACCACAGTGAATGTCTGGGGATGGATGGCCAAAACATATATGATTTAGAAGAATGCATTTATGATGATAAACATTAAGGAGCATTACCTGCTGGATTGATCAGATGACGGCCGGGGAGGTAGTGGTTCTACTGAGAACAGTTCTTCGCTGCCTTGCATAGCATCTATACTAGTGCTTGCCAAAGTAAAAGGTGCCGTAGGACGTGCAATACCCATTCTGACTGGGATAATGAGGGATTCTGCTACATTGCACAATTCCTCCACAGCGTAAGGTAGCAAAGCTTGGAATACACGCTTGCATTTCCCAATTGGCTGCGGAATGAAGTTACTGGAAACAAGACGTGGGAAGGGAAAACACTGACATCAACAGCCACATTCAAAAAGGTTCAGAATACACAAAAACCAGAACAGGTTGTTTAATGGTTTTGTATTCGCACAACTATTTCTGTTCATCCTGTTCAGTCAATAGTCAAGCTGCATTGCTTCCCTCTTAACACTGCTAAAATACAGCCCTTCTTTCTGTCTCTTTGGCAAAAATTCTGGTCCCCACCTCTAATCTAGTGGTTGGCCTACTGTTCCACTAGCAGCCCAGTGGATACAAAACAGTATGTTGAACTTTACCTTAAAACTGAAATAAAGTTAGAAGTATATTATACAGTTGGAGAACTACATTTATGGGGAAAGACTCAAAACACAACAAGCTTAACTATAAAATGATGACTAACCCATTCGTGTAGCTTTTCATAAATCAAAGCATTTTATTTACTCTGCAGTCTTTATAGCAATATGAATCAGAGGCATAGTGTGGTACCCAAGTTATACAACCACGGCAGGCTTTGGCTTACAGATGGTAGAGGACAGTGATACTATGTGGTATGCTGTATGGAGACATGCATCCCCATTTGTTCCTATGTTTCAGGATACACAGCATGAGAAAGCCCCAAGGTTTCTGTGTAATAATGCTATCTGTAGACACAGATGTGCGTATTTGTTTCATTGTACTAACTGAAACATGCTTTGAATTCACTCTCCAGAGGACTGTTTCCAGTTGACATGTACACCACCTACAAAATACAATGACATCTACCCTTGAAGATGATCTGGAAGTTGCAGGTGGTGCAGAACATGGCCACACGGCAAGAGCGGTACAGCAAGATGGGACCACACAACACCGATCCTGCATGAACTACACTGGCTACCTATTTTTTGGTGCTGGGTCCAACTCAAGGTCTTTATATACTAAAGCGCCAACAACTTGGGACCTCACTACCTGCTAGTTCTCTCCTTATCTGCCAAGCCAGGCCTTGCAATCTGCTGGAGGCAGCTCATTTTGTAGACACACCATTGAGCATAGCTCGCTATGCGGGGGGTGACATGGGATAGTCTTTTTGGGTAGCCTCGCACTTGCAGAACTCCCTCCCTATGGGGATCAAGTTGTCCCTCTCACAGTTTTTAGAAAACAGCTTCATTCACACGGGCATTTGGGAGAAGTCTGAGAGCATATGGTTACTTTTGATGCTACTGAACTGTTGAGGGGCATTTTATATATAAAAAAAATCTTAAGCATTCTCTCTCACTGCCCCAAGCAGTAATTTAAGTTTTTTTATATTAAAAAAGCTTACTTTTTCTTTTTTGAGGAAGCCATTTCCACACTGAGGATAACAAAAACTCTTGCCACAGAACGCAGAAACCTCATTGTAACAGAAATTGCTTCTTCTCTGCGACCTGGAGTATATTTGTTCTGCAGTTCCTTTACAAGTGTCCCCAGCAAAGTATCTAAAAGCTGTAAAGAAAAGTTTACTGGAGCAAATGTCTACTATGGCTACGCAACCATGCAAATTCTTGTGCAAAGGAACTGAATACATAAGAGTTATGACAAACTTGCCACAACTTAGATCTGCTAATCACATTAATGTTCATACCTTCTAAGTGCATAAGCAACGAATGGACAAATTTCTTTGGCACTGTGTTATTTAAATATGCCTTACCAGTATGTCTGCTGTACACTTTACAATAAGGCAGTGTGTAAAACAGTCCAGCCGAATAGTTCCACTTTGCTGATTAAGATACACTTGTTCTTCAGGCAACAGATGACCAATCCTACTGCTTGCACTAAGACTTGGAAAAAAGCAAAAGAAAGCAGGGAAAGAGGAAATATAATGTAAGTTGCCAAGTCTATGATACAAAGTCAGTGCTCGAAAGTGTAATCATAACTAGCTCGTTAATACACACGGGTCTTTGTTCTCCTGTGAGCCAAACATGATCATAGACTTCAGTGCATTCCAATCTTGCAAAACCCGTTCCAAGGCAAGCTGTGCAAATCGTGGAGGTTCTAAATCATGATCTGGCATATCCGAATCTAAAGCCAAGGAATTAAAGAAAAGCATGTAAGCAGTTACTGCAGCAGTTGCTACAATAAGAGAAAAATCTTGTAAACGAGAAAGGAGTCCCACCTTCAGGATTTGCTGTCTTACGATTACGGTCTTCCCTAATTCTTGGTGGCCTGTACTGGCAATGTTCTACTGTTTGTCTTGCAACTGTCTGCACCAGGAAGAGCAAAAGATGTTCCCCCCTGTAAACATACAAACAAACCAAGAGTTGACATAGGGACTACACAGGGGCTTTTTGTGGGGCAGATCAATCCCACTATACAAGGGACACTTGCCTACTATTTGGCATGGTGACAAGGTTCGTGGTGGTAAGCAGCCGGAAAAGCAAATCAAGACGAGCAGACTTCTGTCCTGCAATTAATGTTTTGCACTTGCATTTCTCCCAGCAGTCACAGTAGGCTGTTGGGGATGTGCGTTTGAGCCTGAAAGTAGAGACAAAATGTGTAAATACAATTTCTAAATTTAAAAACAGCAGTTTCCATATCAATATACACTACAAGTTTCACTATGTCCATAATCATTTTTTTAAAAACCCTGCTAATTCAACTGAAGTGTTTTTCATCTAAATACCATTTTCCAGTTCTTGTTTATGGAAGGCTACATTAGTCTGAGGAAACGGTGGCCCTGAAAATGGGGTGGCAGCTTCTCCCCCTATGATCAGTCCTAAGCAAATGCCTGATTTAGCTCACCTCTCTCTGACACTGCTGGAGAGGAGGCTACCTAGCTGGTTTCATCTCCCCTCCCCATCCCTACACTGTGGACCCAGGCCCAAGTTGCAATTCCATCTTCCTTCAGTCATCTATCAATCCATTTACTAACAAAAATTTTAAGTACAGCAGAGCACTAAAAGAAATAAAATTCTACTGCATTTTCAAGCAAAATGAAATTGAATCATCCCTGAAAATACACAGCGACCTACAGAAGTCTCGATGTTAGGAATAAACACACGTACTTGCAATCATGACCTTTGTGGCACACCCTTGCGCACTCTGTGCAACAGCACAGAGACTCCAGTAAACCGCATGTTCTACATTCAAATATATCCTACAAAGAGAAAATTGAGCATTTTAGGGGGGGAAATGGAGTACTATGTATAATTTTACGATGCTGCTTTTAAGTGGTAGCTAACAATTCTATATATGTCTACTTATAAGTAAAGAATCGTCAAGTTCAATGGAACTTACTCGCAGGTAAGTATGCACAAAATTGCAGCCTTATTTATTCTTCAAGAGTTTTCAAGTTAGATTACATTAAAATAATGTTAAGCTTCTTGTTAATGGTTTCTTGTTAAACCAAAGAGAGAAGTAAGAAGCATCGCCCCACCCAGCCCTTTCCCCAGAAAACCCAGCAGTAAGAGAAAGGCAAGAATTTAAAAATCTATCCTTCAAAGCTCAGGAATATGAGCTTGTCTTTACACCCAGCAAAAAACCAATTAAGTTCCCTTATTTTACCTGATTTATGTGCTCTGCACCAGTCCATGTAAAGCTGCATGTATCATTGCAACATAGGACATATAAAGGAGAGTCATCTGGGTTTGTGCCACTTGGACAAACCATTCCCATAAACACATCCTCTTCTTTTTCACCTGAAGTTGCCTCCGCTTTTAAAAAAAGGAGAAAGATAGTGCTTAAAATGAAGTTATACATACTCTTTGAGAGCTAGCAACTTAAGGTAATAATTCTCAAAGGCCCTCTATGAAGAAAAGAAAACACCACAACACTTTAACATTACTGCTAAACCACACTGCACATCAGCTAACTGAATCCACTCATGGTTCCCTCCAAAATGACTTCAAATTGTATTAGTTATACTAAACAAAATTCCTCTGCTATAGAGAACAGGTTTTTATCTTTGTTTCATTGAAACCTGCCACTATTCACAACCTTCTATCAGTAATTGCCCTGACCTATTTTCACAGAAACGAAAACCAATGGATATCAAAGCATAGCCTCCTGCAGGGAAATTATTACAGGAAACTGTATCTATTGAATCAGACACTTTTTAAAGCCAAGAAGATAACAGGAAGTTATTCATGGACAGCAGGAAGACTGGCATGTTCTATTAATTCAATATTTTACATTTTATTCCAATGTCTAATCCAGAGATTTAGGAAGGGGAAAGCCCTCAGTTATTGGCATACATAAAGCAAGAATCACATACAGTATTCACATACCTTTGGCAACTTTTTGTGCAGTTTCTAAAATGGTAATTGCTGCAGGATATGCTCTGCCGCTTACAGCAGACATAAACGGTGTCATACCTCTGGCATCCCTAAAAAACAGTAATATGTCAGTATCGTTTTCAGTTAAGTTAAAAAGGCAGTCTTCTAGGTTTAGCAGAAAGAGCCTAATTTAGTACTACCCCAACTTATAAAGTTAAAATGAAGATAATAGATCTGATGCATAAACAAAAATGGAAAAATCAATTTATTAACAAATACAAAATGGAGCTGTTTATATCAAGGCTCAATGCAGCTTTGTAAAACATACCCAATTCCCTCAACCATTCTTCATAAAGCTTGGCTTCCCAAGTAGATGAAAACACTACAAAACATGCACATAAAGACCCCTTACTTGGCTGATAGCAGTTCCCGAAGATAAGGCTGTAAAACCACACTGTCGCATAACAATTTCAATATGAAGTGAGCATTTGCCTTCCGATCCTTTGATTCCACTACAGAGGGTTCTGTAGAAGGACCTGGAAATTGGAAAAGTATTGGTGAAAAATAGCTGCCTACAAAAGTAGCTCACTCACTTAAAACATTCTAGACAAGAAGAGGGATTCCTGTATCAAGCTTTTATGATTAGCCAACACTTTCACAATGTCAGAAACCTGATGCTAAATTATGAATTTGAGTGTATATAAAGGACTGGAAACTTCATGTCCTGAAACAAATATTGGCCAACATATTTTAATGTGTGAAGCAGTGCCAAATAGTTTTAACAGGACAAACAGACTGATATGTTAAGCACCCTTATTCATTATACAGGACAATGGGAAGATGCACCTTCAAGTTATAGGAGGGAACATTTAAGCTGCACTAAAATACATGTATGAAACGAGCATTTGCCATTTCTTTGTGTTAAGTCATATGCAAGTATACAAAAGAGCATGTTCTCACCTGGTATTGTGGAGGTGCTGGGTCCTTGGCCAGTGCCAGTTGTTGCTGTGGTAAGAGATCCCACAGCAGGGGCCAGGATAAAATCAATGTCACCATCTTTTAGTAAACAGAACAGTAGGATGCACATCAATACATAAAACACACCCCTGGCAATATGCGCACTCCACAGAAACTACCCACACTATATCTTTAAATTTTATTTCCTTCCAAAGGCTATTCAACGAAACTACTGGTAAATGCAGCTAACATTATAGCAGATAGCAAGTCACATTATTGAATAAGCAACATCTGCCTACAAGCTGTAATCAGAAAATTTTAACACCCAGTTTTCACCTTAAAGCACAGAAGTGGCTAACTAGCTAAACGCTTTGCACCACTGAAGTTGCAATAACATTGATGCAATGCATTTCTTATTCCTATGCTCTTTCACAAGTTCACACGAAAGGCAATTTATATCTACTTTTACACTTATGCACAAGTGCATGTGAAAATCTTACCAGGGTCCATAGCAGGAGGATCAGGCACCCAGCTTGGAGGAGCGATGGGAGGAGAAACTGGATCCTGATGATCACTAGATGAAGCCCCTGCTTCATGTCTGCCCAAACCTGCTGCTCTCAGAGATCTTCTCATCATCTCTCTCAGTCGCAAACTAAGACCAAACAGAAAATCCTAAAACTAATGCTTGCCTATTCTTGCGCAGGGAGCACACTGAAGGCAACCTAGTGTTCTAGAATGCCAAACAAACTTTTGTCTGCATTTATAACTAATATGTGGAAAAGAAAGCAATATAAATGCCACACCAATTATTAAATGTGAACAAGAAACAGACACAGTACTGTCAATGTACCAATTCAACTTTGCATTCTCCTCGTAACTGCGGTTAGCCTGTAGTTGCTTTCGCATTTAATTTATAAGTGAGCGCCCCACCCCCGATGGGGGGAGAAAAGGGAATAACTAGCAACCAAAAACACATTGCATGTGGTTTGCAAGTGAGTGGGCTCTTGTTATACTTTTCCATTCACGATATAGATGGGTTTATGAAGCATTTCTGTATCCTTCTGCTGTGCTGAAGAAGAATTCCACAAAACAGTGGGTATATCTGGAATCACTGTTCACTACGTCTATTTGCGAACTACTTCAGCAACATTGGATGCCATAAACAAAGCTTTTCAGCCTGTTTTCACCAGATAAGAGTCTGATAAATTGCTTCTTTCAGAGACTTGCATAGTCTTCAAAGACTTTCAGAGACTTATAAGACTTAGGTTCATTTGGTTTTATGTTTTCAAGAGAATCCATTAAGAGTGCCTATTTTGTGACTTTCAGAAATTCTTAAGTTTATGTGATGTCATATATTTCATATTATATAAAGAGTATATATTGATATCATCATTGTATTTGCTCATTGTGTTGCCTTGCTTTTAGAAAGACTAGAGCCAGAAACAAACTCCAATTCTCCTCTAATAAGGAGTTAAGGAAAGACTGTTGTCAATCCCAGCCAAATATGAAAGAACTGTGGCTCAAACCAGAGAAAAGGGCACATAGTCCTGTCCACCTGATACAAGTTATGCCTCTCTGGAGGGTTGCTGCCAGCCAAACCCTGGGTTGGATGGAGGGTGCTATCAGAAACAAGCAGAAAGCAGGAAAGCAGCACCACAGTAAGTCAGGGAAAGAAGAAGCGAGCTCCCATGCTTACTGGAAAAGGATATTTATTGTTGTTGCTCATCAAAAGATTTGAAAAGTAGTTTGAGATACGGTATGGTGGTTTTCTTGTTCAAAGAACAAGAGCCAGAAATCTAACCCGCACACACTTAGGAACATGAGAAGCTGCCTTATAATGATCAGGCTGTCTGCCCATCTAACCCAGTATTTTTGACTGGCAGTGCCTTTCCCGGGTCTCAGGAAGAAGCTCTCTTTCTATCACCTGCTACCTGATCTTTTAACTGGAGATGCCAGGGAGTCAATCTGGGACATTCTACATGCGGACGATGTGCTCTATCACTGAGCCACGGGACCTCCCAAGCAGCTCTTTGGATCCTGGCCTGCGTTAATTCATAATGTCTTGCCGGTAATTAATACTGCAATAGCAAAAAGAGAAGTTTCCACTAGCTTACCTTCTGCTGCTAGAGGATCCTGCACGATTTCCCGGTCCATTACTTGACACCACTGAAATAGCATTTGCAATCGCCTCGACGGCAGATAACCTTTCAGCAAATGTGTTCCTTTCGGAGCGCTCTGCTTCTGAAGCATAAAGAAGAAACTTGGCATCTGTTTTTTTACAGAGATATTAAACACTAAAGAACCGAAAGCTTCTCTGTCACTTTTATATAAATTTTGTATATGAAATCAACATGGAATTTCTCAATATTTATATGCAAATGTATAATGATGACAATGGGTTTGATTACTGAACAGCAAAAAGCCTCCAGCAGAGAAGAGAAAGACAGGACAATTTAAACTGGAAAACACATAACACACGAATACACAACTGGGCAATTCTAGCACTCAGTGGTAAGCAGGAAAGCTTAGGTTCTTTTTGCTAAATAAGGAAGCCAGTCTCCAAGCAGCCCCATAAATCATTCATTTTCTGGACATCACATTCAGAAGTTCAGAAACATGTATGTACTTTAGAGAATTGGTAACTGAATTTGCTTGCTTTCCCCTCTACTTCCTCACCCCTATTTCCTTTGCAGCATGCTTGGTAGATTTATATGCTATTATTTTTAAAATTGTACATGGCCTTGAGCAAGTTAGAAGAAGGGTGTAAATGGTGTAGAAATGTATTTTAAATTATTTAGAAAGTACACTTTCTTCTGCTTTTAGTTCCTCAAAAACTTCATGTATTTTGCCCCACTGCAGACATATACAGTATACATAGATGTTTCCATATTTCTAGTTTAATAGGATTCTCAGTTTTGTAGATCTCCAGTTCATGCTGTGAAACAGTTTTAATGCATCATACGGGCCATTTTTTGACATAAATTTCTCCTTTCCACCTTTCTTTCTTTCTTTCTTTCTTTCTTTCTTTCTTTCTTTCTTTCTCTCTCTCTCTCTCTCTCTTTCTTTTTTGCTTTGTTTCAACAGCCATAACCTTATGCTTCAAGTTCACAATGGCCTGTTTCGTCTTGAAATTCCTGTCTTTCTGCAAGCGTCATCTGCTAATTTCCCCCAGTGTACATTAGAGGCAAGAATTATGGCTGGATTCCAAGCACTTCCACACATGCAGGCAATGGAGTTGGCACTAGCTTCTCCGTGCTGCTTTGAATACTGCACCAGATGGCCCATAACCTCCAAGCAGAGTTTTTCAGGACTGGAAGACTGCAGTAGGAAGGGAGCCTTGAAATAGCCTGATACACGCATGGAACATTGAGCGCAGCATATCAGATCCCACCCTTATTTCCAAGTGACTTAATTTACCAAGTGGAAAATGTGATGCTGAACTCAAACTTGTTGCCAATTGGGACATTTGTTTCTCTTTCTACCATACTCTCTTCCTGCATTTTCCAACCGGATTGCCTTGCTGGTTTATGACAAGTCTCGTTACTAATGAAGTTGCTGTGTGTGTGTGTGTGTGTGTGTGTGTGTGTGTGTGTGTGTACCTGTGTCTGTGTTTGTGTAACTATTTCAGAACAGGTTTTGAACAATTCTGACTCATCTTTCTAGCCTTCTTGCAAAAGCTCTCAGAAGAATCTCATCAGCATGAGATCACTGAACTCACCCTCTTCCTCTTTTGTTTCTTTATTACTGGTTGGAAAGCACACAGATACACAAGCATGCAGAATATTTCGATTTCCATCACATCTGTGACTGAGGAAAGTCTGCAGCATTTGTGGATTCTGATCCAAGACAACAGCTTGCTCGAGGTTCATCAAATACTGTCTGCAGGCCTCATAGTCACATCGGAGAATATGCTGCATTAAAGTTTGCTTCTGTGCTCAGAAAAATTGAGAGAGATGTTAATAAAACAAGAGCAAGCAACATTCCCTTGCCCTATGCTACATTCTACAGCCTCTTTTAGCATCAGTACTTTATCCTGACCTAAACAAAGTACAGGATACAAATGAGATAAATACCTAAAACTGATCGTCTAACATTTTTAAAGTACTATATATTTAAATGATAAACTAAGATTTTAGCTGTCAAATGCAGGATCAACAAACTGATTTGAGAACAGGCAGGTTGGGAATCCTATATCCCAGCTACAATGCTTTTAAAACTGAACATGTAGCAAACAAATTTTACTTATGCATTTATTTACATTTTAAAAATCTTTATATCCCATTTATCCTTTTCATAAAGAAGTTGTCTAAAGTGGCTTACAAATAAAAAGCAAACATAAAAGCAACGATAATCCAGTTATGAAAACACAAATTAACAACATTAAAAAAGCAACTAAAAAGTAAACACACTAGCACTAGAAATCAATATTAAAGCAACAGAATCAAAGCTTGTTTTAAAAGAAAAGTTTTCATTTACTAGTGGAATTTAAATAAAAAGGACTATAACCTATTTTAGCATTGTTTTTAAAAGCATTTTGAATACCTAGATATCCCATCTTATTAAAAACTGTTATTTAAAGTTAATTTCTGGGGTGGATGAATTTTTTAAAATAAATCACAACATCCGAAAATGATGTCCCAAAACTGCTATCACAGTAAAACAGAGAGAAGATGAACGTACACAACTATTTGCATGTGATTCTATGAATCTATGGGCTCTTTTAGGCTTGCCCTTCCTGACCCACTTAAAAGTGGAAATGTGGATTAAGCTATGTTTTTAAAAAATCACATTTTCTCCCTGTATTAAGGAGAGTTTAGGTCCAGAACACCTATAAACAGTAATAGCAAACGTTTGAACAAAAAGTAGACTTTATACTAGAAGTATCAATTTAGGCAGCTGCATTTTGTAACTAGCAGTAAGCTACTTCTGTCAAAGAGCTCTCATATCTAAAATTACTGTTTAGATATATTTGTAAAAAGGAAAAGTTCAGTTGAAAACGCTGAGTAATCCAGGTGGTGCAGGATAATGTCTCTACGAGAGAGTATAACAGATATATATATGAATTACCTCAACAGCCATTATAATGATAGCAGCTTTCTTTTTGATGGTTGAATTGGCAGGAAGGTTTGTTAAGGAATGAACTCCCATTCCCAGGCTGCTAATAGGTGGAAGATCAAGCCAATCAGGGTCTCTTATTCCTCCCATACAATCTTTTGCCATTGGATATATAGTGCCATTTCCATCTCGAAGAATGATTGGAGATTCCTGCACAAAAGTAGATTTTTATACAATTCAAATTGTCATTATTTTTCTCATTCATTCGTTATTGATTTGTAGCCCTATCACCTGACATATCAACATAGCTGCACTGATGAAGCCAGTCTGGTGTTCCTGCTGATATGCCCACACAGTGCTGACGTCCCTATCACCTGATACCTCTCCCTCCAGGTAAGGTAAGGTAAAGGTATAGGACCCCTGGACAGTTAAGTCCAGTCAAAGGCAACTGTAGGGTGCATCACTCATCTCGCTTCAGGCCAAGGGAGCCGGCATTTGTCCACAGACAGCTTTCTGGGTCATGTGGCCAGCATGACTAAACCGCTTCTGGCGCAATGGAACACCATGATGGAAACCAGAGCGCACGGAAACGCCGTTTACCTTCCCACCACAGCGTACCTATTTATCTACTTGCATGGGTATACTTTCGGACTGCTAGGTTGGCAGAAGCTGGGACAGAGCAATGGGAGCTCACCCTGTTGCGGGGATTCGAACGGCCGACCTTCCGACTGGCAAGTCAAAGAGGCTTAGTGGTTTAGACCACAGCGCCACCCGCGTCCCTCCAGGTTGTGTCAGACAACAGGTGTAGTACCTGTCGTCCTCACCGAACACTCCTGCAAATATCCAGAATGGACTAGAAGACCGAGTTCAAATGCTTTCTAAGTGCAGTTTGAATAGGGGAATACATATACATTACTACAATATCCAGTATCAGAAGCATGCATGGTTGTGTCCCTCTCTTCTTTGTGTGGGGATAAAACACTGGCGAGTCATGTCTCTTCAAATTCTGCAGTTAGGTTGCAAGGCAAGTGAGAAGAGGAGGGATTCTTCCCAAGATCCATTAACTTGTGTCAGTAGCTTACAAAGCCTTATCCCTCACTATACCATTGATCTAACCACCTTTTTCTTTTTCTTTACCACTTCCTTCACCAGATAGGGATCAGGAACACTGACAGTCAAGTTAAGTCTGCCATGATGATTTATTTTTCAATATTTCTTGTTTAATGGAATCATTTATCAACATTAAGTAACCCATTAAAGAGGTACTTTTAGGGTGGTAGGAAACATTTAAAACACATGAAGCTGAGAAGAAACAAACCTGTCCAGCAGTGAAAATAGCAACACTCCTCTCATTCTGCCCAAGGAAAGCAATACTGCTAGTGGGGAAATTGTTTTCTTGTTCTGCTTTTCCAGTTGCAAGATCAAATATGCAATATCTAACCCAGTTCCCGGTCTTCAGGACGGCATGTACTCCTGAAAGAGTGCAAAAAAGAACACTGACCAACAAACTATTTGCTCCAAAAAATATTTAAAACCATTAAACTAGCAAATATCGATTAATGAAATTAAGATGACTCAGTTTAACAATTCTCTAACAGGATAAGTACCTTTCTTTTTTCTAAAGCAAGCAATAGATAAAATGAGAAGGAAAAAACCCTTCATCCTTACCTTTGGAATCTACATTCACAGCTAGGATTTCTGTTTTTTCTGGAATACATAACTTTTTTGGGGTCCTCTGAAAACAATCTGGAACTTTTGGTGTCCCACCAGTTTTTACCACCTGTAACAAAAGCAGATTTCTGTATTTCCAATGCAATCTAAAGAACTGGGTTAATTCCCCTCTCTTTAAGAATGTACAATTTGCTTGAAAAGACTAGGATTCTTCTGCAACAGCAGCTAACCAGATGCCTAACAAGCTCATTAGCCGTGCATGACGGTGAAGGCCATTCCCTCTTTTTTGTCCCCAGCATGTGATAAGCATAAGTATGTCATCTATTAATGTGAGGGCTCCACTTAGCTGTCATAGCTAATAGACAATGATCAACCCATGAATTGGTCTACACTTTTTAATGCCATCTAAGCAAATGACCAGAACTACATCCCAGCCATGTATTTAAAGTAATTTATGTGTTGTGTGAAGTTCTTTCTTTTGCCTGTTCCAAACCTACTGCCTAATGTCACAGACTCCAGATTCTTATAAAAGAAAAATTACTCTGTGTGTAATTTCTAAAATCTAACTTATGTCTCCCCTTAGATGTCTGTCTTTCTAAACTAAAAAATATGCAACTTCTGAAGACTTTACTTTTAATATCTCTGGTTCTTATAGTCTCAAAATCTGACACCTCTTTGAGATGGAGTGATGGAACTGAACATAAACTCTAGAAACTGTGGCCGCAGCAGAGATAATTGAACAGCTTCAAGGGCCAAAGTCCTGGCATTGCAAACATACCTGGAGCTCATCTATCCTGAGCAACCGACAATCTTGGAGAAGAGAAGATGGATCAGGATCCGAACCAGAGCTGTTTGTACAATTTGCAGTAGTAGATGTCCCCGGAAATTTTACAGCAACGTACGCACCATCCACTTTCAGTACCTATAAAAGAGAACATATTGCATAGTGTTGAAGCAGAATTAAAAACTCTCTGAAGTGAAGTGGGGGTGGGGAATCTTAAACTGTACCTAAAACATCCAGAAAAGCAAGCAGTGCCACCACACAAAACCACATTTTCACCAACAATACAATTTCAAACCGCTATGGCTAGGTTTGCTGTAAAACAGCTTTCTTCTATCCATTTTTAAAGGATTGGTACACAGCAAATTAAAGGAAACTAAGAAAGCTTTTTTTATACAAACCTTCCCAACAGGAACATTCTTAACATCTTCCACAAAGACAACTTCCCTAAGAGACCACTGTTCTTCATTCACTTTCTCCTCTTCTTTTGGGGCAGGTGTTGATCGCCGCCGCTCTTAAGAAAAAAGTAACAGATTAAAAGTCTCCTTTGTAGCATGTCTGCGACACGCATATTCTATGTCTAAAAAAGTAGCACATGGCTACTTATGTCACTTTTCACAGGAAGTGCCTTCTGTGAAGTTTGTGGCATCTACTAAAATTGTATTTTGCTAATTTTATCCTGTAAGTATTCCTCTATGGAACACTGTTTCTTACATTATTCATTGTGGGGGTTCAGGAATTAAATATAGATACATTAATATAATTGGCAGACGTCGCACCACAGTGGTTTTCAACAAGGCAAAAAACCCCAAAAACTCCCCATATGACTTACTATATGGCATTGATGCACTGCTTGCTATTGAAGAAGCATCACTACAGGTAGAAGCTGGAGACGGTGGTGGACCCATTTCAGTTTTCACTGGTTCCTGTTTGCTTTCAGGCCTAGGATTTTTAAAAAAACAACAACAAGGCAGTTGTTACATTTATTTTCCATGAATACAATGTGAAAACTAGTCAACACTTTGGACAGAGATACTAATTTCTGAATTGTTTGTTAAGGCAACAGAAGCTTTTGCTGATGCAATATAACAGCAAACATATACTGCAACAATATACAGAAGAACTGTTTATGGCCATTTTCAAACCATTAATTTGTATTGGGGGAAAATCAAAATACTCTTAAGTATGTGGTTTGCCGGTATGAAAAGGCAATGCAAAGCACATTCTTTGTGTGACTTGCTTCTTTCAAGTATTTGTTAAACAGTCCTCAGAGCAATATTTACAGCCCCCTATGTGGGTTAAACCACAGAGCCTAGGGCTTGCTGATCAGAAGGTCGGCGGTTCAAATCCCTGCGACGGTGTGAGCTCCTGTTGCTCGGTCCCTGCTCCTGCCAACCTAGCAGTTCGAAAGCACATCAAAGTGCAAGTAGATAAACAGGTACCGCTCCAGCAGGAAGATAAACGGTGTTTCCGTGCGCTGCTCTGGTTCGCCAGAAGCCGCTTAGTCATGCTGGCCACATGACCCAGAAGCTGTACACCGGCTCCCTCCGCCAATAAAGCGAGATGAGCGCCGCAACCCCAGAGTTGGCCACGACTGGACCTAATGGTCAGGGGTCCCTTTACTTTACTGCACTCATGTCTGTTTCATTTATGGAAACAGTGAGGAGCTGGAGTACAGAGACCCACAATTTAATGCCAGTTCAAGATATTTTTCAGCCACCGTCTACCGTGTCCCTGTCAAAAGTTTAGAACACTTACTTTGCTTCAGTTGTTTTACTAGCTTTCTCCATATTCTTTAAACTCTCTGGTGACCGGAGTTGAAACCTACAGCTGTCATTCATATTCCAAACAGATTCCATTAAGACGCCAACTTTAGGAATCCCAGCGCTAATTGAAAAAGCAACAGCTCCAGCATGATAGAGAGGATTATTTCTCAAACACACCTGCAATCAATCAACAAGGGAGGTAAACAACTATTTTTATTTGTTTGTTTGTTACCCACCCATCACCCTAAAGTCCCATTCATGTCAAATGAAGAATCAAAACTACGTAAGCAAAACAATACTTAGAAGAGGTTAAGTACTTAATATAGTTTTATCAGGTTTTAAAAAGTGACATATGGAATATTATCTCTATCTTAGCCGCAAAAGTCTTAGAATGGGTGTAGCCAATAGGGTGCACCTTCCAGATATTTCTGGACTACAACTCCTATCATCCGTAGCAATTGGCTATGCTGGCTAGGACTGGTAGGAATTTTAATCCAACAGTATCCGGAGGGAACCACATTGGCTACCCTTGTTTCCTACCACATAGTTTCCTAATAAGGGCACCTGGTTTGAAGGGAAGGAAAAGGTTAAGGCAAAAGGGCAACTACAGGCACACCAGCATATCGGAAACTTTTTAGGAGCAACAGTGACAACGCAGAGAAGAAAGGCAAGAGCCTAATATGGTTGCAGCTAGTTCACATCACAGAGCTGCGTACGAACAGGTGGTTTAAGCTCTGTCACTTCAGGTTATGGGGGCACTTACGTTAGAGTCTATCTGCAGACTATTTGCACATGTCACTGCATCATAAAAAGGGTCTTAATGGTGGATTTGTTCCTTCTCAAAGCTTTAAAACGTCACACAGTAAGCCTCTACGTACCTGAGTACCAACAGTGATATTTGGCATTGAGGAGATACCAGCACTAGACTTAGGCTTTTTATTTTTGGCTCTAGCCTTTTCCAGCATCTTCTTCCTTTGGCTAAAAGGAACTACACCCCTAGGAGGAAAAATACTAATATAAGGTTTAAAAAAAAAAGAGCTGTGCTATCTTTATTATCCATAAATGTGATTTTCAAGGTGATGTGGTATTGATTAAAAGGGGGGGGGGAGTGCATTTTCAAATGTTCATTTCTAGAGCTAATAAAATAAAATAAGATCTGAGAAGCTGAGCTCCTGAAAACATTATTCCTGCTTACAGGTTCCTTCAGTGAGTATCCCATGCAGTCATATGTATGGGAAATGTTTCTGTGTAAACCAAACAGGTCCCTCCAAGAAAGTCTGAAAAAACTGAAAGCTCAGGGATGCTACCAACCCTCACTCGTACACAGCAGCTTCCCACACATCAGCCAAGGAGACAGAGGGAGCCTTTTCCCACTTAGTTCTACCAACAAACCATTGTGTACAGCATGACCAAAGACTTGCTTTTGAATTGATTTCTTAATTGAAGTATTTTTAAAGTGCCCTTCATCCTAACTCAAACAAGGGCAGCATATAAAACTCAACATGCCAAGAATACAATACAATAAAACAATACAGCAACATCACGCATAAAGCATTCAGAGCCAACTACAAGTTTCAATGATTGTGACTGCTGCCTAAGAAAGCAAAGCAGGAGTTGTGAAAATCTGACCGAGATCTTGCTACCACATTCACAACCCTAATTAAGCAGAGCCTTACTGACTGGGGAGAAAGGTGGGAAATAGTTCTCATAAAAAGGATAAAGCAAAAAAACCCCAACAACAACCAAGTAATTGTATTCAGGGTTCAAATTTTGTGGCCAGAAAGAAACTGAGGAAGGGCAATGGTTTCACCTCTTTTCCAACGTGTGGAATGTGGCAATTCATGGGGCAGGAGGGGGAAAGTACTCTTAATCTTTCAGAGCTTTCTAGAAAGTTCCTGCTATGATCTGTGCAGCCAGTGGGACTGTTCATAATCAACAAAGAGAAATTTACGTTGCTGACCAATGCCACTTAAATGGTTGAATCATTTAAGGGCACATTGGTTCTCCTGCATTGCTTATTACAGCCACTACTAATCTGATTTAATTTAATAATTATTAAAAGATTTTTAGGCTACATTTCCAGACAAAGTCCTCTTCAAACAATGTATACAATATGCACTATGAAACAAAGTAACATTATTAAAATTTTGATACAACTTGATACGGAATACATTCGCGTTCAATTTCAAGTCACCTTTTTAATCATTGTCTGGAAGTATTAGGAAAACTTAATCTATAAAGGTTTTAAGCCATTACAAACCTACACAGCCTGGCAAAAGCACAGAAGAGTTTAGACAGTTTCAGAGTAATATCCTCCCTGCACTATCAAACCGACACTCTTATTACACATAAAATCCTATTTACAAATATCAACTAACACTATTAATAAGCAACTTGCCTTTTGTGTTAGTTTAGACCTAAGGCCCCAATGAAGGAATGGAAGTAAAATTAAGCAGTTAGAACTTCTATATTGCACCCCTGCTTCTAATCATATTTTCACAAGTGAAACCCCCAAAGGACACAATATCTATGTAGTCACCCACTGACTGCCAATACAAAACTGGATTGATCCTACAGAAGATGCTTAAACACCTGTGATGAAATACCTCAACTATAATAATCACAGTTGTGTCTTAGACAACTCCGATAGCGGTATCAGCCTTGTATAAACATTTATTTACAGATTTTATGTCATATGCAGTGGAATATCTATTGTCGTAGAACTGTGAAGGTTTGTTACAGTAATAAAGCATTAGCTCTTCTAACTCTGAAAGCATCCTAAATACAAAATTCATTAAAATAATTCAGTGTCAAGTCACTTGAATGCTTTAAGGACAAGAGCATGCTTTGTTTCTCTTTGATCCAAGAACAGTCCTTTCTTCAAAGCAATGTAACCTCCTAAAGAATTCTAACCAGAAGGAAAAATTCAGTTCCATTAAAAAAAGAAAAACATGCATATGAACAAGGATGGGTAAATTCAATGTACCTTAGTGACCCAGTTCACACCATGGTAAACCAGTTATTGGTTTATTTGGTTAACATGCCAATCTTACCCACTTTGCTCCTGTATGCTGTATGAGCCACAATCACTGTCTTAGCTTTATGTCAAAACTAGGGATGATGGTTAGTTTCAGTCAAACAAATAATGCTTAGGGAGCCAAGAACAAACCTTGACCACAGGTTGTAGTCTTAAGCAAACAAACCATAATCTTTGGTTTCAACATAATGCAAAACCACAAATCATGGGGAAATCACAGGGGGAAATGCTATGAATAAGTCAGAAATTAAATCGTTATAACAAAAGGGGAGAAAACGCTATGGAAAATCGCTTAGAATTTTTTTGCTCTCTGGCACCATCTGGTGTTGCATGTTTATAACGCATTCAAAATGCTGTTTCTTGACTAATGTAGCTGAGTCCATGGTTTGTTTCTCCCATTCATAAGTCAGGCAATAGCACAGGGGGCAAGATCAGCACATTCTTAGTAAACCATTAACTGCTGTTTACCATGACATGTGAACAAGGCCGATGTCAACTTCTCTTCTATTGTTTTTCAAAGAGCAAAAAACCATTATTTGGACTCTAAACTGAAATATACACTTACCACCAGTACAGGTTATTCTCCAGCTGAGCACAGGTATAAAGAGCGCAGCAATGCAGGGAAACTATCCGCTCTCCTTGAAGTTCAGAGTACGTCTGTGCTGTATGTTCTAGTTTAGAAGCTACAGAACTCAAGGTTTCATCTACCCAGGTAGCTACCTAAAAGGAATAGAGCACAGCCCCGGAGTGGATCTTAACACAAATATGACTGTGTATTCATGCAGGGCACGATACAAAACAATGAGAATATAATCTTGAGATTATTCAGGTGCAACCACTTCCAGTATAGTGCTTTGAAGTTTTGCTTCAATCCTTTTTGTTCTAAGCATGCCTTGGCCCTGCTACAACCATTTTATCAAGCCAGAAGTAGTTCACATTATCACAGAACTCCCCCACTGTACCCATGTGTGCACGCCTTTGTAGACAGTCACTCCTCACTTCCTTGAAATGAACAGGAAGCTTTCGTAGGTGGAGCCACGATATGCATCCAGCAGAGAGCACAGAGTGCCTGGACTTTATTTAGAAATCTTTATTTAGAAACCAAATTACTTGATCTCAGAATATTATGCTAGAATATTTGGATTAGCAACTTTTAATACAATGGACTAACTACTTGTTAGTCACTTGAGACCAAGGGGAAGTTTGTCATTAAGGAAGACAAACCTAGTTCTGAAACCTTAAGTGCTACATTTCTATGGAAAATAAGCTTTCTAAGACACAAGGACAAGAATGACTCAAGAGCCTACACCTGCTTTATACCAGGGATGGCTAACCTGTTGCCCTCCAGATTTTGACAGTCTACAACTCCTGTCGGTCTCAGACAGTATGGCTAACTGTCAAGGATGATGCGAGCTTTAGTTCAACAACTTCTGAAGTGTCACAGGATAGCCACCCCTGCTTTACACATTCT
The DNA here is from genome assembly GCF_964270895.1 of Podarcis filfolensis. Lineage (NCBI taxonomy): Eukaryota > Metazoa > Chordata > Lepidosauria > Squamata > Lacertidae > Podarcis > Podarcis filfolensis. The sequence continues at coordinate 69,125,565 of NC_139603.1, forward strand.
CTACTTTCACAGCAGCTTCATTTTTTTCTTATGGATTCTTTTTCTAAAGAAGGAAAGTTTCTTTAATTTTGTTACTAGGCCAAAGTCGTCTCAATTTTAACAGCAAACAGAGTCAAAACATTCTTTTATCTTCTTTCTAGCACGCCCTGGCTTGTTTTTGTGATGAAAAGTTCTTGCTTCAAAGTTATTCGCAAAACCAATCTCTGCAAATGATTTGCTGACGTCCAGCTGTAATCTTTTTCTATAGAATGGCAATGCAAGGAGGAGATTAAAGGCACTGAATTTTATCCTCAGTGTTTCGTACCTTATTGTTTTCTGTGGCAACAGTTGCTCTGATGCTGTTTGCAGAAAGGAGGACGATCTTCTCGTTGGTTAATCCCAGGGACACGGCACGTGGGTGATGTATAGAAGGATTCTTTGAAACAAAAATGAAGCAGACAATATTTTAAAATGTCGCCACTGAAATATCAATTGTGGCTACCAAACATTTGGCAGGGAGGGAGACCTAGTCTTTGTCTCTCTCCCAAGTCATAACAAGGGAACAGGCATTACCCCATACCAAGAGCAATGGTATACCTTTTGCCATAGAAGCAAATGGGCGCTATTCATATATGACAGAACGTTACAAGGAAGCCAAGCAACACATCAAAGAGCCCCACCACTTTGCTATGGCTGCTCCTCTCCAGCTCTCAGGTTGCTGCTGCTGCTGAGGGGAAGGAGGAAAGATGCACAATTTCAAGCACAGCCGGAGGCAAACCTTTCCTGACTGATTTTCTCCCAGCCACTGAAATCTTCAATTAAAATGGCGAAGCTGCTAAGGAAGAGGAACTGGCAGTGGCTTTCCAGATCCAGCACTAGGCGCGGAGAGCTCACTAGTCACACTGAAGTGTAATCAAAGCAACAACTGTAATGTAAAAAATTTTCCACATCTGCTTTGATACCATGTGGATGACTGCACACAAGACTGAACTTCTGAATGTGTATTTGTCCTGCAAGACAACACTATGCTTGGTAATTGTTTATTTAAAAATTCAATAAAGTTTGTAATAAGAATTTTTAAAGCTGCACAGGAAGCTCTGTATTTTTTTTTAAGCAACTACATTTTTGTATACAAGAGATTACCACATCTTTACAGAACATAGCTAGACATACCTGTGCATTTCTGTAAGGTTCAGATTCACTCCATTTCCACTGATACAGCTCCCCTTTACTGCTCACTGCCACAAGCTCAGAATACAGAGCACCAATAGAAATAAATTTCATCCCATCCTATAAAAGCAAACAAGTGAAGCTTAAAACTTCAATATTACAAGTGCTAAACACTCACATATATTATAAATTCATCACAAGGGAAAAGAGCTGTTCAGACCATTTGGTGTCTGTGAGAAGTTGACAGGTTATCAGACATAGTTATTGGGTAAAAATAATTATTTTAGACTGTATTTTATTTTTGACATTGATAAGGTTTGGGCTGTGTCATTAGTGGGTTCTGTGTAATTTCAGAACTGAAATTTAAGGGGCTCTAAAACCAAAACAGCACAAGTGACTCTTGAAAGATTTATCAGGCAATGCTAACTTCTGTATACTCAGTGGTTCAATGGTTGTAGATGAAGAAATGAGAAAGGTTTTACAAAGGAACAAGTGTAGTGGATTATATGGTCATTCCTCTAACACTGGCTATACAAGTGGAAGAGTTTCTAGTTCTATTAGGACTGAGAAGTGTCCTATACAGAAACCAATCCTTGGAGTAATATAGAAGAGGTGTCACAAAGGAGGGTTTGGTGGCCACCTGAATTTGAATTAGTCTTCATTCAAAAGAAATGACGGAATGTTTTGTTGTCAACTATAGAAACCTCATCTGGAGAAGCTGAAGAAATGCTGTTGTGCTTTGAACAAATTATTGAATTATTAAAATCAAAGCTCCTAAGTCAGGATTTTCAGGAAGAAGAAAACAGACCAAGCTTGGGTATGATAGGAATTGCTGGACTATTGTGCATGAATTGAGGAGGTCATTTGTTAAGATGAAAGAAACCATGGAATTCCAAGATTTAGAATTTCTCCTTGAATTAAGGAGAGACTATAAACAATGGAAGCAGCAAAAGAAAACCAGGTGCTATGCAGTTTTGAACACATATTATGCTTGCATCAAGAGGCAGATAATCTTTTTGGAAACCGATCGTGACCGAAACAAACTGAGAGCCTATTTTGGAATTACCTTTACATTCAGCCTAACAGCTTTCTGATAACCACTTGAATTGGCGTGGTGAAATGCTGCGACCTTTCAATGGAGCATAAGACATTTTGATCCAAATTCTACCTGATCATTGAGGATTAGTGATGCGTTCTGTTAATCCAAAAGACTCGACTGAACTTTGGACACACGTTTTACATCTTGCCCTTCCATCTGCCCCAGCCATTTAACTGCAAGTACTCCAAAAATGTTTAAAGCACATAAAGTTGTGGTCAGTTCTCTCGTCCCACTTCTCTTGCCTTGCTCTAGGCAGGGGAATTATATATCATGTCACAGCAAGCCTCCTCCTTCTTCGATTCTCCAAAGAAGAAGCAAGCCAGGAAGCTTGACTGATGACGCGTGTCTTAAACTGAACCCAGGAGAATACAAATCCAAGAGAGATGAGAATGGAATAAACAGGCCCATCGCTTAATGTTCCTGTGCTGGGCATCTCAGGTTAAAAAATAAGTCCACTGCATCGAGTAAGATTCTGCTAATTCTCAACAGCTGTAGCTCAGCAACTGAGTGCATGGCTTGCATGCGAGAGGTCCTTGATTCAGCTCCTGCCAGGTAGGACTGAAAAGATCCCTGCCTGAAATCTGCAGCTTCCTCTAGACTCTACTGTTCTCAAGACTCTACTACACTTCAGATACCCATTTAATTATATCTCCTGCTTTGTGAAAAGGCTACTTCACAGTATATACCCCCAAAATATTGGAAGCAAATACTGAAGGGGAGCAGATACTTGCCTACACTAATCAAGAGTCCCGACTGGCTTTCAGTCTTCTGCGAAAGGAAGGCACAAATATAGGAAATAGTTTAAAAGACAAAATAGCTCATGTCCATTCAAATAGGACCACTAGCAATAGTAGAGTTCTTTAAGCTAAATATGTATCATATGGCCCACCCACTCTTCACAACATTTGTTCCTTAGAAGGGCAGGGAGGAAAAGAGATATAGATTCATTGTTTTTTTTAATCTTCAGAGCAAAAGGAATCATTTTCAGCTGACACTAACAAATAATCACACTTCTCGAATGAAGAAGGAAAATAACAGCAACAGTGTGAAGATGAGTTCTTTCATCCGCAAGGCGACAGAAAACAAGTGAACCAACTGGTGAAAGGGGAAAGAATAGACAGAAGAAACGCAAAGGATCACCTTAAAAAAAAAAATCACCCCATTGCTTCAAAGGATGGCAAACGCGTTGATAAAGACAGAAGAGTACTTGTTCAGGCTCCCAAAAAAATATCAGTTGACACAATTAATTTTCTGTCCAAGTGAAAGGGATGCTAACTATAAACTACTTAAGGCAGGAGGCCTGTGCACACTTCCATTCAAGCAACTCCCTTCTATTAAATTCAACAATACTTAATTTTCCAAGTGAATGAGTTTATGATTGAACACCACATCAAAACTGAAGTGACATGAACACAAATGATCCACATTCAATGTAAACATGTCCATAATGTAGGGATTACATGCAGGGGCATTTGATGAGGAAGGTGGCAGGAGGAGGAAAGAGATAGATCCACATTTACAGGCAATACAATATATTCCAATTTTGCATTTTTAATAAAAATAAAATACAACCAAAATACCTTATCCGGCCACCACTGCAAGTCCTCTCCTAAAGAGACCGGGCTTTGGACAGGTGTGTTCTTCTTGTCAAGGTTTGGCTCCCCTTCTTTGCTTGTAGAGCCTCTTTCATTATCAAATGAGGCTCCATCAAGCCACCTTCTTTCACGCAAACGTAAAACGGACTCACGTTCACGCAACAGCTCAGAGTCTCTCTCTAAGGGAAGAAGGAGAACTGGTATGCAATTGGGTCACACCAGTGGGATAAAAGTAAGCCACTCTCTAGTAAAGACCCTTCAGGATGCAACTAACAGCAGTTAAAATCTACTTATAGATTTCACTTAAGTGGAAATATAAAAATGACATGCAACACTCAAAATATTAACCCTTTCAAGCATATGTACTTTGGTATTGCCAAAATAATTTGAAATGCAAGAATGAGACTAGAAATAAAGTTCAAAATCTGAAGTTTCAAGCTACTCAAAAAAATGAATTAACAGAAGAAGAAAAAATTACCTCACTGATGAGATAAAAGGTGATTTAAGATTTTTATAGTACCATATGCAAAGAGTATATTGTGGGTGATCTTATCAAAGAACAGCAAGAAAAATAGATGCCACCAAACAAGGCAATGTCTCTTTTAGAGACTTTTTAAGCTAACCAAAAAGGAGTGTTTATTAGAGAGTCTCAGAATTTTTCCCAACCACCACCACCACTTGAAAAGGTTAAAAAACAATCTTAAACTTCTGTAAAGTTTGCTAATCCAACCCCTTCATTTAAACAAACATATAGGACTTGCTTTGATTTTTAAAAGCTTGTGGCAAAGTTGCTTAACTGAAAATTTTTGTAGTCAGACAACGTTCTAAAAAAAGATTTTTGAAGGAGAATGTTCCTTACCAAAATGCTTTCCCTCCAATTGGCCTAAAATTGTCTAAAGCCAGTACTCTCCAGTTCTCTCATACAATTAAAATTTTAAGTCAGGTAATCAAGCTAAATATCCAAGAGTCAAATATACATGGAAAATAAGGATTTTTTCATCTTAACATAGAAATAACCTTAGAAAGGAAAAAGGGAGTGATTTAAGAAAAGTCAGAGGTTGAATATACGTACATGCACATAATGCATTTAACATATGAGTCTTCATTTGTATTGATAAACTTTTTAAGAACAAATCCCTCGTCTTTCCTCCTTGCTCTCTTTTTCCTTCTGGTATCTGTCATTTCATTCTCTTCCTTCATTTCAAAACTAATCTCCACATAGTTCTCTTCACCCCCCCCCCTCTTTTGCTCTACAGCCCAATTCCTAACAACTTTTCTTTTTATCTCCCATGAACCATCTATTCGGACTAATGATGGGCCAAAAATCATCTCCCACCCTAATGGTAGTGTTCATGCCCCATGAAAAGGTTTTGGGGGATATTTTCTGCAACCTTTGGGGCTGGTAAGGCAAATTCAACCAATTGAGAAAGGCCTCCCTCTAGGATATGAGGTGGTGGAGGGTTCCTTATGCTTCAAAAGAAAAAAGTTTATCAAGAAACAAAGGTGGTTTCCTTCTGCTTGAAACAGAGCTACAATTGACCGTCTGTTGATAGGTCCTATAAAATGCTAAATAGGAATGACTAAATCATGATGAGCAATTGTGTTCACTGCTTCAAACAGCAGTAAAAAAATCTTCCATTTGAACAAAAAGGTAGTTGTGATAACGTTTTCCTTCATACTGATATCAGTAATTTTCAGTCTCTCTCCCACTTCTGTGCTTGTATGAATTTTACTGCCATTGTTTACACCAGAACTATGCCTTTGGGTTAGGGAAAGGGGGGATACACTTGGCGGGGGGGGCCTAATTTTTTTTAAAAAAAGATGAACAAATAGTAAAAGCATTAAGGAAACCCTCAGACACCTCAATATTGTATAGGGAAGCCCTCTTGCCCCCCAAAATGCATCCAATATGCCACCCGCCTCAAAAGACAACTCTGGCTGTTCTAAGTCCACCCATTCCCCATCCCCAAGATCACTGGAGGGAAATGGGCCAAATAGGTCAAACTTAAGTACATTTAAAACAGCTTTTAGAGATGAAGCGTAGACTAGAGGATCGTGTAAACCTTCTCCCCACCACCTTCTGCATAAATTCCTCTTCTCTCCTCCTTCCAGCTTTGGAATTACATGCGGCCATTGCCAATCCAAGTTAAGATGAAACCAAGCATGTAATAAACTCATTCCAAGAACCCTAATGGTTTCGTCTCTCTTTTAATGTAGAAACTGAAGACAAAGTGTGTGCACTCGAAGAGGTAGGAGGAGGATGCATGTGATCCTGCAGCCTGCACTCAAAACCTAAACCAGGAGTTGGCAAGGTTACCGGACGATGGGCCAGTCCACGCTCCATCCGTCGGAGGATGGGCCGGAGCGTGTGTGCACGCGCACTCTTCTGGGTCAGAGGAGAGCCTGTGTGCCATCAATCCGGAAGTTGGTCCCCGTGCCGCACTGGTAAGAGCGGGCAGTGGCAGGGGTCGCCATGGGCCAGTTAGACAAGCCCCATGGGCCGCTACCGGCCCATAGGCCTTAGGTTGCCGACCCCTGACCTAAACCCTAGCTTCAACGTTATGTCTGAACCATGTCTCAAGAATGATGACAAGGTATTTTGTTCTAATCCTCTACGTCACCTACAGAAACTGGATAAATCATTTTATGACGCTAGATTGGATAAATCTAACATGTTGAGAAAATTAAAATTATGCCTAATACGTACAGCAACCATTTTACTGATCCTAACTTGTGATAACACTTAGATATTCAGGTATTGGAATATCTAACAGAAAAAAATTGGAATGGGCAGAGCAATACTCCATGAAGATCATGATAGAGGTTGGATTAACAATTGGCAAAATGTTATGGATATGCATAATAGTTATTTTTAAGAAGCTATGAAGGAATAACTAAGTAGCAGATCTGGTATTACATTTCATACGCTTTTCAAGTCATGCTTAGAACTTGACGCCATGCAAAGTATTCTGTCATTGCAATGGGTTATGAATAACAGACATGGAATTTGAGCACTGCAAGCCATTCAGAATGCAGTTAAATTCCAGCTTGCCTGACCTATTGTTGAGTATGTCATTATTACTACACTTTGCAAAGAAAATGTTTACTCTTAGAGCAGTGCATAAGGAGCAGTGGAAGAGCTTTCAATGCTACCTACTGGAACAGATGTAGGACTTCTAACTATACTATTGAGTTATGCCTCCAGACTCAGGAAGGCACAAAATTCCCTGTGTACCATGGATACTGAGCAACTGAACTCCCTTTCGGAATGTTGCATGAGAAAAACATTGAGTTTTTCAGTAAGTACTCCCTAAGTAGGCATGGTTTTTAAAAAATTGGCTTTAGGCAGATTGCTTTTTGAAAGCCTCATGCACATTTCACCTGTCAAACTTTTCAAACATACTACTAGCAATTAATTTCACACACTTACATCGTACAATTTTTACAGCTTAATGCAAGAAATTTTATTTATCTATATTTTAAACAGAAAAGGGTTGTACACACAAAACTAAAGACAAAAATCACCAGCATGTGCTATAACTAGTGTACTGCACAGCAATGCTACTTATTTACAAAGAAAAAAAAGGTGCAAAATTACCTCGGGACGAGCTTAGCCTGGAAAGTGATGAGCGCCGAAAGGATGGATAACCAAAGTAACTAATATCTTCTGAAAACATAGCATCAGCATCAATAATGACACTTGGGTGAGCAGAATGTATGTCAGCATCCAGAAGAGACATAAGATCCTCTATAAGAGGAGACAAGGATCTGAGGTGAATTATCAGCTACTTGAAATATCATCTTGAAAGACCATCACCAAACAAGACAAATCCACCAACAAAAACTGATGTTCTGTTCTTCAGATTCCCTACCGTACAGATGTATTGCCTACTGCTCACATATGCGATCAAGCAAAATGTCCTGATTTAAGAAACCAATGTTAGCTATATCAACTGCTTGGTCTAAACTAATCCAGACATGGTTCAAAGCTAGAAGCAGTTAAACAATATAAAAAGAACAAGGCTCAATAAGTTTATGTTCCAGAAGAAAGTAGATAAAAAAGACTTCCTCCAAAGCGAATAAAGCTCATGTTTGCCCGTTACTAAGACAATAACTTCCTAAACTGGAAAATGTCGTTTTTAATAGAATCTGCTGATAACTTCTGCAAGAACTCATAAGCATGCCCCCCCCCAAACAAACTCTACATTTTCTATCATGAAGTAACTGATTTTAATGGTAGGACAGTGCCCCGTCTTTTAATACTCTATCTTGAGATGATAAAGATCCTACCTTAGGTGCTGGGAAAAAAATATCTGCCTTCCTGACTTTCCGTTAAATTCTATTAAATTTATTTTCCAACACAAAGCAGGAAATGCTGTCCACATTGACAGCAGATATATTTTTATATTTCTGGCAGTGTTTTCAAGATCTATAAAATCACACCCTGCTTCTTACATTAACTAGGCTTTCCCAACCACAAGCCTTGCTATGGGTACTCATCTAGGTGCACTGAATGCGTCCACCCATCGTGGACATCTCTCTTTTAAAGTACTGGTAATCTCATTGAGACGGCCACTTTAACTTTGAGAAACCCTGATGTTTTCATACATCTGATACCAATTTAACATGCAAAATTGTTTTCAGCTTCTTTCCTCCCTCACCCAAAATGTCCTTCACTGGTACCTTGCACCATCCCAGGGATCCCTCCACTAAGTCAAGGAAACATAGGTTTATGCAATCCTTTCAGCGTCCATCCTAAGAATCACAACCTCAACACTAATTACCGTATTTTTTTGCTCTATAAGACTCACCTTTTCCCTCCTAAAAAGGGAAAATGTGTATGCATCTTACGGAGCGAATGCAAGCTGCGCAGCTATCCCAGAAGCCAGAACAGGAAGAGGGATTGCTGCTTTCACTGTGCAGCAATCCCTCTTGCTGTTCTGGCTTCTGAGATTCAGAATATTTCTTTTCTTGTTTTCCTCCTCCAAAAACTAGGTGCGTCTTATGGTCTGGTGCATCTTATAGAGCGAAAAATGTGGTGCTTTCAGCTTCTCTGCACATGGCATCCTCTAGAACAATAGTTCCCCACCCCAAAAAATAATCCCCACAAACCACTTGAAAGTTGCTGAGGGTCTTAGCAGACCACTTCATAATTTTTCTGCCTGTTGTAGCAACTGTAATGTGCTGTGCCCAATGCTATATGATTTGTAACTGCGTTTTTACTCACATATCACAGGGTACCTGAATGAAGCTTGGAGACCACTTGTGGTCCACAGACAATGATTTGGGGAATCCTTGCTCTAAGATCAAGGATGAAGAATCTGTGCCCCTACAGATGATGTTGGGACTACATGGCCAATGGAAATTTCACTCCAACAACATCTGGAGGGCCACAGCTTCCCCACCCTTGCTCTTAAAAAAAGGGATGAAAATTTAAATTACTAGTAACCAGTGCTTTTTTGTCTAGAAAAATAGGTGCTGGTATTCACCATGAAGCTGTTACAGTTAAGTGCCACACTTTTTAACAACAACAAAAAGAGGTGCCGGTACTACATACCAAACAAAACATTCCTTACACAGATATCACCAAATACCCAACTGGATAAATCTACATATGTAACTGAAACAAGCCCAAAATCTAAACATGCTAAAAACAACAACACCTATTTCACTATCTGTCTGTGAACTATTACCTCTGAAATATACCTAGACAAAGCTAAAGCCAATAGGGCACACCACCACTTGACCTCTTCCTAATGCACTGTTCAAAGCCTCCAACAGATGCTTATTTCATATGAAATCCCCCTGATACAGTGATGATTGAGAATTTGAAGGTCACATTAAAAATAAACAGTAGAGCTGAACTCTCCTGTAAAAACAATGGAGTGACCTGGCAGAATAATTTTGCTTCAGTGCTGCAACACAGATTCCAATAGCCACACCAAAACTACTGCTGCAGCTCAGAAGCCAAGTATTTTCCTGTGACAATGGCCATCAGAACACAAAGTTAAGATAAATAAGCAAAGAAACCAGAATGTTGAACTCTGGAAAATTCCATGTATATAGAATACCAGGAAAGGGGGGGCAAATACTAAACAGCAAGGCTTTGCTCTCCAAGCAGCACCCTTTTTCATGCAGCCTCAGGACTGTTTCACGTCCATATTTTATCAACATGAGACAACTCTGGCAGTTACCTTTTGGTGGAGATGCACGTGCCCCAACATGCACCTAGAATACCATCGCCTTGTATCTCAAAATTGGGACTTGCTGAGCATCTATTGAACCTTACAAGGGATGTGATAAAACTCCCTGACCCAAAAGTGCTGTCAAGTCTATCTGAGGTAAAAGTATCGCTGTGTAAATTGTTTTGTTTTGTTTTAGTAAATTTTACCTAATTCATATTTAATGTCTCAAAGCAACAGGAGCATTATAACTGTAAGAACACTTTGTAGGAATAAACGTTTTTTAATAGTCATGCTTTCAAATATGTATTTCAATGAGTTAAAAAAGTGGTGCTTTGTCTACCTGTCTGTGAATCATCTGCCACTGAGCGTGCTCAGTTCTTCCCAACAACAAGAAATCACACAAGCAAACCAAGCCCCGCAAAAGACAGTCTAAGAGAACACTAGCCTTTGAAAGGGGTTGGGGATGTAGGAGATACTCTCATCCCCCTTCCTTTTGTCTGTCACAGAAGCTCAAGACAAGAAGAATGAGATATGGAGACATGAAAAAAACTTTAGCTGAAAGAAAGGAGCAGATAGGGAAGATTTTGCTTGGGCATTTTATTAATATTTTAAATAGTCATCTATGGAAGATATGAAATTTAGCAGCTAGGTTTAGAGACTGCCATAGTTCCTTATCTCAAAGGCAAGGCACAAGCCAAGGGGCAGAGCATGTTTATAGAATGAGAAACATGAAAGCTGGATGCATTAACAGAGCAATACTTTTGACTGCTTACTCAGAAGCAAACCCCTACTATGATCAACAGAACTTTCTCCCTAGTTTAGGATTTCAGCCAAATATATTTATAGTCTTCCCTTTACACATTCAAAAAGGCCCAAAGCGGCAAAGATTTGCACACCAACCAATGCAACAATTTTTAAAAACCTTTTTTAAAACAGCCACCAGGAACAGTTCACACAGGTTGGTATCCAGTCATTATCAAGGAGAGCTTCACATGGCTCAAAGTTACATTGTATAAATAGGCCCTTTGCCTAACAAGCACCCAGATTAATTCTTGTCCCTGGCATATCACACATTATGAAACACTAGCCTTTCACAACAACAGTAATGTCAACTGCTGTCAATATTAAAACAAAATTGCTAATTCTTCGCTTGTCAAAACAACAGTCTTCCCACTTTATAAGCTTCCCACTGTGGCCCTTTGTATTAGACAAGTTGTGCACCCTGGTTCTCCAGTATTCGAGGAGCAACACAGTCTAGAGACCTACATATACAGGCTTTGTGTGAAAGTGTATATGAGATATGGAAAATCATGCCCCAAATAGGAATGCCTATCAATTATATAAAATGCCAACTTACTCAAGACTGGTACATTTTAAGTGTACAGCTGTTCTAGCATAACTGTCTCCTGATAGTTACAAAACAGAAGGTCTTAGCAATAAGAGCTCTTTACGCTTGGGGGGAGATCCTCTTAACAAGATAAATGATAATGGTCAAAGTATGTACAAGCTTTCGTTATACCAGACCTCTGAACTGTTGCTTCAAATCCAATAACTTAACTCAAGACATTCACTTCCACACAAGTTAACCTTAGTTTCGTCTTGCCTATTACTTTCTCTCTTATTTACTGGAACTAAAGAGCAATCAATATTTCTGTATCTCCATAGAGTACATAGCAAAGAACATAAGGCTAACTCTTTACCAGTACTGCAAACTGAAAGTCTATTGCACTTTGACAGAATAACTTAATATTGCTTTTAATGATGGGAAAAAAAGAGGAAACATTGCCCAATACAAACCTCCAGGAAGGTAAGATTCACTCGCCGTGTCGTCACCATCATCCCCATCTTCATCATCACGGCTCAGCAAGTTGTTGACTGCAAGATTTACATCAAGATTTGTCCGCTGGAGCTCTCTGATAATTACACTCCTAGATTTTCCTTGTAAAACAACTTGTGCCTATGCAAAATAGAATACATTTTTAACAATGTAACATGTTACACCACCCCAGGTAATTTTCATCAACAGAAACAAATATTTCTGGAGTAGTAGAAGTCAACCATATACTCAATATAAGCAGATATCATGTTTAACTGGAAAAAGGTAAACAGGCTGGTTTTGGATAATGCTAGTAAGTAATGTGAAGTCTCAGTAACTTCTGGCTGTGGAGCAGTTTATAAATCTGTAAAGATAAAAATCTATTGCTTATTTCTATTCTTTGCTGCTTAAACATTCCTTCGCTCCACTCCACAGGCTACTTTTAAAGAGGCTACCGATGTTCCTTTTTGGGGACATCCTTAATAATAACTTTCTTATACCCAGTCTTCCAGGAACAAGCCTCCAGCAAAAACATGAAGGATTCATGCCACCCTCGCCTCAAAGCTCATAGCACACAGTGTATATATATGGGTGATTCAGGACTCCTCTCTAAGTTGGTGGAAGGAGTGAGATTCTGACTTCTGCCAAGCCAAACCTCTGCAGCCCCTTGCCAGGAGAATGGGCATGCCAAAACTTCTGACAGCAGCTGTTTATTTACTTTCAAATCATGCTAGACAGGTAACAAATGTGAGAACATGGTCCAGAATTTGGAAGAATCATCTCCTACCACATTAAACATTTGCTCAAATTGCCAGGGGAGGCCCTTCTGTTCATGTGGCTTCAGAGGTGAGGCTGGCTGGGGCACAAGGAAGTGAGTTCACCATAGAATAAAAACTTATGCAACATTTGGGAAAAAACTGTCGTTCAGAGAGGCTTTTGGTCTAAGAGGCTGGAGATATTTCATCTGACATATTTTTACCTGACACATTATTTCTTTTGGATATTTGCTGTTTGGTTTTTTAAAGTATGATTATATAGTAGTTTATTTTTAATGAAGTATGCCATTTCAGTAACTCGGTACAGATACGGCAGGGATAAATATCCTGCCAGATAAAAATGATTTTCAGGGACTGTTGTGCTTCTCTATTCCTTGGCTATACTGAATATGTCAGCGTGTATCATATAGCACAAAGTCTGCCTCTTATAAATATACTAAAACTAAGAAATTAGAAAAGTGATTATCAATTTACAAGGAAGATGTGAATTTACCATTAGAGAATATTAGTTAACAATGTGAATAAAATCAAAGTGTTCTGGTGCCCCGGAGGGGGTGGAGGAAGATACCAACAGAAAGAAAGCATAAAAATAATACAAACGTGTGCAGTGTCTGAAGAAATTTACCCACAGGCATTATAGGAAACAGAACGTAATCTCAGAGCAATTATCAATTAGCCCTGGGAGTCCAGGGCCAATTAGACTAGTCTCAAAGGCCTGAACAACAAGCTCCATCATCTTTACACAATACTAAAGAAATACTAACCAACTAACCTACTTTTAAAATTCTTGCTAACCCTCATGTCAACGGAAATTGTTCATTCTCAATAATCTGTAGTATGCCTGCTAATCTTTAGAGAATAGTCAACACAAATGTTTTTTCAAATGTTTGAACAGTAAGAGTGGTGTTTATTTCTTTATTTACTGAAATTTGGGCCAGGTGTTTTTCAAAGGCTGACTCAAAATATTCCAGTCCCAAGACCACAAACCAAAATGTGCTCACAGTCAACCTTAGCTTTACATGAATCTGATGCAGATACTCTGCCTTTTCTCATGTTTCCAAACATTGTGAACATCTAAGGGCACAGAAGCATCCCATCTTCCTCCAATATATATACATATATGTAAGAAACTTGCAAAATAAATAAAGAAATAAGCAAGCATCTCCCAGTTACTCCTTTTCCACAACTTTGAAATATTTCATCACAAGAAAGATTCATACCTGTGAAATGAGTTCTTCTGGAATAACAGATGCTGGAATCACTGGCTGGGGCTGACTACCCAAGAGCCCAGATCCTCTATCACGTCCTGTTCGAATAACTCGCGTTTGCCTCCTGGAATCTCTAGCTCCAGCTGATGATCTACCAGAGGATCCTCCTCCACTTCCTCCGACACCCGAGCTCCAGCGACTCCTGAGGAATTTTAAAAACGGCAATAGATTTATGTGTTTGAGCTATTTTACAAGCTATCACGTATCTGAATTTAACTGTTGACTTCAGTACACTAGCCATGTGATTCACTAGCCTTTTAAAATGAAGCTGGAATGCTTGATACAATGGGATCTTTTCTGTACAGCAGTTTTGCAAATGCAATTTCTTTAAAAGACTCCAAAGACTATAAATTCACAAGCTAGTTTGCATTAAGATTCACTTCTTTACTTTCAGCTTTTACTTTTAATCTACATTCCAGCCAACTTCTGAAATTGTTAACAATGAAGTCATTGCATACATGTGCAAAAGATCAATATGCTTATGTTTTCATATCCAAGAGCCAGAATCAGACCGCTACACTACAAATAATTAAAACAGAACTCCCCCTATTAAATATGACATTTTCTATGCAAAACATTTAAATACTACCACATCTTAATGGCCATATATTGGTTAAAATTATGAATTGCTTCAGAAATAGTAATCCTTCTAGTAAATATCTCCTTTGAAAGAAAGGGCACAATATAAATATCTTTACCAATAATTAGAGGTAATTTATTTTGAAATATTTGTATTAGTGGAAATGTAGGATATTATTTATGCTTTTTTTCTTTTTCTAGGCTGAAGACAGGGCTTGTTTTAATATAATATTTTATTAACTGAAGACACTTGGCACAATCCAAACGTGAGGCTGTTCAGTTATCTTGAAACTGAAGTAGTGAACCATTCTTGAGAAAATACTAACAATTGTTGCTGATGTGATACAAATGCAGCAGGTTTAACAAGAAATCCTCTGTTTACTTCTAAATCATGCTAGCTTTCTTCAACAACATAAATAACAAATATGTCCAAATACAGGTCATGACACACATGCAGATATTTTTCCTGCAAATGTTTTCATTTGTATTTTTAATTTTAGTCCCATACTACAAAGCAGATTCATGCGACATTTTGAGTCAATTATGTTCCCCTAAAATGAAGTCATTGTTATTCAGAAGAAAAAAATCTAAAAGGACTACCCACAGTAGCAGACATGTTTTTATTACGGTTAAAGTAAATTAGATTGCTTGCAATTATAGATTTAACATTCCAAACTTAACAGCTTAATATCATTTTTCCAAAAAGCTAGCTAAACTAGTTCTGCATTTCGGTGGTCTTATACATACGGGAGACAATGTTATGTGTAGCCACACATAACCAAGCGCAAACAGATGGTAGCCTCAACCCTATCAAAACTTACCCAAGGGTGTTGCCTGCCAGTCTGCCCAGAGTTTCAGAACCAGACAGAAACCATGGGGAATCACTAGTTCTGCCTGGCCTGGATGTCCTTCCTGCCCCTGAGCCACTGCTCAACTTTGAACTGAAAGTAAAAGATGGTAGATCAGTCACAATACAATCCCAAATGGGTTACGAACAAAGCCTGGAATCCCAGGTTTAAATTATCAGGGACTTAGTCTGGTAACACACCAGCTTAAGCAACACCCTTGGGGAATCTTCCATACTTAGCTGCAGTATATGATGCTCTAATATGAAAAAAGAAAAGGCATGTGAAGCATGCCTAATGAATTTGGTGGTTGACAAAATGATGTCCTACTCAAAAAACAACAACTCAGCGTCAGGAATTATGGTAAGATTGTGAAGTGTCTGTATAAATGAATGAATATGCATTAGATTATAAATTAATATAATCGTGAGTTAATGTAATGCCCAAAAACCTGCTTAAACCAAACATTAAACATATCTGATAATAGTTCTCAAAAAATTAATTTTGAGTCAAACAATAACAATGTAGATCCAAAAGCATACCCTGGCAAGTGGTAAATATGTAAAAATGTAAGCTCAAATTTGAGCGATTACTGAAATAAATTATCTGAAGTAACTAGTAATGGCACCTATAACATTTTGGATTGTAAGATTCTGTTCTCATCATTTAATATAAAATAGGTCATTAGATTGGCCTTAATTTTGGTTAAGGTCTGTACAGCCATTACCAGTTTGCTAAAGCAAGACACCCAAAAATATGGTTCTCCCACCTCCCGTTTCGATTTTCAATTCTGTTGACGGTTCAGAATCAAAATACCAGGAGAAATTTGTTAGATACTTCTTAAATACACAACAAAAGTAGTTCTTACCCATCATTATTATCAGGTTTACCCAATTCCAATCTGTCTGGCTGAACTAAAAAGCCAATCCTGCAGACTCTACCATCCTAGATTTAAAAGAGAGAGTGTCCAATATTGAAACAATACTAAACTTTAATTATGTAAAAAATAAAAGTTTTCAGCTGTGGGTCAAGTTGGTCTAATTGAGATTGGGAAAACTATATTTAACTATATGAATTAAGTATCAGCACAATATTTTTGTCAAACATATTTTGAACAAATTACCTCAAGGAGAAATGCAGCATGATTTGGTCCCACCACACACTGTTTAATAGTGGCCTGCTCCAATACATTCAAAGGGGGGTGGCTGAAAACAAAAAGCAAGCATGGGTAACATTTTTAAAGACTCCTTAACTCTGAGAAATAAACCAAGTGGCATATGGAATGTATAATGAATATAGCTGTAACATCTGAAACTGATTAAAGATTAACATTAGTTGCAGCAACCCAATGTATTTTCTGCCGTAAGACAAAAAAGAACAAAATGTTAAAAGCCACCAGGGAACATTATACTGTATTTCCATAATGTATTTTCCAATACATATCTTTATGAAGCGGTGTTCCCCAAGTGCTATTTTCTAACAATAGCTGTGAAATATACAGCAGCAGCCAGTTTTAACCCTGCCTATGCACTTCAATTCATTTAAGTGCTAAACTCATTTTTAATGCTAAACTCCAATTATCATCATTACCAATACTGATTTACTAATCACCTTCTAAACAACCGTCTTAGGTGATTTATACATAATTAAAAACAGTTAAGAACAGAAAAACAAACAAGACATTTAAAACAAGACAAAAAAAACCCCAAGATCAAATAATTAATTTGGATACCAATGAAATAGAAAACCACATCCACAATGCACTTTGACCATCACAAGTACATCAGGAGCTCTTCCTTTCTGAATTTAATTGGGCAACAAGACTTATGTAGTTAGGCAAGTAGCGAAACTAATGTAGAGACAAAGTTACTAAATCTGGAAATGGTGAATATGAACACTGAACAACTAAGCAGCTTTATCCAACCTCAAGTCCTCCAATTTTGTTGGACTACAGTTCCCATCATTCCTTATCACTGGCCATACTAGCTAGGAATGATGGGTTCCACAGTCCAACAATATTCTGGAAGACCCAAAGTTGGGGAAAGTTGCCCTAAAGTTACTCTTCCTTTGAAGTTATAGCCTATAACGCTATCTCACCTGTTTAAGTTGTATTTGTTGAGCTTCTCTGAAACTTCCCTTAACCTGCAAGAGAAAACAAAGGATCTTTTAGCATTAATAAGTTTCAGTCAAAGCAACACATTTCTGACTAAAATTTACTTTGGCTATTAATAGATCTGTTTATAATGATACAACAAATGCTCATGGTGAGTGAAACCTCAGAACCAGATTAGTAGCTGAGATTTCCAGTCGTCAAGAGACAGGTCAAATTATGAATATTGTTCTAATTCTCTTCCATTTATATTCCACTGATTTTCTGTCTTGCAACCCAATACATGCGATTCCAAGGCAATCACTCATCCAGATACTGAACAGAGCCAGATATGCTTAGCGTAAAGCAAGGTACAGTGGTACCTTGGTTTACAACCATAATCTGTTCTGGAGGTCCAGTAAACCAAAACAGGCTGTAACCCAAGGCGCACTTTTGCCAATGGGGCCTCCCCCCAAAATGGGTTGTAATCCAAAAAAAAAGGGACACACACTTCCAGGTTTGACGTGGTTGTAATCCAAAACGGTTGCAAACCAAGGTAGAGGCCTCATGTGCCTTCAGACCACGGCCTTAACAAATGAATAAATAGTGTTTGGTTAGCAGCTTTAAAAATGGACTCATCTACCTGGGTTGCCGAGCACCCCTTTATGTCACCACTCTCCTAGCCAACATATTCTTTGCTCTTCTAGCTCTAGCACTCCATTATCTGTAGTTCTCCTGTGCCTCAAACTCTGCCCTCTTGCAGTGCCTAGTACCTGTCTGATGCAACCTGACTTCCTTCAAATTCCTCTGCAAAGTCCACCTTTTGCATGAAGTCTTTGTCGAAATCCCTTGTCTGCCATACTACTAAACTCAAGTACATACAATTGAAACAAGTGCATGTTCTTCTCCCGGTTTACTTTTACTTTGTCGTCGTCGTCCCTCACTTTGTGTGATAAGCTTAAAGTGGTTTTAGAAGGGAGCCTGTCGTATTCTACTTTATAAAGCACAATATAAATTCAAAGCATTATATGATCAATACAACATAAGAGCTGAACCATGGATATTTTCTGTTTTCTTCATTATGCACTGGTCTTCTTGCATAAGTAACTTCAAACACACCTTGAAACACACGATTTGCAAGGAGGTAAAGCATGTATAATGTACCCATCTTTCTTTTGGTTTGATCACACGATACACCTGCCTTTGCCAACTTGGTAGCCCCCAGGTGAGTGTTAGAAACTCAGATATATAAGCTGAACACCAAATGGCTCCTTAAGGTAAAAAGGTAAAGGTAAATGACTCCTGGACAGTTCAGTCCAGGCGAATTCGACTATGGGGTAAAGCACTCATCTCTGCTTTCAGTTCAAGGGAGCCAGCGTTCGTCTGCAGACAACTTTCCGGGTCATGTGGCCAGCATGACTAAACCGCTTCTGGCACAATGGGACACCATGACTGGTGCCAGAGTGCACAGAAACACTGTTTACCTTCCCGCCATAGCGGCACCTATTCATCTACTTGCGCTGGTATGCTTTCGAACTCGTAGGTTGGCAGGAGCTGGGACACCCACATGACCTTAAACCAGGGTTACAGTCACTAAAATGGGGTACCTAGTTGTCATTTGGGGGCCAGGCGGCTTGACAGTCATATTTTTCAATACAACTTTTTGGTTCCTGAAATTCACTCTGATGCTGCAGATAAAATATAATGGATAGGATGTGCTGCTAGTGTGTGAAAACAGCCAAGATCCAAGGATCCCCAGGCATGGACCTCTAGATGGTGAAGACATCAGGTGCCATCCTGGTGCCCGGGCATCTTCACTTGGTCGCAAGTGGCCAATAGCCAGGTGCAAAATGCGTCTGGTGAATTCCAAACAGTTTTAGATTACAATTCCCATTGGCCCCAGCCGGAACAGCTGTGCACAAATGAATTCAGCCTCATTTTATGTATGCCCCTCCTTACCTACTTGGGCCAACCTTACTGTTAACATGTCTGCCTGTTCAGCAGCAAGTGCCCTGCCACTGGGAAATGAGCAGTTGTCTTACAACAGCCTTCTAGCCAGGGTGGGGCAAATGAGCACACCATCACCGAGAATTCTGCTTTATTCCCACTCCATTCCAAGGATACATGTTTTTTTGGGGGGGAATTATTTGTGACATAACGATTGACAGCCTCTATTTAAAGAATGAAAGCTCATTTTAACGACAGGAGCAATTTAAGACAGGACTTCTGAAAAACTCACTGAAGAAAGCAGGATGAGTACACAACAAAAGCCTCATCTAGAAAAGCCCCCAAAGACTTTCCCTGACTGAGGGTAGATTTTTCATGATCACAATAACCATTTAATTAAGTGATCCTGCAGAAAAACAGCCCCTACAGTAATTTAACTCAAAGAGATCAATATTTAAATTTGTATTATGAGCTAAAGTTACATTCCACCACTTGGACTTTCCTTTGCTCTGTTTTTCAGCTTTAGTTGTGTTGTCTACCCAGCCAGCAATCAAGAAGAATGTTTGAGTGCTTGTTGTAAGAAGTGAGGGTTAGTTTATTCTGCAGTTATTATGATGAGTAGAGGAGGACTGGGCACTTATTGCAAAAAGGTGAAATAATGAGGCAACCTAAAGCGAGCTATAATACATCTACCCCAAGTAATTCTTCAGTCCTTTAAAGCACTCACTATACTCAAAATCATAATGGCTATTTTTTTCTTCTTTTTCTTGTGATGCTAGACGGCAAAGGATGAAAACAAGCCTAGAGGAATAAAAACACTGCTGTGCAATCTACAGTTGGCTGGATGGCTGGTTCTGCTGTAACAGGCCTAATTTCTGATTTTCCCAGTACGTGCAGCTCAGCAGGAGGCCTTTCCAAGGTTTCTGGGAAGAAATATCAATCCAGCAACCAGTAAAAAAAAAATCCAATGGATTTCTACAATTAGTTTCCAATCACTGTTAGCCTTTTAGTCCTTTATATAGCAAGCAGTAAACAAAAGATCCTTGACCATCCAACAGAAAGGAAGATCTATGGAAAAGTTTGTTTTTCATTATGGAGTCTAAAGCTGAGACACCTAATCCAGCATTATTATTATTTTTAATAAGATATTTATTAAGATTTTTTAAATTATTACAATAAAAATGAAAAAAATGACAAAAATACAAAATAAAAATAGTTAAAAACACACAGATTTTCCATTGCTTATTTTCCTTTAGCTTGTTTCCCGGACCTCCTCATACCTCCCTTTTTTGTATTCCACTTCAAATTGTTGGTTCAGCAAATCCTTACCATTAGATTTTTACCTATTTATAACCCTTTTTTCGTATTCTCTTAAAGCATTACAGCTGGAAACCACTTGATTTCTATCCAACATCATTCTAACATTCATTAATTTTACAATATTTCTGTAGATAGTCTTTGAATTTCTTCCAATCTTCTTCCACCGACTCTTCTCCCTGGTCTCGGATTCTGCCAGTCATTTCTGCCAATCCCATATAGTCCATCACCTTCGTCTGCCATTCTTCCAAAGTGGGTAGATCTTGTGTCTTCCAATACTTTGCAATGAGTATTCTTGCTGCTGTTGTAGCGTACATAAAAAAAGTTCTGTCCTTCTTTGGCACCAATTGGCCGACAATGCCCAGAAGAAAGGCCTCTGGTTTCTTCAGGAAGCTATATTTAAATACCTTTTTCATTTCATTATAGATCATTTCCCAGAAAGCCTTAATCCTTGGGCACGTCCACCAAAGGTGAAAGAATGTACCTTCAGTTTCTTTACATTTCCAACATTTATTATCGGGCATATGGTAGATTTTTGCAAGCTTGACTGGGGTCATGTACCACCTGTATATCATCTTCATAATATTCTCTCTTAAGGCATTGCATGCCATAAACTTCATACCTGTGGTCCATAACTGTTCCCAGTCAGCAAACATAATGTTATGTCCAACATCTTGTCCAACTCAAGGCAATTCACTTGTCCTCAGCACCACTCCACACAAGTTTTTACTTTCTAAGTTATAGCATAAACTATTCTATTTTGTTTTACACCTTTTCATAGCCTTGTTCACTGTATCCATAACATCCTTAGCATCATAGAGTTGAGAGATACTCCAAGGATCATCTAGTCCAAGCTTCCTCCAACTCGGCCCTCCAGATGTTTTGAGACTACAATTCCCATCATCCCTGACCACTGGTCCTGCTAACTAGGGACCATGGGAGTTGTAGGCCAAAAACGTCTGGAGGGCCGAGTTGGAGGAAGCCTGATCTAGTCCAACCCCCTGCAATGCAGGAATCTTTCACCCAATAACCCACAACCCTGAGATTAAGAGTCTAATGCTGACTGAGCTATCCCTCAGGTCAAACAAAAAATATGCTAGTCATCTAATTCCTGGTGTTCATACTAAATGCTCTGTTAACATGACCTTTACATATCCAATTATGTAAGTTAACCTGCTTTCTCAGTGCCTTTTCCTTCCTTTGGACTGGCCCTCACCTCTTCTCCATCCGTGAAGAAGTGGGACTGGCTAGCACTATGCCCCTCCAAAACACCCCATCTCAAAATGTGGCTGCCCCACCTAACAAGGAAAGCTGGCTACGAGGCTGCCCTACAGGCATCTGCATCATCGGCACTGCTCTCAGGAGGCAACACTACCAGTCCAAGAAAGCCATTTACACCGAGCATGCCACCTAAGGTAACGTGAAGACAATTTTCAAGGTTATTTAGTTTGAGAAGGCAACCTCTCCCAGTGCAAATTACTTGGGAAGGGATATTATTATGCCATGGCTGGGCCTCAAGCAGTCTGGCTAGACATATTCCAGACTCCAGGCTAATAAAGTTAGCCACTGCTGCAACAGGCAATGACTGCAAGTGTTTTAGTATTTTCCACGATGTGGATTACATTTGTGCTTCATGTTTTTGTGTCATTGTTCCCCCCCCCCCTTTCTGTTCTGTGCACATATAGGGTAAGCCCCCTCACAAAACAGGCTCCTATACTTGTACTCTGAAACACCTGCCTTACATAAGAAGTGAAAGGAAATCAGAAGTGGAGCAGTTAACATGAATTGCAATTAGATCAAAAATACATTTCACTGGTAATACATTTCTCTCTGTGTTCATTTCAACAATACAATTGCTAACCTTTCAACAAGGTGATCTCACGATGAGAAGGGGAAGACTGTGATTCACTAAACGTTAGGAAATAAAACCACCAAGAAGAAGAGTAGCCTTGTAAAAAAAAGGGGGGGTAAAGGACCCGTGGACAGTTAAGTCCAGTCATAGGAGACTATGGGATTGCTGCACTCATCTCACTTTTCAGGCTGAGGCAGCCGGCACTTGACCACAGACAGCTTTCTGGGTCGTGTAGCCAGCATGACTAAACCAATACTGGTGCACGGAGGACCATGACAATGCCAGAGTGAATAAGTTCAAATTTACTATCCTCCTTTCCCACACTTTCCACTTGTGAGGGGCTGATGGCCTAGGGGGAGGGAAGGGGGAACCAATACTTTTCTTTTTCTTAATTAATTTTTATTGAATGATTTTATGTTACAAAAAAACAATACAGCCATACTACCACCAAACATAACCAAGAAACAAAAATTACATACATCAATATTTAGTTTGTTATTTGTTATTTACCATCTTATTTCCTCCCAAACATTGCATACAAAAACACTCATATGTGTAGACACCCACATACCCACACACGCACACAAAATGAAAGTAAATATTTTTCCCAATACTTTTCTAATGTATGAAGCTCTTTCCACCTAGTCATATTCTTACTCTGAGCAGCTGGCATTTTTCTAGCTGGTGAGTGTGGAAAGTCCCAGGCTTTCTCCCAATTTGGAGAGGGGGCAGGGATCACCACTGCAGGGTAATCCTTGCTGAGACTCCCTTCACAGCCCACACAGTTGGAAGAAAGCTAAAGACTGTACTTCCAAGGTACTTCACACACCTCTGAAGGGCATCACCAAAACAAGTTTTCCTCTACAGCTCCCACTACAAAAAAGGCAGGCTTATTTTTGTACCACACTTTGACACAGCATGATTCCAAGGACATTTTCCCACCTGGGAAATGCCCCAAAGTCCTGCTGCACTTCAGAGGGGGCACCGCAAGGTCAGGGACAAAATCCTGAGCCCTGGATAGGAGCAAAGTTTCAGAAACCAAATTTTTGGTCAGCCACCAAGACCAGCCAAAATTTATGGCCCCCATTATATCCAAGTCCCTGAAACAGTAAAATTACTTAATGCCACCAATACCTTATTTTAAAGTATCCTGTTCCCTTTTAAGTGTCGCAGTTAAAGAAAAATGTTGACGAACCAGAAAAGGCTTAGAAGGCAGCTGTGAGAATAGTAAAGGCTGGGGACTCTGAAAAATTAGGGTTGATGTGCACAAACTACATAAATTCTGGGATGGGTCCCACTTACCCATGTGTCACATGCACACTCCAAAGCCACATTATATATTGTTTCAAGCTCATTAATGTCATCTAGAGATCTATTATGAAGTGGGAAACTGGGCAGGGTCAAAGTTGTATTTTGTGGGGGGTTTTAGGTGACCACCCAGAGGAAGTGTGTGTATGTAACTTTATTAAACACATTCATGAAGTCTATTTGTAAACAAATTTTGGGAGCCAGGGAGTTAATAAGGGAGTAAATTAAAGCTAACACTGTCCAGAGTATATATCTCAAAACTCTTGGGGGAGCAGAACAATACATCAACATGCCAGGTATTTGTAGCATAAAATCTCCAATCATTTCAATTGAATTGGAACAGAAATCAAGAGTAACGCTGAAATTAATGAATACTGTGGACTGCATCATTATCTGTTATAGCTTCTTGAAAGCATAGAGTAGAGGTTCCCAGCTATGCTCCTTTAAAACCGTTTGAGAATGTTTGGTGAATGTTTTGTCCTCAGGGTGCTGTCTCTAGGAGCCACCCTAGGACCTCAAACTATGTAAGATTTCAGCAAAATATATAGGGTTGAATCCAAAGAAAAATAGCTGAATGTATGTCTCACTGAAATCAGTGGAACAAGTAATTAAGCTTCTCTAATTTCAATGGGACTTATGTTTAACTAACTCAGTCCAGATCCAACCTACAGTATCTAGATAACTGCAGAATATCCTGTTCTAGCTAAGCATGAAGATATTTTAAATAGTGTAATGGAATTTTGGAAAGGTAGGGAGAGTTCCAAAGGCACTACACACAAGCGGAAACACAGAGTTGTTGCCAAAATCAATGTATAATACTTAGCCCATGTTTCATAAACATGACATTTTTAATTTCCCTGCCACACATTTTTGTTGGCTGGTAGGGGAAGGAAAACATTACAACGGCAGATATTTGTATTCTTGTTGCATTCTTCTTGTTATTATTTTTATGTGTGTAATGGCTGTCTGCTAGACACAGTAAACTAAACTGATACACATTACATATTAGCAAAGCTTAGTAAAACGTATCTAGATTTCAACAATCTTCTACTGAAGGCACATGCTTTTTAATAAGTAAAGAATGGCCTGATTTAACAGTTAGATCCTAACGCTGAAGCAGCATATACGCATATAAACAGCTGCTCCAGGCAGTGTCACAAAACATGATAGTACACCACTGTTACAGGAAACCTATGGACTTGTGGTCCCAATTTATTTTATCCCTTTATGATGCTGTACACCAAAATACATGGTCAAAAGTGGGATAGTAACAGGCAGGAAAATGTTGGTTTACCAATCCTAAATTGTACTGTATTCCATCTCCTGCCCTGTGAATCAGAACTAAAATCCTGCTTACCCTCACCAAGGGAGACATTCTGAATCCCTAATTCCTGAGCAGAGAGGCTTTTCAACACCTTTTAAATATAGAAGAGCTTCCCCTCTCTTAAGTCACCATGATTACAAGTCACAAGTGCTATGGCACCAAGCATATCGACTCAAAAGGGTATTTGATATTAATACCATTCTACATCAGAGAAGAAAATATATACCCAAAAGGTAAAATTAATATTTATTACTCATCTGCTTCTGGTTTCATGTGATCAACATTAAAAAAACACCAATTCACAAAGCAATGAAATAGGTACACAAAAATAACCTGATTTTTCCAACAGTCAAATTGTGATCATTAATTAGTGGGAGCCATTTTGACACAGATACATGGTGCAGTAGTTATCAGGTGTCTAACAATGGCCAGGGAATACCTAGGTCAAATCCCCACTCGGTCATGAAGCTCACTGTGTGAACTTCAGCCAGTCACTTCCTCACAGTTTAACCCAGGGGTAGGCAACCTAAGGCCCGTGGGCCGGATGCGGCCCAATCGCCTTCTCAATCTGGTCCGTGGACGGTCCGGGAATCAGCATGTTTTTACATGAGTAGAATGTGTGCTTTTATTTAAAATGCATCTCTGGGTTATTTGTGGGGTATAGGAATTCATTCTTATTTTTTTTCCAAAATATAGCCCAGCCTACCACATGGTCTGAGGGACAGTGGACCGGCCCACGGCTGAGAAAGGTTGCTGACCCCTGCCCTAACCTAATTGACAGGGTTGTCTCAAGAATAAAAAGGGGAGGAAGAATCATGTATGCCAAGCTAAGCTTCTCTGCAATCAGACCAAAAAGCTCTGCAATAGTCAAACATGTTCTATCGTGAGCATTTGTTATTACGTCAGTAAAAATGAACAACCGGAATAAAGTTGTCCTTTAAAAGTGTTTGCATAAATGAAACCAAATCTGTGCTTTTCCAACTAACAATTCAAAAACAAATCCCCATATTTATGAAATAATTTTATGAATTTATGAAATAATCATTTGTTGCTAAGAAGTTATAGCTACCAACAGCCATTTTATAACGTGTTTTGTACATTTAAGTCTGCACTAAAATTGGTACTTTAAGCATTCCTCACTATCACAACTTCATGAACAATTTGGTTACGATTCTAAAGTTACAGCCATAATCAGTGTCACCAGAAAGAAACCAAATACCATGGGACTCAGTGGGATATATTTCGAGGCAAACATATTTAGAACATGGCTGTAGAAGTTGCATGAAGATGCTGGTCTACTTGCCTCACACTATTAATGTCCTATCTCCACCCTTCTATGACAGAAACATGCCAAATTCATAGACATTACTGAGGCTGCAGCCAATCTCTGAGGTGGTATTTCTCTTAGCACATGACACTCACTGCAGTGTTAAATGTGTCACCAGGTCATTCAAGAGAAAGAAACCACACCCAGACAGGCAGGCCCGTAATAGTTTGAATAAGATGTAATCCTCACATTGATGTACGTTACTTGCTAAATATTTAGCTTTTCATTTTCTACTGAAACCTTTTTCAGACATCTTTCTTAGATAAGCACACAATCCTATGCACACTCATCTGGGAATAAGCCCCACCAAAACACAGGGGTATTATTTCTGAGTAAATATGCTTAAGATTGTGCTGCACAATAACAGCATAGACTTGGACCATAATCAAATTTAATAAAGGCCCAGAGAGTACAATTACAGAAAAAAATGTCTACTATCTCTGTTGCTATTTTAAAAAGAAGTAATAGATATATCTCCGTTAACTGTAACAAAATTATTTTTGTGTTGTAATACAGAAAGTTAAACATTACTGGAAATCTCAAATTACTTGCAATTTAGGCTTTCCATTATGCTCCCAATCATATACATTTAGCAGTTTCAAGGCTGTCAACCCCAATGCAATCAAGCCTATTTCATAGATCGACCCTGCATGAACACCAGCCACAATAAACATACTGATTTACCTACCCCTTTCCCATCACTAATTTGTAGTTGCAAATTCCCCCTGAAGTCCCCCTTAAAATCATATTTAATTCAAAACCTAGTCTTGCTCCTTTGCTTTCTATGCCTAAAACAGACAAGATTAGCAGCTTCTTCGAGATAAGATGGAAGAGTCCTTCAGAATTTTATCTGATGATGTGCAACGTTCGAAATAGCTAAATTTCCATTGCGGTCAAGATTCCCGTAGCGCCAGAGTTAAAATATACACACCATCAGAAGAGGCCAAGTTACACGATGCTTACAGCGTGAAACCCCACGCGGAATCGCACTGTCAGTCGAAGTTTTTATTCAATGCCGGGGAGAGAAGACCCGAGAGTCTGCTCAACCCCACCTTTTGCAAACCCAGAGACAAAAGCAAAACCAACACGTTTCCAAGCCGGATCCTATACCCACGTTTACCCAGGATCCAACGGGATCGTTGCACCTGGGTAAGCATGCATGGGACCGTAGCCTCTCATTCTGACACCCGCGGCTTCACTTATTTATTTATTTATCGGTTATTTTTTGTTTAATTTTAAGCGTCCTAATGCACGAGGCGCCTCCTGCATTTACAACTCAGGCGGAGAACCTTGTTGACGCTCACAACGAGGAAAGTGAAAAGGAGTGGGGGAAATAAACAAAATCCCGGGGAGGGGGTGAAGGAGAAGTGTCCCCCCCCCCATTCCACCTCCAACCCTTCACTCCCGTCAACCAAACACGCGGGGCTCCTCCCCTCACGCACGGGGGCTCCTCCCCCTCTCCTGCTTCCTCGGTCTCCCCCCCCCCCATCCCGGGGGCCCCCGAGTGGCCTCCCCTCGCGCGCTCTCCCTCCTCACCGGTCATTGAGCTGGTCCTCGGTGCCCGGGAGCGGGTGCACCACGAAGTGGATCGATGTCATGTTTCGCTCCCCCTCCCTCGAAGGAGGCGGGCAGGGGCCGGGCGCGCGAGGAGGAAATGGAGGGTACGGGGGGGGGAGGAGGAGGCGGAGGAGAAAGGACGGGCGACGGCGGGCGGGGGGGAGGGAGGGCAGGAGGGCTTGGCGCCCCCTCCGGAGTGCCGCTGGGTGTCTCGTTCACACTCGGGAGCCTCCGCTCGGCGCGAGGGGAGAGCGAGAGGCTGGTCAGCGGCGTGCGCGGGAGCGGGGAGCTCGCGGCGGCGGGAAAGGGTTCGGTCAGCGCCCCGCTCTCACACGCGCCGCCATCTTAACTTCCAGCGGCCCCTCTCTTCCCTCCCTCTCCTTGCGCCTCGCCGGGGAGAGAGCGGACGGGGCGGGGCCGCCGCCGCCCCGCAGCCAATGGTAGGCCGCAGCTCAGCAGCGGGCGGCCGTGGGGACGATGTAAAGCTCGCGAGGGTTGGCCGGCGGCCGGCGTGCGTTGCGTCAGGCGCGGGCTGGGGAAGAGGGAGGGCGGCCTGGCTGCGCGCGCCGCTTTCGCTTCCAGTGCGGAGAGGGGAGGAGGAGGCGGCGATGCGCGTCGGAGATGCGCGTCAGCGCCGCCTTCTCCCGACGGTCCCGCCGCAGCTGCCGCCTTGGCCGCCCGGCTTCTGGGCCTGCCCGGAGAGCGGGAGATAAAAGAGGCGTCCTCTTTCTCCTCCGCCGGAACAGACCGAGCGACTAGCGTGGAGGGCGGGGAATAATACCCTGTGAGGGGACGGGGAATCCGCCTCGCGAAGGAAAAAGCCCCCGAGTGGGAAAGGCTGGCAGGGCGCCATAGGCTTTCCCTTGACTTGCCAGCTAGACTCTGCCTGTAGGAGTTGCTAAAATCTATGTTGGGGTGGCGGGGAGGGAACACGCGAACGTGTGAACGTCGCACTTGCAGCTTTGCCTGGGAAAAGCCCCGGGGAAACCTTTACTGCGGTTTATGTGAAACGGGCCCTCCGTGCGTGACGGATAGGGAAGTGCAATCCATTGTCTCTCAAGACAGACAGATGCCAATAACAGGTTTCCTTCCTCTGCCCTGTCCCCATATTATCCTCACAACAACCTTGTGAGGTAGTTGTGCAGTAGTGAGTCACCCAACAGGCTTTGTGGCTGAGTGAGGATCTGAAGGTCCCGTCTCCACAATCCTAGGCCTACATTTTACCACACTTGAAGACAGTGGTTTTAATTCTGTTCACTGACTGTTCATTTGGTTGTATCGCCACCCCTCTTCTTTTTCTCCATGAGGTAAAGAGTGTCCGTTACCTGAATGAGACTTAACTGGCCCATGTGCAGGTCATTGTAGCTACCTCTGATCCAGTTTGAGGGAAACCAACAAGTTTGAATTGTACCTTTGTACAATTGGATAGGGGACGCGGGTGGCACTGTGGTCTAAACCACTCAGCCTCTTGGGCTTGCTGATCAGAAGGTCGGTGGTTCGAATCCCTGTGACGGGGTGAGCTCCCGTTGCTTGGTCCCTACTCCTGCCAACCTAGCAGTTTGAAAGCACACCAAAAAGTGCAAGTAGATAAATAGGTACTGCTCCAGCAGGAAGGTAAACAGTGTTTCCATGCGCTGCTCTGGTTTCGGTGTTCCCTTGTGCCAGAAGCAACTTAGTCATGCTGGCCACATGACCTGGAAGCTGTCAGTGGACAAATGCCGGCTCCCTCGGCCTGTAAAGCGAAATGAGTGCCGCAACCCCAAAGTCGTCTGCGACTGGACTTAACTGTCAGAAATCCTTTACCTTACAATTGGATAGTTACATGCACACTTCAGGCAAGCAAGTAGCGTTATTCAGAGCTGAAGGGCACCAAATCACTCAAATAAGGGTGCAAAACAGGGCCACTGAAGGGTGTGTCCTGGGAAGAGTCCTAAGAACCAGAAATAGAGGCTTGGAAGGTCTCCAGATCAGAGGTTCCATTTCCCTGGGCTAGAGTATAGAAGCCCCATCGTGAACTATTAACCTATGGTTATATGATTTGTGTGTAACTTTCTGAGGTCTAAGGCCTTCGCTTTAACATAGCTACATATTTTAGATGTTAAAAATTGCAGCAATCAGGATTCCCAAAAAATGTAGTTTGCAACTGCAACATCTATGACACTCAGGCAGGAACTCCTTTCCAATTTCATTGCTGCTTCCTACTATGCTACCAGGAAGTTTGCAGTAGCTCTTCTTGCTGCTGCTTCCTCTTATGCACATAAACCAATATACACTGGTACCTCGGGTTAAGTACTTAATTCGTTCCGGAGGTCCGTTCTTAACCTGAAACTGTTCTTAACCTAAGGTACCACTTTAGCTAATGGGGCCTCCCGCTGCCGCCTCGTGATTTCTGTTCTCACCCTGAAGCAAAGTTCTTAACCCGAGGTACCATTTCTGGGTTAGCGGATTCTTTAACCTGAAGCGTCTGTAACCCGAGGTACCACTGTACTCCTGATATAGACATTGTTCTGAACATTACTGTCTGTATGGAATCAGTGGCACTAAATTAGGACTTCGTCCTTTTCCTGGCAAGCCCGTAACCTGTCACTTATCCAGTCGGCTATAGGGTTTTATTTGCTACATTTACATGCCATCTTTTTTCCTATGGTGGAAATAAAGGAAGAATGTGTAGGATTCCCTCACAGTGTTCCATCCACACACTCACCCACCCTGGGCCTGGTCGGCTATAATATCAATAATATCACGTCATGTATCTTCACACCATGCTGCTGACTGTTACAGTTGGCATTCCTCTGGCTGGCCTTGGCTGTTTACCTGCCAAACTGGCTGTAGAGTTGTGCTGGCTGTGTTTAGTCTTTAAACCTCTGAGTAAGCTTGTGTCTGTAGGTGTTGCTGCCCTCCTGACTGATGAGTCATGAAGATCTCTTAACAAGGCGGTACACTATGGCTGGGGTCCCCAACATGGTGTCCATGGCACCATGCTCCCCTCAGAAACCCTGTTCGGTGCTTACCAAGGCCACTGGGTACACCCAGTTTTTAATCTTTGTAAAAGAACATCAAGCAAGTAAGGACAGCTTTTGGATGAGTTGAGTATTTTGCTTGTTTGGTGGAAAAGGTTCTGCACACCACCATTTTTTCTTCCATGAAAATGGGTGTTTTGTGGTGCAGTTCTTAGGTCTTCAAATGGGCATTTTGCCCCCCCATAGTTGGAGACCCCTGCACACACAATGGGCTCTCCTTGATAACATGCCCAAGGCACAAGCCAGCAGGGCTTTGTAAGTGACAAATCTGTCATTTCAGTCTATTGTCCCCATTAGCAAATACAAATGCTATCTGCTTTTTTTGCTTAGAGAGCAAAAAAACCTAGTAGATAACTATTTAAATAATGTAAGAATTGCTTTTTGTGATCATTGTTTTCTCAAAACAGTTTGGAGTTTTAAGAACTGTGAAACTAGGAAACGTAATGCCTTAAGATGAAGTTTGAAATTTAAGAGTCTTATAAGAAAAAACCGTATGCGCAATACAAGGTATTTAAACTACAGGATTTTGGCCATTTCAGTTTCTGTTAAAATGAGTGCCATGGTGTCTCTTAATGCAATAACTTTTGGACAGCAACGTAGCTGAATGTTGGAAGATTCAGGTAAAAGAAAGTCCTTCATACAGCTCATAGTTAAACTGCAGGACTTGCTTCCACATGAGGCATTGAGGCCACCAATTTAGACAGCTTTAAAAGAGGATTAGACAAATTCAGGAAAGAAGGCTATCAAACACTATCAGCCCTGATGGCTCTGCTCTGCCTATAATATCAGTTGCAGGAGAGTTTCCCACAGGGATCTGGTTTACCACTGTGAGAATAGGATGCTGGACTACATGGGACACTGGTCCTGATCCAGCAGGCTCCTCTTAAAGAATGGCTCAGGCCCACAAACATCTGTATGATTTGTACACAGTGTGTGAAATCTGGGAAATCAAATAGTGCAATTAGCTCAATAGATATACTAAAAGGTGTATACTGCAAAGCTGTTGTTAGTAGTTAAATCACATTGGAATAATTACTGTTGCATTCTTCTCTGTTCATCTCAAAGCTAATTTATGGAACAAGAATGGCCTCCGAAATCTGGAGGAGCACCTTGTAAGCTCTTTTTCTCAGAAAGTTCTCACCCTGCAGGGAAGATTTTGTAAGGCCTTAAGAGGTACTGCCTTGGGGAAACCCACACCCATAGCTTCACTTGCAGAAATATTGAGAATCAAGAACTACAGAGTTGGAAAGGGATCCAATGCAACTATCCAGATCAACCCAGCAAGCCTTCAAGGATATATTAAAAGCAGGCTTCTTCAAACTTGGCCCTCCAGATGTTTTGAGACTACAATTCCCATCATCCCTGACCACTGGGCCGGCTAGCTAGGGATCATGGGAGTTGTAAGCCAAAAGCATATGGAGGGCCAAGTTTGAGGAAGCCTGATTAAAAACAACTAGAGAGGAGGCTCCTGCTCCTATAATTTGCTCAAATTGCCTCTTACTGCCCTCTGCTGCCACCTGGAGGCTGGTTAAGAAATAATGAGCCAGTTCTGATCGCAACTAGTGCCTGCTTAAAGGTGGGTCAATGAGTTCTAGTGTAATGAGAATCAATAATTACAGTTATTTATGGTGCTGTGGGTTAAACCACAGAGTCTAGGGCTTGGTGATCAGAAGGTCAGTGGTTCGAATCCCCACGACGGGGTGAGCTCAGTCCCAGCTGCTGCCAACCTAGCAGTTCAAAAGCATGTCAAAGTGCAAGTAGATAAATAGGTACCGCTCCGGCGGGAAGGTAAACGGCGTTTCCATGTGCTGCTCTGGTTCGCCAGAAGCAGCTTAGTCATGCTGGCCACATGACCTGGAAGCTGTACGCTCCTTTGGCCAATAAAGCGAGATGAGCGCCGCAACCCCAGAATCGGCCACGACTGGACCTAATGGTCAGGGGTCCCTTTACCTTTTATGTTGTTGCTGCAATCAGCTGAATGCAACCATATTCCCTTCCATGCATTAAAATCTTCTGAAGAGGGTTTCCACCCCAACCTACCTCCACAAGGGACCCTACTAGCAAAGGCAGGCCATGGGTTGATCCTAGAGCAATTTCAGTTGTTGGCTAGGATGCTTACTGTCTTAATATGTACTCCCAGATACAAGTGTCATAATGTCAGGAAACTCTTGTGTATTAGAGGTAAGAAAAGGATAGCTACGGAATATTAGGGTGTGGTGATTGCTGCTCAGAGTCAGAGCTCCAGTCACGTGCAATCTACCTTGTGTGAATTGCTGCTGGTCCACAGAAACTAGCAGACCAAGAAGTTGGTGTTGTATCTGCTGTTGCACCAAAAACAGAGCTGTGCTATCCCTAAACAAGAGGTGATTTGAAAAGTCGGGGACTACAGCTGGTAGCAGGCAGAGCCAGGACCAAAAGATGGAGTTTGCAGCATTACATAGCTCCTCCTCTCTCTGTGCCACCCCATTCGGTCTCTTACATTTCCCTTCCTCTCTCACACACAGCAAAAGAGGATATGCTTCTCAGAGGGGCAGTTTGGAGAGCAAAAAGTGGGCCTACATTATCCAGAGAACAAGGTGACACTAAGGGTATATGTGAAATTTAGTCAAGGCATTGTTTTTACTTCTTAGAACAAAAATTATATACTGCAAGAATTGTAGTATAAAACCTCTGCAATTGGTTTTGGGGCTTTAAACCCGGCGATAGGATGTACTTTTTACCGTCCTGCACAACAGTTACCTAAAGGAATAATAATAATAATAATAATAATAATAATAATAATAATAATAATAATAAATTTTATTTATATCCCGCCCTCCCCAGCCGAAGCTGGGCTCAGGGCGGCTAACAACAATCAAAATAATCCAACATTCTAAAAACATTCATTATAAAATTAATTAAAATCAAATTAAAATCAAATTGATGGCAACCATTAAGCAAAATTCTGTGCAGATTGCCAGAGGAGGGGGTCAGGCTGCGCCCTGACCAAAGGCCTGGTGGAACAGCTCTGTCTTGCAGGCCCTGCGGAAAGATGTCAGGTCCCGCAGGGCCCTAGTCTCTTGTGACAGAGCGTTCCACCAGATTAGAGCCGCGGCCGAGAAAGCCCTGGCTCTAGTTGAGGCCAGCCTAACCTCTCTGTGGCCTGGGATCTTCAGGATGTTTTTATTTGCAGACCATAAATTTCTCTGTGGGACATACCAGGACCCACTAGAATCATTGTTAAATATGGGAGTTGTACCCAACTAAGTTTTACTCAAGAGTAGACCCATTGAAATTAATGGGCCCAAGTTAGTATTCATTTTATTGGGTCTACTTTGAGTAGGACTACCACTGGATACAAAGCAGGATGTTCAATTACTTCGCCGATTCATAGAATTTTGTAAAACCATAGTTCAGGGCATCATGATCAAAGCAAAAGTCTGAAAATTGAGCCTTTTATATTTCTTGCCTGAAACCTGTGACATAATGGCCATTTCATAATATCAGAGTAATTACAAGTGGGACACAGAAAACTGAATCCCAGTGTATTTTAACTAAAACCATCTGAGGGAACTTGGTGTTATTTCTGAAGGAGGTGGAGACGTGTTCAGTCTTGTTACCCAAGAATTACCGGTAGATCTTCAGAACGTTTGAGGGATATCTCTTAGGAGGCCACATTCTGAACATAAAATGGTTCCTGAACAAAATTTTGAGTTTAAATTTAATAGTTGTCCCCCAATAGTAACGTTGTGAAACATTATTCATCAGTGGATTTGGCTTTTCAGGATATGGACCTGATTTGCTTTCTGCCTATATGTTTTATGTTTCTGTGTTTATAAGGACAATTGGACAACGTCCAAGTATTTCGCCCAAACCAATCTTTAGTTCCTATCACAACACCATTAAGACACCCACATCGCACTCATTTCCTACCAAGAGGCCAAAATACAAGATACCCCCCTGAGAAATTCTGAAGTCTGTAATGTGGGCTTTTAACAGAAGTCTGTAATGGCTTTTAACAAATACCACAAACTCGGAGCTTTCTGACTTCATTGTACATGAAAGAATGACCTTGATGCTTCAGCGGGGTGGCATTTTACATTCAGCAGCTGAGACACAACCACAGTTTACCGTTCCCATGGCGATGGCTAGACTGTGACATATTTGCAGAGCAATGATGTCATAAACGCCATGCTGGAATACAGCCAGAACACCAGTTGCTTGCTCCTTAATGCAAACTTCTGGCCGGGGCTTGCAAGACCAATTTTTTCCCCCTGACGAGTGCCCTTTATTGAAGGCTGTACTCGTCGGTTAATATGGTTTAATGCCTACTCATGGCTACCCTCTGCAACGCCCTGGAAGCTGTAAGGCGAGATTTAAGGCGAACCGACAGAGAAATAAAGAAGCGCTTAAGGCTTATGGACATGAGTTGCTGCCCTAAATCCTGCGAAGTCCAGGCAACCTGCCTTTGTGATATAAGTCTCCACCCACATTGTTGCTGTCTTCTCCACCCGTACCCACACTGCCTGTGTGACATACTATGCTGTCGTCCTTGTAGACCGCCTTGCCTCACACCTTTGGAGCGTAAAGCTATCAGGGCTAAGATAGAAGCTGAGCAAGAACTGGCCAGGTAAACGGGTTTCTCCAGTTTGTCGCTTGCGTAATTATTTAAGGTGTTAAAAGGCGCAGGGTGGAAGCAATGGGGAGTGCATTTGTTCCTCTGTATCTAGTTCTGTCGCAGGTGGCGCTGTGGGTTAAACCACAGAGCCTAGGACTTGCCGATCAGAAGGTCGGCGGTTCGATTCCCTGCGACGGGGTGAGCTCCCGTTGCTTGGTCCCTGGCTCCTGCCAACCTAGCAGTTCGAAAGCACATCAAAGTGCAAGTAGATAAATAGGTACCGCTCCGGCGGGAAGGTAAACGGCGTTTCCGTGTGCTGCTCTGGTTCACCAGAAGTGGCTTAGTCATGCTGGCCACATGACCCAAAAGCTGTCTCCAGACAAATGCCGGCTCCCTCGGCCAGTAAAGCGAAATGAGCGCCGCAAGCCCAGAGTCATCCACGACTGGACCTAACAGTCAGGGGTCCCTTTACTTTTATCTAGTTCTGTAATTTGACCGCTGCAGCAATAATGTCCTACAAAAGAGGGAAAGGAAAATCATTTGCAGTTTCCAGGTCTATTTTAAACTGGGTCCTTCTGCATGTTGCTATTTTATTGCTTATTTCTTAAATTTGTATACTACCCTATACCCATAGATCTCAGGGCCGTTCAGAACATAAAAGTTATTTAGGAGGTCACCAACTTGATGGAGCCAAGCCCTGCCACCCTTCAGAATAAAAAGAAGATGAGGTGAACTGCTTCTTCACACAGTGGCGTAGTTAAGCTGTGGCATTTGCTCCCACGAGATGCAGCGATGGCCACCAACTTGGGTGGCTTTAAAAGAGGATTGGACAAATTCATGGGGGATAAGGATATCCGTGGCTCATCGGCCTGATCAAGCAAGCTCCTCTTACTCTCTTAGAAGTGCATTATGTATGTACTTTTAAAGCCTGTGGAGGCACCGCAGCTTTGAAATGCCCTCCCAAGGAAAGTACACCAACAAAGACACTGTATTTCAGGCATGTTCAAAGTCTGTTTCGGGGACCTAATCCGGCCTGCCAGTCAGTTTAATCCCCTGTGGCCATTTATCTCCTGGGGTAAAATCCTAAAAAAAGCTTAACAACTTCAGTCCTAAAAAAAGGTTGGTTGTTGTTCACTTCATCAAATCTGGCCCTATTTGAAAAAAGTTGGAGGCCCCCTGCTGTATTTTCTCCCAGGCGTGAGGTTGCAATCGCTTGTACTCCATCAACATTTATCAAGAGGAGACCCACTGAAATTAGTAGCCATTGCAAACAGGCCCATTCATGGGGTTCTGCTCTGAGTGAACGTTGGCTGAATACAACCCAATCTTTTTATTTGCCTCAGGCACTCTCCTTCTCCAGCAGAGTGTCTGAACTCTACCCTGCGACTGGCTTATCCGCACCAGGGTGAGCAATGGCTACATGAGCTTGCAGAGTGCTTCTAGGTGGGCATTCATTGGGGGATCTGGGGATCTCAAGCATGCACTTCCTTTGCAGTGTCTGCACAACGTAGT
This sequence comes from Podarcis filfolensis, assembly GCF_964270895.1. Taxonomy (NCBI): domain Eukaryota; kingdom Metazoa; phylum Chordata; class Lepidosauria; order Squamata; family Lacertidae; genus Podarcis; species Podarcis filfolensis. The sequence continues at coordinate 69,162,727 of NC_139603.1, forward strand.
TGACATCAAAATGCCAGCGGGGTATTCCCATTTAATCTGGATTTACCCATTTATCAGAAAATCCCTTAAGTTTCTCGTTTGTTTGTTTTTAAAATGTTGACAACGACCCATTGCAATACTAAGCCCCTGGAGTAATTGTTCCCAAAGCGTGGGATAATCTCCCCTTCAATGCAACTCTTAGGACTCAGCTATATTGGTCAAAAAACAGTGCTTTGAATGCGTTATAAACATGCAACACCAGGTGGCGCTAGAGAGCAAAAAGATTTTCTTTGACATTTTCCATAGCGTCCGCCCCCCCCCCCCCCCCCCGCTTTTGTTATAACAATTTAATTTCTGACTTTTTAATAGCATTTTTTCCTGTGTGTAGCTGGTTGGACCCTGTGGGAACAGAATGCTAGACTAGGTGGCCTTTGGTCTGATCGCAACGGTCAAACAATAAATAAAACATATCAAGAAGCACACAACAAGGTTGATCAATTCCCACATAAATCTTAACAAGGTCTAAAAATAACAATTGCAGAAAATTAATATCAATACCAGCAACAAGAAACCCCAACAAAAAAACACTAAACAATCCCCCAGCCCAAGAATCTCTTCAGCAGCCTCCACTTTTGTAGTTGGAGTCAGTCAAGACCCCACCCTCCCAAGCCAGGTGGGAAAAGCCAGCAAGGCAGGGAGCAGGTCTTCCAGGACTCACAGCCAATATGTTCTCTGGCTGTATATAATTTGAGACTCATAAAAGCACCACACAGGAAACCAAAGTTTTACAGCCAGTGGTTAGGCAGATAACAGAACTGAGTGTGGCCAAAATACATACTCATCAAATAAATTCAAGGAATGGCCCTACCTCCTCACAGGGTTGCTGTGAGGATAAAATAGGAAATTCCATGTATGTTGTCATGAGATTCTTGGCAGAAGGGTGGACTACAAATATTTCATGACCTGGCCCGCCACTGCGTCATTTATCATTGAGCATGTTCACGTTTCAGCAAATCTGAAAGTGGAGTTTGGATTTCTATTGTAAGTGGAATAAAAGAGCCATGTTCATGGTTCCTTTTGTGTGCTTGTATACCACTTTTAGTCACCAGGTAACTTCAGAACAGTTTCCATAATAAATAAATCCATGGGCAATATCCAGCAAAATATTTCCATTAGCACAAAGACTTCTGACTGTGCAATGGAACTTCCTCTCCCTGTATGCACCCACTAAGCCCATTCTGGGAGTTTCTCTAACCTTCCAGAGCAGATTTCAGGAGGGGCTAAGGTTGCACAGAGAGAGGAGAGGAGAGGGAGGGGAAGTTATTTTGTGCCCTTGCACTTAGTAGTGGAACTACTTAATTGGATCCTGCCCCGTATCATTAAAGATCACACAACACAATTAAAACACTTAGCAATAAAATATGGCTCATTTGGTCGAGCAGGAGACTCTTAAATCAAGGTCGTGGTTTCAAGCCCCACATTAAGCAAAGTACAGTGGTACCTCAGGTTAAGTACTTAATTCGTTCCGGAGGTCTGTTCTTAACCTGAAACTGTTCTTAACCTGAAGCACCACTTCAGCTAATGGGGCCTCCTGCTGCTGCTGCGCCGCCGGAGCACAATTTCTGTTCTCATCCTGAAGCAAAGTTCTTAACCTGAAGCACTATTTCTGGGTTAGCGGAATCTGTAACCTGAAACGTATGTAACCCAAGGTACCACTGTATTCCTGCATTGCAGAGGGTTGGACTAGATGACACTCATAGTCCCTTCTATAATAAAAGATAACCCCCAAGCTCAAAAACAGTCTATAGCCTGTGATAGCTAGAGAAAGAAAGTATGTTTTCAGCAGGTGATGGAAAGCCCCATCTGTGTTGTGTCTGCTCTTGACTCCACGAAGAGGGAGTTCTGCAGAGAAGGCTCTACTCCTGGTCCCTTCACAATAAGAGATGTCCATTGGTGGATCCACAAGCAGGGCCTTCCCTGCTGATCTCAGGGGCGAGGGAGGAGACGTTGATAAGTGCTGCTCCATCAAATCAAATACCCAGGATCCTATGTCATTCAAGAGCAGGGATGGGCAAACCTGCAAGTTTCTATTTTCCCCCCAATCTTATGTTCAAATCATTTTGTGATTTTATTTTTTTTAAATGTCCTCGTGAAAATTTATCATTTTAGTGTGAATTTCTCCTAATGAACACATTTTTCTGCATTTTTATGTGTTATTTTCACATATACATGCATTTCAATGCACACTTTACCCTAGTATATTAATTTTTTGTACACTGGAGAGCGGCATTGCAAAATTTGGAGAAGTGTGAATTTTGAAGGATGGCTTTCCTTCAGCACTTGCTTCCAACTGTGTATTCCTTTTCTACACAGCCACATTTCTTTATGTGTCTTCCTTTTAACTATCCCTAGATTGCAAGCTTTTTAGTATGCTTATAAAATGCCCTGCAATTGATGGTGTTTATATATTTATTTCATATATATAAGCTAATTGCCAAATGGCACCTTCAGCCTTAGTTACAGTCACCACAATGGAATGTCTAGGCTCCTCTTTTTTGTAACTATTTTTCATTTCATTTCCATACCACTTTGTTTTTTTTTAAAAAATAAATCTCAAAGCAGTTTACATTAAAACATTCAATAAAACAATCCAGAATAAAACAAATGCAAGCTTCAAGGAAAATATTTCTGATCCTTCTCTAAGGGACATTTTGCTTTCCCCAAATTTATTTACCTCCTTAATTTATATAGCTGTCCCATAGCAGAAGTACTCTAGGAAGCCAGTGTGGTGTAGTGGTTAGAGTGGCGGACTAGGACCTGGGAGATCAGGGTTCAAATCCCCACTCAGTCATGAAGCTCACTGGGTGACCTTGGGCCAGTCACGGCATCTTCACCTACCTCACAGGGTGGTTGTTGTACGGAATTAACTATGTACTCCTTGGAGAAAAAGCTGGGATCTAAATGCAAAAAAATTAAGCTCTTCAGCTTACTTGCTTAAGAAAGCTGGAGGGGCCAGCCAGATGGAGATGTCAGCCGCCAACCTGGCATGCAGAGATCTCCACATGGTCACAATTAGACCCGTGCCAGTTGCAAAACGCACCTGGCGCCTGGCTAGTTTCTAACTGCACACACACACACACACACACACGCACACACACACAGAGAGAGAGAGAGAAGGCCAGTGGCAAATGATTAGAGTCTAATGTTGCAGCAAACATCACATATTTGTCACTGTCCAGTTCTACCAACACAAGGATATAGATGAGTTCAACCCTGTGGCATTTCCTGTGAACTGGTACAAGCTGATGTACTGTATTGCAACCATTTGGTTTCTACTGCCACATAATGTGAATCCACTGACACAATGTACCGTCAAATCATGCCTATTTAGCCTCCGCTTCTCATCCTGTATTTTAATACTTTGTTGTCTTTTAATACCACTTGTATTTTAATAATTTGTTGGAAGCTGCCCAGAGTGGCTGGGGAAATTGACTCTGGGGTTGGAGTGCTCATCTCGCTTTATTGGCCGAGGGAGCCGACGTACAGCTTCCGGGTCATGTGGCCAGCATGCCTAAGCTGCTTCTGGCAAACCGGAGCAGCGCATGGAAACGCCGTACTGCTGGAGCGGTACCTATTTATCTACTTGCACTTTGACATGCTTTCGAACTGCTAGGTTCGCAGGAGCAGGGACCGAGCAACGGGAGCTCACCCCGTCGCGGGGATTCGAACCGCTGACCTTCTGATCGGCAAATCCTAGGCTCTGTGGTTTATTATTATTATTATTATTATCATCATCATCATCATCATCCTGTGTGCGGGATTCCAGCCGCTTGAAGCAGCTTGGCTCGTTCTTCTTTCCTATGTTATTATCGTAACCATTATTACTACTGCTGTTGCTATTATTTTGCAGAATTCGAAGAAGGATCACTAAGATGATGGCAGCATGTAGCCGCCCCAAGCTGCTGGCTTTAATGGACGTTAAGGGTTTCGACCCGGAAGACATTACAGTGAGGGTACAAGATGGGAAAATTAAAGTGTCGGCTGAGCACGAGGAAGAATTTAAGACTTGCAGAGGGAAGGAGTACAACTACTCCACCGTCACCAAGGAGATCTGCTTGCCACCAGGGGTGTGTGAGAATGAAGTCACTTATACCATCGGCCCCTGCAGTCTCGTGAGGATAGAGTCCCCAGGCTGTGTCCCTTCCTGCCTGCTTAGCCTGCTTTGAAGAAGACACTGGATGATCAGCTCTGGCAGCTGTTCAGCATCTGGATGCGACCTCAGTGGATCCCAAGGGGAATGGTTGTGTTTGGTTTCTTTTTTCTCTCTCTTTTTTAATATCACCCTTTAAACGTGTTGCTGTCCATGCGAACCTTCTTCCAACAACGACAATGCTGAGCATCTGCTGGTTTGACTGCGTTTGTTTTTATTTCCAAGTTAAAGGGCGTCTTCATAACTGGTCGCTGCCACAGGAGGGGGAATGCAGTGCTGGATTATCAAATAGGCAGAATAGGCACAGGCCTATGGGCTCCACGCCTTTTAGGGGGCCTGTGACAATGGATCAAAATAATATTGATTTGATCTTGAAAGAAAATTACAGTGGTACCTCGGGTTAAGTACTTAATTCGTTCCGGAGGTCCGTACTTAACCTGAAACTGTTCTTAACCTGAAGCACCACTTTAGCTAATGGGGCCTCCTGCTCCTGCCTGCGCCGTCGGAGCACAATTTCTGTTCTCATCCTGAAGCAAAGTTCTTAACCTGAAGCACTATTTCTGGGTTAGCGGAGTCTGTAACCTGAAGCATATGTAACCTGAGGTACCACTGTACAATCAAGCTTTCTTATTTCAATGTGAGGCCCCCCAAGATTTTGACTGCCTAGTGGCCTCTACAGGGTTTAATCCAGCACTGGGGAATGCCATTCCTGTTTATTTTTAGCCGCGGAGCTGGAAATTATGGGGAGGGACCCTCGCTCGGTAGTAGAGCACATGCTTTGGGGATCAGGTAGCAAGGGATGGGGGAAGATGTTGTGTTTGAGATCCCTGGAAAGTGGCAGCGAGTCAACGTACAGTTCAGAGCTTGATGGGCTAAATAGGTTGACCTGGCAGGAGACAGGTTACTTTGCCCCTGAGCACTTGTAGTTTGTACCACAGTAAAAACAGAAAAAGCCCCATTCCACTTGGAGGGTTTTTTAACAATCCAGCACTATACAAATTAAATAAATACATCTATGTCTTTCTTTATTAGATTTATATACCGCACTTCAGCATAAGGTCTCAGGGCAGTTCACAGAATAAAGCAAAACAAGAACTCCCCTTTCCCACAGAATATTAATCGGCCCAAGGCCTGGTTGAAGAGGATCATTTTCGCCAGGCTCCTAAAAATATATAATGAAGGGCACCAGGCGAACCTCCCTGGGGAGGGCATTCCACAAATGGGGAGCCACTACAGAGAAGGCCCAATCTTCTGTTGTCACCCTCCGGACTTCACATGGAGGAGGCACTCAAAGAAGGGCATCAGATGATGAACACAGAGTCCGGGACGGCTTAGAATAATAAATTGGAACTGGTAGGGCAGAAGTCAGGGAGACCAACAGTAACATACCCTCCAACGTTGTTGTTGTTGTTGAGTTGTTTAGTCGTGTCCGACTCTTCGTGACCCCATGGACCAGAGCACGCCAGGCACTCCTGTCTTCCACTGCCTCCTGCAGTTTGGTCAAACTCATGCTGGTAGCTTCGAGAACACTGTCCAACCATCTCGTCCTCTGTCTTCCCCTTCTCCTTGTGCCCTCCATCTTTCCCAACACCAGGGTCTTTTCCAGGGAGTCTTCTCTTCTCGTGAGGTGGCCAAAGTATTGGAGCCTCAGCTTCACGATCTGCCCTTCCAGTGAGCACTCAGGGCTGATTGTATGGAAATTGTATGGTTCATTAATGTTGACGCTCCAACATTACTCTGACGAAAATTGGGACGCGCGTCTTTTGGTGCCTTGGTCTTGTGCGAGAGAGCAGCACCACTGCAAATGCCAGCGTATGCTCGTCCCTGGGACATTCTGGGTTCATATCAGAAGCCGCGGTGGCTTCTATAATTCTGGGAATGTCCCAGGCAAGTAGGGACAGTTGGAAGGTATGCAGTATGGGGAACCAGAGCCGATGACACACAGAGGCTATCCTCCCTGCTGAGTTCTATAAGGGGTATCCCTGAGGAGGAAGATGACAGGCCGTGCCTCTCCCTGGGCTGGTTATAAGAAGCAAGCAAGTGGGGCCTGGTTGAGGTTGATGGGGCACTGCCCCATTTGTCCTGAAGGATCAGCCGCCACTCAACGTAGAAGGCTCTTTCCTAGTTGATAGGAAGGACTTGGCTCAATTGAATTGTAGGGTTGCCAGTGATAGTATGTAAAGGCTTAACAGAACGACAGGGTCACTTTGGAAATTAGAAACGTGCTAAAGTATCTGTTCAAGATCTGCACACCGCAGTTGCCTAGCCTCAAAAAAAATATGCAAATATTAAAGACTCCATGTTGCAATCCAGAGTTGCCATAAGAGCCTTCAGCACAAAGACTAGGAAGCTCTCGGCTGAAGTCCTTGTTGATCCTGCCTGACAAGTGACGTTCCTTGGCCAAAGCAGCAGACTACATTGCTGAGTCTTAAATAAGAGCACACTTCTAAAGGAAATTGTATGGTTCATTAATGTTTTGGAAAGTGTTTATTATCGTTCTCAACATCAAAAGTGTACTTTATCCAATTAGCGTGAACCTGGGTTCAGAGCTAAAAAGAAAAGTACAAGCTATAAAATCCATGTCATTACTTCTTCCTTGGTTTTTGTTCAGCTTCCGAAGGCTGCTTCCTACATAATGAGTTCTGGAAATAATATATATGCTGGAGATTGTACGTTAAGCCACTTGTATTTGCGTTACTACATGAATACACAATCTTAGGCCGTTAGGAGCAATCCTGATGGAGAAAAAGATTCCCTTGCATGACAGCACAGATGTGGAACCTTTTTATAAATAAGCTGTACATAGATGTCTAAATTGGTTTCCTGTTATTGCAAGGACTGGTGTAAAGATCTTAATTAGCTGAAGTTTATCTTTGGGGAACGGTAAACACGCCGTAATCCTTGACAATTCTTCACAGTTTTCAGTTTTAACTTGGAAGAATAAACCTCATCCTTGGGGGGGGGGGGAGCTTGGTGCAAATAAGCCACGCAATACAAAAAGGGGGGTGGGAAAAAGAATGTCATATTTACATCAAGCAATTCATCCTATGCCATCTGGATCCACTGCAGGTACTTTGCCCATGCCACCCGAAAAAGTGGACAGGTGCTTTCTTATCAGCATCTGCCTATGGTGAGAAACTTGCTTGTTCTATGTGAAAGTGGTTGCAGATATTCTAGGTCAAAGATGGGGAACCTGTGCTCCCCACAAACGCTTTTTGCACAGCATGGCCAGTGGTCAGAGATGGTGGGAGTTGAAGCCAAAAACATCTGGTTCTCCATTCCCTGCTCTCCAGGCTTAAAAGAGGCACTGGAAGATACTTTTACCACTAGGTGGCATATATTTGTCTAAAGTAAGACCTCATTGTGTCTATTTATATCTTCCTGGCAGGTGAAATTTCACAGGCTGAAATAAGCACAGCCTGAAATGACCCCTGCTCCCTTTCCATATCAGACTAGTGTTGGCACTGGGTATTGATTTTCCCTAAGTGGGCCACGGACACTCCTGAAACATTAAACCACTCCAAACTACTGTGCAACTCCCTGCTTATCCCATGCGCTGCTAGATGAACAGTGAGAACAAAATCACCCCTAGCCTTCATTCGCACGCATATACGGACATCATACTTTCAGATAGCACAATGATTTTACCTTCTGCCATCCTATATCCTAAGAGTGAACCCGTTCTCCAAGTGTGGATCTTTATATAGCCAAAACAGCACCATCCATACACAGGTTATTGGCAGATTGGGGGAATCCCAAGGTTTGCAACAAACTTATTATTTTTTATGAAGGAGGGGACCCCCACAGAGGATTCCAAGGAGAACTCTGCATGCTCAGTAGTCACCAAACACTAATTCACTTTATTTAGGGAGGAGGGTTAACAGGAAACCAGGGGATGGAGATTTAAGGGTGTATCCTAAAGAGCATGTCTGGATGGTTGGAATCCTGAACAGAAGCTCTCCACGCTGCAACATTTTGTTGCAGGTTGGACTTGTACTATTCCCAGTGCTTTTTTTCTGGGGGGACACATACCCTTAAACATTTTGTGAATTTTTGTACTTTTGTCCATTTACTGTATTTATTTTCCCCCGATTTGAACTATAAAATGGTGGTTTTCTTGAGTCAAAATGAGAGTACCCCTAAACATTTTTTAAGAAAAAAAATGCACTGACTATTCCTAATTATAAATGCAGAACAATCTCTATAACGGTAGCCTGTCCCCACAGGTTTCTTCTGAGGAAGAACCCCACATGCTCTTCTCAGTCAGCTGTTTTTATTATAATAAGTGATATAGAAATTAAATAATTGGATAATCATGCTCACACCAGCCCTCATGGCGCCCCACTGGCCAGTCCTCAACATTGCTGCATTCTGTCAGCTAAAACCTCGGAACCGATTGCTCCTCGGCCAGTGAATTTGCATGCTTGGTTCCTATTGGTGATGAAGATTCCTCAAGAAGCTGATGGCACACCATAAAATAATCTGTAACCCATCCAACTGGTGTTAACATTGAAAAGTTCCAAACAAATGTAAACATCTAAAACGGCAACTTATATAATTATGGCAGCAGGTAAAAACAAATATAGTCCTTGCTTACGTCAGTCAACCTCATTAGCGGAAGTGGTTTTGTTTTTTTTAAGTGAGGCCAGGGTCATTGGGGTAAGTTTAAACTACAATGTTGAACCAAAATTCCCATAAAAAAATACTTCCCAAAGCTTCAACAGTTTTGAATCAGGGTTGCCTCATTGGCAAATGGTTTTCTGGCTCAAACGCTGTTTAATTCTGCAAGGAGAGTTATTAATCTGTTTTAACAAACTAAGTCTTGATGACCTCAACCTTCTGATAAACTCCTCAGCAAAGCTGATAAAACCTCTCTTTGTTATCAGTAAGCAACACCAACAATAGCACAACCAATAAAAGTATGACTTCGCTCCACTAGTGAGGTTAAAGATTACGAAATGACAACATATCCAACAGGAGAGCGCTCGAAGCATTATCAGGGGCAGTTAGAAATACATTTCAAAGTACCGTATTGGCCTGAATATAAGCCGCACTTTTATTCCAAATTCCAACCGTGAAAAGTTAAAGTGAGGCTAAATTCGCAACCTTACAAAAATTGGCTTTTACGATATTGCTGCTGAAACAGACATATGATAAAACAGAACGGGTGTGAGTGCCTGCAGAATTTTAAGGGAGCGGCTTATATTCGGGTATTGTGGGCATTCTCCCCCCCCTTGAAATTTAAAGGAGCAGCTTATTTTGGGGTGCAACTTATATTCGGGCCAATATGGTACCTGTGGTTAAGGTCATTTAAGGAGACACTATCAGCTAGTAGTCTCCAGTTTCATGCATGAGTCTGTCTCTTTAGGAATTTTCATCTATTGCTATGTCATTACTGGGATGCAGGCAATGTGAACAATTTGATGTGTGGATGTTTCTCTGAGGCTATGTCCACATTAATAATTGTTATGGCACTTGTGAGCTCCCACCACTGGTATTTGAAGCTAGTTGCACATGAGCCACAATCCATATCTCTTCTGTACTTCCTTAAGAGATAGTGCTGTTTGATGCACTTCCGAGCACAATTCAAAGTGTTGGTGCTGACCTTTAAAGCCCTAAACGGCCTCGGTCCAGTATATCTGAAGGAGCGTCTCCTCCCCCATCGTTCTACCCGGACACTGAGGTCCAGCACCGAGGGCCTTCTGGCAGTTCCCTCACTGTGAGAAGCCAAGTTACAGGGAACCAGGCAGAGGGCCTTCTCGGTAGTGGCGCCCTCCCTATGGAACGCCCTCCCACCAGATGTCAAAGAGAACAACAACTACCAGACTTTTAGAAGACATCTGAAGGCAGCCCTGTTTAGGGAAGCTTTTAATGTTTGATGTATTATAGTATTATAATTTTTTTTGGGAAGCCACCCAGAGTGGTTGGGGAAGCCCAGCCAGATGGGCGGGGTATAAATAAATAAATTATTATTATTATTATTATTATTATTATTATTATTATTATTATTACTCCCCACCCAAACCAGCTTCCATCAGATTTCAAAATGTGAGCTACGTTCACTTCACAGTAAGTTGAGGTATGTACACTTGAGACGGCATTTGGCTCTGCACAGAGTACAGGAGGGTTGCCGGGGTGGGGAAACCAAACAAGGAATATGCAACAGTGAGGACATCCTGGTCCCCTGTCTGGTGTGTATAGCAATGTACAAATCCAACTTGAAAAGCAGCAGATCTTATTGCATTCTAAGGCACTAATGTGTACATAACATTAGAAACTGTTTGCAATTAAATATATATAGCATTTAAATATCTGAACTGTAGTCTGAAAGTGAGTGTGGGTCCCATACAAAGTTCATGCAAAATATTTGTCAGACATTTTCTCTTTTCTTTACAAATGCAGTCAGCCTTGCAATTTCCAACTTGTGTGCTTTATGTGCTTGGCAAAAAAATATATATTTTTTTAATTAAAAGGTAGTGGAAAGCCGGTAGGGATCCAGGGAAAAAAGACGTTGGCAATCCCATCTGACACTGAATCCAATCTGTTTTGACTATACACAATTTTGGCAGCAGCAGCAGCAGCAACAACAACAACTTAGTATTTTTATCCTGCCCATCCAGCTAGGTTTCCCCAGCCACTCTGGGCGGCTCCCAACAGATTAAAAACAGAATAAAACATCAAACATTAAAAACTTCCCTAAACAGGGCTGCCTTCAGATGTCTTCTAAAAGTTAGATAGTTGTTTATTTCCTTGACATCTGATAGGAGGGCGTTCCACAGGGCAGGTGCCACTACCGAGAAGGCCCTCTGCCTGCTTCCCTGTAACCTCACTTCTCGCAGTGAGGGAACCACCAGAAGGCCCTCGGAGCTGGACCTCGGTATTCGGGCTGAACAATGGGGGTGGAGACCTTCAGGTATACTGAACCGAGGCCATTTAGGGCTTTAAAGGTCAGCACCAACACTTTGAATTGTGCTCAGAAATGTACTGGGAGCCAATGTAGGTGTTTCAGGACCGGTACTATATGGTCTTGGTGGCCACTCCCATTCAGCAGTCTAGCTGCTGCATTCTGGATTAGTTGTAGTTTCCGGGTCATCTTCAAAGGTAGCCCCACATGGAGCACATTGCAGTAGTCCAAGCAGGAGATAACCAAAGCATGCACCACTCTGGCGAGACAGTCTGCGGGCAGGTAGGGTCTCAGCCTGCGTACCAGATGGAGTCGGTAGACAGCTGCCCTGGACACAGAATTGACCTGCATCTCCATGGACAGCTGCGGGTCCAAAATGACTCCTAGGCTGCGCACTTGGTCCTTCAGGGGCACAGTTACCCCATTCAGGACCAGGGAGTCCCCCACACCTTCCCACCCCCTGTCCCCCCAAAACAGTACTTCTGTCTTGTCAGGATTCAACCTCAATCTGTTAGCTGCCATCCATTCTCCAACTGCTTCCAGGCACTCACACAGGAACTTCACCACCTTCACTGGTTCTGATTTAAAAGAGATGTAGAGCTGGGTATCATCCGCATACTGATGAACACCCAGCCCAAATCCCCTGATGATCTCTCCCAGCGACTTCATATTGATGTTAAAAAGCATGGGGGAGAGGACGGAACCCTGAGGCACCCACAAGTGAGAGCCCAGGGATCCAAATACTCATTCCCCAACACCACTTTCTGAACACGGCCCAGGAGAAAGGAGCAGAGCCACTGTATAATAGTGCCGCCAGCTCCCAGCCCCTCTAGCCGGTCCAGAAGGATGTTGTGGTCAATGGTATCAAAGGCCGCTGAGAGATCCAGCAGAACTAGGAAACAGCTTTCACCTCTGTTCCTAGCCCGCCAGAGATCATCGACCAGTGCGATCAAGGCAGTTTCAGTCCCATGGTGAGCCCTGAATCCCAACTGGAAGGGATTCAAATGGTCTGCATCCTCCAGGCGTGCCTGGAGTTGTTCCGCAACCACCTGCTCAATCACTTTGCCCAAGAATGGAAGATTTGAGACTGGACGATAGTTGGCCATATCAGCTGGGTCCAAAGATGATTTTTTAAGAAGCAGTTTAATAACCACCTCTTTCAGCAGGTCTGGGAAGGTTCCCTCACAGAGGGAAGCATTCACCACCCTGCGGAGCCCATCGCCCAGCCCTTCCCGGCTCGCTTTTATGAGCCAGGGTGGGCAATGATCAAGGAGACAGGTGGTCGGTTTCTCTCGTCCAAGCAGCCTGTCCACATCCTCGGAGGAAACAGATTGGAATTGATCCCACGCAACTTGACTAGACAGGACTCTAGTACTCTCCCGCCCCGACCCTGCTCCCACGTGAAGTCTACCTCTTTCCAAATCTGAGTGACTTTATCTGCAAAAAACTTTGCAAAATCATTGCAGGAGATCCTGGGGTCTTTACCAGGCCCCGATGACACAGGTGGTTCCACTAAATTGCGAACCACCTGAGAGTCTCCTACTGCTATTTTCTGCAGATGCAATAGAGGTGGTGAGGAAGGTCCTCTTCACCATCGCTATCGCCACTTGGTAGGCTTGATGTTGAGCTCTAACCTGTGTCCGGTCAGATTCAGAGTGAGTTTTTCGCCACTGGCGTTTTAGCCATCTCAGCGACTGTTTCATCACCCTCAACTCCGGAAAAAACCATGGGGCTGCCCAGGCTCCATGCAATCGGAGAGGGCGCTTCAGAGCCAGACAGTCAATAGCCCTGGTTAACTCCGCATTCCAGCGGGCCACCAAGGAATCAGCTGAAAGGCCATCAACATGGGATAAAGCATCCCCTACCACTCTCTGGAAACTATTTGGATCCATTAAGTGGCAGGGGCAGACCACCCAAATTGGTCCCACCTCCCTGCAGAGGGGAAGGGTTGCAGAGAAGTCCAGGCTATGGGTGTAATCCATTGAACATAACCCCCACATAAATTGCAAACTTACTGTATACAAGTTAAGCAGCAGGGAGTATCAGGGACTGATTGTAGAGCATCACGAAAACATACAGCAAAATCAAACAGGAAGACCCCAGTAGACTGGTGTTTTATTGCAGGTGTAGTCTGCAACATGTTTTTGATGCAGTAACAGTGCATTATTGATTGATTTATTCTGTTTTACTAGTTGTTCTGTGATGCTTGCCCAATGCTGCAACATTATTGCTGTCCAGGACAGCTATAGCACAACAACTCTACAATAGAATTGTACAGTTGGAAGGGACTCTGAGGGTCATCTAGTCCAACCCCCTGCAAGGCAGGAATATTTTGCTCAGTGTGGAGCTCAAAACCATGACCCTGAGATTAAGAGTCTCATGCTCTACCAACTCAGCTATATTTTATTGCTGGATATTTTAATTGTGTTGTGTGATTTTTAATGATATGAGGCGAAATCCAATGAAGTAGTTCCACTAACGCAAGGACTTCCAGCCGCACAACAGAACTTCCCCTCCTCTCCCTTGCACCCCTGGCCCTTTCTGAAATCTGCTCTGCAGGATTAGAGAAACTCCCAGAAGGAGTTTAGCGGGTACATACATGGAGAGGAAGTTCCATTGCACAGTCAAAAGTCCTTGTGCTAATAGAAATAAAACACCACGGTTTTATTTGTTATTCTGGAAATATTCCTCCGAGATTACCTGGTGATGAAAAGACCAATGCCCTGACTTTGTAAACGGCAGCTTCCTATGTTAAAAAAAAAAGTTTTTTAAAAAATGAATCAGGAGATCAAACCATGAATACCTTGCAGATGTAGTTAGGCCCTAAAATGTAGAAGTTGACCAATCCCTTGCCAGGGTATCCCTACAGACAGGAATGCCAACTTGGCCCTGCGACCATGGGTTCCCGGGACCATGGCTGCCATGCAGCGTGCATGGCCCTGGCGCCAAAATTTGTGGGTGCCCAGCCCCTTCATGGGGAATTTTGTGTGTGCTCAGGCACCCAGGACCCCAGGGAGCTGACACTTATGCCTACAGATTTGGGAGGAACGCAGAACATTTAAAACATAATAGGACTAGAGAAAAATACTTTAGAGTTAGAGGGAAAGGAAAGGCATCTTCTACCAGTAGAGAATGTATGCTATGAATATTAAAGGTCAGTTCCAAGAAGTGCAATGTTATAGCAGAATCGCATAACCGGCTGGGTCACTTGCCCATTCCTGTGACCTATGAACCTCCTAGTCACTTTAAATGGAGGACTACCAATGAAAGATATTTACACTTCTCAGTGTTGTATGTCAACATGTCTGTACTGTTTAAAAATAGCCCTAAGGGCTGGCTGACCCATTTGATCACGGAGCCTTTCAGTTTGGCAATGTGCTTATGTTTTGGATGTTTCGAACACTTACCTGATTTAGAAGCAGGACAGCAGCCTTGTTCCAGAAGGACCTCATGGCGATGTTTGAGAATGTGATCGCTGCCTCGATCCAAGCGATTTGAGCGAGATACAGAATCTTATGATTATTAAATTAATTTGGGAGGTGCATGGGCTTTTGACTTTTTGCATGGAGTTTGTTGTTGTTTTTCATTCCAATTTGTTAATTGCTTTCCACAAAAAAAAGTCTCAAGTGACAATAAAATGCACAGTAATACAATTAATAAGTATCTGTTAAAAACAATAACACACGAAGTGTTTATCCACCATCATAAATTAGAAAACAAATACTTTTCCTCCACACAACATCAGGATGAACACCCACATGTAATTAAAATGGCCACAAGGTACACAACAATTAATATCCAGGTGCCTGGGAGAATAGAAACATTTTCACCCAGCACAAAAAAATTAGTGCTGGTGGCAAGCAGAGGCTGCCACTCAAAAGGGCCCATTCTCTTGCTACCATCTTATGGAGACTTCACTTGGAGGGTCTCAAATTACGGTCCAGGTAGGTTAATATAATGAAAGCTAATGCCTGAGGTATTGTGGTCCCAAGTCTTATTTGCCTTTAAAGCAGCATTTTGAATTGGACTTGTAAATGAGTTGGCAGCCCGTGCAGCTGGGCCAGATTTCCTATACCACAACTGCAACTAAGCCAAATTTTACTGCCTGTGCTGTATGGAAAGGTCAAAGGTCAGACACTCAAGTGGCTCCAGTCCAAATCCTTAAGCAGTACCAACTGAAACTAATCTAACAAAATTGAACCAGACAGAGTTCTGGGTGTCTCTCAATGCTAGGCTGCTGCAAGAATGGAGCCCAGGTCCTAACAGATATCTTCAAAACGCCTTGTGCATGAGTCAAACCAAGAGTCCGGTGCCTCATTTTGGCCAGCATACAAAAGGCTTCAAAACAAATGGAAAAGCTGAGCTGGATGGCATACAGAAGATGTAATGGAGGTAGCAAAGAAGCTCTTCTTTCTGTAGCCCATTGAGTAGGCTCAGTAATGAACAAGTACTGTACAGCACTAGCGCTTCATTGCATTCAAGCTGTATACCACAGAACCATCTCAATTCCTAGGGAAATGAGTGTGTGTTCAGCAGCAGTCATGTGAATCACCTGAGTCATATTTGCATTCCACAGGTCCACCAGATCCACCAGCCATATCAGCTGGGAACAATCTCCCCCAAGCCAGCTTATGAGGGCAGATGATACTAATGAACACCAACAGGCGATAAGATAAATATATAAAAATATTTTAAAAATCATCCAGTAGCACCTTAGAGACCAACTAAGTTTGTTCTGGGTATAAGCTTCCATGTGCATGCACACTTCTTCAGATACACTGAAACAGAAGTCACCAGACCCTTATATATAGTGGGAGGGTGGGGTGGGGTTTTTCTCAGGAGGGTAGTAGCAGATGGGCAATTGACTCAATGGGTATGGTAAACCTGTTGACGACTGTTAACGACTGCAATTAGTCCTACAGGAAAAAGCAAGGGATAGTATGCAGACGATTAGCATATGTAATGAGACAGGAATCCAATATCTCTATTAAGACCAGGTCTTTCCATAGTTTTCAGTTTAGTGGTAAGTTGTAATTCAGCAACTTCTCTTTCAAGTCTGTTTCTGAAATTCTTTTGTAATAAGACAGCTGATTTGAGATCCTGTATTGAATGTCCTGGGAGACTGAAGTGTTCTCCTACTGGCTTCTCCGTCTCGTGATTCCTGATGTCAGATTTATGTGATAAGAGAATGGTGGTAGAATTCTCCACTCACCCTCATCCTATCCAGAGTGTATCTGATTACGTGCATTGGGCCAGTCCCGTGATTGCTGAGATATTAAATACCGTATTTTTCGCTCTATAAGACACACCAGACCACAAGACGCACCTTGTTTTTGGAGGAGGAAAACAAGAAAAAAAATATTCTGAATCTCAGAAGCCAGAACAGCAAGAGGGATCGCTGCGCAGTGAAAGCAGCGATCCCTCTTGCTGTTCTGGCTTCTAGGATAGCTGCGCAGCCTGCATTCGCTCCATAAGACGCACACACATTTCCCCTTACTTTTTAGGAGGGAAAAAGTGAGTCTTATAGAGCAAAAAATACGGTAAGTCTGATTTTTAAAAGGTGCTAAACACTAGTACAGTAGTACCTCAGGTTACATACGCTTCAGGTTACAGACTCCGCTAACCCAGAAATAGTACCTCGGGTTAAGAACTTTGCTTCAGGACGAGAACAGAAATTGTCCTCCAGTGGCGCGGCGGCAGCAGGAGGCCCCATTAGCTGAAGTGGTGCTTCAGGTTAAGAACGGACCTCCAGAACGAATTAAGTACTTAACCTGAGGTACCATTGTATGATGTGTGTGGGGGGGTGTCATGATTTTATTGAAGTGTGATGCAGCTCTTGTATTTTGGCCCAAGTCAAATCAGAGCCCTCACAGATTGTGAATCACGTAATAGTAGAGTTGGAAGGGATCCTGAAGATCATCTAGTCTGCAATGCAGGAATATGCAGCTGTCCCACATGGGGACAAATTGTGTTGCTTTGGTACCTCAGTGGTACCTCAGGTTATGGACGCTTCAGGTTACAGACTCCACTAACCCAGAAATAGTACCTCAGGTTAAGAACTTTACCTCAGGATGAGAACAGAAATCGCACGGTGGCAGCGGGAGGCCCCATTAGCTGAAGTGGTGCTTCAGATTAAGAACAGTTTCAGGTTAAGAACGGACCTCCAGAATGAATTAAATTCTTAACCTGAGGTACCACTGTACTCTCTATCTCTATGGTGTCTTGCTTGTTTCTTTAGGCCCACGGGCTATGAAAGAGGTAAGGATGTCCAGAACATGGTCTGTGGAACACTTAAGAGCTCTGAATTCATGATGCTGCTGATGCTGATACGATGCTAAAGTAGTCCAGCAGAATTTTATTTTTAGAAACTAAAGGGTTCATTTAACTTTTATTTTTTAAAAAATATGCTGTTTAGCTTGGAAAGATCCATCCAGAGCACTTCAGATCTCTAGAGTCACCTTGAAATGCCTAATGAAGGACAAACACAAGCATAATGAAGCTAAGCTGGCTAGTAGGCCTGTGCATAGCTTATCTGAGGCCCAAGGGCATCTGGGAGGCACGGGGTGTTCTTGCCATGACAGCATAAGTCTGGCAGGCACCCCCACTGACCAGCTTAGCCCTCCGAGGCCCAGTGTACCCGGCTGCCTTTCCCCTCTGCACAGGCCTGCTGGCCAGTGTGAAGCTGCTAAAATTCTTTAAAAAATTTACAAGCAAGAATACACACCACAAAGCTTTTCTTTTAATGTAAGAAAGAGCAAGGGACAACCTCCCACTCCAGCAATCAGAAATATGAAATATGGATTTCCCCCTTGTTTTTCAACAAATCAAAATTTAAAGGGACCAGCAAAGGTGTGGGTGGGAGGAGTGTCATAGAGGTACCTGCATGTAATCAGGCAGGCTTAATCAACCATGCTGCAAATAAGATTTTTCATGTTGGGGTCCATGGTATGGATGCGAATATATGTTTCCAGGCACTTACTGAAGGGAACATATATGGACTTACAAATTTTGATGCACAGTACCATGCTCTAGGATCAGTGTTTCCTAAACCTGGGTGTCTAGCTGTTTTTGGAGTGCAACTCCCATCATTGCTAGCTAGCAGACCAGTGGTCAGGGATGATGGGAATTGTAGTCCGAAAGGAGCTGGCAACTCAAGTTTGGGAAACACTGCTCTAGATAATCTTTTAAAAAAATAAATCGTAACATTTATACACTGCATGATTGTGGGGGGGTGCCTTTAGAAAAGGTCACATATGTTTTAATGACTGTTGCATTTAGGTTTTAATGTTAATTTTTTCATTTGCTTGGAAAATTAAGTGAGAACACACACATTTTATATTAAAGAAAACTGTATCTTTATTGTAAACAAGGTATAAAGTACATTATAAGAAATATTGTGCAAAAATTTTAAAGTAGTCACAAAATAGATATTACACCATTCTCCAATAGTTCACTTTTCTTCAGTATGGTACAATATAAAGCAGAAAAATGCTTGGATAATCCTGGCATTTGGGGCTGGTGTCTTTACTCTTTCCATTTCCTACACAACCCCCATTTTACTGATTTTAATCAATTTTAAACTATACCTTCAATATATAAAAGCAACTTATATACTTCTATCATAAACTATCCTCCAGAGTAACTTTTCAGAAAGTAGCATACCATACAACCTTTGTCCTTCCTTCTGAATACAAGCTGTGTAGTTTACTCTTTAAGGATTCTATTTTAAACAAAGTGCACTGTATCAAGGTTTTGAAAAATTCAGTGGTATAGAACTGTATAGGTATACAGGAAACAATACACAACTTAAAAGCAGAAATATTCAAAGATGCTGGTATAGCTAATGGTACTAATCATGTTGTTTTCTAAGGGTATAGTAAAAATACTATTGGACTTGCTTGTAGTAATAATTGAATAGATCAACTGGAACCATACGGCATCTCTCACTCAAGTCTATGCTTAACAGTTGTTTGGAACAGCTATAGTTTATATGCTAAGATATGGAGGTACACTAGTGGAATTCCATCATCTTTCATAATTGGGCCTCAGAGAATAAACCAAAAGGAAATTACAGCACTCTGCTATAAACAGGTCATCCCTGATTCCATAAACTGGTATTCTTATGTATTTTGTTTACAACACCTCTTCAGAGCACCTGCATAACTCTGGCTTAAACCTAGCTGATGCATTGAGCAGCTGAATAGTTTTCCACATGTTTAAAGCCACATTCTTGTGCTGGCATTGACACTTCCACTTCTCCAAGTACAAAGGAAACCTCCAGCCCTTCTGGTCACTGCTGCTCTCAGAAGTACAGCCAGCCATTGCCTCTCTGTCTGTTCTTGCACCATCAAAGGATGACAGTGCAGAACCACAGACCTTTTGCAAGCTGTTTTGTGTCACCATGAACCTCCAACCACAGTGACAGTAGTTAGTTAACAATATTGTCAGTTGGTGTTATTTCACTGTGCAAGATCAGAAGCAGGAGGTACAATAATATCATTTAATTTGCTCACTTCCATCTGCCAGTTTGGTAACTTCTTGGCTGACAAGTGGCGACGTGCATGCTTTGTTAAGTGGTCACTCCTCATGAATCGGCGATTACACATTGGACAGGCAAATTTTTTCTCTCCTGTGTGCGTTCTGCGATGGCGAGACAGTTCATCAGAACGTGCAAATCTCCTATCACAGCCCTTCCAACTACAGCTGAATGGCTTCTCTCCTAAAATACAAAATGGTAGAAACAGAGCATTTATTTACCAACAGAATATACAGTTTTTGTTGCACCCATTTTCAAGAAACAGAACAAGACGTATTCTAAGAAAAATCCTCATCTGCGCTGTCAACACAGACCAGACAAAACCTTATAGAATCACTGTCTTTGTAATTCCACAACCTGTACAGCCATTTTTCAAAAAGAATACGGTACTTCAAATTAAGCTTTCAGACTTCCAATCACAAACCTAGAGGAATCCCTAGACCATCAACGTTATTATCCAAAGTACATGGGCAGACAACTACTATTGAAGATGGGCATTCAAACCATCAAATAAAGCATTAGTTTTATATTGCAGTAAGGTTAAATTTACACAAATAATCTGAGGTCTCAAAACCTACCTTCATGAAAGTGTGATTATGCAAAATATTGGATTTGGAAATTGCCAGGCTCCAAAATATTACTGAAATGTTTGGGCATGATTGCATTTGTGCATAATTACATAATACCTCTCTTTTACTATATTTAGCTTTACTGTACCACTATTAGATTCACTAGCCATTCTAAAACAGCAAAACAGTGACAGAATGAAACATATGCTTAGACCTCAGCAGTGAGATAAAAATGCAATAGCCTTTGCTAAGATTGCAGTCCTATACATATATATCAGGGAGAAATAGCCCACTAAACTCAATATGCATAGAACTGCACTATTAGTGAAAAATTCCTATGCAAGTGAAATAATGTTGAGGAAAACTTTGGGTTTCCCTTTATGTTTTCCACAATACAAAACTCAGTAAAAGAGAAACCTCAGTATTACATGAGTGACATGCAGACAGACACAAACAAAACAATTTCCAACTTCTCAAGCAAAATTTACCTGTGTGTGTTCTAACATGTGCTTTCAAATGGGAACTCTTGAAATATGTTTTTCCACATCCTGGATAGCTGCACACATGGCTTCTTATTCTTAAAGAGTCAATGGATGGAGTGATTTTTGTTGAAGCAGGAGCAAAACCTGGAGCAGGAGCGATAGGTGAGAGCCTGGTGCCATTGGGACTGATCACAGGTGCTTTTGGATTCTGAACAACAGTCTGTGGAACAACAAACATAACAGCTCCTTTGGGAACTTGGGCTCCCATGAACACCATAGGCTGACAAAGGTTTGGTGACAACTGACTGCAGGGAGTGTTGGGTACTACTGCTGTCACAACAGAGTTGTTAGCAGACAGTGGAACCATCTGGCAAACCAATGGCACAGGAGGGACTCCCCCTGCTTGCACAGGAGATGTGGGAACTACCAGGGAAGAGCGTTGTGCTGAACCAGGCACAGGCAGAGGACTACTGAGTGTGGTCTGCATGAAAGGCACTGGACTGACTGCCAACACTGAATGTTTTTCTTCTTTCACATCGGGCTGCTTATCTTCAGACATTGCAGCAGCCAGTGACACGCTTTCACAAGATGGATTTTGTTTCGGTTTTGCATTGTCTTGTTGCTTTGCTTCCCTTGTGTAATCATCCCGACACCTCAAAATGCTGTCTGTTCTTGCTGGACAGGCTCTGTGACTGCAAAGCTGAGCATCGGCTGTATGGCGAATGACACTTGTCGCCTGTGCTTTCAGCATTCTCGATTCTGAAACTTTTTCAGTCTTCTCAAAAGCTGTTGGAGCACCCTGCTCAGAAGCGTCAACAAGTGACTTGCTCTTTACAGTAGGTGGCGCTGGTGCAATGGGATGGACTGCCTGAGCCATTTCAAGGTCAGAAGGGCTGTAGGGCGGAGTCAAGCACTGGAAGAATAAAAACATGGTGCAATTAGCTCTCTACTCAGCACAACTAATTAGCATGATCTATGAACTTCAGGATGCAATTCTACACATGCTTACTTCAGAGCAAGTGCCAATAAATGGAGTAAATTTCCTTCTGAAGGAACATGCATAGGATTTAGTTGTAAATAAGAAATTTATAATAATTGAATAAAGCTTACAAAGGCTGATATTTGAAAGTCAGTAGAAGGGAGCAGGTTGTCCTCAATTTCTTCAGACGTATCTGATGCTGGTGTTATTGGTCTCAGTTCAACGTACTTCTTGAAGTCTGATTTCCAACTGCAGCTCATGGACATTAAAGCTTCTACTGCTTCAAAATCACTCCTAATGTGCCGCTTTTCAGTTATCACCTCCATTCCTTCCTGCTATGAAAAAGAGAGGATGTTTTTCAGTATCAAACAGCAAATATAAGCTTATATGTTCATCAAATATTTAAAAAACCAGATTATATGTAGTAACTCCAGTGTTTTTAATAGCATCTCCTTTTTCCTATACCCCTCCTTTGAATGGATTATTTATTCCTAGGTTGGATACCATGAAAATTGTAATCAGCCAAGGGTAATGAAATCTTATTGACCTCAATGAAACTCAGTCCACAAAACAATTAAGCTTAAATGGCTATAGTTAAACCAATGTATCTCATTAGATCAAAACAGTTTATGTCAAAGTACTTCAGTCCAATTGGATTCCGATTAGTCTGCAAGGTTACGTAGAAACACTTAAAATGTTTCCCAGATCATTCTATAGACACCTATGTGATGCCCTATGCCGTTTTCCCAGAACTGCAGTTGGAAGGGACCACGAGCATAATCTAGTTCCAACCTCCTGCACCCAACATGGGGCATGAACCCATGACCCTGAGATTAAGAGTCTCATGCCCCAGCAACCAAGCTATCTCAAGTGTTAAAACAAGTTTCAAAAACTGACAGTTCCCATCAGGGAACCAAACCTTGGTCTCCTGTGTGACAGGCAGGGATACTTATTATTACACTCTTATTTCATTATTTTTATGGTGTACCTTTGCTATTCCAAAGCACAATCCTATACCAGCATGCTCAGAAAGTCATTTGTCACTGGAGTTTGGTGGCACATACCCCCAGGCAAACATGCACCGACTTCAGCCTTAAAGGTTCCTTTATTGCTATTGTGTTTTAGACAAGCTAGGGACACAGCCTTGTTTTTAAATATTTGCTTTGTGCTAATTCATTCAATTACTAACACATCAAGGGAGCTGTGCTTCTCTCAAAACGTGTGGCCTACACATGGGAATTAAAACCAAGTCCTGTTTCTGTAGGGCTTCAGCTTGGCTATCCTGAGGTGCTCCAGGCGAGGGCCCTTAAGCTGTGGCTTAGGGATTCCTGTGAACAACTTGCTCCCCCCCCACCCCCCCTCAAATTCCTTGCTCGTTTCCTGCGTGCGGAAAACGCATTTTTCCGTTGCGCCCAGCTAGAGGTCTGAAGGATGCGTTTTGAATTTATGTGCAACACTTTTTACCCGCCTTTATTAGAGCCCCGTGCATAAGATCTCTTTCCCATGAAGTTGGCTAACCCGCCAATGTCTGCCTTCGGCGGCAACCCCTGCGCCATAAGTCACGCCTTGAAGCGCGCGCTGCAAGGCCGCCATACAGGCGCAGAGGGCCGAGCGCCGAACGGGAATGGCTACATCCGCCGCCGCCGCTCGGCGACTACAAGGTCTAAGGAAGGCGGGGGCAGGGAGATCCTCGCCGGCAGCCGGATCTTGGAGCCGAGCCACGTTCACCTCAGAGAGCCTCCGCCGGTGACTCACACGCCCCGCCCGCCCATTCCAAACAACACGCACTCGCTTCCTGAAGGACCGCCCTGCCCGCCGCCTATTGGCCGCCAAGGTCGGGCGCCGCGAGAGACAATTGGCCGGCCGCTACCCCCCCCCCACCCGAGAGAGAGTGTAGGCTCAGTGGGCGGGGACATGTGAACAAAGCGTGATCAGCGGCTGCTGCTCGGCGCTCGGGGAACGAGGACTGGGAATTGCCGCTTGACCTTTCCCCTACTTCCTTGCCGCGCGTTCTAGAATGCCAGAGACAGGGAGGGGCGGCTCGAGCTCTCGCAGGCCCCGCCCACTCTCCCCCTCCCACGCCTGGAGGCGAAAGGAGCAGAGGCGAGCATCTGTGCGTGCCGGAAGAGATCTCGCCTGCTGCTGCTGCTGGGAAAAGCTGATGATGCTCGTCCACTTGTATCTCCAGCGCGGGGGCGAGCCTTGAACTCAGCGCCCCAACCCTTCCACCCCCCCGGTCCTTGAGGCTTCTGTAAACGCACATTTTTTTCTGGGAGGCCCCCCACCCCCCCGTTTCCTGCGCGTGGGTTTGGGCAGGCCTGGCCCGCTCCCCCAAAGGCACCAGCAGCCGGGCGAATGTTTGCTTCCTCCTCCTGGAACCTGGTGGGCGTCAGGAAGCCGCGCACACACACAGAAAAGCCAAGCCCTCGAGGCTGCAGCACTAGCCTTGCGCGGCGCCCCCGAATCCAACGCGCTCTGCTGGGAACAGAAAGCGGCTTCCGCCTGCAAATTGGGGCGGGGAGAAGTTCCCGCCCAGGCTCGTCTGCTAGAGAAGGAGGCGGAAGGAAAGGGGCGAATGCACACCGCCAAGCGGGAGCCTCGCCCGGAGGAATGTGGGGCGAGCGGTCGGCGCCCTAATTTTATTCTGGCAGGCCCGCCTCGCCCGCTCAGGGAATGCGGCTCGCCCTCGCCCGGCCTCTTCCCGCTTTCCTCCAGTCATACCATGACCCACCCCGGGGCCGGGCTCGCCCCCTCAGCGCCACCACCCACCCACCCAAGTCCTGGCGGCGCTGAGGGGGCGCCCCCCAAACCGCTTCACCGAGCCCCCCGTCACCCACACATTGGGTCTCACACACGCCCTGTTCGTTTGTTTGCTTCGTCCCTTCCTCGCATTGGGGCTCTCTAAGCGAGCTGCCTGCCTCCGCCGCCGCCACATGCCGCCTCTTCATTTCCCGACCTCCCTTATCTCTCCACACGCGGGGTTACTTTCTACCAGCTTCTTTCCCGATCTCTTATTTCCCGGGTAATTCCACAATAGTTGTCCTTCCTCGGCAGCCTTTAAGCCTCTTTCAATCTCTCCCCTCCGCCGCCCGCTTTATCCTTTTCACTCAAATCACTTTTAAGAGTTGCCTTTCATTGAGTTGGAAGAGACCCCAGGGTCGTCTAGTCCAACCCCCTGCTGCAATACAGGATTCTCACCATAGAATCATACCAAAAAGTTCCCCCTCGAAGAGGGCCGCACCAGGTGCTCCCCTATAGCCATACTCCCCTCCAGGCAGTTTCCAAGAGCTTCGCCTCCCCCGCCCCCCCAAACCCCCCCTTCAAACTCATACATAATCCAAATGTGTTGCGTAGCAACATTTATGCACTGCACCCCAGTCCTTACACCTCGCTGCACACACCCGTTTATCAACCAAATATTCGTTTTCACAACACACACACCCTTGCAAAAAAAAAGGTTCCACTAAGCCCCATTTCCTTCCTCCCCAACAGGTCTTTCGCTTCTTAAAAGCCTCTGACCGAGACACACCTCAAGCTGGCCGGATCTCTCTCTGCGTTGCCCTTTTGAACAAATACTCTTTTTCCATCTCTTAACAGAAATTGCATCTTTCCCTTCTCCGCCAAAAGCACTTTTTCCCAGCTGAAAGCTTGGTCCCCGCCCCCCAATCCACTCCACCGCTCCAAATGACTCTTGCAATGGACGGATAGATCTACTTACAGCAAGCTGGAAAGGAGACACTCCAAAATTCAGCATGACCCCCGATGGAAGGCGCCTCTCTCTCCCCCACCCCCACCCCCTGTCAGGCTGCAGCCCTGATGCTGAACCAGCGAGGCTGCAGCTGTTGACAAGTTCCCTCCCCGCCCCGGGCGTTCTCTGCCTGCCGCTGTCTTTATTTTCCTCTTTTTGTTCGCAGGCAACTCCTCATTCAGGTGGCGGCTCCCCAGCGCAGCCCGAGCAAAGGCGGGCGCCAGGCGCGGCCAATCGCCTGCAAAGGTGTGTGAGGCCCTGGCCAATGGGCGGGCGGCGGCTGCGCGTGATCAGCGGCTGCCCAGCAGCGTGGAGGCAAAGTCGTCTCGGCGTGTACACAAACCCGGCAGCGTGTCCCGGCGCAGCCTTCGGGTAAGTCCCAGTTGCTGGCTGAGTCAGTGTCACGTCTCTTCCCGCCCCCGCCCCTCCTCCCCTCCCCTTCTCCGGATCCCTGTGGGAGAGGCGAGGTGGGCTGCAGGGATCTTGTGCGTAGCAACTAAGACAGCTGGTGGTAAAAGTGGCATGCAAGAATTTCATTTTATTTTTTAACCCTCCCCATTCGGCTCCATCGTCTTATACAGATAAGATATGTATATAGCAGGAAGTAACCATGAATGTGGGTGGTAATATTGTTCCACAGGGAACCAGTAGCTAGGCAACTGAGTGTAGCTATTAAGCAGCATCACAGCCAACAGATTTATTTCTTTATTTTTAATCCTTTGGCGCTTACCAGGCTCACTGTAGCCCATGAAAGTTTATGCTACAGTAAGCTAAGGTGACACAAAACTCCTGTTTTCCCTAAACTAACAAGAGTTTTGTGGCACTTTTAAGTTACTGCAGCATAAACTTTCATGGGCCACAATGAACTTGGTAATCTTTCAGGTGCCAGACAACTCTTCTTTTGTTGCCTGTCTAGAACCTGCTTAGGACTGGGCACTGTTTACTATTCACCTATTTGAGGAAGAGTATGATAATTTGTTTAAGAAGCTTGGCAATTAAGACCTCAGAACTGAGAATTTTAAGACCTGAAATTTTCTGGTCAGGCTTGGGAGGCAGGGAACCAAATTCTGTTCTTTTATTTGTTTGTTTGTGAAATTTATATACCAGCTTTTCCTTCAAGGAGCTCAAGGTGACATATATCCCCTTTCCATTTTATCCTCACAACAACCCTGTGAGGAAGGTTAGGGTGAGAGATTGTAACTAGTTCAAGGCTACCCAATGAATTTCATAACTGAGTGGGGATTTGAACCCTGTTCTCCCAGGTCATTGTCTGACACTCTAACCATTCCACCACACTGGCTTTCTTCCTGTATCAGAAGGAAAAGGGAAAACATCAACATTAGGGATTGCTTGAAAGACCTGTCTCTGCTCAGGTGGGGATGGCTGTAGAGTTGCAAGGTGAGCGAGCCATAAATAGTACTATCAGTAGCAATGAAGGTATAATACAGCTAACAGGAGTAGCAGACGACTTCGCTCCTGAGCTTAGCCTACCTAATTCCCTTTCTTAGCCTCAGTGTGGAAATTCTGTTGTGCAGCTCCTGGCTGAGCCAAGTTGTTCTGGAAAAAATCTTAGCTGACTATCCATGTCAGTTTTTATGGACGTCACAGCCACCCACTTCATGCTGCTCTGAATATCTAACATGTTTTGCCATATTCTGTGGAAAAAGTTGTAGCAGCCTGTTTAATCTCAGGTATTCCTGTCCTCCTTTCTGTTCTTTGTTTGCTGCAATACATAGAATCCAAAACAGAGTTCAGTTTTTGTTTATGCTGGCTTCAGAAGAGTTCAGATTGCAGTGTTAACCCTAAATTATTACTGTTTACATTTGTTTCTCTTTGATCTTAATTTAATATCTCTGAACAAACATTTCAGTGCTTTCTATCATTCTGGTCTACGTGTCTTGTTCTTGCCTGTAGTTTTCAATGCAGAATTAGGTGCCCCCAACCTCTGACACACCTAAATGAAGAGATGCAAAGTGTTGCTTCTGAAGTAGGTTCAGTGATACTTCCTTCTGAGTAAACATGGCTAGGATTGTGCCACAAGTCCTGTGCCTATATGTTGCACATATGACTATGGTGTGAGTGTCTTAAATCCCTATTCATTGCCACTACCATTGCTCGTAATAAGGATTCATCCCTGTTTGGCTATTAGGGTGGTATTAAGTAAGATGTTGCTGTTTTGTCTGGATAAGAAATGTTCTTGGATTCCACGGTGGATAATGTGTGGCTCTTTTATCTGTCCTATGATGGTACAGTGGTACCTCAGGTTACATACGCTTCAGGTTACATACGCTTCAAGTTACAGACTCCGCTAACCCAGAAATAGTGCTTCAGGTTAAGAACTTTGCTTCAGGATCAGAACAGAAATCATGCTCCGGTGGTGCGGCAGCAGCAGGAGGCCCCATTAGCTAAAGTGGTGCTTCAGGTTAAGAACAGTCTCAGGTTAAGTACGGACCTCCGGAACGAATTAAGTACTTAACCCAAGGTACCACTATACTTAGGTGGATTCATTTTTCTGCTAATGCATTTCTTTTTGTTTCTATTTTTTATCATTCAAAGATCACAGGGTTGTTTACAACATACATATACAAAATGAGAGCACACAATGCATAACAAAAAAACCAAAAAGAAACCAATAACCCCCCCTTCCACAAACACATCTGAAACCCCATGTATTGTAATCTGCCAAAGTTATAGAGAAACGTCAGGAGAGACACTGGACTCAACTTCATTTTACTTCTGCAAAATGGAGATGAGTCATGGGTTCCTTTCAGTTATGCTGGTGAGCAGGAGGACTGTACATGCTTTTTTATACTGAGAGTATATGAACTACGAGCTGCATATGCACTTATTTTGGCATTCTGATATGAAACAAGAAAGAAAGAAAGGTAAGCCCCTAAGAGGAGAAGTGATGAAGGGTGTGATAGCTGTGTGGTAGAGTGTCAATTGCAGTGCAAGTGTGCTGCTCCTGTGATCACGCCTTGTCATCTAGTATGAATATGTATGTGAATCCACAGCTTTGGCTGAATATGACACAGTGTGAGTTGACATGATACTTCTATGCACTAAGTTCAGTTCAAACTAGTAGTTAATGTCTTTCCAATCAGGAAAAGAGCCAGCACAATGAATGTTAAATTTGGTTGTGGGCAATGTTTGTTAGAATCCTGTCTCAGCCCAGGACTCACTGGGTGCTGTGGTACCATCCATCCCTTAGTTGTGAATCTGGCTTGTCCTCGGCCACCCAGTGAGCCTTTGCCAGAGTAAAAATTTAAACTAATACATCTTGCATCTGATTAACACTTTTGTTTGTGCTGGCTCTTTCTCGGTTGCCTGCCAGCTGCACTAGGGCCCCTTATAAACACACGTCTGTTTTTGAATATGGGCTTAGTCCTCACCACTGCATTACAGTGCCCCCATATTTGGTGAGATGAGACCTAAACTGCTTTCTTAATAGCTAATTATTATTATTATTAGCTATTAAAGCAGAATTTATTGCTTTCGGTAACTTACGATCGCTTTTATTATTGTGGATATCTTTGACTTCCATAGTTTCTCAGAAAGCCACAAGTTCGGCTTCAAGGTCGCATTCCATCGATGTAGCAATGCTGAATTGCCATGGAATTGTGAAGATAATAATACCAAGGAAATTTGGAATGTGCTGGGCCAGCTGGGTGAACATAAACAGATCTATGCATTGTGATAACTGCAGCTCCTGAGTCAGAGGCAGAGCAGCAAAAGTGGATGGAGAAACCATAAAAATGCAGAGGCGCTTGACCCTTTCTGCTTAAAGGCATATAGAAGGGAAGACTGCTGTCTGGGGGAGAGTCAGAGACTGGGGGAATTGCATGAGGTGAGTATTGCACCATCCCTAGGACCCTTTGGTGAGAGCAGAAAGCTGGGGGGGGGGGGAAGTAGGTGAAATCCTGGTGAGAATGGAGCTTTGAGAGAGGAGGATAGGGTAGGGGGGCACATTGAATATCTGGTCTTCTGTTAACTTACATTGCTCTTTGTGAGATAAAATAAGCTGCTTGTGAGGAGGCTGCTATTGTTTGCATTTGTACTTTATTAATATTTCTGCACCGTGGCGAATTTTGTCATGCTAGACCCACTGTAAATGGACTTCCCTGTATTTTGCACTGAGACCCTCAAGGACGTAATATGTATCTGTGTAAAGGGAGACGGGAGGGAGCTCTGAGCTGATGTAATTAGCAGGGTGATGGGCAGAGGGAGCTGCAGCCGTGCTGTTTAAAGAACAGGGTTAACAGAAAACTGGAAACCATCACCCACTCTGAACCACCCCTCAACCAACAAGTATTCGGTAGCCATGCCAACCTTCCCTCCTACCATGTGGTGCCACTGGTGAACACATCAGGCCATAATAAAGCAACATTCACAGTATGATTGCAAGTGAAAGGATTGACTGTGGACTGGGTTGTAGTGGGTAGGAGAGGATATAGTAATTGCGATTTATCCTTCCAGGTGCCCATGTGTGTTGATTGATCAGAGTTTCAAAATCCCATCCTTGGCAATAAAAGCATAGGAATTAGACGACACAGCCTTGTTTTGAGCAAGTCCACCTATGAAGCAAGGTGTCCCCCTTTCTTATTCTGCTTAATAAAGAATTAAGCAACAACCTGCGAAGTAAGTTTAAAAATAGGATTTACTTACTTTATATCCATGCGTTGGTTCACAGCAACAGTAGCAGTAAGAACCATGCAGGCAAGATACTTATATTTACAGTATAACAAGCTCCAGGCATGTGCCTTAAGCTGGAGAAAGTGGCAGCATGTCTGCATCCGACACTGGTCAGAGCAAGGGAGAGGAGAGAGGAACCTGGCAATTTGGGGTACAGTGTCATTGAGGTGCTAGAAACACTCTGCTTTATCTCTCCATTCCATATGAATTAGGAGAGGCTGTGCAGGTGTTGTTGCAATGCTTAGAGGCAGTGATGGACCAAATGGGACCAATAAACTGAATCTGTTCAAGACACAGGTGCTGAAGGTATTATTATTATTACTATTACTACTATTACTTATTAAATTTCTTTAACCCCTTCATCCAAGGATCACAGGACAGTTTACAATATAAAAACACAAAAATATATAACATAGTAACAGACAAAACCAATACCCCTACCCCCCCAGTTGAAAAGGCCATAGATTGTTTAATTAACCAAAGGCCTGTGAGAAGAGGAATGATTTGGCCCGGTGCCTAAATATATGTAATGAAGGCGGCAGGCAAGTCACCACGGGAGAGGCCCATTCTCCTGTTGCCACCCACTAGACTCTGATGGAGGGGGCACAGGAAGATGGGGCCCCACAGATGATGATTGCAACTGTAGGTGATTCTCAAGTCCTTGAATTTGGTAGATGGCTTGCTCTGGATGGGTTTGCACTTCCCAAAAAGAACAATAAGGTTTTTCCTCAAGTCAAGTTGAGATGCAGGTTGCCTCTGCAACTGTTAACTGGATCGTGAGAGCCTGACCTCAGTAATCCATGCACTAATAACCTTTCGATTTGATTGCTGCAATGCATTCTACATGGGGTATGCTTGTTAAGGACATCCTGGAAGCTGCAGCTAGTGTAAAACGTAACGGCCATGCCATTAGGTGTCATGAGACATTGATCCTCGGGAGGAAAGGGTTAAATCTCCTTCCCCCATCAGCTGTGATTGCAGTTATTATCAACCACCATCACCCAGTGGGGGGAAAGTGGGGGAAGTAAGTACAGTGGGCAGTATCAAGCCAATCAGTTAACATTAGTGCAACAACTTTTAGCTATCCAGTGTAATTTCCCCACCTCCTCTTCTTCCCACCTGCACTCTTGGCCCCTCCATTAAATCTATTCCTTAAGGTTGGGGGGAAATCAGCCCATGTTGCAAATGTGACTTCTTCTGGGTCTAGATAGCAGACCACTTCCAGAATCCAGCAACTCACATGCACAGTTCCAGTTCAGTGTTGATATTCACTGTTGTTACTTGGTGCATCCTGTCTATTTTGTATGTTTTATACCTTGCTAATCCTTTGGGGTAAGACATTCCTCTTTTTGGTTTTGGTTCTGGATCAAACAGCACTTAACAAAGTGCCTCTTGTTTGTTTTGTTTTGTAGCAAAACAATAGTTACTATACCATTGTTGTTGTTTCTTTTCTGTGATTTCTTTAGCTAGGGTCCTTCCTTGAGCAGCATTTAAAAACGTTGCATGGAGACTGTTACTGTTCACTGCCAAGTTTAATGTTGACTACTGAACAAATGATACCACCAGCTTCTTAAATTATGAATGGCCGACTGGCTGTTGACAAAGCAATTTTATCTTGCTCCCAGAAGCCCAATCAAATTTTAATTAAGGCATGGTAAAAAATAGTTCCACATAAGAAAACTGTTCTCAAAATTGTATGTGTGTGAGAGAGATCCTAGACTTCAATGTTTATTCATATTCAAACACAGAATAATTATAAACGACTTGGATGAAGGAATTGAGGGGATGCTTATTAAATTTGCATATGACATCAAACTGGGAGGGGCAGCCAATGCTGAAAAATAAATAAATCAGGATTCAAGATGACCTTAACAAATTGGAGAACTAACAGAATGAATTTCAGTAGGGACAATTGTAAGGTTCTGCACTTAGGCAGGAATAATTGGCTACACAAATATAAGATGCAGGACACCTGGATTGCCAGTAGTACATGTGGAAAGGATTTAGGAGTCTTCATAGACCACAAGCTTAACATGAGTCAACAGTGTGATGCAGCAGCAAAAAAAGAGGTAATACTATTCTAAGCTGCATCAGCAAAAGTATAGCGTCCCGATCAAGGGAAGTAATAGAACCACTCTATTCTGCCTTGGTCAGACCATACCTGGAATACTGTGTCCCGTTCTGGGCACCACAATTTAAGAAGGATATTGACAAGCTGGAACATATGCAGAGGAGAGCACAAAGATGAAAAAAGGTCTGGAAACCAAGCTTTATGAGGAACGGTCAAGAAAGTTGGGTGTGTTTAGCCTGGAAAAGACGAGACACAGAAGAAATATGATAGCTATTTTCAAATATCTAAAGGACTGTTACATGATGCAAGCTTGTTTTCTCCTGCTCTGGAGGCTAAGACCCAAACCAATGGCATCAAGTTACAAGAAAGGAGATTCCTACTAAATATCAGAAAGGACTTTCTGACAGTAAGAGCTGTTTGATGGTGGAATGAACTCCCTCAGGAGCAGTGGAGTATCCTTCCTGGGAGGGTTTTAAGCAGAGGTTGGGTGGACATCTGTCTTAGCTAAGATTCCTGCATTGCAGGGGGTTGGACTAGATGACCCTTGGAGTCCCTTCTAACTCTACAGTTCTATTATTCTATGGTTCTGTTGTCTACCTGCTAAGCAAATACATCTGCTTCACAGATAAATGTGCACTCAGTAGGCTTTGCCAAGATTCGCACGTGCACAGAAGCAGGGACTGATGCAAAACAAGAGAAAGTAGATAGAAATATTTGTACAGTGTTATGTGGTGAGAAGCCAGGAGTTCTGTTTACAACCCGCCTGTTTAATGTCCAGTTTAGCCTGTTCCCTAACAAAAAAAAATTAAGGCTGATGGTAACTTCTCTGAGATAGTAGTTAATGAATCCATGATGGATCTGGGACAGAACCAAGGCTAAAATTCATGACTTTATGGACCATGTTGATGTTGTTCCAGTGTCATGTCTTAATATTGATTGCCAGCATGCATAAGCCAAATCAGATGCCCTTTTAGTTAGCCTGCATGTTTCCTGTTGATCAAAGAGTGCAATTTATCAAACTTGGCATACTTGATGTTTTTAGGGTTTTTCTGGCATCGTCAACTGAACCCCCAACAAATGCCTAAGCAGTGAGTTTCTCCACTAGCTGTTCAGTGCCAGGCTAGCATTTTGTTCTTTAAAATTAAGGTACTGTACTTACAATATTTCGGTAGTTTAGAGGAAGCTACTCTGAGGGAAGCACAACATGTCATGTTTGTGCAACATTCAAAACCCTTTGTGTCATATCCCAAGTCTGGATCTGAAACCCTGCTTTGGTTTGCACATAAGGGGAGGGAACAGGATTGTTACATAAGCTGCTAACATCAGCTTCCCTGGTACTTGGTGAGGCGAGAAGAGGATTTGAGGCATGTGTGGATGTGAAAGATGAGACCTACATAAATAGAGCATATATGTATGAGTAGCAGTGGACTTTTGCTTTACATACCAGCTAAGTGTGACTCAAAAGTTGTATACAGTATGCACTGCTTCTAATTATTATAACCCCAGATCTTAAGTCTTGTACCAGGCATAGGCAAACCACTGGTCCTGTTAGCTAGGGATGATGGGAGTTGTAGTCCCAAAACATCTGGAGGGCGAGTTTGCCTATGCCTGTCAAACTTCTAACTAGAAAGCATACTTACAGTGCAATTCAATCATGTTTACCCAGAAGTAAGTTCCACAGACTTTATTCCCTGGTAAATGTGTTAGCAGCCATAATCCTAAACTTTGTTTTCTTCTTATACTGTGTTTACTCTTGCAGACAAAAAAAAGAGCAGTGTTCTGGACTTAATGTTTCAGTTATTTCTCACAGATTAGCTACACACCCAGCTGCGCTTGTTCTCCTCCTGCCTTAATTTAGTGATGTGATGCATGCATGCTTTGTTTTTAAGCAGAAGCAATTAAGAACTGACCTTTACCTCTAAATAAAACCTTGGAACAATTTGCACTAGAATGACACAGTCTGGGTGCTTGTTGTCATGCTACAGAGTGTTACTAGGGAGAAAGCACATAGTTTACATGCTTTCCAAACAGGTTCTGGGTACATCAGAGCTTGTTTTTACTTTGTTTTTCTTTCTTTCCTGCCTTAGATCCTCTTCTCTTTTCCTTCAGTATATTGCTCCCCCCTCCCCTATCCACATATCATGATGATGTCCTTTGGTCATGTGTTAAAGTCAAGGTCCATGAGAATTTTATGAGGTTGATGCAGATAGTTTCAAAGTGAAAAGAGGACTGCAGTCATTTATCTGGCCAGTTAAAGCTACAGCTATCAAACCTGGAAGGTGGCCCTGTGTACACAATCAGCTTTATCTGCAGTGTGATATGGATTATGAGATGAAGAAGAAATATGGTAGGGAACTAGAAAAATTGCACTGGGTGACCTGGACCCCACCATTGGTTGATGGTGTGAAGAAGACCAAAACCTTTGGTGGGGAAGGAAAGCAGAGGTGAAAAGAGAAATGCCACTCCCATCCTCAATATGTTGAAATTGCAGTGGCAGACTTCCTTCTTTTTAATACAGCCATTTCAAATGGCACTCGGAGCTGCAACAAAGATAGAAGCATTTGTGTGAGCTGTTGCTGAATGGACAGAAATGTGAACATGCTCAAGTAATCCAGGAGTTAGAAGGATGGAGGGAAAACAATGAGGGGGAACAACCAAGTGAGAGAAGAACAAGGCTAAAATAATTCTAGCAAGTACAGTGGTACCTTGGGTTAAGTACTTAATTCGTTCCGGGGGTCCGTTCTTAACCTGAAACTGTTCTTAACTTGAAGCACCACTTCAGCTAATGGGGCCTCCTGCTGCTGCACTGCCGGAGCATGATTTCTGTTCTCATCCTGAAGCAAAGTTCTTAACCTGAAGCACTATTTCTGGGTTAGCGGAGTCTGTAACCTGAAGCGTATGTAACCTGAGGTACCACTGTACACTGAAACTAGCTTAGAAATTATCAGTAACTGTTACTTGCCTGCCCATAACTATTTGTTATCTCTTCCATATTTCCCTTCTTCTCAAATTCTGAATCTGTTGTCCTCAAGCTTCTTATTTTATACAGTGTTTAATTGCCACAAGTGTATTGAGTTTTCCTAAAGACTTGTCTTAATATGTGCCTGCTAGTATCCTCTACCTGCACTTGTCGGATAGGTACAGTGTGTATTTTCTCATTGTGTATTCAAGTTAGTTCCTAAATACTGACGCAGCACTTGCTAGCTAGGAAAGCAGGCAAGGTGCCAGGGCTAGCCTGTGTCCCTGAATGCTCTAGCTCAAATTTCCATCGCTGTGGATCATGTGAAGGGCAAGTTCCTTCATAAAACTGTGTACAGGTGTTTCTGCCTTTGGACCTTAGCACATTACTCTGCAGTTGTAGAAAGGTTTGCCTTGGAAACATTTGTCTGAGTCATATTTGTGGAAACATTGCAAGAAGAAACTGCATAATTTGAACATAAGCATCACAGATTTCTTTCTGTGCAGTGGGTTGTTATCAAAGTGTCCTTCACACCCACGCATCCATCTTTGCTCACTTGAAAACCAGTAGGATGAATTCCCAAGTAAATATTTCCCCTCCCCTTAATTCCTCTTCTCCCTTCCCAGTTGCTTGTGCTCTTCTTAAAGTCATGACCTGGGAGCGGCTAATTGGTCAGCTGGACTTGATTGAGAGCGGGGGAGATGAGTCACTTGCCCCCTTTTTTGTGCTTCCTTGCTGAGGAAACTGACTTCTGCTGAATTATTTTACAGTCTTTCTATAGGTTTTTGGGGAGGCGGGGGGAACTTTTCCAAACAACTTCCAGCCAGAAGCAGTATGGACATCAGGTCTGAGTTCCTTTGTCCTTTTAGTAACTCAACTTAATAACACAACTTAATATAATGTATAATTTTATTCTATTAGTAGCTGCTTGTTTGGCCATATCACAGGGCTGGAAGGGAGTCCTCAGGTTTTTAAATAAATATTTGGTTCCATAAAGTATTGTTTATTTATGAAGAATTGACATATAAACTAAGGGTATCTT
Source organism: Podarcis filfolensis (assembly GCF_964270895.1). Classification (NCBI taxonomy): domain Eukaryota; kingdom Metazoa; phylum Chordata; class Lepidosauria; order Squamata; family Lacertidae; genus Podarcis; species Podarcis filfolensis. The sequence continues at coordinate 69,198,898 of NC_139603.1, forward strand.
GGGTTACAGCTAAACCTATGGATTTTGTCTCCATTTGGCAGCCATTTGTTACTTATATGATAGGCCAATCACAGGGATGGCAAGTCCCGATGAAATATGGCTTTATTGATTATTCCTAACATTTGTTTCGTACGCTTTCTTTATGAGGCTGGTTTTTGTTGGAATATCTTATTCAATGTGTAGTCTCTTGGGAATGTTCTTTATAATGGATGTGAAACCTGGTTTGATTGGATTTTTTGTACTGTTTTTCACCCTGCTTATTTATTTCATATTTCTTATAGCTATGCTTCCATGTGACAACCATCAGAGCAGATTTTCAGAGTTAAATGAATTACTTGGGTACACACAGTAGCTTTTTTTTGCTGAAAATTGAAGCATTGTGACTTGATCTGTCTTCAGTTTGGCAAGCTAAGTGAAATTTCTCAAAGGCTACACTGTGCTCAGATGAGTTATATAGGCACCAATTGGATATGCAGTCAATCCACATTAATTTTCAAAAGTTTGCAGTAAGGGGCAAATGCAGAAAAACCTTGAGAGGCCACTATTAGACAAGCGAATAAGCTAAGAATGAGAAGTGAAGGAAAAGAAGACCTGCTAATGAGATAATTTTAATGATGCTTCTTCATACATTACTATTTCTAATGAGGAAATGAACCTGTGTGAGAGAAAAGCATGTATCTTGTATTTTTTGTTTGAATGCATGCCAACAGCTGAATATAATAAATACTCAACTGTTATTTGAAACAACTTTAGATATTTAGCTTATTGGGACTTGTGTCCCAACACACAAATTACTGAGTAGACCCACCAAAATTCATGGATCTAACATGGTCATATTCATTCATTTCTATGGGTCTACTCTAAGTTAAACTTCATTGAGCACCATGTCTTTAACTTTGCAAAACTGTGTGTTACAGACAGTGTTCAAAACTCTCATTGTTCTAGGTGCATTTTGCGACATTAACTTGAGCCTTAGCTCGAGCTCTGGGTGCAGTACTGTGCCTAAGATTTCAGATTAAATCTGCAGAGTGGAAGGAAAGGAGGATTATTTTTTTCTGCCGCCCCACTTCCAGCTACTCTCTGAAGACTGGAGAACAGATCTTCTTAAGAATATTAGGGGTGTGGGCAGGGGAAGGACTAGACCATATGAAAAAGGAACATAAAATGGCCTCGATCCTGTATACCTGAAGGAGCGTCTCCACCCCCATCATTCAGCCCGGACACTGAGATCCAGCTCCGAGGGCCTTCTGGCGGTTCCCTCATTATGAGAAGTGAGGTTACAGGGAACCAGACAGAGGGCCTTCTCGGTAGTGGCTCCCGCCCTGTGGAATGCCCTCCCTTCAGATGTGAAGGAAATAAGCAGCTATCTTCTCTTTAAAAGACACCTGAAGGCAGCCCTGTTTAGGGAAGTTTTTAATATTTAATGCTGTATTGTTTTTAACACTTGATTGGAAGCCACCCAGAGTGGCTGGGGAAACACAGCCAGATGGGCGGGGTATAATACTAATAATAAATTAGTATTATTATATAATATTTTAGCTGCAGTTCATTCATTTTCAGCTTTGTATTCTTGTTATTAAAAAAAAAAAGCGCGCCTAGACATTCCGCCCATAACCTAAGTTTAAGGTGCCATTTAGCTCCTAGCTTTCATATCTCAGTTTCTAACACTGGTTACAGAGCCTTGTTTATTTGACACCATTTTATCATAAAAGTGAATAGCAAGGTAAAATATTGTGTTGCGCAAAAAGCCTTGGACTGGGGTGACAGATGCAAGAACTCAGTCAAGGCAACGCTGGCTACGTAAGCCCTAAGTTGTTTGTGCTGCACTTAAGATGTCAGTCACAAGATATTGTCTTTTTATTCTAGGGCGTCACAGTGTAAATGATTAACACGGGCCATAGCATGGTTGGCACCAAGATGACACACTACATTTCAAACTGGAAAACATAATATTGTTCGCTTAGTAAGAAGGATCAAGAATTTTTTAGCAGGGAAGGGAGGAAGAGCAAGGATTTGACCCTTTGAGTTAAAGCTGTTGTTTTTATGAGTCTCTTGCGCCAGTAGTACCTCAAATTTATTTTGAACTCGGGACTTCTTTTAAAGTTCTTCTACTTTGTGGGCTCCCCATATCCACTACCTATAATAATTTGTTTACAGGTATCTTTTCCCTCCTGGAGCAAACAGGGCAGGCTGAATGGTACCCGAATGGTACAGGAAGAAAGGGTTAAACACGCTTCCCAACCTATCGCTGTTCTAAAGTAATTGGCAGCCTACACGCACACGCACCCCTCACTGCACCGCAGCGTGTTTTTTTAAAATGTCTAGAGAGCTGGCATAGATCTCCTGTCCTGGAATAACCTGTAGTTTGGCCCAGAGTTTAGTGGTTGGCTTCAGCCCCTTCAAATCAAATAGACAAGCAAAATATGACCTCTAGTGGACACTTTGGGACTGAGATTAACGATGTGGCAAATCATGAGAAACTTGAAAGAACCAGGTTGAAAGAATCCACGCTGATTGGATTTGTTTATTTTGTTTGTCTTTTAAACCCCACCTCTAGGCAACCTCAGGACATAGAAATGCTTATCTTTCAATGTTGTGGATCACATGTTATATGAGCAAATTGAAATCTATACAGTGGTACCTCGGGTTAAGTACTTAATTCGTTCCGGAGGTCCATTCTTAACCTGAAACTGTTCTTAACCTGAAGCACCACTTTAGCTAATGGGGCCTCCTGCTGCCGCCGCACCACCAGAACATGATTTCTGTTCTCATCCTGAAGCAAAGTTCTTAACCTGAAGCACTATTTCTGAGTTAGTGGAGTCTGTAATCTGAAGCTTTATGTAACCTGAAGCGTATGTAACCCGAGGTACCACTGTATATGTATTTCATTCTTTCCAGTGTACCCAGGAAGGCTGTAGCTGCCTCTGGGATGTTTCAGATCCTTGCTTGAGATGTTCAATTAAGAAAAACGTAAATTTCTAATCCTTTTCCTTTCAGAGAGGAAAAACTTGTGTAGTCAGCCGAAGCTCCTCTATTACCATTGTTTTTGGCTGTGGAATAAAAGGGCACTGGGAATCTATAATACAGGAAAGTACCAAGTCAGACCATTGATCTACTTAGCTCTGTATTTTTTAACTCCCTGGCAGCAGCTCTGATGAGTTTCAGACAGGAGTCTTGCCCTGCCCAACCTATTGATGTCTGTGATTGAGCTCAGGGTGCTTTGCATGTACCGTATTTTTTGCTCCATAGGACGCACTTCTTTCCTCTTAAAAACTAAGGGGAAATGTCTGTGCGTCTTATGGAGCGAGTGTGTGGTCCCTGGGGCTGGGGTGGGGAGAAACCCAGGCTTCCCCCGCCAGCCCCGCGAGTGGAGGCAAGGCTGCGCGCAAACTTACCGCCACTCCCAGACCTGTTCTGGGGTCGGGGGAAGCTCGGGCTTCCCCCGCCCCAGCCCTGCGGCTAAAAGGAAGCCAAAACAGTGAGCGGGAGCCATCCTGCTCGCTGTCTTGGCTTGTGCCATAGCCGCACGCAGCCCCTCCAGCAGGGAGAGGTTGCGCGTGGCTAAAGAGGAAGCCAAGACAGCCAGCGGGATGGATCCCGCTCGCTGTCTTGGCTTTGTTGCTCTTTGGGGCTGGGGGGGGAATAAGATTTTTTTTCTTGATTTCCCCCCCTGAAAACTAGGTGCGCCTTATGGTCCAGTCCACCTTATGGAGCGAAAAATACGGTAACTACCAAGTTACAACTCTCTCACTAATATCTGGCACATATTTTCAATTTTGTTAATTTTTAGTACAGTCGTACCTTGGATCTCAAATGCCTTGGCTACCGAACGATCGAAACCCGGAAGTGAGTGTTCCGGTTTTTGAACGATTTCCAGAAGCCGAACGTCCAGCTTCCTGCAGCCAATCAGAAGCCACACTTTGGTTCCCGAACATTTTGGAAGTCGAACGGACTTCCGGAACGGATACCATTTGACTTCCAAGGTACGACTGTACATTAACTTGTAGAAAAAAAGACTATCTATATTTCTGTGCTATTTTGTGTCCAACACCAGATTCTTCAAATCTAGTAAACAAAATGATTTTTTCTTCAAGTAGAACTTACCTTTCTTACGCTTACATTGTTTGAAGGTTGAACAGCGCCTGATAAGAGTGAACATCCCAAAATACATCTTTTCCTAGCAGATCCTGGTCTAGAGTCGAAAATGCCCAGAGATGAATGTAGAAACATAGCTAGCCTGCTTGGGACATTGAGAGAGGCAGCCTTGGAACTGGTTGGGTCTGCCACAGCTGACACGAAGAAATGGGGGAAGGTATCATCTCTCTGGTCAGAGAAATGAGATGGACAGTTGGCATGATCACTCCTGATCCTCTGCTCAGATGCTGAGGCCGAATCCTGGCACGATGGATGCTCTGTGAGTGCCTGGTTCCCGTGTCTGAGAAACTGACTGGCTGCCTTCCCTGGAAAGTTGTGCTCCCGCTGGAGAAACAGGTTTGCAGTCTAGGAATGCTTTCTGGATCCTACCTTGTCAGTGGAGATCCAAGTGGCCTTGGTGGCTTGGAACACCTTTTGTCAGCTGCAGCCATTCCTGGATTGGAACAGCTTGATCTCAGTACTCTGGGAATTGGTAGCTTCAAGACTGGACTACTGCAATACCCTCTTTGTGTTTGGTCCAGAAGCTAGTTATTGCAGAGTGCTGCAGTGTAATTGCTGACAGAAGTGAGAGACTATCGGCATGCAACATCGCCACTTTCCCCCCCTCCACAAGTGCCAAATAATGTTTGTACCACACTTGCAATAAATTCATCATTTAGTGTGACACTGCCCATTAATTGTATTGTTTTTGGCACTGCTAAAGTTTGGTTCCAGCAAGCCTACCTTGGCATATAATTTTAGCAAGCTGCATTAGCATGCGATTTTTAGTAAGCATAGTTGTTTTTATTTTATATCTTTTTTAAAAACATGTAACTTGTTTTTAATGTTTGCTTTCATTGGTATTTTTTACTGAGCATTTGTCTTTTGTAAGGCTTTTAAGAGTTCTTTTGTTAGAGGAAGCAGTGCATAACTTTTCTTAGATAAAATTTAGTGCAGCAACTAAATCTGGGGGGGGCGGGGAATGTCCTACGATAAAACAACTGCATAGTCCTTGCCCTAAATGCAAGCCATTCCCTCTCACCACCTCTACGTTGAGGTCATGCAGAGAACTGAAGCAACACCCAGCTCTATCTCCTTTTCATCAAATCCAGATGAGACAGTGGATTTTCTGAATCAGTGTTGAGGCACAGTAATGAACTAGATGAGTACCAGTAAACTACAGTATTGAATCACAGTATTGAAGTTCGTTTCCCCAGCTGAGTGGTATTCGACCAGGAAATAGTGGGTTTGTTCATTTATAAAACTACTTTATATAAAAGTAGTTCATTTATATAAAGTGGTTATATGCTGCCATTGCATAAAATACTAGGATGTGTGTACAATATGTACTTGTATGAAGATGCTTACTGAATCTCTGCTGGAAGAGGTTTCTGATGGATAAAATAATAATTTCATAAAACTTTTGAGTCTGTGGCCTAGCTAAACTGGAAAGGCCCGTGGCTACCTACCTTTTCCAGTACAAAACTAGTTGCATTTAGGTACTGTCTGTAGCAAATATTGATACTGAAAATAATAAACTCTTAGAATCCATGGTGGCCATTGTATGCATGAAAATAGCCGTGGCAATTGTGATCAATCCTGAATTGTTTTGTAGGTAGATGAAATAGGATACTAGAAGGCATTTAATGAATAGGAAAATCAGTCAAAATTAAAAACCATTGTATGTAATCACATGATCTGATGAGAGCTGATCTGGAGAGCTAAATGACTTTGCTTGGTTCAGAATGATGACACTGGGTTGCAACTGCTAAGATTGCTGTTATCCTTTGATTTGTGAAATGAAATCACATGTGTATTCTGGAGGTGTGTAAGAAACATTGCTTTGGATGTGGTTCTTTGCAGCCTCCTCATTTCTGAGGCTGTCCCTATGTGCATTGGCATTTCAGTAAAGGCCAATCTTTTCAGTTGGAGCCTACATCCTTTTCTGTTGGGTTTCAGGGAGGGATACTTCCAGCCTAGGAACCCCTTTAAATTTCTCCAACAGTTCCATAGCATGGAACTGGCAACACTAAATGTGAGACTTCTAGTTGATGCCAGTTGGGTTCTCTGTGTTATGGAAAAAACTAACAACAGTCCTCTGGACGATCTCTGTGTTTGAAATTAAGGGGTCAGGCAATCCTTATGGTATCTTGGATCCAGGTTTTTCAGGGTGTTGTAGACTCTTGGACCTGGCCTGGTAGCAGATATGTGACATACTATTGGCTGCCTGCTCCCATCAGCAGTCTTAACTGCTGTGTTCTGCCCTAGCTGGAGCTTTTGGAGCAGCCCCACACAGAGTACATTGCAACAATCCAGTCTCAAGGTTACCAAAGCACTCCCTGGGATAGGGAAGCTGGGCACTTACTTTGAATGTCCTTTCTTGTTTAGGGTGAATGAAACAAATGGGTCACACACTCCAACTGTACAAGAAGCAGCTGATAAGCTGTTGGTGGTATATCCTGCACTCTTGACAAAGCTAGAAACAAAGTTCACTGATGCAATAACTACAGCTAGAGGAAAGGAGCCTGGAAAACAAGAGAAGCTTCCAGCGCTACAGAGGAAACTCAGCACTTGCTAGAGGTATCTATCAGAGGCAACATCTGAAGCTGTCCGTTTGTGCAGACCATTCATCAAAATAGGGGAAGACTTGGAAGACCCGCTTACCCCAAACAAGGAGGAACATTCATGGTAAGTGCCCAGTGTTGACTTAGTTTGGGGCAGAGGCATCCTACAGTAGAATATGTCTAAGCTACTCAGAACCTAGAATGGGAATTTGGATAGTTATTTAGAAGACAGAGGGGCAGGGTGTGCCTGCCAATGGCCAACTCAGACGCACTGGAATCCATCTTAAAATGTTTAATGAACGTCAAAGATGATTTTCATGTGGCTGTGCTGCAGATTTGAAGAAAAGTGTGAGTGGAAAATGCTAGGCTGCTGGAATGAGCAGCAATCACTTGTGGTTTTGGAAAACATTACACCTCATAGGCTTAGCACTCATAGTGCTTGAAGCTTTCTTCAGCACAAAGCTAGGTTGGGAAGAAACAACTCTTAAGGGTCCTGCAAATGTCTAGCTTATGCCACCTTTATGTAGAGTGTGAGAGTGTTTGGGGGCAAAAGGAAGAATCTGCTCTTGCATTTGGTGAAAAGCTAAATTCATTTTTGGAATGAATGGCAGACCCATGTGCATGACTCCTGTCTCTTTGTGGGACTGAGAACCTGCATGTTGTGTACAGTGGTACCTCGGGTTACGAACTTAATCCATTCCAGAGGTCCATTCTTAAACCAAAGTGTTCTTAAACCGAGGTGCACGCTTTCCCGCCGCTGGTGTTTGGCTTCTGTTCGTCTTCCGGGGCAAAGTTCGCTAACCGGAACACTTACTTCTGGTTTTGCGGAGTTCGTTGTCCGAAGCATTCGTTAACAGGGCTGTTCGTAGACTGAGGTACCACTGTACTTGGAAGGCTACCAGGGTTAGTAGGCTCACTGAATACCCTCTTGAACACTGAACAGGATGTGAAGACCTTGAAGATTGCTTGGAGGTTGAATGATAGAAACCTATGAAACTGAGGGTAGCATTTATCTTCCTTTGCTGCTGTTTGTCTGCTGCAATTCTGCCATGACAATAGTAATGAGCATGATTGGGCTCCTGTTGACATAATACCTTGGGTGACAGACTAGGCAGGTGATTTGTGGGGAATGGACTTGAGGGCCAAATTGGAACCTGGACTGGGCCTGTTTTACCAAAGGGGAAGTGATGTTTTCTATCCCTCATGTGACAAGAAGCTACTGTGCAAATATTAAAATAGGACAGTGATGTGACAGGTATGCTTAGGATTCATAATATAAACCTATGGAGTTACATTACATGTCCAATGAATGCTGCACCTGAGAATAAAACCCATGCAATAGATGGAACAGTCCCTTTGTCCTCCTTTCCATTAATCTTGCCAACTGGAATCTCATTTAAAATGTCAGCAGTTTGGTGGATCTAAACATAGCTTCCTTCCTTAGCAATTTCTATTGGGCAGGGCTATAGGTCTTCATGTGTAATCATTCAAATAACAGTCTCTCAGCAACTAGCTATACTATACACAAGACAAAGTCCCATTAGTTAATTTGCTATATAGAAATCATTCAGTTTTATATTTGAATTATTCAAAAACTGATATTACAATATTGTAAACAGAAGAGATAGGTTTTAGCATATAAATTCAAATACATACCAAGTTCAAACCAGCTTTTATGGCAAACTGTCAAATACAATACAGACATTTCGAAGGTGACTGTACCATTTACAACAGAGTTGGTTAACTCACAACAGTTCTATAAACTTAAGAGCAGAATCCTTGGTATCTTTAGAGAGGCTTGATGATGGATATGACAACTGCCCCTGCTTTTTTAATTTCCTAATAGAACCCTGACAGATATTGGATCAAAACTCTGGAAAGTGATGTTATTTTCTTAATTGGAAAACTGATTTTGCTCTTTTCATTTGTGCTTTAATGTTCACAACCATATTCCACTGTCAGGGTTATTAAGATTTAGCTGCAGGAAGCATTCATGCAGATTAAAAGCATCTCATATGGTTAAAAGCATATAGTACCTGTTATTTTAAAAGGATCAGGCTGAAGGGAATTTTCCCAAACCCCTTCATCTAGCAAGTATGCAGTTTTAGCTCCAGTGAACTGGAAAGGGGGCAGAGAAGAGAAAGCTTCCTGCCAACTGGCATTAGTATAAAATGCATGTGCATCTGGCAGCCCATTTTACATTACCAAGTTATTTAAGTATACTAATCTCCATTTTCAAATTAACTCTGGCTTGGTGCATTTCAAAATTCACATCCAAGGCTACTAGGTTAGCAAAATAAATTAAAGTGAGAAATCAAGGGGAAGGAGGAATCTAAGCAACGATGAGTAAAAGCTTCTATATTTTGCTTGCTAAGTCTAGCTGCTACAGTATATCTAGAACATCAGGGATCTGGTTCCTAGAGATGGATGTAGACATCCTGTCCAAGAGCAAAATGCTAATCAGAACTTTGTTGGAATACTGAGACTTTTAAATCCTAATCCTATGTTTGTTTCTGTGGAAAGTAAGCCCCTCCAAGATTAATGGGTCTTACTTTCAACAGTGTGCAAAGTAAGTCTTGCTTTTTAGACAAAAGAGAGCAATAAGTTAGCTTTCTGTTTATTATATGCATTTTACTTCGTGAATTGATTTGCAGCACCTGTCTGCTTGCATGTTTTGGAGTTAGCTTAAATTAGATGCTTGAGGAAAACAGCAGACTGCACTTCAGCTTAGTCTTTAATCATGATTTAAAATTTTGTCAATTTAAACAGTCTTTGAATAATAACCTTACACCTTTTTGTACTATCAGTGTTGCTTAGATCTCTTCCCTGTATTAGCAGGGAGGGGGTAGGTGGGGAGAACAGTAAAGTCTACACAAAATTTTATTGCAATCGTACAAGGGTGGGTACTGCAAAGGTGAATACAACAAATACTATGATGCAATTTTACATTTATTAAACTACAGTTCAAAGCACAAATTTACACGTTCTAAATACACTAAACATAGCTAATGAAGTCACACTTATTTCCCACTGACATTTCAGATATCAGAGGGAAAGACAACTTTACAAGACTAACAGAAATCCTTAGTATAAAAACTGTACTTGTATGTAAACTGTTTAACAGAGAACCCAAGTGATGGGTTTCCATCTCAACTAAGTCATCCATTTTGTTGCATATTTCGTTTAAATGCTGAGGGACTGAGTGATCTGACAAGTTTAAATGTTGTTGTTTTTTAACCTTTACTCCCCCAGTGAATTGTAGTTGTAGCTGGTTTTGCCTGGTCCCAAATGATTTCAAGTTTCAATAATTCATTCAAGATTGTTCCATTTTAATTCCAAACTGGAATGTTGTGACCAGACAAGACTACAGACATGCAACTGCAAGGCTAATTGAAGCATTAGTGCCTGTTTAAGCTGCAATAGAAAAGCGGTCTTCAGGACTCAGCTGAATGCAAGAAGGCACAAAGAAGAAGTTCTTCATCAGTGTGTCAGAGGTGAACCCAGCATCTTGCATCTCACACCTGGAATGGAAAGCACACATAATATTCAGGCAAAATAGGGGAAGACAGATTTCATTTGGGGGGTTTTCCAAGCACTGTAGCACCGCCCTTTCCTATTTTGAATACTGTTCTAAACACTGCAAGTTTAGCAAATTAAATTGCCTAATTTTAGCTTTCCCCAGCCATTATGTTATTCAGAAGAAAGTATAGATGGTACTTTTTGTGCACTTTTGATCATTATACTTCATCTTACGAGCATGCAGTTGTACAGATGGTGACCCATTTAGGCACGATCACCAATGTGTGGGTCATTTTGGACCTGGAAGAGGGCATAACCGGGTGTGCTTGTGTGTGCTCTGCTGACAAAACCCCCACATGAAATGGCCGCTGCCTGCATATATAAAATCCCATCAATCTGCAAGACTGATAAAAATGAACTTAGATACCCAGATCAACCTGTTCCTTCTTCCACAAGCTGACTTTCCATTCACTTAATGCCAAATTATGTCCTGGCCAATTAGCAAGATGGACAAAACAAGTAGAAAGGGAAACCTGTAGCCCTCCAGAAGCTGGTAGTCCAACTTCCATCATCCTTGACAACTTTATGTTGGAATCTAACATCTGCAAGGCTACAGTTTGCCCACACTGGTGTGTTACCTATAGACCAGGATAGCAGTGCATGCAAGTGCAGTACTGTATACTGATTGGTTAGAGGCAGCCAGGCTTCAAGTTGCAAGGCTTGGGCTGGCCCAGCATATACTTTAAGAGTCTACCCCAAGGAAAGAACTGTACCACTGTTGTGGTTGCACTGAAATACTTCTTTTTAGCACCTAAACTACATGTGACCTTAGCATGGGTATGAATGGACATGTAATTTTAAAAAATAAATAAATACGGATCTGCAAAGCTAGTTGGTCAGCCTCTACAAAACAAGAGCTAACACACATGCACTATCTAGATAAAATTATGCTTTATTGCCTTTGTATCTTGTGAGATCAGTTGAACACAAACTTTACACTGAATTGGAACATGGGTCTCCCCATGTCCAAATCTAGCACTCTAGCTATTGTCCTGACTCCTCAGTTAAAAGTGAGCATGTGTTGCCAAGTGAAAAAGGAAAAGCATCTGGGGGACAGGCTGCAACAATTTTCAAAGGAAGTTTGGGTTTCTCAAAAGTTGTACACACATTGCTGAGATGTCTATGCTCTTAGAAATAGCTCACCTTCCTTCATAAAATATTGAACATAGTGTTTTGTCAAAGTTAGACTGAATCATAAAGTACAACACAATATAAACTTACCAGTTACTGATTGACATTATGTAGTAAACTGGTGGCTTTTGGAAATCATTAAAAGCAGATTGTTCACCCAAAGCACCAGAACCCATATTGTCAAAGAGCAGCCAGTCTCCAATATTCAGCTCAGGGAGAAGACAGTTTTCCACAATTTGATCAAGCTCATCACAGGATGGACCCCAAAGGCTGCTTGCAAATAGAGGCTCATCTTCCTTGTATTTCTGCATGAAAACAGTTCTGACAGTTAGATTTAGGTTTATACATGTATGATTCTACACATACAAAAGCAATGATAATTTCATTTGGTAATTCTTGTTGAGGATAGCAGCTTGTAGTACATAAAGGTGCTCTTACCTTGTGAACCTCTGGAATAGTAGTCAAATTCTCAGATAATTTGCGTGCAAAAGAACCATAAACACCATCATTCATGTAGTACATGAAGACTGGTTCATCACTCCTTATTTGTTCCACTGTAACGAAAGATGTTACATTTTAGTAACAGTTTCACAATAAGTTTCCATTACAACCCTTTCTTTAACAGTTGCCTAAGTTTTTCAGGAGCATATGGAACATGCATATGAACAAGAAACATGATGAAGGAATATCAGATATAAGATGTATCCTGAGACAAATATGAATCATGACCTGGAACATTCTTAAGATTGCACATTAAATAAGATAGATAGATTCTTCACTTAATTCAGTCTGAACACAAACATACTGCAGAGGTATACCCTCGGTCTGCCATACAAATTAGCAGTACTATGCACATCAAACCCTGAAGTCTTAAAGCTTAACAAAAATTGAAATGTAACCCTCCAGGCAAAACTCTAAGCCTGAAACAGCATGTTTCTATGGAAACTGAAAATATGTTCTAGTTTACAAATAGTAAAGATTTTTTCCTCCTGAGGGCTGAGCCCTTACTGATTCAAAAAAAGCCAACTGTCTTTTAAATTGAAAGCAGCTCAAATACTGGAAGAGACACGATACCTCAGGAGATGAAAAGGGGAAAACAGCAGCCTGGTGAACTCCCAATGTTCAAGATGAGATAAACCCCCCATTCTGACAGCTGCCACCAGGACTGACCAAAGACCATCTTGTTTCAAGGAGAGAAATTTAATTTTTAGGAGTCTCCCCCACCCCAATAGCTTATTTTTACTGCTTTCTTTGATTGTTTTAAAATATTGGAACAATAAGCATTAACAAACTGCTTTGTGTAGTTTCCCTTAAAGGCTATATATATATAAATAGTGGTATTTATATATGGCCTTTAAGGGAAACAAATGAAATAAACAAAAGCTTATCAGCAACCTAAAAGAAAAAATAAGCTATTAGATTAGAGGCTTAATTTTTGGCTAGCATCCAAAGCACTGCTGTTGTTTCTTCAATCTTTATGCTGATTTAAGTGTGGAACAGGTTTTGCCTACCTTTAGAGAGAAGAGGTTTGTCATCTTGAACAGCTTTCTTGGCAATGATATTAACTGCTAGAGTAAATGCAGAAGAAACATAATAGCATCCAGGCTCCGCAATCACGATCACACCAGATTCTTCAGGAAAGTAGGTATCAAGTAATGGACTGACAATATGATTAACCTTGAAGATAGAAGGGGAATATCTATTTAAAAGCCTGTATCAATTTATAATTTACAACTTTAGTTCAAATTTTAAGTCTGTTCCTAGATAAACGTTTGTCAAGTTGAAAGCTAAGGGGAGAAACGGTGCCACTCACTATCACAACTTGGGGAGGGGGGAAATCTGAACCAATCAAGTTGCTTAGTTCGTCTGAATTTTACCTCAGAATAAAAAGGATACATGATGTATTATTGCTGATCTATTAAAATCAAGTGAATTGTATAAATTTTATCACATTACCGATAGAGGACTACAACTGCTCCTATCAGGCTGTTTTTCCCAATGTTCAATCCTACGAAATATGATCTTGTTTTCAAATAATCTAGGTCTATTCAAAAGCAGCCATCTAAAATCTTGGGTAATTTGAAAATAATGGTTGATTTTGTTGTGATATTTAGACTCTTGCAGTTTTAAATTAGCACAATTGTGGTGTGTTCCTCCTCTCCTCCCTCTCAGTGTGAACCTGTATCCAAAAAACATTTTAGGTCAGTCAGGTAACTCACAGCATGTGGGTTGCACAAACTGGAGAACCAATTCACACACATTGCTTTCTCATTTGTGCAACTAGACCAAAATACACTTGCAGCAGTACTCATATAGCACAATATCTTTTAGAAAGCACTGTAGCAAAAACAGGTCATACAGATGCACATGTTACTATAATAAAATGTGACTGGGACCCAAAGATCTGCTTCTACATATGGAAATCTGCTTTCCAAGTTTAGAGTGGTTGTTTTCCTCATTAGGAAAACCAGGCCACCTTCTTAGATGCATAGCACATATGGATACACAAGCACTGAGAAAGTTATGAAGCTATAAGCAGAGTTAGCTAAACTGTGCAAAATATCACCTGAACAAATCAAAGTGCAACTACATAAGTTGCATCTGATCTTTCATCAACAGTTCCTTGGATCCTGGCCTGCATGCTATAACTTCTTATCACTGCACAAGTTCTTCCAAAAAATATTCATTTTTAAAAGCGTCAGAAGCTCTGTAATATTAAAACTTGCAAAGTCCTTTTTGGATGTAACAAGAAAATGTGTTTTACTATTGTGCAAACAAGCCTCAGGTTACTGTGTTCCCATCTCCAATTTTGATGTAGCAACAAGTTCAGAAACTTTTGTTTTAAAACTAATCAGTGCTCTCTGTTATGTTTGAACTCAGAGGAACACTGATTATTTTATACTTTGGTTTGGTTAAACAAGCCAGGATCAAACCAGTCTGCCACTCTTATTTTCTAAGTCAGCCTTCCTCAACCTGGTGCTCTCCAAATGTGCTGGCTGTGACTGATGCAACTTGTAGTCCAAAATTATCTGAAGGGCACCAGGTTAAGGAAGGCTGCTCTGTATCCAAATATAATATTGTGAACTCAAGTTACAATAATTGAATTGGAACTGAAGACTATAAATCCACCCTCCATCTCTGTGTTAATTCTTTAGCTATTTCATACGTATATCCACTGCAAATGCAAATCTCAACTAACTGAATAACTAAATAAGCCAGTTTTATAGGAAAAAGCTAAATCAAAATTCCTACCTCCTCCAGGTCAGCTTCGTAATCTGTGAAACCACCACCAATGTTCAACAGGTTCATGGTAAAGCCAAATTCTTCCTAAAATAAAAATGCAGAAAGTTTACTATCTACAAGGTATTAGGTACCCTTTTTGTTTTGTAATATAGACTCTTAAAACACTGAGCTCTTTTAACAAGACAAGGTGATTTATTTGTTACCTTTTAAACGATTATACAGTAAATGGCAACTCAACTAATTTTCACATATGTCAAAAACAAATAGCGAACGTATCTACAATTGTGTGATGGAATTAAGTTGTACCTTGGTTCTCGAACGGAATCTGTTCTGGAAGTCTTTGACTTCCAAAAACCAAGGCTCGGTTCCTGATTGGCTGCAGGAGCTTCCTGCGCTCAAGTGGAAGCCGCGTCGGACGTTCGGCTTCTGAAAAACGTTCGAAAACTTGAACACTTACTTCCAGGTTTTTGGCGTTCAGGAGTTGATTTGTTTGTCAACTAAGCCGTTTGAGAACCAAGGTTTCACTGTACTGAACATATTCAACATGTAAACTTAAGTGTATACAAGTCCAATAATTCACTTACAGCCATATCAAACACACAGCGAGCATCAGAAATAGCATGTTTGTATACTTGAGTTTCCTTGCAAGAGCTTGACACATGAAATCTGAAACAAACAAAAAACAAAGACTAACTTTAGCTAAAAAAGCCCTGCAGATTCTATGCAATTTACTCTGGCTTGACAAACTCACAGAGTTTGCAATAAATTTGCTTCACAATTCTCTCATTCTCTCAATGGCTCTCTGCACTTATTGAAGCCTAGACCATAAACATTATGACAATTACCAAGCCAATCAAATCTGTCTGTGTTCCATGCTAAGCATACTTAGAAAAAGCTTCCACTGAAAGCAACAGGATTTCTTGCTAATAAATATGGGACTTATACAAAGGTTAAAAAAGAAGGAGTACAGTACAGTATTAGCAAAAGAGATCTCTCTACATTACTGAAATATCATTCAGCATTGAAGTTCTACTCCCAATCCTCACTATAGTTTTTTGCCCAAAATTATTATTTATTTATTAGTATTTATTGAATTTATATACCACCCTATACCCAGAGGTATATTGACACTTGAGGCAGGAGACCTCTGTTTTCAGTATAATCATCTTCTTGGAATTAGATGCTATGGGTGTCTAATATTTGCTACTAGGGACATGGCGTTATATAGTTGAGACTATGGGAAAGCTGTAGAGAATTGCTTTGCTCTGAATATTGCTTGTTGCCTTTCATACATGTATTTCTAAACGTTTACCTTTTGTTTGAAATGGGTTTGTCCTATCAAGCCTTACATGTTAAATGACTTTCATCTGCCATATGTATTCAAATTAGGTGGCCCCCTTTAGGAACTAATTTACAGCCTTAAACTGAAAAGGTCAATTTTATCACACAGAAAATGCATGTACTGTATGTACACCATATATAGGACAAACTTTTAAGAATAATTTTCTAGAGGCCTGGGAACTAATATCCCTTAAGAGTTCAGTTTCTTTCTCTCTCTGGTATTAATACTTCCCATATTCTCTTCCCAAATATTTGGGTGCACAGAAACAAGACACTGTATTATATAGCATTTTACTAATATGTATGAGATATAATTGGAAGCATAGTTATGAAACACTGTGGCTACTTTTATAGACATTCAGGATACCTTCCTAACATGAACATTTCAACATTTGTGACCGCATATACCATTCAAGTCCACTGCTTTCCTCTTTCACATTGAAAAGAGCAGCAAAGTGAAGGGAAGATGAGGGAGAAAGGGCATGATTACTTACTTAACACCAACTATTTGGACATTCAGCTCCTTAGCACATTCCATGAGGTGCCGACAGTTCTTCAGGGTGGTGCCAAACTTCATGTTCATCTCTTCCTCTCCATTAATGTCTTCTGTGGCAATATGAAGCAAGAGCCTAAGAGAAGGGGAAGATGATTGGGGCACAGTTGGTTTACAGCAGCATCAGCACATGTGAAGCCTGAAGACTGTCAGAAGTATGTTGATTATGTTGCCAATACTCCAGTTCCACCGATGGACGAGTCAAGGGAACCTAATAAAAATAATCCTGTACAGAGAGAAAACTAGCAATTAGGGCCTAAATATGGAGTCAAAAAGGATAAGTGGTTTGGAAATGCAGCAGCTAATAACTGCTGTAGCAGAAAACCTGTTGATTGCTGTAATAAAAATACATTACCTTGGATGTAATCATGGCTGTCATAAAGCTGCTCAGTGACAACTTCTTGCAAAATGTGCTGAATATGGTTCACTTCACATGTAACACTAAGTCAAACCATAGCCCCTGGAGAGACAGTTACAGCTGCTCCTTCTCCAGTCTTACAGCACTGCTGCAAGCTAAGGTGTGGTTTGGTGCAGCATGCCATCCACACTCAGGCTCATGGTTTGGCTGGAAGAGATGAGCTGTAAACCAAGAACAATCCTTGGTTACAGCTTGTGGTTTGTCTGGGCGAGATAAATCATGAACCACTATTTAGACAACATACTAAGCCAAACCATAGCTTAGCTTCATAGCAGGAGCAAAACAGCAAAGCAGCTGCAACTGTCACTACAGGGGCCCATGCAGCCACAGCAAGCTAATGGTTCAGCTTACCTTTACATGCAAGCCACGTCTATGACTGGGTTTTGAATACTGTTTGCTTGATAAAATATGGCTGATTTGAAATAGAAGGCACCCCAGATTTTCCCTCCCGCTGGGTACTTTTTTGAAGTATTAATTCCAGTTTTATTAGCTTCACTGCTTGCTTCCTCCTGTAGTAGTAGCCAGAACAGGCTGGTGGGCAGCATTTCATTTGAAGGTAACAGGACTTACACCCTTACAAGAAACTGGAACTTAACTTGATGACTGAGAACATAATGAGTCCTTGGTTTCTAGAAAGATGGGTCACTTCTTGCAAACCTGAGCATCAATTAGCTGCTAATATTAATCAAAGGAGATACAGCCATTAATTTCACTCTAAATGTCTGTGTAACATCCTTAGGGCCAAGTCTACCAAACCTTACTTTGGGAGCTGGATGCATTAATAGCCTTGTAAATGTCATACTCCACAAATGATTGTGTTAGTCCTCTGCTGATTCAGTTAACAGAAGTGACTGCATGGTCAGTGCTGGGTATCGGAACGAGTGGGAAGCTAACATCTTTATGTTTTCCAAGTGTGTATTATATTGCCCCAAAATAAGGTCCACAGCACTCATGCAGATCTACCCTTAAAAACTTGCAACTGAAGCACTATATGTTATCCTTTTTCTTAAGGATCAATATACCTGATGATAAAAGTTTGGATCATAATATGCATTAGTAGTGTAGGAGCATATAACATATATATGACATTTCTTGAACGCATGGCAATCACTGCCCTATTACAAGAATAAACTCCAGCAACTTTTTTTACACAAAGATTGACAATGAGGAAGGAGGTGCCCAATTGCATGACACATTTACTGGATGAACTCTTCTCTCAAGGCCCAGGAAGTCTGCCAGAATATTAAATTACTGAAACAATCTAGAGATTGACATGCAGCCTTCATATTCTGTTATTTTAAAGGGGCATGTACTTACCCACTAACTGCCTTATCTGTTTTAGATAATCCACCGCCATACATTTGTTCCTCCTTCATGCTGATGCTACCCCAAGTAAACTAGAAGAAAACTTGATGTGCACTTCTGGTGCAGCACCACAGTTCTGGCACGCAGCATATAGCAGCCTGTTCCAGATTTGTACTTGATTTCCCCCCCTGAAACATTCTGGAGCAGCTCAAGGGATCTTGAGACAATTCTCACAGATGGTGATCTGAACAAACATGTGATACATTTCATCATGATGCCAGAGTCCCAAGCAGAGAATGGTGTGTGTAAATACATAGATATATTCATGTTTTAATATCGCCAGCCCACATAACCCTGGCAGGAGGTGCTTCCGAGTCAAAAGAAGTTTTAAGGTATCTTGATAAAGCAATTTCAGGGTAAGTTAGTAGAATCTTCAAAAGCAACAGCTTAAAACTATGTTGTCAAACACACCTAACTAGTATTTGCGTCATCAAGGTATACACTCTCAAGTTTTTAAGAGTTGCATGTTAGAACAGCCAAAGGAGACTTCTCTGCAAGAAGTATTTCAGAAGGTTATCCCTTTAGAGATAATTCATTATAAGCATATATTAAATTTAATTCAGTGGGCTCTGGTTCATGAAAGCTTATGCCATAGTACAATTTGTTAGTCTTCTAAGATGCCACAATAATGTTTTAAAATTGTATACTGTAATCCCAACTTCCCACAATGGTAAGTAAAATGAAAACATTTCCGTATACTTACTTTGCATTCGGATGGTTCCTAGCAATTTTCTTTAATTCGAGTTCACTGTCACATGTCAAAATGTTTACTCCAATTTTCGCTGCATATTTTATCTGAGAAGCTTGCTTGCAAGGATTTGTGAATATAATGTTTTCAGGAGAAATGCCCAGGTCTTGAACCAATGCCATTTCAGTCTGGGGAAAAAACAAACAAACATTTGAACAAGGTTAGAGGCAAATAAAGGTTGTGAAGAAGATTTAGAGTATATAAAGTTGTAATTTTTAAAAATCACAATAGTGGTATTAAAAGAGGGGGAAAGAAAGTAATACCTAATGCAAGATTTGTTATCCAAAGTTACTTAGTTTAAGTTTGCAAGCTGTCCTGTCCCAA
This sequence comes from Podarcis filfolensis, assembly GCF_964270895.1. Taxonomy (NCBI): domain Eukaryota; kingdom Metazoa; phylum Chordata; class Lepidosauria; order Squamata; family Lacertidae; genus Podarcis; species Podarcis filfolensis. The sequence goes on from NC_139603.1 coordinate 69,218,298, forward strand.
AGGCTAAGAAAATTCTACATTAGGTTGTTTATCTCTAGAAACTCAAAGCCAGGTGTGTGTGTGTGTGTGTGTGTGTGTGTGTGTGTGTGTGTGAGAGAGAGAGAGGGGGGGGAGGCTTACAAAGTTTTGAAACATGCACATAATGTCCAAACAAGCTATGCAAGTTACGCTAATAAAACACGTCATTCTTAGTTGTTCTTAAGACATCACAATGGTATTTTGGATTCTTTTTATTTACTCCAGTTATGAGAGCATCGAAGTTGGGTACAAAAATCTCAGTATGTGGAAGGTTCATAGGCTGGAGAGGAACCACAGTTCAGTGGTAGAGCCCATGCTTTCCACAAAAGTCCCAAGTTTAATCCCTGGCATCTCAAGTTACAAAGAGACCTTGGAGAGCTACTGTCAGTCAAAGCAGACAATGGGCTAACTGGAGACAGTCTGGCATAGTATGTGGTAGCTTTCTATGGTCCTAAATAATATAATATGCTTGCGGTATCACACACCTCTGCATAGCAATGATACGGTCAAGAATGCATTCCATATCTCCCCCCCCCCCCAATATTAAGATGTTTAAATTCCAACTTAAACACATCCAGGGTGGTTTACAAAAGCTTTAGAATATTAAACCCAATACAGCATTAGAATAAAGTAAGACACCAAATGAAACAGACAACAGCACAAGCATTAAGAATAAAAAGGCCAGGCCCAGCCACTGAATGTACCAGAGAATACAATTGTCTTCATAAAACTGGGAAGATGAGCTGGCTCCAGCCACTGGCCTGAGAATGAACTGCAGGGAGTTTGCTCACCCCTTATCTTCTGTAATGAACACTCTGCTCCAAATGCTAGTTGGCCTACAATCACAGCAGTGAGGGGAAGGTCATTCTAACCTTTGCAACCAGCCAGCGGAATGTTCCTGGATTGTTTGTTTTATTGCTCTAATCTGTTGTAAGCCACTTTAAGAATATAAACACACACAGACATATGAACTAGCTTCCATCATGCCTAGGAGGTGGGTACTCCATAAACAGGATCACCACCAGGACTATTTCTAGTCCCCAACCTCCAAAGCTCTGGCGGCAGAGGCACATGAAGCGGAACCTCCAAAACTGTTCTTAAGGAGTGAACAAGCTCTTATAGACATCCTCTACTAGAGGTTTAGGGTTCAGGGCACCCTACCCTAATGTGGTCCCCTCCATGTTGTGGACTACAGCTTCCACCAGCATGGCTGTGCTGGCTGAGGGGAGCTGTAGTCTTAAACCTATGCAGGGCACCACGTTGGAGAAGATTTATTTAGGTAAGATGTCAAATACTTACTTTGCTTGAGCATGCAAACCCAGTTCCAAGAGCTGCCATTATCTCAAGTACACCTACAGTGGAGTTACATTTTACATTGTAAAATGGCTTTACTGGTGCCATCACATTCTGCCAGTGGATGTGCTGCTTAATCAACTTTCCCAGATCACCAACAAAAAAAGTATTGTTTCCAGTCTAGGAAGAAAAAGAAAAACAGTGAATCTACAGTTAAAGACTACAGTAACTACAAAGATATACAGTAAGTAGCTGGCAGTCATAGGAGGCATTTTCCATTTTGTTAATTACTGTCCCAGACATTTTGCCTCCACTTTCCCTGGGCATACCATGAAAATGTAACCTTTTTTTTTGAACATTATTTGTGGTTGAAACGCCTCTAAATCTGAAATCAGCAGTACAATGTCTAAGCCAGGTAAGGCTGTGCAAGTTATGAACCAGTGTCTAGAGATGCAGCAGTGGCCTGGATAAGGGCCAATAAACGGAGCCTAGAATCCTGGCAGGACTGAAGCTCTATGGCTGTGCCATTTCAGTGTCTAGGAGAAAGGCCAGTTTCCTGCTTTGGATGGAGCTGCACTCACCCTAAAGGAGCAGCTATGCAGTGTGGAGGTACTCCTAAGTCCAACTTTGTCATTTGAGGCACAGATAAACCTCAGTGGCTAGGAGTGCATTTACCAGCTGCAACGGTTCCTGCATAAATTAACTGTTATGGTTCAAGCAATGGTAACCTCAAGGATAGACTACTGTAACACACTCTATGTTGAGCTACCCTTGAGGCTGGTGTAAAATTCCTGTGTTAAAATTCCTGTAAATACCTGTGTTAAGGGAGCCTCACAGACTGCCAGTATGCTACCAAGCTACAAATTCTTGCTATTAATCTATAAAGACAGACATAACCTGGTGTACTTAAAAGGCTGCTTTAATCCCTACACCCCTGCCTAATATTTGCGAACTGTCACTCAGACAAGTCTGACAATTGTGCATTTCATATGGTGGTAATGGGGCTAAGGAACTCATTTAATGAAATCAAGCTAGTCTCCTATGTCATAAGTTTTAGGTACCATCTTAACACCACTATTTTAACCTAGCCTTCTCATCAAAATGATTGTTCGTGATTTTTTTTCAGATGACCCATTCTTTACTTCTGTTTCTTTAATTTATTTTACTTCAATGTTACTCTTGTGTTTTTTGCTTTTAACTGAAGTCCTGTATAACTGCATGGATTTATTTTTTGAGTTCGCAATATAAAAAATAAAATAAAAATACTGAAAATGGAACACTTACAACAGTATGTTCATAAATGCAGTTGTCAATGACATCTCCAACATTTACTCCTTCATCCAGTAAGCCAATGGAGTAGTTTGCATCCTCAAGAAATCCTTTCATCTCAGCCGTATTCCGCAAAGCCGACAGTCATAAACCAAGAAACACAAGGGATGGGCCACAAAGCCTTAGATCCGGGTCCTTAAGCTATGCAACAAACTGTTTGACAGAGAAGACAATAAAAAAATTACAATCGCAGCACAGCCTTTTAGAAAGCTTTAATTTCTCCTTCCCCACCCATGCTCTCTCACACAGAGATCAGGGGGCTATCAATAGTGTAAATATGCTGCTTATTTAAATTTGAAAGCAAAACAACAAAGCTAGGTATTCAGCAAAATTGGATTATAAATTGGGTGGGCATCCTGCAGCCCTTCGACTATTTTCATGCAAGGAGCCCAGAGGGAGAAGGGGGGAAACACTGAGGGGGCAGGGAGAGGGCAACAAACAGGATGCAGTGATGGAGAAGGAGGAAAAAGCCCTCTGCAAGTAATAATTTCCTATCTCTGGCAAGAGCAATCTGTTTCTTTCCTGACCTGATGCATAGTGAGAAAGGAGAGGAGGAGTGACAGAAACAGAGAGGTAGGGACAGAAAAGGGATGAACCCCCGCCACCCACTTTTGGCTCTATCCCCACCCATTGCTGTCAACAGATTACCACTGAGGGAATGCTGCCTTCTACAGAAAAGAAGTTCCCTGCCCCTAGCAAATTAGCACCCCATGTGCTAGTTTTCCACTGCAGAAAGCTTTTTGTGATTTTAAAAAATGTATTCATTATCTGTGGGAAGCAGTAGGCATACAGAAAGACATTTTGCCAAACCTTTACTTTTACATTAACTTTTCTCCTTAATAATCTCAAACATTAAGAGGTCAGAGCCACTTTTAAAATACTAAAGCCATTTAGTGGGGAGGGGGGATCATTTAATTACGGAGTAGGCTAGCATGCAAAATAAATGTACCAATGTAATATTGACATGTCATCCAATAATAATTCAATTAAACAATGAACGTATGTTTACTTAGCATGCAAAATAGTTATTTGAAGTTCTTAAAGTGTTTGATGTGCGCACGCACACAAACCCCTTAAAGCTCCAAAGTTGAAGGGATGGGGGGTGGGAAGTAAGAGAAACATTTCTCCAGACTTTTCTGGTCTGCTGGCTAAAGAACAAACCTCCAATTAGTCTACTCCAGTTCTCTCATTTGGTTACACCTATGTCTCACTTGTCTTCCAAAAGGGTGTTGGGGAAACATGTGCACACCAGGCAGGTTCTCTGAAGAACTGCCTGTCCCAGAGAGCTATGCTGACAAGAGTAGGGTAGGTTTTAGTCCCGGAGGCAAGAGCTCAAGCAGGTTTTCTCCTACAGCTGTCAGCTGAAGGTGGAGACCACTTTTAATAAGAATTTAAAATTATACCCAGACAAACCAATTTTAATTAATACCCTGTTCCTAGTAGGGTCCATTATATTTAACGTCTAATTGACTTTTTCCTCAATAAAACGTTTTATAGCACAACTTCAAGGTGCCTATTAGTCAGCTCTCTCACACACGAACAATCTGGGTGTGTCAAGGCTCTTCCAAGTTTTGGCACACCCCAAATGTAAGTATATTTGTGGAAAGCATTTCTATGAAGTTGCATGGTTAAGGTTTAATTCACTAGTTATGATTAATCTAAAATATTTGTACACAGCAGAACAAGTCTTATTGCAAAATAAAAGCTTAGAGTGCCTAGGCACTACACAATCATTAAGGAAAACAGTATGGAATGCCAGCATGAAAAACTTTTAGGTTGCCTTAAAGATGGGCATCAATTCATCAGGCAAACATTTAACAGCAATACAATTTATTGGCAAGACAAATATGAGAATCTACCCAACTTTAGAAGATTTTAAATCAATCAATTTAATTTTGACAAGAGGCTACATGTGGTACTAAAGAAACAAATGACCTGATCCTATGGAGCAGCTGTGCAAGTGCAATAACTCCAAGGATCATACAGTTTGATCCCAGCATGTCAGACCTGCCTATAACAAGGAAAATACAAAGAACTGAGGAAAAGCTGTCACAAACACGGAAATACAGTCAATCATGTTTCTTTTGAGTAGATTATTTCTTTCAAGAGATTAAGGTAAATTTGAGGTGTACTGGGTTGTTCTAAGCTCTCGTTTCAATGCAACTCTAATAAAGGGAAGGCTGCCAAATCAAAGTATCGTAAGAATTAAACATTCCAAATCCTCAGTGACTAAAATAAGGAAAGTTATTAATCTTCTATGAAGGCAAGGCAAGATTACAATTGCATTCATAAACAAAGTAGTTCACAAACTCTCCTTTTCCAGCACAGTCTACCCTGCAGCCAGCTAAGCCCAGGGAAACCCAAAGTACCACATGGTTCAGTAGTTGCACAGCCTGACAAGGCTGCTAGTCTTTGTGACAACAGTTGAAACAGCTTCCAAGCTTCAACTGCTTCAGCCAACCAGTTGCAGCAGTTACAGATGAGACAGCACAAATAGTAAATTTGCCAGGATTTAACTACTAATAAGGATCATGTGGGTGCATTTCAGCATGATTTGAAATATCACACCTTCTGTTCTATATTTCTCTGCCGATTATCAAAGCATTTCAGAGTATCAAACAATACGTAATTAATATAGGTCTTCTTCAAATGTAACAGGCAAATCATAGTTTGGCTGCTGAGAATAGTTTTCAGACTCAGTTCTTCCTTCCAGGTTTCAGCAAAGCATAGTATGCTGTAATGTCCAAATCAGGTACACTATGTTTGTACAACCCATAGTTGGTCTCTCAAAGTTAAAACAGAAATTTCTCATTCTGATTTGAAAGCCAAACTACAGCTTGCGTAAACCACATTTTGTCTGATTTAGACATGAGAGCAAATTACATTTGCTTCAACTAGAAAAAAAAGATGGTGGGAATATGAACATGCAAAGAAGAGGATGATGATGCAAGAAGAAGAAATATACAAGTTTGAAACCCACAATCTCAATATATCTAAGTCAGGTCAGAGCTAGGCTTCCAGCAAGGCTAGTCAAATAGGCTGATTCAAAACACCAACAATTTAGCTAAACGAAACAAAACCTGCAAGCATAACTTTTGTTTCAAGTCTATTTGACAGATTAGTCTTTTTAAAATTAAGGTGACATCCTCTAAGTTTTGCTTGAGTTCTGTCTTTTTCCATAATAAAATAGAATTACTGCTTGAAGCAGCTTCTCTTATATTAGTACACAAATGCAGCAGCAGGTTGGTATGTGGTACATTCTTTTGCAAGAATGCTGTCTATTATGTAATGGGACATGCTTCAACTAGTCATGTTTTTTTTTATTTCAGTAGTGTTTAATTTAAATTATTTTTACTTCCAACAAAAATGATAACCAGAATATATTATGAGAAGATGTCTGATAAGGCACCAAGTTTGCAAAACCAGATTTTCTGCTGCGGTGATACAGAACTATAGTAGGGTGCCTACCATCCATTTCTCTCCTCTATAAACTGTAACTAGTACAAAGCATTTGTCCAAAACAGAATCCACCAATCTCCTGTAGTTGAAAAACAAAATTATGGAAAGGCACTTAACAAGACATGCCTTGGAGGCTGTGCTCTACAAGTGAAGTGCTGAAGTGATTTAGCAATGGGTATTTACATGTAACACATCAATAAGACGATTAAAGTGTATTCTAAACAGCCATTATCTCCCAATTAGCATACTGAGGTAGGTTACAAATGAACACAGAGGATTTATAAAAAGGATGCCTTTAATTTAAGGGAAGGCATCTTAAGGTCTTGATATGTAAACTCGTACAAACACAGATTAAGGCCAACAGCTTTTCTTGAATTAAGATCAGGTTTTCACACATTTCCCTATCATTTGGAACAATTCATAAAACAAATTCCAGAAGGGAAAACTTAGTGAATTTACAAGTGCACAGCTGTAAAAATAAAGGAAAAGACTCACATGGACAAGTTAGGAGATGGAACCCTACTATCATCAGCTAGGTTCCCAAGGTGGCTCAGCGTTGAAGTCGAACTGTTCCCGATAAAGCACTTCTCCTAATCCCTCTGGATAGTTGTACACCTGGTCAGAGAGCTTGCCCTGTAAGGGGGGGAGAGGAGAATATCCATTATATATTCAACAGTAATGTTGCAAGTCCAGCTTTACAAAACCAATCTTCAAATACACCCATCTCAATACAGCAATTGTCCTTAAGAAAAAAACAGGAAGTTTAACATACAGTACAGGATCTGTGCAGAGGTTACACTCTGGACCCCCACACAAGTTGGTGGGGCCCACATAAGCCCACCCTGCCCTGTCCCGTCCCGTCATGTTTTTGAGTCACTTCCAGGTTTGGCACAGTCATGCACATATGGGACGTGCCTAAAATGGTTGCTGCCTGTATGTTTAGATCATTGATAAACATATATTCAGGTTAGAACACAGACTGAGAAGGCCAATTCAAACTTCACCAGAATTGTACAACATTCAGCTTGCAGTATGAAGGCTCCCAGGCAGTAGCAGTTTCATAGCAACTACAAGCCAGAAGCATAAATGAACATGCTGACTAAGTACTAAAATATTTAGCTTATCAACCATTTGTTGTCAAACTGAGTTCAGGGAGCCTTGGGGATCAGCAGAAGAGCTGTCCCATTGCCACTATCAAACTTCCCTTACAGTATTGAAGCATAAGGAAAGTTTTGTGTGTTCTGCTCACGTGGCACAATAGATCTGACCAGCACTTTGTGTAAACAAGGTAATAAAAAAAAAGGAAACCAGAGTTCTATACTGTGGAAACTACTTAAGCTCTGAGAAAAAGGGAAGAATGAAAACAAAGAATTAAGATAAGTGATGAACACACTTGCACATCATCCAAGTTCAACAAGAAGGAACAAGTTTAGATTAAAAATGGAGACTGAATTATTAAAAATGGAGAACTGCTACTGAGTAATATTCTCCAAGGGAAATGATATGACAGAAAAATAAATACTGTACATCCTATAGAAAACATATAGAATGTAGATTAAATTAGCAGAACCTCTGTTTTTGTAACTTCTGGTTGATGGAAACATTTTTCAAGGAAGCTAGTTACAAATAACAGCTCACCTTTCTTGAGACATAAGTTGGACATTAGATGGCTTTTTGTGTACATATGTTTTATGAACACTTGCTGAGAGAAAAACTATGCCTTAGCAATTAAATTACTTGGTGTAAACAGATCACTTTCATCAGCAGACCATATGCTATGTTGACAACTGCATCTAGACTACATTTTAGAGGAACAGTGACATTGGTACAAAGTCTATAAAGTGATACCTCGGGTTACGAACTTTGCCCCAGGATGAGAACGGAAATCGTGTGCCAACCCTATTAGCGAAAGCACGCCTCAGGTTAAGAATGGACCTCCAGAACTAATTAAGTTCGTAACCCGAGGTAGCACTGTATCAAGGGAAGGGACCCTGAGGATCATCTAGTCCAACCTGCTGCAATGCAGGAATACGCAGCTGTCCCATACAGGGATCAAACCCACAACCTTGGCATTATCACCACACTCTAATTCACGCCTTAATCAAACAAATATTAAAGTCTTACAAATGTAAAGTCTTACAAGAATCACAATCACCTAGGCTATAGGCACAACTTCAGGTCCAAAAGAGAGAATCTTCTGGCAAGAGCCAGGGAGAAAAGTGGCAGACTGAAAGATCAACAGCAGCAAACTCCTGCCCACAATAGCTCGGAATAGGAATCCCTCAAGGGCAAGATTATAGAGCAGGGACATAATGGGCTACCATACTCTGTCAACACCCAAAACCTACATGAAAGTTTGAGCAGAGGCAGTAAGGAAGCCTAAAACTAGTACTTGAAGGAAACCCTCACACTACACATTAAATCCACCAACAGGCTAGTTTGTGGGCACATCTTGTTCTAGTTAATCAGGGATAAGGTCCAGAGACAAGCACAACGTCGGTGCAAGTAGCCAGCAATGGGGAAAATAAAGAACCCAGTCCCTGTACCAACAGCTGTACAGCCCACTAAAAACCACAATTCAAGTCTTTCAGGTCCCCAGATAGATGTCCTAGTGGAAGTCCTTTACTTAACAACAATATTGTCCAAGGATGGCAATAGCCTTCTGAGGCAATCGGCAGACAAGTGAAACAATTCTACTTCTCTTCTGTTCTCCAGAACAGCTGTGCTGCAGGACAATGAGCAGCCACAGGAAAAAAAATGTATCTGCTTTGAATGTGCATCTGGTGGAGGGGCAGTCTGGTGCATCTGTTCAGTCTGAGTCCTTGCAATCATCTTTCTATTCCTATCCTTTCTTCACAGTTATTCTTCATGTTTCATCCAAAAGGACCACACTGTGCCCGTTAATCCAGACCTGGAAAGGCATAAGTATCCTCACCATTCTTGATACAACATTTGCAGGACTCATCTATTAAAAAATGAGTAATCCAGCAGGCTACCCTAGCTCCACAGAGCAGAAAAAAATTATTCTGTGTTGGTTCAGTTTTTTATTTCCTCAGCTCTCCTAAGAAGCAGGCATTTATGAGGACAGGACTATATTGGTTGTGCTTGGCATCCAGACATGAAAGCAAGTACTTCACAAAACTATGCAGAAATTCTATATATTCATCCTGTAAACCTCTTTTTAAAAGGTTTCAACCTAATGTCTCCAAGGAGCACAACAAGGATCAAAATGGTCCAAGTTGGAACAGCTGATTGTTTAATGCACTCCATACCCTCTGGGAGAGGTGGAAGTGGAATCCACCTATTCTAATTGAATCAGATCTGGTGTGTATACTTTATCAGATTGGAACACACCTTATGTTCCCTTGCATTCTTTACACCTTTTAAACATACCGTGAAACTCCCTCACCTCCATTTCTACCATTTTAACTGCTTCAGGTGAGTAACCATGTTAGTCTAAGATTCTACAGAACAGCAACAGACTAACAAACCTATGCATCTGATGAGGTGGTTCAACAATTTATTATCCCATAATACATTTATTAATTCTTTAAAGTTTGTGAACTTTGTTTCACTTGTACCATATATACCCTAAAAAATCTGTCTACATTTGGAAATAGGAGACTGATTGAATATTTATGTCACAATATATCTATTTCTCTTATTTGTGCCCTGTTCTCTCTGCAAAGAGATTTTCATTAGATAACCCCCAAGAAGCAAGTTAACCAGAGAGAAGAGACTAGCACAAGTTCATGTGGTGATGAAGTTCCTTACTAAGTGGGTGCTTCCCCTGTTCAGCACTATCCACTTAGCTCTTCTAAAATAATCTAAAATAAATATTCCTCCACTGTGTCCACAGGACTTCGCAAAAGTTCAGTGCTATCATGGCTATGAATTAGTCCTTTACCTCCTAAAGGATATTCTTTCCTGAAACTCTAAAATCTATTGTTGCCAACACAGGTTATTTTATTCTCCATGCTTATGCACATAACTACCCATTTAACAAAATTTACAGACAACTTAATCAACACAACACACCTGTAAGCAGTTTATATAAAACAGCATAACATATTTATAATGACATACCAATAAAATCAACAAGCTTCAAAAACAAGTTCACACAATAAAGGCATGTGTCTGGGAGCCACTTTCTCAAGTACAGTTGTGTTGCCTTTTTCATTTTAAGACGTGTGCAAAGCAGCAGTTCCTTGGCCACAGATGAGCTCTTCGCGTTTTCAAGCCATAAAGCAGAACATTCCCCCCTTGGAGTGGGGGCGACCAAAAAGGAGGCCGAGTAGCCGATCATCTGCATGGCTGAACTGCCTTGGTAGTATCAGCAACCCAAAGTAAGCTCCCATTGTGCGCCACCAAGAAGCCCGGCAGCTTATTCCAGCCGCCGCCGTAGCTCCCGCCCGCCTTCTCTCCCACGTCTGCCGGAGGTGCTAGGGAAAGCTCAGCGGCTACGGGCTTCCCCGCGGGCGGGATACTCCAATGCGCCTGATGTGGGCGACAGCAGCAGCTCTCTGGCGAGGCTGTAGCTGGGCAGACAAGGGAGGGGAGGGGCTCGCACTCCGAAGAAGCGCATGGGGCGGGGGATGCCGTGTCGCAAACCGCAGCGGCAGCGGCGGCAGCAGCAACAGCATTGTTCACACCATGGCAGGAAGCGAAGAACTAGACAGGACCAGTCCAGACTGGAACAGACCCTCCTCCCCCTGCCAGCACGCCATGCTTCGCGGCGCAACTCCGCGAAGACGCCGTCGCCGCAGGGCTGCAGGAGGGCGCTCGCAGCTGGTCGCCAGCGCACATGCAGGGGAGGAGGAAGGGGCCCCGAGGACGATCGCGTCAGCTTGGTCACAGCGGATGGTGACGCTGAAGCAGCAGCGGCTGCTCCAGCTAGCCCGAGCCTCCAATGACAGCGCTGCCTCCGAAAGGGGGCTGCAGGCTGGTCTGGCGAGACCTGCGCTCTTTTGAACTGTCCCTTATACTGGCGCCAAATATGTGCAGGATCCTCTGCATTTCAAAAGGCTTGCTTTCCTGCCCCGCGTGCAAAGCCCGACTCCACGCCTTTCCCTGTACTTCTGCCGCATCCCAAACTACGCAGTTGAGATATACTGTAATGCGAACACACTGGACCTGTACCATGCATGTTGGAAAAACACACTGCGATAAGTATATGTTCCCATAACACCTAAATCTTGGTTCTAATGCATTAATTGTGTTAACCAGTAATTGTGCTGTTTTGGTCAGAAAGAAGCAGGGAGATAAGGTATGACAAAAGGTACTTTTCCACTACCAGTTCAAAGAACTTAGAGGAACTCTGGAGACCAGGGTTCAAATCTTCACTCAGTCATTAAGCTTACTGGGTGACCTCTGACAGTCTTTCATTCTAACCATCCTCAAAGGGTTCCTGATGATGATGAAATGGGGAGGAGGGAGAACCATGTATGCCACCTTGAGCTCCTTAGAAGAAAGATGGGGCATAAATGTAAGCAAATGAACATTGTCGGACAAGTAAGAGGTAGCAGTTATTCCATATTAACAGATGGCCAAAGTTATGATCCTGTACCATTCAACAGCTAAGAGCTTTTCCCACTGTCTTCCCCACAAAGAAAAAGGAGATGTTTTGTCACATTTGTATCCTCTTCAAAGAACTCAGCAGCATTCATAGGATACTCATCCCCCCCCCCCCCGAAAGTCGGTTGAGCTAGAAAAACTGCAACTTTCCCAACAGATGAGCAAGAATGTGGTCTTTCCTAAATTCAAATAACCATTCCAGCTTCTGCTGGAGGCATGGGTGTCAGATATCCAAACAGTTCCACCTGTGTCACTTCTCCGACATACGAAAAAATATGTACAACTCTTTACAAACTTTCTAAAAGCCAAAGTGTGCCAGAGACAAACCACATTCCCCTCAATGATGTCAAGTAGAGTAGTTTGAACCAAGAAGCTGCAGCCCTGCCACCTTCAAATCAGGACAGATTTTCCCAAATCCTTCCACACATGCTTAGGGACAAACTTGCAATGCTGGTTGCCTGTACAGACCTAGGGGTTTGTGTTTATTCCTGAGTATTTAAAAACAAAAATGTGTGTTCTTGTACATATTGTGCAAGCATCTGTCGGACCAGTAGGAATATTTTAGAGACATGTGCCCCAGGAGAATTGCAACAATTGAACAGGACAGGTCTTGCTTCATCCCATTCCTTGGTATACTAGCATTAAGATATGTCTTAGCACCAAGAAAAAGGGCAGCTCCAATAATTCTCATCCAGCCATGGTGGATGGATAAATTACTTGTTCTTTGAAGAAAGCAGCAGTAGTATTAGTGTCAAATTATGTTACCAACAATAAACATGGTATAGCCACAAACAATGGGTGCAAAATCATTTTGAGGCAAACCATGGCAGATGTTCTACATCCTAGGCAAGTGACACCTGTCATGTTCCTCCATTCCTGTGGCCTGCACCACTTCATACACCTTGGCAACTGCTTACAGGCTTTGACAAAAGCAGCTGGCTCCCATTCAGAGACACGTTAGGGCAGACATGGTAAAATCATCAGCCACTCCTTGCTGACACCATCCACCCATGCAAAGAGGGCATTAAGGGTGGCCTTCCTTGCTCACCAGGCGCACGAGGAGGAAAAGCCCTTAGGTTAGCGCCAGGCAATAATACAACCCGGAAAGCTGGTCACAATTCTATATACACACACAGCACACCTACAGATGAAAAAGAAGGTGGGGGGGAGGGAGAGGACGACCTCTGCCATGTCACCAGCTTCGAATGACTCCCTTCATGGTCACGAGGCCTAAATGCCCCCAGCCAGATCTCCCAGAGCCACATGAAGGCTTCACTTTTAGGGACTGAGGCAACTCACCATTGCCCACCCCCCAGAGGGCGGCAGGTGACAAGTGACCAGCCGGCGACAATGGCCACTCCGAGGGGATAAGGAGGAGTCGTCGTCGTCCTCCTCTCGCGCACGTCAAGCGCTGCTTCTCGCCACCGCGGAGCCTTCGGCCTCCTGAGCAGCCGCCCACCCCTACCTCCACCCCCCTCCATCTCCAACGGCAGGGCGTTAAACGGCTGCTGCTGCTGCTTCCCGCAGCTTATCACCATGAACTGACCCAGTTCTGAGGCAGCCATACACACACTCACTCACACAGGCGGTGGCAGCCTCCCACTCCCCTCCACAGGAATCCGCCATGTTAGAACAGCCGCCGAGGAGCCCCTCTGCCATGTTGTCCTCTGGGCTCCCCGCGCCTCGGTTCCCGGCCCCGTCCGCCGCCGCCACAAATGCCCGACTCGCGGGGGAACGGGGCCGCCGAAGCCCATCGGGCGGCAGCCCCCTCCCTGCCTCCCTCCCTCGCACGCGAGCGTCCGCCATATTAGGAGCTCCTCAGCCCCGCTCCTCCTCTCTCTCGCACACCGCTGACCTGCTCGGGTCGGGGCTCCTTGGCCGCCCTGAGCGCTGAGGGAAGAAGCGGGGAAGAGCGCACACTCGCCATCCTGAGCGAGCCGCCGGCGTGAGAGGGGTGTCCGCTCGGGGGAGCTCCCTTCTGGCTCTTCCCCGGCCCGCCCAGGAGCTCGGCTCTCTCCCTCCTCTTCTCCCCGCCTCGAGGGGGAATAAGTGTCGCCTCGGGGCTTGGTGTAATGGGAACCCCCCAGAGCCCCGAAGCGCGCTATAATGGGGGTGGGGTGGGGAGGCATCTTCTTTACTGGGCTCCCAACGGATCCAGACCTACTGACAGCGCGCGCGCGCGCAGAGCGCGACGGACATCGCTCTTTCCTCGCGCCTCCTTTCGGAGCAGCTTTGTGCCGAGGAGTCACCATCTATGGCGCTCGCCGCCTAGCCAGGACCGAGGAGGAAGGAGACTGTGTCCCCCCCCCCCCCGCCTCTCTGGATCTGGCCGAGGCCGAGGCACCTGCGCCCGGTTTCCGCCATCACCCGCCTCCGCTGGGGCTGAAGGTGGATCTGGAAAGGCCCCCCGCGCAAGGCAGGGAAGGAGAGCGCTGCACGGGGTGGGTGGCGTCCCCCTTTCAATACACATATTCCCCCAATAAATAATCATAATCATATATAGTAGGTTAAGTACTCACGTGGGACAACGGCCCGAAAGATTTGGTAAATCGTCTTCTCTTTTTAGGCGGAATTTTTAAAGAGGGATGTGGGAACCTACAGCAGAAATACGGGAGGCGGCAGCGGCGCCTTCCAGGGCCATAGGCTGCTGGCGCGACCAGAGAAAAGAGCGCAAAGTTGCGCCGAGGCTTAAGAAAAAATAAGAGAGAGCGCACACAAAAATGCGAGAAGGCGCGAGGGAGGCGCGGGGCAGAAGCCCGGGAGGAGAGGAGGAAGGCAGGCGGGCGGGCAAAGAAAAAACACGCAAGACGGGAGACGGCGCGGCAAGCAAGATCGCCGAAGACGCAGGCAGGAGGAAATGGCAAAAGAAGAGGAAGAAGGGGCGCCGGCGGAGCTTTTATAGGAAGAGCCGGGCTATAGGCGGGGCTCGGAGCCACGCGTCACAAGCGTGCGAGGAAGGAGGCGCCTGCTCGCCGCCCTCCTCGCCGGGGGAGCGAAGGCGCGCGCGCGCGCGCTCTCTTCCTTGCGACTCGTTTCCTTCCTTCCCAACGTGAGTGACAGTTCCTCGGGGCTAGGAGGGCATTGCGCATGAGCGCAGCAGGCCACATACGCAGGGCGCAGAGGGGAGGGGAGGTGGCGGTGGTTCTTCCCGGGGAGGCCGAAGTTCGCCCTTTACTAAAGGCAGTCACCTCGGAGCCCGCATTAAAAGCGCACACAGACGCATAAACGCGTGCTGTATTTGGTTGGGGTCTGGCCTACTGTATGAAGTAATACACAACGGAAAGGCGCTGAGAGAGTATCTAGAATGTGCTTCTTATTTATTTCACAAAATTTATACACCGCTCGATTGTAAACAAAAAACCCTCAAAGCGGTTTGCAAACAGTAAAATCGGGGGAAATTTACAATCCTACTCCAAAACTTACAAAAGTTAAAAGACTAAAACGTATTTAAATTACCTCTTGTCCTTCCTAATTAGTATACTTTGCTGGGGGTTTTTTTGAACCCATACTATTTACAGAGGCTGTGTGCACTTTTAAGAGCTGTACAATGACCGAAACCCAGGAGATGATGCATCCTTCCAGGGCAAGGCTTTCTTCTGTCAAGAAATGCAGCATTTATGTGCCTGAAACTCTTGTGTGAAAGAGAGCTCTTCTGCCAACAAAACCAACCTTAGGTACTTCTGGAGGGATTAATTAGAAACAATTGTTTTTATGCCACAGTCTGCAATGCTGTTTATTTTGCTTGATATCCATATGGCTGCTTATTTTAGTTCTGTACCCGCTCTCACACTTAGCTCTTTTTCCTTCCGTGTGCCACAATATTTGAAATACACTCATGTTTCTAGCACTGCATTCCTAAGCACTCTGAGTAGTAGGCAGTAAGCCTTAGTGAATACAGTGGAGCTTACCTCTGAGTAAACATTTATGTACTTTGTTAGTACAAATGGAACAAATGGGTACAAGTTAATATTGGTTTAAGTCATTCTGCCAAGCACTTACCTTGCCACCATTTTAATCTATGGCAAGGACTGCATAATTTCACCTGTCTGTTTGCATTTTACATTCTTCCCAGGCACTGGGGGATAGGAACTCTTTCAGAACAAGTCAAAGGAGAATTCTGGAAAACGCCTCATGACTCTTCTGTACCTTATCAGTATATGGCATGGAAGTAACAAGTTGTCTGTAGGACAGCTCAGCTGTGCTTCTGACTCAGGACACTAAACTGGAAGCATTGCAGGAAAAGGCAGGTATATCTCACAAGGAGTCTGACAGGAACTTATGAAAAACAAAAAAGTTCTGTTTCTAAAACCTGGTTATTGGAAAAAAATGCAACTTTGTGACTGCTGAAATCCTAACCCCACTAACCTGGGAGTAGGCCACACTGCGTAAACATAGGATTGAAACCGTACCTGCCTTTTGAATTTTTTGTCTAAGGAACCTTACGATTAGTTTTCCAGTGTTTTAAATGTTAATCTTTTTCAGGTTCAGTGATAGACTGATGACCAGACTTGATGTTACATGGGAGCCATGGGCATAGCGGGGGGTGGGGGTGGCGGCAGGGAGGGGCAGCAATAAAACAATATAAATACTTAACTAACTGACCAATCACGATGGTTCTGCAGCCCCCAAACAAAGTCCTGTCGTTGTCCCCCCAACAAAAATCTTGTAATCATGTAAAGTAGTCTCCTAACTTTATTTTTTAAGGAAAGCAATCTCAGAGGCTTCAGTTGGGAACCAAGGAAGAACTGGGAAGGTGGAGGGTTGATTAGCATTTCCCCCTTCTGCCCTTAATTTACTTGAAATCACCCAAGCAGCTTTCCCACTCATGTATCTTTCCCTCTGATGGGACACAAGCAGCTAAGTGGGATTTTGAGCAGAAAATGTCAGGAAGCGAAAGGGTTAAATAGATTTTTTTTCATTCTCTCCACTACTTTTCATTCTTTAAAAAAAAATGTCACCAGGCTAATGCATGCAGCTCCTATTCTTACACCTAGGTTAGCCCACACAATATATTCTGCTACTTAGCATAAGCAACATGGTCTTCTTGACAGATCACATGCTAGACTGTTGCCAGTATTTACAGAACTGACAACAGGAGAGAAAGGGACTTGAGAACAAGCATGTGTTATAACCTCCCAGTGTGGTAGCTTTGGGTCATCTTAGTACAACAGTGAGAAGACATTGGTACACACTGTACCGTATTAAACATCCCACATGGAGCTTGAAACACTTACATAATGAAATAAAAGATCAAAAAGAGAGCAGTGTTTTGAAAGGTTTGATAATTTGTAAAACAGAGTGTATATTTATGTAACACAAGGAATAATAACAGGATTACAAAATGCCCGTCTTGCATTAAAAGTATGAAATTGGGATTGTTTCTTACATTCCAGGACTGATTTGGGCTGCAAAATGGGAAATATCCCTCCATTTATGATGTTCAAGTGTGTGTGCCCTTGCTTTTGAGTCAAAAAAAAAATGGCATCATCCATGCACAAGAGGGAACTATCAGCTGTCTTGGAGGGAGCCTCAGTGTTAGCAGAAGAAAAAAAAAAAAAAACCTTAAGGGGAAACCCTGGAGTGGGGTTGAAACCCTGGGAACTGAGTGTGCTCAATGGCAAAAGAATGCTGACTAAATTTTTTTTTGGCGCGGGGAAAAGCATGGCCTATTGTGGAGTGCATAGCTGGCTGATCAGAACTCAATAGAAACACTCCACACTACAGCATTTCAAAGACACAGTGTTAACCTCTTAGAATTATACCTTTGTAGTAAATGAGGACATAGAGTAGCCCGTATGAACTACTGTCTATGCTACAATCTTTTTGTGGAGGGTGGGGAGTGGAATATACTGCTGACAAATCACAACTATTTTAAAATGCTTGTTGTCTGTAGGCAGCTTTCAGTTCATCACAGGGAGGGAGGGGGGGGACCTAAAGGAGCCAGGTCATGCAGACTGCAAGCTTACCAATCATTATTATTCAGAAGTAAGCCCCTTTGAGCTCAATTTGACTTGCCCCAGATCAGTAGGTATAGAAGACTGCAGCCTATGCTTGAGGGTGTTTGAGCCATGGACTGCATGGGCTTCAGCTGGCCAGTTATCCATCCACCCCTCCCGACTGCTAGCTCAAGTCCTGCCAGGGGTGCCAACTTGAATAAAATATGGGGGGAGCAGGTAAGCCCCACCATGCATAAGTGGAAACATGACACAGTGCACACACACCATTTGAATGGCAATGCTCATCAGCTGGGGGGAATCAAATATTAAATTGGGGGACAGCGGCGAAGGGACTTCAACCCCTAGGAGATGGCTCCTGAAAACACCCTAACAATGCAAGTTGTCTTGCTGCAACAAATCGAGTTGTAAGGGGGCAGATTCACCTTGGTTAAAAGTCCTTAAGCAGAGGCTGGATGGCCACCAATCGGGTGCTGTTGCTGTTTCCAACCCTGGCAGGTGGTTGGACTAGATCCTCTCCAACTCTAGGATTAGAGGATTCTAGTATGAGCAAAATAATATGTGCCAAACAGTTTTAATCTTCTGCAATTATGAACTGGCTATTAATACTCAACCCTGCTTTTGCAGACCACACTCAGACAATGTTTAACAAGAAAAGTTGTGTTACAGGCAAATGCGTTTAAAGCTTCTCTACCTGAAATGGAGGGCCTTTCCATAGAGAATCGGCAGAATGAAGGTTGTTCTTTCCTTTACAAATTGCATTTATACATATATAGGTACCAACCAAAATAATTTGATACAAACTTCAAGGTATAATTAAGGTTACCTATTATAGGTTACACAGATTTTTACCTCTAGGTCATAAATATGAATCTGGGAAGGACACAAGAGGTATAACATCATTATAATTTGATAACCTCTGTGACGTGGAAAATTAACCAATTATCTCATCAGTGCTCAGTAAAAAAATAAAAATAAATTATTACCTGTCTCTTCAAAACCGTCTGTTGTCAAGTGGGATACTATCTGCCATATATTGTCCTCTCCTCTCTTGGCAGGCAAATCAGTTCCCCCACCCTCTCCCAAAAAACTTTAAAGTGGTACCTCGGGTTACATACGCTTCAGGTTACATACGCTTCAGGTTACAGACTCCGCTAACCCATAAATATTTCTTCAGGTTAAGAACTTTGCTTCAGGATGAGAACAGAAATCGTGCTCCGGCAGTACGGCGGCAGCAGGAGGCCCCATTAGCTAAAGTGGTGCTTCAGGTTAAGAACAGTTTCAGGTTAAGTATGGACCTCCGGAACGAATTAAGTACTTAACCCGAGGTACCACTGTATATTGAATGTATCAAGTACTAATCCTTTTGGACACAATATTTTCTAATAATAAGGTCCTATCCTGGAGTTATGCAAAGTGTTTATGCCGGCATTGCACCACATTTACACCAGTTAACACACGTCCTGTTTCGTTTTCAATAATTACCTACTTTTGTTTTATTTATTTATTCTTTCGTTCTTAAGTATTTTATCAGCTGCCAATCTTATGTTGTGTCAGTTTGTTTCTTTGAAGTATATAATGTTTTGACAGCTGTGGTATTTTTCCTTTCTTTTTGTTTTAACATTTAATAAAGATTAATTAAAATATACACCACCTGCATAACCCCCTACCCTGGTGGCACAGTGCAAGTACAAAGAAAAAAAGCCTGCGCATATTTGCAGATATCACGGGGCTTAGTTTAGATCCTGGGCTTGCTCAGGAGTTGGTCCCACCCTCCGATGATGCTATAAGATTAAACCACAAAAGAGATGCTATAAAAACACTTTCATTAGAGTCAGTAGAGAACCTCTGAGATCTACTAACTTCCATTCCATCTGATCTCACAGCCATGTCAGGTAAACAATTCTGAAGCTGGATACTAAATCCCAGTTTCTTATCCACACAAAAGTTCGAAAGACAGTTCAAGCAGAAAACTTTTTTGAGTGAAAGAGAGAGCGTGCTAAGGTGTATATGTAAACTTAATTATACTCATATCATATATCTCTATGGCTGGAGTGTTGTCTTCTTTGAGATTCACAGTAAGTGTCACTGATCAAAATTGTTTGCACAGTGCTCACTTCAGCACCATGTCAGAAGATAATATTCCAGATAACTGATCTGGAATCATAGAACCATAAAATTGTAGAGTTGGAAGGGACCACGAGAGTCATCTATTTTGCCCAATGTGGGGCTCATAGCAGAGCCTCTGCAAGGGAAATCAAGCTATCATGGTTACCACTGCTCGCTGGAAAGCAAACGATTACTCCTAAACTGCTTTTGTGCTGGTGAAGTCCAACACAACGCCAATGGGAAAACTTGTTTCAACATAGTTATATTGCCACATCAGTGGGAGGCTGCTGCTTCGTAACCCTTATGCAGACAGGTGTGCTCTATTAACATTTTGAGAAATTTTCTTCTGCATGAGACAAAAGCAGCTGTTTTCTACCCTTTAGAGGAACAGAGAAAGCAAATCATGTAGATCTTCCACAGCAACTTGAATCCTACAAGTACAAAGTTATCTCAGGCATTAGTGCCCTGGGGAGTAATACTATCCATAAACACTGTAGATGTTGTTTGGACTCAGAAGGTAGTAAAGATCTCCGTTAGATTACAAGTCTGCTTAGAAGAAGCCAAGGATCAATGGGACAGCATTAGTTCTACTGTTTATTTATTTGGCAGGCATGCTAACTTATTTACTACAAAGGCATCATTCATTCTAAGAAGTTAACTAATTTCTCTGCCTTTAGCAAATCTAATATGCTATAAACCAAGACAAATTTATAATTGTTAAGGGTTGTGTTGAAACAATTTCCCCCCAGGATAATCCCAAACATAAAATTTGAAGAAAGCTGGTCCTTTACATAAAGAACTTTGAAGACAGTAGCACCACAGTCCTGTGCATAAATTAAGAGTGAGCTCCATTGGACATAGTGGGACTTAGTTCTCAATTACATTGATTCTAACATACTGTCATACACACTACTTCTTAATACATTATTACTTCTTATTCTGACTTCTTGTCATGGTATTTGATGCCTGCCTTTCTTACTGCATCGTTAAGAAAGTATGAGTTTACTCACTGGTGTTTTGGTTTTTCATTTCCTGGATTTGTTGTATGACTTGTATCTCCAGCAGAAACTGTGCAAACCCTGCTCTAGTTGGGAAACAGGTCACCGCGCGGGTCAGATCTGTATAGAGATACATCCATTTCCCTATAGACTTGAGGAACCAGGGATGTGATACTACGGCCGGGTGGCAGGAAGAGGGAAAAATGAACATGCTGGACAAATCTTGAGCAGAGGGAGGAGACTAGTGTTGTAATGGATGGAGGCATTAATACGTTCTTTAACTGCAATAAGGAAATAATATAGTGGCCTACGTACCTCAGATGATTGTTGCAAAAGCAACAAAGAGCATTGTAGTACCTTTAAAAATAATGCCGTATGTATTGTGGTGCATGTTTTCATGCTCTAGATTCCACTTAATCAGTTCCATCTGATAAAGTGGACTCAGGCCAGGAAAGTGCCCTGTAGCAAGTTGCAATTCCTGGCTGCAGCCATACCCAGGCAGCAGACCTCCAGTGCAAGGGACACCTGAGACAGGCACATATGCACTCACTCTAGGATAAGAAAAGCTTTCCTTGAGTAAAAAGGGGCTGTGAAAATGACACATGCTTTTAGGGCAGCTGCATAACTCTTTTTCTGTTTTTTGTTTGTTTTTTGCCAAGGAACAGGAAGAGTCTTTAAATCTCCCAGCCCAGAGTGCCGTAATCAGAAAGCAGCCTGCCAGCCATGCTTCACACACCCCCTTTAAGACATACAAAGATCCCTGGCCTGGATTAAGTGAAGAGATGCTTCAGGTTGGAGGCAGGCCAGCTGAGTGAGTGGATGTATAGTGGTACCACTGATTACAAACTTAATTCGTTCTGGCAGTCCGTTCTTAAGCTGAAACTGTTCTTAACCTGAGGTACTACTTCTGGGTAGTCTGTAACCCGAAGTGTTTGTAACCCGAGGTACCACTGTAATATGCTGGTCTGTGTACTTTCCCTCACCTTCCACGGGCTCTTGGGGAGTACATGAAGCCTTAGAAGCAGGAGATGGGAGAAGGACTGAATCCAAAGGTTTAGAGTCTAGAAGAAAAGGTTGCCACCATAAAAAATTGTAGAACGATGGCAGCAGGTAGGAAAGACTTCATGCACTGGATTAGCTCTGAGGCTACACTGTTGGTGTATACTCTAATAAATTTGTTAGTTTTTGCTGCAGAAGAAAAACATGGCTACCCTTATGGGAATAGGATTGCTATGACAATATAACTCACTAAAGATGAGGGATGGCCAGCATGGAGTTCTCCAAATGTTTTTGGGCTACAACTTCCACCATCCCTGGTCGTTGTGTTGGGGGGCTTATGGAAGTTGGAATTGAGCAACATCTGGAGGGCACCAAGTTAGTTGCCCCTGCTATAGATTGTAAACTGATGGAGTTGCAATCTTAGGAGCCAACCCCTAGGGCCTGTGGGGGCTTTGGCCCCCCACAATAAATTATCTGAGGGGGCTGGGCCACCACAAAGTTGATGGGCATTCCCATTCAAATGGTGTGTGTGCACTTCATCATGTGACTGTTTATGCAGGGTGGGACTTACCTGGGTCCCCACAATATTTTATTCAAGATGGCCCCCCTGGTTGCAATGTAGCTTATAACAGTTAACTGAAAGATGGATTTATTCATTTCTTAGTAATGTGATGCCTTCTTGCTTCCTGCCTAATTTGTACTCTAGAAGAGCAAGCCAAGCTCTTGGACGTATTTATGAAGGACACCACCACTACAGATGCCAGCTGAGAATCAGAGATCATGCCTTTCCCTTTAATTTCAAAATATAGTGAATTACAAGACACTACTGTGCTTCCTAATCCACCGGTCCGCCAATCCCCACACTCAAGTGCTGTAGTATGCAGGACCTGAGTTTTGGTTCACTACAGGCAGAAAAGGAAGGTGGGCAAAGGTGGGGTATTGACACAGGTGGTGCAGGGGAAACATCTTCTCTTGCTACTCCATTATTTTAAAGGGACAGGTATGGTCTCTGGAACTGACAGTAGCCCTTAGCTATCAGATAATTATTCTGCACATTTTGCCCATAATGTCACATGACTAAGGCCAACTGTGCTCATGAATTTGCTTTGTTGCTTTGCTCAGGAGCTCAGATGGAAACGCTTAAAAACAACAACACCCAGTTGTTTATTTTATTTTTTCAATTACTTACTGATGGCTTACTGCGCGGTTGTACAAGTATAAGGCGATTACATAATTCGATCTGCAGAAGGCAAGAATTCAACATGTAATTAGTTTCCAGCTGGAAGCCAGACAAACATATTTTTAAACGGAATAATTTTATGTGTACATTTTATTAAGTGCCAACATGAAACACCCTCTGGTTGCAGTAATTTTTACTGTAATTCTTCATGTTGCTACATGTTAAAGCTAGGTATCATTTAGCTATATTAATGTGACTTTCACATTAAGTCAGACTAGCTTTCACACTAGCTTTTTCCTCTGGAATTGATACCATTTTTTCACCCAATTAATCCAGAGAATGCAGAAAGCCTTGCACCATTGCATTCCTCTGTTTTATCAATTGTCCTCTCCCACTGCTGTTTTTAAGTGCTCAGTTTTAGTACTTTGTTTTTTTGCAGCTCAATCCTTGCAAGTACAGATTGGTATAGTGGTTTCCCCCGACCCTGCTTTTCTGTTTCCATTTTTATTGTTACCTGCTTGCACCTTTGTCATTACTGTACATTTCCTGCTCATTCATTAGCATTTATTTTTAATTCGTATTTTAAGCAGAACTGCAACAGTGCAACATTTCCTCCCTCTAAATGTATTAAAGTGAACATAAATATTAAACTTTGAGGGGTACCGGTACATCACTAGGATGATCAGTTGCTATATATACTGAAAGATGAAGTTACCTTTGAAATAAAGCTTGCCCACCTCTATGGGTTTTCCCCTTCGGGGTGAAACCAGAGAGGTGGGTTGAATCTGTTCTACGTTGCAATTTTACTGCAGCATAACTATGAGACCTAACTATACGAACTGAGAATGTGAAGACTCACAAGGATCCTTGACAATGCTGAAGGACTGTATAGCAAATGTACAGAGGCACCTTACAGACAAATCAACAGAGGGATGTGTTCCCTGCAGATATTAAGTTGAAAATTACTGCTTTAATGTTGTTTAGAATGGCTGAGAATTTTTTTTCCAATAATCACTGCTGATTTATAGTTGATGTACTGGGAAAAGATGAATGCTAGAAAAAGATTGAGTTTGCCTGGTTGGGTAGCTTGGCCTCGGTTCTTAAGACATTTGAAATTAAGGCAGTGTATACACTTATCCATCTCGAGTGCAAAGGAATGGTTTATCAGAATGCAGAATTGTTCATATAGTCAACCTCTAAAGCACATCCATAATACATCCTACACAAACTTTAACTCCTCTATGCAGGGAGGTGGTGCTTTAAAGGTCTGATATATACGCAGCCCTCCCTAATAAGCTGCTTTCAATCTACAGTGGTACCTCGGGTTAAGTACTTAATTCGTTCCGGAGGTCCGTACTTAACCTGAACCTGTTCTTAACCTGAAGCACCACTTTAGCTAATGGGGTCTCCTGCTGCTGCCACGCCACGAGCACGATTTCTGTTCTCATCCTGAACCAAAGTTCTTAACCTGAAGCACTATTTCTGGGTTAGCGGAGTATGTAACCTGAAGCGTATGTAACCCAAGGTACCACTGTATATGTATTCTCGATCCTGCCATCAACAAGGGTGAGTGTAGTTACATGGTATCTGTTTGAAAATAATCCTGTTGAAAAGGTTTTCCATGCCTTTCCCATTCCCTCCAACACAATAATTGCAGTTGTGGGATATAACTGCAATAATTGCAATAACTATGTAGATCTGGTAGAAAAACCAAGATCTCCATGTGTACAGAATGTAGAATATAATAATGTGTGCACACAGAAAAAAAGTGATCAGCTATGGTAAGCAATGATTTTCCATGCCAGAGGCACCCAATGCAAGATAGATTTTTAACCAAGAATCATAGAAACAAATACAGGATATGGTGGTGCCTTGTAGTGACTTGGCCATGTCAAAATTCAGTGCAATTGTGTGAATCAGCAATTCAGTTACAGTACAAAATGTCATTAGTTGAAAAATTGATCCCAAAGCTGCCCGTGGCAATGAAAAAGTAATGCAATATACAACAATTCTGTTAGGAGAGGGGAAAGGATTAATAATAAATTTATAAGGGACGGTTCAGATATCAGAAAACGGCTGTCATCAAAACAAATGACTCCAAATACAGCCTACCAGATTTCTCCCACAATGTTTTTGTTGGAATCCGGTTTCAGTAGTCGTTTATGTTGCCACTTCCTCGGTTACTGATTTGCGTGTCCTTTTTCTCAGGTGCCCAGTCTTGTGCAAAAACAATTTTTGTGGCAGGTAGTAAAGTGGATGAGGTAGTATTAGGTTTATTTGTGAAAATATATGTGAGGAAATATCCTTATGCTAAGAGTCCTGAGCATATTTACTGAAAGGAAAACCCACAGAATCAGAAGGTGTTTACAGTGGTACCTCTGGTTACGAACTTAATTCGTTCCGGAGGTCCATTCTTAACCCGAAACCGTTCTTAACCTGAGGTACCACTTTAGCTAATGGTGCCTCCCACTGCCGCCGTGTTGCCGCTGCACAATTTCTGTTCTCATCCTGAGGTAAAGTTCTTAACCTGAGGTACTACTTCTGGGATAGCAGAGTCTGCAAACCGAGGTGTTTGTAACCTGAGGTACAACTGTACTTCTAAGCAAATTGGTCAGAGCAGAGGAAAAGACAGGGACTCCCACCTAACTATTCCACATACAGAAGCTGACTAAATCGGCAGTTGACCCTTATGTTAACGCTGGTGATGGGGCAGCTTCCCCCACTAAACTTAAGACCTGTAGGCTAGCTTAGGGCATGCAAGGAAGACCACTACCAATTCTGCCATTGCAGCCACTTCCCCCCTAACCTGTTCCTGCATCTGCTGCCTGATGATTGCTGTGCCTAAGGGAAGGGACGACCTTGAAACATATTGCGGAAAGTGTTTTTTCTTTCTGCACAACCCTATATATGTCTGCTCAAAAGTAAGTCACACTGAGTTTACAACAAAGCTTACTCCCCAGTGAATGGATATAGGATTGCTGCTCTGTAATCTTGTTGCCTGAGGATTTCTGCATAAACAATGGATCAACTCAAACACACAGCATTCTTGAGAGACTCCATCTGACTAGCCATTCATTGCAGATCATATTTTAGGAATTATCTGGGCAGAATAGAATGTCCTTCCAGGCATGTGCTGCTTTGAAACTTTAGTCTGCTTATGTCATTTGAAACCCTGTTTGGCCCCGGTTGAAAAAGGAGCCGGATCCCACAGCTGCTGTGTCTGTATTGGTATTCTTTAAGAATGGAATTCACCAGGATCGAAAGTGGAATCTCTAGGGCTGTATCCCCCTTTGTATGAATTCATTCATCACCATGTATTTAAAAAACGTAAATAATGCCAAATGGTCGGTTGCCTACGAGAACCAGGATTATGGGCTACCAAGCTCAGGTTGTTTAAATACCTAAACTTAGGGAGGATTGGTGAAACAGTTCCAAGATATTTGCCTTTGACTGCTACAATTTAAACTATGCACATAGTTCCCATTACTGCCTTGAGCAGAGATGGAAAACAGCAGCAGCAGTGCTTATACAACCACAGGCCAACTTGGAACAGGGAAGGTTTCCACTCTTTGGCAGAGACTTTAATTTCTACAGAGTGTATGGAAATATGTGTCAGGGTCAAATATGAAAGAAAACTGCCCCCCTCCCGGTCTCTGATCTGGAAAGCCTCTCCTGTGGTGCAGCTGGGCGCTTTTTACATCCTAGACTTAATGGTCTTTCTTACAGAGATCTCCAGTCGCAAAGCACCTAATTGACACAATTAACATTTCTCCTCTTTTCTCCACCACCACCCATTCCATAATTTACCACTGCCTCTACCTTCATATGTTTGAACAAAATGGAGCAGCAACAACAGTCAATCCTGTTTTGTTTTTAAAGAACTTCTCAGTGTGCAGTTTTAAGCAAGGTTACCGTAAATCATAGCACCGTCATGACCACAAGGAATAAAAATGAGTTTGCTTCCGCTGCCCAAATGCTGAACACATTTACTTGGGAATAAGCAATATTTTGTGAAGGGAAATATTATATATTTTAAAAGCAAGATTAATAAAATGAGCATCTGTAACTACAGTATATGCATGCACAGCTGACTGCCCCCCGGCTATAAAATTGTTGTGTTGTTGTTTTTTAATGGGGTGCTGCAGCAGGCAGTATCAACACTGGAGGCCTGTGGCATGTTTGTGTCAGACAGAGTGCAAATGCAGAGTCAGTTTGCCATTGCCCTCACATTTCACTGTCTGGGTGG
The DNA here is from genome assembly GCF_964270895.1 of Podarcis filfolensis. Taxonomy (NCBI): domain Eukaryota; kingdom Metazoa; phylum Chordata; class Lepidosauria; order Squamata; family Lacertidae; genus Podarcis; species Podarcis filfolensis. The sequence continues at coordinate 69,245,457 of NC_139603.1, forward strand.
TCATTTGAGGGCCTCTTGGGTTGTGAGGCTTGGACTTCAGGTCCCAGGCCCAACCTCAGCTGCCATACTAGGCTGTTCCTCTAACATGTGGGAACTTTCAGTAGCTGCTCAGTGGTGAGAGAAACGTAATCTGTGTCTTTTCAGGATCACTTCATCTGCCCTTACCTGATACACTTTACAGCAGAATCCTGGCAAAGGTAAAGTCCCTTGCCTAATTCTCTGTGTGTTTCTGCCAGGGACAGGCAGGGCTCTGAAGAGTGTGGAGGCAGGGGGCCAGGGGACTGACCCAGGAGAGGGGGGCAGCGATTTATGGGGGTTGGCACCACCCACGAGGCAGGAGGGAGGATGGTCAGAGCAGTCCAAGACAGAGGGAGGCATGCAGGATGTGAGGAATGGGCCAATTGACTACCAGGACCTGGAGGGGCTTGAAGAAAGAGCAACTATGGCTTCCATGTGTTGTTGTTGTTGTTGTTTAGTTGTTTAGTCATGTCCGACTCTTCGTGACCCCATGGACCAGAGCACGCCAGGCACTCCTGTCTTCCACTGCCTCCCGCAGTTTGGTCAAACTCATGCTGGTAGCTTCGAGAACACTATCCAACCATCTCGTCCTCTGTCGTCCCCTTCTCCTTGTGCCCTCAGTCTTTCCCAACATCAGGGTCTTTTCCAGGGCGTCTTCTCTTCTCATGAGGTGGCCAAAGTATTGGAGCCTCAGCTTCAGGATCTGTCCTTCCAGTGAGCACTCAGGGCTGATTTCCTTAAGAATGGATAGGTTTGATCTTCTTGCAGTCCATGGGACTCTCAAGAGTCTCCTCCAGCACCAGAATTCATGGATCACTGCCTTGTCGTGGTGAAGGGGCTTGAATAACTCAGAGAAGCTATGAACTATGCCGTGCAGGGCACCCAAGATGGACAGGTCATAGTGGAGAGTTTTGACCAAACGCGCTCCACCTGGAGCAGGAACCGGCAAGCCACTCCAGTATCCCTGCCAAGAAAGCTCCATGGACAAAGACAACAGGCATGGCTTCCATGTAGGAGAGACTAATTATCTAGATCCATTTTAATCTTGTTTTAGGCTTAGCTATGGGACAGAGATAGCTTTGGTCCCCTTGGTGGTTGACCTATGCTGAGAACTAGACATCAGTAGCTCTCTTTGAGAATGGAGAAGGGAATTTTTCCACTTGAGGTGAGAGCACAGGTTCATTAATATTTTTATCTACTGGCTTAAAGCCTGTTGGTTCAGGTTCCTTAAACTGTGTCTGGAAAAGCAAGTTTCTGGTGATGTGTGTAAAGAGGTTGTTGGCGGCAAGAAACAGTTTTGCACAATCCAATCTTTTAATTTTTTGGAATGCTATTTCTGTAGAAAAACTTGCCAACTGTGAAAACAGAAATGAAGGGCCCTACACATTTTATGTTCAATGTGACTTGGCAATAGTAGCTAATCTTAAACTGACTTATTTGGTTCTATAAGATGAAAGTCTAATCACAGTAATAAAAATAACCTCTCAGAAACAGATAAGATTCCCTTTTAGAAACATGTTTACACTATTTGGAAACCCATGACAGCTATCACAAGTATGAGATGGTTTACTCCTTGTGGAACTAAGCTGTTGTATTTGTAGAAGCTATAATTATCTTATATAATTCTGTTAATTTTCTTAAAAAATACAAAACAATAACGTTTTAGGATAACCCTCCCTCCCCGCTCCATCCTAAGAAAAGTATAGAGTGTTTATAAATTTATTATATGAAGCATGGGCATTGCAAGTGAAGGCACCTAAACTTAACATCTATGCCATGTAAGCATGCAGTTAACACATTCTATGGTCTCACATATCATGCTCCCTCATGACTTGGACTCCATGAGGCTTTTCCTTAGACTTTTAGTCCCAATCCTCCTCTTCTCAGGGTTCTCCTGATGCATTGTGAACAGGTGAGTTAGATGCATGGGTGTAGCCGGGGTGGCCAAGATCAATAAAAAATAATTAACTGAGGTTCTGCCCCCCGCCCATTTAAAGCCTGCCCCCACCAACATAAATCCTGGATATGCCCATGATTAGATGTTTATTATCTTGTTTGTATGCTTGTTTTATATGGCTGCTTTCAGATGTATTGACACTGTTTATTATGTTTCAAAGTCCATTAGAGCAAGACCTTTATTCAGAAAACTGAAATGTCACAAAATAGGACGCAAGCATTCAAGTTCTCCAACCCGTTTATCAAGCTATATCACAGGTCACCAGTCTGGGGAGGGGCATGGGCACATTTGCAAATAATAAAAACTGTTGCAGGCACCTTGTACTCATGGCAACCACACACACACACACACACACACAGAGAGAGAGAGAGAGAGAGAGAGAGAGAGAGAGAGAGAGCAGTGCAACCCTTCCAAATTGTCTCTCCTCCATTCTAATTAGGTTTCAAAGAAGTCTCCTATTGTAATCAAGGAAGCCTTCTACACAACTAACCAGGGAACAACATTTTGTTCTGCTGCTTGATACTAGAAGCCTTGATCCTGCAACAGAAATGCTGGATCTCTCCAAGGCCTGAGACTGTCCCCTAAAAGGAAAAAAAAGCCATTACTTGTCAGTGGCATTTTGAAAGCCTGGTCCAGGTTGTCTAACCTGAGCGAGGCTTTTCCCTCTGGATCTATGATGATTTATTATTCTGCTTGCAGCTAACAACAGTATAGAGATGGGCAGAATGTGCAGATCATATCTTGATTGGATGCTGACAAGCCAGGCTCCAAACTAAACTAAGAAAGGTCATGTAGCATTTACAGAATTTAGAAGAAACCTAAGAGGAAGTACTTTGTATATGGAGGAAAGGTCAAGGGAACAATGGCGAGTATATTCAAGCCGGACAACTTGTGGTATTAGTAAAATAGGTTAAAGTTTATGGCTTTGTTCCACATTCACCCAGAAACTTATAAGGCCATTTTATGCAGGTACCACACCATTCATGTAGCAGCTATAATATGTAGTCGAAGAAATAATGAAAGAGTGCTGTGAGGTCATTTATCAATTTTTGCAAGCACAGGAGATGGAAAAATTCTTGCATAAGGATAAAGGGGAAAGCAAAATGTAAGTAAGTGAGAACAATGTGACATTAGTTCCAGTTGTGTCAAACGAAGACAAGGCTTTGAAGAAGACCTCCCTGGACAACAGATAGCAGGACAGTCTCCTTTTTTCCATTGGTGAAACTTGTGTTGGAGAGACTAGAAAAGGTCCAAGACTTGCTTCCACTTGAAGACTAGAAAATTGGTCACCTTCCTTTACTGAAATTGTAAAGTTATGTTGCAGTAAACTACCTGTGATCAATAATTCCGTCCCCTGTGGTGATTAAAGCCATGTGGGTGTTTGTTTTGAATTGTCTGCTAACCTTGTGGAAATTGCACTGCCCTTGTAATCAATACAAGGGTCTGGATTTCTTTTCCTGATCACAGTCTGTATAACCCTGGTAAACCTTCACAATAACCTGTGTCAGTGCCTACGATCTTCTTTGTTTCTGTAAGTTTACATATTTCTAAATTTTTATTTCGTACTTAGTTGCGCTTAAGAGTTGATTTATTAAACTTTAAACTCACAAGTCCCATTGATTTCAGTGGCTCTGTTCCATGCTGATGGTTGCTGCAATCCTAACTCCATGTGCCTGGGATCCAGCCCCGCTGGACTTAACTTTTGAGTAGACATGGTGGGGACTGCAAGCTAAGTCTGCCTCCAGTGCAGTATCTGCTGTATTCGAGATTTTTTTGGCAAATAAAATAAATACTGTTTGTGAAGTCAGTATATGGCTATGTTAGGTGTGAATGATGCCATTATTAGCTGCACAACATACAATGAAAACTGGAAATATCATTGTGAAATAAACAGCAGTTCACCGTTCCAAAACTCTAAAGTCTAGAACTGCTTATTATGAAGTCACCATCTGTCTTAAGCCTGCCATCATTCTATCAAACCTTGTGTCATCATCAACAGAATCCCTGAAAGTAAGCAACTTTCTAAGAGCTAAAGTTTTAGATAGTAACTGAATTTGTCAATAGAGCAGCTTGCAAAAGGTACGAAAGAATATTTTCAAAGCTAATCTACAAATTGTTAAGAATGAGCCCCCCACTTATAACTGCCAACAGCCCCCTTTTCTAATTATATATACAATTTAAAATATAGAATTTTTTAAAAAATGTGTGGCTTTCAAAAAGAGAAATTTAAATAAGTCTCTACAACTAACAGGATCCCTAGGTGTGTTCTCCCTCACAAAGTTGCCAGTGGGCAAACAGGCCATGAGTAGCCGTTTCTTCCACACAGGATCATCCCCTTTCTAGTTGAAATATGGGTGAAGGAAGTTAATCAGAAGCTGGTAAATACCAAAGTATAACGAAGGAAAATTGACTTACATATATACCGGTAATAACACTGTTGCTTGATCTATATGTAATATTTATTTTACCCTTGACCATTCTATAACACATACAAAATCACTTAGGTCTCTCACACACACACCCCAAACACACACAGCTGGTGCAATTGGACACAAATACAGAACCTAGGCACTTCAAATGTTGTTAGACTCCTGGTCCCATCAGCCTCAGCCACGCTGCCATCAAAGGCACTGGGCAGAACCAGGAAAAGGTGGCAGCCCCCTTTTTCTTTTTCTTTTACAGGAAGACAGCTATAGAGAATGGGTAGAATCCTTTTGACTTGATTAGGCACGCATTGTTGCAAGGCAATACTCATAATCACCACTACTTTAGGGTTGCTGTATTTTGAAGAGCGAAAAGGACGCATTTGCTGGTGCCTGGGGAGGGGAGGGGTGTGTGTGCAGGAGTTGGCGTGTACCAGGGCATGCTGTGGGCAGGGCACACGCCAGAGCAACATTGGAGGGTGCCAGGGAGGGATGCAGCAAAATTTGTGCATGCAAAATGGGGGGGGGGGAGAGACATGTAAATATAAAGAAATCTGCCTCCCCCTCTCTGGGGTGTCCGTGGGGTGGTGGGAAGGCATACAAAATAATTAACTAAAAAGCCCAGGAAAAGCAATGAAGCAAAATGGCGGCTTTTTATGTAGAAGGAAGAGAAAGAGAGGGAGGGAGGGAGGGAAGGAGAAAGAGAGGAGGATAGGAGAAAATGAAAAGGAGAGAGAGAGAAGAAGAAGAGAGCGGTTTGGTACCAAAGAAAAAAAATCTAGGACTTTTTAGCAAAATCAAAAAATCCGCCGGGACAGAAATCTTTCCCCTGAAAAAGAGGGCATGTCCTGGAAAAAGAGGACGTATAGCAAGCCTACTTGGCTAATGCTTCTGAAGTGAGTGATGATGATCTAACCTCTGCTTGACCCCTGTAGGATAGTCATAATCATGGATGTTCAGGATTATTTGTAAAGATAATGATGGTGTGGTTTACTTTTTATATCTCTGATGTGGTAGCCTATTGGGTTCAGGAAACGACTCCTTCCCTTGTATATAAGCTAAGGTTACCAGACTTTTTTCAATGAATCTGGGGACACTTTTCAACTTCAATGGATTTTGTATGGGGACTGGTTTGTAAATCCGGGGACTGTCCCCGGGAAACGGGGATGTCTGGTAACCTTAATATAAGCTATTCATTAAATCCACTTGCTTCAAAACTGCTACATGCAGAAATTAGATGCTGGGTGACATTGGATGTTGGGCACCAAATAAAATTCTGCTTACTTAACAGGTGCCACACTGACTACCTTATTTGGGGCCAGGAAGGAATTTTCAATAGACTCAGACTGGCAAGTGCTTTCTTCAGCATTATCAAGCATGGTGTGCCTGCAGGTATGGAGCCCCTAGATGAAATTGGACGCAAACCCCTGTTTTCCTTAACCATTGGCCATGCTGGCTGGAATTAATGAGAACTGGATTCCAAGAACATCTGGTTTCCCTTCCCAGCTGTACGGTACTTATTCTTTTTGTGGCACCGTGCACTCAGGATTGCATCAATTGATCTGTAAGGTAGTAAAATGCAAAAGGGGACAAGACTTTACCGCTTTAATTGTTGTGTAGAAGAGCAAATTTCAATAGGTGTAGCTTGTAGCAGTGTTAGACTGCATAGACACCATGCATTTAAAGTACACCCCCCAGAAAACCTGGGAATTGTAGTTTGCTAAGGGTGCTGGGAACTGTAGCTCTGTGAGGGGTAAGCTACAGTTCCCAGGATTCTTTGGGGGGAGCTTTAGATGCAAGATGTGTACATATCCCCATACTAGAACTGAAGAGATTTGAATTAAAATTGACACTAAGCCATTAAAAAATGGCCAATTACTTTCACTCAGCCTAACTAACCTGCAAGGATTGTGGTGAGAATAAAACAGGTAGGGGAGAGCCATGTATTCTACCTGTGCTCCTTGGAAGAAGGATAGGATAAAAAGGAAAGGAAAATAGGTAGACGGTCTTTGCTACCTTCCCAATCTAGACTCCGTGAGAAAGGAGCTGCTGCTGTTATTGTAGCGGAGGACTTTTCCTGAAAATAGGAATGCGATAATGGATTATTACTAGTCTTAAGCATCTGCAGACTATTAGGACCTAATTTAAATAATATGGCTTGATGATACTTCTCTGAGTAAGCATGCATTGTGCTGCACACTGTAACATATAATTCGAACCTGTGTGGGCTGAGTAATGTTTGCTTTTTGTGAAGCACAAAATTATAACTAGGGCTTTAATCCTATACACATGTATGAACAGTAAATCCTAGGCTAACTGGAGTGTTAGACTTGAACTGGGGAGACAGTACTTCAAAACCCCAGTAAGCCAAGGGACTTACTTCTGAGTATAAATGTATTTGAGCAGACAATAAAAGCAGACTTCGATTGACCCATAACAATTTCTCTTATAACCTTCATCAATGCAGGTCTAAAAATTAAACCAAGTTTTAATCTGCATTAAAATGTATCATTTTCTGTAAGAGCGAACAAACCACAAGATACTGCAGCTCTGATAAATATGCATGTAAGTATTCCAAAGAAAGTTAGTGGCCGAGTGCCGTTGCAGTACTATTCAAAGAAGGATCTTCCTAAATTAGGATATTACTCCACCAATTATCACAATGTATCTTGGTGCCTTCCTGGTACTGAATCCCATTCCCCAACAGCAATTACTTACCAGTATACAAAGTTCTAGAAATGTGGCAGACCCCACAGAATATGAGTGTATAGTAGAACTCTTAATTCTCCTGCCACACTTTCCAGAGTTATCACCAACCATGAAGACTGATTGGCCTGCAATTTAATTGTCATGCCAGGCTACACTGTAGGCAACTGAATGTGCTGTGCTCCACATATGTAGCGACCACAATGTGCCACACATTTAAGTTTTTTCCTGTCATTTACCCCTCACAGAGCTACTAATAAACTGTGGCTCCCTGGATTCTTTGGAGTGAAGCCATGTGTTTTAAATGTGTTTTAACCATATGGCGTGGATATGACTTTAGTTTTGTCAAGTTTTGTGCGCACAGAACAATACACAAGAAAGATTTGTGGGTTAATTGGAACTTCAAGGATTAATGTCTAAGTATCAAGGTGCAAGATTAGATTACAAGGTACTTTCAGGCAGTGTTTAGCTGGTGGTTGTTCACCCACAATCCATGTAGGGATCATGCAAATCACAGCTGGTGCCGCTGAAGTGGTATCCCCATTTATTGCAAACTCAAATTTGTTTACCTTTTCTGTACTCACAGCACTAGGTATTTCTTGCATGTCTTATATTTTTCACTACATTTGCCTTCTATTTGAGAGTTGGATAATATCTGCCTTGTTATTCTGCTTGTTCATCCTGATGTTTATTGATGTGTTCTTGCAGTTAATCACCACAATCTAGAAATGGACGTTGGACCTGTATTGGCAAACACATTGTTATGGCTGTTAGATTCCCTCTCTTTCTGTTTGTGAAAAACACTGCATTTATTTGTTCCCTATCTGGCAACTGGCAAAACAACTTGAAACCATGGCTAGGCAGTAGCTGAGTGTGACAGAGCAGTGTAGCTAGTAGTACATCCACAACCCTGTCATTCATGCTGGTTGGGGCAGGACAGGAGACAGACAAAAGCCTGCTTCAGGCTCCGCCAACCTGCAGCTTGTGTACTGACTGGGCCCAATACTGTCAAGTGCTGGCTGTAGGTCCAGGTCAGGCCCTCCCCATTCTCACCCTCGCCATCCCCACTCCCAAAGGAGCCTAGGTCATAAATGTGTGACCAACCTCCTTAGTTTTCCTGAACTCCTGGATAACGTGGGAGGGGAGGCACTTTGCAGATTTACAGTGCAATCGTATCCAAGTTTATTCAGAAAAGTATCTCATACTATGTTCAACGGGGCTTATATCCCTGCAAGTTTGCATAGGAGCGCAGACTTCATTAGCTTAAGTTCTGCAGGCCACAAAAGATTCCAGGTTTCACCAGGGCTACCAGGACAAAGTAATTAATTAATGAAATAAATGGTGTTGGGAGAGGAGCAACCATGATGTTTCTTTGTCCCAGCAACCCTTGATGAAACCTGTTTTTCATCCAAGATGATCAAACTGGGGCTACAGTCCTATGCACATTTGCTGGGAGGTAAGCTTCATCCTACACAGTGAAAGTGGGACTTGCTTCTAGAGGAAACACGCATAGAGTTGTGCTTTAAATCTACACAACTCCTTTTGCACGTGCTCTTAATACGGCGGCATTGTTTTCTTAATAACGTTACAACCTGCGGTGCTTGGAATTTCCACAAGGCTCAACTCCTTACTGCTCCCCTTCTTCGTAACATGCAGAAAACTCCACATTCGAAGAAGAAAAAATATTAGTTTATCAGAAAATCGCCTCATACCGAGAGAAACTAGAGGTCAGAGTACTAGCTCAGTACTCTACACTGGTTGATACGGGAGTAGCAGCTCTCCAGGGATTTTTAGACAGGAGTCTTCCTCTGTCCTAACTGCAGGTATCAGAGGTTGAATGTAAACAATATGCTTTACTCTTTCCCGAATACCTGGATGTTCCTAATTAAAGTACTGCCCTCCAACGTTACTGCTGCATTGGTTCATTTAACAGAATCAACCTGTCATTTTTCATGCCTTCTCCTCTCTGACTTCATCATATAGTCCTGGCTTTCAGAACGAATGCCGAGGCTTAGCCCTGGTTCCCAAGAAACGAATATTATTATATGTAAATTCTGATTTATTTATTTTTTCCTCCCCATCATAATTTAGGCTGCCAACCTAATCCCATTTACCTGGGAATCAACCCTGCTGAATTTGACAGGACCTCCTTCCGAGTAGACCGGAATGGGACTGCACTGTTAAATAAATCATACCTGCGGAATAACCTTTCTCGCGGTCCCCACATAAATCTGAGCTTCACAGTGGGAGAGCAGAGCGCGGGCTCTTCCCTTGACACTGGCGCCCCTAGCGGCCGTCCGCTGTCGTTCCCAAGCGTTCTCCACCTATCACCAACCGAGCTCCGGCTCCAAGGTAACCCTTAGCCCCGCCCGCCGCCCCTCGCTCTCCGGCTTCCCTCTCGGAGCTCCGCCCCTCTCCATCCGGGGTAGCTGCGGCTGGCTTTGGGCTCCCAAACGGGAAGCGCCTGGTCAGCTGATCCGTTCCCCGCCGGTCGTCACGTGATGGTGCTGACAGGCGCCGCTGCTCCCGCGAAGGCCATGGAGTGACGGGAAGGGCCCCTTTCGGCATCCGCCGGTTCCCCCCGCGTCTGAGCTCCGCCGCTTCGCTCGTGCCCCGCTCCGCGGACGCCGGTGAGTGAGAGGCCCCGGCGGCAGCCGCCTTTGGGCAGGCTGGGCCACTAGGCCCCTGGTGCCTCGTCCGGAAAGGAGGCAGGTTCCCCGCTTCCCTTCGCCCTGACCTCTGGCTCTCCTTACCGAGAGGGGGGCCGGAGGGCGGATTTCTCTCCTGGGGACCGCTGGGTTTTTTAATGGGTGCTCTCAAGCTTGCTTCCCCCGCGCCCCACTCAGGTCTTCCCATTGGTGGTGTCTTAATAAATTATTATTATTATTATTAATATTAATATTGACTAGCGGCGTCAGTGGGGCACGGCGGTCATTTGCGGGCTAGACCCCACTTCGTGCAGTGCGTGTAAAAGCTGGCGCCACGACGAAGCTGCCGACCTAAGCTTTCGCATGTGGGGGTAGTAAACAAGCGAAATCCTGCAAATCTGTTCCTCGCACGTTGACAGGAGAAAGGCAGAAGCAGAGGACGAGCCCTTCACAAACAAACCAACAAACATGTGTTTATTTTTTCGGTGTGGAGGGTCTCTTCAAAGAGCTGGATATCCAGTCACATTGCAGTTTAGTTAAGTGTACTGAATCTCCCTCCCCCTCCAATTCTTCAAATCATGCTAACATACCAAACTCATCTTGCAGATCTGTGTGTTATTTTATGACTTCGTTCATTCAACTCCTGTCACCCAGAATAAATCAGATCTATATAAAAAAATACTTTGCTGGCAGGCTGTTTGTTGTTGAGTGTTGTGACAGCAATGTGAAAAGATGTCCTCTAGATCAAGGGTGGGCCCTCCAGATGTTGTTGCAGCCCAACTCCCATGACACTTATTGGTCACGCTGGCTGGGGACTCTGACAGCATCTGGAGGGCCACAGATTCCTCACCCCTGGGCTGGGAGTCTTTGGTTTGAAATATTTTTATATTGTTCCTTAAACAGATTGCTCTCTCCTTAAAAAAGAACTGCTTTCTGTAAGTTCCCTTCAGCATTGTTCTGCAACACAAGGGAAAGCAGTTTGTCTTTAAAAATTCAGTATAGGTAGATTAATTTGAGTTGGTTTATCAGAACTTAACCCTTAGATTTATCTAGTGGTTAGCCAAATATAGGGTTCCACTGCCTCCAGGCTGTCACTGTTTGGAGGGATGGATTCAGGCACATACCAGGAACTTAGTTTTGCACGGTTAAAGTGCTATGTCATTCTAGCACAAGAAATCCATTTTCTGTGGTTAGGGAAATGCACTGAAAAGTGAGATAAACGACTGATTAACAGGAAAACAAGCACCCCATAAGTAAATTAGGATGAATTCTCCTTGTCATGTAACCGTCCTGTAAACAAATGCTCAATAAAGAACAGACATAGCTGAACCACCTTGTAAGCTTAGTGTAAGCAAATGGAAGAATGCTGAATTAATGGGTTTATTCAGTTTAACACACTACTGCTGCTTTTATGGTAGTCCTTAATACTAGCGATTCCTCTAAAGATAAGCACTCTTTAAAAAAACATTACTTTTCTCTTCATTTCAAAAATACCAATTCTTATACATAGATTACTCATTCGTATTTCCATTTAGTTCTAATCCACTTGCATTTTTAAATGTGTGGATATCTTATCCTGTATTATTTAAATGGAAGGCTGATTTTGCTAGGACTAAGGAAATGGAGATAGGAAGATCTAATATGTTACTTATTGAATTGGTAAATAGTATTTTCTGTAAAGAGCAATGGAAAAAGGTTTAGTGATAATGGATACATAGACCAAAAAGGTTTAGTGATAATGGATACATAGACCATACTTTCCCCTACGTTCAAGGATTGTGAGTGGGGAGAAGTGACTAGAAGATCCAGAGACACTTTTTCACACAGCTCTGGTGCTAGGAGACCTACTGGTATGTTAATCAGCAGAGTAGACTGCAAGTTGACAATTGAAATTGACACCTTTAACGCAAGTTCCCTATTTAAAAGTTCTAGGCTATAGTATGTGAATTTTCTTCTCTTCCTTTTTTCATTCTTCTGTGCAAACTGTATAAGTAATGTTTGAAATCAATCTCAGTACTTCCTTATTCTGAATAGAGTTCATTGTGCAAACTCTAAGAACAATTGAAGTAGTTTCTCTCCCCGCCCCAAAAAAAACCTCCATCCAATGAATTGTCAATGACACATCTTTGCAGAGAATGCACTTGAAGTTACCCTGAGAGTTGATCCAAGAAAAAACAGCCATAATTTTGTGTCTTCTATTTTGGCTAGACATGAATCAATTATACTTCTTAAGAGATGTAGTTTCAGTCCTGTGAGGAATAAGAAAAGGGGATTTTGATTTGGGTGCACATTTTCAGTTCACATTTTTAGCATTTTATTAAACTGTTTGAGTAGAACTTTACTATTGTTGTTGTTTAAGCAGTTGTGGAAGTGTTGTACAATGTGCTAATAGTTCTCATGAAGCCTAATTAGCCCTAAAAGCAAAGTGTGGCACTTCAGCTTCGCAATTCAGTAATATAGCAAGTAGTAACCTAAAATATTCCACAGTCTCATACACTCATTTTGTTATAGGAGCTGATAGGAAGTTAAAATCCTACGATTTCTAGTGTATTAGTCATATGAATATCAGGCAGGTTGCGTAAGTTTGTCCCACTAGGCTTCTACAACAACACCAGAAGTTACATGGCTTGCTGCTATTCAAAACTATGTGAATAGATGTTAGGAAGGTTACAGTTGAGTTTATTGTGCTTTGTGTTGATGCAAGGTTCTGTTGCCTAGCAAGATAGATGTCCTGCGAAATATCACATTTTTGGAAGGGCCGCTTAAATGCAGGTTATTATAGAGGGGAAAGTAAAGAAACTCCCATAGCTAGGGGTTCATCAAGAAACAAAACTTTGAGGAGAGGGGGATGAGTGACTGTCATAAACTGTATTCTTCCCAGTATAAATATACTAACAGTATTTCCTTTTTTAAACGGTTATATTACCTATATGAACTGAAACAATAGAAAATATATTTTGTAAAAAAGAAAATCTAAACATCATATAGTGTACAGTGTCTTCATGCTCACAATCGCCATACAACACGCAGCAATATTAACTGTGGAACCAATTACCCTGCCCTCAGATTATACAGATTAAAGATTTCTTGTAGCTGGGCAGAGCAGCCTCAGAAGCCCCTTGCCTGTTTATGGTAGGAGTGGCAACATGGCACTATGTTGGACGGGGGTATTGTTTAGGAAGGTGGTTTTTTTTTCCGTGGGGTGTGTGTTGTTGCTATTGTTAATGTTACTTTCTGTATTTTTATTTTGGTTCTTACTATGTGGAAAATGTTCAGTTTTGTGTACTTTTTGATGTTTTGTTTATTGTCTGATATGTTGTAAGCTGCCTTGAGCATGGTTTTAACTTTGGAAAGGTGGCATACAAATAAAATGATTGATAGATGTTTAACATTCCATGTGGACAAGCATATCAGCTTGCCAGATGGAACAATCGTGCCCCACTGCCTCGTTCTGGATTATGGGCAGGAGGAGGGGGAGGAGCCCCATTGCACAAGTGAAATATTTTGTACAGGGCTTCCTATACAAACCACTTGATATTAGTAAAGAAGCGGGGAAATGACTACAAAACAATTGACCATTCAGCATCACAAAAATTCTAATCTCAAAATAGAAGTCTACATAATTCTATATGTAATAAAGTAATAATAATAATAATAATAATAATAATAATAATAATAATAATACATTTATTATTTATACCCCGCCCATCTGGCTGGGCTTCCCCAGCCACTCTGGGCGGCTTCCAAAAAAATATTAAAATACTGTAATACATCCAACATTAAAAGCTTCCCTAAACAGGGTTGCCTTCAGATGTCTTCTAAAAGTCTGGTAGTTGTTGTTCTCTTTGACATCTGGTGGGAGAGCGTTCCACAGGGTGGGCGCCACTACCGAGAAGGCCCTCTGCCTGGTTCCCTGTAACTTGGCTTCTCACAGTGAGGGAACCACCAGAAGGCCTTCGGTGCTGGACCTCAGTGTCCGGGTAGAACGATGGGGGTGGAGACGCTTCTTCAGATATACTGGACCGAGGCCGTTTAGGGCTTTAAAGGTCAGCACCAACACTTTGAATTGTGCTCAGAAATGTACTGGGAGCCAAGAGATCTTTTTCACAGGCTTTCCGTGACCAGGTTAGGCCCTGGTTTATGTGTATTAATGCATTGAATCAGTTTTAAATGCTTTTTGTTTTCATGCAGTTTTATTGATTTTTAGGCTGTATTTTTGTTTTAATGGATATTGTTTCACTATTGTAAAGGCACACTGCTTAGAGACTTTTAAAATATGAAATGGTTTAGAAATGCTTTCAAGTAAGTGTTAAAACGTATGCCAGGAGGGCAGTACTGTATAGAACAGTGTGCCACACCGGTGGCCCAGAGGTGGAACAGAAATGAAGTTATATATTCTGAAAGGACCTTGTTCTCTATTGTTATTTAAATGTTTTTTTTCCCTGTCTTTCGCTTCCCCAGTGTTTTACCTCTATCTTTCAAAATCATCAGCGTCGCAATAAAGTGGCAAAAATGACAGAGTTCTGGCTGATTTCTGCTCCTGGGGAAAAAACATGTCAGCAGACATGGGAGAAGCTGTGTGCTGCAACCATAAAAAATAACAACCTTTCTACCAATGCAAAGTTTAACATTCCGGATTTAAAGGTATACCCATTCAAAAGCACATGGTTTTGTATTCAAACTGTTTGCACCTTAAGTTTAGGGGAAATGAGACATGATGGTACCAACACAGCACACTCCTATTGCCAAAGAATATTTGCCTGCTAATGTTACTTTGCTTACTAAATGAAGCAATTGTAAATCACTTACCTAACTTGTGTATTTGTGGAGTGCATGCTCCTATCTTCTACAGCGTGAACTGAAACTGTACAGTAAGGGGGCTGTTAGGCTTTTTAAAAATTCCAAATTATATTTTATTTAAGTTGCCTCCCTGAATGCAGTATCACAAGCTAATGCTGAATGTACTTGTGATATAGAACAAATGGTTAGACCAGCTTGGAAATCCATTTCTATTCCCTGCTGAGATTCATTGACTCCTGTTCCAATGTACTGGCATGGATAATCTCTTAACATTGTAGTTGCTGGCAGATGATAAATAAAATGATTATCTTTAAATTTCAATGCAATGTTGTTGTTTTAAAAAAGACAATTTTTAGACTGAAATCATATGCATGCAAACTTGGAAATAAATCCCATTGTATTTAATGTGGGACTTCTTTGTTATTAAAAATGCATAGGATTGCACTGTTAGTCTAATAGTTCCTTCTTACAGTTACCTTGTTATATATGTTCTATCTAAAATAATTCTCATTCTTTCCTTTATAGGTTGGTACCCTTGATGTGTTAGTTGGCTTGTCTGATGAGCTGGCTAAACTGGATACATTTGTGGAAAGGTAACTACTTTTTAATATCCACCTAATATCACTGCTCATGTTTCTTCTGTTTTGTTGCAATATAGAAGCCTATGTATTGCCTGCTAATTGTCTGTTTTTTAGGTTAACCAGCTTAATGACTGTCAGTGTTAGCACATAATGGAAAGCGAAGAACCTTTGTGGAATAAACCATACTGTGCAGGCAGCCTGATCGCTCCCACATACCTCCTCTGGTGTAAGCAGATAAACTAAACAAGGAAGGGGTCGTTTAGTATTGTGACCAACCCCAGGGATATGCTTTGCTTTTTCCTAACAAGCCAGGATAGCTAGCCAGCTTTAAGTTGCAGTTTGCTTTTGGCATTCCAATCCTTGCTTGTTATTGCCAAACAAACCACAGTCCTGAGTTTGTGTAATGATAAAGCTATCCCTGTGTTATTTTCTTTACTTTGTCAGTTGCCAGCAATCAGATTATGTGCACAGTATGGTTTATTATGCCATATTTCTGAGTCTCCAACAATATTTTGGGTTAATTAGCTACTTCTTGGTTTGGACAACCATAACAAGTCACAACAACCAAACTCGCAAGCAGTGGTTTGAGTTTGCCCTCCAAACTAGGTATGGAAACCAGCGTCAAACCACGAATTCCAATCCTGCTTTGCTAGGGAGGGGAAACAGGTGAAAACAAGGATCATCTGGAGGCTCAGGAATGCTACCTGTGAACCAACCCAGTGTGTTAGTCTTAAGTACTTGCAGTTTTGCCATGTTTAGGAACGTGTGATTGTTCTTTGACTGTCTGCATTGCTAAAATGATCTCTAAGAACATAGGAGCCCTGTTAGATCAGATGAAAGGCCCATCCAGTTCAGCATTCTGTTCTCACAGTAGCCAAACAGGTACAAAGAGTAAGTTAAAGAAGCAGGAGTACAACAGCACCTCCTATTTTGTGAACCACCCTGAGACCCCTGGGTATAGGGCAGTATATAAATTCAATTTTTTAAAAAAGATCCCCGGCCTCTGATACTAGAGTTAACTAGTGCACTTTATCGCCTGACACGGGAGAGATTTTTAGATATTGGCCTAACAGAAAGCAATGAAAAATTCTTTGAATTGAGTAAAACTTACAAAAATCAGAGAAAGTGCCCAGTCTTAAATGACCCGTAGCTTTCGAAGAGCAAAGAGCAGATCTTATACCACAACAAATTTCATGAGCAGCATTTTGAAGAGTATCATGGGGGACAATTTGTTGTCAGTTTGAAACAGTTCTGTGAAATGAATTGTGACCTAATTGTGAGTCTCATTTGATACAGCCCCCAAGTTGCTGAAACGTTTAGTCCACAGACAGAAAGACGAATAGGATCTTAATTTTATCTTAATTTTTCTCTTCTCTTCAGTGTTGTCAAGAAGGTGGCACAGTATATGGCTGATGTGCTGGAAGACAGTAAAGATAAAGTTCAGGAAAACCTTCTGGCCAATGGAGGTAAATGTTAGCTTTCTGTGAAGGGTGACATTGAAAGTTGATGGTTTGAGCATAAATTCAGAAGTGATGCATATGAGTCATAGGAAAGCATTTTCTGCAACACAAGTGATCGCAAAAATTCAAAGCAAGCAGAAAACCTAGAAACCAACCTATAAATATAATATCTAAAAGGAAGCGTGCTCTTCAGCTGCAGTTCTGCTTTCCCTACCTTGTTTATAATTCTAGATTTTTATGTGATCAGTGTCTTCTCCTTAGTTACGTTAAGCACAAGCTTTTCATGTATGCTAATTTAAACATCCTTGAAATAGATAGAAATGTTCATTGCATTAAAAAGACATACAAATAATTATGGTGATACTGATCTTGTCCATTAAATCTTTGAGTGTGATATCCAATAATGGGCATATTCAAAGTAACCCCAACTGAGAACAAGGGCAAGTTACTTATGTCTGTTGTTTTCAATGGGTTTGATCTCAGTACAACTTAGTTGGCTATCACCCTGAGTCGATAGTATCAAAAAGAAATGAAAAATACTGACATACCCAAAGAATAGTGTGAAAGATGCCCTGTTGGAATGCTGATCCATTTTTTCCCTTGCAGTCCTTTTAAAAAGTGACACCACAGATGCTTTTGTAAGAGTAGGGGTGCCATTTCTGAATACCAGTGAAAAAATTGATGTGATGTGTGTAATATGCCTTCAGAGTTTACTAAAGTAACTTCTGAAAGAGGCTTGGGGAATCTGTGGCCCTCCAGATGTTGGAATCAAGCTCCCAGCAAGTCCCAGCTAGCTTGGCCAATGATTGAGGTTGACGTCCAACAATCTCTGGAAGGCTGCAAGTTCCTCAACCCCGTTCTAACAAGCGTTTCATCGCCCCTAAACCAGTGTATCACGGCTGGCCAAAATAAGTGTTAAGCTGTCCCAGAGTAGCTTTTTATAATTGGTTACCACCTGTAAATCTAGGTTATCATTAGGTGACCTGAATAAATAGAACACAGCAATCCAGTATTTTTAATTATGTCGAAAGAAATAGTCTGGTGGGGGCCACTTCTGCTCCTGTAGTACTGTCACAACAATGCCCTGTCAAAATGCCCCCCTCTCAGCAACTAAAGGTAATGGGGGTCCATCCTCTTATTGCTTCTGATCCACTCTAATGATGTATGTGCACAAAATTCATATATGAAAAGAAACATCCCAAACAGCATACCTTTTAATATGGCCTTGCTGCAATGGCTTCTAAACTTTCTTACACTACATATAATCTTTCCTGTTTTAAAAGGCAAACATCTATATAAAGTCTCCAGGAGCATTGCTTGGTAGCTGTATTTATTCATTCATGCAGGTTGTGCGCCATCCCATAACGTAAAGTTCTCTGGCTGGCTTAAAATAGTTGTGTAAAAAAGCAACTGAAATTCCAAGTAAACATAGCCATTTTTAAAAGATGGGAACCCTAGATAAATAAACCAAACGGAACTCCACCCACCTAAAGTTAAAAACAGATTTTAGAAAAATGGGCCAGATTACTTAAATGATTTAAAAGTGAGCAGAAAGGTCTTCTTAAGGATAAGAAATATGAAGCCAGGCTCTTCCATAACTGAGATGCCACTCTCCCAGCAGTGACTCACCACACTTCATTCAATGGGGGCAGCCAGAGCTGGGTCTCTGAAGAGGAACTTGAGGTCTGAGTAGGTACATAGAGGAGAAGATGGTCTTTCAGATAGCCTTGGCCAAGTTCAGAGCTTTTGAGGTTAAATCTGAATTTTAAATTGTGCCCATAAATCGGCCGGGAGCCAGAACACCTCACAAAGCACAAGTTTGTGCTCAGTTTGCCAATACCAATATTCAATCATTGTGTTCACAGTTGATTTGGTCACCTACATAACAAGGTTCCAGTGGGACATGGCAAAGTATCCAATCAAGCAGTCTCTGAAGAATATTTCAGAAATAATTGCCAAGGTAGGTTTATACTATCCAAAGAGGTATGAAACTTGTGTTATAATCTCTGTGGTACATGCACCAGGGTGTGGTAAAAATTGCTTCTGCTTTTTAGTCTCTTTGATGTTCTTTTTTTAAAAAAGAAGAAACCATCAAAAATGCCCAAAGTGACGAACAAGTGCAGAAAGCTTCTGTGGTGCAAAAGCTCCCCCCCCCCCAAAAAGCATACAGTGATTTATCAGGCAGATCAATGAAAACATTGACCTGAGGTTTTAGGAAATGGAAAATTGCCTCCTATTAACATTAAGAAAGGGGGGAACCTGGAAAAGGTCAGGTAATAGACTAACCTCTCATCAGGGTCTTACATTCTCTGGAAATATAAATACGGTTAATAAAATATAGATATGCAACCCAGTTGGGCATCTTACAGTACTGAATACTTGTAAGTGACAAAATTGGTATTGATCAGACATTTCAGAGGAAGGAATACAGAATGGAAACAAGCTATAAAATAGGCACAGTTGCACATGGTTAAAATAACAAAATCCAAGTAAAGACTTATCATCGTTAGCAGATTATCAAGTATAGTTCCAGATTTGCCATGTTTGTCTTGTTCAGTGCAAACCTACAACACCGTAAATTTGTATTCGTTTATAGTTTGCCCATTTATGAAGGCTTAGTCCTACACTGGCAAGCATGGATTATCTTGTCAAAAATATTATTGATCTAATTTTCTTGTCTGTCTGTGCAGTCTTGCACCACAGTCCTAACTCAAAGGCTTGTTCTCTCCGACAACTTATGCCTTCTTTCCAAACTGGCAGGATGTAGCAATCCTGTTTCCTAACCGCACTAATTGTGACTAAGACTCCTCTATGCGGCATTTGCCCTTGACAAAAACCCAAGCCTTTTCTTTTTCTTCCCATCCCCACTGCCCTGCTTGTTTCTCCTATAGATATTTGGGAATGGATGGGAATAGCTTCTAATTAGGGAATAGCTCAAAGAAGGGAAGCTCTTTCTCCAGCTGCAGGGCGGCTGGCGACTGCTCTCTAGGAAGAGATTCATCTTGCTTAGTGAAATAGCTGGTAGATTAACTGTCTAAATAAATCATCACCAGTGATGAATGGTGCCATTGTGCTAAAGAGGAAAGGGAAGATAAAGCCAACTAAAGTGCCATTTGTGGATAGTGAGGCGTGCAGTTGTAGCCTTCCCTGGGTGGTCACCACAGCCAAATCATTGCTTTTCTTCTAGTTGGCCTCTTGGCAATTCCCTGCAGTAATTCCCCAAATATTTCATAGCTTCACATAAGTATGGGAACAATAACTATTCTGTATTGTAAAAGGAAGTAAATAGTCCCTCCCTGCCAGCTCTGCGATCAGTTTTGTTTCCAGTCCTTCAGAAAACTCTTGGGTGATGCCTTTCCCTTTCACCATGAGCGCTGTTTACTTGAGCAGCAATTCATTAACTACCAGATCTTTCAGTAGATGCTCCTAAATACCATTTTTATCTGCTAGATGTTCAAATCAGGCATACTTGAACAAGCTTCTGTAGTCCTTCTGTGTTAAGGTTGAAGCAGGAACTGCCACCCAAGTTCACAGTAAACCATTAATTGTTTGCTGTGATGTGCTAAATGGGCCACAGTGGGTGGTATCCCCCTATTTTACAGAGAGTAGGACCAATTAAGACTGGAGTTAGCCATGGCTATTATTTTAACTGGGACTACTCTGAGTAGGATGAGCATTGGATATAGCCCTGTGATTTTGAAACTATTCTATTGGAACAACTTATGAAAAAAAGTTGTTTCAAGGCTGAAAATCCACATGGGTTTTCCAGAAAGGATCCAAGACCAGACCTAGTTAGAATTAAAAAAATAAATTAAAAAAAATAATCTTTGATGGAAAACTCTATGGTTGAGACCCACAGGCTGCCAGAAAAAAAAACTGGGAGTCTAGGGCAACAGTACCTCTTAAGGTGCACTTAAAACAGAGAGGAGTTTCAAGAGTGATTTGATAGTGTATGGAGGTTAAATGTCCAAAGGGAAAGGAATTTGAATTCCACTGGGTGTGTGGAGGCCCTGGGGTAAGTCTCAAGTATGTTTCTGGATCCCACCCCCACATCATTAGCAACTTCAGTGACTGTTCTAGCCAAGTGTAAGCTCCGTTTAAATGGGTCATATATGCTACAAAATAATGCTATTTCATTACTTCTGAGAATAATTTTCTGTCTTTTTAAAAAGTTCATTAAAAGGGGATTCCAAGTCGTAATCCTTTTTAAGGCAATTACAGATTTTTCGAACTCAGTTTACTAATATAGTAAACTTCTTTAAGAAACTGTGTGTAAGTGATAATCTGTGGCCTTCTTCATTCTGGTGTCCTCCAAGGGCTTATGGAAACTCTAGTCCAAAACATCTGGAGGGTAACAGCTGGAATGCTGGCCAGTGAATGTTGTCTTATTTTCCTAGCCTGATATTCATTTGCACATAATTGTCATTTTTATAGGAAAGTCTAATGCAGTATTTAAATGCTTCTTAGAAAACACTGATATAGTTTTGCTTCTGAATTTTGTCCTTTAAAGGGAGTGACTCAGATTGATAATGACCTGAAGGCAAGGGCGTCTGCATACAACAACCTGAAAGGCAACCTTCAGAACTTGGAAAGGAAGAATGCGTGAGTTGTCTTCTTCTGTAAGGCAATCTGAAAGCAGGCTGATGAATTTGATATGTTCAAAATAATAATGATAATAATGATAATAATGATAATAATGATAATAATAATAATAATAATAATAATAATAATAATAATAATAATAATAATTTATTTATATCCCGCCCTCCCCAGCCGAAGCCGGGCTCAGGGCGGCTAACAACAATAAAACAGTACAACAGTACAACACAGCACATATGACTTTTGATTTCTGAATTCATACATTTCTCAGGCAAGGGCCTAAATTAGCAGATTGCCCTACCTCTGGGTTTGAACATACTGTACAAGATAATGGTGGAGTTAAAGCCACATTTGAAACAAGCTAAGAAAAAAACCTGAAAAAAGAGGGAAGAAACATATTTGCCATCATGTTGAAGTCATACAGAGAATTGTACAACAACCAGCCATATAGCTCGATTTGTCAGTCTTTAGTATCACAGCACCTGATCTTTGTTTTCAGATAACATTATCACAGCTATAATAGAAAATTTAAGTGGTGGGTTCTGCATATCATGCAAGTTTATCTGAAAACTTGGGATTTCATACTTTACCGAGCTTAAGTTATCCAGTCACTTGGATTGAGATTTTGGCTATTTGTCAGTTGGTTTTGGGGCATGTCTAATTGATTATATCACATCAGGAGCATTATAAAAATTGTAGCTATTTGCCGCCAAAAGTCTTATTATTCAGATCAAATTAAATATAAGAATTATACACTCATTTCTTGATCTTCTTGTTCTTTAACAGGGGAAGTTTGCTAACCAGAAGTCTGGCTGAAATTGTAAAGAAAGATGACTTTGTACTTGATTCTGAATATTTGATTACGTTGTTAGTGGTTGTACCAAAGTAAGTCTGTCTCCTGGTCCCAAAAAGAATCCTTGCTGAAACGTAAAGACAAGCATACAGAATGTATTGAGAGGAAGGGATATTTCACAGAATAATTTGTTTGCTGAAACTGCTATGTTACCATGGAACAATTAAAGGCACATGTGGAAATGTGAAATCCACTTCTAAGGGACAGGGGAACAGACATTTTCTTTACATCGTCTCAGCATCAGCAAAAGCACTCAGTGTTTGCACTGTAAGTTGAAGCCCTTTCACAAGCACTGCAAAATCTGTTCATTTATGAAGTCAGTCGAGAAATCTAGCTAAGCTGCGAAAACTGACCTCCAGGTTTCAGAAATTCTCATTGATTTGCTCTAACCTATTGAAGTGTTTAGCTTGTAAATTGGATTCACACAAGTCAGTCAACATTTTGCTTCTTATCACTGCATTTATCTTCCCTGCCCTAACTCTCTCTATATTAGCCTGCAATCTTAGTAAAGTATTAGCAGGCCAGGCAAACGAGGCTATTCTTTGTAATAATATTTTAGTCAAAGTAAATTGTGTTGAGGATGTATCTGAGTTGGTCAAAGGATGCTGATAGCTCATGGAAATTTACTAGCTTTAAAAAAATTAAAACGGAAAATACTTGCTAAAAAGGTATTGTCTTGGGGAAAAAAGACATTTTTAGGCCAATAAAGAGTTGAAACTAAAGAAAAAGGTGTTGAGTTTAGCTTCTTGCTTAATTATGTAGAGCATTCTGTACATCTAAAATTATATACACAGCAAAAACTTAGTTTTATATTTCTATGTTTAATTTTACCCCATGCCTGCTTTATTCTGGGTGTTGAATGGGGCTTGCAGTACAAACCTTAGCATATTTGCTTTTAAAGTAAGTGTACATAAAAATGCAATGAAAAATATGCACTTTGAGTTGTTACTGTTATTGTTATTATACCCCATTCTTCTGGCTGGGTTTCCCCAGCCACTCTGAGTGACTTGCAGCATATCTAAAAACGTAATAAAAACATCAAGTATTAGAAGTTTGATCTCTGCTCTAATGCACAATGTTCTACCCTGTGAAAACCAGGAGTGCTTTTTCCTATGCAATAAAAACAAGAGTTTGCAATAGGTACAACAAATTCCTTGCAAGTCCTGGGTCAACAGTATGATCTTAAAGCTGCAATGGAGAACTTAAGTCTGTCTAAGTCTTAAGCTGTACATACCACTGGGAATGAATCCCTGGAGTTCAGAGTAAATTGAGTAAAGATACATACAATAGTGCTATAAAACTATTTCCTGACTTAGGAGCTGACAGAGCAACATCTGATGCAGTGCTAAGTTCTTCTGTAGATGGAAAGGAAACTAAGCAGCCCCTCTGTGTATTCATGGAGAAACCTGGAGGACACATCAGACGGCTCCTTGGATCCTGGGTGTATCCTGTGTGTACACCCAGTGTATCCTGAAAACACTCGTGGTGCTGACAGTGGCAAAAAGAACTTTGTGCTCCCCAGGGATTTTTGTTAAGGCAACTAATGCTTACTTTTTCCATCTTTAGGATAAATTATAATGACTGGATGAAGCAGTATGAAACTTTAACGGATATGATAGTTCCACGATCCAGCAAGTAAGTTTGATTCCACTTACTTAGGAACACAGTTGAAAATAGGCTGATGTACTCCAAAAAAAGGAGAAACAGCTTTTGGAGACTTGGTTTGCCCAGTACTATAACACCCCCCCAAAAAAAAGTTAGTTCTCTTTTAGAATTCTTTCATCACCTTGTGATTTGAGTCTTTGAATTCGTTTCCCCAGAAACTGCATTCCTGAACAATGAATACAAGTGCCACCTTATCCTGAGTCTGGTTCCAGTAAGGCCCAGTAATGTGTGCAGCCAGCTGTACTGTTGGCCACAGCCCAACCACATGGTACAATTGTTAGGAGAGGTGATGTTCAAAAAAGCATATTTTTGTCATTTGGACTTGAAGGTTGAAAGTCCAGTAATCTTCTACTGGGCCAACTGCATTAGAGGAACCTTTGGTTTGCACAGAATTTGTTTTATAGGGCAAGGGCGGGTACAACTCTCATTCTCGCCCCTCCTCTGAAGCAGTATCAGTTCTTCAGTTCTAATGCTCCATTCACTTTACTAAGCAGGCAAGATTGGGAAAGCTACTGAAAGCTGTTAAGTAGTGTTGCAAATTTGAGGTCATTTTCTGAGAGAACACTTAAATTGCACTCAGCGGGTTTAATGCAGCTAGCTTTGCTCAGAAAGGACAACGCTTTGAATGTGAAATGCGACTCGAGCACTTCTCCTGTGAAGCGTGGCAAAGGTGAGCTGCAATTACTCCTCTAATAGAGGTACACCATCTGTAAGCCTAGCACTGTAATCTGAAGCAGTACAACTGTGCAGCAGCAGCACATAAGCTGTTTTTGCTGGTCTTGCGTTACAGGTTACAGTTTTTATTCCAGTATGTCTCTTCCTTTATTTTTTGACCTGTGCTCCCTGGTGTCTTTCATTCTTTGCAGTGTTCTTTCGGAGGACCAGGATAGTTATCTCTGTAATGTCACCTTGTTCAGGAAGGCCGTGGATGAGTTCAGGCACAAAGCCAGGGAAAACAAGTAAGTGGTCCTCCCAGGTTGTTTTTCTACCAAACAGCAATTGTAAAGCAACCTCCAATGGTCTGCTGGTCTCCCGATGCAGGTTTATGGTCCGCGACTTTCAGTATAATGAAGAAGAGATGAAGGCAGACAAGGAAGAAATGAACAGGCTGTCTACTGATAAGAAGAAACAGTTTGTAAGTTCAGTGTGTGTTAAATACATTTGAAGATAATTCTTCAACCCCCCAAATAGTTCCCTACATCTGCCTTTAGGGACTATGGAGACTAATTCATTGATATATAAGAAACATTGCAGTAAATGCAGAGCAAGCAAAGCAGCCTTAGACAGTATGAAAGCTGTTATAGTAATTGTAGGTTACAATTTGGGCTATGCTTTCCAGTGTTTGGCTATTAAGTTTTCTAGAAGGCATTGGGATATGTCAGGGCCCTAGAACCGTCCGCAAAGGCTGTGAGACAACTCAGCTCCCACCCAGTGCCCATTACCTCCACAGAAGGAGAATTTGTTGTGTGGGTCCCTTCCTGCAAGTAAGCTCTCAGATGTTTCTGTGCAGTGCCCAGTGTATTGAGGATTGCTACCATTTCTGTGGTTCTGAATGCATTACATACATCTCCTACTGGAGGTGCCCTATGTAATTTCTGAAAGACAAAGATCCATGCCAGTAGATAAGCTTGTTCCTTTTTCTTTCTGTCTACATTTTCCTGAATAATTTCATGACTTTTTAAAAGCTGATTCCCTCCATATGAACCTGCCTATCCAGTAAGATCATCATTGGAAGCTCTCCAGATCTGCCCCAGAGTTTCCCCCAACCCTCCAGAGCTGGTTTTGAGAGGGGGGTGCTGATGAGGACAGGAGAGGAAGCACCACTGAGTCCATGGAAATGCATTGTTCCAAGTGCAACTGCAGCCTTGGATACTGTCCTATGCAGTAAAAGGGACGCGGGAGGCGCTGTGGTCTAAACCACTGAGCCTAGGGTTTGCCAGTCAGAAGGTTGAATCCCCGCAACAGGGTGAGCTCCTGTTGCTCGGTCCCTGCTCCTGCCAACCTAGCAGTTCAAAAGCACGTCAAAGTGCAAGTAGATAAATAGGTACCGCTCCAGCGGGAAGGTAAACGGTGTTTCCGTGCACTGCTCTGGTTCGCCAGAAGCGGCTTAGTCATGCTGGCCACATGACCCGGAAGCTGTATGCCGGCTCCCTCTGCCAATAAAGCAAGATGAGCGCTGCAACCCCAGAGTCAGTCACGACTGGACCTAACAGTCAGGGGTCCCTTTACCTTTATCTACGCAGTGCTTTTTTTCTTTTAAAAAAATGTTTAGGGCTACTCTCATTTTCCGACTCATATTGAAATGCTGCCTCTCAATGAGGCCAAACTTAGATTCACAAAATGTTTAGGGGTATGTGTACGCCCTTGTCCCCCCAGAAAAAAACACTGGTCCTATGTATTTTTGATGCCAGGTGAAGATGGTCCCCCCCACATCATTTTAACCTGTGACTAGGTGAACCCTTGACTTGGTCTTTTATGTAATTGTTGTATGTATTTTTGTTTCTGCTGTTTTTATATTACTGCTAATAGTTTATAGTTTTAGGTAAGCTTCCTCTGTCTTCATATAGAAAGGCAGGAAATAAATGCTTAAAATGACAATATGTTGATGTTCAGAATCTCAGTTTTCCCAGCCAAAGGATGCTTCCATTATCTCCTCTTAGCATGCTTTGGCCTGTTCATTCTGCAGAGCAGCTGCAGTAACGTTGCCAGACACAAAACATATTTGAATAGAGTGCAAAGTCTCCTGATGCTTAAAATGACTTCTTGCTTTTCCTTTCCAAATACAGGGGCCTCTAGTACGATGGCTGAAAGTAAATTTCAGTGAAGCTTTCATTGCGTGGATTCATGTGAAAGCGCTGAGAGTCTTCGTTGAATCAGTTTTGAGGTATTTTTCTTTATAGATGAGCTATTGCTCCATTCCTTCAAGAATCACTAGCATTCCACATGTTTGGTCTGGTGAATCTTGGTAGCTGCGCTCTCTTGCACAAACACCAGGATTATCTGAATCAAATTACTATTTACGCATTAACTAGGAACAAGGCCAATTTACTAAAGCAATCAGACAAGCAGTGAGATTATTTTAATATTAAACTTTTGTGATATTCCAGATACTTCCATGATCCACAAGGCAGAGAGGTGGTCTTCAAATCTCCCCCTTTTCCTGCAGTCTGATGTGCTACTTTCTTTCTGCTGTTATTCTGGATGTCTGATGTTCTAAAGGGCATCCCTGGAACATATTTGAGGAGGCAGACAGTAGCACAATGGGCTGCAGAAGGGATGAAAATTCCGCTCCCTCGCCTTTTCACTAATGGGAGCCTCCACTGGAGCAAAGTGCAGGGGGACATGACATATATCATATTTCAGCAGAGGGACATGACATATATCAAATTGGTTGCTGCTGCTTGCAAGAGCTAGAGGCAATGTAGTGCAGTAAGGAGATTCGCAGTAAAATGCTATAACAGTTTTATGACAGCTGATTCTTAAGCTGAGATAGCAAATGCAGGAAATATGATTACATACGTACATAAATTTTATTTGTATGCTGCTTTTCCACAGTTCCAATCATTCTCAAGGTGGCTTACATCATGAAAAAATATCCTAAGTATTCATAAACAATAAAGAAAAAGTTAAAAAATACACAACCAAAAACTGCACAATTTCCACATTAATCACAAGAAGATCTGAAATACAGATACCAAACAACAACAGCAACCCTCCCCAGCAAAAAACCCCAAACAACACCCCAGCCCAAGAGTCTGTTCAGCAGCCTCAGCTTCTGTAGCCAGAGTCAGGGCCCTGCCATCCCAGGCCAGGTGGAGAAGCCTTCAAGGCAAGGAGCAGACCTTCCAGGACTCACAGCCAATATGGTCCAAAGATGATTCCAAAACCTTTGAATAAGACAAGTGTTCCAAAATAAGAGAGTTATCCCTTTCAGATACCTGTTTTTCCCTCTTTTCTTATCCTCCTGCCTGTTAATTTGGCTTTGAGCACAAAGAGTGAACAGGTGCTTATTCAAAAACTTTTGAAATGTTTGATTTTTATTGGCAGTTTTTCTAAACAATACAGCAAACGACAACTGGTACAGAGACTCTTGAGTTTCATTAATGGCAGAGCTCAACATATTTGGGAATTTTGCTGCCCCTTCGTAATAGTATATTTCCAGAATAACTGGCAGGAGTGGTGATTTTGGCCCCTCTCCATACTCCCTCCTCCACCCATATTCCCCCTCCACCCAAGCTAATTTTACATTGTCAGGTTCATTGCTCATCTAAGGCTTATTGTCATACTCCATGAAACCATCATGTAACAAAAATAATAATCGGGTGCTTATGAAGCACATGCATATTCCATCACCATATCCCCACCTCCATGATGGGGAGAGCAGCAATAACAATTGATCGAGCTGAACTGGCTGCCTCACTGTATCACTAATGGTGACAACAATTGCATTCCAGAAGTCTCAGAACTGAAGCACATCCCCAACAGCTCTTAAAATTACTTTGCTCCTCTAGGTATGGTTTGCCAGTGAACTTCCAGGCTATGCTCCTTCAGCCCAACAAGAAAACAATGAAGAAATTGAGAGAGGTTTTGTATGACTTGTACAAGCACCTTGACAGCAGCGCAGCAGCAATCATTGATGTAAGTAACTCGCATTTTTACGACGTCCACCTACAATTCAAATTGTTGAACTTGCATTGACTGAGAATTTTCTTACACCAAGGAGACACTATCTGGCTTAGCCACATCTACCAGCATGGGAGCTTGTGCTGATTGGACAGTTTATAAGTTTGCCCTGATGTTGGTAAAGTAGAAACATGGTTGATTTGTAGTCTTAGGTCCTGCTAGAAGGGATGGCCCTGTGCAAACTACTAAAACAGCAATCACAATGTCTTGAGTGCCACAATGGCTGATTTGGAACAATCACCTCCCATTCAGCATCACTTGGTGCCATGGAGACTCTGTTGATAGAGGCAGATGGTGTCATTTATCAATCTCTGTGGAGCTAGTGGGACTGGTTGAGAGTCTCATTAAATTCTGAAGTTTCCCAGCTATCACTTTTTTAAAAAGTGAAATGTTTGTGTTGTGTGGAAGTGGAGAAAATCTTGAAATTTTGCTTGTCAAGCATATGTTCTGTCACAAAGCTATGACCCTTCCCCAGTGGGAAGGAAATTTTAAAATGTACCAAAAAGATAAAATGCAGGTGGTTTTTGTCTGAGTCTAAGCAACAGTACTTGTACGTGTTTAAAGAAAATATGTGGCCATTAACTCTCCTGCTAAACTCTTAGTTATTGAGTTTAAAAAAATAAACTTGTCTTTTATAGGCAACTATGGATATTCCAGGTTTGAACCTCAGTCAGCAAGAATACTACCCCTATGTGTACTACAAGATAGACTGCAACTTGCTCGAATTTAAGTAGATGACTTCTGACCCTGACCATCCTCCATAATATTGGTGTCCAAGAAGAAAAGGTTGAAGAATGGTGATGCTCCTAACTCTCTCCTGTAAACCTGTTGCTTGCTTGCTTCCTCCCTCGCGTAGGAGAATAATCCCCATAGTGGTCCATCTCTTTGACATTTTCTTTTAAAAGAGAAATGTAAGTATCGCTTTTAAATTGATCAGGTCTGTAAATGTATATTGAGAGAATCAGAGTGTATTTATAAATAGTCCTTATTTAAAAAAAGTTTTTAAAGGGTCATTCCTCTTTCGTACCGTGGTCTGCATCAATTCCATTGACTATCCTCCGGGAAGAACTTGTTTACAAAGGAAGATTGTGGGGAGAAAACTTAATGCCATTTTGTTCACTGTGTTTCATAGATATAAAACTTGTAAACATTGTTATTGAATTGTGATGTAAAATATGTGGAGATTGATATTCAGTCTGTGCTTTCTGAATGTTTTAAACTTATGCACAGGAAACATTCACAGGAGAAAAATAAAAGCACCTGTACTACTGTATTGACTGCTTTGTCTCACTCTGGTATGACTTTGTCAAAAGCTGGTAGGAACCATTTTGAGAGGTGAGATTCGTACGCTGGGTGCTAAAGCAAGCGAATAGATTTGTGGTGGTCATAAATGAAGCCAATCAATAACGAGCAATCGCTGGAAGGAATTGGTGGGGCTGGCAGGGGAAGAATAGATGAAGACCTACAGGACAATAATCAATAAGAGTATCTTCATTGCTGGGCCCAAGTAAATAGTGAAACATGATGGGTCTTTTTAAAGAGCTGGTTGATTCTAACATGCATTTTGGTATTACGAAGAATAATTTTATAATATTTATCGGTCAGATCCAATTCTTTATTTCTGTCGCTTGAATATTTTAAAACTTTTTGGAGCTTCTGCACTACCACCACACTTTTGTTTCTGGAACACCAGAGGGCACCCTTGTGCCACTTTCAAACAAACAATATTACAGTAAATGCAACAACAGGTATTGGCAAAATATTAAAATGAGAACTTGAAAGGGAGCTTCAGTAATAAGCTGGTTTCTTCTAACAGAAGTCTGTTAGGAGAACAGCATGATATTTTTTAAGTGCCAGGAATAAGCCAGACTTCCATTACCTTGTTCTGCAGAGTCTACACACCTTTCTTTTCTACCTTGAGCTATAGTAGAAGATTGCAGGTCAAACGCTACAGTGAACCCACTGTATCCAGTTGTGTTCCTCCACTCGCTGAATGCTGTTTGATCCTGCAGAGCCTTCACCAGAACAGAGACCAAAGCTATCCAGCAATTTCCTCTCCTTTGGAGAGCCAGCGTGGTGTAGTGGTTAAGAGCAGTGGACTCGTAATCTGGTGAACTGGGTTCACTTCGCTGCTCCTCCACATGCAACTGCTGGGTGACCTTGGGCTAGTCACACTTCTGTGAAGTCTCTCAGCCCCACTCACCTCACAGAGTGTTTGTTGTGGGGGAGGAAGGGAAAGGAGAATGTTAGCCGCTTTGAGACTCCTTCGGGTAGTGATCAAGCGGGATATCAAATCCAAACTCTTCTTCTTCTGTGCCACCCCAAATTTGTGGAACACTTTGGAATAATGTGGGCCGTGTCACAGCAGTTGCAGGAGGGAGGGAGGACCACCCAAGATCACCTCCATCCCTTTTCCACTGACAGAAGGCTCCACTGGATCAAATAACTTTCCAGCAGCTTCTGGGGTGCCAGTTGGATGCAGCTTGAGGTCAACATGTAGCCTAGCTGAAAACTGTTCTTTTGAAAATAATGCAGCCTGTCAGTGCTACTCGAATTGTGCTGCAAAATGCCAGGACCCAGCTTCCAGAAAGTTCAACCTGTTGCCAGAACTGCTGCTTACATAATCTGATGGATACAGAACACAACCTACAGTTACTCCTCTTTATTTTAGAGAACACAATCCATTAAAACAACAAAGCATCACTAAACAACAGTTGATAGCAGCATCAACCGAGTCTCTTCCAAACACCTAACACCTGTCTTTACATTTTTTAAAAAAAAAGATTGTTATAAAAACAATAAACGGCAACATGAACATTTTACTAGGGAATATGTGAGAGGGATACAGGAAACAGGAGAATCGGAAAAATATTAAGAAGTATGTTGAAAATCACATTAAAAAATACAATTAAACGCAGTTCTTATAATTATTATTGGAATGGGTCCTTTAAGAGGATCTGACCAGTTTCTTTAATATAACATCTGAAGAAGAAGTGTTGATTGACTATTATTTCATTATCATCTCTCAGCAAGCCTGGAGGTAGTGGGTATGACATATTTCATGGAGTCAAATGCTACTTGATTCACGTCTGCCACAAATTGTGTATAGGTGGAGCCTGAATATGTTCTGGTATATTTGTGAAAACAATAAAATCACACCATGTGTCTATACATGCATCTCACCTATGTTGTCTATTTATACGTCTTAGCTTATGGGCAAGTTTTTCCAATAATGCTATAAGCTGTGCTTGGTGCCATGCCTCTTGATAATTATTTTCATGCCCTAGCTATGGTTATCCTGGCTGCACTGAGCAAATGGCTTATCAAGTCCTTTTTCATTACATGCAAGTTTTGGTATGTGAACAAATTTAGAAAGGCAAACGGAGGTGTCATTTGAACATCTTGTTTAGCATCTACAGTTACCTTACAGGTATTAATTCACTCAAAACACAAAGCCTTTCTATCTGCTGCAATACATTCAAAAACATTTTGCATGTTATAGATATAAGAGGCTTCTGTAATGAAGATTGTGAACTTTTTTTTCTTTTCTTTTTTTTTTGTATTAACAGCGTTGTTAGACCTACACAGCATGTGAATTGATCACATTACTAGAACTAATGGACTCTTGAAAATGCTAAAAGCAACCTTTGAACTGGCACAGACTACATCCTTAGGAGTAGATTGTTGCAAAGAAAAAATAGATTTTGCTCATGCAAGCTGATAATTGCCCAATTAAGCAAAGCAAGAAGGCTGAAGTGTGACTTGTCTGGCGCTCTTGAAGGGATTGGGTTATGATAGACAAATCTCCCCCAGCGGAAGTGAAATACCGTATTTTCCCATGTATAACACGACCCCAATTTTGGGGGACACAGATTTACGAAGATGTGGAAAGATGACCCCTGTGTATAAGACAACTCCCGTTTTTTAACATTATTTTAGAGTAAAAAAAAAACAGTCATACACAGAAAAGTACGGTAATTCAAACAAGATGTAGAGTACAACCCCACCCCCAATACAAACCACACCCGGGGGGGGGGTGGAAATGTACAGAGACTATAAAAGTATCTTTCATTTCCCATTACATTTGGGCAACACAGGCACTTAAAGAGGTTTTCATTGCTTAAGCATCTCTCCTATTGGTTGAAATATGTTGATGGTAGTTAAACATGTTTCCTGCATTATTGTGCTTTTTCATGCCGGTGACCTGACATTTCTTTGTTGCCAGCACAAAGGTTCAGGAAGCATGCTTTTCTACCGTCCATGTTGCTCAGCTTAAAATGTGTTCCAAAAAATGTCTATAAAAACTAAATCTGAAGTACCACATAGTAGTCTCTTTGCTATAACTTGATTTTTTGAGAGTCTACAATGGGCCTCAGGATTTGGGGATGTGCAGGGTCCACTTCAAGGGACATGACTTGAAAATTGCCTATGGTCTTGGACCAGTTAATTATTTTTCTGCTTGTTGTAGCAATAGCTGTGCTAGGTGGTGTATGATTTTTTTTAATTGAAAAAAGATTGAACTTCTGGATTCTAGCCTTCCAGTAACTTATCTGCTAATCCTCTCTGCTTCTTTCGAGTGCCTCCTGCTATTGTCACTTTCAGACTGTCCCACTCTCAAGGTGAGCTGCCAAGATCTAAGAACGACGAATGTTCTTCACAGACATGGACCACCAGAATGAGGCTTGCAAACCACTGGTGGTCTATGGTCCACAGTTTGGGAACCCCTGGGTTGGAAAACAAAAATTTGCTGGGGCAACTCCCATTGAAGACTGAGAAGTCTCATTAAAGCAGAGATCACCCTGCTGGCAGATACTTCCATCTGTTCCTATGTCTTGTAAGTGATTAAATAGACATATGGGTTTTATATATATATTGAAGTCTTCTCACTTAGAAGGAAGCAGGTTTGCTCCTGTGCTTCCTTTCCATTTTTTAACAAATCCCAATCTCTTCCACACCACATGCCTCTCAACAAACAACACCTATCACTTTCACAGAGGTTACTGTTTAGAATTTTTGCCTGTTGCTAAGCAACACTTTCTTCCACACAGACCGGTTTCCGTGTGCTAATAGATGTGAATGCTCTCTTATCAAATAATGAAGTCTCCTCAGAGTCTGCAGTGCCTAACCTGGCTATACTGTTCTGAACTGAAGTAGCAGGCTTATGTTTTCTTACCAGCTGCAGGCAGTTTCTGCTTTTTGATATTTATTTTAAAAATTTATATGCCCACCTTCTTGCTAGTACCTCAAAGCCACTACTAACAGCAACAGTAAAACACACAAAATAGTAGAATAATAAAAAACCAAAAGCAGCAAATAAAATCAGCTGGCTATGGGGGGAAAAACTTATTTCCAGTTCAAAGGTGGTGGTGGGGAACTAGATAATGTAAAAGTGCCATTAATACGCCACCTTTCAAATTACAACAGTTCTATGGACTTCACTGCAGTGGATTAATCATTCATTTTGGCCTGTGTAAAATGTGACTGACGTAACTTGGGATTAGATGATTTTGCTACTTATTATCAAGAAAAAATATATGAATTGCCTTCTAAACAATTGACTCAAAAGTGATTTACACATTAGGTAATTAAAGAGTTAAATACATAAAAACAACAGATACATTTAAAACAAGACTAAAACCCTAACAAGTGGGTAATCGTGGTAATGACCCATTTATCCAACTGGGAAAGCCCATCGAAGCAAAAATGTCTTCAGCTTTCCAGAAAGTGGAGATAGCGGGCACCTGCGGTATCTCGACAGAAATGCTGTTCCCCAGAACAGGGGGCAGCTGTACTAAAAGCCCTGCTCTGACTTTCTGCAGAGCAGGCTTCTGAGATCTATGAAACTTGCAGGAGAAACTCCTACAGAACGCAGCAGTCTTCTGGGTGTGCAAGGGATAAGGCAGTCACTCAATATTGCTGAACTACAACTCCCATTATCTTCTTGGCTATTCTAGCTCAAGATGGAGAGGAACTGGAGTCCAACAACATATGGAGGGCTACAGGTTCCTCACCTTTGATGTATAATACAGGATTGCCATGGGGGTTGGGTTAGGTTTAATTAAAGTGGTTGTAAAAAATCCCATCTATTCAAAATATTGCCACATGCTGCCATGGATAATTAAGCATTTTCCCTTTCTTCTAGTTACACTGGTTCTCTTCCTCTGAAAATTTCCAGTTAACACCCAAACAGATGCATAAAGCTGTTTCACTTAATTACTTTTCCGCACTGGAAAGGATGATAAAGGTACTTGTCAAGTATGCAGGATGTAGGAGAATAACCTTTGCTCTCCATACGATAGTATACCACACTCACCACAGTAAAATCTCTGCATGCGTTCAGGTGAGAGAGTTTCCAGTTAATGTGCTTTACATTAGTTATGCTATACAAAATCAAGGAAGAAGGAAACTCAGTTAAATTATTCTGCCCTCACAGCTTAAAAAGCATTTTTGGGTTGGAGTCGAGCTTTTCTATTCACAAAGCACTCCCTGAACTGCAGAGCAAGGTTCAATTGTCCCTCTGTATCAGAGAAAACCTGCCTGCATTGGCATTGTTCCTGAAATTTTCCTGCCTCACCTAAAAATAAATTATATCGCTGGCTTTACAAAGCTCTTCCTGCTTGTACCCCACACTTTGCTCAGCCTTTTAAATGCTTGCCTGGTACTTTGCCAAGAGCTGGCATATTCCTCCTCAAAAAAAACTTACATTTTAAAAAACCTCTCAAAGCAGTTTGCAAAAAAAAGCCCCACACCAATAAAACAATAAAAAAATCAGTAAAAACAGTTAAACAGCTATGTGAAACATTACCTTTTTCTTAAAAGAATAAGCTAAAAAATAAGGTTGAAGCACATGTCAACATTCTATACATCTGGGAAGGCTTGTCTAAATGAAATTGGGTTTAGCCTGCATTGAAAAGGGTGCAGTGAAGGTGCCTGATTGGTGTCAAAGGGCAGGGAGTTCCAAAGTGTGGGTGCTGCCACACTGAAAGACTGATTTCTTACAAATGCAGAATGAGTATTATGCGGCAACAGATCAAAGCGGAAAAATGGCCGTAAATGGGGTAAGGCGATCTCACAAATAAACTCTCTTTTGAACTATGACCTCTCCCTAAAGAGCAATAAAGGACTGTTCCTGATGCCTCCTCAGCTACTCTGGTAAAGTCTCAAAATTGTTGTTGTTTAGTCGTTTAGTCATGTCCGACTCTTCGTGACCCCATGGACCAGAGCACGCCAGGCACTCCTGTCTTCCACTGTCTCCCGCAGTTTGGTCAAACTCATGTTAATAGCTTTGAGAACACTGTCCAACCATCTCATCCTCTGTCGTGCCCTTCTCCTTGTGCCCTCCATCTTTCCCAACATCAGGGTCTTTTCCAGGGAGTCTTCTCTTCTCATGAGGTGGCCAAAGTATTGGAGCCTCAGCTTCAGGATCTGTCCTTCCAGTGAGCACTCAGGGCTGATTTCCTGAAGAATGGATAGGTTTGATCTTCTTGCAGTCCATGGGACTCTCAAGAGTCTCCTCCAGCACCACAATTCAAAAGCATACGATTTGGAGGCTTTCCTCTCTTTTTGCTACCTGTGTTTAGTGCTGCACCCTTTTCTTCTTCATCCCCTAGTTCCTCCTCTCTTGGCCAGGACTGCAAGATCCAAACCCACATTCCAGATGAATGGCTTGTGTTGCCTCTCGGTGAGGTTAAAAAGTCCACTCCACTTCTTTCTCCCCTTGACACGCTGACAGTATTTTATTACAGGAAATAAAATTATAATCATTATCCCACACTGAATTAAGGAGTAATGCTATATCATGTTATGGGGAAAAGCAAAGAATGGATTACTGTGTCATGTTTTGATACGGATGCAAAAACCTACTCAGTGACGCTCTGATGAGTCAGTTCAGTGGGTGGGAGATGATTTTATGTAATAACAGTATCGTTCATTTTCTCTGCTTGCACTGTTACCCGGCAGCACACTTCCACTGCTGAGCAACCAGTGAGTCAGGGATGTGTACACAACCGAAATGGGTTATATCTCAAAAGGCTGACATATGTAATCCAAATCTGCAGCTGGAGTAACCTTTGTATCTGAGGATTTCGAACTTCTTTCTGAACAGCTGATCACACGAGAGAGATTTTCAAAAGGCAGACGAGAATATGTTTGTTCATGGTTCTCTTCCCATTTTTTTCTTAGAAGGTCAAAATGCAAAAACAACATCAAGTGAGATTTTCAGCAGAACATTGCCGCATGGAGTTTCCCCAGTCCATTCCACCCCTCCACCATCACTTCCCCAGTCCTTCAGTCCTGCCCCACCCTCTCCTAGCAGTCAGTCAGCATTCCATAGTCACTGGACATGCTCAGTCCTGGGCTGTTCTCTGACGCCCTACTCTCCTCCTCAGTTCCCCCCCTGCAGTCCTGCAAACCTTGCAGCTCCTCTCTAAGCCATGGGTATGCAAGCTAAAGCCCAGGGGCCAGATCCGGCCCAATCGCCTTTTAAATCCAGTCCGCGGACGGTCCGGGAATCAGTATGTTTTTACATGAGTAGAATGTGTCCTTTTATTTAAAATGCAACTCTGGGTTATTTGTGGGGCCTGCCTGGTGTTTTTACATGAGTAGAATGTGTGCTTTTATTTAAAATACATCTCTGGATTATTTGTGGGGCGTAGGAATTTGTTATTTTCTTTTCTTTTCCAAAACATAGTCTGGCCCCCCACAAGGTCTGAGGGACAGTGGACCGGCCCCCAGCTGAAAAAGTTTGCTGACCCCTGCTCTAAGTCTTCTGATACCCTCTCTCTCCCCGCTCTCTCTTTCTGTTTGTGTGTGCAGCACCATTCTAGCTACATTGCCACTAAACTAAACATCAGCATTTGGGTCTCTGAGACAAAACCTTGTACTGTACTGCAGAATGCTTCTTTTCAGAATTCTAGACATTTTGTTCCTCTTCCTCTCCACTTCTCTGTTTTCCCCTCACAACAGCCAGTCAGCACCCTGTGCTCACTAAACATACTCAATCATCACAGAATCAGATAATTGTTGGAAGGAACCCCAAAAATCATCTAGTCCAACCCCCTGCAATGCAGGAATCACTAAAGAATCACTGGTGGAGAACCATCCATCCTCTGTTTAAAAACCTCCAATAAAGGAGAGTCCATCAGCTTCTGAAACAGCCCATTCCACTCACAAGCTGCTCTCATTTGCTTGCTTGGGGAAGGGTTGGCTGGCGATGAAGTCAGAGCATTCCTGCCCAGTCCCAACTACATTAAAATATTTTTATATCTTCATTTGTGGCTAAGGGCAGCTCTCACTGCACATGTTTAGAAATAGCTCAGTGTGAGCTAGGGAATGACCTATCCAGCAAATCAGGCTGTGTATACATTAGTGGCTTAAAACACAGCAAGGTCATTTTTACCCACGTTTTTATATTTTATATTGTATACACCAGAGAAGGGGGCAGAGATTTCTCCACTCAGTGCACACTACCTGGCTTGATTTCCTGCACCAAATTCCTATTCAGTGAAGCTGTCATCAGCCCATCTTCCTTTTATGTGTTTTCAGACAGATCATAAGGAAGGGTAAACAATTTTCATCTTCTTTCATTCTCCAACTTCTTCTCTCTGCCTTTCTAACCTTTACAGCTTCTATTAGTTTGACCCCCCTCCCCAGAAACTAATAATAATAATAATAATAATAATAATAATAATAATAATAATTTATTTATATCCCACCTCCCCAGCCAAAGCCAGGCTCAGAGTGGCTAACAATAGTAAAAATAGCACAATTTATGTAAAATCAGTGTCAATTAATTGAAATACATTCTAAAATCAGTTCAAAATCAAATTAATGGCAACCATTGGGCTAGAGTTCTGTGAAGATTACCAAAGGGTCAGACTGTGCCTTGGCCAAAGGCCTGGTGGAACAGCTTTGTCTTGCAGGTCCTGCGAAAAGATGTCAAGTCCCACAGGGCCCTAGTCTCTTGTGACAGAGCATTCCACCAGATCGGGGCCACGGCCAAAAAAGCCCTGGCTCTGGTTGAGGCCAGCCTAACCTCCCTGTGGCCCGGGATCTCCAAGACATTTTTATTTGAAGACCATAAGTTCCTCCGTGTGGCATACCAGGAGAGGTGGTCCCGTAGGTACAAGGGTCCTAGGCCGTATAGGGCTTTAAAGGTTAAAATCTTTAAAATTTAAGCTTCCCAGAACATGGCTGCTCTTGACTCACTGCTACCTCCTTACCATTTCTTCATTTATTTTACCCTCCCTCTCCCTTCTAGGGCAAGCCTTCAGTAATCTACCTTATAATTCTCAATAAAGCTTATTTTTTTCCTGGAAATTTTTCCAGTGTAATCTCTGTTATTCGCTTCTGGGTACCTTGTGATGGGATTCTGTACCTAAACATAGTTCTTAAATTTATGCTATGTTCCTGTATAGTATGAGATATATTAGTTTCTGGAACAGCTCTACGCAGCAACAGCCTGTCCTCAAGCAAAATACATCCAAGGCTATCAGAGGGAAAATATTCTGCTGGTACTAGTAACTTGTATTCCAAAAGGGTTTAGTCCAAGAACATTGAAAAGAACTTTCAGACGTGTGCCCTGACCAAGCATGGCAATACACTGAAATTTACGTTTTAACTGATTGCTACATGATTAAGTAAGCCCCATCAGTTAATTGTTCAGGCTCTCAGTCTTATCCAGCAAGCTTGCCCTTCCCTCTCCAAATACATCACGGCGCTGCAGTTTCACAGGCATACCTCAGCCTCCTTCTCTGCTGATTAAGTGTAGTTATTAATTGGAGAGGTGCTTTAAATTGCTTGCAAAGGCCTCCACTAATTAATCAATTAAAGACTGAATCCCTAATAAACAGGCACCAGAGCACCAATTGTTATGCACATATTATACAATGCAAATGAATTTTAGTGAACTGAAGGGCTCTCATGTAAAGGCCATTCTCCTTGAACCAGTTATCCACGTCTTCTATTTTAGAGCTGTATTCCTCATATTTAAAGACTGTGCTTACATAATCAAGATACTGGACACCTATAGTGGACCTACACTGGGGGGGTCCCTGAAGCTTGAACTGTTATAGGGGACCCCTTCACAACCAGCAACGAGGCCTGGGAAACCACTGTTATCTCCTCCAACTGGGCTGTTCCACAACAGATCACCACAAATTGTGTTTTTGGGTATCTGCTTAAGTACTTTTGTGAATTAAAGTCTCTTATGGGGCCTCTCTGAGAACAGGGGCTCTGAAGAGTGTATCATTCATTTCATAGTAGATCCACCTCTGTCTGTGCTTCACAACTGCATATGGCTGTCCACAAATAGAACAATTTTGGAAGGAAGTTTTTAATGAGCTACCTCAGATTACAGCTCAGTCAATCCCAATAACTCCAGCATTAGCCTTACTTAATCTATATACTTCATATATGAACCAATTAAGAAGTAAGGAATTAATAACACAGCAGCTAGAACGGTAATAGAACTTGGAAAACTTTGCAACTAATGAATATTGATCACTGGAATAAAAGTCTGGTAAACTGCCATAATGGAAAACCTGTGGCAAAAAATTGAAGGTGGCAAGGAAGAGAGAAAACAAGATAATTTTTGCACTGTAGGGTGTGATTTTACTAAATATACAAATGAAACAACACATGGACGAGAAACACCTACAACATATATTGCAATATGGCACAGATAAGCCGACCCTATTCATTAGTTCACTCCTAGTGGTTAGTATTTTACCCCCCTAGTGACCCATTTTTTGTTAGTCGCGTTATTTTATTATTTATGTGTGTGCAGTTTTTTAACAAAAACATCATCATCATCATCAGAAACAAACAAACAAAAAACTGCTTATGGCCATCTAAAGCATGCACTAGCATCCAGTGCTCAATGAACTCCAGTCCCTTTAGGGTTTGAATTCACCGCAGAGAGGGTTGGCAATTAGCCAAGATCTTGTGTACTTATAGAATCGTTCCTTTTACATTGCAATGGATTAGCACTAACTAATGTATTTAATTAACCAATTCAGCATTAATTAGACAAGGAGACTTCCCTGGGTCTGGGAGGAGAATGTGTTCCAGCCTTAGCACCAAACTATTCAGTATCATGCCTCTACTTTCAACCGACGTGCCGAAGAGATGTCTTGTTAGGGGAAAAAGAAACAGCCAGTCCCGCTTCTGTATTAATATTAACGGCAGTATCAGTTCAGGCTCTTTGCACAGCCTTCAGCCCACAGCCTGGCAAGGAGGATTCTAAATTCCCAGGAAATTTGAGGAGAAGAAGGGGCTGGGGAAGAAGAGAAAGGGGAAGAAGAAGAAGAAAAACCCTGAAGGGAAAGGAAAGGAAAGAAGAGGACACGTAATTCTCCTGTTCTTAAGGCAACAGGAGGAGAAGAGGAAAGGGGGCGTGAAATAGGAGAGAGCAGAAGCTCCAGCCGGGACTGACAGGGGGCCGCCCTGAGGAGGCGGGCGAAACGGAGGAGGCGGGAAGCGATGGCGCCGCCTCCCGCCGCTCTCCCGCGCCTGGCCGGAGGCTGGGCGAGGAAGGCGGGAGGGCGATGCTGCTCTGGCCGGGCCGCTGACCGCGGTGCTGGCGCGGAGGGGGACGGAGGAGGAGGAGGAGGCCCCGCAGGATGGGCTGCGGCGGGAGCCGAGCCGATGCCATCGAGCCGCGCTACTACGAGAGCTGGACGAGGGAGACCGAGTCCACCTGGCTGACCAACACAGACGCCGAGCCCCAGCAGCCGCTTCCCGCCGCCGCCGCCGCCACTGGCCCGGAGGGCGGCCACGCCGAGGCTGGTCTGAGGGAACCCGGTGAGTAGAGCTCGGGGCTGTGGTGGCGGGAAACGCGAACGAGGCGGCCCGGGCCCTTCCCGCCTCCTCGCTCTCTCCTCCGCCTCGCTTCCTTCTGGGCTCTT
Source organism: Podarcis filfolensis (assembly GCF_964270895.1). Classification (NCBI taxonomy): domain Eukaryota; kingdom Metazoa; phylum Chordata; class Lepidosauria; order Squamata; family Lacertidae; genus Podarcis; species Podarcis filfolensis. Next base: position 69,286,755 of record NC_139603.1, read on the forward strand.
CTCCACAGCCAAAGGTTTGGCCGGAGGAAGCCGAGAGGTGGGCCAGCGAACAGGTGGCGAACACCTCACCTCCCTGTTGGGACATATTTCAGAGAAGTGGCTTTGCATTTCAAGTTCTGTCGTCTGAGCTGCGCTCATGGATTTATTCCTGCAGCCCTTGCTCCTCGTTCAGTGCGGTGGCTTGCAATGCAACCCTATAGGTCCTGCATATTCAGAAGAGAAGTGTCCACCCGACACAGTCACGGGTGGGGTTCTTTTTGGACCATTATTGTTCTTGCGACTTTTTATTTTTAAGCAGGGAGAAGGGTTAAAACTTTTCCTCCCTGCAACGTAAAGAGGATGCATAGCAATATGCAGCTCTGCTTAACTTACATCTTCGTGTAACTTAACCTTATGCCAGTATCGTGATGCGTTTTTTGTTTTGTTTTATTTGTTTTGTTTTTTTGGTCCAAGACCTTGTCCGTATTATATAGGATGCTGCTGGTGTGACACTACAGAAAGATCAGGGAGGGACCTTTTGTTGCTGTTGTAAGGAAAGGCTCTTCAATAGTCAGCAAAAGGGAGTTGCTGCTGAAAAGAAACCTGGTACTAGTGCGCAACGAAGATGGATTGTAGCCTCAGTTCTATAGATCCTGTGCTTTACCAGTTTATGCCATGTAGTAAGTGGCACAAGGATTGTGAGGCTTGTTGTGAACAAGGCTTCACATATTTGGATGATCAGGCTGTCGGAGCAACCTGTCTGATCTATGAATATTCGGATTTAGGGTTGTGCTTTAGTCAAGCTAGCAGTTCATAGTGTTGGAATCGTGACTGAATGTTATATATTTCAATTACATGTTGCACATTTTCAGTTGCAAACATAGCATCTTTGGTCTCTGTCCATTTAAGATGGATGCTGCTGTGCTTGTGCTTACAAGGATACAAGACAGTCCTAACGCTTAGCCAGCAGCACCATATCAACTTAGCAACGTAGAAGAACATGAAATACTGTAATTAGAACACACTCGCCACAATGCAGACGGTAGGACTTCTGCACCAGTTATGGCATTGTGCCGAGTCAACTCTCCTAGCAGCTGCTTCCTAAAAGCATCAGCAGGAATGCTTTAGCATCTCTGCAGGGTAGGTAGAACTCTTCTTGACCATAACCAGTGAGAGCCTCACAAGTGGGGAATAGAAGATTTGCTCTGTTTTCAGAACTAATGCTGCAGATAAGAGGTTTGCAGTATTAAGAGTTCAAATGTTGTTCACGGAAAACAGCACCACTCGTTTCCTGTCAGCTAACACCAGGCAACATTTTTAATGCAATTCAAAAGAGATAGGTGGCTGTCTGAATCATGAAAACATTTGGGTATTTAAGGGGACTGGACATCTAGGGGCTTGCCCCCCTCCCTTTTGTCCCATGTTTTGAAAGCATGGATCCGAGAGGCTTGCCACTTGTTCCAAAAGCACGAGTCTGAGCAGCTATGCTTTTGTCCCACTGTTTCCCCCTGGAAAACACACTCAGTAGCTCTAAATTGGAACAAATGGTAATCCATGGAAAACGTGATTGCTATTTGTTCCAATTCAGTGCTAAATTATGGGCTTCTCTGGGGGTGGGGGAAGCAGCTGGTGAAACAGAAGTGTAGATGAGCCCTAAGATGTCTTCTTTTTTACATTGGCTTTGGAGAATTGCCACTGAGATGCTGCTGTGAGATGGTTTGCTGTAGTTTTAAAGAATGTTTTGTTTTATTGCACCGGTATATTACTTTATGAAGTTGATGTTACCCAGGCTAATATATTTGATTAAGGGTGGGACATATATTTTTAAAATAAATATATGATTAATAAGAGAGCAAGAGTAAGGTTGGCAGAGTTGCATTAGAGACTGGGATGTGTGCATTAAAGCCCTGTTGAATTCCTCATCATTTCATTACATAGTATTTAGTGAAATGGGCTATGTATCCAAGGGATATTACTGTTATTTATTAATTAACATAGATTTTGCTATGTATAATGTTATCCATGCTATAATATTTGTCTTTAGAAGTATGCCTTGTTGGTTTCAGAGCAACCCAACAGCAAGCTCTCTGCCTATCTTAGGGGTGTATACACGGGTTTTTCCCACCCCAGTCAAATCACTGTGAATGTGCACATGATAACTGGTCAGCCATATGACCAGTTTAGAGGTGTGCTTGTAATAGATTATGTGGATTTTTATGCACAATCCATCATGAACATCCTGGTGGAATTGCTTACCATGCAGATTTAAAACAGGGAGGAAAGCGCTCAAAGGAGTTTTGTGAATTTACTCTTTGAAATAACATGCACTTATGGTCACATTCTGCTTAATTTTGGCATGGTGGCTGAGGGGGAGGGTAATACCCAAATGCTATTACATTCCTCCATAAACTGAGAAAATATCATTTGCTGTTGCTATCTAGGACTAAGCTACAATTACCTAGGACATCAGTCTTTGGCTCTTCCTATGGATTTACTTTTATTTTTTGAAATGCAGACGTAGGGAACAATCAGTTTGCTTATAGCAGCAGAGCTTCCCCTTATGCCATTTCTTTAACTGAAATCATAGTGCCGCTGCAAGCAAATCCAGCCCCCACCTACATTTCAGTCATGTGTAACATGTAGTTTGACATTAACAGAACTCTTCTTTAACCTAGCCCTCAGAATGAATCCATGGGTTATAACCAATGCTAGTCCTACTCAGAGCAGCCCACTGAAATTAATGAACCTCAGTTAGTCATATATATGATCTCCAGTGGGTCTACTCTGAGTCTACTCTACTAGCACTGAGCAGGACTAGCACTGATTACAACCTCAAATTTTGTTTTCTCAATTTTGCCTTCTGATTTTTGTAGCCTGTGTATGAACCACCTATACATTTTTAATATATTTGAGTTTGGTTATATTTGTTATTGTCTTTGAGTAAGCAATGGTTAAGATTTAGCAGAAGTTAACTGCTTGCAAGTCTTATTGTGTTAAGTAGGAGACAGTTTAACCATTCAGCTGAAATCAAAGGGACATAAACATTTATTTATTTTTCTTAGACATTTATATACTGCTTAATTACTTGTATTTCTAAGCAGTGTACATAAAAAAGCAATCCACACAAAATGTGACAATAAAAAAAAATATTACCGGTATAAAGCCAAACACCTAAATTTGGCTGGATCTTATCCAATATTATAATTCTCCACTCTTTTTTCCCCCTTCTATTCATTTTTTCCTCCTCATATTCCCTTTTTATCTTAATTTTCAAACTGCAGCAGAGGGTGATTTTTTCTACAGTAAACTGAAAAGAGCAATAATGGCTATAAACAGAAGTTTGAAATACAGAAACTGTAAGACCTTTTCATTAAGATCATAACAGAATTTAATGTACTCAGTAGTAAGCAACACACTTAAACCCGCCGTGGAACTTTTTACCTGTACCAAACAATTGGTGAAGAAGAAATATCCAAAAACCGGTGTAGCAATATCAGTCATCTAGGGTGGGTGGTATAAAAAGGCAAAGCCTTTAAAAGACCAACGACGGTGCTATACTTATGTGAATGGTCTCAAAAAAATGGAGGGGGGACAATTTAGCAGTAGTTCAAGTTGTTCCTAAAAGCTTCCATTGAAAGAGAAAATGTAGCGTGAAATCCTCCTTTCACAGACTATTAAAACTAGACAAATTATGAATTGCTGTTTTAAAAGCAGTCTTGTCACTCTAGTTGCTTCATTAGCTTCATCTAGAAAAGCAATCAAAGCAAAAATTGAACTGAAAGGTTTTGCATTATCAGAAGTATTATTGATAGTTGGATTAGTTTTCCATAGGCCAGAGATCTGCAATCTCTATAATCACAACCTTTTTAGAGGGAGTTGCTTAGTTGTATAGGATCCATCCCCCCCAAAAAAACACACTCTTCTGTTTTAAGGGTATATATATTTTTCTGTGTTGAAACAACCCTTTGTTATGGTTATGTATTATAGCTCCTCCTGTTGCTCGGTCCCTGCTCCTGCCAACCTAGCAGTTCGAAAGCACGTCAAAGTGGTACCGCTCTGGTGGTACCGCTCTGGCAGGAAGGTAAACGGTGTTTCCGTGTGCTGCTCTGGTTCGGCTTAGAAGCAGCTTAGTCATGCTGGCCATTATTGCTCTTTACAGTTTACTGTAGAAAAAAAATCACCCTCTGCAGCTTTCTGCAGACAAACCATAGCTGTCAACCTTCCCTTTTTTTGCGGGAAATTCCCTTATTCCATCGCCCTTTCCCACTGCTTCCCGCTGCTATCCTGGATGGTTAGATATCCCATAGACTGTCCCCGAGACAGGTGAGGCTGCTGATCCCTTATTTTAGAGGCTGCTGAACCCTTATTTTCAAATCTGAAAGTTGACAGCTATGGGACAAATGCCGGCTCCCTTGGCCAGTAAAGCAAGATGAGCGCCGCAACCGCAGAGTCGTCCACGACTGGACCTAACAGTCAGGGGTCCCTTTACCTTTCATATTTCTAATGCTGTTCCAAGTGCTATGTGGTGAAATATGGTTTTAAAGAGGCACAGATGCATTTTGCATTATGCCCATTATATTGTAAATAGGCAATGACATTTATGCATGCTTGATTTTGGGAAATATTTACTTGCTCATCTTCTGTTTTTAAGTGACGTGTGTGTGTCTGTGTGTGTCTTTCAAGGCTGTACAATTTGCTTGCTGTGGTACCACATTACATTGGATTTGCATTGTGTCCAACACTTGTCCATCTCCATTTGTCTTCTTCTTCTTTGAATTTGTTAGTTGCTTTATCTTGCCAAGGCCAACCCAAAGCAACATACAATCAACCAGATGAACAACCCCCCGCCCCACTTAGATACATGCATGGAGAGCCACCACAGAGCATGACTTTGGGTTTTGTGTGTTCCTAGCCTTTTATCCCACTTCTAGCACCAGCTCATGTACTATGAGAGGATGCTGAAGATTCTCCTTCCCCACCCTTTGCCTGTTTCCTATGAGTAGTCATATATGAGCTCTATCTCTTGTGAAAAACATTTTCTCAGATTATGTAACATTTAGGTAGATTTGTAGGGTTGGGGCAGAACATAGTGTTCTTGTGAAGCTGATATGCAAGTCTCTGTGACTCAGTCTGTTATGGGCTGCAGAAGCCAGAGTTGTTAGCTTAACATCTGCCCAAAACTGACAGCATCCCACCATTGCTAGGTCATATCAGTTGACACTTGTCTTAATATTAATTCACTTGGCCTAGCCCTCTAGGCCACATGTGCAAGGACTATCTGCACTGGAGCATTTTGTGTTCTTGCTTTCGACTAGATAACACCACAAATGAAACTGCTAGAATTTTTTCCTTCTTCCCTGCATTGCAGGTAGGCAGGGGACAACCATGGACCGAGCATGGACATAATATCTAGACTGACAGCAGTCTGTGTTTTTGCACAACTTCTTTCTCCAAATCTAAGACCGCCAGCTACCAAATATGTGTTTGATGCTTACTGAGAGTAAAATATAGCTTATGTGGATGCTACAAGCATCTGTTACTTTATTCTACAGTAGTCCCCAAGTGACGCCACTTGTACCGAGCAACTCTCCGCCCACAACTTTTAAACCTAGACTCAAAATATAAGGGACCCCCCCTTCCCTCCAAACACACACACACACGCACTTCTTCCATCACCAGCTCCCTCATGAAAGCTTTGAGGGCAGGAAGGTGAGTCTTGGCAAATGGAAGGAGCCATCCTTTAATGACAAACCCAATTTCTCTCTCCCATGAAACTGGCATAAGGCAATATATACAGTGGTACCTCGGGTTACATACGCTTCAGGTTACATACACTTCAGGTTACAGACTCCACTAACCCAGAAATAGTACCTCGGGTTAAGAACTTTGCTTCAGGATGAGAACAGAAATCGTACAGCGGCAGCGCAGTGGCAGCTGGAGGCCCCATTAGCTAAAGTGGTGCTTCAGGTTAAGAACAGTTTCAGGTTAAGAACGGATCTCCGGAACGAATTAAGTACTTAACCTGAGGTACCACTGTAAATCAAATTAAAAATAACAGAAGCATCTTCTATGCATCCCAGCTATGCATTTTGCCTTCCATCTCCATGTTGCCACACAGCCTACCCATCACTGCTTTATTTTAGCATGGCAACAGTGGTGTAGCACAGTCTATATGCCAAGCTCATGCAGGCGAATGGCTGACCCCATGCAGCATTATTCACTTGGATGCAGTTCTAAGCAGCATCTGTGCAACTCACTTGTGTGAAGCCTCAAACCTCTTGCACGATGATCAAAAAGCATGAAAGGAACGTGCTGTTATTTCAAGACTATTTGTTCTTGAACAGATAAATATGAATGCATACATAATTTTTACATGCTATGTTTGGTACTTTCCTCCTTTTTTGTTCTTTCCCCTGCAGTTTCTTGGAGTGCATACTTCCATAAAGCTTGAATATTGCTTCATTCATATGATTTGACGCTTAAAGAATACTTCATTAGCCCTCTAGATGCTCCTGTGTGGGAGGAGCATCCTGTAATCTTGCGTTGACTTTTAGCACCAGAAATGGGACTGAACCAATTGTTTTCCTTTCCCTGCATTGCAGATATACAGAGGACAAGCAAGGATCTGCTTTGATAAAGAGTCTTTTGTCATAAACATTTTTTTAGGAAGTCTCCAAAAAGGATCACAGACTTCCCGTGCAGTCTTCTTGCTCTAGTTATTTGCATGTAGGTGGCAATGTGCACCCTTACAAATGCTATTTAGCTGGTAATATAGCACATGCAAGAATGGTGATGTTGAAATTAACTTGAGACAGCCCTTTAATATTCTGTTTTATGGAGGACTTGGGTATATCTGTGCTGTGCACGCCCCCACTTACTCCCGCTGACAACTACTGACAAATTTGATATGTTCCGTCAGGGTATCAATGTTTAACTGGATACATGTAAAATATTTAGGCTGCATGTCGAATCTAATTGGAGTTCGCTCTGGATGCAGTATGTATACAAAATAGAAATATTGATGCAATGCCTGGTCTCATGTGAGTTAAGACTTCATTGATTATGAAACACAGAATCACTTCCAAATACCAAGCAGTGTTCTTTACCATTCCCTAGTTTACAGCATAGACTTAAGCAGCACTCTGCTTTGGGCAGAACACCGAAAAATTTTCTTGTTTCAGAGGGAGTCGCATAAAGAGGTTGGCTGAATATATTGAGCCAATTGTGCCGTTATCTCCTGTCTGCTTTTGCAGCTGCTCTCAGTCACCTGACACAAAGTAACAATGCCTTCAATTTTTCGCGAAGCATATATGTAACCAAGAATCGTGCAAACAAAAACCACCCCCAGTGGTTATACATATTTCCTTTTATCAACAGCTTTGTTTGGTTCTGTATGCGTGGCTTGAAGCAAAAGCTATGATTAACTGATAAGAGCATGTGAAAGGTTCATTATGTGGCAGATAGACACATAGAACTGAAGCAGCTGGCCCCGAAGTTCACATATATTTCATATCAGTGGTAGCATCGGTAATCATAAGGCTTGGTACTTGGCCAGAAAACCTTGAGACATGTGCAAAATGTTCTGTAGGTGGTATTGATTGATTGATTGATTGATTGATTGATTGAATTTACACTCTTCTGCTTTTCCTCCCCAAGGAGCTCAGGGAAGCAAACTGGCCATCAGCCTCTTGCTGATGCAGGACATATGCTGCCACAGCATCCCTGATACAGAATCATAGAGCTGGAAGACACATCAAATATTGGCTTGATCAGGAGTGGAAAACCTTCTTGGCCCAGATGGCCAGATCTTTCTCTCTCCCAAACCCTGTGGGCCAACTTGGGTGAGACGTGAGCGAGGCCACTGACCTGTCAATCTGACATCACAATTACTTTAGATGAGAGGTGGGCAGTTGAGGGGGGGTGAGGGGAGGGGAAGAGTCTGATTTGCCAGTGCATCCCCCATAGGACTTCAATGGCACCATGGTGCCCACAGAGGCCATGTTGGCAACTCCTTCTTTACCCAAACCATCAAGGCTTACCACAGAAACTTTCAGATGGTTCTGCTTGCTTTCTGTGACAGGTTGCACACAGTCATGTTGTTTCACTGAGAAATGCTATATGATGATTGAAGGGCCCTGGTATATTTTATCTTTTGGAGAGAAAAAAACAGCTGGGTGAAGAGCTAGAGCAAACAGATGGGAGGAAAACTGGCCCTTTCCCCCTGCCAACTCCCCAGCGCCCACAGCTGTTTCACCCGATAAAAAAGCAGGGGGAGGAAATTACGTAACTACACATAATTTCTGCCCTCAGGATGGCGAGAATGATTTTATAGCAAAAGTTCACAGAAATAGAAGAGAGGCAGTATGGGATGTTCTGAGCCATACAACGTATTTTTCCACAGCAGTATGGTTGCACAAAAGCAGGAAGTCAAACAGGACATAAACTATTAGCCATGGTATTCAACAGATTACTATTTATATTTAAAAAGGAGTAGAGCAGGAGAAGAAGAAAAAAATCAGTGTTCTATTTTTGTTTTCAAAGACATGTCTGCTTTGCTTATGTCTCTCTAAATAATAATTCAGGATCTCGTGCTCCTAACTTCTGTTCAGTTTCTAATTTGTTGGAGGGGGATAGGAATGTGCAAATGTAAAAACCATATTTTGGTAATTGGGCATATACAAACTGTTCACAAACAATTCTGTGAAACTGACTAGTTTTGTTAATATCTCTTTAACTTGAAAAATGTGTAAAACACCAGTAAATGTTTTGACTTAACAAAATGCGATTTTGTGTGTTCTTAGGAATTCTGGAGGATAGCAAATCAACTCAGACTTGTACCGGAAAGTCCTCAGCTGCAAGTGGAATAGGTAGTACTGAAAAGAGAGCTCACTGTGGTACACAATGTACAAAACTGACAGTTCACCCCACTGGAACTTCAGCACACAAACAACAAAATGGCTTTAGAACCACAGAGGTAGGTGCAGAACTACATTCCGAGTGGCTCCTTGTACACACTGGTATCCTCTTGAAGCTGGGCTAATCCTGTTTCTCCTCAGCTAAAGGCCTGTCACAGTGCTATCAAGCCTGTGTCCTTTATATTGAAGTCGTACCTTCCAAACTAGTGTTTCTTTTTTAAAGTCACAATGAATACATTTCTCATATTGCAAGGCTCTCATATTGCAAAGCTCTGCGCCAGGCTCCCAAAGGTTGCGCAGAGCAGCCTGCGCTCCCGGGCTCCGCGCAGCTCTGCGCAACCCTCGGGAGCCCCGCGCCAAACCGCGCCGGGCTCCGGAAGGTGGTGCAGAGCTGCCTGCGCTCCCGGGCTCCGCGCAGCTCTGCGCAACCCTCGGGAGCCCGGCAGGAAGCCGCACCGGGCTCCCAAAGGTTGCACAGAGCTGTCTGCATTCCGAAGCCTCAGGCGCACTGAAGAGCGCACCCGGGCTTCGCGCAGCTCTCCGCAAGCCTGAGGAGACCGGCGCGGCTCCCTAGGCTTGCGGATAGCAGGCTGTTCTGGGGTCGGGGGAAGCTCGGGCTTCCCCCGCGCCAGCCCCATGCCTGGGGGGGGGGAATAATTTTTTCCCCTTTATTTCCCCCCCCAAAAAACTAGGTGCGTCCTATAGGGCGGTGCGTCCTATGGGGCGAAAAATATGGCAAATAACACCAGTTAAACAGAGATCACTTGCGAGTGGTAGGGAGGGCGTTCTTTGTGATAACTTTCCAATTACTTTACTTCCTATTTGCTGAGTAAAAATGCCACTGTATCAACAGTTTTACTGGCGATTACTACAAGAACTGTTTGTGACTTCAGGACAGAGATATTGCTAAGTTTTGCTTGTTGTTTTGAATGGAATATTTTGTTAATTTTTATTTTACACTTGTCTTTTCTCCTTGTTTAGGAAATTTACTTCTATGAAACATCTTCTAAGCATCTTGCATTAAACTAATTTACTGTACACTCTTTTTAAACAGGCTAAATGGGACAACAAGAAAAACGTCACAAAAGAAGTCGCAATTAACGCCACCAAAACAATAAGACAAATTAGTAACAGAAGAATTACAAAGAACTGTGTCAATTAAAAGAGCCAAAGGAGAAGATGACTGAATTCTGCAATATTTTGCTGCACTTTAACTGATAACTTAATGTGAAGATCTCAAGATGTTTTATTTTTTATGCTGAATGTAGTGGACATCTGCTGCTGAGTGCCTTTGGAAAAACCGCTATCCTTGCTCTAAACTGCTGCCAGCATTGGACGCTTTTTGTTCTATATTGCCATACTGGTGAGGCTGGGCCAGCAATTAGAACATAATGTGTTCGGATTTTATACATTACCATTTAAGTAATTAATTTCACATAAAAATGTATACCAAAATATTTCAGGAACACTCAATCCCTCACAAATTGCATCTGACACATCTGTTTTTAGGTACATGTGTGAGTGTCTGGAGGCGGTTGGAGGATGGATGGCGGCTAACAGATTGAGGTTGAATCCTGACAAGACAGAAGTACTGTTTTTGGAGGACAGGAGACGGGCGGGTGTGGAGGACTCCCTGGTCCTGAATGGGGTAACTGTGCCCCTGAAGGACCAGGTGCGCAGCCTGAGAGTTATTCTGGACTCACAGCTGTCCATGGAGGCGCAGGTCAATTCTGTGTCCAGGGCAGCTGTTTATCAGCTCCATCTGGTACACAGGCTGAGACCCTACCTGCCAGCGGACTGTCTTGCCAGAGTGGTGCATGCTGTAGTTATCTCTCGCTTGGACTACTGCAATGCGCTCTATGTGGGGCTACCTTTGAAGGTGACCCAGAAACTACAACTAATCCAGAATGCGGCAGGTAGACTGGTGCCTGGGAGCGGCTGCTGAGACCACATAACACTGGTCTTGAAAGACCTACACTGGCTCCCAGTACGTTTCCGAGCACAATTCAAAGTATTGGTGCTGACCTTTAAAGCCCTAAACGGCCTTGGCCCAGTATACCTGAAGGAGTGTCTCCACCCCCATTGTTCTGACCGGACACTGAGGTCCAGTGCCGAGGGCCTTCTGGTGGTTCTCTCGCTGTGAGAAGCCAAGTTACAGGGGAACCAGGCAGAGGGCCTTCTTGGTAGTGGCACCCGCCCTGTGGACCGCCCTCCCACCAGATGTCAAAGAGAAAAACAACTACCAGACTTTTAGAAGACACCTGAAGGCAGCCCTGTTTAGGGAAACTTTTAATGTTTAATAGACTATTGTATTTTAATATTCTGTTGGAAGCTGCCCAGAGTGGCTAGGGAAACACAGCCAGATGGGCGGGGTATTATTATTATTATTATTATTATTATTATTATTATTATTATTTGAAAGTTGAGCTTTCATGCAGCCTTTCTGTGGTTGGCACTTCAGTTCAGTTTGCACATCAAATGATTTCCATCCTGATCCAAAAGATGTTCACTACAATGGCTGTGTACAGATTTGCAGGTTCTGTTGTTTATCTCAGTGGCACGCTGGGTGAGCCATATGATAATGGTCTGATTTGCTATACCATATGAGACTTACAATGTAACTGATGGCCAAGGTTTGTGATGGCATAGATAGGTTTAATGTAGCTGAAATACATGTAAGAACTGTGGTACTCTAACTTTGCCTGCTTCTGTGTCATATAGCAGCTTTGCACTGTGTGGCAATGATACGCCTGCAAAAGGGTGAAATATCCCATCACTCAAAATTGGGATCTCCCACAGCTCAGTGAAAAAAGGTGATTGATCTTGTGTCTCCTTTATCACTTATATTTTCAAAAGGAATTTGTGTATACATTTGCTACTGAAGTCTCTAAATTTTAAACAAACAGATTTGTTTTGAAGGAGAGCAAAATTATCCAAATAGTAATCTGAAGGACACAACTTCATTTTAAAAAAAAGTTCTTCTGGCCTATAAATTAATAAAATTTATATGAAAAGTTAGTTTTTGGTGTCAAATCTATAGAAAAGGCACTTCAATCACAGATGAACAGTCCATTGAGACAAATAAAAAAATGTAACTAATAAAAATGTTTGTAAATTGTTTGACTTCTTAAAGAAATTGCTTGAGATGAAAATTCAGTGTTTGAAATCTATATTCAGTTTCTAGGCTTAATAACTGTTGGAGGATTGCTTATTAAGTTAAGATAACCATTGAATCATAGAACCCTGTAGAGCAGGCATAGGCAAACTTGGCTCTCCAGATGTTTTGGGACCACAACTCCCATCATCCCTGACCACTGGTCCTGTTAGCTAGGGATGATGGGAGTTGTAGTCCCAAAACATCTGGAGGGCTGAATTTGCCTATGCCTGCTGTAGACTTTACTTAAGACCTGTCTACTCTCAGAGTGATAAATTCAAATTACAACTGTGTGTAACATATATAATTAGGCTGCAGTCAGGATGCTTCAAGAGTGCTTATACTCAAAGTTGGCAGCTGCAATACTCTCCATGCATACTTGGAAGTAAGCCCTAGAACACATGATTCTATGGATTATGTCATATCTGCCAATTTAGAATGTGTGTTTATTTATTGTATTTATTATATACTGATTAATATTTCTAAGCAGTGCAAGTAAAATTACAAAAAAATAAAAATAAACCATGCATAGAATAACAATTAAAAAATCATAATAAACCCAACACCACTTTAAAATGCCTGTTGAAATAAGAAAGCACTTGTCATGTACCTGAAGCTCAGCAAGGAGGGTGCCTGTCTAATCTCAGACACAGTAGTCATATCAATAATAAAATAAAAAGTTAACTTTGTTGGTTGAATAAGAGGGAAATATTCATAGCCTCTCCTTGTCCCATATCTCTGTGATCACTGCTCCCACCAACTTCCCCATTTCTTACTTTAGACTGCAATCTTAAAGTTAGAGAAAGACAGAAATCTACCCCCCAAGGGGAACATGTCCACAACTCATAGTGCACAAATCTACTGCAATGTAGTTGCAATGAGCATATAATAGTTCCTCTATGTACATATGCAGCCTTTGATAATTAATTTCTTCTCCATAGCTTGAAAGTGTTTCTGTGGCTAGCTTCTAATCACCGATGCACAGAACACACTTGACAGACTGTCTTTTCCTATTTTGATTCAATGCCCAGAGACCTGACGAAGCAACTGACTTGTTTGTTGTTGAAAAGGATTAATACTGCAAAGTGGAGGTTTGCAAAAGTGCCAAAATAAAATAATTGGTGAGAAAAGGAAACACAATGAAGTCTCAGTCTGCAGTGAACCACACAGGAGCACGTGGGCTTTTAAAACAAAACATGCCTTGCGAGAACAGCCAAACTGAAGGGGAGGTTATGGTAGAGAATTTGTAATTATATGAGCATATCCCGGTTGAATGCTGATTAAACTGGACTAGGTTTAGTGTGAAATCCCCTCTATATATCACTATAATGATGCTGTGCTGTAACAGCTACTCTGCTGACAAAATCATACACCAGGGGTGATGAACCTGTGGCCCTCCAGATGTCATTGGACTACAATTCCCATTATCCCTGACCATTGTTCATGCTGGCTGATAGAATTCGATCAAGAACAGAAGGGCTACAAGTTCAATGCCATACACTCCATGTGCAAGTTATGGTAGCTGCTTTTTCTGGAAAACAAATGGGCAGATGCACAAGTAAATATGGGTCCCTGCATGTTTCAAAGGCCTCTTCATGTTTAATGCTTCTTTATAAACACCAGTCCAAAACAGTTTTTAATGAAGAAGCATTAAACATTTCCATTTTTATATATTCTTAGGGATTCAGCATCCAACCTAACTTATTTAGGAAAAAAATTACATATAATATTTCCTCCATGGTCAAAAGAAAACATGGATCACATCCTGCTACAAATAAAATTCACTTTGGCAGATGGACTATATTACATATACATAAACATTTGGGGTAATCAAAATGAAAGTGGTGCTATTTCTAGTTTCCTCAAAATGCATTGGGAACCATACGTACTTACCCAACTGTTCATTTCAAAATGGACATTTTCCACCTGGGGTTGCAAATCCTTGGCCTTTAAGTGCTCTTTATAATTATGGGCAGAGTAAAGTTCAGCAGGAAGAAATAAACATTTCCTCCCCCAAAAGCTATTCCCAAAGTTCCCAGGTTTTATTTTATTCTGCTCCAAAGCGTAAGAATGTTCCTAATTCTTTTCTTTCATATCTTGGCCAAGAAGGGAGTGTTGTGTTGTGTTCTGAGAGGACAGAGTCACAAGTGAAGTTTCAGCAGGAGAACTTGTTAATTGCTTCTGGCCTTGATCCAGCTCTTAATTGTGCATAACAGCTGGTGGGGCTGGGTGGGGGTGTGCAATGCCAGCTGCATCAAAGGACACATCCACCCATCAGCAAGGCCTTGGTGAGCAATGCAATGTGGTTGTGTGATCCAGGTGCGTGTGTGCATCCACTATGCACATGAAAGCTTTCCTCAATACACAGATCTCCCTCGTTGGACTGGGACATGCATGTGTTTTCATACACAGCGATGCCCAATGGGGTCTAAATAGCTGCTCCGAGGGCAGACTGTATCAAATGTAATTGCAGTAAACAAAGCAAAATGGCAGTTGGATACTTGCCTGCTACTCCATTGGTGCAGTAATATTAATGGTCACTTGGCTACAATGGCCATGAGAGGCAACCTAGGAATCTGCAGTGTCGGATATTACTTCTCACCTCTTTGAATATGTCTACAGCTCATGCTTAAACTGCTGCATTGTCATTTCATGTGTCCAGAGAATTGTAGCAGTTGTGGCTTGTGACACCTAGACCTGGGAGACGGCACCAAGGAGCTAAAAATAAAAATGCAAAAAAATAGTATCAATAACTGCAACAACAAAAACCCCTCAGAAATATCCCAGCCCAAGAGTCTGTTCACCAGCCTCAGCTTCTTCTTCTTCTTCTTGAGTCAGGATTCCACCCTCCCAGGACTCTTCACAGGTCTTCCAGGACTCAGATGTCTCCATTATTGCTTGAATCACAGATGGCCAGAGAGGGCTTGGTCCCTTTATCATTTTTAGTGGCCCGCTGAGCTACTGTTTTTAAAGGGGCTGCAGACTTATTTTGGCTAAAATGGGAGTGAGCTTGTGTAATTCTTTAAGGGCCATTCTAATTTTCTTCGCAAAATCCAAGAATTTATGGTTTCCAGAAACATCAGTGAAAAAAGAACCGACAGTTGTGGAGCACATCCTTTGCCTTACTTATGGTAATGCTAAGTCAGGGTTCAGAACTGGAGGAGGATAAACACCTTTAAAATATGTTCTAGGAGCCTGCAGAACTATGGAGGTTTTTTTTGCTGTATTGAATGCAAATGCACATCTTTCAAGTTCTTTGTTTTTAAAAATCTGGTGTGACAGCAAATTTGGCCAAAAATAGGCACAAAATTTCATGCTGAATTGCTTCCGTTTAGTCTGTACAGGGCAGTAGAAACATCTAGTTACAGTGTTGCTGCCAAAGGCTACCAATATCCTGAGGATTGGGAATGGATCAAGTCAATCACTTGATCCAGGAGCCACACAGAAAGGTACTGCAGGCATATCCCTTGGTGGCTAGTGATGCCACAGCTGTGATTTTTCAGAGATTTAAATCTGGAAAATGTTACAGCTTCCCAGGATTATTGGAAGTTGAAGGGATTTTAATATGCAGCTAAAGTGTTTTAAATCAACCTAATAAAATAATTATTCAAGCATTCTTTTAGCATAATTAACACCTTTGAACTGCCCGGTTGAAATACAGGTTTTAATTGCTAGAACACTGTGGAGGATGCCCAACTGTGAAGCTCCTGTTGTGGCAAATCTAATGAGAATGGATTTTCTGTTTCTCGTTTCATCACCTCACCAGTGCTTTTTAGAAAAAAAAATACCCAAAATGTCAGAAAAATCATATCAAATAAATTAATAGTCTTTTCTGTTGTGTTGGGAGGGGGAATAGATGGGCAAACTATTTCTAAAAAACACACAGGACCAGTTCCCTGTGGTGTTTCCAGATTTTGAAGCAATCTGCTTCCAGCAGTTTCTCAAGGCACATTCATTATTTATTATGCTCATTAAGTAAACAGCTTCTCAAGCAAGGTTTAAGGATTTTATTCAATTCTCTGATGCCCCCCACGAGCCACAGCTAAGATTTCATGTTTTGCAGATATAGTTCTTATTGTACTTCCTCTGTGTTTGCTCCAAAATTGATTTTAGGATTTGATGCTCTCAGGGAAGGCTTGGGCAGAACTAGACATTATCTTGGCAAATGTGCAGCCCCTGGCTGTGTTTGCTGGCACAATGGGAATTCAGAGTTAGGAGGAGCAGGGCCAGATTTAGGTTTGAAGAGGCCCTAAGCTACTGAAGGTAAGGGGGCCCTTTATATGTCCAGCTGTCCTTTGTCAACGACAAATGGTTGCTGTTTGTTGTGTTGAATATATGCTATGGTAATTTATGGACCTAATATGTATATAAAGCCATTTGCACACAACAAATAGGAGCCTACATAACACAAAACAGTGTTGCTGTATGTAGGTTTTATTTTATTTGTTTTTTATCTTATATTTTGGAAATGTACATCCAGTTTTCCCCCCTTTAAATCTTTTGGGGGGCCCCAAGAGAGTGGGGCCCTAAGCTATAACTTGTTTAGCTTATATGTAAATCCAGCAGAGGCACTTACAGGGGCCACAGAAAGTAAATTATCTGAGGACTACGGTCTTGGCTACTGTTTAAAGCTTAGCACGGAAATAGAAATATTAAATAATATGACAAAGATATTGA
This sequence comes from Podarcis filfolensis, assembly GCF_964270895.1. Classification (NCBI taxonomy): domain Eukaryota; kingdom Metazoa; phylum Chordata; class Lepidosauria; order Squamata; family Lacertidae; genus Podarcis; species Podarcis filfolensis. The sequence continues at coordinate 69,303,480 of NC_139603.1, forward strand.
TCCAGATGCACACATATATTGTCAGAAGCAGCATTTTGTAGTCAGATGTGCCTCAGATCATATGTTTCCAGTGGCATGTTATAGACCAGACCTGTGTGGGATATATTTTCTATCAGATTATTTATTTACACATTATTTGTTTTCTTTACTGCATTTATATACCACTTTCCTGATAAGGCATTAAAGATTAAGTTACAAAAGACAAAATAATAAAACAGTAGACTTCTGTCAGCCACTGGTGATCTCCTTGGGAGCTGATGGTATGAGATTCCTGATTTGGGCTTCTTCTCTTCAATTTTCCTCATATCAAAGTTTTTACGTACGGTATTTCATGGAAAGGCAGATAAGGATCATTGTCAGTGGCTGCTTCGGGAGCAGATAGCATGAACTTCTCACTCTACAATTCTTCTGCATGAATCTTTGTTAGTAAGGAGCCTATTAAAATGCTCACATTTTGGCCATCTCTTTATACTGGCATTTAAGGGACCACTGACACCAAATCTTGAAACCGAACATTACATGCAAAAACGGAAGCTTTGGTAATGTGAATCCAATCATCTCTACCAGTTTGCCATAGGAGCTTGAAGTATCAGGTTGCTCCACGTGGGTGTTAAAACAGAACAATTTACTAAGTAAGTCTGTAAGTAGCAGATGGGTTGCAAAGTAAGGACAGAATATAATTTGGGAACTTGGTTTGTAAAACGTTTAGGGGATAACCATTCTAGCAAGTGTAGACACTCAGGCAATTCCATGAAAATGTCTACCTACACACTCATATTTATTTTTCATAGATTGTTAACTTGTTCTGTATCATTTTAAAGATAGTTTTCCTAAGTTTCATTATATGGCAACAGTTTTTCAAAATGGCATATTACATGTGAGTAAAGCAACCACAAGTGTGACATGCAAAATGACTCGGAATTGCACTGAAAGTGGCTCTTGAGAGCTTTACCTTTACCTAAAAGAAGCCTCTTCTGTAATTTGTTCAGATCCTCAGGAGCTTAAGAAACAGCTGGAGGGTTTTATTGCTATTTGTGTTGAAAAGACAAAATATTGATCATTTCTGTCATCATCTGTGTTGGCTATCTCCCAAAGCAATGTTGTATTGATTGTTCTGTTTCAGAAATCCTGATTTTGGTGTGTGTTTTTAGTACTTCCCAAGCTACAAAACAGAACTGCAAAGCTTTGTCAATACCAGAGTCTACAATATACTGCAGTAAAAGCATTACTTTTCTTTATCCTCGGGTTGTTTAGTTTCATTTGTTTGCTTTGCATGCAACTAGTGTTGATTTTAGATGTGAGCAAACTCTATATATACTATACTATACTATACTATACTACACACACACACCTCAATTTTCTTTTTGATTTTGGTTTTAATTTAATATAAGATACACAATATACAAAAAATTATGCCCCCGGTGCCATTCCTTGTGTAACCAAAACAGCACCACACACATGCAATAGGAAGGTATTGGCATATTTGGGAAAAACTTGTGGTTTGCAGAAGTACTAAAACGTCAGCGGAAAAACCTAAAGAGGAAAAGGTTCTCAAAAACAACTCAGTGAGGACTAATATATTCAGGGTCTACAAAATACTGCCTGACTGCTGGAGAAAAGAAAAGGAAAACTGGAGAGATAATACTATGGGGAAAGTATATAAGTCCCATTGAGCTTAATGGCACTTACTCACAGGTAAGTGGTTATTGGGTTGCATCTTAAATGTGACAGAAAAATTGAGTGTCAAAACACAAAAACTGAGTGTCTGTTCAGCTTTGCAGTTGAATTCAGCAGATTTATTGGTGCCACCTACTGGTTCTTTCAAGTTTTTCTATTGAATCTAGAGAAATTAAAAGCAACGCCTAAATGACAAATTGATTAAAATAACATTGGGATTAAATTAAATTATAAGTTTTTTTGTTTTGTGTTTTAAAAAGGATCTGCCATAAGGAAAAAGGAGACAAGCCTTTGTGGTTGTTGTTTTTTTTGCAATAGGCATAACAAGGTATGTAGTTGTACCCACCTGAACCCTACTGCAGATGTAGATACGCAATAAAGCAGACTTGAGGCTTCACTGTGTTTGTGAATGAAAGGATGTCCATGTGTGAAAGAGTGTACAGAATAATTCTGAAAAAGAGAGGGAATTGGGGAAAATGAGCTCATTTACAGGTAATAAGAGCAAATTAATTGTCTTACGCAATTGTCCTGTTGGGCAGAAAACTGGGTTCAGATGAGTGATTTTGTGTTCTGGGGCTCAGATCCTGGCTATGCCTTGAGATTATCAATGTTTACAAAATGACAGCCATTTTGTGACTAGCCATGGCAGCCATTTCACAACAGTTTTTAAAATCTCCAAATGTGCCCACAAGTTCAAAAAGACTAGTGACCTATTTCTTGCTCAACTCCAGCCATTAACAACTATTGTAAGAAATGCCACTATTTCTAAGTTGCAATCAAAATAAAAGCCATCAAAACAACAGATAATGCTCCTCTGTTAGGTCTTCATTTTCTCATCCCTACATTTTATTATCTAAACAGCCAAATCTTTAAAAATGGTTTTAGCTACCCAGTAGTGCAAAGTAAGGACTTGCACTACTGTAGTTAAAACATGGTTCGGTTGCTGGCAAACAGGGCAGGAGAAAAATAATAAATTTCTTGTGATTCTGCAGTTCTATAAATTCTCGTCTATAAATGTTACAACCATCATCTTACTTGTGTGCATCAGCCCCATCTATACAAGGCCAAGCCCTGTGAGTCCCAAATTGACCTGGGTAAGGCTCTGGCACTGAATAATCTTGTCTCTGACCTCTAACTACTATAAGACATTGAAGGATTATTTGATACAACCTTTGTTGGAGGTCAGTAATGAAATAATAGAGGGGAAGAAGGCGCCTGAATCGTGGAAAGAAGCATTTATCACATTGATTCCAAAGTCAGAAACTGAAAAGACACAACTCAAGAATTACCGTCCCATCTCCCTTTTAAATGTGGATTACAAAATATTTGCAGATGTTTTGGCACGAAGATTTAAGAAAGTTCTAAGTGAGATAATCCATAAAGACCAGGCAGGCTTTCTCCCGGGCAGACATATGTTTACTAACACAAGGAACATCATAGACATATTGGAACTTTTACAAACAAACATAAACACTAAAGCAGTTTTAATTTTTATAGACGCGGAGAAAGCCTTTGACAACATATCTTGGAAATTTATGAAGGGGAATTTAAAAGAAATGGGAGTGGGACGGGGGTTTGAGAACGGGATTGAGGCAATATATTCAGAACAAAAGGCTAAACTGATAGTTAACAATGTGGTTACAGAAGAGTTTAAAATTGAAAAAGGTACACGACAAGGCTGCCCGATTTCCCCATTACTGTTTATTTCGGTTCTGGAAGTGCTCCTGAATATGATTAGGGGGGACCGGTTGGTGGAAGGGATTCAGGTCGGAGCGAAACAATATAAACTTAAAGCTTTTGCAGATGACCTAGTTCTGACATTACAGGAGCCGGAGTCTAGTTTGAAAAGAGTACTACAACTGATTCAAAACTTTGGTCGAGTGGCAGGATTTAAGTTAAATAAGCAAAAAACTAAAGTTTTGGGGAAAAACGTGACAGATATTGAGTTGGAACAGCTTCAGAAAGAGACAGAACTAAATGTGGTTAAAAAAGTTAAATACCTAGGGGTAAACATAACAGCAAAAAATCTGAGTTTATTTAAAGATAATTATGAAAAATGTTGGTCAGAGATTAAGAGAGACTTGGATAGTTGGTCAAGACTAAAACTTTCTTTGTTAGGCCGAATAGCTGCCATCAAGATGAATGTATTGCCAAAAATGTTATTTTTGTTTCAGACACTGCAGATTGTAGACAAGACAGAGTGCTTCCGGAAGTGGCAGAAAGATATTTCTAAATTTGTCTGGCAGGGCAAAAAGCCCAGAATCAAATTTAAAATATTAACAGATGCGAAAGAAAGAGGGGGCTTTGCCCTGCCAGATTTAAAGTTGTATTATGAAGCTGCAGCTTTCTGCTGGTTAAAAGATTGGTTACTTCTTGAAGATACGGATGTCTTGGATTTGGAAGGTTTTAATAATGCGTTTGGATGGCATGCATATTTATGGTATGATAAAGCTAAGATAAATAAGGCCTTCAAGAACCATATTGTCAGAAAATCAGTTTTTAATGTCTGGACAAAATATAAAGACTTACTGGAGAATAAAACTCCGAGGTGGCTGTCACCCCTGGAGGCTAAGGCTCGGAAAAGAGCCAATATGGAGGCCAACTGGCCAAAATATTGGGAGATAATAGAAAAGGATGGTGACAACTGGAAATTGCAGAGTTTAGAAAAGATGAGAGACAAAGTGCGAGACTGGTTACACTATGCTCAGATTAAAGAAGTGTTTAAAAATGACAAAAAGCTAGGATTCCAAGTGGAAAAGTCAAAGTTAGAAACTGAACTGTTAGAACCTAAGACTAAGGTACTTTCAAGAATGTATAACTTGCTGCTGAAATGGAACACACATGACGAAATGGTAAAATCAACAATGATAAAATGGGCGCAGGATATTGGGTATAATATTATGTTTGAAGATTGGGAAAGGTTGTGGACCTCTGGGCTGAACTTCACTGCATGTAATGCGTTGAAGGAAAATGTGATGAAAATGATGTATAGATGGTACATGACCCCTGTTAAACTGGCTAAAATATACCATTCGTCTGATAGCAAATGTTGGAAATGTAAGGAAAATGAAGGAACATTTTTTCACCTCTGGTGGACCTGCCCTAGAGTGAAGGCCTTTTGGGAGAAGATATATAATGAATTAAAAAAGGTGTTTAAATACACCTTTACTAAGAAATCAGAGGCCTTTCTCCTGGGTATTGTCGGCCAGAGTGTGTTAAAAAAGGACAGAACATTCTTTTTGTACGCAACAACAGCAGCAAGAATATTAATTGCCAAGAATTGGAAAACTCAGGAGCTACCCACTGTGGAAGAATGGCAGATGCAACTGATGGACTATATGCAATTAGCCGAGATGACCGGCAGAATTCGAGACCAGGGAGAAGAAAGGATGGAAGAAGACTGGAGGAAATTTAAGATTTATTTACAAAAATATTGTAATTTGGCTGAGTGCTGAATTGGATGCCAGTGCAGACAATTGTCTACCATTAAATTAGATTTAAGGCTGAATTATATGTCAAACCAAATTAAGATTATTAATTAAGATGAGTTAAATGATAATTTGTTTGAAATTAATTTAATAATGATGTAAGTGTATGCGGGAGGTGTGGGGGAGTCCCATGTAACAATTGAGAGATGTTAAATGGACAATGATAAGTGGTGCTTATCTAATATATGCTTTATTTGAAAACTTCAATAAATATATTATAAAAAAAAAAATGAATAATCTTGTCTCAGTGCCATCACCTTCCAGTTTGTAATTATATGTTGGAGTGCCTCTTTCCAGATCTCAAAGCACTATACTGATGCTAATGAAGGTTTGTAAGGGTATTAAATAAAATTATTATCATTCACATTTCATAAAGGCACAGAATGGCAGTTGTGTGACTTGCCCAAGGCTACACAACAAGTCTGTGGCAGAACTGGTTGAGCAACACAGGAGCCTCACATTTCAGTTTTGTGGTGATAATTATCACAACAATGAAAGGAGAGTTTAGCATGCCACTGACCTTTTGGGAGAGGGATTCTTTGTTCTGTTTTTGGGTATTTTTAACCCACCTTTGTGTCAAAGGTCCCCTAGGTGGCAAATGATACAATAATCACAATTACAATGAAAGGTAACAAATAAACAAAAACTGGGCTAAAATAATGTTAGAATCACAATATAATTTAAACCATCTGGGCACGTAAGGGCTTTGCCTGGTTCTAAAATAATGTTAAGGTAGGTGTCAGGTAGGCCTATTTGGGATAGACATCACACTCATCGTATCTCTCAGATGACTGCGCTGGTGCATGCGGAAAGAAGACGTGATCATTCAGATACTGAAGTTCCAAGCCACGATCAAAACCAGCACTTTACATTGAGATAGATAGTGGGCAGCTCTCCAGGCTATTCTGTCTTTCTCATCCTCAGGGCAAAATTTTAAGGCAAAAAGATGAAGCAATGAGACATCTTTGGCGGAAAGGGATGAATGAGAACAGCCAGAGGTGGATTTAGGGCGGCATGACTAGTTCCACCACACTGGGTGCAGGGCCTAGGAGGCGCTGCAAGAACAGAGCAGAACAGAAGGAGAGAGGAGGGCAGGGGAAACCCACATGGCCTGATCCTTTGTACATTTACTCAGAAGTAAATCCCACTGAATTAAACTGGATTTACCCCAGGCCACGAAACACGAGGCTGAACAGTTCATGTTTACTTGTCCTTAAATTGAAGAAGGGGGCTCAACATATTGCTATTTTATTATGTTTTTAAAGTGTGGGTTCCCAAAGTTCAAGATATTTTAATATCTCAAATGTTTTAAACTAATTTCTCTGGCATCCTATTTACATTTGCAACTACATTCCTATTTATCCAAACCAGAACTACGGCTAAGATTTCCTTTAGTCTTAGAAAGAAACACTCTCTACGTCGCTCTCAATAGATTTACTTCAAAATAATAATCATAAAAAATAAACGAACAATCGTCTTGATTTCAATGACAAATAGGCATCTGAGATGTTTCCACTTTCCGGTCTGCTGACACCGGGAGCCAACATTTCGCCCAATACCAAGCTGGGTTGAAACAAAATGCAGAATGAGGAGACACCGTCGGTGTGCGCGTTAACAGCAAAGTGCACTCTGGCATTTTGGCATGCAGGTGAAGAATATCATTTGCCCACCTTTTTAAAGAAAAAAAAAACTCCCTGCACGCAAAGAAATGGCACAGAAAGAAGAAAAGCTTGTGATCTCCACTAAGCTAATTTCCTACTTTAAGAGGTTTATCTGCCTTTTTAAAAAAAAAAAGCGGAGGAGCATTAGAAACGCGATTCCTCCTCTCTCGTGGTCATTTCCACCCCTTTTCCCTTTTCCCTCCACGAGGGGAAGGGGAAGAGACGCCGGTGATGCGCCGCCATCTTGGCGGAGAGGAGCGAGGGGGAGGCGGGAGCGGGGAGGGGATCCGGGTGGCCCGAAGAAGGTGCGCCAGCACCGCCCCCTCGCCCTTCTCACCGGTCGTTCAAATATCGCGCGATTCTTCTAGCACCACCACCACCACCTCCCTGTCTCGGCTGGCCCTGCATTCTGTCTCCGAAAGGACCCGTGAGCCCGCGCGGCCGTTGGCGCCCTGAGGCGAGTCCAGGTGAGGCGCCGGCTCTCTGCCAAGCGGCTCAGGTGAGGGACGGGGGCGTGGCTTGGCGCCCAGCTGCCCGCCCCCCCCCGCCCACTCCGCTGTGGTTTCTTCCCGTCTGAGGGACCCGACGGGACGGGGTAACGACGACGCCTTGTGTTGGCATGTGGGGCGGCCGCCGAAGAGAGGCAGGTTGGAGAGTGTTTTTTCTTCTCCTGCGCTGAGGGCGGCGTTGGAGAAGTATAAGAGGCCGTTTGTTTGGAGGACTTAATTAAATCCGGGTTTTCTGTTCCTCTCTACGTCCTCAGCATCTTGAAAAAATGCTCCACGGCAGGTAATGCCACTTCGAAGAGCTTTCAGGGCTCTCGCGTTTCAAGTCTTCCCCAAATCCGGGTGAAATAGCTGTATTAGGACAAGCGGAAAGTCACGAAACGGGGTGTGAGTTTTCCAGAGCCTTTCTACCAGGCCATCTCTAAGGTGGTAAAGCAGGGAGGGGAAATGCTGGCTGCAGTTCAAGCTGTGGAGGCATTGTCGAGGAAAGGAAGGAAGGGAGTTGGTTTTCGAGGCGGAGAGAGCCTCGGTAGTTGCAAAGTGTGGGCGGAATGGGGCTTAAAACGTACCTGTTAGCATAGATCGTACCTCTCTCTCTATTCACGTTGTAACGTGAGCTTTCTCCCCTCTGAAATGTCTGCCGTCAGCTTAATTGGTATGTAGGCATCTGTCCCTCTTTTGGTTCATCTGTGCGATGAGGAAGAAGTTTCAGAGCTCTCCAGTCAGCGCAGCAATGCAAACAGTTCTTTTGCAAACCACATTGTAAACTATAAATGTATTGGCTGTATTGAGGGCCCTCCTGTAAACTTGTATGTTGACGGTTGCTGCTTATATGAAAGATGTCTAAATTATATGTTTAGAAGTTATGACTGACCTACATTTTGAAAATTGGGGCGTGTCTTTCAAGTTTCTGATGGTGTTTCTGAGAAATTTACCCTGTGGGGTTTAGTTCTTCTTAACATGTAGTATGTCTTTGTAGTTGCAATCCCAAGTAATCTTCGTTGAATGTAGTGAGACTTATTTCTGAATGAACATGCATAGGCTTGTACTGTGCAGAATAGTAACTGATTATTAGCTGAGCTATCCTGATTGTCACTGCTGTCAACGACTGATCCAGTTGTCTTTTGCCTTGAGGAGGTGTCGGGTAATAATAGCCTACCTTATTTCTAAAAGTATTTGTAAGCTTTTGCCTTTTAAAGTTCTATTTGATGCATTTCAAAGATCTTGAAGCAGTTACAGCTATTGTTAACTGTTCTTTTTTCCTTTACAGTGCGCAAATGGTGAAGTTTATCTTTCAAGTAATCGAGACAGGCAGATGAGAATATGAAGAGAAACAGGAAATCCAGTCTTGCCATTTCATTGCAGTCTCTGAGAAATTAAAAAAGGAATATGTGTTTACTTTGACTGTGAACAAAGTATCCTGTGGAGAAGCTGATCATGACACAACACTGAAGTGTGAAATGCCTGGGAAGATGGGTATCTTTGTACTTCTGACTTTGAGCTTAATCTTAAACTTGACACATGGGCATAGCTTATTCACATGTGAACCCATTACTATCCCAAGATGTTCTGGAATGGCCTACAATATGACATTTTTTCCCAATGTGATGGGGCACTATGATCAGCAAACTGCAGCTGCCAGAATGGGGGTGAGTTGTTCTTTCTCTACCGTACATGCTATAAATATTTTTTCTGTTATATGTACAAATGTGATTCTGTCAGTAAAAAGAATTCTAGGTAAGACATGTTCAATATTACACATTATGAGGAAAAACCTAGTGTTCTGAAACAAGACTTGAAATAGTTACCAAACGCCTAAAAATCATAAAGAGAGAGATGCAGGTACAAACATAACAGTATGGGCATGTGACCAGATTTTAGGGTCTATTCTTACATGGTTTGAGCCTGAAAATTTACAAAAGAGCTCCTACATCCTGTCTGAATAAATGTATAGAAGATCTTCTGTGTTACCTTTTTAAATCTTCAAAGTGTTTAGTCATCTGAGCTTCCTGACTGTTTATAGCAGGCAACCTTGTGCTGTATCCCCTCAGGCCACTGGCATCTGCATGCAGTTGGCATAAAAATTCATTGCTGCCCATAAAGTTCTAAAATATGAGATGCATCTCTTCCACAGATCTCCTAACTGTGTATAAAAGCATAGGTGTAGTAACTCCTCAAATAAGGTTTGTTCATTATGCTAAATGAAAGGAGTGTTAAGCTTCTCTGAAGTTTATTCTTGTCTCTAACATACTCCTTCAGTTACAGGTAGGTAGCTGTGTTGGTCTGCCATAGTCGAAACAAAATTTAAAAATTCCTTCCAGTAGCACCTTAGAGACCAACTAAGTTTGTTATTGGTATGAGCTTTTGTGTGCATGAAGAAGTGTCTGTGCACATGAAAGCTCATACCAATAACAAACTTAGTTGGTCTCTAAGGTGCTACTGGAAGGATTTTTTTTATACTCCTTCAGACTAGACATTCACAATTGTCCATGGTGCAATTGACCAAACATGCCTGTGAATTACGGATGTAATCTAATTTTTTAAAAAAGAAACTTAACCATGTGAGTTTGAGTCAATTAATCAATGAATTGTTAGAAGGTGCATAAATTTCCATGGGATTTTTTTTCTAAAGAAAATACTTTCAAAATATGCATATTTTTCAGCAGGCTGTGTCAGAAGAAATTCTTTTTTCTCTCATGGAAGGCAATACCTTTTTTTAATAGTGGTGATTACTATGCACAATGCTTTCCAGTAATTGTAGTGAACATTAATTACAATTTTGAAGCAATGTAGGATGTCTTTTTCTTGATCTAAATATTTTAATAGTTTGACTAAGTGCATCTGCCTGCTTGCTGATCCTTTCTCTCTAGGTGGTGCAGCTATAGAGCGTTGGTAATGGAAAAAGCAGACATCTCTCATGTGATCACCTGCACTCTCCCTCTGCATGGTACAGTGGTGAGGAATGAGCCCAATTGTCCTCACCATTCCACCAGCTTTGAGAGCATGAGCATGAAGAGACAATAGGGTCAAGGATAGGGCAAGTGATAGTTGCCTCTGAATGCCCAATTATCCTCTCCCTCTAGAAGCCTATACCTGCTCGTGCGTTCTTCCTTTGGGTGCTGGAGCAGGAAGAATTAGGCCCAGCAAAGCAGCTTTGGAGGAGCGGTCACCACTTCTGCTTACTGGGCAGTATTGCGGCAAAAATTGGACCCACACACCCTGCCATCCACAGGGAGAGTGCTGTTTAGCGAGTGGTTGCTCCTTCCATGACTAGAGGTCTCTGCTGCACTGCCCAGAGAGATGGGTAAGCAAGTTGGCAGAGGCAACTTCTTGAGATTTCTTGCCAAGTGTTACCATGGGCCCAGTCCTCCCTATGTCAGTGTCTATACCATGAGCAAGAGAGGTAGTGGGAGCAGCTGCTGCTTTTCTTTGCTTGTGGATGGAGGAGGTGTTGAGGGTGGTTTCTGTGGGCTTCCTGGCTAGGATGTTCTTCCTCCTTCCTGCGCTTCAGCCTCTGCTACAGAGCAGGGGAAAGGAGAAGAGATTGCTGTTTAGTGTTTGCCAGTTTTAATATGTATGTGTTAGTGTTTATTTTAAATATTAACATTTATAATAAGTCTCCAAAAGCATTAAACTGTGAATCCCAGGTAGACTTTGGATATTTGGAATAAGAACATGAGTGAGGGGCACATTGGTATTTTCATCCTTCGCTTCCCCTCCCATTTCACCTGGAAGGAAGATGTGCATCCTTCAACCATCTGTACTGAATCCTTATTCTGATTTCTGTCAGACACTTCTAGTTTTGGTGGTATATATTTTGGTGGTGTTTTCTCATATCTAAAGATTTCTAAGCACAAGCAAATATTTGTTTGTGACAGGAAAATTAAGGTACCTGTGCAATTAGAAATTGCACTGAAGCATTCCTTATTCTCTTGTAATATAACCGTGACAAGTCAGTGCATGTAGGAATGGAGAACAAAACTTGATTCACATTCAGTGTTCTAAAGGATATGTCTTCTAATGTTGCAGTTCTAAACACACTTTCTTGGAGCATATCCTATTGAAGCTAGAGGCACTTGCTTCCAAGTAAGCTTGCATGGGACTATGCTGTAAAACAAGACTAAAACACTAATAAGTAGACAGATTTTTAGCTCTGTATATGAGCATCCATCAGCGCTAATGAACAAAGTGCTAAGTAAGGTAACATTAAGACAAAAACAAAACTCATGCTAGATGGAAGTCTAAACAGGCTGTGTAAGGAGCCTCAGTGTCATAGTAAAGTTTTATGAGTGATAAAAGTAAAGTTCAGTGATGGAACTATTGGAAGGGAGTTTGAAAAAATGTAGAAAACATTGAAACTTTGTAATGCTATTATATACAACTATTGTGTACTTGCTTTTGGAATACTTTGTATGCTTTTGGTTGGAATTATTAGGGAGAGGATTTGAAAGCAGCAGCAAGTACAGCAATATAAAAATATAGTGTACCCACTTTAGAATACTTTGTGCAACTTTTGTGTAGTCCTACAGAAAATGGTAACTATAGTGATAATGGCATGATGATGATGACTCATCCTTTAAAAGTCTTCATGTCTTTAGCCATTGTCGTCATTCTCTGATTGTGAGCTTTTCCAGGGTATCCACCTGCCACTATTTGAGAAAACAACAAAAAGTCTTGTAACACCTTAAAGACCAACACATACAGAGAGAGCACATGATGAAAGCATGAAGAAAGGGAAAATTAAACAAGTAGAAGAGTTGATAACTGAAATAATAGGTTTAAGCTGTTTTGATCCATAAAGATAATTCTCTGCACCATGCATTGCTACTGTGAAATTGCTATCCTGATAGTCCTCAAAAACTATTTCTATAATGCTTCTTTGTTTCAGGTAGGTTAACTTTGCATCATGCTTTCGGTCAAGCTAAATTGTCATGCATTTAAGCAGTCTTCAACCTCGGGCAGTTTTATATTGTAATAGCTCAGTGGCATCAGCATACTGGTGATGAAACTGCTTCATCCCAAATCAATGCAGTCCACTTTTAGTTGTGACTAATAGCTCAGTTATTGGCTCTGCTTTGCTCCTTCCTTTGAGTGTTTGTTCCTGACCGGAATGTGTCCTTGAGCTCTGATAATGTTTCTTGCCTGCCTGAATAGAAGATAGAGAGGGGTATGTAGGAATTAGTATACTGTACAAATAAAATATTCATTGTCCATTGCTTTGCCCACTTTTGCCTGTGACCCCTGGAAGGTTTCCCAGAAGGGAATGCAGCCCTCCGACCAAAGCCAGCCTGCTCGTGAGGTGGGATGAAGTGCCCACTTCAGGTGGCAGAAGCACAAGAGGCAGTGTTTCGCCCACCCCACTGATTCCACCATCGCCAGAATACCCTCCCCTCTTGCCAGTGAGCGGGAGGCATTCCAGCATGTGGTGTTGCACCTTTTCTTCCCTATTTCTAGGCAGAGAAGCCAAGCAGCAACTCTTGTGGAATTGCTCCGGCAGTGGTGGGGGGTGCAGCGACAGAAGTGGTGAGAGGGTGTGGGGCGGTAGTGGAGCACACAGCAGCAATTCCCATTTTGCCTTAGGATGGTAATGAAATGGGAGGGGCTGCTCTTCTGACTGAAAGTTTCCTCATCCCTGTATTATAGCAGGATAAGCTGCTAGTGCAAGCAGCCTGTATGCTCACTTGATATGGAGGAAAAAATGACTTCTTGCACCTTTTGGGGGTGTTTTTCTGGATGAATCTGAGGATGCTTCTCAAGAAAAATAAAAAATTCTAAGCTTTTGTATTTGCGCAAGGAGGGGATAGCTCTTTTCACATGTATCCCGTCAAATTGCAGTTTAGTATGCCATCTGATAATTAGATTGAAAATGGTTTAGATCTGAGTTCCTACTTGGAAGTCAGTGTTCAGAGCCGTGACCATGAGTATTATAAACTCTGAAACCACTACTAATGGTGCCTCATAACTCACACCCAAGTGACTCTCCTCAGTTACTCATAAATCTGTACTTAGCGGTTCTCTCTGACCAAATGAATTTCTAACTTAGTTGCAAGTAGGGAGAATTATAAATTATCACTTGAAGTTAAGGATTGATGTGCTATCCCATCAGTTTGCTAAGATAACTGCAAATGCATTTTAATGTATCAACTGAACATTGCTGTCTGCTTTACATAACTGAATCTTAACGATGGAGATGAATTTTTAAAAATTAGTTCTGGGTATGGAAAGTAGCTGATGGGCAGCCTTGTGTGAGTCGCATTTCTCAACAATAGTTCCCGGTCTGGGAATGAGATCTCCTGCTCGGATTTGTTGAGAAGGTGAAAATATTACGGATTTTAAATATATGTGCTATTCCAGGAAATCTTTGGTATTCATATTTTTATCAATATTTTATATAAGTTCCTTACCCAAAAAGAGAACCTAATAATTTTATTTTCCAGGAAAACAGCAACTCCCTTTCAATTGTCAGTTCTAATACAAGCTGCTTTGAGATTATAAAGCTGCAATTCATGTCATGGACATAGTTTAATAGCCACAGTGGCAAATAAAGGCCTTGTTTTAAATCATAGATAAAAATGCAAACCAGATATGACCCAGCTAAAATCCTATGGCATACTGTTTTATTTCTTTAGTTCAGAAGTTGCCACCTCTGTGTTGAGAGATACTATTGGTAGATGTACAGGCGTACTTTTTCTTTCTGTATAAGGTTGGTGGGTGAGAGAAGGAACCAGTGGGGTTGGAGACTGCAACACTTGTCAAAATTCTAAATGTTCCCATGGCCCCTGTGTTCATTGTATGCATGGAGTTATCCCAACCTTGCAAGAAACTTGTTACTCTGCCCAAAGTCGCACTCTCTTCAGTCTGAGCGGGGATATGGACTCAGCTCTCCCTGGTCAAAGTCGAGTGCTCCAGCTGCTCTGGATCTTGAAACTTCTATTGGGACATGGTCCATTAAATTTAAAATATAACTAGCGGTCTGTATGGGCTGTACTGTCACAGTTGCTTAACAAACAGCTTAATTAGGTAATGTGTTACATGCTTACTAGAAGGTTGAATTGAAAAGCTAGCTTGGAAGTCAGGCTTGCTTTATGTGAAGTAATGCATATACATAGGTTAGAAAGGGATGATACATGTGATTGAGAGAAAAGCTATTTTTAAACATCATTCTTTCCTTTTGGAGAAAGTGAATGATGCTGCGCCTCCAGTTCACGCAAATGTGACTTGTCTTGCTGAATGTGTGTAGCTTCCAAGTCCAGTGTTTTAACTTTAATACATTAGATCAGGGGTTGCTAACGCTTTTGGGCCTCTGGGTGCAGGTAGACTTCTGAGAAAAGGTTGTGGGCACCAGTCACACTTCATCTCACCCTTTGTAAGAATTGAAAGGTGCACTAGCTGCCTAGCCAAGAGATTATCCCCTCCTATCCATGCACATGCATGCAGCACAGACACACTTACATGCATACATATGTTTACACACATGTGATGCATCTGCGCACGCGCACTCTCCCTCAGCCAAGCAGCTAGACTTGAAAAGGGTGAATTTTCCCCCAAGCCTAATTAAGGATGAGTGTGATATTTCTGGAGAGTGCAGCTAGGGAGGGAAGTTCCAAGGCCACATTGTTCAGCTTTCTCCCCAGCTGCAGTTGACAGGAAGACCACCCCTCCTCCATGCCACAGCAATTGTAGCATAGGGAGCATTTTTTTATGGCTCACAGCTTTGAAGGGTTTTTCTCGCCTTGCTGTGGAACACCACTCATCACCCCTGCCAAAGCACTTAGGCTTGAAAAAACCTTCTATGGGCTACCAAAGATGGGGTTTTGAAGCCTAATTTCAGCAGGAGGGTGGGGATACTGCTGTTGCCAGATTGGGAGGTGTCAACGTCCTCTTATGGACACTAGGGGTGGCCTTGGTGGGTGCAGTGCCTGTGTGCACAACTTCCTAGTTGCAGTGGCTGATGTAAGTAGACTGACATATCTTACGTATATTCCACCCAGAAGCCCATGCTGCTGTCTTGGATCCAGTAATTTTGCTGGTGACTCATTGGTATGGTTTGGTGCCCAGTTGCCAGACTGTAGTTTGGTAATGATGAGCACGCCATAGGCTTGCCTACTCCTATTCCTTCGCCCTTCCTAATTAGCTTTAATTGAGGTCAGTGTTACATCTAACTAGCATGATTGCATTACCACTAATCATTGTTGGCTTGTAACCAGAGACAAGGACTTGAGGTGCTGACCTAGAGAGGGTGAGAGCCAAAAGGGGAGGGGAAGAACGCTCCTGAATGTTCAGTTACAAAACTATGGTTTGACAATGAAACTTTAATGGACTCTAGCCTAAGGCAAGTAATTGCTTTGTCTGTCACTCATATGGCCTCCCTGGCATTTGATTCGAACCTTTCAACTGATTTCACTTGCATTAAACCCAGAGAAACACCTTCACAGTTCTAAGATCACAAGGCAGTTGCATCTGTGAATATGCAGTGTATAAATGTTGAAAGCTGCAATAAATACATCATCTTGATCCTGATAGTGTGGTGTAAATGTAGGGGATAATTTGCTGGTTTTAGCCAGGAGAAGTTTGGATTCAAATACATACATATACATGAGGCTCTTTGGGTGGTCTTGAGCATGTTTGTGGACTTAATTAGATAAACTTGCTTAGGTACAAAACCAAATTTTCAGTAGCACCAAGGACTACTGGGGAAAAGAAAACCCATGGTTTCTTTCTGTTTCTTTGTCCTAAGGTAAGTGGGGTTCAGATTGGAACCTAAATTAAGTTATTGCAATGGTTATTGATTGCCTCAGGCCTTGCTGCTGAGGCAGTGTACAGTCTGCAGTGCAGTGTGGTTTAAACATTTATACCTGATAATACATGTATGCTCCCCCATCTTCCCCAAAATGAAGTTGGCTTCTCTGCATCCCATGATGAATTCTGTTATCAAGAAACCATGAAAAAAGTAGAAGTACCTATACTCTTCCATTCAGTCATGTACTTTTCTCCTGGGAGAAATTGGGAGCAGACCATAATCTACATATTCCCATTCTCTCCTCTTTCCTTCAGCGAGCAGTAATTTGAACACCAAATTTCCCCAGACCCTGAGAGACAAAACCCTCTTTAAATACTTAAGAAACAATTCTTAATTTCCTGTAGAGGAATGATCTCAGTTATTGTGCATTCCACCACCCTCTCCATGCTAACAATTCAACTAGA
Source organism: Podarcis filfolensis (assembly GCF_964270895.1). Taxonomy (NCBI): domain Eukaryota; kingdom Metazoa; phylum Chordata; class Lepidosauria; order Squamata; family Lacertidae; genus Podarcis; species Podarcis filfolensis. Next base: position 69,320,016 of record NC_139603.1, read on the forward strand.
GAATGTGTTTTCCTCTGCTCTTGTTGTTGATGGTTGTTGGGAAACGTGGACTTCCCACGTTTATGGAAAGTTTCCAGTTGGCCTATTTAATGTATATGAACAGTAAAGGGAAAATATGTCTATTTATGCATCTTCCAGATGGCCATTGAATATAATAAGCAAAATAAAATTATTTCATGTAGGTAAGTATAGAACCTGGTACTTTGGAAAGCATCATCTGTCACTTTTAACAACTAGCAGAAGGAAATTACCGAATGCAAAGTGAGCAATAGGGCTCTGGATATTTAATTAAACATGTAACATGGTTACAAGAAACAAAATATGATGTGACTACTAGAGTATTCACAATAGAAACCTGGAAATTATTACAGTGGCAGCAGCTACATTTCCTCATCCAACTGTTGCTGTCAGGTGTGGTTGTGTGTATATAAATACATAGACACTTATTTCTCGTTATCTCCCCACCCCCAACATTTGATGCCTGCTAAAAATATTCTTGTTTAAACAAGCCTACACAGATGCTTAGAAAGTTGAAGTAATTTTAATCTGTTTTAGTATTTTAAGTTTTGTATGTGTTCAAGTAGGGTTGTATTTTTTTTCCTTGATTTTTTTTATTTTATCTTGTTAACTACTTTGAGGGTTTTTTTTTACAGTCAAGCAATGCATAAATTTTATGAAATAAATAAAATAAACAGATGAAGTCATTGAATTGAATTTTTGAATTGAATTTACTTTATTACGGTCACAGACCAGCATAAGCAAAACATCTAAATAAATAGCATAACATTGTGAGTCTAAGCGGATAATTGTTAAATAAATGGGAGCAAGAACCAAATGTAGATTAAAACATATACCGTATATAGAATATTTAATTAAGCATAAATAATGGATGAGTAAAATCTGATAATAAAAATTTAAAAGACCAGTTAAAACAGCTATATGGGGTGAGGCTTCAGAAGTGTGGATCTAACAATATGGGCCTTCAATTTAGGACTGAATTGTAGCATAGACCATCCTTCGACAAATATCTATCATGGCAGCGCAAAATCTGGTGACTGAATATGTGACTTCTGGGCTTTCGTCCTATAGTAATAGGGAGATGTTGTGTTGTTCTGAACACCCAGGGAACTTATATAAGATGGGTTGGATAAAACTAGTTCGAATGTTTACTTACCTGGCAGGGGAGACACCTTGATCATGATGAAGTCATTCTATGCGTACATTCCTTAAACAAAGAGTCTATATATGCCTATAGAATTAAACTCTCAAAAGCCTTTTGGTGCTGAATTTCTTGCTCTGTGGGCTTGCTTTTTTGGTCAAGTTTTTTATTATTTCATTTTATAATGCATATAGAGCAAAGAGAACAATTATAACAGCAGATGAAAATTAAAAGACGAAAAACAAAACCATAAAATAGGCATGAGTTGCTCATCGGTTAAAATAACAAAGTCCAGGTAAAGGCTATCAGCGTTATCAGATTATCAAGTGTAGTTCTAGATTTACCAAATCTTTATCATAGAGGTTTGTCTTGGAAATGATGGTTCTTATATGCTAAATCATATAAAAAGTGTCTGGAGGTTATAGTCCTTGTTGAAATCTCAAATTATGCATGGTTTTACCCCACTATACATATATTCCAGAGGTGAGCGGTACCAAGTGTCCAGGGTAAGATTTTGGGCTGTTTTACATTGAGTTGCAATGACTGTTCTTGCTGCCAAGATCATATATAGGACCAATTCTTTTTGACAATATATTTACATTGGTTTCATAAAAAAATATTCAGTAACATTAATTTTGGACAAGAAACCATAGTTTCTTTAGTAATGTTGATCATTTCTGTCAAAATTAAATTCCAGAAATCTTGCACAGTCTATGGGCTTTTAGCAGCTGCTGCAGTGGGCTTCTGTGGTTCTCCCTGGAGCCAACTGCTTCCTGATGTTTGAAAAAGTTTTATGTTGACCATGTAAAAGATAGATGGGAGTTGCATGAATCTAACTGGAAAGAAATGCAAGATGCAAATGTCCAAATGCAATGTTTTGTAGACACATCTTTCAATTCGGTGCACACTCGTTTTTTTATATATACTTCCAAACTTACCTTTCCTCTGCTCAGCAAGATGCTCTAGGAATCTGGCATTGCCTTGAAGACTGTGTTTCCCTATGCAGGGCAACAGCAGCAGTAGGAGAGATGGGGAAATGTGAAACACGGCTATTGGCAAAGGCAGATGAGAGAAGATGAGCTGGAGTGCCCTCAACCTCCATTTAAACACTTGTTCCACTTCTGAAATCTCATGATTTACTAATCTATTGTAACTCAAGTTCTGCAACAAGACAGTGTCAGTTTTACAAGAAAACTTTGTAGATGTGCTAATCAAAGTATCATTTTCCCTCTCCCAAAGGATTTCCTTCCTCTTCTGAATGTCCAGTGCTCACCAGATATTCATGCATTTCTTTGCAAAGCATTTGTGCCTGCCTGTTTGGATCAATCGCGTGTGATTCACCCATGCCGAAGTCTCTGTGAAAGAGTATACTCTGACTGTAAACAAGTGATAAACACTTTTGGAATTAATTGGAATGAGGAACTTGAATGCAGCAGGTACAGTGTTTTTAATTCACTTTATTTCCAATGGATTTTACTCTGGCCTAAGACAAAGTCCTAGTCCATACATTCATGCAATAAACTTCTCTTTGTTTGTTAAATAGCAGCCTGTGTGCTTCCTCCACACAGATGATCTTCTGTATAAACGGATGCTCTTTGTTGCAATCCATTTGTGTGATGACACCCATCACCCCGAATGCATGCAGTTCTTCCATTCCCTCCTTTTTTTGAGGAGGAACAATTGTGAATTGGACTCCCCAGTAGTATTTGTGATGAGAAGAGTATGCCTGCTCTTTCAAGGGGAGCAGAGCACTGCCAGGTTTATGAGTATGCTTGGCCCAAGTGTATATCTGGTGAAGTGAATAAGCAAATTTGCTTTGCATATATATTTCAACCTAGACTGTTCAACTTTTCCGTTCTCTTCTGTAGAAGCTCTTTAGTGCTTTGTATTCTTGCTCATCCATATAGGAAACAGAGGTCATTACAGGACTAGCATGCATGGTAGTTGGTAAACAGCAGTTGAGGTAAGGAAGACTGAAGAATTAGGAAAAACTCATACCTTGAGCCCCCATCTCCTCAAAGATGAAGCACTCTGGAAGGAGAACTTTATTGTTGCCTTTTCTTCAGCCATGGTCATAAAGCACATAATATGATATCGCCTATAAAGGACAACATGTGCATTTGGAGGCCACTTTATTTTAAAAGCATTTATAAATAACTTTAATACTTTTAAAAAAATCTATGTGTTATACAGCATATAAAGCAAGTCATGTCTGGGTCACTCAGTTGGTTAAAGCATGGTGCTGATAATGCCAAGGTTACAGGTCTGATCCCCTATGGGACAGCTGCATATTTACAGGAGGCTGGACTAGATGGTTCTCATGGTCCCTTACATCTCTACAATCCTATGATTTTATGGCTGCATCTCTCAGGCAAGTGTTTGGCCTCAGCTATACTTGCTTTGGAAAACTCTTACAATGACTACTCCAGTTCATTCTTCCTGGAGCTGCCTTGAAAGATGTTGGAAGAATGCTGCGGGTTGCCTCTTGACTGGCAAAGGCCACAGCTATTTTAGCATACCTGTACTGGCTTTCTGTTAGCTTCTAGGCCCTGTACAAAGTGCTAATGAAAACTATTTAAAAAACCTATCTGCTCTGGGGTCTGCATAGACAAGCATTTCCTCTCATGTGTACCTCCCTGCTCCCTCAGATCTGTGGGCATGCACTGCTTCAAAGGGCACTTTTGTCCAGGGCTTTAATCCCTGCCAAATCGGCAAACAGGGACTGAATCTTACTGCCTTGGCTGCGCAGTCTTGGAGCCCCTGATGGAGCAAGATTGGCCTGCAAGTTGGAGGCTCCTCGCCCTTGTAATTGAGGTTATGTTTCCTTAAAAAATAATATGTTTTTATTCTTTGTGATCCCAGTCCCAGTCTAGTTTGATAACCAAGCATCTGAAGTATGTGCTCTGAGCCTCCAGGCAAATAGCACTGAGTGGTCCCTCTGCATTTTCTCTCTTTCCTTTCTAGGTTGGAGGATTGTGATGAAACTGCTGCTGTCACTCCTTCTCTCACTACAAAATCTCATGACACTAAGAAGACTCCAGGACAGCCCAGAAGGGATTATGGATTTTGGTGTCCACGTCATCTGCAAACCTCTGGTGGCCAAGGCTACAAGTTTTTGGGAATAGATCAGTGTGCACCCCCCTGTCCCAACATGTATTTCAGTAATCATGAGCTAGACGTCGCCAAAAGCTTCATTGGGATCGTTTCAATTTTTTGCCTTTGCGCGACTCTGTTCACATTCCTAACGTTTTTGATTGATGTTAAGCGGTTCAGATATCCAGAGAGGCCAATAATATACTATTCTGTTTGTTACAGCATAGTGTCTCTGGTATACTTCCTTGGGTTTGTCCTGGGAAATAGAACTGCCTGTAATAAGGTAGATGAAAAACTGCAGCTTGGAGAGACAGTTGTTCTTGGTTCTCAGAACAAAGCCTGCACAATTGTTTTTATGGCTCTGTACTTTTTCACCATGGCTGGAACTGTGTGGTGGGTGATCCTCACAGTCACTTGGTTCCTAGCTGCCGGACGGAAGTGGAGCTGTGAAGCTATTGAGCAAAAGGCAATGTGGTTCCATGCAATTGCCTGGGGCATGCCTGGCTTTCTCACCATTATGCTGCTTGCCATGAACAAAGTGGAAGGTGACAACATCAGCGGTGTTTGTTTCGTTGGCCTCTATGACCTGGATGCTTCCAGATACTTTGTCCTTTTGCCTTTGTGCCTTTGTGTCTTTGTTGGATTGTCTCTCCTCTTGGCAGGCATAATTTCTCTAAATCACGTGCGGCAAGTTATACAGAATGATGGCAGGAATCAAGAAAAGCTGAAGAAATTCATGATTCGAATCGGTGTCTTCAGTGGCTTATACCTGGTACCTTTAGTGATGCTCTTGGGATGTTATATCTATGAGCAGGTGTACAGGAAGATCTGGGAAACCACTTGGGTTTATGACCATTGTGTTAAGTTCCATATACCTTGCCCTTATCAGGTAAGGGTGAAATACTTGCACAATTTATACCTCAATAATTAAGAATATTGGTATCTGTTACTGCTGCTGAACATGTATGCAATGATGGGAATTTGATTGCAGCAACAACTGTGATACTGCTTTGTCTATTGTTCTTCAGTGCTACTAAAGCCTCGATGAGTGGTCCTATCCTAGTGTTCAATGTGGAATCCAGTCTTCATCCGATTAGTATTGTCCTGGAAAGTATAAACTCTTTGAGTACAAAGCAATGGAATAAATTTCTCTTTGGAACCCTCCTTGAAGATGTTAGTGACATCTAGCTATGATTTCCTAAGAAGAAAATTTAAAAAGACTGTCTAAAAACAACAGCAAAACTAATATGCTGCTAGACAATAATCCTTCAAATTTTACACCCATCTGTTCATATTGAAGATAAGAGTCATTTTTAATATTGTTGCTTAAAACATGCTTTTCTTCCCACTAAAATAGATGGGAAAGTTATCTACATTGCATATAAAAGTGAGGTTTTAAGTCACTACAAAATGGGGGGGGAATGAAAACAGAAGTTTATACTTGTAGATAGCAACCTCTGATCTAGTTATAACTAGGGAAATGTTAATTCATTTTGGCTGCTTATGTAGTTCCCTCCAGATGTGAACTTCCATCAGCCCCAGGCAGCACAGCCCAATGGTCAAGGATTATGGAAGCTGTAGTCCCCAACATCAAGAGGGACCACTTTGACTATCCCAACCTAGATGCATACTGCATTTATTCCAATATAAGGATTATTTAAGCAAAAATACTTAGGGGCAGAACATTTCATTTTTAGTGCTATTACTTTATTACTTTATTACATTCAGCTTGGTCCAAGCTTTTTAAAATAACTATTTACTCAAAATAATATTTCTGGCATCAGCTAGTTAATGATCCTCAAGCTAATAAAAATAGGCCAGGGTGGTAATGGAGAGACCTGAATTGGCCAAGCTAATACAAAATAAAAATCTGAGCACTAGGTAAGACAGACAAGTTAGCTCTTGAGTTAAATATCATTGCCCTTTTTTGAGTCTGTTCTTCACAAGAGTGGATTAATTTTGCAGCGAACAGCAGAAAAGACACTGGTACATAGCCCCAAGGCACTCTGAAAATCCTGCCACCTCTAATTAACTTCAGCCCATCAGTTCCATCGTCTTTCCTGTGTACTCAGATGACACAACTGTGTTACTGTACAGAGTATCACTAAAGAAATTGGTTAGTACTGAGCACTTTAGAAGAATTAGCTACATTAGTTATGCATTTCTCCCTTCTATACAGCTGTGGCCACATTTTTTGTGACTTAACTGTATCTGCCTTCAACATTTAAGAACACAGGCAAGTTCTAAAGAAGTTTCTTCAGGCTTCTCCTAAGGGATTTCTGGAATTGTAGTTTTGTGATGCTGGAGTAACTTAACTCTTACGTGTCGTGTTTTTTCTCTCATTAATACATTTTTCCTACATTCTAGCAGGGGTTTCAATGCAAACCCCATCATGATCCTGGAGCAAGGCACACTTCCACTCCCCACCAACTGCTGGGCAGGGGGAGCACACCTTGCTCCAGCAAAAGAACAGTGGGGAGCTCACTTTAAGCTCGCCATTGTTCCTTTGAAGTCATGCAGGCACTGGCCCCACAAATATGGCAGGTGTGGGTGCTTTGCCAGAAAGTGCCTAACAGGCCGAACTGGGACCCCTGGCAGGCCAAAGTTGGCTACAGACTGGAGTTTCCCTACCCTGAGGCTTATTTCTTATTTTTGTGTCATTTTCTAAATAAATTAAAATCACACCATTAAGTACTGTGTCATAGCATCATATTATCCCTGCTTACACTTGCAGCATTTCATTTTCTGGAGTTTCGATGACAATATATTGTGATTAAGCTATTTTAAATGTGTAGCATAGGTACAGTATTCTCATTTGCTTAAAGTTGTTTAAGCCTGAGTGCAGCTTAGTTGACATAAAACTGCAAACTTCTGTATCACTATTCATTTTCTGCTTTGAAGTATAGGGTTGGAAAACCATTTTTCTATTGTATTTTTAATGAATGGTTATTGTTTTCCAGGTCAAGATATTGGCAAGACCAGAAATAATTTTGTTTCTGATGAAATACCTTATGACTTTAATTGTTGGCATCTCTCCAGTTTTCTGGGTGGGAAGCAAGAAGACTTGCTCAGAATGGGCAAGTTTCTTCAACAGGAATCGCAAAAGAGAGTAAGACACGTTTTTTGTGGTAATATTTATTTTAAAAACAACAAGATAAAATTAGTGGGCACTGTTAATTGGTGTGCTTTAAAAATGTGTGTGTGTGTGTGTGTGTGTGTGTGTGTGAGAGAGAGAGAGAGAGAGAGAGAGAGAGAGAGAGAGAATGTATCTTGGGTTGCTTCCTGACTTTGTTCAAAAAAGGTTGTTAACCCTCCCCGCCAAACATGTCTCTCATCTTTGATGTTGAACTTCCTGTTGTCATCATTGTTTAAGTGCCACCTCCTTCCTTCCTCCCTCACATGTGAACCTGCTGTGAATTGGAACTTATGGGCAATACCAACTGCAAGGTCTGGAAGTGCCCTTGCATGGGGAATTTTTAAAAGCTGTAGTTAGCCAGATGATGAATTTCCTCCAAATCTTCCTTGGTAAACTGGCCATTTTTTCTCCTTTTGCAAAAGAGACTGAGCAGTTTAATCCTGAGCAGCAGGGGTCTGACTTGGTCAAATTTTGTATCTGCTTTCTCACAGCCTGTATTATTAGCATGAATGTTTTAATGCTATGCCATATTTTATATAGTCTTTCTTGATGCTTGGCATTGCATAATTATTTGGAGATTGATCTCAGGAAGAGGAGAAATTGAGAATAATATATTCTCTAAGCTCCCACAGAGTGGTCTGTTCTTCAATTTAAATTCTTCTGGAGTATATTTTGAACAGTTTTATGTAGGCTATGTGTAAGTTCCCTTGGGAATACTTTTTTCCATTACTCTCCTTTGCATCCTGAATTCTTAATATGGCTTTTAGATTTCTGTATTTCTTTATATTTCTTCAGTCAAGGTTTGCAAGCAATTATCTTCAGCTCCTTCAGCCCACATTCCTTTACAATGAAGATGTATATTCCTTTCCATATTCCTCCTTTTTCCATTATTGTATAGCTATTTCATATGTGTGTCTTAGCAAAGTGATGTACTCTACCAAAATGCAGCCCCTTATTACTCTGCTAGTTTGTCCCAGGTAGTCAGATTTATTTACCCACATCCCGAGTGTTGTTACTTTAAAGTAAATATTGCACTTTTTTGCACTAAAAACTTCTATTGCTTGCATGTACAACCATAGTAAAGGTAAAGGGACCCCTGACCATTAGGTCCAGTCGTGACCAACTCTGGGGTTGCGGCGCTCATCTCGCTTTATTGGCCAAGGGAGCCGGTGTTTGTCCGCAGACAGCTTCCGGGTCATGTGGCCAGCATGACTAAGCCACTTCTGGCGAACCAGAGCAGCGCACGGAAATGCTGTTTACCTTCCCGCCGGAGTGGTACCTATTTATCTACTTGCACTTTGACGTGCTTTCGAACCGCTAGGTTGGCAGGAGCAGGGACTGAGCAATGGGAGCTCACACCGTCGCGGGGATTTGAACCGCCGACCTTCTGATTGGCAAGTCCTAGGCTCTGTGGTTTAACCCACAGCGCCACCCGCGTCCCTTATGTACAACCATATTAGGCAGTAATATGAAACCTGGAACACCATTTCTGGCCACTTAGTGAGTTGCTGTGATTTGATGAATATTCCAATAGTTCAATGCATTAATGGCTACAATTCTGGCAAATGATACAGATTATGTGAGGAAAGTGAAAAGCCAGTTTCAGGCAACTTGAGATTCTGTGGTGAGGGCAGGCAATAAAGAGTGAGGACTAAGGAGCAGAGTGGGCCAAAAGTGTAGAGCAGGGTTTCCGAAACTTGGGTCTCCACCTGCTTTTGGACTACAATTCCTATCATCCCTGACCACTAGTCCTGCTAGCTAGGGATGATGGGAGCATGTTAATCATGATAATATTGCATGTTAATCATGATCATATTGTTTTGAATACTAGTTGCAAGGGAGGCTGTTGCCCTGATGTCCCTCTTGTGAGCTTCTCACAGGTTCTGTGAACTCCATGTATGGGGCAGTATATAAATTCAATAAACAAAAATATATGCCTGCCTCTGTGAATAACATGGTGTAGAACCAGATGGATCTTTCATTTAATTCACTAGGGAAGTTATTGAAGGACAAAGAGATGAAGACATGGATAAAGATAAAATACAGGTGGAGAAAACTTCCCTACAGACCTAGTGTCTGATAAAGTTGTGTGTTTTCTGTACCAAGAGAGTGGCTGAGTAAGTAATAATTAAGGGAGAACTAAGTTTCTTGTACTTGCAGGATTGTGGCTCCAATGCTACTTGCATAGAATATTGAACATGGGCTTGTGGTGCCAACTTGGCAGTTAACTTGCTCAATGTCCTGGAGCAAATCATGCACTATCAAGTCCCTTCTTGTAATGAAAACATTTGAAAAAATGCAGTAGCTCTTAAAATGACCGCAGCATGATCTTGTGCACTAGATAAGATATTTCCACCCCTTTGTAAAGATGGGAGTGGAGCAATAAATAGTTTATAGACTTGCTCCATCTGGCTTTGATACCAGTACATGTGAGAAGGACCTAGGGGTCTTAGTAGACCAGGAGATCAACATGAGTCAACAGCGTGATGCAGCAGCAAAAAAAGCTAATGCAATTCTGGACTGCATCAACAGAAAGATAGTGTCCAGATCAAGGGGAATAATCATTACCGCTCTGTTCTGCCTTGGTCAGACCACAGCTTGGACTACTGTGTCCAGTTCTGGGCATCACAGTTTTAAGATGGATATTGACAAGCTGAAACATGTGCAGAGGGAAGGCTACTAAGGTGATAAAAGGTCTGGAAACCAATCCTTATGAGAAGCAGTTGAGGGAGTTAGATATGTTTAGTCTGGAGAAAGCAGAGATTATATGATAGCCCGCTTGAAATATCTGTAGGGTGTCACATGGATAATGGAGCAAGCTTGTTTTCTCCTGCTCCGGAGGGTAGGTAGGACCCAAAATAATGGATTCAAATTACCAGAAAGGAGATTCTGATTAAACATTAGTAATACCTTTCTGACGGTAAGAGGTGTTTGACAATAGAACAGGCTACCATAGAAGGTGGTAGGCTCTCCTTTAATGGAGATTTTAAAACAGAAACTGAATGTTCATCTAGTAGGGATTCTTTAGCTGTAATTCCTTCATTGCAGAGGGTTGGACTAGATGATCCATTGGGTCCCTTCCAGCTCTAGAATTCTATGAAAGAAAGTAAAAAATGAGTTAAGAGAGCAGTCTGTCACATCTTAAAATTGGTAGTTTTGACAGTGACTTCAGGAAGATGTTTGCACATCTGAATGCAATTAGCACATCTAAATAGTTATGGAGGAGGGTTGTAATCACCATGTATTGTCTTCTCCCAATCAGTCCAATCAGTGAAAGCCGAAGAGTATTGCAAGAGTCATGTGAATTTTTCTTGAAGCACAACTCTAAAGCGAAGCACAAAAAGAAGCACTACAAATCCAGCTCTCACAAACTGAAGGTGATTTCAAAGTCAATGGGGACCAGTACAGCTGTCACAACCAATCACGGAACCTCTGCCATGGCCATCGCAAACCATGATTACTTAAGCCAAGACACGTTCACTGAGATCAAAAGCTGTCCTGAAACATCTGAGAGAGAGATGGAAGCAGATGGAACAGTCAGCCAGAAAGTGAAAGAGGAAGAGTTTGCCTGCAGCGAACAAAGTGCACTGCACATGTTACCTAGCCCTAAAGTGGCTTTGGAACAGCTAGAAAAGAGAGGGAAGGCAGACAACACACAGGATATTGCCAGCTTATCTGAAAGCATGAAAAGAATGGTCGAAGAAAGGTAATTGCCTTTCCCTTAATTTTATGTGTTTTTAACTATTGCATGCTAGTTGTTACTACCATTAGAAGAGAAAAATACTGCATTTTACTTTAAAATAGCAGGAAATGGAAAATAAATATTGCAAACAAAGCTTTTTATCCCATGGAGCTGCATTATCTGCACTGGAGTGGGCACCTAAACCAATCTTTAAGCAAAAGTAGCTACATTGTCTTAGACACCACACCTCTAAACACCTGAATATAGAATGCAAGGCGTAATTGTTCAGATACTTTGCTAGAATTTAAGAGGAGACAAGCCAAAGTATAAGATATTAGCCGTGAGACCTCTAAGCAGTTCAGGAGAAAATCAAGGGCCCAGTTGGATGAATTGCTACGACAAAGACTCTGAACCAGTGTGGGAGCCTGTGCACTCCTGTTGGATTGGATCTGGGAGACCTGACTTAGGTTTGCACAAGGCGGCTCAGTGTCCTTACATTTCAGTTATGCATCTATAAAAAGACTCAACTCCCACAAAACAGCATAAATATTGTAAAAATTCAGTGCACACTGATAAATTATGAAAACAAATGTTATTTTACTTTAATGAAGCTAAAGTTGTGTTTTGGTCCATCTTGATACCCAAATATTCTATTTTCATTAAGCCTTTCATAACAATGTAGCCAATCATGTAGCAAAGACAAAAGTCCCATGCTCTTGGCACTGAACCAGGATCTGGAGTTTGCTGGGTTATACTGTAAGAATCCTGATCAGTGTTTGAAACTCCCATTGTTCTAGGCGCATTATGTGACAGGGAATTTCATTAGTGCAAGCAGTTTCTGAGCCCTGGGCACAGTACTGCGCCTAAGATTTCAGATTAAAACTGCAGAGGGGAAGGAAAGGAGGACCTTTTTCTGCCTCCCCCTTTCCCCTCTCAGAAGACTGGAGAAGAGACCCTCTGAAGAATATTAGGGAGGTGGGCAGGGGAAGGACTAGACCATGTGAAAAATGAACATGATATTTTAGCTGCAGTTTATTCATTTTCTGCTTTGTATTTTGTGGAGGCACACTTTTTAAAAAACATTCCATTGCTACTCCCATAACCTAGGTTTAAGGTGCTATTTTGCTCCTAGCTTTCATATCTCAGTTTCTAACACTGATCCAGATGCCTGATTCAAAGACAAATGTAGCCCATGTTTTTAGTTCTGAGTGATAGCAGCTTTTCTACTAAAGGGTTTTTCCATCCCTGCTACCCAAAAACTTTAGTTGAAAACTGCATGTCTAATAATCAATTCCTGTCAAGTATGTGACCAATTTTTTTAACTTGAGTGTTTGTTTTGTTTGCAGCAGGGATGGGGAAACTGTGGCCCTTCAGATGTTGCTGGACTCCATCTCCTATCAGCCCCACCCAACATGTCCAATGGTTAGGGATGATGGGAGTTTTAGTACACCAACAACTAGTAATTCGCCTAGTAATATCATTCTCCGAGTAGTTCATAGGACCTCTTGTGTTTTAAAAAAGATGTGTATTTAGTTTATCATCTGTTTCAATGTAGAATGTCTTTTCTTTCTGTCTTTTGTATGCATATAACAGGACAACTCCTAGAAGTGATCTGATTGAATCCCTTCCCCTCCAAGTTGGTCATCCGCACCTTGATGTTTCCCAGCCAGGCAGTCCCAAGGGGTCAGTCTTGTTTGCCCATTCACCTTCAGATTCAAGGAAAGCTCAGGAGTCTGGTCATAGTTCAAACGCTTAAAAAGGCGAAATTGCTACGTGAGTCATTTCAGCTCATGGATGGAATCTGTGTTACACTGGAAATGACTGTTGCGCTCTGCTTTGCAAGGAGGTGCCACAATATCCTCCTTGGTTGTACTTCAGGTAAAACTAAAATTGCATTGTGAGGGGCCTAGCAACAGCTTCCTCTTCAAACTTTGGGCATGTCCTAACTAGCAGTAAGTTTGATATGAAAAAGATGATGAATAAGTAAGTACTGCTTTTTATAACCTTTATGTCAAACTGCATTGCAGTAGTGGAGATGGAAGGTATCTTGAGCTGTGTTATAAAACTACCACCTCCTTCTAGCAGTGCTGTTTACTGTATCATAAATAGGTGGGTCACACAGGGGCAGGGAAAAGCTGATGCAACATGTGAGAATAACAGTACGGTCCCATTCTTGGAGAATCGGCTTAAGCTGCAAAGTACAAGCAATGACCTGAGCACTTGTGGCTGAAGCATAGCCCAGTGTCTGCCTTTGCTGCTCTTATCAGCCAGCTCTGACCTGCAGGCCAGAGAAACCCTTAGCCTAGGTTCTCCAGTATGGTGCCAGTGGACACTACATCTCCTCCAGAAGCCCCCCTTGGCACTTACCAAGGTATCTCCCTATTTTGGTTTTTGGTGGGGTTGAATTTTTCATTTGTCTTATTTTTTTTGGGGGGGGCGGTTCTTTTGTGAAATAGGGATTTCTCAAATGCCCCTTTCTTATTATCACATCTGGCAAGTACACATGTACATCCACTTCTGATTTCTGTGGTCCAACATCCCATGGGATGCTGCTGAGAAACGTAGTAGGGACCCTGCTTTTGCCTCTGCCCAAGCTGTGCAACTGTCTTCATGAATTACAACTGTATTGTAAGAATACTGGGTGGTCACTGGTTCAGTTGCTTCTGTGCAGGTATTTGTATTGGGTCTAGTAGACAAGTTATTTTTGTAAAAAAAAAATCTTAGGTGCAATGGCTCATAAATTTTTGGGCCAGTAGTAATATTTTATGTTATGGTCTAAACACTGAAATGGAAAGGGACTCTTGAATCAAAACCAGTTTTGAAAGTAGCTACTTTTATACAAGTATAGCACAGATCAATTGTTTCTCTTACACGACAGGATGCTTTGTTATATACCTGTCTCCTACCCTTCATTATTATTGTTATTATGCTCAAGTAAGGTAAGGTGGGGAGTGGTGAAGCCAACCACTGTTCAGATATTACAGGTAATAACCTGGGAATTTACTTAACCTCAATATTTCTACTCAGGGTGGTACCTTTCAAATCTGAGGCTTGAGCACAATCTAATAGTAGCTTGCATTTTATAAAGTGAGATTGTGCATAAATTGGGCATTGAACCCCATTCCCTTCCCTTCCCTTTCTTTCCCCCTATCAGAATAGACTCTTGAGAGAACATATAAACCACAGTACCTATGAAGCTAATTTCCTAGCCTTTTGTAGTTTTGAAGATCTAAGCTGTAACCTTCTATAAATATTTTTTAATGTTTTCTATTAGCTTGGAAAATGGGAGAACTGTGTGTTACTTTGCTACAAGTCATTCAGTCCTGATCTTTGCATTTTAAACATCAAGTTTTTTTGTGATTTCTGAGTCCATTTATTGATCATTTATTGATAAATCAGCTTTGAAGCATCAACTGATTAAAACAAGCACTTTCTACTATTCTAGTCTACAGGTAGAATCTACAAAAACCAAATCTGTCTGGTTCTACCTGATATAGTTGCAGCTTTCTCCATAATATAGCACTTATTCCAGAGCTGTAAAATAGCCCCTGGGCTGCTTAGATATTCTGGGTCAAGGCAGTAAAGACCATTCAGACAACTTTCATGGCTTCCAACCCTGGTGCTTTTAGCTTATACCCACTAGGCCTTGGGATTTCTGCGCCGTGTCCCTACCTGGCAATGATATAAAAAACATCCAGTAGTCCTACAGCAAAGCTTGCTTTCACTTGTTTAGGAAGAAACTGGTAGGATATCCTGTAGAAGACTGGAAATAACAAGCTTGTCTCTTTAAATTCAGTTGAATTGCAGCAGTTGGGGTTTGCTGCTTGTCTAGAAAGGTGCATATCAAGGACCCGGATCCTGCGATCAACATTTTAGGACTTTCTTTGTGTGCCCCTTCCACGAGAGGCGCAGAGGGTGGCAACACAAGAACAGACCTTTTCTACTGTAGTTCCCTGTTTATGGAATGCTCACCCGAAGGCGCCTTCATTGCATCTCTTTAGGCACCAGGTGAAATGTTTTTCTATAGCCAGGCCTTGGGCTGATTAACATGCAATGGATGGCCTTTTAAATATGTTTGTGAAAGGGGGTGGTTGTTGGTATGTTTTTGTTACATATTTTGTGTTCTCGTTTGATTTTTTATGTTGTGAACCACCCTGTGATCTTTGAATGAAGGGTGGTATACAAATTCAATAAATAAATATACTGAGTGTATGTTTGTGCAGCTCTGAAGCACAAGGGCAGGACATTTATCAAGGAAAGGGTGTGATTATGCTTAGCAGGGCTTGGGTAAACTGTCCTGGGTATTTCCCCTTTGATGCTGAAGTCACTTGCAGTTTCACTGGATCGTATTTCCTCTGCATTCAATTTAACTGACCGCAGGCTCCAGTATCTCCAATCCTGCTGTGGCTCAGGAATGTTGTACTCTTTCCAATCCCCTTGCCCTTTTGACTGGATGGCCCTAGTAACTAAGGTATTGCGGCACCGAGTTAGGTTGCATGCATAGCAATCAAGCAAAAGAAGCCAAACAATTTGGATGTTGTAGCAGTACTCTTGCCCTTTGCCGCTTCTCATAAAAGAGCAGAAGGAAGCCCAGCCAAGTCTCTCTTTCTTTACAATTTGTTCCTTTTGCAGGTAGAGTAGGGCAGTTGTGCTTCCTTGCTAAAAGGCTGCAGAAGATGCCCCTATACTTTAGAATGATATTTCCTGGACACAGGGTGGTGTCTCCCCAAGCCAAGCACAGCATAATGTGGTAGAGCCCTACATCTTTTCCAAGTCAGTTGTAATGATAAAAAATGAGTCAAAAGCCTGGCCCACAATGATATATACTGTGCAGTTTACAATAGTTACATAATGTGACTTTGAAAACTGCATTTTGAAGACTAATCTGCTGTGGGTCTAGTGAAAGCTAATGTTTTGTGATGCACTAACTGGGTCGCAAAATAAATTAAGTTGTTTGTATGCAGCCATCTTGGGATAGTAGTCCTCACCTGTTGTCAGGAGTCAATGATTACAGTTACCCCTGTTGCCATGGCAGCCATAAATTTAATGCTTCTCAGCAGCCTGCACCAATAAGCCACTGTAATATTTTGCTCCTTAAACAAAAAGTATCTGTTTCTCCTCTTCAGCCTCTGCTGATGAGTTGCTAAACCTTCCTTGCTAAACCTGCCATGCCTTTCCCAAGCCTCTGACTGAACTGGAGGTAGCTGCTCCATCTTAAAGTCATTTTCCTTGTGTGCTCAGGTTCTGTAGCTGGGTCAGGCTAAAGGCACATCTAGTCTAGCATCCTGATATCACAATGGCCAACCACATGCCTATGGGAAGCCCCAGCTTCTTCACTAGTACTCTTTCCGCACTTGTCATTCCTAGCAAGTGGTATTCAGAGGTGCAGTGCCTCCAACATTTGAGGCAGAACATAGTCCTCATGGCTCGTAGCCACGGATAGCTACTATTCTCCATGAATTTGTCTAATCCTCTTTTAAAGAAGGTGGCCTTCTCTACATCTTGCTTCCACAGCACCTGCTCGTTTATTTTAACTGCACATTCCTCAGTTCCAAGCGAAAAGCTGCCTTGATGTTGTTGAATTTAAAATTCCAAATAGAACAAGTGTTGAATTTCTAAATAGAACAAGTGTTGGATAATGCCAGAGGGGGGAGAAGCCTTTCAATCTGTCCTGTAAGCACCCCTTTCATTCTGAATTGTGAGTGTGAGGAATATATATTACATTTGGCTCAGTGGAAAGAGCAAAGCACTGTGCCTTTGTTCAGATGCACTTTTTGCCATTCCTGCTGGCTTATAGAAATTATTGTTGGCTACTCAGCCCAACTGCATTTTACGCTCTTAGGTAAGTAGTGCTAACAGAGAGGAGGGTGATTATAACTGAGCTCTTATCTATGACACTAACATTCGTTTGTTTTTATAGCTCTTCATCTTTGTAAGTGGTTTTGTGTTTTTTTTAAAGAAAGCACTCCCAGTTTCTTTGTTTTTCAACATTCCACTTTGTGCAACATCATTTGGTTGTCTTGGACACCAAGTGAAACTATATTATAGAAAAGAAATATAAATGGCAACTGAATAAGGAAGATAGTTCTGATGGATCAAATTGTTTCCTGTTATAACAATGTATTGAATTTTGAATGTATTATGTTCTCTGCATTTTATAACTTTGTAACTTATTGCCTTTAACAAAGACTATTGGTGGTTTAACTGGATATTTCCTTATTTTCAGAACATACTATTCTTCCAATAACTAGACAGACTTTCAAAGTTGTAAATATTCTCTGTGGAAAAACAATTTTTCTCTTATTGGCACATCTGGTTTTTTAAAAAAATGTCTGCAATTTGGCATATGTATTTTTACTATTGGTCAATAAAGTTTTCTATACTGTAAAAAGTCACAAACTGTGTTGTGTTTGAAAACAGCTTGGAGCAGGGCCAGCCCTACCGTTAGGTGGAATCAGGTGGGCACCTTGGGCTCTAAGTCCTGGGGGTACATGTGGCAGTGAAGTGTTGTCTGCTTAGAGCTTTATGTGCTGCCCTGCACCTCTTAAGCCAGCCTGCTGTCCTCAAGTATGGTGGACAACACCATCCTGATACATTGTGGAAGTAACATTCAACTAGTAGTCTGGTCAGCTTCTGCATCTTGTCTTCTGCCTCAGGCAACCCTAAACATGAGTGTTAACCAAATTTCTAAAAGCTAAGTGGCTAAGAGGTCAAGTGCAAATTACATTGCTGGCTGAAGATGGGAGATCAGTTTTTCCGAATGTTAAGGCTTCAACTGTGGCCATCTGTATGCTTCTGGAAAGTTCACAAATAGATTATTGTGGAGAAAAACTGTTGAGCTATTTCTCCCCAGCTTGTGTTTTGATATACTGCCTCTGAATGGGAAGATCCAGATTTTGCTACCATCGCTAGTAGCCATTGATAGACCTAGGCACCATTTTGTGACAAGCATGAGTACCAACTTCAATCAAATTTTGGGAGGCAGGTAAGCCCTGCCCCACATACTCGTTCACAAGACGCAGTGCATGAGCACCATTTGAATGGTAATGCCCATCAACTCTTTTGGGGGGCAGCCTCCTCAATTATTTTATTGGGGAGTGAAGGAGTTGGCTCCTATGGTAGAAAGAGTTCCATGTGTTATTTGTACTCTGTGAACATTCATTATTGTTTTGCCAGTAAGTTTCATTTGATGACTTTCTGTTCATGTGCGCCATCTCTAATCTTATAAATTTCTATTATATTTGCCTGCCTTATAGTTTTTTTTTTTTGGGGGGGGGATAAAATTTAAAGTCCTACTTTTATGCCATTTCTTGCAGAGAACATATTCCACTTCAACCCTGATAAATTTTAATTCCCTTTCCTACACTGCTTTGAGAACTCTGTGCAGTCACACAAGTTCTGCAAGCTCAGAACCTGTATGACTGCACATACGTAGAGCAACATGCTGTGGTAGCATTTTGGCAAGCAGCCTGCCCCCCCAGGGCATGACTCCCACCTTCCCAGTCAGAACACATTTCATTGCTGCCCCAGCAATTTTAATTGCCATTTTCTGCACTATTCCCATGTGGCATAATCAGAACTTGACAAAGTACCCCAAATGAACATTTGTATACTGATAAAACTGCATTAGGATTCTTAGCACTCAAAGTGCCCTGAACTTTATAATACTGAATTTGCTTTATTCATTGGTGTAAGATGCTGTTTTCAACAAGCTTTCCATAATGATAGTGCTATGCAAAGTTCAAACCAGCAAAATACCACCAGTAAACCATGGGTTGTATCCCACTGAATCAATGGGTTCAGGGAAGGACTTGTGCGAATGCAATTGAATTTCTATTACCTCCCCCACCCACTGCCCCC
Organism: Podarcis filfolensis; assembly: GCF_964270895.1. Classification (NCBI taxonomy): domain Eukaryota; kingdom Metazoa; phylum Chordata; class Lepidosauria; order Squamata; family Lacertidae; genus Podarcis; species Podarcis filfolensis. Next base: position 69,338,946 of record NC_139603.1, read on the forward strand.
AAATCTGCTCTGGGTTTCTCCGCAACCTCTCCCCTCCCCAAACAGATTTGTGGGCATTGTGGCAGAGCGAGAGGGAAGAAGGAAGGGAAGTTCGGTCGCACTCACAGAAGTTCTTCTGTGCACACAGTGATTTTGTTGGCTACAGCCCCATGTTTGTTGGTATTTCAAGTCTGTGTAAACATCTTCTGGTAAGAGAAATAATTATAATGTTTCTTCTTCGCAGCACCTCTTTAAAACATAACCGTAGCCACCAGCAAAGAGCAGGAGGCAGCAGAGGATGTTGGTTGTGCTTCTGTTTGAAATGTTGTGACCTGTTTCAAAGCAAAGTGCAGGGCCCCCCTTTCCCCCTCCACCCAGACTCTTTCAGCCGGCGGTATGAAGTTTCATCTAGACTTTCCTTCCAATTCAGCTGCTTCAGCAGAATGAGAGAGGTAAGCTTAGCTTTCTGCAAAACACTGAAAGTGAAGCGGCCAAATGGGATGCAGCATAAGATTTCTCTTTGAAGTCTGACCACCCACTCTCACTGGAGCATCTCATTAAAATGCCACATCACAGGGAAACTGAGCATCCATCAGCTGCCACAGGGTGCTGTGCTCAGTGGTGCTTTGAAGAAGCTTGGCCACTTTTTGTTTGAGCAAAACTCTTGCCAGTATTCACATGCAAAACCCCACAAAACAAAAGTGAGAATTTGGCATCGAATGCAACATGGCTTACAGGAGCTTTATGGTGTGAAATCCTCCTATTGCATTTTTATTTCTCTTCATTATGATTCTGTTCCTGTTTTCTTACTCTCTTTGAAATGCAAGAAAGCTGGGTACTCATAAGAATCTTCCATCTTATTAATCTGAATCTTTTTGGGTGAGGGTAATTCTGTACATAACGGGATTTCTGATCTGTACTTAACACTGTTTGAGCTTTATTAATTTGATATACCCATGGAAGTGGAGAGAGCAACTTTTTTTCTTCTTCTTGCCTAAGTCAATATAGAAATGTAAAGGAAACCAACATCCAGCATTTATGCAAACATTGACATACTGATGCATGTCTGTTCTCTACAGCTGGGCTTCTTAGAACTAATAACTTGCTGGAGGTTGAAGCTGAAAAGGAGCTGATCTGGCCTATGACAGTACTATACATGAGGGGAGTCACTGTAAGTAAGGTTGGAGCCTGTATGTGTACAGTTCAAATCATAATTCCTAAAAAGAGACAATAAAAAGGTAATATACTAAATAGGTGAGGACAGAAAATGTTGTTCTGTTGGCCAATTCACACTGTGATTTTTTAAGAACCCGCTGTTAAAAAGATGTAGAGAAAATACAGAATTCTAGCTGATCCCCCACCTCAGCTGTTGTGTGATTTTATGGTAATTGGATAACAGTGATGTACACCTTGAATCTTTTGCAGGAAGACCTCTAATATCCTATTGAATCCTAATATCATAATGAATTGTAATTAGGCCCATTTATAATGTAATGACGAACCATGGTTTACATGCTATGGGAACTCATTCTGGATATGACTGATTTACCCAGATTAATGTTCAAAATTGCAATTCAAAATTGCATTTTTGAATTTGTTTAGCTGAGTGCCCCACTGTTCGGATGGGAAAGCTGAATATAAACATTTTAATGGAAAATAATACAAATAAGCAATACAGACGTCCCTGGAGTCAGGGACAAAGCTTCTTAAGATACAAATAGAGATGAATCACAGCCTACCTTTCTTTATACAAATGTTTATATGTGTATGCATATGTGTGTTCCACTACAGTGTTTGGTAAAACAGTATCTATAGATTGAAGCTACAGGGCATTTCCCTTGTAAGTCATGCACTATGCATTTATGTGCATAGGGTTTAAATATTTCCAGATGGATTGTGTCAGTGGCTTTAATGGCAAGTGGGCAGGTCCCAGCAAGCCTTCTCAGTAACAAAGATAAATGTGTACAGTGAAGTTCAGCTTCCTGGCAAGCAATTAAATGCCTTGTCTTTGACTCAGAACCACGGGCATTTGCCAGCAATTAACTGGAGTGATGCCAGAGAGCTCACAAATGATGATATATATATATATATTGGCCATTTTAACAATTGTAACAAAAAGTAGGAGTGTGTGGGGATTGCCATCAAAGCAGTGATTAAGAGTCGCAGAATCTACAATCCCCAAAGTGGCCAAGTTACTTCATTATTTGGTCAGTGTTCCTAACTCAGTGCTGGTTTCCTAACTAGGCTCGAGGTGGTGATTCAGAGCAGGGCTGGTTTTGGCTGCAGTTTGTTGTGGGGGGGAATGGAACTGTCTTTTGGCTACCTCTTTGGTCCACATCCGTATCTAAGTACTGTAGAAGAAAATAATTGTCAGAAATAATTCCCATTAGATATTGTTGTAGCTTTGTGTCTTAAAATAGATGCAGAGGAAGTGTAACCTTCCAATGGAAAAGAGAAATATTCAAACAACTCCAGCGTGATGCCTCCAACTATGGATGTAGTATATGACTAATAACCATTCAATGAATTTGTCCAACCCTCATTTTAAGCCATCCAAGTTGGTCCCCATCACTATATCTTGTGGGAGTGAGTTCCATTGTTTAACTATATGTTATATGAAGAAGTACTTTTTTGTCTGACATTTGTTTCTTCCTGCTCAATGATTTTGCCCTTTGCCAGTTGTGCCGATTTTGACTTTTGTACGGTGGAAGCCATCTTATTCTTAAAGGTAAAATGTTGAAGACGCAAATGCCAATGGAAAAGTAAGGAGACATTTAAAATATATCAGTGTGGCTGCATAAGGAGCTTACAGATGAGCTGAGATATAAGAAGAGAATGCACAAGAAAGGGGAAATCATGATGGAAGAGTATACATGAGTAGTCAACAGCTCAGTGGAGAAGTTCAGGAGGGCCAAAGCTTGGATAAACTCAGACTTGCAAAAGAATAATTTTAAAGTTTATTTTCGGCTGTGTTTCAGGCAAGAGGAATAATAAGCAAATAGTAGGTCTCTTGCATAGAGAAGACTGAGAAATGCTGTTGGGTGACAGAGAAGGGGAAACTTTTCAACACTTACTTTGCCTGTTTCACCCAGAAGGAAAGCAGTGCCCAACCTGGTGATTACAGAATAAATGGAAGGAGGGAGCTGCAGCCCAATGTCTACTCTACACAACGTCCAGATCAGGGATTTCGTTTGCAACTTTTAACACTGCATCATCACTCTGTGCAGCCACCAACAAAAACGTGCAACCGCAAGGCAATGCATTGCATGTGTGTATTTATTTGTTGTTGTTGTTTAGTCATTTAGTCGTGTCCGACTCTTCGTGACCCCATGGACCAGAGCACGCCAGGCACTCCTGTCTTCCACTGCCTCCCGCAGTTTGGTCAAACTCATGCTGGTAGCTTCGAGAACACTGTCCAACCATCTCGTCCTCTGCCGTCCCCTTCTCCTTGTGCCCTCCATCTTTCCCAACATCAGGGTCTTTTCCAGGGAGTCTTCTCTTCTCATGAGGTGGCCAAAGTATTGGAGCCTCAGCTTCAGGATCTGTCCTTCCAGTGAGCACTCAGGGCTGATTTCCTTAATAATGGATAGGTTTGATCTTCTTGCAGTCCATGGGACTCTCAAGAGTCTCCTCCAGCACCATAATTCAATGGAGAAATCAAAACACCCCCCCCCTTTGTAATGGTTATCTGTTGGTAATGCAAAGGGGGATATCAGCAGGCAACTTTCTCCTTCGTGCTAAGGAAGCCTGCGTGGGCCGTGCTCCTCTCGCGCATCCCGCAAAGCATCTGGAAATGCAAGCCCTCTCTCTCTCCGCAGGCGGATTCCGGACAAAGAAGCGGCTGCGTTTTCCTCGCCTGGCTTGCATCCAAGCAGACGGCTCTGGGGTGAGGAAGAGGACCCGGCGGCGGGGCAGTCGAGCCGGGCGCCCCCCAGCGGCCATTCCCTGCCAGAGGCGGGAAAGCGGCGCCGCTGTCGAGGGGCGCAGAAGTTGGCTTCGCCCCTCGACTGTGCGGCGCGCTCCCTCCACCCCACCTCCCCTTTTCCTGCCTCCGTCCGCACGTGGCTGGGGGGGAGAGACCCCCTGCCTTCTCCGCCCACCCCTCTCCCTCTCCCCCTCCGCTTAGCCGGGCGGACGCTGCTGCTGCGGGCTGCGCATTCCTGGCCGCCCCCCCCCCCCGGGGAGGGACTGAAAGGCTCGCTTATGCGCGGCGCAGACACTGCCCGATTCATCCGCGCCTCGCCTCTGCCTCCCGCTCGCTCGCTCCGCCAGCGCCATGAAGCTCCTGCCGCCCCGTCCGCCTTCGCTGGTCGCCTTCGCGGCGCTGCTGCTGCTGCTGGGGGTTCTGTCGGCGAGCCCCCCGGCCGGCCTGGCCGAGACCCCCAAAGGCAAGCAGAAGGCGCTTCGCCAGAGGGAGGTGGTGGACGTGGTGAGTGCGCAGCGAGGGCGCCGCGATCCCCGGAGGGGGCTGCGCAGGGTCTCGGGCTGCGGTGGGTCGTGGGTGGCATGGAGGCAAGCAGCAATCCCGAGAGGGCGCACGCATTGCATGGGATGGGGGCAGAGGCGTACCTTAGGTTCCCTTGCACCCTGGCCAAGGAGCTGGGCTCTCTGCCATTCCAAGCCAGAGTGGAGAGGCACCATTTTGGCGCCCACTGGGACCAAGGGTGTCAACATTGAATAAAATATGGAGAGGGGCAGATAAGCCCCGCCCCACATAATTGATCACAAGATGTGTCACACACACATCATTTGAATGGCCTTGTCCATCAACTGGGGGCGGGCCTAGGAGTTGGCTCCTATGCCTGGGCCACACCCTTGGGGGGCAACCTTTCCAACCCCTAGGTACACCCCTCATGGAGACCTCCTGCTTAGCCCTCTTCTTGGCGTGCCACTTCCCGTCTTACTCATTTATATCCCACCATAAGAAGCAGCAGCCTGGCTGGTAAAGATAAAGGGACCCCTGACTGTTAAGTCCAGTCGCAGACAACTCTGGGGTTGCGGCGCTCATCTCGCTTTACTGGCCGAGGGAGCCGGCGTTTGTCCGCAGACAGCTTCCGGGTCATGTGGCCAGCATGACTAAGCTGCTTCTGGCGAACCAGAGCCGTTTACCTTCCCGTGGGAGCGGTACCTCTTTATCTACTTGCACTTTGACATGCTTTTGAACTGCTAGGTTGGCAGGAGCAGGGACCGAGCAACGGGAGCTCACCCTGTCGCGGGGATTCGAACCACCCACCTTCTGATCGGCAAGCCCTAGGCTCTGTGGTTTAGACCACAGCGCCACCTGCATCTTGGCATGCCCGTCTTACTCATTTCTATCCCACCATAAGAAGTAGCAGCCTGGCTGTTGTTGTTTAGTCGTTTAGTCGTGTCCGACTCTTCGTGACCCCATGGACCAGAGCACGCCAGGCACTTCTGTCTACCACTGCCTCCCGCAGTTTGGTCAGACTCATGTTTGTAGCTTCGAAGTTCTTCAAGCCCCTTCGCCACGGCAAGGCAGTGATCCATGAAGGGGAGCAGCCTGGCTAGATCAGGCTAAAATAGCCCAGCATCAACTGATGGGGGGAGTTCAGGAGCACAGGGGACTGCAGTGTGGTCTCCTCCAAAGAACTCAAGGTGGCTTACCTGGTTCTACCTTGCATTCTCCAGGTCACCCTCTCAACAACCCTGTGAGGTAGGTTAGGTGGCTGACTGGCTCCAGGACACTCGGTAAGCTTCTTGGCTGACTGGGGATTTGAGCCCTGGTCTCCCAGGTCCTGGTTGATGGGTCTGACCTCTGCACCATGCTGGCAACAAACAATGTGTAAGGAGATAAGAATAAGCCAAGCCCCCAATGTTTTCGAGCTGCTGAATAAGATTAAGAAAACAAACCTGACAGACACAATACTGGGAAAGGAGAGGATGTGGGGAGGGAACAAATGAAGGAGCATTATCAAATGCAGCTGGGCGGAAGATGCAGTCCGCATCCAGAATTCTACTAGTTTCTGAAAACTAGATCCTTCTGAATGTTGAACGGCTCTAAAGCCACATTTAGATATGATGGTGCGCAATTAGAATAATTTACCAGTGCATGTGTTCCGTTTCTAATTTAATCTGGGTTGCCTGGCCATCACATCCAAAAGCACACAAGGCTTGATGTTGCTGACGTTAAGCAGTTTTGGGTTTGGTAAGAAAATAACAAATAGTGTGCAAGGGAGGCACAATCTAGCAGGGGCCATACTGCAACAGGATGCTAATGCTGCATACATAATGTGATGCCAGGTTCAAACAACACTATGCAGATAAATCATTGTTTACCTGGCATCATGTTTAAATAAAGCTTGTCTGATGGAAATTAATCTTAAAGTCTGTAGATGGGGTGGAATGGGAGCTGTGCTGTGCTCATTGTTACAACTTGAGATCTCAAGGGTTGTGTACTTAAACATGCAGATGTTTATTCTTCATCCAGTGTGCTTCCACCTCTCATTTGGGAAGCGGTGTACACCTGATGCTATCTAGACTGCTGTTTCTTATGAAATACTGTATTTTTATGCATTTCCCCCCAAACCAGCTTCGGCCTACCTGTGTGTTAAACTGGCAATGCACACAGCCTTTCTCTCTGCTAACGTAAAACACAGCTGCCTGCAGGGTTGCAAAAGAGACAGCTGTGTAATCTGCTGTGGTGGGACATTATGGCTGCAGAGGATGAGTAATTTGACTGATCTCCTCCGCTCTTTGTTATTACTCACTGAGCATGAATATTTAGGGAAATGGTTAGTGGGTTTCTTAAAACATTCTTCCTCACTCAAGCCATTCATTGCCACGTTGGACACAGAAGCAGAGCTGGCCTTGGTAGGCTGTGGCTGTAACTCACCACATTTCTTTAAGTAATATGTCCATTGGGGAAAGCAATGCCTGGTTTATGTGTGTGTATGCGAGACAAGCCGGGGGAGAAAAATGGTTCCTTTGCAACAACAAAATGTAATAACCAATGTGGTTATTGGTTTACTGTTTAAAGCTCAAGCATCTATATCTATATATATATATATCTATATATATATATAACTATGTGTCTATAAAATGGAAATAATTTTGATTTTCAGTATAATGGGATGTGTTTGCAAGGACCTAATGGTGTTCCTGGAAGAGATGGAAACCCTGGTGTCAATGGAATTCCTGGAACACCTGGGATCCCGGGTCGAGATGGACTAAAAGGAGAAAAAGGAGAATGCATGAGAGAAAGCTTTGAGGAGTCTTGGACACCCAACTACAAACAGTGTTCATGGAGTGCTCTAAACTATGGCATAGACCTTGGAAAAATTGCAGTAAGCAAGTACCATTGCATTTATAATGTATATTACAGCAAAAGAGGTGGGTGAGGGTACAAAGATGTGGTGATAATTCTTTTCCTTATCGCTTTGGCTTCCTTATTCCTAGCAGCTAGGGCCTACTGCAGTCGACAATCAGAGGTCCACTTAAGGAGGACCACTGAGGCATCTCAAATGATTGATGAAAGATACTGTAAGCAAGCTCTAGTATTAGGATTTAAGTCTAAAAATCTAGAGCAGAGGACACAGAGGATTGCTGGAGAAGGGATGCTATTTGACTAACTCTGTAAGAAATAACCAGGAGTCCGTTGCACTTTAAAGACTAACCAAATTATTATGGCATAAGCTTTTTTGAGGCATCTGTCCCTTTAAGGTAGTAACTATTTCTTTTTAAATGACAAGTCAATAAATAATCAACCACTTAAACACACAACTTTTTCTTGTTTTGTAATAGGAGTGCACATTCACAAAGATGCGCAGCAACAGTGCTTTAAGAGTCCTCTTCAGTGGATCACTTAGACTCAAATGCAGAAACGCTTGTTGCCAGAGATGGTATTTTACATTTAATGGAGCTGAATGCTCTGGGCCACTTCCCATTGAAGCTATAATTTATTTAGATCAAGGAAGTCCGGAATTAAATTCCACCATTAACATACACCGCACTTCTTCAGGTACGTATCAAGATAATCTTGTGAGACCAACAATAATTTCACTGTAAAAATTCTGGGCACATGTGAGATGCAGATTGCGTTACTTGCCTGGTTCCCTGTAGCAAATAAACACAATAATAAGGTAATAGGTACATCAGAGTTTTCCTTTCTGGTGATAAAGAACTAAGGTTTAGGATCAGACAGATGAGAATCAAACCTCCTCCAGGCTTAGACCAGCCCACCCAGTTATAAGCTAGAAAGTATAGAGATATAAACACTGGCCTGTGAGCGCTCCATTTGGAGAACAGCCTTTACCAAAGGTGCCATGCGCTTTGAAGACATTCGAACTCAGGACGAAAGGGAGAAACGTGCTAAGAGGAAGGCACGCTTGGCAAACCCTAACCATGCTCAGTTACGGCCCAGAAACCTATGTCCCCACTATGGAAGGATGTGTGGATCCAGAATTGGCCTCCACAATCATTTATGAACTCACTGTTAAAACTGTGTTTATGGAAGACAAACTTACTTGTCTATGAGTGATCGCCAAAAAAGAAAGTATAGAGATATAAATGCAGCTACTAGAGCCCAACTCTAGACACCACCTGGTAGCCCTGCATCTGGAAGGAAGGTAGACAGAAAAAGCCATGAATGTCTTTTTTTATGTCTATAATATAAATTTTGTTAAGAATAACATGAAACAATACAAATACTTGGTATTGGTCACTGGATACAAAGCAAAATAGAGTTATTATGTGTATAAGGCAGAAAATAACAGCATGTTAAATAACCAAGCAAAAAAGATTTATGAGTTATAAGGCGTGTTGATTCCTCCTGGTGACAGTTAATAAAATAAATAAACATGTACAGTAATCAGCGTGGGACACAGGTGGCGCTGTGGGTTAAACCACAGAGCCTTGGACTTGCCGATTAGAAGGTCGGCGGTTCGAATCCCCACGATGGGGTGAGTTCCCGTTGCTCGGTCCCTGCTCCTGCCAACCTAGCAGTTTGAAAGCACTTCCAAGTGCAAGTAGATAAATAGGTACCGCTCCGGTGGGAAGGTAAACGGCGTTTCCGTGCGCTGCTCTGGTTCGCCAGAAGTGGCTTAGTCATGCTGTACGCCAGCTCCCTCAGCCAGTAAAGCGAGATGAGCGCCACAACCCCAGAGTTGGTCACGACCGGACCTAATGGTCAGGGGTCCCTTTACCTTTACTGTAATCAGCATCAAAAGTGGCTCTTCTCTTTTTAAAGATGCCTGTCCTTTGGAACTCCCTGCCTATTAGTTGTACTGTTGCAAACATCCACTAAAACTTTTTATTATTTCCATGCAATTCTGTGTGGACATACAAGGGTGCATCCAAAGCTAGTCCTACACAGAGTAGAACCATTGAAAATAATGAACATGATTAATTTTTGAAAGTAATAGAGGGATGATGGGAGGTGAATCAAACGGTGCCTGGTGGGCACAGCTTCAATCCCTCCATTTTGGGCGAAACCACTATGCTTTTTGTCTTTCATACAGTGGAAGGGCTTTGTGAAGGCATCAGCGCTGGCCTGGTGGATATTGCTGTTTGGGTTGGTACTTGTTCCGATTACCCACCTGGAGATGCTTCCACTGGATGGAACTCAGTCTCTCGCATCATTATAGAAGAACTGCCAAAATAGAGCTCTTTCAAAGATTCTCTCCCCCCTTTGACCACTTATATTTCATACCTTACATATTAACTCCATGCTTTAAATCTATAGTTTTCTATGTTATCAAAGTACTTGACTATAACGCACAAGCTTGTTCTACAGAAAATATCTGTAACCAAAGGATTTCTCTTTTTTAAAGTATAGTTTATGGGTTTCTACACTTTCTGGATTTATGTACTACTTTTGTACAATTTGTAGACAATTCTTACATTTGTTAATAAAGACAATCTTTTAGAAATAGCCAAGTGAAAGGAATTTTAATTTTTGTTATCAAACAGAATTTGCTCACGCCTACACCTACTACTACAAATCAGTACAGTTTTAATTAAAATCTCACCAACTTTGCACTGAAAGGGGTGTGGGTGAAAAACCACTTGTACTGTTAATATAGTGGAATTCTGACTGCTTTCTAGAAAATAGCTACTTCAGGCTTAGGGGCTCTGGTGAGCATGTGCACACTCTTCCCTTTTCAAGACAGGGCAAGGCCACAAGTTCATTCCTTTCTGTATGCAAAACTTCCACCTACAGTGTAGTGAATGGCAATGATTACTCGCATAGGAGCTCACCCATGCAAACTGGAAAAATACATGGAACTTTTGCTCTAAGCGAAATGGAAGGTCAAGCTGAGTTAGCAGCAACAATAAATCTCACAAATACATGTCACCCTCTCAAAGAAGTAGCTTTAGTATCAAAAGCACTGCAGGTGAGTTCAGGTGAGACTTTGTAAGTACAGCATCTTCATAGATGGTTCTAGGACAATGTGGAATATGCATGCAAGATAGCTACATACTATCCTCTTTTGTCAAGTATTCTTAGGCATTGAAAATGGGTTTTCTGGACACATTTTTAATCAGCCCATGTCTAATTTGTTGGGGGTTCAAGTACATTACGTACAACTCGTATTAAAGAATGAAATTAAAGAACCTACGATTACAAGGAAATTCATACACAAGGCTTTCAGAATTTCTCTCTTTTTTTTTAATAAATTTTTATTGGTTTTTCAACACATATTAAAAGACAAAACAACACAATACATAAACAAACAAACATATAAACACATATAATTTCTTGACCTTTCTTTCCTAAAACCTTCTTTCAGCGACTTCCCCATACCTCCCCTTTCTGCATCCCTGTTTTAAATCATTCCAGCAACTCCTAATTTCAATTTCTTATAGCACTTTCTTTAACTCTTTTTTTCATATCCAATTGTTTGTCACTGCAATTCTATTTTGCATTACCCAAGACATTTTAACATTCATTAATTTTACAACAATTCTTAAGATAAACTTTAAATTTCTTCCAGTCTTCTTCCACCGTCTCTTTCCCTTGGTCATGGATTCTGCCAGTCATCTCCGCCAGTCCCATGTAGTCGATCACCTTGGTCTGCCATTCTTCCAGTGTGGGTAGTTCTTGTGTCTTCCAATACTTTGCTAAAAGTACTCTTGCTGCTGTTGTAGCATACATAAAGAACGTCCTATCTTTCCTTGACACCAATTGACCTACCATGCCCAGGAGGAAAGCTTCTGGTTTCTTCACGAAAGTGCATTTAAGCACCTTTTTCATTTCATTATAAATCATTTCCCAGAAGACCTTAATCCTAGGGCACGTCCACCAAAGGTGGTAAAAGGTACCTTCAGTTTCCTGGCTTTCAGAATTTCTCTTGCCCTTTTGTTCCAACTTAAACATTAAATAAAACTACAAAAATAAGCTGAGTGTATACCATGTAGCATTTTCCTCGCATGCAGGGACCTTTCTGCCATTTGGGGATACCTACTTTCATATTTTTTTTGTATGATAACTTTCCATAGTTAAAACCATGCTGTATCTCCTCACTTTTCAGACAAGCATGGTCTCCTCATGAGACTCGCATCAATTTAAAAAATGAGAGGCCCAGACATGAGTTTTACAAATCAAAAAGGCAATATGCAAAATGAAGGTAAGTAGGAGAATATAGAGGATTAGTTATTCAGGGTGATAATGGAACAGTGAAGCAACAGTTGGCATGTGTATCCAGCTGAGGCCAGGCTAATCTTCCATTACCGATGCTTTTGCTTGATTAGGTATACTGGTGGCTTATGTTCCTTGGGCCAATGATTGGGGCCACACCACCCTTTCCCATTGCTTCTGTACTCTCAAGGCAATCAGCAGCTGGAGCACAGTGCTTCCCAGCCACTGCAAGGAGGGCAAAGCAAACTGCCTGCCCCCACTTCCAGGCTAGCTTTCCCCATACCATCTGAGGAAGAGGCAGGGCCACTAGTCAAAGCCAGTCATGTACAGTGGTACCTCAGGTTACATACGCTTCAGGTTACAGATTCTGCTAACCCAGAAATATTACCTCGGGTTAAGAACTTTGCTTCAGGATGAGAACAGAAATCGTGCTCTGGCAGCGTGGTGGCAGCAGGAGGCCCCATTAGCTAAAGTGGTACCTCAGGTTAAGAACAGTTTCAGGTTAAGAACAGACCTCCAGAATGAATTAAGTTCTTAACCCGAGGTACCACTATACTTATACAAAGCCCATCTGGATAAAAAACCAGTAATTTCTATCCAAGCACCATTTTAACTATTTCTAATTCGCCAAAGATTTAAACTGGATATGGGTAAAAGTGCTTTATACACTGGCTGTATCTTATCAAAAGAATTTATAGACTGGAATCCACGGGGCTTGTGCTAGCATAACTGTAGACTTTGAACTGCTGATGTGCATATCCCATCAAACACTTCTGAAATTCTCTTCGATTTCAAAGGCAGTTTGCCTGTGACATGGGGTGGTGGTGGTGTTCCAGAAAGCCGCATCTAAAAAACCAACTGGCTTTTCATTTTTCTCATAAACTAGTTAAGTTATAATTACTTACCGAGTTCCGAATAACAACCACCACCTGTTTTCAAATGACCCTTTGATCTACACATTCATTTTGAGGTTTCCCCTTCTATTTGCACGTTAAAAATTCAGTTTCTCTTAGTAATGGCATGCAGAACTCTATGATCAATGGGTGATATCCAGTGAGTCATACTCAAAGTTGATCCATTAGAATAGTTAAGAGCCCATAGATTTTAATGAGTCTACTTAGAAAATGTCATTAGATGACCGCCAGCTAATGCAAACTATACTAAGCACTATGACCATAAACAAATGTTGACTCAATCATGCTTGACCTTTATTTCTATGAGTTTTAAGCTTGCAGCCCTATGCACACTTTCCTGGAACGCAAGTCTCATAAAAAATGCATATACAAGCACACATAGGTTTAATGGGGATGTCAGGCTTTGGGAAGCCCCAAGAAACCCTTGGAAGGTCCCTTAAAACAGGATCAAACTTCAGGACAGGATCTGGACAAAGTAGGTAAAACCAAATCTTGTCGATGAAAGGCAGAATTTATCTTCGGTACAAAAGAAGGGTCAGTCTATAAAACACTATTTTTATGAAAAATGCAGTTGTTTGTTAATAGAAAGGGGCATTCAAGACCTGGCAAGCTGAAAAAATGCAACTAAGAGGGAAGAATCCAAAGAGGTGCAGACTTTTGTGGCTCCAAAAGAGGACATCATAAAGCAAAAAGGACCTTATGGAGATATCAAGTTGGGGGGACCACACATTAAAGTAGCCCCTTGAAGAAATTGTTTTGAGAAGAGGATGAGATCCAAACAACCACGAAGAATGGAGAGAGAACATCAAGGAAGTGCCTGAGACTTATCTACGTAGGGTGTTTACTATCGGCCTCATCTGCAAACCCTCCTGAAGAAAGTCAAGCACACTCTTGCAGGAACATATGCTCTTGGTAGTGCAGCAGTGGGCAAACGGTTTTCAAGTGTATTGGAAGATTCTTACATTGGATGGTCTGCAGAATGTCATGATGGTATCAATAATAGCTGAAGATAATCCAGATTTCTTTGGACTTTGCTGCTCAAGAACCACATCAACAGCTGCAACCACTCTGGATCCAGGCCATGGGGTTGATATAAACAGGTGAAGGAGTTCCAAAATCCACGGAAGACAAGGCCAAAATAAAGCCACCAGAATCAACTGTGCTTTCTCATTCTGAAGCTTCCGCAAGGTTTGAGCAATAAAGGGGATTGGGAGTGCATATATAAGCCTGCTCAGCCACAGGACCAAGAGAGCATCCACTGCAGCCAGAGACTGGAATTAAGCAGAGCAGCAGGGACTTTGCTGATTGTGGAATGTTTTGCCCAGAAGAGGCTGGGTAGGTTTGGCAAGGAGCAATACAGCAGCAGCAAGAAGACTGGTGAAATGGCTGTTGGATGGTGAATGATGGATAAAGGGAGTCTGGAGTGGTGGCAAAAGCAACTGCTTCTCATTGCCCATCCAACAGCTTTCCAGCAGTGACAGGCCCTTCCACAGTGCTTTGTTGTAGGGTTCTGATTGGTGGTGCCTGACCATGACAAGTTTGAATGCTGGGCCTGCATTAGATGAGGCTACATGCTTGAACTCTAACATTCTATTTTTCAAAAGTTGTAAAGAAAGGTTACATGTATTCAGATATAAAATATAACATTGATACCAGCAAGGCAACACAATAAATTTTTGCTTTAAAGACAACATAGTACTTTAGCACTTTTCCCATTTTGCAGTGTGCTGAGAGACATATTATGCGTTCAAACCTAACATGTTTTTCCAGTTCTATACTACTGAATCCAAAAGCTTCTCAATTACACTGATCCTTGCTAGTTGGAGAATAAAAGAATTTGGAAAGCTGAATTCATTGTGGATAAATACATGCACAATTTATTGGTGAGGTATCAGGTAGAGACTGATATGCAATAATCTGAAACATTGTTGGGGAATTTATTCCATCTAATATTTTTTACACCAGAGACCCACCACTGTACATTAAGAGTCCACTGCTGTTCATATAGCAGGGTTAAGAGAGAACAATTCACTCTAGAACAAAATTTTGAAACCACATTTTGCATCTGTTTTCTCATCCAGAATGTTCACATGAGGTAATATTCCTGGCAAAGATTGAAGATTCAGTTAAGAAAAGATTTATCTAGTAGACCAAAATGAGTTCTAGTTTCCATCTTCTGTGAGTACCAGAAAAATAAACCAGACAGCTGTCTTGAATATCTGATTTGCTGCAGAGCCAAAAGGTGATGATGTCCTTTCCTGAAGCAATCACCAATATTTAGTTACCATTCTTCAGACTAAGCAACAACTGGGATACTTTTTCATATACTACAAAGGTAATACAGCATGCAGGAGTGACTCTGAGAACATTAGGTATAATTCCTTTGTAAAATCCATGAACTCCTTCTTTCCTAGGGAGAAGCAGAAAGAATTTACTTGCAACTTCCATACATATTTTATAGGGGGAAATCATTCAGCCTATTAACTTTAAAATACATTATTCTGATTTTATTGTTCTTATTATATTTAATTATTGCGGTCTTGAGTATCAGCAATAGAAAGAAAGGCAAGGTATAAAAGCAGATCTGAATCCAACTAAGTGATATTCAGAATAGGTCCATTGATTTCAATGGGTCTGTTTTGAGTTTGACTTGTCTGGATGCAACCTATAATAGATAAATAATTATCCACACATTTTTATTCTAAATTGATCTTTTAGGTGACACTTCTACAAAGACCATCTTGAAACATGAAAACTGAATTTCTAGAGCAATACCTAATTCAGGAAAGCACTGAAAGTCCATACTGAAATAACACTGAAAGCTTATTTGCACAGAGAAGTGTTACGATCGCCTTGAATGCCTAGAAAACAGAGAGACTGTCCACAAATTGCCATACTGACTTTAGCAAGATTACACCTGGCTAACAATACAAAGTTCTTGTTCTCAAGTGATTTCTTAACAGGCATTTCACTTCTGATTTGAGCATGCTGACACCACATCTTTTCTGCTAGAGCACTTGTCTGTTTTTGCTTTTTGTGGAAAACCTCTGCTGTTAGGTTTCATGGCTAAGCCTTTCTGGCACATAACCCGACAAAAGATCACACATGGCCTATTTCACCTTGTACAACACTTCTCATTATATCTAGGGTATTGTGACTTTATGTGACAGGCGATTTTCTCCTCTATTTTTTTGGAAACATGTAAATTATATCTCCACAGTCCTTCTGTTAACCCTCCACCCAATTTGTTGTGGGATAGTACTGGAGACCTGCTTGTTATAGCAGGAGGTGGAGGAATGATGGAACAGTTGCCTATCCATAGGTAAGAGTGATGATGCAACCTGCCAAGGAAAGCAGTTAAAAATGGGGCTGGGGAAATCAACAATGAATATCCCTACCTGTTTATACTTCACTACTTTTACAGTGCATTCCAAATCAGATTTACTCAATGAACTCAATGGGGCTTAATCTCAGCAAATGTGCTTAGGATTGCTGCTTTAGTTTCTCTACTGCTCTCACAAACCCATTCATGCTTGTTTTGAACTTCTCTCAAATAATTATAAAGTCACCCAGCTGATATAACAGAGAGAGGAAACACATAGAGATGAAAAGTTGAAAGCTTGATGTCTTTAAGAATGCCAAGTACATCAGTGATAACAAAAGAAGCCCTTTCACACCAGCTTTTCATCTCCAGGCCTACCTCCATGTCCTACGGATGACATCGACCAATCCAGAGTATCTGTTGTGCTGATCCTGGAGACGTGCTCTCACAACCTGATAGGGATATGTAGTTGAAACTGCAAAAATTTTCGACAGTGCTGCCATTGTGATATATTCTAAAGTGCTCTAAAAACAAAATGGTATCAATATTAGCTCCTAACAAATTCACTAAAAGAACAAAAAACAAAATTTCACATTTTACGCTGCTTATTTCTATCATTAAAGTATACAAGTGTTAGTAGTACTAAGTTTAAATTCTAACTAGATACTTCCATTTCACAGGATGTCTTACCAATTTCAAATCCGATCGCCTGTTTCGATGTCTATTGTATTTTGATTTCAGTTCTTCATATGCCATGAATTGAAGTGCTCCATGTGATGTTCCGAACAGACCAGGTACAAAGCCCTGAACAGAGTTTTTCAGACAATTTAAAATGCAGTTTCATATGAAAAGCTGAGCAACCTATGACACAAAATGTATATAAACAATGCAATATAACTTTACAGTTATAAGTTTATAATGCCAGAATGTGGAAACTGGTTGAAATGGCCAAACACAGAAAAATATGCACGTAAGAGAAGAAAATATATGGAAACCAGTTTTCAAAAGAAAGAAAGAAAGAAAAGATAAAACAGCTGAGCTTTAATCCTGGCAAGATGGAGGCACTGTGGGTGAGTAGTTCCTGTGCCTTAGAAATTAGTTACAGTGGTACCTTGGGTTACAGACGCTTCAGGTTACAGACTCTGCTAACCCAGAAATAGTACCTCGGGTGAAGAACTTTGCTTCAGGATGACAACAGAAATCGTGCTCCGGCGGCGCGGCGGCAGCAGGAGGCCCCATTAGCTAAAGTGGTGCTTCAGGTTAAGAACAGTTTCAGGTTAACAATGGACCTCCGGAACAAATTAAGTACTTAACCCGAGGTACCACTGTAGTTGTCTACCCTGGATGGAGTTGCACTCCCCCTGAAGGAGCAGGTTCACAGTTTGGGGATACTTCTGGATCCGGTTCTGTCACTGCAGGCTCAGGTAGCCTTTGTGACTAGAAGTGTCTTTTCCCAACTGCTACTGGTGTGACAGCTGCAGCAATTTCTAGACCAGAAAAACCTTCCAACAGTAGTTCATGCATTGGTTACTTCAAGACTGGATTACTGCAATGAGCTTTATGTGCGGCTTCCCTCGAGCTTGAGCTGGAAGCTGCTGTTAGTGCAGAATGCTACAGCATGATTGCTGACAGGAGTGAGGCCTTGTCAGCATATAACACTTGTGCTCAGAGACCTGCACTGGCTGCTGATTTGCTACCAGGCCAGGCTGAAGGTGTTACTATTAGTAATCCAAAGCCCTTAATAACTTGGCACCAGTTCATCTACGAGATGGCTTCACCCTACATGTGCCACTCAAACATTTTGTTAGACGGAATCGGCACTACTACAGGTGCCACATAATAGTCATTCTAAGTTGGTAAGAATTCAGTATTTTAGTGTGGCAACACCTAGTTTGGAATTTCCTGGCTATTGGTAACAAGCAGGAACCTTCATTGGACTCTTTTCAGTGCCTGCTAAAAACATTCTTCTTTAGACAAACCTACCCAGATGCTTAAAAAGTTGAGGTAATTTTAATCTGTTTTAGTATTTTAACTTTTGTATGTTTTTAAGTATGGTTGTAAATCATTCTTAATTTTACTGCCTTATCTTTTTGTAAACCTCTCTGAGGATTATTATTGTTTTTTTACAATCAAGCCATGTAAACTTTTTATGAAATAATAAATGTAGGAATTTTATGAAGCTCAGACACAAATTAAGGACTACTATCTCAAAGCCTGTGATCGTTTAATCTGTCTATTGTTATTGTGATAGTTATTGTGTGCCTTGAGTATCTTATACATATTTATACAGCCTTTTTTTTTTACACACACTATAAATACTTTATTGTAATTCAACTTTTAACTTCTCAAAAATCCTTCCAAGTCAATGGCTAGGAGATCTAAGAAAGCACAACGATTTCCACCCTCGGAGGGAGAAGGCCCAGGCAGGTAATAGGCTGCTGCTCCCACCTGTTCATTTCAGAAAGCGGCCTTTTGAGGAGGGGGGTGCTAACTGGATCCAAAGCCCCATGGAGGGGCCTCATTCCTGGGTCTCTTGGAGTTTTGTTTTTTACTATGCAGTTGCAGTTAGGTGATGTCTGTGGACCAGTCGTCTGTGGTCAGGAAGCACCTCATCCTCTAAAGACAGACCGCTGATCTAGCAAGAGGGCAGGGCTCCCGGTTCTCCCAGATCAGAAGCCCCTCATTTCGCAGCATTATGAACTGACAAAAACTACTTTCCATTCAGTCTACTCACAAGTATGTCTTTTCCTCCTACCTATCCGTTCCTACCTACTGGTTCTACCACTACACAACAGAATTATCCGTTAACTCAGGCATACTTGCCCAAATGCTAATCCTGACTCGATTTAGACTGAACTCCTCACAACATTTCCCACTATCTCAAGTACGGCTCTGTGACAAGAGAACTGAAAATGCTAGAGGCAGAGGGAGGAAAATGATGATAATAAAGCCCACTGGCAACCTTATTGCAGTGAAACTCATGTAATAACCATTCACTGATTTTGGACACAGTGGTAAAATACTGTCATACCCATATCAAATACCAGAACTCCTGGCTTTGACTTTGCTTACCTTATATAGGCCACGTACACCTTCATACTTGTATATTTTGGTAAGGGCATCAAGCATCCCTTTGTACTGCCTCTTTGATGGGTCAACACCAGCTTCATACTGCAACACAAGCCGAGTCTTTGTTACCCAGATTGGGTTTGTAATGCACAGAGTCATTGCTCCTATGATCAGATGGAGAGCCGACAGTTATTTTAATGTCAACACTTTAGCATTGTGCAAAAACAGCATTTCAACAACATCCCATCAACACATGGGCACTCCTACACACACCTGGCAATTTCTAATGCCAATGAAGTTTTACGCTGGCATTGAACATTCCAGGTTGATTTAGCAGTTGTTCCGCACTTATCCAGAGCAGCAGATAAAAAGTATATTCTGCTAAAGAAATGGACCAATAGTACAGGGTATTTGCACAGTGTGCACTCTACCAAATGCTTTTGTTTGACTCCCTATATCATGGGTTACCAACACAGCACCCACTGAAACACATGAGCCTGTAGACACCTTGCTTGGTGCCTGTAAGATTCCCTTGCTGAAATTAGGGTTGAAAAAAGTCTGCTACTGTAAGCCATGGAATAATTTTTAAAAGTCCAACTCCAGCACTAAGAGCTTTTGCGTGTGGGTGGGTTTACGGTTGGCTAAAACAGAAGACTGCTTGCAAACCTAATTAGAACACAGGAGGAACAATTTGGATGGGGTGGAAAAAGGGTCAACTCTTCCCTTTCCAGCTGTACCCTAAGTGCTCTGGAATCACCCTAGGTGTTGTGGAGGGGAGTTATATTCCTAGAGACTGCAGGTTAACTCTTGCCTCCCCAGCCGTATGCCCCCCCCCATACACACGCACACTCCATTAGGCTTTTAAAAAAGCAAAAACACTTTTTAAAGCCTGTCTAACAGGAGGCAGTGTGTTTGTGCAGAGGCACAGTTCTGATGCACGTGTGTGCATGGTTGCAGTACATGCTCCCCAATGTCTCTGGTTTGCCAATGTGCCCCCAGCTTTAAAGAAGTTGCCAACCTCTTCCCTATATATTGATCATCATCAACAACAAAATACAGTATATGGAAAAGCTGGAAGTATTCGCTAATCCCACTTTTATTTTCCTCACCTGCCTCAGCAGCTGACACTAAGTGTTCAGTTGGTCCAAGACTTTCCAGCTTATCCTCTGTCTTGTAGGCTTTAATGGCATTATAGCTGCAGAGTGAAATGTTGGAATAAGGTTAAAGCTGATTAGTTGCTTTACCAATATGTGAAATACATTCTGCATATCAACACACAAAGTAACACATAAACATTTGAACTAACAAAAATGACACATGCTTATCTACAATGTATATAAAATGTGTAGGCTTGAAACATGTACTTTGCAAGCCCATGGGCACACATCAGTAAGTAGAAGCTCTTCCCCATTCTTCTTTGAACAGCAGGTGTTATGTATGTCATATCACAAGCTGCTTTTAAAACTTTCCAAGAAGGCTAGAGTCCAAAGTCCCATGGATATATGAAACTAGAAGTTTGGTTATTTGGAATTCAATCATAGTATTCGATACATAAATTAATATTACTTCGAGGGTTTTTAAAAAAATGAGCTTTACAACTATAATTGAAATATAAAGCATTTAAATATTAGGCTATTAGCTATACCATACATGTGCGTGTGTCTGTGTATTTGTATGTTGATGTAAATAAAAGGTTTACAAAGGTTGTGAAAGAAAAAGCTATATCTGTAAGCAATTACGCTGCTTCCCCCTCCTTGCTAACAGCTCATATTCAGTTAATACTAGAATTCAATGGTGACTAAGAGATTGCTCATTTTGCAACTGGACCTGTAAAAACCTGCAAACATGCTGAGAAGGAAGCAATATTCCAAAGTTTCAAATATTAATGTAGCCTTTATTATACCAAACTTCTATACTATAAACAACAGCAAATAAATAAATAAATAAACCAGACAAGAACCTCATGGCCTCTAGGTGTGATTGTAATAAGATTTGGCTGTGGCTGGCGAACAGTAATCCAGAGCAACAGAAGTGAGCAACAGAAGTCACACAAGTAAAAGCTGTTGATAATTAGAAGATTAGCTCAGTGCAATCTTCAGACTTGACCCTAGGCCCAGCGAACTTAATAGCAGATGCCCAGCTTCCCTCACTATTAACTGTAGGGATAAGATACTTAGGACATAGTGTGCACTACTTCATTTCATTCAATTAGGGTTAAATTAAAATGCCACACTGGTATTCCTTGTCCCAGCCAAATTTACATTGCTTGCTCTACCAGTCTAGCTCAAAAACTCTCCAGTGAACTGCAGCCTCTGGTACAAAGGTCCTTCAAGATTAGCCTTTCAAATATTCAGTATTAGTCTTTCAAATATTGACCAGAACAATGGAAAGTAGTTTAAACTTACAAGAAAAAGTAGAGGCCCCAAGAGGCACCTGCGCCCCACATGTTTGGCGTGACCCCTTGATACAAGCCACGTAAACCTTCATGCTTCCAGACAGTTGTCAGGCAGTGCAGGATACCATTGTATTTCGGTCTCAGCTCCAAGCCGTCACTCACTGCACAAAAAACAACGGGAGATTAGTCTGAAGAAAGTGCATTTCAGAATGAGCTAAGTGAACAACACAGTATGCAAAAGTGAGGCACTGCAAGAAGATCTTTTGAGAGTGAAAAAGTTAATTAGCTATAGACGCTGCACTTGCTACGAATATGGCGAATCCAATGACCTATTGTTATTATTTCCATGTGGGTTGGAAATGGAATGACACACTTGAAAAGCAGACACTCTGCCCTAACTCATTTAATGGGAATATCTGAAGAGGGATTCCACGTGTAATCTGCTGAGTACCCTTAAAAGCCTCCTCGTTGCCAGAGTTAAATCATCCCCGGCAATTTCTATTTTAAACTACGCTAATTATTTCTATAAATTGTTACGCGTATTGTACAAACTAGCACGTGCAAATCGATGCCCTCTATTGGCGGGAAACGGAGCTGCCACGTCGCGCCGGGAGGAATTGTGGGGGAGGGTCCCCGGCCGTCGGGCCGGCCGATGACGTCACGGACGGTGGGCGTCGTGACCGTTGGTACGGCCGATGACGTCAGCGACCATCGGTGCGGCGCAGGGAAGGAGGGCGGGAAGGAAGACGGAGCGCCTCACCTGCGAAGCGGATCTTCACCAGGTCGAGCGGGTGCAGCACCAGCGTGGAGATGACGCCGCCGCTTAGCCCGGCCACCAGGTTCTCGAAATGCACGTGCCTGAAGAGAGACCGCGCTGGTGGCGCCGAACTCGTCGTCGTCGACGACGCAGACCCCGCCACGGTGCATGCTCGGCTCTGCGCGCCTGGGACGGCGGCAGCGGGATTCATGGGAAAACTCCTAGGCTATATTTCGATTTAATAACAATTGCAATAAATAATAAACCCCTACGCAGACCTTAGCCGGTAACCTGAATCGGCTGAGGTAAACTGCCCTTTGACCTGCGAGGCACTTGCCTCGTCCTATCGGGGAGCAGTAGCCGGTCCCTCCCCCTGGGCTGCTCCAATCGGACGGCCGTGCCTCCCTCGGTGGGCGGGTTTAGTGTTTTAGCCCGCCCTTGCTCACGTGACCAGGGAGCTGCCGGTTCCTATTTCATCCGCCCGTTAGTAGACGCTCGTGCCCACAGTGGCTCTCTCGACCCGGAAGTGGTTCCTGGCTTTGCTTCGTTTCTGACTGGTCCATGTGGGCTGCCGGAGGGTAGCGGGGAGCACCGTTTCTTCCGCCATCGCCATCCCGACGCCCTCAGTCGCAGACGATGAAGGTGAAGGTTTTGAGCCGGAATCCGGATGATTACGTGCGGGAAACCAAGCAGGACCTTCAGCGAGGTGAGAAGGGGAGTTATTCGAAAGGGCGGCCGGGTTTGTGTTGGGCGTCGATTCTTAGGAAGCGAAGTTTGGTTCCCTTTGCGATGCCGGAGCGGCTTCCATCACCTGAAGGCGACTCCCGAGTCAGGCTGAGTTTTCCTTTTCTCTTTTTTGCATCGTGCGCCTCTTCAGGCTGGGAGAGATCTCAGAGTTGTTCTGCACATGGCATCTTCCAGAGAGTCGTGGGAACTGTAGCTTGTCCAGGGTGTTGGGACTTGTAACGACAAACTGCGGTTCCTATTCTTTTCTTTCTTCCTTTTTCTTGGGGTGGGGGAAGGGGGGTTCTGTACTTTTAAAGTATGGTTAGTACATAGCTTTGCACGGTGCCCATTATCCAAAAACCACGACCGAAATTGGGGAGGGAATTCTTTTATACGTGTGAAGTAAAATTTGGTGAAGAAAATCTATGGAGCACTGAGCACAGGGGTCTTTCCTCTCCCTCCCCTTCCTGTGACTTGGGTTGTGTCTCGTTTGCAGTGATAAGGCCTGTGCCATTTGCCCAGGTTGCTGGCACAATCTGGGGCTTGTGTGACATTATGGTAAATTCTAATCTCATTGCGCAGAGCACTTGGATTATTGCAATGTGTTCTGTGTGGGGCTACCCTCCAAGACTTGAAACTGCGATTAGTGATGCGGCAGCCTCATAATTAACCAGGACAGCTAGATGTAAACATGAAACACCAATCCTAAAAGCAGTGTACTTGACTGCTTATGTGCTACCAGGCTCGACAACATCCTGGTAATGGCGTATGAGGCCTACATAGTTCAGGGCTCTGCAGGAAAGAGTGCCTCTTTCAGTACCAGACAATTTGATCCTTAAGATCATTGCTGGGGTGCCGGGGGGGGGGGACGGACACCCTTTTCATGGACCTCCGAAGGGCCTTTTGTAGTGGCACACTGACTTTGGAAAGCCCTCAGCTTGAAGATCTGTTTGTCCCCCTCCTTGCTTTACGTAAATAGATGTCCGTTAAATACACTTTTGTCTGGTTTTCCTGAATTGAAGTTACTTTGTTTTAATACTTAAGAGATGCAGATGATTTTTTGGTGTGTTATAATGGTTCTGAGGTTTCTGGATATTTTGTATGTTGGTTATTATGTTTTATATATGATACATGTTTTATGTTTTATATGTTATTGTATATTACTCTAAGTACTCTTGGGAGGAATGGTGATTTAGAAATGTAACTAACAAAAAGAAATAAGAAATTTGCTGAAACATTGGATATAATTCATGAACATGTTCTACATTCTCTGAGCAGTGTTGTTGTTTGCCTGATCACCAGTTTATTGAAATCTCAATTTACTACATTAAATAGATTGTGTATGTAGTGACTGATAGAAACATATATTTTTTTAAAAATATATTTGAGGGCTGTTTATGAACAATGTATGTTCATTTAAACAGGATTCTTAATTTACTCAAAGCTAGTAAGGCTGATCTTATTAACAAGTAAGGGTGTCTTATTAACTAGCTACATAAAAGGCAAAAGGAAGCTTTATGACAGTAATCTCTGTTGTTTTCTATGTTTGTATGATAATTTGGTTTATAGTTCCACGGAATTATGATCCTGCATTACATCCCTTTGAGGTTCCACGGGAATATACTCGGGCACTAAATGCAACAAAATTAGACCGTGTTTTTGCAAAGCCTTTTGTTGCATCATTAGATGGCCACAGGGATGGTGTTAACTGCATGGCTAAGCATCCAAACAGCTTGTCTACAGTTTTGTCTGGAGCATGTGATGGAGAGGTATGTATAATTGGATAAAAACAACCATAAAGTGTCAGATCATGTTTTTACTGTGGTTATTTAATTCTGCAAGAAATAGAACCTTGTATTTCAGTTATGTGTGTGCCTATAACTATGAGCCAGACTGCACTCTCAGTTTTAGTGCTTAGGTGCTATGCCCTGAAAAAAGGCCTATTTAATGGAAACAAGCTATATTGAATTAAGGATACAGTACTTCAGCTATTGCTCTTGTTTCCTAGTGTATGTTCTCCTTCCCTCTTGAGACAAGGTATTTGGGGAGAAGAGTAGGATGGAAGCCTGTGACTTCAGGAAGTAATGATCCAATCATAGCATGAGGGATTGGATAACAGTAACTCGATTGGTTTCAGTTGGTGTTGCCTGTGGATATAGCCATGGAAGGTGCCTAGTCCTGCAATCCTGTATACAGGTGCTAGGAAGTAAATCCCACTGACCTCCATTGGGACCTGTTCAAAAGCTAAATTATAACATTAAGTCTTAAAAACTGAACCACCAATTAAAAGCTACCAGTTTAACACAAGTCATTCAAAGCTCCTCTGGCAAAATGCTCTGTTTTATTTGTCTGGTTTCTATCCACAATTTTAAAAAATAATATTTTTTATTAATTTTCACAATTAAACATTATCATCACACAAGTATAAAAAGAGAAAATAAACCAAAAAAGAAGATAATGAAAAAATGAAAAAAAAAAATCACACCATAATAAATTCATATACATGTCAGTAATTTCTGGTTTCTATCCACAATTGAGCAGCTTCCTGTATTTTGCTGCCTGAAATATTGAAATAATGTTATAGTAGGATTGCCAATTTTACTTATTCGATCTGATCTTAATGCAATTTGCCAACAAATAAGAAGAAAGGGGGCTGGAAACCCTTGCTTACTGGGCTCTGGATGCTCTCGTGAGATCATATGGAATCATCCAAGATCTCATGGAGTCAAGATCTCCAGAGTCCTCATGTGACTGTCCCAGAGCCCAGCAAGCAAGGTGGAGGGCTTAAAAGCTATTTCCATAAAGGGTTTACTGGGCTCTAGAGACTCCCTCAATATATTGTGGGGTCATCTGAAATGTCAGGTGGCTGGGTCAGTTCTCGGGCTCATTCTGACTTTGTATGATTTTACCTTTACATGCAACCCCCAGAAATACAAACTTCACATAAATTGTGATCACACTGTCCTGATCTCTAGATTTCAAAAGGGCATCGCACCGTTTTGTAATATTGTTCCAAAAAACAGTTTTAATGCTGAATTGTTCAATAACAACATGTTGCTGTTTGTTTCCAATAGGTTAGAATTTGGAACTTGATGAAGCGTGAATGCACCCGTACATTGCTGGCACATGAGGGCTTTGTGAGAGGAATGTGTACCCGTTTCTGTGGTACATCTTTCTTCACTGTAAGTATAATATTGGAAATTATGGAGAAAGATTAAAATGCTTGGTATACTTCTTTTTCTTTGTTACTTTCTCCCCATTCTGTTTTCTAAATAATAGAATCAAGTACTTTTATTTTATAACTCTTGCTTACTACTTATTTTAAAACTCTCGCTTACTACTGCAGCAGCTTATTTTTTATCTAGTTCAGGGGCAGGGAATCTCAGGCTTGGGGGAGTGGGTCAAATGCAGCCTTCCAGCCCTCCTTCACTGGCCCTTGGGTCTCTCCCCACTCCTGAAGTGCTTTTGCCTGGCTGAAATCTCCTTGAACTGCAGTGATGCTTTTGATTGCCTGGAGGTAGAGGTGTTTTTGTAGAAACCTCTTGACTTTTGTGTGGGTGGAATGCAGCCTCTTGTACAAAGGTGAGAGTTATTATGCCCGTTTTTGCCTCTGACTTTACCCAAAAAGTTGAGCGTGAGGGAATGTGATCCTGCATACAGAAGAAGGTTTCCCACCTCTTTAGGTTTTACTCTTCCATACTAATGCTACTTTCTTGGAGCATAAAGCAAGCCCAGGGGTAAGCCTATCCTCCAAACCACTCCTTCTATTTCAGAAATCTGCTGCTTTCTTTGAGTTTGAAGAGCAGGCACAGTGTTCAAACAAATGTGTTCTCTGTTCGAAAAAGCTATAGATTTACATATCCTCTTATTTAAATATCCTGTGTCACTATTGTAAATCCGGTCACTCAGTACAGGTAATTCTTTTGCCTCTAGCAAACAGTTCAGTAAATTAATGGAGTCCTTGCAGTGCACTTCAGCATAGTTAAATACAATCCCTCTTCAGTATAAACACCTATCTGTTTATGACTATTGTGAGACTTAAAATAATTTTATGGATATTTTTTAATACCTGTTGTGCAGCCTAATCCAATTTGTATTTAGACAAAAGTAAATCCCATGGAGTACTTGCATTGGATTTGAGTCTTGGGATAGATGTGCAGGAATATTTGCAACACTGTTAGAGCTAATAACTCTTCATTCATCATTTACTTTTCACAATTTGCAGTGTTCACTATGTTATTCGCAGAAATACAGTTGCTTTCATAGCCCTTTTCCATAGAACTTTAAAAATGTTTAGGCATGCAGCTGGAAGGACAATAGATTTGTCGCTCACAATCAGTGAGTGAGGTCCCAAATAAGGAGAACTGGCAGTTAAAAATGATGAAATATGCAGAGTTAGCAGGTCTAACAAGTAAACATAGCTGTCAACTTTTCCCTTTTCTTGCGAGCAATCCTATTCAGAATAAGCGAATTTCCCTTAAAAAAAGGGAAACATTGACAGCTAGGCAAGTAAAATAAGAGAACAAGAATATCAAGTATATAAAGAGGAATGGAAAAATTTTGTGGCGTATTTGGATACAACTGTAAACATGTGCAAACATTAGTAGGATTGAGGTAAATTCAACAATATAACACATAACAAAGGAATAATAAAGAAATAAGGGAGCTAAATGGATATACAAGAATAGCTGGGGTGGGAAAATTAAAGGAACCAGGGAAGGGGAAGTTGTAAATGACTGGTGTGTGTGTGTGTGTGTGTGTGTATCTGTATATATAGCTATATCTATATGTGAGAATTTTGTCATTCAATCTGGAAGAAATGCAATCTGGCACCACAGTTATAACCATCATCATCACTTTTAATTTGTATACCTTCTTTCTATTTTAGAATACCCAAGGTGGTTTGCAGGTTGAAGAAACAAAGAATGTACACCTTATAACAATATAATCCAAGACAAAAATGTGATAATAAAACATAACTCGAAAATAAGCAACATATATCAAATAAAGTAATATTCAACAATCCATTAGAATAGTATAGGATAATATTAAATATCACATATGAAAATTAAACAGAAATCCACTCTTAACAATTATAATAAATAATTTCTGAACTATAATCAATAAAACAATGGCAAATCACAGTGCATAAAATAATACAATACAAACTGAGAAGCAGAGACAAGGGTGGGGCAAGGCAGGTGGAAGAAGGCCTTGCCTGATGAAGTCTCTCCCCTCACAGTTCTTCCTCCAGGAAGTAAATTTAAGATTGACTATGCACACTTGTTACTTTCACATAAACGTCAGAAGGACTGAATTGTAACTCTCTTACTATGAATGCAATGTTTTCTCCAAAATCATTAGGTTGGTGATGATAAAACAGTGAAGCACTGGAAAATGGAGGCACCAGCTTATGGGGAAGCAGAAGAACCACTAAATACGATTCTTGGAAAGGTATTACTTTATTCATTGTCTTGTTTTGCTCTCCCTTTCCTTCTATGTTTAAAGATTCAGATGAAGTTATTGCTTTACTTGAATACGAGCAGAAAACTATTGACCTTGGATCTGTAGTGTCAAAGATGATGTAGGTGTCACTGAATGCTGTTATCGGACAATATTCCCATAAGCTGAGTGCCCTTGCAATGCTGGTACAAAGCCTCTGTATGAGTTAGTTTATTTATTAGAGTTTTATACTGGCCTTCAACAAAAATGGTCATGGGTTGTTTTACAAAAAAAAGAGAAAAGAAGCATAATACACCTTAACCAAAATCATTAAAATAATTATCATAAATTACATAATTGGCATAAAATACCATAAATGTGAGTTGTCACATTTGTCAGCCACTAAAAATTCAGCAGGAAGATGAGTCTTCAACCCAGTATCTGGAAGAATACTAAGGGTGAGATTTAGGCACGGAAAGACCACTGAAAAGGCTGCAGGAAGAATCAGGTTGTAATTTCCTGCCACACCTCTTGTGTATTTGTGTCCTGGTGCAGTAAGTTGTAGAATTCAGCTGCATATATTCATGGTAGTGATAATTATCCCCATTTCCTTAAAGTTCAGCAAATAGGTGTGATATTTCCGTAATAAAATTTTCTGGATAGTGGATTAAGCTACCACTTAGCTTTTAAAAAATAGGTCCACTCAGGTATAGTATTTGCTATCCTGTTGCCTCTGGTGGGATTTTATTTGAAAATGTGATAAAAAAGCTTGTGCACACAAATGGGGAAAAAATGGTTGCAACTTTTGAAATACTTGAAAACCATGTACCCATGGTTAACTGTTTTGTTTTTTTTAATAGCTATACTGTACTGTTCTTCCTAACCAAAGTTACTGGAAATGACTAGCAAAATGTCTGAATAAATAAAACAGACAATTGAGACCTTAAGGGTCCCTCATGAGATTGGGTTTCCTTACCGAGATTGCTGCTGTCTCTTGTACCTTCTGGCACTAGATGCAAGAGGGTGATGAGGCAAGGGTGTTTACAAGCCTCCACCCTGACTTCAGATGTTCCAGCTGTTACTCCGCTGCTGAATTTCTGGGTCACAGGAGGTTTCAGAAGAAATAAATTCTGCTCAGCAATGGTTGCTGAAGCAGGACTCCCTTACTCTGACTGTTTTAGATGTCTCTTGCGGTTCCTGGCATTGACACTAAGCACAAAACCCTCCGAGTATAAAACCAGCAATTCATTGTTGGTACTCTTTTTATATTTTCATTTTAAAGACTGTGTACACTGGAATTGATCACCATTGGAAGGATCCTGTTTTTGCTACTTGTGGTCATCAAGTTGATATCTGGGATGAACAGAGAACCAGTCCTTTATGCTCTTTGACGTGGGGAGTCGATAGCATAAGCAGTGTCAAATTCAATCCAATTGAGGTAACATTTATATATATTCCACTGTAAGTACTGTCACTAAATGTTTTAGTACCAGCAACATAGTCAGCATCGCTGTATAAAATGCAGTTGTATATCCTTTTCGAGGAGTTGGAGGATAACTTGGGTAACTAAAGGTGAAGGAAGATAATGAGTGAGGAGGTTGAAAAGACTGCAGAAAGCACAGGCGACGGCAGAACTTCATGTCTGTGCTTGTTGCAAGTAGATTTTGAGGAAGGATTTTGGAAGGAGAGAAATGGTTTGATGAACAGTGAGGAGGTGGGGGTAGATGTACACAGAAAAGGCAAAGGGAGCAGAACACAGTCTTGGGTGAAAAGGTAGAGATGTTTAAAACTATAAAAGTATTAGATTTCCCAATTGTAAAGTAAGATGGGGTCATTAACCCTAAAAAGAGCATCTGTTAACTATACATATCCAAGGATTGCACTCATTACATACATTGAGCAGTTTTAAGAGTTCCCCTGTCATTCCTTCCACCCACTCAGACTACTTTTAGATTCTCCTAGGTTTTAAAATCAGTTTAAAAGCATGAGATCTGGGAAATGTCTTGAGCTTTATCCCTTCCACATTATCTTCTTCTTTTTTAGCAACAGTAGTGCCGCTGAAAATTACACTGTTTAAAAGATAGGGCTGCTGGTTTAAGAATTTTTGTTTTGTTTTTTGCTTGACGATATTTACATTACTTGATATGCAACTGATTTTTCAGATGTACCTTTTGGGAAGCTGTGCTTCAGACAGGAATATTGTGCTATATGACATGAGACAATCAACGGCATTGAAGAAGGTAATGCAAAATCTTTAAGATCCTGTGACTGAAGTTGTCTGTGTATGAATTCCCTGCACACGCCTTTTCATTTTGGAAGGGAAGTTATCTATTAAGTTCCACTGCTAAGGAGCTCCATAATTTTCATAGTTCTCGGTTGGGTGCAAGATTCTTTTAATATAGAATTCTTTGACATGTAGCGTATAGAAAATGTAGCTTTTCTGAGATCACTTTAGGCCAGTATTGAGAAGCCTTTGCCCACAGGGCTGTTTCCCCCCACATCACACCCAAATAAGGTGTGCAAATAAGGCAGATAAATATTTGACTACAAAGGAACAGTTGGCAGACTTGAAATGTGCTCCCAAATGTTTCTTGGCAAGCGGAGATTTCCTTTGGATAAACAGGACTTTTCTAGCTGGATAAATGGGTCTTTACCACAAGTCTCCACTTGCTAGGGATTAAGTCTTGTTTTAAAAGTATTTGTTGTTTTTGTGTTTTTAAGTGTTTTAAATTTTATGTAAATTGCCTTGAGGTGGTGGTTTAAAAGGCGATTAATAATTTAATGATAGTGCAAATAATAATAATAATTAATAATGTGCATTTTATATTTGACACTGGGATTGGTTCCACTGGGGAGCTCCCATGCACAACCAATCCCTGCAGAAAGCGGGGCTTGCAGTCATTGCTGATCAACTGATCTGTACTGACAGCAACCCCTACCGTGTTTGGCTGCGCTCCAGAGTTGCCTATTGGGAAGCTCCGACTGCATCTTATCCCTGTTGAAAGCAGAGGATCAACTAAAGGGATCTTTCATTGTAAGCTGGCCTGAGTTCAAGCTGGTCTACTTTCAACTGATGCCATGGTGATGTTAGGTGATGGATGGGTGAGCACCCGCCTATCAAAAGTGGCCTTTGCAGGGGGGCGGGGTAGGGGAACACCTGTTGGGCTGTATCCAGTTCCCCACCCCTGCTTTAGACTACTGTAGGGCGATAGTGGAGGTATGAAGAATGCTTTGAACACAATACCTACCCT
The DNA here is from genome assembly GCF_964270895.1 of Podarcis filfolensis. Taxonomy (NCBI): domain Eukaryota; kingdom Metazoa; phylum Chordata; class Lepidosauria; order Squamata; family Lacertidae; genus Podarcis; species Podarcis filfolensis. Next base: position 69,370,394 of record NC_139603.1, read on the forward strand.
TGGAACTCTTTGCCTGTTGAGATCAAGCAGGCACCTTCACTGCACTCTTTTCGACGCCTGCTAGATACATTCTTGTTTAGACAATCCTACCCAGAAGCTTCGAAAGTTGAGGTCATTATAATCTGTTTTAGTATCATAACTTCTGTATTTTTTAAAAAAGTTTTTCAGTATTGTTGTATATGTTTTTTGATTTTATTGTTTTACCTATTTATACACCACTTTGAGCTTTTTATAATCAAGTGGGGTGGGTGGGTGTGTACACACATTAAAATAGTGCGGATTTGGAAAAGGACAGTACCATGGGACCTCTCCATACCCTTATGTGTCACACTTCCTTATATAGTGGTACCTCGGGTTAAGTACTTACAGTGGTGCCTCGCAAGACGAAATTAATTCGTTCCGCAAGTTTTTTCTTCTTGCGAGTTTTTCGTCTTGCGAAGCACGGTTTCCCATAGGAATGCATTGAAAATCAATTAATGCGTTCCTATGGAGACCACCTTCAGACCAGGTCCGGGGACAGTCTGTCCCCGGACCTCTTCTGAAGGCTGGCAGGCGGAGAAGGACTTTTCTCCCCACCGCCAGCCTTCAGAACAGCCTTCTGAAGGCTGGCGGTGGGAAGAAAAGCCCTTCTCCCGCCGCCAGCCTTCAGAAGAGTTCCCCCAGGGCTGCCTAGGCTGCGGATAGCAGCCTGCTGCCCCGCGCGAGGGGCGCTCTGCTTCAGAGCGCCCCTCGCGCGGGGCAGACATTCGCAGGACTTCCCCGCAGGGCTCTCCAAGCTGCGGATAGCAGCCTGCTGCCCCACACGAGGGGCGCTCTGCTTCAGAGCGCCCCTCGCGCGGGGCAGACATTCGCAGCTTGGGGAGCCCTGCAGGACTTCCCCGCAGGGCTCTCCAAGCTGCGGATAGCAGCCTGCTGCCCCGCGTGAGGGGCAGCAGTACCCGAGGTACTATTTCTGGGTTAGCGGAGTCTGTAACCTGAAGCATATGTAACCCGAGGTACCACTGTACTAATTTCTGTTTCTCTTAGGTTGTGAGTCAGCAAGCTGGAGTCTGACTTTTTTAAACCTGTGTAAAACACTTAGGCTCCCTTTTTCCGAAATGTCACTGCTGTGGAAATGGAACATTTCAATACACAACATTGTCTGTGGATTAGAATAGATCATACAACACAATTGAAATTTTGTCGGTGTGGTTCAGTTCATGGTGTGGTTTGTTCAGTTATTTGGTAAATAAATGGTACCAGATCATGGTATGCAAATAGTTTCCCCGAAACCGAAAAGGAGATATTCGAAGCCTCTTCAAGGTTCAGTAAAGGTGAAAGGTATTCACTGACTGAGGATAACAGACTTCCTTCTTTGGCTTACAATATCACCCAGCTGTCGCTACTATTGCCTTTTAGAGTGGGACCGTACAGCATATGGACTGCTAAAGACTTTTCAACTAATCAGCCTTCTGCCAAGTAGGGGTCTGGCTAGAGTAAGTTGTCAGTTTTATCCCTTCAGCAGAGGATCAGGGCAGTCTCTTTTCATTGCCATCTGGCTTTTTTTCAAGCCTTGTTACAGAGTTTCTGATCAGCAAAGCAAATTACTACCAGTATGTTCCAGGGTCTGCATTTAAACCAATTAACATAATTTCACAATATCTACCCTCTATACAAGTCTGCCCCAAGTAAAAGAGGAGTGTCCAAGCCTGTAGTTTTCATTGGTGAACTACATGTACATTTCATTGGTGAACTATTACCTCAGTAAAGGAATTGTCGTCATATGAGAAAAAATTATTGTGCATTATGGTTCTTCTGATAGCTGTAGAAGCCTAGGTGAGTTTGAGATCATGGGACCTGTATTTTTTTAGTAGTCCTAGCTTCTGTGAACAAGAATCTATTGGACAAATATACTTGATGATATCTTGTCATCTTGTCCAGTCTTCTTTTCAGAGGGTTGCTGCTGCCATGAGTACCTTATTTTGAATCTGCAGTTCTTGGGCTGCATCCTGAGTAATTTTTTGTTTTGTTTTTTTACTTGTCAGTTTCTTTACATACGCTTTGTTTTTGGGAAATTCTTGATGCTGACACCAGCATATTCTACACCTTGCACAGGCATGTTGGGAACTTGTGGAACTTGTACCAGTTGTTAATACATCTGTATAACTTCTAGTGATTGTCTAATAAATGTTTGAAAAATGTTTGAAAAATATTTAAATTTCCTCAGGTTATCTTGGATATGAGAACAAATACGCTTTGCTGGAATCCCATGGAAGCTTTCATTTTCACTGCTGCAAATGAGGACTTCAAGTAAGAATTATTGTTGCCTTACTTGCTCTCTATTTAGACTTCTGTAGTTATTCAGAATGTTTGTAATTTTAAGTTTTGACTTCTGCTTTGTGTAAGGATATGATTTTTATAGAAGTTACAAGGAGGCTGTTGGATTTTATCTGGAATCCAAAGAGCTACTTATTTAAATTATTTTTACTTGTTGGTTTTTCCATCTGTGTGAACCTTCAAGATGTCCAATATATGACAATCAATTTGGCAATTCCTTCAGGAACCCTCGGGGGAGGACAATGGAACAAAAAGCAAAGCAGAAACAAACAATGCCTGGATGAAATACTGGGCTCATAGATAAGGAGGGGGGTTCAATAGATCATTGCACGTGTATCAAGTTGAAGCTCACTCAGAGCAGAATTGGCCTCTAAAGGCAAAATGTACTCCTGGGGTCCAATGGGCACCTGCCATGCTTGCTTTGTAATTTATTTGTTCAGAGGAGTGTACAAGAAAAAATACAAAAATAGAAAAACTACTCCAATGCTTTTAAATTCCTTTTTTTATTATGACACTTCATGATACAAGCAAAATGCTGTATCAAAGTCAGACATGTGAGTCCAAAGATTTTGAAAATACATTTGATTATGCTAGTATTCAGCCCCTGGAAATGAAGCTTTACCTGAGCAATTGAACATAATGGAATAAAGTGTAAAGTGTTAACATCCTTTCTTTTGCAGCTTATATACTTTTGATATGCGATTTCTTGACAAGCCTGTAGTGGTTCATATGGATCATGTGTCTGCAGTCCTTGATGTGGATTACTCTCCTACTGGGAAAGAATTTGTGTCTGCCAGCTTTGATAAATCTATTCGCATTTTTCCAGTAGACAAAGGTCACAGCAGGTCAGTGATTTTACAAATAGGCTTCTCTTGGGACCCCCTCCTCCTTTCCCACCATTCTTAATGCTCTCATAAACTTATTTAATGTGTGTATTATCTTGAGGAAGGATATATCCTCCTACCAGTAGTTGTTTGTTGCTTGCACTGAAAAAAATAATAATTCACAGCTGTTGAATTTCCAGTTGAATTGTCCAGTATTTCAGTACTTCCTATTCGTTAGAATGTATATTGAATTTACAAACTAAAATTGATTGGGTTCTAAATCCTACTTTAGACTAGTTTAATGACGGGCTCACTCAGTGGGATTTTTGCTTTTGCAAATCCACTCTTTCAAGAGTCTTGTGTCATGTATAATGGTGAGCTGCTCAAGAAACAAGTCACTTTTCTCTGTGTGGAGTGACCTTATTTCTTATGCTATCTGTCAAATTCTCCTGTGGGGCTGGGAGAGGTCAACATCTGACCCACTGGCAGGATCCACTTTCCTACCCCTACTTATATAAAGTAGCTCTGTTTTCCTTCAGAATAGAGCTTTGCTTCTCAGGAGTTCAAGATATTATAAAAATACATAATTAAAGGAAACAGTTACAGTATTGACAGACTGTGTTGAGACACAGTAAAGTCATTCAAACTCAGAAAATAATGTGTATGTGTATTAGTTGACTTCCAGGATCCACATAACCTCTTTAATGATATCGTTTTAAAAAACATGAGTTTTGCATAGAAGTAATATTTTACTTATCAAAGGCACATTGCTGAACTTATTTGTCTAATCCAGGAGGCTTCTTTCACAGTCCCAGGGGCTCATAAGCCATGGCATATTTTGTGTTCCTAATTAAGCCCTGAATGTGAAACTTGAGAAGACAGAAGAAATAAGAGATACTCTGTTTATTAAGTTCATTAAAAGCCCTTGGCAAATGAACCAGATGTTTGTGTGATTAAATGAAAGAATCAAGTTATTCACCCATATGCTATTGTATTGCTCTTGTCCTCAGAAGAGTCATTTTTCAAAACCTGTGACAGAAGCAAAAGGCACAAATAAAATATTTTTTTAAAAAGAAAGGATTAGGTGAAAGAAGCATCTGAAATTGCATACAATTATTTTCTTCCAGAGATCAATAAGGAGAGTAGAGGGCACCAATAAAGGCCTTTTCTGTACTTTTATCAGAATGGCATGACTGCTGTTAAATATGTCATGAAGTTAATGATCTAATATGTTAAGGAGTGATTGGACCATTCTTTAAAAAACTAATAATTTGAGCAAAGGGGAGACTTGCTCTTTAGTTACTCTCTTTTGTCTACATAATATATGAAAAACAGTTAATCTCAATAAATTGAATTTGTTGGTTGTTATCATACTATAACCTTAGTTTATATGTGCACAGCCCAAGACTCATGGGGCTCTGGCTTGGTTGTGAGGTCCTCCTGAACTCCTTAACTCATATATAAGTGTGCACATATGCACATACTTCTTTTCAGGCAAACCTCACTGAAAATATTGGGTGAGATTCAGTATAGCAGAAGAGGGTATCCACTACAACCCCCTGTGCACCCCCAAAATCTGCTCTGATGCTTTGGGAGACTCCTCTTGGGCAGATTTTTGGGGCATGCAGGGACTGGAAGGGAAGAAGAGAAACCACAAGTCCCAATTACACAAGCAGATTTCCATCAACTAGAGGATTAATATTGTTTGATGTTGCCCACTGTTTATAGTTGAAACTATAAAAACCAATTAAAATTATATAACACTATATGAGATAAATCTATATAATAAAATGGCCAAGACATACTTCAAAACTGCATCTCTCTTCATCTCAGAGCAAGATTGTTTTTTAGTAGCCCTGTGGTGGCAGTGAATAATAAAATAAAGCTATGAATATGTATTCATGATTGTAATGTGCTTTGGTTGCATTCCGATCTTAATTGAAAACAAATTAGACTACTGGGGACATAAGCAAAGTCTCCATGTAAGTAGTAATTATCATCTATAGCTGTTCTATGTCTTACGTATTTATTTTTAAACAGTAGACTTGAATGAAGAAAAAATATAGGTTACAATAAATAATATAACCAAATGAAAATAATTGTAAATTGTACATAGTTGTTAAATAATTACAAGATGGGTACTCTGCGCCTTTATAAATATTTTAGAGTATAATTTAAATCAGAACAGAGTACTTGTGCTCTAATTTAAGGCGTTATATCAAAGGGTGGAACTCATTTTGCGTAACACTGCTTTTGCGGCTCCTTTTTCTCTCCCTTCCACAAAAAGCTATTCCTGTGGATTGAGGGACCCTTTGGAATAATAATGTTGCTGCTGCTTATTGTTGTTGTTAATTATTATTATTATTAGATGATGATTATTATTATTATTGAATTGTCTTACACATGTTTCAAGCCAATGTGCACGATACAAGAAAAGAACTATTAAAAAACCCCACTTAAAACCAAAAGAGAAAACACCAGCAGATATATATTTTAAAAATACAGGTCAGATACCTTAGCAGAGACACATTCATCCAGCTTGGAATGCCTGTTGGAGAAAAAATGTTCACAGCATCATCTAGGTTTCATCAAGATAGGCTCTGCTGAGTTTTATCTTTGCTGCCACAAGCCAAACTGGTCATGTGACTTTCAATGACATATGTTTCAGGGGGTTTTTGCACTTAAGCAGAACTATGACCAAGCAGGTGTTGACTGAGTTTCTGATTGAATGTCAAAAGCTGATCTATATAGCAGCTTGAACGCCTGATATTGCCAACTGCACACCTAGTTAACGGAAGCTTAGCTGATAGTTACCCCCCCCCCCAAAAAAATCAGTTTGGTCTTCCATGTGCTCAGAGTCATGAGAACAGGCTAGAAGTTGTCGTTATTAGCACAGAGGTGATTCACATGACCACTGTTCATCTCATCTGTGTATTCTGGTAACAGACATCTTCCTTGAGGTGTTGGGTAAGGGCCCCAGAGATAATTATTTTTGAGTCTTTTGTATGCTGTTAGTAATTTCTGAGGATTTAGGTGGTGCTACATATTGTTTAATTTGTCTGCAATACACGTTATATACCTTAAAAATAAACTTATTGGTCCCTTTTATGAATAAAAAATAACACTTTCCAGTGTTGAAAGGAAAATGCATGATGAAAGAAAACATATAAATGTTCCAATTTAATAGGTGTTTTTGTTTGTTTGTTTTAGAGAAGTCTATCATACAAAGCGAATGCAGCATGTCATTACTGTTAAATGGACATCTGACAACAAATATATCTTGTGTGGCTCTGACGAAATGAACATTCGTTTGTGGAAAGCTAATGCTTCTGAAAAACTTGGTGTGGTAAGTAAATTCAAATTATATTTTTTAGTAGTGAATTAAGGTGACAAAATTATATTTATGTATTTAAAATGCTGATCTTTAATTTGGCTTAGTTGTATGCATGATAATCTTTCATTGCAACCAGCCTGCCTTGAGTTTGCTCATTTTCTTTATTATGGTATATATTTATATCAATTTAATATAACTGTCCAGTGGCTCAGTTCACACGTACGGCTAAGAGCAAACCATGTTAGCATGAGGCTGTGGGTTCTCAGAGAGGTTATTGCTGCCACTGCAGTCCTCCCCCATTTCCACGGCAGTACCTGGGGCTCCTGCTCTTTGTTTTCTCCAGATTGTCTCCTCCAGATTTGTCGGGAGCGAGACAAATGATAAGCCTGAGTTTTTAATGACACATTAAATCAGACTGGTTTAGCACTGGACTGGGGTGGACTGGGGGAGGAGCGCAGAAGTAGCTGTTTGGCTAAATGCTCCTCAAGAGAGTAGAGTTGATCATTCAGCTCCATGCTCATGTGATACTGCCAAAGATTAAGCTTCTGAAGAAAAAAAATGCAATAATATTTAATGCATAGGAAGTGTCATGCAGGCTAAACCTTTTTTTTCTTTAAAGAAACCAATATGAATAAGAGGAGCTTCTCCATCATTGCAGAATTCTCCTCTGTCAGATGCACTGCACAATTTTACTTGACGTTTGGATTAGACCTAAATACACTGCTTAGGTTGTGGCTTTCATAGTTGATGAGTGTTTATTTGACTGGTAGTTGTACTTTGACACTGAGGCTGCTCAAGTATTCATCATTTCTGACATTCATGTTTCCTTTGCCTCATTAATGTATTTGGCGTTGCACTCATTACGTAAAATCAGTGGAACACTCTAGCAAGAACAGCATCTCTGCAGGAGCCAGAGGCGCTTACCCTGTCTACACTCCACTGACGATTAAGCCTATGATATTCTGGGTAACTGTGGTGGAGATAAATGACATCTAGTTGTTGCAGCTGCAGGAGAGTGTTCTTTAAAAAGGACTGTGCTGCTTTCCAAAATAGAAACTTTACGTTTCTGCATCTATGTAATGCAGACTTTGTGAAAGCAAATCTGCTTTTACATTGCAAAAGTTGTACGCAATTGAATAAGTTACATGAGATGGGCATTTTAAATATCTAATGTGGTGCACCTGATACAATTTAGACATGCTGCACGCTAATCTTGGGTATCTTCTTCACAAAGAGAAAGCTACAGTTGTGGTCATGATAATGTAAATGAACTAGTAATTACGAGTATTCACTCATTGTAATGTTTTGTAGAACTCTCTTGGATTGTATAACAATTAGTATGGGGTTTAGTAACGCAACGAGCTTTTATAGCCCAGTCTTTTTGAGTTTCTGTCTGAAGTAGTAGCATATAGGCACAAAGATAATATTCGAAGTGCTAGTGTGAGGCCTTTGCTTCTGCCTTTGCTATATAATAACGGGAATCATCTTTAATCTTGGATCATAGTCTCACCCTTAAGCCCAGGACAGCCCTCAAAGCTGATGCTTTGGAGGAAGTTACTCTGGCCTGTTCGTGCTAACAAGAGCAAGTTGTCAGTATGCATTGAACTGAGGTCAGGGAGGTGATGATACAATTGTGCATTTGCTTTAAAAAAAAGAAATATTGAGATTTCTGTTCTAGGTGTTTATAACATGATGGGGCTATGAACATAATGTGAATATCAGGTGCAGTTCATGCCTAATCCTGAGACATGCCCCCGGCTTCTGCTCTACTGCCATTTTGTGAAAATTCATGCTATATTTTATATTATACTGACCTATGTATGAATGCCCCTCATCATAGATGTTACCCCGTCACTTTTCCTCCTATTCCAAGCTCCCTTCCCCCTCCTCCACTTCCTGATTTTGCACACATTCACCTACGCAGTAATTCAGGAATGCTGTGCATATAAACTCACAATATTGTTTTTGTCTGCAGAAGGAGCAGGGTTCTATCAGCAACCATTTTTTAAAGTAATTGCCTTTAATTAAAATGAAAGCCTTTTAATTTGGATTGCATTGACAATTTGCACTGCAGGAATGCCTGGAATGTATTGCTGACTAAACAAACTATTATGGGATGTCTTGAGATAATGACCAAGGAAAAATATCGCATGTAATTTGTAAAGGATTGCTGTATTTCATTCCTGTAAATGTCTGCTAACATTGATTCAATTTAATATCTTATATTTGAGAGCTAAGACAACTCCAGCTCAATATTTGTATCAAATGTTTTCCTCTAGAGCCCCAAAAGGTGACTTTCTTTATTCGTGTATGTTGGTGAAATCATTAGGGATTTGGCATCAAGATGCTTAGGTTTTGACTCTATAGGTGAACAACCCCCCTCCCATTAATTCATTAGACCCTTTTATAGATATATAAGAAAAAAAATGGAGGTGTCCAAGAAGATGGGCTAATTGAAACCGTCCTACTCAATTAATAAAACAAGCTAAGCAGCTGAGTAGAATGGGCTTCTGCTTCCTTGCTTCCAGCAAAAAATTATTCCTACTCTAAAACACTGGAGTGATTAAATTCTGCATAGATTGCCATTAAAGTGATAACAAATAGGCAGCCATTTTATAAAGTATGGCAAACTTAAATAATAAATATGTAAGTTCTTGCGTCAACTTCAGGTGCAAATATTTATCCATTTGCGATTAGATCCAAAGGTGACCTTTGTAGATGGACTTTGATCCAGTTGTGGTACCTGCTAACAAAATTGGGCAGAATGTGACTTCTAGTTATTTCCCCTGCAGCCTTCTATCCACATCATCTCCCACACTGAAGAGGGTTTTTCAACCCTCTGAGGCAAAATTTAAGGCGGAAGGGGGGATCTGTAAAAGTCACCTCCTCTCCCCACTCCTTCCATTAGTGGGTGCTGTGAGTGGAACTCTCCTAGCAGGGTTATTGGAGCCCTAAGATGCCTGATGAAAAATCCAAAGAAAAAATGGGTCATGTTAATGCTTGCATTGGACTGAGCAACTTGGAGATGGTAGCTAGTATGGGTGGCGCTGTGGGTTAAACCACTGAGCCTAGGACTTGCCGATCAGAAGGTTGGTGGTTTGAATCCCCGCGATGGGGTGAGCTCCCGTTGCTCAGTCCCTGCTCCTGCCAACATAGCAGTTCAAAAGCATGTCAAAGTGCAAGTAGATAAATAGGTACCGCTCTGGCAGGAAGGTAAACAACGTTTCTGTGCGCTGCTCTGGTTTGCCAGATGCGGCTTAGTCATGCTGGCCACATCACCCGGAAGCTGTATGCTCCCTTGGCCAATAAAGCGAGATGAGCGCTGCAACCCCAGAGTCGGTCACGACTGGACCTAATGGTCAGGGGTCCCATTACCTTTACCTTTATATAAGTAAGATGTGTTCCCAGAATGGTTTTAGGTAGCACTTTTAAGCAGACTTACTTGAAAACAAGTTCTACTAGTTCTTGGTTTTTTTGAGCGTCCAATCAGCTTTGACTACATTTTTGCCCATTTCTGTTCCACTGGTATTGGAATGAACTATTTATTTATTGAATTTATATATTGCCTTTTTGCGTAGGCACACCAGGAGTTTTACAGTTACACAGTTTTGCCACTCACTCATCTGCAGTTAAAAATGAAGCATGAACAGCCCCTTCCTCCAGCCCTCCTCCTTCCTTCTCACGAGGCAAATGGTGTTTTTTGGCAAGTGACAGGGAGGGGATAGTTTGCCTGGCATAGGCCCTGTTGGTATTTCTGCTTTCCTCTGAAATAGACAATTAATCCACCCCAGGGACTACTTCATATTTGCTGCCTCTTCTAATGGGCAGGGGGATTGCTGTTAATTGGAGGGTTATTTAACATGTGATGTTTTATTCCTTCTTACTACTCTTTCTGCCCCCTCAATCTGAATAGCCCACTTGTGGGGGATGGGAGAAGAATATACAGTTTCTAGTACATCTTTTAAAGAATCCAGATTCTTTTTCTCTTGTGCTTGCACAGTGTGGGATTGCACAATTTTAGCTGATATTTGCCAGGTTCTTGGAGATCTGGCAGTGACAGTTTTGTACCTGTTAGCAGACACACGGGAACCAACAATACTTCTTGTGGAATTGCACACTTCTAAAACTGTTCTGTCTTGCTTTATGGAATAAGTCATCTTTACCACCTGCTCAGTTTTAACACCAGGGTCTGTTTCTGTAGCTTCTTCCTCGGGAAAAAGCAGCTATGAACTACAATGAGAAATTGAAAGAGAAATTCCAGCATCACCCCCAAATCAAACGTATAAGTCGCCATCGACACTTGCCAAAGATGATCTACAGCCAGGCCAGAGAGCAACGTATCATGAGAGAAGCTCGTCGGCGAAAGTACGTTACTTCTTCACTTTGCCTTGTTAAATTACATGTTATATTGGGGCATTCTTTCAGTTAGCCCAGCAACACTTTTGAATAGATTTAGAGGAAACTTGCTAACTTGAAGAGCAGTTCCGTTTACTCTTTTCTATTGAAATTTTACCAAAATGAAACAAATCTGTACAGGAGTCTATTGGCAAGCTTTCATTATTTTACTGCATATTATTCTAAGGGCAAGAAGTTGGACTAGATGATTTATTGGTTCTTGCAAATGATTCTGGAACATTTATTTGTTAATTTAAGCAATTAGATTGCATGAGGCAATGGGGTGGAAAGGGAAGTCAAAGTGGTGGTAAATACGTTCAAGAGAAAAGGAACAGGTGGCTTCTCCATGGAACAAAATAGACGATCCTTAGAAATAGTAGAGAACACTGTAAAATACATTATTCAGTTTTGTTTTAATTGAATCTGTTGCCTAAAAGAAGCAACTCAAAATGAGTTTCTGCCCAAGTTTATGATCTAGCAGCCAGTTAGTGATTTTCCAAATATAGTAGGGCATTTTCAGTATATTGTTTTTTAGAAGCAATGTAGAGCATGGTCAGTTAAGTACTTTGTTTTTTAAATAAAATTATAGCCCTTGTGGCTGAAATAATCTAATTTTGATGTTTTTTATTCTAGGGAAATGAATCGACGGAAACATAGCAAGCCTGGATCTGTACCGCTTGTGTCAGAGAAGAAGAAACACATTGTGGCTGTAGTGAAATAATAGTTTATATAATGGCCTGTTTTATTGGTTGAATTCATAAGGACAATGTGCACAGCCTTTTGTTATATGAGATAATTCTGACACTTTTACTTTTTAAATGTCTCCATTACTATTGTAATGTTTGGATTTTGCATTAAAAAGGCATTTAAAATTTTATATCTAGATATGCTACTGATATAGTTTGTGTTAATTTTGTGACCTCCAGTAGCATTTCATTCTGTTGTACCTTCTGTCAATCCAATTTTGTGTCACCTGAAAAAGAGACACAAGTGTTGCATCCACTGCCAAAAAGGATGAACAACTTCACTATGCAACAAGCAGCTTTCCCTTTACTAGAGACTACATAAGCATTCAGCATGTAATTTCTAAAATCCTATGAAGAGTTCTTCATAGGCTAGATAATTTATGAAACCCTAGTGTTATGACACTTGCCTGTGTTTCCTTACTGCACCCACCAACATAATTGGGCAGTTGTCAATATGTGATATTAAAACAAAGATTTGTGTTGAATAGTAACTTTGTAGTTACCTAATTTAAAGCTTGAAATTTCTAAACTGGAACGGAAAAAATAGACATAACCATTTTGAATGTGATTAACAGCAAAATGTTGATATCTGTTGTTTTACTTCTAGTTACTTTTATTGGGACATGATCAAGACAAAATTAAGAACTTATTCACATCAATTTCAGTTTAAGAGTTAAGCAAGATCTGAACGTCTTTATTATAATCAGTGGAGCTTTTAAAAGTTATTAACTGGCAGGATCAGGTCTTTTATTTATTTATCTGTTTGAATTTTTATAATAACTAAGTTTGCCCTTGAAAGAGAGTGAAATGTTCATCAAGCCTCAGGGAATAGCTATAAAAGTAAATTAATGTTGCTTTAATCTTATGGTCTCTGGGAATTGTGGACCTATGACCCCAGTAGGATATTGTGGACCTTCTTGATGGGTAGGGTAGGAGGTCTGCCCCCAGAGGATGCATTAATGCAGATGTAGAAACCTGAGTAGCTGAGCTCCTTGTATGTGGGTGATGCATTCATGATGGCAGTCAGAATTATAGTTGTTCTGTATGAGCATTGCATTCAGAGTGCTCTGGAGCAGATACTTCAGCCATACCAGGAATGTTGTCTGTTTTCTAGACACCTGCCAGTCTGGTATGGGGGTGTAAGATCAGATCACTGCTCTGCTTTGGAAATGAGCAGAATGGAGGAGAGGCTGTGAAATGAAGTACATATTGAGTCTACTTAACTAAGCAAAAGAAAGCTAACTTCATGTTTACTGTGTGATTCATTTGTTGCCCTCTCAATTTGCTACCTGAGTTATAGCAGCATAGTTCATCATTAACCGGCCAGATAGAATTGGCTCTAAGCTCAATGTTGTAGATTAATTAAATCAACTAGAAATTTAGTTTATTAGAAATTAAAAGTATTATACTAATGGCTTTTCAAGAAAGATGTGAGAGAAGCCGTGGTTCTGTTTACACTATTTCGGCGTGAGATATTTAGAAAATTTAGAGACTATTTTTCAATCACAGCCATGTTGAAAGCAGAGAAAACTGGGGAGAAGCAAATAAGTTAAATCATTCAACAGATTCTTTTTTGTAGAGGGAGAGTTTTCTTCATTAAAGTGTTTAGCGATAAGTCTTCCTTGATTTGGCTCTAAGGTAGGGCATTCACATGTTCAGCTTTTAAGTACTGTAAATAGCCTGCACGCAATAGACTTCACCACTTGCAAGATGTGATGTAAGAATAGTTTAAAGTAGATTGCGAAGAACTTTAGAAAGTATTGTGGTGGAAGGTCTGTGTGGAATTGAAAACCAATAAAGATACTTCAAAATAAAATCCTGGAACAGGACCCAGTAAAAATTCTGCCCTACTCAGATTTTTCTTGAAAAATTCACATAGACTGTTAGTGATGTCCTCCATAGGAATAATTCAGTAAGTACTCCTGAGACAGAAAGTACCGGTCTCATATTTTTGCATCTCCAAGTAATGCTGGAAAAGAAACTGAAACACTTGAAGAACCTCTGCCAATCAGTGAAATCGGTGGGAAATGGACCAGTAGCCTGACTTTATTTAAGGCAGACTTTGTTTCTGTGATTTCTGCAATAATTTAAACCGTCTGGGGGGCATCGATTGATACTAAACTGGCCAAACATTTACTAACAGTTGCCCTGTTTTCTGCTTGTAGTTATGGCTCACAAAATATCTGTGCAGTTTCCTTCGCAAATGATCATCAAGCCTTGTGGTGATGGCCTGGAACTTTGCATTGTGTGTGCGCTATTCATTACCTACTTCCAGTTCTATCAGTTGCTACTTATTCCCTGTGTCGAGTCATAGTGAGCTATAATCGGCTTCTCTAGGAGAAGTGTTTCTAATTGTGGGATTGGGTTAACGATCTGTATCTGAGCCTTCAGCAAGGAGCTTCTTGCATCTTAAGTGACAGGAGTAGGATCAGCATGGTCCTAAGTGCTAATTTTTCTGAAGAGAGCCTAATGGGTGCAGAGCTCTGCAGAGGATTTTATCCATAGGAACAAAAGACCTGAAGAAGGAAGGGGATGTTGACCATAGGAAAATGCTGCATCGTAGATGAGATGGAAGTAGCGCATCAGCAAATTTCTTTACCAGACTGTGTTGATGACAGGAAATGATTTCTCATGCCATAAGCATTCAGGACACAATAAGCCAAAATTATTTTTCCTACAAAGCAAGTAATCTAGTTTTTAAATTTGAAAGAGAAACATTTAATTGGTACAGCTGGATAAATAAAGGTGTATTTATAGATAAGCTATTTGAGGAATAGAGCCTGTTGGGTTTTTTTGAACTAGTTAAGGCAAAAATTTAACCTTTGTGAACAAATGGACAATATTTGCAGCTGCATCTTTTTTGCAAAAGAGTATTTGCAATCAGAAAATACTGGGATGTTTCTGATAAACCCGTGTTTCAAAATAATCCTTCTCTTTCTGGTTGTCTCTGAAGCTCCAAAAACATCAGCGAAAAAAGCATAGAGTAAATAACTGGATTCAAATGGCAATCTCAAAATGTAGAACAAAATGGAATGCATTTGTTGGGAAAGTTTATGTAAAGTATCTCTTTTTCAAATATTTTATTCAAATATATGAAAGTAAAAGTATTTCCCAGTATAATATTATATACACCTTTGGGGGGTTTGTTTATTGTTTTGCATTTTTTGCTCTGCCCATTTTTGCCTCTGGCCACACGCATCACTGGTATGTGGCCCCCAGAAGGGGTCCCATGAGGTAATGTGGCCCTTGGGCTGAAAAAGTTCCCCCATGCCTGGGCTGGGTTGATTTATTTGAACAGCGTATAATGTGACCCCAGGGAAGTGCCTCTATATACACACACACCATAGTTAACATTTCTTAGTGTTTCTGGTTTCTGAAGAAAACCATGTAAGTCTGAATCAGCTTTATGGTCAATGCTGCCCATTTGCTCTGTGCTGAGAGAATAATCAGAGCAAACTCACTTCAATAAAATGAGAATTAGCAAACTTACAGGAACATGACTAAAGTGCTCTTCAAAGTGCCAAAGCTCAGATTACAGGAATTCATCATATCCATGAATCAGATAGCATTGGTCTTGCAGTGTAATTCTACCTAAATTATGTTTGTCAGTTGAGAATGCCAAATTAAATGCTGTTTTGTCAAAATTTATTGCTGCTGTTGGGAAACTGCTTTGATGACATGACAACCCCTCTTGAGAGAGGAGGAGGAGACTGCTTGAACCATTCCTGTTATTGTGAAAAGATGGGGCAAAGTGAGTTAAGACACCAATGGCTGAAAGATTTCTACCTGCTGCACTGCACTGGTGAGAGAGATTACATTATACAAAGGCAAAATCCCAGAGGAATGTCTCTTGTATGTATTCCATAGACATGAATGGGAATTAACTTTTTAATATTTTTTGAATAACATATAAGGCAACAAATACAAACATTTGCTGGTTGGGAAGAGAAGAGACAGCAAGCTTGATTATTGTGTTCTTTCTTCACTGGTGCGGATGAAAGGACAAAAATGTGCATTGAATACTTTATCAATGGTTTGGGACCAGAATATATCAGAAACGGCATACTCCCACCGTCCTCAGCGTAAGCCTGTCAGGACCTTCAACACTATTCATATCACCAAGTAGAACTGTTTAGGATATTGAGAGATAATTTGAGTTTTGCCATTGCCAGGTTTGAAGGGGCCATTGGCAAATGCCCATCTGGTTCATATATCAGTGAATCTCTCTGGTACCAAAAACGTAATTCCAGGCGTTGGGGGAAATTAAAATGGCAGCATCACCATCTGATTGCAAAATAGTTCATTTTCTAGCATAGACATTCTGTTTCATAGAAATAATGGGATTTTGCTAAGGGAAGTTTAGAGTTTGTTAATCCTCTAATGAACAGTTCTCAATGTGTTAATTTATTTGTACTCGGTGCACAGGGAGGTTTTCCATTAATGCACACTTTCAGTTGGAACTCATCCAGGTACCGTAGGTATTAATAACACCATGGACGAAAACTATATGCAAGGTAAAAAGGACAGAACATAATTATGTTTTTTCCTTCTTTGCAAGAAAATTGGAACAATAAGGGTTGTATGTGTTGAGAGAAAGAAAGGAGGGCTTCTGACACACTGGTAATTTCTATACATAATACACTTGAAGCCAAGGTTTCTGCATATATGCGAAAAACACAAATACTCCGAAACCCTGTGTGAGCATCCCAGGATTTCTGGAACTGGCATGCTGGCTCCAGAATCCCCAGAATGCTCTTTCGAGATCTCTCAGCGCTGTCCCAAGTTCGCATGAAATCTTGCGGAAGCATCACAGACCTGGAGAGAGACAGTGTGGTGTAGTGGTTAAGAGCAGTAGACTCGTGATCTGATGAACCGTCTCCGCTCCTCCACTTGCAGCTGCTGGGTGACCTCGGGCTAGTCACACTTCTTTGAAGTCTCTCAGCCCCACTCACCTCAGAGTTTTTGTTGTGGGAGAGGAAGGGAAAGGAGAATGTTAACTCCTTCGGATAGTGATAAAGCGGGATATCAAAACCAAACTCCTCTTCTTGCTTCGGAAGCAAAGCTGAGAGCTTAAAAACTCTTTCTATGCCGGGAAAATCCAGTACAAAAAGAGTTTTAAAACTGTGCCTTGGTTCCTAAGCAAGGCCCACTCCTCATGCTGGCTTAATTTACAGGATGTCAACCAGCTAGCATTCAGTCATGTATTGCTGAAATTGCAGAAGTTACATGTACATAAGATGTGATCGTACTGTATAATATTATGGTACCAGATTAGCCTGCATCTCTCTCTATATGCACACAAAACCCCATTATCTTACAGACATGTTCACAAAAGTATTACTTTGGGCATCTTTACAGAGGGGGTTATTGCAGTGGGCACAGTTACTTTAGGAACACAGTATTGTCTTGCTTTGGTGAGGAAATTAGCAAGTAAATGGCAATATAAACAAATGTAGTTTATTTTCATTTGGCATGTGTATTGGCATACATTTGAGTGAAATGGCTTTTGTCTTGAAGCAACCATGCATAGATGTAGAATAGCAAGATGGTTAGCCGTTACAAATTATATAGGCTATCCACATTCACGTTGTCAGGACTATAAGCTTAAATAATTGCTGTTGCAGAGAGAGAGAGTGCTTTATACAGAATAGAGTAGGGCACTAGAGGACCAGGCAAAATTGCAGCCTACATGCACCAGAAGAGAAAGCTCAAATGCAAATGACTGGTTTGGAGTAATGCGTAGGTTCAGAGACAATGCGATGAGGGAAATGAGAAAGGTATAGATAAGAGGAAGGAGTGAGACACTAATAATTACCTGTGCCAAGGAAGGGAGAGTAAAGAGAAAGCATATGCTCACTGCTGAATCCAGACTTCCTGGCAAAGGCTAAACACACTTTGTATGGTGGAGAAACAGGCCTGGGTACCATTGACAGCAAAATATCCAGAAAAAGGGTTTTTAGGCTGAGGTGATGACTGGGTGGACATCCTTGTTAGCTTACCCTTGAAGTAAATCTCACTACCCTGGGTTTCTTAGAGTCTTCCTAAGCAGCTGAAGGGGTCCCTAATAAAGTTCCAGAAATATAAAAGCCTTCCTTTTGGGATAACATTGGCTTATGCCTGCTAGGGTCATGACTAATCTGAAGAAAACAACAAGCATGTCTGAGAAGCAGGGAGGGGAGGCAGGTATAAAGGGCTTAGGTTTTGTTCATGCAGGCATCAGTGAGTTGAAGCAGACTTGAAAAAGAGTGGAGATAGTGGGTGGTTGCTGATTTGGTTCCAATAATTTATGTATTTATTTAAAATACTTATATTAAGTGTTCTTTTAAATTGTTAAGAATTAAAATTTGAAAACCAAATTCCATACTGGTTGATTTCTTAACACTTGTGTGTTTTCTTTAGCACTTGGGACAACCTGGTGATAGTTGCACTGTTTGATTCCAACCAGATGTTAGCATATCATTTCTTTCAAACTGATAGGCATGAAAGTTGTTGGGGATTTGGTTGTGAGCAGCTGAAGGGGTTCATTTAAGCTGAAGCTTCACTAGAGCCTTATTTCGGGGCAGGTTTCGTATACCCAACAATATAATGAAATACCGTAAAGCATGCCCCATCTCACGTGCAGAATACAGTTCAAACATCATTTAGTGACCACAACTCAGCTAAGAACTCCTAAGGGAGAAATTGAAATTTATAGAATCCAAGCAGCTCTCATTATGGAAATTAAACTCTGAGTATCACCTTGCCAAGATCATTCAACTAGCGCAGCTGACTCTTATTCTAAAGCAGTGAGATCAATAGAAAATGGAAGAAGCCCAGAGCAAAAATCCTTTGTAGAATTTAGATCCTCCTTAATGTTTTCAGAAAACTGTTTCAGTTGGCTTTTAGACAGGCACCGTTATTTAGCTGTGGGGATCTTAGAATACAGTGGTACCGGTACCTCGGGTTAAATACGCTTCAGGTTACAGACTCCACTAACCCAGAAATAGTACCTCAGGTTAAGAACTTTGCTTCAGGATGAGAACAGAAATCGTGTGGCAGCGGCGGAAGGCCCCATTAGCTAAAGTGGTGCTTCTGGTTAAGAGCAGTTTCAGGTTAAGAACGGACCTCCAGAACGAATTAAGTTCTTAAGCCGAGGTACCACTGTACTGATATTATTAACAATGTACCAGTGCACTAGTCCAAGTAGGCACAGGCAGGAAGCAAACTATTTTTGTGTTCCTGTGGCTGTGTACTGACTGGTGCCTAGGTATGAGAAGTTAGCCTTCCCTTTTTCCAAGCCACTATCTGAAGCGGGATATGCTGGATTTTGTCCCTTAAGATGGCAGTTCCGTACACTGTGTACTCTGTATAATGATATATGCATGGTTTTATTTAACTAAGAGGAAATACCACAGCAGCAGGGTATCACCTACTGACAAAACACTTGTTTTGTCGCAGCCTCTTTATTTATAGATATACAGGTTGGCTTTGGGTCAACAAACAGCGTCCAGAAGATACTATCTTCAGACTGGGAGTAAGAGATCAAGAACCCTGTGCCTCTAGCTATCAAGTTCTCACTTAGAAGATGTTAATTATATTGTTACCTGGTAATAAAGTCATCTACAATGACCCATACATTCTAGTAATAGCTAGATCACTTTTTATTAGTTGGAATGGGCTAGTTAAGCAACAGTTTAATTTGTCTTCTCCCTTGTCTATCTGAAGTGACCATACACCAAGAAAACCAAATCTACTTTTTCAATAGGCAGCAATTGCTTGGCTTCAATTTCATCCCACACTCAATTTGAGAACATAGTCTTTTCCAAGAAATGAGTATCATAGTCCTTGGAAAATATGATATTCTGGGAAGACCATCCTACTTGTTGAGAATACTGTTCATTCATTGCTGTGATAGGGTAGAGGTTTTATTTTCCCTCAAGAAGGAGGTTTTAATTCTCTTACAAAGAAATCCACACCAGACACAGCTCACTTGGGAAACTACCAGTCTTGAATCTGTTCTTCTTGGACATAGACCAACGGCTGAAGAGCCAGAGGAAAGAGTAATTCTCTCTCAATTTCAAAAGAATACATGAAAGGTAGCTGGTATGTCAGTATAGATGTGTGGTCAGGTACCAGGTGTGTGGGCAATTCCCAGCTAGTTTTTTTAAAAAATTTTCAGACGTCTGAAGAAGGAAATCCCAAACCAATTACTCATAGATGCTGACAACACAGGAAGACTTGAAAGCACCATATACTGAGTGACAGAGGTCCACTCTGTTATGTCAAAGTTGCTATGTGGCTTTGCTGTCTGGCAACACTACGGAAGACCAAAGATGAAGTCAGGGAAATGCTGCCTGAAGAATCCTGGTACCATATGGACACGAAGGTATTTCTATTGCTAATACTACCCTTGAATGTGATTATATTGTATGTACAAATCTTTTGCAAGTCACTTTGAAAGTCTCTATAAAACAGTATATAAGTAAAACAAACAAACAAACATCTTAATAAATGTGATCTTTTTGGTCATGGAAAACTATCATGTTTGCCACCAAGACAGTTTGCTCTGATATATATCTAGTTGTCTCCTCCAGTTCTGAAGTTGTGCTAACTCATTTTGAAAGAAGCCCCTAGCATTTCAACACAGTAGCTAGCTGCTATAGAACTTAATTTACTATAGTTCCTTGGGTGATTGTTCTTTACTTCATGGATTTCAATCAGGCAATAATAAGATTCTGCTGAATTATTTGAAACAGTGTTTAGATTTATTAGAAGGGGTAAGAAATGAGAAACTGGATTGGATGTTAGCTAATCAATGACCCTAATACAGTAGATGCAAATAATGCATATATTGGACAATATACTCTAAGCTGGACACAGACATTTTCAAATTATTTCACGGCTGTTTATTATTATATTACATAGGAAATTATTCCATGTTCAAATTATTCCTAGCTGGACTAGGTGCAAAGCTTTCTGCTTTGGCAATAGTAGAAATAGTAGACATGTGCTGGTCGCTGGTGGGGACCTTCATTTAAGCACAGTCATAGTGGACCTTATTTGTCTTTTTCTCTTACATGTCTCCACCATAACTTTTAGGCAGGTAGCAGATAGTAAAAAGTTTGATCTAGCATAATATAGAGTCTGTTGAATTAATTTTATTTTTGTTATAGACCATACAAAACTGCCATCAATTCGCTCACATCCTTGTCCACAGCCTAAAATATAAAACCATGAATCCAGTACTTTATACTGCCATTGTGGTGCAAACACAAAGATTATAATCATGGATCCTCATGTCTTTTACATGGAGGACCTCAATTCCAATCCACTATCAAATTAGAGTTTGTGATCTGCATAGACTCACAGTATACAAATAACACAGTGCTTTGTGACACCTTCTTTTGGGCATAGCAGAAATAGCAGGTTGCATTTCAAAATGTTTACTCCAGCTTTGTAGGTTTTTAATGAGTTACTGTTTTAACCGCTTCTGTCCAGCTGTTTCTAGTGACCATTGTTTGCAGGATTTTTAAAAATCTATTTTATTGATGGCTTTTAAATTAATTTATGTCATCTTGTACTGTTTCGTATTGGCACTGATCAAAGTTGAGCAACATTTTTTAAAAAAAGAAAAGTAAATGAATTGATGTAACATTCATGGAACTACTGTGGGGCAAAAATCTAGATTGGAAAAAACCTGTTTCAGAAGCACTTTGAACCCTTGAAAGTGTTACATTGAGTGCCAATAGTTAATATTGCATCATAAAAACCTAAATCTGAGGTACAGATTTTTATATAGCGTTGAATGCATAAAAAAAAAAGATTTTACCAGCTAGTCTCTCAAATAACCAGTTTCCAGGGCATAACTGTATTGAACTGTATCTGAGCTTGTCTGTAAACATTTTTTACAACCATCTGGTACAATGTTATGATATGAATGTATTGAGTTAAGAGGCTTCAAATGGTAAGTGTGTTTAGGAAGAGCTGGAACTATATATTTTATGATATGTGAAGCATAATTTGTTGTTGGAATGGAAAAACCATTCAGTCTGGGAAGTATCATTTCCAAATTCCAGTTTTTGTGACACAGTAATGAAAAGACTCACTAGTATTGTGATTTTTACAATGCAGTGATCTGATATTAGTATAAGTTTAGGAAGTGCTTTCAGCCTTCCCCAGGCTGCTGCCTTCCAGATGTTTTTGGATCACAGACTGGGGCTAGTGATGAGAGCTGTAGTCCAAAACATCAGGAAGGTACTAGGTTCGGGAAAGCTGAGAAAAAAATAACTGTGATACATTTTTTTAAATACTCATTTTATTAAAAATAAAATTAATAACTTATAGGACTTAAATGGGAAAACTATGTGGACACAATATATTCTGATCTCTTGATGTGGATTACACACAGAGCACACATTGAATTCGTGTTCTTCATGCTGAAGGGATAAGCCATGGCTACACCGTATGATATGGTTTGATGTAAGGATACATGTAAAACTTACAAGGATCTATGAGGACCCATGCAAAAAGCCAGATGATGTTGGAAAGATTATTTTGGATAGTGTAGGTGAACTGTGATTATATAATGAATTTCAATATTCTATTTTAAAAAGGATACATGATGAGAAGATGTGCTACAAATCTAGGTTCCAGGATCGGTGCACTACAAATGATTAAACTCATTTTTATGAGTTACTGTGTCATCATGAGTACAAATTAAATGGATCTGGAGCATCTAGGATTTTGCATCACAAGGTGGAATTTATAATCATTATAACGAAGCCCATAGGTACTGATGTGAACTATGATTTGATGGTGGAAATGGGGTAATTTTGTGTAAAAAGCACAAGGACTTGAGTCTTGCAACCATCTTTTCGTGCAATAGCAATGTCATTAACATCTGAATCTGTGCTTGTTGTGAAGTCAATATAAGAGCCACAACGTTTAATATATGGGATCCATTTTTTGTGCCTCAGTGATGCCACAAAGTGCTGGCTCCTTGATTTATACCATGCAGTCTATACAGATGAATGCAAGATTGGGGGAGACCTTCTGCATCTGTAATGATTATAGATGTTCTCCCCTCCCATGGAGACATTATAGTTGTCCACCTGAAGGCACAGGTGACTTCTAGGTGACAAGAGGAGCCACAAACCTTGCATCTCTCTACATTGCGTTGCCGATTGCCTAGCTCAGCATGGAAGAAGCGAAACCATCCCAAATGGAGCCAGTGACAGGGAAGCTGCCTATGTTCTGCAGTGTGCCCTGTAGCAGTGTGGCCATCCCTTGCCCTCGACCCCATGCCTACATGCCCAAAGGGCTGGCCACAGATGCCCTAAAGCCAAATACCTATGTCCAGGCCCTTATATCCCCTTATTAAATGAATCTAAAATAGTAACCGTTCCTTGGTTATGTAATCCCAAACACAGATTACAGCCCCCACTTTAACCCATAGCCAGCTGCAGCTGTCTGTCCACCCTGTTAGCGTTTCCCCTGCCCCTTGGCCAACTGCCACTCGCTTACATCTCCCTCCATGTGAATGTGACAGCAGGGCGAGTTGAAGTTACCGAGGGAGCAACAAATCCGCGTTGGGTCCAGACGAGCCAGGAAACTACCTTGGCACATCTCTTTTTCTCCGCGAAGTTGTACCTCTTCCTCCTCAGGGTTTTCCCTGGCTCAGCCTTGCCTCTCTTCACCCGAATTTCGGGCGTGGGAGGGGAGGGTGGAACTGGCCTCCCTTCTCTTCCATGCCACCTTTTCCCTCCGCGCCTCCATAGCTCGCCAGAAATAACGGCTGAGGAAGGCAGGGCGCTTGTCTGTCACGCTCTCCGCCCCGCCCGCCCGCCCGCTCCCTCACGGCCGTTTGCTCGGCCTCCCTGGAGCGGCTGGGCCCAGTCCTCTCAATTGCGCGCGTCCCCGGTGCCACTTGGCTCCTCCCCCTCTTGCCTCGCGTGATTTTTATCGCAGCCATTCGCCTCCTTACCCCCCACCCCACCCCCGCGCTCCTTTCCCGGTGCGTTTATAAATAAATAAACAAACGCAACTCCTCTCTCTCTCTCTCTCTCCTGCCCCCCTCCCCACCTTCGCGCGCCGCTCCGCCTCCCCGCCCCCTCCCCAACGTCTTCCCCTCACAGCCTGCCTCTCCCTGCCTCACTCCCCCCCTCCTCCAGCCGACGTTGCCGACGCGCGTCGTGTCGCACGAGGCTTCGTCTCGAGGCTGTGTGGGAAGCGAGCGGCTTTTCCCTTTAACGCTCCCCGCATTTCTCCTCAGCGCGCCCCGCCCCGCGCTCCGTTCCCGCGCCTTCAGGCGACAAGGCAGGAACGTCGCTGTCGGGCTGGGAGAGGGGGAGGAAGACGAAAGAAAGAGGGGGGAAAAGGAGAGAAAAAGAGAAAGAGCGGGAGGGGGAAGATTCGGGGAGGAAGATGAGGAGTCCTTTCCCGTGATTCCCGCTATTGTCGTCGTCGTCGTCGTCGTTCCCCCCGCCCGGCTCCCCTTTCCCTCCTCTTAATTCCGCGATGCGATGGGTTAGGCGGCTCGTCGCCAGCAGCGGAGCTGAGAGAAGAGCAGCCGAGCGAGGCAGCCACGAGAGGCGGCGGCGGCGAGGCCTTGTTGAAGCGCGGGTGGCGGAAGCGGCGGCTGCTGGTGGCGGCGGCGGCGGCGGCGGCGGCAGAGGAGGAGGAAGCCGCCGGCGGGAGCTGCTTTGCCCCACGGTCCCCTCCATGGACAGCGGGTTGGAATTATGAGCCGGCGGGAGCTGCTGGCGCCCGGGACTCGCCCTCACCCCAAGGGGTTTTCTCCCGCTCTGCGCTTCAGGGTGCCGGCGGGGCTCCTCTCTCACCATCGGCACCACCATTACTATTACAGCGCGCGACACCCCGACGCTTCGCCCCCTCAGCCCGGAGCCCCCGGCCCTTCCGCCGCCTCGCCAGGGCTCCCCTGGCCCGGGCGCCCGGCCACCTCCTCCTCTCCGGTCGCAAGCAGGGGGCGCCTTCGGTTGGAGTGAGAAGCCCCCCACCCCCAAATACTGCCCCTCACTCCGTCCCGCCAGAGCCCAACCGATACCCCTCACCAACTACCGCCCCCCGGCTCTTCCCCTTAAGGCTCCTCCGTGTTGTGGTGCCCCCCACCCCGACCCCATTCCTCCCCCACCTAGTGCGGGCTCCCCCTTCCGTTTCCCTCGGAAGATCCTTCTCCCTCCCTAGAAACCATTCCTGCCCGACTCCTTCCCCCCTTTCCTCACCACTGAGCAGGTGAGAGGGGTTGTGTGTGCGGAGAAGGAGGGGGGGACCCTTTATTGTTGCTCCCCTCTCATCTCACCCAAAGCAAGCCCCCTTTCCCCCCTTCACGGACGCTGCTGATCCTTCCCCAGCAGGGCATTAATTAGGTGGCCGATTGATTCCCAAAAGTATATTGATTTGTATGTATTTCACTCCGCGGCAGCGGCGGCTGTTTGCTCCGCTGCCCCCGCCTGAGTTAGCCCAGTGTTTTCCAGTATAGAGTGTTGCTGAAGCTCCGTCTACCAAATATGTCGGCTCCTGTTGGGCCCCGGGGCGGCCCTGCGCCTCCTCCTCAGCCGCCTCCACCTCAGTCCGAGATGCCCGACCTCAGCCACCTCACGGAGGAAGAGAGGAAGATCATCCAGGCCGTCATGGATCGCCAGAAGAAGGAAGAAGAGAAGGAGCAATCCGTGCTTAAGTAAGGGCTACTTTACTCTCTTTTCTCTCCCCCCCCCCCTCTTCCCACGGTTGTGTGGTTCATTCAGGAGAAGGAGGAAGGGTGAGGCCGCCGAGCCCCTCGCTTTCCACCCCTCCCTAGGGCATTGCTTGGGTTAGGCAGGGGCTGGCTGGCTGGCGTGCATTTGTGTGAGGTGGTAGACTCCTGAGAGGAGCGATTTGAGGGGAAGCCACGGAGGCTGCTTGCCAGTGCATTTAGCTCCTCATTGCCTCTTGCCTCGGTCCATCCCTGCAGGAGATGGAAAAGAGCAAGCGGTTCCCTCCCCTCCCCGCTTTCCAGGCTCCTATTCGCCGTTCAGCCAGGCATGGACTGGGGCCAGGCGCCCAATATGGCCGCACAGGTGCTGTTGTAACCCGGTGTGTAGGAAGCGGATGGTTTCAGGAGGAGGAGGAGGCGGCGGCGGCAGCATGGCTGGGAAAAGGAACTAAACGCGCCCGAGAATCTGGTGGCAGCTGGAGTGGGCCGCAGTCGCCACCGCCAAAGTGGCCTTCCTTCGCCTCCTGCCTTGCCTTCTCTTAGCAGCCCGGGCAGAGCGGAGATGTCCCGGCGAGGCCTCGGTAGCCTTCTGTCGGGGTGGGTTTGCGAGAGCCGCCATCTTCCTGCAACAACGTGTAGCCCTCCCACCCCACATTGACCGGCTCCTTGTGTTCTGGCAAGCAGTCCTTGTCCCTTCACCTGTGGGCCACTTGGCTAGCAGCAGCACGGAGGGCGCAGGCCTCGCAGGCGGCAAAAGCCGCCACGGAGAAAAAGCTGCCGAGCTGCTCTGTAACTTCAGCACCACGGAGCTGTCCAGGCAGGCTCAGGGCAATTGTTTCTGGTCCTGATGACATTTCACCTTTCTTCCTGGGCTGTGTTACCTCCCTTTCTCTTGCAAAGCGATTTAGCTCTGATCCATTTGGGCAGTGATGTCAGGAAGCTCCATGTTTTCTCTGAATTTTTGTTTCTTACATATATGCGTTGTGGATGGCAAGACTACCTGATTGGTTGAAATGCAAGCTTCTTTTGTGATCTTGTAACATGTTTAGCATGTTTTTGTCTATCATAGTAACTACTGTTTGCCTGTTAAGATCAAGTTTGTAGACAAGATTGCGTTTGACTTTTTTATGTTTCTCAAACATCATGTAATCACAAAAATGTCATTTTTCTTATGTAATGGCCACACTGACCTCTAAATTATTATTCACTGCTTTATGAAGTTATTACAGTAGTGCTCTAACGCATACTGCTGTGTTTAATTTTAAGTAATGGATACTATGTAACATTTTGTCACAGGGTCAGAGTAAATGCTTCTGAGTCTAAATACTGCTAAAAATATCCAGCCAAATTACTAGGCAATCATAGTGATGTTAACCCATTGTCTTGTTGAACTGCTGATTCAAAATCTGCAGCTGAAAGCTTCTTGGCTTCTGGACTGAGCTGATGACTTGTGCTGGAATCAGTGTGTATCATTAGCAATGTGACAGTGAACAAATAAATTATTGTTTTCTTGTAATTTTTATCTTCATGTAAAGAGAAACAGGTGGTTAAAGTATTCACACTTAACAATAATAATGAAATGTGTTTGTGCTTTGAAGAAAGTCAGCATGATTTATATTAACAAAAGTCAGATTACCTTTTGCAATTCCAGTTCTGACTAATAATTTAAAGTAATTTATACCAAGAACATATATTTATATGCCTTTGGCTGTTATATCTTAAAATATGCATTAAAAACAATGTAATATGCAAACAAGCAATGGCATTATTGTTATTAATAATATACTTTACCTGCCCGTTACCATGAGGTCACAGGGTGGGCAACTATAATATAAAAATTACAATATTAAAAATAGTTAAAACAGATAATTGAATAGTGGCATCAACATTATAAAATGTATTTACCATGTTTCTAGTAACATTTGTGCTTAAATACATAATCTCTCTGACTAAAATAATTTAGATTTTTTTATATTAGAATATCTTATTTGTTTTTAATTGCAAGTTTGGTTAATAGGCACAAACACATTCCTCTGATTTTAGACAAAATCATATGCATTTGACATGTCTTTCACACTCATACCTCCCCAATATAATTAGATGTGAGAAATAAGGAAAACTTTCCCTCCTAAAATAGGAAAAAAATAGAGTATGCATGGATTAATTGTGGTTTAGTATCATTTTAAGTTGGCTTGGGATCAGGCAGATAATTTGTCAGTTTGTGTTTGCTCATGAGATCTTAAGATATCTTAGACTGCCATCTCTTGATGATATGGATAGATAGATACAGTACAAAGAATGGCATGTGCTGATGTAGCCAGAGCAACAAGTGTGAGGCAAGTGGGGAGTTCATCATGGTTTGCTGTGTGTTAGTGGTAATCTCATCCTAACTCCTTAGTATGAAATAGTGTTTGTTCTGATATAGCAGACTGCACAATGGCTCAAATATTTAGCATCTGTTAGCTGGGTTGTACCTAGTCCCACCCTCTGTCGTGCTATGACTCATTTCTGTGTGGAGTAACAATTTTGCATGATGACACTAAATCGCTTATGGTGAAAGTAGTGATTTCTGCAGTGCTCACACATGTTTTTATGTTGCTACAACATCCTGGGCATGCATAAGATACTGGTGCAATGCCACACCTTATTCACATATGATTATCATTTTGGCAGTTGTGACCTCTGATTTGCTAGTGCAGTGATGTACTGTTCTTAAATATATAGCTCTTTCAAAAGATTTATCCTTTTTCTTTCTCAAAATAGTTTCAATCTTCTCCCCTCCTGGTTGAATTTATTGTTGGAGGATGGGTGTTTTTTAAAAGCTTCATGTTGCTCCTAAGTTTACAATAATAATACAGTATGTTGGTGCTTGAAGAAGGCTGATGTGATTGAATGGAAATTGAGTTTTCTGTTTCTTAATAATAGTTGCAAATGTAAGTTTTGTTGCTCCTAGTCTAAGCATATCCTTCAAGGGAAGTAGCTTCCAAGCATATTCTCTGTATCATATAGAACTTTTGGAACTGCTGTTCAGTAAATGTGGCAAAGTATTCACCAAAAAGAAGTATATATTTTGCTTGTTTAGAAAATAGAACTGAAACTCTCAGAGTTCTTTAAAAAACTTACTTGCTAGGTATGTAAAGGATAAATTATACAGTGTTTGATATAAACAATGGATGGAAACCAGCTGGGCATTAGTTTCTCTCTGATATATTTTTATTTCATGCCATTTCTATTTTATTCATATTGCCTAATGAGTCTGTCGTTATTGTATTGACGTGCATACTAGAAGAGCATTCAGTGGTGTCACTATCATCTGTCACATCAATTATTCCCCCCCTTTCCTCTTCCCAGGGCAAAATTATTCATAGGCTTATATATGTATGTTTGTACATCCTTAAACCCATTACAGCCCCTCCTCCTGCTATGCTTCTTTTGAAGAAACAAAGAGAAGTGGTGCCGAGTTAGAATCAGCAGGCGTTCATATTGATAAGGTCAGCAGCCACTCCTGCTGTGATTTGCTGGAAGTAGATGACATGTGAAATGACCATTTTGCAGAGACACCTGCTTTTGGCAGGTTATGTCCTGTGAAGGCACTGGATGAAGCCATGCAGTGTTCCTGTGGAGGGACTTCCATGGGTTTTTAGTGTGGTGATCCAGAATTCTCTTGCTGTTGGGATTGTTCTCTCTAAAAATATCCTATATATGGAATATCTGAGAACGAGATATTGCTATTAACCTTGGGTGATATCCAATTGTTTATTGGTATCCAATAAATAAATTGTGGCAGCCTGCTCTCACAACAGCCATTCTGCTAGCAGGAGCCCTGTATTTAGTATAGTACAGTAGCCAAATCCAGTGCATGCCATACATTTGTGAAAGATGTTGTGCAACCTCTAGTGCATTTGCTATTATTATACTTTGTGACAGTTAAGCTTTGTGTGTTACCTCTCAAACTACTTATGCTATATTATGTTGGATCTCCCCCCCCCCATGTGTCAGTTTCACTAATTGTTACTATTCATTTTTACTTAGCTCAATTTGGTTCTGTGGACACTTGGTTTTGTGGACTATAATATAGGCCTAAAAGAGATATAAGA
The DNA here is from genome assembly GCF_964270895.1 of Podarcis filfolensis. Lineage (NCBI taxonomy): Eukaryota > Metazoa > Chordata > Lepidosauria > Squamata > Lacertidae > Podarcis > Podarcis filfolensis. The sequence continues at coordinate 69,399,796 of NC_139603.1, forward strand.
GGTTCTAGGATTCCTGAATAAACAAGGCAATCTAACGCCCACTGGGGCTGATGCTCGCTGGGGCTGGGAGCCAGTCTCTCTTAAAACTTCTATAGGAGGCAAGACACCCCCTTGAGCTCTGGTTCAGTTTTCTGTGTCTTAAAAGAGAGACAGGCTCCAATATGACTCCCATGCCTAGTGTGAAAGCCATTACCAAATAATTATATTAAAACTTGTGTGATGATTCTCAGCTGTCTGATAATGCTGGTATATATGTCATTTCCACCCCTTATGGAAATCTATTCTCATATAACACTAAATTTTTAGTGGTCCAGATGTGTTTTATTTATGTCCAGTTCTCTGGGAGTTCAAGGCTTGCAAGAGAAGCAGTCAGTGTTGGTAAAGGCAGGTTAAACCAGAGAGCAGACATGAGCAAGATCTTGGACAGCTTCAAGGGTCACCTGCTGGCTGAAGTATTCTTCTAAGTCTGGATCCAGCAGAAACCTTATGTAGGCTGACACGACCTGGGATGCAGTAGGCTCATTGGAGGGGCTGGCTGGCTGGCTGGCTGGTTAAAGGGTCCTTACTTTATTTGTGACATGTTACATCTGTGAGGCTGAGGAGACAAAGATACTGTAGGGGACTTATTCTCTTAGAGGTCCCAGGCCATACATGGGTTCTATGTAGATATAGTGGTTAAGTATGAAAACTCATTCACTACTACCATGCCTACAACGTAAAATGAAGTTGTTGTGGGCATTGTGTTTATGTTGAAAGTATGGGGAATAAATCCACTCCAACATAAAATATAATAATGGGTTGGTAAGATGGTGTGATTTGTTTATGCATTCAGTTGCATTGTGTTATATGTATAAAGGAAGTACATCAGCATTCACATTTCCCATGTATATGCAGGGCCTGCTTATGAATTGGACCAAAAGTTGCAGCACCAACAGTTGTGCTGGAACAGTTGCAAGTCATGAAACTGCACCAGTATCTCAGGGACATTAAAACATTTCAAACAGATATATAATATACATTAGTATTCCTGCTTTATATAAAATTGTCTGGATCTTTGATTTTCATGTAGTTGTTATGGATATAGCATTTCATAGTTATATTTTCATTTTAAAGTTGTTGAAGATTTATTTATTTCTAATATTTATATCCTGATCTTCATCACAAGTGATCTTTCAAGTGATAATATACAATTAAAATATACACAAGTGATAATATACAATTAAAACCATCAAAATAAGCAGTAAGGTAAGATAGAGGTAAAGGAGCCCTGGACAGTTAAAGGTAAAGGGTAAAGGGACCCCTGACAATTAAGTCCAGTCGCGGATGACTCTGGGGTTGCGGTGCTCATCTCGCTTTACTGGCCGAGGGAGCCGGCGTACAGCTTCCGGTCATATGGACAGCATGACTAAAATGCTTCTGGCAAACCAGAGCAGCGCACCAAAATGCCTTTTACCTTCCTGCCAGAGCGGTACCTATTTATCTACTTGCACTTTGATGTGCTTTTGAACTGCTAGGTTGGCAGGTGCGGGGACCAAGCAATGGGAGCTCACCCCGTTGTGGGGATTCGAACAGCCGACCTTCTGATCGGCAAGCCCTAGGCTCTGTGGTTTAACCCACAGTCCAGTCAAAGGCAACTATGGGGTGCAGCGCTCATCTTGCTTCAGGCCAAGGGAGCCAGCATTTGTCCACAGACAGCTTTCGGGGTCATGTGGCCAGCATGACTAAACCACTTCTGGTGCAATTGAAAACTGTGACGAAAGCCAGAGCACATAGAAACGCCGTTTACCTTTCCGCCGCAGTGGTACCTATTTAGGCATTGGTGTGCTTTCGAACTGCTAGGTTGACAGAAGCTGGGACAGAGCAACCAGAGCTCACCCCATGACTCGGATTCTAAATAAGCAGTGCAGTTGCCTAGAACAACTTTCTCTGGCTTGGAGCCACGGTTGGAAAAAGGTTGGGAAACACTGCTCTAAACTCATTTTCAATGGTACTGCGAGAAGGGTTACCCAACAAATTTCAAAGACTGGGCAGGACAATATAGGAGAGGTGCCCCTAGCAAGGTCCTAAGCCTGTCAGAGCTTTATTTGTCAGAACAAAAACTTTGAATTGGGCCCTGTAGCATATAGTGAGCCATTGCAGGTCTTCAGGAATAGATGTTATAGGATCCTCACATTTTTAATTGAGTATCTCCAAATTACAGGATCCTGAAAAATAGTATAGTAATGTTTTCTTGTCACCCTTTCAAGGCCAGTAATGATATCTCTTTCATATTTTTCCCAAGTTGTCCCTTTCTAAATCCTATGGAAGAAACAGAATCTTAGAAGAATGTTTATGATGATGGTATTATATTTTCTTGTAAAGTATACCAGCTGAATCACATAAAAATGCTGTATGAACTTGTTGGTGAGCTTCTGCCCCTCTTTCAGCTTTCTCTTCCAAATGGAGGTGCAGTTGGCATAAAGGTCAATGAAGATCTCACCACCATCATTTTATTTATTCAATCTACAAATTTATACCATGCCTTTCAGTCAAATCAGCCCTCAAAGTATCTTACAATTATTAAAAAAGCAAACACAAGAACACACATTTAAATAACACATGGAGAGAAAAAAAATAGTCAACAAAGAACCAACTTACAGCATGAGTGACAGAAAATTAAGGCCAAAGGTATGACAAAAAAAGTGTTTTTTGGTTTATCGGAAAAACCCTCACAGGAGGAGTCTGTTGGGTTCCCTGTGGGAAAGGGTTCATAAAGTGGGCACTACACTTGAAATAGCCTTTGTGCCATCAAGGAACAACTATTGTAATGTGCTTCTTCATGGGGCTGCCCTTGGAGATGGTTTGGACATTTCAACTGATGTAGAATGTTGGAGCTTGCCCCCTTGGAGGAGCAGCTTGAGTGTGATAGAAAAACTACAAACAAACAAACAAACAAAACACTTATTCTGTGGCAACTTCTCTGATGTCTACGATCAATTCAAGGTTCTGTGTTTTTCATATTGAATTTGTTTTGTGTAGATATATCAATAGATGTTATTGTCTTGAATTGTGAAAAAGGAGTAGGAAACAATAAATACACTTTGTACATAAGGGGGAGAGTTGCTGCTGCCTGTCAGAACAGACTGTACTGAGATAGTCACTTTGATCTGTGGTGTTTTTTTAAAAAATAAAAAAGTGATGTATAAATGTTATTAGGTAAATAATAAATCAGCCAATATTCTGATGGCAAAAGGCATCTTCATATGCTTATCTAGAACCATCACTTTGCTAAAAAATGCATAGGTACAGACATGCTACAGCTTCTGCCTGAAGAGCTTGCAATCTGAGAAAGCTGGACAAGATTAAGATGAGGGAAAAGGCAGGATGTCATCAGATGTAATGAGGATGAGAGAAGGGGGGATTAACTTGAAGGAAGATGAGAATCTTCACACATTACTGTGTAGGTCATGATACCTTGTGATTTCTCTAACACCATATTGATCCTTACACTAATAAAGTGTGGGTGGTTCAGAAAAACGAATTTACTCATTACATTTCCATCCCTTGCTCATACCTCACACATACCCTGCCCAACATATGTCTCTTGTCCAGCTCTTTCTATTTATTTATCATTATAACAAATTGTCTTTCTATAGAATAGTAAAAGCAGAAACATAAACATTTACACAAAAAGTTAAAATACAAATGTTTGTGAAGTTCAAAACATTTTAAAAGACATTATGTTTAAGACCAAAATTCCAGCCCAAAGTATGAGGCATTTAAAGGGAGGTTCTCAGTGTCACTCACTCACCATGAGACAGCCTATCAGACCTTCCTATGAAGGATGTTCCACAATTTCAGTTTCAGAGCATCATCGGATCTCATTTCTTGAAATAGGGGAATTAGAGCAAAGCCATTCAAGGCTTTATAGGTAACACCCAGCATCTTGAACTGGGCTCAGAAACAGATGAGCAGCCAGTGGATATGAACAAACATCAGTGTAACGTACTGTTTGTAATCTGCCACAGTCATGCAGTGAGCAACAGAAATCTCTGTGAGCTGATATTTCTGGACTGTCCTTAGGGGCAGCCCCACTTTAATGCATTAATCAGTGCAAGAGGTTATCAGAGCATGGAGGACAGTGGCTAAGTCCCAGCTATCAAGGAAATGGTGCCAGCTTAAATGGCTTTAACTGATAAAAGATGCTGCAGGCCACTGCCACAACTTAAGCGTCTAGGAGCAAATTTTGTGCAGAGGCAACTTTAAGCTGCAAACTGGTCCTTTAGTGGATTGTGCTTGCCTTTAGAGCTTGTTTCCCTTAAACCTTCCTACCAAACATTCTTTTGATAGTCACTGTTGTTACAGACGGCCCATGAAGATAAACTCAGGCTGAGCAAATGGAAAGATGATAAACTTCCCTTTCCTCTATTTGTCATCACATACATGTTCCTCCAATTTCCTTCACAGTTTTGTTTACCAGACTAATTGCTCTAAGTCTGTCAAAGGTATCACTCAACTGGATAAAATAATAAATAATCAGGTGATATAAAAGAATTCTGCCTGAGCCACTGCTAGTCAGAGTACAGCAGTGTTTTCCAACCTGTGGATTGTAACCTGCAAGGAGGTCATGAAATCTGTGGGTCTCAAGCACATGAGGAGGGTGACGCAGAGGCTGGTCCTCTGACAATGACACATGCCCTTAGTGTTGCAGGGGGTGATACAAAAGATCAGCACTAGAAAAGAGTTGAACATGTTAGTTTGACCATGTATCCTACTCTAGCTACCATGAAGAAAATACTGATTTTTCTTTAATAGCTCATTCTTTTTCCTTCGGAGTGAGAAATGTATACTCCCTGCTCCTTACAGTTACCCTTATTTGGTGTCACTTGTTCACAAAAATTAATAACTTTGCAAGTATAAATACCTACTTAAACAAATTCCATATTAATAAAAGTGTTAAGTAAACTTTTGCTTGATTGTCTCAGATCATGATGATAAAAGAGGCAAAGTTGAAGTGCACAAAATGTACAAAAGTGATGCTGCCAAAGACCTAGGGTCCAGAATTCTTGTGACAATAATTTGATGGGTTACCATAGTTAGTAGTTTTGGACATGTAGGTTGCCATACCAAAAAGACTGGGAACCACTGAAGTAGAGAATACTGGACCACATGGACAAACGCTCTGAACAGGCGTAAGGCAGCTTTCCTAAATTTTATACTGCTTCTTACCCATATTTCTTTACCCCATAAATTTCCTCTGACACTCAGAATCCCAGAATCTGACTTTCTGAAACTGGTGTTGCTGAAATTCAGCTAATTGTATCAATAAGGAGAGTATATTGATGTGATTCTTTATGATGTTTTGGGTTTCTTCTGAGACTAGCGTAATGTTGGGTCTGAGCCCACAGTTGCTGAAATGCATGTTCCGATCTTGGAAATTATTTTGCTAATGCAAGCTTCTCATGTGCCAGAACAGAGCAAAAGATTAAGCACATCCAGGATTGGTTGAGGATTGTTGACTGTGAGTCAAGTCTGTTACTCCTTCAGCATAGAATACAGGCACCACAATCAACCTAGGGACATTACGCAGGTTTCTGAGCTTGGATCCTGAGATGGATGGGAAACTGCTTGTGCAAACAGGCCCTTCTTGTGTGATTTCCAATCCAGCAACTGGGGCTGTGCACACTGGCAGGGTGCCATTTCCAAAAGGTTAACAACCTACTGATCAGCTGCTTGGGATGGGAGAAAGTGCTGGATTCAGACCAAGCAGCTGACTGGTGAGATTTTTAACCCTTTTGAAAGGATAATTAAGATGTGTCACAGCAGCACTACACATACTCAGTAGGATTGGGGAAAGCAAAATTAGTTATTATTTGTTAATAAAGTTTAAGAGATTTAAAAACCCATATTTCAGGGTGCGCTGTGCTCTCACAAGACAGCTTCTGGGACTCTAAAACACATGAAAATACAAATGCAACATTCATCCACATGCACACATGTATTCTTAGAGGGTTTTTGTTGTTGTTGAAATACCAACAATGATGAGACCATATATATTTTCCTGTAAAGGGAATTCCACAGGTGTGAGGCCACTACTGAGAAATCCTTGTCCCTGGTCTCCCAGTTATGTGTCTTCAGAAATTACAGGTATTATCATTTGCTTCTGCAGTAATTCTACAGTAATAGAAATAGAAATAATGGGGCACTACATCTATCACTTGCTTTGAAAAACTATACTTAACTAATCTGGAATCTATCGGGTTAGCAGCTGCCATATATAAAATGCTAACTTACCCTGGCTACTAGGATAAAGGAGAATTGTGAAATGTTTGGGAAATAAATATACAACAACAAAAACGGTAAAATACTGGAACAGACATATATACCATACATACATAATTTTATATGTATACCGCCTTTCCACTCAAGGGGCATACAACATGAAAAAATACGTAACTACATCATAACAAAAGTAGTACTTGACAATAAATAAATCTTTAAAAAAATACTTAACCAAACTGAACAGTTTCCACATAAATCACAACAAGAACTAAAGTAAAGATACCAAAACCAACAGCAACCCCCCTCGCAACAAAATCCCTCAACAAAACCCCAGCCCCTGAACATAAATGGAAAAGAATTTGACAGGCTACCTGATTAAATCAGCCTCAGCAACAGTAAGGGAACATGCCCTCAAGGTGATTCACAGATGGTACTTAACATTTGCTAAGCTGCGTCATATATGTGTGGGACAATGTCTCCTCTCTGCTGGATGGGATGTTCAATGCAAGGTACAAATTTATGTATTTATTTCATAAAATTTATACACTGCTTGATTGTAAAAAAAACCCCTCAAAGCAGTTTGGGTGGGAATGTTTGTTAATAAGTTTGAAGTAATTCAGAGTAATTTCTGATATTTTACACTTCAAACTTGAATTGGATCTGGGACTGGCCCCATTATCTCTCTCCTGGAGACAAATAATGGTATTCTCTGTAAATTGCTAATGATCCATCTCCTCATGACTCACTGTGTGAATAGAGATAGCATTTCTCTGTAAAAGTGAACAGCAGCCTACCTCCAAAGGTGGTATGACTGGTTATGGCAGGAAGCTTTATCTGACACACTTACCCAGCAATATAAACTACCCAGAGATGAAATAAAAAGTGACTGGTTCTATGAAGACTTGTTCATTTTTCTTTCTTATATTAATTCTGATCCAGGAGAACCTAGGCCACCGCTTTCTCTGACATTTTAGCAAGGTGTGATATCATAAGTGAGACATGATTTTCTCTGCGCCAGCTCAGGAGAAATGCTGAGAGCAGAGACACCTATTGTACACCACCTCCATAGACCTGATGAAGACCTTTGACCTTGTTGGCTGAAAAGGACTCTTTACACTGCTCATCAAGATAGGATGCCCACCTAAACTTCACAAGATGATTGTGTCCTTCCACAAGAACATGCATGGCACTGTCCAATATGGTGGCTCATCCTTGGATGTCTTCTCTATAAAGGTTTGAAACAGGGCTGTGTTCTTGCCCCAGCTTTTTGGCATATTCTTCTCCCTGTTGCTCTCATATGCCTTCAGCTTGACTGAAGATGGTGTGTACTTCGTTCAAGGAGCAGCAGGGGTCTGTTCAGTCTGACATGGCTCCACACCAAGACAAAAATGTAGTAGGTCCTTATCCAAGTGATGTTGTTTGCAGATGATGCAGCCTTGACAGCACACCCTGAGGAAGCTCTACAGACACTCTTCAGTCATTTGGGCCAAGCTTTCAGGGAGTTTGGCTTTACCATCAGCCTAATGAAGAGCAACATCCTGGGTCAGGACGTCACCAGTACTCCACAAATCAGCGTTGCTGACAGCATGCTTGAGGTGGTAGATTTTGTCTACCTGGGGGTTCCACCATAACCAGCAAGATCGCCATTGATGCTGAGCTGGACAAGAGTATTAGAAAGGCAGCTATGGCAATGGCTCACCTCTCCAAAACATTATGGGAGAATGTGATGCTAACATCCAATACCAATACAGTGGTGCCTTGGGTTAAGTACTTAACTCGTTCCGGAAGTCCGTTCTTAACCTGAAACTGTTCTTAACCTGAAGCACTACTTTAGCTAATGGGGCCTCCTGCTGCTGCTGCGCTGCCGGAGCACGATTTCTGTTCTCTTCCTGAAGCAAAGTTCTTAACTGGAGGTACTATTTCTGGGTTAGCGGAGTCTATAACCTGAAGCGTCTGTAACCTGAAGTGTATGTAACCCGAGGTACCACAGTACAAGGGTCTACCAGGCTTGTGTGTTGAACACGCAGCTTTATGGAAGTGGTGTGGGCAATTTACAGCTGCCAGGAGTGACACCTCAACACGTTCCACATGTGCTGCATCAGGAAGATTTGGGGCATCACATGGCAGGACAGAATTCCAAACAAAGATGTGTTCTCCCAAGCCTACTTTCCGAGCATGTTCACACTCCTGTCTCAGCAGTGTCTACTCTGGCTTGGTTATGTCCATAGATTGGATGATGGCAGGATCCCCAAGGATGTGTTGTATAGGGAGCTGGCTTCAGGTACCAGGCCCATTGGTGGACCAACTCTATTTCAAATATGTCATTTTTTTGTTTCCTCAAAAAAAGTCAAAAGGTTACAAGACAATGTTAAAATGCACATAATTGCCATAAAATTTCACACTTGCTTGTATGCCTAAATCATAGGAGGCTTAGTTGGGGACATAAATTGTGCATCTTGATTAAGATGAGACTTAACATAATAGTTCAAATTTTTACTGTGTAGATACATAATATCCAATACAAAGGAAAAATTTGGTTGATAGATGGATTTAAAAGATTAACTGAATTCCTGTCATCACTTTGCTCTGTGTTTGATGCTTTTACACCTTATAGGATAAGATACTTCCAAATACTCAATCAGGATCTGCTATAAAAAAACTACAACAGTATGTTTATAGAAGATTTTGAATGTATTAGTCACTGACTTGGCTGCTGCTCAGACAAGCTCCACTTTTCATATGTAACTGTTTAATAAACATGAACTTTTTTTTTTACCCTGCTTTGTGTTTTGTTGTTTCTGTTCTTCTATTAGCATTTGAAAACATAATTTAGGAAGTCTGCTAGAAAACCATGTAGCGTTGGAACTGTGAGTAAGAGATATATGAACTGCAGTATACGTGATTTCCAGAGACCTTTCAAGTTGTGTGTCTGTCTCATACATTATTTTGTAAAGTTCAAATTGCTAAATATATCAGAACATTTTCAGGTGGTTTCCTTACCTGAATTTAAAAAATGTGAATAGAGCAATGTAGCATCAGAGTTCCATGTTCTAACTTCATCTAATAGATGCCAATCCTGATAATTCAAGTAAGTATTTTACACTTGCAGCAGGGCTTTTAACTTAGCTTTTCCTAGAGAACTACCTCAATTTCTGTAACTAGGAGAACTGTCAAAGCCCTTGTCATATGCATCCCTAAGAGCCTGCATGTGCTCCTAAAACATGTTTACTAGAGAGGTGGGATTCTTTTTGTGGGTAGACTGCATGATGTCCTGAGAATGCAGCTAAGGTAGTTTAAACCCAAAGATCCATATCCATAACAAAAAAATCAGGCTTAAATAATAGAGAATGAAAAATATATTAATAAATGTGATGTAACACATTAATATTGAATAATACTGAATAATATTGAATAAATATTGGATCACAAGTGTATTTTATCTCCCAGCCTAATACATTCATAACCTTAAAGATTAAAATATATTATTAAGGAGAGCACAATATTAACAAAATAAAGAAAAAGGGATGCTCTGATTGAGTGTCCCTGTAACTCTGTGTGTGCATGTGTGTTGAAGTCAGAACCAGAAGCTAGGATCAGGAATTCTGTGCCTATGATTTCTGAACATTTTTGGATCTCAGGAAGGCAACAGAACCCTTTACCTGCTTCTTGGTCTAGTCTAGTGTGCTGATGTGTTTTCAATTTTTGAAGGTAGGTAGGAGAAGAGGGTGTGATGTGTAAGGGGCCAAAATTTGTTGTTTTTCTTGGATTTTGCGTCTTATAGAGCATGTGGAAGAGGGAGGTATATGGTGATGGTGGGGAATAAGGAAGTGTAAGGAGGGGTCTTCTGGAAGAGGATAAGGTTCAAAAAGTTAAAAGTTTAATATTTCCCTTCAATATGGGTTTTGAAATTACCATTCTGCCTATGTGATGCAATTGATGTTAGTTTCCGAAGAAATCTGGAGTAAACACATATTTTTCTACTTACTTGCCCATATGTTTAACATAATTTACATTTCAGTGGCTTCTCTATCTGGTCTGTTTCCTAAGGGTACAATATGTTTTTCCAGTTATGGGTCTTCATTTGGTCAACCTTTGTATTGCCAATCCTGATCTGTTCTGACCTCATTGCAGCCCAGAGTCAAAGCTCTGGTCTTTAAACTCATGTAAGGAAATGTGGATGGCACTGTGGTCTAAACCAGAGCCTAGGACTTGCCGATCAGAAGGTCGGCGGTTCAAATCCCCACGACTGGGTAAGCTCCCGTTGCTCGGTCCCTGTTCCTGCCAACCTAGCAGTTTGAAAGCACGTCAAAGTGCAAGTAGATAAATAGGTACTGCTCTGGCGGGAAGGTAAACGGTGTTTCCATGCGCTGCTCTGGTTTGCCAGAAGTGGCTTAGTCATGCTGGCCACATGACCCGGAAGCTGTACGCCAGCTCCCTCAGCCAATAAAGCAAGATGAGCGACGCAACCCCAGAGTCGTCCGCGACTGGACCTAACACTCAGGGGTCCCTTTACCTTTAACGAAATGCGAGTGAAGGTCAAAGAGGGGATGATCACAGCATGTCACATGGGCCTTGCCAACTCCTTAGTCCAATATACGAACCAAAGAATAGGTTGCTATGGCTGCCATGCTCACAGCTTATGCAGCACAAGATGCTGCTTTGGGGTAAGAAGCATTGATGTACACATATGGACCAATTTGTGTACACAAAGGTTGTGTGTATCTGAATCAGGGCCTGCACCTTCAATTATATAATATTAGGGTACTCTCTCTAATATTGAAATAAGTACCAGTATCTCCGTCATGAGTTATCTTTGTTCCGGTATCTTTCTTCTAAATCCTCTTTAATATTGAGACTCTGTGAGTGACTGTCCCTAAAGGAGCAAATCTCTGTGGGTGGGAAGGACAAAAATAGAATACAATTTAGAGTTAAATATATCTAATTTAGTCATACGTGGTAAAGAACTGGGAAAATGTTAAAAGAAGCATTTAAGTCAGAAATGTTTCCAATATTGATGTGGGTAGTTTAAATTTTATACCTATGTATACACTAATAGCTAGTTTAACATGAGATAAAATTATTCATTGTTGTATAATGGCAGTTCAGCAGACAACATTAGTCAAACCTGGATTTTCAAACTGCCAAGGGCTGGATTCACCTAACCAGTCCAATCAGAGACATTCTGCAGGCAAGCTATGTTCTCTACTATTAAGTCATGACTTTTCCCCATTTAGTAGATACTCATATAATACTTAAAGTGGTCAAGTACTGTATTTTTCGCTCTATAATACGCACCCGACCATAACACGCACATAGTTTTTAGAGGAGGAATATCCGTAGGCATGCCACCCGTATGCATTCCCTCCATAACACGCTCAGACATTTCCCCTTACTTTCTAGGAGGAAAAAAGTGAGTGTTATGGTGCAAAAAATATGGTAATTTTGTTGAGAGGAATTAGATTATTTCTTTGTTAACTTAGCTCATCTTTTGATGTATTTCATGCCACATGTATATCAGGTTACTGCAAACTCAAGACACTTCAAACATTCAGTGAAGTTGGCTGTTACTTACAAGCTAATACTGTTGTATACAAACTAGTAATTGGGTACATTCAGTTAAGTGTGCGTCAATATTTCAGAGGAACAAGTATGCTTCACTGTGCATTATATTTTGTCTGTTGTCCTGATCAAGTATTATAAATAATACAACTTCCATCAGTCCCAGTCAGTTCACACAACTTACAACATAATTTAAAACAAAATATTAATAAAATATACAATAAACCTATTAAAGGTAATAAATGACATAATTAGTACCATGCACAACTGAAATAGCAATTAAAGCAGCAAAGTTAAAGCTTCAATTCCAGTGTTTTAAAATGTAGCATTCTCCCAATACTGTCTTAAATTACAAACCATTAAAATGCCTAAAAGAATAAAAATGTATTAATTTGATGCCTGAAAGATCATAAAAGAGGCTAGGTTAGCCTCTTTAGGAAAGGAATTCTACAACTAGGGTGCTACAAATGAGAAAGTGCTTTTCTTCATTGCCATCTTAATAATCTTTGATGGTGGTGGCACTGTGAGAAAGGCCTGGGTGGAAGATCTTGGTGCTCAGGCAGGTTGATATTAGAGGAGCTCACAAGCTGTGAATAGATTTAAAATTAAAAACCTTGAACTGGGTTTGAAGCAAACTGGTAACCAGTGTAGATTTTGCAAAGCTGGTGAAATATATTCCCAGAAAACTGTCCTAGTGAAAATCTTGGCTACTGTATCTTGAACTATTTGCAACTTCCAAATTATCTTCAAGGGCAGTTGCACAAGTTACCAGAGCATTGTTCATGGTTGCCAGATGATCTCTGCACAAGAGACGTTCCAGTTAGTGTACCAGCCTTAGTTGGTAGAAAAGCCTATGAGCCTCTGAGGTTATCTGCTCCAAAGTGACATAGGATAAAGAATAATAATAATAATAATAATAATAATAATAATAATAATAATAATAATAATTTATTATTTGTACCCCGCCCATCTGGCTGGGCTTCCCCAGCCACTCTGGGCAGCTTCCATAGAAACCAAAAAACACTAAAATATCATACATTAAAAACTTCCCTGAAAAGGGCTACCTTAAGATGTCTTCTGAATGTCAGGTAGTTGTTTATCGTTTTGACATCTGATGGGAGGGCGTTCCACAGGGCGGGCGCCACTACCGAGAAGGTAAAGAAGTACCACAAAACTGCAAACCTGAGCAGAAGGACTGCAATTCTGTTCAAAACAGGTCAAATCCTTCCATCCACACATACTGCTGCCTTCTTATGAGAATCAAGTTCAATTTATTGACCTTCATTTATGTTATTGCTAAGTTCAAACAATGATTGAGCTCCTCTGTAGCCCCCACCTGATTTATATGACATGACATGAAGAAATAGAGCCTCCACTTGCCTCAGTTAAATAGCATGTGGAACAATATGGAACCCCATGATACTGTAAAACACAAGTCTATGTGTCTGAACAGTTGCCCCTGAAGACTGCACTCTGACATCTGGTATGCAGGTAGGAACAGAACAACAGTAACACTGTGCCCTGCAATTTACACAGGTAATCCAGAAGGATACCATGGGCAATGATATTGAAAGAAGTCAAGAAGAATAAATAGGGATGTTGTCCTTCTCCTGTCTGTGTATCTATCAGGGTGGCCCAGGTGGCTTCCATACTAGAACTAATCCAAAATGTTGTTTAACCCAGCAATCAGCACTGTATACTTTTAACTGGGATAATTCTGTTTAAAATATTACTCAAAATAAATGTTGGGATCCAAAGAATCTCATGCTGAACTCCACATGCACTTTGAAGTTCCTTCTGTTTGATAGTGTCTTGCTGTGTTGGCCCAACAAGCCAAACTTCCTTTGATACTGTGCAAATGTCTGTTATAAAGGGGGGAAAGGTGCTTGTAGGCCTAACACCAGATTTTAAATCTGTGACTGAGAAGCAGTTTGACTGATTAATGCTTTTAGCTCTGATTACAACTGATAAGACTTGCTAATAAGAGTTTCTATAAATCTGAGGGCCACTTACTATTCCTAATATTCTAACCTGAATAATCTGTTACTTTAAATATCATTAGTTGCAACTAACTCACAGTTTTTAAATGAGACTAAATAGAAATGAGACTAATTAAAAAGCAGAGACATCACCTTACCAACAAAGGTCCGCATAGTTAAAGCCATGGTTTTCCCAGTAGTGATGTATGGAAGTGAGAGCTGGACCATAAAGAAGGCTGATCGCCGAAGAATTGATGCTTTTGAATTATGGTGCTGGAGGAGACTCTTGAGAGTCCCATGGACTGCAAGAAGATCAAACGTATCCATTCTTAAGGAAATCAGCCCTGAGTGCTCACTGGAAGGACAGATCGTGAAGCTGAGGCTCCAATACTTTGGCCACCTCATGAGAAGAGAAGACTCCCTGGAAAAGACCCTGATGTTGGGAAAGATGGAGGGCACAAGGAGAAGGGGACGGCAGAGGACGAGATGGTTGGATAGTGTTCTCGAAGCTACAAACATGAGTCTGACCAAACTGCGGGAGGCAGTGGAAGACAGGAGTGCCTGGCGTGCTCTGGTCCATGGGGTCACGAAGAGTCGGACACGACTAAACGACTAAACAACAACAAAATTAGAAACTAATTAGAAGGGAGGGTTTTTTTTAAAAAAATACTCACACTTAAGATTTGTTATTTTGTTGCTCACATGTGTCAGCAGGCACTTTTTAAGTACAGTACACACAAAGGTTTTGTGTGCATTTCTTCTAAATACATAGAGTTGTGACTACTTTCAGGGTGAACTCAGAGATGCTTGTGTATCCTATCCAGTCCTTGTACAGAACTTATAAAGCAATACTAAATCTGCCTAGGGATGGCTGTAGCAGCAGAACCACTGCTGCATTCTGTGCTCAGGGCAGACGATGTGGATGTGAGTATTCTCGTCTCTTTCAATGTGCCAGCTCCAGGATGGCACAGCAGAGGGGTCCGAATTGATGCTTTTGAATTATGGTGCTGGAGGAGACTCTTGAGAGTCCCATGGACTGCAAGAAGATCAAACGTATCCATTCTTAAGGAAATCAGCCCTGAGTGCTCACTGGAAGGACAGATCGTGAAGCTGAGGCTCCAATACTTTGGCCACCTCATGAGAAGAGAAGACTCCCTGGAAAAGACCCTGATGTTGGGAAAGATGGAGGGCACAAGGAGAAGGGGACGGCAGAGGACGAGATGGTTGGATAGTGTTCTCGAAGCTACAAACATGAGTCTGACCAAACTGCGGGAGGCAGTGGAAGACAGGAGTGCCTGGCGTGCTCTGGTCCATGGGGTCACGAAGAGTCGGACACGACTAAACGACTAAACAACAACAAAATTAGAAACTAATTAGAAGGGAGGGTTTTTTTAAAAAAATACTCACACTTAAGATTTGTTATTTTGTTGCTCACATGTGTCAGCAGGCACTTTTTAAGTACAGTACACACAAAGGTTTTGTGTGCATTTCCTCTAAATACATAGAGTTGTGACTACTTTCAGGGTGAACTCAGAGATGCTTGTGTATCCTATCCAGTCCTTGTACAGAACTTATAAAGCAATCCTAAATCTGCCTAGGGATGGCCGTAGCAGCAGAACCACTGCTGCATTCTGTGCTCAGGGCAGACGATGTGGATGTGAGTATTCTCGTCTCTTTCAATGTGCCAGCTCCAGGATGGCACAGCAGAGGGGTCCGAATTACTCCTCTTACCTAGCAATGAGATGGTATAGAATTCAGTGAAACTTTGGCCAGTCCAACTCTGCCCTCACCACAACCTCCAAATGCTCCATTTTAGGGCCCTATGTTGGATATTTCCATCAGGAGGACTGCCAGGCCAAACCTCTACAACTGTAAAGCCCTCATCTGTGACACTCCTTTCCACCTGCTGAGGAAGCAGAGAGGGGTCTGTCCTATCTCCCATGAGCCATCAACTCTGAAAGGATAGTATTGTTCCTTTAGTACATTTCCATGCAGCATCTTACAGCATCATGTAGCTGATTCGCTCTGGCATGGCCTATTATGTGTATTAACTTAGTGCTTTCCTATGCACTGTGCTGTTTTAGAGGATCTGTTGCTGAAAAATCTGTGAACACAAGAATAGAGCACTTTTACATTATGAGCTTAATTTATTTTTAGGAAGTATATTTAGAAAAACCATGCACAAGATGGGGTAATAAATTATTGGACACTGTGTACCATACTGTGTTTACAAAAAAGGAGAGAATAACGTCAATGTGGAATTGCCTGTGAGGATATGCACAATGTTTCCCCTTATTTCAAGAGCACTAGCAACAGTAGGGAGTATTTGCTGGTCTCATTTGGAGTAGTTTGTGTTTTGAGGTAAACAAAGTGGAATAAAGTAGTTTAGTGGACAGTGAACCATCTGTTGTGAATATCTTGTTTTAAAATTGTTAGCTGTCATGCAGTGTTTGCTAAAAGCATACTTTCATGTCATTTTTAATAAATATTATAAAATACTTATATACCACAATTTCATAAAAATATCAAATATACAACACACATTATAAATACTACTGTATATAATGTAAGGACTCTAGATACCAGTTTGAAGGACTCCTATGTATGTGCTCCAACTATGCTGGAGTATACCATATTTGTATTCGAAACAAAATAAAAAAAATCCTTTCAGTAGCACCTTAGAGACCAACTAAGTTAGTTATTGGTATGAGCTTTCGTGTGCATGCACACTTCTTCACATACACACGTGCATACAAAAGTAACAAAAACACATACACACATGTGCAGGCCCCCGCCCCTAAGATCTTATTTGGGAGAAAGTTCTGTTAATTAATTCTCTGCTTAGAAATAGAAGTCATTAGAAAAAATCTTCACCTGCTCTTGGTGAGCTAAGGTAGATCCTCTAGGAGCCTAGAGGATGAGAATGGCCACTGAGCATCGGATGCTGAGGAGTAGTGGTTTGTGGCCCAGTGTGACTGCAGCCTGAGCCAGGGGCCATCTTCCTGTCCTGCACAGCCATTGGAGGACGCCAGGACCTCCTCTCATGGCTGCATGGGGTGTGGGGAGCCTGCCTGTTTGAATGGGCCAGTCATAGGCAGGGAAGGGGGCATGGCCATGGCCATGGCGTCAGACCTGACTGAAGGCTTTAGTCCCAAGTCTTTGCTCAGGTCTGCATATTTACTATTTAAATAAGCCATGTCAGAGTCAGCCAGCTTAGCTGAAGTTGGATCCCCTATCCTTCTACCCTGTGCAATAGACTTTTATCCTGCCTGAAAGTGGACAGGTTATGTGTGGCACCTTGCTGTGGAAATACTTGATTGCTGTATTCAAGGCCAGGGAGGAATTTTCCATCAGACAAATGGAATTTGTGGCAATTGCCACAAATTCTTGGTTGATTGGCATTGGGATGGATCCTTAGCCTAGGTCAGTGATGGTCAAACTTGGCCTTCCAGCTGTTTTGGGACTACAATTTCCATCATCCCTGACTCCTGGTCTTGTTAGCTAGGGATGATGGGAGTTGTAGTCCCAAAACAGCTGGAGGGCCAAGTTTGGCCATCACTGGTCTAGGTGGTGTGAAAGTTAGGTGCTCATCCCCCACTGCTATAGGAAATAAGTACTCTTGTAAAGGGGCCCAGGAGGGAATATTTTTGTCCAGGTGCCCTGATGTGGGCTGGGCAATAGCATTCTTCCAAAATGGCGATCCTGGAGGGATTAGCCTGATTTGATGTACGTCATAGGGGGCCCCTTAATCCAGAGTCGACCCAGCCAAATAATCAGCCAACAGGCAGGTTGTTTGATTCAGGATACATACCCAATGCCTTCACCAAAACCTACTTAATCTGTAGACAATAAAGTTGTTGCCTATTTGAAACCAATACTTTTGTTCTGTGCCTTATTTATCTTCCACATCATCGTTGTACCTGGGCCCAAAATTCAATGCTTGACTTGGCCTAGCTACTTCTGCGACGTCAGTATTGCAGCTGTGTGGTGCCTGCAGTGTAACAGCTATTGTGATTCCATATGTGCTTATAGACCTCACCCTCTGGGTTGATAATGTTTACTATTTAATGCAAAAGTGACAGAGCAGCTATTTCAGAGATATTTTAGACAACGAAAACCAGAGGAAATAATTACACAAAAAAGGCAGCTGGTCTACTTCCTGCCATTTTCAATACATTTTATGTGCACCGAGTGTTAGAAATGTTTTGTTCACCATGTTACTAAGTAACAGCTTGTTCTATGTTAAACAAAGAATGATCAATGGCATCTGTCACAAACCACCTGTCAGGTTGCTTGGCATAACAGGTTATTTAGATGTGTTTTTGCTTTGTGTAAGAACATTTACTGGCAATGTGTTTTAAAAGTTTTAGTACAATGTGCTATTTTAAAGTTTTCACATAATGTATCATTATAAATATATTTTAAAATATTTTTTTAAAAAGATGTCCCTGACATTATTATATTTATTTCTCCTCCGTGTTCAGATTATGGCTTTAAATAAGGAGCTCAGTTCTGTTTGTCTTAATTAACTATTTCTGATTTTTACTATTTTATATTACGTTTGTCAGTATATGAGTGAACGCTGCGTATAATATTGGTGTTATATTGTTTTGCACATTTTGTGAGACACTGATACTTTTCTTTGATTCTTGGAAGTATGTTTTATTTTTAATTTATGAAAGGGACTAAAAATTCTAGGTTATTCTAATGAAGAATTGAGAATAATAGGAAAACCTTAATAAAGATGGGAGTGTTATGAGTTTTGCCATCTGGGAGTGGTAAAGTTTAGTGCCTTTGAAGATACAGTCTTGAGTTAATGAAGAATCCACCAATGCCTAGATTCAAGAGGCAGGTGCTGGTAAGCTTGTTATCACTGACTGACAGTATATATGCCAAATCAGGATGCATCCAGATGTGTGAAGTAGGGATTGGGGTCCTAGTTGACCCTTTAGTTCCAGGTGAGTGAACCCACAAGGAAAAGGGGGAAATAAACCCCACTTACACATTTGTTCCTACTGGGAGACAAAACCATGATGCCTTGAAAGAAGTGCCAATAAAGGTAAAACGGTAAAGGTAAAGGACCCTTGACAGTTAAGTCCAGTTGCAGACGACTCTGGGGTTGCGGCGCTCATCTCGCTTTACATATTAAGCAGAAAAAGCTGGTCTAAATAACTGCTTCTTAAAAGCTTAGGTCCAACGTCTGAAACCTTGGTAGGCAAATAATTACATAATTTGGGGACCAGCATGAAGAAAATCCTCTTGGTAGGGGCAATCAACTTGTTAGAAGATGGAGCCTATCAGAATATTTGTGCTAAATCTGAAGAAGTGGGAAAAGATAAGATGTTCCCTCAAGTATTAAGCAAATTTACCTAATATACATATTTCTGCAAAGCAATTTCCCTAAAATAATGCAGTTATGGATATTATTTTCACAAATATATTCATTTTTGTACACATTATTTGGCTGGATTACTGCATCATAAAATTTGAAGAAGTGCAAATTGTGAAGGATGTATTGTTTTGGAAAGTGTGAATTAGGTAGTTTCACCTTTAAATGTGAACTGAATTGAATTTCTCGCCATTACCTAACTACAGTTCTAATCATCCCTGACTATTGGCCATGATAGCTAGGGCTAATGAGAGTTGGTGTCCAACAACATCAGAAGGGCTGCAGGTTTCCTGTCACTGTATTTTAAGAAAACTACTTTAATAGAAACTTCATCAGAGCCTCCTTTACGTTAGGAAAGCATTGCTCCTTTCCTTAATGAGGCATATAATTGATGCCAGGGCCACCAGCTTCTTCTGACTTGCCAAAATGAACCAGGATGGACAAAGCTCAAGCAGATAAGTCATGGCGTGAACAGAACCAAGTATTCTGTCCGCATCCTTGGATGTCAACCAACAATTGAAGCTTATCCAATAGTACTTGACCAAAGGAGGATTTGGTAAAATCATTGCAAAACAGCACTGAGAGTTCCAGCTTTTCCAGTGAATCAAGCTGTGATGTAATAATTAATTAATTACTCCAATCAGCTCTGCTGACGAGATTATGTGTGTGCAATGATGGCAGAAAAGTAAGTCCTGCATTTCTAACATCACAATGGGCTAGAAATAGTCTGACAACTGCCAGAAATAGTCTGGCAACAGTGTGTGCACAGCCTCCATGCAAAAAATTGTCCATGTGTATATATGTAATCTTGCTGGCCAAACTTAGATTGATTTCTTATGTTAGCTGCCTTGAACTCTTTGCAGGAAAGATGATATATAATCATTTTAAATAAATAAATGTAGAAGCCATAAAAACAAAGGAAACTTATAAGCCATTAGTCACTGTACAGCTATCTATCATGGTGATGGGAAGAGAGGAAGTGCAATTCATGTGATCAGAATAGGTGAAATAAGTTGATATGAATTGTGACTTCCATAGGTGCCATAGGTTACAGCTGTCCAACAAAGGGTTTGATTTTTGTTCCACATATAAATTAATCTGGTTTAATGATGTTACATTCGTTTTAAGGAGACAAGGTTCATTGTTCAGAACATCATGTGAAGGGGTTTAATTTAAACCTTTGTATAAATACATGTTTTGAATAATTTCCAAATCAAAAGAGTTTTGGGAATGCTGTTGGTTTCCAGGTTCAAATAAGCAAAGAGAAGTCCATTTGTATGTTCAAAAGTGTTTTGGACTACTGATTAGAAGGCTTTATTTATATTGACAGCAAAGTATAAAAATAGCAACTTTTTGCTGAAGGTTTGATTTAAAAATAAACTGAGCTGAATGGCTCATTTGAGTGCTGGGATGGTGAGTCAGCTTCATCCAGAAGGATTAAAAAAATCATCTTTGTGAAAGTGAACTTCGCTTCCGTTTCATTCCTAGGAGTCAGATTTTGAAATGCTTTTCTGGCACAAGCCCTGTTTTCTACAATGGAGCATGCAGTAGCTAAAGAGTCTTATAATCATTCTGTCAATCTCATGTAATGTTTAAACATGTAATGTTGCTTGTCAGAAGAAATCAAAATACAAATCTGTATGGAGATCAATGAGAATCTCTTTTCCAGTTCTTAGCATTACATGCATAGTTAAATAGGGTTATGTTAATTTGGTTAGCATTATTTAGCTTTTGGGGATGCGGGTGGTGCTGTGGGTTAAACCACAGAGCCTAGGACTTACCAATCAGAAGATCGGTGGTTCAAATCCCTGTGTCGGGGTGAGCTCCCGTTGCTCGGTCCCTGCTCCTGCCAACCTAGCAGTTCGAAAACACGTCAAAGTGCAAGTAGATAAATAGGTACCGCTCTGGTGGGAAGGTAAACGGCGTTTTCATGAGCTGCTCTGGTTCGCCAGAAGCGGCTTAGTCATGCTGGCCACAGGAAGCTGTACGCCGGCTCCCTTGGCCAATAAAGCGAGATGAGCACCACGACCCCAGAGTCGGTCACGACTGGACCTAATGGTCAGGGGTCCCTTTACCTTTACCTTATTTAGCTTTTGCAAGCCATATCTTCCACTATACTGAGCAGCACTGGGAACCTACCTGTTCCCAGTATGTTGTTGTTGTTGTTGTAGTAGTAGTAGCTGCAGTCAGTCATTGATGTTGTTCCATGAAAGCTCCCTCCAAGCCCATGTGCCAAACTGCAAAGAACAAAGGGTGAAGAGAGAAGGGAGCTTTTGCTATGCAGGCTGCACCAGTCCATTATTTTACTAAGCATATTGTGTTTTTTAAAAAAATCTTTTTTATATTTGTTATTCGGTTGTACTAAGGAAAACAATAGTAAACTTGTTTCGGTGGTGCAGTGGCAAGCACTGCCAAAGTTTTGTGAAAAGGGGTAGGTGGAGCCCTGTACCTAACTGTGGTTCTCTATTGTCACCCATTGAACCTGCCCTAGTTGAGATTCCTGCATTGCAGAGAAAACCCTTGGGGTCCCTTACCACTCTACTATTCTATGATTCAGTGGGGAGAAGAGAACCAGACAATGTGGTGCCTCCTACACTCAGAACCACAAAGTTTTTCCAGAAGGATACCATGGTCAATGGTATCAAAAGCCACAGAGAGGTTGAAGAGAATCATCTCTCTCCTGACACTGACCACAGCTGTTTTGGTTCCGTATCTGGGCCCCAAACCAGTTTGAAATGGGGCCAGAGAATCTTCTTCCTCAATGCATGCCTGCAACTGGGTCACCCGTCCCCTATTCCTTGCCCAAGAAGGGGATATTTGCAGCTGATCATTGGTTGCTTAACATGTCTACTCCACATATTACTTAGACAGATTGACCCTTTTGGCCCAGCAATGCATTTTGAGAGCCTTCACTCCATTATGAGTGAAAGTGCCGCTATAATGGATCCCAGACATAAGTGTGGTCTTTCTCAATCTTGTTCTCCAGTGGGCCCTGGTATCTTAATATCAAAATAACATGTGTGTGTATTTATTTAACCACTACATAATGTAAAACTACCATTACTCAATTAAGGATGTAAAAGAAAAGTAGAATGTGTTGCAAAAATATGAAGTACAGTATGCTCTTTTGCTTTGTAGCTGGTAAAGTAGTGTGCAAACATTACTTTTCCCAGCAGCTGGGAAGATGCAGACGAAGGGGAAAGCCAGAAAAAAGAAGAAATGCTCTTCTTTCTCTAACTTCCTCCTTCCACAAATTTCAGATATATTGATGAGAACGTCAGTAGGTGATTTTGTTTATTTCATTTATGTATCTTTTTTCATGAAACACCACAAAGCTATTTCATAATAAATACTACCAATAAAACATACATTAAAACATTTTCAAATCCAAAACAGATGCAGACGGGATAAAATCTCCACTTACAAAGCTTGTTGAAGAAGGAATTTACAGGCCAATTAGCTTAATGTTTGTTCCAGGAAAACTGGGGGGAAACTTTATTAAAGGTAGAATAAGAAAGCATATACAGTGGTACCTCGGGTTACAGATGCTTCAGGTTACAGACTCCGCTAACCCAGAAATAGTACCTCGGGTTAAGAACTTTGCTTCAGGATGAGAACAAAAATTGTGCGGTGGCGGTGCAGCAGCAGCGGGAGGCCCCATTAGCTAAAGTGGTGTCTCGGGGTCCCCATAGGGGTCCCCAACATTTTTGGATCAGCAGGCACAATTTGAATTTTGAGAAAATACTGTGGGTGTCAGTCACAGAATTGCTGTTGTGGGGAGCATGTTGTTGTTGTTGTTGTTGTTGTTGTTTAGTCGTTTAGTCGTGTCCGACTCTTCGTGACCCCATGGACCAGAGCACGCCAGGCACTTCTGTCTTCCACTGCCTCCCGCAGTTTAGTCAAACTCATGCTGGTAGCTTCGAGAGCACTGTCCAACCATCTCGTCCTCTGTCGTCCCCTTCTCCTTGTGCCCTCCATCTTTCCCAACATCAGGGTCTTTTCCAGGGAGTCTTCTCTTCTCATGAGGTGGCCAAAGTATTGGAGCCTCAGCTTCACGATCTGTCCTTCCAGTGAGCACTCAGGGCTGATTTCCTTAAGAATGGATACGTTTGATCTTCTTGCAGTCCATGGGACTCTCAAGAGTCTCCTCCAGCACCATAATTCAAAAGCATCAATTCGGACCCCTCTGCTGTGCCATCCTGGAGCTGGCACATTGAAAGAGACGAGAATACTCACATCCACATCGTCTGCCCTGAGCACAGAATGCAGCAGTGGTTCTGCTGCTACAGCCATCCCTAGGCAGATTTAGGATTGCTTTATAAGTTCTGTACAAGGACTGGATAGGATACACAAGCATCTCTGAGTTCACCCTGAAAGTAGTCACAACTCTATGTATTTAGAAGAAATGCACACAAAACCTTTGTGTGTACTGTACTTAAAAAGTGCCTGCTGACACATGTGAGCAACAAAATAACAAATCTTAAGTGTGAGTATTTTTTTAAAAAAAACCCTCCCTTCTAATTAGTTTCTAATTTTGTTGTTGTTTAGTCGTTTAGTCGTGTCCGACTCTTCGTGACCCCATGGACCAGAGCACGCCAGGCACTCCTGTCTTCCACTGCCTCCCGCAGTTTGGTCAGACTCATGTTTGTAGCTTCGAGAACACTATCCAACCATCTCGTCCTCTGCCGTCCCCTTCTCCTTGTGCCCTCCATCTTTCCCAACATCAGGGTCTTTTCCAGGGAGTCTTCTCTTCTCATGAGGTGGCCAAAGTATTGGAGTCTCAGCTTCAGGATCTCTCCTTCCAGTGAGCACTCAGGGCTGATTTCCTTAAGAATGGATAAGTTTGATCTTCTTGCAGTCCGCGGGGCTCTCAAGAGTCTCCTGCTGCACCATAATTCAAAAGCATCAATTCTTCGGCGATCAGCCTTCTTTATGGTCCAGCTCTCACTTCCGTACATCACTACTGGGAAAACCATAGCTTTAACTATACGGACCTTTGTTGGCAAGGTGATGTCTCTGCTTTTTAAGATGCTTTCTAGGTTTGTCATTGCTTTTCTCCCAAGAAGCAGGCGTCTTTTAATTTCGTGGCTGCTCTCACCATCTGCAGTGATCATGGAGCCCAAGAAAGTAAAATCTCTCACTGCCTCCATTTTTCCCCCTTCTATTTGCCAGGAGGTGATGGGACCAGTGGCCACAGTCACTGTTGTTTCCTCCCCTTGGAAAACCTCACACTTCCTACCTATGTGTTGCTGGTCCTGATTATGGATATCACACACACACACACCAATGCCATTGCTGTCTAATAATAACGGGGAGCATTGTCCAGTACCAGGAAAAATAAGCAAGGTGGACACACCACACTCACTCTCTTGCACACACTCTTTCTCACTGCATACAGACCGATCACAGACACATATAAATCTCTCTCTCTCTCTCTCTCTCTCTCTCTCTCTCTCTCTCTCTCTCTCTCTTTCTCTCTTACACACACACACACACACACACACACACACACACACTTATATACTTCACACATATACAGTCATACATGCATCTCTCTCCATCTTTCACAGACCACACATACAAGCAGACCACAAACGTTTGCTTCCCTTTCTCTCACACTACACTTTTCTCTCTCCGCCCAAGTACATATCTCTCATCATCCACACAAACAGAGCATACTTGTGTCCAGGGCCAGCCCACCCATGAGGTGAGGTGAGGCAGTGGCCTCAGGGTGGCAAAATCCACACATCTGTGAGAGGCAGCAGATCTGCCTCTGGTGCTTGTTGGCTGCCTCATCCACTTCGTGCCCCCGATGCTGCTGCCATGTACACTTTTGCTTTGTTTCTAGCTTTCCTGCATCCCCCATTTCCTTCTCCAGTCTGTTTCCATTATGTTGTGGCTTTCCTCTTTCCCTCTCCTCCCTCTACCCCATTTCCTTCTCTATTTAGTCCTCCTCACTGCAGTACAGCATTTCTCCCCATGTCACAGCATGTTACTTTCTCTTCCTTTCTGTTTCACTTATCAAACCACTGAGAGTCCCACTCAAGTTCCCGTGCTGCATCCTCAGCTGCCTCTTGATGGGAAGGCTCCCAGCTTTTCAAGAGAGCAGCTTCAGGCTCCAGGCAGTAAGCCATGGTGCAGAGGTGAGAAAGAGGTCAGTCAGTGGAATGGGAAGAGGAGGCATGTTTTTTGTGGGCACTCATCCACCACCACAGTACCTTCTCCCCATCCAAAGACAGTTAAAAATAACTCAAGGAGGGTGCAGAGCAGGACTGGAGAGGAGTGGCCTGAGCCCCAACAGAGAGGCTTGGAGGGCTGCATTCCATGATATTCCCTATCCATGCACTACCCACCACCCTTAACATACTACACAGTACCCTTGGGTGTCATTTTCTGGTTTACCTCAGGCAGTAAAGTGTCTTGGGCCAGCCCAGCTTGTGCTTCCCTGCCACATTCAGAAAAGCCGCTGCACAGATGAAGGAAATGTCTGCTTTTTTTAATTTAAAAAAGGATAAAAATCAAACAGCTTTAAAAAATAAATAAAGTTAAGATACAGAAAAGACACCAATATGGTGCCTGGGGCTGATGGGTTGGGGATCTCTGATATAGAAGAACAAGTCTTGCTGAAGCAGAGCCAGCATGGCTTCTGAAAGGGTAAATCTTTTCTTACTAGTTTTAGTGTCAACAGGCATATAGATAGAGGTAATCCAGTTGATGTTGTGTATTAAGGGTTTTACAAAGCTTTTGATAAATTCCCTCATCAAAGGCTCCTGAATAAGCTTCATAGGCCAGGGAATGAGGAGAAGTCCTCTTATGGTTTAGTAATTAAGTATCAGGAAACAGAGAGTAGGAAGACATAGATAGTTCTCTTAGTTGAGAGATGCAGAAGGTGGAGTCCCCAAAGGACTGGAATTGGGAACTGTGCTTCTAAACTTGTTAATAAATAATCAGGATTTAGGAGTAAACAGTAAGCTAGCCAAGTTTATTGATGACAACAAATTTTTCAAAGTGTTTAAAACAAAAAGGGAAAGTGAGGAACTCTAAAGTTGTTGTTGTTTAGTCGTTTAGTCGTGTCTGACTCTTCGTGACCCCATGGACCAGAACACGCCAGGCACTCCTATCTTCCACTGCCTCCCGCAGTTTGGTCAGACTCATGTTTGTAGCTTCGAGAACGCTGTCTAACCATCTTGTCCTCTGTCATCCCCTTCTCCTTGTGCCCTCCATCTTTCCCAACATCAGGGTCTTTTCCAGGGAGTCTTCTCTTCTCATGAGGTGGCCAAAGTATTGGAGCCTCAGCTTCACGATCTGTCCTTCCAGTGAGCACTCAGGGCTGATTTCCTTAAGAATGGATACGTTTGACCTTCTTGCAGTCCATGGGACTCTCAAGAGTCTTCTCCAGCACCACAGTTCAAAAGCATCAACTCTTCGGCGATCAGCCTTCTTTATGGTCCAGCTCTCACTTCCATACATCACTACTGGGAAAACCATGGCTTTTACTATACGGACTCTAAAGTAATATCGCCAAACTGAGCGAAAGGGCAGTAAAATGCCAAATGCAATTCAGTATTAAATAAGTGTGATGTAACGCACACGGGGCAATAAATAAATAAAAAAGTGTACATATATGCTCATGGGGTCTGTACTGGCAGTGATTGACTAGCAATGAGATCTAGGTCAATGAAAAGGTAGACACAGTGTGTGACAACAACATGACGATGACAGCTGCTTCTTCTTCTTCTTCTTCTTCTTCTTCTTCTTCTTCTTCTTCTTCTTCTTCTATACTCCACTCATTCTGCACTGTTTTTGGTATTTTACTGTAGAGTTAGTAATATCTCATGTACTGCTTATTCTAAATTGGAATATTTTACAGAACCTTTATAAACATATAATCTGGGAAAGAAAAGAATATCTTAAATTTCTTCATAAAATCAATTCTTCTTAGTGTAATTTCATATTTTGTTCTTTTGCATTGTTTTCAGGGGGAGGTTATTAATAGCATTTTGTATTTACAGACTCATGCTTTCATACTGTCTCTTCATGAATGACAGTTCTATTCATTTTGAATGAATACACCAACTGCAAACAAACATGAATGAATGTTCCTAATTAGCTGGTAACAAGAGCATTGAGTTCCTGCTTTAGAACAATGATTTGTTAAATAAATAGTCTTTGCAGCTAGGACTCTGGATCCATTCAGTTATTAAACATTAAGCAATCCTCTTCCTATGAAAGTTAATGCCTCATTGCTCAGTGGATCACACAAACATGAAATACAGAGTTAGCGTTACATTTCTGTTCTGATAAAATAAATTTTACCAAAAGAAACTTCAGATTTTATGATTTAAAATCAATCTAATGAATTATTAAGTGGGTGCAATTAGATTACCAAACAGAACATTAACAAGTACATTTTTGGAAGATAATTAAATTGCATTACTTAACTATCTTATAACACCCCTCTCCCGCCCCAGTGCTTCTCAAATTTATGTACTCAAGTTTCACAGACTACATTCAGGAATGAATCACTTATTGTTTGAAGAATTTTGAAACAAAAATGCATTTAGATACACAACTTGTGCTGATTGTTAACCATCTGAGTATTGCATTGTTAGAAACAACCTTGGGGTACATATTAAGAAGGGCAATATATAAATGTACCTAAAGAAAAATTTCTGCTGAATGATCTCCTAGACTTTGTCCCTTTTTGCATCCCTGGGCATAGATGACATCAAATTATTTGGCACTCTGGTCCATGTCATTCCCCCAGTCAGTCACCACAGAGAAGGCTGGCCAAGTGAGTCATATAGTCACACATACCACCATCTCAGCAGCCCCAGTATTTGCTCTTGACCTCCCTCATAGCAGACACCAACTGACTGTCATTAACTTAAAACAACAACAACACCTCATCCAATATGTTATTCAAGAGTTCTCTCCACCCCCACTGTTATAACTTGGATGAATCTGTATTCTCATTTCCATTTGTGTGGCTGTAGATTTTTATTTATTAAATTTCTATACTGCCCTTCATCTGAAGATCACAGAGCGGTTTACAATATGAGCTTATAGATTTCTAACCTAAAGCTACCTTAAGTCCCATCAGGAAAAGAAGCAGGGAATAAAATAAATAGCAGATTTGTTTTCTGGCACCTGGTGGTCCTGGTTTTCTAACATGCTAATGGCTTTCCAGCAATTCCCAGCTGTTTGTTTCCTCAAGAACTGGAAATCTTTAATGAGTGAGTTCATTATGTACAGGCATACTTCTAGGAGCAGATCGATGAAATAATAATTAAGGAATGGCATGTTCTCTTAGAAAATGAAGCATATTGCCCACTGGTATGGAGGGAAAGATTAGATTGTCAGCTAGTAATGAAGATAATTGCTATTCCTGCATGGCAGACAAAAAAGACAAACCAACCAATACCAACAACAAAAACTGTTGACAAAGGTAACATGTACATCTGATGTCTTTTGGATTTCAATTTTGTTCCTTTACCAAGTTTAACTGCTGGGTGTATCTGAAGAAGTGTGCATGCACACGAAAGCTCATACCAAGAACTAACTTAGTTGGTCTTTAAGGTGCTACTGGAAGGAAGAAAAAAAAAAATTTTTTTTTGCTTGTTACTTGGTATACCAAGTTATTACAGCAGTCTAAAATGAATGGTCATTGAACCATTTAACTCAGTTCATTCATCATTCAAAGTTGTTTTCAGGCATCTAACTGAATTTATCTAAATTATGGATAAGATTTTTAAAAAACCACCTGTGGAGCTATATGTATTTAAAAGTGGGTTAGAAGTATCTACTAAAATAAATATCAGGCTGAGACTTCTTCAGATTTCTGGTGGAAGACGGTTTATGAGCTTGGTATAAGCCATATAAAATGCTTTTCAGCACGCACCATCTTCTAGGGTACCCTTAAAGCAGTAGCCTCCAGAGCTTCTTCTTGACTCCTAGTGGGACCCTGCAATGGAACATAAGTATGGATGCATTTACTAAGGTGTGAAAGACTCAAGTAGCCTCATTTAAATAGGAAGTTACACCTTGAAATGTGCCTCAGAATGCTACAACTAACCTGTGAAGATGCTGCAACAACTTACTGAAAGTTTCTGAGCAGTCTTCATGGACTATCAGTCTCATGCAGACCACGTTGTAGTATTGAAAGGCTAAAGGACATGAAGGCATTCATAATGAATACCAGAACTGATATAAAAGATCTGTCTTAGGTGGTGAGAAAAAATCCTAAACATCCATACTAGTTGGAGCTAGTGAGGAATCTGTCTAGAAACACCGGAAACATTGAAGTAACAAGCTAACAAGCACACAACTTTTCTAAACTTATGCAGATTTTGGCGGTGTAATGTTCCCTACAATTGCTGTTGCCATCCACCTGGAGATGCTCTGAAACAAAGGAACTGAGATATTGATGACAGAAGTTAACCTACTTTCTGTTTTGTGTATGTGTGTAGAGAAAATTCAGAGGAGTGACAAATAAGGAATGACTAATAGGGCCACTGGAGCGGGGGAGAATGGATGTAAGTTGTAGCAATGTAGATTTAGGCAGAATATCAGAGAACAGTCAGATCTCATAATACAGAGATATAATAAGTAAGGTTCACCAAGGATCAGAGTTTTTGTTCTGGGTTTTTCAGCTAGTTCCTAAATGACCTGGTGGGATGTGGGTTAAACCACAGAGCCTAGGACTTGCCAATCAGAAGATCGGCGGTTTGAATCCCCGCGATGGGGTGAGCTCCCATTGCTCGGTCCCTGCTCCTGCCAACCTAGCAGTTCGAAAGCACGTCAAAGTGCAAGTAGATAAATAGGTACCACTCCAGCGGGAAGGTAAACGGCGTTTCTGTGCGCTGCTCTGGTTCACCAGAAGCGGCTTAGTCATGCTGGCCACATGACCCGGAAACTGTACCCAGCTCCGTCGGCCAATAAAGCGAGATGAGCGCTGCAACCCCAGAGTCGGTCACGACTGGACCTAATGGTCAGGGGTCCCTTTACCTTTTTTAAATGATCTGGTATTAGGCTGAGCAGTGAGGTGGCCAAGTTCGCTAGTTACACCAAATTGTTCGTCACACAATCTATAGTTAAACTATGGAATTTGCTTCAACAAGATTTGGTGGTGGTCACCGACTTTCAAAGGGAATTAGACAATCATGGAGAATAAAGCTATCTTTGGCTACGTATCAACTCCATAATCAGGAGGTTTACCTCTGAATAACAGTTGGAGAGAAACAGTTGTCTTCCTATAAGGCATACGATTGGCTACTACGTACAGGATGTTGGATTAGATAGACCTTTGGTCTGACCCAGCAGTTCTTTTCTTTTGTGTGTGTGTGTGTGTGTGTGTGTGCGCGCACACACACACACACATGCGCGGCCACACACACATATGCGCCAATCGGAATAGTAATACTGGGCTACGTGGCAGCTTCAATAGTCACAAGAGAAATGAAAATGTTTCCTTGTTATATTTACAAATGTACATTATCAGCATGCTATTGAACTCTTCCCATGATTTCAAAGACGACTTTAGTTTTGTTTTGCATCAGCACTGAGCCCTTTGCTCTGTGAAATGCTTCTTTATTTTTCTGCAAGCATATGCACTCTACTCCACTGCATCATTCAGAAACACAATCAATGAACTTCCTGCTTCTGTCCACAATAAGAACATCCTGTCAGCATCTAATTAACAGGGGCCATTTTCTGAACTGAGACAGGGGCTCAGCTGACTGACTGACCAGGTGACTCACACAAAGCAAAGCATAGTGTGTGTGTGCGTTTTTTAAAAAAACCAACACAAAATAAAAACATAGGGTCAAAACACATGATATGTGAAATATGTTATTTTAGTTCACATATATTTAAAATAACAGGAAAGAAAGAGGCAGAGGGGCCTGATCAGGTTCAAGACTGGTGAATGAGGTTTAATATTTTACCAACATTGGTTCTGACAAAAATTGGTCCCTCAAAAGCTACTATTTGCCCTGAGAGGGAAGCTACAGGGGACCGCTATTGTCAGGACTTTGGTGCAAAGGGATAGATGTTTAAAGCCCCTCTACCAACACGCTGCAGTCTTGACCTGTTTAGGGAAGTTTCTAATGTTTGATGTTTTATCGTTTTTTTTTAAATTCTGTTGGGAGCCACCTAGAGTGACTTGGGAAACCCAGCCAGGTGGGTTTTTACCCAGATGGGTTCAAACAACAACAACAATTATTATTATTAACCCTTATCCCTCCATAATTCTTGTTTTTTTTTTAAATTATATCTGTGAAACACAGTTACACTTTTCACATGTTGTATCGATTTGCCTATAGGCATAGGGGTTCTTTACTGCCGAACCACAGAATATCCAATTCACGTTTGTTCCAATTTAGTAGTAAACAGCAGGTTTTCTTGGGGAAAGCAGTGGGACAAGAAAAGCAAGCAAACAAACCAACCAACCTCCCAGACCTGTGATTTGAACTCATGGGACAAATTGAAGCGTGAATGGGCCCTTAAATGTTGTTCTCCAGTAGCTCCTGCAAAGGCTTTGGCAAACCCCTTCCCTTACTTTGCATGCCTTTTCCTTTGGAATTTTTGTCACTAATTTGTTCAGTGCTGATGCTTTGGTATGTTCAGTTGATATTGTTGCCAAGCCTACTAGTCTTTTTGCAACACTGTTGAGTGTAAGTTGTCATAAGTTTGAGCTTTGAGAAGCTGTGTTCATCAGTTTCCACTGACACAGGAAGTGTGGGAAGTATCCTTAGAGCAAGAGAAACATTAGGCACATTATCCATGTGTTTTTGTTGTGGTATGAAGAGTACTCCTTGTGGTGGCATAGACTTCGGAAATCTTCAGGCTATTACTGTAAGTTCATAAGTCATAAAAGTACCTGTAGTCTCCTTTAATGGAACAAATCCAAATTTTCCACTCCTTAGGTATTTAAAGAGGGGTGGGAAATTTTCTTTGAGTATGTAGAAAATAATTGTGCACAGATGAAAATGCTGGCAATATTAAGGAAAATTCAACAGCATAACATATTTAAAAGTGATGCAAGATAGGAGAACTGAAGGAGATGGATATATTAAAATATGCAGGAATGGTAGATAAACTAAAAGAACCTCGGAAGGGGAAGGAAGGAAGTCATTGATTGTATGGTATAATCAATGAAAGATGTTTAATTTGAAATATAAAATATGAAAATTTTATCATTTGGAACAAATCCCAATAAATGTTCTCTTACGATAACCTCAGGCTCAGACATCTCATTATCAAATGGTTTGATTACATGAACATAACGTACAATCATTGTCATTTGTTCAATATGACTAACACCAGGTATGCAGTCCAGAATAACTGAATAGTATTTGGCTGAGTTTGCATGCTACTTTATAGCACTTGCTAGAAGCTGAATAAGCTCATTTTGGATATCTTTCCCTAGGTAGTAAACCATTGTTTCTTGTTCTTTAACTCTATGCAAAAGTTGATTCATGATAGGATCAAAAAGGGCTGGATATTCTACGAAAGAAAAATTCATTGCTAGCACTGTACAACTTTTAAGCTGCACCACAGAATGCCAATTTTTGTATGCCAAGAACTCTGACCAAAGCATTCAAGTGTCCCAAGATTTGTCACCAATATTATTAGTCTTGCCCAATTTTTGGCTGTTTAATATAATCAATTGTTTTTCCTTTAGATAAGCATAGTTCATTTTTTTTCAAGGTCTGATAGTTTTCTAAATGGTCAGAATTCCTCTCATGTGAAAACAGAATTGCTCCAATGTTCCTCCAGTCTTTTGAACCTGTTTCTTGTAGGATGATGTACCATTTCTTTTTGCTGAACAACTTACAGCAAAAACAAGAAAACTGTATCTTTTGAGACTGAATATAGTCTCCCTTTGTAGGGTATAGTATAAAATATTCTGTTTTTCAGTCTTTGGGGAAATCATGTGATACAACCTTCTATAGGTGCCAACTCCCTAGGGCCCTGGGTGCCTGAACACCCACAAAAATTCCCATTAAGAGGCCGGGCACCCACAATTTTTGGTGCCAGGGCCATGCACACTGCATGGCACCCATGGCCTGGGGCACCCACCATTGTGGGGCCTAGTTCGTACTCCTGCAACCTGCAGTGGTCCATGCTGTATGATAAACTATTGCAAATTATCACAGTAGTTTTGGCTATTTAACAGAGTCACTGTAATTCAAGTCAGGCACAATGCCATCTTTTTCAGACTTTGCAGTACTTTCACTTTTCTAGACATCCTCTTTTTCCTCTGTGTGTTTTCCAGAAATATCTCCAATTTGCAAAACTTCTGTCTTAGAGTTTATATTATTTGTAGTAGGAGCACCATATCTATCTCCCTCAGTGCTAGCTTCAACAACAGTATACAGTGGTACCTCGGGTTACAAAGGCTTCAGGTTACAAACACTTTGGGTTACAGACTCCGCTAACCCAGAAGTAGTACCTCAGGTTAAGAACTTTGCACCAGGATGAGAAGGGAAATCACGTGCTGGTGGCATGGTGGCAACGGGAGGCCCCATTAGCTAAAGTGGTACCTCAGGTTAAAAACGAACCTCCGAAATGAATTAAGTTCGTAACCAGAAGTACCACTGTAGTCATATGCTTGTTCTTCAATTGCTTTCTGTGCACAAATATATTTAAGGAAGAACACCTCTTGCTTTACTTGCTCCTTAGCTTTTTCTTCCTTTTGTTTGTGGTACTGAGTTCCAGATGGTTGCTTTGTATCAGCCATCGCTCACTAGAAAAATGAATACACTTTCTAAATAAGATTAAGATATGACTGGAAGATTTAAAATTAAGTGCATTTTCACAATCAATCAGTCAATCGATCACATAACCTCAATCAACTCTATGATCTAACAGTTCTAATGTATGGATTACTTGAAAAATGATAAAATTCTTCAAAATATAAAAGAGAAGAAAAATATTATCAGAAGTTTATAAGATATAACAAAATCTAATCTGTTTAAAATTGTGCCACTCAAAGGTCAGTACTGTCCCCCTCTGAGGTCAGGACTCAGGCCTTAGTAGGCTGCCTAGATTGCCTAATGATAGCACCAGCTCTGAGGTAGCTGTGTATTGCTTTCCAAAAGTTGCTAGACTACAGCTTATGTTCCAGCTAATCCAGTTGATA
Organism: Podarcis filfolensis; assembly: GCF_964270895.1. Lineage (NCBI taxonomy): Eukaryota > Metazoa > Chordata > Lepidosauria > Squamata > Lacertidae > Podarcis > Podarcis filfolensis. Next base: position 69,434,129 of record NC_139603.1, read on the forward strand.
GTCATCAAGCCAGTGGTGTGTTCTGTGTTCTCACTATGATTATCCAGTCTTAACAACTGAAAAGGTATGTAGGGAAGGAGGTAGCCTTTCAGATTTTTGCAACTTAAAGGCTCAGAACCTTGAATTGATCCCATAAATGAACTGGCAACCAGTGAAGCTAAGTTAAAACAGGTTAAATGAGTTCTAAATGGAACCTCAGCCAGTAATTTGCCTGCTCTGTTTTGAGGGCAGCCTGTGTAGAATGAGTTGCAATAATGGATGCATTTGTTCCTCATTTCCACCTGAGGCAGGTGTCTCAGAATATCTGTTGTGACTTGCTCTAGAGGACAACCTGTTTGTGTGGTCGCTGTGGGAGCCATGTGTGTAATAAAAGTTGTTTTGTGAGTTCTGCAGGTATAACATAACTTCTCCCAGTGTTTTACAGATGTGAACCATCCAGGCCAGTAGTACTGACTTTGGACTATTTGGGATAGCTTCTCTATTCCCAAATATACTGCTTTGCTGCAGTTTAGTGCTTCAAAGATATTCAGGACTGATCCCTGTGGAATCTATTAGTGTATGAAAAGTCATGCTTCTCAGTGCCCTTTGACATCTAACTAGTAGCCCTTGCTATAGCTATAAATCAGGCAAAGCCTCTTTGTACTGAAGCAAATTTGGGTTACATGGTGCCTCAACATGGAACTCTTGCAGGGTCCTCCCGCCTTTCAGCTTCTTAGGCATGGCATAATTGAATCCATGACTTGGGCTTCTTTTAAGGCGGTGGCTCCATCTCCTCCTCCTCCATCATCATCATCATCATCATCATCATCATCATCATCACCATCATGAGATTCCTCCTTCCCTTCCAGCAGTGGTTTCTCCTGGTGTCAGGGTTATGATTAAAGTATCAGTATGTTTTCCCATGGCCCCAGAGTCCTTGTTAGCATCATCTAGAATTGACCATCTGGATAGAGCATGAGAATTTTTGTGTTGTTTTCTTGTGCAATGCTTAATCTGGTACTGGAACTGAGCCAGGTGTTCAAGCCAATGTGCCAACTGTCCCTGTGGCTCATGGAAGTTATGAAGCCATTGAAGTGAATTGTGATCTGCCCTTAGCAGGTCCCCACTCCTGAGGATATGTTGAAAATCTTAAGTAAATGTCACTATAGCCAGCAGTTTTTTCTCTGTAGTGGAGTGGTTTCAACTTTACTGAGGATTCTGCTAGCATATGCAGCCATTCTCTCCTTATTGCACCATCTTGTTATATTAGGACCACACCAATACCAGTCACTGACATTTGTACCCTGAATAAATGTTAGGTGGAAGGCCTGGGTAACCCAGAAACAGCCTTTGCTTTAACTTTAAGAACACTTCTTATTAAGTTCTACTGGTACATTTGCTCTTTCTCTGATAATTTGTGTAATTGCTGGACAATTGTGGCAGTTAGCAATAAATAGTGTATAATAAAAACTTAGATAACAATACTCCATACCTTAGTGATTGACTGCGGTGTTAGCTGAGATCAAATGGCTTCTACTTTGTCAGGGTTTATTGTATCCCATCTTTGGAGATTATACGATGTAGGTATCTTACTGCATTTCAAACAAGTAGCAGTTTGCTTCTCAAATACAGGCTTAATTTTCAGCAGGTTTTCTTCAAAAGATCTCCCAGTGACAATTATGTCACCAATATATACTAGGAAATATATGCCCTGTAGGTTTACGAAGACAACAACCACTAATCTTTGAAATATCCAAAGAGTGCTAGAATCCAAAAGGCATAAAATTATAAAAATCCCTGCTTGTTAGTAGCTTCAGTCAGTCATCAGGGCTTCCTTCTGCTTACCAGTAGCCACTGGCCATATGCAGGATAGATAATCAATATACACTTGCAAGTAGGTCTAGGGCAGAGGTGTCAAACTCAAACTTGCAGCCTGTAAGCTGTATCTGCCCCTCCCCCCAACAATTTAGCATGTTTTTTAAAAAATATATTTTTCTGTAAAAAAAACTTCCCAGCAGGTGGCACTGTTGAGTTTCACCTTTGCGCCAATGAAAGGAGAGATTTCAGTGTGCAGTGGGTGTTTATGTCTTTTTTTTTTTTGTCTTTGCAAAATCTTCCCTTTTCCCTCTAGTATGCATGGGTGTAGCGGGGGGGGGGTGTCAGCCACCCCTCTAAATAAAGTAAATAAATAAAAATACTTGGCTGACTAACCTGTTGTGTCACTGATAACTCGGTTCTGTCCCCACAATAAATCCTGGCTATGCCCATGCTAGTATGGTGCCAATATTTGGCTATGTTTCTAGTACTTTGGCAGCAACATCTTCATAACCTCCACATCTGAATGGAATGCTCCCAGATTTGTCCCCTAATGCACAGCTTGAGATTCTGTCGTCACACATTGCTGGGATAAAGTCTTTCTGAATCCTGGCTATGGTTTGGGCAACAAGAAATTCATGTTGGCCTAATGATATATGCCTTCCTCTCACTCCCACCCTCTTCCAAGCATATTTCACTTTTTGAGGATACTGCTTGTTCCATTGTAACTCTTTATCTTTGCTTTACCTCATAATGGGTGTGATGGAAAGCATTTTATATTTCCAGAAGTGGCTGGCACAGTGCTATGAAGCCACACTCCCAACACTGGTGTTATTACTGCTTGCTGGTGGGGTCGTGGTGAGTTTGAGGCTGTGTGGGCACACTGATAGGAGTACCAGATTGGCTATGACGGGGCACCCATAGAGCCCTAATCTTCCTGATATCCTGCCTGGGTAGCAGGCAACAATGCCAGTGTTGGGAAGATGGCTCAATAGTACTGCTCCACCTGCTGGCTGCTCCTGTATCCTACACAGTACAAAGGTCCTTAAAACTCAGGTTAACATCATACTGATTAGGGGAATTCAGTTCCCACTATGCTTCTTTGAAAGATGTGACCAAACATTCACAAGATAGACAACATGTCTAGGATGCTGGTGGTTTGCCATATTCACATGACTCTGAACTTAGTCTGGTTTGCAAAGACTTCAGTTTCTGCCAGTCATCTTTAGTGGTGCTTTCTAGAATTGTGCATGCACAAGGAAAATGCCCCAGAATCAATCAAAATATAAGATGGAGGTCCATAACTTTTATTTTGACTCTATCTCATTGGTTTGCAGGATATATTAAGTGAGGCTTGCCCGTTTCCAGGTGGAAAGTCATCTCATAACTCTCACCTGGTGAAGTTTCCTGGCATCTTTAAATTACATTGCTGTGGTGCTCATGTTTAAAATGATATTTCCTGCTACATTTTCAGTAAAAGTCTTCTAATTCTTTTCTCCCAGGAATCTGTTTGTGGTGGTGTGCTTTGTCCCATTGGCCTGCCCTCACGTTTTCTGCCTCTTTGGGTCTGCATGGTTTTCTTGCTGCTTTCAGTTCGCTGATAACATGCTACACACTACATTGCTTTCATGTATTTATCAACTCTGGGAGTTTTGACTTTCCTGTAGCTGCAGCAGTTTCTGCTTTCATCTCATGCACTTTTGCAGTTGAAGTGGTGCTGTTATCAGGTGTTTCTAGGGTATGTTTAACGTTGAGACTATTTCAGTGACTTCCTTCATATAGAGAGCTTTTTTGATTTCCCTCAGCTACATGGGCCATAAAGTGACTTTTAGTGGGGAAGCTGCCATTATAGTCTGGGGAAATTGGCAGACTAGAGTCTCAGGGAATATCCAAAATTTTGGAGAGGTTCCTTTTCTGCTTGCCTCTCATTACTGAAAGGTGCTTGATTCTAATAAGGAAGCATCTGCTCAAATACAGCGGCAACATGTGGCTAATGAATGTAATAAATGTATTATTATTGGTAGCAGAATGTCATCCAAAATTTACAATTTCCAAATAATATCCAAATAATATATATGTCAGTCCATAACCAAAGAGTAGTCAACGTAATGAGTTACTGGCAAGGAACACCATGATGCAGGCAGGATGCCTTTCAATGTCCAAGAAGTATTGTAGTGGGTGCTCCAACGTAATGAATTCAATAGCAATCAGCAAACAAGTGGAACAGTATATCTGGATTGGATCAACTGTTTTGAAGATGAATCTTCATCAGCTGATGATGAAATTAAATACATTACATACAATGAATGCTAACAAAAATAAAACTGAGCAACCTGCATAATGAATAAATAATAAATAAGGAATACATACCAAGTAATTTTTAGAAGAACTTAGTTATTCACAGGTGTGTCAAATAACAAATAATTAAGAACAAAGTTAGAAAATTTAAAGGTACAGTATATCAAATCTGGCATCACAACGCAAGCTGAAACCATAAAGTTATTGCAACACGGGGGTTTGTTTTTGTCACTCTAATCAGGAAGCAGGCAGGGATAAAGACAAAACAAAAACATAAAAATAAAATAAAGCAGACAGGTGTGCACACACACAGATTTAGAGGTAGACAGACACATACAGGCAGTGACTTTAAGAGTGAAAAACAGCATGCCCCCCTCTTCTGTGGAAATGCTGCCTCTTACTCTTAAAGATCAGGCAACATTTTTATTATCTTTGATCTTGGCGTTGTTGGACCACAGCGCTAAGGTAGGAGAGAAACATTTGCCTGCTGCCTTTTACTGTCAAAGAACAGGAAGAGGCTTAGGAATCTAAGATGTTAGCACTGAGTGCTTAGATTGGAGTAAGTAGATCATGTGATTGACTAGTGATCATGGTTTGACCAAAATGGCTTCAGAGGCCAAATTCAGAAGCCCAGTGGGTCTAATTAAGCCTATGAATTGGAGGCCCCCCCCCACTTGCTGCGATGCATTCTGAACTGAGGTGTAGGTTTGTAGATCCCTTTGTGTTAGGCCTCTGAATATCTTTTGGGCTTTGCCTTGCAGTAGAAAATCAAGGAAATGAAGCTTGATGGCCTTATTCCAGTTATTTGTGTGTGTAACTCATTCAGCGTGATTTTTCCAGCTGACCCAGCTTTGACTATTTCCATATCCCTCTAGCATGAAAATAAGCTGCTGTAGTAATTGTCTCCATTGCCCTGTGCAATTTCACCAAAAAAAACCTCAGGGGTATATTGAGTAGCAGATGGTATGGTGGGGTAACGGTGTTCATTCGACCTTCCAAGAGCTGAGTGGCTGCTGCTTACCAAGAAGGAGACGGAGCGGCAAGATGGCAGGGAGGCTGGTGTGGCGCAAATACACCCGCAGGAGTGCCATATAGCCTCCACCAATGGATTTGCACTGCATCAGCCTCCCTGCTGCCTCTCCCTCAGATCAGTAGCTAAAGGTACTTCATCAGGTTCAAAAATCACACTGACTTGTATCTGAGAATTAACAGTTGATTTGGTGGGGTAGGTAAAGAGGAAGACTTGGTGCCACTTTAGGGGATGGTATGATAAAAGTACTGGTTTAAAAGTGAAACAGTCTAGACTTTCCTGTTCATTAGTTCAGCTTCAGCACTGAGGCTCCACATCTTCAGGGCATTTCCCAGAGAGTCACTTTAACTAGCGACAAACCCAAGGCTACCTTTCTATCTCAACTGCTAGCATGGTTCTTCTTTTCACATTTTGAGTCCCCACTGGTGCTTCACTAGTCTTCCTACACCTGCTCCCAAGCTACATTATTTGTTTGTTTGTTTGCTTGCTTGCTTAAATTGATTTCCCACCTGTCACCCTAAGGTCCCAGGTTGGGTTACATTAATTTAAAACCAATATAAAACACCTTGCAATAACAAAAATAGGATGGATCCTAAAAACATACATCTTAGGTGTCAAAGGCTACAGTAAAGACTTATTGTCTGTTTTCTGTCTTTCTCCCTGCTTTCCCTCCCTTTTCCAGCAATACAACTCTGTTCCCTAGGTCAGATATACAGCTCACAGCAGAGACTGTTGAGAAACGTAATTCGACAGTCTCATGCATTACATTACACCTGGGCACTGATCATGCTGGCTGGGAATTGAAGCATTGCCCTCAAGATCCCTTCTAACTCTACAATTCTATGATCCTAAGTCCAACAAAATCTGAAGGGCAGCATGTTGGCAATACTTGCCATGCTAGCTCATAGCATCATGTACAAGCAACAATTGGAATTTTACATCCACTTAAGGAGCTTCAATTTCCTACATTTCTGAGGCAGCAGCATGGGACACATTTGGCACTTTTTGTACAGGAAGAGTGACTGGATTTCAGTAAATGAAGAACTAGCATGACCTAGCATAGCCTTCCCTGAACTGGTGCTCTCAGATTGGGGAAGGCTGACCTAGCATATGGTATGGCTCTAAACACACAGTGTTTAGAATATTTTGCTTGCAACATTGTTAATGAAACATTGAATTTTTAAAACATTTCATATGAAAAGTGTAACAAAATAACAAAATATAAATGGAAGTTGTCTGTTAGATTTGAGAATGCTTTGTTAAACTAGGGAATGTGTTAACCAGTCTTGTTCACACTTGTTTGATTAGATTTCATGTGGAGGATGAAATTTAGCTTTTATCTACTTGCTCTTAGGATTCGTACACCGTTGTGTGCTTCTGATGATTATTGCAACAAGGATCATCACAGGCTGAAAGCAGTTTGAACCAAGCATTTCATCACAAACTTAATGTATTTACTTTACAGAGAAACAGAGAGATTACTTAGTGATTAACTCTTCTACAAATATGTGAAGAGATGCAAAATACTTGCAATTTGTTCTGTTTCATTAAATTTTTTAAAATATTTTTATTTGTAGCCCTTTTTATTGTTTATAGTGACTAAAATAATGTTAAATTTAATATATTAGTTTATGGTTCAATATATGCTGTAGGTCACATAGCTGATTAAAATAATTTTCATTATTTAAATTAATTCTGTTGAAAGAACTAGGTGTTCATTATGAAATGTCACAACAGTAATTAAGAATTTTAGGTGTTTTTTATTTTGTTTTATTTATTAAATTTGTATACCATCCTTCATCTGAAGATGTTTGTGATATTGTAATAATATCATTAGCCTAGTGGAAAACTTGTCTAGATACAAGTTTTGGCAAGTGAACAGGGAAATGACAGCATTCTTTCTGTTGCCTGTCGAGTGAGAGGGTGAGGACTGCAGATAGGATTTGTGTTCTAGTACACTGCACTCAGCTGCACAAACTTATTTTTTTAGGGTGAAAGAAGAACAAAAACCACAAGCGACACAGTAAGTAAAAAAATCTTAAAAGTGTAGTGGGCTTGACTTCTCTACCTTTGCCATATTCTGCTTTCTGCACCTTTTGATGGTATTAGGTTTCACTAATATCTGATAGGCTGCTGGTAGTCATCTGCTTTCTGATTGGCTTGTAAGAGCTGCTTGCGGCTTCTTACTTCATCCACATATTAGCTGGATGTAGTTTCTTGCTCCCTGCTTCTGGACTATTTAAATGTAAAACTTTATTTCCCCTTACATCCTATTAGTGGCTGACTTAATTGCAGTGAACATTCCCATTGGCTTTAGCTTTTCTGCCTTTATATGACTATTATTGTTGGGTAAGAAAGCATTTATGCTAGTGTGATTTTATTTGGTTATTCAGTCACATTATTTGCTTATTTAAACAGGTGGTTTCCCTTTAGTGGGATCACTGAGCTGGTAAATAACGTTCTTCAGCCACAGCAAAAACAACAAAATGAAAAGGAGCCCCAGACGTAAGTAAGCCGCTATCTGTAGACTAAGTACTGCTGTAGCATTAAAACATACCACAGAGTATGTTTAAATAATATATAACATCCTTATAAGAACATCTTTCAAATTGAGGCTGCAATCCTGTGCATGCTTGCTGGGTAGTAAATCTTGCTGAACTCATTGTGACTTACTGCTCAGTTAGCATCTATAGGATTAGCTATATAACTGATTCTGCTTTTCAATCTTTAATTGGCAAAAGGAAATTGAACCTGGCTTCAGGTTTGGTTGGTTAGGAATGCTTCCTGCTCTGTAGGGGACCAGCTTCTTTCATGAACTTCATGCGCAGAACTCCTTCAAAATTAAGATGACTGATATGCATGAAGAGCTTGAATTTTCAGATCAGTTGTGTGAATGCCCCTGATAATTATTTACACATATTTACCTACATCATCACTGTGTCATTCCTTTACAATATCTGTCAAGTTGCAAGGCAGATATTGTCTTCTGTGTTTACCATCATGCATAAATGGATTTCCCTTAATGAGAACCATATGAAAAAATGGCTCATTTTTTAATTTAAAGATGTGATGGTTGTGACAGAAATGGCAAAGTTCGGAGACTCAGACTTAAGCTTAATCTAGTGTTAGAGAATTATACATCAAGGATATTAAAAACTGAACATATAAGGTTACATTGAGTATTACTTTTAAGTTTATTTAAATGGCGCTCTCTCTCCCTTATGTCAACCAAATAACTATTCTGAAGCATCAATATTATTTATTTATCTGCTAGTAATACAAAGGCTAAAGAGAAATGGAACAAAATGTTTTCCCCATCACACCTCTACTGGCGTGTGAGAGTTGTCCTTGGATCTTCCTGAACATGGTTGATTGTATTGTATTATTACTTGGGCTTTGCAACTTGATTATTGTATTTAAATAATTTTTTATAGTTAAAAATCCAGGCTGTGAATTAGAGTCCTACATGCAGGTCGTGTACTTATTGTTTGACTGAGACAAATAAAAGTTCTGTTAGTTTTCTTGCTATACAGTGGAGAAGCCTGAATTTAATGTTATTGATTTAATGCAAAGTGATTCTTTTGAAAGCCTATGAATATCTTTTAGTGATTTTTTTCATACTGAATTTATTTGAAAATCTTTTGTTTTCTATAAATTTGATTATAACTTCATCACTGAACTATCCTTCTAACTTTTGCCATTCCTTGAGGTCTGTTCTTTTTTTTTAATTGATTCTTAATTTCAAATAACAAAACATACCCATACAAGTAAAACAGAGCTTAGTAACTGCACAGAAAAGAAAGAAAAATAGTGGCTATGGCTGTAGTTTTAGATGTTTCAAGAACGGCAATCAAATGAAAATGTCTCTCCATAAGTTTCCATAAGTTGATGAAGGATTAAAAGTGTGTTCGATTGTCTTAACAAAGTCAATAAAAGGATACCATGTCGTATAGAAGGTGTGATTCTTCCACTTGATCAATATTCATTTTGTGAAATGGTTAATTTGTTCAAAGCAAGATATCTCATACCCAGTGGCGTAGCGTGGGGGGTGCAGGGGGGGCGGGCCGCACCGGGCGCAACGTCTGGGGTTAGGGCAAATCCATGGGTTAGGGGGCGCAAATCCACGGGTTAGGGGGCGCAAATCCACGGGTTAGGGGGCGCAAATTACTTGCCTTGCCCCAGGTGCTGACAACCCACGCTACGCCACTGCTCATACCTAGGAAATCCAGGCCTCAAAAAGATTTGTATTTAAAGTTTTCCCATTGTTTTGCAACCACTAATGTAGCTGCAGTTAATAAATGGGGGATGAAGTCATTATTGGTTATGTTATTAATCTGAGCGGTAAAATAAGATAATAGGGCTTATTTTGGGTCTGGTTGTAGTGATTGCCCAATCATTTAAATTAATTAGTTGAAAAACTTTCTCCCAAAAGGGAATAATTTTGAGGTTGAACCACCACGTGTGTGTACTAGAGAGCCAAGGAAATTGCATTCCCACTAGCAAAGGTTGAATGTGTTGTGATTAATTCCATATAGTCTGTCTGGGCACATGTACAGCAATGTGCTATCTTTAAAGCATTTTTATGACTATTTCAAATTTGCTGACCCTGTACCTTTGGAAGTACCTCGTGAAGTATACCAATCTCCACCTCTGCATTGGAGGAAGGATTTTGTATCAGTATTGTGTTTCCTTTTTTTATTTATTTAATGTGTGTTTTGTAAAAAAAAAAGGTCTGGGTTATCTCACTTTAAAGCAGACCATATCCCTCTTCTTTTATTTGGTGTACTCAGGTCATTTACGTTGCAAGTTATTTCAGCTAAGTGTGGCACTACAGGATTAATTTAAAATTACACAGCATCTACCAGGCAATAGATCTATTATGCATCATAGTAATTTCAGTGTTATTATCATATTCCATCAGCACAAAATAAAGATGCCATTAATTCCAACAGGGATTAACTTCAACATTCAAACTCTCCCTCCCCCTGCCTTAATCCCCCAACCTTCCCAACAGAATAATCCCTACACCTCTGGTTGGGAGCAGAATAGTCCATCTCTTCCTTCATGCGCCAAGTGCTCATGAATTAAGATGAAATTGGGGGTATACCAACAGCTTCCATCAGAGCTGTGAAACAAAACATACATTACGACGATAGTTCAGGAATATTAAACCAGAGCTGTAAGCAAATATATCTGCAGACGCAGATTTGGGGCAGTGCAACCAAGCCTAGGAGGCGCCACAGGATGTTGCAACTATGATGTAGTGAATTGAACAGAACTGAAGGTGAAATGTGGCCTCACACAGGGTCTCACTAAAATTTGAAAGACCTAAGTTTGCCCTGATGTATGTTGGTTCAGATTGCTAAAACTGTAGAATTAAAATATTCAGAAATATGAGACTAACTACAGGTTGCTATTAACTATTCAACAACCACAGGGTGTTAATTCTTTCTTTAGAAAAGCATTTTAGCATGTCTGGTATTTCCAGTTTCTTTTATAAAACCACATTCCTAAGCAACTTGGCAGTTCCCTTGAAATTAGTTGTTCTTAATGCCATATGGATTAATTGTGGAGTTAGATAAACATGTAATCTTATTTGTTTCTATGTTAAAAATTCTTAATGACTAAAATCTGAATCTTGTATGAGCTGATGTGATATAAACAGGTTTATGTAGTGGTTACTAGTGCCTCTTGAAACTGGTAGCATGTAAGGCAACCAACCAACAGTAGGTGGAGCCAGAACCAATGACAAGCAGAGTTAACCCATTTTAGCTTTGTCCTCTGAATATTATGCTATGTACAAGGGCAGGGCCAAGACATTTTGGCACCTGAGGCGAACCATAAACTCCCACCTCCCTCCCCACGAGGGAAGAAGGGGTGAGTGAAGATCTACATCAGTAACAAGGTGGGGCACAGTAAACATCTGTGTTGGGATCTGCTACCCCTGTGAATACTGCCATCTGAGGCAGTTGCCTCGCCTTGCTTCCTGGGTGGGCTGGATCAGCTATGTGCAGTTGCTCTTATGTGCAGTATTGTGCCTCCTGTCCTGTCCCTGATCTCTGGATGTTTAGCTGGAAGTCCGAACAGAGTCTGTGTATATCCAATTATACATGTTTAAGTTCTGCATGCAGGATCTGAGATGTATTTTTGTAAGGTTCATAATGTCATGGAAAGAAACTACACATGTTCAACTTGTACATGCATGTGTTCTATTCATTTCTTTGATGTGTGGAGGCCAGACATGGGGATTCTGCTTCTGTTCCATGTATTCAGTGAACATTGTTTGAAAAGGGCTAAGGTCAATGAACAACATTAATAATTATACTAAATAGAGAAGAATATATAGCTAGCAGCAACTGGTTTGTGGATTATGTTTTTATTATTTGGAATTCTCAAGGAAACCTTCTTGCCTCTGATCTTTAACCACATGGGCATCCTCTTGGCCCCATCGTACTTTTCCTATTTTGTGGTATACATTCTAGCCAAGGTTCTGTTATTGTGGTGTTGCATGTATGTTCCAAACTAAAGGAATAATATATACCAACTTATTGTTAATATTCAAAGCTTTAAGGCCCTGTTATGGTTGTGCTTGTAGTTCCCCGACTGATTTTCTCATCAGAGTTTTTGTTAATGCAAAGTAGCTGCAGGTGACTTGAAGTGGGGATTTTGAGTGGTGAACCATTTTTCTCTTCAATATGCCGCTTTAGCTACTTTTTGTCCTGAATGGGAAAAGATATGGAGATCCCATATTTTTCCCCCATGGGTGGGGGTAGGGGGGAGATTTCTTTCTTCAAAGAAAGGATCTGGGAAAGAAAGTAGAGTAGAAAACTTTATAAATTTGGAATATCATGTTGTGTGTTTAAGTGTGAACTTAAAAAGCGTGAAGTAGCCCCACATATGTGCATAAAAATATTATGATATTAGACTTATGCAGACCAGACTCCCAAAGCTATAGTGAAAGCAGAGAGTTGGAGCCATATGTCTGTGGGTCAGTAACCAAATAGCATTGTTGTGTTCTGATTAGTCGAGACAATTCTATTCAGTGTAATATAATGAGATTCCTTCTGGCTTTCTTTTCTTGGCTCACAATGGTGCCTATCACTTTGCCAAAAAATGTGTATGTTTTCTATTCTGGCTCCTAGGCCTAACCTATACATTTAGAGTCTCAACCCTGAGACATCATTGCTGATGGTACTTCTATGGGATTTCCTCAATAAAAAGCCAGAGTGGGGACTAGTAGGATTATCCAGTGTTGTCAGTATTAGCTGTGGAAATACATGTGTTGCTAACAGTGAAAGGAAGCTACTATATGTGTTTAATTATATCTTTCAGCTGTGCCAGTAGCTTACCCATATTATCTTGGGCCATGTTCACTGACCATGCCTAATATGCGTTGGTATTATGTCATCATATGCCCTCGCACAGTTCATTTATGAAAACAAGAACACTCTTGTGTACTTATTTTCACAACCAGGCTATTAGTGTGACCTACCCACATTACACATTACTGTAAGCAGTTCTCTACCAGCTGCACACTATATTCATTTACGTTATTTATTCTGCTTCAGTTTAGTACTTTTTAGGTGGCAATCCCATACACACTTACTTCGGGGTAAACTCCCCATTGAACTTTGCAGGACTCACTTTTTAGTAAATCTGCACAGGGTTGGGCTTCTGAATCTTGTGATTTAATATCAAAGAGATTTATTTATTATTTTGGTTAGAAACAGATATTTTCCTGTAATATCTTATCAAAAGTTCTAACTGAACTTCACAAGCTGTAGTGTATTATGTGTAGTACCTGGATCATATGGAACTTTCTCTGGTTTGTAGAGAGGAGAGGGGCAAGCCTGTATTCAGTCACTTGAACACTCTTACCAGCTTAGTACCGTATTTTTCGCTCTATAACACGCACCAGACCATAACAAGCACGTAGTTTTTAGAGGAGGAAAACAAGAAAAAAAATATTCTAAATGAAATAGTGGATATATGATTTTTGCGGTTCATGCTGTGGCCACAGACATGTGATCTGACAGTGAGTTTGGGGTAGCCCAATGCAAAAATCCTGAGGATCCATGTGGATCCATGCTTTGTAACCACGGAGGAGGGAAGGAAGGGGAACCATGGATCCTCTGCTCACGACTGCAGCAGATCCCCACCACCACCCGCAGGCATTCGCTCCATAACATGCACAGACATTCCCCCTTACTTTCTAGGAGGAAAAAAGTGAGTGTTATGGTGCAAAAAATACGGTAAATATTAGAACCCTGTATGTCTGCGTGTTTCTGGATCATCAGTTTATTGAAATCCGTGCTGCTTTATTTGCGGGGAGATTAAGAGCAGAATGGCTATTTAATGAGCATTCATTCTTATTTGGTTGCAGGGAGGTTGGATGACATTGTGTCAAAGCAATGTTATCCTGCACATTATAGTGCATTTCCCCATCACTTTTGTATCTCAGAAAGTCTTTCCCTACCAGAGAAAATGGCACTGAGTTTATCACCCTTAACTTCCATGCTAATAAATGAGTTTACAGAGAATCAACTGTATTCTACTATAAACTTACAAATCTGGTTCCAGATACTGCATGTGGTCAACTGCCTGAAAGCTGGACATATACCATATTTTTTGCACCATAACACTCACTTTTTTCCTCCTAAAAAGTAAGGGGAAATGTCTGTGCGTGTTATGGAGGGAATGGCTACGGGTGGCATGCCTACGGATTTTCCTCCTCTAAAAACTGCGTGCGTGTTATGGTCGGGTGCGTGTTATAGAGCGAAAAATACGGTAATTTCATATAGCCAGGTGACAAGATTGGCTATGTTTCAATATCTGCAACTTACACACATTATGGAACAAATAATAGTTAAATATAGACCACCCTGTCAGAATACTAAATTTGAAAGGATAATGATATATGCTAACATAAAGAAAAGACCTCTTACCACTTTGGCAGCAGTTGTGGTCTGGCATGGCTGTAGGCAAGCAGGGGTTGAGCATAGGCCTTCCTGTACAGTTGGCTGGTGTCATCATGAGCCTTGGCCAACCATGGGGAGTGTCAGGACTCTCCTTAATTTCAAAGTCAAACTGGCCAATCATAGCCAATTTAGGGGGTGGAACTATTGGTGCAGAGCAGATTGAAGCCCACGGTTGGTAGACTTGAGTCAGATCTTTCTCAAGCACATTAAACCAGCTGCACTTGTTTTCAGCATCACAGTTGGCAATGGGTGTTGGGAAACTTGGATGCTCCTAAAGAGACTTAGCAAGTAGCCAAATAATTTTGGCAATAAAGTGGCTGAACATTGTTGGCAGCAGCAGTGGAGCCTTCAGAAGAGGCCAAAGATTGCATGTAAAAGGAAGTGGAAAAGGGATTTGAGAAATTTCTGTTTGACCATAAGACAAACATAATGGATATGGATTTTTAAAACAATATCAAAAACATTAATAAGCACTAATCTAAATGAAAGTTTTTAAAAATCCACCAATCAACACCCCATAAATTAAGATAAACTTATTTTGCTGGAGATGTAGGAGATTAAGGGCTGGCTATCTTCATATTTTCTAGAGTTGTGTAAAAAACAACAAACCAAATCTGGAATTTGGTTCTCAACACAGTTCGGGAAATTAGATGATATAATATGTCAAGAAGCTCTAAGAATACCCTTTTGTGTATATTAAAAACAGAAATGAAAAATACCCACTTAAAATTGGTTGCTAGTTTATTACCAGGAGCAAGATTATGCATTGGTCAGCTTTGGAAAGAAGAAAAACGGCTCCAACATTAAAAGAATGGTTACAGAATATATGGACATATCTGAGAAGAATTCCAAATAATCAACAAGACAAATTAATAGAAAGATGGACATTTTAAATTAAGTATTATAATAAAAAGTCAATCCTTGCAACTCTTTCCCATCCATATGATTTTGTATTCTTTCTTTTAACATATTCACAGTCCCAATCTATTACTCATTACGTATCCAAACAAAGCAAAGAAGGGTGGTGCTGTGAGGCTGTGATGAAACACTTAATGATATCTAAAGCCACTCATGTGGAAAATTAGAAACTATTCTGAAGTTTTGGTTTTTTTTAAAGTCCAGTCTTTTTGGAGAAGCAGGTTTGTGGCACAAGAGTTCCAAATCAGCTTTAATTGAGCAACCTTAATTTACCAGCATTTGATTGAATCCCTCCTGAAAATAGTGACGGTCTGGAAGTGCCCCCTTTGTTGGGTTTCTGTATCTGTGTAGATTCCTTCATTCTGTGGGTACATTTATATGTGTATTCCTGGAGATGTCATGTACCTCATTTTCAATGGCAATACTTTCAACTCATACTAACAAAAGTTTTGAAAAGGCTCCTGCAGAATCTAACCAAAAGGGAAAATAGACCTTTATGACATGGTGGATGGAAGGGTATGTATTGGTCTTCTTGCTTGGTTCACATCTCCTGCCACTGGACAATATTGGACTTCATATAAGCATTATAGTAGACTTTAATAAAGAACTTCTGTGAACTACTCATGGACTGTTAACACTGTGTGGGGTGGGCCATTGGGAGGATTTCCCCCCCTTCCCATTTGTTCTCTTTCTTGTGTGTTGCATACCTAAATAAAATCATTAAAAAGGATGGGAATAGAGACAGTGTGTACCAGGGACTGGGACCACAAATCTACTAGGGATGGGAACCACCAGGGATGGAGAATCTGTTAAACAGGCTGTAGGGCAAGAGCACCTTTGTGCTTTAATTTAAGCAAGTTTAAAGTGATACATATTCTGGAATTGTAGTGGCTGGTGCCCATTAGAACTGGTAGGGTAGAAGGCAGAAGGGTTAACAGAATCAATTACTTGCCAACTAAATCTAGTTTTGCTCCAATCTTTCTACAGACTGATATTGAGGAGTTAGCTAACAGGTGGTACCACCCCCATAACTGGCTGTAATTAAGAAGTCAGGCAGGAACATAGGAAGCTACATTAAACTGAGTTAGAGCCACTGGCTCATCTAGCTCAGCATTTATGCTGACGGGCAATGACTTTCCATGGTTGCAGACAGGAAACATCCCCAGCCCTACCTGGAGATGCTGGGGATTGAACCTAGAACTTTCTGCCTGCAAAGCAGATGCTATACCACCTGGGTAGCAAGTTTGCATTCTTTTAATAAATGAAATTAATGGTTTATCCTCATTTTGGGTATGTTCCCCCAACACCCTTAATAGCAGTGTCTTATAATGTGTTACGCCTGCCAACCTAGCAGTTCGAAAGCACCCCCGGGTGCAAGTAGATAAATAGGGACCGCTTACTAGCGGGAAGGTAAACGGCGTTTCCGTGTGCTGCGCTGGCTCGCCAGATGCAGCTTGTCTCGCTGGCCACGTGACCCGGAAGTGTCTGCGGACAGCACTGGCCCCCGGCCTCTTAAGCGAGATGGGCGCGCAATCCCAGAATCGGACACGACTGGCCCGTATGGGCAGGGGTACCTTTACCTTTTTATAATGTGTTACGGGAGCTGGTGGCGCTGTGATCTAAACCACTTGCTTATCAGAAGGTCGGCGGTTCGAGTCTGCACAATGGGGTGAGCTCCCATTGCTCTGTCTCAGCTGCTGCCAACCTAGCAGTTCGAAAACACAACAATGCAAATAGATAAATAGGTATCACTGTGGCGGGAAGGTAAATGGTGTTTCCGTGCACTCTGGTTTCTGCCATAGTGTTCCGTTGTGCCAGAAGTGGTTTTTTCATGCTAGCCACATGACCTGGAAAGCTGTCTGTGGACAAACGCCGGCTCCCTCGGCCTGAAAGCGAGATGAGCGCCGCAATCCTATAGTTGGCTTTGACTGGACTTAACTGTCCATGGGTACTTTATCTTTTACTTATAATGTGTGAGGCTTGTGCTTGGTAGCTGCTAGAGTAGGAGTAGGGAACCTGTGGTCTTCAGATGTTATTTGACTACAACTTCTACCACCCCTGACCATGATTGCTGAAGATCATGTGAGTTGTCCATCTGCACAGTTGGGTCTCTGTACAGAGTGTCTGGTTCATACATGGTACTGTCTATGTGGTGGAGGTGATGAGATGCATCTTTCCCCACACAATGTAAAGACTTTCAGTGGCTTGGTAAATGCTTGAATTGTACTTGTGGCATAATTGTATCTGTGGCTGGGAATTGCTGTTTCAATATGTAGCAAGGGCAGACATTTATCCCCGATCTAAGTTTATTTTCCTAACCCCCTCACTTGGCTTTATCATGTTTTGCCCCCTGTTGTCAAATAATTCTCTCTGTGTATTACTGTTTGCTGCCAGTGCCTCTGCCCTATTTTTTAAACTTTGTTTTAATTATAGAAACAATTTTAATCTGCTGCACTAAAATCATTGCATCACCAACTGTACAAGTGCAGGGCATAATTGGCTAAAGCAACATGTATTACTCCAGGCCTCCCCCCGCCCCACCCCCCTGGTCACACATACACAGCTCTGAACAGCGTAAGATTAGATGATGGAGTGGTAAACACTCCTGATCCCTGACTATGCTAGCACACCCAGCATTGTCCATGCTTATCTCCTATTCATTAAAAAGGAAAGCCATCAAGTAAGAACAATACTGTTGCAGCAGTAAAAGGATACAAGTTATTTAATAATTGAACATTCTCATGAATGTTGTAAATGATGTGGAATGAACTCATTCTAATCCTGATACTGTAATGTCCAGGGGTGTTATATTTCTGAGTTAAGGTAGACTGATCTATTATTTGGCACTTGTTTATTTTTGTCACGTGAGATGAAGTCTTACAGACAGTTAATTCTGCATTTACTAGTGTGGGTAATATCTTTTCAGTAGTAACAGATTTTTTGGCTTCAAACAGATGGCTCTTATCTGCTGTACATGATATATTAGCTGAAATGACAGACTTTTCATAAATGCACTAATGCTTAATTTTGTTATTTTTGCATCATCAGTTTTTAAATATTGTGACCCTTTTACAGTGGGTTAACCACTGTATGACTAGACTAAAAGTATAGCTTACGGAAAGCATGTTGTGGGGGGGGGGTCAGGTACAAAGTTGTGCATATGAAGTAAAATTTGTGCATGCTGAATTTTTTAAAGCCTACCTTCTTAACTGTTTTTAAAAGAAATTGCTGATTAATGCTTTTTTGGATTCTTTGGACAAGTAAAGTTTCAAGTCAAATATAAGTCAAGATGTGATGAAATTCATTAAGTCAACTGGTTAAGATTTATAGCATGGCTAAGGTCGTAAATATCAATGAGAGATAAATATCAATGAGAGATAAAAGTAAACAGCATTAGATATGTAATGCAGGTAAGTATTATCAGCCGGACAAGATAAATTCTGTTTTGAAATAGGTAAAGAATTCTCATGGTGTCTCTAGCTGAAAAAGTAAGCAATGAAACGACTTTACTGAAGAGATTAAAACAGATGTATGCATTCTGAGGAAGCTTACAGTAATAAGTGCAAATCATAGTTACACCATAAATATATAAGGAATAATATGTAACTTAGCATTGGTCTCACAATTTTAATTGACCATATGGTTCTCTTCTACACATTTGCTTTTGAGTCCCACACTAAACATTGTACTTACAAAGCACTTGCTGGATGGCATATTGGCAGGGAGCCAGACTTGCAAGATTAGTAAACAAAGACGAACTTTATTCAGTACTGAACATTGTGAACAAAAAGGGCAAGCAGGCAGGTCTGCCAAAACAATTCATTTTCTTCTTCCAGTTCCTCTTCCAGTTATTTGGTCTGATTTCATAATATGCAGTTGCCTTCAGAAGGCTGTTATTAGTTTAAAAATTGTTTATAATGCCCACGCTAGTGAAATATTATTGTTTCAATGGATTTTATTCCTTTTTCCTTTATGTACATTTACCTAATATAGTTTTAAAAGCTCAAAATACTAAATCCACTATTCCTTGTGCTTGTCTGTTGTGGGTTAGTAGTGAAGCAACAGGCACTGGCACACACCTGCAAACTCCATTCCCTTGCTCTTTTTAATGCTCAGGTTGCCACCTCCCAATTCAGAAATTATTCCTGTTATTTTTAAGGGTTACAGGATGGGCAGAAGTTCAGCAAACTGGAACCAATGCTGCAGCAGTCTGACTGTTCTGTTTTGCCACCCAGAGCAGATGAGAGTGGGACCCTCAACAGTGTACCTACCTATGGGCAAGGGCTGTAGCTCAGTGCTAGTCTATGTTTTGTGCTGTGTCATGAAAAGGAGTTACCATTAGTCTTCTTCCTAAACTGCATGCTGAATTCTTATATTGAAGTCTCATAGAGTTGCACAGGTATATTTGGCTCAGAATGTTTTATCTGGTTCAATTAGACAACTATGAGGAAATAACATCCAACTAATCCTAATATGTTGATGCAGCGTGTGCTGTAATAATGTGATTAGTTGGTTAATAAAATATTGAAATATTTAAAATGTAATCACTGACAGACCTATTTTCTTATTGCTGTATTTGTTTTATAAATGTTCTACTGTTTGCTTCTGCAGGAAATTGCATCAACAGTTTGAAATGTATAAAGAACAGGTGAAAAAGATGGGTGAAGAATCACAGCAACACCAGGAGCAGAAGGGTGATGCTCCAACCTGTGGTATCTGCCACAAAACGAAATTTGCCGATGGCTGTGGCCATAATTGTTCATATTGCCAAACTAAATTCTGTGCACGTTGTGGAGGAAGAGTGTCGTTACGCTCAAACAAGGTAAGAAAATATATTACGATGAGTATTCCTGATATTTTATTCTGGTATTGTTTATTGCTATTACTTTGAGAATATATGTTATTCCAGATGTGTGAGGTCCACATCAGATTGTTTTGTCTTAATTTTTAAGTGATAACGTGGAAGAATAAGTGTCTGTAAAGACCCTTTCCACATCATAATTGCAGCCTTTGTTCAGAAACCATGGATTAAGCCGGGAATCTTATACCAACTTGCAAAGGACTAAGTCCATTTGAACTTAACAGGGTTGGCTTCTAGGTAGAAATGCATATCAGATATTTTTTAAATAACCTGATAGTTGCAGACCAGCTATTTCGCTCATGGCTTTTAAGGGTAGGAGATTAAATTAAAGAACTGTCTTTCCTGGCACATGAGTGGGTAAGTAAACAAATAAGTTTTTGTGAGAGGCCTTTGGCTTTTGTGAACTTATTTGGAAGGTTGGATTAAGTATCTGAAAAGCTAGTGTACCAAGTCCATTTCTTCTCTTGGCCAAAGGTACAAGGTTAGGCATCTGGATCATGGCATTACCTGGCAGGAGGGAGGAGTAACCATTTTTTCACCAGCTGTTTTCTTACTGAAAATGATAAATGACCACCCAGCCTCTTCTTAAAAACCTCCAATGAAGGAGAGTCCACCACCTTCCGAGGGAGTCCATTCCACTGTCAAACAGCTCTTACCCCCTACAATGCAGTAATCTCAGCTAAAACATCCATGATATCAAATCTCTGCTCAAAAACTTCCAAGGAAAGCGAGTCCACCGCCTCATGGGAGTCTGTTCCACTGTCAAACAGCTCTTACTGTCAGAAAATTCTTCCGGATGTTTAGCTGGAATATCCTTTTTTGTAACTTGAATCCAATGGTTTGGGTCCTACCCTCCAGAGTGGCAGAAAACAACCTTCTCCATTTTCCATGTGACAGCCCTTTAGCTATTCGAAGATGGCTATCATATTGGTACCGCTCCGGCAGGAAGGTAAACGGCGTTTCCGTGCGCTGCTCTGGTTCGCCAGAAGCGGCTTAGTCATGCTGGCCACATGACCCGGAAGCTGTACACCGGCTCCCTCGGCCAGTAAAGCGAGATGAGCGCCGCAGCCCCAGAGTCGTCCGCAACTAGACCTAACAGTCAGGGGTTCCTTTACCTTTACCTATCATATTGGTCTTCTCTTTACCAGGCTAAACATACACAGTTCCCTCAACCGTTCCTCATAAGGCTTGGATTCCAGGCTCTATCATCTTGGTCTCCTTCCTTCGCCTTGCTCTGCTTCTCCAACCCTGAACGTTTGTCTTTAGTCAGAACCCCTGAACTGCTAAAGCCAATGTTTGGACAGAATAGCCACTCCATTATCCCTTCTGCCTGGTTTTCTGTTTCACCACAACAGTCAATCAGCATTTGGGGCCTTCTGAGTATGCCTAGTCCCCATTGTCTTGGTTTTGCCCTCCTTAAGGATTTTTGCTAAATATTTTGGTACTTTTGCAGACCTTGAGATCTTTCTGCTATGCATAGATGGTACCATTTTGGCTACACCACTTGGGAAATTGAGTTAAATCTTAGCATTAGCACTTTTGCAAAGTCAAAAATCTTTATCAGTTAGTCAACGGCCATTGATTCTACAAAAAATAAATCATTCAGAGTATGATAAAAACAAAACAGCATATCTGACCTTCTATGCAGCAGTGCTAACAAACAATAGCACATTGTAAAAAAGGTGAAATACTACATATATTTATAATATTTATCATTTATAACTCAATAGTTTAACCCAAAGTTAGCAGCCACTTATTACTTGCTCCCCTCCCTAACTTTTATTGTTCTGAATCATGCTGGCAGTCAACCATATTTGATTCAACCCATTCCTTTTTAATAGACAAAGCTGCAACAGGAAAGCCAACTAGATCAAATATGCATCTGGCTTGCCAGCTGAAAGAGCAGAAAGTCCAATTCTTGAACTTTTTGCAGTTCCCACCCTCCTTTGTAATTTGAAGGTCGATGGGTGCAAATCAAAGTGGCCCATGGAAAAGGGTGGGTAGGGTGAAGAACTTTGCCACACATTCAAAGGAGATGGGTGTGTGTCTGCTTACCATACCACAGCATTTGAAAAATATCCTGCCATACTTGCAGACTGCGGTGTGAGACTCTTCTCACCAAAGTTCATAAGTCAACAGCACTTTCTATACTGATCATGTGACCACATGATGTCTCTCTGTTTCAATAATGCTGTGTTCTAAAATTCACAACAAATTTCAGACTCCTGACTGATTTTCAGTGTACAGGTCATACTCCCAATAGAGGTCATACTTCCAATTTGTTGTTATTGTTGTTGTTTAGTCGTTTAGTCGTGTCCGACTCTTCGTGACCCCATGGACCAGAGCACGCCAGGCACTTCTGTCTTCCACTGCCTCCCGCAGTTTGGTCAGACTCATGTTTGTAGCTTCAAAGACACTATCCAACCATCTCGTCCTCTGTCGTCCCCTTCTCCTTGTGCCCTCCATCTTTCCCAACATCAGGGTCTTTTCCAGGGAGTCTTCTCTTCTCATGAGGTGGCCAAAGTATTGGAGCCTCAGCTTCACGATCTGGCCTTCCAGTGAGCACTCAGGGCTGATTTCCTTCAGAATGGATAGGTTTGATCTTCTTGCAGTCCATGGGACTCTCAAGAGTCTCCTCCAGCACCATAATTCAAAAGCATCAATTCTTCGACGATCAGCCTTCTTCATGGTCCAGCTCTCACTTCCATACATCACTACTGGGAAAAACATAGCTTTTACTATACGGACCTTTGTTGGCAAGGTGATGTCTCTACTTTTTAAGATGCTGTCTAGGTTGGTCATTGCTTTCCTCCCCAGAAGCAGGCGTCTCTTAATTTCGTGGCTGCTGTCACCATCTGCAGTGATCATGTAGCCCAAGAAAGTAAAATCTCTCACTGCCTCCATTTCTTCCCCTTCTATTTGCCAGGAGGTGATGGGACCAGTGGCCATGATCTCCGTTTTTTTGATGTTGAGCTTCAGACCATATTTTGCGCTCTCCTCTTTTACCCTCAATAAAAGGTTCTTTAATTCCTCCTCACTTTCTGCCATCAAGGTTGTGTCATCCGCATATCTGAGGTTGTTGATATTTCTTCCAGCAATCTTAATTCCGGCTAGGGATTCATCCAGCCCAGCCTTTCGCATGATGAATTCTGCATATAAGTTAAATAAGCAGGGAGACAATATACAGCCTTGTCGTACTCCTTTCCCAATTTTGAACCAATCAGTTGTTCCATATCCAGTTCTAACTGTAGCTTCTTGTCCCACATAGAGATTTCTCAGGAGACAGATGAGGTGATCAGGCATTCCCATTTCTTTAAGAACTTGCCATAGTTTGCTGTGGTCGACACAGTCAAAGGCTTTTGCATAGTCAATGAAGCAGAAGTAGATGTCTTTCTGGAACTCTCTAGCTTTCTCCATAATCCAGCACATGTTTGCAATTTGGTCTCTGGTTTCTCTGCCTCTTCGAAATCCAGCTTGCACTTCTGGGAGTTCTCGGTCCACATACTGCTTGAGCCTTCCTTGTAGAATTTTAAGCATAACCTTGCTAGCGTGTGAAATGAGTGCAATTGTGCGGTAGTTGAAGCATTCTTTAGCACTGCCCTACTTTGGGATTGCGATGTAGACTGATCTTCTCCAATCCTCTGGCCACTGCTGAGTTTTCCAAACTTGCTGGCTTATTGAGTGTAGCACCTTAACAGCATCATCTTTTAAAATTTTAAATAGTTCAGCTGGAATACTATCACTTCCACTGGCCTTGTTATTTGCAGTGCTTTCTAAGGCCCATTTGACTTCACTCTCCAGGATGTCTGGCTCAAGGTCAGCAACCCCACTACCTGGGGTGTACGAGGCATCCATTTCTTTCTGGTATAATTCCTCTGTGTATTCTTGCCACCTCTTCTTGATGTCTTCTGTTTCTGTTAGGTCCTTACCACTTTTGTCCTTTATTATGGCAATCTTTGAACGAAATGTTCCTTTCATATCTCCAATTTTCTTGAACAGATCTCTGGTTCTTCCCATTCTGTTGTTTTCCTCTATTTCTTTGCATTGCTCGTTTAAGAAGGCCTTCTTATCTCTCCTTGCTATTTTTTGGAAATCTGCATTCAATTTCCTGTATCTTTCTCTATCTCCCTCGCATTTTGCTTGCCTTCTCTCCCCCGCTATTTGTAAGGCCTCACTGGACAGCCACTTTGTTTTCTTGCATTTCCTTTTCATTGGGATGGTTTTCGTTGCTGCCTCCTGTATAATGTTGCGAGCCTCCATCCATAGTTCTTCAGGCACTCTGTCTAGCAAATCTAAATCCTTAAACCTCTTCTTCACTTCCACTGTGTATTCATAAGGGATTTGATTTAGATTGTATCTTACCGGCCCAGTGGTTTTTCCTACTTTCTTCAGTTTAAGCTTGAATTTGGCTATAAGAAGCTGATGATCTGAGCCACAGTCAGCTCCAGGTCTTGTTTTTGCTGACTGTATTGAGCTTCTCCATCTTTGGCTGCAGAGAATATAATCAATCTGATTTCGATGCTGCCCATCTGGTGATGTCCACGTGTAGAGTCGTCTCTTGTGTTGTTGGAAAAGCGTATTTGTGATGACCAGCTTGTTCTCTTGACAGAACTCTATTAGCCTTTGCCCTGCTTCATTTTGCTCTCCAAGGCCAAACTTGCCCGTTGTTCCTTTTATCTCTTGATTCCCTACTTTAGCATTCCAATCCCCTATAATGAGAAGAACATCCTTCTTTGGTGTCGCTTCTATAAGGTGTTGTAAGTCTTCATAGAACTGGTCAATTTCAGTTTCTTCAGCACCAGTAGTTGGTGCATAAACTTGGATTACTGTTATGTTAAAAGGTCTGCCTTGGATTCGTATCGAGATCATTCTATCATTTTTGAGATTGCATCCCAGTACTGCTTTCGCCACTCTTTTGTTGACTATGAGGGCCATTCCATTTCTTTTGCGGGTTTCTTGCCCACAGTAGTAGATATGATGGTCATCCGAACTGAATTCGCCCATTCCCATCCATTTTAGTTCACTGATGCCCAGGATGTCAATATTTATTCTTGCCATCTCATTTTTGACCACATCCAACTTACCCAGGTTCATGGTTCTTACATTCCAGGTTCCTATGCAATATTTTTCTTTACAGCATTGGACTTTCCTTTCGCTTCCAGGCATATCTGCAACTGAACGTCCTTTCGGCTTTAGCCCAGCTGCTTCATCAGCTCTGGATCTACTTGTACTTGTCCTCTGCTCTTCCCCAGTAGCATGTTGGACGCCTTCCGACCTGAGGGGCTCATCTTCCAGCGTCATAACTTTTATATGCCTGTTGTCTTTGTCCATGGAGTTTTCTTGGCAGGGATACTGGAGTGGCTTGCCGGTTCCAATACTTCCAATAGAAATGGCAAAAGGATTTATGAATTTTCAACTGATGTGTACTGATTGACCTCAGGCTAGTGACGTAGTGGCATATAGGAAGCGGGCAGCAAAGTGAAAGCACACAAGTTTAACATCCCAGTACATTTTCCACATTGTGGCTGGTATAAAATATTTAATCATTTTAGAAAATGTTTCTTTAATGTACTTTTCCCAGGAGGAAATGAAGGCTGAGGCCCATATACATAACTGAGTAAGTATAGAGTTCTAGGAATTAAGGCCCATTTTCCAAAGGCTGGAAGACAAGTGAACCCTATGAGGCCTTAATCATATTGACGAAAAGGAGTAGGGACAAGCATCTGCTCTATCGTAGGAAGCTGCAGCTGCAAACTGGATTTCCCAATCTTAATCTTGTGCTCTTTTAATAGTGAAAAACTCAGGATAGAGAAAAAATTGACCACTCTGCACCCTCCTACAGATTAATAGCAAAGAAGCATAGCCATAGGAGTTGTTTAAGGTATTTATAACACAATGTGTTTGAGCAAGGTACTTTTGCCTAGTAATGAAGGGTTATCACTTCAAATGGGAGAATTCCACAAAATCAAGACAGGCAGAATCCACAAAACACTTTCAGATATGCCCTAGCTAGGAAAAAGTTGTGACAAACAGCATATCAGGAAAAGGAATGGAATATATGTGCAAATACTGACCTAGAATAGGCTTTACCAGTTCTGGGTTTCTTATGAAATGGAAGTTGACCAGACTTTAGCCTTCTTCAGCCATAATGCCATAAATGGACTTTGGGCTTGCATACTTCCCATACTGTATTTTGCAACAGAGGTCAAAATAGGCAAAATATGATGGGTGGAAAGCAAATTTCAAACCATGGTTTTCAGGTATGGTTTTATGGAAAATTATAGTTTGCCTGAATTAAACTCCGCATAAACTAAAATTTGCTCAAACTATCAAAGAAGGGAGAGATGCAGAAGTGGGAGCATAGAATCATTGAATTGTAGAGCTGGAGTATAGGACTGCAGTCTAAAATTGTATTCCATATTCTTCAATATACCTAAATTCTTCATTCGATATAAATTGTGAGAATCAAGCAATTTTGTATAATTTATAATACTTGTTTTGTTAGGCTTGTGAATGGGCAAGAAGCCTGTAGGTTACCAAAGACCCTCTCCTAAACTTTGGGAAAATTATTTAGACATGCACCCTCTTTTATGAGATTTCAGCAGGTATTGACTGCAGACTTTTACCGTACCTTCATAGCTGCAATGTCTGGAATCTTTCTATTTTTTGTCTTTTTATATGAAAGGTAACTTTCGTAGGAAGTTTGATTCTATGACCAGTACTGCATCCTAGAATTATGCCTAGATGGTTTTGACTCCTTGTAGTCTGCAATTTCTGTGTAGTGTAGAATCTTCAGTGATACTGATGTTTCTGGAGGACTGAGATATTAGATGTTACTGCTGGGAGCTATTGTACTCATTTCTATTAAGACACTCACAGCTCTTGGCAATATATATTTCATATAGCTTTTATAATGATAGTTTCTTTGCAGTCTATATACTAACAGATATTACTGGTGAGGGGAGGTTTCAGAATAGAAGTAACTTTCTTTTTCTCTTTTCTTGTTCTTTCTTACTTGCTTTCATGGATATGCTCTCCAGGAGGATAAAGTGGTTAGAACCTTTTTTTTGTCTCATATAATTTATGTTTTGGTATTTTATGTTCAACTGGGTTGCATTGCTGAGGTGCATTATGAGTGCAAGTCAGTTTGGCAGTACTGCTGGAACATGGGCATTTTCCTATTGTTGCTTTTGTAAACTATATAAAGTCTAAAGAGGAGATGCACATGATGAGATACTGGGGACATGCAGAAGATTTTCACCATGGAGCCGCAATTGGCTGCGGTTACATGATGCACATCCACCACATGTTTGAAGATGCAACTTCTCCACTTCATACTTTATATGTTTATAGTGGTGAGGAAGATACACAGATACTATGTAATGTGACCTGGTTTTCACTAAAGTCAGTAGTAGTTGATCCTTTTCAATTAAAGGCAAACAATGGAAATTGAATTTCTAACAAAAATTAATCAAAAAGAAACCAACCTTGTGATATATGAAAATTCTCTCTTAAGCAAAGTATTAACATTAAGCATATATTTGTTTTGCATTTTGCACATGATGCATGTTGGAAATGAATAATATCTTCCTCACTAATTGCTTTTCTCTTTAATATTGCAATATGGGATCATATTAGGAGGAAGAATCTGTTGTATAATAGCTATATTATTTGTAGCCTCTTTTACCCCATGTTCTAACTGGGCCTCAGCAAGTACATCAGCATATTTATAGCTGTATCCAGAGAGCTCACAGTATAAGCTTAATGGGTAAAAATGCAACCTTAAATTTATTAGTGAGCAAGCCCATGAACACTAATACATTGGGTTGTATTCAGTGCTGCTGTTCTGCTTATGCAACATGTTCTCACACGCTCACTTGAACTTCCCTGACCTCTCTTCCCATTCTGGGGTAGATTTTTGGGGTGCACAGGGGGAGAAGAGGAGCTCTGCTTCTGTGGGATAAAACCCATACTTCCAAGTTAGCATGCAAAAGCTTGCAAGACACATGCCATTACATAACAAAACCCTAATAGAAGCTGGTTAGATAATGTAAAGCTGTAGACCTTATTGACCTTTAATCTGTAAACATTGATTAATATCATTATGTCCCACTGCACATATAATATGGTTTTTATTATTAATACAAAAAGAATGTTATAAATGTAAACCTAAATTTTCTTTAAATGCTTATTTCATTTTAGTTGCTCGATGAATCCATATTGCATGAGTTATATACTAATATACACAGGGCAGTGTCTGAGTAAGTTATACTCAGGGTAGACCCATTGAAATAATAACTTAGTTTTGACTGACTTAAGTCCTTTGATTTCAGTGGATCTACTCTGTGACTTAGTTTGCACTACTCAAAAGTAAATGGTGTTTTAAGAGCACTCTCCCAATCTTGTGTTCCCAGCTTAATAGCTGATAGAAAATAATAAGCAGTACATAAGGTCAGAATAATATAATGTGTTGAATACAGGCTTAGCCATGCTTAGAGTAGATCCACTGAGATCAGTGGGACAAGTTAAATGATGACCAGCCAGTCTCATTGATTTTCAGTGGGTCTCCTCTAAGCATGGCTAAATTTGTAACCAAGCCAATGTTCTGGGAATGCTGCTACAGTTTATTTTGATGAAAAGAAAGAATGCTGCTTTTACAAATATTACAATTTTAAAATACTGGAAACACTTGCTGCTGTCTATCATCTTTTGTGTAACTGTTTGAAATGAAAATAATTTGCATAAGAGCACAGTTGTTCAGTAAAAGTCATTAGGGGGTTGTGCCTAAAGTCACTTATGCAGTTATTTAGAAGTCACTGGGGTAGTTAGAATGTAAATTTGAGGACTGAAACTCAGTATGCTTAAGATCAAGCTCTAAAGCATTGTTTAATTTTTAAAGTTGTATTAATTCATTCTTCTAGCTGTTTTTAATCAACTAAGCAGCTCGGAGCACTGGACTTATATTGGAAGAGAGGGGTATAAATTCCCTCCAAAAATAATTAATTTATAAGAAACCTTCTAGGGTTTAACAGGGTCGTTCTTGGTTTCCCCTTTGTACTGCAAACTATTGTGCTCCATTGCATACTGTTCTGTACTTCTATAAGGGGGAATATTGCTGCTTCTTTTGAAAACAGTCGTGTCCTTATTTATCTATAGCTTTGGCTTCCAAGTGGAATTTAAAATGATGTACCACTTGCTTGACACACTGTTTGTATAAAGTTGCCCTTATTGTGTTGCTGGTTTCTCTTGGCCAGTGCTGTGACTGGCAGTAGTTCTTCAAGATCTTTGGAAGAGAGAGATCTTTTTCAGCCTTGCTGCCTGAAATTCTTTGAGTTACTGACCACCTCTCATCATTGCAGCAAGAAATGAGACATCTTCCTTTGACGCTGGGAGTCTAGGATTGCCCTCAAAATTAGCATTAATATAAATTATTCTGCTTCTGAGGTTTGGATTAGCCTGTAATTTGTATGGCATCACTTGTTCTTAATACATTTGCTTTGATGATTAGAGAAATTTCGTCTAGTCCCCCCCCAACTAGTTTCAAATTATATTTCTAATGTTTGTGGAAAGCTAAGATATAAATTCTAAAAATAAATATAATATAAATTCAAATTAGTTCTCCAAGGGATTCTCTATTCAGCTTTTGAAAACTTAAGAAAGAACTGTAAAATCCCCCTGAATGGCTGATAATGGCTCTAACATGATTTCAGTCAGATTTTTCAGTTCCATGGGCTACATTTTTGGAGCTTCCTTAAATAAGTGAATTTACACCAGGGAAATAATTACTAACTAGTCCTTATTATCCTTATTATGGTCATTTTCCCAATTCTTCTGAATTTTTGGGAATGCATTCCTTTGAGATCCCAAAGTTTGCTGTTGAGCGTGTGTGCAGAGTCCATGTGTGAGCAGTGGGAAGTAGTGCTAAAATAACCAGGTAGGAGAGGTACTACCCCCATGGTAGACAATCCATACCACTGAAGAAAGGCCTCTGTCGTCCCCACCAAATGCCTCTAAACACACTGAGCAAGTCTTGCACATGTGCATGTCAGGGCCAGCCCATGTCCAAAACCAGAACTGGGTGAAACCTTCTCAGAAAATGAGATTCGATTCTGGCACCAGCAATTTCTGGGAAGAGTCATATTCCCAGAAGGAAACCACAACACCTAAGAATACACCCCAGCTCCAAACCCTCTATCCACCAAATCCTGAAGGCTCTAGATCATTTGCCCTTGGAAATCTTAGCAACTCCACAAGTAAAAGTGCATATGAGAAGGTGCA
The DNA here is from genome assembly GCF_964270895.1 of Podarcis filfolensis. NCBI lineage: Eukaryota > Metazoa > Chordata > Lepidosauria > Squamata > Lacertidae > Podarcis > Podarcis filfolensis. The sequence goes on from NC_139603.1 coordinate 69,464,286, forward strand.
ACACTTGCTTGGAAGCACAGAGCACCCAGTGTTTGGATCTTACTCAAGAGACGATATCCTTTTAAAAATCGTCAGGATAAGTGAGCTAGAAGTGTGGGTCGGCCAGGCTGATTTTAAAATCCTTTTGTTGCTCTCAGGAAACTGGTGGAACCAAAATTCTATCCCATTTTCTGGTTTCAAACTCCAGTGTCTATCTGGACAGACTGTTCAGCACTAGACCTCTAATCGCTGACGAAGGCTGCTGATGCTGCTGGACAGATCCTCTGTACTCCAGCCTCCAAGCTGCTTGCGTTTCCTGAATCTTGCTGGTCTGTGTGGATCGACAATTATTTTGCCCTTCAGCACATGGGTCTCAAGCCCTCTGATTCTTGGTGAATCATTTGGCCCTGGTGGATTGCTTCCCTATCTAGAATGAAAGACCGGAAATAGGACAGTACTTTGCTTATACTGATGCTAGTCTTCACTTGTTAGGGCCTAAAGTGATTATGAAGGAAGGAATAACATTGATCTAAAGATGCGTAGCCATTCCTCCTCATCCCACATTATGCTTTTGTTGAAAGGGGTATTGCTCTTTATTGCCCAAAGGATCTTGAGAAGAAAGTGAATTGTGCAGGGAGCATATTTTTTTCTGGGAGTCCAATTCAGCCTCAACTATCTTGGCACCAAAGGGTGCTTCAGCTCAATCCCCTTTGCCAAAAAAGGATCAAAAGGGGAGATGTCACTCATGCATTTTCATGAGGTTGGAATGCAAGAGGATTGAATAGAGATGCCCTCTCCCCAACAGAGTGGCATGACAGCTAGGAATATATAGCAGTGCTGAAATCCTACAACCTAATACTGAGTGGTGTTGTGTCATTGAAATAACTCTTGATTAGGTTGTTAAAGTTTTTCTTTAAATACCAATCTACAAATGTATCAGCCATCCTTTAAACACTTTTTGATATAGTGATAAGTAATGAACATGAAGGAAATGCCATCTGTGGAATTAGATTAATAGTCCCTGTAGCCTAGTAGTGCCAACCCTGATATTCTGTAGCTCTCTAGGATTCATGGTGTGATCTTTGCCCTGTTACGTAAGTTCCTTAACTGGATGCCAGGGATTGAACATGGGACCTTATATATGCAAAGCACATGTTCCAGAGCTGAGGTAAAGCCCCTCCATCATGACATCGGTTGAGGTGTACTCTAAAAGCTTTTCAGCTGCAGAGCCAGAATGTTAAATTGGGTTTGAGTGTTATGTTATATTGACCAGCTGGTGAGGCATTCAGAAACCATATCAAGTGCTGTTAAGTTTCAGACATAGGCCTTTTATCAAACTTAGCTAAGCAAATCCCTTCTTTTAGCCACAGGTGTGTAACAGCACACCTAGGATTCTTTTGAGTACAGTTGGACATTATGGCACAGGAGGAGACAATGAATATTTAACCAGATAGATTTGGCTTCAGCTGCTGGAAACCAGTGCCGATATATATAAATAATGAAGACATTGCTATTAAGAGAGTAAAGTAGAAAGTATAACCAGACTTTCTCTTGTTCTTGGCTGCTTGCTCAGAGCTCTGTGTGGATTGTATCTATAACAAATAGATGATTGAAAACTTCAGGAGTTACATGGAATTGTCCTTGCTTACAGTGGGATTACACCCTCTTTTAAAACAGTAATTTAGTGCTTTATTTTCTTTTGAATGGTAATTTCTGGCAAGTGTATCTTTTACCATTATGTACACTGGATGTGCCACAGCGTAGGTTTATGAGAAGCAACTCTGCGCTCAGATATAGATAAGATTTTGGATACAATAAGTGTGCAGCATTATTTTTCCCTTTGAATGCATATCGTGTTTTAACAAGCTACAAAATATCAGGAATGGATCATTACAAATCCACTATTTTTAAAATTAAAAAGATGTCTACAGTTGTGATCCAGGGGATCAGCGGAGAAGAATGGATTTCAGGTAGTTAAATTCAGTTACTTAATCTGTGTGGGTTAATATTTGTGGTTTTTGTAGAAGATTGTTAGTATGATAATTTAGTAAGGTAATTTGCTCAGTACAAGTTGTTTAAAGGACTGTCTAAATATTAAAGCTTTGGAGATAAGGGTGATGACCAGAAAAACAATAAAATGAGGTACTGTACCTGAAATTGTTTGTGACAGTATATCTTTAATAGCTGCATTTACTTACTGTATACTTACAATTGCATTTCCCCAATGTTGTTAAACATATATTAGTGTAATTTTATCTTTCACAATTTTTTCTCCATTTAACTTGAACTGAAATAATAATAAACTAATTAAGGATTTGCTGGTGCTAATTTGCTGAATCATTTGATTAACAAGGATCTAGTTAGGTGTCTGGTCAGCTTTTGGTTTCTTCTACATATTCTGCATAGATGTAGTGTTTTCTATAATGTTGCAAAAATAATACTATATACTAGCATTTTGTAGATAAGTGGTGTAAGTACTCCTTTTCCGTAAAGATTATATTTCGTTTCTCTCTGCTGCAAAGGGGTAAAATAGTTTCAATCAATTCATTTTCTTATACGATTCAGTTGTCAGAGACTTAGAATTTGCTGTGGGGTGTAAATCATGTAGTTGTTACATGTTTTGTATGATTACTTATGGTAGAAGAACCAGAAATATTAAAAAATAAAAAATAAAAAATTGTCCAGTAGCACCTACAGATATATCTGAAGAAATGTGCATGCGCGCACGCGCACGCACACACACGCACACACACACACATCTATTGCGTCAGACCAACACAGCTACCTACCAGAATCCAGAAATATATTTGTTTGTGAAATAAAAAAGTAAACTGTCAGGTTAATTTATCTGCAACATAGTTATTACTGAATAACCATGTATATCTGTTTTGTCCTTTTACTGGTTTTCAAAGATGTTATACGTTTATAGTGGACTACTACATCATTAAAAAAATTATAAAACAGATTATGTCAGCAAATATCAGCAATGCATAAGTATAGCAAAATATTAAACATTAGGAAAGCTTGAAGAGATGCAGTCTAATAATCCAGGTCAGAATGCCCATTCACTATCCCATTACAGAATGATAGTGTATGTTTCTCAATTCTTACGTTAAATAAGTTGGAGTTCTTGTTATTAAATATACCAAGAAAAAAGCACACCAAGAACTCAGGCCAATGTAAGTTTCAATAGTGGGAGTGGTCGCACTATTTGAGTTTGTAATTCTTGTCAGAATACATACTACAGTAGGTAGTGGTTCTAGTGGGATAGTGATACTTATGAGCCATTGACATGATCATTTCTGTAGGCCCTCTCCAGTGCTGTACAGTCCATTTTGTTCCTTGGTATACTAAGTAGCGGATGAAACAGACCGGGAGAGGGCTGGAGGGTAAGTGGTGTAAATCTTACCCAGGAGCTGACCAAGCTCATGTTCAGGCTCATAACACATCCTATCACATGGCAGGGAGAGCAGCAAAGAGATTCTACTTCACTGCCTCCGTTGCATCCTCTAGGAACTATCCAGCAGAGTTGTTCTGTGTGGTCTGGAAGTTGGTTACTTGTGACCAAGGGGGCAGACCTCTGGAGCGCTTGGTGACTAAGTGTAACCAGATGTCTAAAGACATCAAGAGTAAAGCTGCTTGGCTCTGTAGTGACTTAGATGCTGCTATTGTGACAGGGCCGGCTGAAAAGTCCAACACAATGTCAAGCACAGTGTTATGGGATCATGTCCAGTTAATGTGGTCTTATGTTGGGTATAGGATACTTGCAATGATGTGCCTGACCACCTGCTCATTAGTTCCTTGTATATCCTGGCTTATTTAAGACTGTTGGGGTGGGGTGACTGAGCAGGTCAGAGGTGTGGTAAACACATATTTGTGTGATGGTGGAACCTACTGCCCTTAAAAATGCAGTGGTATGTCCATATCTCATATAGCCTGGTCTAGACCCAATGGAGTATAATAACTATGCACCCCTTTATTGGCAAATGTGGTGATATATACTTGGTTGTGGAGAAATTGTATTCCTGAATGAGACTGATTATCTAGATCAGGGTGGTCTATCACCTGGCCCGATGAATGCACATGGTTCTCAAGTTTGCGGCCCATGGCAACATTTGACTCCCCCCCTCCGGCTTTCTGCTACCTTTCCAAATTCTGGTAAGTGAGGTTCTGGCCTTTGGGGAAGGAGGTGTGAGGGCTCTGACAGGGTCCTAGATTCCCCTGGCCTCCTTCCCAAAGCCTAGTTAGCACTTTCACAGCTTTGCAAAGGAGGTTTTTATTGCATGGTTTTATGCACTATTGTTGTAAACCACTCTGATATTCTTATGAATGCAGTATATAAATGTGTTGTGTTTTTTTTAAAAAAAAGAACAAAAAACAAAATAACTTATAAGTAGTACCTAATTTCAGATTAACCCACCATGTTGCTTTACTGCAAGGCTGGGGAACTTGCAGCCCTGATTTCATGTGAGTTGCAAAGAGGGAGAGCAATCTGGAGAAAGGGGTAGCAGAGGTTTTTCTTTTTAGTCTGGCCCAACCAATTTCTGGTTCTAGCCTCTCTCACAACCATTATGCAGTCCCTAAAAGATTCTCCCCATCACAAGGTAATGCAATCATTGCCAGAAAAGAGGCTGCTCAACCCTAATTAAACTCTGGATATTTTATCAGTTTAAGAATTCAAGAAAGTAATTTTGTCTCAGTACATGTGCTTGGGAACGCGGGTGGCTCTGTGGTCTAAACCACAGAGCCTAGGACTTGCTGATCAGAAGGTCGACGACGGGGTGAGCTCCCGTTTCTTGGTCCCTGCTCCTGCCAACCTACGAGTTCAAAAGCACGTCAAAGTGCAAGTAGATAAATAGGTACCGCTCCGGCGGGAAGGTAAACGGCATTTCTGTGCGCTGCTCTGGTTCTCCAGAAGCAGCTTAGTCATGCTGGCCACATGACCTGGAAGCTGTACGCTGGCTCCCTTGGCCAATAAAGCGAGATGAGCGCCGCAGCCCCAGAGTCAGTCATGATTAGACCTAATAGTCGGGGGTCCCTTTACCTTTACATGTGCTTGAGGCTCAAGGTAACACAGAACAAACTTTTAACAGCATCTTGGTGTTAGCTGTAGCATAGGGCGGTGGCTTGTCCATTAGGCGAAGGGAAGTCATTTGCTTCAGGATCCAACCCCCTCTGTTGTGCGGCTACCAGCCCTGCAGGAGATTAGCTCCCACCACCAACACAGTCCCATTGTCCTCACCGCCGCTGCTGTGTTGTGGTGGCAAGTGCAGGCAAAGCTGCAGGTGAGGGTACAGTTGTGATGCTGGTGCTGGCAGCAGTGGGGGCAGGGAGGGGGTGAGGTAAGGACCCAGATAGGCTAGTTCCTAGTGGGATTATTCTGATGAAATCTGTCTGACTGCCTCTTGAGGAAAGGTGTGTGAGAGGTAGTAAGTCATATAGCTTCCATCAGAATAATCCCACTATACCTTTAGGAATTATCTAATTCACTTCCCTACTCCAGGTTCACAATGTCCCTCTATATTTCTTGCTATCTAGGCTCCCCTACTCCATGGCTCACTGCAAGGTGGCTGTCCTTATACTTTCCTTATACTTCCACTGTCCTCCCAGGTCTCCTCCTCCTTTCTGTGACAGTTCTGCTCCCACCACTTTCTCTCTCTCTTCATGTTCTATAGTCTTTTATGGTCTATTATTGTCATCTCTTTCTTCCTTTTCACTTCCTCTTCTTCCCAGGTGCTCCAGCCCCAATGATTAAGAGTGGGCCAGCCACATCTGGTGAGCTGAACAATGCTACAGACAACAAGCAATCCGTAGGCTGCCAGTTCCCCACCCCAGCTATATAGACAGAGCAGGGTTGCAATACATCTGGGATTTCCCAGACATATCCGGAATACTGCAGTCGACAGCAGTGTCCGGGCGGAAATCGGCGAAAATGCCCGGGAAAATATGGATGTATGGCAGTCCATGTTGGCAGTGCCGTTTTTGCCGATGTCCCATAAAAATAGTTTTTAAAAAGGCATATTTTTGTGATTTTGTCAAAAAAGCTAATCAACTTTGCTAAAAAAAGCTGTCAACCCTAAGACAGAGTGGGGAAATGTTCTAAACTCTAAAAGACAGAAAGTGTGAACCCAGACTTTCTGTGATAGTAGTTCCAACAGAGATGTTAGGGTGTCAGCTGAAAGCAAAACAAAACATACATAGACAGCTTATATAGGCTTGCCATACGTCAGGAAAATTCCTGACAAGTCCTGGTTTTTGGGTGTAAAAATGACATCTAGGGGGAATTTTGCTGAATCAGCAAAATGACAGGGAAAACCCAGGTGTATGGCTATGTGATGGAAAACGCCGAGACAACAACTCCAAAAGTTTAAAATCACTACTTTTGGGGTCTTCCTAAAAAAAGGAAATATGGGAACCCTAGGTTATAGTAAGTATTTTGCAGTGTGTGTGTGTGTGTGTGTGTGTGTGTGCATGCCATAAGGTTAAAAAACTGCTCCTTGCTCTATAAAGCGATTTTTCCTTCCTTCCTTCCTTCCTTCCTTCCTTCCTTCCTTCCTTCCTTCCTTCCTTCCTTCTATCTAACATCTATCTATCATCTATCTATCTATCTATCTATCTATCTATCTATCTATCTATCTATCTATATCTATCTAATCTATCTATCTATTTATCATCTATCTATCTATCATCTATCTATATCTATCATCTATCTATCTATATCTATCATCTATCTATCTATCTATCATCTATCTATCATCTATCTATCTATCTATCTATCATCTATCTATCTATCTATCATCTATCTATCTCTACAACTTGATCGTAAATAGAACCTCTAAGCTATAAAACAAATGCTATATAACTATTACCTTACTTTTCTGTGTATAAGACTAGTTTTTTTTTTTACTTTAAAATAAGGCTTAAAATCTTGGGGCGTCTTATACATGGGCACGTCTTATACATGGAAAAATACAGTAAATTCCCAGGCTTGGAACTGGCAGGCCTCTAGCAATATATAACACATCAGGGGAAGGCGTCAATGAGGTGGGAAAGATGAAATATTCTGTTCCCCATTCCAGTGAGTCCTGAGCTACAAGGCTTCTAGGCTGGCTGAATCCTCAACAAAAACACTTCCCCATTGGGGGATACACTGCAAAATGTTGTTGTAAGGCTCACTTGCTTGTATGCATTTTGAAAGGGTCAGAAGGGCTGTAAGAAACAGCAGCATGATGACCTCATATTATTGATAGGATTCATCGATGGTGACAGTGTACCCACCTCACATTGTTGTAGTAGTTGGTGGTAGAACCCATTTTTTTGTAGCATTCCCTGTGCTTCACCTTGTAGCATGATCCTTCCTTCCATGCGACTACAGATGAGGCTGATAAGACTGATCTATAATTAAAAGAACTAACTATGACATAGTTCAAGAGCCTTAGGTTCAGTGTGAAAACAATTTTGAGCTTCTCGGCTTTTTGAATTTTATTTTAAGGTTTCCCCTTGTTTGTGGGGCACAGAGGAATTGCTGAATGCATTAGTATGGATGTATGACAAATAATGAGCATAAAAGAACTGGCATTTGGCCAGCTTGGTATCCTCACTGCTATATGAAAGAAAGTACTACAGCACAGACTAGTGGCTTAGGGAAAGAATAGAAGAGGAGAAATTTTCCTGTAGATTTGTGTGTAACATAAAAAATAAATGAATAAAGGCTTTTTTTCCTGTTATCTCCATGGAGTAAATATAATAAGAAAGTGGTTGTGTTGTGGTCTGAGTAATAATAATATTTATTATGGATTATCATTACGGCAAAATGGTTTTCTTTGCAATAGTGTGTTGTGTGAGGAACATAGAATCGTAAAATAACAGAGTAGGAATTGAAAGGAACTTTGGAGGCCATCTGGTTCAACTCCCTGATCCATACAGGATCTGCAGTGCTGGATTTAATGGCAACAGTCCTGATAAGTGGCTGTCCAGTCCCTGTTTAAATAACACATCTAGTTGGGTTTTAAATGTTAAGGGTTGTTTCCAGCAAAGTTCTGCTTACAGTAGAGCCACTGAAATTAATGAAGCTAAGTTAGTAATGTCCACTGATTTCAATGGGTCTGTTTTGAAAAATGACTAACATTGTAAACCACCCTTACTATTTAGCCAGTATAGCATTTGATGTAAATTATAACTGCGGCCTATTGCTTCTTTAAGAGTGCCACACTTTCTGGAATTCCAGACTGGTAAAGTGTTAGTCTGATTTACACATGCCTCATTCACATCTGTCATGGGTCAGCAAACTAAGGTCCGCAGGCCGGATCAGGCCCAATTGCCCTCTGGATCCGGCCCATGGGCAGTCCTGGAATCGCTGCTTGGATCGGTGTGATTGTTCGGGCTGCACCATTTTTTTTACAATTTTCTTCAGGCGCCATTCCCCCCGCACACACTGCGGCAGCGCCTCCTCCCTCCCTCCTCCGGGCTTCTCCCTGCCCTGCGGAGGAAGGGAGCTGGGCTTTGATTGGTGCCAGCCAATCCGAAGCCTTGCCACCCACGCACTGAGGTGCGACCCAGGCTCACCACTTGCCAGCCAGACTCTCTGTCCATGGCCATGCTGTGGGCATCGTGACGGGCATGTCGCGGGACTTCGGCTGGAGCTTGGTGCGCCTGCTGGCCCCACACCTGGCGCCTGGGAAAGCTGGCCTGGAAAGGAGAGGCGCTGCCACCACCGTTGGCTCCCAACCGCAGGCAGAGCGGCAGAGAAGGTAGGAAAGCAGGGGGAGGGGAGGGGCTGGGGGAGAGAGGGGGAGAGAGAGAAGCCCTCCTCCACCGCGTGCGTGTGCACGCAGTCCGGCCCGTCACAAGGTCTGATGGTGAATGGGCCCCCTCCTAACAAAATTTGCTGACCCCTGACATATGTGAAGTACAACCAGAGGTGGAGCTAGCTGCTCCAGCACCCAGAGAGGTACATATCCTCCCCCGGGGGCAGGACGGTGAGCGTCCCACAGGGGCGGGGCGGTAAGTGTCCCACAGGGTGGTAAGTGTCCCATGGGGGGGCGGTGCCCGTGGCAAGTGTCCCAGGGGTGGGGCGCCGATGTCACCCCCCTCAGGGATGACACCCAGGGCAGACTGCACCCCCCCCAACCCCGTTCCTCCGCCAGTGAGGTACAACCACTTGGAAATGTCTCACTTGGCAAACCATTGTATGAAATGGTGCATTTTAAAAGATGGGTCTAAAGCACCATGCCTTTATGACCTTGCACACAGCTTTTGGACACAACAAACTAAGCCAGAAAGAGTTAATGCAAGGCCAATGTTGACTGATTTCTGAATTATCTTATTGCTTGAAAGCATCTGGGAGGGGCTTTGAATTTATTAGAGTAATGGCACTAGAGTAGAGGTATTATTGTTAACTATTCCCCACATCCAGTGCCATTTTCTCAATCTAAATCCCCTCCACAAGCTACTGATTGTCCTATGTGAGAATATATAAATACCCATGGGAAGAAAATAAGGATACCATATTTAACCCACATCAGAGCAAGCAGCAATATGGGGGGGGGGGGGAATGGCACAATTTAGATCAAGAAGCAGTATGAATAGAAAGCATTTAACTGCCCCCTGATCTTATTCTGATCAAATCTGGATTCCTTCCATGACTTCTTTTAAACAACAAAAAAATCAGGAAATCCACTCATAGATCTTGCAAAGTAATATGAAGTTTCACCATTAAGGTGCTAATATCAGGAACCACCAGGTCCATGTGCTGAAATCTCCTCTTCTACATTAAGGATGCAGGAGTCCTGTCCTCTGTTTCAGCTAGTCACCTGGACTTTCCTCTCCTCAACAGTCAAATGCCATCTATACAGTAGGAGAGAGCTTTCCTTGTTTTATGGCTTCTTAGAAAATTGCCCAGGAAATAGGAACCACTTCTGCATTATAAATTGCTTAGTGAAAAAGGAGCCTCCAGACACATGGCTGAGCCCCTTGGAGAAGCACTGCTGTGAGTTTTCCTCAGCTGCCCAAATTTCCTTCATATAGGAGAAGGTCTCAAGCCTTTCAGGTTGCAATCCTATTATATAATACTTATTTAAGACTAAGTCCTACTAAACTCAAATAACTTGCTTCTCAGTAGACACCTGTAGGATCGCACTGTTTTAAGCAGTCTTTATTCCTCTTCTTTTGTTTTCCTCCTATCTTCACACAGAGTTACAACCTAAGATTTTTCTGTAAGCCTTCATTATATGAGGTATGTTTCAAATCCTGAATATCTAGTCTTCAACCTCAGGAAGTACTTTAATATTTATCCGCACAGAAATTGTCTATTACTTGCATAGGTGATGCCCCATTATACCTAGCTGGAATATTGAATTTTTGATGTAATTCCTTTAACTCTGTGCTGAAGTATGATTTTCTTTTTTCTTGTCATTTTTGACTCTTCACTGTGTGAGTAACACAGACCTGGACTGTGGAAGCACCATGTCAGAACTATTTGATATATTTTTTTAAAGAATTGCTTGTGATATTGGGTGTAATCCCAAGTACCTCCTCCTCCTCCAGTGGGACTTTGTGGAGTGGCAGGGCCACTGCTTCATCTACAACTCTGCTGTAGGTGGCAGCCACAGCTGAAGATGGAGGAGGGTGGGATGACTGAGTCTGGTTGTGACCCAATTGCTGCACTAGCTCCACTGCACTAGTTGGTTAAGTCATTGGTGCCACACCAGCCCTAATGAGGTCATGTGACAGCAAGACTGGTTGACATCCAGCAGATCTTGTGCCAGCTCAGACCTGCCTCTCCCCACTCTTTTTGCTGGCTCCCGCTATTTGCTAGCTCCCACTAATGAAGATAACATCAGCAGGCCTACTGCCTGTCTGCATGTTCAGCTTATGGAAGGGGGAGGTTGGCAGGAGGCTGGAAGAGGTGGGTTAAAGACTCCTTCACCTAACCCAGCCCAGCCCAGCCTAGTATAACGTATTATTATTATTATTATTATTATTATTATTATTATTACTACAGCTAAGTGTTAATAGCAATTTTTATTAGGGATTGCAATAGAAAGAAAAAATGTACAGTTAATTGACCTGCTGTCTTTCACTCAATTTATTACATTTAAATACTTTGCTTTTCTGAGGTATTGCAGGGACTGTGGCCATTTTAAAAACTAAAAACTGCCTTTTATTATAAGGAGGAAATGCCATCTCAATTTTTTTAAAGTACCTCCTCCTCCTCCAGTGGGACTTTGTGGAGTGGCAGGGCCACTGCTTCATCTACAACTCTGCTGTAGGTGGCAGCCACAGCTGAAGATGGAGGAGGGTGGGATGACTGAGTCTGGTTGTGACCCAATTGCTGCACTAGCTCCACTGCACTAGTTGGTTAAGTCATTGGTGCCACACCAGCCCTAATGAGGTCATGTGACAGCAAGACTGGTTGACATCCAGCAGATCTTGTGCCAGCTCAGACCTGCCTCTCCCCACTCTTTTTGCTGGCTCCCGCTATTTGCTAGCTCCCACTAATGAAGATAACATCAGCAGGCCTACTGCCTGTCTGCATGTTCAGCTTATGGAAGGGGGAGGTTGGCAGGAGGCTGGAAGAGGTGGGTTAAAGACTCCTTCACCTAACCCAGCCCAGCCCAGCCTAGTATAACGTATTATTATTATTATTATTATTATTATTATTATTATTACTACAGCTAAGTGTTAATAGCAATTTTTATTAGGGATTGCAATAGAAAGAAAAAATGTACAGTTAATTGACCTGCTGTCTTTCACTCAATTTATTACATTTAAATACTTTGCTTTTCTGAGGTATTGCAGGGACTGTGGCCATTTTAAAAACTAAAAACTGCCTTTTATTATAAGGAGGAAATGCCATCTCAATTTTTTTAAAAACATATTTCTTTGAAATATTTGATGCTTTTCTGCTTATAAAACCATCAAGAATAAAATCCAAATCTAATAGATCAAACCTAAAATCCAATTTACGATATGAACAGCAATAGGAGCAGTAAATCAGTACAATTTAAGATATGAACAACAATAGGAGCAATAAATCAACCAGCCATTAAATACATGGGAGAAGAGAACAGCCTTAATTTTGTGCCTCAAAGATGACATATTTGGCACCAAACTTGTTTCTGTATGTGGGGGTGCAGCCACAGAAAAAACCCTATATAGTGGGCACAACCAGTATCTCAGGGACACTTGGAACAGACTTTCAGAAGATGGTGTTAAATAACTGAAAGGTTCAGATGAAAGAAGGTATTTCTTTACATACCTCCTTGCCTCCAGACCACATAGAACAAGGCAGCCATCACAAAAAGCATGACTTGATGGACATATAATTTCTATGGGTTTTATATACCTAATACTGATCTTTTTTTCAGGATATGGACTCTAATGCTTGCTCTATGAACAAATGTACTTATTTTACATGCCTGGATATATATATATATATATTTACTGTTTTATGTTTGCATTACTTGGTTCTGATTGTTTTCTTGTTTTGTACTTACTGAAAATTGAAATAAAAATATTTACTAAAATATATATATTGTGCACCACCCTCACCATGGCATCAGGGGAATTAGGCTCAAGTGAGTGAGGTGAGCCTGGGACTACTTCTGAACCTGGAGTTAGAGAGAGATGAACCTTTCTCTGCCCCAGAGTTCTACTGAAGCCTGGCATTTGTTTGGGCCCTGCACCTCCTGGGTGAAATTGCAGAGCCATAAAAAGCTGCCTCCTGCCATCTCCAGCTCAAAGCTAGAGAGAGACCAGAGGTGTGTGAGCTTGCATCTGTGCCCAACTGATCATCTGCAGGGGCAGATCAAGCCCACATACCCCTGCTTCTCCTTTCCAGCTCTGATCTGGATAAGAAAGGTAAAGGCACATGTGCTTAATCTGCTTCTGTGTTCTGTTGGGTGCAGATGCAGAATAAGCCTCTGCCAAGTCTGAACTTTTGAGGGAGGTGCTTATTTTCTACCCCCTTAGAGCCAACTTTAGATCTGGATAGAGGGGCAGGAGAGTCTTCTCTGTTCGTGCTGTGTTTTAGACACAGCATGTGGTCCAGGACAGTACACAGCCTGTTGGAGAAGTCCGCTCACTCTTCCCGGTGGGTGCCATTGCGGGCCGTCCACGGAGATCCAACAGGGAAGCCCAAGGGATGGGATGGTTTCCTAGGCAGCAAAGGAAGCTTCTGGGCTGAGCTTGCTGCCTGGGAAATGGATCCCACCCGCTTGCTCATTTAGCAAATTGTGAGTGGGCATGGAGGTAGGCCACCAGAGGGCGGGCACAGCCAGCCCCTCTAATATAGAGCGAAGGTCTGTGGCTTGAATTGCAGCCAGTTTCCAAATGATTTACAAGGGCAGTCCCACATGCAATGCATTACAGTAATCCAACCTGGATGCTTTATTCCTTAGAGGCTATCTGGGTATCCAAAGTCAAATCTAATAGTATCTTAATATGCACATTTGATCCTTAAAGGGGAGTGTAGCCCCACCATTACTTCACTGGATAGTTGAATCATTTAATATTTGAATAATTTGATTAAAACTTGCAACCTTTGGTTAATTGCTTTGATCATGGAAAGGTGAACAGAGAATTTTAAAGATCACGTAATGTTTCTTTGTATCCTGTTATCATTTGCAAAGGTCATTATTGCATCTGGAAACATTGATGCCTCACATATAGTGTAGCCACCCCCATAATACCTCCCTTTGTTCTTTGAAGTAAAATAGTAATAGAGCATAAACTGTAGTTATCACTGGACACTCTTCATAATATCCTAAAAATTGCTTTCCTTAATGAGATCAAAGGTCCATTAAATTCAACATTCTAACTACATTCAGACAACCATCCATGGCTGCATAAGCCTTCTCTCCTCCCGTGTGCACTAGTTTATCAGTAAAGATCCTTATTTGTGTTAAGGATTATTTCTACAGATAATTTTTTAAAAATCATGTATAGTCATAGCCAATTTTAGACCTTATCACCAATATATAGGGTGTAAATCAATGTCACACTCTTCCAATTTTTCCATTTCAGATTGTCAGACAGAACAATCCCCCTTCTTCCCCAGCACACTGTTCTGTGAGTTCTCCTGGCTACCCCAGGGCTATTTTGGGGGGCTGCAGGGGGCACAGCAGGGAGAGAAATGGGAAAGTCTTGTATAAGCAGAAATCCTTCTTCAGAGCTTCTGCTGACAGTGCTCATTAGGTGAATCCTGCCCATAATCTCCAACATATAATATTTGAATACAGTATACTGTACATCTATACTGTACAAACTACTTGTTCCTTGATTTTAACTTCAGTCTTGCCTGCATCTTTACTGAGATCCTCCAAGTGAATTTAAAGTAGTGATGGAGCTTTGCTTCAATCTTGCATCCACTGAAAAGAAAATTTAACAAATGTATTTATGGAAAATTTTATATTAAAATTGATAAATGGGTGGCTTTTTTAATTAAAAAAATAATGCCAGGCATTGTTGGTATCTGTCTGTCTTGGGAGATAATGGAGGAGTGCGCCTTTGGGGGTGAGGTCAAGCTGTTGGAAGGTTGCAGCGTCTGCTGTGACTGTAGAGACCGATGTGGGAGAGGCGTGTTTGACTGCAGCTGGGGCAGATGAAGGCATCCAGTTGTGCTGTTGCAGATGCACCATGGTGTTTATTCTCTCTGCGCTCCTCCCAGTGGTCATTTCTCCTCTGGTCACTGCTATGGATACATGACTTGACAGCCTGTCTCCAGGCACTGTGGTCATCTGCAAGGGATTCCCACGTGGCAAGGTTAATGTTGCCAGCCTTCATATTTGCAAATATCTTTGTAACACAGAGTTGATCTACCAATTAGCCTGGTGCCAGAAGCCATAGAACACATCCGTGGTGATCCTGCCATCTTATATGTGGATGTGACCAAGCCAGTGTGGACATCACTGAGACAGGAGTGCAAACATGTTGGAATGTGGGCTTGGGAGAGCACATCTTTGTTTGGAATTCTGTCCTGCCGTGTGATACCCAAAATCCTCCTGCTGCAGTGCATGTGGTGTCGCTTCCTTGGGTTGTAATTTACAACTCACTTCCATAAAGCAGCATGCTCAACATGCAAGCGTGATAGACCTTCATATTGGTATTGGTTGTTGTCCTAGCTGCCTTGACAATATGCTTACCCAGCTCAATGTTGATGGAGAAATTGCTGGTTATGGTGGAACCCAGGTAGACAAAATTGCCTACCACCTCAAGTGTGTGGGGTATTTGCACCGTCTTGACCCAAGATGTTGGTCTCTGTCATACTGATAGTAAGGCCAAACTCCCTGCAGGCTTGGGCAAAATGGTCAGTGAGTCTCTGTAGACTCACTGCACTTTCTTGGAGTGCACTGTCAAGGCTGTGTCATCTGCAAACAACATCTCTTGGATAAGGACCCATTAGACTTTTGTCTTGGCACAGAGATGTACCAGGTTGAACAGACTCCTGTCACTCCTTGTTTGGATTTCCACGCATTTTTCAGTTGAGCTGAAAGCATATGAGAGCAACAGGGGGACAAACAACCCAAAGAGGGTTGGAGCAAGAACACAGCCCCTTTCCACACTGCTCTTTATAGGGAAGGTGTCTGAGGATTAGCCATCATGTTAGATGGTGTCGCACATGTTCTTGTGGAAGGACACAATCACCTTGTGAAGCTTAGGTGGACTTGTTGAGCATTGTAAATAATCTTTTTCAGCTGGCGAGGTCAAAGGCCTTCATCAGGTCTATGAAGGCAACGAACAAGGGGTGTCTCTCTTCTCAACATTTTTCCTGCAGCTGGTGCAGTGAGAATATCATGTTGACTGTTGACCTCTGAGCTCTAGAGCTGCATTGTGACTCGAGACAGACCCTGTCAGCAAGTGGCTATAATCTGTTGAAAACTACACTGGCAAAGGCTTTCCCCACAGTACTCAGCAGGGAGATCCCACTGTTGTTGTTGCAGTTTTGGTGGTCACCTTTGTTCTTGTAGAAGGTCGCAATGCTGGAGTCACACATGTCTTGGATCCTTGTTCCTAACACTGCAAGAGAAGGCCATGGAAGTGTGTCATGAAGGAAGAATTGATTGAAACTGGCTTTCAGCATTCTCCAGGAATAAAGCAATACCAGTACTGGGCACAAGGTGGTGCACCAGCCTGTGCCATGAATAGCTTCCTCTCTTTACAATAACATTTTAGTGCTTCAAAATGTATGCATGCATGAGGTATTTGCTTTTTAAAACAGATGCATTATAGGTTCTTTAAAATTTATAGATGCACTATAATTTAATCAGGTTTTTTTTTGCTTTAATACAAAAAGTTATGACACAATTAAATTTAAGGCAGCAAATGTATAACATGAACAATAATTTTCTTTCCATACAATTTTGTGTGTTTTATCCATTCATTTATTTCTTTATACTATATATAGACTTCCTTTCACACAAAAATCTTCACAAGTTAATTTATCGCTGGACAAGGTGATGGAGGCAGCCTGGGTTTAAATATCCCAGCAGTGGACCAGTGAAGCCTTTTGCCTCATTTCTGCTTGCCCTTGGGCAGAATCCTGTAGCCTACCCACCCATGATTGGCCAAATGTTGGGCAGGCTTGCACCCACTTCCCAGGCTGGCGAGAGACCAGTTTCTGGTGTCGCAGCAGCCTGGGAAAACACCTTGCCTCCACGTCCCATGCTGGCTTGTGGTGCATGGAGTGCGCCATTCCACATAGGTGTCTGACTCTGAAAGTAAGCATCGTTCTCAGGCACCTTCTCTATAAAGAGCACTTTGAAACAGGGCTGTGTTCTCACCCCAACTCTCTTTGGCACATTCTTCTCCCTGTTGCTCTCATATGCCTCCAGTTTGACTGAAGACAGTATGTACTTTCATTCAAGGACCGACGGGGTCTGTTCTAACTGCTACACAAGTGCTGCAGGTCCTTATCCAAGAAATGTTATTTGCAGATGACACAGCCTTGACAATGCACTCGGAGGAAGCTCTACAGAGACTCATTGACTCATTTTACCCAAGCCTGCAGGGAGTCTGGCCTTACCACCAGCTTAATGAAGACCAACATCCTGGGTCAGGATGTCATCAGCACTCCACACATCAGCAGTGGTGACCACAAGCTTGAGATGGTGGACAGTTTGTCTATCTGGGTTCCACCATAACCAGCAACCTTTCTGTTGACGCTAAGTTAGACAAGCATATTGGTAAGGCAGCTACGGCAATGGCTCACCTCTCCCAAAAGGTATGGGAGAATGTGATGCTAACTATCAATACCAAGATGAAGGTCTACCAGGCTTGCATGTTGAGCATGCTGCTTTATGGAAGTGAGTCGTGGGCAACTTACACCCACCAGAACCAACGCCTCAATGCTTTCCACATGCGCTGCATCAGGAAGATTTGGGGCATCACATGGCAGGACAGAATTCAAAAACAAAGATGTGCTCTCCCAAGCCCACATCCCCAGCATGTTTGCACAAAATGGAAAATGGCAGGATCCCCAAGGATTGGCAGACCAACTATGTTTTATAAAGATGTCTGCTAACGTGACATGAAGGTTGGCAATGTTAACCCTGCTGTATGGGAATCCCTTGCAGGTGACCACAGTGCCTGGAGACACAGTCAGATTGTGGGCCCACAGCAGTGACCAGAAAAGAAATGACCACTAAGAGAAGTGTAGGGAGAAGAAAAGCCATGGTGCATTTGTAACAGCAAAACTGGATGCCTTCATCTGCCCCAGTATCTATTCCAGGTCTCTACAATCTCAGTAGGCGCTGCAACTCTCCAGCGGTTTGCTTTTATCCCCAATGGCACACGCTTCCATTGTCTCTCTCGAGATGGATGTCAACTAAACAGTTGAACCTGAAGTCAAGTTGAAGCTAGGTTGAAATGGATCTATAATCATCTTCTTCTCTGGTGATCGCTCATGGCCAAGTAAGATTGTCCTCCATGAATCACCAGGTGTTCTTTAGTTCCCTGGTTCTTTGTATGCTGTGTAGCTCCAGCATGCAATTGCTTATCTACCTTATTTAAAACAACTTCATATTTAAAAAACAGATGAACAACAGTGGGACTTAACTTTCCTTTTAAAAATTGTTCTCTATTTCACACATTTTGTTTGTTTCATTTGACACCTCTTTCATTTTTTCACTCTCACAATACTGTTGAATAGTCCTGTTGGTTTTGTTTCCCTGCTTTTGGTAGAAGTGAAATTGAAAAGCATATTCACAGGTGTAAGTGATGCTGTTCAGTCAAGACATAAAATTTGTGTGTCCAACTTTTTCCAGCTCTTAGAGTTTGCATTTATTCTCCCTCCGCTAAAAAAAAGCAAAAAAGGGCAAAAAATAAAAGCAAGCTGCACAACTATACATCCATTCCAAAACTCACCTATATTATGTAGAGCTCACCATTCTTCCACTAGTGCTGGATGGATTTGTGGGAGGGTTTATACAAAGTAAAAATGTGGCTATAGTGTGCTTTGCAGCATCATGTGGGTATGTGAGATAAACATTAATGCCTCACAGAAGGAATAGAGAGAATCTGGGCCTATGCCCATGCTTGACAAAGTGTATGAACAAATTGCATAGTGGGACTGTAGAAGTATGCTCTAGTTGCCTGTAGTGCTTCCAAACATTTAATGAACATGTAATGTACAGCATACATTCACAAATTCCTATGTTGCTGTTGTTTTAAAAAATCCAATAGAACACATAGGATTATCCAATAAAACACATTATTCATTACCGTTCAATATCAGGAGGTAAAGACTGCATGAATGTACATATGGATTTCCAGAGGCATTAGCTGCGTTAATCTACTGCAGAAAAAACAACAGAGAATCTTGTCGGAAAAAATAAAAAAATTGTCCAGTAGCACCTTAGAGATCAACTAAGTTTGTTCTGGGTATAAGCTTTCGTGTGCATGCACACTTCTTCAGATACACTGAAACAGAAGTCACTAGACCCTTATATATAGTGGGAGGGTGGGGTGGGGTTTTCCTCAGAAGGGTAGTAGGAGATGGGTGATTGACTCAATGGGTGTGGTAAACCTGTTGACGACTGTTGTTGTTGTTTAGTTGTGTCCGACTCTTCGTGACCCCATTCCTGTCTTCCATTGCCTCCCGCAGCTTGGTCAAACTCATAATGACTGTTATCAAATCCAAATCCAAACTCTTCTTATGACGACTGTTAACGACTGTAATTAGTCCTACAGGAAAAGACAAGTGATAGTATGCAGATGACCAAAAATAGCTTTAGCATATGTAATGAGACAAGAATCCAATATCTCTATTCAGACCAGGTCTCTCCATAGTTTTCAGTTTTTGTGTTGTTGTTGTTTAGTCGTTTAGTCGTGTCCGACTCTTCGTGACCCCATGGACCAGAACACGCCAGGCACTCCTGTCTTCCACTGCCTCCCACAGTTTGGTCAGACTCATGCTGGTAGCTTCAGTTTTAGTAATAAGTTGTAATTCAGCAACTTCTCTTTCAAGTCTGTTTCTGAAATTCTTTTGTAATGAGACAGCTGCTTTGAGAGCCTGTATTGAATGTCCTGGGAGATTGAAGTGTTCTCCTACTGGCTTCAGTGTCCACACAATGTTTTTGGCATCAAGATGCCAGGCACCGTTGTCAATGACCCATTTGTGATATGCCATTCCAACCTGGAAACACCCTAACAACTTTATTATAATATCAACTTTCATAGACTACAGTATATCAGTTGCATCAGAAGTATTACTTTGAGTTACAGGTGTGTAACTCAAACACACACAGTCGAGGGTGGAATTACAAACTGTCAGAAGGAAATGAAACCCAGAAAGTACAGACTGTGATGATTAGGTTATTAAGAGTGACCATAAATACTTCCTGCGTTTCATTTCCTTCTGACTTTGCTGGTTAGAATTCCCCCTCCCAACTGTGTGTGTCTTGAATAATAGAATTATAGAGTTGGAAGGGACCCTCAGGGTCGTCAAGTCCAACCCCCTGCAATGCAGGAATCTCAACTAGCTCATACATGACAGAAGGCCACCCATCCTCTGCTTAAAAATATCCAAGGAAGGAGAGTCTACCATCTCTCAGTGGAGTCTGTTCGTGTGTGTGTGTGTGTGTGAGAGTGAGAGAGAGAGAGAGAGAGAGAGAGAGAGAGAGAGAGAGAGAGAGAGAGAGAGAGTGTACACATTCACTTCACACTATATACTTCCCGGCCCTTTCCCCCCTGCTGGTTAACTCTTCCTCAGCTGGCTAAAGCTTCTCTCCCCTGTGATTCCCATGATGATTGGCTCCATGCTGCTATTAAGTTTTTTCCAATGCTTAATAGTGGCCTACATTTCCCCTTGTGCTGTTCAGCTAATTGGAGAACAGCTGAGAGTGATGAAAAGGGCACTGGAGCCCCGCCTACCCCAGGCCTGCTGCTTGTCTGATCAGTGGGATACTATGTTGTGAGCCATTAAGGTTAGGCAGAGTGCCAGTTCTGAGAAAGAAATAGAAAATAGCATGTTTCTACTTAGTGAGCATGCATGGAGTTGCACTGTTGTAAAAACACTTGTTATTTTATTGATGGACTAAGAAGCACCTGTGTGTGATCTAAAATATGATTAAACACACTGCAAAACTTCTGGGTTAAATTATTTTCCTATATATTTTTGTTAAGATTGTAATGACTATTATGAGGAAGTGGTGTTTAAGAGGCTGTTTCTGGATAACTAGGACTATATTTGGCAGATATTTGGTGTGAAATAGCCTTTGTTTTCCACCTTCTGGGAAACTAATACACATTTCCTCTCTTACTTTATATATAGGTAATGTGGGTATGTAACTCGTGCCGAAAACAACAAGAAATCCTCACAAAATCCGGAGCCTGGTTTTATAATAGTGGAACAAATACACCACAGAAGCCTGATCAAGAAGTTTTTAGAGGGCTGCGTAACGAAGAAGCACCTCAGGAGAAAAAAGCAAAGCTGCATGAGCAATCCATATCAGGGTTGGAACGAGGTAGATCTCAAGGGCTCACAAGGCAAGACTCCATAAACGGCTCAGGAGGGAAGGTAGCAGATGACACAGCAGACAGGTAAGGAATTGGCTCATTATACTTCAAAAAAGGAGTCGTCACATGTTTATGAGTCATATTATCTTTGCATTTCTTTTTCATGTTTAATAAGTTGTTTTATCTAAGCAGAATATAAAGAAGCATTTATTTTCAGAAGTATTCAAGGTCTGCATTATTATTTCCTTACCATTTATATTGGGATGATTCTGTAAGTGAGCATACACTTTTCTGTAAATTAGGAAGGGCTCCATTTTGCCTTTGTGGAATGAAAAAAGTCCAAAGTTAGGCCATTAATTCTGCAGCATAAATTAGATAAAAGATGCATAAAAATTGGAATTTTCACTAGTTCAAAATGTCAGAGATTTATCTCTCTTTCTACATCTGTGTATGTGCTGAGAGAATGGATTTTATACATCTGAGGCCTAAATCAGAAATACATTAACTGCTCAAAGGGGACTGCTAATCTGCATATTTTAGTTGGGTACAATTTAAATTATTTTTTCTCAAACTGTAGTTTATGAATGTTCTGCACTTATTTCTTAGTGGTCTTCTTACATTAATATATTTCACACTAGTGGAAAATACCTCTAAGCCCTATTAAAATATTGGTATATGTGTCTCGGAATCATATAAGTTGAAAAGCCTAGTGAATTTTCTCATTGTTTCTTGAACTATACTACTGTTTCCAGCTCATTTACAAATTTACCTATGCTGATATAATGACTTGCAGCAGAATCCTATGCATGTTTACTCAGAAATGAGTCCCATTGTGGTCAGTCCTATTTATTCGCTACTAAGTTGATGGCACAATAGTGTTGAAATTCTGTATCCACTTACTTGGGAGTATGCCCCATTGAAAGCAGTGGGACTTCAGACTAGACATGTAAAGAATTTAACTTTAAGAATGGTCATTTGAATTCTCTGGACTTCAAATAGGCATCTGTAGGCTATATGAACTATCTCATGCTCTACATCTAGTTTATAAATAATACTGACTGTACTTTTAGCTTTGATTAAATTAGATACTTTATCTTTAAAATAACAAACTCTTTCTAGCCTTTCAAATCTGGATTGGCTATTAACACAATTCTAACTATGTTTACTTTGACTTAAGTCCTATTGAATTCATTGGAATAAATGGGGTTAGGATTGTGGCCTTAGATAAATTTTAGCTGTGATTGTCATGAAATAGATTTCTTGAAAAATGTAGGCAAATCAAGCTTTCTTACTAGAACCTACCAGATTGAACTGCTTCTTTGCTCATTGTCCTTTGCTCCATTTTAAATTGGCAGGTCAAATACTGATTGGCTACAAGTGCTCCTTAATTATATTCGTTGTCTTGAGAGACACAACATGGTGTCTGGCAGCTGAATTCATTGTTAAAGGGTGATAGCACAATACTATTCATAGCTAATATTTTTCTTAAATATGTACAGAAGATGGAATCTTGTGGGCTCTTCATTTTTACAAGAGAGACTGCGGAGCTGTCAAGGGTATAATTCTAAGTGCTTTGGCTCAACTATTGTAGGGAGACTGAGACCACAGAACTGTTGTGGGGAGAAACCAACAATGTTTGCTTAAGACCTTCCTAGTACTCTTGGGTACAAATCTCAATATGCCTTTGTACAGACACAGTTGTCAACAATTACAGATTGGTTCTACTTTGTTACAGAAGTCAGCAAGTGACCACTCTGAGATTGACATGGGAAAATGGATTGAGATTATTTTAGACTGGAAGGTCAACATCAGTAAAACCTTAATTTATAAACCAGTACATTTAGATGATGGATTAACCAATTCTACAGGCAATATGTATTCAAGTAATTATTATCTAATTATCCAGATTATTTAAGTCTGATTTTAAGCCACTTTTCTTAACGCCCCAGTGCTTTTAGTTGTCCCTTGTGTTTGTTTATTTATTTAAATATTGCATTCATATTCCACCTTTTCTCCAAGGGGGTGTGGGTGGTTCAGCCCCTCCTCATTCAACCCCCACAACAACCCTGTGAGGTAGGTTAGGTTGAGAGGCAGTCACTGGCCCAAGGTCACCCAATGAGCTTCATGGCATTTAGTGTCGCTAGTCTGTGAAACAATCTTCCAGCAGAGATTTCACAGGTGTCCTTGCTTCTGATTTTTGGGTGTCTCTGCATACTTTTTTTTATGATGACAAGCCTATGCAGTTTAAAATTTTGAATGATTGCTCCATACTGCTTTTAATGATTTTCTTATTATATTGCTACAGTGCTTTGATTCTTTTTATGAGAGGGTGGTATATAAATATTATTATAAATATGAGAATGGAAAGCTATATCCTGATAACTTGAAACTAACCATGGCTTAAAAATTTGCAGAAGAATAACCCAATCTGTGTGATGCAGGCAGGGGTGGCTAACCCTTGGCTCTGCAGATGTTATACTCTTCACATCTATATTCTCTAACAATTGGCTATACTGGCTGTGGGTGATGGAAGCTGTAGTCCAACACGATCTAGAGGACATCACATTGGCTACTCATAGGGTAAAATCTGAATTACAATGATGGAAAAAAGTTCAGGATCTTTTGTAATGTAAAATTTGTTGTTGTTTAGTCATTTAGTCATGTCTGACTCTTCATGACCCCATGGACCAGAGCACGCCAGGCACTCCTGTCTTCCACTGTCTCCCGCAGTTTGGTCAGACTCATGCTGGTAGCTTCAAGAACACTACCCAACCATCTTGTCCTCTGTTGAGCCATCTCCTTGTGCCCTCAATCTTTCCCATCATCAGGGTCTTTTCCAGGGAGTCTTCTCTTCTCATGAGAGGGCCAAAGTATTGGAGCCTCAGCTTCACGATCTGTCCTTCCAGTGAGCACTCAGGGCTGATTTCCTTCAGAATGGATAGGTTTGATCTTCTTGCAGTCCATGGGACTCTCAAGAGTATCCTCCAGCACCATAATTCAAAAGCATCAATTCTTCGGCAATCAGCCTAACACGCGACTGCATGTGCGCGGGTCACATTTCGCCGCTTCCATGCTTGCTCGTGACGTCATTTTGAGCGTTTGCGCATGTGCGAGCGGCGAAACCCGGAAGTAACGCACTCCGTTACTTCTGGGTCACAGCGGAGCGCAACCCGAAAATATTCATCCCGAAGCTACTTCAACCCGAGGTATGACTGTCTCTGTTTCTGAGTACTGTCAGAACTACTTTTGTTGCTTTGAAAATTATGTTGGGAGAAATAAATGTTATCTTAAATATCACTCTGGCAGTGCAACATACAAAGATGTATCACAATTGCATCATTTTCAGATTGACTACTGCCTAAACAGTTTGACTTATGAATCGAGGTCACAACATCCCAATCATTAGAATATGAAATAACATCAATAGATATTATTGCACCCAGAATATGCTGCAAAGGAACCTTTCCCGGGAAAAGATTTTGGCAATGGACCCTTTTCATTCTCTATGATGCTACAGCTGTCCTTCCTGAATTCAGTTACATGCTACAGTAGCCAAGCAGCAGGTACTGATTCCATACTCAGCATGTACAAAACAAACACTGCTTTGTTCTAGACACCAGAAAGACTTGAAAGTTGCAGAGTACTTCTGAATCTTAATTGTTTTAAGGGGAAATGCTGTTGTCAGATTCCACCTATGTGCTAATGTGATGATTATAGCCGGAAGTGAGTATGATTTGCAAGTAATTTTACCAATTCATCCTACATAGATAATAAATTGGCTTGGATTCGAAAGCTGCAATTGTATATATGCCTGGGAGTAAGCCTTGTAAATTCAGTGGGATTTAATTCTGAGTGGACATGCATAGCATTGCGCTCGAAGTTGCTCCTTCATTCACATGGGGGGGGGGCACAGAGAGAGTTAACCAACTCTCCCTTTCATCTGAAGCCCCTCACATTATATCCTATGCCTTTACAATGGACTCCCTAGCTTTTCAGTAAGCCTAGGAGACTGCAGAGGGAAGGGATGGGTGAGAAAGTTCTGTTCCATGATCCCAAGATCATCACCTGAGGCCCTTTTTCATGTGCCTCCTCCATAAGAGGTCCAGAGGATGGCAACACAAGAGCCAGCCTAAAGAAACTACTGTGGCTACGAAAGGAGCTTACAGAGGAGCTGAGATTTAAGCAGGGAATGTATAAGAAATGGAAGAAAGGAGAAATTACAAAGGAAGAGTATACACAAGTAGCCAACAGTTGCACAGAGAAGGTCAGGCAGGTCAAAGCTCAGAATGAACTCAGGCTTGCAAGAGAGGATAATAATAATAATAATAATAATAATAATAATAATAATAATAATAATAATAGGTTTCTTTGGATATGTTTGAAGCAAGAGGAAGAACAAGGAAGTAGTAGGTCCCTTGTGTGGAGAAAATGGAGAAATGCTATTGGGTGACAAGACAGAAGGCAGAACTGCCCAACACCTACTTTGCCTCTGTCTTGAGCCAAAAGGATAGTGCCCAACATGGTGATAACAGAATAAACAATGCAAGGAGGGAGCTGCAGCCCAATATAGGAACAGAGATGGTTATGGAACATCGAGCAATTTATAATGGATTCAGATCTCCAGGGCCTGATGACCTGCACCCAAGGGTACTAAAGGAGCTTGTGGATGTAATCTCAGAGCCTTGTGGAACAGATGTCATCCTGGAAAAAAGTGACAAGTGGGGTGCCACAGGGTTCTGTCCTAGACCTGTTGTTCAACATCTTTATAAATGATTTGGATGAAGATATTAAGGGGAAGCTCATCAGATTCTCAGATGACACCAAACTGGGAGGGGCACCTAGTTGCTACTGAGAACAGAATTGTGATTGAAGATGACCTTAACAGATTGGAGAACTGACCCAAACTAGCAAAATGAATTTCAATAGGGACAAATAACAAGCTGCACCAATGTAACATAGGGGACACCTGGATTGCTAGTAGTACTCGTGGGAAGACCACAAGGTTACAATGAGTCACAACAGTGTGATGCAGCAGCAAAAAAAGCCTATGCTATTTTTGGCTGTATTAACAGAAGTATAATGGTTGGTCAAGGAAAGTAATAGTATCCTTCTATTTTGCCTTCCCCTTCATGGAAGGGGAAATGGAGGCAGTGAGAGATTTTACTTTCTTGGGCTCCATGATCACTGCAGATGGTGACAGCAGTCAAGAAATTAAAAGATGCCTGCTTCTTGGGAGAAAAGCAATGACAAACCTAGACAGCATCTTAAAAAGCAGAAACATTACCTTGCCGACAAAGGTCCGTATAGTTAAAGCTATGGTTTTCCCAGTAGTGATGTATGGAAGTGAGAGCTGGACCATAAAGAAGGCTGATCGCCGAAGAATTGATGCTTTTGAATTATGGTGCTGGAGGAGACTCTTGAGAGTCCCATGGACTGCAAGAAGATCAAACCTATCCATTCTGAAGGAAATCAGCCCTGAATGCTCATTGGAAGGACAGATCATGAAGCTGAGGCTCCAATACTTTGGCCATCTCATGAGAAGAGAAGACTCCCTGGAAAAGACCCTGATGTTGGGAAAGATTCAGGGCACAAGGAGAAGGGGACGACACAGGACAAGATGGTTGGGTAGTGTTCTTGAAGCTACCAGCATGAGTCTGACCAAACTGCGGGAGACAGTGGAAGACAGGAGTGCCTGGTGTGCTCTGGTCCATGGGGTCACGAAGAGTCGGACACAACTAAATGACTAAACAACAACATTTTGCCTTGGGCAGACCCTGCCTGGCGTACTGTGTCCAGTTCTGATCACCACTTTTTAAGAAGGATATTGACAAGCTGGAACACGTGCAGAGGAGGGTGTCAAAGATAATCAAGGGTGTGGAAACCAAGCCTTATGAGGAACGGTTGAGGGAATTGGATATGTTTAGCCTGGTAAAGAAGAAACTGAGAGGAGATAATGAAAGCCATCTTCAAATATCTAAAGGGCTGTCACATATGGAGTAAGATTGTTTTCTCCTCCTGGAGGCTAGATTCAAAGTACAACAAATAGGATTCTGACTAAACACCAGGAAGAATTTTCTGACAGTAGGAGCTGTTCAACAGTGGAACAGACTCCCACTAGATGCTGGACTCACCTTCCTTGGAAGTTTTTAAGCAGAGATTGGATATCATGACTGTTTTAGCTGTGATTACTGCATTGCAGGGGGTGGGATTAGATGACTCTTGAGATCCCTTCCAACTCTACAATTCTATTTCTCTTCTTGTCATTATGAGGGACTTTAATTTGGTATAGTATACAATGTAAACTTGGAATTTAGTACTACCTGTGATCAGTAGATTGAAAGTTAGATTGTTGTATTCATTTGTTCTAAACTTCTAGATTCTATAAGGTATAAAGAAGCACTAATTCACACAGGGAATGCAGATTATAGAAAAATAAGTAAGAGAAGCTCAGAATCTGGAAGGTAAAAGAATCAAAAGAAAAGCAGGAATGAGCAAAAGGTTTGAGGAACCCAAAAATAAACTTAAATGAAATGGATGTAAATAATGGTTTTGGCTTCAATCATTCCTTGTGTCATTTTGTCCACCTAGCTGTGGATGTTGAACTGTTAACCGATAATTTATTGTGTTAAAAATAACCTCTTGAGTGATATAGAACTAAATATAGATATTTCTTTTTCCTAAACGAGGATTTTGGACTCTTGGTTCCTGATAGTCACAACATGCTTTGTCAGTCTGTTCTTGTCTCAGAGCCAAATAGCTTACCTATCATTCTGGCTCATTTTAAATATACACATCACATGCAGAGTCACTATCTCTATAGTTGAACAAATAACAAAAAAGGAGCTAATGTAAATAATAAATGGAGACAGAACACAAATAATATTTCATTACTACTTGCATGGAGCATTATGGAGCACCTTTAAATAATAGAGAGAGAGCGAGAGAGAGCAGGGCTTTAGTTTCTCTTATATACAAGATTAAGAGACGGTGGTCTCTTTTGGATGTAATGCTAAAACATGGTTTAGTGTTACGAAAGTGAGCTGCAGCTAATCTTGATCTTGCATACCCTTCCTTTCTTCCTCCCTTCCTTCCTTCCATGTGTCCACAAGGTGGAGTCTAGCAAATTTTGCTTCGATTCTAGGTTAACCAACCTGTCCCGACATCTGAATGTAGACAAACTGTGATCAGTTTTAACCATGACATGTTGAAAGAAACCAGTATCATGGTTTATAAAGCTAGGTTATTTCATTTAGTTGTAGTTAAGATTATTCATAGTTAAAAATGGCTAAATCATGGCTAATCTAAAACAAGAATGAAAGCTTATGTGTTTCTTGCAGCTGTGCTAGCAAAGGAGAAGGTGTGTATGTGTGTGTTTGTGCACATGACCCAGAGGCTCACTGCAACTCATTCTTACAATGATAAACCAGGGTTTACCTATGAATGCATCCAGTGACTTATCCAATGCCCTCTGGAAAGCTTCATAACTTACTAGGAATACAAAGAATGCAAGATAGCTAGATAGCAAGATAGATATAACATATATGCTGGTCCCACTCTATGAATGCTTGCTGTGAGACTTATCTGAACACAGGGAATCCAAACATTGCTATATGCACTGCAGATTCCGTGTTCGGGAATGCATTATAAATTTTCCCATAGGATTAAATGGAAATTGTTGACTTGTTATGAGAACAGAAATCATTGACTCGTTATGTGAATTTTCGCCTAACAAGTGATTTCCAGGGAACACATTGTATTCATAAAGTGGGAACTGCATACATGCCAGATTACCATGCATAGCCATGTAAGAACTGCTAATCTTTTAGGGTCAAACAACAATTTGTTGAAAAACAAATCAATCTTGGGAGGAAACACAAAAAATGGCAAGCTTTACATTTATGATGGAAGTGAGTCAGGAAATATAAAGGTGAAAGGAAGTCTCATAATTTATCATGAATCAAATTAAGCTTGAGAGAGGGGGAAAAATCTGGTGAGAATAAATTGCCTTAATTGGAATTTGACAGATGGTGAATGAGATATCAGTTCGGTATCCTAAACCTGGAGGATGCCTCAGTCATATGTTTTTCACATCAATTTTTAAAGCAGAACTAGGAGTGGAACTTCCATTTTTCACTTAGTCTCCAAAAGGTTTAATTAACTTGAAGTGTTCAGAATTAAAATATTTTCTTTGCTTTCCTGTTGTATTGCTACTATTTAATATATATTAAATACTAGCAGTGAGTCGTGTGCTTTACAGAAAAGAGAAGTTGTAGTCTTATATTAGACAAGATGGGTAGTGCAGATGGGTGAGGGGAGAGGGAGTTCAGAATGGAGGCAGAAATAAGTTTATTTTCTAAAGAGATATCATGCCACATAGCTCCATAGAGCCCTCAGGTCAGAATGGAATATTAAAAAGCCTAGCAAACAACTAGTTCTTTCCTAAACAATTACAAACAGGAGATCAGTTAATATGTGTTTCAGAAGCAAAATTTCCCTAAAATTGTTTTGATGAAACTGTGCAGTCAAGTTGATAAATACTGTATTTTAAGTGCTTGCAAGATTAAATATGGGATAATATGTGTTTCTAGCTATTCAGTCTTGGCAAAGAAAAAAGGATAGCATTTCCAGTATTGCAAAGGCTGCTCATGACAAGCCATTATTGCTTACCATTTATAACTTCAGCAAGACCTTGCTAATCCTGAAGCAGGCAAACATCCATCCTAACAGATGGACATGACTCTGGGGTGCCCATTGGCACTCTATGCATAGGAAATGTGTGGTTGTGATAATCATGTACAAATGATGAAATAGCTATTTATTCTCAGATAAAAGAGGAAAATGACACATGTTATTATAAGCCAAATTTTGAGAGATGCTGATTCCTCCTCACCTTTCTGAATAAAATCTCAAAGTACCTTAAAAAAAAGAAAAGTTAGCAAGACAGAAAGAGTTGTTTAGTGGGCCACATCATATGCACAATGCACAGAAACAGAAATATATGACTCATGTGTCCTACACCAGTGGTTCCCAATCCTGCCCCACAGACCACCTGAAAATTGCTAAGGGTCTTGGCAGAGCACTTGGTGATTTTTCTGCCTGTTGTAGCAATTGTTGTGCTAGATGCTATATGATCCTTAGTCCAAATCATGTCTGTAAAAATACAGCTATCTGAATGAAGTTCATCTGCAGACCACTGTTTGGGAACCCCTGCCCTACGTAAACTCCGTCATGTCTGATGAATTCACATGTGCAGATCAGATCACATATCTGTAGGAAACTACAGTTTTTATGTAGTGTGCTTATCTAGCAAAATAGATTTGTATGCATTTGCCATCCATGTTGGAGGGTGCACATAGCTTTCCATGTGAAAATTATTTTTATTCAAAAATTTCATAAATTTTGAAGCAGACAGTATAGCTCAAACTTTAAATTGTTAACCAGTGGGAAGTGCTTTTAGATGACCTGAAATACATTCCTCCAGCTACAGCTAGAGTCAGTAATCGGGAAAATGTGTTTCATATACCCAAGGCTATGAAGAGCTATCTTATACTGAGCTAGACCAATGATCCATGCAACTCAGTATTGTCAACCCAGATTGGCAATATCTTTCAGATCCAGCTCTGCAGTGTTTCAAGCAGAGGGCTTGCTCTACCCTACTGCTTGGAGTCCCTTAATTAGATATGTTGAATAAAGCCTTATGCATAGAAGTATGTTCTATTTCATTTAGCTATATATGTAATATGTTTGAATATCTTTCAGTGTGAAAACTTGGTATAGAACTAGAAGATAAACAATTTCAGCTGAGAATTGTCTGTTTCTCGTTTTTGAAAAAAAAAAAGATTTACGTTTGAATCTGTTCCATGTATCATCTCCCTCCCTTGCCATATATAACGTTTATAAAATAACACACAGTTTCTCTCTTTGAATAAAGAAAAAAAGTAATATAATTTACTAGTTGGAAATGTCTCCTTCTTTGGGAAAAGCTACTAATCTGGGAAAGGATGGTTACAAAGATGGAGAAGGATGGAGTTCCATGACAAACATTCCTGTTTGTGCCGTGTAAGTACTTTTCCACTGCTAGCTGAACAAGGAATCTACTCCTTCAGATGGTATAGACAAAACTGTCAGAAGGTTTTTGCAAAGCTTCCAAACAATCAACAGGTAGTCATTAATTAGAGATTAGTTCTGTACACTTATAGACATCTGCTGACAACGTATCATTGGAGGTGAAATTTGTTTACAGGAAAAACATTTTTTTTTCCAAAAATAAAAGCAATACCAGAACTTAATCAAGTTCATGTTTGCATTTGCAATCTAGGAAGAGTGTTCACATTGTTAAATAAACTGAATACTGTAGACAAATTATTCTGAAATCTTAATTTCAAAATGTTATCCTAGTTGTCAGTGATGGTTGCTTGGTGTACATTAATATTATAAGTGACATTTGAGGCAAAATAGTGCCAAAAACAGTCCCCCATACTTCATACCTTATTTGAATTTGAAAATAATATAATGAGTAGAAGTAAAAGTAGAAGCATTTTGGTTTCTTTATGGATACAAATGATTACAGAAATAACATCATGCAAGAATGAATCAAAATAATGAGCTATGTGGTTTTTGGGGTTTTTTTTAGTATTTACAGTTTAGGGACCCATAATGATTTTATAAGCAAACTGGTACCAGTAAACCCTCTGCTGTGAGTTGATGGATTCATTTTTGTCTGTCAAGTAGCTTGTACAGATACTGTTGTCCATGGTAATTAATAGAAAATCAATGAGAAATAGAGCAACTTGCAGCGCTAATATAACTATCTAGGTGATTTTATAAGTAACTTTATAAATCAATATTATGCTGAGTTATGTCTGTTGATCACCAAAGAATTCCTATTGATTCTAGTAAATTCCAGGGCAAAGAGTTCAAATTAAACACCTTAACTAACCCTTAACTTACCAGCAAACAAATTGAATGGCTTTTTTCAAACTTTTGTTGTTGTTGTTTAGTCGTTTAGTCGTGTCCGACTCTTCGTGACCCCATGGACCAGAGCACGCCAGGCACTCCTGTCTTCCACTGTCTCCCGCAGTTTGGTCAGACTCATGCTGGTAGCTTCGAGAACACTGTCCAGCCATCTCGTCCTCTGTCGTCCCCTTCTCCTTGTGCCCTCAGTCTTTCCCAACATCAGGGTCTTTTCCAGGGAGTCTTCTCTTCTCATGAGGTGGCCAAAGTTTTGGAGCCTCAGCTTCAGGATCTGTCCTTCCAGTGAGCACTCAGGGCTGATTTCCTTGAGAATGGATAGGTTTGATCTTCTTGCTCGAAAACCAAGGTTCCACTGTACTCTTCTTTCTAAGTGAGGTTAACTCTGAGAGTAGATAAATAGGTACCGCTGCAGTGGGAAGGTAAACAGTGTTTCCGTGTGCTCTGGCTTCCATCACGGTGTTCCGTTGCACCAGAAGCGGTTTAGTCATCCTGGCCACATGACCCGGAAAGCTGTCTGTGGACAAACGCTGGCTCCCTTGGCCTGAAGTGAGATGAGCATCGCAACTCCATAGTCACCTCTGACTGGACTTAACTGTCTAGGGGTCCTTTACCTTTTACCTTACTACATTATTTTCATTCTATTTCCAGCCTAACAATTGGTTTTGTATCCAAAAGAAAATCATTTTCAATAAAAAGTAAAGTGAATGACTTTGAAATATAGAACAACAGCTTTCAAATGACAAATAACAATCACTATACTTTTTATGAAATGTATTTTTTTTAGCACAAAGACCAAGGAGTGACCAAAGGAGTTAAAACAAAAGAGAGATTATTCTACATGTAATCATAATGTATAACTATAGAAGCTATTTCCAGTTAAAATATTTAGACAAAACAGCAATAAAACAAAACAGCACCAAAATCAATACCAGCCAGGAAATTCCATATATTAAATTACAGTCTTTTGCTGAACATAAATACAATTGCTGAACAGAAATAGTAAAAAACAAAACAAAAACACTTCTGCAGAATAATCCTATGCATATTTATGTGGAAGTAAAGCCCACTGTGTGGAATGGAGCTTACTTCTAGCTATGTGTACATAGGATTAAATAGGTTTTTGCCCTCAGTATATCAATATTTAACAGAGATTTTTCTTGTGTGAGATGGGTGGGAAATGAAGAAAAAGAAAAAGAAATGCAATGCAATGAGATAACCACCTTACTTCAGAGAGTCTTCAGTGAGTAATACATTCTTTTAACATAAGTTGCCAGTTTGTGTTCTGTATCTAAGGAACACATTCTGTTTTTGCCTACTGATTTCTGCACTGGGAAAGCTGGGTAGCTGGCCTGGTCTTCAGTGTTATCACCAGGATCCTTAGTCTGGGTCATCTTACAAGTCAGCTTGTTTCTGGCTGGCAGATCATGTAATTTAATCTCAACAGTATTAAATTAGAGACTGCCACAAGCCTTCTCCAGCCTGGTATTCAGAAGCTTAAGGGAACAAGATCGGAAGAGCCTAATACTGTCCTTTGCACTCCATCACCCTGCCTGGTCTTCTGAATATACACACATATTCCAGCCAGTAGGCGATCCCTGACCAGCAGTGTCTCCCTTTTGGAATCACATTTTCAAGATCACAAGAGCATTGATCACCTTGTTGGTAGTAAGTTACATAAAATGGATTGGGACAGAGATAACTGCAGCAAGGCACCATTACTTTTTCAGGGAAGCTGTTGCTGTCATGTATTCAACTACTGGACCATTTGCCACTTTTTCTGAGTCTGAGGCTCTTACCCATCTCTGTGGCTCCTCTTGAAAACATCTACTCTTCTCATTGTAACATGGTACAAATAAGTAATGCATTTTCTTGAATAGCCCTTCAAATATCACTGAATTGGCCTGACCCACTTTTACTTCCAGCTCAGTCTTCAAGGCAACCTTAGAGGAAATGATAGGTTTGTATATGGTTGATGGAGTGCTTCAGAGGCAGCTACTCTGTTCAGAGCTTCCAGAAATTATCTCCCCCGGGCAATCTGGCAAGCCCCCTCTCTTGCTGTCTTTAGATGTGTTGTGAAGACCTGTAAGTTTTTTATGAGTCAATCTTAAGGTCTTTATGCTAACTCTGAATTGAAACACTGATTTAAAGCTTATTCTATGATCTTCCATTCAATGCAACTTAAAACAGCTTTAAAAGGCAGCACAAAACAGTCCATCACCTGAAGTGGGTAGCAGTTGCTTCCTGTCATTCCCTTCCCCCCTCTTCCACACCTCACTGCATTTTCCTTTGTTCTTCTCCTCTTCCTGCCTGCCACCACCTTGCAGTTGTTGCTGCTCCTGCTCCTCCTGTCCATACTGCCACCTCCAGTTCGGGGCCATTCATACCTCTCAGTGCTGTGTTCTACAGGAATGAGGCTGTTCCTCAGAATGAGGCATTGTGGCTGAGGTAGGCATAGAGAGTGTCCGCTGCTTTGCCACTATAGCAGCAAAAATAATTCAAACTTTAACCAAGTTAAACTAAGATGGCCACGTGTTTGCCACTTTAGTGGCAAAGTGGCAGCAGTGATGCAGGCACACTCCATAGTCACCTTAATCACAATACCTCACTCTGAGGAAGGGCCCCTATTTCACAGTAAGGAGTGGTGGGCTCAGATCACCCTTTTGGAGTGCCGCCATCCAAATCCCTGCAACAGGTGACTGCACTTCACAGCAGGCAGATAGCCAGTCATTTGTGGATGTGATGGCAACTGCTTCTACAACAGGCAGACTGACTAGTGACTGAGCAGTCCATGGACTTCTGTGATCAGCCACCTGAGACATATGTCTCATCCTGCTTAATTATAGGGACTTCCCTGTTAAAAAGGGCATCAGTCAAATTCATGCAGGAGAAAGCTACCAGTGGCTACTAATCATGGTGACTATATATTATCTCAAATAATGGAGGCAGTATGAGTGTGGAAAACTGCTATTTCACTCATGTCCTGCCTTTGGGCTTCTCATAGGTATCTGGTTGGTGACTGTGGATGGGCCTTTGGTCTGATCCAGAAGGGTTCTTCTTATTTTTAGTATTGCTTTTATAACTCATATTGTAGGCCACCTTGCAAAGACTTTATCTTAAGTGAAATATAAAAAAACCTTCATCTTATTTATGCCAATCATACTCTGTGTGCTTTCTACCTTCTGAAGTGGAATTCCACCTTGTTCTGTGAGCCTCTCTGCACCCAAAAAAATACATCAGCCGAGTCCCTAAAAAAGGAAAAAAAGGAGGAAGCTGTTTGCTTTAAGCATACAGGCTACTAGATAGTTGCGGTACTAGACAGTTGCTGGATAATAGTTAAATTAATAGCAGTAGTGTTGCTTTTTAGTTAAATTGCTGCTAAAAGAAAAGTCAAAGTATTTATTGAGTCCATTATGTAATTTTATATTGTGTGCTCTCTAATGGGAACATAGCTATTAAAGATATAGCTACTAGGCTGACCTGCATGATATTCTCAAAGTACTTTTTGGTGATATTAGTACATGCATAACAAATGAAGAAGAATGTTGCATGATGAGATATTTGAGTGTTTTAGGCATGAAGTTCTCATTTTTAAAGACTACTCTTAAATAAGTGGCTTCAGGGTTGGAAGTCATAGCTAGTCTTGGAGAATTACCTTTTATCAAAGTAAAAATAAATAAAAGTTTTTTATGTTACACTTTGACTGAGATATGAATTAGTACCATTTCCAATCAGGAGCTCAGCAGAACAACTGAGTATTCTAATAGAGTTTTTCCACTTAAGGTTTAAGAAATATGTACAAAACTCTCCTAAAGCCAGCAAAGGGCCTTCCATTCTTTATTTAATTACACTGACTTGATTTAATTAAACAAAGAAATGCAAAATCTATGTTGTTCCTGTGCTCCAAGGAAGGAGGGAGTAGAGCACTTCTAGCAGAGCAGTTAAGAAGAGACTTCCTTTTGTGTTGCACTTTCCAGGCACAGGTCCACGCTTTAAAGCTCCGTATCTGAGTGTTTTTCTGTTTCTTTTGGTCCCTCTGCTTCCCCTGGGAAAACATGCATTTGACTGCTGAATCAGAGCAAACAGCCATCCACTGAAAACCCATTGCCATTTGCTCCGATTCAGCAGTAAAACATGGGTTTTCAGGGGGAAAGGGCTGGGACCAGTGGCGTAGCAAGGTCAGGTGGTACCTGGTGCAGAAAATTTCTTGTCAACCCTCCCCCCACTGATTTTTGCATGCAAAAATGATTTGACTTTTTTGGGGGGAGCAAGAGTTGTTGAACTTTTTTTGGGGAGCAAAAGTTGTGACACCTCTGGCTGGGACCAAAAAACCCACCACCACTTGGACATGGAGCTTTCATGCCTGAACTTGTGCCTAAGTGTGGCACAAAAGGAAGTCTGGATTTGCCCTTGCTGGCTGCCTGGACTTTCTCCTTCCTGTTGCTGCTAAGCTGCCCTAGCAGTTGAGAAAATGGAGCAGCAAAGAAAATTAGCTTCAAGAAATGGCAAAGATGATACAGCTCCTTTCTTTCCAGAAGTGGATGGACGGTGAAGGGTGAGGCAGCATTTGAAATTCTCTTCAGCCCTTTCTTTGTGTAGGGGCAGCTTGTAGCAATCACTTTCAGCATTCCATACAAGCAAAGTTCATTGCCTGGCGTGCGAGCAATGCAATGCCTAAAATAATTTTACAGATTAGTGAAGTTTGAGAAATTATGCATTGAAAAGTAGAGATAAGTTACATTAGTAAATTTAGAGCCATTCAGTGCTCATCATGTCAAACTGTATAACAACCTATATTCCAATTTTTCCTCTTCTGCTTACAAGAACATTTACAGTGTTAGTTTTTTCTTGCCCCAACCTGTCTTGTGTGCTTTGTTTCATGCTTCACAGTCTTTTGAAAACAATACAGTACAAAGTTAGTGGTGACTCTTGATGATTTCAGTAGGTTTGAAATGAATTTAACTGTGTGTGGCTTTGTGTCATTTTCCCTGCTGTGACCTTTGTCATGATCATCAACATTCTTTCATGCCTGGTAGGTAATTTTTCTTTCTGTCTTGCCAGACGCTATCCCAGCTGAAAAACATTTTGACAGGCTTGCTGTCTCTGGATGCTTACTCCCAGAAGTCTATTAATGTCTCTGCTTGCCATTTTTCTCTGCTTTGAAGAATTTAGGTGCCCCATCATTTAATATTGTGATCTGCTGTACATTCCATCTTCCTGACTTGCAACATATCTGGAGACCAGACCCACCTTATCTCCTCACCCCATCCTAGCACTTTTAAGGGTAATCAGACATGGGGGTCTAGCTGGTGGGGCAATCTGGAAGGTTAGCAAAACTGAGATGGAGATTTTCTACAGTTGTTGGGAATGGGTGTAAAGTGTAGCTGTGGAGCATGGAAAGAAAGAGTGGCGGCAAGCAGAAGGAAAGACTCATGGCTGCTGTGCCAAAGAGCTTCAGGGCCAAGGTGAGGGACAGGGCTGCTTATCTACAGAGCCTCCCTAAAGGGTTGTACCTTGAATAAACCAGTAAAAGAGTCAAGCTAAAGGTGAGTTAGGACCAAAGAGACATTTCACATTAGGAACTTAAAAATTGCGGGAGGGGGTGTACTAGGGTGACAGTACCATAGATGCTATTTTGTTGAAGCATATGACTTAGATGTAACAATACCATAGACTCACTGATAGGATGTCAACTTAGAATACAATAGAGGACAGACAGACAGGATGAAGCCCGTGGTCCAGTCAACTTGCCAATATTTTTTTATGAGAAATCAGAAAATTTTAAAAAGAATTTTTTTTTTAAATCACCTTAGTTTGATTTAATATTTGAGTGTGTTGGATAGAATTAGGCCTGAGCTGTGCTTTCTCCTTAATTATAGCTTTGTGTGATTCTTTTCTGCAGGTAAAAGCCCAGCATAAGGGCATGAATTCATGATGGTGGGGAAGCATTCCAAATTGCTTCTGGGAAGGGGTGCTTACTTTGTTTTTCATTTCATTTTCTAACAGTTTAAAAATCACTGCCTCTTTCTGCAGTGGTGTTTACTTTTGTTGCCTCCCACCGCCAAATGTTTTAGCTGTAGGAAAAGTATCTTATTCTCCCCCTCCCCACTGTGGCAACATTTGTTGCAGATGATCACAGCATTTTCAACACTATCTTCTCACTTTGAATTTTGTTCATTTAGTATAAGGATCTGAGAAAATAAAAACAAAGTTAAAATTACAACTCCCATTTTAAGTTGTTACAATGCTCCTAAGTGAAATATAATTGATGTGTAGGTCATTTTAATGGTAACACCCACAACCTCTACTCACAGCTAAGTGAACTGTGGGGAGGAGCATGAGTTTACATGTCTGAAGCTAGCTCCGGACTTCACCAGGAGTGTGATGATCTACCAGCTAACTTCCCCAAGTCACCAACAAGGGATAGCCTGGCAGCAGTGATTCATGCACTGGTAAACCTTGATGCTTTCTTACTGTAATGTGCTCTATATGGGACTACGCTTGCACCTGGTGTGGAAGCTCCACTTGGTGCAAAATGCTGAGACCTAGACTATTGATGGGGGCAGACTAGCTCGTAAGTATGATTCTTAAAAGGTTGCACTGTCTCCACATGTGTTATTGGGCCAGGACCCAAGGTTCTTGTGTAGATTTACAAGGCCCTGAACAACATGGGCCCACGATCAGTGATATCCTGATCACTGTCAACTTTGGGGGAGTCTCTGTTGGTTTGCCATTGCTCAGATGTATGGCTCATGACTTCTAGAAGTGGTGACAGATGACATGATAGAGATGAAGGAGAAGATTTAGCATGATTTTCTGCTGCTCCAAAGAGTAGGACCCAAACTAATTATAAGAAATGAGATTTTGACTAAACATCAGGAAGAACTTTTTGATGATAAGAGCTCATCAACAGTGGAAAATACTACCTCAGAAGGTGATGGACTCTCCTTCACTGGAAGGAGAGGGTTTGGAAGGCCATCTGTCAGGGATTCTTTAGCTGTGATTCCTGAATTGCAGGGGGTTGGACTAGATGACCGTTTGGGGCACTTCCAACTCTATGACTCTATGATTCTAAGCTTTGCATTCAGTGGAACTGTCTCCTGAGATTAGACAGGCACCTTCCTTACTGAACTTCAGGTGCATGACAAAGACTTCCTTGTTCCAGCAGACATTTTAAGCTAACATTCAGTTTTATGATAATTTTTTATTGTCCTACTTCCTGGGGATAATTTTTATGTACACTGTTTAGAAATGCTAATAATCCAGCAGTATATAAATTTATTAATTAGATAAGATACTGTTTTAATATAAATGAAATGGTATGCCTTTCCAGACTGAAATCATTAGGTAAAATGTAACTCATGGTTAGGTTATCACATCTAAAAATTAACCCAGAAACTTTAGTTGTCAGGTCTTGGCATCATATTTCATGGAAGGGCAAAAGTGCAGGATGTAATAAAGCTCAGCTGGCTGTCTCACTTCAATAAGAAAAAAAATTGATCCAGAGTAGCCCTCTGAGATTTCTCTGAAATCTACATTAATTGATTTTTAGGGAAATCCATAACCAAGGCTAACCTTCTATACAATAGGCTAAAACCTGACTGTTGCTACTGAGAGCCCATAGTTATTAGCTAAGCTGCTTTGAGGTTGTGGAATGTCTGCAAATACTCTTAACTGCTTGGTGTGAATGTGAAAATAATAAGTTAATTTGGCCATAGGGAAACTTCCAGTGTGGCAAAGGAGAAAAGAAGTCATTTGGGTGACATTCCTCAAAAGCAAATCAGCTTGTTTACAGTATGTGAACAGAGTAGATGGCAGATATTCTTCTTAGTAAGCACAAACCTATTCTCATAAGGAAGATAGCTTGCCCAAAGGTGACACACAGGAAGGTGAAGATCTCCCTCATCAGAATCTTATTGCTTCATCCATAGTTCTTAAGGCCTCTCAACTAGTTAGATGGTCTTAAGGAGGAAAAATAGGGCCATATCAGGCC
This sequence comes from Podarcis filfolensis, assembly GCF_964270895.1. NCBI lineage: Eukaryota > Metazoa > Chordata > Lepidosauria > Squamata > Lacertidae > Podarcis > Podarcis filfolensis. The sequence continues at coordinate 69,504,184 of NC_139603.1, forward strand.
ACAGTTCACAGTTAATAAGCTGTCTTTGGCAGCTTGCCTACATGACAGATGCCTCTCTGTCAGGGCCATGGTGCCAACATTGCTAAAAGATTCCAATTATGACTCAGATCATGAGAGGTGAGTGACCTATCAAATATCTCACTAGTATAGATGTTGTATACAAAGGTTTTGTTTCTTGATTACCACATGAACAAATTGTTGCAGAGCTCATGTCCCTTCCCCACTTTTTCTCTAGTGGTTTTCATATCCTGGTTTCAAATTCTGAAAAACAGTTTCTTGGTTCAGATGTTATGAAAAACACTGTTTCTTGTGACAGTCTGTTGAGAGACTATTGGACACTGGGACCATGGAAGAGTGTCACACCCCCCCCCAATATATATTGGAAAGGAGCCGTACTCAAACACTTGCAAGCATGCAAATTATAAGGATGATTTGAAACCTTATAAGGAAAATTGCCTTAGACTTTTGATCCAATTAGTTCACTATTCTCTACAGTAATGTTCACCAGTGTTAGATCCCCAGATGTTGGACTGCAACTCCCATCATCCCCAGCCACCTTAGCGGTTGCCAGGGTCAATGGAAGTCATAGTTCAACAATATCTGGGGATCCAACATTGAAAAACATTAGTCTACACTAATAGACTCCAGCGGCTTTCCAGGGCTTCAGGTAGAGCTGTTAGCCAGTCCTTCTGTAGATACCAGAGACTGGATCTGAGGACACTGTGTATGCAAAATGTGTGCTTTACTGCTAAGTTATAGCCATTTTCCCCAAACACAATAATTCAGGACTGAGCTTTGTCTCTGAGGTCGTGCCCATTGCACCAGCAGTCATTTGTATAGCACCTTAGAGGCATATACTTGCACATTCTAGCATGTCCATCCTGTTGCATAGGTACTTTTGATGGTATTGTCAGCATATGGAACTGCTGTTTGATCTTTCTATGTTGCCCAGAACTTCCATAAAGATTTTTAGTGTCACTAGTTCCTTAGGTGCAAAGGTTCATGGGAAATCTTCATCAGACCTTTCCAGTGAGAAAGCAGTGTAAGCCAAAGCTCTGTCTCTGTAGTTGGAGGTGCTGAAGGAGCAAGACTTACTAGTAAACTGGAAAAGAAGACTCTAGAGTTAGCCCCGACCATTCAGTATTTGTCAATAGTAGCCCAATTACACAAAATCTAATATATAGGAAGCAAAAGTGTGTTAACTGTTGGCAAGCATTCCACCCTTCTCTGCCCCAGAGCCTTCTGCTTTGATTTCTTCCACTGAAGCCATGCATTAGGTAGACTTCCTTCTGTGCTATGCCTTTCCATTTTGGAACAGATGTTTTAACAGTGGTGGTTAATAGAGAGGTTACCAGATCCCCAAGTCAGAACCAAAGTAATTCATTTCTGGATATGGGCAGAGAACAAATTAATGTTCTTCCTGGTTATCCAAATCATGTCACCAGGCCGATAACTGTAATGAGCCAGATCTAGCAGAAAGACTAAAAAACAACAAAATAAAACAAAACACACACACAACTCTTGACATAAATAAAATTTTAAAAAATTGTCCAGTAGCGCCTTAGAGACCAACTAAGTTTGTTCTGGGTATAAGCTTTCGTGTGCATGCACACTTCTTCAGATACCTGCTACTGGACAATTTTTTTAATTTTTTATTTATTTCGACTGCATCAAACCAACACAGCCACCTACCTGAATCTAGAAACAACTCTTGAGTGATTGATGAGGATTTCAGCCATCTGATGGAGGAACTTTGATCAGATGCGAAGTAATCTGCTCAATACCAGGTCAGAATATTTGTCCACCTAGCCCAGGGGTCTGCAACCCGCGGCTCCGGAGCCGCATGTGGTTCTTTTACACCTTTGCCGTGGCTCCGGGGCGGATACTAGCGAGGGGAGGAGGCGCATTGTGTGCCCCGACACTCCCCACTGTGGCAGGCGCTGTACTGGCTGTGACGTCGCATGGGGGCGGTGCGTGCGTTAGTCACGCACCGTCCCGACGTCACGTTCCCGCCCGCCCGCTACATTGTAAGGGGCATGTACGCTGGTCACTGCATTGAAAGGGGGCATGTACGCTGGTCACTGTTTTGAAGGGGAGTGAAGAACACACACACACAAAAAGGTAACTTGTTAATTTAACGTTTATTTCTATGAGGAGGAGTAATTCTGAGGGGTCAAACAAAGAAATAATAAAAAAGTGACAAAAAAGTTATTTTTATAATGACGAGTTTTGCGGCTCCCAGTTTTTTTTTCTTCGGAAACGGGTCCAAGTGGCTCTTTTTGTCTTAAAGGTTGCAGACCCCTGACCTAGCCCAATATCATCTAATCTCAATTGATTAGTTGTTCTTGTCTCCACCAGGAGTCTTTCACATCACCTGCTACCTGATTGTTTAAAAATATCAGGTATTGAATGTAGAACTTTTGGCATGCAAATCATGGGCTCTGCCACTGAACTGAATGAATTGGTCTCACAAGTAATGAATATATGTACTAGACCAGTATATACTGATGCCCAGAAGTGGCCAAATTAACTTTCACCTGTTTTCACTACTTGGATGACTTCTCAATAATTTTGTATATCAATTACAATACATATATTTTAGATCCAAATTTTGTAACGAATCACTAGGCAAACCTCCTACTGGTTTCTTATTTAAAGTTTTCTTCCCTCAACTTTGTTCCTTAGAAAAACTTCCCTCTAAATAGGACTGTGTGCCCTGAAATTCAACTAAATACATGTGTGTAATCTAAAATCTCATGCAATAGGGTTGGGATAATTTCAAACACAACAGTTAAGCTTTAAAATCATAAAGTGGCTTTTGAAAGTAGAATAGTTAGGTTGAACACTAATCTTACCAAATCAATTTCTAATTAACTTTGGGTAAACACAACCATCTTTCTATTGTGTTTTTGTAGGCTAGTGACAATTGTAACCTCAGAAAATGTAAAAGGAAGAATGCATTTTTAGGTAGCTTTTAAGAACTGTCTTTACTTTCTGGTAACAACTGATTGATATGACTGGCCAAATTTTATAGACCTGTACAAAAATGCTAATATGAGTCTTCTTGCTGTTGCTCCTTTGTCCAAAAAGCATTCCACTTATGTTATTTTCCCATCCCACCCCAATAACTCCAGTGTGGTGTAGTGGTTAAGAGCAGTAGACTCATAATCTGGTGAACCGGGTTCGCGTCTCCACTCCTCCACATGCAGCTGCTGGGTGACCTTGGGCTAGTCACACTTCTCTGAAGTCTCTCAGCCCCACTCACCTCACAGAGTGTTTGTTGTGGGGGAGGAAGGGAAAGGAGAATGGTAGCCGCTTTGAGACTCCTTAAAGGAAGTGAAAGGCAGGATATCAAATCCAAACTCCTCCTCCTCCTCCTCTTCTTCTTCTTCTTCTTCTTATCAGTTCTTCTTGCCCCAACAGTACCAGAGCTCCATTTTTCTCTCTTCTAGCCAGAATATTCTTGCTTCTCTTCCCCAGAGTCCAGCTACTTTGCATCCTCCATATATTACTTTCATTTCGTCTTTGGTTTTACCTTCTTCACCAATATTTGAATGGGAGAGTAAGGAGGGCAAAAAGAGAACACTACGTTAGATTTGCTTTCTGAAATTGCCCTGGAATTGCATTGAATGATTGGTGAGTCGCACTATGTCTCTTGAGCCACACTTAAACCATCCCTGCGGTATGCAGATATTTGTTAATTGATCATAATTAAATCTGTTGTCTATTGGATATTTAAGAAATAGCAATACAGTAATATTTCCGTGAGCCCCCAGTGTGAAACTTTGGATTGGAGCCAGACTAGTTGCACTGGGTTCCCATTGAAATCTATATGAAAAGTTAGTCATGACTAAAGTCATATTGATTTAATGGGAACTTAAAACAATTAAAAATTGGACCTCAATCTATATTTATTTAAATTTCATAAAATCTGTTCACTGTGGGATTGTAAAAACAACCCTCAGAACAGTTTGCAAAAAAGAGGTAAAGCAATAAAATTATTGATAAAAATAATTAACAATGATAATTTAAAACATTAAAAAGTTAAAATAGACAATAAACTTACACTGCCCATTGATCTCTACTAGCGACTTCATGTAGACATTAGATCACTATGACTTCTCTGTGCTCATAATATGCAGACAAAAATGTAAAAATGGAAATGATCTTCAGTTATTTATTTATTTATTTATTTATTTAACGTGTTTGTCGCTTGTCACCCAAGGGTCCCCAAGCAATTTATATTGAAAATTGTATATATTATACATTATACCATAGACAGAGGGGATCCTATAATATATTAATATCCTATACAACCTATTGGGGGGGGGACTTTAGCAATACTCAAAAATAAACAAAGCGAAACAAACCCTACTCACTAGCAGATAAACATCAAAACTCAGCACCAACACTCCACTCCCTAGCCCTAGTTCATATCAAACTTGTGATTTCTTTTTCTTAACCACTCCACCCCACCCCAAAGTCAGGTGTCAAGACCAACTGCTTTAAATCAGGGGTCCTGGGTCCTCCAGAGATTGTCTGACATCTCCTCCTTTCAGGGAGAGCAGCAGCAAAACAGAGCAGAAAGATGGTCAAAGTCTAACATCCTCTGCAGTTGTCCCAGCTGCTACTCCTCTCCTGCTGCAGATGGGTATCTGATCAACTTACTATTGGAGAATTTTAAGAAAATATGTGGTTACTTTTTAATAAGGAATGTTTGAACGCTATCAAAATGGAACTACCTGCCATGTGCACGGAATGCTAATAACATTGGCAATGGTATTGAACATTTAAATTGCCTCGCTTCAGTATCATTATGAGAAAATGCAAGCTTACCTAAAACACGGTGTTGATCCTCTACAAGGGCCAAATAAAACTATACTTCAGACCTGCTCACTTTTTATTTGACAAACCTTCACCTGTAAATATGAGCATGACTCACTAAAACATGCTGCTAGAAAATCAAATCAATAACTTAGTTCTTTCAGTTAACTGATTAATGTGACATTATATATTATTTAACATGTTTTAGTGTAAATACCTTAGTTTTCATGGTCTGGGTATTCCTGTTTCTTCTGTGTTTCCCTCATCTTTTCATATTCACTCTGAAACACTGAGCATTGTGGCTGTCATTCATTTGGCTCTGCAGGGGTTCCCTTTTGAGCCTATCAGTGCACTTCCTTAATTAGCTGTAAACCTGCTTATTCCTTTTTCCTTACGGGCTAAAATTGCTTTCCGTGCACAGGCTTTCATAATAGCCCTCACTGTATTTTATTTTATATAGGGAGTTTCCAAGTGGCTGATAGAATATCTGATTTTCAGCATGCAGCATTTAATATTATAAGGCAAATTTTATTAATTGGCATACTCCCCTATGATAGTGATAGCATATATAAGCTCCAGAAGAAGAGTGAATAGCAGTGGAATGATAATTTGTATTCATGGATGGTTGTATTTTAGATTTTCTCTGCTGTGCACACTACAAAACCTTTAACTGTGTTCCATTAGATGAATAGTCTTGCAGGCAAGTCACTGCCTTGCTGCACTGTACATGTATTGGAGTGATAGGTCTACAATCCTATAGTTTGCTAAGCGGATAGACTGGTACAGAGCACTTGATTGGTTTGATTGCTGTTAACATTAGTGAACAGAATGCAGCATGCATCCAAAATGTGCTGCAGGTTTCTGCTTTTGGAGCTTTCGGAGCCCACAGTATATTTAAGTGGCAAATTATTTGGGGAGAATTTGAAAATCTGTGTGATAAATCGTTGCTTCAATGCTTGGAGCACAGTATGTGCAGTAAGTAATAGAACAATAATGAAGAGTAGGCTGTGTGCTGTACTTTTAGCTGTCTACGGAGAATAAATTAAACTGGCAAAGGACAGAATTGCCTTTTATCTTATGCAAGATATGATGCAGCTTTTCAAAAAGTGAAGACAAAGAACCTATTGTTACATTCTCATTGCTACATGTTATCATTTGAAGAATATGGTTGCTATTTTTAGAGGGGTCTTTCTGCCTTGTTCTGCTGGGAGGGGGAGACCTATGTACGCTGTCATTGGTGTTAGTCATTTTTACAGGAGAGGAAAGGAGGAGGAGAAGCTGCAGAAATCCCCCCCTTTCCTCTTCCTCCTCTCAGGCAGTAGTAACTGTGTGAAGATGCCTTGTCCTCGTTTTTATTACTTCTGAGATTTTATTGCTGGCAGCCAGATGTGCAGAAACTCCTGACGACAGCATCTATTCACTGCGTGTTTTTAAGAGGCTTAGAGAAATATGAGTAGAGTACATGAAAGCAGCTCAGCTTCACACTTCAGTTGGGAATGCCCAGAAAGCTCACTGCTGTTTGGAATTCTTGCTACCGTGAAGAGAAAGCAGTACGGGTGCTAAATCTTCCACGACTGAATTAAAAGAATAATGACTGTGCAATTAACTATCAACCCTTGCTCATTTAGTCACAGTTTTTATCGAAATCAGGAGAAATATGGAACTTGATTGGCATGTCTGCATTTGATGGTGACTGCAAAACAGATGAGTTTTTGCACAGGTGGTAAGGAGGAATAGAAGGGAAGAGAGAAAAATGCAATTTGAGACATTGCGCCAGGTCTGCAATTCTGTATTATCGCATTTTCATGGAGTTTTCTCATCTCCTCCAAATATTTTACAAAATGATATTTTTGCACAAACGTTGGATAATGCTAGGTAAGTAAGACTGTAGCATTTCCCCCCTCAGCACTGGAACGTCCATGACAGCAGTATGTGCATGTGCTTGCTTTTCAGTTAGTAATTGCACATAATCAGACCTTGAAATATTAAGATGTGTATAGCAGAAATTAGTGTTTCATTAGTTATCTGTTGCTTTGCATAATATATTTAAATTAAACTTGTTATGCAGGAATTAAATGACTGCATTACTGCAATAAAAATGTGCAAGCTGCAATGTGGGTACATTCTGAAGCACTTTAACTAGCATGATCAGATAGGTAGCAGTAAGTATAGATCCCATACACTTATGAAATATTCATGGAATATTTGTGAGGCAAAATCATTGCTGTTTGAAAATGGCAATGCACAAGGTTGTGACCACTTGACCGTAAATAATTTGCTATAGGGTGTAAATTAGCAGTCCTGCATACATTTTGCAAAAATATGCAGAAGGAATATCCTTGGGAGGGAAAGAGGTTGTTTCTGAGCTTAGCACATTTCCATAACTATCTTAAGTATATCCATTATGAATGATTAGATTATGTTTTGCAGCAGGTCAACCAGTCTTGAACACTATTTCATTATGGGTTCTCATTGTTATTTTAGTGAAGTGATTGGAAGAAAGGTTTGTTGATTAAAGTGAGTGGTGGTTGTTTCGGGTTCTTACATGTATTTAATGCTATCCTGCATTTTCTAGTAATTGGTATGTTTTGTGACATTTAATCAGTAGGCATTCCCTGCATAAATGGCATTTAGAACTTTAAAAAATATTTAGGTATTTAATGAGGCAAGTAAAAAATATTTAGCTGAAAGGATGTGTGAAGGTGAACAAGGGAGAAAGCAAGCAATAGTTTTAGGTTAGCAATGCATTGTCATAAGTGTTCTAGAATAGGGAGCAAGTAATACTCTGAACAGCAAATGAATCTTCATCTTTTTTATTTGAAAGAATTTTGGGAAATGTTCCACTTCCCCGCTAAACAGCACAAACTGCTGTTAATTACAAGGCTATTATGGTATTATTGATTATTGTCCTTAGCACTTTCCTCTTCTGTGTACCCACCATCATTTTGGTTCTTTTTCAAAACAAGTTTTGCATCACTTTTTATTGCCAATAATTAAACTGACAAGCTTTCACAATGATGCAGCCAGGTTTTAGTAAATGGTGTTGCAAGATAGTTCAGTTTAGAAGATCACAAGTTGTAGAGTTTTTTCCCCTGGGCTTTTTTTTTGTCATTTCTTCAAAACTTGACAAATTGAAATAAAAATGGTTGAACTACAGATTAGTAGTCTAAAACACTGCATTCCCCTAAAGTGCATATCACAAGGCCTGCAGGCTAGCTGACTGTTCTCAGGCACCCACGAACCTATTCTGTTCTGCTCATGTGTGTTGTTGCAGTTCCCACTCAGCAGGCTGCATGCTTGCTTTTGGAAAAACACAAATTCCTTTTCTCTCTATGCTTTTTGTGTCTGTAAATCTTTGTACTGTGTTTAAAATAGCTTTAGATGTAGCAGTAGGCACATTCCATGAGAATGATTAATAAGAGAAGAACTGTGGTCTTAAACTTAGTTTTATATTTTAGTCTGAGGCTTATTTTACTTCTTCAAACAATCCTGAGCTAGTTGTCCATGTCAGTTTGTGCTTTAGGGAAGAAGCTCTTTTTATGCCCTCCCCCCAAACAATGGTATATATGTAGTATTAGGAAGAAGCTGAGCCATGCCTGCCTGCTATGGTGATTGCATTTTTTATAGTGTTACTACAGTAGTTGAAAACTTTTAAAGACTTACATATGTAAGTAACTCTTATCCTGTCACTTAAGGAACTATAAATTATTTCAGTTGTCTTATTATCAATAATAAACTGAAGAACATATTGATTTGTTGGTAAATTGTTTTGAATTAAAGTAACAATTATGAACAACTTACATGTATCTTATTTGTTACTCTTTTCTGCTTACTATTGCAATACATTCATTTTTTATTTCTGATTGTGCAGCCCTTCTCCTTTAAATATATTTAGACTGCAATCCCATGCACATGATCCTAGTAGTAAGCCCGACTGGACACTGTGGGACTTACTTTTAAGTAAACATGCTTAGGATTGTGCTGTTAGTTGTTACTTTGTTCATAACTAATTAATGAGTAGCTTGCATATATTTTTTTTAAAAAGTACATTTAACAGGGGGACATGCAAATGCTTTTAACAAATCATTTATATTCAAATTGTAGAAGAAAGTAGGTTTTAATTTTTTTAGTGGTTAAGTAGGAAGGGTTTCTTGGCAGTTTTTATTTTATTTGTAGCTAGTATTTTATACGAGAGAGAGAGAGAGAGAGAGAGAGAGCGAGAGAGAGCGTGAGCGAGAGCTGCTGACTGGTAGGCACCGAATAAAAAATGTTAATACAAAATTTGTGCAACCAGCATGTTCTTGCTTTGTACTGGTAATGTAGCATTAAATTTTATTTTCCTGGAGTGTGCCAGACACACATGCTTGTCGTTTGTGGAATCCAGAATATGTGCTGCCTTCTCACACGTACTGCATGCTAGCAGTAGTATTTATCAAAGTGCCTCCTCCTCCACAGTTAGGAAGCTTACTGAGTGGCTCTTCTTTTATTAGCTGTATATTTAACTGGGGGCTTTCTTTTATAGCTAATCCTTTTGCTTCTATTAACTACACTGCAATGCTGCTGCATATACTGCTATTCTGGCCTGCATGCATGTGATGTTGTGGTATGCCGTGCACTCCCAAACATGTGTCACTTTCCTAACATTCCCAACTCCATCTTGCTGAAGCAGCACAATTTTGCTCACAGGCCCACGGCAACTGGACACACATGCTAATAACATGCACTAGTCTGGATGTATTCTTTATTTTAGTCATTGTATTTTATTATAAAATCCCCTTGTTGGAAGAATGATGTCTTTGCATTAGCTGGTGCATAGAATGAACTTGTTTTTGCATCTCCCATGTTGCAATGGAAATGAAAGGTGGTAAAGGGGAAAAAATAGAATAATTATCTTACTCTCTTCTAAAAATGAATTGTAACAAGGTCCTAATTCAGTGCCTGCATTTGCCTCAATATAGTTTTATAGGGAGATTCTCTGGTAAGACGCTAATGTCCTGTGGGCTTTGGTTTATTTAATCTTTAATTTTAATTAAAGTGGTTTTCAGAAAACCCTTCATTTTTGGTTATATTTACTGGCCTTTCTGAATGCTAGTCTTTCATCAAAGAATGAAAACCCAGCTAACATTGGGTTATCAGAAGCTCTATTTGCAGCAGGATTCTTTGCACTGCAATGGAGTTCAGAAGTGCTTTGGGCATATTCAGATGAATGTATCATTGCATAAGAATGGGTATCTTTGGTGATGAAAATTGCTACAAACTGTACAGAACCTAACTCTAATTATGCATTTTGCATTTGACCTCATTTGTTGTCCTTTGAGGATGAAAACATAGTGCCTTTAATACCCAGCTTTCTTTCTCATCTCTTTTTTTATTCCTGCTGCTAACAGTGAGAAGGTGCATGTTTGGCCACAGAGGGGCATAAGACAACTAATGGTTCCTGAGAAAAGTCAAATGATTATTCTTAGGCACTGTGCATGACAGAGAAGCAGCAGAGAGCTTTGTTTTGATGTTTTCTTATTTACAAAGTCCTTCTATTGAAAAGAAAGACATGTTTCTTAAAAAATACAACAGGGTTGGCCTTATACTATGAATTTTCATGCTTCCTTTTCAGTTGTTTAGTGATTTGACTCAGCCTTGGGGAGAAAATAATACAGGATTACCCTTGTAGGATTATTATGTTAATAATAATATTATTTAATTTGGGAGAAGAAAAGGCTAATCCGGAGTGGGTCCCTAAGACGGTTGGATGGCGCCTTGTGCGCCTCCTTCTGACAACTCTTGCAGCCAAGCTAGTCCCAAACATATTGTTTTGCTTTCCTTTGGACTACATCAGCGAGGCCGAGAGGGGGGATTGTCATCTGGGCAGCTCAAGATCGCCATATACACTGCCCAGGCTTGCGCCCTGGCGGGTCACTTTGGTGCCACTAACACAGCAGTTTGACTTCACCCCCAGAGGCGCACTCCCGTGTCTCTCAAGACAGAAGGACGCCAACAAGAATGACAAAACATTGCACTCTAAACTTCACTGCTTTTTTGACTCATAACAATGTTACAATGTGATATCCAGTACAGTATTGTCATTGTGCTATATTTCCGTAGCAATTTTCTGTTTCTGTAGAAAATATTTTTTTTCTATATACAAACAATAAATCCAAAATGAACTGCTTCTTACACACATCTTATATGTTTTCAATGTAAATGCACCATGAACCAACAATAGTGGTTATGGAAACTACTGTATAAGGATAGTCCACTTTCCACAAATCCAATAACAAACTGTATCTAAACTGTGAAAAAGAAATTAAGTAAAGTGTCTGATCCTTTTAAAAATGTTGTGGCTGAAATCATTGTATTTTACTCACTTTATTTCTTGTGTCACTCTGATTTCTGAAAGTGTATTGCCACTATTTTCATTTGATAAGAGACCTGCAGTATTGCACTGACTATTTGGTTCTTTTCTTTAAGTTGTACAGTGGTACCTCGGGTTACATACGCTTCAGGTTACAAACGCTTCAGGTTACAGACTCCGCTAACCCAGAAATAGTACCTCGGGTTAAGAACTTTGCTTCAGGATGAGAACAGAAATCGTGCTCCGTCAGCTCAGCGGCATTGGGAGGCCCCATTAGCTAAAGTGGTGCTTCAGGTTAAGAACAGTTTCAGGTTAAGAACGGACCTCCAGAATGAATTAAGTACTTAACCTGAGGTACCACTGTATCTTCAAAACTATTGCATGAAACTGGAACAGTATTAACATGGCCTCATTTTCAGCACAGTGTTTTCATATTATTTCACCATAAAAATCTTTTTATATTTCTTCTTGAAATACATGGTGCTAATAGTGCTATACCATGGTGCTATACCATGTCCTAGAAGGGCACTACTGGAACTCTTCACTAGGTGGTGAGAAATGAGTGGGGGGGAGAGACTTGGGGTGTTTTACAGCATTGCTCACAACCCACTTGTCTTGATTTGTTGTAAAACCTCAGAGGAGGTGAAGAAGACTGGAAACAGATGGCCTTTTTCAGACTGATTTGCCCATAGCCTTATAAAAGGCGCCACCTCAAAGGAGCACTAGGCTGCTAGAGGTAACACCATGCGGCGTGGTTCTGAAAGCAGTGATACTTGGGGAGCAATGAGAGTATGGGCACCACCCTCTAATATTCTGGAGAGGATGAGCTGCTGCTGAGTGAGAGACAGGAGTGAAAGAGTGTGTAAAGTGTGAGTGGGGGATACTGAAGGAAACAAATTTGACAAGAGTTTAGATGATGAGTTCTTGGTTACAATATTGGATCATTTGGTTATTCTGGATAACTAGCTAGCTAGCTAGCTAGTTAATTGTGTATGTTGCCATTGGTGTGCTGGCTTTGTGGTTATTGTGTCAAATATTGTACTCTCATTGTGGTGAAGCCTATGATGTCTGATGCAGAACAGGCAGTGTGATATGTGAGGGTGGTGGTAATGGGCATCCTGCGACAGGTTATTTCCAAGAGAGTATGATATGGCATGGTGATCCGAGAAACAGAGGAACAATGGCTTCAGGCCATCCTTTCTACTGATCCTACCTTGCATGTAACTAGTGACTTGGCTATTGAGGCCCCTAGCTGTTATTCAATGCCAGGTAATTAGACTACCCTCATCCATTATTTAATTATTGATGAAGGAGCTGACCTGGCTTATACAACCGAGACTGAGGTTGGCAAGCTGCGTAGAGTGGATTTGACTCGGCTCTGCCTGCTGGGGTTCTTGGTGCAGCACCATCCACAGTGGGAGAGTGGAGTCACTGTGGTCTATAGAACATCTATTCTGTTTAGCAGAAAACTCTTTAACTCCTAGTGAGCCTTGAGAGCCTGTACCTGTTGTTAGGACAATGAAACAGATTGGTGTATTGCCTACCCTGCTGCACCACAACGTCTCTGGCCAAGCTGGAATCAAGTGTGGTGTTGGAGAATCCCCAGATGACTGTTCAGGGTGACTTTAATTTTCATGCTGAGGCTACCTTGCCTGGACTAGTTCACATCTTCATGCCACCAGCACGACTATGGGACTGTCCCACAAAGGGAGGGGCACATCTTCTATTTGGTCTTCACTTCAGGGCACATGGGGGATAGTCTGGGTATTGCAAGGTGGTCATAGTCAGACCACTGTCTGGTAAAGTTTGGGCTTATGGCCTTAGTCCCCTCTCCACCACATTGGTCTTCCCCTGGAGACTTATGGAATCTAATAGATTCCTGAATGCTCTGGGGGATTTTCCAGTAGCCAAAATTGCTGATTCTGTTGAGGACCTTACCTAATTTTTGAACACTGAGCTGAGGAGATCTATTCACATGGTCATATTAGGTTGCATGCTGTGACACTGGAGCTTTTTGTAGTCTTTGGTATTCCTCAGAGCTAGGGGAGATAAAGCAGTCTAGGGCTATAGCTAGAGCAGAAGTGATGCATAATCCATTGTGAAACACGTGGAGCATTGTCAAGTAGCTGCCCAGCAGAGCTCTTTCTTGAGGTCAAAAAGTTGTTACTGCCTGCCCCACTTAATAGGACATTGGAAGAATCAAAGACCTGCTCAGATAAGTTTGCTAGGCACTTAGGGGACAAATTTGCTCATCTTTATGCTGATCTTGATGCCACAGTTAGTATCTGGTGAGTCGTCTAGAACAATGTATTCAGTTCTGTGGGATCAGTTCCAGTTACTGAGAACATGGGCAAAGTGCTTGTGGCTAAGCCTTCTTGACCACTGCTCATCTTGGCTTGCTTATGCAAATGGGGATCTGACCTTGCATGCTAGGGTGTTCCCCACCAGCTTGAAGGAGAAGGTTGTGGTGTGTCTGCCAATAACCCCTTATCTAGGTAAGGTAATTAAGAGGGTAGTGATGGTTCATCTGCAGACACTTTTGGAGGGAACTGATTAGCTGAACCCATTCCAATCTGGGTTCAGGTCTGATTTGGGCATAGAATCAGCCTTGGGTTGTCCTGATGAATGACTTTAGCTGTGGAAGAGACAGGGGAAGCATGATTCCATTACTTCTGCTGGGTCTCTCCTGGATTGTCTCTGAGTTGGAGTCACAGTTTTATGGTAGAAGAAGAAGAAGAAGAAGAAGAAGAAGAAGAAGAAGTTGTAGTAGTTGTAGTAGTTGTAGTTTTTGGAAGTATCAGAGCTCCTTGAGGGTTGTGCAATGCAGGGGTGAACTCACCATACCTTGTGTGTGAAGTTGCAGAGTATAAATACCCATTAGAGAGAGTACCTGAACTAGGGATTTTATTTAAATGCCCTAACTCAAAAGTATGATTCTCTATAAAACTATTACGTTGAAGCAAATGTGTCGGGGGAAGAGGAGTTGGTTTTGATAGTTGTAAAAAAACACCTAACTGTTGATCTTTATGTCCCCACACCTGTGAATTTTTTAGATATTTTACTTCCTCCATATCTTATTTTCATTTATAAATTGTATTGCCAGTAGACTCAAATTTTATCACAACAGACAAATGCAACATAATACTAAGGCAGTAACAGCACTCTGAAGGGATGGAGCTTCTGCTGCTGTTTCACTTTGCTGCATCATGGCAAAAAGATATAATGGGTAAAACCTCAGTGCCTAGGACTTGCCGATCGTATGGTCGGCGGTTCGAATCCCTGCGGCAGGGTGAGCTCCCGTCTTTCGGTCCCAGCTCCTGCCCACCTAGCAGTTTGAAAGCACCCCTAAATGCAAGTAGATAAATAGGTACCGCTTTATAGTGGGAAGGTAAACGGCGTTTCCGTGTGCTGCGCTGGTGCTGGCTCGCCAGAGCAGCTTTGTCACGCTGGCCACGTGACCCGGAAGTGTCTCCGGATAGCGCTGGCCCCCGGCCTCTTAAGTGAGATGGGCGCACAACCCTAGAGTCGGACACGACTGGCCCGTACGGGCAGGGGTACCTTTACCTTTACTAACAGCACTCTGAAGGGATGAAGCTTCTGCTGCTGTTTCACTTTGCTGCATCATGGCAAAAAGATATAATGGAAAAGGAAGTGCATTCTTAAAACATTTTTGTAATGAAAAGACGGTTTACTGCAAACGGTAGTTGTGGGCCTTAAGAATCCAGGCTAGCTTAAACAAATGGAAAATTTTCTTTCACACAGATCTCTTTTGTATCTCTGCTCTTTTGGTTTTAAATCAGCATTGAGCTATGTTGGTATGTATTCTTTGCTGGCTCTACTGACTGACTTTTCTTTTATTCTTTCAAAACCTTGCTTGATGGAACACAGTGAGACAAGCTGTCAAGGCCATAGAAAGCCTCCTTTAGGAGCAGTGGTAATTGAACTCCAGCTACCACCTGGCACAGGAGTAGGGCTCAGAGCCAATGAGTCAGGGGTTACTGAAATATGTAGCAGCAGTCACAAGCCAGGACAAGAGTCAAGCAGGGTCAGAATCAGGAAGTCAGAGATAATCCAGAGACAGAGTCAATAGCTGTGCTGGGTGAGAGCCAAGTAGTGAAACTGAGGCAGAAATAGAGCTAAGTTGTAGGCAGGAATATGATGGGTCTCAGAATTTCTGGTAGTGATACAGACTTAATTAGTGTCTAGCATGGAACTGCCCAGTTTCAAGAAGTTGAATTCATCTAATTAAGAGCTAATGGCATTGGCATATCACAAACAAGCAGAAATTATCTAGATACTGACCAGATATCAAGGTTTCTGCACTTGTTTTGGGAAGATATTCAAGATCTGGCCATAGTGACTTCTGAAGGCAGTTACAAAGCAAAGGAATCTGTTTTGCACATAGTAGATAAATACAGTGGTACCTCGGGTTAAGTACTTAATTCGTTCCGGAGGTCCGTTCTTAACCTGAAACTGTTCTTAACCTGAAGCACCACTTTAGCTAATGGGGCCTCCTGCTGCTGCCGCGCCACCGGAGCACGATTTCTGTTCTCATCCTGAAGCAAAGTTCTTAACCCGAGGTACTATTTCTGGGATAGCGGAGTCTGTAACCTGAAGCGTATGTAACCCGAGGTACCACTGTAATATGGTGCTTGTGAATCAGGCATTGAGAATTGGGGAGGTGTTAAACCTTATTGCTGCTTCTCTGGCAAGGCTGAAATTGGGATGGAACTACACATTGCCTTCTATTGTTCCTAATCCCATGTCTGCCTTGCAGTGCTAATGCGGATCATTTCCAGAGAAATGTCAACTGTGGGTTGCTTAGCCATTGATTGTCTCCCATAAATTTATTTGAATACTAATGTTATTTTTAAGCTACCCTTTATCAAATGAGATCCTAGGTTGGTTTACAAATATTTATAAACAAACCATTTTTAAAGCCCTTTCCAGTAATGTTTAACCTGTTTTCCCTCAGCTGGCCTCCAGGTAACCTACTGAAAGGAAAAGGCAGGAGGAGGAGAATGATTAACTGCCTCCCATGCCCACCAATTTCCCCATACAAATGCCTTTACCCATTACCTTGGTAAACGTGTCAAGTTTTGCTGCAAAAGATAAGATGTAAATAGAGCCCTGTATTCAGCTCTGTCTCTTTGCACCTCCCCCTTTTTTGCATTTTTCCTTTTACAGTCTCACAAACATTTTTAATTTAATTTCCCTTAGATGGTATCCTGTGTTTCACTTGCTGTATTGTAGGGTTGGTGTAATCAGCACTACAGCAAACACTTAGTTCTCACTCCTCTTTATTTGAACTTCATGGGAACCTACCATATATTTCCTGCCATGCAACTCCTTCCTCCTCCTGCTGTGTTTTCAAACCTGAAGTATGTGGCAAAGCAGAGGAATTTTAGATATTCTTTGTCCTGCTGCACAAGATATTTCCTGTATAAAGTTGTGGGGTATGATTATGGATGGATAAAGTACTTCTTTATAATACTGTATTAATTACAGAACTCTGTATTGGAACATGCAGGTGTGCTAGAGGACAGCCATTGTGCTACAAGAAATACGTTAATTAAATAAGTAAGGCTGATGTGAGCTCAGCTGCAAAAGAGACTTTCCAATACATCTGTGCATAATTCATTGTTCTGCCCTTGGCTCCTTCCAATCAGCTTCCATTGTTGATGTGTAATTCTGTCCTATTCCTGCACTGGGTGTGATTGGATCATGCCATAATTTCCAGCACAGAGAAACTGCACTCTTGCCTGCCTTTGAACTAGGCTGCCTGTTGTGTCTGACTAATTGCTCTAGGTTTTAGGGCAAGTAATATGTACTCTCAGTTTCATTCAAAGTAAAGTTTTTTGGGGGAAGTATAAAAGTGAAGTGTGCCTAATTTTACTTCAGAGGAAAAGTATTGCAGTTATCAGACATATAGCAAACACTGCCTCCATTCAATATGCTTCCTGGAAGAGAAAGGGTCTTTTTTAATCCTCAGTGAAATATGGATCACTGAGAAAGACTGCACATACAGAAGGAAGATGGTTCTATTAAAATAAGTACCAGATCTTGATAAACTTGGTGTGTGTATTCTCTGTAGTTTTGTTAGAGTGCAATCATTTTGAACTATGATCTATAGTGAATATGACTTGTCTCTATAAAAAACATACTTAGTCTGCAACAAACTCCCCTCCTCTCTCTGGGTGTTCCTCCGTGGGAACTAGCTGGAAGTTTAGTCTTGTCTGTGCAGTAAGTCTTACCTGCCATGTCAAGTTGTTAATCAGTTGTTCTCCATTGAATACAAGTTCTCCTGACTTCTGCTGCTTCCTGGTTTTAGGGCAGACCCATTGCAAGGTTTCCTCACACAGTGAGTACCCTTCCCAAACCCTCCGGATTAGTAAGAGAAATTATTGTCTTCACTTGGAAGGAAGTAGGAAGGAATGGAAATATTTGAAAATGTGTGAAAAACTGGATATTCTCCCACTTCTAAAACCATTAATCCATAGTTTAATCCAGGAAGTCCAAATTGGAACTCAAATGGGACAGGACTCATTTGCCTATTTAGGGGGAAGAATTTCAGAAGGTGAATGCTGCACATATTCAAATTCCCACCCTGCTCTGGGTGGCCAGGTGAGGCATGCAGGCTACTCTGGGTTCCTCAACAGAGGAGTGCAAGGGACAGTGGAGGTGCTGATACAGCTCCTTTTTTAACTATTTCAAATCAAGCCTGCTGATGCTCCCCTCTTACGTTGGATGTATCATTTGGCTATGTATGGACAGACTCTTGGAGAACTGAGATCATTAGCCATGCATATGATGATGCATAGGTGTCATAAATTGTTTGCAATACTAGTGGGATAGGGAATCAGTTATATAACTAAAATAATATTGTAGAGCCATTACTGTGCTTGATAAAGTGTACATTTATCTATGGCAAAAGAAACATTTTTGCATGTAAAAACATGGTTTATAGAGGTATGTCAATGTTCATTTGATTTCTCTCTTTTAGTATTAGCTTATTTTCATAGAGAAAAAATATTCACCTGACAATCTTCACTGTGAAGGACGAAAAGCTCAAGCAAATTGCATGATGATCTTTACTTAACACATATTTTGAATGCTTGGATGGTTGAATAGAATTTTCAATCAACAGCAACAATGTGCAAAATTAAAATTCATATATGGTATTCAGTTCAGCTCTGCTGGGGAACAAAGTGCTTTTTATAATTACTGATCAAGAAAGGCATTATTCAGGTTTCATTGTGCTTTAAGTGTGTTATTAGTTATTTATAAGCTATTGAAGCATTGCTGATTTCAAAAACTGTTATGCAGATTTAATACAAATGCCATCTGAAACTAAAGATGACATTTTGCAATGGAAAAGCTACCCTTAAAATATGAGTTAATAGTGTGGTCACACAGCAAAGTGCTGTTCAATCAATGGGAATGAGAATGCCATATATTTCAGTGCGTAGCTACTCCAAAGAGAATTGTTTGGCAGGGGAAATAACCACATAGCTGATTTCTCCCACTAATGCAGAAGTTTAGCATTAGATGGGTACAAAATATTTCACTTCTTACAATTCCATATTTTAAGTGGAAGTTGTATGAATATGAAAGTTTGCAAATCACCCAGGAGATTCTCTCTCTTCATGGTCCAGGTGGTACAGGTCACTGAGACTGTTCAAGTATAAATTTGCATAGTTGCAACTTTATGTAAAAGATCTATCAAATTTTGTTGCGTAGGCTAGACAGATCTCATCACCAACAACATTATTTTCACAGGCATTATGTATTGCATTGTATCAAACATAGCATA
Source organism: Podarcis filfolensis (assembly GCF_964270895.1). Taxonomy (NCBI): domain Eukaryota; kingdom Metazoa; phylum Chordata; class Lepidosauria; order Squamata; family Lacertidae; genus Podarcis; species Podarcis filfolensis. Next base: position 69,523,170 of record NC_139603.1, read on the forward strand.
ACCTTTTGTCCAACTTTATCTTCCCAGAAATTTGGGATTTATGTGAAAAGCTGTTCTTTCATTATTTTCCCAGTGATATCTCCTAATCCATCTTCTGTGAAGCAACAATTCTTTAGAAATATGTTTGAAGATTATCCCAAGCCATTGGGTTTTAAACATAAAAATGCAACCATACATTCCGATTGGCCCACGTAGAACCTTAGCATAAATGTAAATTTACTGGTAACCAGAAATGATTCTCTGCCCCCAAACTCCTGAACAAAATATGATCTTCCCCATTAACTGATGTACCTTGAAGTGCAGCCATGTTCCATCTGATACTGATGAAGCAGCCAATAGTAAATGGTCATTTCACAGCCTTGCTCCTTTTTTCTATGCACCCATTCCCCCTTTTTAATACTCCTTTGTCTTTGGTCTATTGGCACTCTCCTTGTTAAGCCTCAAAATTCATCATCTGTTGCCTGTCTCCTTTACCATTTACTTACTTACTTACTGCCCTATACCCAAAGGTCTCAGGGCAGTTTACAGGATAAAATCACAATATAAAATCAAGAAAATACATAATCAAAATAAAATCAAAATGGCCCCTTCTAATGAAATTCCCCGCCTCACAATAATATGCTTGCTTTTCCAGTTGCCGTGTTTAAACATCAGCAGTAGGACCAAACTACATGTGACATGTGAGATCTTTGATTAGATCTCATGACATTTTAATTTTAGTTTCAAAGCTGCCATGTGGAGCCCTGAATTTTATTGGAGCAGCCGTGTTTTGTGGGAGGAGTTTAATTCTATCCTCTGCACTGTTTTCCCCATCTAAACCTGCCCCCTGAAATGCCATTAACCCCAGCAACAGAAAACTAATTAGAGGTTACTGTTATCCACTTCCCTCAAGATGGATCCCTCCAACTCTATTCTGACAAAGTCAGCTCTGATTAAACTGCAGTAGTAAACTGGTTATAGAACATGAACATGGGGAGGGGAGGGGCGCAATCCTCACAAGACAGGGGAACGGGACTGGGATGAGAAAATATGATATCCGAATTGAACAACTCTTCTGACATTGTAAGCTAAGTCAGTATTGATGTTTTATGATTAATTTTGAGGATACTCGTATTTCTCCCAGAGCAGGAGACATGAGAGTATCTATAGAAATAACTGTCTTTCACTGTTACAAAATGGCATTTGACATATGCCTGTGCATTTGAGCTGGTTGAGTCATCAGTAGGGCTGGTCTTTAACACAGAGGCCAAGCTTAAAGCATGAAAAGCAGCTAGCAAAAGCTATATTCTAAAGTGAAAACCTTTTCCTTTCACCACTTTGGCATATGTAACAGCAGAGGGAAAAAGAAAACACATGCAGGTTCCTTTTTCCAATTGCATGTCCATTTTCTCTTTCTGTATCTTAATGTTGAACTCTTATTATGGATATATATTTTAAGTGAGCTTTTCTTGCATACTTTCAAACTCTATCCAAAATATTTGAAAGTTGTTGTTGTTGTTCTTATATTATCCTTGCTTTACCCTAAGGCCCCAGGGTGGGTTACAACAATTTAAAATACAGCATTAAAAGACTTTAAAACAAATTACAATCACAAAAATAGGTAGGTCTTAAAATATGTATCTCAAATGTCAAGTTTCAGGGTAAACAGAGAATGCATTCTTTTTGTACATATATTCTTCCCAAATAAGTAAGTAAGCTCTGGAGCCAACTGACGCTTCACAGGTAAGATTCACCTTCCGTTGTGTGGGCAGGGCGGTCCCTCCATCTACCTGGCCGATCCCCTGGCAACGCCTCCCCAGGCAGGATTGGGCGATTGGCTGAGGTAGGCGGAGACCTCCAGGTATCCAGCCTGGGGAGGGTGAAGCCAGCCCGTATTATGGGGAGCCGCACTGGGATCCAGAGGGCTGACCATGCAAAAGGCGCCCCCCCATTTAATGTGGGGAGCGGTCATTGTACATATATTCAGTCCAAGTAAGTAAACATTAGTTATTAATATAAAAGTTATCAGCACAATAGTTAATTCTGCATTTAGTAATTTAATCATTGTTCTCCGTAGGCATACTTATGTAAGAATATGTCCACAACCTGTAGATATTAATGATAAAGATAACTTTATTTGAGTTTTTAAAATAACATATTTGAAACAATCTACTTTAATGAAAAGCAACACAAGATTATGCCTCTTGTAATTTGTAATTTACTACAAATATTTACTGGCCTTAGTAGTCAGCCAAACACCTGATTTATCGGACCCCACATACTTAATGGGATCTTGTTCTTGGCCATGAGGATAACCTCATCTTCTGTTCCAATGTTGGATCTTGGACAAGGGGTGAGAGATTGTTTCTCAGTTACACTGCACTGCCAAGGTAGTTGGAACACTGGAGGATCACATTGGCAGAAAAAACCTCAGCTTGAAGCCAGAAAGGAGGACAGGATTGCCTTCCATAGGCACTCTCCAAAGGAACTTGGTAGCCCAGCTTAATTGCATGGATGGTATTTTTGCTCTCTGCACCTTTGCAGAGGAAGGTAGGAACTTGCTCACTTGTCCTCTCCCAGGGTGCTCCTGCCCTGGCAAAGATGAGCGCATGGGAGCCTGGAGGAAGCAGGTGAGACAGTGGTATGGAGTAGGGAACTGACATCTGGGTTATTACCACACAAAGGTCAAAAGGCAGGATTGCAACAAACAGGCCCATGCAGAGCTTGTCTGAGGCCCAGGGCCAGAGTCTTGTCCCCAGTTGCTGGACTTTAGTTCAATGACAGTGCCCAGATTTCATACTGCTCTACTCACTCAGCCAGCTGCTTTCCCTCCAAGTTAGTGTTTGAGTTATTTCTGGTTATTTGTGTGTTCTGACACCTGACAGCTGGACTCCGACGTCAATTGACAGTAGTAGGAAACCGCCTTAATATAAAGACTTGCAATCAGCAACTGGCTGTTCTGTAGATTCCAGTGCCTGTTCATCTCTAGATCCTGCCTCCACCCCGCACAATCTAATGGCTGCTTTTAAGGCTCCATGGAGACCTAGGGAGAAAAGACTCAGAGGGAGAAGATGTGGATTTTACTTCTCAACTGGGTTGCTTAGCAGCAGCACATGCTCAAAATTCATATCTTCTTATCCTTTGCTTTAGCGGGAGATCAATGATGCCACTACTCTGGTGCTGTTCATAGATGCAGTGTCATGCCTTTCATCTAGTGTTAGATACTAAAGAACTAGCAGCACATCTCAGTGTTCGTTTTGTGGATTGTAACCTTGAATCTATTAGTTTAAAGTGTTTTATGTTTTGAAATATTTTGAAAAATATTTAAGAAACTTCAAGTTGGCTGTAGTATTTATATGATAAATAAGCATGTTTCATCACCTCCTCCATCTTCTTTTCTATTCAGTCTCGCAGACCTCCTACTACCAATCTCAAAGCTGACATGACTTCCTTGTTTAGCAAGACTGCCAGAGGCTCTTTTATGTGAAGCCAAGAAGTGAATACTTAGGTATTCTTTTTCAACTAGTTAACAAATATTTGATCAGCAGGCCCACTTTAAGTGTCCATATCTTTTATAATTAGTTTTCATTTTGTAGTCAAGCCTCATCTAACCCTGATCTCCTGGGTTCTGAAAATTCAAAGGAGAAAGAAAGTCACCACCACCATCCTTACACTACTGTCATAATTAAAATACAAGAAAGTCAAAATGCATAATTCATCTTTTGTTTTCATTTCATTCATATCCCCCAAAATGTTCAGTAAGCAAAAATTTCACATTCTGTAAATTTTAATCTAAGCACCACTTGCTTAATTTGATGCTTGAGGGGATAATTAATTAGAACTTCAATTTTATGCACACTTATTTTGGATTAAATGTATTGAACTGAATGGGACTAACTTTTGAGGAGGTTGCATAGAATTGGGATTCAAGAAACTCCACTCAATAGAAGCAGCTAGATAATTTCAATATGAAGTCAGAACAGAGGCAGTATAAGATCACATTTCAGAGTGGGTAGGGTGTTTGTTAGCCATCATAAAATTTGATCAATTAATGGCAATGAAATTGAATTTAGGATTAAGCCTAGAAGGACTTTTTTTACACACCCATGCCCACACTCTGTTACATTGAATTTAGGCCAAGGGATCATGTAGTCCAGTATCATTTATGCATTTAACAATGGCTGGCCCATGTCCCCCAAAAGTACACAAGCAGCATGAATGCACAAGTCCTCTCACATGGTATAGCAATGGATTTCCCAGTGTTGGTTGTTTTGGGTGATTGTAGTGACCATTTTGGCATATGTGATATATAAATTAATAAAATAAAGAACAATAATCAAGGCCCCTTTGGTTAAAATTGCTCACGATTTCACGGTCACCATGTTTGCAATGGGTCTGTTTCAATTTGTTGTTGTTGTTAATTACATTTATATACTGCCCTTCATCCAAAGATCACAAGGCCATTTACAGTATAAAGCTGTTGGATGCCTGACTTCTATCAGCCCCAGCCAGGATGGCCAGCAATCTAGAAGCATCTGGAAAAACTGATTTCCATCCCATCCATGCTGCAAGGTGTATTTCTGACTTTCTATCTCTTTTGGCTGGATGGTGGTAATCCGTGAGTGAAGGACTTTAATGTAATTCTTTCATCAAAGAAACATAGACCTGATAGGATTTATATTCTCTAGGACTCCCAGTGGGTTGGGGGCCTATTCATATGATTGGATCTTGGCTATCTGGATGGATTACTGAGAGCCTTTGGGATGGGTGAGTTCTTTATTACGGGGACTGGCAATTCTGTCAAAATCCTGGTTGACTTCTATAATGTGGAAATGAGTCAGTTAGCTAACACAGTTGCTTCTAAGGGTGATCTCCTGCCTGTTGACTTCATGGATTTCTATGAAGCTTGGTACAATGTTGAAAAACAGGGACAATGGCTAAAGTAATCATGAAGCATTTCAGTCTGTGGATGCCCAGGAAGTGCCTGTTATGTTATGAATTTGTTCAGCCTGAGGAAGTGGAGAAGGTCCTTGGCAGTCAGAAGCCAATGCTCTGTACTTTTGCCATCTTGGTTAAAGATTCTGGAGGAAGAATGTCTAAAATGATGGATGTTATACGGATTTTCTTATGGGACCGGGGGGCAAGGGGGCGATATATGTTAAAGGAGCTCTCACCAAACTCCTCCATTCTTTCTTTTTTTAAAAAAAATTATTTATTCATTCTGAATAATATTTTTGGTTGAGATGCTGAAGCATCTGGTGGCAGCACATCTATAGTTGGGTATTATCATATGCTAGTAGTGATCTCAGTTTATTGAGTAGTGTTTCTTATGTAGCTACAATGACACCATGCAAGAGAAAGATATCAGAATGGTCAAGTGAATCTCAAGATTTACAGAAGCATATTTATTTTAAGGAAAAACTCCTTAAATGGGGAAACGCCCCCACCTGCCTGTAACACTTTACAGTGGTGTGGTCTCTCCTCTATCCACATTGAGGTTCTTCAGAATGCTGGGCCACTCTTTATGCAGAGTAGACCTGGAGAGCTCTTCATTCTCAGAATTCATATGGGCAGCTCTACCCAACTGTGCTTAGATTCTAGCCCCCCTTCTCCTAGTCTGGCTTCTGTACTGAATTAACACAGGCTGTGGTATTGCTTCTTTCATCATCTTTGTATCCTTCCCTTTGGCTTCCTAGAGAATGAGGTTGCCAATCTTCTACTTAGCCTGTCAGCATTGGGTTGTCTGCTGCATCCTTGTCTGTATGTGGACAAAGCACAGCAGGGCTTTTCCTGCAGCCATATCTTCAACTGCCCTCTTCTTTTCTCACCACTTCAAGCCCCACCTCTGTCTCAGTGTTTCTGTTTCATCTCTGCACATTGCGAGAGAAGGTGTGCCCTCTAGCCTGACCTTGATTGCTGGGGAAGTTTCCTGCAGATATTCACAACAGTGTGTGTCAATGACAGGTTCCACTTCACACTGCCCAATGAGGACCAAGCAGTGGACATGGAATGCTGACTGTTGGGATGGGGCCACGCCAAGACCTAGAGAAGGAATGAAGTGGTTGGACTCTGAACAGAAAATACTCCTGTGGCACTGGCAACATTTTGTTACCGGTCCCATTTGTGTATTAGTGAAACATTTTTTGTCCAGTTTCCAGATTCCAGCCCAGTTTTGGGACTGAGACTGTCTAGATCATCTTGGTTAACCTATGCTTGCCTGTGTATATTTATTAGTTCTGCTGAGTCTCTCAGCAGAGTGTATAGGGGAGTGTATATCTGTTAGTTCTGCTGAGCCTCTCAGCAGCTTTCACTGCCATCAGACATTTGTACTCCATTGTGCTGGTCAATAGTAGTCAATAGCAGTAAATAGCAGGTGGATGGGAGCCATGGAGCTGCCGTCTTAAAACCAGCATCATGGCAGTTTATCTGTACTGGGGTGGGGCAGCCCTGATCTTGCTACCACCCTGTCCCACACCAGCTCATCCAGGTGAGTTTCAGCAGCACCTGTTTCAGGATGATGTCTCCACCCCACACCATGGGCTGCTAGTGGCACAAGTTTTAGTCCTGCCTAGAAAAGCAACTAGGGCTGAGCCTAATATTGAAGAGAACTCTTAAGTTATTGTTAGGAGCACCTTCAACACTTGATTGTTTGGTTTATTCCTGTCTCTCTTGTTGGTAGTGCCATACAGACAGAAGCATGGTCACAATCTGATTTTGTCCACACACTATTTTTAGAAACTTCTAACACATGGCCGCTTTTCTCTGGTGTGGTATCCATAGGCGTATTACTAAATATCACTGTGGTATTTTGAATATGGTTCCTTCTATATGGTGGCTACCACCACACATATGGAAATAAGAAATAAATAGGATCAGTTCCCCTAAAGCAAATGTTTCATGTGAGAATTGCTTTGGGGTCATCATAAAAGCATAAGCAAAGTGTAGTGTTTTCCTTTATTCCACTTTGTCTTTGCACTACATCCTCCTTAATTTTTAAAATAAGTGTGGGAAGGTTGGATATTTGAGGTTGATAAGGTGTGGATATTTTAATTTTTTTAGGCCCAGAGCATAGGCCATACATTCATTTGTTTTGCTTTACCTTATATGAAGGTTTACTGCCTTTCATGCTCATCTCCATAAAAATCCCCCTAAATTCTATTTACCCATATCTTCTAACTTGGAAAAATAAGTTCAGTGTGCCATAGATTATTCAGAAAAGAAGCTTTTAAAAATGTTTTTCAGCTCTTTCACCAGTAGGGATTTTAAACCTGTTTCAGTGCAAGAGTGTAAACATATTAAAATATTTTGATATAACATTAGAATTAGACCATTTTGAACAGTTTAAAAATGCCTAGTGATGTCCTTTTTGCAGGCAATACTATTGTAGCAAGGCACTAATCAGCTAAGTACCATAATCCTCCTTATAGGGTAAATTCTTACTTGACCTCCAGCTATATACAGCACATAGTAACAGCATTAAACTGTAACCCTTCTCTCCTGCTCTCCACAGCTTCTCTACTGGGTCAGCATTTAGGCCCAAATAATTTTTAGTTTTATTTTATATAGTTTACCTTTCCTCTCCCAGATGCATCATATTTTGTATTTGGAGGTGAGGAAAGGTTTATGAAGAAATTGTTTGGAAATCTGGGCTCCTAAATTGAAGTGACATTTCACATGGTTTCCTCAAAGCTACAAGGATTAAATGAAGCAGTAGGCTGCACAGAAATTGATGCATTCTCGGGAACTTGATGCTCCTGACTTTCCAGATGTGCAGTGGCTGATCAGAAGGTAAAGAATGAAATAATACATGGACTTTTAAATTTTTACATTATTGGTTTTATGGGGAGTATTAAGAAACTTTTAAAAAGTAAATTGAGCTGTAAATTATTTATGACAAACAACTAGGTTTATTTTTTAAAAAGGGTCTAGTATATCTGATTTTTAATATCCGGGCTTTTAAGCAGAATATCACCATCCATAGATTTATAAACTTTAGAATGTGATTGTGATTCTTAAAAGTGTAAATTTGAGTCACTTAGCTAGTATTAGTTGCGGTGCAGTTTGATATCTTGATATCTTGATTTTTTATTTGCTTGATTAACGAGATAAAAATAGTAATTCTGCATATGATCCAGTTATTTTATCTGGATCATCCCATTTTCTGTCTGAAATGGCAAGTGTGTTGCATTTTAACTATTTTGCTATTTAAAGTATTTAATACTTTAGGAAAGCATTTTGTATTATAGTTGGTGTTTAGTAACTTAACTAATGGTAATAATATATCCAGAGGGATAACAGCAAAAGAAGCCAAGTCTTGTGGGGCCCTAAAAAACTCAAGCCCAGCTATCAGTTGTAAAAACATCTGAAGTCAAAGTGAAATAAAACATGTTATTTGCACTAGATGTTACAATTTCATCGTTAGTAAAATATTTAGCCCAAAGCTAATTATAATATTAAAACCACTATGTCATTTCGATGCATGTTAAGTTTAAGATTCAATCAGTTTAAAACACTAAATTGCAGAACTTTTAATACTTAGTTTTAAAACACTGAACCAAACAAAGGATCCAGTTCTACTCATGAGGTGGTGGATTTCTGAACCACTAAAGAATTTCATTTCAGAGTAATAAAGAAATGTGCATATATTTAGGCATGGATGTGAAAAATGTTCATCTTGTCCTATTCTCCTCACCAAATGGGGCTTTGAACTTGTGTTTCCTCAAGTAGCAGATTCTTTAGCCACATGTTAAACTTCTTTTGAAACTAAGGGGCATTTCAAAAGGAAGTTGCAAAATGGCATGGGACTTCCTTGTTGCTTAAGTTGGGGAAGTCAATTAATTCCCCGCTGTGTTTGGGCATCCACAAAGAAGCTCTTTAGATCCTGGCCAATGAGTAAATGTCTTCAGAAGTCCCAGTGAATGCTGTAGTTCTATATAATATGTTTTAAAATAAATAACTTTGGTATGCTAAATAATCATTTTATTTGTTGTTTATTGAAAGATTGTATGTAAAGGACCTACAGCAGTAAACACCTCCCCAGATATCCTTCCCTCCAAAGCTATGATGAAAACTTGGCAAATATAGGGAGGGGGAGGGAAGGGGAACTAGAAGAGACGCCAATAAATGTGGGTGAGGAAATCAGGACTCAAAGAGTTCTTAGAACTCAGACCAGATACCATTGCATTTAGTCCTAGCATCACATCTACGGAATATTATTTGTTTTTTGGTTTCCAGGTCCAGAAGTTCATCCACCCAGGTTTTGAAGTGCAATGGGGTCAATGCCTTCAGGTATTGGAGAGTGAGATGCTTATGAGATGATAAGCTATCAATGGAGCTAGCAAGATCCAAAACAATCTTTTTTATTGTTTATTGCAGAAAACGTCCACATTTTTCTTGCACATCTTAAGTAATTCTTGAAGTTTTCACCAACGCATGGATTTATTTACACTGTTACACTGTTTATTTGATTTCTTGTTGAAATGCGATAAGTTTCACAATGTAATATTGTATCTTTTGGGGAGGGGGAAACGAGCAGTTGAAATCTCACTTGAGCTTTCCCACCTCAGTAATACAGCATCTGTAACATGATTTATTTAGTTAGGTGGTTTGCATAAGCAATTTGTATCATTTTTGTTATTGTCCTAATTTGTGCTTTGGGAATTCTTACATGGAATCAAGTAGATAATCACAAGAACACTTTTGTCAAATATTGCTTACAAAGGGATCTTGAAATAGATTAATGAGGTGAGAATACAGTGAATGGAAACAGTCCTGTGGATTTCAGTGGATTTTTAGTGAGATTTCCAAGGCAATAGATAGGTTTTCTGGACTGAAGACTTCTGTCCCAATCTGGCTAAGGTGACACATCATCTAAGCAGGCTTCTACATCCATATCATTTGGTGGAAAATACATTAGTAATTGTAATATTGTACTTACGTTGATGATTCTGGAGCACCGCTTGCATGTACTGTATGCCTTGTAATAGTGGGCACATTGTGACGAATACATTCGTTGTACTTTGCTTTCCATATATTGTGTTTTGGTATGCTGGCCTGAACCCCTGCTTTTTCTTTTATTGTTAGCTACAAGCAGAGATTCAAATGGCATGCTAAGGCAAACTTTGGTTCATCTTAGCATGACACAGCAGTAAAAAGGACCTGGGAGAAACAAAGTAGCTGCAAATTCTTTTCTGGGGGCACACACATTCTCACACCTGTGGTAAGCCGTAACTTGGCTTACTATTGTTATTTCTAAAGCAAAGTCACCTGGCTGAAATTTAGAACAGAGAAACTAGAAGGAAATGCATGCTTAGGTGATGGAATGTTGTTACATATTTTAGTATGTAATTCATAGTTTGCCCTAGACTGCATTCTGGCTCTCAGCTTGCTATGCTCTAATCACAATACTTCCATAACCTGGGATATATTCAGAATTCTACACAAGATACACCGTTCTTCAATATTTCGCTTCGTCACTTGTGAATTATGATATGATTTATGAACGTAAACAAGCTAATGAATTTTTTTTTTAAGATTATAACTTTCAGAAGAAGTATTATTTTTATTATTTATTATATATTAAATTTCTATACCATCCTTCATACAAAGATCACAGGGTAGTTTACAAGGCAGGAAAGAAGAAAACGTACATATTTTATTTCTTTAATTAAATATTTATAAACCACAACTTCATATAAAATACAAGGTTGTATACAGGATAAAAACCCAATATTACAATAAAACAATAAAAATGTGAAACGAACCAGTAAGAGCTGATGATCTAGCTTATCCGAGAATTGTTTGTGCTTTGATTTTGATTTTTCCTTCTGTTCTGAACTTAGCTCATTTTGTTTTAAAAAAGTATTTAGCTACGGTGGGACATATTGTAAGGCAGATATGTAATGGCTGAAAATAATAAAATATATAGTAGGTAGTTGTCCTACAAGAAATTATGTGAGCATTTGTACTGTCAGAAGATGCATATTGTTTGTTAATTTTATTTTACTTAAGTGGCTACTTGATATAAACAATACAAATAAGAATCCTGCCCTGAATTATTGAATAAGTTTCATAATTTCTTTTTGTATTTTTCCCTTTTAATTAATTATGGCTTGGAGCCTAATTTTAATTAAGTTACAGTGCAATCCTGTACATAGTGAAACATGAAACTTATTCCAGAGGGCTGGTGTACAGAGGAGGGAATTGCCAAAAGTGGGCAGTGGACTTCTCAATTTGGGACACCCCCCCCCATGCTGCTGATATCCCATGTAGTTTAGGAGGGTCATCAACCCTCTGGAAAGGTTTCTGCCAGGGCTGCAGGAAGGAGGAAGGTGTGGAAACTTACTTAAGTTAACCCCCTTAGGAACCAAGTCCATCTGTTTATCTGTGAGTAATGCAGACATCATGCTGTGAATATGAAACAGATACAAATACGTTTTAAAACATCTTGCTAGGTTAATTTTTGAATTTTTCATTGCATATTGTATTTTGTATTTTTGTTGTCCTGCTTCAGACCTCCTTTTGGATGTGTGAAGCAATTATATAAATATAATAAAATAAACTTAAACTAACAAATGTGGTATGAAAAAATAGGAGAATTACAACTTAATTGATTAAACTAATGTATTTTTGTTTAATTAACTCATTGTATTATTTAATATTTATAGAACACTTTTGAATGTTCAGATATTTCAGATACATTATCCTCTTGTAACCATTAAAACAATGCTGCAAGTATCATTATCAGCATATTGCAGATGGTGGCCACGGGAGGGGGAGGCTGAGCCTGATACTGGATTTACTAAGGCCACCTAAGTGAGTTTCCTGGAAGAGATGAAATTTGAACTGGGGATTTCTTGATTCATAATGCAGTCTCTTAGCCACTATGCTACATATATCAGCTCTGGAAAACAAATTCAACTTAAAACAATGTGCTTCCATTTGAGTGAGTGATTATCAGGTTATTAGAAAGCCAGTACAGTTATTATAGTTCAGTCAACTAGAATAATTAGTTTGGAATTAGTTTGTAACAAATAAATTGTAAGCATTGAAAATATTGATAATGTTTACTCCTTGTTTTTCTTGATGACTTAGAAAAAGAAGCCCATCAATATCCAGAGATCAGAACAGGAGATTCAATCAACAGGACGAGAGAGACGACTATTCACAGTATGCAACATCAGACAGTGCAATGCCAAGATCACCATCAGATTATACGGACAGACGATCACAACATGGATCTCAGTTATATGAAGAAGCTGAACTTGATGACTACAGGGATTCGAACAGGAGAAGTCGCAGGCGTTCGAGGGAATATCCTTTAGAGGAAGATGATGTGCAGAATAGAGAGGAATATGAGAGGCAACGGCGGGAAGAGGAGTACCAAGCACGATACCGAAGTGATCCTAATTTGGCTCGTTATCCCGTCAAACCACAACCATATGAGGAACAAATGCGTATTCATGCTGAAGTGTCCCGCGCGCGTCATGAACGAAGGCACAGTGATGTGTCTTTGGCAAATACTGAATTGGAAGATTCCCGGTTGTCTATGATGAGAATGGAACGGCCATCACGGCAAAGGTCTGCATCTGAACACAGAGCTGCCATGGACCAATGTTCATATTCAATGGAAAGAACTCAGGGACCAAGTCCCAATCGGCAAAGAAACACAAATCACAGCCCTCCAACACCTAGGAGGAGTCCCATTCCTTTTGATAGGCCAGATATGAGGCGAACTGATTCATTAAGGAAACAGCATCATTTGGATCCTAGCTCAGCTGTACGGAAAACAAAACGTGAAAAAATGGAAACCATGTTAAGAAATGATTCACTAAGTTCAGATCAGTCTGAATCAGTTAGGCCTCCACCACCAAAGCCTCATAAAACAAAAAAAGGGGGTAAAATGCGTCAGGTTTCATTGAGCAGCTCTGAGGAAGAGTTGGCCTCTACTCCAGAGTATACCAGCTGTGACGATGTAGAGATTGAAAGTGAAAGTGTTAGTGAGAAAGGTAAGAATTTTGCTTTTACTGTATAGATGGATTTTGTGTACCTTCTATTTCTGTAAAAGAGAAGCATCTCTGCTGCAGACCTCAGGTGTTTGGTGGGGGGTATTTTGCTTTGTTTTTACACTTATGGGTCACATACAGTCCCTTTGATCAGCATGGGTAGATGAAGCTACAAATTAGTCTAAAGTCTAAGAACTGAAGTATGCACTAAATATATATGTTTCTAACTATATACTTATAAAAAAATATAACCATAGTGGTGGGAATGATATAATTGGATCAAAAAATTGTACTAAGGTATTTTCTGTTTGAAAACCCTCACTTGCTCCTTTTCATACTATTTTACTGTTTTAAATTTCTTCCCCCATCCCCCATCACACACACATATACACACCACAAGAAGGTACTATTAGCTCTTCTGGGGAGGAAAACAAATACAAATGTAGTTCTCTACAGTAGGATTAATACTAGTTTCAGGGAAGGTGATTTCAGTCTGCAAAATGATGTGGACAAAAGTTGTTGTTTTTAACCCTCTGCCCTAACATCAATCTCCTGTTCCAATTTAGCCCACTCCCTGTGGCTGCTTTTAAGTGAAAATGAAAAAACCCGGAGACCCAACCACATATCTCCCACATCAAAGTGTAGTGTGATCTTCCATGATGATTAAAACAAGAACACAATTATAACACGGTAGAAGAACACTTAATAGAAACATTCGCTGTTCTTGTTCATTGATAAAGCGCAGGTTGTGGTTAGTGTTGGTTAAGTACATGAAAGGAGGAAAATTAGTGGGTCATAGTTTCAGTTCGTATGGGTCTGCACATGAGTGCGCACACATATACATGCACACATGACAGTTTAGCAAAAATGTCTATATTGTAACCAGCAGTGGGACCTTATAGCACATCCTTTGGACTGTCAGTATTATAACTGTATTTTATGTTTAAACTGGATTCTAAGCATTGTGTTCCTGGAAATGGGAATGAAAACTTGGTTTGTTTTTAGTGATAAATAATGACCAGTTTACACAGATGGAAAAGAAACAGTGATTAACACCAACTAAATGAACAAACAACTGTTAACTAAACAAGTGTGCTTAGCACTACAATCTTTTTCTTCAAGTCATATTTCTTCTACCTTGCTCTCTAGATCAAAAACATACACAGAGTGTAAAAGAATTTTGTAAGGTCTGAAGTCAGTCTTAAACAAAGAAATGATGATTGTCCTCCTTATGATATAGAAGTGGTTCATTTTTTATTCTGTAATATAGTGCTGTGGACTTCGTTTGTTCTTTAATGTGGCCCAAACTGCCATCTTTCAAATGGTTTGCCCCTAGAATATACATGCACACTCTCGTGGACAGACTGGTCACATTCATCTGAGCCAATGCTGTGGTTTTTCTCTCTCCAAACAAACCACTACTCGAAGCCAATATTTTTTTAATTGGCTTCCCAACTGTGATTTGTTTTGGAGAAACAAACCACAAGTGCTGGTTCAGATGTAATGCTAAACCAGCTGCTCTGTGGTTTGCTTCCCTGCTTGAGTAAGGGAAAAGTGAAGCAGGAACGCTCTAAGCTGTGTGATCAAAAAGCAGCTCATGCACAGTATGGCTAAATAAACCACACTTTGTGACTTAGTGTTGCACCTGAACATGGTCATTCACAGGTATGTTTGTATCCTCATAGACTTCGGTGACTGTTCTCTCTCTCTTTTACATTCCCTCTTTCTGTTATCAGCATTGCTTGGTTCATGCATTAGCTGTGGTTTGAGGGCTAGGAAGGAAGGAAGGAGAATGTGTGGAAGAAACTGAATGTATACACTACATGCTTTTCACCCCCTGTTTCTGAAATTATGGCAGATTGCTATAAGGCATGGTACCAACTTATATTTTTCCATCTCCAAAGACCTTCAACTCTTGCATATGTGTTTTGTGTCTTCTGATATCCACCACTGACTGGTGTCCATTGCCTTTCAGTGAGATATATTGAGAGGCTATACAGTATTGTTTGAGTGTTTTATAGTGGACCATCTCCGAGCAAAATCTATGGAATCTGAATGTATCTTCTTCTGCTAAGCTCAAGGAATAGTTACCTACATGGCAGTGGAAGTATCAATGAAAAATGTGGGGATGAATCCACACATCAGAAAAATAAGTTCAGAAGGATTAAGTGTTTAAGAATGCAGTAGTTAATCTAGTGTGTAAAACTGGTGTCATAGCTAGAGCTGTATTTTCACCTGTGTGCATTTATACAGTGGTATATCTGTGTATTAACAACTGATGCCACACAGCAGTTCTGTAGTGCTTCATTTACAAGCTATTGTTCAATCCCACTAATAAGACCATATGTTTTTAAAGTTAAAAATAGTTTACTTACAAACTGTCCAAAGGTCAAATGCATGTGCTTTTCCTTACAGCATTCAGAAAAAGTTGCACAGGCAGTAAAACTTGGTTTAGTTACAGTGGTGAAAGTTCCTAAATTCTTCTTCTTCTTTGGCGATCACTCGTAGCCAAGTAAGATTGTCTTCCATAAACACAGTTTTAACAATGAGTCCATAAGTGACTGTGGAGGCCAATTCTGGATCCACACGTCCTACCACAGTGGGGACATTGGTTTCCGGGCAGGAGTTGATCATGGTGTGGATGTGCCAAGCATGCCTTCCTCTTAGCACGTTTCTCCCTTGCATCCCGAGTTCAAGTGTCTTCAAAGCCCATGACACCTTTGATAAAGGCTGTTCTCCAACTGGAGCGCTAGCAGGCCAGTGTTTCCCACTTGTCAGTGTTTATGCTACATTTTTAAAGATTTGCCTTGAGAAGGCCTTTAAAGCTCTTTTGTTGACCACCAGCATTACGCTTTCCATTTTTAAGTTCGAAATAGAGTAGTTGCTTTGGAAGACGATCATCAGGCATCCGCACAACATGACCAGTCCAACGAAATTGATGTTGAAGAATCATTGCTTCAACACTGGTGATCTTCGCTTCTTCCAGTACACTGATATTAGTTTGCCTGTCTTCCCAAGTGATGTGTAAAATTGTAAAAGCCATGCTGCTGGAGCTGCAGCAACCAGCTCAGATCTCCTCACCTGCTGAGCTTCTCTGGTAGACTGAGGGAAACAAAAGGCTTGATTCCCTTCCTCCCAAGGTGAGGAGGAGTGACCTAGCTAAGCCTGGCAGGACAGTTTACTCTGTGGCATTAACCCCTTAATGGGGTTTAAGCATGCTGGTTAAATGAGGCTGGTTATTCAAAAATCACTGCAGATGGCTATTCTATTTTAGAGCATAAGATTAACTGATAGTCCCACACAGAAGTGTGGTTCCCATACTGTCTCTTCCATGTTCATAAACTGGTGATTCTCTACATATTTTTCATCATAATTCTTTTTTTTTACTTTATGATTTTCATAATTTCATTCAGACCATTTGTTTGAAGTATTATATAAATAAATTTCAGAAAAAATCTGATAATATAGTTTTTCTCACCTATTTGCAGTGACATACACCTTGTAGAGATTGGTGGAGAGCCAATAATACATATGAATAATATATGTATACTGTATAGAAGGGTAAACATACCTTAGCATTTGCATATTACTGAAATCCTGTTTTCCTGCTTCCTTTTCAGTAGAAGCCACTGTAGAACATACTAGGCCCCAAGGGTATCTACTAAAGATAGTTACACATTGCATTCTAAGTGTCTACATGCTTAAAAATGAATATTATTAAATTAGGTAAGGCAACTGGGCAATATGGTTGATTTATATATCCATGTATCTCTGATTTTGTGGGCTCCAGAGCTTGTAATGTGGACTGCTGAGATTTTTGCTAAGATTCCCTCAGTGTGTGCCTTGACTTTAATATATGTCAATATAATCTAGTTATTAAAGCTTATTAATGGAATGGAGAAGAATTTTGCTTCCCATTTCTGATACTAGTTGACAGTCTTCTCTTAGTATGACAGTATGTTCTAAGATGGTGAACTTATTTATTCTTATTTGTGTCATCTATGCAGAATAACTAACATGTTCATTTGAAACTTGGTATTTAATTTTACATTTTAACATAAGATAATATGTTGTAATAACAATAACAATAACAACAGAATAGGATTTTATTATTCCTTTAGGCCTGTTGACAAAAGTCATTATACAGTCCTACCTTGGAAGTCGAACGGAATCCGTTCCGGAAATCCATTCGACTTCCAAAACGTTCGGAAACCAAAGCACAGCTTCTGATTGGCTGCAGGAAGTTCCTGCAGCCAATCGGAAGCCGCAGAAGCTCCGTCAGACATTTGGCTTCCAAAAATAGTTCGCAAACCGGAACAGTCACTTCCAGGTTTGTGGCGTTCAGGAACCAAAACGTTAAAGTACTAAGCTGTTCAAAAACCAAGGTACGACTGTATTAAAAACAATTAAAGAAATTTATCTTGTAAACTTCCAGACAGTTATCTTGTAAAATTCCACAGACAAATCTGTTTTGACACAGAATAGATACCAGCTACATCAAAAGAGACATTTCCCTGACTCTGGAATTTTAAATATAACACATCCCATCATTTCTTTTAAACCAATGTGTCATGCAATGGTTAAGAACAAGGTAGTTTACTCATCCACCAAGAAAACAGAACACAAGACTAAGCTAAATATGTATAAAATACATTTGCTTATACATTTAGAAAATTTAGAACCTGCTTTTCAGTGTACAAAAAAGTGAGGAACAACAGAACATAAAAATATAATTTAAAACAATAAACAACAGTAAAAAAATATTCATAATAAAATAAGCAGCTAACAGGAGAGTTTAAAATATAGTGCCACTAGTACTTCTATCTAAAAAAAGTTTTATTTTTGTGGTTAAATAGACCACGTTCTTGGAACTGGCAAATCTCAGATGGGCAGGAGTTGATTTAAATGCAGTGCTACTATTGAAAAAGCTTTATTCAAGGATGAAATCAGTATTGCTTTTGATTGAATCCCATTGTGCAGCTGAAAGTAGGTATGAAAGCAAATATTCCTTCAGATATCATAGACCCAGCAGTGGCGGATCTTGGCATATCAAGTTTTAGTGTGCCCTGTGCAACGCCAAAGTCCGGCACCTCCTCGCCTCTCACCTTCTGTTGGATGTCATAATTGCGGTGCCCTCTGTGGCGCCCCAGAAGCTCTGCACCAGGGTGACCACACTGGTCACATTCCTCTCGGTCTGCCTTTGGACCCTGGCTATATGGAGTTTTAAAAGTAAAAACCATTACCCTGAATTTGGTCTTGAAAGTAATTGTTAACCAGTGTAGGACTTGCATTACTACTTCTTAGCATTCATGTTTTTTTATTTCCCCCAATATTTGAACTTCCTTGCAGTGTGCATTTGCTGCTCAGAGACCTATGCCACTTGCCATTAATTCTTCTCTAGCTAATCGAAGCACATTTTTTTGCTCCATATCACAAAGTACAAAAATTTATAGTACAGATAGAAATGTACTTACTAATTTTAATCTGTGTTTGTATTTACCCAGTCTGTCATAGGACAGTCAAAGTCATATCCTTGTTTTGTAAGCAGTACTTAAATGAGAGTTTTCCGGTTTAGACATAACAAAAAACATATAGTTTAACCAATCACAATATCTTCCTCAAAGTCAGGTGCTGAAGGGGTAGTGGCAAGGGGAGAGCACATGAGCAAAAAGGCTTACTCTCAGTCCAATTGAAAATTTTTTTTAATTGAAATAGTCAACAAGAAGGGATGCTTGAGGAAACTGATATCCATGAATTCCAATATCAACGGATATGATCCACAAGTTGGAAGGTATTAGCTGAAATTTGCAATCAGCTCAAAAAATAAATTTTGTGTAAGATAAACTGCATTTTAAAATGTGTACATCTATGGCTAGGAGTGCCTTTTGCCAGCTTTGCCTGGTATGCCAGGTGTTGCCATATGTGGATCAGATAATTTGGCCATTGCAGTCTATGTAGTGGTAATCTATGGACAGAATTACAGTGGTACCTCGGGTTACATACGCTTCAGGTTACATACGCTTCAGGTTACAAACTCCGCTAACCCAGAAATAGTACCTTGGATTAAGAACTTTGCTTCAGGATGAGAACAGATGGGTGTTTTGGATCACGTTAGCCATATTGATTTGTATGCTGTTGGTGGATTATTTTCATTGTCTTGTTGGGCTGTGTATGTGATAAAGGGGAGCCATACCACGGTAAAGGCGTCTTCTTCTGTTTGTCCCCGTGTCAGTTTCAGTTTATTGGTTAATTTTTCTGTTAGGGCTGTTTCCCATACTATTTGGTACCATTGGTCCATGCTTACTCCTGACAGGTCTCTCCAGTGTCTGGTTATGGTGTTTCTGGCTGCTGAAAGCAGGTGGGTTATGAGTTCTTTGTGGTGTAAATGGGCATTGTTGTCTTGGAAGATGTTTAGTAGGGCCAATTCTGGGGTGATTTCTAATACTTGCTTAATTATTCTACATATTTCTCGTATGGCTGTTGTCCAGAATAGTTGGATTTTGGGGCACTCCCGCCACATGTGGAGGTATGTACCTGTGGAGGTGCACCCTCTCCAGCATTTTGGTGAGGTTCCTGGGCATATTAGCACTAGTTTTCTTGGTGTTAGGTACCACCTGTAGGTGAGTTTCAGAGTGAGTTATTTCCCCCCCATTGATATGGATTTAAAGGGGGGTTTAGACCACATTCTGGTCCATTGAGTGGGCTTAATTTCATAGCCTATGTCATCCTCCCATTGTTTTTTGATTGCGTCTAGGGTTTTTTTTGGGATTTTGGAGTAGTATTTTATATATTGCGGATACCATCCCTTTACCGTTTCCCTTTGTTATTAGGAGGAGGTTTTCAAAGGTTGTCAGGGGCCTAGTTGCTGCTGATTTTACTGTTAGGTTGTTTAAGAGGGCATGTAATTGGTGTTGTGTTAACCAGGGCATTTGGGTGTCTTCTAGTTTGTCTTGTATTTCTTGTGTTGACAAAGCTTTGTTATTTTTATAAAAGTCTATTAGGCGATATAAGCCTTTGGTTTGCCAGGTTTGTATCTGGAGGTTTTGTGCTGCATGGTGGAATAATGGGTCGTACGCCAGGGGAATTAGTGGGGATGGGGCTGGAGATAGTTTGCCTATTTCTGTTTTCCATGCTTTGAGCATGGTCTGTGTGTACCTGTTAAGTGTTGTGGGAATTTTCTTTAGTTTGTTTGGGAGGAGTGGGTACGCTGTGGTGCAGGTATTTTTAGTTGTGTCCCTCTCTAGGTGTACCCATTGTTTTGTCTCATCTTCTAGTATATATGGGATTATATGGCGTATTTGGTTGCCAATGTAATATGCTTCTATGTTGGGGATTCCCCATCCTCCTTCTGAGGTGGGGAGGTGCAGCTATTTGGGGCTTATTCTTGGTTTTTTATGTGAGAAGATAAAAGAGTGTAGTTTTCTCTGCCATCTGCGGAGTTGGGTTGGGGGAATCCAGATTGGGAGGGTTTGGAATAGGTAGGTTAGTTTTGGGAGGGTGATCCTTTTGATCATGACTATTTTGTCTGAGAGAGTGAAATTCATGTTGTTCCATCTCTTTTGTTGTTGTTGTTGTTGTTTAGTCGTTTCCGACTCTTCGTGACCCCATGGACCAGAGCATGCCAGGAACTTCTGTCTTCCACTGCCTCCCGCAGTTTGGTCAAGCTCATGTTTGTAGCTTCGAGAACACTGTCCAGCCATCTCGTCCTCTGTCGTCCCCTTCTCCTTGTGCCCTCCATCTTTCCCAACATCAGGGTCTTTTCCAGGGAGTCTTCTCTTCTCATGAGGTGGCCAAAGTATTGGAGCCTCAACTTCACAATCTGTCCTTCCAGTGAGCACTCAGGGCTGATTTCCTTCAGAATGGATACGTTTGATCTTCTTGCAGTCCATGGGACTCTCCAGAGTCTCCTCCAGCACCATAATTCAAAAGCATCAATTCTTTGGCGATCAGCCTTCTTGATGGTCCAGCTCTCACTTCCATACATCACTACTGGGAAACCCATGGCTTTAACTATACAGACCTTTGTTGGCAAGGTGATGTCTCTGCTTTTTAATCCATCTCTTTAGGTCTTTGTTAATTTGTCGCCACAGAGGCTTGTAGTTATGGAGGTACAATTTATTGAGGTTTCTAGTTATTTGTACCCCATGGTATCTGAACTTGGTGTGGCAAAGTTTTATCTTGGTGACCTTAGTGAGTTCTTTTTGGGTGTGAGGAGGGGTGTTGAAGCACATAGCTTCTGTCTTTGCAAAATTTACCTGTAGGCCCGACACCATTGCAAATGTGTTGAGTTCTCTGATTAGGGAGGTTGCTGTGCTTATGGGGTCTGGTGTTGTGACCATTAGGTCATCTGCAAAGAGCCCTAATTTATAGGTTCTGCCTTTTATTTCCGCTCCCTTGATGTCTGTGGCTGATCGGATTCGGATTGCTAAGGGTTCCAAAGCCAGGATAAATAAGAAGGGGGAGGCAGAATGCATTATAAATGAACACATGTGAAATTCACATGGACTGGAAATTGACAGGTCCATTCATCCCTAGTTAATGTATGAATCAGGGCTTTTTTTGTTCCCTGCTGCAAAAACAGCTGTTTCATATTCATTCATTCTCAACAACAAATGGATTACAACACTGATCTCATATGTTTGTCTAAACCGTATAGATTACTCCAGAGGGTATAGATTGTTATCATTTATATAATGTTCTTAATTTCATTTCAATTGGAAACCTGACCTAACTAATGTACATTAATGTCAGGATTTTATTTTAGAAAAATTTGCGGTGATAAAAGATGGAGTAAGTGAATATATGAGGGTGAAAATTTAGCTATGATTTCATTGCCCTCTGCTTTGTCACATATATGTAACATAAATATATTGTTAACAGACATTTAATTTAAAATATTTTGAGATTTACATTTGATGCCTTAGTGAACATTTAGATTATGATTCTCTTTGAGGGCTCTAGTTATATAATCTGTTTACTTGGAAATTGGAGAATATGTGGACATCAGTTATATAATATGAACTACAGTCATACTGCAGTTTTCATCACAATGCTCTATGGTCCTTTTTATATAAAAAAATTGTCAGTAACAAAAAGAGGAAGAACTTTTGTACAACATCTCATTAAAACAAAATCTATTTGCCATTTTGGCAGCCAAGTGCCTAGATATAATTCTAGGATCAAAAAACCTTCAGTTTAAGACATACTTTACAAGCTTTAGAAATTCACACACATAACAAAAAACAATATGTCAATTAAGGCAACTTAATTTCTGTGCCACATAGATAGTAAACACATTGTACAGTCTCACAGATTGTGCTTGCTTATAGCTTAAGTCTCCATTCATCCATATTTTCCAACTAAGGCCAGATTGTCGTTTTCTGCAGATTGGAGGCAACTCTCAGGCTCCAGGCATTAAAGAAGCACCGGCTATCTAGGTGTGTCCTGTCCTCTTGCTTACAGTATATGCTTTCATTTGGATTAAAAAGAATAGCATATGTTGTGTGCACGATCTTCTTTGCTGTATGTTTACTGCTTCTGGAATAAAAATTAAAATTAAAACAATGACATTAGAAGCTGCCTTATCCTGGTCAGACCGTTGATCCATTTAGCTCAATATTGGCTGAGCTGACTGGCAGTGGCTCTCCAGGGTTTCAGACGGGGGACATTTCCAGCCCTACCTAGAGATGCCAGAGATTGAACCAGTTGCCTTTCATGTATCAAGCAGGTGCTCTACCTCTGAGCCCTAATGACAACAACAGAGTCTTCTGGCACCTTAAAGATGTACTCATCTACTGAGGCATCACCTTTTGTGGACTGAAGCCCACTTCATCAGATTAATGGAGTGTTCTCTCAGCTGGCAGCTGTGTATACATAGTTACTGTGGATGGCAGATGTATATACACTGATATACAGTACAGGAGAATCATAAACATTGGAGCTGGAAGGACACAAAATACAAGAGGTATAAATTCTGTTCCCTACTTTAGAAGCCAGAAGCCAGTGTGGTGTAGTGGTTAAGAGTGGTAGACTTGTAATCTGGTGAACTGGGTTTGCTTCCCCGCTCCTCCACATGCAGCTGCTGGGTGATCTTGGGCTAGTCACACTTCTTTGAAGTCTCTCAGCCCCACTCACCTCACAGAGTGTTTGTTGTGGGGGAGGAAGGGAAAGGAGAATGTTAGCCGCTTTGAGACTCCTTCGGGTAGTGATAAAGCAGGATATCAGATCCAAACTCTTCATATGTGGAGGGGGAACAGGAGCAGGATTCTGCCTGCTGCCTGTTCCCCAGCTGTTCATTCAGCCAAATGGCCTCTTAGCACTACTTCGGATAAAAGCTATTGTGTGTAAGTAACTGTCCCATCAGTGCAAGGATTTCCACTTCTGCAGTGGAATTCGCCACCAGCACACATGTCTTAAACCCTCTCCATATCTGCTCCAGAGGGTTGGGGGAACCCCCAGAACAGATTGTGGAGGTGGGGGGGGGGAGAATGAGAGAAATTCCCATTGAGCAAGTGGAAGTCGTTGCACTGATGGGATGGTTACTTAGCACTATATTGGATACAAGCAAAAACCCTGTATTTGTGGTATGATCACATTTCTCCATCATATGAACAGCCCATTCTTGCCTGGGGTTGAATGTGTGGAGATCAGAGGTGTGGCCTGTGGGCATAAGTCCTGCTCCAACTCTGCATGTTCAGTCTCTCCTGATTTTGAAATGGAGAACAGGGTTACAGTCTATTACTTTTCAACATGAAGCTCAAATGCATATGTATAAGATAAGCCGTGGTCATTAACAACAGCAGTATTATTATCTGTTTATTTAATTTATATCCTCCTTTCCTTACTGTGTCCAGACTGAATAACAGCATAAAATCTGATAAGACTATATCTTCAAACAATAATTAAAATGACAGTTTTAAAATCTACAGTGCCTGTATGTTCCTATCCCTTTCCAAAGGGCTGGACAAATAAAAAAATGGCTCTAAATTCCTTATGGCTCCACCTCAACAGACCAAATTTGACCAGTGGATGGCCCCACTTACCTGTCAGTTACTTGACATCAGGACTTCTTATTTCCAGACGTTTAAAGGAGCAGCGTGGGGCCATTTGAATCATATAATGTTATGGCTGTAAGGGACCAAAAGGGTCAGAGCCCTTTGTAAGTGCTTTGTGCTGATCCTTTAAACATCTGCTTTTCATCTATGTATAAAGGAGCAGTGCTTGGAGGGAGATGTGATTTTCATTGTTTAGAAACTGCTTTCACTTCCTTTAGCACACCTTGCTTCAGCAAAGGAGCAACCAGAGCTCATTTTAAGTTCCCAATTGTTCCATTGAAGTCCTACCCTTACCCGCACCAGTCATAGGGTAAGTGGACATGGTTTTCCCAAATGAGAAGGCCTATCAGACCATGTTGGGCCAATGGGCTGGAGCTTTTCCCCCAACCCCAATATAGATATTGATCAACATGGAAGATAAAAAGTCCTGGGGATCCAAGCAGTGATCCCTCAGTGCTGTTATCTGGAAGCAACCCTGGAGGGTAGGAGTGGAAACCCACAGATCACTCCAGGATGATTCAGTGGTCAATCAAGGAGAATCAACAGCAAACCAGTCCTACCATCTCTTTCCCAATAATGATAATCAAGCAGGACATGCAAGCAAGAAGCCATTCTTCTTCTCCTCCTTCCCCTTCTCCTTCCCCTTCTCCTTCTCCTCCTTCTCCTCCTTCTCCTCCTTCTCCTTCTTTGCTTATACTCCACCACTTTGCTGAGTTGTCTGGCGCCTAAAGATATGTAATGAAAGTGTCAGACAAACCTCCCTGAGATGAGCATTCCACTGTAGAAAAGGCCCATTCACATGTTGCCATCCTCTGGACGTCTCGTGGAGGGGGCACATGAAGAAGGGACTCACAATCCATCTCATCCAAGTATGTCTGCAGTTGCTAGGCCAGTACACAGTCAATCAACCTGGCCCCAAAATGAATAGTAGCAACTAGGTGGTAGTTGCCACCTAATGAGAGAGTCTTTTCAGAAGGGAGGTGCACTACTGCTTCCTTCAGTGCACTGGACCTCTCCCACTTCTGTAATGAGGTCTTAATCACTGGGCGAGGATCAGGAGGGCACATGGTCAGCCTGATTCCTGCAGGCATCATGCTCATATCATCATTAGTGCTAAACGAGAGGTGTGTAAGAGATAACAGAGACAGAAAGTTACATGGTGGGGGGTGGGACTTGTTGCCACAGTCTCAGGGCATTCTCACCTTAGGACTTGCCATGAGTGTTGGCTTTACAACTTTCCCAATTTGCTCTTTGACATGGGGGGAATGAACACAACCCTGTGTGACTAGCAATTGTAGGGTGTAACAACAGTACTTAGCAGTTGCACAGTGTGTTAAAGTGTTCAGAATAGTTCACAAAGTTATACTTACAACAACCCTCTAGTGAAGGAGGTCAGAATTAGTAGCTCTGTCCTGAAAATAGAGGTTTGAGGATGAGAGAATAGGAGCTTGCTGAATCAGAGCACTTGAACTTGTGGAGTGGCTGTAAGCTTGGCTTAGGCATAGGAATTTAAAATGTCAGTGAAGCAAGGAAGTTTACTGCCATTTTCAAGTAGCACTTTATGAAAGGTAACACAGACCGAGAAAAAGCAGTATTTAAATTTTGACCTAAAAAGGAAGATGAACTTTCCATAAGTTGTATGTTTGAGCAAATTTCAACTTAGCATAAATTTCAACTTTCGGCAACATCACTGGAGGTGGAATTAGAAGCACTAGCTTCTAGAATTAATGAAGCAAAATGGATGGCATGGATCAGTGAATGAAGCATCTAATCCTTAGTTCCGCCCCCTGATTAACCTTGGGAAAAAACTCTGTTTTATATGAAGAATGTGAAATCAGAACAGGATCTAGCACAGTCTGTTACTGCAGAATACAGAGCAAGGAAGAATATTAACTGTTATTACACAGTTATTTATGGAAACTGGAGGCAAGGATGTCTGAGAATATAATCTTTAAAAGGAAGAAGGAAGAAATAATGCAGATTTGTGTTTAAATGCCATCCAGGTTGGAATATCTTTATTCTATGTCGCTTTGAGTAAAGATTGCCTAACTTTATGGGGATGTTTTGAAGTAATAAATTGATGATAAATTTTTTTATATTTAGAATTTAACCATTTTCTTATTGAAAGGGACAGGACAACTGGCAGAAAATAATAGGATATTATTTTATGCACATACATTTTTCAATTACCGGTATTTGGTGGGTTAATTGCTTTTTAAATGAGCATATGAATGATACTTCACTTTCAGCTCAGTCCCACTCATTTAAGCGGGATACTAGCTGACATTTGAAATAGAAAATATGTGGGGGGTTTTCTTTAATATAGTAAGACAATATACGGTCTAATTTACTATGGGAGTACATCTTATGTAAATCATGATGAAAGAAATAGAAGTTGCTCAAGAGCAGTGTCGGCAGTATTGTAGTTCCTATTTTCAGTTAGGCTTGTTCAGGGAAAGTTACAAGCAGATTATGAGCTTGATTTTAACAAGCTTAATTTTCTGAAGTGGCATGCTGAATCTTTACATTTTATTTCATATGGTTTTATATTGCAGTTTCATATTGATAAAGTTAATGTGGAGGCAAAAATGGAAATGAAATAATTTTGCTTTAGGCAATAATTTTCTTGAAAAGAGAAGCACCACGTCCAAAGACAAACTTTCCATTGTTTGTAAAACTGTTATTGTTATTTGGAAACTCAGATAAAAAAAATCACTAACATGGCCTGAACAAACTTAAGAGGTTGCAGTACTGTTTAATTTGGTTTTAAAGTGCTGACCACTATGGAGTACAGTGGTACCTCGGGTTAAGTACTTTATTCGTTCCGGAGGTCCATTCTTAACCTGAAACTGTTCTTAACCTGAAGCACCACTTTAGCTAATGGGGCCTCCTGCTGCCGCTGTGCCGCCAGAGCACGATTTCTGTTCTCATCCTGAAGCAAAGTTCTTAACCTGAAGCACTATTTCTGGGTTAGCAGAGTCTGTAACCTGAAGCGTATGTAACCTGAGGTACCACTGTATGCTCAATCAACAGGTTTTATGAGTGTGTTTAATTATCTGGATAAAACCAAAGCAGATGTTACTAAGCTGGGCTTAATTCTTCTCTCCCATGATCTCTGTGGATTGTTTGTTTCTGCAAAACAATGGTGTTCTGCCGTTGTCTTAATTTTTGAATGTTTCACATATTCTTACGGAATAACAGGTTATTCTCCAAAGTGAGAGAACTGAATGAAATCTGTTCAATATTAAACACTATATAGTGGAAATAATATTCAGCCCAATGAAAACAATGAAGCTATTCCAATATACCCTCAACTCAGTGCGGTTTATTATCTAATTAAATGCAGATCAAGCTGTAGAGGTACCTAGATGCCCTGTATCTGAATTAGTTCCTTCTCCTCAGGTGCTCGTGGAAGAATACTGCACCTTTGTTTTAGTGCCTAAAATGTTTTCTCTTTCAAACTATCTACCTGTATTGCTAAAAACTTATACTGTAAACACCCAAGCATTGTGGATAGTGGGAGAGTATGAAATTGTTTTCGTATGTAGACTGTGGGCCAGAATGAAATGAACTGCAATCTATCTGCAAACCTGGTAGGGAGCCTTAGGTATAAGTACTCCCACCTTTCCACATCCAGGGTGATTTCCACTTGCCTTTCTATGTGCACTCATGCTAACAATGGTTAATACAGACTAGGTTCCCTCATAATCATGGTTTGCAAACCCATTTCGGAACCATAGCTTCAATTTTTATGTGTTAACCATGCCTTGCATTGATTCACATGTAATACAGAAACATGTTAAATGCTAGAATGGTAGCTCCTGTTTTCCAGAGAAACAATTTATAATTTATAGCTACCTTGAGTGTCCATGTTCTACTCTTGTATATTTCTGACCCCAGACATAATCTCGGAGTTCATACATTTTCTGACTACTTCATGATAATAGGCCACCATCATTTTATTATTTTCCCCAGTGACAGTGCACCACATTAAATATTTAGCAGTCTAGGTTTATAAATGTGTACTGTCAGTGGTACAGATTTCTCTGGATCCATCTTCCCCCCTCAGATTTGGTTAGACTGATATGAAAGCCAGTTCCTAAATTTCCTACTGTAGGAGTACGAACATTAACTGTTGAAATTAATGGTCCTGTTCACGCACAACACTAAACCAAACCAAATCATGGCAAGCTTACAGCTTGTGGTTTGTCAGGATCAAGACAAATCAGGAGCTGAATTATGGGCATAATGCTAAGCCAACCCATGGATCTGGGAGTCAATCAGCTAGGCTCCCAGGGGATGGGGCTTCTGGAGTAGACCTGACAGAAGACGACTTTGGAAGTCAGTTCTACAACAGGAGCATATAAGGGGCCAGCTTGCTGACACCTCCACCACAGTCTTCAGGTGAGCTTCTCACCCACCTTATAACGCTAATTACTGTAATTTTGGCATTTCCTTTTGTCACAACTTTTCTTCAGCAGAATAAGCATCAGGATGGATCCTTAGAAGAGGGGGCAGAGATTTTGGAGGATGGTGATTTTTGGTTGTAAACCTAGCTCAGGGACTGATTATCTATGATGCCCACTACCAGCAGGCAGGGGAGGTACTCCATAAGTGGTTCACACCATTGAGAACCTCAGCAGTGGTGAACTTCAGCTAATGAGAGACAACTCATCAACCAGCAGACAGGCTGGTTGATCACATGGATGTATGCCCAATGCATGGCCTAATTTTATGCAACCTAAAGTTGTGTGTGTACTTATTTATTTATTGCTTGCTCGCACACCACATGGCTGCATTGTGCATAGGTCCGTAACCATTTTTCTTGATTAACCTTGGGAAACCTTGGGAATAATTTAATAGTTTTTTTTTCTACTTGTACAGGCTCATTAATGCAAGGTTTCCAGTCCTGTGTATTGATAGATTAGATACAAATATTTAAAGTAATTTATAAATAAATGAATTCCTAGCTAGATGCTTAATATTGTTATTGCAGTTGATGGACTTTAATTTTTTATGATAGAATTCTTGTCAATATTTAATGTGACTAATTTTGAAACCACAGGAGAAGAAAATAGAGCATAAGAGTTGCTACATGGAGGAAATTAAACTGATGGATAATGGGCATTTTGTTTAACAACGTGCTGTTAGTCGTATAATGCTTCCTATGGCTCCTGCTAGCTTAGAACACATTAATATAATTGCTGCCACTGGTAGAACATTAATTATGAAATCAGACACTTTTTTGAAAAATCTGAAGGTTTTTGAAAATTTGAAGGTTATTTTAGTGGCTTTCTAGACTTACGTTGGTGGGTATGTTAAGCAACAGACAATTGTAATGAACACTGTAGTACTGAATACCCTCTAGAACCTTCCATCACAATTAATACTTCCCCTCTTTGGACTTGTTCTGTACAACCCAGTTTGTGACACATCAGTCTAGTTTGCATATCACAGTGAGCTCTCAAAGAGAAGCGTTGTCTTAGTGTGTCTTTTGTAGCCGGGACTGTGATGACATAGTCTCCAACTGCCCTGAAAATGCTGAGACAGTCACAAAACCCCTCAAGCCATCATAGTTTCTCACTGTGTCATGCAGAGTCCCAAATTCTGCAAGTGGGGAAAGGGAGTGGGGAGAAGGAGGAGGCAGCCTGGCCCCACACAGTGGCACAGCGGGACCTGAGGGGTGGGGAGAGGGCAAGGTGCCAGATTGCTGCTGCTGTTCTCCTCAGCTCTGCCAGCTGGTAGTGCTCAACGCATCCAACTACGGTGATGGATGGTGGTAGCAGGTACCTGGATCACACAGGCGCATGGGGTCCTTTGGAAGTCATAGCCACTGACCGTAGAGACTATATTGCTGGTGTGGTGCCTTGTAAACATCCGGTGTGGGTGCATCCTCTGACGCCCAAGGCAAACTGATGGAAGCCTCATGGTTTTACCATATATATTCTAAGGCTCCTGCATATAGCCAAGACATTTGCCTGTATTGTATTACTACATACTCGTCTTGGTAATAGCCATTGGGGCAGCCCTTCACTTTTCCCGTATTCCATCAGCAGTGCACGTATATAGGGGGTGGGGTGATGACACTGGTTTAGAATAGAATGTCCCTATTTTACCGGAGGAATGTGCTAAAAATGGCATCTTTGTGCGATGAACTACTACTCTTGTGTAGACATATAATACATACCATCGCAGCTGTATTGCCTACTGGTCTGCAAGGCAAAATTTTAGAATTACATGTCACTTACTGTATTAGTTTGGAAATCAAAAACAGGAAAATCAGAATATAAATGCCCGTGCTTCACAGTAGTTGCCACTAAAAGTCAGAGTAGATCTAGAATTCCATACCATTTTCCTCCTTGTGCTTTGTAACCAAAAGGTGGCTAAATTAGTTTCCAGTTTGCCCAGAACAAATGCTAAGCAATAAGCTGCTTCTCAACTCTCCCCTCTCATCATTTTTTTCAGGTCAAAATAATTGTCCCAGGCCACTTTTTCTCCCATGGGGAAAAGATTCTGAATACCAATATCTATTCCGCCATGTATTAAAGAACAACAGGAAAGGTTTAAGATATAAACCATTACCCATGCGGCTTTTCTTTGCTCAGACTGACAACTGAGTGAGGCAACTTTTCATTGGGGGGGGGGGCCATGGAGGAAAATCACACAGAGCTGTATGTATGTTTGGCCATATAAATTGTATATTCTTCCCATTAAAGTCCTTGCAGCAAATGGCTGCTGTAATTTCCAATCTGAAATTGTTGAACTATTTATATTTAAGATTTTGCTTAAAGCTGGATCTGCTTTATAAATATATATTAAATGTTTATACTGATTTTTAGAAAGTATATAATTGTTTGTTGCATTGATCAACTTTGAAGTTGTTTGATTTGTTGGCTGGTTACCTCATACTACAAGCCAAGTTCTAAGATCAATTATCCTCTAGTTTTGGTTGCAAAAATCACTAAGTGTGATTGGGAAAAGGACGAGAGTGGGAAACATGATTTAAATCAATAAACATCTTGATGATCTTCAGTTACAATGAACAGGCAGCCTATTAAGTTACAGATGAGAATTGATTCTAGAGATGATGCTCTTGTACTTGCAAACACTTCCATGTAAGCACTATCTCTTTTTATAAAACTTATCTCGATGTATAACTCTTGGTTTTCTTTTCTGGTTATTTTTAAGATTTAATGTAGTATAACAAAACTCTTAAGGACCTATTATGGTTTGACATGGTTTGAGGTAATGTTTTGACAATAGATATGCATTACAGATTGTAGATTTAGAAAACAATCCTTTTAAGCTCCTGTGAACATGTGTAGTAGATAATCACCTCAAACTTCTAAAGCTTGGATCCCCATTCAAATAGTATTTTACTATCTTTCCACCTACCTCCTCCAACCGCCAACTATCCATCCAACAGCTGGCCTGACCACAGTTGTAGTACAATTGTGGTACATCAATGCAGGAGATGGGAATAGCGCTGGAGCTTCCATCCCTGCAAGAATCAGGTTACACATGGAGCCATCTAGGTATTAGTCTGGCCTAGTAAAGTTTATTCTTGACTGCTTTCTCAGTCTGAACAGAACAGTTCATTGCTCTGGGGCAGTCCAGGCGGTCTTTCTGCTTTTCTGCTGCCTGCCATCTTCTTATGAACATCTTTAACCAGTAGAAATAGTGCTTGCTTCTGGGCCTCCACTCCTGACGGAAAGTATGTGAAGAAGCATGGCTGGCTGGTATTAGCATTTCTTCCAGGTGAGGGATTATCAGTGATAATTTATCACTCCCATTTTGGGAGTTTGGATGGGGATAAGGAAAGGATAAATGGGACCTTCCCAACTGCTATCCATGTTAGTTGCTTGACTTCGGCTTCTCCTACCTGAACAGGGAATTTTGCTGTCTGCTAATTTGTAAATCCTTTAAATGATGGGCAGATTGAAAGCATAATGCATCCCCTTGCTGACAACAGAAAAAAGATGGAATTCCTTTTCTTTTTCTTAAGTAAATGTTTCAGAAGCAGAGAAACCACAATGTCTTTGATAATGATAAAGTTGTCTACATGAATTAATTTTCAACTGTAGTAAATAATTCAGTTACCTTTATGTGAGTGGACTAATATTTTGTATAACTGCTGTAATTCTTATGCTGTCCATACTAGTCAGACTCATGGAAAAAGGTTAGTAAATTAGAAAGTCTATCTTATGAAATAAACAAGATCCAGCCATATTAGACTGGTTTACACACAATTCAGTGTGTGGCTACCAGCAGCAAGGCCTTCTTTGTGGTTGCACTAGCATTATGGAACTCTGTGTCTACAGTGATTAGACAGGTGCCTACTATTCTGTGCTTTAGATGTCTGTTGAAATCCATTGCTTTTACCCAGCTGAACTGTTTATAACCATGGCTTCAGATTGTGGTTTGTTGACAGTAAACAAACCATAATTAAGTTACTAGACAGGATTCAGATGAACAAAGCATAATTTAATAAGCCATGGTTTAGAGTTGTGTGCGAACCAGATTATTAACTCATCCGTGTCAATGACACTGGTATTATTTTTCAGTAACTATTATTCAGGCTTCCTGCAGGATAATTAAATATATATATACCTTTAGGAAATTTGTAAATATTTGGGATTTACAACTAGCTTTATAGAAAGTATTAGGTTTTCTTTTTTCAATTTTATTTAATCAATGGACTTCACATGGTAAACCAAATTGTGGCTTTCTGGGACCATATGAACGTGCAAGTTCCTGAAGAGGAACTCACTGCTGCTTTGTTTGTTCCTGGTCTTTTTTGGTGGTCCACCACCCTGAGTTAAGCTAAGGTTTGGTTTAACATGTTGTCCAAACCCATATTTGTGGTTGAGCTCTTTTCTCACTAACCATGAGCTGTATCCACAAACAAACATTTGTTTTTTCTTTCTACTGACCATTTCTTTCTTCATTGCCTTCCTCTCAACTCATTCCAATTTGTCTATGTCCTTGTTAAGGTGCAACAACTGAAAATGTATACAATATTTCAGATGAAGTTTTGACTAGTGCTGAATAAAGTGTAACTATTACAGTACTTGGAAAATATGGGTCTATTTAATGCAGTCTAAAATCACATTAGCCTGCTTTTGCAGC
This sequence comes from Podarcis filfolensis, assembly GCF_964270895.1. Taxonomy (NCBI): domain Eukaryota; kingdom Metazoa; phylum Chordata; class Lepidosauria; order Squamata; family Lacertidae; genus Podarcis; species Podarcis filfolensis. The sequence goes on from NC_139603.1 coordinate 69,556,336, forward strand.
TGTATCACTTTGCTGACTCATGTTCAGCTTGTAAATCAACTACAGTCCTGAGATCTGTGTACTTCTGCCTAGTCAGGTATTCCCCATTCAACCTATTATTTGTGTTCAGTAATCTTCAGATGATTGTCTTCTGTACTAGCTAAAAATAAGTTTCGGAATTAAACTGGACAGGACACTAAATCCATCATTTGCAAGGGTGTGTGTGTAAGGTGTGGGGGCTCTGATTTTTGTTAGGTCTGCAGAGCATGGTTTTTAGTGACTGTTCTCTGAGGGGCAATTTTTGTCAGGATTGTGGAAGTGGAGGAAAGTAATAAGGTCCTTTCCTCATGTGATAGGATCCTGATTAAATTGGGGGCTCTCAGGCTTTCTATTAGTGGAAAAAGAAAATGTAGCTGCAAGTGATGCATTTAGTGCCACACCTAGTTTAGTCCTATGTGTACAAATACAGGATTTTATTCACGATACTTATGTCTTTTTGAAGCAGGTTTCCTTAATAATAATAATAATTTTGTTATTTATATTTATACCCTGCCTGTCTGGCTAGGTTTCAAGTTGTATTTCCCCTTTTAGTAAAACTTCACCCTTATTGACTTGTATCTTTGAAGCCAAATTATTCTTCATTTTTCTTTGTTGCATATTTGAACTGCCAATTTTAAGGTCCTTCTCTGAATCATCTGCGTGTGAATTCTGCACAACTTTCAGTCCACATAACCACAATCCTGTGCACAATTAAGAATTGAAGAGTTGTCGTCAGTGTCTTCAAGCTTTCCCTGTAGCATTAAAGTTAGAGCAGAAAATTGTTTAGGGGTGAGGATAGAGCTTACGGGGAAGTGAAAATCTCTCCTTTCTTGCCTCTGACTACCATCACAGGATTTTTAGAACTGAATTAAATTCAGAAGGTTTAATGTCCCAGAAATCACACTTTAGTGTAGCATTCTGTATTTCTGAGAAGTGTAGGGCATGGTGGTGAAGTGTTTAGTACTTTCCTACATACTAAAAGCAAACTTATTCCCCAAGTGTGAATCCTTATGCAGCTGAAAGGGCACCGCCCATGGAGAAGAGGAAGGTATCAGCAGGTTTGAGAGAGCCAGGAAGTTGATAGAAGTGAAAATATATTTAGGGGTAGGGATCCAAAAGAGCCCAATGCAATGGAGATGCAGTGTTGGCTAAGTGATGGGGTGGGTGGGAATGGTGGGTGGTGGAAAGGAGTATTACACAGACTGGAATTGCAAACAGGAGCACTGCTTACTACATTTTATTACAGGTCTCAAATGTACCTGAACAGCTAAATCTCCTAGAATGCAGGGTTGTAGCCCTGTTGAACACTGCAGAAAATATGTTGGATCTTTTGCAGAGGGAAGTGACCTTTGACACATACAAGAACATTTGATGTTTTTGTTGTCAAAGTGCTAGGTCTAAAAATGTCTTCTGCTCCTTCCTATTTCCCTCCTCTTTGTTCCAGCTCCCTCCACATGTTTATCCCCATCCCTTACTTAGAGCTTGTTGCATCCATACAAAGAGGTGAAGGAGAAGAGGAACGAAACATGAAAGAATGCATAGAATTATGTCACTGTCTTAATAAAATAATATTTACATAGTTTTTTAAAATATTGTTTTAGATTAAAAACAGTTTTATAATTTTTATAATTTAGCATATGAATGCTGATGTTCAGTTTAACAAAATTTAATTCCAGGATTATTTTGTACTCTTTCTTAACAGTCTATCATTTTTTGGCAGGTATGTCAACATTTTGAAAACATTTTGGCAGCATAGTGGGATGTAGCATAGCATTACATTATTTAGATGTATTGTTATAGTTAAGGGGTTTAGATATCTGCACTTTTAAAAAATCCCTAAATTCCGCTACTGCTAAACTAAAATGTGGCTTCTGGAAAGATTCATTGCATATTTTATGGCCTATTTTTTGTTGCATCACCTGAAAGATGTTTTTAACCAAAATCTGAACTATATGTCTTCTGAACTGAAGTAGGTAATTTTGCTTACATGGGGTGGGGTGTACAGTAGAATAAGACTTGTACAAAGTAAAGAGAGTCCCATGCATGAGCCCACTTGCCCTACCACCATGGCACTATTATTATAATTTAAATAAATTAAATTTGCAAAAGCTGTCTACTTATTTTCAGGTTTGCTTTGGCAACCATGAAAGCTATAAACTTGCCGTTTATTGTAATGTAACTGTTGATAAGCTACTGTGAATCTGTCAGATGTTAGAAGCCATATTTTATACAGCACATTCTCAACCAAGCAGATTTCTAAACCCCTCATTGTAGTTGTTTATATTTAGTATTATATTATTGCTCTTAGGGGAAAAAAGTTTGAACATGACTTTTTAAAAGTTTCTTCTAAGCCTATTTTCTAGTTCAGTGTTAACAAAGTTGATATACATCTCAGCTGAAGGGCAGACTAATACTAATCTATCCACACTGCTTCTGGGGGTTCGGGTTCGGTGGGGATATTCCTCTGCTGGCTCTGTAGGTGATGGGACTTGGCCACAGCAAAGACCCCTGATTCACCTGCTGAAATTGTGGCAGAACATTTTGAGGAAAGCGTAGGGCTGGACCTTATCTGGGAAAGGAATCCTGATATTCTGTGCCAGCCTGGTGCTGGTGCAACAAAATAGGTAAAGAAACTGCCCCACACCTTCTAGTGGGGCTGCGTATATGGCAGAAAATCCAGTTCTGCCCTAATACAGCTGCATTGCTGTATTGGTTTGTCACTAATATAAATAAAATAAATAAGCATTGTGCTAACCAATTGTGTCATGAACCTATATTGGCAGCAGCCTGTTTCATTCTACTGTCTACATCCCAGCGATTTCAGTGGAGCTTATTTCCAATTTAATGATCTAAGAGCACAGCCAAATATCCTCATCCTAAGCACATACACCTAGGCGTAAGCCCTTTTGAAATAAATGGAAAACTTACAATGTTCTATGATATCAGCCCTTAGTCGTCATCCTCCCCCCGCCCCCCGTTCATAATGGTTCTAATATTCTCATACACGTTTGTGATATTTGGAATGTAAAGTGATGTTAGAAACACCAAATCTTTCACGTTGACATGCCATGTATATAGATAATGTGCAAGCACACTCTCGCTCACTGTCTTCCACACTTTATAAGCTTCATTCTTTTGGAATTTCTGCTTTTTTCTAGAAAATACGGTAGTGAGCCAAAACTTCTAAAGGCAGGATGATACACAAATGCAAAGTCTATTATATCTGTCTGTCCTTTCTTTCACTTTTCCGTTACTGCACTATCTTGTCTGTCTGATCCTCACAGGAGACATGGATTACAACTGGGACCATACGTCTTGGCATAGCAGTGAGGCATCCCCAATGTCTTTGGTGAGACATGTGGAGCCTTACCATTCAGTTTCCTTTACCATTTCATGTTTCCTTTGTTTTATTTACATCTCTGCATGTTTTCTTTTTTGTATCCTTTTTATCCCACACCTGTAGGGGACAGTCAAAGGGGAAAAAGAAAAACTAGTGAGCAGGCAGTTTTGTCGGACTCTAACACCTTATCTGAAAGACAAAAGAAAATGGTGTATTTTGGTGGCCACTCTTTGGAAGAGGACTTGGAATGGTCTGAGCCTCAGATTAAAGACTCTGGGGTAGACACCTGTAGTAGCACAACTCTAAATGAGGAGCATAGCCATAGTGAAAAGGTACTGGCTTTGTGGTGCCTGCATTTTAATCTGCTCATTTGGTCTTTGTTTGCTCTCTGTCACTCATTAAACCAGATCAGTAATAATAAGGCAGGTCTAATCTAACATTTCTTCAGGTGCAGAAAAGAAAAACAAAACCACAAACACTGGATTGCTCTCTTGTTTCTACATCTTGAAGCATAAGGAGAAAACATTATTCAGGCACTAAAAATAAACATCACTTTTATGGTCACACAATAGTATTTGGTGATCATCACCTTAAACCAGAAAAGTGATTTTTTAAAATGAGATCTCCTCTGGATTGGCATGTTTGATTACTGCTAAATGCCCCTGGGGCTGAAATTAAATTAATAGTTTAATTCCCAGGTTGGAAAAAATGGGTGGGGACAAAATTACATAAGTTTACACAGAAAAGTTGTTTTTCTTTTTTCCCTTTCAATGTCATGTTTGTTCATTTGTTTTGTTGCCATGTCATTTTTGTGCATCATGGAGTAGTATTTGTCCTTGCCATCTGCTTTGTGTTTTTGGTTGTTGTTTTCACTTTTTATTTGAGGCTTTTTAGTGTTATTAAATTTAATGAGGGATAATTTTTGTGCATGCTGATTTCTGCATGTGTGAGGGCATGAAACTGATGCACAGCTGTGAAAAATTGCTATGATTACACAAACCAAAGGTGCTAAAATATATATTTTTAAGTTACCATACAATATAAAGCAAAGAGTGTGTGGTAAATGAAGTATTTAATAATGAAATTACTGTGCATTTCTTAAACTTAAATTGATACTAGACTGTGAACTTAGGTACCTGCAATTGGAAGCAAGTTTTGCTAAAATTATTATGGGAATTATTTCAGGTAAGGATGCCTAGATTTAGGCTGTTAAATACAGTATAACAAATATATATATATATAAAAGAAATGTAATGAAACACTTTTGGACTATCTCAGTTGAATTAAATTTTAATTCAATCTCTTTAATTAAGATTTAATCCATAATCCATACTGTAGCTTAAATATAATATTTTGAATAGATACAAAAGGAATGTGACATCTAGAACAGTAATAACATAATGATTAATCCATAATGTTCTGTCTTAATTGATAAATTGCTTTAGAGTAGAGCTTTGGTGTAGACACATTTGGAATTAAATCATGTAAAATGTTTAAGGAGTAACTGGATGACCTAATAGGTTGATATCAGTTCCAATTCTTTACATATAAATACAAAGCCAGTAGTGGTGTAATCATAGCCATTTCACAATGCTTAAAACTGGCAAATGGGAATGAAGATGATACTGAGACTTTTTCAGAGACTGAATTCTATTGATCTCCCTCTCTGTTAACTATATTACTATAGCATCCTGTAACCTGGCAACCATCCAAAGATGGAGATCGTTTAATTGGTCGGATTTTGTTAAACAAGCGACTAAAAGATGGAAGTGTGCCTAGAGATTCTGGAGCAATGCTTGGATTGAAGGTTGGTAACTGAGCTTTTAAATATATTTATCAGTTGAATCCTAGTGGTTAAAGGTATACTTCTGATGCAAGAAACCTACATTTTACAGACATGTTACCTTTTCATACATTACTAAAATCTTGGGCAACATCAATTTCAATGCAATTGGGTTGCATGACTATGGTATCTGGTATTATTAACAATAGTTCAGTCAATAGCTTGCTGTGTGCGATATGCAAAGCAATTTGAGGGCAAAATCACTTGGATCTATATCAAACTTGATGCCAGAATTTGTGCAGATCTATTGGAGGTCCATATCTTATTATAGCTTGTAGGGTCAGATTCAGTTGCTGCTGCTTGAGAACATGGACAAAACACTTGCAGCAATAAGGCTAACTATGTGCCCTCTTGATCCCTACTCATCATGGCTGGCAAAATCAAGTAGGAGGGGATAGATATAACACCTTACTCTTTTCATGGACAGGCGGAGACCCCCCCCCCAACCCCAGGCAACTCCCTAGTGGAATAATGACTCATGACAACGTGTTACGGGATTAAAATTGGCCACAACTTTATTAAAGATTCAGATGTATGGAGGCCTTGGCTTAGGCATTGGGCGTTTATCCCTCCCAGTCCCCAGCCGGGGATCTGGAGAACATCAGGGTTATCCAAAATGTGTGGAGATTGGGCTGACTCTGGAAAACGTATGTTTAAGCAGAGAGACCACCCCCCATTTTGCTGCAACGCAGGGGAGACCACTGACACCCTATTGGCGTATGGCCAATGACTCCCCTCAAAACAACCCCTTTAACAAGGAACCCTGGCATCGCTGCCGCAGGTGGGGCATGGGCCACTGCTTCACGCCCCCCCCCCCCCATTTAGAGAAGATAGACTAAAGGATTCCGCCCAAGGCCTGAAACCGCCACCCAAGACTGCAAAATCGCAGTCTCGCTGCCAAGACTACTTACACCTGAAAAGGCCCTTCATAGTCTGACAGCCATTCCAAAAGGCCATGCCTAACGTCACCCAACCATTGCTTGTTACCCATAGTTGTGAGGTACACTCCGTCGGGCCTAAAGAGTTCCTTCCTACTCTTTAAGGCAGTTATGCCCACTGTCTTTCCAGAGTCAGGGTGCAGCCTTTCCTGGGTTATCAAGAGTGTAGGAGCCAGTCAGCTGTGGACAGGCGCCTGGAGGAAATAGGTCTGGTTTCAGGCTCAGTTTTAGCACCAAAAGGTGCTAAATCATTAGGATTAGGAGAAAGAAGGTGGGCTGTAACCTGTTGGTTCTCCTTGATCTTTAGTGACATTCTATACAATTGACCATAGTGTGCTTTTAGAAGAACTTAGAGGGTTGTGAGTTGGGGCACTTGGAGTTATTTCTTGAAATTCTTAGCAGTGAATATATTTGATTGTTTTAATATGTTTGTAGATTTTTAAAATGCTTTTAATTTTTTATAAAAGTGTTTTGCTTTGCAGGGCTCATTTGAGAGGTAGAATGGGATAGAAATTGAGTGAATGAATAATTGCTGTGCCCCCCCAACCTTTCTTCCAAACAGGTTGTAGGAGGAAAAATGACTGAATCAGGTCGGCTATGTGCATTTATCACCAAAGTAAAAAAAGGAAGTTTAGCTGATACAGTGGGACACCTTAGGCCAGGTATGAGAGGAACATTCAGCTGAATTATGTAACTGGGCAGTGTCAATAATGATTGTTTTTTGGTGCATTGTGTGATTTAAATGCAGTGATTTACTTCTATGTTGTTGAGAACACTGTTAATCTCTTCATCTAGTCTAATTCTTATATTTTATTTGAGGGTTAAAAATTGTGGTTGTATTTTAAACATTTTTTTAACAAAATCAAACCTTATATTCCTTTGGAAGAACTGAGATTATCCATTCTTTGAGTTATTCTGCTTCTGTGGCATAGCTTACTTACATTTTTTATTATGTTAATTTATACCAATTTCTATGCTGTTGCTTTCTTTCCCCCAGGGATGTCATATTATTTATTTATTTAATTTCATAAAATTTACATGCTCCTTGATTGTTTAAAAAACCCCTCATAGTGGTTTACAAAAGATAAAGCAATAAAATCAAGAAAACATTACAACTCTACTTTAACAACCCTTTTTATTACCAAAGTTAAAATACTAAAACAGATTGAAAGTACCTCATATATAGACCATGTAAGTCATATGCCAAGGTCCCACTCTTTTGTTAGGGGGACCCAATTACAGTTTTTCCTTTGTTTGAAGATATACATACTGTTTCTAGTTCTCAACCTAAAGTGGAGCTTGCTTAAACTATGCTCCCAACTTGATGGTCTCACCCACAGGTACAGGATTGTTACATCTCTGTTTAACATGCAGGTGGCTTATTATCTCAGTGTGTTCATTTTTGAAAAATCTAGAAATGGATGCCTTCAAATTCAGTTGGGTTATTCTGTAGAATATAAGAGAAGGTGAACAATACGAAGGGAACCAATGGAGCAGCTGTTCTATTTTGAGGCTATTCTGTTAATTTACATCAGTAGGAAAACTGTGTTTCTTCACAGACATTTTCCTGTAGAATAATATATTCTCTTAGAAGGAATTCATATTTGGGTTGAATTATATTTCTGTGTTATTAGTTAATGTTAGGGCTGATACATAACTTTAAAAAACCTTTTCTAGATTAAAAAAGAGTCAAACGTGAGCAATTCAGCAAGAACACAACCTACAGGCAAGTTTTCCTTCTGAAACAAACTCTTATGGCTACCATTGCAGGTGATGAAGTGTTAGAATGGAATGGAAGGCTTTTACAAGGAGCCACCTTTGAAGAAGTGTACAACATCATTCTAGAATCCAAACCAGAGCCACAAGTGGAACTTGTAGTTTCAAGGCCAATTGGGTAAGTACAGGTTCCCTTCATGAATTGTTTCGAATATACACAGGCATGACAAAATTAGGCTCCAAACTGAATTTCACAGCTTTGTTTCTGTACATATGAATGTTCCGTAACGAATCAGCTTCTTTAATCTCAGCTTGCCTCCTCCTTCTTCCTTTGGTACCTTTCTTGATTACTGCAGTCTGTTCTATGGGGGGCTATTCTTGAAGTGCTTGGAAATATCAACTAGTTCAAAAGTTATCTGCCAGATTTATTTAACTAGAATTTATCCTATCTTGCCAATATTGAAAGATCTGCATTAGTTTTCAATGTATTTCTTGGCAGAGTTTAAAGTGCTGCTTTTGACTGAGATTGAAGCCCTTAATGTTCCACATGAAAATGACTTCTGATTAACAAAATCTTCTAAGGCCATATTTCTCCATCTTTGGAGGCTATGCAGATGGTTTTTGGAGAGAGGGTCTCTGTGATGGTTCATAGTTTTGGAATTTGGTATCCAGAGAAGTCTGGTCTGATGACATGACTGTATCATAATCATTCCGGTACCATGCTAAGTCTGTCCTGTTAACCCAAACTTTTAATGAACACCGACGGCTTTTAATCTCCATGTGACTCTGTCGGTATTTATTCTGAATGGCGGTTCTAATTTTGTATTATTAGTTTTAGAGTATCTAATTGTTTGATTTTTTTTAGTCACTCTGAGGATAGTTTAATAGTATAAAAATGAACTATACATTTTAAACAAATAAATAAAATCAATTTCTCATCCCACTAGTTATTCCCACAAGAGTTTAAACTCACAGATGAGTTTAATGATTTTCCTAAGAATAAGCTCTTGGAATTCAAGCCCAAATTCCCCCTTTTGGTTTAAGTATAAAAAGCAAATAGTCCCTCGTTTGATTCATTTGTAAGCCTAAAGCTATAGATTAGAGCTTGTGTTGCTTGCTGAGACCAGCAGCCACTTCCTGCCACCACACCAGCCCATTGCCAACCACCTCCCTTTCTTTTATACCTTGCTCCAAACCTCTCTTCTCCATCTCCTCAGAGCTCCCCCAACCCCCTGTCCTTCTACTATTGGTAGGAGGAGGGGAATAAAGGGAACAAAGCCTTTCTTCCCCTCACCCCATCCACCCTGCAGCTACCACCACACTGCAAAATCCAGGCTTCTTTCTGGTAGGGGCACAGTGACAACAGGGAAGGACAAAAGTCTTTATCCTCTTCATTCCCATCCTCACAACCGTGGTAGCAACAACAACAATTACAATAGTGGGAGTGGAGGAAGGTTGGCCTAAACTGCGTGTGTGTGTGCCTGCCTGCTCCACCTGTCTGCTTGCTTGTGCCATCTGCCTGGGCCACCATCCTGCCTTCTTCCCCTTACCCTGGTCTGGTGGCAATGGCAACAACAGGGAGCATTCTGAAAGCCCCAAGCAGACTGAAACCATGGTTTGATATCCTGCTTTGTTCACCAGAGGGGATTGGAAAGTTGTAGGCAAGAATCTTTTACAAGCTTGTTCTCTTAATGAAACCATAGTTTCTTGTTGTTACATGTAAACCAGACCATTCGAATTGCAGAGCTAGGGAGTCACATTCAAAAGCTAAATAACTCTAGATGTAATTCTTTATGGAACTAAATCAATCAATAAAATCTAAGCATAGTTGAGTCTTATTGAAATGAATAGAATTTGTGCACATTGTGTGTGTGTGTGTGTGTGTGTGTGTGTGTGTGTGTCATTCCATATGGCTGTAGAGAGAGCTGAAAAGGTGAGAGGTGGTTTGGTTTACCGGAACAAAAAATGCTCCTCACTTCTGATCTGATTTGGATGCCATTGTTAGAAAATATCCAACTTAGATGGTTTGCTTGGATCACTTTCGTTTTGTTGACATGGATCAATTTGCGTTTTGTTGACATGTTGCCCATTATCGGATATTAGTAGACATTTGTGGGATCTGCTACATATATATGAAGTGGGAGTGTACTTCATCAGTTGTACACTATTCTTGTCACTGTAATTCATTTTGACTGTTTTGAATTTTGAATTATTATAATTTACCATGGGGTCTGCTTGTGAAGGGTAGACAATAAATAAATAGATTTCCAAGATACTCTTGTTAGTTTTTATGTTATACAACTATCTCTATCACACTTTACAACTGCATCTTTACATCAATGGAAATATTTGTATATTTATAGAAAAAACAACAGTATATTTTCTGTGATTTTGCAGTGTAATATTCTGTCTTCAAGTTCCATATTGTTATGTGCTAAGTAACCCTATAAGACATAGATAAAGTATAAACATGATTTGTTTTTCATAATTGCAGAGATATTCCCAGAATACCTGACAGTACACATGCACAGTTGGAGTCCAGTAAGTTTCATTTTTCTGGATTGAACGCAAGCTGGAAATTGAAAAGATGTTTGTGTTCCTTCTAAATTTTGCTTCTTTGTCTGTATCTGTATAGGTATCGCTCTTCTATGTGGCTTATCTATGTTTTCTATCATTCTTCAATAATAAACTGTCAGAAGTCAGGAAATCTAATGCTAGGGTTGGCATTCTTTTATAAATTCACTCTTCTCTTTATTAAAAAGGGAAGAACAACCTAGTGGGTAAAAATAGGATTGACGTCAATCCTGACTTCAATTTCCTGCTTTTTTGTTAATGCTGTGTGCTGCAGCCTTATTAAATAAAATGCATTTCATTATGTTCAATATTTAAAATCAGTATTTTTATATTTTAGAGAAAATACTACACCATACAAATATTTTAGAGTGATTGAATATTTGGCCTTTATAGATCTTATTAATGTTTTGGTATATGCCAGGTATCAAGAATAGAGCATGCCAACAGCAACGTTGGAGTGACAGCTCAAAACATTAAGTTTTGGCAGATTCATCTGCACAGCTGTGTAAGATTGAGATGCTGTTTTCTTCTTCACTTTAGTGTTGGTTGGGGGAATGATCCCATATAGGGCAGATTCTTCCACACCATTTGGATTGAATTCCTTCCCACTCCAGCCCCGGAAGATATAGCCCACAATGCTCGTTTCGTCTCCCTCACCATCTGGAGGCATGATTGGCCTTCCACTTGTACAACATTGGATACAACCCATAATTAATTGTATCAACCATTAATTTATTGTTGTATGTAAAAACCATAATGATTTGAAGACCCCTATAGCGTCTTCTTACTGTAGAAATAAAGCTTGTAACCCAAAATATTTTTTCCAAGATGCAAAATGTTATTTCCTTGACTTACTCTAAAAATAATACAACAAGCAAACAATTTATTTAGGAGACTTTATCCCGCCAAACCCAAATATTCAAAAACAAGTTCTTGTTTTGCAGCATTTTTAATATAGGTGATAGCAATTGAGCTGCAGTCCTCAAGATACAGAGCATTTGACTTCGATCCAGTCCCAATGATTCAAGCATATGTTTAAGTTTCCATTAATATAATGGATCTTTAAGTGCTTAGGTGTGGCAAAATTATACCCATTGTTTTGCTCATCATGTTCATATTTAGAGATTAAATCAAGTTTTAAGATTACCTGTTATCTTTTCAACACACTGTGTATTCGTGTATTTTTGTTCAAATGATCCTTCTCTTAATGTTTATATAATCAGAATATGTTTAATAAAGTAAAATAAATTATACTTTCAGGTTCTAGTTCGTTTGAATCTCAAAAAATGGACCGGCCTTCTATTTCAGTCACTTCTCCCATGAGTCCAGGCATGTTGAGGGATGTTCCACAGTTCTTATCTGGACAACTTTCAGTATGTAAACATTTGTTCAGTTTGTTCTTATTTACTTTGTTGCTTGTAATAAAGTAATGTTAATGGAAAATGCCAAGTAACTATATACTGAAGTTGTTACTATCCTTAATTCTTTTATTCAGCTATTTCTCAACATGAATTACAGGCAACCCCCATTTACGCGGGGGTTATGTTCCAAGTCATCGTGTGCATTGGTGGAGCATGCGTAAGGCCACCCCACCCTGTTTTGTTCCTGGCCCTGTTCCACCCTCTTCTGATGCTGAACATGGTGCACAGTTGTGCGCGCATCGAATATATGCAAAATTGGAGTTGCCTGTAATTACAATCTCCTCCTGTATTCAGGATATTTATATCTAATATTTTCAGTTTGTAGAATTATATTTTTCATTTCCATATGTAAATCATGACTGTGCACAGTTGGCTACAGCTATTCATAACATATTCTATAAAATATATTCAAGGAAAATGTAGAGTCCCATGTAAGGGACTGAAAAATTATTCATGTCTTCAATAATTTGAAAGAACTGAAGCACAAGCTTCCACAACCCTTTCCTGAGCTAGTCTGAGAATCTATCCACTAGTTCTTGATCATATTCATTCTGCTAATTATCACTGTGGCATAAGATTTCACACAGAGAACAAAGCATTTTGGCGACTGTGAACCTATTCTTTTTCATTGGAAGCGCGACATTGGAAGTGTGTGACATTTGAAATCTACACCAGTGCTTCCAGTAAAACAATTCATAATATTAATGAATGATATTAGTTTGAAAAGTGTGAGCATGATGATCAGCAGTTTCGGAAGAGCTGATGTTTAAGTGGTAGTAGGTAGAGAATGAATACAGAATGTATTTATGTCAAGAGAATACACAAAATACAGGGAAATTCGAAGGCAATTTCTTTGGCAGCAGGATGTGCAGTCCACCGGGAACTTGTTCTGACAAATAACATTGGGATATGCTGAAGAATGGGAAACTTTGGCAGGGACTGAGATTTTCTTGTTCAATAATAATAATAGTAATAATATCCCATGTGTTTTCCCACATTGCTTATATTGAAACCACTAGAGTTTTACTGTGACAGAACGAGAACAAGGACTCTGATTTCTCTTGGAACTAGCTTGTAGTAGCATAGCTTACTTTTCCCTTTGGTCTGACATGATGGATTGTAGTCCTCAATAGACATAGGAATCAGATTGTAAAAACTTGAACAATACCTAATTCTCTGGAGGGAGAAGCTGCACTTACTCACCCTACATTAGGAAACAGTAGACTATTGTTCATGTCCATTTTTATCCCCTGGGATAGACAAATCTCCACATGTTTGTTTCTCTTGGTTTCTCATTTTTCAGTCTTAAATTCAAGTCTCTCTGCAGCAATTTGGTATCATTGATTTTTTAAAATCCTCATGAAAATTTTGCAGCATCTTAGTGTGATTTTCTCCTGCACACACATTTTTTATGCAGTTTTGGCTAATAAATAGATTTTTAAAGGAACATCCCCCCAAATAATGCATTTTTGATTATTTTAACTAATGTATCCATGTTCTGCACACCTTTACCTAACATATGTGTTTTTGTACATGTTGGCTAGAGAAGTACAATACAAATTTTGGAAAAGTTCAGATTTTGAAGGATAGTTGTATTTCAATTCCCAAAATGGGTGAGTTATGGGTATTTGAGTGCACACACTCATGTGTTTTTTCGCAAGGAAAATAATGGATGGAGGGTGTGTAGAAGTCATGCTGTTTTGCATAGTTTCTCTCACTAGTGATCCTCCTTCTCTTGCTTATCAGTGTTGGGTGCCTTGTCTTTTCAGTACTGTTTGCAAAAGTAGGGCTGAGGGTCCTTGTTGGCGTTTATCTCTAAATTATTTTGATATGTTTAGTACCTGTTAACTATAAGTGTGATTCATCTACAATATATGTTTTGTCTGGCTGCTGACTTCTTGTTAAAAGTGATCCCATTTTTGTACAATGTGTGCCATCACTAGGTTTCCCCTTCTGTGCTTATAATTTTCTAAACATGGAAAATTTAATATAACACTAGTCCATGCTTCTTGATATGTGTACTGTGTTCCCTAGTTGGGGGGTGATCAGCTGGTGTGCCATGACTTGCTGCTGATTCACTTAAAATCCTATTTCCCCATTGTGACTCACTGACTAAAATCCTATTTCCCCATTGTGACTCACTGACTTTAGTGTGAGTGTTTTTATTCTGGGGAAGTGGCCTTACGGATACTGTTGGTTTATCTTCTGCAGTAGGTTTGCGTGCACCGCAGACTGAAATTAGTTGTGGCCTTGGTCTAGGATTTTTGCCCTGATGTTGATGTTGTCCACTCGGACTTTTTGATACCTTTTAACAGTGTTGATATTGAAATATCAACATCTTGATGTCGAGACCTGCTAAGTGGTTTTCATTAAATGATTAGTTCAAGTCGGCCCTAGCAGAAATGTCTCAAATGGGTGGTTGCTCATGTCTTCAGAGGAATTTGCCGTATGAAGTACTGCAGGAGTCCATCTTGCTCATCCTACTGTTCAGCTGGGGAAATCTTGCATAATATTGAAGTGGAGTCAATATTTAGATGATTCACAACTCTGCTTTCTTTTTCATCTGACCCATATGCTGCAGTTGTATTCAGGAACCACAAATGAACTGTGCACTGTTCCCTTGAGTACAACTGAGTCACTGGATTCCCTCTTCCTTCCTTGTGGTTCAGGCAAAAACTTGCTGTAGGCCATCATTAAGAACCTTGCAAGGGAGATGTATAAACAAAGTTTTAAATAACTGTAACAGTTAAATTACCAACACGTGTGGAGCAATTCTGTTATGAAGGCTCAACCTGAAAACACAGATGGTGGATAGACAATCATTTAGCACCAAGTGGTTCTTTGACACATATGCTGTTCATCTATAATGACTGACATAAAAAGTGGTGAAAACAACTTTGTCACCCATTAGCAGCCATCAAAAATCTGAGAAATAAGGGGCGGGGGGGGGGGGGTTCATGTAGATAAGCTTAATAGAAACTAAAGCCAGAAACACAGGAATGATAGAAATACTCATATTTTGATTTCTTATTATCTGGGCTTGTATTATTGCTTTGCATACTCTTGGATATCTCATGATACTTGAAACTACACTATTGGCAAAGGGTGCTTTTCACTAATTTAGTCTGATAAGGCAGCTTTCTGTAACCTTGGGGATTAGACTATTGTTCCACTTGGCACTGACTTTTAAAACTGTTCAGAAATTGTAGTGAACACAGTATGTGATGACTTCCTAACTGTGAAGTGCTTATCTGGAAGCACATTACTGTAGTCTCCTGGAAGAAATGTACACCTCTGGTTTTGTTTTTAAAAGCTGACATTGCTTCAGCTATATGCACACTTAATAGAGCAATTCTGCACTCTGTTCTACTGTCATAACCTCCTAGAACTGAGCCAATTCTGTACTATTGTGTGAAATCCTGTCCATAATTGTGGAATTTCTTCCTGACATTTTTCAAAAGGCAAACTTTCAGTGACCAGGATTAATCTCGAGATGCTGTTGTTGTGGTGATGATTATTGTGGTTTGAAGGGATTATATTGTTTAATTAGTTGATTAGATTCAAATACTTATTCTTACATATTTATTTATTTATTGGATGCATTGGCTCATTTTGAATCTTTGCAGAAGTGTGAGGAAAAACAATCAGTAAAGAAGAAAATATTCAGAATGATTTAAAATTATATAACTGCTCTGTAATGTCAGAAGAGGTACTAGCAATATACTGATCTCCAAGAAACGGACAGAAATGTATTGTTGGTTTGCTAGCATAAGCAATACTTATGAAAAATATTTGCCTTATCATGACGTCAAAAAGAATTCAGATGGGGCTCTGATTAGGACTAGAGCTAATCCTATTCAGGATACTTTTGTACAGTTTATTTACCAGCATATGCATTTTACAACAAAATGTAAAATCCATTTGGTCATGTATTTTATTATTTACTTACCAACATTTATGCACTCTTGACTGTAATGAAACTTTAAACCAGTTCAAAGCATGTTTGTTTCTCTGTTAGTACAACTAAATTACTTTGGGGTTTATCCATACACACAGGCTATGTAAATAGACTAACATTCCTCAAATATACTCAATATAAGCTGATTCTTCTTTTTAATGTTGATATAGCACATTTTGAAGGACAACTAATTAGCAAGTGTAGCAAAACAACCTTTATTAGCGAGATCTGCAATGTATCTTGAGTGTTGTGAACCGCCCTGTGATCTTCAGATAAAGTGCGGTATACAAATTTACATAGTAACCATCATCATCTGCATCCAAGAAGGAAGCTTAAATTGAAACAGTTTTTCTGGTCAGGCAGAGAGCAAAGGAGATGAATTAGGAAGCATTTAATTGAGTTAGAAGTACAGTCCTGATATTATTTTGGGAATAGGGATGATTCCCATGGGGGTGTTATCTTGCAGATGGGTTGTTCAGATCCTTTTTACCTGTGTACATGATGAGCCCTTGAGGGTAAACACTCTGACTTCTGAACCATTATATTCATTGCTATTCTGACTACAGCGCGCCTCCCCAAAGCCTCCCCTGCACCCCCACCAAAGAACCAGAGAGAGCCTCTCATGTCCAGCCCCTCACCCACACCTGGGAGTGCTTGTGGGGGCAGCAAGGGCATAGCCACAATACTGACAGGATCGAGCCCATTGTCAAGCCTACTCTGTAGCAGAGATAGCAGGAAAGTGGCCCCTGTTTGGGTCTTGTTGAGCAAATCGCTTTGAGGTGCCTGGTTGTTTCCAGTGTCTTTAAGTTCCATCTAGTCTTTAAGTACAGATGAATGTCAGTTGCTGCGGCCCAAGGCTGTGGACAAGGAATGGTGCAGCCTCCACAAGTAGTGCCTCATTGTGGGAAGAGACATGCCCATCTGCCATGAAGGAGGCAGCAAGTCACGGGCTGCTCCGAAAGAAGCCCTTCCTTGGAGTGTAAGGACCAGAACCACTATGAGCTAGTTGATAGGTGCACATTGACTTGGAAATGTGTGGAATTCCCTCCTTGCAGACAGATTATGTGCACACTCTTCAGGGGCCCAGTGAATGAGCATAATTGCTGATTCTGCACATTAACCATCCAGCTTATTCTATTCTGTTCTATTCTATTCTATTCTATTCTATTCTATTCTATTACATTACATTCTATTCCCCATAATATATGCACTCTGTATTGCCTTTTACACTTTTATTGTAGGGCATTCTAGGGATTTTGGAAATTGAAGAGCAAAATAGAAATGCTATAAGTAAAATAAAACATTTCCCAGTTGTACTGACCCACAACATTTTACTGGGAGATGCTAGGGTCATTTTGCCTGTGAAACATGCAACCATTGACTCTCACTGCCCCCACTTGTGGTTAAGCAGCTAAATATTGGCTTGACTGCCTCCCAACGCTGTGGATGGGAAGTGGGGAAACATGAGAAATTATGAAATATATGGTCTTAGATCTGCTAATGAATTGCATCTATGTCTCTGATACATCATTTTATACTGGTTATTATGGGCGGATTCACCTAACGAGTCCTGTGCAAGAGCTTCTACTTGTGTAAGAGGGCTTCCCCTCATTCCGCCCTCCTGCGGCCCCTGAAATTGCCTTGGGGGGTTGAGAAAACCCCAAGAACAGAATCGGGGAGGAGGGGGAGTCATTATGTCTGGCAAGCAGATATGCTGGGGCAGGTGGAATGTTTGTAATTGTGGCATGTTAAATTCCACTCAGTGTTTCTTCTAGTGCGATCCTGAGCATGTCTACTCAGAACTAAGTCCCATTGGTCCAATGGGAATTACTCCCAGATGAGTGTGTATAGGATTGTAACCTTAGTTTTTTATACCTTAAGTTAATGGTGGGGAACCTGTGATCCACCAGATGTTGCTGTATCCTTGACTGCTAGCTATACTGCCAGTGGCTGATGAGAGTCCAACAACATCTGGAGGGAACACAGGTTCCCACCACTGTCTTAACTTATTATAACCGACATTGCACACAGAAAAATGTCTCCCTCTTCTAAATAAGGCAGCTTTTAACGCAAGCCACTCACTATGTGAAACAGGTTGTGTTATTTCTTATTCAGTTGAAAGTATGATTGGTGGAGGAGCATACATAAATTTTAGTTTTTTAATAATGCAATTGCAGATTTAATTTATGCACTGCATATTTAACAGTTCTCATTAGATAAACATGTTTGTGGTGTAAAGCAGTGTTTTATTAAAGTTGTGTGTCCTTGTTTTACTTTTGGTCTTTTAGTTTCCAGCGTGTTGTCTTTTTGGTTTTGTTTTATTGCTTTTTCTTTAATTTTGCTTACCAGAGCCAAAGCCTTAGTAGAAGAACAGCGCCTTTTGTTCCTAGGGTTCAGGTAAAGGCTTCATCTGCCTGACAGAAACTAAAGTTGTGTTCCCCTCTCCTACGTTTTGTTTGACTTGGAAAATGCATAGTAGGGAAATGTCACAGTTTGATCCATTTTCCCATTTTAATTTTAATGTGTTGCTTCAAACCATATTAACAAATTTCATATTGTCTTGTGAGCAGCTTGAAACTGCATGGTGATTAGAATACTGTACTAAACTAAAATTTAAAGAGACAACTAGTTTTTAGTTTTACTTTTTATCTATATCTAATTAAACAAGCACAGATTTCAGCAATGATAATAACTGTGTGTTGCATAAATACATACCTTGAACTAGAATTAGTTGATCTTATGCTTTGGATGTTTGGCCTCATTGTATCAAGGTTGGTGTCTCTTTAAATCACGCATTTTCATTACAAAATTTCCTTTTTTGCATTTTCCAAATGACAGTAGTTCCCTGAGCAGAAGATGGGCAAATAAATTTGTACCTTGT
This sequence comes from Podarcis filfolensis, assembly GCF_964270895.1. Taxonomy (NCBI): domain Eukaryota; kingdom Metazoa; phylum Chordata; class Lepidosauria; order Squamata; family Lacertidae; genus Podarcis; species Podarcis filfolensis. Next base: position 69,575,025 of record NC_139603.1, read on the forward strand.
CTAAGGAATGTGTACCTTGCTTGCATTTTGAAACATTAGTTGAAATATTAAAAACAATAATGATTACAAAACAATTTCCCATGACTACTAGGGATGACTATATTCTGATCTTATTTGGGTACAAGTTGTTTGCCTTTTTTCATTAGGAATCCCTTAAGGTACTGTAGATTAACCCAACTGTAGGTTGTAAGAATGTCATAATGCTTATCTTGCTTTGCTGCATGCTTACCATTTTATTTATATTTTTTGTATAGAGAACATTACCTGCTTTTGTTATAAAATATTTTTGTGGAAATGCTCATCATTTGTATAAATGCTGTATAAGCTTATTCTTTTCATGCTCTTTCACTGCTTAAGAAAATATAAAAATGGAAAGTTCAGAGTTACATGAATTATAGTTTTTGTTATTGTTTAGAAAGGAAGGCACTTATTATTTTAAAAGATAGCTACATGAAACAGGCCACAGAGAACTTAATGGGAGACAGAGAGTCAAGTCTACATGCAAATCCTAATGCGTTCTCAATTCTTTGGCTAGCATTAAGCCTCATAATGTTCTCAGAATTTATTATGTCACTAAAATGCAAAATTATTATTTCAGAATAAAAATCAGGGCATGTTTTTGCAAACATTTTCATAACAGAGTTTTTGTTAATTTGTGCTGGGTGGACAGTATGGGGGAAAGCTAAGATGTATCTTAATCGAGATGTATTCTGACAACTGTTCCAGTTCAGCTCCTGCAAGCTCCTCCTCCCTAACTAAAATCCCGATCAAAGGAAAAGAATCTTCAAAAATAATGGGTGATATCTAGTGTTGCATGAGTAGATTTCCACTTGCTCAATGGCACTTCCCCTCCCTTTCCTCCGACTGCACCCCTCACCTAAAAAATCTGCTCCAGAGAATTGAGACAAACCCCAAAGCAGATTTTGTTAGCAAGGAGGGGAAGTCCCATTGTGTAATGAGAAGTCTTTTGCTCAATTGGGTGGAGATCATTAGATTTCTCCCTTCCATGTATTATCTAGCCAGTATTGACAATATTGTTCAAATCAGACTATATCTAAGCAGTATGGATATCCTATCTGCATTGAAATAGAAATCAAGAAACCAATACAGCATTTTCTTGATTTTCTACAAATGTAAACACTCTTAGTTGAGTTGAGTTCCTAAAATTATTGCTACATTTAAAGGTATATCTAAGTGAATTAGCATTGTTTTGAGTAAATACGAAATGGCATGGCCCTGACAAAGTGGCCAGTCTTTCTTTGCAAAGAGTGTGGGCCACAGCTCAGCACTATGGAGAAAGTTCCTGCTTCCATCAAAACGAAGCAAATGGCAAATGACATGTGAGAATAATAATCATAGATCACCAGATGATAGCCTCAGTCTTAAATACCTCCGTTCTGTCATCTCCCCATTCTATTGGTTAGTTTTTTTCAGGAATTGTAAGCTATTCCAAATCTAGGAGATGAATTTGTTTTATAAAGATTGAAATAAAAAAGGCTGAGTGAATGCCATATTACCTTTAAGTACAGTGCAGAGTTGAAGTAGTAAGTTGGTTGCCATATACTTGCATGTAGAAGACTTCTGTAAACTGAATGTAAAATGCCTTAACAGGTCAATTACTGTAATGTGAACAGGTCTGTAGTGTACACAACTTTATTTCATGGTCTTTCTACATATACTAATCAAAATCTGAAGTAGTCTTTCATGAATTCATATTGCATATAAAAATGTTAGGATATCTGTTGCTCCACACATGCACATCTACAGCATATACATAACAAAAGTAAACAATTTTGCATATTTTTACATATGTAATGTAGTGCTAAACAGATTATACATACAAAATAAATTTCACCACATTTATCATTTTGGGCCTTAAGGCTACAAATTAGAATGCCATGAAGTTACCTATACTGTAATAGTAAAACAGATACAGTGGAAGTCTAAAAGTTACATTTGCTTTTAAGGATAACTGTATTATGAAAGAAGTAGATTGACTAATTTATAATTTTTCTTTACAGATAAAACTGTGGTATGACAAGGTTGGTCACCAGTTGATAGTCACAATATTGGGTGCAAAGGATCTTCCTTCAAGGGAAGATGGGAGGCCGAGGAATCCCTATGTTAAGATTTACTTTCTTCCTGACAGAAGGTAGGATGAAAAAAAAGGCTTAACTACTTTAAATTAAATTTCTGTGAAAAATTAGTAATGTTTGGTAACTAGTATTGATGATAATATCTCAGTTACTGTATTTTTGTGAGAGAAGAAATCCCAGACAAGGAGCACACCTGATCAAATATCTGAGGAAGTTGTAAGGGTTAGCTTCTTTGCAGGGAAAAATAAATGATGGTCTTATTAATGATGGTCAATAAATTTTGAAACTTTTAAGCAGGAGAAGATAAATAATATCACACAGAATGATGTGCCTATTCAGATTACCATTGTTTATCTAAGTCATAATAACTATGCTTTTCTCAGACATTTGAGAAAGGAATGTTGACTGTGGTGGTAGCTTGCAGTAATCCTGGTTAACCCAATAAACAATCTTATATATTTCCATAACCCTTAATGAGAATTTGTGAGTGGATGTTGAGCGTTACAGAGATATTTTACAGGGTCTTTAGTGGCAGAAAAATATGATGATTCAGAACAACCCCACGCTGTCCTACAGGCTTTCTAGATTGGTAAAGGCTGCACATGCACACTGCCCTCCTAGTGCAGTTAGAAATGTGAGTGGCAGAATGAATGCAAGTGGCCTACTGCATGTTTTTCTTCAGCAAGCACAAGACCATGTCTACTATCTGACCTTGAAGTCATCGAAGAAGTTTGAGCAGATGGCATGCTTGACGATCTTTGTTATGGGTCCAGAGCTGAAGCAGTGGGGAGAAAGTGGAGTCCCTTTGGCCTTGAACCCGCTGCAAGAGTCGGAACACCTTGGATTTGGCAGTGCTTTTTGCTATAGCCCAAGAGAAACCTGATCAAGAGAAATAAATTGTGGCAGGAGGGGGAGAGATGCCAAATCTTAGTAATTCCCTATTTATATAACCATCAGTTGATCAACCTCTTTATTATGAAAATTTTTTTTCCTTCCAGTAGCACCTTAAAGACCAACTAAGTTAGTTCTTGGTATGAGCTTTCGTGTGCATGCACACTTCTTCAGATACACTTCTTCAGATATCTGAAGAAGTGTGCATGCACACGAAAGCTCATACCAAGAAACTAACTTAGTTGGTCTTTAAGGTGCTACTGGAAGGAAAAAAATTTTTTTGTTTTGACTATGGCAGACCAACACGGCTACCTATCTGTAACTCTTTATTATGGTCAGTGATCAGTAAAAAAATAACTTTGTATAACTGCATTAACTGTAGTAGGGATTAATCTAACCAGCCCTGCCACTGAAAGCCCTGTGTAAGAACTTCTGCTTGTTCAGTAGGGTTTTCCCCACCTGTCTTCTCCCCACATGCCCTGAAATTGTATCTGGAGAGCGTCAGAATGACCCCTTGAACAGCATGCGGTGTGGGAGGAGAGGGAGAATCATTCTAGTGGCTAAGCAGAGATATTTGTGCAGAGATATTTCTAGTGGCTAAGCAGAGATATTTGTGCAAATGGAAAAAATGGAAGAGCACAGGGTTACTTAGATGTTTTCCTGCTTTGCTTTGCATGTGATTTCAGTTTTTTAGAACTATCCATATTTCTCGGAACATGCAATTTTCAACCAACTATGAATTCTTATAACTATCCAAATTAGGCATTTTAAACATGAGACAAAATTATGACATTTTGTTTTTGAATCTTGTGGTAATTTTGATACTAGTTTGCAATATGCTGTTCATATAACCCCCCTCCAAAATATATTTTAAAAGTGGGCCAGTTAAAAGGCACTGCTATGATATCTTTATCAGAAAGCATTTTTTCCAAGCAATTTACCATCTGTAGGTGTATCATATACGTATACTATGTATGTATAGAAGAAATGCAGTTTGTTTATTATTAATTATTAAGACAGTGCCAGAATGTACATACTTTGAAATTATAGTGCCGCATGTTTCCTTTTTATAATTTTCACAGTTGTTGCTTTTCTTTTAAGGCAAATAGTGTAGATGTTTTCCTTTAATTACTCTGGGTGTTTCCTTTCAAGTTCAAAAGTAAAAGTAGCTTGTTCTATTGAATTTGTTTTCTTCTAACAGTGAAGCAGTCTCTCCCCTGTCTCCCCCCCCCCCCCGGAAGAATAAGCTTAGTAGGCAAAAATAAATCTCTTTTATATGGAAAAATAACCTGCTAGAAATAAAGTGCAATTAAACAACTCAAGCATTTAATTAGGTGAGGCTGTGAAGTTCTGACTAAACAAATTATACAGGAGAAACTTGTCCAATATAACCTAGTTCAATTCTCCAAAGTAAACAAATCTTTAGTGTCTAAAATAAAGTCATTAAGGCTACATTAAAAAATCCACATATTCCAAAGGAGTTTAGTGATAATAAGAGAGCTACTCTGAAGTAAGTTGTTTGATTCTGTCATTGGGTAAGATCCAGAGAGCCAGTTCTTTTATCAACTTAGATTAAGTTGTGCCAGTGATAATAAACCTTGTCTTGAGCTGCTGTTTTTTAAAAAAACTTAGCAGAAGTTTATACATAGGTGTATTAGCAATTTCAGTAGGGAAGAACCATGTTCATCTCTTACAATAATACTAAAAGAGTGTTCTGTGGCTCCTTAAAGACTAACTGCATTTTATTTGGACTTACGCATGAAAGTTTACTCTGCAATAATGTTGTAAGCCACTTTGGGCACAGTTCTGTGGAAAATTAGCCTACAAATAAAGAGATAAAGATGAGCATGTTCATTGTGTAAACAACTAGACCAAGGATTGGATCCAAAGGACTGCACACTAGTTTTGCATACCTGGATTTCTCCAGTGGATTTTGCACTGGATTTCTCAAAAAGCACTCCCAAGTGCCAAATGGGAACCATTTTTGGAACTGGAATGTTAATTGTTTCTAGTATGTCACCTGAGTCTGCTGCTTCAAGAAACAAGTAAAATAATGTCATTAGATATGTGTAAAAAAGCTATTTGGATACTGGCCTGTGCCTGAAATGTGAAGCTAACACTAGAATCCTATGCAGTATTAAATTAACAGCACAGTCATATACAGTCCTGCACACTAGGGCAGCCAATGTGCTGCCCTCCAGATATTACTGGACTCAACTTCCATCACCTTTGACCATTGGCTATGCTGTTTGGACATACTGGGATTTGGAATCTGAAAACATCTGGAGGGCTACCCTGCACACTGGGTTGCATTAAGTGTTAGTCATACTCAAAGTAGTCCCAATGAAATTAATAGGCATGACTAACATAGGTACTGGTACATTAATTTCAGTGGATTTACTCTCATTTATTTGGCTAGAACCCACTAACTAGGGGTAAGCCCCATTGAACACTCAAAGGATTTCAGCCTAAAAGCATTACTTCAGACAATATAAGGAACATGCCTACATAAAGAAAAGTATTGGGGCCTTGTGAGCATTCATTTGTATTTGCTGTATATATTTGCAAAGAAGTTTCTGAAGGCAAGTCTCAAGCAAGCCTTTGTAATCTTCTTCTGGCAGCCATTTGTTTTATAAATCACATATTCAATGGAACAGCAACACTTAATCTATACTTCTCAATTACAGTGATAAGAACAAAAGAAGAACAAAAACAGTAAAGAAAACATTGGAGCCCAAATGGAACCAAACATTCATTTATTCTCCAGTTCATCGGAGAGAATTTCGAGAACGAATGTTGGAAATTACTCTTTGGGACCAAGCACGTGTTCGTGAGGAAGAAAGTGAATTTTTAGGAGAGGTATTCAAAGCATTTTAAGTAGACTATTAAGAGTTGTTGAGGGGGGGGGGAATCAAAAATATATTTAATGTAATTTTTGTTGGGCAGAGTAACCCTGTGGGTTTGTTGACATAAACAGCCACTGAGATTTCTTCTCCTGTTCTGCATTTCTGTGAACTGCTGCTCTGTTCTGTGGTCCTGTGTTATGTTGTCATGGGTAGTTTTATATTATTTAATGTAAAATGTACTTGTTTTTAATTATGATTGCAGGGTCCAGGTTGGTTTGTATGGGGAGGGACGGTTCTTGAGGTATTGCATTCCTGAGCCATTTAAGGCTTTATAGGTCAAAACCAGCATTTTGAATTGGGCCCCAAATCTAATTGGCAGCCAGTGCAGTCAGGCCAGGATTGGCGTAATATGCTCAAACCATCATGCCCCAGTGAGCAATCTGGCTGCCAAATTCTACACCAGCTGAAGTTCCCAAGCCATCTACATATAATGCATTGCAGTAATCTAACCAGAAACTCAATTTACTTTCTAAGCCAGAGAATAATTTATTGAGAATATAGTGCTCAATTTGTAATTAAGTTCAGTTTTTGAGCTAGATAAATACAATTTTTGGCAACATCAGTAATCCTCATCTAGTTGGGGTAATTTGAGGATAGGTTGCACTTTTAGTCACATTTACTCTTTCTAACCTAAACACATTTTTACTGCATTGTTCCTCATATTGATTTCTAATACAGAGATTTGTTATGAAACTAAAGTGGCCATTAAATTTTCACGAGATGCTGGAAATATGTGACTACAACGTAATGTAGACTTTATGAAACATTTATGGTGCAAGTGGTGCTTTGCACTGTGACATGTTTTATTCTCTTTTTAGATTCTAATTGAATTAGAAACAGCACTGCTGGATGATGAGCCTCATTGGTACAAACTTCAGACACATGATGTCTCCTCATTGCCACTTCCCCACCCTTCACCGTATTTGCCACGCCGACAGCTTCATGGAGAGAGTCCCACGCGAAGGTTGCAAAGTAGGTTTTCTGTTCTCTTAAAGGCATATTCATTTCTATGTGGAATACAATGAAAAACCAGCATCTGTAAATATTGATCTTTTCTTGATTTCAGTATTTTTACTGAACTTTATTGATGGAGTGTCATACTTATATTAAGAAACATCATGCTTGCCTCCCCTGGTTTCTTTTCCTTCTCATAGCCATACAATCATGTATGAAAAATGTTGATATAATGCATTTCGTATATCATTCATTAGCCTTTGCAACAGCTAATACGCACTTCATAATGGTGAATATATATAATTTGAGGATTCATGCACAAACATCTGCAGGAGAATAGAATGCTTCAAATCATGATATGCTGAAATTTGATTACTAAACAGACAGTTAATCTACCTCTAATGCAACTTTCCTAAATGAGACTTCTGCTTCTATATGTGATTTCCTCACACACAAATTGAGCAGAACGAGGAGGTGAAATCCTCAAGTGATACAGTGAATTATACTACCTCAGACTGCAGTGGTATGAGTCACATTTTTGAATCTGCCCCCATATAAACAAAGTTCTATGCAAAAATTGCTCTTGACTGTTTACAAGTCCCCCCCTTTTTTTTTACATGGGGACCAATAAAATGTGACCGTCACCTGCATATTTGATATGTTCTATTCTACCATCTCAGGACTTTACAGTTCATTGACTACATCATTCTGTTGCATGTGTAGGAAAGGCCAAAAAAACCTAAAAAACAACAAGAAAACTTGCAACTTCAAGGAGTTCAGTACAAAACTAACCTGAGACAGATTATACTTCACCTCCCAAAGCCTGATGAACAGGGCACATCTTCCTCCTAAAAGTATAATTTTGAGATGAGATGCCCCTCGGTGGATAGGTAGTTTCAAAATGTTGGAATTGCTAAAGTATTAGACATGGTATTGAGATGGAACCCCATGTTTCAAGGCAGCAGCAACAAAATAGCAGTTGCTTGCAACAAACTGGGGAGGGTTTTATATGAAATCATAGAATTGTAGAGTTGGAAGGGATGTTGCATGTAAGTTTCCTCGAAACATCTGGCTGACCACTGTTGGAAACAGAATGCTAAACTAGCTAGATCTTTGGCCAAAGCAAAAGAATGATATACATTATTTCTTCTTCATATGTCCACATATTTTTTCTCTTATATGAAATTGGTGTTTTGGGCATGTTTTGTTAATTTGCATGTTTGAATGGTTTCTGCGCAGGTTTATGACTATAATTTGTATTGTTATGCACGGATAAGTTATTTGAGGCTGCAATCCTATGCACACTTATTTGGGAGGAAATCACATTGAATTTGGGGAACTTTTGAGAAAACATGCACAGCATATACATAGGATTTGAACAGTAAATCAGAAAGAATGCTAAAGGGCTGTTAAAGTTAAAACAAAACTGTGAAGATAGATAGGATGAATAGGGAAAGGGGAAGCCCCCTCTCTGCTCATGGTCAAAGAAGCAGAGACAGATGTCCACAGATTTTAATGAACTATGTCAGCTGGGGAATGGAGTCTGAAATCAACATATCTAAAGGCTTTGCAACCTTTCTGTTCTTTTAAGGGTCCTATTCCTGTGACAGCTATATGACTCCCAGAAAGTAACAGGGGTAGCTTATTGCAAATAAAATTCATGTGGGACAGCCCTGTTAGAAAACTTCAGTTGCTTTAAATAGATTGCTGGTTGGGACTAGGCCTATGGAAAACATTACCAGCATTTCAGTAGGCTGCTGCATTGATTTTCAGCTCATTTCTAAGAATGATTCAAGGTGTTGGACTTCAACTTCAAAGTGCTAGGTGTCTTGAGATTGAGTACCTTGAGGCCTGCCTGCACCAGTATAAACTTTCAAAACAACAAGGGCCTTCTTAGGTTCCTCCTGCCTTCAGAGATAAGGCGGGTATTGATTGGAAGTAGAGTCCTTTCAGTTGTAGGATCCTAACTTTGTCATGTCCTCTCCAGGGGGACTTGCCCAGGACTGATCTTGATGTGTTTTTGGTGTCATAAGAGCAGAACCGTAGCTAGGTGATCTTGCGCCCCTGGCAGAAACGCCCAGATTGTGCCCCCTAGCCACAGACAAATTAGCTCTTCTTTCCACCTCTCCTGCAACCCCCCCCCATTCAATTCACCCCCTATTTAAAACCATTTCTTATGAGGCAATAATCAATATTTATATTTATGGACATATTTTGTAGCCGATTTTGCGCCACCGCCCCCCCATCGCCTGCGCTCCTGGCGGGGGCCCACCTCACCACCCCCTAGCTACGGTCCTCCATAAGAGGCATAAGTCTCTTAAACTGTCATCATTGTGGTTTTCCACTATGAGGAATTTTGTGGCTGTCCTAACCCTGACCCTGCTTGGTGGTGTAGCTTGAGGATAGGATTACATTGTTCGTTAGAATATGTTGAAAATAATATCATAATAGTTGCCGGAATAGCATTTGTGGTTCAATGTGCAGGAACTATTGTATTCTGGTTTGTATGGATTTAAAAAACAAACTCACTCTTAGGCTGCAGTTCTAAATACACTTAATGCAGTGTAAGCCTCATTGAACACAGTGAGATTTCAATCTAAGAAAAACATACATAGGATTGTAGTGTAAAGATTTAACTAGCTGTTCCACATAAAACTGTTTTCCAAAACTAAGTTGCCAGATGATACACATGCCTGTTGCATGTCAAGTCCTCGTGTATTTGTTTCTGATATCACTTCATTTTAACATTTTTTCCAGATAAAGGCATTTATTCATATAATTCAGGTAAATTATGAGCATGCTGTGTATTGCTTGCTTCATATACACCATTTATTTTGTTGATAAAATGCTTCTGCTGCTTGTTGTGCACCAGTTCAACTGCTGTGGGTTTCTTATTCTGCTTTTCAGAGATAGGCCCTTGCCCTTGCGTTATTTCTAATTTTAGTTGCTTAATATTATAAGCATTTGCTGAAAAAATCCAATGTTTTTCTGGACTGTTTATTTGTTTTGTCGCCATGTGAAGGTGTATATAATAATATTAGTAGATTTGTTGAATCTGGTATACAGTTTGTGAGGTGAGACAGCCATCAGTGATATTCAACTATGTTTTACTTAGAGCAGACCTGCTGAAATTAATGGACCCAGCTTACTGATATCCATTAATTTCAATGGGTCTACTCTGAGCAAAATCTGGTTGAATGCCATCCCATATTAAAAGGTTTTGACAATGAAGTGCTGAAGTAAAAGCGAAAAAATAACTTCAGTATTTTGGAATTCACAAGAAACGTGATATTGTATTATATTGGTTAGAACAAAACTGGAATACCATAACCAGGTTTAATTCACATAATTGACAAAGGTAATGCATCCGTGGTTCCTGTTAAAAGTACCACCAGCACAACAACAAAAGGTTGACCCTACCAAGAGAAATAAGGTGGGATGAGCAGGCTGCTAAGCGATGGGAGTACAGAGCATTCCTCAATTTTTCTCAGCTTTATTTGTTTCTTGCCCACTGAAGGGTGAGAGAGAGAAGGGTTTGTCCCCTAGAATATCTTCCTTCACAAATCCTCATGGTAAGCAAAACTTACTGCATAAGTTGTCATAAGGCAAATAGTACAAAAATGAAACAGGTTGAATCTTGTACAGCAGCTGGTATCATTAATTTTTAGCAATATTCTTTCATAAACAGCCCAGATCCTTTGCATAAAAGTTGATTCATGACTGGTTAATCAGTATTTTTCTTCTAAAAATCACTATTCTCATTTTTCATTTGGCACTGTCAATGTCAAAAATACAATTGTGGCAGTCCACTCACACAACAGCTAGTCTGTTCATCAGAACCTTGTTAGCATAGCACAAGAGCCAATTCTAATGGGTTTTTGATGCTTGCAAATCATGTTGTGCAAACACTATTCTTCTTCTTCTTAAGTGAGAGATAAGTTGGTGTGCTACTGCTTGCACAATGAAGCTTGTGCTAACATTATGTTGGATCTTATCCTTTTCCTTTACAGCTAGGTTTTCCGTTTACATTTAGTGGATCTTAATTCTACTTTTAAAAATAGTTGTCGCCTTTTCCAACTCTGTGCCATGTGCACACTTTATGTGCAAACTCTCCGTTAATGCAACTCATTAGCAATGTTGAACAACAATAAGGCCCAGCAACAATACTTCTGAGACTTGAGTTTATATGGTTTCTCAATTGCACCATCCATTCATAGTATTTCAGTGTTCAATTTCTACAAGCTGATACCAGTAATTTGATACCACTAATTTGATGCCAAGATCTTTCGATCAGTGTTCTCTAGCTCAAACTTTGAGGTAAAACCAATCCAAAAGTCTTGCTAATGACAGACTACATTGCATTTACTACTTTTATCTTTAGTCACAGATGAAAATCAAATTGTTTTGATTTTGTTTGCTTTTGCTAGCCATTAATTTTCTTTTCTTTTTAGGGGCTTACAAAAGGGTTGCTTTAAAATTAGTACAAATAACTGTAGAATGCTAGTTCTGTAGTCTGTCTTCCTTTTGTGCTTTGAGAAATTATAAGTAGGATGTTCGTTCTTCAGATATTTTAGCTCTTGTTTCTGCTCTATGAATGCTTAAGTATTTCTTATTCTTAATGTGGATCCTATAGCATGTTGTATAATTCATCAGCTGAGTTACATACCAATTCAAATGCAGCACGTTCAGTTCATGAATTCAGCCTCAGAATATCAATCATATAAAATTGGTTGCCCGTTCTTTGTGTTTTCCATTTCCAATAGCTTTTATGTTATACCCAAAGTATTGAGCTCTATTTGTACACTGAATACAGAACAGTTGTGCTGTCAAAACAAAGGCAAGGTATTTAAGTGGAAGGACGTGTTTATTGAGGTCATGTTGTGTTTCAGTGTACAGTGAATAACAGTACCCTTGCTCCTTGCAAAAATGGAAGAAGCAGAGGAGCTTATTCTGTGCTACCTGTTGCTTAATTTCACTACATTTAGAAAATACACAACAGCTGAGGGAGATAAACTTCTCTACTGTATATGAAATATACAAGTTCAATATCATCAGTTTGACTATCTTTACTAGCTTGTTCAGCTCTATGATTTAGTCCTTTCATATCTTATTTGTATACTCATTGAGGGCTAAAGTGACCCCTCCTGTCCAATAGGATTATTTTATTGTTGACAAATAGGTTAAATGTGGTTGTAAACTGTTGAACAATATCTGCCTGCTGTTGTGTAAGAAACCGAGAAGTGGGTAAGCATATTTAAAATTAAACCAGAGTCTCAATTTTTTCTTACGTGACCTACTGTTAAGGTCTAATAATAGACTTTGGGCCAGCTTTTGCTGATGAAGCTCTAGTTATTTTGGTAAGTATTGTGATCACTCCATTAACATATAAAATACTGCTTTTCTCTGCTTTTCACAGCTATAATTTATTTTATAGGAGACAAAAGCATACATGGAAAGCTATTGAGCCTTGTTAACAATGATCAGCAAGCCTTAATAAATGTAGTACTCATTTAATAGAACGGCTATAATTAATCCTATGATCTTCTCTTTCTTTTGGCAGGGTCCAAACGAATAAGTGATAGTGAAGTCTCAGACTATGATTGCGATGATGGAATAGGAGTAGTGTCAGGTAACAAATTTATAAGATTTTAACACTGAAAAAGTTTATATTTATAATTTGTCATATAAGTTGATTGACTTACTCTTTCATTGTTGTGTTTTAATTAAAAACCTTCCTGCTTGTTTAGACATGCCATGAGGTAACTTGGCATGCCAGTGGGATCTGGAATCCCAACAGAAATGTTGAACAGGCAGAAATGTTAATTCCTTCTAAGGAGTGTAGGTATTACATGGTATGTTTTACTTCAAGCTGCTTTTTCTGTCCCCTCCCCCTCCTCTACTCTTCTGGCATGTAAATAGTTTAACACTTTGAAATATAGGAAGGCACAACTCTGCTATCTTATGCAGAAGCCCCAACAGCAAGTACAGCTACAAACTAAATATGCTATCCACAGTGGTTGTAGGCAGCTCATCATAACTGCTGTCATCCCCTATTGGGATTTTGTTAGCTTCACTTTTGCCTGAGCTATGTTAAGTACATCATAGAGAGATATAGTTATTTGGCAAAAGAACATTTTATTGTTAGCAGTTCCTTTAGAGCATATTTAGTAAGCAGATGTTACATCCATTCTGGATTTTAGTAGCATGTTTAAAGCAGATCAGTTTATAGGACCTAGGCACACTGCACAAATGGCCTCTAAATCATCATGTTAAAAGAATGGGAAGTACCTATTCATTGTTCCTTTTTGTCATAAAACAGAGTGCTAGTTCCAGAATCAGTCTCAAATTGGGTTCATGTAGTACAGTGACCATATCTGCAATTCATTCTCACTAACAGTAGCATATTGTCATGAAATGGGAAACTGGACAGCTTTTACCCTGTTAGTGTCAAATAGCTGTGCCATATTTTGATATGCATAAGGAGGAAATGTGTGTATGACATTCAGTCCAGAAGATGACAGCTCAGAAGAAAATACTCATGAAAGCTTAGAGGTGAGAGCTCTTCTAGGAAATAGTTTAGGATGTTTAGGATGAGGGATTTTAGACAGTACTGATTGGCATGTGTTAATTTTTTTATACTTTATTTGTTTGAAAAACCCATCTAGTTTGTACCCATCTAGTTTGTATTTCTTAGCAAATATTACATAAAGAAATATTCTGTCAGTGCAAACCACATTCAATTCAATAGTCTTTGTGCCAGGAGAGCACTTGGAAGATAAAGAGTTTCTTTGTAGAGATGCTGACAAACATTTGTTTCCTCGTTGTTCCTTCTTTCTGTGCTGGAATTTCTCAGCTTGCTTCCAGACCTCTGGAATCTAAATAGCCTTCTGTAGATGGGTGGGTAGTCTGTCATGCCCTCACCAGATGACTCCTCCTCCAAGAATGATCTGGCGAAATATTTGGAGCCCCCAGATACCTAGGAATAGCCCAGAACAGCAACTGAGGATGAGCCAGGACTCTCAAGGGAAACTGGCAAGAATCCCTCCCTACAGAGAGGGAGCTCAGCATCTGAAGCAGAGACAGAACAACCCCTGGGAATGGCGGAGCTTCAAGAGGCAGACTGACACCCTCACAGTCAGGAGTGTTTTGTTGCAGAAGGGGACTCCTAGTGAGTAAAGGACTATTCAGGAGCAGCCCTCCTCATGAGGAGGACTCTCTGCAGAAACCTCTAAGAGGCTACAGCTGAGCCCAGGGTGCGGTTCTGACAGCTCTGGCTTTGAAGCCTCCATGCAAGGCTGGTAGAGCTGCTGGAACAATATATTGTTGACAGCACTGTGTCTTGTACCTGATCTTCTGCTTACTTTGACCTCTGACTGCCACTCATCTTGCCTCATTCCTGATTAGAACCACTGTGTACCTGGAATTGGACATTGGTGTTGTCTGTGCTCATTATAGCCTTGGTTATCTGAAAGGTTCCCTGCAACCTAAAAACTGTAAAGGGCAGGCACAGTATCCCTTTCCCCAGTCATATTTGTTTGGGGGGGTTGGTTTTTTTGGGGGGAAGGGGTGACTTTTCATGGGGACCAGGCCATGGGGTGAAGTGAGATCAATACCCCTTTAGTCCCAATTATTGTTGGGGTTCCTCAAGGTGGTAATTTAGGGGGTGGGGAGATTTAAAGGCCTATGTTATTTGGAAAGGGGAGGTTTAAAAGTGATGGATTGACTTCTAGAGTGGTGGCACATGCCACAAGGCAAGGGTAGGCAATATTGTGTTATCCAAATGTTGTTGGAGACTCCAGCTCCCTTATTTGTGATCATTGGCCATGATCATTGATCATTCCCCATAGAGTATGTCCTTGGGGATCCTGCCATCTTCCATTCTGTGAATATGACCAAGCCAGCATAGACATCACTGAGTCAGGAGTGTGAACATGCTGGGAATGTGGGATTGGGACAGCACATCTTTGTTTGGGGCTCTGTCCTGCAAATCATCTTGACGCAGCACACATGGAAGGTATTGAGGTGTTCTTCCTGGCAGGTTTAAGTTGTCCATGACTCACTTCAATAAAGCAGTGTGCTCAACATGTAAGCCTTGTAGACCTTCATCTTGGTATTGGTTGTTAGCATCACATTCTCCCATACTCTTTTGGAGAGACGAGCCATTGTCGTGGCTGCCTTGCCAATATGATTGTCCAGTTCAGTGTCGATGAAGAGGTTGCTGGTTATGGTGGAACCCATAACCAAAATTGTCTACCATCTCAAGCATATGGTCACCAGTGCTGATGCACGGAGCCCATGCATGGACAAAATGGTTGATGAGACTCTGTAGTGCTTCCTTGGAGTGCCATAAATTAATCGTGAAAGAAGGAGGTGAACAAGATAATAATAGAGCTTTGAAATGTTTTCTTTCTCCCCCCGCCCCCATGTCTACTTTAAAATGTTGGAATATAGTTCAGGATTTTTTGCTATGCAGGAAACAATTGCTTCACCAGATTGCACCTTATACAAGTGAGTGCTTGTCTGCTGGGCTATTTCCATGTTAATTCACCGCTGCTGTGTCAGGTCCTTACCCACCTCACATTAGAATACCCAGATTTAGCAGAAGCATTTGGGGCCCAGACAGGTTTGCAGAATTACATGTGGCAGGGAGAGACGGTGCTTGACTCTTTGCCTGACTGATGCTTCTCTACTCCAAATCACTCTTCAAAGCTATATTTCCAGTTTGCAATCCCATGGCAGGAGAAGTGGCTTGAGTGAGGCAATATGGCACAGGGAAGCAGTATTTCCTGCTACTTTTCTGCTCCAAATTGCCCCCTCCTAAAGCGCTTTTGTTTGTAATGTATCATTGAACTGGCAGCTTCCAAAATCAATTCTTAACAGCTACTGAGAACCTATAAATTTAGTAAGACTGCTGTAAATCTGTGCCTTCTTCTAAAGGTAATGGATATGGTTACTGCCCTGCAAATAATTTTGCTGATTCTTATGCCTTAGATGTATTAAGTTGCATTTTTACAGGCTGAAGCTCTCTTAAGGCTGTCTCATGGTTTTCTGTCTTCCCTGGTCTCTGTAATAGCTCCCTGTATAATATAATCAGCACATTGAATGGGCATATTTTTAACCTCCCCCAGCCTTCCAGATTTTTAATTAAGATACTAAGTGTTAGCAGCGCTAATGGGCTCCCCCATGGAACGAGTGAAAATGCATTATGAGCATATTAGCTGTAACATACCACAAATTAGTATTTTCCAAGTGAGGGATCACTTTATTTTAAACCTGATAAATGAAATTTTGAATTCATACTTTACTGTAACATCCATGAATCCCCCCCCCCATATTTTTTATGTTGACTATTGAATGTTTAGTTTAATTGTCATAGTGGATACTGATGTACAGGAAATTAAATGATTCAAAATAAGTGAGACAGTACCTTTTATTGGAACAATCTCTATTGGCAAAGGCTGATGTATGGGGCTAGGAATATGTCATCTAGCCACCCATCTTAGCGGTAATTCTGTGATGTCATGGAATGGTCAGTGGCATTTCAACTGCAGAGTTAATTAAACTTTTAACAGTACTGTACAATGTTCTTGAACAACCCAGCTTTTATTTAAAAAGTGAAAGTTTGGTTGGGATTAAAACCACTCAGAATTATAGGGACAGGAAGAACTGTGTTTAAATATGCTGAGGACTGCAGAACTATATGGGGGAAGAGCAAGTGTAATAGGGAAATTATAGGACCAGTAGGCCTAAGTCATGGTGGCTAAGGAAGGGACAAAATATGCAAAGGGAGCCTGCGGAAAAGATAAAGAATGAGGAAAGGAGAAAATTATTTAAAAACTCAGACAGAACATAAGCACCAAAGCCACATGTTGTTGGCAAAAGTGGAGGAGATGCCTATAGAAATTCCATTAGGGAATATTTTTGGGAGTCACTGTGGCTCAAGAAAACAGGACAAAAGTCAGCAGTGGGCTGAGCAAGGTTTTGTTTGTTTGTTTTAAAGAAAAGTTTGACATGAAGTTGAAATGAGAGCCAATAAGAATGCGGGGCTGTGGAAAATCTTTGAACAGAATCATGGTGTAAAAAGCAGGACCCCTCAAATATCTGAATTGGGGCTTGGTCTGGAGTTAGGAGTGAGGTTGCTAAATTTGCTGACAGTAGCAGATTATTCAGTGTGATAAAAACAAAAGGGGGTTATGAAAAGCTCCAAAAGAATATTCGCAGAGTTGGTGAATAGGCATTCAAAAAGCAAATGTAGTTCATTGAAAGTGTAAAGAGAAGCACATTGGGACAAAAATTCCCAAAACATGGGGTTTGAGCTGGCAGTGACTGATGAGGAAAGAGACGTTGAGATTATGGGGGATAGCACAATTGACACATCAACACAGTGAGCGGCAGCTGTGAAAAGGCGAGTTGGGGAGCAACGTATCAAAAAGTTTAAAAATAAAACTGCTAATACTGTTATGCCTTTATATGAGTCTATATTGTGACCATACTTGGAAAACTGAGATTGCTACATCTCAACAAGGATATTGTAGAGTTGGGAAAGGTGCAGAATCAAGGGGCTGGAGCAAGTCCTCTATAAGAAATGTTATTTTATTTCCTTGCTTATTTAAGGCATTTACACACTACCCTTTAGCCAAAAAGTCTTCCAGAGTGGCCACTCTCAGACTTACAAACTAAAAAGTTATGACACACAAGGAGCAGGAATAGGAGGGAGGCTGGGAAAAGCAAGGTCAAGAACAAGTTCTTACAACTTTTGAGAGTTTCGTTTCGTTTAGTTTAGTTTAGTTTAGTTTAGTTTAGTTTAGTTTAGTTTAGAAAAAGAGCAAGTAACGGGCATGGGGCAAACTAGTTGGATAGCGATAAGATTTTCTGCCTTTCTCAAAGTACTAGAATCCAGAGTTATACTATGAACCTGAATGATGGGGGATTCAGGATAGACAAAGGGAAATTTTTCATCCTAGAGTACATAGTTAAACTATGGAATCTTTTACCATAGGATGTAATGATGGCCACTAACTTTGATGTCATTAAAATGGTTTAGAGAAATTAATGGAGAATATCAACAGCTACTGGTTTTTCTGATATTCCAGGAACAAAGGCAGCATACCTCTGAATATTTTCACTGGGGGACATTAGTAGGAGAGTGCTATTACCCTTGTCCTGCTTCGGGGCTCCCCATAGGTGCTTGGTAGGCCACTGTGTGAAACAGGGTGTTGAACTAGATGTCCCTTTGGTCTGATACAGCAGGGCTTTCATTATTCCCTTATGAGTGTCTTTACTTTTGGCAGCACACGTGAAGCACTGTGAGCAATTTGAAAAGTGGTGTATAAATTCTACCTGTAATTATTTTAAAAATTTTGACAGCATTATATATTGCGACATCTTTTCTCCAGGGTGCAACTTTTCTGCCATCTGTACAAATCTAACAAAACAGAAAAAGTGAAATGTCACCATACCTGTACCGTTAGTTCAGCTCTCTCAACCTTCCCTCCCGCTCCCAGATTACCGACATAATGGGCGAGATCTTCAAAGCTCAACACTATCAGTGCCAGAACAAGTGATGTCATCCAATCACTGCTCTCGGTCAGGGTCCCCTCACCGTGGAGACAGTATAGGAAGGACAAGATCATGGTCTCCCAGTGTCCCTCCTCTACAAAGGTAAATTATTATAATGATTTAGGCTTGGGTTTGTTGGTTTGAATATGACATGAAATTATGTAGATACTAAAATTATTTCTTTAAACTCAAGATAATGGGTGAGAGAATATGAAAATTCAATTGCTTTTCTGTAGTAACACAGATATTTTTGCTTATAATATAGTAATGGACCTTATTAATAATTTACCTCTTGTTTTGTCACTTATCTTTGTAAATGACTAGTCATACAGTGTAATTCTTTCCATTCAGAGCAAGAATGATTGCTCCTTCATTTATATCTCTGCAATCCAAGCAAAACAAAACCAAAACCTCTCTGTGGTGTTTTTTCCTAAGTAAACACCCTTGCCAGCAACCGATGTAGTAACTATTGAGCTTTATACAGATTATGTATTGTACTAATTTGCCATCCTACGCTGCCTATATGGGTTCATATCCCGATGAAACTGATGAAATAATATTTTCCCCCACCTGTTAGATATGGTATGACTTTTGCAATATTAGCATTAAAAATGCCACTTGAATTCTGTTCAGCAAAGAAAGACCTTATGTTTATGTAAAAATCTTCAGCTCATTGATGTAAAATATAGATTTAGGACAAAGTCTGTTCCAGCTTAGAGCAACAGTGCAGTTAGGAGTTTCATATTGATATTAGCCTCTATTATTTATTCATTTTTAAGCCTAGTTTTTTTATGTTATGTATAAAATTATTGTAACTTTTTCTTGAAAGCTTATAACAATATTTCATTTGCAAAAGAATAACCTCTGTTGGAATATTAATAACCTGTAGAACCACCAGTGGCTGGTTATCTTGATAGACTTCCTTTCCTACCCTAGCAACCATTGTGCCTGTCATGGAATATTAGATATGGTTAAGGTGGAAGATTTCTGCTCATTGAACATACAAGCTAGAAAATAAGTTCTTTATTGAGGACCATGATCACAACCATTTTTTATTAGTATAAATCAATCTACCACAACATGGAAACTGATAATTTTTTCTCTCTCTACCCAACAATAAAAATAGTGAAAGATACAAATAGTCAGTTACTCATAAATTACTGAGACTTCTAATTATATATCAGCAACTGGAAGCTTGCAAAATCACATTCAACGGAATCACATTCAGTCACATTCAACTGAAAATAATGTTTGTGTGTTAAAGAATTTATTCTTAATTCCCCCAGATCATACTAGCAACACTAAATGTTAATGGACACAAGAAACTAGAGTGCAGTCTTAATTATTTTAGACTTACTTATGCCCTGCTTTTGAATCAAATTCAGGTCCCAAACCACCTTAAAAAGGTATCATATAATTAGCAGAGTTTCCCAAATTTGTGTCTCTAGCTATTTTTGGACTACAATTCCCATCATCACTGACCATTGGACCTGCTAGTTAGGGATGATGGGAGTTGAAGTTGAAAAACAGCTGGAGACCCAAGTTTGGGAAACCCTGAGAGATTTGTCTATGGGATGTAGATGGAAGAGTCTCTTCTGGGTACCTGAACTTCAATTATCTTCATTGTTCCAAGCAAAACCACCCCAAATTCTGTGCGATACTTTCCCCCTAAAACTTTCTGTGATACAGCAGCTAAGTCAACATATGGAGAGACTTCTGCACCCTGCCTCTTTGACCATAGATTCCATAGCCACATTTAGTTAGATTAGGAAGTACAGTATCTGAATGAGTTTGTTTATTTTTTCCTGTACATGGGCAAACTGGACGCTAGTGTTATGGGGTATCAGGAAAAAGTGACAAAGTCTCCAAATTTACAGGACTGCTCCTGCTCAAGACTTAAGCCATTCTTAGTAATCAGCCATGATCTGAGGACGCATAATGCAACCACCTTGTTATTGCTAAGCAAGTCTGGTCAGAGCTTTAGTGGGAGACTCCCGCACCAAAAGGTAGCAGCAGACATGAGTTCCATATTTGTGGTCCATTGTAAACCTGGAAATTCCCCCTTCTGACAATGAGATGACTTAGTTTAGCTTTTCCTTATCTCTATTCTGAATGTCTTGGATGCCAACAGGGCTGTTTCATATTTTATTTTTCTTTTAATTGACAGATATGCTTCCTCAGTGTGTACCCTGAGTATTTAGAAATTGCTTCCTTAATTTGGGGTGGCCGTGGTTATTGTTTAAACTGACAGGCATTTAACCACCTGTCCTTGCTAAAGGAGAGAAAGATAATATGAAGAGCTGAGTCTTGTGTACCCCTCTTAAAAATCTCCAGCATAAGGAAAACATCTAAATAATATTTTGTATAATTAAAATACAACACTTAGTCCTGGTGCAGGCACTTTTAATCATGGCTAAGCGATCAAAAGCCAGCCACAGGATTGCGCATTCCTTCCCTTCTTGCCTTAACCATGGTCAATAAATGGACAATAACTAATAAGTCTCCAGGTTTTCAGGTTTAATAAGTGTTTGGTTGGCAAATGATGGTTATTTTGCATAAATACTTCCAATTTGCACACATTTGTCTGAAATGGAATGTTAATTATGTAGATTTCACATTTTGTTTTTAGATGGCGTTGGCTAAGTGACGTGCAGTAAAATTAAATATTGCAGTGAATTGTTTGTGGATCATGACAGGGTGAAAATATTCCTGGTGCAGATTTCCCACCTCTTCCCTACCTTGCTTCTGATTTTTTCTTCAAAATTTTCCCCTCAGCGAGAAGGCAGTACATGCCAATTTTTATATAAGATATATGCATAGGCAACCAATCATATCCGCTTTGAACAGATTTTGTCAGAGTCAAGGATGTTAAAGGTTACAGCTAACATTTTCATTAACAGGGCTCATTTTAAAGAGAACTGCTCATTTCCGCCTTCATGACATTGATGGTTTTGTTTCTTCAGTAGGAATGTGGAACAGGGGTCTCGAGGGACCCGATCTACTCCTGCACATTACAATACCATGAACCGAATGGATAGACATCGAATAATGGATGACCACAACTCCCCAGACAGAGAGAGGTAGATATTCAGATGTAAAAGAGTAAACAATGGAAACAATAATAATACATTTTAGACAAAACAGAATCAATTCAGATTGATATTTAAACCTCAGCACCTCCAGTTTACAAAAGTGAAATAGTTAAATTTGCCTAATGCTATTTCCTGCTATTATTATTCTGTATTACATATAAATAGTCCCATTGTTTGCATTTACTGGTCAGGAAAGCTTGAAGAAAGCATGCAAGAAGAACATTTTAGCCAAATAATTGAATCAATTGAATAATTGAATTCTACGGGCCTTTTATTTTACCTTTGACAATAATCACATGTTAGAATGAAAACTTGGATTTATTTATTGTATTGGTAGAGATTAGAAATATCCAAGGCTTTCCCAGTTTGATTATTATAATGCTACACTTTGTTGTTGTGCAAACACCCCTTCCATGCACAAATGGATGGGTTTTGCTTTTTAAAAAGGTGTTCACTCTTTACCAGCTCCCAGTGTCAGAACTCTGCTTCCATGAAAACTTCAAAGAAACCTCTAGCTCAGACACCCCCAAACTCGGCCCTCCAGATGTTTTGGGACTACAATTCCCATCATCCCTGACCACTGGTCCTGTTAGCTAGGGATGATGGGAGTTGTAGTCCCAAAACATCTGGAGACCGTGTTTGGGGATGCCTGCTATAGCTGGACACATGATTAATATATAGAGCTGGGGGAGGGTGGGGATATGTTTTATGAGGAAGTACACTTTGTTAGTACCTTTTAAATAGTGTTGCTTGAGAAATCTTTTCTATAGCAACCTGAGATCTACTGACATCTTGGAATTTTAATGAAATAGAAGTGAAGCAGAGACTGTAGTTGGCTTATGTTGCTTACTCTACAACATTACCTGAGGCACTTTTTGCTTTCATTTTAAAAAATAGACAGGACATTTTTCACCTCATTAACTTGTGTTAATGAAAATTGAATTTGAAATGTTCACCTCCCTCAGTTTCATAATATACTTGCACTTCGGTATTTTTAACACCTTACCTAACAAGATACCAGTATATCTTCCACAATCTTACATGTACAAAAATTAAAGTTGCTTTTTTTATAAAAGAGTAATATCATTAACAATTTTTCTGTTACTATTTTTCAAACAAAAAGTAATATTTCAGACTGCCCGAATCATTTACTATGATTTCTAATTATAAATGATAGAAGCAGCTAGTAGCAAGTTTTATAATAAATAATAATACATTTTTATTTATATCCTGCCCTCCCCAGCCGAAGCCGGGCTCAGGGCGGCTAACAAAAATAAAATAATACAACATTCTAAAATCATTTCATTATAAAATTAATTCAAATCAAATTAAAGGCAACCATTGGGCTAGAGTTCTGTGAAGATTGCCAAAGGAGGGAGTCAGGCTGTGCTTGTCTGGCAGGGATTCAAAAAATCCTTATCCAAATTCCTGAAGTGCTTCTATGCATTCACAGGAGCTCTGTGGCTGTTTTCTTCTAGTTGAAATAAAAGTCCCCCCCCCCAAAAAAAAGAATTCTGATCTACCAAATCCCACAGTACTCCCTATTAAAGGTACCTGATATTGTGTGGAAAGAGGGATGCAGCAAATGTTCTAGTGCAGGCGTAATGATAGCAACAACAACAATTTTATTACTTATACCCCGTCCATCTGGCTGGGTTTCTCCAGCCACTCTGGGCGGCTTACAGTGCATATAAAAACATAGTAAAACATAAAAGGTTGTTTGGATCCTAACTAAGAATTTAAACAGCGTGACAGTTGATTTTGAGGTAAAGTTAAGGTGTCTTTCTCTGCTATTGAAGTAATTCAGTCTTAAAATGGTATAATTTGAAGTGGATTGTGCTTTTGAACTGTTTAGCTTTAATTAGATTTCCTAAACATAAATTCCTTCATTGTGCTTAAATTTAGAATGCTAAATGCCTGATTCACCAGCACGTTAAACTGGACCAGGCAAATTTAAGCTGGTTAAATCTTTGGCTTTTTTGACATGTATTAGAGAGAGGGAGACAGACATAATTCTTAAAATAACAAATAGCAGACTATGGGTAGCAGATTCTAGGCACCATTTCCAGAATAAGAGACACATTCCAGAACTGATACGTTCTGCTGTTCTTTTCAATTTAAAAAGCTGTGGCCTAGAGCACCGAAATACTCTTTTAAGCCATCACTTATAGATGGTGTGGCATTAGGTAAGATGCTATCTTTTAATGGATGAACTCATGCTGCTGAAAGAGTATGCAGACAATTGAGTTAAAAACTCGACTTCAGGCAGATGCTTGACAGAATTATGTGAACCAGAAACTGCATACTCTTTAAGCCACTGTTGTTGGCCCGGTAAATTATAATAGCTTGCCTATTTGTTCTTCTCCTGCTTATTCTCTGGGGCCATCAGAACAAAATATACCAAAGTTAAACAGATATTTTTGAGTATTCTTTGCAGGCCTGGTATCAGACTTTCTTTATAACTGATGCAGCCACGGTGCTGCACATACTGATAAGTGTGTCAACAGGGACTTTTTCAACCCCTTTCCTTTTTCTTCAAGGACACTGAAATAAAGGGCAAAACAAAAATCAGTTCACCAGAAAGAGAGAGAAAAAGAGCATTTTGTCCCAATAATCTGGGACTTGATTGGAATATATGGTACTGTTGTTCTGCCATTAGACACCAAAAACTAACTTTCAAAGATTGTTACTTACTCTCATGGTCATCATTACCTCAAAATAGTTTTATGAGCCTGAAAGCACCATAATTTAAAATAGTATATTTTCCTAAAAGTTATTAAGCTTGAAAAGTCTCTAGTGTGCATTAAAAATGTATTTACAAATATCCTCTGCATTGAGATATGTATTGTTCCAAAACTATGGTCATTTAATAGTGCATTAGCTGAAGGATGAAACAGCCAGCTTCTCTGTTTATTTTTTATACTATCCTTTCTCCAAAGAGCTTAGGTTGATGTGTATGCCTCCCCTACCTTTTATCCTCAAAATAACCATGTCAGGTAGTTTAGGCTGACACAAGTAACCTTTGTGGCTTAGTGGGAATTTGAAGACAGGTGTATCCAGTCTAAATTGAGCACTCTAACCAGCGCACCACACCAAAGAGTTTTCAAAGGATCCATTTGCTTAAATAGTGCTGCCCAAATTGTCTACAAAATGGGGTGGCTTACTTTATAGAGCAAAAGAGACATGGAAAAGCTCTCCTTAAGGAGAGCAAAATTTGAGCGGTTTACCTTCTCAAATTTGTCACCCCATCCCCCTGTCCCCCTGAGCTCAGCTGGGAGAAAAGCAGCTGGGCTGAAGTGAGGCAAAGATGCCTCATTCGAGAGAAGTGCAGAGGGTTGCTACTATGCAGATGACATATTCTGTTGTGGCTACTGATTGTGGAATGCTCTTTCCAGGGAGTCTCAGCTGGTTCCAACTTTGTCATCATTTCAATACCAGGTTTAAAATATCTCTGCTCCCAGATGTTTGGTTGTTGGTACCTGGTGTAGTTTATTTGGCTGTTTAATTTATGGTCTTACTAAGGTATATAGAGGTTAAAATGTTGTATTTTATTTTTTTTTGTATTTTTATTCTTGTTGTCTATCGGATGTAAATTCCCTTAAGACTTCACAGTGTATGGTGATTAATAAATAAAGTAGCAGCAACAGCAGCAGCAGCAGCAGTAGTAGTAGTAGTAGTAGTAGTAGTAGTAATAATAATAATAATAATAATAATAATAATAATTGGACGTAAGGTGTTTAGCTTCCCTCGCCAGCATATTTATTTTGCTGTTGAAACTGAGACTGATTTATCTGTGATGGAGCAGACTTGAGTCTAAACAAATGGGATTTGCTGTTGTCACATCTGTTTTTGGCCTTAAAGTATAAAGAGCTAGGATTCCAGAATAAAGGAAGGAAATTGACATTGTCAGTACTTTGTCAAGTAAAAGCTTACTGGAAAGTTTCTGAGCAGTTGTAGTGTGTAGCATTACGTAACCACTTTGGGAACTCTGATAGAAAAACATGGTGCAAAATGAAGAAATAAAATATTGTATCATTTAGCAGTTTAACTAAGTATATGGTTGCATTGGTGCACTAATTCTAGAGTCTGGCTGCAGCAAAAGCTCTGAGGGTATTTCTCCTCTTTAAGTCGCATGTGCTTCTTGCTGCAGTTCTGAAGTTGAGGCTGAAAGGGTAAGTGGCTATATGGGAAGCAACATTTGGCCCTTTAAGTTGCTAGCTCATTGTGGCAGCAGGAGAATTAGGCTGCATATCTTTTCAGAAGTAAGTCTCATTGATTTTAGTGTTGATGCTGTAATTATTTATAGTTTCCTGCTTTTACAGTTCTGTTAAGTTCCAGATTATAGGATCCCCCCCATGTTGAATAAAGAACTAAGTATTTTGAACTGGTGAAAACAATGTGAAATAAAGAGATATTGTTGTCAACAATATTAATATATATTCTCATATATGGTGAGAAAGTATGACAGAAAGTATTTGAGGGTTAAATATGTATTATTTTCGGCATAAGAAATGATCATTTTTTAACCAGTCTAAATGTGCTCAGAAATATCCAGATTTAATTGTATATATATTACCCTCTGGCCCCCGGTTGGCTATTTCTGATGAACCAGGGGCAGCTCCAAGCCAGCAGAGCACTGGAGAATTATTCCCTCTCCATTTCCCTTGTGGTACTCATGCTGCAGATTAGCCACTGTCCCTTGCAGATTGGCCACCTATCCCTTGAAGGATCTTGTGGCATCCCAAACTAACAAATTTTCTGTAGCAAAACCTATTGTGGTCCAAATATTACTTTTCCAGATGCATGAAATGATATTCTCTGATACAGATATAAACAGAATGACATGCACATACAATAGGGGAAGATAAAGGATAGAGTGTCCTATTACTCTGTAGAGTGAAATGCAATCAAGGTCCAGTGAAAAGGGTAAATGGTCTATTTAGCTTGAGTGTGACCCATTCCTGCAGGTAATGAATTGGCAAATCAAGATGAATAGACAACAAACACCACTTTGCTGTGCCAATTTATTACCAGTAAGGTCACACTCTCTCAATTGGATTTTTTTTTACCCTAGAACTTGTTTGCATTCCATTCTACATAGTAATATGTCACACCTGTCTCTTCCATCGATGAGTCCACAGGTATCTCTTGGTAATAACATCTCTCTTCAGTCTATACATGTGTGGTGTGTGTAGATACACAAAGCCTTGTACTTAGCAGATTAGCTGTTTATCTGACAAAGTGGATTCTTGCCCATTAAAACATCCAAATCTAGCATTACAGGTTACACCAAAAGCTACTAAATCTGTATAGCGTGAATCCAATATTGTCTCATTCTATATGGAAATATACAAGACATTAGTTTGTTATTTATTAAAAACTGTTATGTTCTTCCATTCCACAGTTGTATAAAGTAGTTTACATCATTGCTTTAAACCAATTTCATAGAATGAAACAAATTCATAAATAGAAAACTGTGAACATTAAAACTCAAAACAGCACCACCAAGCCCAAAGCACATTCTCCTCCTCTGTCAGTCCAGAGGTTTGGGAAAGATAGGATTTTTGAAGGAGTTTGTTCAGAAAGGGGGACCACTGACACTTGGAAAAGATTATTCTAGAAAGTCAGATTTGCTACTAAGAAACATTTGCTTCTTACTCTTGACTGTTTAGCTTCCCCAAATGTGTGTGTATGGGGGGGATATTTTCAGCTGGGTTTTCAGCTAAGATTTTTAGAGGCTTGAAAAGTTTCATGTGAATTTCTCCACAGTTGCCATAATCTTCTTAACCAAACTGATTTTTGGCATATCCTGATATTTCCAAAATGGGTACACTGACTGTGTGTATCAAATGCGCAGACATTGTTCATATATGTTTAATATAGTTCTGCAGGAACTTATAAGGCATTCTGTGAATATTACAAAACAATATATTTCCATTTACCAAGTATTAATTTCACAAAACTGAGGCACGCTCCATTTGATGCATGAAATCAGAATGAAATTAACACATTTTAATAGCTTTTCTTTGGGAAGAAGCATTAGTACAATTGGTCCTCCAATAGCGTTGCTCTGAATATTTTCATGTACCTTTCTTCACTATTTATGTCTCATGCCTAATACAACTGAACC
The DNA here is from genome assembly GCF_964270895.1 of Podarcis filfolensis. Lineage (NCBI taxonomy): Eukaryota > Metazoa > Chordata > Lepidosauria > Squamata > Lacertidae > Podarcis > Podarcis filfolensis. Next base: position 69,602,653 of record NC_139603.1, read on the forward strand.
TTCTCAAATGTATCAGTAACTCTGGGCTGGTTCAGAAATAACATTATTGGAGTGGGGATGGTGATGTCATCAATTTAAAATCGCACCTTAGTTTGCATCTTCTACTCACCCTGAAGGCAGTGTAACACTCTGCTTGCTTAATTCAACACAAACACCTCTCTCTACTATTGGGGGCATCATTGTGCTGCATTGCCTTCAACCTTTCCAGTCCCAGGACCCAGCTTTAGGTTATACATGAATTTGGGGACCCACTATTTCACCCCCTAAGCTTGTATTTACATGGTGCTGCTGCTGCTGTTGCAACCTACCTTAGGAATGGATCCAAAAGGGAATAAACAAGGGTGGGGTTGACTTTTAGCTATCCCCAGGGAAAAGAAATACTAATGGATGCTAACTTTCAAAGATTTCTGGTGTGCTCTTGTAATGAGAAGAAATATTGGTTAAAATTTCAAATTGCTATGTTTTAGCTTATACGAACCTGAAAAAGTAGCAGTAGCTGTTCTTTACAACAATGCATATTTGCAGTATTGGTGTCCTCCAGAATTGTCTCTAGGTCTGATATTCACAGATTTAGTAAAAGCTTAGTTAGGTGCAAATTAAGTTCAAGTCAGAATAACATCAGGAGAGCTATGAATGTTGCTGATAAAGTCTCAAATTGATTTATTTATAATAGGGATAAGGTATCAGGAAAGGAAAGAGGAACAAAATCACCCATACCTTCCAGGTTCAGTTTAAGTGAACTCATTATTTTTCCTTTGCTAAGGCGTCAGTCCTCTGAGTAACTGTTTTCACTGAGAGAGCTGACAAATCCAATAATCTATGGAAAATTACCTGCATAAACACAGAATTGTATTACTGCCCAGTGTAATTTCTTGAATATAGTGATCCTCGTTATGGTATGCTCCATCTTGATAAAGGCAGGATATATACTGAGGTTGCATTTTCCTGACTCAGACAAGTCCAGTCCTGCAGAATGGCAGAGCTTAAATCTCTATGCAAGCTTTAGCTTTAAGTATCTCCCGAGACCAACAAATCATGCTGCATTGCTGTTCATACTGTGATGAGAGCTACTGATTTTGATCTGCCAAAATGAGAAATTTTGAAATGACAGGCTACTAGGACATGATCCATGACAATTTATGCTTTGAGAAAGAAATTGCTATAAAAAGTCACCTTGATAAAACCAGTACCAAACTGGAAAAAAAAGTTTTGTGATAGTGTTTCCAAAATAGAAAAAGACTGAAACCAGCTTTCCTCTTAATAGTTGTCACTGGAATGATGCTAAAGCAAAGTGTTATAATAATTTAAACTGATATGTACAGCTATATTTTGATTCTGGGTTGCGTTTCCTAATCTGCACATAAATTATTCTGAATCTAGCAACATTCCCATCTCACTTTGTCTTAAATATAAAATGAAAATATTGTTTTTATAACTCTAGAGATGAATGGTGACATTAGAAAGTTGATAGTGGGGTATCTTGAATTATGCATTTTTCTATTTGTTACTGTCTCACCTTGTTCTCTCCCCTGCACCACCACCATTCTTTCTAATGGAAATACCATAAAAGGGTACCTTGTATACTCAATCCATTATTGCTACAATATTTGTAGTATCATGAAGAAAAGAACATTCAATATTTGTTTGTCACTTTTAGCCAATATAAAAAGGGCTAGATATATGAGTAGCAATGGGTGAATCAGTTTGTTTCTAGTCTGTGTAAGTTTGACATGTATTCACTCATAAATCCATTTCATCTCATTTCCATAATAATCTGTGAATATATTTTTAAATACACACCAAAAAATTCATAAATTAAATATTTGATTTTTATTTTAGAATTACATTTCTAAATGTATTTTCGCCTGACATACCTATTGCTAAATGCATATTTTCCTAATGCATATTTCTAAATGTATTTCGATATGTTTTGGAGCCTAGAACCACAATGGAATATTTGAGAAGTGTAAAATCTGATGGCTAAGTACTGATCTAGACATTAATCCAGGAGGTGCTAATCAGATGAGTTCATATCAGAATTTGCAAATACCGGATTCGTCAAGGTTCCTTGTGATACTTCAGATCTTGACCGTTGGGTTTAATTTCTTATAGAAAGGTTGAGCGTCGGACAATGTTAATGCCCCACCTACTAGGGAGTGCCATTTACAGCCCGATGTGGTGGGGTTTGGGGAACTGTTGGTGACAGGATTTCCCGTGTGACTGGGAAGCGCTTTGTGTACCTTCCAGCCATGCAGGAGGTTGAGAGATGAGCAAGACTAGGGAAGCCAACCAGCATTCAGCCTGGCTCCCTAAGGGACAGAGCTTCAGGAATGGACCTGACTGGAGACTGCCCACTGTCAGGTACATTCCTGGAGCATATAAGAGAAGATATTTTCAGCTCTTCTTCACCTGGTTATCAGCCAGTTTAACCTCCCACCCTCTTCTCTGTACTTTAACACTTGCCTTCTTGCAAGGATAGGATAGTGGTCGATGGACTTTGCTATGGACTGTCATTGGTCTCTGCTTTCAGGGTCAGGGAGCAATTTTGCTTCCAGGCAATTTGGCATGGTCCTGTAGATTTCCACCTACTTCATAGCAGTCATCACAACTTGAGCCCTCACTCTGGGAATGTCCTCTTTCTCCTGCCTAAACTTGCTGAATTCTAGGAATTTGATTCCCACCCCATCTATATGAACTGTGGGCTGATTAGGTTAAAGGTTAAAGATAAAGGACCCCTGGATGGGTAAGTCCAGTGAAAGGCGACTATGGAGTTGCGGCGCTCATCTCGCTTTCAGGCTGAGGGAGCCGGTGTTTGTCCACAGAAAGTTTTCCGGGTCATGTGGCCAGCATGACTAAACTGCTACTGGCGCACGGAGGACCGTGATGAGTGCCAGAGTGCACAGAAATGCCGTTTACATTCCCGCTGTGGCGGTACCTATTTATCTACTTGCACTGGCATGCTTTCAAACTGCTAGGTTGGCAGGAGCTGGAACAGAGCAATGGGAGCTCACCCTATCGCAGGGATTTGAACTGCCAACCTTCCGATCAGCAAGCCCAAGAGGCTCAGTGCATAGAATTAAGCTCCCCCATATCTCTAGGGTTTACAGATGTTCAATAGAGAAAGATTATCACAGTGCAGCATAGCAAAGTTATAAATTGTTCCTCTAGGTGATAAAAATACCATTAACATTTCCTTCAGAGTTTTTCGATATTCTTTGCATTTTTTCCATGCTTTTGTGATGTTTATAGAATTATACTGATTAGAGACTATGATTTTGTAGCTGCTGTGTTGTCATGTCGTTTGTCCTTCAGTTTCCTTTTTAGGATGTGTGTTCATCGGTCTTCATTTCATTGTCTTACATTTTCATTTTTTGTTTCTGCTATGCTTTCAGTCCTTATGTCAGTCTGCCTTGGTCTCAACACACTCAGTCCATTGACTACCACCATAGAAATGCCAGGTATCTGTTTTCCTGTGTGTGCGCCTCTGTGTATATAAATGCATGTCCCTGCTTGCACCTATATTTTTACTTCACTCTGTTGAGGTCACTGAAGGGTATTGCAGGATTGCTTTATAGGCAAATATTTAGAAGATTAGTAGGTGTTATTTTTAAAGACTGAAAACATTCAGCTGTTTGTTTGCCTAACCATACTCTACTTGATAACACCCGCTTCCGGTTATTGGCATACATGAAATAGCAGTTGATTTATGAGGTTTTGTCTTTGAACTTCCAAATGTTAGAGTCAGGTCATTGATCATTCCAGAAAAGGTATATGGGTCACACCCACACCATATATTTAAGTGTATCTTAAGTGTATTTTGTGGATGTGACCCATATACCTTTAAAGCACATGGCTTCCCCTAAAAGAATTCACAGAGCTACAGTTCCCAGTACCTTTAACAAACTACAGTTTCTAGGATTCTTTGGCTGAAGCCACGTGCTTTTAATGTATGGTGTGTGTAGTTTCTAGACCTATATATAACATTTCAAAAAGTCACTATCCCAGGCAGTGTTGACAACATTCAAGTAGGTTAATTTCCATACTGAAAGAATAAGATAGATATATCTTTATTGTCATTGTCCCATGCAGGACAATGAAATTGCAAAACTACATAAAACTACATAAAAACTACATAAAACTACATAAAAACTACATAAAACATTAAAAAACCCCTAAAAACTCTAAAACCCTATTTTAAAATACACTATACTGTAGAAACCCCTTATGCTGCGTTTAGAACCAGAATTGCATTTGCATAGAAACTGTTTACGTGGCGATTCCCGCCCCCTCCCACAGATGGAATAAATAAAGACACAGGACACCAGAATTTAGGTTAATGGGCGAAAAATGGCCACAACTTTATTGATTACAGGTAAGAGCGGTATTGGCTTTAGGCATTGGCCCTATCAGACTAACCGGTATAACCGGGAAGGGTTAAGCACCAACAGGGGGAGCCCCCGAGATGCACATCCCTAGGCGCTCCCCGAGGGGTTACCGCTCGGGAGCGCACTTTAGGCCCTAGCCTCCATAGGTTTCGGACGAGGCGACGCCCCCCAGAGTCCTTTAACGAACTACCCTTCAACATTTGGGGGAGGTGATGGTGTTCCTCCCCCCCATCTCATTTGCATAATAATACCCCTGCCAATGCCTAACCGCCAAAACCAAAGGTGTTGTGACGTTTTGCTATGAGGTAGGCGAAAAAACCAAGTGGCTTCCAAAATATAGCCAATTAGCCAAATGGAAAAACTCCTACCAGGCCCCTTGCGGCGACCAGCCGAAGCCCATAGCAAAGTCCAGATGAGAACCTAAAGGGCGGGAGGGTGGGAAACCGCAGCTGCTGAAAGAAAAGAAAGGGGCGAGCATGGGCTGCCCCGACCTTAAATGCCCCTTACAAGTACCGCCCCCGCCGCCAGCCGATTGGCTGGCGCGGTGAATGATGAATCTTAATGACCCCGGGATTCCCCAAGTCCCGTGGGGCTGCAGTTAGTTCTGCAGCTAGTTCTCAGGCGGCTAGTCCTGGCCTTTATAATCCTATACTTTCTTCCAGAAGGCAGAAGCTGAAAGAGATCATTTCCGGGGTTCATACTATCCTGTGCTATCTCTGCCGCTTTCTTATGGCACCTGGCAGCATAGATTTGATCTAAGGTGGGAAGAGTGCACCCAATTATTCTCTCTGCAGTCTTTACAACCCTGGATAGCATTGTTTTTTCCCTGGCCGTCCAGCTCCCAAACCATACACACAGACCATAAGTTAGTACGCTCTCCACAGTGCAATGGTAAAATGCCATCAACAGAATAAATGATGTTACGTGAAGGACAAGTATTAAAGCTGGTGTAGTGTGTTATCTAAATGGGTGAGCTGTGACCCAGGGAAGACCTAGCTGGATTCTCATCTGAGCTATGAACTCAGTTGGTAGCTTTACATGCACATCTGTCTCTTAGCTCCAGTGCTCCCAGCTGTAGTTTGGGGCTAATAATGCTACCTACCTTACATAATAATTGTAAGGATTATTGCAATATGGTACATGTGAAGTCCTTTCAGCCCTCAAAACTACAGTACTATATAAATGTTGTGTACTGTTATTGCTGTTGTTATTATTCTTAATTATTGTTATTCCAGAGACTGGGATGCAAGCAGAGTGCCTCATGAACTGCATGTTTCTGTAGCTTGACATATGGTTTTCACTGTCAGCCTTTGACAGTAATGAACACTTCTTAGAAAGGAATAGAAGTCTTTCAGACTCAGGTCATGCAGTTATTGTCTCTAAATAGGTAGTTAGCGCTGGTAATGCTGTTTGTATCTTGTGGATGTAGCAGCAGGTACAAATTTATATCTCTCTGGAGTGGGATAGTTGTGTGAATGAGAGAACATTACATCAAGGTCAGCACTGAAAGTGGCTTTGGATGTTATTGAAGAAGTGTCATCAACAAATGCAGTTACTACCTACTTCTGTGTTTGGATGGCAGTGCTTCTTGTAATATTTGAAGGTAAACTTATGCAGAGGAACTTATGCAAGTTACCACTTCTGCAGTTAGTAAATTTTGCCTGTGTGAATTTTGATTGGACTATCACCAAAGTCACTTGTGTGCCACTTCTGGAACTGTTCTGAGTTTCTCTTATTCTTAGATATACAATCTAAAACCATGATAGCGCTTTAATTATCACTTTGAGAATGCTTTGCATTAATCATAAACATTTATACATTAACATGCTTTATATGTACATCTGAATTGGTCTTTTTTTTCTTTCTTTGTCATTTGCTTCTCTGTGTTTACCTTTGTGTCTCATTTGTGCACATGTCTTAACTGTAGCTTCATGTTCATCCCTTATGTTTTGGCAGCAAGGATCACTCAATGTATCCTATCTTTTGCGAAGATGCAATCAGATTACTTCGATCCCGTACGATGTGCCGTACCTATTCTGAGGGTGCTTACTATGAATTTGAGAGGTATAATTGGTGTGGCATGTTTGTTTAGTCTCCCACATCATTCATAAGCAAACAGTACTCTGATGTTCAGTAATCTGCAATTTAAGTTTAAAATGGTACATTGGAAGAAAGAAGAAAAGGCACTAAATGCAGGAGTAAAAGGAGAGGTCTCCCCAAAGGTGCGCAAAATACATTATATAACTCATGATGTGTTGGATATTAAAACTCTTTCTCTGAGGTGACTCTAAAAACAAAATCCACATGCCACCCATTAACAATTCATTAATAAAAATCATATTCAAAGGTAAATGTATCATAAAAATGAACATACCCAACTGGGTGCATAACAAGACTCACTAAACAGGGATATTATTTTATGACCTTTAGATTAGTGAAGATAATCTGATCAAAGGTTTCCTTTGCTTTATAGACTGTGTCACTGCTCTCTTTAATTTTATCATGAATTTTTGTTTGTAAATTTAAAATATTATCATCTGCATTGCTCCTAGAATTACTTTATTCTTAGAGAGCAGAAATTTTCTTTTTTATACTGGTATCAATCATTAATTTGGCCAAATAAATAAATAAAAATATAGAAGCTGATTTCCTCCCTTTTGCATGCATTACAGGCATTGCTGTATCATACCAACCTAATTTTACATAAATGGCATCCAGAAAAAAGGATATTGTTGTGGTGTTGTGTGTAAACCATGGCTTTTGTTGAATTCCACAGCTTAAAGGGACTAATTAGGACTCTTTCATGTTGTGCCTTTTTTTCACCCCCTGGCTATATCAGTTGCATAATTTCAAGGCTCGTTATGTCTTGTGGCACTCTTGTGTTATGAGCATCTTTTTCTTGTCAGAACCAAACTACATTTCATAGCTACATATAAATCCTCCTATCCTTAGTTTAGAGCTCTGTCTTCAGACTACCATGTCAGTCACTCTATAGAGCTACACCAGTTTTAGGATTAAAATTGTAAACATGGTTCTTTCGTTTTCTTCATTTCTTGGTTCTTTAGCTTTTTTGTATTTATAGTGGTACCTTGGTTCCCAAACTTAATCCGTTCTGGAAATCTGTTCCAAAACCAAAACGTTCTAAAACCAAGGCATGCTTTCCCATAGAAAGTAATGCAAAATTGATTAATCCATTCCCAACTTTAAAAAACAACCCCTAAAACAGCAATTTAACATGAATTTTACTATCTAACGAGACCATTGATCCATAAAATGAAAGCAATAATCAATATACTGTACTGTAAAATAAATAAGACAGTATTGTAGATGATAAAAATTAAAATTATTTTTTCTTCTTATGTACACTGATGATAGTCATTGTTTGGATGGGTTTTTAAAATCAATTTCTGCAGTCACACAATCAATCAATCAATCAATCAGTAGCTGAACAGGGTTCCACACAGTCACAAAAGCAAGTCACAAAAATGAAGTCACAAGCCACAGTCCCAAATCGAAGTCACAAGTCACAGTTACAAGTCAGTCCCATAAAATGAAGAACAAGTCACAGTCAAAAAAACAAAAAAGGCATAAAAACAAAAATGCAGGGCAATTAGATAATCCAAACTTAAAACTGTCCAGTGGGCAAAAGTACTGGCACATTCAGAGATGGTTTATCTGAAAACTTCAGTTATATCCCCATTATTGAATTCCCTGGGAGTCACGGTAGCTGAGAGTCTATGATGAAAATGGATCCTGACCCTCAGATAGATGAGATCTTGAAAAGGATCATATAAGACTTCCCTAAATGATGTGGATCTGAAGACGACTTCCAAAATCCCTGAGTAAAAGAGGTTGTGGAAACTGCCAGTATTATATCCAGCAGAATTAATTCCTGAAAGAAAAGATTTGATACCATTTAGGTTTCACTTAAAGTGCTGGATAAAAGTAGACTGCTAAACTGCTTTCAAATCCATTGAAACAAATACCTGGACATTAAGGATGTGCCTTGGATACCTAGGCCCAGTATTGTTATCCTTTCCTCTATCTCAGAAGGGAAGAACAAGAGTTGTTTTTTAGCAAAGATCAGGCTCCATGGAATCTTCTTTCCAGTAACAAAGGGATTCCAGAGATAGCTTAAATATTTTCAAAAAATAAAAATAAAAAAATGTACCCACCTTGTAAAGCACATTGCTTTTTACAGAACATCCCTGGTAGGTAAGAGTGATGGAATGTAGTGGTTGCAGATGATTTTTCATTTCAGTACAACCTTGCATTCTACATACTTCAGCAGTGGCATTTGCATTGGAGGTGCTGCCGGTTGTTTAGTGACTCATGAACTAACTACTGCCAAACCAGTCTTGAACCTTCCTCATCCAGAAAATTGAAGATAATTTATCAGTTTTAGCAAGATGGATGTTGTTTTGTGGTCACATAATTACCATATTGTTGACAATTTGCTAGGCATAAAAACTAAAAAAATTAGCAAACTCCTCTCAGCTCAATAAATCAAGACAATTCAAGATCAAACAGTGGTTTTGGTTCAAGTTTGTTTTCTAATTAGGCTTATGCAAACCATTTCCCCAAGTTTGACTGTAATAGCTAACTATGGTTTCTTAAAAAGTGAAAACAGAAAATTTATATCTCCTTGTGACCACAAAAGTGGGGGAAGAAAGAGTACACAAGCTTGAGGCTCACATACCATAGCTTGTTAAGATAGCAGGACAGCAGCGTCAGAATGGGACTATGATCATTCAATAACTTTTCACAATCTCCTAATCTTTCCTGGCATATGGTTAGATCACTCAGGGCAGATATGGGGCTTGTGCCGTTTGGTTCCTTTGATTTTCCAATGGAACTTCAAGTTAAGCAATATATTACCTAGAGTACAAGGTACTGTCAAAAAACATTAGATGCATGTTTTATATGACTTTCCCCCCTCCTTAACACCTAGTTCTCTGTTGTGGCCTCTGTGTAGTTCCACAGATGGGATCTGTATCTCTGCATGCCGTTCATGGAGGATTTGGCATCTGTGGCACTCAAACTACTTTGATAAATGTTTGAAGATGTGAGAATAAGGTAGCCCAGACCAAGCAGCTCAGATATCCATGCCACCATTGGATCTGCCAGCCTCCAGACCAGGTCCGGGAATAGCTTGTGGGGCTGGCGATGGGGAGAAGCAAGCTTGCTTCTCCCCACCGCCCACCTCCAAACCAGGTTGGGGAATAGCGGGGTGGCGGCGCTCCGCCTCCCCGCTGTCCCCCAAGCTTGTGGGGCTGGCGATGGGGAGAAGCAAGCTTGCTTCTCCCCCCCCCCGCCAGCCTCCAGACCAGGTCGGGGAATAGGGGGGTGGCGGCGCTGCGCCTCCCCGCTGTCCCCCGAGCTTGTGGGCTGCAGGCTGCTGCCCTCAAGCCTTGCGAGCCCGCGGGACCTCCCGCCGGGCTTGCAAGGCTTGCGGATAGCTTCCTGAAGCCTGGAGAGCGAGAGGGGTCGGCGCGCACCGACCCCTCTCGCTCTCCAGGCTTCAGCGAAAGCCTGCATTCGCCCCATAGGACGCACACACATTTCCCCTTCATTTTTGGAGGGGAAAAAGTGCGTCCTATAGGGCGAAAAATACGGTAAATTTACAGGCAGCTACTCCGAGAACAGCAGTAAATGTAACTCTGTTTTGTACTTACGCCAAGTCCTGATTTCATTACGGCATGTGTTTCCCTGCCTCATATAATTGTCTGCACTACATGCAGGCATGTACATGTGACATTGCGTGTCCGCGTTGTGATGGGCATCCACAATCCCAAGGGTGAGTTGGCACCCTGTCTTGAAGCTTCACCCTGCTGCTGTCATTGCTATCCATGCCAGCCACACACCCCGCCAGCCACATAGCCAACAGCCCCCCTTGTGTGGAATAGCCCTATACATGTACATTGGTATGCACATGGGACCCTTTAACATGGTCACTAACACACAAATTGCCAATGGAAGGGCAAGGCTAGTCAGTGCAACCCCCTCACAGGTGCTTTCAACTATGGCTGTGCCAAAAGCTGTCAAAAGTTTCCCAAAAATATTCTCCCCATGAAAAAACAGGGACAAGCTTTCTGCCTTTCAGAGGGAATTTATCTGGATTTTTTTTCCAGTGGCGGACAGGGAGGTTTGCAGCTTACAAAGTGGCTGCAGCATGAAGATCTCTCTGCATTCTTTGACCATCCATGTTTCCTGGAATGTTTTGAGAGTGACATCTTGTTGCATTGCATCACTCCCAAGGTTACATTTAAATCCTCAGGCACATTACATGGTTAAGTAATGTAAGTAGCAGCACCTCTCCATTAAATTTTTTGGGGAGGATTTCTTCTCTCTTCACCTCCCTCCAAAAAATGTCAGAGGTGGTTTCATTTCACACTCATCTGCAAATGGTAGAAAAATTAATATTAGACTCAGTTATACTTTGAACCTTTGAGGAGGTTTGTCATGTGAGCTTTATTCATGATATCAGAATATATGATAATTTAAATTAGATTAAAATTTAAATTAGATGAAACAGAGGAGAAGAGGAAATTGCTGTTTTCAGCACAGTACTTGTTCTTTTTATTGTACATTTCCTCCTTTAGGTATCTTTGATGTTTGCTAGACTGCCTCATGCAGCAGGAAAAGGGTTGGATGAACATTACATAATGGTCATTATCTTTTGTGATAAAGCAAGAAAAAGCATAGAGCACCTAAGGCAATTCAAAAATGTCTGAAATATCTTTGCTGTTTATTTTATGTTCAGGAGGAATAGAAAGGAGGGAAGAGTGCCTATAACATATTATGATGACACTGATATTTCCCCTACTCCTGAAAGGTATTTTGATTCATATAGTAGATGTAGATAAGAATCTGTATTAAAGCATTTTCTGAGCACCCCTGCTGTACAATTTTGAAATAGCTAAGAATTGTGATACTTGTGCTCTTTGTGCAATATATTATTCCAAGTGATCTGTTATAAAAGGCTTGAACTAGCAGTGAGTAGTTTAGTATTGCATGAGCCGCACAGTACTTTTTCACCCAGAAGATATTTACTGGTAGAATGTGTGCACTGCAGCCAATTTCTTCTTAACACTGTTACTTTTCTCTTATGCCCATACCTTTCCCCCCACAAGTAACAATGTCACAAATCTCTGGGGTTTTTCTGCATATCCCTACTAAGCATCTTATTTGCAGGGTGTTAGGGTTATGTAGGCATTTTGGGAATCAATCCAAAGCTCTGTGCTTCTGCATTGCATGCATAGCTGCAAAAGTGAGATTTTGCAGAAACTGGAGATAACAGTGACCCCTGCATAGGGGTGATCTATGCGTACATTGGAGTTAAGTATGTGTAGTGATGCTACTGGTCTGTGAAACTTCTCTTTAAACATAGGCTTCTCCCAGTCTAAGACTTAATCGGTGCTGCACAAGTACTGTGAAAGGGCAGGGCACTGAAGCACTGGTGGTCAGCTGACTGTTCAGCCAATTCCAGGATAGTTGGTTGGATTGACAGGAGGAGGATGAGCAGGAAGCTGCTTATTATCCCTTGAAGGTTACCTCCAGCCATGCCTGTTCTAATATTTGTATCAGTTTGGTTGATGAGAGTTTATGGGTAGTTGAGACTAATGCACTAATATTAGAAACGGGTCACTTTCTCAGCTGCCTGCTAAGTAGTTTCTGCAAGCCTTGATAGTCTTAGCCACTGCTAAAGATGCTAAGGATGTCCCCCCCCACCCCAATAGCATATATTGCTACCTGTACATGGATGCTGTTTCACTATTGTGTGAGAATTCTGTATCTGTACATTTGAGTAATTATTATATGATTTAGCTAAATGCATAATAGTAGCATTATTCTGATTTTTTTGCTGTTATTATTAAACATCACACCTTATGCAGTTCCTAAACCAAAAGAAATATTTCCCTATACCCAAAGTGCTTATGATCATGGACATGGTAAAAAAAAGGGGGCGGTTATTTCTGAATACTTTTGAGGATATCTTCTATTATCTGCTAACATAAAAGTACATATTTAGGTATTCACACCAATATACTATATATATATATATATATATATATATATATATATATATATTCCATTATATCTTGTTTTAAATTACTTCATTCTTGAATTTTATTTTCATGAAGGCACATGGTTCTGATTTTATAAGTCAACCTACTTATTTCTGTAAAAGTAATATACCATTGGTAGACATAGCAAAGCACATCTATTGTCATATCTTCTTGTCATTGCTTTATTTCCATATTTTCCCCATCTTATAAAAATTTTACAATTTTGAGTAAGTCGTTTGATTGCAGCCATGCTGCATAAATTACACTGATGAACATAACTTGGTGAGGTCCATTAATTTCACTGGGCCTATTGTGAATATAACTTAGTTGAATATGACCCAAAAAATTCCACTATATTGTATAAAACGCACTATTCTTGCAAACAGTATTCACATAATGTTATGTATTTTTAATTACCCCAGTTGAAATATTTGTTATTCACAATGTGTGTATGGTTAGGCTAAAGAATACACATTATTATGCCATCAGTAAATGCAATGTATTATTATGTGTTTCATGGATATATGCAAAGCATTTATACACTGCTGTTGCTGCCAGCACATCTGTAGGTATCCTGTATGTATCCCATAGTTACATGTGGCATACAAACCAGGATTGGCCATGGCTCCCTTCTACATGCGTAGAAGTTGGCAGAATAATTTGCTGCCCCATAGAGTATAAAGTGGCTTTCAGTTTCACAGCACTATAATGCCAGTGTTACAGATATATGGTCTGGTGCATATATTTAAGATTAAAATGGCTGTTTGGTCATACATATTTTAACTGTAAAAAGAAAAAGGGTTCTTTGAGTGTATTCCATAAAACACAAGCACTTATCAAAACAATATAACACAGAAAACCAAAAAACAAACCATAGACTGAATATTAGAAGATAATAGGTCAAATGGGCTGACAGTGATTCAATGCACCAATATGTTAAGGGGGAACATACATATACATCCATTCATTGAAAGAGATATACAGAAAACACTGGAAATAACTGCCAGATTAGTCAGTCAAAAATATGTTTTCATGAAAAGTGTTGATATGTAAATAGCTTCATCTTTATAACATGTCTTTATTTTAACTGCATTGCAAAGGTATTACAATGGTGCAAGTTCATGGGCAGATCATGTAGTCAATGGTTCAGCTGAAAACTATGGGTAAGTAAAGAGTGTAGTGTTACACTTCTATAATTAAAGACATGTACTCATAATTTAAATGTAGTGTTATTTTATTAATGGGTTTCACACCTGATTAAGTGTCATTTTTTTCACTAGACCTAAGAGGGTTAGGTTTTAATATGACATGTCCATTATTTTCTTCTTTCCATGTTGCATCACACACATAGTTTGTTTAATTGTATGTAGATCTTTCTCAAAGAACAACAGTTACAGGTAAGCAAACCTGTTTTCTTTGAGCAGGTTTCCATACACGAGCATATGTACACGTTGTGTCCCTGTATCTGAACCTCTTTTGTAGATTATGTTCTGTTCATTTTTAATCCAAAATTACCTGTGCACTGACACTACATTTAAATTAATTAATAAGGCTCGTTGTATCCCTTATTTCCAGAGTTAGCTTCAGCCTCATCATGGGAAGAGAGAGAATAGCAAATATGCTTCAAATATTTATATGAATCTGGGTTTTTAATTGGAAAAAGTTTCATAGAAGACAGATGACACAGTTTGGAGGCAGTGAAAATGAAGCAGCATAGTAGGAGCTCTTCAGGTGAAACCCTGTCCATCTCCAGTTATGTGTGTTGATTGTAGTGTCAGCTGATAGCGGTCAATCAACAGCAGAAAACTTTGGAATGTTCTGATTAACAGCAGTCTGTTGGAAACCCAAATGCCTCTGCTCTGTATGATAAAGGCTATCATACCAAGAAGGAAGTTGTGAATTGTGAATAGGCTTTTGTTGCAATTTATGTGGTAGTGGTGCTATAATTTACCTTTCCTCCCCGGTGTTTTTTTTTTTGCATTTTTTCATTATTGGTAAACTTCTGAATAGTTCCAAACTTTATGCCACTCGTTTATAGGCCACCAAAAGCTTATATAGTAGCCCATTTCTGTGTTTCAGTAGAGAGAAAAATGAATAAAGGATCTGCACACTAACATGTCGACAGTCCACTCTGGCAGGTGTTTGCAAACTGCTCCACCAAAAAAACAATTCAAGAGAAGTTAAGATCCTTTTTTAATTTTGTACTGCCAGATAGATTTGCCATGCAGATATATTGCTTGGGGAACAGGAAAATTGAAGAAGCAATAGATTTTGTTTAGTGGGTCTCATTTCATGCATCCCTAGATAGTGTAAACAGCATTTGATGCAGCTAGAATAACTGGATATTTTTGAGTTTTTTGTTGTAGTTTCTTTTCATGGCACTTGGCTACATCGTTTTCTTTCCAAATATTATGATACATAGCTTAACAATAAAACCAACTTTGTTCAATGTGGTATATGAGGTGTTAGGGGAGGGGGAATACCACTGGTGGGGACACATTGTGCTCCTTCTGTGGTAGTTTGTCCACCTTTGGTCCCCACCCTGCACTTGCCTGTGGCTCCTAGAAGCTGTCAGCATAAGACAGTGGCCACACCCAGGAATGGTTTCGACTGGCCAGCCAAACCAGGTGGGAGTAACAAATGGGTCTCTCATCCTTGGTGAGTTAGGCGCTTCCTTTGCACGCAAAGACAGGCTCTGGCAGATTGAGCGGATGAGACCAATAGTGGTTCCAACAGTCAGGAAGAGTTTCTGCACATGCTGTAGAGGGAAGTGAGCGGTAGATGGGGCTCATCAACCTGGGAAGGTAGCCCATCTAGGAGAAGTAAAACTCTGTTCCTAAATCCCCGCTGCCTTGTGGAATATCTTCAGGAGAAGAGGCTAAGGAGTAAACGCTGCAGAGAAAATCCAGAGCGGAGCCCCTAAGACAGCTGGTTGTATACTGCCTCCTGGCAACTCCTGCAGCCAAGCTGGTGCCAAACATATTGCATCAGTGATGCCGAGAGAGGGGTCTTGTTGTCTGGGCAGCCCAGGACCTTCATACACACTGCCCAAGCTTACAACCCAGTGAGGTTCATTATTGGGCCTATAAGTTATTTTATACTTTACTTAACTGGCAGTAGCAGGTGAATGAGAAATAAGGAAAATTAAATATATTTGGGAAGAAATAGGACTGTCTTTTACTACTTGTGTTGAGACTGGAGCATTCTGTAATAGATGATTAAAAAAAAAAAGTCAAAATGCTACATATCATATAGCATATAAAATGTACAGAAACAGTGCAGAGGTGGTGTCAGGGAACTGCCATCGGAACTAGCAGAGGAGGCGAGGCTCCACAGCGATGCTGGAGAGGGGCCAAGCAGGGAGAGAGGCAGGTCTCCGGCTGGGGAAGAAAATCAGTGCAACACCAGGGATAGAGGGGGGCCGATGGGGGAAGCAGAGAGGAGGCTCCAGGACTCTTCGCAGGAGACCAGCGAGGAGAGCACAGGTCCTCCGCTGCCCACACCCACCCTGCGCAGAAGACTTCCGCGCAGGGAAACTTGGCGTCAAAGAACTTCTTTGCTGGAAGAGGTTCAAGAAACGCCCACTGATGGATTCTGCCAGCGACTGAACAGCCACGGAGTGGATGGCTGTCCAGCGAGAAACGGTTTAACCAGGCAACCTAGCCCAGAGCGGCGGTAACTTACGCACAAGCAACCCCTAAAGCCATTACAGGTGGGATACTAGGAAAGGAAAGAATCATATTCTCTGCCTTACATAGAGACTGGATGCATAAATCTGTTCATTTTTAATTTCTGACTTTGCTTATAGGCAGCTTTGAAGCAAATGGTGGAAAATTTGTTAAAACTAATCTAGGAAACACTTTATGTATTTTTAAAACACTCCTAAAATTAAACCACATTTTTCCTTCCTATTTAATTAGCTGTTTGGATTTAACAGAGTTTATGTTGGGGTTTTTAACTTCATGGGAAGAAAATATGGAGGAAATACTTCTTATAGCTTTTAGAAATACTTTAGAAATTAGGAATTTTCACGAATAGCTTGCTGTGATAGATATTTTGGAAAAACTATTTACTGATATCATAGACTTTTGGGATATACTGCTTAGAAGTGATCACAAGTACATAATGGTGAAAATGAAATCTTATGCAAACAGATTCATTTTTTCTGGTTTGCCATAGCATACATTCATCATATATGGTCTCTTTAAGACATTATTTTATTATCTCAATTCTATATTCAGTATATCTGAGCATACTTTTGCTTATATTACATATATGATGGCTTAATTTTATAATATTAGTACATATGAATTTTATGATTATATTATGCACTATTAGTGACTGTGGTCCACTTTAAAATGAAATCTCAGTTACTCAGTATGTAATTATTTTAAAATTGTTTTGTTGATAGCTTAATACTGGTGTTTTACCTTGGTTAAAAAATAGAAATATAAGTTGTGCTAACATGATGGTGTGCTAACAAAAGGATATTGTGTCTGTGACCAAACAGCAAATTTCCAATAGCTAGTAGAAGAATAGCATGTCCAAGGATTGAGATCCAACAGCCTTCCACAGATACGGACAGGTACTTCCAGTAAAAAGTAGCTAGTATAGCCTTGCACTTGTTACTCTTAGGTATTTGTTTGTTTTTATTCCTGTTGCAGTGCAATCAGTGTCTCTAGAAGTAGAGGAAGCCTTAAATGGTCATTAAAATGCACCATTTTCATGCTGCATTTTTGTGTTTTCATTTCTTTGTCACTGACACATTCATTGCTTTAAGTGGCTTCATTGTTTTAGCCCTGGCTGCTGCCATTACTTGTCATGTACTATGGACAGAAAACCAAATACTGTGTCTAACAAAGCAGGTAGCACCTGGCCTAGGAAGCAATGAATTGTCTGTGCTCATGCATCATCATGTTTCCTAATTTGCTCATTGTAGCAATATATATAATTTTAAAACTTTCTATGTTAATGGAGTTCCCTTAATTATACATAACTTTGATGTGCAAGATTCATTTTCTACTTATTTTTAAAAGTTATGTGAATCTCATCAGCTTAGGATGTACAAAATTTTGTTTAGACAAGATTATTGCAGTGTGACACAAATAGATCGTTTTAGCTTGTCAGGTTACATCTTAACTAATGTAATTTAAGTTCTAGTTCTGATATGTCTTGTGGATTTGTAAATTCCAAGTTCATGATGACATTTGGCCTAGTAAAACTATGCAGAATCTAACTGCTGGGTTAAGAAACTCAGCTCTAGTCAGTGTACAGGGAAATAATGTACCGGTACTTGGATCTCTCACAAGTTGACAAAAAATAGAGTGAGGGTTCTTTCCAGTAAAGATTGATGTTGAAGTAATTATTGTTCAAATAGTGGGATGGCAAACACTTGCCTGTAATGCAAAAAGAGTTTGAAAACATCTTGGGCATTACTTTTCGTGGTGATTGCACTCTACTTTTATTTTTACATAGCTTTCAGCAATTTAAGAAACAAATACTAGTTGTGTGACTGAATATCATTAGAATGACTTAAAATTAATCACACGTGCTTGAAAAGCTTAACATGTGACAAGGCAAGGATGCTCCACTGAAAGGTATGAAGAGTTTTATAATTCAGAGAGCTATTCAAGAGCTATAGGTTGGATATTGAACTAGTGTGAAGTGTATTGATTGATAATGTACCCATAAATGACTCAGGAAAAGTTGACTGCATTAGAGAACATAGAATCTATATCTTCACAGATCCTTTTATGAACCCTGCCCTCAAGAGCATTATCTCTCTCATATATGGAGTACCTTAGTAAGATGTGTCTCGCTCTTCTTAGACCATCACTTTTAGTGTCCTGTAGATGGAAAAAGAAAGCCTTTGGCTGTGGGGGGCCATCTTGCATTACCTTTCCAGTGTTGGAGCTGCTGCAGTGCAATTGCTTTTGGTGCCATGAGAATGACACCAGAAGTCCCAGAATACACAAGAGGAGACTATAGAAGAGCTCCTCCTGGAAACTGCACTGATGTGGAAAGGAACCACAGATTCTCTCCTATGGCCTTGGGGCTTCTGACATTATCTTCTTGATACAAGAAGGGAGAAATTGCAGAAACTCCCACACTGTGGTGGTAAAATGACAAGCGGCCCTTAAGTAAGTTTTACATAAAAGATTTTTTAAGGGGAAACCTCCCCCCCCCCCCACTTCATCAAGACCTGTAGTTATAGACTTGACACTTCCTTGCTGCCCCGTAAATATACACCTCTCTGTTAAATGCAGCATTAGCTAAGGTGACCTTTTTTTGTTTATCCTTGACATTAAAGAAGTGAAACAGTGGATGTATTGGCAGATCAAGCTTCCTGTTCAGAAAGTGAATATATAGATCCAGAAGAAAACATGAGGTAATCTTTGTGAGTTTGTCTGAGGCTAGCTGTGATACCTCCCTGATAGTTAGTATCTCCTGCTGATCATGTGTTCCAGTGTACAGTATCTGCTTGTTACGTGCTTTAGATTAAGGCTATTGGAGGATGGTATTATTCTGAACCTGTCTGTGGGGCATTTATTTAGTACCTCATTGAAAGCCTACAACCCTGAAAAATGGTTTTGTGTGAACACATTTCTGAATAACTATTTGAAAACTTTTTGTTTTGACTTTTTAGGTATTCTTTCATTATGCTGATATACTAACATATTCCATTTGATGTGATCTATATTTTTCCCTCAGAAGTGCAACTAGTATTCCTGCATAGGTCATATTCAGTAGCAGATAATTTTCATCTGCTTTAAAACAGAGGAAAAAAACCAGCAACTTTCCTTGACTAAAGTTAAGACTAAAGTTGACACCAGCATCTTTTGAATGGAAAACAATATTAATGAAAATATCAAGATCCTGAAGTCTTTTACTCATATTCAGTTATCCTAATCAAGTGTACTGACGTTAATGACAACCTTACTGACTGAGAGTGCAAGTTATGACCTTACTTTTAAAAATATTAACTTGGCTTGCTATTTTTAGTCAAGCCAATGGTTTTTATTCTTAATTCAGAGAGTCTTCACAAAACAGTAAATGACTCATTCTAATGCAGGATATCCTAGTACACAAGCTGCAGATTATGACATTATAACCCATTTAAAATGTTTTCATATACCAAATTATTAATAAAGGGACAAACTCCCTTCATACGTCTTCTATGTTATCAGGAAGCTAACTAAAACAAAGAACGAAAAAGCTGTTAGAAATGTACATAATGTTGATCATCTCCGAACCCAGTATGATGCGGCATAATGCGTAACTATAGATAAAGGTCAATTGAGCTGCTTTTTGACTAACATTACAGGAATTGGGGACCTAGACTACCATATCAAAGATCCAGATCAACAGAACAGCGTCCTGTGGTAGAGCGGCCCAGCCCCCGCTCTCGATCCACTGAGCGTCCTGACTCAAATCTCATGAGATCGATGCCTTCATTAATGACTGGAAGATCTGCCCCTCCCTCACCTGCCTTATCGAGGTGAAACAGACAACCCAATCAGACTAATCCTGCCCCACTAGCTCACTTTTTATTTTCCCCAAAGCTCAATGGTATTGCCTTTCATCATTGACTGATCACCAGTAGCCGTAGATACTAACCCTGCCAACGCCAACACACTATTTATATTCCACAGGGGATATAATGGTGTGGCTGCCATTCTAATTTGTTTACTAACAATGATTAATGACATAAATAATTACATTTGTTTTTGTGATTTCTCATTTATCAGGAATCCTGGGTGATTTCTCACACCATGTGCACCTCATAACTGCCATGTATTTCTCTTACAGAATGAGAAATTGTATGTGGTCATCTGACATCGCTTATGGAATTATCACCATAACATCAAATGAAACTTTTTTTTTCTTTCAAAAAACAGTTTCTTAAATTTGATTGTATTAATTGTATGTACGATTTTAACCGCTGTTTTCTCTGATTTGCTGTGTGCATGTCCTGCATTGTTCCTGTCTAAGTAATGTATTTCTGATCAAACAGTATTGAAATAAGTAAACTGTTTTGACAAAAAGTACAGTGGACATAGCATAGAAATGTGTGGAGCTGATTGTGTCCACAGAAATTACTTTCTAGCAAAATATTATGATTCTTTGTCTTTTAGTGGTGAATTAGGATGATTAAGAGCAATCATATTACTCCATTTCAGTCACTGAAATGTACATCTGCCTTATTGCTTGCTGTATATTCATAGCTGAATAAAACACTGATTCAATATGTTAACTGAATTCTGAAACCATACGTATCTTTCTGCTGGACTTTAAAATATAGAACATATACATACACACAATTTTATGTGTATCTCTTTCTGTATGTGTTATTGCATCTGTGTGCATATATATATCTACATACATTTTCATAGACAATTTGCAGATGCAATTCCTTAAACATTACATGTATCATCCTTTTGCATAATTTTGGCTTTTTCCTCAGATGAACCTTCCTTTTAGCAATAACTATGCCTTCTAAAATGCATAGGGCCGAGCTGCCACAGCTAACAAAGGTTCAACTTGTACAAAAACCATTCCTCATTTATTTGTTTTTCAGACACCTAGGAACAACTCTATCTCACTGTTAATGGTTTCTTTTGCTGTGTCCTGTAGGTCACATGCTCGTACGGGGTCTGTCCAAACAAGCCCATCAGGTACTCCAGTAGCAGGACGCAGGGGTAGACAATTGCCACAACTCCCACCCAAGGGAACACTGGAGAGAAGTAAGTGAGCTTTTTAAAGTTCAGAGATGTTGTTGCTAAATATAAAAGTAATAGCGTTGAATGGAAACCTTTGCCTCTAAGGTTTTGAACTGGTTTTTGGCAAGAGATGTGTTCTATATTGCCCATTACTTGTTTCAATAGCTTTTAAAGCTCTGTACAGTATTGATTTCTATAATTGTCATCACAACTATAGAATTAATACGTGGATCATGATTCATCCTACCTTCATTGCAATCAAAATATAAGTTCGAACATAACCTGTAAAGTCTTCTAATGATGAACATATAATAAACTGCACCATCCTAAAAGGTTGCAAGTGTTTGTTAATCCCATTCATTTCATAGGAATATCAGCTAATGCAGGACCATAAAATGTGACACAGTGGCCCTATATACATTCTTTGTAAATAAGGATAATTAAAGCAATCTGGACAAATATAAAGGATGAAATGTGGAGGTACCTCTATGATGCCAGTCCTAAACTGATTAAACACAAGATGGTGGCTCACCATTATGGATGGGCATTTAGTTTATGCTGCATATTATGGTCATATGTTCATTTCTACTCATGTAGTTTCCCCCTTCCCTCCAGAGACTTGTGGGGAGATGTTTATTGGTGGCTGTTGGAGAAAGAAGAGTGATGGGTGTTTGTATTGCCAGCCAAATGGGCCATGCTGCATCTGCCCACAGAGGTTACTCTTATGTGAAAAAGGCCCACATTATAAGCAGTTTGACATCTATGAATGGCTTGACACTACCTCTCAAATATAAAGTTCCTATGCAGTATCAGGCATCTGGTCAAAATACGAGGCCTGACTGATGGAGAGACTTGGCTACTAAGCAAATTTTTCTTGAGTGTGATAGACTGTCAGATTCTGGCAACAGCTAATTTTAATTGTTTAGGTCTCACGTATGCCTCAATTATGTTTGGTTGAATCATGCTTTCCACCGTTCGAGTCCTGTTCGAAATTTTGGGAGGGAGCATTTTTCTGCTTATAGGACATGAAAATAAAATAAACTTTCAGCATTTACAATTAGACTTCTCAGATATTCCTACAAAATTCTGTTTAATTGCCCAGATGAGCACTCCTTCCGCTGCCTCCAAATGAAGATCTGTTTTATGCCTTTTGTATACTTTATGGGGTTTGTGGTTTTTTTTAATCCCATGCTTTGGTTCCCTTTTCTGTTTTACTTTAATTTCCCCCAGACAGTGGAGACAAGGAGAAGGTCTGAACAGAAAGGAGGGTTTGTTTTGTGCTATAAGCCTTTTTATTCCATGGGAGGCTTTCTAAGGGGGGAAAAACTGCTGCAATTGATGCTACTGAATTGTATAGATTTTACCTTGACTAAAATATTTTACATTAGTGAGGCATGTACCAACATCCACTGCACCTTTTGTAACTTAGCTTTATATAAATAGCAACAGAGCTGTGGCACTATTCAACAGCTTAACTTATTCAACTCTGTTAGAGTACATTATTTAGATACATAACAGTACCCTTTGGAATCAAGGATCATATAGCAGGTTCATAGTGAAATAGAATAACAAATAGTTACAGTGCAATCCTAACTATGTCTACCCAGAAGTAAATCCTATTAAATTTAATAGGGCTTACTCCCAGGTAGGTGGGTTAGGATTGTAGCCTAAGACTGAATTTACACATACACATGCTCATATGTAGGGATAAGCAGTCAAAAACAACCTGACACAGTGGGATGATGAAAGAAAACAACGTAACAGAATTTAAACACATCAGTTTTGATATAACCTTTTTGGTATCCACAACTGTGTTACGAAGCACTCGCTAAATGCACCAGCACCAGTCACAGAGAGTCAATTTTTCCTTGTCATGCGATTTTCCATTTTCTTTGTATATTGGACTTTGAAAATTTAATTTATTGAAATAGTAGACTGTTTGTTCAGAGATCATCATCCCAGTTTGTGTTGTCTTTTGTGTTTTGAAAACAATTGTAACAGTTAAACGTTAAGTATCAGATGAAAATATAGATATGTCTGATTGAAGGTAATAAAGTTCATTGTTGTTCAAAATGCAGACTACTTAACAATGGGAAGTAGTCCTGGTACGAAATTACTTTTTGTGAGAACTGTGCCCTGATATCTGGACCATGGTAAAGTCATATTAACTAAATGACATTGTATATATTATATATATACATTCACCATGTTCCAAAAATCCACTTAGACTTACACAACATGCTTGAATTATCTCAGTGGAACAGTTTTTACTCTGAACATATGTTGTCTTATCACAAAAATCCCTTTGAAATATTCCTGTATTTGAAAAGGAGTTTGTCATGTGACATGGAAGTTGCTGCTCAGAAAGAACAAACCCCAAATTAACTTTGTCTCATAATACTATGCACATAATATACAATGAACATGCATTAGTTTGCATGTTGTATGTATGTTGTATTTCAGCACCAAGCACATCATTAACACTAAATATGTTTAGTAGTATTTAGCAGTTTTATTGTTGGCCTGGTACCTGCCATTGAATATTACTACAGTGCTATCCCAGTCCAGGTAGGGGTGTAGCTTGGCCACCAGTCAAAGCTGACAGAAGGCACTCTGCACCACTGAGGCCACTGAATCCATGTAGTAATGGATTCAGTAGCACCCCCAAGCTACGTGCCTGCTCCTTAAGAGGGAGTGTAACACCCTCAAGAACAGGCAGTCTCCCAGCTATCCGGTCTAGGGAACTATCACTGATAGTGCCTCTGTCCTATCTGGATTGAGCTTCAGTTTGTCGGCTCTCATCCAGTCCATTACCGAGGCAAGACATCTAGCACGTCCACTGCCATTCCTGTAATGCAAAGGGGAAATAGAGCTGCCCTTTGCCCCTGTCTCTTTCCTGCCAAGGGTCATCATATAAAGTGACCAAGGAAGTTTCTGTGCCAAAGTCAGGCCAAAATCCTGATTGAAATGGGTCTAGGAAATCAGTCTCTTCCAAGAGTGCCTGGATCTGTTCAGCAACCACCCACTCGAGACCTTGCCCTTCGGAAGGGAGATTGACAACTGGCTGGCAATTACTTAGGTTCTCAGAATCTAGGGATGTTTTCTTAAGAAGTGGTCTTATTTACTGCATAGATGGCTACATATCT
The DNA here is from genome assembly GCF_964270895.1 of Podarcis filfolensis. Classification (NCBI taxonomy): domain Eukaryota; kingdom Metazoa; phylum Chordata; class Lepidosauria; order Squamata; family Lacertidae; genus Podarcis; species Podarcis filfolensis. The sequence goes on from NC_139603.1 coordinate 69,626,973, forward strand.
CCAGTGCTGAAATGTCCTTCAGTCTCATTCATCTGAGACTTTTAGGCCACAGTTCTAACACCATTATTAAAACAATTTTATTAAAAAGTTATATAGATTATATTTTGTGGGTTTTCTGGATTTTTGCCTTCTCCAGCAGTGTGTCTTGGATTTGGAGCAGATTGGTCCAACTAGTGATGAATCAAGTTGAATGAGCCCATTAGCTTATGTTTACCAAACCAATCCCCTCTGTTTTTGCAGTTCTGGGAAGCCACTGAAAATGAGAGCTTTACTGAGTCTTTGCTTGGCCACCAGAACTTTGATAATTGTCAGAACTTGACCTGATCTGGAGCTATTCCTCCCTAAGTATTTCTGTGACACTTTGTTATCTAGTTTGCATGGTTTGATCTGTAGTTGGTGGGTGACTTAGATGGTTGACTGTTGTGCCTTTAGGATCAAAAAATTTACTGCAAGTATCAGAATGATATTATCCAAATGCATCGTGCAGTCATACTTGAAATACTGTCTACAGTTCTGTTCACCCCATCTCAAAAAGGATGTTATAGAGCTGCAAAATATGAAGAAAGGGGGCACCAAAATAGTGTTTGAGCATCTTCTTTACAAGGAAAAGTTATATTGTTTTTGACTTTTTAATTGAGAAAAAGGTGATGAGGGGCATCATCAAGGTGTTAATATGGGATGTATGGGATGAAGATGGCTAGTGGGGGAGAGGAGACTCTCTGAGCAACAGCATCCTTATAGTTGACCTTCCAAAGCTTTAGTAATATGTTCTCCTATACCCAGTATCTTGCCCAATACTGTATAGACTGGAAAAAAACATTCTAACACCATCCCAAAAAACAGTGACATTCTAAAGGAATATAAAAAAAGAGAGAGTATAGCAAATGGAAGTCTGCTCATGTGGTAGGACTTAACCTTCTCCACACTGCTACCCCTGAAAAACCACTTTCCTTTCATAAGGTGTATCCCCAGCTCATATTATATTATGCACCATTCCAGAATGTTCCCCAACTCTCAAGGGAAATTTTTCACACAACTCTGAATCCAGCTCTGTTGCTTTGGAAATTAGAGAAATATGGGCCTATTTCTAATTTCCTAGTGGGTAGAATATTGTAAGGTTTTCTGTTTCCTCCACCAGCACTGTCCATATTAGACAATGTGATTTAATCAGGATTTGTGCTTGTGAGGCTTATTGTTGCTGGATGAGGAGGATGAGCTGCAATGGAAGGCTAAGAGGAGGGGCAATGAAGGGATCAAAACGGCCCTATAGACATCTGGTGCCCAGGGTCTAGAGACAGCCCTGATACTTCCCTTTAAAATGTAAAGGGACCCCGACCGTTAAGTCCAGTTGTGGACGACTCTGGGGTTGCGGCGCTCATCTCGCTTTACTGGCCAAGGGAGCCGGCGTTTGTCCGCAGACAGCTGTGGCCAGCATGACTAAGCTGCTTCTGGCGAACCAGAGCAGCACAGGGAAACACCGTTTACCTTCCCGCTGTAGCGGTACCTATTTATCTACTCGCACTTTGACATTCTTTCAAACTGCTAGGTTGGCAGGAGCAGGGACCGAGCAATGGGAGCTCACCCTGTTGCGGGGATTTGAACCGCCAACCTTTTGATCAGCAAGCCCTGGGCTCCGTGGTTTAGATCACAGCGCCACCCGCGTCCCATGATACTTCCCTTACCTGCACATAAATAATTGTTTTGATTGTGGACCCTGTAATTCATTATTATTTACCTTTGTTGATATAATTGTTGGGTTACATGGATTTAAGAAGATTTTAGTAGAACAAGTGTGAAGCCCTGTGTGTAACTACCCAGTTGTTATTATTATTGCAAATGATACGTGAGGATTGTGTTTGCTTCTGTGTATTAACACTTGGGTGGTTTGGGAAGAACACTGTGTCATCTCTTATGTAATTACTAATTTTCACTCTCTGTTTTTATTGCCATAAAGATTGTGAGGAAAAACATCATACACCTGTTAGTGGGAGGAAAGGCAAGTTCATGCCATAACTACTAGATTGTGTTTGTGTAGAGCTATATTACTTGTAGTTTATGTTGCATGTTGTCTATTAGCTTAGTTAACAGTGCATTAATATTTAGTTATTGTCATACACTGATCTTCTGTCGCCTTTGACTGGACTTAACCATCCAGGGGTCCTTTACCTTTTACCTTTACCTTCTATTATTGGGAATAATGTTAACAGTTTTCTTATTGCACCTATTGCAAAACTTATCCCACATTGCAAGCTTACCGGGAATGGTTGTTTGGGCCCAGCACAGCTGTTGGGGAAGGAGGGAGCAGCATCTGGAACCTCATGCCTGCTGCAAGGTGCTTTGCACACTTTGCAACGTCACAGAAAGCAGAGACTGTGGGTGAGGCTGAGAGCTTCATTGCTGGGTCCTCAGGGGGCAGAGCTTCTGGGGCAAACCAAAGTGAAGATTTTGAAAGTCTGGCAGACCTGCCCAGCTTCCACCATCACAGCTTCCAGCCAATCTTCCCACCTACCCTCTGCTTGTATTTATTGTAATCGTGATTCCATTTTCCAGATTTTTACACTGTTTAAAATGAGTGCATTCCTATGGACAATTTGTTGGCTGCTGGATTCAGGACGGGGTGGGGGGGGATGGGGTGGAAATTTTACCCACAGGCAGACTGATCATTTCCTGTGGGCTTTTGCTTACCTCACAGCAATTGTCAAAACTTTCCTATGGCTGAAGAAGCATTTGGCTGGATCCTTAGGAGGGAGGGACAGAGGAAGGGCACCTGGCCGCAGCCCAACAGTGGATTCCCCTAAGGGACCTTGGAGGGTGGAGATTTCTGTCCAGAAGCCCAGCTCAGGTGCTGACAGGCCATTGCGCCCCTCCCCCAGTGGCCAGAGGAGGTTCGGCAGAAGTAGTTCACACTGTGGTGAACCCCAGCAGTGGTCAACCTCAGCTGCTAAAATGCAGCTCATTAACAATGCAGCAGGCAGGCTGGTTGGTCACATGGATACATGCCCAATGCCTACCCTAAACCTCTTGCATTGTAATCAATGAAGTTACAGCCTACAGTAATTGAATCCAGTGTAATTGTGTGTGTGTTGTCATTTGCCGCCTGCTTCTGCACCCCCCACAGCTACAATGTACATGGGCCTGCAGTGTACACTATATAAGCTATATAAGACTGAAAGGTCAATATGCAACAGCAGCTAGAATATTTTGACTGCAATCCTGTATGCTGTTAAGCTGTTTAAATCTTCTGGGACAGACGGGATTTAAGCAGCCTGTCTGCAAGTCTTGAAATGCACTTGAAGTTGGGGAGGCCAAGAGAAATTAAATGAACTCAAGCCTGGTGTATGTGTATGATCCTCCTTGCCATGGATTCAGTGATCCCTGTAGGGTCCTGTTTTATACCACCCACTCTTGGTGCAAGCTAGGTAAGTTTGGAATAATTTGGCATGGAAGGAGAGAAACAGGGTTCTGATGAGCCTCCACCAATGGGAGCTTCACCCACATTAGGAAAGAGCACCCATTACATGTTTAGTCTAATTGCTTCATGGTCTTGAGAATCAAGCTTTCAACTTTTGCCTATTTCCATGCTTATAGTGTTTAGAAGGGAGGTATCTGAAAAGCTGCAAAACTCAAGTCTATTTTGCTTCTCTCTCTCTCTCTCTCTCTCTCTCTCTCTGTATGAGCGCATTGTTACAAGAATATAAACACAGGTGCAAATCTATTATGCTATCTATACAGAAGAAAGCAATGTTGAATTTTCCTTGTTGAGTTTATTTAAAGTGTGCAAGCAAAATAAAACCTAGTTAATCTAATCAAAACAATAAATGCAAATTATAGTGTTAAGGAATTAATGTGCCAAATCATTTATTTATTTGGCTTTTTTGCTTACAATATTTATATGTTGCCTTTCTGCCAATGCACTCACAGCTGCTTACAGTTTAAAACAGTGACAGCCAAACTTGGCCCTCCAGCTGTTTTTGGACTACAACAACTCCCCTCATCCCTAGCTAGCAGGACCAGTGGTCAGGGATGATGGGAACTGTAGTCCCCAAACAGCTGGAGGGCCAAGTTTGGCCATCACAGGTTTAAAATAATGGCAAACACTCTAATGGATAAAAGTACAAAATGGAAAAAGAGATAGGAAGAGAAGAGGAAAATAAACTGTATGGGTACAAACACACTAATGGAGCAAATCCACTGCCCCTGCCAGTGTGTTTCCACTACCCCACCATGTGCTTTGCCCCTCCCCCTCTCTCATCTGATAAGCAGCTGCAGGAGGTCAGTTAAGCATCTCTGCAATACCATGCCATACACTACTGTTTCTTTCAGCTTGGAAGAGAAGAGAGGCAGATGAAGAGATGAGGAAATTTATGTCTTGTTTTGTTTTCAAAAGAGTTGGGTTGCCTAACAATCATGATAGCATCAGACCTTGTTGGCACTTCCGTTCATGAAGTCCTAAATTTAAGAGGTAGTTTACACACAGGGAAGTTTATTCCTGCTTCACTGCTATCCAAGTATCACAGTTTATCTGCAAGTACAGTATATGCAATCCAGTACACATTTAGTTTGTGTAAATCTATTGAACTGGATGGGATTTTCTTCTGAGTAGAAATGCATAGTATAGCACTTTGGAAGACTAAAACGTCTGAGAACAGGATGCTAGACTAGATGGGCCGTTGGCCTGATCCAGAAAGCTATTTTTGTGTCCTTACAAAAGATTAAACCGATTTTTGGTGAATGGGTATATCAAGACTGTAAGCCAAGCAGTTAAATAGATCCTTTATGTTCAGAGCCAGTAAATCTCTGAGCCACAGACAGTGGTGACACACAGCGCGAAGCCTATAATCTTCATGACTTCTTGTGAGCTTCCAGAGCCTTCAGACTAGCCACTTTTGAAAACTTGGATCTGATCTAACAAGGCAGTTTGTAATTTGTTAGCTGGCAGTAAAACCAGCAAGGAATTCCAAAATGTGCATTATATTATATATTATATTTTCTACCTATTTTGGGACATACTGGTTAGTTTGAATTGGGGATGGGGGGAGAACACCATTATAAATAACTAATCCTGCAATCCTAAACACATTTATCTGGGAATAAGCCCCACAATGGGACTTATTTATGGGTAAATATGCATAGGCTTTTGCTATAAGCAAGCGTAAATAATTAAGCCAAATATAAATGAGTCTACTGCTACTAAGTCAACATTTGTGTTACTGAAATAATTTTTATATCACCCATTTTTACCCCTGACAACACCCCTTCCTCTGTTGCCTCCCTTATGTCAAACTTTAGATCGTAAGATCCTTCGTGCAGGGGCCTAACAATAAAGAGTCATGTAAATTAATAGCACTAAAATAAACATACAAATAAAACTGCTGTTTTTAAGAATTATATTGGCTATATATTATATTAGCTTTTTTGTAGTAGGAAGCTCTAAACCTAAACATACTTCAATCCTTGTAAAATACTACATGGTCAATGAAGAAAAAACAGAACCTAGTTCTGGCCCTAACAGTGATTGTACTTTAGACTGAACTTCATCAAATGATGTTAGGTATCTTACAGAAGTTAATTAATGTTTCTGACAAGCTCTGATTTCTTTTGGTTTACGCTAGAAGTTACATGGGAAGACCAGCAGAAAAAGGTGAATGGTACAATAACTGATGACAAATCATTGCCAAGAAAGAAACATCATACTCAGCCAGGTTTGTCAGGGTTTGGAAAACCACCTGAAAGCATGAGACTATAAAATTGTTACATTTCATGCTTTTGTAATGAGTGTGTGCTTAATGTACCTTTTTTCACTTTGTGATTTTTATTTTTATTTTTAGTTTGTAGCAATTATTTAGATTAGTCATGTGGCACAGTTTCTTTTTTTAGAGTAGCGAAAATAGAGCCACTTGTGTTAGAATGCCCATTAATTAAAAAACGTGCTTGGCTTAAGTTAGTAATTTTTTACAAAAATGTTCCATTCTTTTGTCATAATTGATACATTTTAAAATCAGGAATTCAAACATGTTCAAGGGTATTTAATGACCAAAGCCAGGTAGGGTTTTAGGAGGTTGGTCTGGGTTATTTTTACTATGGGGGAAAGGGGCATAATGTGGTTGTAAATGACAAAGTGGCGAAGGAATGTGGAGCCAAAAGAGTGCGGGGGGGGGGGGATAGAAAACAAGGTTTTGGTGAAAGGGGTTATTATGAAAGCAAAATATATAAACAATGGTGTTTGGAAGTGAGTGGATTGTAAGAGTCATGCTGAAAAGGAATCAACTTTCTCTAAGAAGATGGGAAAACATGCATGCAATAAATGGGAAATCTGAATGGCTAGAAATTAGCCATTGTTACATTTCAAAGCTATATAGTTGGGATTTGGGGCAGATGGGGTGCTTGTTTGCTGAGATGGGTGTGGAATGTGAAGATCTAACATATGCTGTGTTAGATGTATGGATAGTGGGTGATATCCAACATCAGCCTACTTTTGCAACATACTTTGTCTCTTTCCCCTACCCAAAATGTGTTCTGGAATCTTGGGGGAGCCTCTGGAACAGATTTTGGAAATATGTGCAGGACTATAAGGAAAGTAGAGGAAGGGGAAGTCAGTTCCATCAGCTGGTGCAAAGTTGATAGCATTCCACAAGTTGTGAGTAGGTTAGAAGGCCTGACTATTTGTGCCAAAAAGATGGATCCAATATTCCTTAATGATTCTGTCAGATTGTATCTACTTGAATAGATGAGCAATCATTTGTCAGGAGGGATACATTTGATTGAAAAAGAATTATTTGCATTCAGTTCCTTGCTTTTCCTTGCAGGTCTGCAGCTTCCTCTTTCTCTCAAGGATACATATGAGATTGTAAAAGTCAAGTTTATAACAGTGTAAGGGAAGCTTCCTTTCCCAGATAGTGTCATTAAAAGTCCTGTGTAGTCTTGTTCTCTCAAAATGTTCCTCTGCCATCATTCACTTTTAGATGTGGGTTATAAGTGAAGCAAAAAAGATAAATACTGTCAAAGTACTGGCTTTCCATTCTGTTAGCAATTAATTTATAGCTCAACATTGAGTCCTGTTTTGAGACCAATTCGGAATTGCCAACCTCCTTGCAGATATAAGTTCTTTGTTTATGTGTTGTTAGTACCTTCTTAAAGATCCCATTGACCTTTCTGTGCTCTCTTAATATAATTCCCAAGTCTCATGATCTCGAGACATAATCATCTTTGGACATATTTGTAGAGTAGAAACAAGATTGCCTGATCTATAGGCCCTTTTTAGATCAACTGTACATAGGTGTGGAGACATGATAACTATCTATAAAGGTGATTATAAACTACATTACTGAAGATCTCCCATGCTTTTGAGCGATGCAAAACACATTACTGGACTGTGCTGAAAGAGCAGACCAGACTACCGTACTTATACCATAGGAGGAAATTGCTTGTTGCAACTTTATCTGGAATATGGATGTTTATTTAACATTTGCCAAACTTTTGTAATCTTAGTAATTGGCTACTGTAGCGTGTTCCATTGATTACTAATGCTCAGAACCTTCAGGTAGCATAAGATACAGGCTCCCACTGACTATCAAGCATGGGATGTGGAGAGCATGTCCAACTGTGGTAGCTGCACCAGCTGCAGGAAAGATTCTAAGTCAGGGGCCTTGCATATTTGAGGCATCTTTCTCTATATATTCACCAGCTGAAATCTATGGAGGAGGTTCTGCTTACGATTCCTTTATTAAGTATTCAAAATGGGGATCTTGGGGACAGGTTCCACCCAACTGATTGGTGGAACTGATGGGAAGCGTTATTAAAATGGAATTACCAAGCATATAGAACAACAAGTCTTGCTGAAGCAGAACCAGTGTAGCTTCCAAGAGAATATATCCTTCCTGACTAACCCTTTAGAGTTATTTGACAGTATCAATAAGCATATGACCTTGGTTTGCCACCTGGAGTTCGAGTTTCCTGGTTTTCGAGACGAGGCATGCGTTGGGAAGAGCTTATGCCATTGCTGGTGGAGAAAGTAGCCATGTTCGGCTCTCCCGACATCCTTATCATTCAATTAGGGGAAAATGACCTTGTTAACAGAAGAAATGCGGACTTGTCATGGAACATAAAAAGAGACTTGGATGCGATTGCTGCCTTGTGTCCCGGAACAACGGTGCTCTGGTCCTCCTTCCTGAAGAGAATTGTTTGGCGCGGTGCGCAGAACTGTATGGCCATTGTAAAAACCAGGAAACTCGTAAATTGGGCAGTGGCCCGTTGGGTGCGCTTTATGAATGGCCGAGTCATTTATCATGATCGTATCCGGATTGGCGACCAGGCCTTGTACCAGAATGACGGGGTTCATCTCTCAGACCAGGGGAATGACATTTGGTTGGATTAGGGATTGGTTACAGCTGTGAGGGTATTGGCGGCGAGCCTTTTCGGCTCGGGTGGCGGTTAGGCATTGGAATAATGTGTTGTGGTGTGTCAAAGGGCTAGGTGTGGCCATCGCCTATGCCTTCAGTTTTGGGGTATTCCGTTAAAGCAATCTGGCGGTCGTGTACTCTGTCCGATGCCTGCTTGGCGGGAGGCCATGGCACGACCCTCGGTGACATCAGGGGAGAGCCTATAGTTGGATTAGCATCAACAGGCTCCACCTACTGGTGAATAAACCCCCTTGTTTTAGACATCCAATGCCTAAGCCAATACCTTTTCACTGCTGTAATCAATAAAGTTGTGGCCTTTTCTTGCCCATTAACCTTATATCATGTGTCCTTGTGTATTCATTCCACATTGCGGGGGTCGGGTCTTTGAACCACAAAGTCTCAGTTCTCACAACAGAGGGATTTAAGAAGTGGGGTTCCCCAACTATATGTATTGGGACCTGTGCTTTTTACTTGCACATGAATAACCTTAAGTTAGAGGTGAGCAATGAGGGAACCAAGTTTGCTGATGACGCTTGGATAAAAACAAAAGGGAATTTCAAGGAGCTCCAAAAGGAGCCCCCCAAACTGGATGAATGGGCATTAAATGACAAATGTGGTTCAATGAATGCAAGTGTAAAGTAATGCACAGTTGGACAAATAATACTAACTTCACCTATGCAATGATGGGGTTTGAGCTGGTGGTAACTGGGGTTGTAGTGGATAGCTCAATGAAGCTGTTGGCCCAGCAAGTGAAAAAGGCCTAATTCTATGCCAAGGATCATTAGGCAAGGGGTTGAAAATAAATGCCAATATCGTAATGCCATCATATGAACGTATGGTGAGACTATACTTGGAATACTGTATACAATTCTGGCCACAATATCTCAAAAAGGATATTGTAGAGCTGGCATAGGCTCAGAAGAGGGCAAGCAAAATAATCAAGGGAGTGGAGGAATTCTCATTCAAGGAAAGGTTACATCTGGAGCTTTTTAGTTTAGGGGAGAAAGATGAGTAAGGAGCAGAGACAGGACAGCTATATATAAAAATATTCATAATGTGGAGAAAGTGGATGGAGCAAAGTCTCTCTCCCTTTCTCATAAAGCTAGAATGAAGCTGGGTGTTGGGAGATTCACAACAGCAAAAGGAAATACTTCATTAACAATGTAATTTGCTGCCACAAGATTAGGGAATTAAACAAATTCATGGAGGATATCAATGGCTACTAGCTATGATGGCTATATACTGCTATCAATATTGGAGGCAACATGCCTCTGAATACCAGTTACTGATAATCACCAGTGCAATGAGTGCTGTTGTGCCAGGGCTTGCCTACCTATGAAGCATGGTGAGCCAGTCATCTCAGGTGGCAGATCTGGGCCTGGGGAGAAATCAACCTCTTTGTATTTTAAGCCACTAATGTGTATGGAGCCTTAGTCTGCTAAGAATATCCCCTGCTCCATGCAGCTTCAGTTTGCCTGCTAAAGAGCCAGGCATTTGGGGAAGAGGGCAGGCAGAGCCTTGATGGGCCAGATGCAACTGTGAATTAAGATTATATTAGAGCTGATGAATTCTGATAAGATTTTGAATAAATGAATGGCTTATGGGATTCACAATTATTTGGTAATTTATGCTGACTTTTATTTTAAAAAAAGGAGTGAAAAGCTGCCCAGGTCAGTTGTATTGCTTTAAGTGGGTAGTTCTTAATTTAGTTTCAAATTGTCTAATGCCACATTTTGGACTCCCATACTGTTTTTGCTTCACTTGTATTAATTGCTAATCATTAAATCAGATGTATGAAGTATGTGATTGAGGGGAAATATAATTTTCTGGTTAGGTTAGAGCCATGCATGATCTGAATTCTATCTTCCTGTAAGCCCAATTGCACTCGGTCAAGCTGCCAGTTTTAACTTACCTTGTCTTCCAGCTTTTACTTGCTTAGCTTGATTAATAGTTCAAATATATATGCATTTATTCAATTAATATTCATTCTAACTGGGCATTCTAGAAAGCATGGATTCCCCCCCCCAAAAAAATGTGATGTTTTTTACTGCTTTCCTGCTATGTAAGGAAGATGGTTCATCTTCATTGAAAATAGACAATATAAAGTTTCAAAACTACTTAATAATGTGAAAATGAATAAAAAAATCAGGGCTAACATTTAATTTTATCCCAGAATAAATCTTTAGGTAAGCTGAATATTCGTGGACTGAACACATCTCTTTCTTTCCTCTTTCCTAGCCACACTGGTTGGACAGCTTAAATACTGCTTTTCTCCCCCGATCACTAACATTATTTTTCTGATCCTTTCTTGTTCAAATGAATATTTTGTTCCTTTTGGTGTTTCTTGTGTTTTCTTTTTCCCATTGACTGATTATGCGCTGCAGGTTTCTTTCTCAAACAATTGTGGCCCTTTCCCTCAGTGTCAGTTTTTCCTTCTGAGTACATCCTCTCACGTCCATCTTCTTTGTGTCTCTGTCTGTCCATTACACAACGTGATAACAGAAGAAGTGGACTCATCAAGGAGAAGAAACCCAGGTCTGTCTCTTCTATTGGTTTTCTCTGTTCTACTTTCCTTCTAATTTGTCCTGTGATTTTTGCCATTACATTTCTCACATTTCTCTCATGTATGTCTACATACATAACTTTCTTTCTTTCCCTTATTTTGTCATCACTAGAAAAGAATGAAACCTTAGGTGTTTGCTATTTGATTAATTATTTTGGGTAGGGTACAAAATCTACTGAAAATTAAAGCAGGCATTTTCATGATGTATTACATTAACAATGTGGGGAGAAAACATTTTCATTTGTATTTATTTGTAGCTGGCTGTCACTATATTCTGTTTATTTAGATTTTAGGTAATCCTAACAGTTACAACTCATCCAAAAGATTTATGTTTAAATTGTTAGCTATAGGACAATTTGTTAATTAAAATATTCTCTAGCCATAGTGAAGAGGGTCATTGGCCACAAAACTAGGTTGAACAAGATCTAAGTACTTCAAATAGCAGCCACTGGCTAAGGAAATTAGAAGAAGAAAAGCTGATGTAAAAAGGATTAAAGGTTCAAAGAAGCCCAGTTCCTCCTTATGTGTTTTCCAGTACGGGAATAGTAGGAAAGTAAGGTGGTTATACATGCCCATTATTAATCTGAATTATGCCATAACAGAATACAGGGCAACTCTGTGTGCACATGGATAGAATTCAGAGGAACAGATCTGTTAGAGGGCAGTATGATACTTCCGTGTCTGAACATACTACCCTTGTAACAAGCTTCAGCATATGATAAAACTTGCACAAAGTATTTAGTGCAAGGCAAGGTGCCTCCGAACATCTCATTAAATAATATACCATTTCACCTTTTGTAGAAGTTTAATTTCCCACACATGGTGCTATTCCTGCTTCTACCAAAGTGGCATGGTTCACATTTGCACCTTTATTTATTTATTTATTAAACTTATACTGCTTGATCATAAAAAACTTCAAAGTGGTTTACAGAAATTATAAAACAATAAAATTATTAGTATAAACAATTAAACCATTAAACACTTCTTAATAGCTCTGCTGGTAAATAGATTAAGATTCTTAATCTCTGGGTTGTGGGTTTGGGCCCCATGTTGGGCTAAAGATTCCTGCATTCTTATGGGTTAAAAAGCCACTACTTCTTCATTGTACGATATTGGTCTTTTATACCGGCTGGCATGCTTTGTTCAAATAGAAGATGTTGGGAGATTGCTTTCTAGTACCCCGTACCCGAAATGATCCATTCTTGTTTGTTCCGTGGCTGCTGTTGTTTTTTGTAGCCAGAAGTGGGGAACACTGATGCAGCTGCTAGTTTTCCTTCCCAGTTCAACAGCAGCTCTCAGATCTGGGGAGCCTCTCTGGGTGGGCAGGTTGAGGGAGAGGGAAAGCTGCTGAATGTCCCTCAGCATCTCTGATGCCTTGGTCAACTTTTCCAGGAGGGCAGTAGGTACCGCCAACCCGCTGTCCTGTTTCTTGGCCTTCTGAGTCCTTGAAGTGGTGGGGTGTGGGACTGGTGGCATCAGAAGCAGCAGCTGCTGTGGTCAAAAGGCAGGTGCTCTCACCAGATCATGCAGTCTCTTATGTAGGTGGAGGAGACATGCTCTCTGTGGGCTCCTGGCGGGACCTCCCCTGGCCAAGCTACCTGCAGCATCCGTGGCTTCCTGGTGCAGCACAGGTGCCAGGTTTGCTTTAAGCATCCTGAGCCACACATAGAAATGAAAAACTTCTCCATTAGCCCATCCTCTCCTTCCTAGGGTTGTGTCCCCTTATTCCTTAAATTTTTTGTTCGATTTCTCTTCCATTTCAAAACATTTACATAGTTCAAAATAAAAGACCTTAAGACCTTGACATGACCCTAACGCTATACTGTATTGTTTTAATTAGTGTTTTTATGGAGCAGTCAAGTAATTTCGTTGTCCGTGAGAGGGGGCAATGACAATAAAGATATTATTATTATTATTATTATTATTATTATTATTATTATGGATACTTCATTTACAATTAAGTGGTGTACAAATTCTGTTAAAGTAAAATAAAATAGTATGATTGATAGCTCTTGGTGGACTTTGACTTCCCATGGTTTATAAATAAATGAAGCAATTCCATTCACAAGAAGCTGGCATGAAGCAAGCCAGTATAATTTAAGCTGGCGTAAAGATATGCCTGACCCAAACCCCATTGAGCAGTGGGGCTGCTTCTGCTGCTCTGCCTAAGCCTGGCAAAGAGGAAACAAGCATTTAAAATGCTGTTCCATGCTGGGTTACCAATTCACATGACCATGCTGAGTGGGCTTAGGAAACAACCTAAGTCCCTCCTTTCTTGCCGTGCCCCCACCACACTACCAGAACACCCCTTTTGGGGGGACTTACACCAGTTTCATCTCATTTAGGTTTGGTTCAGCCAGCTGAGCTAGGATGAGCAAGTTACACTGGTGTATCTGCAGCTGAGCTGTGACTGGACACTTAATCCCAGCTGAACCAGGAAGCAGCTGGCTGAACCAGAGATCTGCTTCATCCTAAACTGCTTAGCCTGGAGGATCTTGTGTTGGATTGCCCCCATAGTGGCTAACTGGTTGCACATCATCTGAATGCAGTATGCTATCTGGCTTCTACCGGTTTTATCCAATTTTTATCAAGGTTTGGTATAAACTTTGCCCACAGTTTCTCTCCTAATGAAACATCAAAGTATATCCAAAGGTTTGTCAGATTCCTGCTTTAATGCTGCATCCTTATATTAGTGGTGTGTGGTACCTTGGTACTTACTTATGTTCTTCCATTGTTAGATGTTGTGGACTTTATTACAGAGCCTCTTCATTCATGAATACTCTTCTCACTACTCTTGAATTGTTCCGTTTGTGGTCTATAGCCCCGTTACATTATCCTACCTCAATTGCACACATAAGAATATATCATTTATTAGGGTGACATACATTTTGCACTGTTATTTTAAGGAAGTATGAACAGTTACCCCATTCTCTTTCTTGCAGCACAGTAGCTGATAAGCAGAAACACCTAAACATTTGTGGTACTGTATCAACAGTGCAGATGTTTAATTGTGGTTTGGGGTGTGGTAGCATAGCAGTTGGAAAATACAGCTTAGTTGGTGGCAAAGTGCTTTAGGTTCAAGACAGTTTTTTTACTGTCTTCTTCAAATTCAATAAGTTGGTTACATAACCCAAACAAACTTTATTTCTCCAAAATATATCAATGTGTATGGACTACTCAAAACATGTTGGGTTTTTTAAATTCTTCATATGAATAGGTTTCATGGGTCAGGTTGTGATTTTTCTTACTCAAAATCTGTATTTCTGATTTGGAAATATCACACCTCTATATGGGATTAATTGGATGAGAAATTGTGCTTAGGAAATGTCAGAAACTATCTTTAATGCTAACAAAGCCACCACCCCCAGCAGCATCTGTTTGTTTTAATTCACCTATCATCGCCTCATCTTGTTTCCATTTTTCTAAAAGCAAAAGATTCAAACACAGATCTAGTCTAAGACAGATCAGTCTTCTTCAGCCTGAGGCCCATGTTCCCTCATGGGCAACCTTCCTGGGGGTGGGGTGTCACATGCCAGTGGAGGAGCCAAAGGGCGGTTTATATGACTCCTACCTTTGTACAGTAGGCAGCAATCCAGACACACATAAACACACACACCACCTCCAATGACACAGGCAAGAGGCATTATTACAGGTCAAAGCAAAAGCACTCAAGGAGGGATCAGAGGATGGCCAGTGAGGGGTGAGGCGTGGTGAGACATTAAGTCATTTTAATGTGGGGAGGGTTGTCTGACTATTCAGCATTGAATGACTAATATGTACTACATTTTCAGAATGCTTTAGCAGCTTCTTGCAGCACATGCAGATTATAAATTACAACAATGTCGTTCTGAAAGTCACTGTAAAAGATAAACCCCTAATATATACTTGGTTACTGCAGCTTATTCACCAACATCATGGTTAATTACCTTATTAGTTGAACTGTATCAGGAAGCATTGCCTGTGTCTTAAATTGTACATGCAAATTTAATTCTGTCAGCTTGTAATGTCTTGAGTGTTTGATGGGTGACCCTGCTCTGCAACTCTGAGCACTGTCTGTCCTGTGCACTGAATGAGGTAGTGTCTGCTGGAAAAATAGTCATAGTCTGTTTTCCAAATAGAAACTGCCTCATTGAATTTTATGCACAGGGAATAGATAAAGACAGGGTATTGAGTAGTGATGTTTTATATAAGGATCACTAAAGATAAGGGGAAGATTTTTGTGAGGAAGCACCATAGTGATCTGTGTTAAAGTATATGTAAGGTTTGAAAGTCATATACAAGAACACACAACTTATTAATACAGCTGCAATTTTCTGGATATTTATTTATGACAAATAACACACATTAGAATCTCCATTTCACATGAGTTACATTGAAAGGTGGGGAAAATATGCACTTTTAACCACCTTGCTTGTAAGAATAATAATAATAATAGTAAATTTTATTTGTACCTTGCCCTGCCCAGCCGAAGCCAGGCTCAGAGTGACTAACATCATACAAATAACACAGCATACATAAAACAGCATCAATTAATTAAAATACATCTTAAAATTAATTCAGACAAATTAAAATCTGGACAAATGACAGTTATCATGTTAAGATTGAGAGCAGTTAATACTTGCCAGGACCAACTGTTTTCACTGATCATATAAGGACCTGTGCACAGGCTGGGAGGCCTCCTTCATGCTTGTTCTTATATAAAGGAAAACAGGTCAGACTGCCCCCTGGCCAAAGGCCTGGCAGAACAGCTCCATCTTGCAGGCCCTGTGGAAAGATGTCAAATCCCGCAGGGCCCTAGTCTCTTGTGGGAGAGCGTTCCATCAGGCTGGGGCCACAGCTGAAAAGGCCCTGGCTCTGGCCAAGGCCAGTCTAATTTCCCTGGGGCCTGGGATCTTCAGAGTGTTGTTGTTTGCAGACCGTCGGGTCCTCCGTGGGGCATACCAGAGGAGGCGATCCCGTAGGTACAAGGGTCCTAGGTCGTGTAGGGCTTTGAAGTTTAAAACCAGCACCTTAAGCAGTATATTATCTTCATTAAGCAATTTTGAGTATGTATTAGAAGATTATGGTTTGAGTGTTAGGCTGCAATCCTATACAAATTTACCAGGGAGTAAGCCTCATTAAATGCAGTTGCCAGAGAACTTTGTAAGGTTTGTGCCCTATGTTCTGGTGACTTTGAAGGGTTCTGATTATTTCAGTGCATGCTGACCTTAGCAGCAAGCCTCAGCAAAACTCAATACTTCCTAAAAGACAGAAACAAAATGTAGATGGATTTCACGAAGGAAGTAAAAACCTGTCTTTAATCAGCTTCAAAGTTAAGGGGGGGAAATAGTGAATCGCTATGAGTCAAATCGGGCAATTTCAAATTTGTTTACTGTTTACTGTTTTAGGGATGAATAAATCTAGGAAATACACAGAGAAAAAGAGAGAGAGAGATAGCCAGTTCTTTGAGCATGCTTAAATTAACATTAACAGTAAAAATACATTAAAACATTCAAATACATTATATAAGGATCACTGAAGATAAGGGGAAGATTATTGTGGGGAATACTTGAATCTACTTGATTCAATACTACCTGAATCTAGTATAAAATACCTTCATTTTTCCTTTGGACAATAGAAGGAAAATGTGAATACAACTATTACAATAGAATTTTTTTATTTTTATTTTTATTATTAATATACCGCCCTATACCTGGGGGTCTCAGGGTGGTTCACATAATAAATATATCTGAATATAACCCTAAAACCATATTAAGTATTGAGTTTTCCCCAATGCAAATGTTCCATTTCAAATATTTTTGGCTATTGGAAAAACGTTTGAAATATTTATACAGCATGTAAAGTTAGCATGGCATACATAATCAGTTTTGTTTACTAAATATATGTCAACTAAATACGGGTGGTGCCATATAGTTTTCATTGTAATTATTTGTATGTTTTAAACAGACTTTATATTTTTGTATAATTTTGATACTATTAATGCTTATTTTTAATTGTTTTTTCTAAGTTTTTAGTGATTCTTGTTTTTTCCTGTAAGTAGTAGTAGTAAAAATAACAATGCTAAAAGAAACCCCAATCAACATTTCCCACAAAACTCCCACAAAACTTTTCAGATTGTTTGATGTATGAGCAGCTCCACTTGTTGGATTTCTTATATGTACAGAAACACTTCCTATGAGGCTAGAACTTTCTTCCTAGTGAACAAAAATAGCACTTTCTTGTATTTTGAGTTTATCTTGCATCAGCATTTCCCATTCACTGTAGGTGAGCTACTAGATCTTGCTTAAAGCATTCTTGTTTAGAGAAGCCTTCACAGATGCTTTGAAAGTTAAGGAAATTTGAATCTGTTTTCGTATTTTATCTTTCATATGCTTTTAAGTATGGCTGTAAATTTTTCTTGATTTTAATTGTTTTACCTTTATGTAAACTGCTTTGAGGGATTTTACAGTTAAGTGGTGTATTCATTTTATGAAATAAATAAATAAATTGTGACCCACAGGTGATCATGTGTGTGAGTAAAAGTATAGTGGTTAGAGTGTCAGACTAGGACCTGGGAGACCAGAGTTCAAATCTCTACCTGACCATGAAGCTCACTGTGTGATCCTGGGCCAATCACTGCCTCTTGGCCTAACTTACCTCACTGGCTCATTGGGAAGCTAAAATGGGGAGGAAGCAGAGAACCATGTACACCACATGGAATTCCTAGGAGAGGAAGGTGGGACATACATACATACATACATACATACATACATACATATAGAAATGTAGTAGCCACATTCTTCCAGTAGTACTTCTGCCAGAGTTTACTTGTACAGTGGTATCTTGGTTATCGAATGTAATCTGTTCTGGAAGTCTGTTTGACTTCCGAAACGTTCGAAAACCAAGGCGCGGCTTCCGATTGGCTCAGGAACCCCAGAAACAATAGCTGACAGCTGCATTGGACGTTTGACATCCGAAAAACATTCAAAGATCGGAACACTTCCTTCCGGGTTTTTGGCATTCGGGAGCCTATTTGTTCTTTAGTTAAGTCGTTCGAGAACTAAGGTTCCACTGTAGTTACTTCCAGGCAGGGATGTTAAATTGTAAGTGGATGATTCAGATCCAATTTTTCTGTGGGCATGTTTGGCATGGTAGCTTCCATGCATTCTTGGTTATTTTTTAGTCACGGGTGTTCTGTTGCTTGCCATAAACCCCATGGGTGGAGCTTGATGGAATGAATGCAGAGGGCTTTGTTTCTACCTTTTTGTACCTGTGCACTTTTTAAATAACAACAAAAATGTTAAGGGGTGCAAAGAGGACAAGAGTAAGTGTTACTAGTCTTAGTTACCATGTTTCATATGGGCATTCATTTCCATTGGTAGTTGCTTTACTATTATTCTTACTACTACTAATACAGTGGACGCTCGGGTTGCAAATGTGATACGTGCAGGATGCACTTTCGCAACACACAGCGTCCACAACACGCAGCGTCCGCAACCCACAGCGGTACTTCTGGGTTTGGTGGTCTACAACCCAAAAAAACGCATTCTGAAGCGACTGTAACCTGAGGTATGACTGTAATAATACAGTGGTACCTCAGGTTAAGAACTTAATTCATTCTGGAGATCCGTTCTTAACCTGAAACTGTTCTTAACCTGAGGTACCACTTTAGCTAATGGGGCCTCCTGCTGCTGCCGCCGCCGCACGATTTCTGTTATCATCCTGAAGTAAAGTTCTTAACCCAAGGTACTATTTCTGGGTTAGCGGAATCTGTAACCTGAAACATCTGTAACCTGAAGCATCTGTAACCCAAGGTACCACTGTACTCAGTGTTATTTTCTGACTAAGGCTTGTACAATGAAGTGTCCAATGGAACCCTGATAAATTAAGGTTTCTAAAGTTTTCCTATGTCATCTTCTGTTGCAGATTGTCTGCTATAAAAACCTACTTATGAGATGTTTATTGTCATCTACTTGGCCAAAGTAAAGTGAGAACCTAATAAAACTCTGGCACTTACTTACATTTCTTTTCTTTTCAGTGAGCTGTAAGGGGATACTGTGTGCCTAGTAGTAGCATGTCTTCCCAAAGCTTTTGAAAAAAAAGCCTACAAGTGTATAATCATCAGTTAATATCAACCCCCACATACTGCTCCTGCCCCCCAATTTGGGTTTTCAATTGAGTGCTAGGAATGGTTTTGCTACCTAAGCATATGCCAAGACACTTAGATCTGTTCTGCCTCAAAACCCTTTTTCAAAAACACAGAACCCTTCACCCTTTCATCATGACTGAATCTAAACATAATGAGTTCAAGCAATGTGCTTAAAACAAAAATCCTATATCCATTATTGGTTAGGAGCTCTGTCTTTTAGCAGACGCTGTGTCTCTAAACAGCTTTTAGCCTAAACAAAATGGCAAGGCTAACAGCAGATTTAAGCCATATCTTCATCAACATCATCATTTTTTAAAAAAAGCTTTGGGTCTTAATCTAACCTCAGTCATCAAGCCTTGAAATGACTGAGCATCAAAGGCTTCTAATGTTGCAGTAAGCAAGACTTTCCTGCCTAGAAACCATAATAGAAACTCCTAGAGAAAACTAACAAAAAATATTTTTGTCAAATGGGATTCAGGAATACTGTGTGGCATAGATTTATATTCAGCGATCACTGTCAGTGGAAATGAAATAGGTGTCAGGCAAGTGTCTCTAGTGATTTCCACAGACAGGGTGCTGCAGCTGAAAATTCCCTCCCTCTGATTGCCATTCACCTCACCTCCAATGTCTTGGCCGCTCAGAGAGGAGCATGGAAGTTGATACCTTGAAGTACCTGGGTTCTAAGCTGCGTAGGACTTTATATATAAGCACAAGCACATTGGTGTGTGCTTAGAAACAGGCAGAGAGCTCTTTGAACACCAGCAAGTTGTGTTCTCGGTAATCATTCCCAGTTAAAACTAGCAGCTACTTTCTGTTCTGTGTCATTTTCTGAGCCATCTTGAAAGTCCTGTTTGCAACACATTACAGTAGCCAAGGAAGTGGATGCCAACAGCAAGGCAATCTCTGTCCAAGGAAAGTTACAATTGATGCACCAGCCTAAGTTGGTGAATGTGCCCTGCCACTGAACACACTTGGGAGTTTACAGACAAATCTGGATCTAAAAGTACTTCCAAATTGCAACCCCATCCAAAACACATTGGCAAATCATCTTCCCAAATAACCTCAATTGTCTCAGGCTTGAACCCACAATACTGAATGCACAGCTCCTGGTTGGATACAAGCCATGCACCTGAGCCATTGCGGACTAACAGCGAAAACCTCAGTGATCAGGCAGGAATATAAGGGATCAGGTGGTCCTTGATATATCCTGGACCCAGCCTGAGGAGTATTTACTAAATGAGTAATGTCCAATCCATCACTTATTTGTGGCAAAGTGAGCTGGTTTCATTCCACTGCTGCTCCATTTCCCACTGTCCCACTGTTTCCTATGGCAGCATTATATTGTTGCACACCACCCCAATCTCTGAGCAATGTGAAATTCCAGAGGTTCCAGGTGCTTCACCTGTGTTCAGTTTCCTCAGAATGAGCGATGACTGTGGTATATGGTTTATTTACACATTCAAGATTTCACTTGTTTGTCCTTTGTCTCCCATTCCAATTACATCTTATACACTTTAGATATTACTTTAACATTACAGTTTAACAGGTCTCTCTCTAGTTGTGATAGTTGTTCCCCAAACCCCCGTTTCATATCCTTTTTAAATACTTCATTCAAATGATGATATTGTAACCATGTTGTTAACATCCCTGATAAATTCTTAAACTATTTTAATTTAAATTCTCCACCCTTCTCTCTTAGCAGATTTCTATGTCACCCAACCTTCCATCATATTTTTATTTTTCACCACTATGGCTTCCAAAGGTGAAAGCCAAAGTAGTGTTTTAGTCTCCAATACGTTTTTATATTTATCCCATAGTCTATACAATTTTTTCCTAATTATATGGTTTGTGAAACCTTATGTGCTTTTGCCTTTTCATACCACAAATAAGCATGCCAACCCCGAATATTATCATGACCTTCCAAATCTAAAATATATGAATTCTTCAATAACAACCACTCCTTCAACCAGCACAGACAAGATGCTTCATAATATAATATATCCGGTGGGGAGAAACCTCCTCTCTCTTTTGTATCTATCAGTATTCTATATTTTATTCTCTGTTTTTTTCCTTGCCAGGTACATTTAGAATAGTTATCTTTATACAAATTTATATTATTTGTCGTTAAGCATACACCTAAATATTTTGTAGGGTTTTTTTTTTAGTCTCATCATTCATATTTTTTACCAGGAGCTTGGTTTAATCTTTATTAATGTTAAGACCTGCTTTTTTTTTTAATGCGTGCTTTTAAGTTTACAGAACAAATACATAGGTCAAGCATGGGAACATTTGGCCCTTCAGTTGATGCTGGACTAAAACTCTCATCCTGGCATTTGGCTATACTGGTTGGTGCTGATGAGTCTAATCAATCTGAAGGGTCACATATAATAAACTGTGGTTTTCGTAAAGGGTTGGAGATGACTTACTGCATTTTGAGCTTAGAAAAATAGAGCTACTCTTACACACACAAAAGGTTACACTCTGGCTGTTTATTCTCCTAGATTCTACTTATTTTATGAGGCATTCCTTTGCTGCTTGTAATTCCTTCTCCTAATAACAGTGTCTTCTGGAGGAGTTATGGTTTCCCTTTAGGTATGTCATATTTCCAGAGAAAAGGGTATTGTCTTTTATTTTAGAACAATTTCTTCTTACATGCCTCATATATACTGCAGTTTATACTCCAGACTGTTTATGAAATATTGAAGGCTCATAGTCACGTTACCCAGATCATCCTCGCCTCTAATAGCGAACATAGGTGGTTGAGTGCCTGTTGGTTTGGAAACAAAATATTACCAAGCAATAATGTAGCATGTTCTGCATATTTGTGGGACTACGTATGTATGACGATGTGCTCAAATTCATAAATTACCTGACAAATAACCTGTCAGCTTGTACAATGCTGGTGACGGTTGACACTTGGAGAGATAGAGAACATGAGGCTAATGATGGGACAACTTTGTTGGATACAACCCATAGTTATTAAATGCTTTTGAGATGGACACCCAATTGCATGGTGGGAAAAGTTGTTTAACTACATCATGATGGTTAATTACAGTTGAAACAGAAGGGTTAAAAGTCTCATTGGTCATTTATATCATTGTTGTTTTTATTCCTTTAAAACCATTCTTCCACTCTGAGATGGTTTTGTTTCCAAAGGCTAAAAGATTCTTATTGCTAAAAATTTGTTCTAGCAAGCTTGCATTTAGCAGGTAAATCTTACAGACTCACATTTTAAAGCATTGGCATGTCTTTTTAAAAAATCATGTACACCAATGAGAGCTGTACCATGTGATTTTTCTGAATGTGCAGAAGAGATGAAATAGCAAAACCACTACAGTTTCCTGCTATTTAAATCAGGGCTGAGGAACCTCAAGCCTGGGGGTCAAATGCAGCCCTCAAGACCTTCTTAGCCAGCCTTTAAGAGTCTTCCCAGCCATGCCCCATCCTGGGGCCATGGTCCTCATTTGTCCTGCTCTGTGCCCTCCTGTGTTCTTTCATCTGTCTGAAATGTGTCCTTGAACTATGGTGATGCCTCTTTCTTTGCCCGGCTGGAGATTAGATGTGTTGTGGAATGATCTAGCTTTTGGGTGAGTAGAATATAGCAGACAGTGCACTTTTTTCCCCTTTGGCCCTGCCCACCATTTTTATGTAGCCCCCGTAATGTTCCCCATGAGCATTCATGAGCAGGCTAAACAAATTTCTCCATCCCAATATAAACAAAAATGCTGGTGAAATGCTGTTTCACATGTTATTTTGTTCTTACAGCTGGCCTACAGATGCAGGAAAATCACATGGCAAAACTTTTTCTTCCTCCTAAGAATCCAAGCCTATCATTTTTCTTGACATGCTTTCTGTTGGCATGCAGTTTTTGATGTAGTTTTTGAGCATCCAAACGTGGGATCAGAGCAAGACAGAGTGAGGCAGCTGCGTCCTGCTTCACTGCCCTCAGGTGTAGAGGAGCATGCTGTCCCCTCACCAGTGCTGAAGTAAGAGTCAATTATTAGTCAGTTGGCTTTGGTACATGGAATAGGAGAGGCATGCCATCTTGTCAATCCTAAGACAGCAAAATACTTGCATTAGATTTTCTCACCTGCATTCTGATGTGGTATAGTTAAAAAGGACTATACTGTCAGTTTTTTTTCTGAATGTGTAGCTCAGCCTTCATTAGACACATAAAGCAGGCTTGTATGGGTTGAATTAGCGTGACATTACTTTTAAGATACATAATGGTGTTGAAAAGCTGTGAAAACTTACTTTTATAGCAACCTCAAGACTTTCATTTGGATTCTTTTCCTTTAGGTATCATTTTGGCATGTTGTGCTTTATTGAAAGCATACGTGTTATTGAGTTACTGGGTTATTTCATGTTTTGATCTTTTTTATATATAAAAAAATCTGTCTAGTTACTCTCTGCCTCCTTTTTGAAAGTTTGCAATAGCACTATTAAATGCTGCTGTTACAATCCAGAAGACGAGATCCCCATTGGAATCCATCTCCCATGCAAATACCTCATGTGAATGTGTATCTTTTGATAGCGCTGTTCCTCCACATCCAGTGGACAATTTTTGTGCATGACTACAGTTGAATTGGAATCTGTATATTCTTCACCATCTGGTTCTGTTAGGTTTAAAAATGGGATGCTGACATAACAAAAGAAGAGTTTTACAAAATATGTCTATAGTTACAAGTAGATTAATCCTGATGAAAAGTGAATCTTTACCCTTAGTGTTCTGGATAGCCATTGCTATTTGTTCTCATAAAGACTTGCTGTACTGTGCTTTTGATAGAATGAAATACTTAGGAGCACATTTCTCTCATAAAATGCTTTTCTAATGTACACTTTATCCATGGAGAAATCTGTGCTCCCTCTCCTTGTATAAAAAATGTAACTTTTGTGTGCTGGACAGTGAATGGGGAAACTTGCCACTTTTAACAAGCATTCATCCTTCTGCTTCCATGAGCATGTATACATGTGTATGTGTGTGTGTTTATACACAAATATAAGGGACTCAGTACTGCAGCACTATCAAGTGCAAAGCATTCACATCAGCATTCCCAAGAAGGTGTGACTAAGGCATAGAGAATTTCCATGGATAGTGTTTTGTGAGTCTCTTACATATTGTAACATATGTAAAGGACTCACTCTGGCTACATGAAACCTTAACTGCTGGCATCACTAGTGGGCGTTTCAGGATTCCAGGTGGGTGGTAGGGGGTTCTACAGCACAAGCTGAATCTGCCTTCCATCAAGCACTGGTGGGCGGTAAGGAAATTTTACCATCAAGAAAGATGCATTAGTGGGCAGTAGGTATAAAAAGGTTGACTACCCCTGATTTAGACAGACCAGGCAGCATAATTCAAGATTGCCTGCTTCCTCTTCTTCTTTGGCGATCACTTGTAGCCTACCTCCTATGTAGTGCTTAAGTCCAGGCTCTGGCAATACTTCTTGTTTGCATCCCATACAAATTAAGAATGTGTTCCAATAATTCTGTATGCCAAAGGAATTTTGGACAAACTCTCCATTTGTTCATTTTAATAGCCATATATCTGCCCAAGCTTTCACTGCGTTTTCCCATGAACTGTGTCTGCTGGTCAGCCAACTGTGCACAGCTAATTATTATTCACACTGTTATTGATTGATTGATAGGTTGATAGGTATTTTGTATGCTGAAAAGTATGGAAATTCCTAAGTGACATACATTTTAAGACTTGAAAGCATATATTGCACAAAATAAAATATAGGAAAGCATCTTGAGTAGTGCAACCAACATGGCTGACTCACACTACAGGGAAAGCCATACCACAGTCAACACTCAAGGCGAAGCCTTGCTATAAATTAATTTTCCACAAAAATGCTTCAAGTAGCCATTGGAAACAATTCTGCATCATTCAGTTTTCTGCTAGTCCAGCTTGGCTACACATTGAACAGATTGTGCTAAAAATATAGCATGCATGGTTCTTTTTCATTCACTGGTCATTCTAGAGAAAAGAAGCATAAGCTAACTGTATCTGACGCCTCCTGTGCTGCTTTTTGTGAAGACAGTTTTAATGATTCTAGAAATGAACAAATGCCCATGAGTTTCCTCTGATAAGCCTATACTTGAGACCCAGGAACATTGCCAATGATGTGGATACATCTGTAAAAATGGAGTACCAACTATGGTTGACCAGCTAAAGAAAAAAAATGTTTTGTTGTATTTTATTCATGCTTATTTTATTTTTAAAAATCCATTATTTCTGCCATATCTTCATTTTTATTTTTGCATTTTCTCTCCCTTTTTTAAACACATCACAGTGCCAGAGAATGGGGATGAAGGTAGGGCAGTTTATTGACTGTTTTATTTCTTCTGTAGCTATGATAGTCTTCAGTGTGTTACTGACTGTATGCTTTGGGCTGAAAATATTGTTTTGAAAGGATTGCCTCAAATAGCCCTCTTTGTGGTTATAGCCTACCAGCACTTCATGGGCTCCCCATGTAACTGTTGTTGTTGTTGTTGTTGTTAATTTGTACCCTGCCCATCTGACTGGGTTGCCCCAGCCACTGGGTGTTTTCCAACATATATAAAAACACAATAAAACAAAATAAAACTGCTAGTTGAAAAGCCATGGCCACCTCAACATACAGGCCCATCACAACCACCTGATCAGTTATGAAGCCCAGGAAACCACACCTTTACTCGATTCCTTCTTTTGCCTAACAGATGCACAGCCAGTAAGTCAGACTCTTAAGCAGGACCAAAATGGGGCCTTCCAGGGGCAGGGTGAGCAAGGCTGAGCCAGCCTCAGATCTGTTGGATTCCCAAGCTGGCTCCACGGCTGTCATCTGATCACACAGGGCCTGATGCAGTTCTGATGACTGCACTGGTGTCACTCGGTGGGAAGAGACCAGCCCAATCCACCTCCAGCCTGGCACAAAGGGCATTTGGATTGCTTTGCCTCCTATGACGTAGAGTAAAACCTAAGATAATAATTTTTAACCCTAAAGGTAAAAAGCCTTAAAAGTACACAAAACCCTTGATAAGCAATGAGAAACGGGATATCCACAGGTTAGCAGCAGGGGAAAAAACAAGCTCCCCTTCCCCTGCTTTAAAACTATCATGCCCAGAGGGAGGCTATATTTCTAATTGAAGCTGAAGAGGATTATTAATGAAGCAAGAGACCTTTTAAATTGTATGAAAGGTGGAATTTTGAATGGAAATCACTTTATTAGCTCTCAAAATAAATCTCCACACATCACAGCTGCTTAATTACACTGATTACCTGGTATTTACACTCCTTGAAATGGACATGAAAGTGACATCTCCCATCAGGCTTGTCATTAGTTTTAACATCTCATCATTGTCCTAAGCCAGGCAAGAGCAACCTAGCTGGTCACTTGGGCTAGTAATATTTTTAGCTGAGCCAATGAAGCATGCCAGCAGGCCGAAGAAGAAGAGGAAGGGGAAGAAGAAGAGGAGGAGTTTGGACTTGATATCCTGCCTTCCACTCCCTTTAAGGAGTCTCAAAGTGGCCAACAATCTCCTTTCCCTCCCTCCCTCACACCAAACACTGTGAGGTGAGTGAGGTTGAGAGACTTCAGAGAATAGTGACTAGCCCAAGGTCACCCAGCAGCTGCTTGTGGAGGAGCGGGGCAGCGAACCCGGTTCACCGGATTATGAGTCCACTGCTCTTAACCACTACACTATGCTGGCTCTCACACCACTATGCCATGGGCATGCTGAACCATGAGCTGGGTTTCATCAGATTGAGGCTGCAGCTGCTTCAATGCTTTTATTATCAAACAAGTGTGTAGGGAGGGGCATTTCGAAGCTAGCATTTGTGGAATGTCATAGTCTAAGGAATTACAGAGACAGCATGCTAGGTTTATGGGCTGGTTCACTTGTACACATTTTTAGGCCTTGAATGCCTATTCTAGATCCCTTCATCTCTTGCATATGTATTTTTAAATATATTTTATTCATATGAAATCAATGTGATGGTTTATATTCTCAAAAATGGGATCATACTTAAGTTTCCAACCAACCCACTTGTTACCTACTTCATGGTATAAATATGCATTGTTCTCAAATCTTTTTGAGTAAGGGGATAGAAAAGACTTTCCTTAAAATGCCACACCGTCAGAGACTGAAATATTCTGTACCGTATATTGCCACAAGAGTAGTATTGGTTGTCAACTCGGGTCAACTCAACTACATGATGATGGGACCATAGAAATTCAGAATATTATATGAAAACAATAATGACAGTTATTCAGGTATAGAACCTTGGGTAGACATTTGATCTCTTCATCTTTTAAGAGAGGCAGTATTTTCAAACCTTTCCTGAATCTAGAATGGGCTAGAAACTCAGTGTTTAAAATGGAAGCTGCAGTGGTATGTTTCACCAGCTGCTATTTTCCAAAAATAGTGAAGTTGGCTGTATTCAGGAAAACTGCTTTGGGGTAAGCAGTACAACGGACATCTGTCTCATCACCATATTGTCTTACTTTAAAGACAAAACAAAAACAATCCCTCTTCCCCTTGTCACAAACTTGAAAATCTGTTTTGGAAAACAAAATACAAGTGTCATCCTATGGCAGAAATGTTTTTCTCTTGTTAACTGTTGCGTCTTTGACATGGCGTACTTGATTGGGATCCCAAGAACAATATAACATAGAAATCTGTCTAGCTGACAAAACTACATGGATTGCAGTGGCTTCCTTAATAAATGTTTAAGAGTTAAATACTAGGCTTACATTCCTTGGAAAATAATTTTTTGGTTAAATATTGCCATGTAAGACCTGCCTTCCTTGCAAGTGGAGGAGATAAAGGGATTGCTCATTTGCATATGTTCATTCATTTAAACAGATATTAACAACAACAACAACAATAAGCATATCAATAAATTATTGATTTGATTAACACTATTTATTAACCACTTCCTATAAAACATCTCAGAATGACTAACAATAATAACATAACCTATAAAAATGTATAAAACAATTTAATATATAAGAGCAATTAAAACCATTCCATATAGAAAAAAAAATTTCCAGTGCAGATACCGATTGGGATAAAAAATCTCCACTTAAAAGTGTTGCTGAAAAGGAAGGTTTGCAGTAGGCACCAAAAAAATAATAGTGATGGTGTTTGACTGATATGTTGCAGGAGGGAGTTTCAAAGGCTTGCTGTCACCACTCGGAATGCATTTCAACTGTATTATCAGAATTGTCTAAGAGATGGTTGGATAAAAATCCAATAAAGCTAGCTTACAAGAAAATGCCAAGCACCAATACAGCATTTCTATAGTTTGCTTCTCTGATGTGTATTTTCTACATTAACTAGGACATAGTTAATTCATATCCATATTTGATATTAAAAGTATTATCATAATTAAGGGAGAGTGTAGAAGAGGTTAGTATCATTGGTATTGTACATGAATCTTGGTCATAGTTCTTTTATTTTGTTTCCTAAATTAATGATCAGTAGCAGCAGTTACTGTTATTTCTTTCAATTTTGGCTTGAATATTCTTAAATAATTGCATGTACTTCTGATTTATGACTAAGTGAGAACAGCAGACCTCATAATCACAAAGCTACAGAACAATGGCTTCAGTCCAGAGAAACTTAAGCATATTTATGTCTGAGCAAAGCCTCCTGTATCATTTTCGAAGCCCCTTTGAGCAACAATTTGCCATTATATATATAAAAAAAAGCTTTAGCACCTCATTGCATGCATATTCTTATTCTCTCACCCTCCATTATAATATTTGGTATACATTTCTGACACTTGACTGCAGTTTCATTCTGTTCTAGATTGTTACTACAATATCCTTCTGCTTAACTAAACTGCTTCCATGAAACACATTACTATATATTTTCAATTACTATTTGATAGTTGTGTTGCAGAAATGGTTGTTGGGAATTTCTTAAATAAATACATACAACAGCCATTAATATACAGTAAAACTTTTTGTTAGCTTCTACATGCTAATATTTAGTGAAGGAAAATGTAGCTTTTACTCTTAAGAATAGCTTTTACACTTTAAATTTTCTGTTAGGATATAAAGTATTACTCTTATAAGTCGTTCTTCCATGCCACTAGGGATGAACATATTTGGCAATGTATCCAAATATTTTAAGCATTAATTGTTAGGCCCACAAACATAGGATATCCAATGTTAATCATGTTCAGAGTAAATCCATTGGAATGAATGGGCTTGTGTCCATTTACTCCCCATTAGGTCTACTCTGAGTATATTGCCCATACTCATTTTTTAAAATACAGAAAATATCATATCAAGATTATTTGATTTCATTGGAAGTAAATTTTACAGGATAGCTTCTAGATATAAAAATTATGAAGAAACATCATTTTGTGTTGACTGATCATGTTAAGCTGGCCTTCGTTACTGGCACATTCAAAAATGATAAGATTTCCATTTTGAAAATCTATATGCTTGTTCCATGTGTTTCTGCTTTTTAAAAATCATAATGGGTTTGTTTGCTTGTTTTTCCTCTTGGATAGTCTAGCAGCAGCAACAAATCATGTCAAAACCTTATATTAGAACCATGTTAAATGTTGACACAGTTGGTGTTAAACAATTAAATTCTCAATGATGGGTTTTTTGTTTGTTTGTATATGTGTTTTTGCCTTTGTAGCTATCTTATTCATCACAAACAAAAGAATGGATTTATTGTTTATGTTGAAGAACATACATAATCATTTAAGTCAATCTCCCAATATTCACCATTATGAGTAAAAATGCTTATATTGATGTCATTTTTTAAAACAAAAACAACACAGAATTGCAAATTAACTGGTTATTTTATTTTGAATTTGACAGGTGCTATGGATGTGGAAGAAAGAAATCGCCAAATGAAAATGAACAAATACAAACAGGTAGCAGGATCAGACTCCAGGCTGGAGCAAGATTATCATTCAAAGGCAAGGGCATTTTGTTTTGAAAAGCAGCAAAATGAGTAACTGTTTAATCAGGCAGTGAAATGCTAGTAATCATTGCATGGTAGCATTTGTGATTAAGAGGGAAATCCTGTACATGTTTACTTTAAAGTGAATCCCACTGTATTCAATAGGTTGGACCTTTGCTAAAAGGCTTGATAGCTCCCATTTTTTGAAGCAGTATCTGCCTGAGGTTAGGGCCTCAAGAGTTGAACCCTACAAAGCATAAGGGTTTATTGCCAGACAGAAAAACCACCCCACCTCTCTGTACTTGAAAAACTGTGTTCTTGCATATGCAAAGGGGGTTGGAGGGTAATCCCATGTCAGTGTGTATAGAACTGCAGTCAGGAGATTCTGATCAGATTTTTAAAACTATAATTAATTTTGCCAAGCTCTCATTGAATGTAAATCAGAACTAGTGTGCTAAGAATAGAAAGAATGTAAAGTAGTTGCCTGCTTCAGAAAGTGATTAATGACCAATTAGTCATGTGATAGAATGTACCAATAATAGGAAATGAGCTTAGTAAACTGTAAAGAGATAAATTGATTTAGTACATGTCTGGAATCAACATTTTTTAAAAAATCTACTATGTTCTATATCTTATTCTTATGCTGTATAAAATACATTAAAGTTTTCAGTGTAGGTCTGATTTTCACAAAACTTTAAATCATAAGGTTGCAATCCTATACATACCGTACTTACCTGAAACTAAGTTCTACTGAACTCATTTACTGTGTTCAGATGTAATGATAAACCATGCTTAATGCTATGGGAATAAGCTGCAGTGAGCCTTGAGCTTTTACATTTATCCTTTCATGTAGTGGGAAGGAGTACTTTGGAGGCAATTTCAAATTCCCTTAATCTTGGCTTGTCATTCCATCAAAACCCAGAATCATGGTTTATCATCAGCTATGGTCAGTTTCCAAACAAGTCATATTATGACTTCTGAAGCTGCAGTATGTTTCATCATTGTTACTGTAAATCACAGTCCCAAGCTTGGGTGAAATTGCAAGCTGTTTTCGGGGGAAATGGAAAGCAAGCGCAACCAAAGTCATCTTCCTGTAGTATATGAGAGTGGAGGAAAGAACAGCCAAACCCAAGCCATAGCTCATTCACAGAGTGCTAAGCCATGGTTTAGGCTTACATCTCAGTAGACATATATAGGATTTCACAATTAGGTACTACTAATAAGAACAGATAGATTTCAGGCACATAAATGGAGGGTTGCTTCAGGTGCTGCCATATCAGTGGATTCAGGTGCTGCTATTTGGGGGGGGGGGTGTCTATATAGGTTTATAGCATTATTATTGCTCTTGGAATATTCCTTTCTAAGTTACCAAAAATAAATAGATTGTGTCATACTATGACAGATTTTATTAATCTCATGTGACATGAAAATTATTCTTTAATCAGAAACTGGATACTGACTGTTCAAAGTTTGATGATTCCATTGGAAAATTACTGTACTTCATGTTCTGCTATTGAGCATTTCTTAACGTCCAATGGTAATTGGAGTAGCATCTTATTAGATAAAACTTTTGATGTATTGCTAAAAAAGAAAAAGTCATTGCCATATTTGTATATTAGTTGCTTGCTAAAAAGATTGGGCAAGGTGCCTCAAACCACACTCAGGCATTTGAAAGACAAAACTTTCTCAATAAGCATGATTAGTAATATGGACAATTTCAGCCTTCTTAATATTTAGTCCTGAATGTGTTTGTATCAAGCATGTTCTTCAACTGACCTTAACCTTCAGGAAGTCTTTTGATGAGCTGCTGCCATGAGTAGGGAGCTGCAAAGCTCTCTTGCTTCAAAGTTTGTAGCTAGAGAGCTGTGGCTTAATCTTATTCATTCATTCATCATTTTATTTGTATGTCTCCTTTCCATAGCTAGAAACATGCTCAAGGCGGCTTACAACAGGAACAAATTTACATAATTAGAAACATAACATAACAAAAGTAGCAATAGAAAAAACATCCAAAATTACACAACCAAAGTGAACAATTTTCACCTGAAACATAATAAGATCCAAAAATAAAGATACAAAAAATTAATATCAACAACAGCAACAAACCCGCACCAGCCCAGCTCCCTAAACAACACCCCAGCCCAAGAGTCTGTTCAGCAGCCTCGCCACAGTCAGGGCCCTGCCCTCCCAGGTCAGTTGGGAAAAGGCCTTCAGGATCTTCCAGGACTCACAGCCAACATGGTCTGCTTTTGTATAGCCACTGGACTTCTGTTAGAAACTATCTCTGTTGAGGCAGCCCATCTTCTTGTTGTCACAAATAGCTTTCACACTTTTGTATATGAATAAGAATGTCATTTAGGCAAAGCAAACAAAAGGAATAAGTAAATATTTAGGTCCTTGGAATGAAATTATGGCTCTGTTAGAGCATATTTTGGAATGTCCAATAACTTCCTTCTGTTGGAATGTATGTTCTAAATCATCTGGCGCTGGTACTTTTCCAAACGTTTCTTGCTGAGGAATGCAGTATGCATACACCAGACACCTAAGAATAGATTTCCTTTTATGTAGGCAAAGATATCAACAAACACTAGGAAGTGACTTCTACTTCACTTCTATTTCAGTCATATGCACAAATCCAAGTGTCACACTTGGTAATATAAAAAGTGAAAACACAAATGGAAATATCCCTCCTAGGTTGAGTTTGCTAGGACTCTACACCTAAACCAGGGCTTTCACTCAGTTAAAGGTATCTTAGCTGATTAATCATTTGAATTTTATGGAATGAATTAATCAATGCAATTCTTGTATTCATATTTCCCAGTAGCAACTCAGAAATATTAACATAAAAATATGCACATAAGGATTGGAATGCATATTTCCCCCCTCTCAGAATCACACACATAGACGCTTCTCCTAACCACCTGACAACATAGCCATACACACAGAGCAGGAAAGCCAACTCAGTCAAGACACACATATATAAACGTAAACAAAATAGAATAGCCAGCTCTCTTTCAAACCCACACAAATACAACACAACACACAAAGGGCAAAGTGAGGAGAACTCACCACTGGCACCATCTGAGGCTAATCCACTGCTGCCACTCTTACCACAAGGCAGCAGCCATTCATTGCTTGCTGAACAGAAATCCTCCCTTCTGCCACCCACCTCTGCACTGCCAGTCATCCTGCTTCCGCAGCCAAGAATGCTCTATCTTCTGCCATCAAGAGCTCCATTGGCATTCTACCATAAGGAAGCATGCTTAGGCTCAGACTCCCTGACTTGCCTTTCTAAGGCTCCATCTGCACTGTACATTGAAAGCAGTATCATACAACTTCAAACAGTTGCAGAATCCTGCGAACTGTAGTTTCTTAAGAGTGCTAAGAGTTGCTAGTTTCTTTCAGAACTACAATTCCCAGAGTGCTAATCAATCCCTATTCGCAGGGAACTCTGGGAATTGTAGCTCTGTGAGGGAAATAGGGGTTTCCTAACAACTCTCAGCACCCTTAACAAACTGCAATTAATTTGTTGTAGTAGTTAGTTTAATTGTTGTTGTTGTAATTAGTTTAATCAACTCAACGCTATCTTGAACAAATGTCACAGGGATACTGTTCTTCTGAGTAAATGGCCTTACATTGCTGCCTGCCACTATTTATTTATTTATCCTGACATTTATGTTCAGCTTGACAACTTAATAATAAGATCTTGAAGTGCATCAGAAATTCTTTATAATATAATCAAATCAAACATGAATGCAACACAAACTAATATATAAAGGGGGAATAAGAATTGCATCCATAACAGCTGGAGCAGAGGTGGACAGAAAGGTGACAGATATGCATTGTTGCCCATACCAGTGCTCTCTATCTGCCATCAGCTCTTATGCATGCTGGCTCACCCATTCACTTTAGAGGAGGCACAGCTCCATACATTTATCTCTGTTCACACCAAAGCTCTGTCTCCAGTTAAATTAATGGAACTGTACTTTCAGCTCTGTGTGTCCATTGGAGCCCTCACCTAACCTGGGTTGTGTACATCATCATAAGAGTAGTATACCCATCTGAGGAACAGAAAAGCTCTTTTGTAATTGAGTTGTAATTGAGTTGTAATTGAGAGAAATTGTATGCCCATATATGTTTTTTCTGGCAACTGGAGATTACATATTTATTTATTAGATACATTTTTGTCTTTGTTATCCAGTGACTAATTTATTCTGGTAATTTACTAAGGAAATTGTTCAGTATATATTAAAACGAAGAGTCGGAAAGGAAAAGGCAGCAATATATATATTAGTACTGGTAGGCCTCCACTTACTGTTGAAAATGGAATTGGTATTCAAGCTGGTATCCTACAGTTGTAATGAGCAGACTGGTAGAGTAAACTCACTGATGAGGGAAAAACCTTAGCTTTGGCATACTGTGTTTATCACACTGTTTACCTTAAGCAATCAAAGTTACTGAGTGCTAGCTTAATAAGACTCAGAAAAAAAGAGTCTGAACTTTGCAAGATTAACATTCACTGAAGACCTCCACCAAGTCAGATCCATGACTATCAAGAATCAATACTATAACATCTTAATGTTCAACACTATTTAGGCTGGAATCTTTTACCCATTCACTGGGAATAAGTTCTCATTGAACATAATGGGACTTATTTTTGAGTAGATATGTATAGGATTGCACTGTAAGTTTGTTATTTTACATTTCCATTTTGAGACTGGAGCAGGGAAATAAATATATACTTTTCAGAGGAGCAACATATGCAGCACAAACTACAACAATAACCAAAGCTGCAGCAATATTATTTAGCAGCAATAAAATAATTTTTGTAGCACTGGATAAATAGTAAGAGGGTGACAAGAAATGTATTTTCATAAGAATAAAGTGGGTAGGAGAGGGTCAGTGGTCAAATTTATATATGCCATGAATGCTTCTCAAAAGCAGTTAGAAAACATCAACAATCTAATAGGAAAACTAAATGATTTTGTGAAGGGAAATTGATTATAGGAAGAGGCTAGAATGCATTTAGAAACTGAATGATAGATAAGAATAGGCAAGGCCTGGGAAATGTGGCTGAGGCAATTTGAAAGATGGATGAAGGCAAAATAGGTTGTGGACATACGTAATAAATTCCCATTTATTTTTCTCCTATTAATTGTGATCTAATCAATTTACTCTTAAACTGATTTACATTTATCTCATACCTTCTGCATTAATGAGAGATTGACTAAAATATTTTATCAAAATCTATATGAATATTGGAAATTCAACTTGATTAATGTATATTAGTTACAGCTTTTATGGGCATGCCCCATGACTCTAACCTTTAGATATGCTGCAACCGTGTTGTTGGCACTATTAATGAAAATTTGAGAGGATAGAGAATTTGTCATAAGTATATTAGCAGCAGCTAACATAATTTTGGCAAGATACTGGAAGGTAAGTACAATACTCGTCAGAAATAATGGATGAATAAATGAGTGAATGTACTAGAAATGAAACCATTATTAAGTATTATACTAGAGATTAGTGTAGAAGTATACACAATTCTAATAGAAGTGGAGTCAATAAAGATATACAATTGCCAAGTTTTCTCTGAACTACATATAATGTGAAAAATATTATTTGTGCTTTCGTTACTTCATTTTATTTAACAGAATTTATATAACACACAAACTAAAGTCCTC
The DNA here is from genome assembly GCF_964270895.1 of Podarcis filfolensis. Taxonomy (NCBI): domain Eukaryota; kingdom Metazoa; phylum Chordata; class Lepidosauria; order Squamata; family Lacertidae; genus Podarcis; species Podarcis filfolensis. Next base: position 69,662,658 of record NC_139603.1, read on the forward strand.
CAAACAGTTTACAAAAGACAATGTTATCAACGTTTTGCTGTCAGTGACTATTGTGTCCTTTTCTTTATCTTTTTAAAAGTAACAAATTTGTGACAATTTTGTATTTGGAGAATAGACACATAAATGACAGGTTTCCCCCCTGGGACTGTGAAGCTATAGTTCTTGGAACTGGACTCAGGTTTGAATCCTATCGATAGTAGGCCTGTGCTCCTTGTGTTTGCAGTAAAACTCTGTAATGTAGCAGAATGTAACTTTCCTGTATTTGCATGGAACTATTACAGAGAGATCGGGGTTTTCTTTAATAATAATAATAATAATAATAATAATAATAATAATAATAATAATAATTTATTATTTGTACCCCGCCCATCTGGCTGGGTTTCCCCAGCCACTCTGGGCGGCTTCCAACAAAGATGAAAGATACACTAAAATGTCACATATTAAAAACTTCCCTGAACAGGGCTGCCTTCAGATGTCTTCTGAATGTCAGGTAGATGTTTATCGCTTTGACATCTGATGGGAGGGCGTTCCACAGGGCGGGCGCCACTACCGAGAAGGCCCTCTGCCTGGTTCCCTGTAACTTGGCCTCTCGCAGTGAGGGAACCGCCAGGAGGCCCTCGGAGCTGAACCTCAGTGTCCGGGCAGAACGATGGGGGAGGAGACGCTCCTTCAGATATACAGGACCGAGGCCGTTTAGGGCTTTAAAGGTCAGCACCAACACTTTGAATTGTGCTCGGAAACGTACTGGGAGCCAATGTAGGTCTTTCAAGACCGGTGTTATATGGTCTTGGCGGCGCTCCCAGTCACCAGTCTAGCTGCCGCATTCTGGATTAGTTGTAGTTTCCGGGTCACCTTCAAAGGTAGCCCCACGTAGAGCGCATTGCAGTAGTCCAAGCGGGAGATAACCAGAGCATGTACCACTCTGGCGAGACACTCTGCAGGCAAATAGGGTCTCAGCCTACATACCAGATGGAGCTGGTAAACAGCTGCCCTGGATACAGATTTGACCTGTGCCTCCATGGACAGCTGCGAGTCCAAAATGACTCCCAGGCTGCGCACCTGGTCCTTCAGGGGCACAGTTACCCCATTCAGGACCAGGGAATCCTCCACACCTGCCCGCCTCCTGTCCCCCAAAAACAGTACTTCTGTCTTGTCAGGATTAAACCTCAATCTGTTAGCCGCCATCCATCCTCCAACCGCTTCCAGACACTCACACAGGACCTTCACTGGTTCTGATTTAAAAGAGAGGTAGAGCTGGGTATCATCCGCATACTGATGAACACCCAGCCCAAACCTCCTGATGATCTCTCCCAGTGGCTGCATGTAAATGCTGAAAAGCATGGGGGAGAGGACAGAACCCTGAGGCACCCCACAAGTGAAAGCCCAGGGGTCTGAGCATTCATCCCCCCCCACCACTTTCTGAACACGGCCCAGGAGGAAGGAGCGGAACCACTGTATGACAGTGCCCCCCGCTCCCAGCCCCTCAAGACGGTCCAGAAGGATGTTACGGTCGATGGTATCAAACGCCGCTGAGAGATCCAGCAGAACTAGGAAACAGCTCTCACCTTTGTCCCTAGCCCGCCGGAGATCATCAACCAGTGCGACCAAGGCAGTTTCAGTCCCATGATGAGGCCTGAATCCCGACTGGAAGGGATCCAAATGGTCCGCTTCTTCCAGGCGTGCCTGGAGTTGTTCAGCTACCACTCGCTCAATCACCTTGCCCAAGAATGGAAGATTTGAGACTGGCCGATAATTGGCCATCATGGCCGCATCTAAAGATGGTTTTTTAAGAAGCGGTTTAATAACCGCCTCTTTCAGTGGGTCTGGGAAGGCTCCCTCATGGAGGGAAGCATTCACCACCTCACGAAGCCCATCGCCCAGTCCTTCCCGGCTAGCTTTTATAAGCCAGGATGGGCAAGGATCCAGGAGACAGGTGGTTGGCTTCACTCGTCCAAGCAGCCTGTCCACATCCTCAGAGGTAACAGATTGGAATTGATCCCACACAACTTGACTAGACAGGACTCTAGCACTCTCCCGCCCTGGCCCTGCTCCCACGGTGGAGTCTACTTCTTCCCGAATCTGAGCGATTTTATCTGCAAAAAAACTTTGCAAAATCATTGCAGGAGATCATGTGGCCCTTACTGGGCCCCGATGTCGCAGGTGGTTCCGCTAAATTGTGAACCACCTGAAAAAGTCTCCTGCTGCTGTTTTCTGCAGATGCAATAGAGGCGGCGATGAAGGTCTTCTTCGCCGTCACTATCGCCACTTGGTAGGCTCGACGTTGAGCTCTAACCTGTGTCAGGACTTGACCTGGCATGTGTAACAGAGACTTGGTTGGATGAAGCAGATGGGCCTGTCCTTGCCGCTGCTTGTCCACCAGGTTTCTCTTACGTACAGCAACCCAGGTCATGTGGGCGGGGAGGGGGGGTTGCAGTGATTTTTAGGAAGTCATTAGTTTGCACCAGGCGTCCTATTGGGAAGACCCAGTTTTCCGAGTGCATGTTCTGGAAGTTGGGCAATAGGGGCAGTACAGGATTCCTTTTGGTGTACCGACCTCCCCGCTGCACCAAGGATTCCCTGCCCGAGCTGCTTCAGGTTGTGGCGGATGTTCTCCTGGAGACACCTAGCTTGGTTGTCCTAGGGGATTTTAACATCCATGCCAACACGACCTTACAAGGGGCCACTCGGGACTTCGTGGAAAGCATGGCCTCCATGGGGCTGTCCCCGAATAAGTCTGGCCCAACCCATAGCCACGGACATGCCTTGGACCTGGTGTTTACCTCTATGGATGTTGGTGATCTGACACTAAGTAAAAGCGAAACGAAAGAAGTGCCATGGTCAGATCACTTCCTGGTGCAACTGGACTTCTCTGCGACCCATCCCCTCTGCAGGGAGGTGGGACCGATTCGGATGGTCCGCCCTCGCCACTTAATGGATCCAAATGGTTTCCAGAGAGTGGTAGGGGATGCTTTATCCCATGTTGATGGCCTTTCAGCCGATTCCCTGGTGGCCCGCTGGAATGTGGAGTTAACCAGGGCTATTGACTGTTTGGCTCCAAAGCGCCCTCTCCGATTGCATGGAGCCCAGAGAGCCCCATGGTTTTCCACGGATCTGAGGGCAATGAAACAATCGTTGAGACGGCTAGAGCGCCGGTGGCGGATAACTCATTCCGAATCTGACCGGACACAGGATAGAATATATATGAGAACAGATTTGAGTCACTCTAACTCTGTATATGTGGAGATGGTGCTTTATTACTATTTTGATCATTTTGAGAGAGAAACAGAGGGAATTCGTCTCCAAGGTAACTGTGGAACAAAATTCTCTGTAAATCAATAAGCTTTGTTGACCAACATTATGAAAAACAGCAAAGACGATCAGTGAAAATTAGAAATCTTACATATTGGCATAAGCACTATTTAAACAGGGACGCGGGTGGCGCTGTGGGTTAAACCACAGAGCCTAGGACTTGTGTCGGCGGTTCGAATCCCCACAACAGGGTGAGCTCCCGTTGCTCAGTCCCTGCTCCTGCCAATCTAGCAGTTCGAAAGCACGTCAAAGTGCAAGTAGATAAATAGGTACCGCTCTGGTGGGAAGGTAAACGGCATTTCCGTGCGCTGCTCTGGTTTGCCAGAAGCAGCTTAGTCATGCTGGCCACATGACCCGGAAGATGTACGCCGGCTCCCTCGGCCAGTAAAGTGAGATGAGTGCCGCAACCCCAGAGTCGGCCACGACTGGACCTAATGGTCAGGGGTCCCTTTATCTTGACCTTTACTATTTAAATATTAAATATGAAAACCATGCTTTTGTATATAAAAAAAAATCTACATGTCACACTAGCTCAGTATAATGTGCACCTTTGTTTGTTGAACTAAGCATGAAACTATAGTTGAGCTGCAGTTTGTTGATTTGAACAAAACAACAAACTGTAGTTAAAAGCAGAAGCAAAGGCACCTGAACTTCTCCTTCCAACCTGATGGGAGAGGGAGGAGTTGCAACCCTAATTCTCACTATACCTAAGGTTCAGGCAAATCCTGAACGAAAGCAGCCTGGTTCAGAAAAAAAATCAGGATTTTCCAAGCCAAAGTAGGATTTTTTGAAGAGCCCCAAACTGAAGTGGGATCTCTGCAGTGATAGGAGTGCTTTGAAGCTTCACGTGTTTTTGCTTTTTTAAAAAAACTGCCTGCAAAAATGGAAGCATTTCTCCCCCAGCTTGACATATAAGTAAAATACCAAGTACAGAAGAGGGCAGGGAGAGTCCTTTTGTGACAGACATATCTGGTTTCTAATCAGAGGAAAATAAAATCACAATGCCTTGGGGAAGATGTGTTGATGTAACATATATTTTGTTTGTATGCCCAGGAGCATGATTCCTGCAGTCCAGTAAGGGACTAACCATAGGAATAAGACAAAGGACATTGGTATCAGGTTGAAATAGGCCACAACTTTTATTGATTATAGGTATAAGTAGGTTTTGGCCAAGGCATTGGGTATGTATCCAATATCAAGCAGCCTGACTGCTGGTTGATAAGTAGGATGGGCTGATCCTGACTGCAGGGTCACTCCTTGACATGCACCTTATAAATAATGGTTGGGAAACAGCTTCAGACTTGTGTTTTGCTCACTTGGTATCCAAAGTCACAGAAACTAAGTATAAAGCTGATTTTAAAGGAGTGGAAGTGTGGACACAGAGGCAGATGGGCTTGAAGTTCATTTTCCAAGTAGGCACCATTTGCAGAACCAGCAAAAACACAGAACAGATATAACTTCCTAGCAACTGTATCCATCCATCTTATATTTTGCAGGTTATGTTACTGGTGGTGGAGAAGGGATGGGAATGATCTTAGCAAGTGCCACAGCCATGACTGTGTCTGGTTAAATCAACTTTAGTTGTTCCTTTACTCCAAATTTAAGGTTAGACCTCTATGAAGTGCTCAACTATAGAGGTTTTGCTTGATGGTTGTACCCAAACTTCAGTTGTTGCAAAAGGTGGTAACTTTCTTTCCAGTGTTGATATTTATCCAAAGCATATTGTATCTAAGCTCCATTATCTTCAGTGGTTTCTGCATATCTTCTGGATTCTTTATATATGAAGTACTGGTATGGACTATAAAATCCTTTTGCGTTGGAACCCCAGTATGCCAAAGAGGGTGCTTTTTTAATGGGAGGTAATTCCTTGATTAATCACAGAAAGGGAGCTATCCATAGGCATTTTCATATAAGCACAAAATACTAGAAACAGAATGCAGTGAAGTGTTTTTGTACATTGGTGAGTGCATAAAATTGAAATTTAAATGCAACAGATTTTTTAAGGGAGTCAATTAACCTGGAATTCAAAACATAAAAAGAAAGACAACCTCAAACTGTTTTTCATTCATCATAGCTCCCTAATCCCTACACCTATCCTAAAAGTTTATGGATTACTTACCTAAGAGAAAAGCCTCTGCACCTATTTGTCTGAAATTTGTCATTATCCCCTCAGAAGGGGCAGCAATGCCTTCAAATTTAACCCTCTTCTGAGAAGAGGTAAACTAGCTTTTGGGGTCTCATTTAAAACAAACCCCATACTGCAAACGTATATTGCATAGAAACCCTTGCACATATTTCTGAAGTTTAGAAGGCCTCTACGTGTACAAATTCATCCAGTTCATCCCAGTTAAGAACATTGTGGCCTTTTGTTCACTTCCCCAACTAAATCACTGGGAAGACATATGAAACACTGAAGTTCAAAGCAAGCACCTACTTCACATCTGAGGCCAAGGGATCTAAAGCGACCTAAGTCAAATTGGCTCACTTTCTGAAGCACCAAAGCAGGGTCCAATCCAAATGTCTTTGTTGCATGTCCCTAATTTTTATCCCATGGCAGCTTAATAATTTTTTTTTTACCTAAACCAATGAGAATCTGCAATCTGAATCCCCGGGCACTAGAGTCCCTCCCTTTATTTGAGGGAAAGCCTTCAGAAATGCATATTGTAAACTGCCTTGTGATCCTAGGATGGAGCACAGTATAGGAAATGAAATGAAATATGTCCAGAAGGTTATCAACCCTACTAGAGCTGAGCATCTCCGCCTGCCAAGTCAAAATGAGATTCCATAGGACAGGTAGACCGATTATACCTTTTCACCCGAAGAAATATTTTGGTGACAAGTAACCCTCAATATGGGACGCGGATGGCTCTGTGGGTTAAACCACAGAGCCTAGGGCTTGCCGATCAGAAGGTTGGCGGTTTGAATCCCCGTGACAGGGTGAGCTCCTGTTGCTTGGTCCTTGCTCCTGCCAACCTAGCAGTTCGAAAGCACATCAAAGTGCTTTCCAGGGGGGAAAGTAAATGGTGTTTCCATGCGCTGCTCTGGTTTGCCAGAAGTGGCTTGGTCATGCTGGCCACATGACCCGGAAGCTGTATGCTGGCTCCCTCGGCCAATAAAACGAGATGAGCGCTGCAACCCCAGAGTCGTCCGTGACTGGACCTAATGGTCAAGGGTCCCTTTACCTTTACCTTTTTAACCCTTAATATGCATGACCAGCAAGGATATACAAAAGGAAATTAAACCTCCAGACAGTCTAGTGAAGGCTGGTTAGTTTGCAGGCTTTGCTGATGCCTAATTATGCAGTCTATAGTACATAAAATTAAAATATCCTGTGCAAAGTGTCTGTTGCAGTAGCTGTATGAGGGGAAGCACACGAATCCAGAAGCCAATGCCCAATCATACAGAGCTCTCACTTGAGTAATTCCTTTTCTACTTTTTCTTTTTTGAGGTGAGAGAGAAATTGTTCAGATGGGGTCTTCACTTGATGAGATTTTGACATTCAGTGTCCAGCTCATTCATTATTTCTCTTCACAAAGATTCTTACACCATTGATCTTTTCATTGACCATGTCACTCGTAGCGGTGCAATATTGACACCTCACCATTGTTGCTTGGATGCCACCTCTAATAGCTCTCAGCTCTTTTAGCAATAGCTATTCTAACACTGTTATTTGCTTTAGATCTCTTCTCATACTGTGTACCAATAAATAGCATTAGGGAAAATAATTGTTCTTTGTGGTGTGCAGTAAAAAACCCTTGTTATCTTAGCTTTCTAAAGACACTGCCAAAGATCCTATGGTTCCAGTCCTTTGGAAAAATTAAAGCAAACTCCAACTTCCAAAAAAGTGCACTACAACTGCTTTTCTGATAGTGATATTTAAATGATAGTGATACCAGTGGCTTGATAGCTAACAAAGCAGTCCTAATGTGCTACCGTGGCCCTGTGGAATGGCAGAGCTACTGCTGCATCTGTGGCCCAGCCACTCATGGCAGTTGAAGTGTGGGGCAGACAGATTGGGCTGGATCAGCACTCTGCCCTAGATCAGGCCCTTCATGGACAGCTGACATCAGCTATAAGAGTGACTTGTGAGCCAGCAGACCCCAGGCCAGCTCAGCCCTTCCCTTAGAATGGGCCATTTCAGGACCTTCTTCTGGACTCTGCCAATGGGAATTTCAGTGCTTGGTGGGCAAATAAGGGTGGTCTGCACCGGTGGAGTGATGCAAGTGTCCCTTCAGTGCTAGTGACCTGTTGAGCCAGCTGATGCAGGTGGAGGAATCCCTTTACTCAAATCTAAGCTCACCATAGTCTGACATAAGGAAGGTTTGGATTGTAGCCTTCAGTAGCTTGGAAGCTCAGGACTGAAAGCTTTTTATTGCATTATGTTCTATTTAGAGATATAATGGTTAGAATAATATAATCAAATAAATTACATTTATTCATTCATTCTTCATTTACTTCCTGTCCTATTACCCTAAGGCCTTAAGGCAACTAACAACACTTAGCTTGTATGCATTGGTCCGTGTCCCTTAGAGGGCTCACAGTATATGTAGGTCATATCATCAACAAGGCAAGAAAAAGAGAAGGAAATAGCGAGGGAGGAGAATTTTTAAATCATTGAACTCACCACAACAAAAAACCTTTACATAAAGGAATAATTTTTAATTTCCTTGAATACAGGGGAGGAAGGCAGTAGAAGGACTAATTCCCAAGTAATTTAGGAACAGGTATGTGGATGGTGTCTGTACTTGTGTCACTGTCCTAGCTTTCTCACATATGACTGTTGATTATATGTGGTCACTGTGGTGAGAGAAGGATCAGTCTAGCTGGCCTAGAGGGAAGTACATAGATATTTGCCCCAGTCCCCAGGAGATATGCATGAAGAAGTAGACTTCTGCATGCATAGCATTTGCTGGATGAATAGTCACTTATGTAAATCAGATGTGCAAATCACATCTGTTGCCAGTTTGTACTGTGTTGCTTTCGGAGTGATGTGTATCTCAATGCACAGTCCCATCCATGTTAGATCTGGGCTGGTATGGTCACTTTCTTACACAGGGCACTTGATATTTGCTTTTGTTTTTTTAAAAGTGGTGTTTGTTTTTTCCCCCATGTTTTTTTTCTGATGTGCTTGCTTGGGATGCATCTGCCTTGGAATTTTTTTGGGGGGAACTATGCTAAAATTGTAATTATGATTGTAAACAGACATTGTAAATCTTTTAAAAATTGAAAAATTCAATAATGGTAGCCCTTACCATTAAGTTGAGTTAATATTTGTACCAACAACAAATGTAGAGCTCAGAATGGCTCACCTTCCTCTCCCCCCACCTTGTTTTGTGAGTTTGGGCCTCTTCCTTGACTCCAGCTGGCTGTCTAACTACAGTTTTATAAACCACTTAGAGGTTTAATTACAATCAAGCTGTATATAGATTCTGTTAAATGAATAAAAACACAGCAGGAATAGCTATAACTTTTTCCAGCCTAGGTGCCACATTCGTCCTCTGGGAGCCTCATGCCAGCAGTGGGTACATATACCCCATATGCACGCCATGCACAGATATGAAATTAAATTAAATATGTGCAGAACACATACACAGGCCACACATGTACACATACACAGACTCACATCACTTCTCTGTGCAGAGGACAGGGTTTGTGGCCCCTCCTTGCTCATCAGACAATTGATGTGATTATCATGATCAGGTGATTGATCTGATTAGGGAGGGAGCCTCCCCCCCCATCAGGGTACTCTACCCAGCTCTGCACCCCGATGGGGTTGAAAACCACCCTCTTCTCACATCAGATGACTGATCTGAAGGGGGAGAGGGCAATTCTATCCATGTCTTCTTTCAAACCAGTTTTGCTCTACCTAACAAAAAAGCAATTTCCACATGTTCAGAAGCATATTGCTCTCAGGTCCCCATTGCTGGGGTCCTGCAGCTATTGCTAGTCATGGGTGCAGGGAACTAAACCCTTTTATTAGTGTGGATCATTTAGACAACTGCTGCTTCAAGGTTCTCTGCTTGCAATAATGTCCAGCCGCTGGTGATGATCACCAAACAGTTCAGAAAGAAATCTTATCACACATCAGGGTGGAAGGCAGAGTTTCAGCCCTCCCCCCCCTTTTTTTACCCCAAGATAGCTGTAAGCCCTTCATATGCTGCAGCCACCATCAGGCTTCCCTTGGTGCTGCTGTATACAGTTGGGGTCTCTCCCCCCCCCGACTTCATTACTTCTAATAATTCTAACAATTTCAGTAGGTTTTCTGGGATCCAGACTCAGCCCATCGGTTGGCAGTTCAGCACTCCTGAGCTGTATGCCATATCTGTAAGACCCTAGCCACTCCCTTTATGTTATTTGCCTCTCACTGACTTCCAATTCTATCTAATCTTTAGTGCTAAATGCTGAATTAAGTCTCATATGGAAAGTGTGTGTAGGCAGCTTTCCACAGCCGTCTCAAGGGCTGACTTGTGCTGTGATGCTCTTGAGCTATTTAATCGGTTTAGTGCAATCTATCAAACAATATTTTCAACAAGAGTTAACAGATTTCATGTAGCATTTCACCCTCCATAAAGTCTAGCTTACCTATTTCTCTTTCACTACCCTCATCAAGTCTATTAAGTTGTTCATAATTAAAATATCCCTCAGTGTCTTATACCAGAAAGAAATGAGCCCATCTTTTTGCTGTGAACAATTGTGGCACAAATTACCCAGAGGCCCTTGCATTATGGGGAATAAAAACTGGCCAGATGGTCCCTGAGTTGTTCCAGCTGTTCTTGAAATTTTCATAGGAATTGCTGATATGCCCAAGGGAAAATGTAATGAAAGGCAAGATTTAACTTTATATAAAGAACAGTAGATTACAAAAATGGAATCTTTCCTTAACATCAAAAAAATGTTTTGAAGGATCTATGTTATTCTTAAGGGTTTTAATGCAACGATCTCCTTTACACATAACTTAGTGTCCTTCAATATTTTTCACCATTGTTGTACTTAGCTATTGACACTGGATATAATTTTCTTTTTTAAAAAAAGACCACATATAGAGAGGCACTGCAGAGTTTTATAAAAATAAACTCTTGAGTTTCAGAAACACCATGGTTTGTTGAGCCATCCTGCCTCAGACACTACTCAAGCTACAAAGGCCTAAAGCAAGAGCAGCTAGAAAATGAACCAAGCTTTGGAGAAATAAGTCATGGCATATTTGCTCATATGTGACAGAATGCAGGGCTTGTTAAACAAACCATGGTTTTTAGAAAAGGATTTGCATTATGCAACCAGTGTAAAGTGAAAGTGGGTGTGGCCTTCTGGTCAGCATGCTGAGCTGAGGCCACTCCCACCCTACTGATGGAGACTCAGAGGCACTGGCCCTGGTTACATAATAAAGTCTTGGAGAGACTTTGCTTTCCAAAGTGGTTTGGACAAGTATTAATGTCATCTATTTCTAAAAAATATATTTTAAAAAAAAAATCTGTTGAGGCAGTAAGGTGAATTAAACGGTGATGACTCCTGCTACACCAGCTGTTCTTGATAATTGCCTACTCTGAGGAGGAAAAAATATTTCCCCCATTTCTCCTCTTGCAAATGATGACCAAAGATACCAACTGTGAGCAGCCTCCAAGCATCTATGAAGCAAATGAGAAAGTAGATATCTGAGCCTTCTATGTGCAGGTAGCAGCACTACAATGGTAGTGAGATTTTTTTGCCCTTGCAGAAGAGAGTAAAGTAGTCAGGTCAAAACAAACAACCTGGAAAGCAGAGCATTTAGGACTAATTTGTGTGTTACATGGATCTCTGAAATGTTGGTGTGGGAGAAGAATCATATTTCATTTGAGACCAACCTGCTTAAGAAAGATCATGGCCTTTCTGATGGCTATGTAGCCTAAAATCAGATGGGACCTATGCAGTTTGACAGCCGAGGGGGACCTATCCATGGCATTCATAATTGTTGTTGCTTTTTGTATGCTTCTGAACTGCTCTGGGACTAAGTAAAGGGCAGTTTACCTGGTGTCAAAACCAGATCTCAATTATAATGTCTCCAGACTATGCCAAAGAAATTGCTGACCAAAGGTGAAATTTTAACAGAGCTGAGAGACTAGTCAATAAAACTAGTCTTTGCCCCTATCAGACGGAGGACAGATATCATGAGACAAATGTGCAGATATCATGGGACAAATATGTCCTTCAGGAACTCTGGCGAGGCTGTATACTTCATTGACTCTGTTGAAGGACCCGAACCTGATGAAGAATGAAAATAACATTACAAGTTTATTTATTACTGCACCTGTCTTTTAGCTCCTATACTGCATGGACAAGTTGCAAAAACTCTCTGGTGTCTTCTTCACAGAAAAAAAATATATGTCCCTCATCCAACCCATCTCATTGGAAGTGAGACCCTCTGCTGTCAGAACAGGCAGGAAGGGAGAAACTTGGTGTGGTTCCCCCTGGAGTCTTGTTAGGCAGTCTCTCTGATTTCTTTTGGGTACTATGTGAAGTACTAGGCTTGTTAGTGTGGTTCAGCTTCCATCTGAGGGTCTTTCTCCCTGTTGTTTCTATACTTTCCAGTACCTTAAAGTTCTGTTTTCCTATATATCTATATCTGTGTTTCTCTAGGTCCTTGAGCTTTGAAAGTAATGAGGCTGCTGTAAATGGAATATTTTATAATGCACAGATATAAGACAAATCTTGGAGCCTGTGTGTGGTCATACAGTCAACCTATGGTATTTGACTAAACTCAAGCAATAAATTCCTTTCATTGTCCATTTAGAACAGTAGCTGTTTGGTCCTGTTGTACTTTTTAAAAGAAAAAGAAAAAAGAAACCCTTAATTTATATTTATTGGAGAGCAACTCAATCAAACCTGGCATGCCTTACTTCTGAATAGACCTGCACAAGACTGGGAGTTTACTCTGGGGTAGCCATGTGACAAAGTGAAACAGGACATTTTTTAATTCTCTGTTACTTAGAACATCACTGGTTGTGGCTCCACTCACCATCAGCATGCAGGGCTCAATAGGTTACCCCCCAAAAAATGTGGCTCTTGACAGGAAAAAGGTGGGCCAAACCCTGAATTTAGTGTTCTCTTTGAAAAAATAATAATTTAAACCAAGGGGGAAATTGCATGCTGCCTCTAGACATCGCGCCTCCCCACCTCTGAAATGTATCCCCAGCTTTCTGTTTGTTCAATGTATCCTGAAGATTACTACTTCCCATTGCAGGAAAATGAGTGCTAATAAAGAGTAATGACGATACCATTGACCTAGCCACTTACCACGCCCATCCATGTTCACATAAAACTATGCAAAATATATGAACCATAGCATACCATTAACAAATTCTAGACCTGTGTGTTGATGAAGGAATTGGGAAACCACCAAAAAATACTGCTGCTCACACAACTGAATGCCTAACTGATCTACTGTAGTCTTAGGAGATCAGCAGCAGTATATTATATGGAAATTGATTGTGTTCTTTTTGATACTTTTTATTGTTTACTTTTGTTCTGCTTGTGATTATGTGTTTTTTCATGTCTTAAGCTGCCTTAAGCATGGTTTTAACTGTGGAAAGGCAGCATACAAATAAAATTATGTATGTATGTATTAGGGTGCTCTTGCAACTATGTTCATCAACTGCAAACATCAGGTTTTTTTCAGAATTTGTGTATTTGCCATCATATAATTTCATATCCAATGACAAATAATGAAAAATCAAGATTGAAATGCAGCATTTAAATTTGTCACAAAGAGTAGACCCCTCAGAACTCTCCAGTTCATTCCTGAACCTGGTATAACAATATGTTATTAGGAGCCGAACTTATGCCAGGATCTTCAAATGGAACATCTTGTAGAATTAAGAATAAAACTGGTCCATTGCCATTTGCTTGAATGGTAATTAGTAGAGAGGTTCGACAATTTTGGCATCTGTTGTACGTAGATGGAGAGAGAAAGCAAGTTCTGCTTTAAACGTTCAGTCATGAAACACTATACCTTGAGCTCAAATGCCATCTAAAAATAAAGAACAAAACTATTTTTAATAGAAAGCAGGAAGTGCTTCTTCAAGTACAATTGTCATTAAATATGTAATAGCTGCTACCACAACTGCATATCTATATACAAAGTGCCTTGTAACTGGAATACGAAATAATGGCTGATGGTCAGATTTCATTACAGGTAGTAACTGCTGGCTTCAAAACATTACTAATATATATTTAGGAGGCGAAAGAATTTTTTTAATGTCAAATTCAGAACGTATATCGGGAATGCTATCTGTGAGGAAAATGTTATCACTGAGGGTATTGTACTTTTCACCAGGGTTTGGTCTAAAACAGGCCTTCCCAACCTGTTGACCTCCAGATGTTTTGGAGTACAAGTCCCCAATATTCACAGGAAGCATGGGCAGTAGTCATGAATGATGGGAGTTTTGGAAGGCACATCTGGAGGGAAATTACAGGCCAATATAGATTAATGTCTGTCCCCTGAAAACTGGTAAAAAAGATTGTCAAAGATAATATAACCAAGCATATAGAACAAGCCTTACTGAAACAGAGCCAGCATGACTTCCGCAGGGGCAAGCCCTGTCTCATGAGTGTCAACAAGCATACAGCTAGAGGTGATCCAGTTGACATAGTAGACTTGTACTTTCAAAAAACTTTGGACAAAGTACCTCACCAAAAACTCTTCAGTAAGTTTTGCAGTCGAAGAAGGGAAGAGGTTCTATTGTGGCTCAGAAATGGGTTGCAGGAAGCAAATAATGGAGACAAGTGAAATTTCAAGTCCCCCCAAGGATCTGCATTGAGACCTGTGATTTTTAACCAGATTGTTAATAAATGATCTGGAGTTAGGAGTGAACATCAAGGTGGTCACGTTTGCTCAGGGTTGTTCAAACAAAAAGAGATTGCCAAAAGCTCCAAAAGGAGCTCTCCAACCTGACTGAATGGGTGGTAAAATGGCAAATGTAATTCGGTGTATATAAATGTAAAGTGATGCATGTTGGGGCAAAAAAAACTTAATTATGCTCATAGGATCTGAACTGACAGTGACGGACAAGGAAGAAGACATTGGGATCATAGTAGATAGCTCAGTGACGATGTCAAACCAGCATTCAGCAGCTGTGAAAAAAGCCAGTTTTCCATGCTAGGCTGTGACTGTAATTGGAATACTGTGTGCAGTTCTGGTGACTACACCTCAAAAAGGATGTTGTAGTGTTGGGAGAAGTTCAGGTAGGGGTGACCAAAATGATCAAGAGGATGGCATGACTTCCCTATGAAGAAAGGTTGCAGCATTTGGGACTTCTTAGATCAGAGAAAAGGAGAGTAAGAGGTAAAATGAGAGAAGTTTATGCACGGCATGGAGAAAGTAGAGAAAAGTTTTTCTCCCTCTCTGATAACACTAGAACTCATAGACATCCAATTGAGCTGAATGTTGGAAGATTCAGGATAGATAAAGGAAAGTAAGCTCTGCCTCCACACTTTGAGGCAGCAATGCTTCTGAATGCCAGTTGCTGCAAACCACAGGAGAGGAGAGTGCTCTTGTGCTTAAATCCTGCTTGTAGGGTTTCCCACAGACAAGTGGTTGGCCACTGTGAGAACAGGATGTTGGACTTAAATGGGCCATTGGCCTGATCCAGCAGGCTCCTCTTATGTGTCCACCCTATGAATCTGTTGTTTCAGGCTGTAGATAAAAAGATGAACTGTCATCTTACTAGTGAACAAACTATTAAGAATGTCACAAAAAAACTTTGGGTTACATCAGCAGAACAAAGGAGCCTTCAAATATTTAACACCTCCTGGTAACTAGTATGCAAAGATAACGATCCAAGTTAATATACACTTTCCTACTAACTCTATTAAAAGTCTACTATGAAACATAGTGCCCACCTTGCTAAATTAAGAAAAGCCATACCACTTTTTTAAAAATTAGTGCTCATTTATTGGCTTAACTTCACATTACTGATTTCTGAGCAGATCAGATAGATAGATACATATATACACACCTAGATGTATCATTTTTGTACCATATATTTGTTTTTATTTTTTTGCATGATGGGTGCATTAAATGCTATCTCATTAACAATTCTTCATCTAGAATCTCACCTTCAGTTCAGTAGATTCCTCAGACATACTGTACTTCCTTGCTTGTTGTATATTGCCAGTGCAGGTAGTTTTGACTATATCAGGGTTTGGTATAGAAAAAAATATATATTTCAGCTCATGAATTTTAATACTTCTATAATAATTTCACACATTGAGTCCCTTGACAGCTGCTTGCATACTTCTCATTCCCTCCTAGAACAGATGATATATTGCTGATCATCTGATTGGGGCTATCCTGATCTGGGCTCCAATGCCTTTGCTATGTTTATAGGCTGCTCTGTAACAAAAAAATATCAGGGCACCTGACACAGATGAATGAAAACAAATTAAAATTCAATGACAATAAGCACACACTAATAAAAATATACCAAGCATAAAAGACCCAAGTAGCAGAGGCAAACAAAGCAAAACCCCACCTCCAAGCTAAACCAAGTTAAAAGACTTGTGGGGGGAGAGGAGAGGTCTTTACCTTAGACCACAATGGCAAGCAAGCCTCTCTAGGTAGGGTGTTCTCTAGGCAGGGTGCCACTACTGTAAATGCCCTTGAGTGACCAACTATCTGCATATCACCCAGAAATGTACACCCATTTGGTTCTTTAGCTAACCAGAATTACATATGACAACTCCTGACTTGGGGCAACTATACTATAGAATATTCTTAAAATGGATTATGATATCTTCATTGTATTAAACAAACATCAATTCTGTTTTCAGTTATAAAGTCTGACTTAGGCCTGGTTTGTTCATAGAACAAAATGATGTGAGAATGAGATAAGAAATAATTCAAGTGGTAGAGTGGACCCTATTAGTCAAGGTCATGTTTTTAATGCCCCCCTCCCAAACTGCCTTGTGTTTGAAAATACAAAGTAGCATAGGAGGAAGGAACCTGGTCGTGAACCTTTTCCCCTGATGTGCTAGATGGGTTTTTGTTTTGTTTTTATTTGCATGGAAATTATTATTTCTACCTGTAGGCCCATCCAAATGGTTAAAGGGTGGGTTGCATAATATCACAATTAAAACAAGTATATGCTATATTAAAATCATAAAGTAAAACGACAAAGCTAACCAAATGGAGCACATCCACTCAAGCCTAAGCAAAGAGGTGTGCCTTAACCAATTGTCAAAAAAGGATGCAGTGATGGCACAAGATACCCCGAGAGGAAATCATTCCACATCCTGGGGCCAATGCAGATAAGTCCCTCTCACATGTCGCCTCCCCTCTAACCACAGGGGGCAGGGGCACTGCTAAAAGAGCCTTGCTGATTTTAACACCTGGGCAGATTGATTTGGGAGGAGCCCAAGTTGTTCAGGAATATATAGATATAGATGTATGTATGTATGTATGTATGTATGTACGTATGTATGTGTATATATGTATATATATGCTTATGTGTTAACAACTTAAAACGGGCTTGGTAATGGGTCTGTGTGGGGGAGCAGCTATAGTGGCACAGCCCACCCAACTACCTCTGGATTCCATCACCTTATTCTGTTGCATATGTAAACCATTTCTTAAGGTTTGGAGCAGCTTATATTTTTCATATTCCCAGCAAACCTAAGAATGTAGTCATCCAAGAGATTAGCATGCCCTAACACCGCAGTTAGAACTTAATGTAATGTCTCCTCATAAACAGTGCTATTCAGTGGAGTCATTTCAGACATTTAAGCTGTGAGTCATCATAAGCTCTGTTCATGCAACCAAATGATAGAGTGAAAGCATGCATGGGGGAGCAGGAGTAACTCTTCTTTGCAGAGCCTTTGCGCATACAACTTGCACGTGCACAGCTTTTTCTGAATCATGCAGAGACAGCCTACTGTATACAAACTGCATCCCTGAAAATTTGATGCAGAAGTCTCAATGAATGGGTAGAAGCCTGCTACTATGTTCCTCCTCTATTCTGCACTTTACCCTGTTTTGTTACATGAATAGTGTTATAGTGTAAACTAAGTGACCAAGGGATGAATACGGCTGTGATAAACAGCCGTCACACATAATGACTTCCTCAAAAGAATCCTATGAGCTCTGCTACAGAGTAGGGATTTAAACCTGAGCCTGCTATATCAAATTGCAACATATCCCACCCCATGGCTAGCAATTGCAACCTTAAGTATAGTTGCTTTGTTTAACTCTATTTTCTATTTTCTACCCATTGGGCTGTATTCAGCTACCACATCCCAACAGTACTGGAGAGCCAGTGTGGTGTAGTAGTTAAGAGCGGTAGTCTCGTAATCTGGTGAACCGGGTTCGCGTCTCCGCTCCTCCACATGCAGCTGCTGGGTGACCTTGGGCCAGTCACACTTCTTTGAAGTCTCTCAGCCCCACTCACCTCACAGAGTGTTTGTTGTGGGGGAGGAAGGGAAAGGAGAATGTTAGCCGCTTTGAGACTCCCTAGGGTAGTGATAAAGCGGGATATCAAATCCAAACTCTTCTTCTTCTTCTACAAGGAATTCCACTTGACAGCTGAACTTTCCCTCTTCTTCTCACCTCTGCACACACACGGCACCTTCTCTAATTCTGCTCCAAAGAGTTATAGGAACCCCTAAAATAGGTTTAGGGAGTGTGGGGGTGTTCCATTGCGCAAGCAGAATTCCTTGAGCCAATGTAGCAAGATACTTAATGTGACTTTGAATTCCACCCTTAATTTTTAGCACTTGGCATAAAGAATAGGTGGCTGAAGAAACCCAAGAAACAGAGGGTATAACAAGCTGATTGTGTGCATTTGTGTTTGAGAGACACAGTGTTTTATACCCTTAAATAAAAATGGCAGTCACAGATTGTATTCACATGTAATGCTTAATCCAGACAGTGGCTTACCATGAAGATGCAGGTTCCCAGGGAGGAAATGACAGCTGGTTTGTTCCTCCTCCCTGCTCCTTTTAGTTCAGTTATATGGTACAGCCAAGGTTTGGGTAGCATGTTGTCTGAACCCTGGATTATAGATATGTTTTGTTCTCCTTCATCACAATCTGCAGCCAAGGTAGATTCTTCAGCCAAATTCTTTATGCGGCAAAAAATTATGAAGCTCTATTTGAGGAGCAAAAGAACTTGCGGTGACCCTGGAGATGTCAAGCTGTGTTTTTCTTTGCTGTTGGGCAGAGTTGTTTCGTTGGCAGCTGACAGTTTGGATGTAGCCCCAAAAGTAGTTTGAGCTGGCCCCTGGTGTCCCTACCAAAGTAAATCAAGCTTTGGTTGAGGTTGCTTCACCTGTAAGGAAAACGAGAATAGAATCATAGAATCATAGAGTTGGAAGAGACCACAAGGGCCATCGAGTCCAACCCCCTGCCAAGCAGGAAACACCATCAGAGCACTCCTGACATGTGGTTGTCAAGCCTCTGCTTAAAGACCTCCAAAGAAGGAGACTCCACCACACTCCTTGGCAGCAAATTCCAAGGAGAAAAAGGTTTGCAACTGAAAGGAATGTCACACTTTCATGTTATACTTTTGGAATTCGTCATACTCTACCTATGCCTGGGCGCATGCAGAGGTGGATTTAGGGGAGCGCAAACCGTTCGTCCGCACTGGGCACCAAGCCAAGAGGGCAGAACGGGGTACCGCAACAGTGACTTAGAACAGAGCACAAGAGTGCCAAATTTTGGCATCGCACAGGGTGCTGCTGAACTTTGAAAGTCCAAAGTATGCCACTGACATGTGGTCCTTGATTATCATACCTCACTGTAAAAAGAAGTTGGCAGTGTTTTTTATGGACCCTGTAAGGAGATCAGTTTGTGGGCAAAATATATTCCCAGCTGCCTGTATACTCTTTTGAGAATATGGCACTTCCTTAGAATATTGAAGTTGTGTGACCTAAGACACTGAATTACTGAGTGCCGATTATGCATTTAGCATGGACATAGAAGCAGTGTATAAAACTTGAAGCTGTGCTACACAGATGCTGTGCTGCACAAAGTTTTAAAAATATAAGAAATAAAAAGAATTGCCACAGCTACATTTATTTTTGTAAAATGGAAGTATTGATGAAACAGTATATAATAACCTAAAAACACCATAGGCTCTTTGTCATGTACTGACATTTTGTTTGCATTTAGGGGGTTAAATATATAAATGCATTGGAACTGTTTTTTCATTGTAGTGCATATCGCACACATTTCAGGTTTTGCAGGGTTTCTGCACAAGGTCTAAAACTGTTTATGGTAAAAAATAATAAGTAGTAGCTCTATGGATCATTTAGCTGTTACTATATCATTCAACTTGTTTTAGTTTGAATTGCATTTTTTATTTTATTGAAGCCATTCTGAGCGCTTGGAAAAGCACTCCTGGAACGTTTAAAGTAAACAAAATGCAATAAATTTCTGTGTGAGGTTCTGCAATTGCGGTAGTTGCTGAATAAATAGAATCCTCCCTATTCTGTAAGAGCTTTGTGAAACTGGCAGCAACAGTACTGGTACAGAGAAGTTGTAAACAGTTGTTTGACTGTGGCTACATAGACTAAATTTGTACACTCATCTGTATACTCCTTTTTACAGTATCGACCAGGGCGGGACCCTCAACGAGGCTCTGACAATGTTTCTAACAAGTCTTCAGACAGCGATGTAAGCGACGTGTCGGCTGTATCGAGGACCAGTAGCGCTTCCCGCTTCAGCAGCACTAGCTATATGTCTGTACAGTCAGAAAGACCAAGAGGGAACAAGAAAATTAGGTAAGAAACTGTAAAGTTGACCACTTCCAACAGAGCTTGGAGTGTTGCGACACATTAGAGTGTTGACTGCAGTGTGTAGGTGTGTCGCACAAACACTCCCTTCGCTCCTCCTGGGACTGGAAAGGGGTTAGTTTAGCCTCCAGTTTGCTAGTAAGACTGAATTGCTGTGTCGGGAAATGATGCATGTCTAAAAGTGTGTCGCGAACATGAAAAGTTTGGAAAGCTCTGACTTACAAGGTTGTATTTTTGAACTGCAGATCAACTTTCCACCGATTCCACTTGGTTCAAGTAACACAGTTCCCAAAAGATTTTTCAAAATCTTATGCTACTTTTCTGCGACAGTGGAGTCTTTTACTGGATTGAAAATGAACCTATTATTGACAATTCAAGCCAGTATTTAAAGTCAGCTACTGTACTTTACAGATATTAGAAATTCATTTATACATCTTAGTTGCTGCATTCAATAAGTCTACATCATGGAGCTATAGAAACAACCTACTGTAGATCTAGTACATACATGACCTTACTATGGATGTGGTGAGGAAAACATGAAATGTTTGCATGGTCATGGCATGCCTACAGCATAATGTGATATATAGCCTCCTCTGTCAAAAAAGGAAGATTCCACAAACATGCGCAGCTGATCACAAGTGTTCACATTCCTCCAAACCAACTAAGGAGCTATGAACCGTAGGTCTATAGTTTAGACATTGGCCCATGGGTGGCCAACTCCACAATTAAAGAGGCTATTGGGGTTGCCATAAAAGGCTTGTGTGCTTTAAAATGTATTTTTTTTTAAAGTAACAGAGAAAAGGGAGTAAATTGTGATTGAGGGGTTTCAAATGATTTTTTTCAGGATTGCACAGAACAGCCAAGACAGAGGCCATTTTTAATCCTTCCTTTCATGACTAGAGTAGCCTTAGCATTTCATAACCCTTCAAATCTCTTTGCATCTTTTGATTAATCACACCCATTTATATGATTCTCCCCTACCCTTGAATATGTGTTATATATACCCCTGTATATATAACACATATTTAACCATTCTGCGAAGGATTGACTGATGATAACGACAGACTGTATGATCAATTCATACAGTTATCCAAATTGCCAAGGCAGTTTCCCATTAGCTAGTAATCAGAAATTTGAACTATATCTGCGCTGCTTCTCCTTTGCTGACCAGGGAGGAAATTAACTAGCGTGCCGGCTTAGTGATATGTGCAAGCGAGTTTTTGTGGTTTGTATCTCTTTTCAACAAGCCATGAGAGGAAGCCAAGAACAAGGCTTGAAACTGTGACTTGTTATAACATGTAAAGTGGCCCATTGTTATAATAGCTAGACATAGGCAGTCCAAAGGATGAGTTGCTTGTGTGCTGCTGACAAACAAGCAGTCTCTCGTGAGAAGGAAAGATTAGCAGTAGCAGCCAGGAAAGCTGACTCAGCACTCCATCAGTAACCTTCAAGCAACCCCAGGGGCAGTGGACTAGAAACAAGTGACTGCCTCTTAGCAGAATCTAGCACGGAATGGATGCTGGGTTGTGAAAATTTCATTTCCACTTCTCATACTTACATTGACTTTCAGAATGACAAACAGGAATGGGTGCATGTATGCTTGCAGATTGCAAGCTGAATTTCCATGCGTATATGTGCACATATATGTGCAATACACACACATGCACACACACACACACGGTTAACTGCTAGGAAACTACCCATACTAATTTTAAAAGAACTAATTTTGAGTATTGTTTATTTTCGTTTAGTTTATTGCACAATATATCTGCCCTTTAGTTACTCCTAGAAAAAGTGACTATACTTTTATCATTACCTAGACTATGCCGAGTAATTAACCAGCATGCTTTTTTTGTCATCGTGGCATAATTCCATTTGTTGTATGATTTGTCAATTCATTTTCTTTTGCCCTTTAGTGAATGCATGTTTCGCTTCTGTCCACTCGTCCTAACAAGCTTCTGTCTTCTTTTTTGTTTATTTGCATGCTTCCTCAATTTTCGTTAACTTTGGAAGATCAAGTGAGGAAAGAAAAGAGGGAGGGGAGGGGGAGATATTCCCTGAGGAAGAGGAGGAGAATCAGGATCTTGAGAAAAAGGAGGATGAAAAAGGGGAAGGGGAAGAGGTGACAGAGAACTGTGATAAGGAGGAGAACAAAGAAGCAGAAGAGAATGAAGGGACCCAAGATGAGCAAACTGAGGAAGGGACAGAAACAAAAAATAAAGAGGATTTGCAAAGGCGATACTCACAAGATGATCTCAGGTAAAACAGATCCCCGTAACATTTCTTCCCTCATGACTTGACCCTATTCCTTGCTTGCCCTCCATCGCTCGCAGTAGCTTGTTGTTTATACTCCCTTTGTCCTTCAATTATTTTTAATTTCAGCCATAATGTTTTAATAGTTAAGTTTAGTGGACTTCTTTTGCAAACAAAATTATGAATTATAGCCACGTATAGCTTGCTGTATAGCTTACCAGTTCTGAACTAGTCATCCTTGGTTCAAATCAGCATCCTTGGTTCAAATCAGCCACTCATGGAAGTGATTTTCAGCCAACTCCAGAGCTTTCTTAAACTCTGCTGTCAACAGAATACAGTATATATTCACTCTAACAATGGGTGGTTTGATCTTCACGCACAGCAACGCCATGAATGAGTGCAACGTGTTCCTCTTCCAGGCGCTTTTTAATGCCCTCCATAATGGCTGGTATTTCATTAGTAGGGACAATAATACTTGTTTGTTTTAAGAATTCGCTACTGAATGCTGCATGCAGAGTCTTGAACTAGTTTGGGTAACGTGCTATAGAAAATGCTGAGTACTATTATTAGTACTACAGTACTGAGGACAGGGATGTTACAGAAGTTTTTAAGGTTCCAAACATTGACTACTTTAGAGTATTCTTTTCCGGTGACATCACTGCAAAAGAATATGTGCTTTACCTAATATGTAAGAGAAGGGAACTATTGATCTTGCTCATCTGTATAGTAATCATATTTGCGATACGTAAGTGTGTAGATCTTAAAGTGGCTTTTCATTCTTGTAAGTTACTTCTATGTCACTCTGCTGTGTATAATACATCCCACTGATTTTTCTAGAACTATCACCCAGTGAGAAGTGCATGTGAACTCTGAGTACACTGTAGAAGGCTGAAATCATTCATTTTTAAATTACATTGGTGGTTTCTTGGTGTGCAAGTGGACAGTGCTGCATTTTTACAATATAGTTTCTGGTGGTGTGAGTTTAAAGTACAAACTGGAGGGGAGTTCTCTCCCCCTCCTCACCTATCCCCACTACGCTCCCTTGTTCCCAGAAGCTCCACATAAAGCCTTCCCCACTTCCCAAAACAAACTCCTTTCCTTCCCCTTGTAAAAGCAGATAGGCATGGCAGCAACGAAAAGGAGGGTTTCCCACTCTCTCCCTCTGATGCTCTAGTGCACTAATTAGCAGCACACAATGGGAGCCCAATGGGGGATGTTGTTCCCCCATGATTGCGGATAGAATAACCTTCAGTAAAACTACATCACCCATGGGCCACTGGGTTCCATTGCTCTAGTGTGCTCCTAATGACTGCACCAGGGCACTGGAGAGGGAAGGCAGGAGGGGGGACTCTCTCCCTCTCAGTTGTTTCATCACTGCAGTCATCTGCTTTTACAAAGGAAGGGAAGTGGGGAGTAAGGGTCAGGGTTCAAGGACTGGTGAAGTGGGCTTCTAGGGATAGCCAGGGCCAGTATGGATGGGAAGTGCTTTCCTCACCAGCCAGCAAAAAGACTCCATTGGAAAGTCCTCCTCAAGAGATTTGAGTGGAAGGTTTGAAGAGGCCATGCTTTCCCATCCTTAGCATGTGGCAGTATCCAACCCCCCACCTTCTTGGTTTGAGGCATATCAGTGTGTCATTTTGCCTGAACTGTTAAACTGCGATTGCACTCGCTCTGCAAACAGGGAGTGAAAGCTAGGAATTGATCCAGAGCTCAAATTATGGGGAAATGTACAAGGCCTTTCTGAAATCGAAAAGCCCCAAGCCCTGATTTCCCCCTGCCACTGAGACTTGTGAAGAGACTGCAGCCATGGACAGGGAAGCATCATAAGAACAATGCAAGTTTTGTTTTGTTTTTTTAAAAAGTTAGATTTTATCTTAAGCTAAAATGAAAAACAGCCTTCGGGTTAGAGAAGCCTTTTCACCTATCTAAAGTGTTTGTACTTTTTCTTCAATGAACACTTCAATGAGTCAAGTCGTGGCAGCAAAGTAATTCGTCGCATTTATGCTTTAGGAATTCTGCTTCCTACGCTGATTATTTTTTGTTTCTAAGTCATAATTATTCCATTAAATTGGACATCTTTACATCCCACTGTCATCTCTTTATTCTTATCTGTGTTCTTCTACTTTGCCGTCACAAGCATTTTATAACTGACATTTTCATTGATTCAGAATATTTTTTTACTCCCACGCCATGCTGAGCTAAGCAAGGTTTTAGTGTGTCTTCCAAACCTGGGCTCAGGTTAGTGAGGAGCCTGGATTCTGGCAATAAGCTTAGCCAAACCTTGGCATGGCTTAGCTTAGTACAAAGACATAGGGGTACAAAGACTGGGGAGTAGCAAAATGCCTACAGCCTCCTCTCAAATGTTTGTGTGGTCCTGGCAAGGTATGGTTTGGCTTGCCATGTCATGTGAACCAGACCTGTTCAATACAGTCTGCCTGACAAGTACCTTTTGAAAATAATTTACATACATAAAATATTTCATAGGTCCAATTCTTCACAAAGTTTCTATTAAAAACTCCCTAAAGTTAGGGGATAACTATACATTAAACAGGGGACACGGGTGGCTCTGTGGATTAAACCACAGAGCCTAGAACTTGCCAATCAGAAGGTCGGGGGTTCAAATCCCCACAATGGGGTGAGCTCCCATTGCTCGGTCCCAGCTCCTGCCAACCTAGCAGTTCGAAAGCACGTTAAAGTGCAAGTAGATAAATAGGTACCACTCCAGCGGGAAGGTAAACGGCATTTCCGTGCGCTGCTCTGGTTCACCAGAAGCGGCTTAGTCATGCTGGCCACATGACTCGGAAGCTGTATGCCGGCTCCCTCGGCCAATAAAGCGAGATGAGCGCCGCAACCCCAGAGTCGGCCACTACTGGACCTAATGGTCAGGGGTCCCTTTACCTTTACCTTTATACATTAAACACAAATAATAGAGATCTAATGCCATTTTTTAAAAGGGTCAAATTGAAACGCAGAAGTGGCAGAAGGGAGAACCTGTGTGTTGTGCCCCTACCTGCCACTGCTCCTATCCCCCTGCTGCACCAAAGAAGAAGCTAGGTTGTTTAGTCACAGCTGCTGTCACTCATCTGAACATGACAGCGGACTGCGGACATAGCTAGAAGAGGAAGCTGTAGCATTGGATTCAGAGACTGCTGATAAACTGGAGCCTTAGGGACAGTGGATGCTGCGTGAGAGGGGAGAAAAGAAATAGGAGATTTTCAAAAAAGCAGAGAGAAGGAGTTGTGAGCTTAGACACTGTAGGTTTGAGCCTAGAAAGAAGAGCACCAGTCCAACAGAACAGATATGGAAGAAAGATCTGATAACTCAAGGATCAGGGTGAAGAAAGCCATTGGCTTCTGTACCTTTTCTATAATACTGAATAAGCAATATGTGGCCTTCCAAAGGTTGTTGGACTCCATCAACCCCAGCCAGCATCACCAGTGATCAGGAATGATATGAATTGCCATTCAGCAACATCTGGGAAACTGCAGCTTCCCCCCTACCCCTGCTCTATAACAAATACCTTCTAGCAAGAGGTGAGTCAGAAGGGATATTAAACTACCTCTTGTCCCAGCAGGGCTTATAAAATGCTTCAACCGTTTCCTATCCTGCTGCTTCTCTGCTCCAGATCATTCCTCCTGAGCTGCTTTTCCTCCCGCAGGTTTCAAAAAGTGGGAAGAAGTAGTTTGAGAGAGTGATTTGGAGTACAGAAATGGCAGGTAAGAAATGCATTGCCAAATTCTGGCTTCCCAAAGCTCTTTCTGTCTTGGTAGCGACAGACTCTGTACACATGTTTGCATATAGCTAGGCCCAGTTATTTGTAGTTTATGTATAAGGTGAATGGCTAAGCTACATGTTCCATGAGGGGGTTGGGGCTTTCCCCATCTCTCAGCACACTGAGAGAGTACATTGTACATCCTTTCCCCTACAGGTATAAAAACTGATTAGGGTGGTGGAGAACTTTTAGGTGAAAATAGATATGGATAAGGAGGCATTCTCACCCTGTACTTGCTTAAAGGTGCAATGGCTGAAGTATACATATTTTTTAAATCTGTAAACAAAGAATGATGGAAATTACACACTCCTAAAAATCAGTATAATGCATACCAGTTTTCTTCCATGATTCCCCTCCCCTTAAAATCATACATGTTAACATTATGAAAAATAATACAAAATTATTCTAGGGCTATGTTAATTGGCAATTACTTTATTTGTATAAGAAAAATCAAGTATAGTTTAATTTGTAGTGTTGTATCTTAATTTAGCTCACCGAAGGTATTCCTGGGTATTATAAAATCTAGCCATCCTGTAATGTTATTTCCATACTCATTATCACTCTGCTTCTCCATAACAGAATTTATATTAGATGTTCCTTAACTTCTGGTGTGGTTGCTAATTAGAGAAATCTTCTCCTCAGCAAGCTTTTAATTTATTGAATAAAACTGGTCAACCATGTCTCTTCTTACCCTACAGCTGTGTCATGATTTCTCTTTATCTTGAATATTTTTGACAATTCATTGCCTCCAATGTGAAACACTGTGAAAATAGCTTTTTCTATATTATTTATCTCATTTTTATGACATGATTAAAAATTCTCCTTTTTGCAGTTTGCTTTCAGGGTCATGTTGGATTTAGAACACAGCTGAATGCCTTACTTCCATTTCTTGATTTTAATATTTATTACTAGCTTTAAGCAGGGTTGTATTCTTCTTTCTCCTGATTCAGAAAATCACTTAGGGGTGAACATAAATTCAATTGGAGTTGAACTCATGATTAAAGTTATCTAACTCAATTACATATCCCTAAGCACATAATTTTAGTCACTCTTCTAAAGCGTGGATGGCTTTTTGTTTCATTTTTTGTTTTGCAGAGTAGTACTGCCTGTAAAAGGCTAATTAATGGCAGCAACATTGTCATTGACACTCCATTAAAAATGTGGATGTTTATTTGACAAGCTGAGCCAGAAAGACTGCTCACTTTATGGCTTGAATGATTTACTGCCTGATAAGTTGTTCAGCCTCTCAGGTCATTTACTTGGTATTTTCAGATTTAACTGAGACGTTATTTTCAGTTTAATTTGAGACCTGGCCTTTATCTGGGAGGAAGCTCCCTGATTATCAGGCTGTAAGTGCAGTAGGGCTATAGCTAAATAACCACTGTAGCACTTCTGAATACTAACTGATTAGGTTAGATGTCACCTATGTTAGGTGTGATTTTAAGGTCTCAAAACTTTTGATCCTTGTTTGCGTTAAGGTTCTTATTACCTAATTCTGATTATAAATTCTAGTCCTTATTCTGACACAATGCCAGCTGAGCACAGATGAATGAGCAATTGTACAGGTTCCAGGAGAAGTGGTCACACTTGCTTTGCTCCTCCCTGGTTTTTCTGCACTAAGGTAAGCCATGGCTTGGATTAGTATGTCGTCCAAACCAGGGCTCATGGTTTAACTCTCTCAGACAATCCACAAGCTGTAAACTGTAGGACAAACCATGGTTGCAGCTTGCGGTTTGCTTGGACAGAACTAAACTATGAGCTGCGGTTCAGATGGCACACTAAGCCAAACCATGGCTTAGCTCAGTGCAGCACGGCAGCAGAATGACCAGAGGAGGAGCAAAGTGGTCACAATCTCTCATCCAGCAGCCCAAATGGTTGCCTGTTCACACTAAGTCATGGTTTGGCTTAGCGTTTTGCATGAACCAGGCCCTAGTTTGCATAAATGCATAACACAGTGGAATCCAAACTACATTTCTAAGATGAGGAAATGTGTTTTTCAGGTAATAATAGCATTATTTTGAGCCAGGATTTCTCAAACGTTCTACTAAGCCAGGCTTTGCAGGCAGAGAGCCCCTGATTCAATCCCCAGCAGGTATTTGAAACGGAGGGTGTTTCTTGTGGGATCTGTGTAGTTTACTCATGCAAGGCCTTTTTTGACAACACCGCTGTCAAAATGCTATTCTGTATTCACCCTGCCCCATTTCATTAGGATAATTTATCTTCCCATAGAAAATCTGAGAAGTTAAATCAACTTGTTGCCAACATTTGAAGGACGCATTTGCAGTATGAAGAATAGGCCACTGTGAGAACAGGATGCTGAACTGGATGAGCCATTGGCCTGATCCAGCAGGCTCTTCTTATGCTCCTATGAAGCCCCTGTCTGGAAGTGCCCTGAATCTCTGAAGAGAACCGCTGCCAGTCAGTGCAGACCAAGGTCTGGTAGGAGGTAGTTAGGTAGATCTCTGGTTTGCAGTAGCTCAGCAAAGGTTTCTGACACCCAGTTATTTTTATAATAAACACAACAACAGAACCCCCTTTTCATCCAAACTAAGACTGCTGAAAAGAAGCAAGGTTGGGGGAAAACCAGGACTGGATTTTTCTGTGACTGGACTGTGATCTTATTTTCAGTACTTAACGCTAATTCCTGGTTCAGAGGCACACTATTCCTTAATTCTGAGGATGTGTCTGCCCCTGTCCTCAGGCTAGTATTTTGACTGGCTCTGATTGGTGGCCCTTCAGGGTTTTAGTGAAAAACAAAGTAGGTCTCATAAGCCTAAAGTCTCCCACACCTGGTGGCTGAGCTAGAACACTACATTACTGAGCTTGATGGACCAGTGGTCCCAATCAGTATATGACAGCTTCTTGGTTTCTAACTAGATCAGAGGGGAATATTATATAGACTGCAGATGGGACTCACATGCATATAGAAACATTCCCTGCACATACAAAATAAATGTGTCAGGGGAGAGGCTAGACTAGAACTTTTCTCCCAGGCATTAAGTTGTCTTTGAAGGAGAAAATATTTTATATTTTATTCAATCGTATGAGTCCATAACTGCAGTCTTTGTTCAGGTCAGACACAGGTTTATCACCTCCATGAGAAATAAAGCCTATTAATCTGATCAGTTTTTATCCAAGGGAGGCCTTTAGAATTTTTATAGTTTAAAAACTGACACTGACACTTTGATACCAATAGGCCAATGAAAACACATAAAGTATACTGGGTGGAAAAGTAGCTTCTGCTTCATAATTGTTCTGAACATTCTGTTATTATTCACATTGTTTGACTAAAGAAATGCTTCTCTGACTAGGAGATAGGGCTTGTGTTAAAACCTCTATTAAGAAATCTTCAGAGGTCTGTTCATTTGATGAGTCATAACTCAGATTAAAATTTATTTCCATAGCAACTAAAAATCATTCGTTCTTTCCCTAGAAACCGCCAGAGTACATCAGTGCATTAATATATGCATTCCCTGTTTTTCTTGAAGATGGAGAAATACACTTATGAGGAGTACAGTTCTGGTCATCACGCCTCAAAAAGGATAGTGTAGTACTGGAAAAGGTTCAGAAAAGGGGGTGGAGCAACTTCCTTATGAGGAAAGGTTAAAACATTGGGGCTTTGCAGTTTAGAGAAAAGACAAGGAAGATGGAGGTGTGTACAATTGAGCATGGTGTGCAGATGCCAGCACTGCCGCAAGGTGCTGATGTTAGGGTGAGGGCAGTGTCAGTGCTGCCGGCAAGTTCACGTATTCCTGGAGCAGCAGGGACTGGGGAGATTTCCTGGTGGCAGCACCAAATGGAATGGATTTTGTGGTCTGTGCATGTGTACTGGTTGGCACCGGCCTGTTAAGGACATACATATGTCAGCTGGTACACATGCACCAAACATGCCCAGAGCTCTACTCAGCACCACAGTTCACCCCACTAAACAAAGCATAGCAAGAACAAAAACCAACTTACATGAATTTCTCAGTGCAGCTTTCCACAGAAGCATGATATTTGTTACTTAAAACCCAAGCGAAAAGTGTGGTATATAAGTATGACTTAGTTCCCTGGCCTTGAACTTAGCCACTGCTTTACTGTGGGTAACGTTCCTGGTTCAGACCTCTACCTGGGTGGCAGAAGCTGTTCTCTGACTCCTTCTAATCCAACCTTAGGTATGTCAAAGTGTTCCATTGAATATGTTTCTGCCCCAAAACAGTGGTGTTTGCTTTGAAACCATCCTCTGATAACCGGCACAGGAATATTGTCCTGTTGATGCACCATTATATTGTGCAATAGATAGCTAGGGAATTTGCATACGGCACAGTGAGGTGATGTTGACAGTTGTGGGTTGAGAAGCTGCTGTGTTCACACTCTGAGTGCTTTTCTTTGGGAATGAAGCCATAGTAAATTTGGCATTTCCCCAGTTTCGGGTACCATCTAGTCTACCAGAGTTAGATCTGTATGGAGATTTATGTATACGTGTGGGCTTCCATCCTATTTAAGGAAGCTTCTTGTTCACACATGTGCATGTCTTGTGTATGGCACCATTCAAAGAAAATAAAGATGTTGAACGTGTTGAACTTCATGAATGGTCCATATAAAGTCACCTTTCCACCCACTTTCACATTCAGAGCTCATATTCTGTATTTCTATATTGCTAAATTTGATTTCTGAACCAAGGAAGAAGATTGTGCTGATTGGTTTAAGGCTACTGATGGATGGGAGGGAAGGCTGCTCCCCAGTGCTTGATGTTACATTCAAAACATTTCTGGAAAAGTATGGAACTATGGGTAGCTGATATGGCAAACAGACATACTTGCCTGGTATAATCATAATACAGTAACACTCAAATATAATATCAGAATAAAGCAAGTCTTTCAGTAATAAGAAATTGCATCTTCGGGCAATAATTTGGTGCAATCCCTAAAGTGGTTCTGTGAAGGATTTGAAGCTTAAACATTTTGGCTGAGAAAGGGCCTGTGTTTTATTTCACTCCTCCTGCCTAAACAGTATGTTTCTTAATATGTGGAATCTTGTTTAGTAGTAGATTGTACAAATGAAAATATATAATCAGTGGATCAGCGCTTAAGTTTTTTTTAATTAAAAAAAATCAACATTAAATTCTGGAATAAAAATATAACAACATGTACTGTATAATTCTCAGATTTTATTGTGTAGCAGAAAAGTGTCTTTACAGTTTGACAAACTGTGTGTAAACAAAATGCTATAATAATGCCAGCGAGCCAATACTTTCAGTAAGATTTACAGAGAAAGACAAGTACAATCAGGTACTAACAATAGCATGAAACTGAAAGTTTTCCTTTTCTCCTGCTAATCAAAGCTAACTACCTTCTGTGTGAATTAGGCTCAACTCATATACCTGGGAGTAAGTCCCCCTGAACACAGTGGAGCTTACTGTATTTACACGAATCTAATGTGCCATCAAATCTAACGCGCACCTCTATTTTCAAATCCTTTAAAACAAAAAAGTATTTGCTGGTGACATCAAATCTAATTTGTACCCTGATTTTCACGACATAATTTGGCCAAAAAAGGGTGTATATTACATTCGATTAAATACAGTACTTCTGAGTAGACATGTATAGGAGCTCTGTTAGTTGCTTTGTCCCTGTAGCCTCCCTATGCTTTCCATCTGAAACCTTCCTTTTCTGTTTTTTCCCTTTTACTTTCTTTCTTTTTGTTTTGTTTACTGCATTGTTTATCCATCCACCGGCTGACAGTGTCTTTACATCCAAAATGCAAAGCAGACAGATGGGCGCTTCAGGACAGAACATAACTAAGAGCACCAGCATCAGCGGGGAGATGTACACACTAGAGAAGAACGATGGCAGCCAATCTGACACAGCAGTGGGCACTGTGGGGACAGGTGGCAAAAAGCGGCGCTCCAGCATTGGTGCAAAGATGGTTGCAATCGTGGGCCTTTCGCGGAAAAGCAGAAGTACCTCCCAGCTCAGCCAAACTGGTAGGAACAAGATTCCCCCACCTCCCCCCCATTGTGGTGTTGTTACTCATGAGACATAAACTGCATTATTATTATTAAGTAAATTTCTAGGTGGAAAAGACTGAGCAAGTTTAAACTTATTATCTTTCAGTGTTTTGTCAAGCCGTTTTATTTAACCAGAACCTCATTCAGACCGGACTACTGTGGATCGTATTTGTCTGCTCACTGGACCGCACTGAATGCAGTAATCTTTTTTTCCCTTTCAGGACGCAACCTGACTTGCTGGGTTTATATTCTGGGAATTGTTACTAATGGTTCGTGAAAGACAGCTGAAATGCTGCCGGTGCATTTTCTTTGCCTCTCCCCTTGTCCCCTCCCTTAAATGCGTCTTATGACTATGTTCTGCGTTTCTTTTGCTGTGGGATAGTATTTATCATCTTCAAGGTTGTCCATTGTATTTTAGGCACACTAAATTACGACTCTACTTCTTGTTACTTTTTATTTCTTTTCAGCTTCAAAATGTACTTATAATTGCAGTAAATCACCGTAACTGGTTACAGGTTAAAGTTAGATCTGCTATTCAGCATTTATTTAGTGCCACCAGATTGTTAGGTGCTATATATAAATTCCAACTTCTGAGTGTTCTAGAGAAGAGGGGGAACATTTTTAAATACTTTTAGACAGAAGTGCAAAGCAGGCAACTGAAAGTACATATCTATATTTTATTTTACACTGTTTCCATTTTTTGTTTAATGTTTGGTTTAAACTGTGTATAATTCTGATCTCAGTCCTTCAGTTGAAGGGCGGATTTATAAGTACTTTTAACAAACAAACAAATCTATAATGAAGTATTCATCCTGCTTTTAGATATCCCCAGGTTATATTCCGGTCTAAACAGCATTTGGAGATTGAAAAAATAACATTGGTGTATAGCTAATACAGCGAGCCATATTACCGTACACTGAATTTATTGCACAAGCAAATCATGTTGCTTGTGAATGTGTATGTGTGTGTGTGTGTGTGTGTGTGTGTAAAATTTGTATTTCTGGACTCCATAGAAAAAGTTAGCATGTCTTCAAGAACACATGTCTCTGTGCTGCCTAGCATTAAGAGAGCCACCCGGGTTTTTAAGGCTATTTAGTTTTAAAGTATGGTGCGAAAGCAAGTGTTGTAGCATCATCTTTAGATAGATCAGGTGAATATGAGTCGTTTAAGATTAAATTAGCAGTGTAATTGTAAGGAATATTTTAAACAGACAAGGTCTCTAGAGGGCAGTGTTACTTGGACTGTTAAATAAGTTCTGCTGAGTTTTTAAGATTAATTTTCAGCAATGCTAACTTGCTTCTACAGGTATCATACTGTCTAGCCATTTCTCCTGGTTATGTGAAGTCATATCAAAA
This sequence comes from Podarcis filfolensis, assembly GCF_964270895.1. Classification (NCBI taxonomy): domain Eukaryota; kingdom Metazoa; phylum Chordata; class Lepidosauria; order Squamata; family Lacertidae; genus Podarcis; species Podarcis filfolensis. Next base: position 69,696,096 of record NC_139603.1, read on the forward strand.
TACACAAGATGGAGTTAGATAGCAGTACATATCTGTAAAGGCTCATACTATAATTAATGCTGCCCTAAGATCTTCATGTGTCCCACATGTACATTGCTAAACAGGTGAATTAAAATGCTCATTTTATAAATAGTGCATGCTACAGTTGGGTTACATGAGGTTTCATATTGAATTTTCTTCCCTTATCAGATTATTGGGAAGATATATATTTAGCGGGGAGGGGGGGTACAAGCTGCCACTTGGATGAGAAGGATCTTGTGTGGGTACTGCAATAAAATATAATAAAATAATAAAATAGGGGCACAAGCTACTTCAGTATTAAACTCTGTATTAAACTCCAATGTGAGCAAGCCCAAAGACTGTGACTCTTCAGCTCTTTGGTCAAGTTGGCATGTAAAAAGGTAGTGGGATTCATACAGGCTATACAATTTTGCATCCCTCAATACAATGACAACTCTTTCTTTAAGATTTGCCTTTGAATCTCTGCAAACATAACTGATTACAGAAGAACACTGCAGTTTTTTCGCAGAATGGCCTTATGGGTTACAGTTCCCCACAATGTACCTTTCAAACATATATCCAAAAAGCTCATTTTGTTTTAAAGAAAATGGTGTGAGGTGTTTTTTTCATGTTCCAAGTCAGTTGTTGGGCTGGTATGCACACAAAGTTGCAGAATATTAATTACTAGTTTACTGGGTAGAACTTCATTGTTAAGTTTTTTGTCAGGAAGGACATTTAATGAAAAGTAAAGGAATGGAGTGCCATATACTGAATGATATGCACTTTGCATAGTATTTAATATTTAATTATAACCAGGATTGGATTCACTTGGATGACCAACATGATAAAGCATAATAAATATGATGTAAATTTTAATTTTGTATCATTATACCATCCCCAAATGTCTATGATTTTGGAGAAAATGTTGCCAGACACTAAAATAAATATCATTTATGTTAAGCAGGCCATGCAATGAGCATCTTGTTTCCCTAATGCTCTAATGGTTAAAATAAATGTATAATGTTGTAGGGGAAAGCTCCTTAATGAAATCATTTGACTCTGGCAGATAAGTTCCAGAAGTAAATTTTGTATAACTAGCATACAGTAGCTGATGTCTTGACTAATATGTAGATGTATTTTTTCCTCCTATTTATCACTGTAAAGTTACGTTGCAGTTTTTTAAATTTGTGCTTACAATATGTGTTATGTATATTACAATATACACAACATTAGAAGGGCATATAAATAATACGTAAATATTTTCCAATAATTGGTTGTTGTTTTTTGTACCTCCAAGTTGTGCAACTGACAGTACCTCCTTGTTACCATAACTTATTCCAAGTTACTTGTACAACTGTTCCAAGTTATAGAAGTTTTATTGCCTGCTGATTGGGTGAACTGGGACAGAATAAGCACAGTTCTTTACACTCTCTAGCACATTTGCTCCAGGATCTTGCAAGCTTCTTTTACTATCTGCCCTTACTCTTTTCCCTTGGCACTTATTATATGGCATGTCAGTATAATGTCAGCAAAGGCTGTGTTTACACGCTGTAGATTGAGGTAAATTGGCCCATAGTAAGAAACAAGTGACCCTGTTCTGTAAGTTCCAAAATCCAGGTTAGGAAAATACCTTTATTAGGCCAACAGAGATAGATAGATAGATAGATAGATAGATAGATAGATAGATAGATAGATAGATAGAATGATAGACTGATAAATTATAATTGGAAATGTTTTGAGTTTCCTGGAGCTGTTCATCAGGCTAGATGGTGAACAAAACACAGAGGTGGGGAGTAAAAAAATGTAGAGGATAGTAATTCCTTGTATTTGTGTCTGGTTGTAGTCTTAAGGCAGAATGTGAAAGGAACTAGCAGGTACATGGATAAGGCTGTTTGGGGAGCATTGCGGGCTACACCAAGGCCTTCTTGGGGGAAAAGCATAATTATGGCTGATTCCCAGTCTCTGCAATTACAAAAACTAGCTTTTACCCAGGCCTCTTTCTCTGTCCTTAGATGAAACACCTGTGTTTCTTGATAGGCAGAAAACAGGAATAAAGAAAAACTAGTCACTCTTTATATTAACAGAAATGGAAATTAATGTTGCTAGGTTTTTAAAAAAGTCAACAGAAGTCTGATAGAGTATCTTTACCTAGCAGTTGGAAGGGATGTCCCCTAAAAGAATAAAGCGAGTAATAGGAAGTACATTTTTATTTATAAATATTACTGCTAACCAGTGCTATTACATACTGAGCTCAAAAGCAACAAAGGGTAAATGAACAAGAATTACTCCAAAAACGTGTTATGCCACATTAGAGAAATACTCAAATTCTAAATATTTGCCTTGTGAAATACGTGCTTGTGACATCAGTACAACGCTCCTTCAGCGTCAGTATAATCTAATGCTTTGAGATGTTTCCATAATGTACCTTTTCATACATACCAACCAAAGTGTTCATACACGTAGCTGTGACAGAGCACAGGACTGCATACGCTAATTCAACTACTGCAACATCACTTTTAAATATGACAGAAATGTTTTTCGGAAGTTGTTTGGGTTCCAAATAATGTCTCTGTGCCAGTCGAGCTATAATATTTCTCTGCTACTTGTTTACTATGTCAAAATGTATTATTACATTTATGTATTGCCTTTCTTCTGTGGATCTGAAGACAGAAGACATAGAGGTTTCAAGTGTTCTCCCATCCAGATAGTCGCCACTTGCACAACAGGCTTCTACCTATGCAAATGAGATCTCCCCTTCATCTCCTCCCACCTACAGGCTCACACCCATCCCACCCTACATCTGTTTCTGAGGGCTCAGACGCCTTTGCAGCAAATTGGCAGGCCATGGCAGGGGGGCTGCAAAGTGGGGGGAAGGGAAGTCTCATCAAGTTCTCTAGTGTAAGATTGGATCTCACCCATTATATATAGAAGCAGTAATAGAGAAGTACAGTAATGCATTTATGTGCATTCTATAGCTGTTAGATAGTGGTGGTATCATTACAAGTACCCTTGCTTAGGTTGCTGACAAAGCAACACTTGCAAATGTCGAAAGCCTATGCACTTTCAAATGTTGCAGAATATGGAACCTATTTGGTCCCAAGATTGGACCTTTGTAGTCTGCCAAGTTATTTTTCCTCCAACATGGTGGCAAAGCCTTTATACAACATGCTCTTGCTTTTTACTGGCCTCAGATTACTTTAGCTTCCACATCAAGTGAAATATACTGATGAATATTTGTGAATGCTCACACAAAACCAAGGAACAAAGAGTCAAAAAGTTAATGCAAATCTTCCATTTTCTGAATGAAGCTCAAAGTGAACGTTCAGAATAGGAAGCTATGGATCTTTCAATGGTGATTGTATTTAGAGAAATATGAGTTATGGTACTATTTTTAAAAATATATTATTTACTGGGATACAGAAGGGTATAATTCCAATAAATTAGGGGCAATGATCTGAAATACTATGGCATTTTCTATTTAAAATGATAAAATACATTTGAATATAATATTATAAAATATAGCCAAATGTATTGTTGCTACTTAATTACATTATAGAGGTATTTATTTCCTGAACTTTCTGGATGTCTTCTATTTATGCATGATAATACTACAATCTACGTACTTTTTCTAATCCATTTTCTTCTTACACTGTTGACGGCTTCTATTTTCAACATTTATTGAGGCCCCCCCCCCCTATTTTCCTAACTGGCAAAAACTGTCACATACTTAAGCATTTCATGGTGTAGCAGCTTGCGAATTCATCTCTAAATATTTAGTATATTTGCAATTATTGTTGTAATAAAAGAAAGGCATTTATACTTTTAGGTGTAATAAATATGTACAATTTTAAGTGCTGAACTATGTGATATTTCATGTTTCTAAAGTAAATCTAGGTTTAATGAGTAAGGAAGTAAGTATTGCATATTGTTGGGCAGCAACAGGACTTGGTGGATCTGTCTGCTCCCCGAGCCACAGTGATAGTGAAAGCTCATGAGTGACATGCCCACCAGTGCTTTTGTACATGAGAACCAGGAGCTTGCAAATTTATGAGATATTCAGCCACAAGATAAGGAGCAGATGGGTGGCTGGATAGTGGTTGGTACAGCGGACAGAAACTATATTTGAAATGAATAGAGACAACTTGTAGAAGAAATGAGCAGAGAGGAGAAAGGAGGAGACAAAGCAGGAGGAAGAATGAAGAGGAAGAAGACTAGCAAGAAGGAAAGGAGGCTTAGGAGAAGAAGAAAGAGAGGAGGCACTGTGGCAGAAGTCCTGCAGTGAACTTCGAAAGAGCAGTGTCCTCAGGATAAGATTGGTACTTTGGACCAAATTAAAGGGTGTTCTCTACCCTTGTGAGAACTATGGCAAAGCACAGGTAAAGGTAAAGGGACCCCTGACCATTAGGTCCAGTCATGACCGACTCTGGGGTTGCGGCGCTCATCTCACTTTATTGGCCGAGGGAGCCGGTGTTTGTCCGCAGACAGCTTCCGGGTCGTGTGGCCAGCATGACTAAGCCACTTCTGGCGAACCAGGGCAGCGCATGGAAATGCCGTTTACCTTCCCGCCGGAGCGGTACCTATTTATCTACTTGCACTTTGACGTGCTTTCGAACTACTAGGTTGGCAGGAGCAGGGACCAAGCAACAGGAGCTCACCCCGTCGCGGGGATTCGAACCGCCGGCCTTCTGATCGGCAAGTCCTAGGCTCTGTGGTTTAACCCACAGCGCCACCCACATCCCTATGGCAAAGCACAGGAGGAGGTTAATGGGATCTAATAGGTAGTCGGTAGGTGAAAGCCCTGCCCAAGCAATATGTGGGCATTCTTGTAGATCCTAAGTTCCAAATTCCCCAGCCAGGCTAGGACTTCACAGCATCTCTCACGGCGGCGGGTAGAGGCAGATTCCAGGTACTTCCCCCCTAGCTTGGGGAAAAGCCTCTTGAGTTAGAGGAAACCCTCTTGAGTTAGAGATTTCAAAAAGTTCCATTGCTTGATGTGTATACACCCAGATACTTATAAAAGTTACAGTAAACAACAAGTGAGCATTGGTAAGCCAGTTTTTGCATGATTTGGGGAGGGGGCATGAAGGGGGCAGGTTATAAAGTACTACTCCCATCTGAGCCAATGGTACATGTTTCAATCCCACCCCCCAACACACACACACGTGCGCGCGCGCACACACACACACACCTATACCTGAATTTTAACTTTTGTTAATCAATGGCATTAAATTTCTGGAAATTTTACATCTCAGAGAAAAATTGCTTAGTGTTTATTCCAGATTCCTGTTCAGTAACTGAAATAATTTATCTCATTAACATAGTACACTTTGTAAAGTTCTTTGATACTCAAGTGAAACTATTTCGAAGCTTGACATTTTTGTTGATAGTAGTCCTTGTGCTTGAACAAAAAAATCTTTCTGGTTTGTGTATTTGGACAGGGAGTGTTTGCTTTCCTGATGTCAGTTGTATTTCTTTACTCCATCATATTCCTTCTGGCTGCTGGCACTGAAAAGACAGATAAATATTCTTCCTTGTAAAGAAGTCTGTGTCCCTTGAAAGATTGATCTGATCTGGAATGTGTTCACCTCCTTCACATTGCCTCGAACATCCAGCTCCAACTCAAAGACTGCAGCTTAATTTTGTTTAATATACTTTATTCTTAGGCCTCACCTTCCTGACAGCTCATGATGGGTTACAGAACAAAAGTAAAAATGCAGAGAAGACAATAAATCAAATTCATATTGTAACCCAACAGTCTACTAATATAATTAAATTCACCCCCATATACTTTCAAGAGCAGGAATTAAACTACTTAAATAATAGCCTTTGAGTTACGTCTTAAAAGGTGTTCATAGTTTGAGGGAAAGGAACTATGTAATTTTGCACCAGCAATAAATAGCATCTCTCTTTGGACATGTGATATGGATTTTGCGCACGGATGATTTCGTTAATATAGCATTCTCTTGGAGAAGGCTGTGCAGTACTTCCTTATGTAGTGAAATATAAAGTGGAAAAGGCTGTTCTAATATATGTAGTTCCCAAACTGCTTTGCACTTATAATGTCAAAATCAGCAGCAGCAAATCAGTATGTCCTGGTAATGCCCTGGTAACCTGGAGATCCTCTGGCGCTATCTGCTCACTAAGACCCTTCAACAACAGAATGCAGATTAAGCTCCTAATAAATTATCAGTGGCAGCCCCCACAGAGAGTATAGTGCAACAATATACCCTTAATCCTTGGAAGGGTGGTGGTCACACTGACTTGGACCAGAATGGTCATGGCCTTATCATCAGGTGGAATTTGCAAAAAGGAGTTCTAGCCACTTCAAGGCAAATCCAGCAGCTTTCCACAGCTAAGAATATAGGGGGTTATAGGAGACTGATTGTTACCTTTTGTGGATGTGCTTATCCTACCCATCATAATATCTGTAAACTATAATCATTTTATCTTGGTTGGAATTCTGTATTAGTTAGATTATTTGCATCTGATTCTGTATAATGGCTAGTTGTTGAAAATGCACTGTGACTATAAAACCTGAGGCAGGTGAGAAGTATACAGTAGCACCTTGGTTGCCGAACGCCTTGGAACTTGTATGTTTCGGCTCCCAAACAATTGAAAACTAGAAGTGAATGTTCCATTTTTTGGACAATTTTTGTAAGCCAAACATCCGGTGCAGCTTCTGCGGCTTCTGATTGGCTGCAGGATGCTCCTGCAGCCAATCGGAAGCTGCGCCTTGGTTTTCGAACAGTTCCGGTAGTTGAACAGACTCCCGGAATGCATTCTGTTCGAGAACCAAGGTACAACTGTATCTTCATATACTCATGTCCAGATACATGATCAAAAACCTTTGTTCTGTTGGTTATTGTAAAGGAATACAGCATAAAGTGGATGGAGTGAAGTCTTCAGCAATACTGAGATGATCCTTAGTATGAAGTATTACATGAATGCTCCTATTTTCACTTGTCAAATGTTGTGGAGTATGGCAATTATTTCTAGAAAAGTTGCATGCTGTTTGTTAACCTTTTCTAGCTTTTCTTTGTTCCTATTTGTTCGCGCGCGCCCCCACCTGCAAGGAGGGCAAATGAGAGCAGCTGTCACAGCACCATGGAGAGCTCCTAGTGAGCAACTTTCATTGAGGGATGGAGGTGAACTGTGGCCTTTTGAGCTGCTGTCCACCCTTCTCCTAATCTCCTCCTGCTATTGCACTGGCAAGGTGGTGTGAAAAACACTCAGAACTAGGGGAAAGTCCCTCTGATGTGCTGGGGGATTTGGTTCAGTGGGCTCCTGCCTATCAGTGGACCCATGATTCCCACCTGATTCAGTGAACCCCTGATCACTATCATCTGGCTCAGACCCAGAAACCTGTTTCAGCCCCTCAACTGATGGTGCTGCTGTATCTGACTCAAGGGTCCTGATCACTCACTGGGCTCCAGGGTCAAGATTGCTTTGTTGCAAATAAAATGTAGCACATATTATTATGGTTCATTTGACCCCCCCCTTTTGAGCCTGTGAGAATTTCTGGAATGATATGCATCTCTTAGCAAGTTGCTTTTCATCTTGCTTTAGTCCATGCCAGCAGCAGATACAGAACAGAACCTCCCTGGTAACCAGTTGCAGTGACTAAGCAGAGCTCTTCTGAGCACTGAGTGCATGAGAGGGAAGCTTAGATAATAAAATTATTACAATTAGGAGAAGCACATGTACTGCATAAGAAAAGAGGGTAATGTTCGTTGAAAAGAGAGTAATGTTATATGGATTAATACATTTAGTGGAAGAGGGGAGGGCATATTACATGTGACTATGCCCTTCCATTTGATAAAAGTCATTTACAAAAGTAGTTTTTTTTGTAATCACATCGTATGATTTGTTTGTTTATATCACAGAGTTAATTTTCTACCAGTTTCCTAAACATAAGAATACAGCTGAGGTACCGATTTTTAGTTTTTTACCAGTTTGTTTTGAATTTCTACAGTGGGGGGATTGAGAAGTCTGCTCAGTTATTTTTGCAGGTTAATTTATTGGATCCTTGATCACCGTCCTTGTCTCTGCTAGATCTCTTGGCAGCCTTTTATGCAGGAATAATTGTAAATGGCGCTGTCATCATCCTCAAATACGGAATTTTAGTTTATGATTCTCCTCAGGAACTAGCAAACATTGTTTAGTTGAATCTTTAGCTGAATGATCGTCCAGAACCTTTATGTCCATGGGCTCTTAAGCATTAAGAAACGTATCTCCAGAGAGCCCTAGAGACATTACAATACTCTTCACTGAAGAATGCCCTCAATATGTTTTGGATTACAATTCCAATTTTGGACTACAATTATAGTCCAAAATATCTGGCTGGCAGGCACCAGGTTGGCAAAGTTTGGGTTAGAGTCTACTGTTACCTTTTTGTAAAGATGGACAGAAAACTAGTTTGCTTGCCCTTGTTTTTTGTGTCTGTGTGTGGCAAGAGTCTTAATTCTTTAGTTCTTACCACTGTGTAGTATGCCTGAGTTCTTCATTAGGTGGTGTGGTTGATGCCCTGTCACTAGAAATTAATTATCCCATCATGGCTCTCTCCGGGTATACTGCATGGGAATGTTGAAATGTTTTCTTTACTAATCCTTTTTAGGGCAGATTAGCTCATAAAGATTGTTTTTGACAAACTGCAGGTTTGAAGAAGTGAAGTTGGAATGAAAGGAGCTAAGATAAAGAAAGTGTCTTATATGCATCCTCAGATAGGTTTTACCCTAGTCCTATATATCTGGAATGAAAATGATGCAGCTTGCACCCTTCCTAGCTACAATTGAAAGAAAATCACCACTTAACAATTAATTGAATATAACTACACAAGGCTGGTGTCAAAAGATATTAATTTCCATGTTTAAATTATGAATGAGAATACAGGCCACACTTTGTACCAGGAAGCCAGCAGATATATTTTAACATTGGTAGGATACTGTTCATGTGATTGGTTTTCATTGATAAGCAAACTGTTGTATTTTATAGCAGTTGAAGTTTCTAAATAGACTTCAAAAGCAGCTTCATATGTAGCATATTGTAGAAATCTAGTTTAGGTGTTAATCATGGCATGGATAAATGCAACCAGGCTGTATGTTCAGGAGTGGTTGCAGCTGTTGCTTTATTTGGCTGATATTTTGTTTGGTGACTGAAATATAAATATTGCTACAGGGATTACTCCTAAACAACTAGGGAGGGGGAGAAGAAACCATTTCTGGTCATAGGTACCAGCAGTGAAAACACTATTACTACAGTCCATACACTGAGTACCACCAGATGATAGCTGTGGCAAAACAAAGGACAGGTTGAATAATGGTGATGATGAACAACAGACATTGTGCAATGAATTTCTCACACTGAGAATGTGGCTGTAGGCAACAACTTGAAATAAAGGATTAGGCTACTGTGTTCGTTTAGTGTTTATCAGGCTAGCCCTGTCAACAGGATTCTTATTCCATATTCTTTCAAGAATGCTGCAGAGTAGAAGCTCAGCAACACACACCCCTTACTGGCTGAACTAGTCTGCTTCACACCTAAGGCTTGGCTGTTGCTTCTCAGCTCAAAATCTAATGTAAAGAAAACACTTTGAAGATGGAGATCTGTAATTAAAGCACAGTCCCAACAAGAGAGGTACTGTGAATGGGTGGTTCATCTGCCTGGGAAGATGGTGTTCAGCTTATTCTGAACAAGGTTGCATTTCCCATAAAGGGTTCAGGCTCACAGTCTGTGGTACAGATAGAGCCAGCCTTGACCTTTGAGGTCCAAATGGGTTCCATACTGCATAGCACTTCCAAGTCTTCTGTAGCTGTTGTCATCCCTCCTGTTTTCCATGGCTCCAGACTTGATTGTGGCATAGGACTGGAGACACTTGCAAAACACCAGCTAGTCCAGAAAATAGCTTGTAGGTTACTAAACTGGGAATAGCCCTAGGGAACACATCATGTGAAGCTACTTCTCTGGCTGCTGATCTGTTTCTAAGTACAATTCAGAGTGCTGGTGCTTATCTTCAAAGCTCTTTATGGTTTGAGTCCTGGGTACCTCAAGGGCCTTCTCTTTCCACAAATACCTGCCTGATCATTTAAGTCTTCATCAGAGGCCTTTTTCCTGGTGCCCCAATCTTCAGAATTCAGACAGATGGAAACTGTTTCAGAAGTCAGACAGATGGAAATGGATGCCTCTAATGCCTTTTTGGCTCCAGGCAGGGACCTTTTTTATTTTTCCTATGCCTTCTTTTAAAACACAAATTGAATTGGTTTTTGTTTGCTCTGCTGATGTTTCATTTTTCCTTTGCAGAAGTTTAGTGTGAGCCATTTGGAGAACCTTGCGTACTGACGGTGGGGTTCAAATCTTAGGATAAATGAAGGTGAAATTCAGAAATATGTGACACATACCACCTTCAGCTGTGAAGAAAGCATTCTCAGTCCTACATTACAGAGGTGCCTAGAGATGAAAGGTCATGACTGAGGATAGTGTAGTGTAACTGGCTTCACTGGCTTCTTTCCCGCCGTTTTCAGACTCTCATCATTTGCCAACTTAAAAAATTAGGGTCAATTCGAGAGGTGAGATGGTGCATATTTATGTATACTTGAATTTATTTCCTCACATAATGTTTATTTCATAATAATACCGCATAAACTTTGAAAAACGATTTGTATCATCAAACTCTAATCAAACTTAGTAATATCTGTTCTTGAGGAATTCAGAGGGAGTGATAAGATTAGAATTGAAGATGCTTCAGAAATATATATGATTTGTTCCTCCCTACTAAGCTATATGCATGCTGGCTATGAATCATAGGTTTGGCTATGATTAAAATTAATTATAAAATTAATGGGAGAAAATAAAAATTAAGGATTCTACATACTATGTTAAGTGGTGCTTGCTCTCTTCAAACAGAATGCATCAAAGCTGAGAAAGAAATAGGTGAGTAATGGAACATCTTACAACATAGGAGAAATGGCTAAGAAGACTGTTTCCTCTCAAAGCTCTTTTTAAAAAAAGAAATACTTAAGGTTGGAGATGATAGAGGAACAGAAAAGCATGAATAGTCTGTTCTAACATTAATATTTAGGGTACACTTAATGAAATCACCATAAAATACATAGTTAAAACAAGCAAAATATATCTCCCTCCTCAACTATCCGCAAAAACACAATTGATTATAGATGTCCTTTCTATAGATTTGTTAGTGGTCACAAATGTAACTTGAGTTTCTTAAAGGCATAGGCAACGTCATACAATTCTGAAATATGTATGCAAAATAAGAAAGATAGCGAGAGCATATATTGTATCCCCTCCTTCAGTATGGCTCTAAACATTAAAACAGTCAGAAGCAATTTACAGGGAGCAGAGTACGTACTCTATTAGCGTCTTGTGGTGTTACAGTTTCTCAAAGCAACGCAGAACTGGACTAGGGAAATTACGGGTTGACGGAATGAGTCTATTTTTCAGTTGGCTTTCAGGCAAAATGGCTTGGCATTGTCTGTTTTCACTAAGGGAAAAAATGAGGCATAATATTGGATAGGAAGGCGAATCAAATTATGATAACATTTTCATTCAGTACATGGTAGTTTAAACAGTAATTAGCTCCATATTGTTTAATTCTGTTTCTAATTCCCTATTGAATGCCTGATCAAGTATCTGCAAGTCTCACTGACTTACATTTGCAAAGCTAAGGTTCATATTTGAAACACCTAGTGGGCAGTGGGGCTGTTAGCACCACTTGCTTACAAACTGTTACATATTCTGTCCTTGAATGATTGGCTTTAATGTTCAAATGTCATTCTCCAGGCTAGCTACTGAATCATATTTTTAAGAAAATGAAGAAAGAACATTAAATCCATGATAAAATAGATTTGAAGTAGATCGTATAAAGGGAAGCACAATTCTGAGAACAATCAATTCTGTATTAAAATATATGGCCACTTTTTGTGTAATACTCAAGCATTTCACTTTGCAGTAGTGAAATAGATTTTAATGGGACTGCTGTATGGGAATTTGAAAATTGTAGCCTATTAAATACAAGAAGTTTGCTCATAGAAATTATGACATGGACTCAGTTTTAAATCACCGAAAAATGTTTTTGTGCATGAATGTATGGCATGGTTGCATTTTGGGGTCTCAAATATGCCTACAACACTTATTATTTATTATTATTATTTATTGAATTTATATACCGCCCTATACCCGGAGGTCTCACACTCCACATACACACTTTCCTTCAGGGACCAAGAAGCCACAAATGGCAGGCTTGCATGCTCACTTGCAGATAGCTTCACAATAGAAACGGCCCTGAATGATCATATAGGTCACATTTTGTATTTCAAACAAGCCTGCAGCAAATCAATATTCTCTTTCTGCTGTTGTGGCAGTGTTTCCTTCCTCAGATATTCTCCAGCTTGCTGGGGAGAGGGGGGAATGGGTCAGGGGGATTTATACTGGACTCTAAGCCTGTTCAGCTGGGTCATGTGACCTGGCAGCTGGACGTAAGTTCTGTTGGCAAAAACAGTGCAACTGAAACCACACCGGGGGCGGGGGGGAATGGTGAGGGCCCAATCCTTGGATATTGAGATCAGACTCATCTGAAAGAGCACTCGGGATCCAGTGCAACTTCACATAGCAGGAGCAGGAGGATGTAAAGTGAGCATGCTCCAACCTCATCTCACTTTACTTCTTGCCTCCCATGTGTGGGCTGCTGTCTCTTGAGCTCCCCATATAAAGACTTTTGCACCTGGTGAAAAGCACTTTGCGCTCAGGAAACACTCCACAAACACTCGGCATCTCGGCACCTGCCACAGACCACACCCGAGAAATGAGGAACAAACGAGGCCTTTGTGCTAACCCTGCTCCCAGGTTCTCCCCAACAGGAACACGGCGGCGGCGGAGGCTGCACTCAGTCAACAGCAGCAACACTCACCCAAGGACACAGAAAACAAGGTGAGTCTGGGAGGAGGGGTCCCCAGAGGATGCCCCAACAATGGTACCATTCCCACAAATAGCCCCCACAGCATCCAGGAGCACTGCTCCCTCTAGAGGTGGGGGAATACTGAAGCCCAACCAGCACCACCTCCCAGTCCTGAACACAGTATGTGGTATTGCTTGCACCACGGGCGCCAAGAATGCACAGAAAGAGGTAAGGGGTCACCAGTAATGGGGAGGCATGCACAGTCACCAGCCCTCATTGTCATCCTGCTGTTCCGTTGCCTTACTAGGTACACAGCTACAGAGGAGGCAACAGCAGCTACTGCACCACCAGCAGATGTGATCCAGGAGGGAGAGCTGCACCAGCAGACAGGTAGGGGACAGCACCTCTGAGCAGCCACCCCTCCTGCTCCATTCAGCCACATCCTCGCCTCAACACAAGGAGCCCCAATCAACCTGCAAGCTCCATGACTCCAACAAAGGTATGCATCCCTACCCATGCCCATGGTGGGGGAAGGAGGAAAACCACTCTCAGCTCATGCCAGTAGCACTTGGGACCCACCCTCACAGGTCCCACCCACCCCTTCTTCTCGCCACTGTACCAAGGGGCTGTTTATCCCACGTGTTACCACTCCCCTCCTTTGTTTGCAGGCCACGAGTCAACGGATGCTGCAGCCACCATGAAGCCCCGTAATGCAGAGAGGCAGCCCTGTGAATGAAACTCCTGGGAAGGAAGGGGATCCCTGTTCAAAGAGTGCTCAATAAAAACCAAATGTCCGCAACCATCCGCTCTGTCTCCCATTTATTCATGTGTCACAACAGGAGGGGAGACTGCATTCCCACCACTGGGGCTGCTCTGCAGGGTCCCTGGTCTCTTGACTACAACTCCCAGAAGCCCCTGCTGTGGGACAGTCAGTACCAGCAGGGGCAAGGGAGGAGACATGCAGTGAAAGAAAACAGCAACACCTCATACTCCAACCACCCGCCAGCTGGGGAACCAAGCAGCAGCCCAACACTACTGCATACTACAGGGCCTGGGGCAAGGGGAAGGGAGACGGACCCACAAATGGGGAGGGGGGATGAGCTGCCCTCTAGCTGGGGGATGGCTAGAGGGCATCTAGTGGCTCCATGGTGCAGAAGGAGGATGCTTCATGGCCCAAATATCACCCTGGCTATGTAGCTGCAGGCAGCTGTCCTGTGTGGCTCCTAGCCATAGTGAGGAGCTAGCTGAGCATCTCCTCGTGCCCTGGAGCCCCTGCTCACTTGACTTGGTGCCCAAGGGCAGCTGTCACACCACCACCGCATTCTGTAGCATGTTATACGCCAGCAACACCTGTGACATCCTCTTGGGAGAGTGCATACCTCCCCGTCCCTGATGTGAAGAAGGTAGCAAATGAGATTTCAGACGTGTTTCATAGTGGTGCATGCCGAGTGGTGTACTTGGTTGTGATAAAGGGTCATGAGGAAGGACCTCAGTGTGTAGCCACTCTGTGCTGTTGTTGAGTGTGGCTGTGTGGGCATGCCTAGCACATGTGATATGTTGTGGCTGCTGGAGTGTGTATTGCTAGGGGACATTGTGGGCTCTCTGTCCCATTTGTTTACATTCCTAGGCTGTTGACTTCACACCACTTTCTTTTTTCTTTTTCTTTGCATTTTTCCATTACAGCCATTCATTTCTTTCTCTGTGGTATTTTAGTTTTCTTATCATCTCTTTTAAACATCTAGTACAACATCTAATTATCTATTACAACATCTCTAGTCATGCCCAATCATTTAATTTTGCTGCATCGCCTCAGTTTGTATCCCCCCCTTTTTCTGTACACATCCTTTCTCCCTTTTTTTACTGTTCATAAACCTATCCCCACTTGTATGTTTAACATTATTCTCCTCCTTTTAAAAATACATTTCTAGTAATTCCCACTCACTTAATATTATTTTCTTGTCCGTATTCCTTATTGTAGCCATCATATTGACTAATTCTATAAATTCTATTAGTTTGAATAGCCGCTGATCTTTTCGAGATTGCCCTTTCTTTCCAAATTTTCGCATATGTTATCCTTGCCACTGCTGTTGCATAGGGGAATATTTTTTGTTTTGTTTGTGAGTTCTTGTCCTATTACAGCTAGCATGGATACTTCTGGGTTTTTTGGGAGGGGGCATTCGCCTGAACACCACTTGCTTTGATCTCAGTGTGACCTTGCAGTTCATACACATCCGCTAAAGGTGCTAAGGAACTCTTCCCCGCGTGTCAACAGGTGGGCACTGGCTCTCTGCAATTTGGTTGCTTATTTCCAATCAGCTGGCATTTCCCCCTCTCTGGGACTCCTGAATTAGCTCTGAATCTGGTGTCCCTTGTCCCAGTTTAATTTGAACCAGCCTAATTTATGCTGGCTTCCTGCCAGCATAATGGTCCAGTAAATCGTGAGAGCCAGTGTGGTATAGTGGTTAAGAGCAGTAGGCTTGTAATCTGGGTACCCGGTTTGAGTCTCCGCTCCTCCACTTGCAGCTGCTGGGTGACCTTGGGCTAGTCACACTTCTCTGAAGTCTCTCAGCCCCACTCGCCTCACAGAGTGTTTGTTGTGGGGGAGGAAGGGAAAGGAGAATGTTAGCCGCTTTGAGACTCCTTCGGGTAGTGATAAAGCGGGATATCAAATCCAAACCCTTCATCATGTACAACCATTGGCTGGCTGCCTTCCAGGAACTAAGCCTTTCCCTTGCATATTCCCTTGCTTGGACCTGTCTCTTCCTAGTCATCCACCCCACTGACTGCCAGTGAGTCTCATAACTTGCACTGTAGGCTCTTTCCCGGAATGGAGCCAGACCATGCAAATAGCTTGAAAGTCATAAACTCCAGGCTCAGTTAATTTTAAGATAAGAGTTCTTTAGAAAAGGTCCTTTTAAAAAAAGAAAAAACTAAGCCTGACAGTTATTTAATGCTAATCTCTGCAGATGAGAGTGTTTGGTGAAGAGCAAATAACTCTCTAGAGTACCCATGTAGTTCAAAACCAATACATTGGCAGGTTCAATTATTGGAAAAACTATCAGTATATGTATATGTAAGCACTAGCTAAGTACAGAAAAATCTTCCACCCAAATAATCTTGAATAAGATAGTAAATTGAGCCACTAAAGTACATTCCTATATATGGGTGATCAACTCCTGATGCACCCTAGTGGAACCCTTTGAAATGTAGGACTTGGGTGAACTTTCTTAGGGGCTCCTATTTTGCTTCTTGAAAAAGCTTGAAGGGAATAAGCAACAGATACGAGTGTTTGGGTTATGCATTCTGATATTTACTTTTGCATCTGCCTAGATGAGATTATTGTTCTCCATCCAAATGTGTTGGCTGGAACTTTATGGTCAACTCTTATGGCTCTGGTGATCCATTATCTGACAAACTTGGCAAAAGCCGGCGACTTGGCTCCGTTTATGCTAGACATTTTCCCGGTATTGTGATGTCTTACTCACTTACAAGCCACATGACACAATCACCAACCAATAATGTGCCTTCAATTCTAGTATTATTCAGATGGGTTCTGATTTTTCCCCTGTTTACTGTTCTTACAGTTTTTACAGTGTGGCTGGATTAACCTGAGTGCTTTCAGCCTGCCGAACTGCTTTGGCAACCTTTCTGCCCTCACTTTTAATTAGGGTATCGCTTTGTGTGCAGGAAATAGGTGATTGTCCTGACCTTCGCCAATCAGTCTAGGTGGTCAACTATTTTTCAATTTAGGCAGTATTTTTTCATGTCAGAGGCATTATGTCTCTGAATACCTGTTGCTGAGAATCACAGGTTAGCAAAGTGCCATTGCACTCATGTCCTGCCTGCCGCCTGCTTTCCACAAGCATTTGGTAGGCCACAGTGAGAACAGAATGCTGGACTAGATGAGCCATTGGCCTGATCCAGAGGCACACACAGAGTTATCATTCCCAGCAAACCTCAACAAACAGCAGTGCCCAGAATTCTTGGAGGGAAAGAAAATGCTTTAAAGGTTCAGAAAACTGTTTGATGCATAAAGTACCCAAATCATCCATGCTCGTGATGAGAGGGGGGGGGGGATAGAATGTCACCCATAAGTAGGGCCCATTGAGTATTGTAATTCAAGAATGCCACATAAAAAAATGAAACTAGTAACTAAAGGTGATGAGACAACCTTGTTATGCACTTAATACTGTGCAATGCAGAAGTTTTAGTCAAATAACCTACTTACATTAGTCAATGTACTTTGCAGAGATTTTTAGTCTGAACAAAGAGGTTGAGAATGCTAATGAATGTTGGATTTTGTTTAAAGCCAAAAGCGATGATAAAAAGGTAAAAATAGACAAAGTTCATTTACCCAAAAAAAAATGAATGTTTTCATTTACAAAAATGTTAGCACCTTTTGTTCTCACAACAAATGAAAGAGGTGGGAAAAGGGTGTATATTTAATTGGTACTATGTGTTCTTTGAATAAGCCCAGTATGCATTTTTATAGGTCAGGATTGTTCCATTTGTTTGTACTTTTATATTGTCTACCAACCTAAATAATTACCAGCCAGTTGCCAACCTCACTTTTGGGAGCAAGGTTCTTGAGCGGTTGGTCACTGACCAGATCTTGGAGACTGATTTTCTAGAGCCATTTCAGCTGGGGTTTTGGCCTGGCTTTGGCACAGAAACTGCCCTGGTCGTCTTAATGATCTATGAAGGGAAAGAGGGAGAGGCAATGTGTCCCTGTTAATCTTCCTTGACCTCTCAGTGTCTTTGAATAGCACTAACCACTGTATCTTCCTTGACAGGCTGAGTGGGCTTTGCAGTGGTTCCGATCCTACTTGAATGGTCATCTCCAGTGGGTGATGCTTGGGGAGTGTTTTTGTGTCCCTGTTAATCCTCCTTGACCTCTTGGCGGCTTTCAACAACATTGACCTCTCTTGGAGAGGTTATCTGAGTTGGGGGTGGGCAGCACTGCTTTGTAGTGGTTCCAGTCCTACTTGGATGGCTTTCTTCAGCGGGTGATGCTTTGGCACCATGGGGCCTTCAGTGTGGGGTCCCTCAAGGCTCAGTTCTATCCCCCATGTTGTTTAAACTCTATATGTAGCTGCTAAGTGATCTGGAGTTCTGGAGTTTGTTGTCAGCAGTATGCTGATGACACACAGCTCTATTTCTCCTTTGCGTCTCCAGGCATGGCAGTGGATGTGCTAGACCAGTGTCTTGCCTCAGTAGTGGACTGGATGAGAGCCAACAAACTGAAGCTCTATCCAGATAAGACTGAGGCACTGTTATGGGGTGGTGCCCTAGACCTAGACTCACTTTTAAGGAGCAGGTGCGTAGCTTGCATAGGTAGATGGAGATCATCCAACAGTTGTGCAGCATGCTGTCCCACCTCCACATCTCTAAAATTGGCACGGAGGCTGGGGTTTGTTTGGCACCTATATGATGAACACCTGGATATGCAGATCATAAGAGGCTAAGAAATAAAAATACACATATACCCCTCTACTAACCTTCCATGCTTAGGAGCCTTAAAGGACAGGCAGGGGAAGTTTGGACAGCACTCCCTTAAGCCCCCTTCCCTTCAGCACCTTTGGGCAGCACCACCCAAGTAGCTACTGTCCCTCAGGAAAGGTCAGTGGAGGTGTTAGGCACTGGTGCACGTGGGGGAGAGGGGCGTCCTTGCAGTGATGCCCAATCCAGCATGTTTCCCACTAGCTCTTCTACTTTAAGGTGCTACTTTAAGGAGCTCACGAAAGGCTGATGTGGGAGCGCAGCTTGAAAGTTCTTAGCATCCCAAACCCATCACACTCCTTACCAGCCCTTTCTTTGGGAACAGCCGGTGAAGTGGGGGTGGGGGGCGCCTGGCAGATTCAGTTTTTGGCTTGGGCACCATGGCCAGCCCCAAACGGTACCCCCTGATTTAACCCAATAACAAGCGGAGCCTGCAAGAGAAACAAAAAGTTTGCCTCCTTTATTGTGCTGCATGATTCGTTTTTGTCCGCCTGTGATCGTTCTCCCTTGTTCAGACCCGCTGCGATCCCCCGGGGGGAGTCAATATTTATTACAGCCATCTGGGGACGAAGCACGCGAATTGCACATGTCGCTGCTTTTGGCAACCCCCCCCCCCCTTTTCTAATGTTTGCAGTCCTGCCAGGCCTGGTGGGATGGCAACCCTGAGCGGCGGCTGCCAGGGCAGCCATTCGAGGGAGAGGGCGGCGGGCTGGTTGCTGATTGGCCTCGCCGCCCACGGAGGCTGCGCCCTCCGCCCCCGCCCGCTCTCCACAAACCGGAGTCCCCTCGGCTGCCGCCGGGCGCCGAAGGAAAGCGGGAAAGGCGGTCGCTGATCCGCTTGTCCTTGCGGAGCCCCAGCGGCCTTGGCTCGCGTGCCGCCCCGCAGAGACGCCTCGCCGCCCGTCCCGCGCCAAGAGCAGCAGGGCCGAGGCCGGCGGCGGGATGGGGAGGCAGAGCGCGGGCGGGCCGGGGCGCAGCATGCTGCGCTCGCCGAGCCGGAGCAGCCTCTCCGCCTCCTTCGAGGCGCTCGCCGTTTACTTCCCCTGCATGAACTCCCTGGAGGAGGAGGAAGAGGAAGAGGAGGTGAAGAAAGGCGGCGGAGGTGAGGCGCGCGCGCGAAAAGCAGGCGGGGGGGGGGGGGCGCCCGCTGCAGCAACCGGTGGGCTGCTTGGCGCGGGACGGTCTCTGCAGCAGCGCCCAGAAACCGAGAAAGTGGCTCGCCAACAAGCCACGCAAAGTCTGAGTTTGACGGTACCCCAGTGGATGCTCCAATTGCCCTTGTCCTAAGCGCGGCAGTAAGATTGCGTCCTTGCCATTAAACGGAGACTCTTGAATGCGTTCGTGCTGCTGCGTATTTAACTTGGCAAAGATGCCATAATAATTCAGAGTGTCAATTCCTGTATGCGAAAGAGATCCCTTTTACCGTTTTTCCAGCGAAATGCGCCGAAGTTTGGTTTTTGAAGGACTTGGGGTATTGGACACATTGCACAACACTCCTAACCAAAGTTAGCCACTTTAAAGTTCCATTAATCTCATTGTAAGATAATTTAGGTGTGTTTTGGAAATCCATTGGTAGAACTGGTTTTAAAAGAAGCCCTTTGGTTGTCGCTGAAAGTGTGACTCTGAAATGATGTGATTTTGGTAGTCATTAATGTGACAATTTAATTTGCGCTTACAATACTGTAGTTGAATATTTTCTCCTGGTTCATACATTGAGATAGAAGTCTTGTTTTTACACAAAGAAGCAATTCCATGGTTCCTACCTCCACTGTCAGGAGGCAGAATGCCACTGAATGCCAGTTGCTAGGAATCCTAAATAGGGAGAATGCTTCCTTCCTGTTGAGTTCCTGGTTAAGATGAGTTGAACTACCGGTAGTTAACTTCCCATCTCAGGTTCTTCACAGTGCGATCCTATCTACATCTACTCAGAAGTTAAACACCATTAAGTTCTATGGGACTTACTCCTGGGTAGGATTGCAGCCATAGCCACTACACCAGCTACATAGCCATCACCATTCTAAATATATGTATTGCTTTATTCACCAGGCTCTGTATATTTATCACACAACTCTGGAGATAATTTTGCAGTGGTTTGCCTGTTTGCTTATCTGGGTATGAAAAAGAACCCATCCAGGAGCCCTGACAGGTTGTGGATTTGTTCAGCTGACTTCAGTCCCTGATTCACCCTTCAGACATGCTCACAAATCAGACGTGGAAATGATTTCAGGGCTCCTGGTTCAGGGTAACAAACTTTGTAAACCTTGTAAACAGAGCCTTACTAATGAATTGCAGGGTTTTCATTTATTAAACTTTAGCCACGTTAATCTTCGGCTTCCATCAAATAGTATAGAATAGCATAGCATACCATAACTATCTTTAGAAATAGGTGTACTTAAGACCAGTACTTAAGACCAGTGATTTTCATGTGGCTGACAGTATTATCAAATAGTGGCTATCATTTCTATTGGACAGATCCCACCTTCTCATGGGTAAAGAAAATGTTCCATGATACTTCTCACTGAGTGCACTGTGAATATCTACTCTGCACTAAGCATACAGAAAAACTTGCACTTCTTGAAGCATACAGATGTACTTGCGCTTCTTGAAGTTCTATAGCAGCCTTCATCACCTAGTGCCCTCCAAATGTTTTAGACTACAACACTCATTAGATCCAGTTCCAGCTCCAGCACCAACTCTGACCTGTGTCCAGGGTTTGTACAGTGAAAAAGTGGATGGAGCTCCTGAACCTTTTAAAAGTTGTATGGAAGAAGGAGTTTCAGCAAGTCTTGTTTCTGGTGTGTTGTGTATGCAGCACTGCTGGCATTGAATATTTGCCCCCACAGTTTAATCTACTATCTGATAATAAATCAAGTAGGAGGCCGGCTCCTTCCAGAGTTGTTGCACTGGCCTCATTTGCAAAATTAAACCTTTTACAGCACAATCCTGTGCATGTTAATCCAGAAGTAAATCCCATTGGATCCTTACTCTTAGGTAAGAAAGTGTAGGAGGGTAGCTGTGCTTGCTATTGGTGGGCCAGTATTAGTTCAAAAGCAGAGTTTTCCACTGATACTTTGTGGATGCATTTGTCTAGGTTGGTCATCTGGACTGGTAAAATCTGTGGATGCTGGTCTGACATTCCTTTTGTGGGTTTTGAACTTACTGTATTTTTGTTATGACCAGTGGCTAAAACAATGACATTTTCTTCCATTGGCAGTTGGTGTTTTATGGATTTGACTGTGTGACCTCTTTGAATTGATTGGCTTGCTTAGCATCATGCAGAAATTTCTCATGAAAGGTCAAGGCCATTTCTTCTAATGTATCCATGAGCCATATTTTGACCTGCAATTCTAGAACCAGTGTCATCCTCAGTTTTCACTGCTCTGTTGTACAATCAAGGACAATAGTTCTGTTCTGCTGTTTGGTTTGGACAGGGGTGAAGGACACAGTAGTCCAAATGTGGTTATAAAGCAAATGATGTCTTCAAAATCTGAAGCTGCTCTTGCAGCCTTACCAAAATACATGGGTCAGAATATTAATAAATGGTATTTTTGCCAAAAGATGATGCAGGTATGCTTGCATCAGCTTGAATATGTAGAACCACCTCGTCCAGCAACAATATGGCCTGTGTTGTGTGCACATACTGATCTTCACATGAATGCAAATTTGATCACATTTTAAATGCTTCTCCCATATTAAAAATGAAGTCCTGCAAGAGCTTCACATTCAAACATGGTGCATGTGTGTGTCTAAATGAGGACTTTTCTCTCCAACGTGGCAGAGATATTTTTTTATCTGGAAGACAATGGAGACGCGAAACCTGAAGTCTGTAGCGGTACAGAACCATTTTATTTTTCACAATATGTAGAGCTATCCTGAGTTACATATGCCATAGACAGAACGACTACTTCAACTGTGATAATTGCTTTTGAAATTCTTTCTTCCTGATTTTTCTTCTTTTATCTTTACAGTTTTTTGCATCAGAGCAAAAACTAAAAAGGATTATCCCTCTCATTCATTTGCCCATTTCCCAACAGATGTTATCTCTTGCAACTGCTCAACCCCCCCCCCCCCCGTCACAAGGTGCTTTTTCAGCACCTTTCAGGCCAACTTTGCGTTACTTTTCAAATTGCTGATTCAAATTGCAAGTATCTAAGTGGGTTTTAGTGCTTGCTGCTCCATAATCTGCCTGTATCTAGTTCAGTACTTTCGTGCACGTTACTATATCTGGATGTTTTTACCCTTTTCTCTCATTTACTGAAATGGACTTCAAATGCTGATGAACTGAAGTGCCAAGAAGATCTTTATCTAACATTAGAACACACACACACACACACACACACACACACACACACAGACGTGTCCTATATGGATACTTTATTTTCAGCCAAAATAATACAGTATAGACATGCTGGTTTTTAAACAAGGATTTAAAATCTGAAGTCCTTTAGCACATAGTTGATGTGTGAGAAATAGAAGCTAAGTTTGGACAGCAGGTGAGAACATCCTGGCATTTCTCAAGAGCCATCTGTAAAAATAGGCCTTAAAATGGGGTCAGCTGTGTACAATCTGTGTTCCATACAGCCATCTCCTCTGAGGTCAAAATTTATCATATTAAATTTTAACAAAGGCTACCAAACTATTTTAGTATATTTAGTACATTGTTTTTAAAATGTCTCACACATTTGTCAATGTTTGCCTACACAGTAGGGGGTTTGAACATATAAACAGATTGTAAACCTGCATGGGATGGTACTATGCATAGCTTCCATATGTATAGGCTGTGCCTAGCTGCACCAGTCCACACACACACACACACACACACACACACACACTTTTCAGGTTTATACATATCACTAATTTCACAATCATTTTAACATTTCAAAACTTGACTTCCTTCCCCCTCTTTCTGCTGTTCGTTAAATTTATTTTTAATATCTTCTGCATATCCACATAAGTTTGCTCATTTATTCATCTACTTTCAATATATACTCCTATGAAACTGCAGGTTATTACAATAATGCTACCAATGTTCTTATCTGTTTACAATTTATCTGCAAATATTCAATAAGCCATTTCCATTATTTTATTAAAAAGTTTGCTATCTTGATTTCTTATTCTTCCGGTAAGTTTAGCCATTTCTGCGTATTCCATAAGTTTTTGTATCCATTCTTCCTTTGCTGGGTCTTCTGCTTATTTCCATTTTGCGGCGAGTAA
Organism: Podarcis filfolensis; assembly: GCF_964270895.1. NCBI lineage: Eukaryota > Metazoa > Chordata > Lepidosauria > Squamata > Lacertidae > Podarcis > Podarcis filfolensis. The sequence goes on from NC_139603.1 coordinate 69,719,716, forward strand.
CATTCTTGCCTCTGTAGTAGCATAAATGAATAAGCTTCTGTACAGTTTGGGTAGTTCTGTCCCTATAATTCCCAAAAGAAAAGCTGGATGTGTTTTTTTACAAACATTATTTTAAACATCCTTTTCAATTCATTATATATCATTTCCCAGTAAGCTTTAACCTTACTACAAGACCACCATATATGATAAAAAGAACCTTCTTTCTCTTTACATTTCCAACACTTATTTGATTTAGATTTAGACATTTTTGCCAGTTTACTCGGTGTTAGATACCATTGATATATCATTTTCATATAATTTTCTCTTAGACCATAACATGCTGTAAATTTTATATCCCTATTTCACAATCGTTCCCATTCTTCCATGTCTATATTATGACTGATATCTATTGCCCAATGTATCATTGAGGATTTTACTTGCTCATTCTTTGTCTCCTGTTCCAGTAATATTTTATACATTTTAGACAGCACTTTCACATCACATTCCAACAGGTCTCTCTCCAGTTGTGATATTTTCTCTCAAACCCTTGTATCCTATCTTTCTTAAATACTTCATTCAAATGATGATATTGTATCCATGTTGTTAATTTCCCTGATAATTCCTTAAATTCTTTTAATTTATACTCTCCTCTCTCTTGTTTTAATCAATTTCTGTAAGTTTTCCACCCTTACAGTAAGGTTGGAAGGGTAGCTGCACCAATTCAGATATGAAGATGCAGTTCAGTGAGACATATTTGCATGCAGATGGCCATTCACAAGCACATACAGCTATTGAAATCCTACCCATTTTCTATCTATGTCTCAATCCATATAGGAATTCGAAACTCCAGGTGCTAGTAATAGATGCCCCTGGATTAGGGCCACTTTGTGTCACAATCAATATTCGTAGCTAATACATGGTGTCCTTCAAAATGAAAACAAAAAAGCTACATAACTTTCAGAACCCAATTTTTTTTAACAAAATAATGGAGCCCTGTGATATTCAGCATTCACACTTTATGGAAATGTTTTCTGCCCGTGGGACTACAGAATTGCTACTGAAATTAATGCACAAGCAGCATAAAACAGGAGAATAATGATACAGCAGTAGTTATTTATTTAGAGTTGCTTAATATTTACCAGCCGTTGTTAATTAACTCCTAGGTGGGGTTTTTTGGGGGGGATGTGTGATAATGCTTGACAACATCTGCATCCCTAACCTTCCTTTGGAATGAATATAAATTAAATGTACTTGCATGTTTACTCCAAAGCATGACAGCTTGTATTATAATAATGATTAAATCATGTGAAGATGACCTTAAATAATTTTGCATATCAAATCTAAAGCAGTTGTTTGTGGTGAATACTATTCCATATGAGACCTCCTTATGTATGTAGCTTTAGTTCCAAATTGGAACAAGGTTGTTTAGAGCTACCCATTGATCCCCTGGAAGAATAGCATGCAGTTGAATCACATACATGCCTACTTAGAAGTAAGCCTAATTTTGCTTAGTGGAACTTACTCTGAAGTATGTGTGTACAGATGTGCAGCCTTGATCTGTTCCTGCTGCAAGTGTCGCATTAAGAGTTGACTCTCACAACTGACCTGCATGAGGCTAGCAGGGGTTTTTTCTGCCCAGTTTTATACTATGATTACAGGTCAGCTGAAGTATTTATACTTTTCTCTGGCCTTTGTGCAGACATACATACAGCAGTGTTCTGAGACATCATGTGAAGAACCCAACCCGAAACCCCAGAGCACATATGCTCTAGGCAGGGGCGAGGAACCATCACCCTCAGCCAGCATGGCAAATGATCAGAGATTATGCGACTTGCAGTCCAACAACATCTGGAGGCCATGAGTTCCCCGTCCCCAGTGCCAGTCCCAGGCTCTTTTGCATCCACGTCAAGGCTATCTACTTGAATCCTTCCCCGCCCCCCAAATGCTAATTTTGATTTAAAAAAGAAGTCTTGTAGAAAAAAATTGGAAAGCACAAAACTTGAAACCGCTAATTTAATTGCAATAATAAGTAATACAACAGTCTCTGATTATCTTTCTCAAATACAAAGAAAATCATTTAGCACACAAATCATTTTGTGCATTGTTATGTAAAAAACGTAAGTCTCTTAAAAGTTTCGATATCAGGCGCATCAAAATCTCACATTGCCTGCCTTTTCATTTGCAGATTTTGTCACCGATTCTGTCAGGGCCAGTGCTGATGCTTGGGCATGTTCAATTCTTATAGTTGCCAAGCCAACTAATCTCTTTTGCAACATTGTTGAGTACAGGCAGCAGCAACCATTTTGTGCACGTCCAGTTGATGTGCGACCGCCAACGTGCGGTCCTTTTGGATCCCAAAGAGGGCAGAGCAGACTTATGTGCACTGCACACGGGAGCCAGGCATGAAACCCCTGCACAAAATGGTCACCGCCTGTATATGTAAGCTATCACACACCACTTGCCACTGATACTGGAAGTGTGAGGAGGATCCTTAGAGCAACAGAAACATCAGGCACATTATCCAGGAGTTTTTGCTTGTAGTATGAAGAGAAATACTCCTTGTGGTGGCATAGACTTTGGAAGTCTTTGAACTATTGCTGTAAGTTCACAGCACAGATGTTCAGCGCCAGTATCTTTGTTTCTATTATGCAGCAATGGTTTTTCCAAATTCTTGCAGGCCTTATATGCATCTTCAGGAGTAGGAAGTAGAAGGCCAAATATATTATATTTATATTGGAATTATATTGTTGTAGCTGCTGGAATCTCTCTTCAACAGGTTGTATGGCCACGTCTAAGACCAGGGCTGCCAACTTGAACAACACATAAGCCCTGTCCCACATAATCAATCACATGACACGGTGCATGCACACTATTTGAATGGCAATGCCCATCAACTGGGGGCTGGCCCACTCAAATATTTTATTTGGGGTGCCGAAGGGACCTCGGTCCCTAAGAGTTGGTTCCTATGTCTAAGACAGCATAGTAGAAACCTACTTTGAATTTCTGCTTTGGATCTTATGGGCCTCATAAGGGTCATTGGAAGGATAAATTGCAGTGGAAGAGAAACATGAACACATAACTGGTTTGAAACTTAGCACTTTTGTAGACCTCATCAGGCAGATCTTGTATACCAAGTTGCTTGCAGATCAGGTGTGCCAAGTTCTTGAAGTTGTTGTTGGTTGACTCCAAATAGCTACTTGCATGAGTAGAAGAAGGCATTTCCATTCACACAAAAGGGGGTCCTGTTTCTTCATCAATTGATCTCCAGCTACAGTCATGGCACATTTCATATCATTCTCTGTTCCTCATAGTGGCAGAAGGGGACACGAGGCAAGAAAGCTCAATATCATGGTTTGAATGTCATTTATTGTCCCTACAGTAAAGCCCACTGGCATTTTTCTGTTATTTTAGGATTTATCATTATTATTATTATTATTACTGAGTCAATAACATTGTGCTTGCTGTACTGTAAGGTAGCCTCTGCCAACCAGGTGCAGGTGTCTTCTAGGTGCAGGTGCAGCTGTGTGGCTGATGCTCATGGGAGTTGTAGTCCAGAACATCTGGAGGTCACCAGGTTGACAGAGGTTGCACAGAATTTACAGCATATGAACATAATAGGCTGAAACCAAGCAGACACTGTTACTGTTCCACCCACTGCCAGCTTTAGCCCTCAACAGATTACCCCAAGGGTGTTCAGTGCTCAACAGAAAAAGCTTCCCCATACCTGCTATATGGAATATATTTAAAACATTCTTCACCATACTAAGACAATAATGATGAAACAAATTGACTGTAAAGTCTTTTGAGCTTTGGTCATGCTGATTTTAGAAGACATGGAGGAGAAAGCATACAAATACAAATGAATTCAAGTAACAACTGACATGTTTACATACACATCCTACTTCAATTTTTTTGGGAGGGTTAGCTTCAAATGCTTAGTTAAGATTTGAGCTCAATGGGTCTGTCTTCTTAGTATACATGTACAAAACTGAGCTGTGCATTGGTTAAATAGAAGTAAAATACAATGGTTATTATAATGGCTGCCATGATAATTTTTGGTTTTGACAATGCTGTTTTGGTGCAATTTTTGGAGGGAAATGGTCGCTAAGCGAAGTTATTTTCATGCATACAGTATACATCTGGTTAACTGTAGGAGTTTGATATGTTTCAAGATCAGCCTTTCATGTTCCCTCTCATTGTTCCCATAAAAAGCATTTAAGTTATAGAACCACTATGTTTTAAGCATTTGTGATGTAATTCAGTTGCACAAGGGTGCAACTATAATTTTTAAAAATATGATTTCCCAAAAAAAAGATGCTGACACATTAGGGATTATGTAGTTCTCTTCCAGGTATTCTGTTTCTTGTAGAGATGCGATACCACTAAGCATTTCATTATATTTCTTTAGAAGCAGGTGGCAAAAAGTTAAAGAGCACAGTCCAGAGAAGCACAGAAACTGGGTTGGCTGTGGAGATGAGAAACTGGATGACACGTCAAGCCAGCCGGGAATCCACAGACGGCAGCATGAACAGTTACAGCTCAGAGGGGAAGTAAGTCCGAGACGTTTGTTATAAAGTTCCGATCTTTGGAAAGAAACCAAGCGTCACTGATTCCTTTTTCTACTGCAGATTGTTTGTCATGCTGGGCAATCCCCAATTTGTGCAGGGGTTGCATTTCTGCCCCCCCCCCCCCACGTCAGCGGAGAATGTGTAAGCCCTCCCCGTTACACACACACACCCCACACACCCTTTTCCGGTCATTTCCAGGTTGCAGTGATGTGCATGATCACATGTGCATTGAACAAGTGTAAAATGGCCGTTGCTTGTAGTGTGCCCTCCTCTCTTATAGGGGAATGCACGTAAAGGAAGGACATAGTCAATATATGCCTGTGGTGTGTTTGTATCAAGGGGAGGGAGCCTCTGGGCCTCCAGATGTTGTTGAACTCCGTTGGCCCTGACCAGCAAGAGCAGTGGTCAGAGATGCTGGGAGCTGTGGTATAGCAATATATGGAGAATCACAGGCTCCCTACTTCTAGTTCATATGAAGAACAAAATAAGTAAATTGGAGGCAAGAGTTATACAGATTCTGTGGGAGTACCTTGAGGGTTTTTCATGTTTTAGGAGTAAGTGGTGATATTTGCTGAGTTTGGACATCACAAATGCAGTAGCTCATATTATACATATGCCCATAACGGTTGGTTTAGTTATGTAACAAAATTTGCATAGCACTTGAACTTCCAGAATCATGTCAACTTTTCAGAACCAAAGCTAGAAACATTTGGCTTTACGTCAGACAGGCTAGTCAAAGAATGCAGTCAAAGAATGGATGCCTAAGAAGTATAAAAGGTCATTTTTCTGCCATAAACAAAATTGCATTTGGATTAGAAAATTAATTATTATTGGTAGTTACAGTCTGGAATCCGGGTTGCCCCTGGCTGAAAATCGGTATACCTCTAAGCGGTTTACAAAGATTTAAATGAATATAGAATAAAACGTTAAACTTATTGATTTTTTAAAAAGTAAAAAATGGTATTTAAAATATTCAAAAGATGATTAAAATCAACAGCAGCTAAAAAGATATAAATCCTGTTAACTTCCACAAGTCTGTATAAGGGCTGGCCCAAATACAACATTTTCACAGGTGCTGAAAATAGAGTGAAGGCAAGTGCCTGATGTTAGCAGGCAGGGAGTGTGGGTGCTGCTTGCTAAATTATCAGTTTCTTAAAATTATGGGATGGGTATTGTGTCACACCTGTAACAGTGCCAGTTCCACAGCTTGAAGCAGGCAAGTGGGCATAAATGGGGCAAGGTGATCCTGTGAGTAAACTAGTCCCAAGCTTAAGGGCTTTATATACTAATAGTGACACTTTGATCTTGCCCCAATAGCAAATAGGCAACCAGTGCAGATCTCTGAGTAGAGGTGTTAAATGCTGACAGGGCCTCACTCCTGTCAGTAACCGAGCCGCAGCATTCTGCAATAACTACAGACAAGGGAAACTCCACATAAAGTGCACTGCAGTAATCCACTCTTGATATCACCAGTGCCTAAACTTAGTATTGTTTGTTGATGCATATACGTAAGTGGATACCCTGTTGTAGGCCAGGTTCATAATACAGTATGCATAGCTTTGTTTTTATTATTTAGAAACTTGTTATTTAAAAAAAATGGTTGTTTTCCCATTAGTTTGATTTTTCCTGGTGTGCGATTGGCTGCGGACAGCCAGTTCAGTGACTTTCTGGATGGACTTGGCCCTGCACAGCTTGTTGGTCGCCAAACACTGGCAACACCGGCAATGGGTAAGAAATTAATTTTGTTTATATGGCTGCAATTGGTGGGAAAAGATGGTTTCCCATTAATTACCTTACTTTTGTGCAACCTTAATTTGCAATACATGGGTTTTTCTTTTCCTCCTTAGGCGATATCCAGGTTGGAATGATGGACAAAAAGGGACAGTTGGAGGTGGAAATAATACGAGCCCGAGGCCTTGTTGTAAAACCAGGTTCAAAGACACTGCCAGGTGAGAGAAATACACCTGAACCCCAAGCACATGGCAGCACATGAACATTCTGGTTCAGAAACTATTTTAACCACAATAGCCAAAGGCTTGTCTCATAGGCCACCTCTATACAACTATTTTTAAAAAGTAGACTAATTGAACCTTCCAACTTCTCTGATATATCAATTTCATATATTAAATGTAGAAGTGTTTTAACTATGTAGCTTCGACCCACGTAATCAATGGGCAAATGTGTGGCAGTTCTTACTATTATGGACCAGGATGATTTCCTATGAGACCAGCTGAGGTTCAAAGATTCCGCATCAGAGCAACATCTGAGGACTGGACAGATTAACAGGGAAAATTAGGTATTTTCAAGACCAAAAGTTCATCGAGGACTGGGGGAAATTTGTTGAATATCTGAAAAAAACATGTGATGTGCAAACAACACTGGTGGGATTTCAAGAAGCACTGTGAAAGCAGAGATATATTGTTAAAAACAAATAGGAGTGGGAGGGAAGTTTAATGGCAATATAAACAGAGGAATGCGTAAACTGAGAAGTAATTATGGATGATTGTCAGAGAAGTCGAAGGAAGTCTAAAAAAAAAAATCAAATTTGTGAAAATTTGACAGAACTGTATATTTGTATTGGAAAATAATAAAAATTATTTATAAAAAAAAGAGACCAGCTGAGGTTCAAAGATTCCGCATCAGAGCAACATCTGAGGACTGGAGGAAGATTTCTAACAGCCTTGCTCTCTCGATTTGGTGGTAGATGGAACAGCAGCTGCCCAGTGTGAGGAACTTAGCCTTGTAGCTTTGGCAGCTGTTTCAGCTGTAGAGTGATGCTGAAACATTTGAGGACTGAGAGGAAACAAATACATGTTTGCCGCTGCTGCTCCCCCCACCCCCCAGTAACTCATAACTACTTTATTGCATTTTAAATACATTGTAGACTACCTCAAGAACCTCAGGTAGTAGACAGGGTCTAAATAACTCCAAATAAAGATACTCTTAGACTGATAACCCCTTAGGCATACAAAAAGTAGACCCACCGAAATCAGTGGGCATAAGTCTATTCTGAGTGACAAATGTTGGGTTAGTGCTATTCCACTGATGTTCCACTTGCAGGCTTTCCTTCTGGTTGTCCTGTCTGAGAACAGGATGCTGGAGTAGACCTTTGGCCTGATTCAGCAAGGCTGCTGTTAAAGTTCTTACGTTCCCCTATAGGGAAAGGGCTGTAGATCAGTGGTAGAGCATCTGCTTTGCATGCAGAAGGTCCTAGGTTCAATCCCACACATCTCAAAGTAGGGCTGAGAGTCATTCCTACCTGAAACCTTGGAGTACCACTACCAGCCAGTATATGTTCCCAGGCATCTAGAATTTCATTACAGTTGTAACTTGGATCCCAAACGCCTTGGTACTCAGACGTTTTGGCTCCCAAACGCCGCAAACCGGAAGTGAGTGTTCCAGTTTGTGAACGTTCTTTGGAACCCAAACATCCGACAGGGCTTCTGCGGCATCCGATTGGCTGCAGGAGCTTCCTGCAGCCAATCAGAAGCCACGCTTTGGTTTCCGAACATTTTGGAAGTCGAACAGACTTCCGGAATGGATTCTGTTCAAATTCCGAGGTACGACTGTAACTGCATTTCTTAATACTGAAAATCACAACAAACTTGCCCTCTTTCCTTTATTCTGCCATGAAGCAATACAGTGGTACCTCGGGTTAAGAAGTTAATTCGTTCTGGAAGTCCGTTCTTAACCTGAAACTGTTCTTAACCTGAAGCACCACTTTAGCTAATGGGGCCTCCCGCTGCGGCCACGCGATTTCTATTCTCATCCTGAAGCAAAGTTCTTAACCTGAGGTACTATTTCTGGGTTAGCGGAGTCTGTAACCTGAAGCGTCTGTTACCTGAAATGTCTGTAACCCGAGGTATCACTGTAGCGCCATTAATTCTTGAAAATCAGAATTGTCAGTCATGCCAGGATGAATTTGTAAACAATAATAATTGACTGTTTTATGTTTTATTATTACAGTTGTATTACTATTTTCTCAGTTAAATGAATAATTATTGAGGCTGTTTACTATATAGTGTATAGAAAACTTTTCAGTAAAGACTGCAAAATATAATAAACAAACAAACATACCTGATTTGCTTCATAATGGCAAGGGAGGGAGAGAACTGAAGCAGGTTGGCTATCCAGAATGCCTTGGGAATAAATGCTCATAAATGAAATGTATGAGTGTGTGTTTAATTAAAGTATTTATCAGTTAAATGTCAGGATTTTGCATAAGGTGCTAAAACTGCATAGCTAATGTGCAAAAACTGGTGACTAACAGATCTTTATATTTTTCTCCCCAAAGCACCATATGTAAAGGTGTATCTATTAGAAAATGGAGTCTGTATAGCCAAAAAGAAAACAAAGGTGGCAAGAAAAACGCTGGAACCTCTTTACCAGCAGCTGTTGTCATTTGAAGAAAGTCCCCAAGGGAAAGTTTTACAGGTAATTTGCACCCTTAGCCATGCATATCTAAAACCCTTCCATTCTAGCATCATTAACTGAAATGCCTAAGTCTGACTGCTCCCTTATGCTGTTTTCTCACATAGCTGCCTCTTAAACTCTCTATTATTCTAAACTAAATATCTGCAGATTAGTATTTTCCTGCAACACTAATTTTGAATCGTATCCCATCTTACTAACACAACAAATCTTTAAGAGCAAATAGCCAGTTAATGAATAATGAATAGCAGGTGGTATCATTCTTAGTGTTTTATTTATTTCTATCAAGAAGATGCATCCAGCGTTTGATATTCCGTATAATTTGAGTGAGATGGCTTTATATTCTGTGCACTTTCTGCTGAGACAAACTGAGAGCTAAATCCAAGAAATGAATATCACTGAAAATGTTATGCTGGCAATTCTTAGGGATTCATTCCGCTCCCCTCTATAACGAAAGGAAGGTCCTGCCATTAATAAGTGGCCAAGCAGCTCCTCAATTCTTGCTTGTTTCAGTATTAGTGCCTTAGTATTCTGTGAACTTCGGTGGAAAGCAGATTTGAAGAATATCAGAAATTATGGCAAAATTTAAGTTTGATCGCAGGACAGATTAATAACACTATGCACAAGCATGGTAGCAGATACCTCATAAACCAAACACATGCTGGATTTCCAAATACATGTTCGTATCAAGCTGCTTTAAACAGTGAAGAGAGGGGTTGAAATTCTGTCAGGCTCAGCTCCAAGGTGTGTGTGTATGGGGGGGTAAATCCTTGTTTGTACAAGAAGTAGAATTAAAATGAGGCATTTGAGGCTATTCTTGCCACAAGCTGGATTCCAAAAGTCAGGGTTATCTGGAGTTTGAGAGACCTCAGTCGGAAGATTAACAAGGGAAGAGTCCCAGAATATGTGTAACAGCACTTGGATCCATGCACAGTGATTGGGAGCCCAGCCCAGGTTTTGAGATTCTTGATCCTGATTGGTCTCTCTGAGCAAGGACAACATTTTTCAGATTGCTCACCTTAGGAAATGGCAAGATTCTGAAACTTCCCATTTGTTGATTCTAGATCGTCTTGTTAATTGATGTGAAGATTCTACTTCATTTTGCCCTGCTTCTAAAACCTATGTCTTCTTTTTTAACTCAACAGATTATCGTGTGGGGAGACTATGGACGCATGGATCACAAATCCTTTATGGGAGTGGCACAGATACTTTTAGACGAACTGGAATTGTCCAATATGGTGATTGGCTGGTTCAAACTTTTCCCCCCTTCATCCCTAGTAGATCCAACTTTAGCCCCTCTTACGAGAAGGGCTTCCCAGTCGTCTCTTGAAAGTTCAACAGGACCTTCTTATGCTCGTTCATAGCAGCTGTGAAACTGTTGTCATAGCAACCAGCGTTACAAAAAAAAAAATAACAGGTCGCAAACCCTGGTAACACTGCATGCTTAATGTTGTGTCTTCGGAGCCTGTTCCTAGGGCTACAAAAGCGATCCTGTGTTCTCAGAGGAAGTTGCACACATTGTGCTCTAAAGGAAGTCCTCAGGTGAAGGAGTGGAGCTGGAAAGAACTGAATGGTTTGGAGTTCAGTGACACTCAAGTTTTAGTCCAATCTGAAGCCATGGATTAAACTCAAAGAATCAAGCTGTCTCATGCAACAAGAATCCCTTTCAATGCCACATCTATTTTCTTGCTCCCTTTTCTTTATCTGCCCCTTCTCCTCGTCCCCACCCAAGCCTGGTTATGCCACAGAAATATGGAGCTACCCAAAGAAGCTATGCCACAATCGGAAGGATGGAAGAAAAGAGCCATTAAAGGAACGCCAGCTGTCATAGCAGTTCTTTGCAGCAGAGGAACCTTGCCTTATCAGAAAGGTTGAAGTCTTATAGTGGCAGGCTTCGTAACCCCAGCTACTGCTGGAGTCAACTCCAGTGTGTGGACTCTGAAAAATAAAATTCTGTGGCTATACTGTACTGTATGAAATTAAAGAAACTTTTTTGCATGGACACAGATTATGCTGAACACTTAAATTATTTTCTTGGGGCTGCAACTTGCAAAAAAAAAAAAGAATAAATCAGCCATTTTCAACAATTTATATTATTTTTAAAAATAAATTTCACTAGTGCATGGTTTTAAAAGGGAGAGAATGCAACAGGGTGGTAAGACACACCAAGTTTATCATTCTTTAAACCAATCATGGTCTGTGTTTTGGCAGACATAAATGAAAAATAAATAATTTCTAGCAAATATTTAAAATTACGTTTATGTGACAAGAAATAAGTGTAATATATTAAATTTATTTAAATGTAAAAGGTACAAGCCTTGTAAAGTTCAACGATATGTGCAAATTGTATACTTCTTTTCCCCTTCTTGTCTACACCTCCCTCCTTTTGCTCTCTCATTCCCTTCCTACCTCCCAGGATGATCATTATACTCTGAAACCGCTACTTTTTGACTTAACTACTCTCATGCCCCATATTTGGTTCAGGGTTGCAGATGATTCTGCATTTCTGAAATCTTTGAGAGGAAAAGAATATTGTTTAAGAACTTTTTTCAAGCATGTTGAAAAGAATTTTGCAACATGGCTTGGGGAGTACATTACAATAATTCAGCATGTATTTGATAAAAAATTTGAACTTTTTGCAGTTTATTGTACAGTGCATGGAAACTTATTTTCTTTTTTTGTCACCTTCAAATTAAATTCTACAGCAAAATACTGGAATCATGTGGCCATTTGTAAAATGTCTTCAATAAATTTGTTTTCAGCACCAGCATCATTCATTCAAAGGTTGAACTATCATTTCTGAATGGTCTTAAAGAAATACAAGATGTTAGTCTTGCTAAATATCAGCATCTTATAATTTGCACTGAGCCAAACAAATTATTACCCATTTAGGGTCACAATAAATAGCAAATAAGCTGTTCTGTTCAGTTTTTATAAACTATGTGATGGCAAATCAGTGAATATCAGCCTGACATTAAAAGTCACAATTCAAACTGCAACCCTGCATCTGTCTTTCAATTAGTGGTATTTACATGCCCTAAGTGATGGCAGGATTTCACCTGCTGATTTTTAAACGCCTTAAATAAAGTACATGCAATTTACTAATTTTTTGACACCATCACCAAGAGCCTAAATGCAGATACCACAGGTATTTGAAGAAACATACACATCTGTCTCCTATGTATCAGATAATTTAGTACCACTGGAAGGAGGGGTGGAAAGGCGAGGGTATTCTAAGACCTGATCTCTTATTATTTCCTGATGAAAGGGAATGTAACTTGTTAATGTTCAAGTCCATCCTTTTCTCTGTGTCTTTAGATGCCTTTAATACATACCTATTGTTTAATGTCTAAGTGTTGCAATAATATTTGAATATACACTGTTTAAATTAAGGCCATGCACACAAGTACTCTGATTTTGTATGAAAAATCTGTAGTGTTATCCCAAAATGTACATGCATCACAGGATGGCAAAAGTCAAGAAATAGGTGTCCCTTCTAAGGCCTTTTCTTTTATATGGTACAATTTGACATAAATCAAAATTATGAGCACGGTCCATCAAGTACATTCACAAACCATGCGCAAGCACCATGGACATGGATGCTAAAATGCCTGGTGATTTGCACACATGCAGCTATTTAGAATTCCCTCCGTATACCAGTGGGGAAAAACTCTGGTGTGGAGATGCTTCTCTTCTGAAATGAAGGGAGAAGCACTTGCTGATGGGATTTCCATGCATCCACAAGAAATTACTAGAGTGGAACGACTGCTCCCCCGCCAAACTTACATGTATTAAGTTAAAGAAGATTGGTAAAATTTTGGTGATTAAATTATTTCATTCACCTGTATATGGCAACCCATGAATGCTAAAGACATACCTTTGCATTATCCTTTAGGAGTAAAACCATTTTTTAAGACGTATGACTCTCTTCCTGATACTGTGACATGCAGTCAATGCATTCTTTTATGCATATTCCTATTATTAAATTATTTCTATTTGAGACAAGAAGGACATGACCGTATGGAAAGTCTGTACATACCTGGTCATTATGCAGTATTTATTTTAAAAGTTGATTGTATTTTTTTAAGATATTCACATGTCTGCAACTCTACTTATAATTTAGTCATGTAAATAGCACTCTTCCAGTGACCACAGCTGTCTTGTACATAGTCTGTTTTAAAAGTAAAGGGAATTGACATTGGGGGAGAAAAGGGCAGATTAGGCCTGTTAATGAACACCAACTAATGTAAATCAAATTCATTCTGGTGATGGTATTTAACACTTTAAATAAAACATTTTCTTTACAGAATTTGTAAGTGATTCTTTTTCTCATCTCCCCCACCCTGCAAAAAAAAAAAGGCGTTCATGATCTTGGAAAGCTAAAGAACAATGACTTGAAATTTTGCAGGAACATTTCCTGTGCAAGACCCATTGAAGTGGGTGGGAGCACTGATGACACCATTCTCATTTTGTGGAGCTTGTGAAGTCAATTCTTTGGTATCTGTACCTTTTCAAAGGTTGCTGTAAAGCAGTGTTTCCCAAACTTGGGTTTTGAGCTGTTTTTGGACCACGGTTCCCATCATCTCTGACCACTGGTCCCACTAGCTAGGTGTGATGGGAGTTGTAGTCCAACAACAGCTGGCGCCCCAAGTTTCAAAAATACTGCTCTAAAGTCTTGAAATATCAGCATGTGTCATTCATGAGATGGTGATTCTGCAGTTGCGTGGCAGTTTCTTTAAAGTGCAGACATAACTGCAGAGCATTGGTCTTGGAACTAATGACAGTGATGTGGAAGGCTCATTAAATAAACTCACAAATTATTTCTAATATGTACAGCTTAATAAAGCTCTAAGCCTTAATAAGCATATTTGTGCAATAATTGGGATAACTAAACAGCATGCACAGAGACCCAAAGAACAAACTTGGAGCTGATTAAAAACTTCCATGGCTGTCAAATCAGCTAAAGCCTTACTGTTCTGTGTATAAATTTACACAATGTGATGGAAGAGAATGCAGCATGTGACTAGAAGCAGCATGCATAATACAGCCTACCTAGAGTCATGGCAGTGTGGGTTTAGTTGTAAGTGTTTTAAGAACATGTTTAGTGACCTTGTTTTGCTTCTATGCGAGCAGCAACCTTCCTATTGTTATTCAATCAGATACAGAAGGCTGGGAGCTAAATAGTATCTTACTGTTTCATGCATAAATGAACACCCTTCTAGAGCAACACATTTGTGTGTTGATCAGGCAGTTACTGCTATCCCCATCTCAGCAGTATTCCTAGATGAATTCTTATGTCATACTGCTACATATGCTGCTTAGGCATCTATAGGCTAGATCAGCAAGCATTTTGCTACTGAATATTTTTGAAACACTGATCTTGTATGGAATTGCTGGTCATAACAACAACAACAACAGCGATTCAAATCAGATGGTGACTGTTGAAATACATATTCTAGCGGGCATTTAGCTGAATTCTGATTTTATTATTTTAACTGATTATTACTTTCATCGTATTGAGTTTTTCACGGTAGAAACAAACACAATACAATAATAACAGTACTAGGACAGTTAAAAGTTAATAGCTGCTAGAAGGCCCATCTGCCTATTTCCAAAGGCAGCACAGGAGGGAACAGAAGGAACCTGAACTGGTTTAGGTGTTACTGGTGTGATGGCTAACTGTTGTTTGAGTTTCTTGGCCTGCATTGAAATAGATCCATCCTAGTCCCTGCCACTGACAGGCCCAGCAGACATGCCCTCCTGCCATCCACGCATTTGGAGCACATCAGAGAGGGCTTTGGGGACACCGAGGTGTACATACCCAGAGCTGCAGGCAAGGAGGGTCCCTGGCCCATTCTGGGGAGCAGGGGAGCTCTGCACCCATACATCAGGACATGGGTGTGGAGAACCCTCTCACCCCAGCCAAATGCTCGGGCAGTGGGAGTTGTGGCCGCTATGCAGATTGCCAGTGTAGTGGAGCTAGTCCACATGGCAAGTCCCCTCACGCATTCCTTCAATGAGTTAGGGGAGCTGCACCTTAACTGTGGTGTTCAGGTAACAAATATGCAATGACAACGACAACCTTTTTATTTACGGCTCTCTGGTACATCGCAAGCCAATGTGCTGGTCAATTAGGACAGCAATTGTTTGATTTTGCATTCATTTCCTTTTTGTTGGATAACACTGCAGTAGAGTGAACTTGGCTAACTGTGCAGTAAGTGATTCTGCTGCCATTTAATTCATGAAAACAAGTAGAATTCTGCAGCTGCCGCCAACAGCTGAAATTACAAACCGGGGGGGGGGGGACAAACTCCCCCAATAACAGGAATCGGCAGAGGCAGCTCTGACACAGCCTCGTGAAGCCTGTTCTTCCAACCTACTTCTGCTGCGTCATTTGTCAATTTGTCATGCCCAGATGTCAATGAGTCACAGCTAGTAGCTTCAACTGACCTATTTTTGCCTTTGTCACGCCGCAGGATCCATATGAACGACGCGAGAGGGTTCAATGCCGTTCTGTGATCGTCATTGCTAAGGATAAATGTGAGTATACCTTTAAGGGCACCTCCCATAGGTCGTTTAGGAAGTTAGGCCCAAGCAGCAGGCAGGCCTAGAAGCAGAGGCAGAAGGCAGCTAAGAGAGAGAAGGCCTGCTATAAGCAGTTCTGTAATAAAACCATTTCTCGTTCAACTCCTCTGACCTGCTCAACATTAAACAGAGGACATCGCAACCATAAGCTCGCCAAACATCAAGTGACTGCACCGTGTGACTGTGGGTGACAAAAATGTATCGTGTGGTAAGACTACTGAATGTATAGATCCATCCAAAGAGAAGCCGACTTCAAATACAATAAAATTAGTTCTAATTTAATAGGGAGACTGAGGGGACTGACCTAAGGAATTGACCTTGAGTGGATTCCCCCAACTACCTTGACCTCACCAGAAGTCATGGGCTGCAGAAAGCTTTCTGTGGAAAGTTGTTGGGGGCCGCATTCAAGTAGTGGGGGTGCCCAGATCCAAAAGTGATTGGTTGCTTTTGAATTGTGATTGTACTTTATATTTTGCTGGCTTTTAGTTTGAACAGTTCTGAGGACATATTTAACAGGGGGATGTAGAAATGTCTCTACAGTGGTACCTCGGGTTACAGACGCTTCTGGTTACAGACTCTGCTAACCCAGAAATAGTACCTCGGGTTAAGAACTTTACCTCAGGATGAGAACAGAAATTGCGCGGCAGCAGCAGGAGGCCCCATTAGCTAAAGTGGTACCTCAGGTTAAGAATAGTTTCAGGTTAAGAATGGACCTCCGAAACGAATTAAGTTCTTCACCTGAGGTACCACTGTATAAGTAAATGTGGGTGTGGTCAGGCCCTCATACAGCCATGCACCCTTAAAACAATCACACAATCTCTCTCACTAAGGCAAACCCAGAGAGCTATTTCCCACTGAAACAGGCATGCCCCAGTTTCACCTTCCCTTTACCCCTGACCTTTTTTTTTTTTTTTGTAAAATAAAAGCAAAGGGTTTTGAAAAACCTCACCAAGCCCCAGCAGAGGAATGCAAATGCAGCCAATGCATATGTGAATTTCAAGTCCTGCTTTACATCTATTCAAAGCCTCAAACCTCAAAATGCAGTTGAATCCTGAAAAACGGCATGCCCCCGTATTTGCAAAACTCATGGATGACTTTGGGCATATTGGCAAGAAACACAAATCTACTTCCACTCCCCATGTTATTGCAAAGAAATGAGCGGCAATTGCACACTTTGTACAACATCAAACAGCTGGTGGTCAGCAAGGGAACTAGAGTAGAACCCAGGTTTCATCCACTGTCTCTGGCTCACATACCAGGGCTTTCCCACCCCATAATATATGTGTGTTGTCTGCATCAAAGCTGGGGTTTTCAGAAGTGTGAAAAATTTGCTCTGCTGAATATCTGATTGTAAAGCAGGAAATCATTACAGCAAAATCCATGCTTCAGATGACCTCTGAAACACAAGGCCCAGCTTAGAAATGGGAATGCAGAAGCATGATTGAGATTCCTAACTGAAATTTTCATCATTCTGAACATTCAGACCAGCTCTTTCTGCAATAACATATTTTGGTTTACCAGCATATTATTTATGGGCCTCATACGTTGAGCTTATGCCTACTAACACAGCTTGACTCCAAGCAGAAAGAATGCAGCCATTAAAGAAAAATATAGCGTAAGCATGTGCTGTGGAATTAAATGCTAAGCAGGGAGGGAAGCAAAATCTTGTTTCAAGTGCCTTGCTGAAGAGGTTTCTTTCATCAGTAAATGCCGCAGAAAGGGTGCTTGCCAGGACCCTTATCTCATTTACCTGGAAGTAACGGACATTGATTCTAGTGTCAGGAATCCTGTTACAGATTATATAGCTTCATGTGGCCTGATCCTTAGAGTTTGAAGATTATGAGCCTGTGGGATGGGCCTGTCTGTCTTCTGCTTTAGGCTGTGGACCAGATTAAGAAACCAGATTCTGCAGTGTCCTGCTCAAAATTCAATAAATGCTAGAATAATTAGGTAGTGACTTAGTTCAAGTACAGTACAAGGAATGTTAATAACTTCTCTATGTGACTGTTGCGCTCATCTGATGAAGTCCTCCTAATAGTTATGGATGTAAGCTGGCATTGTCTAATTGTATACCACTTATGCCTAAATCAAAATATTGTTTTAAAAGATACATCCCACTTGTATTGAATCTTCTCCTTAAGAATCTATTTCCTCTCCTTTTTTGTTTTTGTTCTGCCCGGAGTTCTTCAGTACAATTAATTTTTATGTAAAACCTGATCATCTTTCAATTTCAGTTTTCATATTTTTGTTCTAGTGTTCTAATCAATATTGAATCAATATCGCTTATCTTAACAACCACATTCTCTTCAAATTGCTTAAATTGGTCATTAAAAGATTAAAATTATGTCACTAATCATTCCTTAATATCATTAGTTGTTAGTGTAGATACTGCCAGATCAACAAACATTTTTCTCCAAAGGCTTCCACTGGAGATTCTGTAAGATAAAGCCTGTTCTTTTGAGATATATAAACTCCAAGCTGAAAAATACTCTCCTTAATATATAGGAGACCTATATATTAAACACTGAGCTTAATATATTTAGCACATTGACTTGGTAAGAATGAAATTCTTTATCACAGCCTCAACCAGAGCCAGGGCCTTTTCAACACTGGCTCTGGCCTGGTGGAGCTTTGTCTCATGAGACCAGGGCCCTGCGGGATCTGATTTCTTTCCGCAGGGCCTGTAAGACAGAGTTGTTCCGCCTGGCCTTTGGCTTAGAATCAATTTGATTCCCTCCCCCTCTTTCTTTTTTCCTTTCTCCTCCTGTGAAGAGGCTGCATTTTAATGTTTTATTTTAATCTTGTTTTTAACTTGTAGTTTAATCAACTTGTTTTTATTATTGGTTGTTAGCCGCCCTGAACCTGGTCTTGGCTAGGGAGGGCGGGGTATAAATAAAATGTATTATTATTATTAATTATTATTATTATTATTCCATAGAGTATAATAAAGTTTAGTCTGAAGAAAGATTGGCATAGATATAATTTTGCATTCATTGTTAGCCTCTGAAAAAAATACTAAGAGGCAAATATAATCACCCCAAGTCTAGTTCTTGTTTAGCTTAAAAAAACCCAACAACTTACATGAGTGAATGAATGAATATGTAATTAAGGGAGAAAAGCAGGGGACCTGCATACAATCTAGACTAGAGGCAGAAACCAGTGGATATTCAATAGCTTTTTTTTATAAATAAACTTCCTTCATGGCATGGCAGGGGATCCAGTTTGACCCGTGAGACCATTTTCATCAAGCCACACCCACCTGCTCATCAGCTGTCACCACTGGGCTAGAAACACCCTCCCATTACTCCTGCACTTCATTAATACATTCAAGTTGACCAGCTTATCAGCACTGTGGTCCTGCAGCCTCTATACTTCTCTGTATCCCTTTCCCACAGAAGTTCTTAAGCCCTCTGTCCTGACAGCACAAAAAGACAGCAATGTGTTTTACTGAGGCTGAAAACATTTCAGGTTGAAGATTCTTGCTTGGGGCAACTGAAACTTATTACCTAAAAGCAAATGCTTTACACAGCTGTATTACTGACTTGCTGAAATAAGGCAACCCAGAGGGAACCTCCTAGCTCTGGTTTGACAAGCTGAAAGACATTCCTGCTAGCAGGTTCTGGCAGTAAGCTGAAGGGAAGCTAGGGGCTTTCTGCTTGCTACTTTCAGCCTGAGATCCAGACTGACCGACAGAAGGGCACACAGGAATCTGGCCACAGAAGACCTTTATGTCGTCCACATAGGTACATTAATGTCTGGCTATGGATGCTGCCTATCCATATTGTGTTCCTTTCATTGGAAAGCATAGTCAGACACACATCTGAGCAGGAAATGCAGTGTGGATAGAACACCCCACCCACCAGACATGGTCATGGTTCTGCACTTACAAGCTTCTGCTCTGCAGGAGTTCTCATTATCTCTAATCCCATTCATACAGTGGAGAGAAACAGATGATGCTTTAGCAAAGGAAGGGCGATGATAGGATGCTCACCCCATAACAGAACGTAAGAATTGCCTGTTGGATCAGCCTAGTGGTCCATCTAGCCCAGCATCGAGGAGACTTCAGGTTTTTCATTGGTACTAGTTACAGGTAGGTAGCCGTGTTGGTCTGCCGTAGTCAAAACAAAATAAAAAAAATCCTTCCAGTAGCACCTTAGAGACCAACTAAGTTTGTTATTGGTATGAGCTTTTGTGTCTTTTTTTAGAGTTGGTCTCTAAGGTGCTACTGGAAGGATTTTTTTTTATTTTGTTTCACTGGTACTGTTATAAATGGGCAAAACTTCACCACTAGGCAATATAGAGGAGGATAGGGGGGAAGAAAAATTATATAATAGGGGCCAGGACTCAAAACTCAGGTGAGTGACGAAGCAGAACCACCAGCTTCGGCATGTTGGCAACAAGGCAAATGACTCACAGCTGGAGTTTTTTTGCACAAAGCCTTGAGCACTGGTAATTCTGCCCACGAAAGGTACAGCAGGAGCCAATTAAGCAGATGAGCCAATTAGTAGGTGGCTGGGAGTCACCTGAAACAAGAGACAGCAGATTCTGATAGAGATTCTACAGGAACTTTTAAAAGGGATTTTTAGCTGCTCCTTTTCTTTTAGCCTAATTTTTGGTAAGGTCATTGGGGAAAATGATGAGGGATGCTGCACACCAGGGGTCAGAGTTGATGGTGGCATAGAAATTCTTTAGTTTCCTTTTCCTTCGCCAGTGATAATAACTTTTCAAAGACGAAATAAATTTTTATTCAGGTTCCATGTGGTACTAAGGAAGACTGCCACCTGAAGTTTGAAAGAAGGATCACACCTGACCAGAGGCATACTTAAGGTAAGCCAGGTCTTTTAATTGGAATTGAAACAATATTTAATGCATATATGCATACTTTTTAATGCTTTATTATGCTGAGGGGGCAAAGACAGATTTAATGTATGATTTAACTGCGCCCTTTTACCTGGGGCAGAGCTGATTTTCTGGACCCTGGAAAACTTCTTGTTAGTATACCTTGCATTTTTCGGGATTCTCCATGATTTCTGGAAGTTAAATTTGTGAGTGGCAAATAGATACTGTGCAGAACTGGGCACAGTTCAGAGTTTGTGGGCTCTACATTGTGCTTTTTAAAAATAGAATCCTGACATCTAGGTGCAACCAGTTTGGTGCCCAGTTCAAGGTGCTCAGCTCACATTAGTGTTTAAACACTAGTGTTTGATCTATTACCAAACCATTAAATGATTTAGGAAGCAATCCTATGGCAAGATCCACTGGTTTGAGTAGCTTAGGGTGCAGCAGGTGTCCAGCTCAGCTGCCATTAAGTTCCCAGCTCTGGCCCAGCTGAAGATTGCCATTGTACCCAGCTCAGTTCAGCCAAAGCTGGCTAATCTTAGGCCCCTGTAAATCCAAAAAAGGGGTGTGTGCGCCGGAGGCCAGAACAGAGAGGGAATACTCAGTCTTGATCCTAAGCCTGTTCAGCTTGGTCACATGACCTGGCAACTAGGCATAGAACACTTATTTTAAAGTCTTATTTTCCCTTTGCCAGGCTTAGGCAGAGCTGAATGAGAGTTTGGATCTGGTGTAGCTTCATGCTGGCTTAATTTACATTGGTTTGCTTTACAGCAGCTTCTTGTGTGCAGGATTGCTCCCTCAGCCCCAAATAACTGAAAAGACCACCTTCTTTCCTAAAGACACTCTTGGCTTTTAAGAATATCTGTGGGAACCCTCTTGGTAGTTCCCAGATAAAAACACATAGGATTGCAACCTTACTACACAGCCCTAACTGTGTCTACTCAAAAGTAAGTTACACTGAGTGCAATTGGAGTTTCTCCCAGGAAACCAGGCACAGGACTGCAGGACTCAGAGTAGACCTATTGAAATTAATGGACCGAATTAGGCACGTTACTCTGAGTAGAAAGTAGTTGAATACCACCCTTGAGTTGCAATGTTAACCCCACTTACCTGGGAGTAAGCCCATTCAGTTAAATGAGGCATATGAAGAGACGTGGTTAGGATTGCAGCCTGTCTTTGTTGCAGTTGTGGAGAAAGACTTCAGAAGATTAAAGCAAACGTTAGACATAAACGATAAAGCCTCTTCTACACCCCCTACTGAGTGTTTTTGAAAGTAATTAAAGAGAGGCTGCTGTTTACTTGCTTTATTCTTACTCAACTTGGTTTGTACCTTCAGCAGCTTGATTTGCCATTGTGCCTTTCCTATTTTGCAGCCATTCGTTTGACATTTGTATACAGCTGGAACGGTGCCTCTGTGAAATAGGTGTGCAGAGTTCTGTACAAGATGCACGTCTTGTGTAACATCCAATTACAGTGCAAGTTCCCATACAAGATGGGGAGTGAGAAAGGGGAAATGCCAGAGGTGGCTTTTATGCAGCTTGTTGTACAACTAGAGTCCATTAGCTAATGTGGAGGAGGAGGAAATCTGCTACATGTCAATCACTGGCCAGGGTATAGTATATAATCCCCAAGCAATCTAATTTGTGGCATTTCCTACAAGCCTGCAGACAATAAAAGAAGAGGACCTAAATGTCCTCCATGTGGGCTTCCTTCCATCAGTTTAGTGCATTAAATTAACAACAATAATAATAATGGTTATAATTGTGATGTTCAGCACCTTGGCAGACAGGAAGCAAACAAGTCTATCACTGATAGCCAGTCAGTTTTTGCAGCCTGGCTGTTTTGCTTTTGAAACAATGCAAGGGACATACAAGCCGAGACCTCTCAACCTTGGCCTAGGGAAGTAGATATATGCTTCACAAACAAATACAAAGAAGTGATTCTCATCCCAGACCTGGGAACAGGGAGACTGTGGAACCCAGAAGACATGGGAGATCTGTACCTGGGTCTCTGGCTTTTTGTTCATTTTAAAATTGGCACAGGGAGCTCTTAATCTGAGGGCAGAGCAGGCATGCAGGATAGTAAGAAGCAGTATGAGAGTAACTCGTTGCTCATACCAAATAAGCTTGGCTCAAATCTGAGATATGATAGGACCATGTGGAATCTATTGAGTCCTCATGCCACCTAACTGCTGAACTGGTAGCTGCCCGCAGTATAATACCATCTTTAGCCCAACAGCACTGGTGGCATCTATGTGCAACAGAAAGTGGAACTGGCAACTCCCTCTTGTTGGTATGAGAAAGGATAACATGGTAGATTCTTTTATTCTTGAGCTCTGTGGTAGAGAGCTTCCACTCTACCCTTTCCCTTTTTGCCGTGGGTGTTTGTGACGGGGGGGGGGGTTGGTTGTTTTGTGTCCCCCCCCCCACCACCATTGTGTTATGGAAGGACAAACATTAACAAAAATCTCTGAAAGGTTTCAGACCATATGTCTGGCATTCACCACAGCCAAGTCAGATCCGGTATAAAAGCTGTGAAATTCAGCCTTGGGGTTCTTCAGTGGACAAATAAAATCTGTATGTCGTTCTGATGCTTTACTCTGTCATTGCTAAATGCACAAATAAAGCAATCTGTTAAGACATTATTTCTGAAATGTATTACCCCATTCAATACATTGAATTGCCATAGTCTCTTTTTGCTTCTCTTCAGCACCATGCCATGGTGTGTGGGGTTCAGTCATAAGTTGGCAGCCTGTAGTTACACATTATAGACTTTGCCCCTTTCTGGGGAACCTATGCTTCTAGCAGGTGTTTCTGTGGATTCTCACCCAATTCGGTAGGCAGACAATGGTGGAATGGGAGACTGAGGAACCTTGCTGCTCTTCTGATAGAAAGAAACCCTTGAGCATATTTAGATTCTTGTGGCATCTTTAAAAGTGACAGAAGCATTATATGGCACAACCTTTCTTGGATCACACTCCAGATCATCAGATGCATGAAGTACAATCCTAAACTGCCAGGCATATGTACACACATGGTTGGAGGAACAGAAAGAAGGGAGGTATGGGAAAAACAAAATGCCCTGAGAAGAGAATAGTTGCAGTGAGAGTAAAAGAAGGTTGTGTTGGTGGTAACACACATAACCTGGCATGCATAAGCTCAGCAAGATGTCCTTTATAAAAAAAAAGTACAAATCATACTTTTTTGCTTATATGCTGCTCCGCTCTGCCCCACTTTGTCTTGCAAATTGTTCTGCAGATTTGAAGCTTCTCTCACCCTACCTGCGGGGTTAGCCTGTCAGCTGCATTTACTCCAATGCTCTGAAAGCACCACTTAGCACATTTCTATTAGTTTAGAACTGTAAAAGTGCTTCTATAAACATTTTAGAACGGCACGTCACAAGAGCTGTAGTGCATTCACCGGCTGAGCTGAGCTGACCCTTTCAAAACCTGCCCCGAAACCTGCTTCCAGAATGTCTCTATTTTTGGGTGGGATTCAGTCACATACTGTCAAATTCAGGTTGAGCAATTAGAGCTCATTGGAAGATCTTGTGCAACAAACTCACTTCCCCAAAAGATCAGACTTTTTACAGTGAGGAAAGTTACAAGAAAATGCATTGGGAAAATGTGAGATAACTGCAGGGTCATCCAGCCTCCCCACAAATAAATCAGATTAAAAGCTCATTAAACAGTAGTCTAATCTGCCTGCAAACAAATTGGGATGAATGCTCAATAAACAGGGCATCGAGAAGTGCCCTAGCAAGGAGATTGTTGATCAACACAGAGCAACCAGCTGTTTTCAGGTCACCATGCTGTGGTCGTAATAGATTTAGCCTTTTAGCAGGCAGAAAAGGACTGAGAGGAAAGGAAGACAGGCAGGCTGGCTGGCTGGCTATATGGCAGTAGTCCACAGCTGGGAATCAGTGGACCAAATCAGCCCCTATGTCTTTCTCAGCTAGTGGCTATTGTGCTTTCAGACCCCAGTCAGCCAGGAAGCATAGGTTGTTTCCTGAAGTTTCTTTCTTTTTTTGACATGCAGATTAGCAAGATGAGGCCTTTTGGGTCTCGTGCAGCTATGAACGTATCAGCAAAAACAAGTGAGTGGTGGAGAAGGAGGATGTGGCCCCTGCCTGACACCCAGTGTGATGCAGAGTTCAGAAAGCTGTAAGTTCAAATCCCGCTAAGCTGTAATTGTCACCAAATAGCTATGGACCCGCTACTATCTTTAACCTAACCTACCTTATGGGATTGCTGCGAGAATAATGGGAGAGGTTGCCAGTGACCTTTTGGAGTGACCACACAAATGGAATGGTAATAATAATACACATAAATGCCACTGTGGACTAGGGCACACGATGTGGCGTTGTGTTGTAAAGGTGTGCAGTTACAAGTCTGGATTTATGGTATTAACTTTTCAGTGCCTCAGCAGCTGGAAACGGCCTTGGCCTGCCTGGCCCCCAGAGCAGCTGCTTTTCAGGGCTCTGCTTGCTCTGCCTGCGATGATGGAGCTAGGCTCTCCCCCTTGTCCTTGGAGAGGCTCGTGTTTTGCACCGGGGGAGTAATTGATATTATTGCCAATCCTGACGCACTGCAAAGCGAAAACAACACCCTGGCAATGCTTGCTTGCTTGCCTTCAATGCTGTTATCTAACAACAATGCTTCCAAATCCCACAGCCGGCCTCTTCTTTTAACACGTGCAGCGCTATCTGACTGTCTATGTGTCGGTTTGCAGCAGTCACACTCCCAGGCACATGCGGAGGAGCTGCTGCTGTGTGCTGCGGAGGTTTCGGCTCTGCTTATGTATTGCTCCGAATGTAGCACACCATTAAAAAAGGAAGGGGGGGGGAGAGAGCGGCAGATGCAGTCGGGATGCTCAGCTGTGCAGGGCTTTGCGAAGAAGCCCAGGCTGCCTTTTCCAGGTGCCTTAAAGCCTTTTGAGATAATCACGGGCTTTAACACTTCACATGTCTGCTGCTTCCTAGAAGGATGTATTGCCCTCAAATCTTCATCTGAACTCAGAACACTTTGCAGTGTCTACATACGTACGTACACACTTGGGTCACCACAGGGATCAGGGCCAGAGGGCCAATCCTCCTGCCCTGGATGAACCATAATCCCCCACATTCCCAATTTTCATTATCAAAAAAAGAGTAAGTTTGTGGTATTTGTAGAGCCTGAGATATGAAGCAAAATAGTACAGGCACTATTCTATTTTTTCTTTTGGTGCGAAACTAGCCTGCTCTCTCCTTTCAATGTTTGTACCCTTGCCCCACCTCCAAAAATTGCCTGTAGATGTACATGCACACAGCTGCCGAAACGATTCACCTGTCTCATTGCTTGGACTACATATTGCTCTTCCTTATATCCCTACCCTTCTGTCCTCTCCCAATCCCAGCCAGTGACTTGTGCTCATGCAGCTCCTCCACTCTCACCAATCTTGAAAGCCTCGCTGCTAGCACAGGTTTAATTAGCCAGGTTGCTTAGGAGCATAGGAAGCTACCTTATACCAAGCCATACCATTGGTCCATCTTGCCAGAGTTATCTGCACTGACTGGTGATGGCTTTTCAGGGTTTCAGACAGTGAGCCGCTTCCAGCCCTGCATGGAGATGGCAGGAATTGCACCTCACTGAGACCTTCTGCATACAAAAGCTCTGTCACTGAGCTGCGGCTCTTCCCCGACTTACATCTGGTGGTCCTGCTCTTAGAGTGCATGCTTAGTTCAGAGATGGGTTAAAGAAAAGTGTGTGCTTAGTTCTTCTGTATCATTGTTATTAAACAGGGCAATGCTGCTTGTATCATACAACTTAAAAACCACTGTCTGTGGAACACTGTTTTAGAGTATCATCTATGCCAGCCTTGCCTGGGGTCACACCCTCTAAATGTCTGAGGTTGTAATTGCATCAACTCCAGCCACCATAGTCTGACCTATGCTTTCACCCAGACTCATTTAGGATATAATTTTCCAGCTGCAGTGAAAGATTTTAGATGGTTTGCACTGCATGGAAAGCCTTTACCAGAACATCCATCTCCAACCTCCTGCTCTCCATATGTTTTGGGCTACAAATCCCATCACCTATTGGCCCCGCAGGCAGGAATTGATGGGGGATTGAGTCCAACCCATATGCAGAGCACCAGGCTGAAGAAGGCTGTGCTAGAACATATATTACATAGACACAATGACAGCTGTGGCAGCCTAACATGCCATCCACCTCATGCTGATTCTCTAGTGCAGCAGTTCTCAACCTGTGGGTCCCCAGATGATGTTGGACTACAACTCCCATCATCCCTGAGCTCTGGCCTTGCTAGCTAGGTGTGATGGGAGTTGTAGTTCAACAACATCTGGGGACTCACAGGTTGAGAAAGGCTGCTCTAGCGGTTTAGGCTGCCTTCTGAATGTGCACGATTATGCATGTCGCAAAAATTAAAAACTTGGGGAGAATGTAGTGGCATCTTAATATTTAGCTGCAAAACAATTGTAAAAATGTTCCCGTGGTATGAATCAGCATTCAGCACTGTGCAGACTGGCAAACACATTCTGTTCTGCTTCCCAGGCAGTTACTTGACCTTAATTAACTCTAGCATTTGCTCTGAAAACAGGCTGTGGAACACTCACTTTGGCACAAAGAAATTACAAGCATGTCTGGCTGCAATTCCTGAAAGATGGCGCATGCTTGGGTTTCTGTCAACACCTGAGATCAGTCAACACTTGTAGATATTCAGTGATTGCGAGCATGACTGAATGTGTATAGAATATTTCATAAACATCTATTATTATTATTATTATTATTACCCTCATTTTATTTCTAGACCACCCTGACAATTGCAGGACAATACACAGAAATACATAAAGTAAGAATAAATACCACGCACGCTTAAAATATCATAAAGTACATCATGCAGCAGACATAATCTCAACACACTCTGTATATCGTGTATGGTATACAGTACTACATAAATTTCATCTTAAACCCTTCAGATGGCAACAGAAAGAGAACAGGGGATAAAGTGTACCTTCAATGGGAGAGCATTCCACAGTGGGGTTCTTATTTCAGAGAAAGCCCTGCTCTGTGTCACTGCCTGGGTGAAATCTCCCTTCACCACCAGCAGCCCCCACCACGGATCTTAAAGGCCAGGTTGTAGCATATTGGGAGAGGCAGCTCATCAAGTATTTGGGTCCTAGACCATTCAAGGCTTTATGCGCTGAAGCCCAAACCTAAAATTGAGCACAGTAAGCACATAAGCAACTATTTATGGGGACGACTGATGAGTGAAAGACACTGTCCCTGGCAACCCTGAGATTGCTGGTTGAGAAAAGAACATGAGAAGAGCCTAATGGATCAGACCTGTGCTGGCCCCGGGGGTAACCCGTGAAACGTGGTCCAGGACTGCTCCAAAATCCAAAGGTACCACTAGGAGGCAGTCCGACAGGGCCAAGGCAGAACACAAGGCAGTAAACCAGGCAAGGACAGGTACAGGATCTCAGGCAGGATCTAGCATACAGCAATGTTGCTCCCGCAACCTGGGGCAGGGTCCGACAGCCTTTTATCTTTGTCGGGGTAGCAGCCGGTCCTGATCCCCCAGTGACTCACCTCCCTGTTTCGCCCAAAGGCGAGCATTCCTCCTGTGAGTACTCAGGTCTCTCCTTCTCTCAGACCTTAGTCTCTGCACCTTGGGAGACATTGGTGGGTTACTAGACCCAGAGGCCGCCTCAGCCTCCCCTGACCAAACCGGTAGTGGAGCAGCTGTAAGTGATGGCCCAGCTGACGCAACGAGGTAATCCCTGCATCTGGAGCCAGAGCAGGCTCAGGCCCCTGACTCGGCCCAGCTGGTGTTTGTTGCAGGGGAACCTGTGCAGACTGGGACTCCTCCGGATCAGGTCCCAGACATAGTTCAGATGATGCCTGAGGCAAAGGATCCAATGCAGACTGAGACTCCTCTAGTTCTGAGTCCGAGCCCGAGTCCCAGGCCATCACAAGACCAATGGCATGTCTAGTCCAGCATCCCGTTCACACAGTCGCCAACCAGATGCCTATGGGAAACATGCAAGCAGGATTCGAGCACAAGAGCGTGGCTTCCAGCAACTGGTATTCAGAAGCATTGCTGCCTCCAAATGTTGACGCAGAGCATCGCCATAATGGTCCATAGCCATTGATGGCCCTCTCCTCCGTGAATTTATCTAACCCTCTTTTAAAGCCATCTAGGTTGGTGGCCACACCACCTCCTGTGGGACCAGGATTTTCTGGTCACGATTCACTGCAAAGCTGCTCTGCACAAGCCCCAAATGGATGGCAGGCTGTGACTTCACAATGTCAAGCCGTGGAAAGCTCTCTTTCAGAAGGTTTGTGCAGGCCCTTCTATCCCTGCTTTCAGATTTTATTTTTTTGAAACAGATGCGCTTTTCATGCAGGTTGATTCCCCAGAGCTTTGTTTTATAATGCTACTGTTTTAATAGGCATGTTTGCATTTTCCCGCCCTGAAAAAGGTCAATGCTTTGTGTGTGTTCCAAATGAACCCTTACGAAGCCGGGAAAGCTTGCTGAGAATCACCCACTCTGCCTTGCCTCTACCTCCACCAAAACCATAGGAACTTACCTTTGCAGGTAAAGGACAAAAAGAGAGGTGGCCATGAGCACTCTCACCCTGTTGGTGTGTCACTGGAAGGGGAAGGGAGAGGCAGAGGCGGCAGTAAGCAGGATCTGGGCAGACACAGCCCTACTCACAGCAAGTATGTTTAGTCCAGTCTTTCCCAGATGCTCACAACAAGCTTTGAATAAGTTAGTTGTTTTAAAGCCAACTTAAAAAAAAATATTTCATTTATGCTTATGATGCCTTTGGAGGAGGGGCCCACGTGGAGCCCAAAAGCAGTATATAAATAATGTATCTAAATGGCTTGTCCCATTGATATTATTTTTTGAGGGTCTGAAGCATGGCTAGATTTGTCCCCACACCCCTCCTTGCAACAAATGATAAATGCTAGTAAGATATCTAAGAAAGGAGGCAGGAACACCTGGGGGAGGATCAAAATGAATTTCTCCACTAATTGCTTTCTTGCATCAGTTGGCTCAGCCCTTCACTTTTCTAATATGGTCAAGTGGGCAGCTGTATTCATGACATGGGCTGTCACTGATAAGGCTAGCAGTAATCCCTGTGATTGCAGAGGCTTGAAAACAGTGGTTTCTGGGAATTGCTGCAGGCTGTATCTGGTTCACACGTTAACATTTATTAGTTATGAGCTCCCACCCCAAAATGGTAAAGAACTGCCTGCATGTCAAACAAAATGGCGGGATATAAGTGAAATAAGTAAATGTGTGATCTGGCCACAATATGGTTTGGTATCCTGGCTCCAGGGAATGGCCAGAATCCACATTCTGTGACCCATAATGAACTAGCCACGATGGCTATGTTATACCTCTGCTGTTGAGCCTGTACACCTCTGAGTGCCAATTGGTGTGAATCACAAGTGCGGGGAGCACTGTTGAACATGGTTCCTGCCGGCCAACTTCCCTTAGAGATCTGGTTGGCTACTGTGAAAACAGGATGCTGGACTTAGATGGGCCTGTGGCCTGATCCAGCAGGGCTCTCCTTATGAGATCCAGCGCCAAGGGCCTTCTGGCAGTTCTCTCATTGTGAGAAGTGAGGTTACAGGGAACCAGACAGAGGGCCTTCTAAGTAGTGGCGCCCACCCTGTGGAACGCCCTCCCTTCAGATGTGAAGGAAATAAGTAGCTATCCTATCTTTAAAAGACATCTGAAGGCAGCCCTGTTCAGGGAAGTTTTTAATATTTAACTCTGTACTGTTTTTAACACTTGATTGGGAGCCGCCCAGAGTGGCTGGGGAAACTCAGCCAGATGGGCGGGGTATAAATAATAAATTTATTATTATTATTATTATTATTATTATTATTATTATTATTATTAGTTATTATGTTATTATGGCACTGCTCTATAGCTTAGATAGGTGGTGAATTTAAGGAATATGACTGTTCTTATACAGAGGCATGGAGGGTATTTTAAGATATTTGTTCCTGCTATTTTAAAAAAGGAAGCACTGTAATGAGTGGATACTGGCTTTCCTTTAAAAAAATAAAATAACCCAAAGGGTAGGCAGCAGTGGTTAGAGTGGTTGGCAAGCAACAACAACCAGGACTTATTGCAAGCAATTTATTAAACGGAACATTGGCTGTTGACTTAAACAGGAGCAAGATTGTGCTCATCAATTGGAGGTTAGCAGAGGTTGGCTATTCACCTAATTGAGGAATCTTCGCAGCACGCCAGGAAAGTCCTTCCAGGACTGACATTGCAGCACAAATACTGGAAAATGCAAAGTGTCCAGCAACCTTGGATGTTCCAGACAGTGCTTTGCTGGAAACAATATTTCAGTGCAAGCCAGCCAAGTAGCTATACTAATGACAGGTAATGGTTGGGATGAGGGCCTGAGCAGAGCATTTAGCTATGCATTTCAATATTAGCAACCAATCTTGATTGCTGGCATTACTTCGATTTTTTTTCGTTAATTAAAAAACAACTAAAATTTCAGACGGCTTGGGTATTGACTAGAGACTTTAGATTGGACATAGTCTTCTTCATTATTTACATTATTTATATTATATACTGTGGCGCCATCCATTCTGACTCATATTCTTCCAGTTCCTTAGAACTCGCTTCTTCCACAAATATTTTACTTCTGCCCAGGTGGAAGCAAACTTTGGGATTGTATAAAGCCAAGTTCCACCATCCAGATCCTGGGGGGAAGGCCATAGCTCAGTGGTGGAGCACCTGTCTTGCATGAAGAAGGGTGCAAGTTCAATACCCAATATCTCCAGGTAGGGCTGAGAGAGACTCCTGTTGAAAACCCTGGGGAGTCACTGTCAGTGTAGACAAAACTAAGTTAGATGAGCCAATGGTCTGACTTGTTATAAGGCAGTATCCTATCTTCCTTTGTGCACAGTGTGAGATTCAAAATGGTTGTGGAGCCAGTTACATGCATCTCCCCGTAAGCCATCTTTCTTCTTCTTTGGCAATCAATCATAGCCAAGTAAGATTGTCTTCCATGAACACGGTCTTAACAGTAGGTGACTGTGGAGGCCAATTCTGGATCCACACATCCTTCCACAGTGGGGGCATAGGTTTCCGGGTGAGAGTTGATCACAGTAAGGATTTGCCAAACGTGTCTTCCTCTTAGCACATTTCTCCCTATTGTCCTGAGTTTGAGCATCTTCAAAGTCCATGACCCCTTTGGTAAAGCCTGTTCTCCAACTGGAGAACTTGCAGGCCAGTGTTTCCCAATCAATTGTCAGTGTTTATACTACATTTTTTAAGAGTTGCCTTGAGAGAGTCTTTAAACCTCTTTTGTTGACCACTAGCATTACACTTTCCATATTTAATTTCAGAATAGAGTAGCTACTTTGGAAGATGATAAGCAGGCATTCGAACAACATGACCAGTCCAAGTTGAGATGATAGTATATAACAGTACAGACCTACCTATAAGTTACAACTGTTCATGAATCCTAACTGTCTAATGTGAGAGACTGAACTGCTTGGGCAATGGAACTTTGCTAGCTGTTTTCTCTGCAGCAATCTGCTGTTGAAGAGGCTAGCAATGTATTTTAACTGAATCCTGACCTATCTCTTTGGCAGTGGAAGCTGCTGTAACAAACAAATGAAACTTTGTTTTTTTCTCCTCCTCCTCCTCCTCCATGTGTTCATACCCATTGGATCCTGGCCCCCACCTGCAATTTGTCCATAAGTGCAGCCTTTAAAGTCTGCTTTTTTGAGAGTGGTGGGGGAGGGAGTAATAGCTGCTATTATGAAAGATCATCTGTATCCCATGTGAGCATTAACAATACCACAGTCCCTTAAATGCACTTCCTTTTTTATGATACATCACATTTGCAGAGCTAGGAAAGCAGAACTCTTGGTGTGATTGTTCCAAATCACTAGCAATAACCTTCTGGAAACAGGAAGTTGTCTTTAGCCTTGGTTTTCTGCTTGGTTACTCACTTGGGCATTTCCAGACACTGCATTAGCTCCACAATGTGTAGAGTTTGGAAATATTCATGGAAACAGTTTGTGGGCTGGTACAGGATGAGTCCAGGATGAGTTGTGGAGTTCATTCCTGTCAGGGCCGGCCCTACCATCAGGAAGTGTGAGGCAGGAGCCTCAGGCAGCAGGTGCTGAGCAACCTGCCCTGAACCTAGCCTGCTGCCCGTAGGAGCATCTGGTTGGCCACTATGAGAGCAGGATGCTGGACTAGATGGGCCAGTGGCCTGATGCAGCAGACTTTTCTTTTGTTCTTAATTGCCAGTCTGCTTGTGCCTAGAATGCAAAGGAGGTGCCATCTTTTATTTGCCTCAAGCAGCAAAATGTCATGGTCCAGCCTTGATTGCTGTAGTAGTAGCACATGGCTGCCTTAGCTGAGGGTCTTATCCTTCATGGCAATTCAGTTGTAGACCAATAAGTCCCAATAAGCTTGTTTGCCAGAGTTTTTTTCAAATATTCTACAAAATTTCCCCACTCTTTAATAATCCCCCCCTTCTTGGTTTCTTATTACAGCTGTCGGTTTTGCCATTTCAGCATAATCCATCAATTTAATCATCCACTCTTCCTCAGCTGGTACAGCATGTTCTTTCCACCTCTGGGCAAATACCATACATGAACAAATTTTTAAGGTCCTTTGGAATCTTTATATTCACTATCTCTAACAGAAAAGCTTCTGGTTTTGTTTTGTTTTTTAACTAAAGTAACACTTTAATGCCACACATTGAATTTACTGGTACCTACCTGAGACTAACGTAATTTGGATCAAGCCATTTGTTGTAATTAATTTGTTAAATTTACAAGTAAGATGTTGGCTACTCCCCGAAGACTGCATGTGTTTGCTCTGGGTATTAAATATGGCCATGGTTTTGTATACCTTCCATTATGCCAGTCCGGTTACTGAGCAAAGTAACCAAGCTTTTGTAAAATGCAGGAATAAGCACTTGCAAACCACAAAATGATACACACACATGTTAATAGCTTTCGGCAGAACATGTCAAGAAAGCTGAGAAATTACTAATAAACTGTCTGCTCCCTGATACTAACAGGATCACTAGCGTAAGGAAAGAAATATTTTGTCAATAGGACAGTAAGTGCACAGCAATTGCTTGCATAGAATGAAATAACTAAACTGTATGCACTGCTTCCGTCTCCACTGGCCTTTCCATTATAATTAAACATAGCTTGACATACATATCACTGCCATGCCTTAGCTTTGCTTACTTTGTTCACACAATCAAATGAAAACACTGTGTTCCAGTTCCACACATGCACCCTTATTCAAACCATATTACTGGTCATTATCTGATGTCAGCAGCATTGTAGCGCAGTGCCAGAATCTTAATGTCTTGTTTTGTGACACAGTGGGTGCTTCCAGACTCCACAGAAGTTTACACAGAAGTATTTGTACTTGACTTCGTGTGGTAGGTTTGGCCTGATGGCATCTGAAGGCAAGGTTGTGTTGCAGGGAATGAGTCTATATCTTAAGAGGTATATCTATCACACAGCCGAGGAATGTTTTAGCACACCTATGAGTGTTTAGTGTCCCCCAGTCCACCTTATCCAATGAATATCCAAAGTATTTGATAACATTTCCCTTCTTAAGTCAGAATTTAGGTACCGTCCAGCTCTGTGATTCTGTATTTGGGGTTTCTGAGGAGAACTAATAGGGTTGAATTGGATTCCCATCTTCACTTATTCAATTTATTTCTCAGGTTTTACTCTGTCGAAACTCTATTAAGTGCATTCATCAAAACCACCCATTCTGTTTTCTTCTTTCCATCAGAGATTACATAAGCACTGATGGAAATGCTGGTCGATACATATGAAAGCTAGGACATTGGTGGGCAGGTGCTGAGCGCTATTTACGAAAAGTCTCATAAGGAGATTTATATCTCAGCTACTTAACTAATAGAAGACCCATTCAAACTTGGATTAGTGAAGAAAAAACCTTCCCCGAGCTTTCAGTCAAATTGATTATCTTTCTTTGCATGTGCAATAACCCATACTCCAAGTATTTTAATCTTAATTTCCTATACTGGAGTTGGTTTGTAACAAGATCTGTTCCAAAATACGATTTTTGCTAACTCATGTTTTCTTTCTTCTTTGGCGATCACTCGTAGCCCAGTAAGATTGTCTTCTATGCACATGGTCTTAACAGTGAGTCTGTAACTGACTGTGGGGGCCAATTCTGGATCCACACATCCTAACTCATGTACTCTTTACTCAATTTACAGAAGTTAGAAGTACGGTACTCCTTGCATATTTTTTAAAAAAATTCAAGGGCACCCACACAAATGCACACCCTAGTGTGCACAGTCTCTCTGGGCGTATTTGTGCTCAATGTATTGTGCTGCTGTCAGTGTTGACAATAATGAACTAAGTGATCTGACCTGGTATAAAGCAGCTTCCTGTGTTTTATACTGGGGTGTACTGGGATGTCTATTTGTATGCATATCCCACTTACCCTAGGTCCAATTCCACAGGGAAAGAGGACTTGGAGAAAGCATTTTTTTAGGGTGCAGATCAGATGATGATAATCCTTTCCTTGCTTGGGATCTGACTGCTGCCTAGCAGCAATCCCACTTGCCCAGTGACACCATGAAGTGAGCAGGAATGAGAACCTGAATGGCAATGATCCATGGGAGACAGTGATGCTTGGCAGTGACGCCAACACAATTCCCTTACTTTTACACCATCCCTAAACTGCAAAGATGCAATCCGCCTTGCAGCTTAAAGGATCACAGTGGAATTAGGTTTCCTTTTAGCCTAAATGCCAGCTCTTTGCTGCCAGAATTTGTGGGTAGCAAAGAGGGGGGGAGGCAGTCTGCA
This sequence comes from Podarcis filfolensis, assembly GCF_964270895.1. Lineage (NCBI taxonomy): Eukaryota > Metazoa > Chordata > Lepidosauria > Squamata > Lacertidae > Podarcis > Podarcis filfolensis. The sequence continues at coordinate 69,754,985 of NC_139603.1, forward strand.
TTTAAACCCCTTTCCCCCTTAGTTTTGAGGAGGCTATTTTCTTTATTAATTTTTTTTTCATACCAATGCCACATTTGCTGTATGTAGAAAACCTGGTCTGGCCTTTCCACTGTTTCCCAATGCTGTGCATTCAGATTTTGAAAATGGGACTAATGATAGACAACACACAAACAACTTGGACCCAGGTTGCCTAAGTGACTGCCTTGCCCTTTATATCCCAGCCCAGAAACTGCTCTCCTCAAATGGGGCACTGCTGAGAGTACCATATGCTCCAGGGTGTGTGCTTAGCTTATAAAACTGGGCTTTTAGTGCTGTAGCTCTAGCCCACTGGAATAAGCAGCTGAAATTAAGACAGGTACCTAGCATCATGATCTTTAAGTGCCTACTGAAGATGCTTGTTTAAGGGGGCTTTTCCTGAGGTATGACCCAGTCATTTTGTACACCTGCAAAAAAAAAAAAAGGTTTTATTGCTTTTATACTTTGTAGAAATTATTTGATTGTTTTAGAGTTTGTAGAGTTGGTTTTACTGGGTTTTATCCAGTGCTGCTGTTTCACGCACACAACAGACTTCTGTTCATGCAATGGTACTTTCCCTACGTCTCCCCACAGCCTCTTCTGCACCCTCAAAATCTGCTCTAGACAATTGGGGGCTCCATCTGGAACAGATTTTTTTGAGGGGATAGCATTGCATAGCACTGGATGCGACCCTTTGTGGAGCTTTTGTTTTATTTCATATTTACCTTGTATACATTTTGATGGCTTCAGGCTGTGAAGTGGTTTATATATTTGTAAAATAAAGAAGTACTTTGGTGAGAATAAATATAGCAAAGAAGGGATGGTTCAGTCCTGGCACCAGGAAATAAATGGGAGGATCTTGTTTATTTTGCATTTATATCCCATCAAAGTGGAATACATAGTTCTCTGCTTCCCACCTTTATCCTCACAACAACCCTGTGAGGTGGGTTAGATTCAAAGACAGTGAATGAGCTAAGGTCACCCAGTGAGCTTCATGGCTAAGTGGGGATTTGAGCCCCTAGTCCAACATTCTAACCACTACACCACACTGGCTCTTAAATAATAGGAATTATTGGTTCCTTAACAATTTTCAGTTGACATAAAATTTTAACCCAAAGCAATGATTTTTACAATCCACTTTGCATCTGTTTCTCCTGAATCCTTTAAAAAGCATTTGGGGTTGTTCCAGAATTTCTAGTTGTCACCTTTAATTCTGCATGGAAAAGAGGGCATCTTCTTTTTATTTGCTCATGTTAGCGCACGACTTTATTGTGTTCTATTCCCACTCTAGCTCAGGAAATGAGATACACCATCACTGCATTAGTTTAGCCACTAGTGGCAAGGGGAATAATTTGCATTAACCCAGATAGTGCTGTGAAACTGGCTTCTAGGGAACTGTATTCCTTGGCAATTTATAATCCATCAGATGTACTCTGGGGACTCGGATAATTGCATAGAAATGCTCTGTCTAACGTGTAGATTTTACATATTGCATGCAAGCCACCGATACAGAATGCGGACAGGGTTATGAATCACTGACCACTCAGAATTTTAATGCCTTTTACATTGATCCTGCTTCCAATGAAATCAATGGGAAAGCTATTTTAAGGCACCTTGAGAACTTAATGAACTGAGAATTGCTGTCTTCGGATGGTTGCCAGATCTGGGCAGGCTAGTGGTAGGGCTGGTCCAAGATATCCTGCCATCCCCAAGTTGCTGCACCCACAGAATCAGGGAGGAGTGCTTAAGCATCCCTTACACCAGCCTTTGCCAACTTGGTGCCCTCCAGATGTTGCGGGCTATGACTCCCACCAGCTCTGGCCAAGTGTATTGTGCTGGCTGGTACTGGTGGGAGTTATAGTCAAAAAGATCAGCAGGGCACCAGATTAGCGATGGCTGCCTTACAGTGTTCCAGAGGGTTATGAGCCTTCACATCTCTTGACCTTTGGCAGTGAGAAAGCATTAACCTACGCAATCCCTTTCCACTCTCATTTTTTGCATGCTGGCTGGGAGAAGGAGGAAATCCCCATTTCCTTCAGTCCAGGTGTGAAGGAATGTTAACGGCCGCACCGTTTAATGTCCTGATTCTGTTGTTGTTGCAAAATGGTTTAGAGCTTGTTCTGAGCAAAGCAAAGCAAAGAATGGGCTGCGGTGCTCATTGATGCAAAACTCTTTGTTATACCTCAGTGCATTTTGGAATAAAACACAGTCCTTCAGGTTCAGAAAAGGACAACCAAAATAACCAACAGGATGGAGCAATTCCACTCTGATTTTGTTTGTTTAGAGAAAAGACAAATAGGAGGAGAGGTAGACAAAATTATGCACTAGAACTTGAGGGGATCCAGTGAAGCTGAGCGTTGGAAGAATCAGGACAGCCAAAAGGATGCCCTTTTTTCACACATCACATAGTTAAAATCACTCCCAGAGAATTAGACAAATTCACAGAGGATAAGGTTATCAATGACCAGTAGCCACAACATATGGGGTTACTCCTCCCCTGAAAACTCAGGTTCACTGCTTGGGTGCACTCCTAGATTCATCCCCGAGCCTAAACGCCCAGGTTTTGGAGATGACTGTATGTGTGTTTGCCTATTTGAAACTAGTGCATTAGCTGTGCCTATTCCTAGGCATGTCTGATCTGGACATGGCAATATATGCATTAGTTACATTCTGTTTGGATTGCTGTAATGTGCCGTTGGGAAGTGTCTGGGAATTTCAGTGGGTCCAAGATGGTGAGGCCAGGTTGCTGACTGGAGCCGTTTACAGATAGAACAGAAACCCCTTGTTAACAACTGCCCCACTGGCTACCAGCCCGTTTCCAGGCACAATTTAAAGTGCTGGTTATAGCCTACGAAGTCCTATACAGCTTGGGTCTGGGCTCTCTGAAGGACTGTATCTCCCTGTTGAGCCTGCTTAGGCTTTAAGAATATCTGGGGTCGCCTTTCTCTCAGTCCCACCACTGTTTCAGGCACGTTGGGCTTTTACACCATCCCTTAACTGCAAATAGGCAATCCACCTTGCAGCTTAAAGGATCACAGTGGAATTAGGTTTCCTTTTAGCCTAAATGCCAGCTCTTTGCTGCCAGAATTTGTGGGTAGCAAAGAGGGGGGAGGCAGTCTGCATTTACAGCACTTCTCCCCCTTAGTTTTGAGGAGGCTATTTTCTTCTAAAAAATTAAAATCATACCTAATGCCACACTTGCAGTATGTAGAAAACCTGGTCTGGCCTTTCCACTGGAGTATTTTCAGCAGCTACTCCCAGTTCATGTAACTCCCTTCCATGTTTCCTTTTGCCAATAGGCAAATACTTTAAAAACAAAACAAAACCAGGTCTTTTTGGCCACAAACTCTGGCTATTGTGACAGGGTCTTCTGGGGCGAGTGCTGCACATTTCCTTTTCTTTAATGTGTTTTTAAATGGTTTTAGGTGTTCAAATTCAGTGCTGTTTTGAATAGGGCAACTTGTTTTGTAAAAAGAATATTTGAGTTGATCGATATGCTTTTAGTTGTATTTGCTCTTAGTTGTATTTGTTTATGTTGTTAGCTGCTTTGGGTCCTGTGCTGGGAGAAAGGTGGGATGGGGGGGGGGGAATAGCAATTTAAGATCTTACTGTTCACGGCTCTTTTCTTCTTTTTGTTAATGTATATGAGTGCTTGATTTTTTGGAGCAAGGAGACGTAGCAGGACCTTAATGAAACCCACAGTTCCCACCCCTTATTTCCCCATAGCCATATAATTTTAGGCATAGCATAGCCTCTCCCAAATAGCCTTCATAGAAAAGTAGCTAAGGGGGACACGACCACCTTTGTGCACATTGTAATTTGAGCATTGAGGTAAATACATACAATATAAAAAGGTAGAATCAAGTCATTTTTCTAGTGCTTTCCCCCCTACAACTTGATTTTTCTTGCCTTCGTTTCAGTTTAAAAGTTAAACATTAAGCAATATAACACACACTCACTGCCACCGCCACCCCATCCAACGCTTTCTCCTCCCCCTCTCCTCTTCAAACTGCATTTCCAAATGCAGAGCACTGGTATCTCCAAAGCAGATCCTCTGGCTTTCTTTCCTCCCTGAAATCGGAATGCTGAAAAAGGCAGTCACCAATTAGCTGACTCTGCTCAGACAGACTCATGCGGATAAGAACAATAAATGTAATTGGTTTCAAGAGAATGTGCTGCAGCCTGCAATAGTCTTTGGCAGCGGTAACTGTTGTTCGTTCCTCCTGATGCACCATGGACCACCCGGCGAAACCTTCCCTGAGACAGAACGAACACCAGTGAAAGCAACCAACGCTGCGCGCTAAGACAGTAGCAGCTAAAATGTCTCCTTGCCTCAGATGTGCATTAATTGAAAATCGTACATAAAGCAAAGCCAGGTTGCTCGGGGGGCATACGAGAGAGCTCTCTGCAACCTGCATCAATGAATATTTGGCAGAACGCTTGGTTTTTGTGTTGGAGACAAAACTGTAATTATGCTATGCATGGCATTAAAAAGAATCAAATGTAAAGAAAAGAGGTCAAAAATGCAGTGGGTACTGCGGGCTTTCCTTGATGTGCACACAGAGCTGCACTGCACCAGCAGGCAGAGGTGAAGTTTGGGGCGGCGGCAGAGAATGGTATTTATGGGGGTTGTTAATCAAGGCAGTGAGCTGGCAGCTCCAATCCCTTTGTAGCGGTCACTCCTGAACAAGTTTTATATGCCAGCTCTGCCCTCCAACACTCACCGAGGTTACTGTTTATAAACTCATTATTAGGGGCTAACAAGGACATACGTACTTAGAAAGACCTGACAAGGATTATTATGCCCTGCCTAGCCATGCCTCCATTTCCACCTTCCTCTTTCCCAGGGCCGGTTCTAGATTGTAAGCCTCTTTTGGTGGGGGGGCTGCTCTTCGTAAAACAACGTGTACATAAAGGTCCTGTTGCTGCTGCTTCTGTTAGATGGTATCCAGCTAAGTTCTAGTTGGAGTAGATCCCTTGAGATTGATAGACTTGCTAGTCTTAAATCCATTGGTTTCAGTGGGTCTGTGCTGAGTGTGACAAATTCTAATCAATGCCAAATACTAATCAGTCTCCTTGGTGGTGGTCATGGTGTTCCTACAGACCTGGTTGCTACAGACCTGAGAGGGTCTGTAGGAAAGGAGGTGGTCTCTCAGATTTTGGGGGCTAAATTGTTGAGGGCTTCAAATGCTAGCATGGGCACCTTGAATGACTGCATTAGTGTTGTGGTTCAATGTTCTTATGTTTGGTTGGAATATTGAGATTGCTACCTCAGTTTTTGCAGTTGGTAGTCCAAAGGGAACAATATTCATCCATAACCCCTAGTCAGAAGTGACTATTTGCGCTATGCCAATTGTCAAGTCACTAGCCAAATGGGCCACACTAGGAACAACAACAGCATTTATACCCTGCCCATCTGGGGCTGGGTTTCCCCAGCCACTCTGGGCTGCTTCCAACAGGAGATTAAAAATATATTAAAATATCAGACATTAAAAACTTCCGTAAACAGGACTGCCTTCAGAAAGTCAGATCAGTGGCGTAGCGTGGGTTGTCAGCACCCGGGGCAAGGCAAGTAATTTACGCCCCCTAACCCGTGGATTTGCGCCCCCTAACCCGTGGATTTGCGCCCCCTAACCCATTGATTTGCCCTAACCCCAGATGTTGCGCCCGGTGCGGTCCGCCCCCCCTGCACCCCCCACGCTACGCCACTGAGTCAGATTGTTGTTTATTTCCTTGACATCTGGTGGGAGGGCGTTCCACAGGGTGGGCGCCACAACCGAGAAGGCCCTCTGCCTGGTTTCCTGTAACTTGACTTCTCACAGTGAGGAAACCACCAGAAGGCCTTCGGAGCTGGACCTCAGTGTCCGGGCTGAACAATGGGGGTGGAGACGCTCTTTCAGGTCTACTGGGCCAAGGCCATTTAGGGCTTTAAAGGTCAGCACGGACAGTCTGAATTGTGCTCGGAAACATACTGGGAGCCAATGTAGGTCTTTCAAGACTGGTGTTATGTGGTCTCGGCGGCCGCTCCCAATCACCAGTCTAGCTGCCACATTCTGGATTAGTTGTAGTTCCTGGGTCACCTTTAAAGGTAGCCCCACATGGAGCACATTGCAGTAGTCCAAGCAGAAGATAACTAGAAGGCACACCACTCTAGCAAGACAGTCTGCGGGCAGTTAGGGCCTCAGCCCGCAAACCATATGGAGCCAGTATACAACTGCCCTGGACACAGAATTGACCTGTGCCTCCATGGACAGCTGTAAGTCTAAAATGACTCCCAGGCTGCACACCTGGTCCTTCAGGGGCACAGTTACCCCATTCAGGACCAGGGAGTCCTTCACACCCACCTGTCCCCCTGAACTTGGGCTGAGAGTGCCCAGGGCCTACAGGCATGGGGTGGGGTGGGCTTGGTTCAGTTTGGCTGAAGCTGATAATAAATAAAATAAATAAATAAAGGTTGTTATACTTTCAGGGTGTGCATGACATGTAACTAGGAAAAGTTGAAGAGAGCGCCTCAAAAAATTAGCAGAGGTTGATCCTCCACACACTTGGACTAAAATCCATAAATTACTTCCACAGAAAGAAGTTCTGCTCCATAATATTTCATCTTCAGATCCTTACAGGGAAGGAAGTACGCTGTTATGCTATCAGGAAAATGCATGATTCAACTCACCTTTGGGAACATATATACAAGACTTTGAAATGCACATAAAAACTGCCTCACGTTCATCTTTCAATCATTCCTCATCTCTGTGTTCACCTGAGGGAAAGCTTAATCTCTCTCTGCTTAGAATGTTTAGTTATTGCAGTTTAGCAAAATCTAAACAGATTTCAGGCTGTCATCTGAACTTTTAGGTTTTTGCAGAAAGAAATACTTTGCTGGGTATCTTCATGATCTGTCTCAGAAGTGTCCTCTGATGGACCTTCTTCTACATCGCGGGTCTCTGCTGTGTTTCCTGGTGACCAACAATGGCAGTGCTTCAATTGGTGAACAATCCACCATTTGAATTTCCCACCATGCCTCTGACATAGCATTTGCTCTGGGGAATTGTGCTGAATGACCAAACCTTGGGAATTGTGGGAAATCATAGAATCATAGAGTTGGAAAGGGACCCTGAGGATCATCTAGTCCAACCCCCTGAAAATTAGTGGCTCTCAGACCAAACTGTTGGGCTGTGACAGTGCAGGTGGGCCTTCCATGGTGGTGAGGACCACAACAGTTCCCTAAGGGTGCTGGTTGTCGATGCTGGTATTGGGGGGGAGGGGGACTCACCAAATGCCCCACTCCCTGCCTTCCTCACTATTGTTTTTTGGAATGTATGAAGGGCAGCTCTTAAGTCTGTACTTCTTACTTGCTATCTTTGCAGTGTTTCTTATGAGGTAGCAGGATTTTTGCAGGGAAAAGAATGCAGGTTGTATTGACATACTGATATATGTCTGAGGCACTTCTAACGCAACATTCAATTACACTCTTGCATTCAGCACAATCTAGACACTAGTGTGAGTTATGCATGCTGTGCATCCCGTTTCGTAGATGCCCTTGAAATAGCAGGGGCAGAGCCACACTGTGGGTGTTTGGCTTGCTCCAATGGTGAGCCAGCATGGCCCCTTGCTCCAGTGTTATCAGCACCTGCTGGAGGAGCCAGCTGCCAGGAAAATCACACTCCAGTATGATAGTTTTCTTCTTAGTCGTATTATTCATTGCAAATAACATTTCCCCCCAGAATGTATTTATTCATTGCAGAATATATTTAATAATGAAGAGCTGTGTATTGGGGGTCAGCTTGCATCTAAATGGGTGGCGCTGTGGTCTAAACCACTGAGCCTAGGACTTGCCGATCAGAAGGTCAATGGTTCGAATCCCCATGACGGGGTGAGCTCCCGTTGCTCGGTCCCTGCTCCTGCCAATCTAGCAGTTCGAAAGCATGCCAAAAAGTGCAAGTAGATGAATAGATACCGCTCCGGCGGGATCGTAAATGGCGTTTCTGTGCGCTGCTGTGGTTCACCAGAAGCAACTTAGTCATGCTGGCCGCATGACCGGGAAGCTGTACTCGGCCAGTAAAGCAAGATGAGCGCTGCAACCCCAGAGTCGTCCGCGACTGGTCCTAATGGTCACGGGTCCCTTTACCTTTATTTGCATCTAAATACCAGTTTTAATGCTCATATCTGTATCACTTTATCATCATTTGCATATATTTGACATAGACATTAACAATAGTGTCACTTTTGAAAACCATTTTGAGTCTTTTTTTTTTTTTACAATCAAGCGACATAAACTTTTAAAGAAAAAATAAGCAAACTTTAGTTTGATCCTTACTCCATTTTAACAGCATGCTCTTTGTTCAGAAATAAGTCAATGGATATGCAATCTTGGGATTTCACCCTTAGGCTGAAATCCTGTACTTACTTTCCTGGGAGCAATCCACTGAGCACAGTGGAACTTTATGGAATCAACATGCATAATATTTTGCTAGTTGTCTCTCATACCAATTTTAGAAGTGGTGAAATGGAGTTTCTAACAAAAAGCGATTTGTCAGTGAGTTCCATGCAATTTCAGAGCCCATTATAGACATCCATGGGGATGGCGACCAGATTGGAGGGATCAGACATATTCAAGTGGGTATATCACAGATATGAATAGGAACACACAATTTCCATTAGCTATGATAGTGAAGTTGAACCTCCATGTTCAGAGGTAGTGCATGAAGGGAGGATAAAGAGTAATCATCACTTTAACACCATACCTGAGAGCTTCCAAAGGCATATGTATTGTTCCAGCACATGTGCGGAGTCTTATTCCATGTATACACCTGATCAGAAATCCAGGAAAGCAGAAGGAATGGGAGAAAATTAGTTCCACCTAGATCATGCTGAAATCAATAGGACAAATCAGCCATGACTAATGTAAGTTCCATTGTTTTCAATTGGTCTTAGGTGCCGATAACTTTCTCTGACTGGGGCTGCTGCAGTTTGTCCTGGGAGTTCACTTTCATTGACAACAACTAGTTCTGTGATTTACCAAAGATTCTAGCGTCTTCCCTTTATTTCCCCAAACCTTGGAAGCACTTTCAGTTATGGTTGATGTATATTTCACTCCTATTCCCAGGGTCATGTAATATGAGGTAATCATGGATGAGGCATTTCAGGGATCTTATCCTGTTTGAGATCCATTGAAATCATTGCACTGCAAAATCTTCTTCCCACATTTCTCTACAGGAATATTGCATGTGGAATTGTGCCTTCTTCACACAACCCAGGGCACATGTATGTGCATTTAAGCACCATTGAAATCAGTAGGGCTTTAAGCACGGCAAACTCCATGCTGGATTTTAGTTACTGTGTTTTTAGGTTTACACTTAAGAATTTTAAAAAGTGGGTACCCAAAATTGTGAATGAGACGGAAATGTGTTTAGAAATGTATGCACCATACAGGTATACTCACTGATATTGATTGCAGCAACCTCTTGAATGTGTCCTCAGACTTTGGATTTTCCTACCAGATGGGGCTTGTCCAGCCCCCTTGTTGATGGTCTTCTGCAAACAGGCAAAGCCCTTCAAAAAATGTAAATATCCACTTGGCCTGCTGGGTTGTTTTGTTTTGCTCTGCTGTATTTAAACCCACATTTCTCATTTAATTGTATTTTAACTAGCTGCCATTTTTATCTGCTCTAATCTGTTTTTATTGTCACATTGCTTACTTGTTGGTGATTTGATTCTTTTTTATTCTGCATGTTATTGTTGTTTAGCTGCCGTGGGCATTTTGGATGGAAACGTATAGTGTATCTATGTAACAAACAAAACAGAGTAATTTTCTTTCAGTTGCATTCACACCCAGTTTCAAAGCAATGCCGTTGCAAACTGTTACAAAACAGTTGCACTTCTTCTTTTTCACACAATGAAATGTTTCTCACGGCATGGGACTCACACTGAGGAGCAGAGGGATGTGGGAGAAGGATGCACATTCATTCCACCATAAAGCAATTATCATAAAAATTCTGGTCCTCCTTTTAGGAACAGAAGAGGTCATTCCACTGCATCTCCCTTCAATTCTTCAGCAATTCTTAAGCAGATCCTGTTATTCCAATATATATGATGGTAAAAACAACCACAATGTTCCTCTTATTCAAAACTATTAATAATTAGTGGTAACTAAGTAGATTTTCCAGCTTGCGGATAATCTAAACCATTTGCTGAGTAATGTTCTGTTTCTCTTCCCCCTATTCATTTATCAGAAATGTTTACAGTGGTACCTCGGGTTACAGACGCTTCAGGTTACAGATGCTTCAGGTTACAGACTCCACTCCGCTAGCCCAGAAATAGTACCTCGGGTTAAGAGCTTTGCTTCAGGATGAGAACAGAAATTGCAGTGCGGCGGCAGCGGGGGGGGGGGGGCGGCATTAGCTAAAATACTTATTCATTTTCCCATTGCTTTCCAAGGGGGTGGGAAAGTCTCAATAAATAAATGCAATGAAGATGTATCTTGGAATCTGATTGAGTTCCTTTACTTAATGCCTTGAGTCTCTGTGTTAACTTCTCCATCATTGTCAAATTCCAGATCTCATGGTACCAGCAAGGAAAAAAGGCTGACTGCAGTTCTTGGTGATCACAAGCCATGCAGCAATAAGAAGAAGGGCCCACCACATCTTTATACATTACTGACATAGTCTGCCCTTCAAATATATGCGTTGATGCCAGTTGTGGATCAGAGAGGAGGGGTTGACAGGTAATTTTGTTAATTTCCTTGAAGTCATCTTTCCAGAATGCAGCAAAATCAGGACACAACCACCACATGTGAAAAAATGTACCCTACTCCTCACAGCCTCTCCAGCGCAGTGGCAAGAGTGTATTATTCTGTGGAAAGTGTAGAGAGTGAGGTAGTAATGATAAATATTTCTTAGCATTCTCCCTTACCCTAGCAGAGGTGGATTTGCCCACCTTCATGTGGCACTCTGAACATTATCTTTTATTTGTAAGTGGAGATCATTATGCCAAGGAATTTTACCTAGATCGGCCACAGTTCTTAATGCAAATAACTTCCCCATTTTACCCACATTCTGTTTCAGTCACATTTATCGTCATCAAAACAAGAGCCATCTCAGAATGGTCTGACGCATTAGGTGGGTGGGTGGGTTGAACGGCTGGGGTGATTCAGCATAAACTTCTTTGCAGCACTAGTCAGTCCTTCCCCGCACAATCAAGAAGCACCACTCCATGAAAAAATCGTAATGTGCCTTGCAGGAGAATCTGTAAGTAAATCTTGAGAATTATGCTTTTTAAGCAGGCTGCAATGAGTATTAATGTGGTTTGTTTTATAATATAGTTTTAATCAATAACAACAAACAACAAGAATCTTGGCTGCTGGTTACAGGGTACAAAGCTGAGTCCAGCTATGAATAAGTAGAAGGAAGGAGGTGCAAGAATATTCAGAAGTCTCAATGCAGGGGACCAAAAGGATCGAAGGCATCAGCATCATATCCATTACAAATTGGATTCGCCGAGTGCATCGTCAAGTAGCCTTTCCAAAAAGATACTTGAGCATCAAGGTACTGCCAGAAATGTATAGAGTAACATTCCTTCTCCCCCCCCCCCCTTTTCTATACTGGTGTTAAGAGTCCCAACCTATATGTTCCAATATGTTCAATATACTTATTACAAAGTAAGCATACATAGGATTGCAGGCATGCATTGCAATACAAATGAAGTTACCTCTGAAATAAGTCAATAGGCTCAATCGGGCTGACTTATTAGTAAGTGTGCTTAGGATTGCATGATTAATCAGGGGCTGAGAGAATGCTTCTGTTTTGGCCAACGAGGCTGTTTTGCTTGTTGCAGGACCTTGGGGCCTTTGAACACATTCAGGGGAGCAGCAGCAACATGGGTAACTATTTGTTCAAGACAAGTTACCACCAGTGCATACAGGCTAATGTGAAGGTTGCTGGAAACAGTATATTTCAGCCATCAAATGTCTGGGTGAACAGGAACTTTATAAAAATTCCTCCTAAAAGTTGTTAATGTGGCAGGCAGATGCACCTCGCTAGGAAGGGCATTCCACAAACAAGGAGCCACCACCAAGAAGGCCTTGTCATACGCCATAGGTAGAAAATGCATATAAAAGAACAGGGAGAAAACCTTAGGGACATTTGCTGTACAGAAACCAGGAGGACACCATCTTGTTAAATGGCTGCCTTTACCGTGATTTGCCATGTAAATTAGTTTAGCCTTCAGTCAAAGCCAAGGACAAAAGAGAGAGGCGTTGATGGGCTTCCCAAGTTTGGAGTGCACCTTCTTATAGTCTCTGGGCTGCTACAGAAAAATGTGGTGTTCCAGCCTACCACTATTATTAACTCCTTCACTAATGATACTCTGAACAGGCAATTGGGGTGGGGAGGGAGGAGAGATGGTATGGGGAAAGATGTTCTTCAAGGTCCATTGATTTCCAGGGTGTAATCTTTTGGAAAATTCCTACTCTTCCTTCATCTCTGTTTTGGAGCCACAGCAGATAGTAATACAGGCACATGAATAATGATAAAATCCACAAATGGGAAGTATATTAATAATCTTAAGATCTGTGTCTGTATAAACATCCACCCCACTTCCTAGGAACCTGCTGTGTCTGAGCTGAAAACAAAAGATAAAGTTATCCTTATAAAATAGTATTTGTTAAGGCAACAGACTCTCATTACAGGACAAAATTGGAAAAGTTTATCTTATTTAATTAGAATCTGATTGATTGTGTTGTGTTAAAAAAACTAATATGCATATAAATCAGCTCTGCCTCTTTAGAGAAAACTTGTTATGTGGAAACAATGGGAGCCAAGTAACAAGTGAAAGCTGGAGTTGTGTTGCTTGGTGAAATATAAACCATGTAGCTGATGTCTCTTAAATGCATTTATTTTATTTTATAATAAAAAGAGATGGACTGATTGTCCCAGTGGCATTTGGAAGTAGTAAATATGGCTTTAAAAAATTACTATTGAATGTATTGAGTTGAATTACGTAATTCCCTCTGGTTTATTTCTTTTTACACTGAACAACAACCTGGATTAAGTGGCAGAGTAATCAAACAACCATTTGCACCATCCTTTCAGCTGCAGGGTACAGCCACCCCTTCGAAAAGGGTCAGTGAACCCCCATGATAGGCCCCAAGGAGAAGAGAGTCAGACAGTCTGAGGAATCACCATGCAAGATGCCCAAATGCCCTGGACGTAGTGCTCCTTTCTTGCCTCCAAGATGTCAGCTGCCTATTCAACTCCTGCTTAGCTGAAATTAGCTTGATATCATGTCATTAGTGCAGATCGCCTGGATATATGAGAACTGTGCTGGTAGGTCTTTCAGTTTTGAGGAATAAAGCATAACCTCCACAAATTGCTTAAGAGATAAATTTGGCATCTATCTGTTTCCATCCCCAGTCACCATTACTGGATCTCCAGACCCTTGAAGAAAATGACTTCTTTTGCTGCATTTGCTCAGCACATATGGACACGTTTTGTGGGCAAGAAGAAGTCTGGCTGGAAGGGCCGGTCGTGCCTGTTTGCGATCTGCAGCTCCGTCAGTTTGATGGTGAATGTGTTCCTGTTCCTAGCAGGGTATTCCTTCCTAGCGGACTACCCCACGTTCTCTGCAGTCGCACCCCCATTCCTCTGGATTGCCCTTTCCATGGGTTTGTTTCTGTCCAGGCACCTGCGATGCTTTGCTGCGCTTTTCTTCCTTTCCTGTGGCCTGCGCGAAGGAAGGAATGCCCTGATCGCTGCCGGGACTGGGGCAGTGGTAGCAGGCAATATCCAAAACATTTTCCACAACCTAAATCAGCTGGTAGACAGCATCACTTGCATCCTTCAATCACAGCGTTTCTCCTTCCTCGGCCGCTACATCGAAGCGATACGGTGGATATACAATCAGAGCAAGATCTTGGGCAACCCGTTCAAAGACGTTGTGTCAGTGAAGGACAAGCTGAATGTGTCTTACGCCGTTTCGGACGAAGGCTTGAAGCTGAGGTTGAGTGAGACGAGGCTCCACATCCAGAACGTTGCCAGGCAGATTTCCTCCATACTAGCCCTACCGCCCTACCTGGGCAAGAAAGTGCTCCCTCTGCTGGGGGTTCTTTTCATCGTTCTTGGGACATTACACTTCATGAGGAAATTCCTGAGTCCCCACAACATCAAGTTTAAGAATACTTACATTACGAAAGCGTTTATTCGCTACGATGAGCGGCAGCGGCAGCAAAGGAAGCTCTGCGCCCTTCCCCTCAGCAAAGAAGAAAGAGAGCTGTACACAATGGTTCCATCCTTTTGCCAGACCCAGAAAGAAAGGAAATGCACGGCACGCTTTTTTCTCCCTGTGCTTGCTAACCTTTGCATCTGGGCTCTCTTTGCAGCAGTAGATTATTTGCTTTACTGGCTCATTTTTTCAGTGAGCAAGCATCTCCAAGATTTCCCTGAGCTAGAGGTCCATTTGAAATTGTATTACCATGTAAGTAACTTAGCTACAGTTACCAGCACTTTTCTTGGGCTTTTATTGCTTTAGATACAAGTTTTTTGCAGAGTAAACTTATGCTAAAACACAGCGCAGAAGGCCTTAAAATGAAGTTGGGTGGTGGAACGGCGCAGGCTTTAAAAAGCCTGTGCGTATAAAGCAATGACAAAACAGCAAAAGGCAGATTGGAACGTTGGTTATGCTGAGTGCTCTGTGTGGCTGGAGCAAACAGAAGTGCAAAATTTGGGAGGCCTCTTTTGGGTGTCTTGTTGCAGCAAAGGCCAAAGACCTCCAGTTTAATCCCTGTCATTTCCAGTTTAAAAGATTGCTAGTAACATGGCATGGGAAGGTACAAGATTTCAATGACTGGCTGCCGAATCATTTTTAGGTCTGGCAGAAGGGGGAGGTTGGTACGTGGCCTGCTGAGCCAGGAGAGCTTGGCAGAAGGACCCCTCTGCTTATCTAACCCCGTCAGCTGATGCAAGTGGGATTTATACTTATCTGCCCTATGTTTTAGTGTGCCAGGTTGAACTGATTGCCATTCGGGGACAAGAGGGAATTATCCTCAAGCTCGGAATAGGTGTTTGGGGATAGTGCTATGGGGCTAATGCAAGACTGGCATCAGGACCTGGAACTCCCTTGCAGCTGCTGCTGTTGCTCTGCCTACTCCCCCCCCCCCAATTTTCTAGTTGCCATGTCAATTTCCCACAATATCTTCAGCCCAGCTCTAGGGCTTTTTGGGAAATTAAACAGGTGGCTAAACTCAGCTGCCTAGTGCTGCTCCTGTGATTTGAACCTCCAGAGCTGGCAGAAGAGGAGACCCACTGGATGCCACTTTGCCCGCCACCCCCTCAAACCTGGAACTGAGGGGGAAGAACTGTCTTATGCTGAGTCAGACCAGTAGTCCATCTAGTTCAATATTGCCAACACTGAACTGACTGCAGCTCTCTTGTGTTGCAGGCATGAGTCCTATCTGGAAATGATGGGGATTGAACCTGTAACTTTTTGCATACAAGGTTTTGTTTTGTTTTGCAAGCTCTGTCACTGAATTGCAACCCATTCCTTTAAAGCGTCCTTTCTCAACCTTGGGTCCCCAGGTGTTGTTAGACTGCAACTCCCATCATCCCTTATCACTGGTTGTGCTAGCTAGGAATGATGGGATTTGTAGTCCAACACCTGGGGACCCAGGGTTGAGAAAGGATGCTCTAAAGATATGGTTAATGAATTAGAGCTTTTTTTCCGTACAGTGCAGAATGCAGAGATGGAGGAGCAGGATACTTGGGTTGACATTGGGCAAAACAAGCATCGAGGTTTCATAGAAAGGGTTAGCCAATTTTGGTTTTTTTCCCCTGCAGATGCAGGCAGGTTGGCCAGAGTCAACCCTCATTGGTGTGACATCCTATCAGATGATCCTCCCTCAATGTGATAAATTTATTCTGTTTTTGCTATCTCATCAAACTGGTTCTGTGAAGTAACTACTTGTGGGTTTAAGTTTTTCACTGGAGGAAATGCACTTCAGATATCCACCCCCCCCCCCGCCAACAGACTCCAAAGAAACAGATGGGACAGCTTGCAAAATGGGATCCCGAGAAGTCTGTTATATATCTTATACACTCCCTTGGTACCCTCAAGAACTAAAGTATTTCTAATAGACATCCAGACATTTGTCTGCTTTAGTAGTACAGCCCAAGTTCTTTCCTTTTGCGTTGAATTTTTTGCTCCTCAGCAGGTGAATTTCCCATTACTTCCTCTTAGAGCTGGTTGTGCTGAGCAATCAACTTTCCTCTCTCCCCTAAAGAAACCATTTATCCAAG
Source organism: Podarcis filfolensis (assembly GCF_964270895.1). Classification (NCBI taxonomy): domain Eukaryota; kingdom Metazoa; phylum Chordata; class Lepidosauria; order Squamata; family Lacertidae; genus Podarcis; species Podarcis filfolensis. The sequence continues at coordinate 69,771,283 of NC_139603.1, forward strand.
AAGCAATTATAAGAATCTCAGGTGTTCCAGAGAGCAGGGTATTTGAGTTCAGCAACATAACTAGTGCTTAACTTCCAATTACAACAAAACAGGAAGGGATTTAAATAACACCTGCTGTTGTGTGATTGGACAATGAAATTTCCTTTGCTGCCTCCCACGTGTGTGTCAGGTAATTTACTCCCCAAAGGGGGAAATAAGGCAAAAACTCCGTGTATGTGTGTGTATTTATTCCCAGTGACTGCTATCTCAAATTTCTCCCACGCAGTACATCTTAGGGAGCAGTCAAAGCCACAGAGCAAAGATAGGCTTTGCCCTCCCATGTCCAATCCCCATTCCCCAAATTAGGACTTGCAGATACATTTCTGCTTCAGCTGCATTGACTGAAGGTAACAACAGAATGTCTGAGAAAATATTGGAGGCAACTGGAGCGGGTAACTCGTTGATCCCAGAAGGCTGTTTTTAATGCCAATCGTCAGGACTGGGGCATGTGAAGTGTTAAACAAAGAGTGCTTCTGTGCATAGGCAAAGTGCCCATATATCTCCATTGAGCAACCAGAATCAGTCACTATATATCAATATGAAAGGGCATGTCTACTAGGTATCAGGTGTGTTTAAAGTGAGTGCAAGCCTTCCAGTGCTAAACTATCTAGCAGATTCTTGCAGACTTGGGTCACAAGTCTAGAGCAGGCTTCACCAGCATGGATGATGTAGTGGTGCAGCAGTTAAACTGCTAGCACATTTGCAAAGCTAAGCAGGGTCCGGTCTGGTTTCCAATTGGGTGGGGGACCACATGTTGAGATTCCTGCATTGCAAAGGGGTTGGACGAGATGACCCTCAGAGGTCCCTTCCACCTCTACAATCCTATGGTTCCTATGTTGTTCAACTACATGTTCCCTCATCCCTAACCCTTCTCCATGCTAACTCAGACTAAGGGGAGTTGTGGTCAAAAATGTATGGAGGGTATCAGGTTGGCTGGATGATACTCTTGGAAGAATTTCCATGCTGGGAAGGGTCCATTTAATCCAGTGCTCTGTGGCCCACCAGATATTGCAAGGAAATTGCAATATGGTGTGATGGAGTTAGCAATGCCCTACTACTCTAGTGGTGGTGGTTGCTTTTGGGGAGGTTCCCCAGAATGCCCCAAGTGCTGTATTGTTCCAGGGTGAAAGTCATAATGTGGTCTCATGGGTACACCCACAAAGGTCTTCTCTGGGGCCCATAGGGACCATTTGCCCCCCTACTCCCATTGAAATTATGCTTAAAATAAGCCTTTGAGTGTAGTGCTTTGAATGTTAGTGCAAGGGTTTTTGCCTGTGCAATGGAAAGTCCCTTCTCCCTGTGTGCACCCACTAAATCTGTTCTGGGGTTCACCCAACCCTCCAGAGCAGATTTGGGGGAAGATGTGGGATGCCTGCAAGTGGAGGAGCAGAGGCAAGGTCTATGGTGAATTGCAAATCCTTGCGCTAACAGATTAAGTGCATTGGAAACCATCATTTGTAGCCAATACATTTTTTTCCTAAGCCTGTGTTTGTGTGGCTGTACTGCGTGTATGTTTCCAGCGTGTGCGCACATATGTGGTTGTGAGTGAAAGGTTGATGTCTGTGCACGAGACCAACAGTTTCTCTGGTTTGCAAATGTGTTCCCAGCCATGGAGGAAGGGGAGATAACAGCCTACAATGACAGCTGCCAATTATTCACTGGAATATTGTAATGTCTAGTGAATTCTGGGCAAATGAGATATGAATGGGACAGTGAAAACAAACCCATTCATATCTATTCACTCATTTGTTACTCGTTCCTTTTGAAGGAAGTTGAACCAAATAGGCTCCATTCAGGTTTCCTCCCCCCCCCCCCAATCATACGCCTGCAGAATTCACTGCCACAGGATGTGACGATGGCCACGTACCTAACATGGTTTCAAAATGACATTAGGGAAATTTATAGAGGTAAAGTTTACCAAGGGAAAATCTTTAAGATACCTAAAGGACTTTCCAGGTTGAAAGAGTATCCCACTGGGCATCGATGGGGGTGGGTGCAGTATGGGGTTTTGTGTCTCCATGTCCTGTTGTCCGTTTCCAATAAGCATCTGGTTCTCCACTGGTGTTTGTTTGAATAGGCGAGGTGTGGGGAACCTTTGGCCCTCCAGATGTTGCTGAACTACAACTCCCATCCACACCAGCAAGCACAGCCAGGAGCCAAGGATGATGGGAGCTGCAGTTCAGCAACATTTAGGGGGCCAAAGGTTCCCTATACTTTGAACAGACAGAGCTTTAGTTTGATCCAGCATGGTTCTTACATCCGTACCTAAGGCTATCTCAGCTACTGTGTATGATGATGCTTTAAGCATTCTCCAAATCACACATCTCTTGCAAGCTGGTTGTCAAAGGGACCCTACTGGTTTAAGCAATTGCCTAGAGCAGGTTTGACTCAGTAGTTAAGCAACTGTTAATATCCTGTAGGAGACTTGAAACACACAGAGACCCTGGAAGGAATTTCACTGCTGAGTTGCAATGCTTCTGCTTTGCTGACTTTGAAGCATCATGCATCAGGTATTTCATAGGAGGAAGCAATGCTCACGCCAACTTCTTTTTAATATTTTTCTTTCACTTCTCTTGTGCAGAAAAATTCCGACAAATTCATATTCAACCATGGGGAGATTGTGGACAATAAGACTTCCTTCAGCAGTCCTCTCTTTGAGCATGCCTGTATTCCCAGACCAAATGTTCCCCACTCAGCAACTTGGATCCAACTGGGTGTCATCATCTTCTTTTTAACAGTGCTTGGGCTGTGCGTCTCTACGTTTACGCAACTTAAAATCCTAGTGGCAACATCATTCTATCCTAGCACAGACGTGCAACGGATAAAGTATCTGCACTCAAAATTACTGAAGAGAAGATCAAAGCTCCCTGAGAGGAATCAGAAGAGGAAGCTGAATTCGTTTGCAACGGTAAGTTACAAACAGCATGGAATGTGGGGCTAGCTTGGAAGCTAAATATTAAAGCTTGATCCTAGAAGCCACCAAACTGAAACCAGAGTCAGAGCACATGCCTATCTGTGACTTCTGGCAACGGTGATGATTTGCTCACTCCCTTTGCCTATACATGGGGCAAGGGAAATCTTGATATATTTTTTTAATGGATTTTATGAACTACCATAGAAGCCAAACATCCCACGCTATTCTGGTAGCACATCTGCTGTGAAAGTAATGCTTGGACTCACTTCAGGTGCTGTTTGCACAACCCCACTTCTGCTGGGACACAAGGGCTTGCCTCTCTGACCACAGCAGGGATAAGCTTCAAACCCAATCCATGACTGCAAAGGAAGGCAAGCCTTTCCCAATTATTCATTTGCCGCAGTTGCAGCTTGCTTTCCAATGCCAGATGCTGCATACAGCAGCAGGTGCAGTAAAGGTGGACATGGTTTGCCCAAAATGGCCTGACAGGCCCTAATTAGGCTCACACAGCAGTCCCCTGCCACTGGTCTAGAAATTTCCTTTTCCCTCAAAGAAAGGATGTGTTGGGAGTAAAGAAACAGCACTGAGTTGGTCGAGTGGAGGGAGGTGACAGATAGAAAGGCAACCTATTTGCCCCTCGTTGATTCCTCTTGGAGTAATTTCCTGTAGGTTGTTCTCTTGGGCTTTTTTTCCTTCCTGCTGCTTTTCCAAATTAGTGGCCACATGAAAGCTTGTACTCGGAATGGCTTTGTTCTGGGAGTCTCTCATGCTAGCTCTGGGAGGCTCCTGCAAGATCTCTGACAGCCCTGCAAGATCTCGTGAGACCTTCCCAGAGAAATTATGTGAAATTAAAAGCTCTTTCTGCACAGGAAAACCTGGCACGGAAGAAGTTTTTTAAGCCATCAGACTTGCGTGCGTTTAATTTTTGTGATTGGCCACCAAGTGCATAAAGCTGCAATCACACAAGTTAAATGTCAAGTTATGAGTCAACTATGTATACACCAAACTCCATTTGGATGAAGGGGAGTGGATGTTTAGCTACCATCTTGCTTGAGATGGGTGCTAAGCCACTTGCCTGTCCCCACTTCTTCAGAGAGGAAAGAAGAAACATAAGAATTTAGCCCCCCGTTCTTGTTCTAGACAGAGAAAGATGGTAGAGAGGGCACCTGCAAATTCATTGTACTTGTAAATATAACTATATTTCCTCTCTTCCTCAGTTACATTTCTGGTTCCCAATCCTCCAGGCAATGAGGAGTTCCAGGAAGAAACAAACAGAGGTGGCAAAAGTCGGCAGCGTTTAAGGACGCAAAGAAAATCTCTATGAAGAAATCCATGGTTTTACAAGTGAATAAACGGTCTGATGCATTTGATTTTTCTTACATTCATTCACTTTTCACCTCTGACTCTCACCTTGTCATTCAGCTTTGAAGTCATCAAGCTGTACAGACTTGTCGGTCTGACACCCTAAGTGATACCACTGCATAATTCACATATTTCTTTCTGTACCTGCCTCCTCCCTTGCATCTTCTAGTAGGAGAGCTCAGAATTCTTTGCTTTCTTTCTCTTTTCTTTTCTGCTGCCTTTGTCTGATCTTTGCCAATGTTCTTTTCTGTGGGTGGATTTGCTCCCCCCCCCCCCGCCTGGCACTATATATCTATCATCACCCAAGTGTCATCAGTCCCTCCAGCCACCTTCCACTTCATGTTTTATTTTTCACAGATGAAAGAACTCTAGCTTTCGACTCAACATGAACGATGCAAATTTGAAACGAAGGGTTTTAGTTATTCTGAACCAATTAGGATTACTGGGTTTCTTTCCTAATGTTGCTTCTAGTGGTGCTGTGACCTCATTCCACACACACAAACTCACTCCATCCTTGTGTACACCAGTGACGCTGCCTATATAGAGGCCCCTCTGACTCACCCATTCCACCCACATTCTAAAAATGCAGGACTTCCTCTTTTTTAAAAAGGGAATGAGATGTTGAATTTGATGTGGGGGGAAAATCCCCTAAATCAGATCAGCTGCAGTTTGAAAAATTAATGAAGGCCTGACCCAGTTGTCTTGGGATGGCAATCAAAACTGGCAAGGTCCGGAACACTGACACTCCTGAAGTATGACCTATATGTAATGTGCAGAATGCCTGGAGGGTTGCTTGTTTATTTTTCTCCTTTGCTTTGCTACAAAATCCAAAGACTGTGAGTAACTCATTTCCCCAGAGAAACTGCTCCAGACTTGCGTTTTGCCATGACCATGGTTGAACTCTTCATTTCTATGGTGGTAGCGTGAATTTCTACCACTGGTAAATTTTGCAGATAGAAGGATGGAGGGTTCATGGGCACCAAGATTGAGACACTAGGACAGTAGTAGGGGGAGCCGAGTATTCATCTCCATAGGTGGGACAACAGAGTAGATAATCCCTTAGTGGTACAGTGAATAATGTGGCCTGTGTTAAATCCCAGGTATGTCTAGCTGCAGGATTCTAGAATTGGGAGTTATTAGCCATTATGAAGCTTATTTGTATTGAATCAAGCAATTGCTTGATTATGTTAATTTGAAGTGATAACCAGGGCATGTGTACTAATAGACTGATATTTTTTTTTGCAAGTTAGATCAGCCTCAGATGAGCTCCGATGGTACCGTGCCAATGATCCCAACCCAAAACAATAAGAATCACAGTGCCAATAATCTACCTACAAACTGAAGCACATAGCTATTCACATACAATTGTGGTAATAGCTTTATCACAGTAGGAGACTTCTGTGATGACTGGTGCAAGGCTGACTGCTTTCCACTTAGATGTCTTAATCGTGAGGATTACTACATAATACAGAGATGGGACTGGGGCATGGCAACCTCACCCCCTCCATGTCCTCATATAAAAAGGTTTGCATGGCAATATAAATGCACTTATTTATATAAATATATTGTCTGTAAACTTTCAAAAGAGGTAACAATGGTAAAAATTGTAGAGGAAAATAGTCATTTATGAATTGAGATAAAATGCTGCTGCATCATACAGAAATCAAAATTGCAGACTAATAGGGTTCCAGAGTAGGTTGCAGAAGCAGGGCGAACAGAATTATTTTCATCTGGTTTTTTGACCTAGAGAGACAAGAGGAAGAAAACATGATGCAATCCTTCCAAAGGAGGCTGTTTCTTACTTCTGTCACCAAGGGAGGCAATAAGAATTAAGAGCTAATAAGAATTACTTAAGGGTGGGATTCAACAAAGTGTGCAGCCACAGTTTCCCCATGATTTCCAGTCATAGGTCCAAGAGGTGGGGGTTTGGGGTTTTGTTTTTTGGTCCTGTCACTTTCCTCAGGAAGACCTCTTTACGGTGGAGCTGGAAGAATAGGGTTTTCTGCAGACTGAAACTTGCTCTGATGTTGCAGTAAACAGGTTTTTCTCAGGGGAAGCAGTGGGACAAAAATAAAACCCTTCTTGGACCTGTGACTAAAACAAAAAACAGCTGTGGATGGGCCCCTAAATTGTTGCACAAGTGGAATGAGCTCTGATCACACAAAGGCACAGTTCCATCTAAATCCGCCTCTGGAGGGTTGTGGGAACCCCTAGGGGGCGCAAGGGAGGAGAGGGGGACATCACTTAAGGCTTTGTTGAATCGCACCCATCGTTTCGTGACTCCTCTGCAGTATAGCTGTCTTCATGGCAGCTTCTACTAGATTCTAAACCTCCTTGGTGCAGAATCACAGACCTGAAAGACACTCATGGAACCCCTCCCACACCCAGAACAATACTTTTCATGCGCAGGATGGGAATGCAGTCAAGGCAAGGGCCTTGGTGTGGACTTTCATCCCACAGGCTACTTGCGTGTGGCCAGAACTGCTTTGGGACCAGTCAGTTTCCAATGACCAAATGAGACACTCACATGTCAAAGATGAACTGTATTGTGGGAATTATTTTCCCTCAGCAGCAACTGCAATCACTTTGCCCACATATGGTGCTCGCTTGACAGGAACAGGCTGGCAAACCTGCAACGACATGTTTCGTTTTTATTTCCCCTGCAAGAAACTTGTCAAAATCAAAATTGCACACTGCCATTTTCAGGCCTGCAGGCTTTATTTTCAACAGCAGTTCAAAACCCATGGGTGGAATTCACACGCTTGCAAAGTCCACCTTCATGGGGTGTTTACTTGGAATGCCCCTCTCCTGGAGACTTGTCAAAGCTTGGACCTGAGTACTCTGAGGGGAGACAGATAAGATTTGACTGCATTGAGCAGCAAAAATCCACCCTCTTTCCAGCAGTCTTAATGCGTCCCCATGCCCCATTGCTTGAGACTTCCTGGCCGCATTGAGATCTGTTGTCCTGTTGTCTTTTTATTTCAGACCATTCCGTTTTTAAGGGGAATGGATTGTTTTAAAAGCTGGCAGAGAGACATTTCAAGGTTCATTTGGAATGGGAAGAAACCTAGAATAAAACAAACTGCTCATAGACTGGAAGGATAGAGGAGGTTTTGCCCTACCAGACCTCAAACTATACCAGGAGGCAGCAGGTCTGACCTGCATCCGTGAATGGATGATACTAAAAGATACAGACTTGCTGGATATAGAGGGTTTTGACAACCACTATGGTTGGCATGCCTACCTAGCCTATGATAAGGTGAAAGTCCACAAAGGGTTTCTAAACCACATAATAAGAAAATCTTTATATAAAATATGGAGTAAATATAGAGGACTATTAGAACCTAAAACCCCCTGGTGGACCTCACCCATAGAAGCTTTAGCTGTGAAGAAGAAAAATATGAAGGGCAACGTACAACATGCTATTAGAAGAGAAAAGTAACAAATCAAAATTAAAGCACTTTAAAGAATTTCGTATATATTTGATTGGCTTCAATACTTCCAAATTAATGAAAGATTAGGCATGAATAAACAAAAAGGGTTCGCTGAAGAAACATTTAGGTTAGAACAGAACTTAATTCAGCCCAAAGGGAAACATTTATCAAAGATGTACAACCTCCTCCTTGACTGGGAAGTCAAGGAGGAGGAGGTGAAATTGGTTATGGTACGCTGGGCTCAAGATACTGGACACAATATATACAGGTGAAACTTGAAAAAATAGAATATCGTGGAAAAGGAAGGAAGCACGAAGTGCTCCAAAATCTCCTGGTAGACAGCTGTGTTGACCCTGGACTTAATGAAGCACAGTGGACCAACACCAGCTGGTGACATGGCTCCCAAATCCACACAGACCGTGGAAACTTCACACTGGACTTCAAGCATCTGGCATTGTGTGCCTCCCCATTCTTCCTCCAGACTCTGGGTCCTTGGTTTCCAAATGAGATGCAAAAGCTGCTCTCATCAGAAATGAGATTGACATATTTCGCTTTGCATGTCATGAGTCTATCTCATATATTAGTTTCACCTTTTAAGTTGAATTACTGAAATAAATGAACTTTTCCACGATATTCTAATTTTCCGAGTTTCACCTGTATATGATTGAATGGGAAAGGCTTTGGAGGGAAGACATAAGGTTCACCGCATGTTACAATTTTAGAGAAAACGGATGAAGATGTTATACAGATGGTACCTCACTCTGGCCAAGTGTACAAGAAAAGCTCAGATGTCTGTTGGAGATGTAAAAATGGGGTAGGCACATGTGGTGGGATTGTAAGAGGATAAGAGAATTGTGGGATACTACATATAACAAACTCAAAAAGATTTTCAAATTCTCATTTTAAAAAAACCCCTGCAGCTATGTCCATGGAAATTTAAAAAAATATCAGACCCCTTTTTATGTAAGCAACTGCAGTGGCTAGGATCTTAATAGCAAATAATTGGAAAGGCGAAGTATCCCCACAAAAATGGACTGGCAAGAGAAAATGATAGAGTATTTACAACTTGCAAAAATGACTGTGAGAATAAGAGGAAACTCAAAGCAGAAAGTTATTAAAGATTGGATAATATTTAAAGAATACATTAAACATTATTGTGATAATGCAAATCTCCTGAAAGACCCAGACTGAATCTTGAAACACAGAGAAATTACATAGCAAAAACTTTCATGTTAAATAATGGAAAAATAAAATAATAATGAAAGGCATACAATGAGGTGAATCAGAAGTCAAAAGTGTGTTATGTTAAATGGGAGATTGTATGTATTGTATTGCACTGTCTAAGTTATATGTAAATTGTTGTATAATAAAGGTTATTTTAAAATTAAAAGAAAAAAAGAGATCTGTTGTCGTGCAGCCAAAGTTACGGCTGCATTAGATTTGTGTACAAGATCTCAGCTCATATGGCCTCGTGATGATTCCTGTACATGTTCCCTTGCCACATGTTTCTTCTCCCTTTCCCACACCATTATGTGCATTACGAGCCCTCTGTTCATTAAGCCACACTCCTTATTATGACTTGATATTACTGTCCTCAAAAACATGCTTTAAATAGTTAAGAACAGAGGCCTGCTGAGATACCACAGTAAGAAATTCTATGTTTTTAAACCTATGCATGTTTATCAGCACCAGAGTGGCTGCAGGGCCCTCCTGGTGGTGGTGCTGTACTTTTAGTCAAAGGAGAGAGATTCCTACAATCATATTATGCATAAAGACTTACAGAATTACTATCATCATACACACCTGATCCCGCTGCCTGATCCGTTTGTAGACATATTCAGGGAATGGCTCACGGGGAACGTATCTCCCGTCTCCGGCTGCAACGTGGAACACGCCGTTTTGGTAAACCACTTTGCCTCGCGAAATGGTCACCACTGCTACCCCATGGCAGACCATGCCTTCAAATATGTTGAAGTCGATGGCTTGGTGGTGAGTCTTTGCTGAGATCGTCCTGTATTGGAAAGAATATGAAACAATGATGCAAACTGTCACCATGGCTGTTTTGAAATCAGCAAATTTTAGATTCCGCTGAGTTCTTTGAAGTCTAAGGAAAACATGGAATTGCAAAAAAGGCAGCAATCATTAGAAACTCTTCCTTGGAAGTAAGCTCCACTGGAACAAGCAGTGCTCACTTCCAAGTGTTTAGGGTGGTCTTTTAAATCACAGATTTGAAGCAAAAGCTACTGGAAAACATAAATTGGAGCTGAACAAGGGTTTTCCTCTTTTAGGTAAGAAACTCCGCTGTGGTCTCACTTAGCTCTCATTAACTTCTATGTAAAAAAGCTTCTGCAGAGAAACGCCTGGTTGAGCTGCCATTGGACTATATACTTTAGAAGCAACCAAAAACAACACAACTGCCAGCGGTTCATTGAGTAGTTACAAATGATTTAAGAGGAAGGATTTCCCAAAAAATAGATAAAAGTGCAGTCTCATTTTTAATAGCAAAATTTGGGATGGGGGTGGGAGAGAGAGAGGTGTGATTCCTATACAGTGGTACCTCAGGTTAAGAACTTAATTCGTTCTGGAGGTCTGTTCTTAACCTGAAACTGTTCTTAACCTGAGGTACCACTTTAGCTAATGGGGCCTCCCTCTGCTGTTGCGCTGCCGCCACACGATTTCTGTTCTTATCCTGAAGTAAAGTTCTTAACCCAAGGCACTCTTTCTGTAACCTGAAGCATCTGTAACCTGAGGTACCACTGTAACTCCTGTTCTCTTAAAATGCTACAAGCATCACCTGCATCTGTTGAGGCCACCAGGTTATTTATTGCTTATTTCTTTCTAGGAATGCATTCACTTCTCAATGCTTTTTGCATTTTAATTTCACCTAAGCAGCAGATATTCCGAAAACACTGCTTTTCCATATTTATGTATTCATTCTAAATATTTGTGTATCGTCCTTCAAAAGAAAGAAAAAGTCTTTCTCTAGGGCAGCTTACAGCAACAATGCAATATGAAAAACAAAGAAAACAATATAGGTGCAAAAGCAGCATTAAAACCAATCACTGGAAGTTAAACGGTCTCAAATCCCCACTCGATCTTGGGCCAGTCACTGCCTCTCAGCCTAACCTACCTCACAGGGTTGTTGTGGGGATTAAATGAGGAGAGGTAGAATAAGGTGGAATAAAAGTGCAATCAATCTGAACCAGTAAGAGTAAGATCTGAGGAGTGGAAATGCTCCTGTGACTTACCTTTAAACCGGTGACATGAGATTTTATTATTTATTGAATTTATATATCACCCTATACCCAGTCTCGGGACACGGGTGGCACTGTGGGTTGAACCACGGAGCCTAGGACTTGCCGATCAGAAGGTCGGCGGTTCGAATCCCAGCAACGAGGTGAACTCCCATTGCTCGGTCCCTGCTCCTGCCAACCTAGCGGTTGGAAAGCACGTCAAAGTGCAAGTAGATAAATAGGTACCACTCCGGCAGGAAGGTAAACGGAGTTTCCGTGCACTGCTCTGGTTCACCAGAAGCGGCTTAGTCATGCTGGCCACATGACCCGGAAGCTGTACGCCGGCTCCCTCGGCCAGTAAAACGAGATGAGCACCGCAAACCCAGAGTCGGCCACAACTGGACCTAATGGTCAGGGGTCCCTTTACCTTTATTACCCAGTCTCAGGGGTGTTCAGAGAATAAAATATAAATATAAAACCTTAAAATAAAAACAACCCAATAACTCACAACCCCCCAAAACCACATTTTAAAAGGGCATAGGATCCTCACAATATTTAAAGTAAGACATTTACTTGGCATGACTCAGGATGTCCCAGGAACACACTATGTATTTTGTTATGTAGTGACACTCTGCTCCAAGCCCAGACCCTCTGTGAAAAAGCCCTTTCAGAATCAAGGTGAGGTTTAATAATACAGCATTTTCTATAAATGGGTATGCACTGCACCTTAGTTTTAGTCATCTTTTTATATCACAAGGGTTTGCATGCGAGATCCAACTGCATACTGGTATAATTCAGATTGTGCAAATAAAGGGAATTTGGCACTCTTGTGCAACAAACCCCCCTTTCCCCCAAATTGGACTTTTTGTAGTAAAAAAGAAATGCACCCCAAAATGTGGGATAACAATTGCTTAAAGCTACACTGTATATGTCCCCACAAACAAATCACAATGAATGCTGAATAAACCTCCTTATGAACTTTGTGCAAACAAATCGGGATGAATGCTCAGTAAATAGGTTGTCTGGAAGTGACCTTGCAGGTTGTTCCACGCCACGGATTTTCAGATGCCCTACTTCTGTAGACAGCTGCAGGAGATGGCTTTATCTCAGGCAGACTCTCCTTTCCTCCCTCTACACTCACCCTTTCACATTTTCCTTGGCTTTGAACTATGTGTGTTATTTTGCAATGGAAGTTGTCAGAACTCCTCAGCAGAAAGGCTCTCACCAGAGTCTTTCCAAAAGAGGAAGATTCCCACCCCCTCTATTTTTAAACCAAGTGCATTCACAAAACTGCAGGAAATCAATGGTTGTGCAGAGGGGTGTTCGCCCTCAAGGCAGATGATGAGCCACTGCCGTTAAAACTGCTTGCCGTATTTGACAGGAGGATGACTTTTTACCAACTAACCACATCTACCAAAAGTCTAACGTAAAGCTGCAACCATATCCCCCACCTGTCACAGCAAACGCTCTGGAAGCCTGAGTTCAGCACTGCCATTTTATCCCTTCCTAACAGCTGTGTCTCGTTCCCCTTTTACGTATCTCTCTCTCTGGCATGTCCATGATCTCACTCACCTCTGAGTCTTGTGAGATGGGAAAAACTGCTACTTTGCATGTGATCTTCCAGATTCTTTCACTTCCCCACTCCCCATCACAAAACTGGATCTCTAAGATTCCGCCTTACAATCCTGTATTGGGCAACTACTCAACTCAAGCCTCTTCCCTCCATCTCTGCATAAGTACCGTATTTTTTGCTCTATAAGACGCACCAGACCATAAGACGCACCTAGTTTTTGGAGGAGGAAAACAAGAAAAAAAATATTCTCAATCTCAGAAGCCAGAACAACAAGAGGGATCGCTGTGCAGCAAAAGCAGCAATCCCTCTTGCTGTTCTGGCTTCTGGGATAGCTGCACAGCCCGCATTCGCTCCATAAGACGCACACACATTTCCCCTTACTTTTTAGGAGGGAAAAAGTGAGTCTTATAGAGCAAAAAATACGGTAATTATGGACGTGCTCCAAGCAACAGGCAGGTAAGTTAGCCTGTGAAATGCGGCATTGCACCTCCCTGCCCCATGCCTCTGTAAAGTTGCATTTTAAGCTACAAAGCCATTTTATTGCTTTTAAATCAGTGTTTATTGGCATGTTGTGACATTTAAACCTTTTATTCTTTTATAAGTAAATGTTGCCATTGCAACTAGTGTGCTTATTGCCAGCTCTCTGGAGCAAGAACCTTAGTATTGATTGTTCCTAAATCCCGTTCATTCTCCCTCCTCCCAATAAGCAAGGTAAGCACAGCAAATGTGATCCTGTCTCTCTCTGTGCATGCTGTTTTCTGCTGTAAAGATACCAAGAGTAGTAGTAGTATTAATTCTACAAAATTAGCTTTTTCTTGAATAGTGTGTATGTACAGACACACTAGCAGATTTCACAGCAAAATGCACTCTGCACCTGCTCAGGAACCCTTCCATCATTTCCTCCTCCATATGTTCCAAGGTTAAGCCTGCTAAAATCAGATGCCAGAACTGAGCTCTGATCAATCTTGCTCTAGAGATAGCTCTAGCGGGAGGAAAAACTGTTCTTTATTTAAGAGGCTTGCAGGAGGTAACCTATTTCCCCAAACCATCACCGTTAACTGCAGGCTCATCTCTTGGGGGTGCCAGTTATATATCATCCTGGGGGATCTCAGCCTTGTCAGATGGACCTTGGAGCATTTCCCTGCTTTGCCCCTCCTTCAAGTACACACGGGAGCTGGGCACAAAATGGTGGCTCATGAAGCAGATCCATCTGCATTCCTTACAGCAGGACAACCTGAGCACACAACCTAAGTGGAAATTTGCATTTGAGCTGTCACCAGGCCATGAATCTACATGCTAAGTTGCCTCACACATTTGCATAAAAATAATGATCCAGCTTAGTTCATTCATCTGCCTGAAGCCTTGATATAGTGAACAGATCCTTTTGTCATTTTGTAGCATTCCTCATTTGCCTTGGTGCCCCTGCTTTTCAACCAAAACAGACTTTCAAAGCAGCTTAAAATCAGAATCCAAAGTAAAGGTACACTAGGAATTCATGGAGGCCATTAGCTGATGTCAGCGTCCAGATTCCAGGCTCCTTCCTCTGGAAGTGGGCAGAATGTGTTACAGGTAGGGGCAGGGGGCAGGAAACTTAGGCCTAGGATCTAAATGCCTATCTAGCCCTCTCAACTCTTCCCAGGCCACACCCCTCACCACCCCTACTTCCACAAGCACATTTGCCTGGTGGGAATGTGTCCTTGACCTGTGATAATGCCTCTTGGCTGCTGGGGTGGAAGACAGTAGGGTGGGTGGGTGTGGAAAGAATTTGCATTCATTTCTCCACCCACTTTCATCTTTGGTCCTGCCCACCATGGGCATGCAGCAATGGAAAGCTGTTTGGATGGGATTGTGGCCTTTGGTCTGAAAAAGATTCCCCATACCTGAGAGACCAACTAGCACAAGTAGCAGATTTGGGGCCTAGCAGTCCTCTACATTTCCCAAGGTACACTGTCTTAGGCTACGGCATAATTGCCACACTGTTCATTCTGGTCTTGCGCTCCTGTCACAATAGTTAATAATGCTTGGAGTTCGGGACCAGAGTATAATTATCTCCAGAACATCCTTAGGGAAGGGAACATATAAAATCCACTGGCACATTCAATTTATGGATTCAGAAACAATGCAAAGCGAGTCAAGAAACAAATAAACCCCAAGTGTATCATTAAAAAGTTGAGAGAGGTTTGTGGGGTTTTTTTAAACTTGTGAACTATTTTTTAAATACAGAATTGGAACCACTGGGCCGTTTTCAGCCTGCACGGACAAATGGATGAAGCTGCTTTACACCCAGATAACCATTGGTCCCTAAAGCCCAGAACTATCCACTCTAACTGGCAGTGGCCTTGCTTGCATGCAACACTAAGTCACAGTTAACGTTAACCATTGTTTGGTTAATAAACCATGGTTAAAGCTCAAGTCATCTCCCAGCCAATCATGCAAACCATGGCTTGCCAGGCCACAGCCTACTTCCTCTCCCCATTGCCTTCTCCACATCTCCCTAATATCCCAAACATCTTCACAGTTCACTAGCAATTCCTCACTGGGCTCACAGCCTACTTACTATTGGCCAACTGCATAGAAGAGAGCGTGGAAACCCTGCTTGGACACTCTTGGCAACTGGCTCTTGCCTCTCCCATGACTCAGGCAGGGGGCTGTACTACTTTTGATAACTGAGCTCCTTTGCCTAAAGAAGGCAAGGATGATCCTAGGACCTTGGGTGGAATTCAATCTCACTATTATGAACGTTCCACCTGTGTAAGCTTTTCAGTTTGCCAGATGGAATGATCTCCCACTTCCCTCCCCTGTGTGCAGTTCTGGCGGGTGTCTCTTGACCCCCCCCCCAGTCACTTTCAGGGATGCACAGGGGTAGGAGAGCGGAGAAGGCTGTTGCACAAGCAGCAGTCCTAGAGCAGTGCTTCCACCGACAGGGCTCTTCAGGTACAAATCTGGCCCCTTGTGTGCAAGTAAAGCACATGTCCTACCACCAAGGAATGGCCATTTGCCAAAACTATTATAGCCTGCTCTTCATTTAAAAAAATAACTCCAGAGTGGGTTACAGTATAATATGCAGTAGCATAGATTACATGAAACCAGGAAGCATAAATGCCATAATAAAAGACAGCACAGCAGTCAGTGAGGCCAAAGCTGCCCAACTCTATGTCCAAGGTCAATATAGGTTGGATCTGTGTAGAAAGTGCTTTCTATACTTGGACTGCCAACATACGTTGTTGCCTATTACAGGTGTTGCCACCTATCACAGATTCAGCCAACACTGAGGGCAGCACCACCTGGGCTTTCTGCTGAAATATGAGAGGCACCATCAGTACTGGCATTCCACCGGCTCTTGAAGACACAGCTATTCCCCTGAACTCAAACTTCCTGATCCAAACATAAAGGTAAAGGTAAAGGGACCCCTGACTGTTAGGTCCAGTCGCGGACAACTCTGGGGTTGCAGCGCTCATCTCACTTTACTGACCGAGGGAGCCGGCGTACAGTTGCCGGGTCATGTGGCCAGCATGACTAAGCCGCTTCTGGCAAACCAGAGCAGCGCACGGAAACACCGTTCACCTTCCCGCCAGAGCAGTACCTATTCATCTACTTGCACTTTGACGTGCTTTTGAACTGCTAGGTTGGCAGGAGTAGGGACCGAGCAATGGTAGCTCACCCCGTTGCAGGGATTCAAACCCCCAACCTTCTGATCGGCTAGCCCTAGGCTCTGTGGTTTAACCCACAGCGCCACCTGTGTCCCATGTTTCCAAACATAAGTGACCCTTTACTTGAAGCTGTCTGTTTGCTGTGTGTACATAAAATATATATTAAGGCAGGAATGGGGAATTTGTGGCCCTCCAGATGTTGTTGGACACCAACTCCTATCAACCCCATCCAGTATGGCCAGAGGTCGAGAATGATGCGAGTTGTAGTTCAACAGCATCTTGGAGGGCTACATGATCCCTATCTCTACGAGGCATGTTGTATATGTGATGAAGCACACCTGTCTCTTTCACCACCCCTCTTTAGAAAAAGTTTGGGCTAGCCTTTCTGGACCCCAGGCAACGCCCACAACAATTAGAAAGTACCTGTAGACATGCAAACGAAGCAGAACAGCACAGTCTCTGATTAAAAAACAGCTTTGACAGTTCTGGAGGGCTCAGCTCGTTAAAAGTTTCACATCGAACTGTTTTCTGTTATCACTGACAACTTCATTGCTGCAGAGCATTGCCAGGAAGCTCCTGGAAGTTCCTGCAATTGCTTTGAATGTCTGGCTGGTATTGATTGCTCAGCTAATGGCAAAAGCTTCTGAACGAAACTGCAGCTGCCAATTTGTAATTTATGACCATGAGCGGCTATTTCGGCCAACCTTACTACTAGTGCACCTGAGCACAGGAAGTGGACAATAGTCAGATACGGGATTTACTGAGCCCAACAGGGCAGCCCTTATCCACCTGGTGCCTTCCAGGTGTTTTGAACAGCAACTCTTGTTGCTGTGGCTGATAGGAATTGTAGTACATAACATCTGGAGGGCACCATATTGATGAAGGCCACAACAGGAGTGATATAATTAAGCTTGGGCAAGGGTCTCAAATAGAACCCCCTGCACTTTCTTATAAAATTAATTAATTTAAACATTGGTTGGGGGTTTTTTTTGTTTTTGTTTTTTAAAGGAGACAGGACTGGGAAATGGGGATGAATATGGGAAAGGTGAGTTTTAGCTTCTAAGGAACAAGGCACTTGAGTCTTCCGCACAGGAGAACTATGTAAATAACATGGCACTGCTTTCTTTGACTTCCTTGGAATTTTCTCTCTGCAGAAAGTAGCTGTTTTGTGAGACTGCGTGTCAGAGGAAATGCACACTGTGTTCACACAGCAGCTGACTTTTGTGGCTTCGTTCTTTGTTCTTCCTTTTAACCGAAATAAAAGGGCAAGCAGATTGAAAGCGTGTGATCTTCCTTTGTGGGGAGGAGGAGAAAAAAGCGATGCCGTAAAATCTCCTTCATGAAATTACATGGATAAATTCCTAGGGAAATCAAAGTCTTGCACTGAATTCAACGGCGCAATAAGTAAAAAACCAGTAACCTATTTCTCTTCATTTCCTGTATCTTGAAATAGTAGCAGACAATTAAAATTTAAACACATACACACAATATACTAAGGAAGTGATATTTGTCCATTATCTGTTATATTTACTAACACTAATTCCAGGCAGCGCGCACAAGATTACAGAATTATAGGCCACGGGTTTATAATAGTAGTGTGCCTAAAACATACTGTGCCGTATGTTGATATAAAGCTTGCAAAGACTTGCTTTACTGAAACAGAAATTACACGGAGACCTAATTACATGTTTTACTTTGGTAGTGTATGAAGAGACTAAGCACAAAGTCTAGCATTTGCAGGTGAGTCTGCAAAATTCAGGTACATTTATATGAAGTTGGGGGAGGGGGGAGAAATGGGTGGGAGGGCAGCCAGCACCCAGTCCCCCTCCCAAATCTTGACAGCCTGCTAGCTTCGCAGCGGCCCCTGCGCTCTTTCTGATTTTGACTTTACCTCTTCTGCTCTGCCCATCATTTCCCCCACTGCAACAACACACATACATTTCAGAAAAAGCTGGGGTAATGCTGATAAAAATATGAGCCAGCCTCCTTTCCCATCCTCCAACATCGCTCTCTAGCCTCTGTCTGCATTCTTCCTGCCACAGTATCTCCTGTTTTTGCGGCCATGTTTCTGCTGCAGCTATTTTAAATTGCTGCCTTTAAAAAAAAAAAGAGGAAGGGCTGTGTTTGTTTCAACACAGCATATGTCCTTTAAAACACACTGAACTGTTAAGTGCAAGAAAACTGGGGAAAGGCAAAAGATCAGGCATAACAGGAAATAGAGGGAAGGATCACTGCTGAATCTGCTGAATCACTGATGAAGTTCCAGGACCTTCCCAAGGATGACCATACAGAAGAAGAGAGTGCCTACTGCTTACGGTAAAAAATAGGGCAGTCAAGATCTAAATCGTACTCAGAGTCAGACCAGCAAAGGAAGCAGACAAATAAGCAGATTTCTGCATCCACATCCCTTTCAACGTAAAGAGTTTCATCTTTCAGACTGCAACATCAAAGTGGCAACCATGAAGTTCACTGGGTGACCTTGGGCCAGCCACTATCTCTCAGCCAAACCCACCTCACAGGGTTGTTGTGAGGATAAATTGGGGAGGAGAAACATGTACACCACCTTCAGCTTCTTGGAAGAAAAAGTGATATATAAATGTACAAAAAAAATTATCTTTTGCATGTATTGCCTGCTGTCACTCAGATTCAATACTTTTCATTCACATGTTCTCTTGCTAGTCAAAAGGCTAAGCAATTAAGGCTGCAACCCTATTCCTGGGAACTTACTCCTGGGTAGACATGCATAGGATTGCACTGGTAATGCTCTTAATGCTCTTAAGAGAATCACTGTTTCCAAACACGGCTCTCTTAAAGATTCATCCAGCTGCA
The DNA here is from genome assembly GCF_964270895.1 of Podarcis filfolensis. Taxonomy (NCBI): domain Eukaryota; kingdom Metazoa; phylum Chordata; class Lepidosauria; order Squamata; family Lacertidae; genus Podarcis; species Podarcis filfolensis. The sequence goes on from NC_139603.1 coordinate 69,790,317, forward strand.
CCCTAAGAGCACAATATACCACAAAGCAGTACCCCACAAGACTTTTTTGTTCCCCCCAAAAAACTGGGTGGTGTTGTTCAATTAAAAAACAATCCATTTTCATGACATTGGTCAAAGTAATGGAGTAAAGAGTGAAATATAGAACATTTCACCCTCAACGCAATCTTTCTTGTTGGGTTTGCTCTCCATCACTCTACAGGTGATAAATTTAAGGTGTCATGTATATCAAAGTGTGAAAAAAAAGCTGTTTGGCAATTCATAAATACCACAAAGTGAAGGGTTTCTTGATATCTTAAGTGCTATTTAATGAATATTTCAGAACTGGCATTTCCTGAATAGATGGGGGGAAGGCAATTCTTTCTCTCATACATTTTAAAACTGCATTCCAATACATCCTCCCTCAAATGCATTTTTTAATAAAAAAAACCCCCTGTCATATTATAGTGCAATTACTTCAAGTTTACTGTTAATCATTATTCTGCCTAAGGTGTGTGGTCTGTATCGACATTGTAACAAAGACTTTTTGGGTGCCTATTGCGATCCATAGCACATTAATTTGAGGCATATTTAGTTAAAATCAACTCAATCTGGGCTGCAATCTTCTGCATACTTATCAGGAAGCAAGACCCATCAAACTCCATAGGTACTACTTCTGAGTAGATATGTACAGAACTGTGCCACATAAGCATATTTTAAACTGGAGTGCAGCATTATTTGTGGCATGATCTCAATTCCTGCTGCACAGAATAATAATACTACTAATAATAAAGCGATAAAACGTCAAACATTAAAAACTTCCCTAAACAGGGCTGCCTTCAGATGTCTTCTAAAAGTCAGATAGTTGTTTATTTCCTTGACATCTGATGGGAGGGCGTTCCACAGGGCGGGCACCACTACCAAGAAGGCCCTCTGCCTGGTTCCCTGCAACCTCACTTCTTGCAGTGAGGGAACTGCCAGAAGGCCCTTGGAGCTGGACCTCAGTGTCCAGGCTGAACGATGAGGGTGGAGATGCTCCTTCAGGTATACTGGGCCGAAGCCACTTAAGGCTTTAAAGGTCAGCACCAACACAAAAAAGGTCAGATTTCACAATAAACCATAGTGTGATGTGAACGAGCCGAGATGAGTCATTATTAAGGCTCATAATAATAATAAATTATGTTCGCTTATTATTTCACACAATGTTGCACGGACTGATCTTTTTGTTGTTAAGATGGTTATTTCAAATTGTTTCTAGTATTTGTTTTGAATTGCTATGCTTATTTTGTGAGCCACTTTGGGCATGATTTTGTAGAAAAATGGCATACAAATAAAGTGACTGTGATGAGCAAAGGGGATGAGTGAAGGCCTGAACCAGGCACTTACTCTGTCTTTTCCTGCTTCACCTACAACACCCAAACCCGGGAGTTAGACACAGGATCTGAGACCAACAGATACAGAGCAAAGTTGTTCCAACTGCAAATATGTTTTCTCAGATCACTTCCCTTGTGACACTACAGCTTGATTCTGCAAGCCTGCTGGAGAGGCTGCCCCTTTGCTGCCAGGGTATTTAATTGCAAATGTTTTCAGCAGGTGACTCAATTCCAGAGACTACCTCTTTGACATCATGGAAAATAAAAGGAGAGAGATGTAAGTAACAGCCTTTCTAACGTAGGAGTGGGTAACAGGAACTTCACTTTTTTATTTCCCCTTTTAATTATGCCTACATACAATTGCACTTCAGCCTTAGGGATTTTGGAAAGTCCTGCTGGAATCAATTGGGTTTACTTCTGAGGAAACCTGGTTAGCATTAAGCTGAAAGCTAGCTGGCTGTCTTAACTGCAGAGCAATAAATCATGACATTGTGTTGTTAGGCAAAGGGGATCATTATGCCCAGTCCTAAACTTTTATATGCTGGTGTGGCAGATCATTGTGTCAGGCGTTAAAGAAAAGAAAACAAGTTTGCAGCCTGAACTCAATGTGTTATTTGCTAACCCTGAATGTCAAGCATAGTTGATTGTATATGGATTTCTTTTGCTGGTCCCATAATATCCCCAACCATTTTTCACAGAGATGTCTAAATCCTCTCCAAAGGCTTCCAATGAAAGCCTCCCAATTCTCTCTAGTCGTGTATCAACATCTGCCCATCGCTTTAGGCTGCCATCACATCTTGCATTTTTATTCTGTATTTTGTAATGTAGAAAAGGATGCTAAAGCAATGCTGAAGGTTTCTCTTTCAAATGTGCTAGCTGTCAAGGGAGTAACTGGAATTTCAACGTTAAGGGATAGCTTAATTATTTTTCCCCTACAATGCCCTCACACCCTCCAAACCTTGATTTCTGTAAAGTGAATTCTCCTTTCGTAACAACTGAGCTGGGAAGTATGGCTCACTTCAATCTTACTGGGTTTTTTTTTTGTTCCATGGTTAAACTAGGAACTGTGTGGCAAACAACTTGGACTTGGTTTACACAGTACAATAAGCCAAACTAAGGCTGCATGCCCACAGTGGTATATTAAATTTCCCCATTTCACTGTTAATTTCTGCACTGTATTTGTGCTTTCACATGACAGAGAAGTCACTTCTGGAAATATGGTGGAGGTTCAGCATTCGTTTCTGTATTAGTAATTACTTTGGGGAGGGGGGAATCTGTTTGCAATCCCATTATCCTGAAATATTGGGAGTGCAATGTGATGAAATTTAGGGAGGTATACTGGCATACAGGGAGACAGGTGGCACTGTGGATTAAACCCCAGTGCCTAGGACTTGCCGATCAGAAGGTCGGCGGTTCGAATCCCCACGATGGGGTGAGCTCCTGTTGCTTGGTCCCTGCTCCGGCCCACCTAGCAGTTCGAAAGCACAGCAAAGTGCAAGTAGATAAATAGGTACCCCTCCAGCGGGAAGGTAAACGGTGTTTCCGTGCACTGCTCTGGTTCGTGGCTTAGTCATGCTGGCCACATGACCTGGAAGCTGTACGCCGGCTCCCTAGACCAATAAAGCGAGATGAGCACTGTAACCCCAGAGTCGGCCACGACTAGACCTAATGGTCAGGGCTCCCTTTACCCTTTACCTTTATACTGGCATATGGTTCTTTCCTGACACTTTCATGGGGGGAATCATTGGGGAACAGAAGCATGCTTGTGCCGAAAGTGTGAAGGGGGGGCAACTCTGTCCAATGGTCTTCATTACTGTGCAACACAATGCACACTGGTATGAATGAGATTTGGTGTGACATGCCAGTGTATCAGCCAAAAAGCTATAGTTCTGTAACACAACAGGAACTGCAGTGTGAAAGGAATGTTAGAAAACAAGACAGAAACCATAGTATTATATTAGGATACCTGCTCTGGTCCTCTTAACATTTTTTTCCTTCCTAGTGTGGCACACACATGCTCACCACTGGACCACTATGTGATGGCTTGCATGAGTACTTTTTGCCAGAAAGAGGCAGACAGCCTATGCTGCTTATTGCAACATGAGAACCGGCATTTTGTTGTGGCTCCCTACTTGTGAAACGCTCTCCCCAGGGAGGCTCATCTGGCACCATTGTTACATATCTTTATAGACACCAGGCAAAAACATTCCTTTTTCATCAGCTCTTTGGCTTCTAATTCTCTATGGCCTTTTTGTGTGGGTGAGATGGTTTAATCTAGTTTTTAAAAAACAGAATTGCCTTTTAGATATTTTTTTTAAGGCTTGTTTTAATGTATGCATTTGCTTTTTGTTTAAAACATTGTAAGTCGCTTCGATTTGCTGTGGCCCAAAAGTGACTAATGCATTATAATAATAAATCTAATCATCACCATCATTATTGTTCTGAAATGACTGAAACATGGTTACTCTTGAGATAACTGCCAATTATCACCACACAGTATGAAGCTGCCTCTTGGCTTTCCATGACTTCTAGGCCATGTGCTCCCTCTTCTGGAGAAGTAGAAGGTCACGTAACCAGTCAGATTTAAACATTCACAAGCTGCTCATCATTTCATCCCCATTCATTCCAAAGTTAACAGATAAAACACGCTACGTGAAGATGCAGAACTGAAGCCAGAAGCTGCATTTCTTCCATAAAGTATTGATTGAGCTTTGAAATGAGCACACACCCAACAAATATCTTATTCAGTGAACAACTCTCCCAGAAAGAGAAATGCATTTCTGTAATCATAATTATCTAGGATGGCAGATAGCAGAAACAGGACTATTCGGGGGGGGGGGGTAGGTGGATACCAACTTTAGCCTCCCCAGTCCTCTTCTGCACTTGGAGAACAGCAGCCTATTGGAAGAGCCTGAATTGGTCCAGGGAGAGAGGCCAGCACAGAATTGGGACCTTTCCCTGGGCTTAAGTCCCATGGACTGCAAGAAGATCAAACCTCTCCATTCTGAAGGAAATCAGCCCTGAGCGCTCACTGGAGGGACAGATCCTGAAGCTGAGGCTCCAATACTTTGGCCACCGCATGAGAAGACTCCCTGGAAAAGACCCTGATGTTGGGAAAGATTGAGGGCACAAGGAGAAGGGGACGACAGAGGACGAGATGGTTGGACAGTGTTCTCAAACATGAGTTTGACCAAACTGCAGGAGGCAGTGGAAGACAGGAGTGCCTGGCGTGCTCTGGTCCATGGGGTCACAAAGAGTCGGACACGACTAAATGACTAAACAACAACAACAACAAAACCTGGGCTTAAAAATGGCTAGCTATGCCATGGGTAATTGGTCTAATGTATTTTTAGGAAAGTATGTGATAGTTTTTGGCATATCATTTCGGTCTTTTTGGGCATCACTATGTGGGCATGAGCTAGCCTAGAAAATGCTCGGAATCACTGATCTTATTCATGAAAATAGCAATTAATATAAAAGTACAAGCAATTATGCTTTTTCTACATGGTCAGCAATCCAGGTAACTATTTTTAAAACATTCTGAACATTTTTAAAACACGCAAAATCCTTTGCATAGATATGCTGTGGCTAGCACCATATATCCTGTGAATAATTCAAATGGGGCATCATTCCATCATCAAGATTTATATCTTCAAAATGCATTCCTAGAAGGATGGACAGGTGCGATTTGATTATTCATAGACCATACCTTGTAGCTTTGGGGTCCCAAATGACAATGTCAGCATCAGAGCCCACAGCTATTCTCCCTTTCCTTGGGTACAGGTTAAAGATTTTAGCTGTATTCGTGCTGGTGACTGCCACAAATCTGTTTTCATCCATTTTGCCACTATGCTGCAAAGAAACCAAAAATAGGCATCAGCAAGGAAGGGAATACATAAGCCTACTGCAAGCAAACTCACTCTCTGTTGAGGAGTGCGGATGGGATAACCTCACCCAGAAAACCTCTAGGCAGAAAATTTCAGTATAAAAAATGTAAACTCCCAGTAATATGCTGATGTACGCAAATATAGCACCTAAGATGTAACTCTTTGTAACAGAAATCTTATTTTGGGGAATAACCAGTTCAACATTGATAATCTTGCTTCTTAAAACTATCTGTTCATTTTTGGAATGAACAAAGAGGCAGTGTGGTTAGGGTTAGGGTGGTTACAGTGCTGGACTAGGACTAGGACTTGGGAGGGTTCGAATCCCCATTTAGCCACGAAACCCAGCGGGTGACCTCATGACAATCATTATATTCCAGCCTAACCTACCTTACAGGGTTGTTGCATGGATAAAATGGAAGTGGGGAGAGAGAGGTGTGCAAATCACCATGAGCTCCTTAATGGAAAGGCGGCATATTAATGTAATAACAAATAAAGTAATCCCATTTGCTAGCCATCAATCTCCAGAGTGAATGGGATAATAAATGAATTTCAGTCATCTGTTGTTCACTTATTCAGAAAGTTCATAGCCCAAAGTTCCATACAACTATTCTGAAGTGAAAGAACAACAGCAGCAGCAACAACAACACTGGTTCCGTAAGAAACCAACTTACAGTTTATTCATAATCACCTGTACCTTGAATCTAGTTCAGAAAGGAACTGCCTAACCAATAGAGTTCACATGAGACTGGTGTGGTACAATCCAAAGAGCTAGCGCAAGAAAACAGTTTTACATTTTGGAGCTACCGTAGCCTCCAAACAACCTTCAAGGCAGCCCTTTACAGATTATGCTAGAGTAGTCAAGTCAGACAGTTCCCAGAGCATGTGTCATAGCAGTCTCTCTTTCAGTAAGTTCGTATCTTTCAAAGTATCTAATTCAAGTCCTGTGCGCTACGGAGAGTGAAAGAGGTGTCTGAGCAGGGCCGTTTTACTCATAGGTGCTAGGGGTACGGGGCCGAGAGTCTGGGGCCCGAGAGTTGAGTCTGGGGAAGAGCCCGCCCATCGGTTGGAGCGCTGTGGCGGGTTCTTCTGCTGCGGGTGGCTCTACACCGCGGGTTTGGGGGCAACCGAGCCAACGAGAAGCTGAGGCGGCCGGCTGGGTCCGCCCTCCTGTGCGCCTGGGACTGGGCAACCGGCGGGGGGTGCCAGGTGGATCTTTGTTGCACCCCAGTGCCGCATAAGACAGCCCTGTGTCTGAGGATTTAAGTACCTCCTCAGAGGCAGGTGGCTAACTTGTCACTGCTGCTTATATTGCTCCCCATTCCATCTGACAGCAAAATAAATCCTACTCACCACTCCTTTTTCCCACACAACCGACATTCTGTCCTCCACGCCATTCACCCCATTGGGGATCTTGGTAAAATCATCCTTCCCCAAAGCCTTCTGGCAGATGTCAAAGGTACAGTTATCTGTCGCTGTCACAGTTAAGTCACCACTGGAAAAAAGAAACAATTCCAAGTTAGGCAAATCTGAACATTCAGAAACAGAACTTGTTTCAAATGATGGACAAAGAGTCAATCACAAGATACTGGCTTGGTTCTCATGTTATAGCTTTCTGTGACCGTGCAAACATGCTGGTTCTCAGCAAAGAGTTTGAACTTGCTTTGCTCCTCTCTGGTCCTTTTAAGACAGCCCAGCTCCGCGTGTCATCCAAATCCAGGATCATGGTTAAGGTCTCTTCTCCTTAAGCGCAACCTATCATCATAGGACCAGCCTTGGCTATATGTAGCTAAGGATGTCCCTGTGCAGAGTAGCCACCATAGAGCAAACTGCCATCTGTATCCACACAACAGACTTCACCAGTTGGCTGCCACATGGCTACTGTTTTTATTTTGATCATTTACTTAAGCTGGTTATACCTTGCTTGGGAAGGGCTGTGGCAGAGTATCTGCTCTGCAAACAAAGCATCCCAGGTTCAGTCCCTGGGGTCTCCAGGTAGAGAGGGGAGAGCCCCTTGGATAGCTGTTGCCAGTCAGTGTAGAGCCAGATGGACCAATGGTCTGACTCAGCATAAGGCAGTCTCCACCCCCATCGTTCAGTCCGGACACTGAGATCTGGTGCCGAGGGCCTTCTGCCGGTTCCCTCATTGCGAGAAGTGAGGTTACAGGGAACCAGACAGAGGGCCTTCTCGGTAGTGACGCCCGCCCTATGGAACGCGCTCCCTTCAGATGTCAAGGAAATAAGCAGCTATCTTATTTTTAAAAGACATCTGAAGGCAGCCCTGTTTAGGGAAGTTTTTAATATTTAATGCTGTATTGTTTTTAACACTTGATTGGGAGCTGCCCAGAGTGGCTGGGGAAACTCAGCCAGATGGGTGGGGTATGAATAAATACATACATACATACATACATACATACATACATACATACACCCCTAAACCATGCTGATACTATATTTCCAAAGCAGACCACTTGGATAAAAACCTATTTTGACAATAACAACTGCAAAAATAAAAATAAAAAAATGAACAAAGCATTAGATGCACACAGCACAGTAAGTTGAAAGACCAGCAGAACACAGAAAAACAACAACAGTCCATTATAAGATGCCTTCCAGAACAGAAATGTCTTCTCTAAAATGAGAAGCAAGTTAGCTTGAAGGATCTCCTCAGAGAGAAATTTCCAAATCTGTGGTGCTACCACAGAGAGGACCCTGTCCAAGGTATCTTGTTGCACACTTATTTGCTGAATGGCATGAACACACAGATTAGGCCCAAATAAGTATGGCTGGCTTCATCTGTTTAATGGCCTTCTTGCTAAGGCATCCGGATGCTGCTAAGAAGTCATACATGAGTATTTTACATGTACATTGCATTAGCTTACTTTGCCAAAAGATTCATCAGGAAGTCTGGAGTAGCAGGATCCGGCCTCAAGGGTGGGCCCATGACATGTGCTGCAGCATGGGACCATTCCTTATGCCAGTAGTGAGTGCCATCCGTTCCAAGGCCGGCAGCTATAGGCTCCCCATAAACAACTTTCCCTGGTGGAGGGGGATAAGAAAATACATATATTGAGCAAAATACATATATTGAGCAATATTGTACAATGTACAGCTGGCTACATTATAGCAACATCTGGTTATCAGATATTTGAACACACACACACACACACACACACACACACTACCAATATGGGATTCTATAGGGCTCTGTCACACATCGATCTTGATGTCTGCACTATGAAATGGTCTATAAAAGAGTGATAACAGATTGGTCTTCTGGCCTAACAGAACTCTGATGGTGCAGGGTTCCTGATTGCAATGAGGCTTCTAAGCCTGTTCACCTGAACAGGCTTAGAATCCCCCTTTCATGCGGCAGACTAGTACAGTGTGGGATACTGGGGGATGGGTACTTGTGTACATGTTTCTCCCCACTACTTTAACCCCACATAAGACGCGGGTGGCGCTGTGGGTAAAACCTCAGTGCCTAGAACTTGCCGATCGTATGGTCGGCGGTTCGAATCCCCGCGGCGGGGTGAGCTCCCGTCTTTCGGTCCCAGCTCCTGCCCACCTAACAGTTCGAAAGCACCCCTAAGTGCAAGTAGATAAATAGGTACCGCTTTATAGCGGGAAGGTAAACGGCATTTCTGTGTGCTGCGCTGGTGCTGGCTCACCAGAGCAGCTTCGTCACGCTGGCCACGTGCCCCGGAAGTGTCTTCGGACAGCGCTGGCTCCCGGCCTCTTAAGTGAGATGAGCGCACAACCCTAGAGTCGGACACGACTGGCCCGTACGGGCAGGGGTACCTTTACCTTTACATTCAATCCAAATACATGAGCAAGGCTGGGGGAAAACCCAGCCAGATGGGCGGGGTATAAATAATAAATTTATAAATTTATAAATAATAAATTTATTATTTATTACAGAGAATCTAGAAACATGGGAGTTCTGATGACCAAAGCTGAAAAAACAGAGAAGTTAAACGCTGCATTATGTTCACATTTTATTCTAATGCTTGTAACTTTCAGAAGTTGCTTAATGGTTAAATTAGTGGAGATATGGCAAAACAGTCATCACATTAATCTGTAGGTGCGCAATGGCAAGAGTGCTGCAGCCCTTGAGAGATTGGTTTGTTTAGTTTTTGCAGGCAATAGTTATTTCCCCTGCTCCCTTGTCTCCTCCTTTCCACTTCTCTCTTGCTTAGTTTTTCTGACCTCCTGATGTTATGTAAGGAGGAGGAGATGTTTTCCTTTTCCAAGCTTGGAAACTCAGAAGCTTGCCAACTTTCAGAGCAAGAGGTTGTTGTGCCTGTGTAGCTGTGTCTCCTACGTACACGGCCCATAATAATCTTGGCAGGTAGGGTGAAGCCACCGCAACCAACAAGCTCAGAACCTCCAAACAAAAAATAACTTGCTCAAATCATGATTACATTGAAATAAGCCCTGCTGGATTCAATGGTAGATTTACTGCCTAGTAAAAGTGCTTTTAGAATTGTAGTCTAAGCCTAGCTTGATAGGCAGGGATGATTGTGAATGCACAAATCTGAAGAGTGGCAGCTGCAAAACCTGCAGAAAGTTACCCTAGATGATGGCGGTGCAATTTAAATACCAAAAAAAGATTCTAAGCAGTTTACAAAGTATAAGGAATGGTTATATAAACATTAAAACATCCATGATCCATAACTGAGAGCCAGTGTGGTATAACAGTTAAGAGTGGTGGGACTACGACCTGGGAGACCAGGGTTCAAATCTCCTACTCGGCCATGGAGCTCACTGGGTGACCTTGGGCCAGTCACCATCTCTTAGCCTTACCTACCTGTTGTGGGGGTGAAATGGGGAGAAGAAGAACCATGCAGGCCACCTTGAGCTCCTTGGAAGATGAAAGTGGCATGTAAATGTAGTAATTGAAAATGAAAGTAAGTCATAAAAGAATCCCATTAAAGCAGAACTAAAACAGGAAGCTCAGGTTGAGAGATCAACGGAATGGCTGTGTAAGAAGGTACATCTTCAGAAGCTGGTGAAATGCCAAAAAAGATGGAGCATCTTGTTTTCAGCTGGGAGTGCATTCCATAATACCAGTGCCACCAGAGAAACACCCAGTCTTCACTTTACCACAAGCAAATCATCATTAAGCCTGTGGAAAGACTAAACAGGTTCCATCTGGCACCCAACAGTCACTTTTGGCATAGAAGTGGATCAATACCCTGAGCTGCATCCCCAAGCAGCAGAAAAAAGGGCATTTGAGCCGTCTCTGTACGCAGGTGGCGCTGTGGGACACAGGTGGCGTTGTGGGTTAAACCACAGAACCTAGGGCTTGCCGATCAGAAGGTTGGCGGTTCAAATCCCTGCTACGGGGTGAGCTCCCATTGCTCGGTCCCTGCTCCTGCCAACCTAGCAGTTTGAAAGCACGTCAAAGTGCAAGTAGATAAATAGGTACCGCTCCAGTTGGAAGGTAAACGGCGTTTCCATGTGCTGCTCTGGTTTGCCAGAAGCAGCTTAGTCATACTGGCCACATGACCCGGAAGCTGTACTTGGCCAATAAAGCGAGATGAGCGCCGCAACCCCAGAGTCATCCGCGACTGGACTTAATGGTCAGGGGTCCCTTTACCTTTTACCTGTACTTTCAGGGTTTGGTATGAATGCCAATAACATACGAAAGAATATGGAAGGTACCCTACAGCCAACCCTTGATTAGGAGACAAATTAAAAGAAAGATCATAGAAACTTCATCTGTTGGCATATGTTCAGTGAAGCATGTTTGATACTGTCACACTGTAAGTGACACTGTAGGCTGGGATAGGAACCCATGGCTCTCCAGATACTGCTGGACTCAAGCTCCCACCAGTGCAGCTAGTGGTCAGGGATGATGGGAATTTTAGTCTAGAAATATATGGAGGGCCAACAGTCCCCCATCTCTGCTGTAGGAATGCTGCTTTTTAAAAGAGAGCTGTAGAGGTGGCATGAAGAGGTATTCCTGCCTATGGTCTGAGGGCAAATGAGGCAGCCATGTTGTTGAAAGAAAGCAGGTTTATTTCTGGTCAGCGTCTGGATGGGAGACCACCTAGGAACTCCATATATGCCACTTTAAGGAACGAAAGCAGGATGTAAACACACTTTTAAAAAGTCTAAATAATTATTTAATCCCACTCTGTCACCTCTGGTCAAAAATATGTTACTGGTTTCTGAAGCACTATTAATCCCCCTGAAAAACAAAGATACAATGCTACACACATTCACCTTATTATCAATTCTATAAAATGAAGGTGTCTGTTTCCAGGCTCAGAGCCCGTGGAAATGGCCATGAATTTTAAAAATGCCTAGCCCATTCCATTCTTTAGTAATCTAATATATCCCTACCTACATTATAGGGAGAGAGCCCCACTGAATTAAATGGGAGTTCCTTTTAAGAAAGTATGCTTCTGATTACACTGTTAATATATAAAAGCAATATCATTCTTGGATCATCAGAACCCTTTTACAATTTATTTATTGAACAATTTACAATAAATAAATTGTAAATTGTTCAGGGGGACCCATGTTGTCTAGTCTCTCTGCAATGATTCAGTGGGCAGAGGGGCATCAAAGTCAATTTAAGCCTTCAGTCAGTCCTTTTAATGTCTGTGCCGTATCAGAAAATACCTGTTTCGCCACTTGCATGGCTTCAGATTTTACTGTTTAGTTACCTCACACAGCCAGACGGCTTGGGACCTTTTGGAACAAAGATGCAGAAATTTCTATGTCATTATTAATTTAAAAGATCACTCCTGAGACAGAAAAGAGGATGGCAATGTTCACGCTTAATCACTGGTACATCAAGGATAATGGGGCCTGCATATCTGTAACTAACAGGCTAAACTGCAACCCCATTTAACAGATACAGCCTGGATTTGGGTTTAGTCACTGCTACCCGTCAGCTAATTATTTTTCCTTCATTCTTTTTAAATAAGAGAGGTACTATGGCTTGAGGCTGTGTGGAAGCCATGATCTCTGACTTGGTTACGTGACAACTGCTTGGCTAGTGGTGATGCTTACTGAACTCACCATGCACTCAGAGCAGATGGTAGCTTGAGAAAAACCAGGCCCAAGTTCAGACCAAGGCAGAGAAACTAATCAGATACTTCATTGTTATTTATGTTGGCAGTTGTAGCCTAAATACTAAAGAAGCAGGCCTGCCTGGTTGGACTATTTATTTATTTTATTTATATCCCATCCTTCCTCCCAAAGCAGCCCAGGGAGGGCAGTAAACACACTGATGATAAAACTATTAGAACACCTGAAAACAAAGACAGTTATCCAATTTCCAGATGTGCCCCTGGGAGGCCCCCAAAGGTTTGGGGAGGCCTGATCAATAGTATATGCACTTTAACATCTACAGAATTGTTGACGCAATTCAGACCGAGAAAACACGACACCATGCAAAGATTCTACCTTTCCCACTTCCAATGATTTTGGACTGCCCTGGGGATTTTTTTATTTTTATTTTGTGCTTTGACCTACATATTTTGGCTGATTTCACAGTTTCTTGTGCTTTTACAAAGTTGAAGAACGGAGGATGAGAAAGCGGGCTCCACAGCATTGTCAACAGTGGCATCTAGTGGACAAATCCAGTGCAACAGGGCACAGAAGAGATGTTTTCCTAACTCACGGATTTAGTGCAGTGGGCCAGCTACTTACGCCAGGGTTCGGATTTGGGGGCCCACGTGCAACGGCAGAATCATGCAAAGTCAGGAACCCTCAGAACTACACGCTGTGAGGCGCAGGGCACCCTTTTTACTGGCCTCCCAAAGTCCTCACAACTCCTTCCCACAGACCGGTAAGCGAGGCACTGCTATGCACGGCCTTCCCAAAGATGGGTAACCGAGGCGCTGGGCTTGGTAAAGGAGATGCAAGAGCTCCGGCAGCATCCCAGAGCCCTCACACTTCTAGTCCCCTAAATGTTCCCAGAAAATTAGAGCATTAAAGTATTATTATTATTATTATTATTATTATTATTATTATTATTATTAAACAATTGAAGTTGAATCCTGACAAGACAGAAGTACTGTTTTGGGGGGACAGGGGGCGGTCAGGTGTGGAGGACTCCCTGGTCCTGAATGGGGTAACTGTGCCCCGAAGGATCAGGTGCGCAGCCTGGGAGTCATTCTGAACTCACAGCTGTCCATGGCGGCGCAGGTCAATTCTGTGTCCAGGGCAGCTGTTTACCAGCTCCATCTGGTACGCAGGCTGAGACCCTACCTGCCTGCAGACTGTCTCGCCAGAATGGTGCATGCTCTAGTTATCTCTTGCGTGGACTACTGCAATGTGCTCTATGTGGGGCTACCTTTGAAGGTGACCCGGAAACTACAACTAATCCAGAATGCGACAGCTAGACTGGTGACTGGGAGCGGCTGCTGAGACCACATAACACCGGTCTTGAAAGACCTACATTGGCTCCCGGTACATTTCCGAGCACAATTCAAAGTGTTGGTGCTGACCTTTAAAGCCCTAAACGGCCTTGGCCCAGTATACTTGAAGGAGTGTCTCCACCCCCATTGTTCTGCCCGGACACTGAGGTCCAGTGCCGAGGGCCTTCTGGTGGTTCCCTCACTGCAAGAAGCCAAGTTACAGGGGAACCAGGCAGAGGGCCTTCTTGGTAGTGGCACCCGCCCTGTGGAACGCCCTCCCACCAGATGTCAAAGAGAACAACAACTACCAGACTTTTAGAAGACATCTGAAGGCAGCCCTGTTTAAGGAAGCTTTTAATGTTGGATGCATTACTGTATTTTAATATTTTGTTGGAAGCCGCCCAGAGTGGCTGGGGAAGCCCAGCCAGATGGGCGGGGTATAAAGAATAAATTATTTTATTATTATTAAAGTATGGTGCCTCCTTCCCAGAGCTGGGAAGCTTCTGCCAGGCTTAGGGAGGGAGGCGTGATCCTCGTGCACATGGCATCATGATGCCGTCCCCCATTGCCCTTGCAAGCTGGTGCCTCTGGCCCCAACGAAAAATGTCACCACACACCACTGAACGTGAGGGCTCCAGAATGCTGTCAAAGATGAAAATGCCTTTAAGATCAGAGTGCTGCTGTCTTTGGAGTGTGTGAAGGCACTGTTTATCCAAATATGTTTAAGAACACGAGAAGAGCCCTGCTAAATCAGGCCAATGACCCATCTAGTCCAGCATCCTGGAAGGGTTAATTCCTAGTGTGTAAGGCAGAGTAATTCCTGTGCCAGCCAGATTTCCCCCCTGGAGTTTTAACTATTTCTGCCTGACACCCAGGGATTGAATGTCAAACCTGGAGATCTTAGTAGCACCGGTTCTGCAGCACCTCTGCACAATCTTTAAACACGCTGGGTCAGAAACGTACCTTGCCTCCGTGCATCTGCGATCACCGTGGCTGCAGACTTGCTCATCACATGAACTACGTAGAGAGGGCAGTTCACCGAGTTTGCTATGGTGATTGCTCTCAGCGTGGCTTCAGCTTCCACTTCTTCCGGGCGACACAGTTGGTGCCCTTCTGGACCAGTTATTCCCAGGGATAACATCTTCTTTGCACCCTGCAGGCCAACCACAGCGACACAGAAGTTAATGTTGCTACCAGTGGAAAAATTAATGACTTCTCTGCAACTCTGGTCCAGCTACCCGAGTAATTTAGAAACCCCAATAAGTACAAGATTTGAAAATCATTTGTACTGTGATGGTTAGCAACTTAGTTAGCTATGATTTGTAGTTTATCAGAACAAATGCCTATGTGCTTGATTTTTCTGGATGTTTCGTTTTTTAAAAACACAGAAGGCTTTGGAAATATATGTTGTGTTTATATCTTGTTATAAACCACACATATTTGCTTCTGTTCAGAGATGTCTTTGGGCTGGATCCAGATTCACAGCTCATTCCTAACCATGCTTATTCAGAAGGAAGTCTTACTGAATTCCATTTAGCTTACACTAAGGCAAGTGGAGTTAGAATTGCAGCCTTAGTGATGCTTAGAGTAGACCCACTGAAATAATGTCACTTTGGTCCCAGTGATTATATTGTAAGTAAGTAAGTAAATTTTTGTTTATACCCCGCCCTCCCCAGCCAAGACCGGGCTCAGGGCGGCTAACATCAAATGTCAAATACATTAAAACACAATCAAACAATTGATTAAAATACAGCTTAAAAATTAGAATCAGGCTAAAATTAAATGACTGCTCATGAAATTACAACCATAGGGGTCGGGAACCTCAAGTATTCATCAGGGTCAGCTATCCATGTTGGTCCCACATGAGCCAATAAAAGGGCCAAAGAGGTAACTTACAGGGTCACATAGACTGGACCGAAGGCCAGGCAGAACAGCTCTGTCTATTGGGTCTACTTTAAGCATCCATAAGGCCCTATCTGCACAATACATTTAAAGCAGTATCACATCACTTTAAAGAGTCAACTCTGGGAACTGCAGCATATTAAGTCTAGTGACTGTTGATAAAGGTAAAGGGACCCCTGACCGTTAGGTCCAGTCATGGCCGACTCTGGGGTTGCTGCGCTCATCTCGCTTTACTGGCCAAGGGATCTAGCATACAGCTTCTGGGTCATGTGGCCAGCATGACTAAGCCGCTTCTGGCGAACCAGAGCAGTGCACAGAAACGCCGTTTACCTTCCCGCCGGAGCGGTACCTATTTATCTACTTGCACTTTGACGTGCTTTTCAAACTGCTAGGTTGCAGGAGCAGGGACCAAGCAATGTAAGCTCACCCCGTCGGGATTCAAACCGCTGACCTTCTGATCTGTGGTTTAACCCACAGCACCACCAGCGTCCCAGTGACTGTTGATAGCAGACTCCTATTCCCCTCTCAGAAATGCAATTATCATAGTGATTTGACCATCAATCCTCCTTCCTAGGAAACTCTGAAATCGGTACATTTGAGAGGAACAGGTGTTTCCAAACAGCACCCTGAAAATGACAGTTCTCAGATTTTGGAGGGGAAGCCAAGAGACCCTTTGTGCTAGCCCTGCCTTCAACATCACAATCTCCCACTAGCTCCATCTCTTCTGACTGCATATTTGGTGAAAGTCTGAAAGGGGGTCTGTGAACATTTGGCTGTGCATACATAGGCTCCTCTGGATGACAGAGTTCCAATTACACAGGGCTCCCAGTCATACGAGAAGACAATGCACTTTCAGCTGAAGACATGTAGGCTGCCCCTCCAGATATTAATTGAATGTGGGAAGGTCAGGAGGGGCAGAGATGGTAGGGCCCAACATGCCCAGTTCCCCTCTGCCCTCTGTCTGTTAGCAAAAGATGTGTAATTTACAAATCGTTACAATCTTAAATACACAGGTATTGCTGCAATCTGTTGCAGGGTGGATGAATGTTCCTGTGTCACCTTGGAGATAGATAATTACCTCTGCAATCAGATCCCCATTTTCTGCATGGACTTGAGCAATCGCACCGATTTGTTTGCATTGAGAAAAGGCAGAGTGTAACTCTAGATCTCCAACCATATAGACACCTTTATATGCCATAAACATCTTAAAGGAGTTTACACCCTTTTCCTGGGCTAGGGTTTTCATCTCTTCTTTAACCTGAAAACACAACAAAAAATTGTTAAATGTTCAAACCTCACAATATCCTCTTGAATTTATTTGGCATCAAATCTTACCATCTGATTGGCTAAATTATTTGAGTATATTGTTTGACAGAGATATTTTTACTTGACTGGAAGAACACCAAAATTTCCCAGGATATTCTTCAGGAGACAGTAAGATTTCTCTCTAAAATGTTGTACCCAATAATTATTCAATACTTTAATGACATGAATTAATTCCTGTAGGGACTATGACACTTTTTTGGTTATGTATTTTTGGAATTCTTGTTTATTATGGAAAAAAAAAGAGCTATTACAGTATCGTTCAATTATTATTTTTTATAATTAAATAACTTTTAAATAAGCTTTTTAAAAAAAATTCCCAGGACTAAATCCTCTGGCTACTTTAGCACACCCATCTTGGAAGGCTTCACCCCTGGGCTCCTGAACGTGGTGAAAATTTAGTTTATTACATGTATATATCATTTCACACATCCAAAAGTGTCTTGAAGCAATTTAAAGTTATGAAATACAAAATACATAAAACACTTCAATAAAAGAATACAGATACAAAATACTAAGGGTTGTAGCTAAAGAAGTTGTCCCATTCATATAAGGTTGTGAAACTATTTATGTATGCTACTACTGCGGCCTGTGTTTTGTTAGCCCCAAAATGGAAAACGAGCGAGGTCCCAGCCATAGAAGAATGGCAACTTAAACTGATGGAATACACGCAGCTTGCAGATTTAACATATAGAATAAGAGAACAAGAAGAATATATGTTTAAAAAAGCCTGGAAAATGTTTACTGAATATATAGGTTAAAATTGTGTTCATTTAAAAATGCTGGTAGCATTAAGATAAGTTCAACAGTGAAAACAAGTTTTGATGGATGTAACAATGGATTACTGAATGGTTTAGTTCATGTAAAATATGCAGGGATGCACGGTATGCAAAATGAAAGAGAAGAAGGGAAGTCATTGATTTAAGGTTGTTTAAATGAATACAGTGGTACTTAGGGTTAAGAACTTAATTCATTCTGGAGGTCCATTCTTAACCTGAAACTGTTCTTAACCCGAGGTACCACTTTAGCTAATGGGGCCTTCTGTTGCCGCGCAATTTCTGTTCTCATCCTGAGGTAAAGTTCTTAACCTGAGGTACTATTTCTGGATTAGCGGAGTCTGTAACCTGAAGCGTCTGTAACCCAAGGTACCACTGTATTTTGAAAATGTAAATCAGAAAATGTAATAAAAATTTATAGAGAGAGAGAGAAACAAACAAACATAACTTTCTCTCCCTCTTCTCTCCTCACCAATCCTCACGTAAACCCCCATGTCAAATCTGTTCCAGCAAGCAGGCAGAAACCCTAAAAGAAATCTGTGGAGTGTGCAGGAGGGAGAAGAAGAAGGGGAAGGACCACTGAGCAAGCTGAGGTCCATGGGTGCATGAAGAAACTCCATCTCATACAACCCATCATGTTTTCGTCCAAAGAAAAATAAGTCGAAAACAGCACAAAATATGTACCTCCCCCACACAGAATGAACACAAGTAGCTGCCCAGCAAGAAGAAGGAAGGCAAATTTGAATGTGCCACAACTGGGCCCTTGGTCACTTGGCAAGAACACCACACACACCGTTTTCCATGCAACTCATGGCATCTGTCCTTGGCGCATGTTGGACACACTTGAAGGAACAACCATGTTACTGGCCTTCTGCTTACCTTGTCGCTCCACCACGTGACGGCCACATGAAGTGCATAATCGCAGCAGACTTTGGGATCTGCCCAGCTTCTCCATCTCTCATAGGCTTCAATGAGAGAACAGCCTTTCTGAGGTATCGCAAAGTCAATGATCATTGTCGTGCCTCCTGCTACAGCAGCCTAAAAGAAAAAAGAAAAAGAGGTTGGCGATGAAGGAAGTGTCGCAAGGTTCTGCTTTCTCCCAATTACTCTTTCAGTCCCTTGCAAAATATGAAAGGCTTAAAATTCATGCGCTGTTGAAGTATTTATTTCAAAACTACAATTCCCATTATGCTCTGTCTCACAATTTTTTACTATTGTAAAGAAAGTGAAGTGTCATGACCATCCTCACTTGTTTGTGTCTCTGTGTGAGTGTGTGTAGGAGAGAATCAATTTTCTCATTTTTACTGTAGCTAGTCAAGCCCAGGCTCAGTGATCATTGGGAAGCTTGGAGGTCGACTAAGTAATTATATGGGTTATGCAATTATATGGGTGAAAGCAAATTTTTGTTGTGCTGATGGTAAGCACTGGAAGGGGAGGCTAAAGGGAGGCATACTGGTGTATGGCTCTGGATATCATGGATTCTGGGAGGGGAGTTTGGGGAAATGCCATCTTGCAGAATGGGGGGGGGGGATACAAAAGCTGGGTATTAACTACAGGAGTGCATATGTTAAATACTTTGAATAATTGGAATACATATAATTGACAGATAGAGAGGCAGAAGTACCTCTATTTTATTTTATTTATTCTATTTTCTCTGTTAGAAGTCCTTTATCTTGGATTGAGGAAGACATACACAGGAAGGGAGAAAGGTGGTCCCTGCAGGAAAGGCAGCAGAGAAAGGTCCTCTCCTTTTTTCTCATTCCTTGGGTTTCCCTTCTTACTTTTTGTTATTTAGACCAGTTTGATTTTTATTGTGTTTTATGTCAAAAACTTCCAATAAAGAAGCACTTATTTAAAAAGGTCATGTACTAATTCGGCCGTGCAGCTAGTTCTGCGAGTGCTGGCTGTGGTTTCCAGGCGACTGCTTCTTCTCAACAAACACAGCTGCAAATGAATGGGTCTTAGAGTGCAAATATGTGGCTTTAGTTGCAGCAAACAGGAACCTAACCTGAAGTGCACTTCACCGGAGAAATGTCGGCGACATAATGCATTGGAAACAGGAGCATGCATGTGTTGCATGTGGGGTTGTGTGTGTGTACAGGCCAGAGGTTTTGTGCTGCACCAAAGATACTGATGGAAAAGTCTGCAGCATTGCTGAGCCTCACCAAGCAGATGGTATGCAGAATGGGGGGGAAAGGGAGCCAGAAGCACCTTAGGCACTCAATTAAGCAGGGGCCGTTTTCCTAGTGCCGGCTGAGCTGGAAAAATAAATCTGTATCAGCAGAACAATACTGGAGGTGGAAGTGATGACTTTGAAATATGGCACCTGCAATACAGAGCAGTGTTGCATTAGAAATTAACACCCCTTGGGATGCTTGCTGAGGAACCCATTTGAAGGGGCATGAAATATATTTCTCCAGAGGCAGGGCAATCACGTAAACAAAGGAGTGGAGATGGCGTAACCTGCAGGCGACCCCAAAATTACCGAGGGCAGCTGGTGAAGAGTGAAGAGCATGATAATCGGGGGGGGGGGGGGAGAACTGAAAGCGTTTTAAGGGACTAAGATCAAGTAAGGGAACTGCAATGGCAGATGAAACTCAGGCTTAATGAATGCAGAATAATGCACACCAGTGACATGGACTGTTGATTTCTTAATGGAATGGCCTGAATCGCCTAGGGCAGTGTTTCTCAAGCTAAGAGCCAGGACTTACCAGTAATCTTTGAGCCATGCTCAAGTGGACCTCAGCTCCACCTCCTGCGCCCAGCACCTCCTCGCTTGCCTGCCCTGCCCTCTGGTTGTGCCATGACCTTTTGTTGTGGCACGACCAAGGACCAGCGACTGGCAGGGTCAGGAGAACAGAGAGCCTCGTGGGGAGAGGAGGGAAGGAAGGCCTCCCTCTTCTGAGGGAAAAAGGCCGCAGGAGGGGCTGAGGGAAATTTTCTGTGGCATAAAAGTTCAATATTGTTATTAATCACACATGAACTGGAAGTAGGGAGGAAATGGGGTAAGAGAGGAAATCGTTACAAGAGGAAGAAGTAAATACAGTGGTACCTCTGATTACGTACTTAATTCGTTCGGGAGGTCCGTTCTTAACCTGAAACTGTTCTTAACCTGAAGCACTACTTTAGCTAATGGGGCCTCCTGCTGCCGCCGTGCCGCCAGAGCACGATTTCTGTTCTTATCCTGAAGCAAAGTTCTTAACCTGAAACACTATTTTTGGGTTAGCGGAGTCTGTAACCTGAAGCGTATGTAACCTGAAGCGTATGTAACCCGAGGTACCACTGTATGTGAAAGGACCAAGGAGGAGGCATGAATGACCCTGAGTTAAGGTAGAAGTTGGGTGTGGAAAGAATGAGAGAAGAAATGACAGGAGATGGGGAAAACATCCTTTGAGGCATGTAGGGACGGATATGGGAAAAGGCAAAAGGAAAAGCTGTCTCCACTTAAGAGCCTCTGAATCAACAAATTGAGTGGGAAGGCTGTCACAAGACCTCCAGAGCAAATGCCTGAACTTCGCATGAGGAAAGCTGAGCTATGGAACTCCCTGCCACCAGGAAAATGCCATGGCAAACCATTCAGCAATTTCTAGAGATGGATTAGGTATCAGTAGAAAGTGATGTCAGGAACTGCCACCGGTTCTGCCAATTTCTGCCTCCACCTGTCACCATTTTGTGACTGGTGGGCCTCTGTAATACTTAGTTGTCTTAACTGAACCTGGGGGTAGAAATGGGCTGGAGGAAGCTGCCCTAGGGAGAAGGGGGTTGGGGGGACCATTCAAAGCCACTGCCCAAAGTCAACGGCACACATACCCACAGCCTTTCTATCAGAATTGACAGGTGGAAGGGCTCCAATTTTGGGCTTGGATGACAGGGCCAAACAAAAGTTCTAGACCCATCCATTGGTTGTGCGTGGGTGTGTATCCAGTTTAGGGTGGGAGAGTAAGGAAAGGTTGAGGAATAAAGTTTGCTCTGCTAATCCTGGAAAACCAAGCAAGGACCCCCTACCCCCCCCCCCCCGGTTACAGCTTTTAGCCAAAATTCTCTGTGTTTCAAAGTAATATTCTTAAATGAGCATAGCGCCAAAGCTCCTGGATGTTTAGTCAGCAAAGGTTTGTGGGCCTCGTTTATCAGTCTTGATGCACCTTTTCATGCTGATTTCCTTTTGCTTTTCAGTACGATTTTATTTACCAAAATCCAGCCCTCTGATGTCATACAATCAAATAAAAAAGAGGCATGTAAGCATTTTAAAGGAAATATGCTAGGGAATATCCATCCTTTCTCTGCCCTTGAACCCCATCATGCCTCGTTAGAGATATATATTTATATCTGCAGACAGAGATATGCCATACTTTTTAATTATTAGAGTAAAAGCAAACATTAAATTCACTTTTGCAATAGGCGTGATATGAAACTGAGCCCTCTGATCCTTTCTAGTTATTTACTCTGCTTTTAAATAATTAATCTGGGGGATGTTTATATGTTAAGAAATTACATGTCAACACTCAATGGGGAAAAGGCCAAAGACTGCAAATCTGCCAGTTCTGCCACTTTGAGCAATAAATCACTTATTTTAAAGTCTACTAAATGGATTCACCAGCTTCCAGGGATCCTTCCATTTCTGGTACAAGATTTATTTCTTCGCTGAATTATTGTAAATAATATTACTGACCCTTAAAATAAACTTTTTAATGAACGGTACTTACCAGAGCAAAACATGGAACACTAAAGTACTGTATTTTTTGCTCTATAAGACTCAGTTTTTCCCTCCTAAAAAGTAAGAGGAAATGTGTGTGCATCTTATGGAGTGAATGCAGGCTGTGCAGCTATCCCAGAAGCCAGAACAGCAAGAGGGATTGCTGCTTTCACTGCGCAGCAATCCCCCTTGTTGTTCTGGCTTCTGAGATTCAGAATATTTTTTTTTCTTGTTTTCCTCCTCCAAAAACTAGGTACGTCTTGTGTTACTCTGCAAACTGATTAAAATAAGCCTTGTTAATTGCAACAACCTCTTTCCTAAACTTTGGAACTTTACATTTTTCTTATTTTTTACTATGTATTTTGTGTTCTGATTTCGTATTTTTATGTTGCGAACTGCCCTGTGATCTTTGGATGACTGGCGGTATACAAATTCAAAAATAATAGCAACAATAGCTTTTATAGACAGATATTTTTGCAAGATGTTTGCTCCTTGACCAATGAGCTAAGTGTGTGTGGCTTCTCAGATATCGGCTGCAAATCAATTAATTTACAAGTATGCACAGCAGGACAATAAAAACACACATCTACTACATGTTTATTTTATGTAAACATTTTTATTATTGCTTTTAGTTTAGACTTAAGAATGACACGTGAGAAAATTCTGGCACTTTCCCCATTATTTGAGCAGCAGAAAGTTCCAGGGACAACCTTTAACAGGGTCAGTTCCCTTGTACTGTAGTTTGTTAAGGGTTGCTGGGAATTTTAACTACACTGTGCAAAAATCTTTGAGGGGAAAACTGTGCTCCCAAAGTGCTTCGAAGGTACAGTGCGTACACCAGCTCATATTGGGAACAGTGGGCTTTTCCTGATCTAAGATGTGCCTGGACTTTGACGTGCTTTCGAACTGCTAGGTTGGCAGGAGCAGGGACCGAGCAACGGGAGCTCACCCTGTTGTGGGGATTCGAACCGCCAACCTTCTGATCGGCAAGCCCTAGGCTCTGTGGTTCAGACCACAGCGCCACCAGTGTCCCATATTTGTTTGCATAAACCACACCAAAAAAAAATTCAGCAAAGAACATCAAAAAAAGAAAGGAAACCTTCAACTTTTGAATAGCTGGGAAGTAGCAGAAGCCCTCACCCATGGCCTCTACAAGGGCTTAATTTGCCTCACAGTTCGCCATGAAATCTATAGGCAGCGCAGCTACACAAATATACTATTTACATAAGCACACATCAGTGGACAGTATATTTGCTCCTTTGTGTAACTTATGTCAAACTTTCGCTGACCCTGGAATATCTTTGCCAGCTGGCAGATGTTTTACTAACTTTGCTAACAGTGGGGTTCCTTGCTGTTTATTTTAACGTCAAACCTTATTTGATTTTTGATGAACTGTTGACTTTAAAGGTTAGTGGCTCTACCTTATCCAAATGTCACAGACTGATTTCTCAATGCCCAATATATTAGGCCTACTCAAGCCTACATGCATCTGTGTGAGAAGGGGTGTCTCAGCTCCCCATGACCAATGGTAAGGAATACTGAAGGGACCTGTACACAGAAGCACCTGCATGCAGGTGGGAAGACCTGCATTGCCATATACAAAACCTGCCACCTCCCGTTCCCCTCCTCTCCCCCAAATTTAGATGCTTTCTCATGGATATTGCTCACTTCTTGGCTGAGATCATGGAAGCAGGATCAGGAAAGCCCAGAGCTGCTCCATTCTTTCTATAGCTTCAGTGACTTGAAAGAGATGCAAAAAGCAATCTAATCCAAGCCCCTGCTTCAAAATAAAATCATATAGGGACTCATCCATACTTTTGCTTGCCCCACCGCTCCCCACACACTCCGAGGAAACCCAGTCTTTAACTGTGGAATCAGAGCAAACGTCAACTGAGTTTTTTCCAGATTGATGTCTGCTATAATTTAGTGCTAAGGAACGGGTTTTCTGAAGGGAAAGCAGTGGGGAAAAGGCAAAACTGCTCAGGCAGCGGAAAACACGCAGACCTGCGCTTCCCAGGAACAGGACAAGCAAAGTGGGGGAAAGCCCTAGATCTCTGCTGTTGGCCTGTGCAATCCAAGCCAGAGTGTGTCACATGCGTAAGGCAGGTACACTGCTTAAGGTTAAGACTTGCTGATGGAATTGCATGGCATCCTTTTTCCTTGCTAAACTTCTGCTGCAGTTACATTCCTGCTGGGACCTGCAGGTATAGTTCAAGACATGGGGCTGCTTGCTTTGCTCCCATAGAAAACTCCCTTGCTCCAAGTGACAGCTTGCTCTGCTTGGGCCATTGGGCCAGCTCCTTTGCATACACAGACTCACTATCAGAAGGCATGGCGATGGCCACTCATTGCACACTTTTAAAACAAGAGTTGACCTGTCAATAGCTATTAGCTGTAGTGGCTAAACAAAACCTCCATGGGAAGAAGCAGTAAATAATTGAATACTGTTTGCTAGGGAATAAGAAAGCCTATTGCCTTCAGGCTGTTTGTGGGCTTTTCTGGAGAAATTTGATTGGTCACTGCAAAAAAAAAACAACAACAAAACAAAACCTGAACTAGGTGAACCTTTAGTCTGATGCAGCAGGTCTTTTGGTTCTGTGATTATATCACACAGTTTAAGACGTCTATGTATGTTTGGAGCCATGCTCTTGAATACAAGCTCCCCTTATACTAATTTCCTTTTAAAAATGTGCGAATTATTTTCCATATTTACAGCAATGACATCAATAAAGGAATGCTTAGCTTGTTTAATTGAAAGGCTTACATTATGCAGCAATGAATCTTTCAGCATGTGTGCTTGTGTGTTAAAGAGGAAGAGAGATTCAAAGTAAATTTATTGATCTACGTTTCTTTGGAAAACTTTGGGTCAACTCACCATCCCAGTCAATCTGTTTAAAAGAGCAAAGTCAGCAATCCTACCCTATGTGTCAAGGCTGGCATACCAACCAA
This sequence comes from Podarcis filfolensis, assembly GCF_964270895.1. Classification (NCBI taxonomy): domain Eukaryota; kingdom Metazoa; phylum Chordata; class Lepidosauria; order Squamata; family Lacertidae; genus Podarcis; species Podarcis filfolensis. Next base: position 69,815,571 of record NC_139603.1, read on the forward strand.
TTATAAGATATTTTTTGGAGTGCTTTGGTGACCCTTGAACTCCCTCAGAAAGTTATTCAAAGCATTCTGACACCGTTTCTTGCAACAGAATAAAAATTAATAACCACGCTCTCCTGTGCAGAAAATCAATCGGAAGTTAAGTGCGTACCAAAATACAAGACAAAGAACAGAAAACAGCAAATTCAAAAACCCACTTGGCTTCATCCGGGGTGGGGGACGGGAAAGCAAAGCTGTGCTTTCAAGGAGAGGAAAACTGAAGAGGGAGTGCGCCACACAACAGGGGTCGCCAATGTGGTGCCCACTGCCACAGCGACACCTCACTGACAAGCAAAGGAAGATTTGAGAACTTGTTCCTTCCCTATTGGTCTTTTGAGGGCAGGCCCTGGGTTTGAGGGGGCCCCAGGCAAACACTCTTTGCTTGGGGTGCCTCCTCTTTTGGTGGGCTCTGGCAGCCTCACCTGGCAACAATGGTTTGTAGAAGGGTCATTGGTCAAACATCTGCTTTGCATGCAGAAGGTTCCAGGTTCAATCCCCGGCATCTCCAGGTAGAACTGACAAAAGATTCCTAGCCTGAAACCCTGGAGGGCTGCTGCCAATCAGTGAGCAAGATGTTCCAGTAGGTTTGCATAAGGGAGCTGCCTATGTTCCTACTGGGGCTGATAGCAGCTGCACTGGCTGGATGAGATCTGCCATTTTAATTTCTAAGCACAGCCATGCTGTATCAAGGGCACTGGTGAACAAAAGTGGATTGTGTGGACAAACAGCCACCTTCTGCTACTCAGTGGTCTGGAAATCTCACAGCCTTCTGTTTCAGTGCATGATAACCACTGCTCTTGTTTAAACAACTATATGGACTGCCTAATATTATTATGTATGTTTAAATTAGGATAAATCATAAGTGTTGATTCTCATTCAACAGCAGGAATATGGGGATTGAACCTGCAACCTTGGCATCATCAGCACCATGCTCTAACCAACTGAGCTATTTGCCAACATCAACTGTGAGGCTTTCATTTTCTCCAATTGAAATTTCCTTTTCCTTTTTGGGCACTGGTGGGAATGAAAATGGAAGCGGTGCTGCTGGTGCTGCTGCTGAGATCTGCTGCTCAAGACTGCAGCCTCCTACACAGCCAAGCAAGGCAAAGCTACATGCAACTGAATCAGAATGTACTAAGAGCCGGCAGCAAGAATATTTATAGCAAAGCACTGGAAGACTCAAGATCTACCCACTCTGGAAGAATGGCAGATGAAGTTGATTGACTGTATGGGACTGGCAGAAATGACCGGCAGAATCCGCGACCAGGGAGAAAAGTCAGCAGAAGAAGATTGGAAGAAATTCAAGGATTATCTACAGAAATATTATAAAATTAACGAACTTTGAAAAGATGTTGGTTTGAACTTTGGTGGTCTCTAGCTGTTATGATAAAGATAATGGGGATTATAATTGTTTATGTTATTAAATTTAAAAAAGTTGAGTGGAAAATAAGGTGTTATTCTAAAAGGAATGTTAAGAGATTAGGATTTGCTGAATTAACAAATTGAACTAGAGAACAAGAAGGGGAGGTATGAGGAAGTCAAAGAAACATGTGATTGAAAAATTGTTATTGAAACTGAATTGTTTTTAATATTTTTCTTTTTCTTTTTCTTTTTGTGTTTATATAAAATTGGAAAATCTAATAAATATTCATAAAAAAAAAAATGTACTAAGAGCCTGCTGGGTCAGGCCAGTGGCTCATCTGTTCTCACAGTGGCCAAGCAGAAGCAGGATCCAAGCACAAGAGCACTCTCCCCTCCTGTGGTTTCCAGCATAGCTTTATCCTCCCTGAACTTGTCTGAACCTCTTTTAAAGGTTACCACTGCCTCCTGTGGCAGTGAGTTCCATAGGTTAACTATGCTCTGTGTGAAGAAATACTTTCTTTTATCTGTCCAGAACCCTCCAGCATTCCGCTTCATTGGATGCCCACAAATTCTAGCGTTATGAAACAAGGAAAAATGCATCCGGGTCAAATGTCATATGGACTTTGGTCCTCAGCAATTAAATTACACAATCTCTGGTTGAATATATAGCCACAGGACAGACACGGACTGGCCCCCAGGCACAGACTGGCCCCCAAACTGCAGGCCTCTTAAATGGCTTTTGAAAGCAGCTGCTTTGGTGATACAGAGAGTGTGTGTCATTCAAAACAAAACAAAAAAAAAGTGGGGAGAGAACTGCAGTTTTTAAAAAGTGCTTTCCAACATGCTTCTCTGGATTAGGCTAGACAGCTTGCTTTCTTATTTGATGACAGCATCTTGATGCCCTTAACAGCTGCCTGAGAAACAGAAGCTGAACAGGTGCAGCTCTTTGCATTACTGTTATCACTACTCCTGGAAAGGCTGCAGCTGTTCAATTTCTGTCCATCACTCAGGAATTAGAAGCGTGGAGTCCCTATTGGGGACGGACGGACACACACACACACACACACACACACACACAACACTACTATGAAATGAGGCTTTTCAGTTCTAGATCACCTCTTTAAATATAGTTCAAGGTTCATGTTGAGCCAAAACTGACTGTGCAAGGATGCCGGAGAAAGTTTCTAAGCACCTGTAGTGCAGTATGCAGACAATTTCAGATTTGAAGCATGGAAAGCTTGGAAGAAATGAGCAAAGAACAGTTTTTCTCTCTGTCTTGTAACACTAGAACTCAGAGTCATCCAGTGAAGCTGAGTGTTGGAAGGTTTAGGACAATAAAAGGAAGAAGTTCTTCACGCAGCACGTAGTTAAACTGTGGGACTCGCAGTGACTGTCACCAACTTGGAAGGCTTTAAAACAAATTTGGGGACAACAAGGCTGTCAACAGCTACTAGCCATGATGCTAGGCTTGGCATCTGCATTGGGAGGCAGTAACGCTTCCGAATACTGGTTGCCGAAAACCACAGGAGATGAAAGCACTCTTGTGCTGGGGTCCTCCTTGAGGGTTTCCCACAGGTATCTGGTCTGCCACAAGTATTGGAGGAGAGGTGGCCATTGTCCTCATCTAGCAGAACTGTTCTCATGTTCTGATATACAGTAGTACCTTGGGACGCGGGTGGTGCTGTGGGTAAAACCTCAGCGCCTAGGACTTGCCGATCGTATGGTCGGCGGTTCGAATCCCCACGGCGGGGTGAGCTCCCGTCGTTCGGTCCCAGCTCCTGCCCACCTAGCAGTTCGAAAGCACTCTTAAGTGCAAGTAGATAAATAGGTACCACTTTATAGCGGGAAGGTAAACAGCGTTTCCGTGTGCTGCGCTGGTGCTGGCTCGCCAGAGCAGCTTTGTCACGCTGGCCACGTGACCCGGAAGTGTCTCCCGACAGCGCTGGCCCCCGGCCTCTTAAGCGAGATGGGCGCGCAACCCCAGAGTCGGTCACGACTGGCCCGTACGGGCAGGGGTACCTTTACCTTTACCTTTAGTACCTTGGGTTACATACGCTTCAGGTTACAGACTCCGCTAACCCAGAAATAGTACCTCGGGTTAAGAACTTTGCTTCAGGATGAGAACAGAAATCATGCTCTGGCGGTGCGGTGGCAGTGGGAGGCCCCATTAGCTAAAGTGGTGCTTCAGGTTAAGAACAGTTTCAGGTTAAGAATGGACCTCCGGAACAAATTAAGTACTTAACCCGAGGTACCACTGTACTCACATTGGTTAGGGGAGGGATTGTCAGAAAAGTACAAATAGTGATAAAAGTATCTGATTAACTCAGTTGGGGGAGAAATCTAACAAGATTTTTAGTATGGTAATACTTGTTTAGGACCAATTGAATCTTTGGATGAAAGACCTCGGAAGTCGAACAGAATCCGTTCCGGAAGTCCGTTCGACTTCCAAAATGTGGCTTCTGATTGGCTGCAGGAAACTCTGTCGGACATTTGGCTTCCAAAAGAACGTTCGAAAACGGAAACACTGACTTCCGGTTTTCGATAGTTTGGGAGCCAAAACATACGAGTTCTGGGGTGTATAAAAATTTAATAAATAATAATGATAACTGACTTGCAAGGCCAAGCTAACTGTCAAGTTCACCAGCACATCTTCAGGCTAGACGTGCCAAGCAAATCATGGGGTGTGGTGGGGTTGAGAAAAAGCTATTGCTGGATAGCCGTTGTTTGAAGAATTAGAGGTGTTAAAATAGCGAGGTATTATTTGTTAATGTGTAACAGATCTCAGGCAGTCAGTAAAGTTGTGTGAAGAACTGGCAATATGTGTTCCACTTGACTAATCCGTAGCCATTAAATTCCAGGAAAGAAGATCTATGCAAACATTTATCAGGTCCTGTAAACCTGTGGGAAGCGATCTTTCAAAGTGTTGATATCAGGACAAATCCCAGTTATTTGGACTGGAGATAAGGAACAGAAGGCTTTGAGGAAAAGGAAAAGGGTTGCTAAAAGGCAGATTTTAAACAGAAAGGAGGAGGAGGAGCCCATTCCGGAGGGAGATATCTGGATGTTAGGACTTTTTTATGAATTTGCAATATCCTCAATTCTGTGCCACCCAAGGCACTTCCAGATTATCTTGTCTGTTGAGGTTTCATCCTGATCCGCTTCCAGAGGCTAAATAACTGTCCCATCAAAGCAAGTGCTTCCCCAAACTTTCCTGGGAAGTGGGTTTGTTGTGCAGGGCACACCAAGCAACTATAATTGCACAACATGAATTTGCCGGCATGTGACTGAATCCAACCTGGAATACTGATAGTCTGGAAGAGCCCCCAGAGAGGAGGAAAGTGAACAAGCAGAGGCTGCCTCACAGGTGTCTCTCATTTGCTCACTTGGGCCACACAGCTGGGCCTTACTCTTCCTTTTGCACCACCCCAAGAAAGATGGTGAGCAAACAGATAGAGAGCCCTGTGGAACACCCATCCACCAGATGTCAAGGAAATAAAACAGCAATAAAATTATAAACACACACTACGCCGAAAAGGTGAAGTTGACTGGGAAAATCAGAAACCAGGAAGAGAAGAATTTTAAGAAGGAATTGGGGAAATTTATAATGTATTTAAGAGAACACTGTAAAGAACTAAAAACTTTGGCAGGATTTGAGTAATGCTTGTAATGTACGAAAAACTATTGAAAAAACGGATTGTTTTCTTAAAAAATTAGAGAAAAGGGGAAGCAGCTGGGAAAAAAAGATTGATAATGGTAACCATGGAAGGGCGGAGAGAAGTCAAAAGGATTCAGGGAATCCTAAATGATAATATAGATGATTTGTTTGAATACATACACACACACACACACACACACACACACACACAGAGAGAGACTTTTAAACTGATTTTTCATAAACATTGTTAAGTGTATTTTGATGAGGCCCTAAGCTACTGAAAATAATGGGGCCCTTTATACGTCCAGCTGTCCTTTGTCAACAACAAATTGTCGCTGTTTTTTGTGTTGAATACATGCTATATGGTAATTTATGGACCCAATAGGTATCTAAAGCCATTTGCACGTAACAAACAGGAGCCTACGGAACACAAAACACTGTTGCTGTATGTAGGTTTTATTTTGTTTTTTATCTTATATTTTGGAAGTGTACATCCAGGGGTTTTTTCCTTTTAATTTTTTTGGGGCCCCCAAGAGAGTGGGGCCCTATGCTATCCCTTGTTTAGCTTATACGTAAATCAGGCACTGTTATTATAACAAAGACAATAATTACCTTTGTCCCTTGATAGAAGTCGTCTTTCGACTGCGTGCCCATGAAGGGGAACTGAAGGTGCGTGTGAGGATCAATCCCGCCGGGCAGAACCAGTTTGTTGGAGGCATCTATCACCTGGACGCCTGCTAGGGATGGCGGCTGGAGATGCGACCCCACCGCTTTGATTTTCCCATCCTCCACGTACACATCCGCAACTTGCGAACAGTCCGCGTTCACAACTCGCCCGCCTCGGATCCAAATCTTCTGCATGGTCTTCTCCCGCTTCTGTGCGTAAAGTTTCTGGGAAAGGCGCTCCGCGTTTGCAAAGCAGTGGCAGCAGTTGCAGCAGCACTTTTTAAGTTTTCTCCCTCTGCCGGCAGACATTCCATGCAGTCACGTGTAACTTTCCCTGCCGGGGGCTGAGAGGTTTTAACCCTTTGTTCCCTATTCCTTTTTTTTCCTGTGTTTGTGAGAGTGAGAATTACTATCGCCCTTCCTCTCCCTGCACCTAATTACTTCCCCACTAGCCTTTTCCTTGCAACAAGAGTGGGGGGCGCTGCTTTTCCACGAGGAAGTTTGTGGGTGCTGCTCAGCATTACAGCTGTGTTTAGAATGAGGGTTTTAGGTCAGTAGTTTTGGAAGCAGTTTGTGTGAAATTAAATTAAGTAAGACTGTATTTCAAAATGGCTGGTACAGCTTTCCCCCAAGCAGCCACTTCCTTACTCTTTATTCTGTGCCATTCTGAAAACTCGAATTGGGAGTATTTTGCCCAATTCCACGGGGACTATAGACACATCCGCCTCCGTCCCTGTCTTCTTTTTAAATCTCTGCTATCTGAAGGGGCTAAAGGAACAATGCAAAATAAATAACTAAATTGCGTTTACACATTGCGGGGTTGTACGTTGTCCAATTAGCTTCTTATGCCTTACTTTAAAAAGGGATCGAGCCTGGTTAAAGCGGCGTTTCAGGATAGTGAAAGGAAGCAAAACGGCAATCTTACAATTACCCGGGAGTAAATGTAAATGCAAACCGGAGGGGCTTACTTTTGAGTAAATAGCCTAAGGATTATGCAGCGCTGGAAATGCAAGAGTTCAGCTGCATCTAATGGGAATAGCTAAGTAGAGTTACTGCATTCAGAACATTCGTTGCCATCTTCCTTTGAAAGCAGGGCAAACTAAATGTAAAAATGTCAATGCAGATTTAAAGGTACCAGGTAAATTTATTGAAGGATCTGGGCGTCAGTGGCAGTTTCCAAAAATAATTATCTCACATTCCACCTTATGGAGTAGGCCACCTTTTTAAAAAAAAAATGTTTTTAGAACTGAGCTGTATAAAATTCAGTGGCAGTATGCAGCCCTATCTTGTGCATCTCTAATCTGAAGCAAATCTCGAATTAAATCAGCCCTACTTCCCAGTAAAGTGCACTTATATGTAGGATTTCAGGCTTGTGCTGTGTTCCTAATCACATTTTACTTGGAAGCAGAGATGCCAGTGCAGTGGTACCTTGGTTTGCAACCATTTTGGATTACAACCATTTTGGATTACAACCACATCAAACTCTGAAGTGTGTGTCCCTTTTTTTCGGATTACAACCTTTTTTATTATTATTACAACCCACTTTTTTTGGAGGCCCCATTGGCGAAAGTGCGTCTTGGGTTACAACCTGTTTTGGTTTACAACCAGACCTCCGGAACGGATTATGGTTGTAAACCAAGGTATCACTTTATGGCAGAACTTTAGTGTAGAGAAGTCCAGGGCCCCACTCAGAAAAACGAGCCAGAAGGCCTCTGTATACAGCAGAACTATCTCACTACATTTTGAAGTAAATGTACATTACCATCTAAAGACAGAACTGCCATTTTAGACCAGCACCTGAAATTCCCCAACTGCACATTGCCAAGGAGTTTCGCCACCAGTGGAACTAAGTACTTAGTAAACATGTTTAGAATTCCATTATTAATGTGTGTACCTAAATGAATAGGGACGCGGGTGGCACTGTGGGTAAAACCGCTGTGGGTAAAAACGGCGTTTCCGTGTGCGGCGCTGGTGCTGGCTTGCTAGCTGCAGCTTCGTCACGCTGGCCACGTGACCCGGAAGTGTCTTCGGACAGCGCTGGCTCCCAGCCTCTTAAGCGAGATGAGCGCGCAACCCTAGAGTCGGACACGACTGGCCCGTACGGGCAGGGGTACCTTTACCTTTACCTAAATGAATGCTTAAAGGTAAAGGTAAAGGGACCCCTGACCATTAGGACCAGTCGTGACCGACTCTGGGGTTGCGGCGCTCATCTCGCTTTATTGGCCGAGGGAGCTGGGGTACAGCTTCCGGGTCATGTGGCCAGCATGACTAAGCTGCTTCTGGCGAACTAGAGCAGCACACAGAAACGCCGTTTACCTTCCCACCGGAGCGGTACCTATTTATCTACTTGCACTTTGACGTGCTTTCGAACTGCTAGGTTGGCAGGAGCAGGGACCGAGCAACAGGAGCTCACCCCGTCGCGGGGATTCGAACCATCGACCTTCTGATCGGCAAGTCCTAGGCTCTGTGGTTTAACCCACAGCGCCACCCGCGTCCCTAAGGAATGCTTAGCACCTCAAATTTCTAGCTTTCCTTTTCACATAGAAAGCGGCCATAAAGATAAAGGGCTTCTTAGCAAGAGTGTGACTGGTCACACACAGAGCTTCAAGGCACAGTAGGTATTGAGCATGTCTCTGTACCCCAGTTGTTACAGCTGCAGAGAGTAGCCCATATGTGGTGGAATTGTAGGCAAGGTGCTTAAATGTAAAGATTAAGACCCTATGGAGGCCCACAGCTTCTGCACCCGTGCTGGGCTTACAGAATGGCAGCAATCTCTCCCTCACCCACTTTTAGGGGAATGACAGAAACCAAGGCTCTACACTATCACACTTTCACAGTAAGTATTGTTTTCGTGAAGGAATAGAGGGGATCATGCAAATTTAGAACCAACCCCTTCGTACATTTGAACCAGGTTATCAATTTCAAAAACTCTGTTTACAAGCTATAATTACAGGTTTGTCCTATTATTATATGAAGTGCCATACAACAGATTGCAACAAGCTTGGGAAATCTGATGTGACCTTTATCTGCTGAACACTATGACATTTTTCTGTTTACTTTACAGCAAAATAATTTCTGTTTTTCCCTACTTGGGAATTACTAGTTTGGTCGCTGCTGCTTCTGCTGCTAGCAAATTGTTTTTTCCCTTCTGTGACTGCAAATTTTTCATGCTCAGCAAATATTGTTCTAGGTGCTACTGTACAGCCTATATTGTGTGCAAAGGCATACAGCTTGTGTACAAAGTGAATGATTTGGACACTAGGTCCATTCTTGGTATGGTATAATGATAACTGCAGCAGCCCTCTTTTTATACCATGTTTTCTATTTGTGTATTTTTATTTTTATTTTTAAAAACTACAAAAATAGAAAACTAATATACCTTCAGGTTTCTCTTTACAAAGTACCTCAATACATAGTAAGATTTTTTAATTTGATACATCTTAAAACATTGCCAGTTTTTTTCTGACAGCATAACACAACAAGAAATCCACAAGACTTTAAACATGCTTTAAAAATGACATTCAGCAATGTATGGAAAATTTAATAAATAGCATACAGTCACACACAAATACATTTTTCATACTAAATCATTAAGCCTACTTAGACTGGCAAAGAATAAATATAACAGCAATTGACAATCTTTACCTTCTCAAAAGATGGATTTCTTGATATCATTTAGTAGCAACAACAACCACTTTCTGGTCACAAAACTGGAAACTATGAATGTTTTCTCCCCACTGGTGTGTTTTGCAGCCAAAATGTGATGTAACAAAAATAAAAACCTTGAAATATACTGAATATTTCTTTTTCTTTTTTTAAAAAAAGCGCAAACTGATGCCAGGTAAACCAGCTTTTTAAATACAATGAATAAATAGGAAATTAGTAAAGCAAATTCAGTTGCAGCAACAAACAACAGAAGAAAGCAAGAACCCAAAAACAGAGCAATGGAAATATTTTTTTTAGATATTTATATATATTTCATTGCAGTATTAGAGACTAGTACTTAAAGTGATAGTGCTTGTGCACTAAGCTCTTTAGAGACCTTAACATAGTTTTAGTGCAAATCCCTTTAGACCAGACAAATTTAAACCCTATTAGGGAGAAGATCCATTAGCAGTTGGAACATATTTTCTAGAGTTATAGGTACCTATCTCAGCTTTAAAAAACACATTATATACAAGAATTAAATGCATATTTTAACTGCTTCGGATATCTATCTTCAAAGATAGATGAAAAATTACTCTGAATTTTTACACCTTATTTGGTTGTACCATACTAGACCAACTTATTAAAGTCAATGTTATAAAAGCTACAAAAGATTTTTTTGCCATCAGTTTTATCTAAGTTAACTGCTGTTTGAATTTCTAAAAGAAAAAAATATATAGTGTATTGGAGAAAGTCTCTCTTCCTTCTGAAAAAGTTCAGCATGATGACAATCAGTAATTAGACAAATATATTATAAACCACAAGAGAGAAAAAGAATACTTTTTGCAATAATCAGCATTTAGTATATTCAGTTAAAATTATATTGGCAAAAGTACGTTGGTTTTGATTTCAAAAAGGAATAAATATTTTGTACAAACTAGCCTGACAACCTGCAGTGAGTGGCAGGCAGACATCAGTGGTTGAGCAGCTAAGTTTCTGTTCTAAATTACACCATCATGTTTAAACTATCTGACACAAGAGGGCTTCTCATATTACCTCATTCTGCATTAATCTTTAAAGTCTCGGTAAGGGACTGGCTACAGATGCAAACCTCTGCAACACTTTAAACATAAATGTTCAGACAAGCCTGAACATGTTGAGAGGTTCCACAAAGCTCATCTGTTGCTAGTGTGTTTCACAAATTACAAAGATATTCTATCTGCAGTCACTTCCTTGCACTTGCTTTAAGAATACTAATAATAGAAAAAGGAGTTTCTTTGAAAAGCCCTCGGAAGATGACCAATAATAACCAAATAGCAACAGGTGTACATTACGTATACTGACCTGGGAAAACATTTGTTTTAGTTGCCCGTATGACAAATATTCATTCAGTCATGCACAAGAACATTTTAAGTCCCATGATTTGCCCTGGATTCTTTTTTGAAATGAAAAAACAACAACTGCTTTTTCCCTTAATTATGAAGTACAAAACAATCACCAATATTGCTCCAACTTACATACATTTCCACCCACTCAAACTAGACTTAGCAAAGTAGCAAAGCCTCATCATCACTAGTTTCGTTTTTCAGTGCTGATTCTAAGCAAGTGTCAGGTATCTGGGCAGTATGTACAATTCCACAGCGCTCACAAGGGCCATCTCGATTACAGGAGCGCATCCCATTATGTGCCGCGCTGTAAGGCTGCCTAAGCCCTTGTCCTTGTTCTGAGGTGAGGTCAAGAAGAGGTCTTGAGCAGTCATTCGCATCAAAGTCTGATGCCGCATCAGAGGCGGGAATGAGCATTTCAACATCATCATCTTCGTCTCTTCCTCCACCCACCCCATTATCAAGCTGTCTCAAAGGACTTTGGTTCTGACTGACGGGACTCGACCTCCCTAAAGTGAAGCGTACCCAACGTAACCCTTGAGTCATACGACTAAGTGCACTGGAGAACTGGTGGCGCCCTGGACTGGAACTCGGGGGTTCCACGCTCGCTGCTTCTCTTCCACCGTCCGAACTGCTGCTGATATTCTGAGCTGAGGAAGCTCCACAGACGACAGCTGCTTCGACGGCTGTTGCAGGAGGGACCTTCTGAGGCAAAGTAGCAGCAACGCCACCAACGGCACCTGCTGTGTCTCTTCGTTCAGTTTCCGTGTCTGTATCATCAGACTCTACTGAAAAGAGGTTTCGGTGAGAGCCGTTTCTTTCACCTTCTCTGCTAGCATTCGGGTTGGCAATGTCATCTCCGTCTGAGGAAACCAGTGCCAGGGATCCAGAATGGCGAGATCTTGCAAAATTAAAGATTCGGTTCCAAATATTGCTTGACCGGCCCGCAATTGGAAGCCTGATAGAGGTAAATCCAAGCTGAGACCTCACTGCTAGCCTCAAATTTTCTAAAACAGAAGCCTGTGAAAACAAAGGCACGGGTAAGGCAGATGCTATGAAGAAACAATACCTTGAAAAAAAATGCAATAAGGAGCTCTTATGTATGTCATATTTATGTATGTGAGAATCATTTTGTTAACAGTTGAGGACTGGGTTCAATGACAGTGCTTATGTTCTTTTTTGTTTACATTTAAATCTCTCAAAATAAAAATATGAATATATACACATGACATGTATCTAATACATTTCGTAAATTAAGCACCCATTTATAGCATTTATCAAGTGAGCAAAATTACTTATACTGATCCACATTTAGGTACCCCAAATCACTAGCCTGGTTTTCCAGTGATTTTGGATTAAGTTGCTGCTTACCAATTCCTTAAATGCTTTTGGATAAAAATTTCCTAACGTGGAGTTTGATGATATACCCATTTTTAAATATATTTTAAAAAAAACCTGACTTCCAACCAAGTATGTTTTTATTCTGGTGATAATAAAAATACTTTGTACCGCAGAAAGCTATATCCAGTGACAATACAAAAACAATCTTATATGATCACACAGATTTATGACCAAGGAGAAACAGCTTGCCTGTGTTTTGTGGAAGAATTAAGAGCTATCACTGAATTTCAAGCCACATTATGAATTTGGGAATCTTAGACAAGGTTGTTAAGCGCCACCATGTGGTGTTAAAACATAAGTGTGTCAACAGATGCTGAGCTGTTCAGAGTAACTTTTTTTCACAAGCACTTACCACATTGAGACTAGGATTCAAAGATCTGCAAAGAGTTTTTGTCAACTTATTGGAACTGAGCAGAAACTGCTGCAGTAAGGTGTTTGGCTAGCGAACTGATTCAGTACTTTGTGATTTTATACTTCTTATTCATAGTAATCTATTTTTAGTTAATATGAAAGTTCTTACCTGATTTGGTGAGCAAACAGGAAAGTCTTCAACTGGTGGAATTAAGCCCTGAGCAATCAACTGTCCATAGGAAGGAGGTGCTTCCCTTCTTAACAGCTCAGCCTCGACTCTAGACAACTGTGTCTCAAAAGATCTATTTAAGAACATAAACAGGTTGCAATTTAGTTTTCATAGATAATAAGAGCGCCACCACTGTATCAGTGATTTCTGTCTCTGTTGTTTCATTGGAGTCAAATTTTAGACTGCAGTCTCATGGGGGAAGGCATCTATCCCCTTATCCTCTAAATTGCCATGCACACTGATGGTGCTACAATAATAATTTACTAAATAACAACAGCCCTAACAGTTTGATAACAACCCTCATACAATTTTACGGAAGGAAGAACTGTGCTTGCACAAACTTGTTACCTATATAATATGTGAATCCAATTTGAATTACTAGTGTTAATTACTTAAGTCTAATCAAAATCCTATTTTATGGCACTGGAAGATCCCCTGAATATTTGAAGCATTCACAGCCATGCTGCTTTATAGCTACGTACTAAGACACCTTTTTTGAATGATAAAGAAAATGTCTAGCATTCCTCAATAAAAGTAGCCACCCACAGACAATTGTTTTCTGGTAAATCAGGAACAATAAAATAGCAGCTTTTCTTTTGTAATTGCAAAATCTTACCTTCGTTCAAACATTCTCAAAGAATACAGCTTACAAGTGCATCCCAGTGCAATGACAAGGAGCAGCCCACAAATAAGACTTCCAATGACAGCAGCAGTTATTACTCTGGTGGGTACAATAACTGGGCAATTCTCTTCATCACTACCATCACCACAATCATCTTGGGAATCGCAAACCCAGCTTTCAAACACACACCGATTATTTTTGCAGTGGAAATTTCCTGGCTGGCAAAAGAAGCAATTCTTTTCATCCGAGCCATTGGGGCAGTGGTTCTGGTAGTTGCAGCGATCGGAGCGTGGATAGCAGGCACCATTACGAGAGCAAGGAAATTCTTCCTTTTGGCACATAGTGCAGTTTGTTTCATCTCTTCCGTTTGGACAATGCCAATAGCCATCACAGCGCTGCTGCTCTGTGTAACAGCCCCAGTTTCCACCACATGGAATTTCCCATGGCAGACAGAAGCCATCAACCTGATAGGTAGCATTAAATCCTCTTGCTGCATTCACTTTGTCAGCGCAAAAATGCACTCTGATTTGACCGGATGAAGAAACAACTGTAAGAGGGGCATGAGAGTCAAAAGCAGTTAAAACACGCAATAGCTTGCGTGGATTCTCCTCTAAACCGTCATATATTTTGACATAGTCCCCGTATCCGGTACCATCAAGCTTAAAGTCAGTGAAACGCAAAATAACTTTGCGGTGGTCCCCAGTGTCTATCAGCCATGTGCAGTTGCTCCCTGGAGGATAAAAGTCTGGATAATTGGGAGAATTGAAAGTACCATAAAAATATTTCAGCAACTGTCCACATGTTGGCACGCCACAGTCTATTTCATCTCCCAAGTCAAGACAGTCAAGGTTTCCATCACATTTTGAGGATTCTGGAATGCAAGTGTAAACATTGAAACGAGACAGACACTGGAACTGGTTGTATGCACATGGCTGGAAGGAAGCAGCAGTCGGGGGACTAGCTTTGGCACAGATTTCTTCATCTGAGTTGTCTCCACATTCATCCATGTCATTGCATTTCCAAGATTCTGGAATACATTTCCCATTAGCACAATGGAATTGGTTACAGTCGCAGCTTGGTTCGCTGGATTTCCCTAAAAATGAACATTAAAGAAATTATCATATGCCCACTTTTACATTTATTACTTGTTTATCTTACAGTGTCATAATAATAATAATAATAATAATAATAATGGCCTACTTATCTGACTGGGTTGCCCCAGCCACTCTGGATAGCTTCCAACATAATAAAAACACAACAAAGCATTAAACATTTAAAACTTCCTGATACAGGGCTGCCTTCAGATGTCTTTGGAAAGTTGTGCAGCTGTTTATGTTTGACATCTGATGGGAGGGTGTTCCATGGGGTGGGTATCACTACCGAGAAGGCCCTCTGCCTGGTTCCCTGTAACTTCACTTCTCGCAGTGAAGGAACTGCCAGAAGGCCTTCAGAAACTGGACCTCAGTGTCTGGGGACAAAGACACTCCTTCAGGTATACAGAGACAAGGCTGTTTGGGACAATGCTAACACTTTGAATTGTGCTCTGAAATGTACAGGGACCCAATACAGATGCCCCCCCCCCCAGATGTTATTGGACTGTTAATTCCCATCAGCCCCAGCCAGGATTGGCCAGTTATCTGGGATGGTGTGAGCTGCAGCACATCAACTTAGGGAGGGCACTATGTTGGCTAGCCCTGCACTAATCAATAAAAATCAGTCAGCTGGAAATAGTATTTTAACAGTTTATCTGGAACAATATGAACTATACTGGTGTAAAAAACAAACCACACAGTTTGAGCAGCTCCATACGGTTTTATTTATATAGGACCACAATACCCGAAGGACGGCCTCTCCCTATGACCTGGACTCTGCGAACATCATCCGAGTCCCTTCTTTGTGTGCTTCCTTCATGAGAGGTTCAGAGGGTGGCAACACAAGAATAGGCCTTTTTCTGTAATGGCTTCGTTATACTGTACAGTGGTACCTCTGGTTATGTACTTAATTCATTATGGAGGTCTGTTCTTAACCTGAAACTGTTCTTAACCTGAAGCACCACTTTAACTAATGGGGGCTCCTGCTGCCGCTGCGCCACTGCTGCATGATTTCTGTTCTCATTCTGAAGCAAAGTTCTTAACCCGAGATACTATTTCTGGGTTAGCGGAGTCTGTAACCTGAAGCGTATGTAACCCGAGGTACCACTGTACATCTTTAGGCACCAGGTGAAAATGTTGCTCTATAACCAGGCCTTTGGCTGATTAACATTTTGTACCCCATAACATGTTTGCATGTTCTATCATGGATGAAGAGTGCATGAAAATGTATAACATGTCCCAGCAAGAGTGAAGGATCTACTGCATAAAATTTGGTGTGTCTCTCTAGAAAGTTGTTTGGAGGACTGGGTTCATTTTCTGAGCTTTAGAACAGTTGTCAATATTTTCAATATACCTACTACAAATGCCTTAAGTAGTGTTTCAAATGTCTCTACAATGGGTCTGAAATGGCAACATATGGATGTTAGCAACTGCACTCCTACTTTCTACATTTTTAAAATAAAAAGAATATTAATAACCATCATCTCTTTCTTAAGCTTCCATTAATCGATGCCCTGTGGTTTGTTTTTTTTAAAAAAAAAACGCTGAAAAGATTTGCCCCTAAATCTAGAAAATGTTTAATTACATCATTTAAAGTTTACCTGCAAAATAAGTCAGTCTGAATCCTTTTCGTGATATACTATCATCTGAATGAAATCTGACCCAAACATGGTCCTGTGAAGATATATATGGAGATGGAATAGAAGACCCACACACTCTATAATTTTCCATGTTTTTGTATGCCCCTATCGTCAGGGAATCTGAACTGCATCGCCGTGATCCTTGAACATCAAAATCCTGAAAACTACACAAGGTAAATAATGAGTTATATTTCTTTTTTGTTGCTGTTAAATATTAGTATAATCCCTTAACAAACAACTATTTAATATACATATCCTTAAATTTTTGACAGACATTAAGTTCAACAAGACCTAATTTTTACCTCCCCAATTGGAAAAATACATTTCAAAATCTTAACAGTTTTTAATCCAGCACAGATAATTATTATTAATTATTTCTAAATATGAACTACTGATATGATACATCTATTACATCTATTAGGAAGATTCTTTTCTCTCTTTCTCAGCCTCTCGCTTTCCACTAAAATCAGAGCCAATGCACAGACGTTTTAACCTTTTCTCATATATACATCTCTTTTTGTGTGTGTGCCCTTTTCCTAAATGGCAACCTGAAACACTATTGTCAAATACCAGATTTCATATCATAGGTTCTATAGCAAGTTGCATGCTTCCACAGGCACAAGAGTTTACAAGTGAAAGAACATATTCCAATTTAGCTTCTATTTGCATTTGTTTTATTTACTTCCAGTGCTATTTTTCTAAAAAATGAGGTGCCAGAACTCACTATGCGTGCCTCCCTTTTTCTCTTGTAATGGCAATGGTGCCTACCTGAGAGGTGCTGGAACTGAGTTCCACTCAGTTCCGGCTGAAACAAAGCCCTGTTAACTTCCAAGTACCGTATTTTTTGCTCTATAAGACTCACTTTTTCTCTCCTAAAAAGTAAGGGGAAATGTGTGTGCGTTTTATGGAGTGAATGCAGGCTGCACAGCTATCCCAGAAGCCAGAAAAGCAAGAGGGATTGCTGCTTTCACTGCGCAGCGATCCCTCTTGCTATTCTGGCTTCTGAGATCCAGAATATTTTTTTTCTTGTTTTCCTCCTCCAAAAACTAGGTGCGTCTTGTGGTCTGGTGCGTCTTACAGAGCAAAAAATACGGTATTTATACTCTGCTCTTCAACCCTGACAGGAATTTCCAAGTTGCAGGTAGCAAAACCAACAATGCAAAAGCTTCTGTGCTACTTTAACTGAGAGGTTTAGTGCAGCACTTACATGCATGGAAGACACCTCCTGTATTCCTAAAGGCACTTTTGGATCCAACCTAGAGAAACTACTTCCACAAGGAATTTTAACCTTGATATTTTCAAATAGCAGAAGAGGCACAAACAAACTGTTGTGTGTGTTTGTTTGCTTGTTCTGAAAAAGAGGACTTTCAAAAGCAGTTTGTGACTGCATGGGGATTGACTTTTTCAGGAAAAGAAGTCACAAGTTCACAAGGCTAGTAAAAGTCCTTGAATGAGCCTAAGCAACCTTTTTTGGATCCTGCCATAAGTTTGTATATAGGAAACATATATTTCCTAAACCTTCGGATCATATAAAGTATTCCGTATAGAACCTAGTATGTAAAATTCAATGAAATGCTCCCAGACACCCATAACCAAATTTTAGTTTTAAGATCTGACACTCAGACATAATTTAGTGCTGCTATATATCGGGCTATTTAATTCAATAAAGTCAAGAAGCAGAATAAAATTAGAAAATGGAATGTTTACAAGGACTAAATTTACATTTAGTAAAACGTGTACTTTTTTTTTAGACAATTGCTTACATTTTCCACAATATATTTATAAAGTACAGCACCCAAATTACCTTATTGTAATAATTTCACCTGGGTTTGCTCGGATATACCAGCTACAATTCAATCTTGCTGGATATTCAAGAGGCCAACCTGGGCTAGTGATGATCCCACTTGGACCTTTAATTTGTTCTGGGATATCTCCACAAGCTGAAAAATATATAAATTGATGTCTTTAGTTATAGATGCACTTTTGCAGATTTACAAACAGTTCCAAAAGTTTAGTGCAAGAACACACCATTCCTTGGAAGATGGGTTCATCTGAATGAAGATGCAAAACACTGTTGTTATATAACACAAATTAAATCAAAACCAATCATTTCTTTTTTTAAAAAAAAAAAGTAGAGGTTTATGAGCAACTAGATCATGTGGCAAAGCACTGCAATGATATCTTTTTCCAGCAAAGTATATTTATAGATTTAAATAATTATTCATGCTTTTATTCTGCAGAAAAATCCAACACACAGTATATGGATGCCTGTATTATAAAGAGCAGAAAGTAAAATGGGCAAAAATCAGCCCTGACAAGTAAACAAAATGAATACAACCGCAGCAGCTTGCAAACACTTGGAAAACCATATATGCCTGCTTCTTCCACAAATGACAGAAAATATACCAATGCAGGAAAGGTGGAAAACCATATATGCCTGCTTCTTCCACAAATGACAGAAAATATACCAATGCAGGAAAGGTGTTGTATGTAAAGGGAACAATCTGCAAGTAAATAAAATATTGACACAATGGGCGACTTTACGGTTTTCCATTATGAAGAATTATTTTGTTATCTGCAAGAAAATAAAAATGGCTTCTGCTTAATAAAATATGACAATTCTAAAAAATGGGGAAAAAGCAAGCCTCAAAATTTAAAAGTCAGATTTTCCATCAGTTCAGCAGTAGTGATAGGGTTTTACAGAAGATTTATTGTTTTCGTTTAGTCACCCATTAGGTGGTGCTCTTATTCCATTACTCTTTGGAATTCTACATTCATAGAACTGAATGTAAACAAAGCGACCTCCTACTTGAGATTCATGTTATAAAACAAAGCAGATAAATATTGCAAAAACAAAAAAGGCAGAATATCAACATTTATATATGTAAATGTCAATGCATGACACTCAAAATGTTTCCCCCTTTTAAAAAAAAAGTCACGGAGTTATGTTTTTAAAACTGAACATACATTATAAAAGCTAACTCATTAAAAAAAATCTCAAACACAGAAAAGCAGGATTCTTCTTCATGGCAAATACATTTATAAAACAATACAAGAGTTATTACTGCAGATGCTGGGATTGGGAGCAGAGGCCAAGTGGCTTTCCTAGTCTACTTAATGAATATGGAAGACACACAAGTCAATCTGGGACTTCATGACTTGCAGTTCAGTCTCTCAGCCAGCTCTATCAATTAGAATTTAACTTAATTGGAAAAGGCTCAGCACTTTGATTTAACAGACCTCTAAAGTTACTACAGCCAATTCTGAAACCTGGCAGAATCTTTATGGTTTTGGAGCAGCTCTCTGAGCATTTTGGTTGCCCTTTTCTGCATCTTTCCAGCTCTGCAATACCCTTTTCGGATATTCACTGAGCTACCCACCGTGATGCAAGATCCCTTTCCTAGTCAGTCACTGCCAGCTCAGACCACATCAGCATATGTGAAACTAGAGGCTGCATCCCTGCTTGCTACACTTGCCAACCCCACCTACCCCCTGCTCCTCTTCCAACTCTCTACCATTTACACCAGGGGTAGGCAAACTAAGGCCCGGGGGCCAGATGCAGTCCAATCACCTTCTCAATCCGGCCCGTGGACGGTCCGGCAATCAGTGTGTTTTTACATGAGTAGAATGTGCCCTTTTATTTAAAATGCATCTCTGGGTTATTTGTGAGGCCTGCCTGGTGTTTTCACATTAGTAGAATGTGTGCTTTTATTTAAACTGCATCTCTGGGTTATTTGTGGGGCATAGGAATTCGTTCATTCCCCGCCCCCCAAAAATATAGTCCGGCCCACCACATGGTCTGAGGGACAGTGGACCGGCCCATGGCTGAAAAAGGTTGCTGACCCCTGATTTACACCTCTCCTCAACGCCCCCCCCCCGGCTCTTTCCACTCCTGGCTCCTTTCCCCTCATTAAACAACTTGCCCGGGCTGGGCTGCCATTGCTAACGCCGCAGTTAGCATGATTGCCTACTGGCAGCCAAGCCAACCATAGCATGGTGACATTTTACATTCTGAAGTACCGTATTTTTCGCGCCATAGGGCGCACTGGACCATAGGTCGCACCTAGTTTTTAGAGGGGGAAATCAAGAAAAAAAATCTCCCCTCCCCCCGGTCCCAAAGAGCAGCGTACAGGCTGCACGCAACCTCTTCCTGCCAGAGGGGTTGTGCGCGGCTATGGCACAAGCCAAGGCAGCCAGCGTGATGGATCCCGCTAGCTGTTTTGGCTTCCTCTTTAGCCCCGTGCAGCCTCTCCCTGCCGGAGGGGTTGAGCGCGGCTATGGCACAAGCCTCTTTAGGCTCGTGCAACCTCTCCCTGCCAGGAGAGGCTGCGCGGAGCTAAAGAAGCCATAGCCCCGTGCAGCCTCTCCCTGCCTACATGCTTGGTAATTTTACGATTAGTAACTGAATCAGTTTATCCAGAACAAGATATCAACCTAATATGTGTATAATTTCCTAGATCCTCTTTTACTTGGGAAAGACTTCCATTTTCTAAGGAAGCCTTCTTTGTCAAATAGCTTCCTTGATTCTGCTTGTTAACCACAATGGCATATTGGATTGGGTGGTACCCTTCTTAATCGACAGTACAGCTAAGCTTCTATTATTGTAGTTTTAAATAACCTCCAAGCTTTTCTGGAAGTCATACAATACCACAACAACAGTTCAGCATTTCACCAGGCTGGAAAAGGCTGTAAACAGCAGTTATTACCAGCATTGGTTAGAGCGTAGTGGTGATAATGCCAAGGTCACAGGTTCCATCCCGTAAGGGCCAGCTGCATATTCCTGCATTGCAGGGCATTGAGACTACGTGATCCTTGGGATCCCTTCGAACTCTATGATTCTATTTATGTAAGAACTCAGCTGATTTTTAAAGTTAAGACTGTCTTTCCCTCTTGCACCCTACTATGATCTCTAAAGCTCAACCTACTTTTCAGCCGTACAGTACATGCAGGCCCTGCTGAAATAGCCTGTGCTTTTTTTGCTTGATAGTGATG
Organism: Podarcis filfolensis; assembly: GCF_964270895.1. Lineage (NCBI taxonomy): Eukaryota > Metazoa > Chordata > Lepidosauria > Squamata > Lacertidae > Podarcis > Podarcis filfolensis. The sequence goes on from NC_139603.1 coordinate 69,836,646, forward strand.
CTACCCCGGTTTTGTGGTTGGTTCAGATCCCCACTCAGACATGATGACCTTGGACTAGTCACTCGTTCTCACTTTCCTCACAAGGTTGCTGTGAGGATATAATGAAGGATGGGGAACCATGTGCACTGCTGGAGAGGAAAGGTAGTATATAAATGTAGTTAAATAAATATCTTATGAATGTAAATAGAATTCTAAGAAGTGCTCGGGATAAAACTGCAACAACAGAATTTAAATCACTGCAGCTATTCTTTTCCTAGGGTCAAACTGCATGTACATACAAAACACCAGTTATTTGTTATATTATGTTTCCAAGACAAGGGAGCTTAAGAAAGACGTGATTTTTTTTTTCTTATTGCTTCTTGTGTCATGATGACACCCTTGGAAGACACCTTTACTGACAACTTCCTTCTGTTTTGTAAAATATTAACTTCAAAAGTGTGAATGATAAAGGCTGGGTTAATTACTGAACTCGCAAAGAACTGCCAATGCAGTTATAGATAAGAAATTTAAATGTCCGTGTGATCTTTACTGCTGTGCTTATAAGAGAATTCAAATAAGGATTTTAGAAAATCAAACTTGCATATGCAATCTGCAAAAGAAGCACACCAAAGACCAATTTATCTTACATAATGTGCAACTAAAGTAGTGTAATTATAACAACTAGAATGCAATATATGCCGACAAAGACAGCTCACAAACCATACCTGTATACAATTCCTTAAAATAATATAATTATTTTATTTAGAAAAAATTATTATGTAAGAAATCTTACAATGGCTAGGATGCAGACCCAGCCATACATATGCCTCAAGTACACAGTAATTTACAGACTTTGCTTCTGGCTACATTCCCGCACACTCTTGTCAAATGCAGAAATGGCATCTTGACCCTCATGGTTGGCTTTTGGGAGCCTGGGGGGAGGGAGGCCAAAAGGCATCAATGAACCTAGAAGCAGCCCTGCAGTTCTTTGAATTTCACCAACATCAACCAACATCATTATTCATGCTTTATAGGTTATTTACAATGCAACAAACAAACAGATAAATAAATAGGATTTTAACACATCAATAGAATAGGGAGCTGAAGATGCCATTTCCCCAGATGGGCAGGCTAATAATAATAATAATAGAAATTGGTGGATGCTTAAACTTTTAATTGTACATTTTTGAAAATAAACTAGGCCTCCAGCAGGCTTTGTAACTGCAATGGAATAAATTTATAACAGTTTGACATTGCTCCTTTATTACGAGATCTATTAAGGAAGTTTTTGTGTTGTATGATTGCTATGCTGTTGATTATGTTGTAAACTACCTTCTGGCGAAGGGTGACACCTAAATTTGTTAAGTAAGGAAGAAAAATTGTGGTATGTTATAGTGAAAGAGCCTTTGGCCTTCCAAAGGTTAAATACAAAACTTTTTGAGCTTTGCAGATATAACACTAACACACACCAACAACACACAACCTGCAATAAAATGTTGTCGTGTGTAGTGTTTTTTTCAGGGTTTCAGTCAGCCAGCTATTCCAATCCCCACCCACAAGACATTCCGTGTTCTGCAGTCACTAAGTATCCTTGGTCCTCCCTGGGCTGCTTTTGGTGTTAACCTCATTAGGGTTTTTACCTTCATTTTGTACTTCTGTTCCCAAAGCCAGTCAGCTGATACCTGCCTCTTGTGGGGGTGGGGGTGCAGTTTTGGCTAGATAAAGACTGGCTCTTGGAGAATCTTTGCTTTTTTGCATTTGTCTGTAGCCAGAGAATATCCTTAACAAGCAGTCTTAAAGACTTGTTTCTTTTCTCTGGCCTTTGGGGGTTAATTCAAGATGCTAGAAGTCAGGCTAAAGCTTTAAATTGGCTTTTCCACCTTATGCTGGTTTCATATTTTGCTCCCCACACACCCCAGACCACATTCTTCAGGAGGGCCAGCCCTGCCCCTCCAAAGAGGATATTCCAGAGTCACAGGTGACTGCAGACGAGAGGAAAGGGACAATATTGTTTTTTTCCAACTTCCACCCCACCAAAGCTCCTTACAATAACTAATCTTAGGATCCAAGCGATTCTTTAGTATGTGCTTGCAGTATGCACAGCATACAAAGGTTCTGACCTTCAGCCATCTATTCAATCCATTTGTTTTCCTGCTGGCAAAGACGAGACGCAAGCCATAAGGATTCTGCCAGTGCTCCATTAGTGTCACGTGAGATTACTCATGGTATAAACTGTGTAATCAGGTGAACCGCAGTTTCAGATGCTGCTTCAAGTCTTATCAAACAAAATGTGTAATAAAGCTGCTTGTGTTATTGATACTTTTAAAATAATCTTTCAATAAATTTCATTTCACAAAACTTTAACGTAGGAAAAATCAAGTTAGGCCAACTTTTCTCTTTAATGTCTGTATGGTGAAATAATTAAGCATTAGAAAGGAATAATCTGTTCATGAGCATGGAAGTATCAAATTTATCTTATGAAAATGTGTCCATGTTCCAGTTGCTTCATTCCTTATTACATGCTGCAAAAGGCAGTAATAATTTTTATAGCCAAATATCTCTTCATAAGATACCAGGTGGCTTTCAATATTTACTATTTAAGTCATGCATGAAATTTAAACATTACAAAAAAAATGACTTACCAGTTGAGATTCCTGAAATATGCACATTTTCAGAACGTTCTGCAAGAGCACTGTTTCCTAAAATTAAACATAATGAATAAACTAATTTCCAAGATAAAATTTGTAAAAATTCTTCAGATATAGTACTACAGAAAAGAAAAAGAACAAAAACCAAGCTACTTTTAATATTCAAATACTTTACATCCAAAGGCTTCTTCCACTACATTTTTAAATGAAGAATAAAGCCAGGCCGGGAGGGGGCGGGGAGGAAGAGAATAAAACGATTATACAATCAAGACACAAATGGCTTCTTTGTCACACAGTGAGCAAGCTAAATGGAGAACCTAGGCAGCTTCAGAGCTTGATTACCTCCTAAAAGATTTTAAGGGAATTAAGATGTATTAGTCCAGTAGTTTCTTCTTCCAGTTCTCTTCAAGACTTTTTCTAATTCTGTTCCCCTCCCATCTAATAACAGAGGTTAGCAGAGTGAGTTAAATAAAGATAACAGAAGGGGGTGGGGAAAACCCCAATAACCAAAAAGGAAATGCAAGGCCCCCTCCAGCACAGTGAAACAACCACAATGTACTTTATTACAGGGCCAGCAAACATGCAGCATTGACTATGTAGAAAAGTAGTATTAAATCACTTAATATGGTGGTAACCAATACATATGCAGTTGCTTATTTGCACTGTCTACTTTCCAGGATCACGTTTTCACTTGGGTGATCGCCAGAACATGCATTTGTTTGTTACTCAACAGTTTTGGAATAGTGGTATCTAAGGGTGCACTATGAAACATCATGGCTGATGCGGAGAAAGGGGAGATGAAGCCCAACCCCATGCCTGTTTCTTGGGGTCAAATTCCCTGAGTTCAGTGAGAAACAGGGCTTTTTTTCAGCCGGAACTCACTAGAACTTGGTTCTAGCACCTCCGAGGTAGGTCCCATGGCCATTATAAGAGAACACGTTCATGGTGAGTTCCAGCACCTCTTTTTCTAGAAAAACAGCACTGGTGATGAGTACCCCCAAAGTTACTCTGCACAGAATTGCCGCCTCAGTAATTCCGGTTCTTATCTTTCAGCCTGTTCAAGCTGCATTTTATTCTGCATATTGTTGTTTAAATATTTAATAATTTTTATTTCATATATTGCTTTGTCTTAATACGAGCCTGAGACTTTGGTGGACCATCAGCATAAATAATAATAAAAAAATATATAGGCTAGGCTGAGAGATGAACTGGTCACCCCGTGAGGCTCACGGCTGCATGTGGATATGAACCCTGGTCTCCCAGGACTTAATCCACTACATCACACTGCCTATAATAATAACTCATTAAGACTCCCAGACATTATCTTTGAAGGTCCCCTTTTACTGTGTGGAGTGCAGTGTGCACCAGGACACAATTTCCATCCATCATTTATTTTTTGTAATGTTACCACAGAATCATGGAATCATAGAAGTGTAGAGTTGGAAGGGACCTTGAGGATCATCTAGTCCAGCCCACTGCAATGCAGGAATATGCAGCTGTCCCACACAGGGATCAAACCTGCAACCTTGGCGTTATCAGCACCACACTCTAACCAACTGCTCAGTCATTTAATGATACTTTCTACCAGTTTTCTACAGACAGACATTACGCTAACCCACTTGTAATTTCCAGGATCCCTCCCAGAGAACTTATGCTTCTCCTGCTCTTTTCTGCTGTAAAAAGCAGAGCCAGATTCCCTTAGTGTGTTCTGATAGTAGAACCAGTAATCAGGACTGACACTTTTAGGGGACGCTTTCCTTCCCTCTCATTGTTTATTCACTAAAAGCAGAACAGGTTGTGTGTCCCATGTGCTATCAGGCAGAACAGGGCCTATAATGGGGCAACCCACACACAATATTTCACTTCTCACTATTCCTAATTACAGAAGGGTCTCCCACTTTTAAGGGCTACTTGGAAATGAACACAGAAATTTGCCTAGAGCAAGTACCACGAACATTGTGAAATACAGTTTCTGTATTTCACACAGTTACTGATATACAAGAGACAAACAAGACTCTTTGAGTCCCAGAAAGAAATGTGGTCACCTAGAAATCTAAATAAGGTAGTAACTGGCACTGTCGATTTCCCATTAAACCTAACTTTTTTTCTTAACAAACAAAACTGTTTTGACCCACCTTCATTCTGACAGACTTCACTCCGAATAAGTATGTGACTATACTTAGCACACTTGCAAAAAATATATATATATACTTGGCTGATTCATAAAAAAGATGTATTTTCCATAAAAATTATGAATTTTATGGCATTCATATCCAAGAGCGTTCCAACGACTGACACACATTTTAATACCTGCAATGCACAACTTGGTTGATTACATCTAATGGACAGAATCCAATATAAAAATAGGACAGGAAATGTGCCAACAGGGGGGCTTTTAGACAGAAACAAACCACTGCATTTGGAAGAATAATCTAGAGCTAAAATTCAGCAAAGGAATTACACTAAATAAGCACTAATGCCAAAAGAGATCTAGAAATAAAATAATCTTATGTAATATCATTGTGGGAGAATATGTGACATGATTTTTGGCTTGCATGAACTTATTCATATTGCAGATTAAAGACAAGGATATTAGACAGGAAATCTTTCATAATTCATACATGTTGTTAAATCATCAGAAGGATGTCAAGCAAATTAAGTACAGCGTGAAAGTGAAACCACTGCAAACATCAGCTACCAAAAAATAGCAGACTTGTAGACAATATCACAAACCAACATCAGGAAACAAATTCATAAAACTTCTACTGGGTACAAAATGGATACCACTATCTGCACTATTATTAAATAGAAACAAGGATTCAGAAATCTGTTCAAATAAAATTAGCATAAACCAGAAAGAAACCAAATAAATCCCAGATACACATTTTTTAGTAAACTATTTTCAGAAGTAGCAATTGTGAATTTTTAGAAGAGAATGTCTGCCAAAATCAAACAGCACAGCTGGAAAATATTTGTTTCAAGTAGATTGTTGATAATAATCTATTGACATATTTATCTATCACTCTTCATTGAAAATTCCAAGGTAGTTTACAACCATCACCATAAACACCAATACAAATAAAACGAGAAAATTAAAAAATCCGTAGCAGGAAACCAGAAATACTAAAAGCTAGACAATGGAAGTAGCAAATACTCAAATAATATAAGTCTTCAGTGAGGTCTTGGTACCTGTCTGGCATCTAGGAAGGAGATCATTCCAAAGACTGGGTGCCATGGGTTTCAAAAAGGCATAGAAAGTGTAGCAACGTATATATTTCTAGCTCAGTTCACGAAGCTTTTTTTCAGCAGCAAAGTTGGGCAGCTCAGGAAGGGCTTGCCAGCTTCCTATGCTTGTGCTGGCATTGTGTTTTAGCATTAAACTGGAAGTGCAGAAGGAAGTACTAACAAACGTAGTCATGACAATACAGTGGTGCCTCGGGTTACGGACTTAATTCGTTCCGGAGGTCCGTTCTTAACCTGAGGCGCACTTTCGCTAACGGAGCCTCCTGCTGCCGCACGATATTCATTCTCATCCTGGGGCCAAGTTCTTAACCAGAGGTACTACTTCCGGGTTAGCGGGGTTTTTAACCCGAAGCATTTGTAACCCGAGGTACCACTGTATCGGCATTCTCTCATGCCACCCACAATGATTCTACAATTTTCCTTGTCTCCCAAATCATAAACCGAAGTCAGAATCTATTCCTCATATTATAGAATTAATGCATTAGGGACATTTTTCACACAGAAACATGTACATTCAAGAATCCTAGACAAAACAAAAAAATCTAAAAATGAATTTTGCTGTTGAAGTGTATACAGCTGCCCATTATGAGGGCAATATCTACTTCAAACATTTTTAATTCTATAAAAATCTGCATTACACAATTTTAAAAGAAAAAACTGTGAGTTTTATTCTAAACAAAACTGATCTAATACTTGCTTGAAGTTACTTGAAGTTTGATCTATTACTTGCTTGTCAAAAGAACTGACCAAAACTACATATTTTATTAAGAACAGTACAGACTCTGCTTTACTGGTAGGTTTGCTTGAAATAGGTTTGATATAACAACTGTTTAAAAGAAAATCCTCATGAGCCACCCTGGCCAGATGTTTTATCTGGAATAATATCAGGATTGGACTGTAGCTCAGTAGTAGAGCTTTGCATGGAGCAGGGTCTAGGTGTAATTCGCCCCAGCATCTCCCATCATGGCTGGAAGTAAACCCTTTCAGAAATCCTTGAGACCCACAGCTAGTCAATGTACACAATGTTGAATTAGATCAGTGTTTCCCAAAGTGGGTGATACTGCCTCCTGGGGGGGGGGGCACTGAAACATTTCAGGGGCAATAGTATCCTCAGGTGCAGTAGGGGGCATTGAATAAAAATAAGGTAGCAGTGAAAGCAGAGTTTTGAAAAACTGTTCGTACATGTTTTTGACAGAATTACAACCCTGGTAGATGAAGGGAACGCAGTGGATGTAGCCTACCTTGATTTCAGCAAGGCATTTGACAAGGTGCCCCATGATATTCTTGTAAAGAAGCTGGTAAAATGCGGTCTTGACTATGCTACCACTCAGTGGATTTGTAACTGGCTGACTGACCGAACCCAAAGGGTGCTCATCAATGGTTCCTCTTCATCCTGGAGAAGAGTGACTAGTGGGGTGCCACAGGGTTCTGTCTTGGGTCCGGTCTTATTCAACATCTTTATCAACGACTTGGATGATGGACTCAAGGGCATCCTGATCAAATTTGCAGATGACACCAAACTGGGAGGGGTGGCTAACACCCCAGAGGACAGGATCACACTTCAAAATGACCTTGACAGATTAGAGAACTGGGCCAAAACAAACAAGATGAATTTTAACAGGGAGAAATGTAAAGTATTGCACTTGGGCAAAAAAAATGAGAGGCACAAATACAAGATGGGTGACACCTGGCTTGAGAGCAGTACATGTGAAAAGGATCTAGGAGTCTTGGTTGACCACAAACTTGACATGAGCCAACAGTGTGACGCAGCAGCTAAAAAAGCCAATGCAATTCTGGGATGCATCAATAGGAGTATAGCATCTAGATCAAGGGAAGTAATAGTGCCACTGTATTCTACTCTGGTCAGACCTCACCTGGAGTACTGTGTCCAGTTCTAGGCACCACAGTTCAAGAAGGACACTGACAAACTGGAACGTGTCCAGAGGAGGGCAACCAAAATGGTCAAAGGCCTGGAAACGATGCCTTATGAGGAATGGCTAAGGGAGCTGGGCAAGTTTAGCCTGGAGAAGAGAAGGTTAAGGGGTGATATGATAGCCATGTTCAAATATATAAAAGGATGTCACATAGAGGAGGGAGAAAGGTTGTTTTCTGCTGCTCCAGAGAAGCGGACACGGAGCAATGGTTCCAAACTACAAGAAGATTCCACCTAAACATTAGGAAGAACTTCCTGACAGTAAGAGCTGTTCAACAGTGGAATTTGCTGCCAAGGAGTGTGGTGGAGTCTCCTTCTTTGGAGGTCTTTAAGCAGAGGCTTGACAACCATTTTCAGGAGTGCTCTGATGGTGTTTCCTGCTTGGCAGGGGGTTGGACTCGATGGCCCTTGTGGTCTCTTCCAACTCTATGATTCTATGTGTAAGACAGAATTGTATTTGGAAACACTGGAAACTTAAAGCTGTTTTTTTCTATCTCCTGGACATTTTTATTATTTTGTTATAGTTGCAACCTTGTTGTTTTTGTTGTTGCAATGATATTGTACCCCCTTCCCTTTGTATATTTAAAGGTAAAAGTAAAGGGACCCCTGACCTTTAGGTCCAGCCGCAGACGACTCTGGGGTTGCGGCACTCATCTCGCTTTACTGGCCAAGGGAACCGACGTACAGCTTCCGGGTCATGTGGCCAGCTTCCGGGTCTGGTGAACCAGAGCAGCGCACGGAAACACCATTTACCTTCCCGCCGGAGCGGTACCTATTTATCTACTTGCACTTCGTGCTTTTGAACTCCTAGGTTGGCAGGAGCAGGGACCGAGCAACAGGAGCTCACCCTGTCGCAGGGATTCGAACCACCAACCATCTGATCGGCAAGCCCTAGGCTCTGTGGTTTAACCCACAGCACCACCCGCGTATATTTACAAGGCTTTAATTTATTTTCCTTTGTATTTTACTTACCATTATGAAAATCAATAAATAGCCAATTAATGTAAAGAATACAAAAAAATAGTATTTGTCAAGCTTGCAGTTGAAAAACATGCTATCAGCAAGAGTCACTTTTAAAAACTGCTAATCAGTTAAGAGTTCTGAGAGTTTTTATTCTTAAATGTGTGTGTGGTGAGAGAGGATTCATCATCTGGAATCAAATCAGCAAGTTTTGATTACTTTAGTTTGCTGTGTGCCAAGAAGACTAGACTGCACAGCTTCCTCTAGGCAATCCTTTATCAGCTACTTCAAAGCATTCTCAAAGAATCAAAGCATAAGTATGAGCATCTGACTTTGTATAGCTAGTTTCTCAAGATGAATTTCTAGTTCTCACCAACAAGTTTTTCACTGCTTTTCCTAAGTAATTTGATAAGTACTGTAGAGATGTATTCAGATGTCTTTAAGGTAGCACACATAGAACTGTTGTAAATTTCCATTCCACCTTTAGTTGCAGACATGGAACAGTTACGTGTCACATGTCTGTTTACATTCCAGCACAGTTTGCTGGGAACTTCCGTTGTGTATAGCTTTTGCCTCTCTATCTGAGGAAACGGAAAGAGAGATGACATATTTATTTTGTCCTGATTTATGCTTAATAAATCCATAGCTTGTTAGTATGTTTCCACAAGCCTTTCGCCTCTTGCCTCTTCTGTTTGCGCAGTATGCTCTGCTGATATAGTGTGCTCAGGCTTTGAAGTCTGAGTCGCTGATTTATGTCACACCAGAGGTTGGGGGTTCATCACGGCTGGAAGGGCATGATCCAGTTGGGGGCTAGCCAGCTGGCATCTTGACCCCCAAAGGATGCCGACAACGACAACCATTGGAAAGGCTACAGAGAGTGACCAATAGGGAAAGTAATGTGAGGCTCAGAAAGCAGTTTGGAACTGTACAGGTACTGACTAACACCTTGTATGCTGCCTAATGCTATGTAAGCTATAGTGGTGGTCATGTTCATGTTATGCTAAACCATTTTTTACTGAGATGTGGACAAGCAAGAATAAGCCACAGCATGTCTCAAGCTCACATGCACCTACACTTCCATTTCCCAATTCCAGGATGACAACTTCAGCAGAAGTGAATTTCAGTTTTCCTGAATCTCAGCTTGTCTACAGTAGTTTATTCCCAGCTATGGCCGGTTTCCAAAACTGAAATTAGGTATTTTGAGGGATAACCTATGAACCCTGTTCCACATTCCAAAGAAAGCCCAAAGTGAGTGAAACTGAAAGTAAACACTGCTGAAGACCTCCTCCCAGGAAGGGAAGGTGTACAGGAAGTGGAGGAAGCTGAGTGTTCATGAGTCTGAGGTTTGCTACAGATCCTTCCTGCTCCTGAATGTTTGCTAAACCATGGTTTACTGTGACATGTGAATGCAACATTTTATGAATGAAATAAATGTTCGTGTTGTACTGGAACGGTCTGGGAGGAAGGTTTTCCACGGGAATTATTTTCTTAACAGACAACCTTAAAAGGCTCCAGAGTTTTACGTGCTGGCACTGTGTTTTAGCATTAAACTGGAAGTGCAGAAGGAAGTACTAACAAATGTAGTCATGACAATATAGTGGTACCTCGGGTTACGAACTTAATTCGTTCCGGAGGTGCATTCTTAACCTGAGGCGCACTTTCGCTAATGGAGCATCCCTGAACACAGCATTTATTCTAATTAGTAACTATAGACAATGACTAAAGACTAGATGGATGAACTACCATTATGCAACAGCTTTTTGAAGCTAAATAAATTTTACTTTTTTAAAATACAGATTTTCATTGCCATTACACTTGAAAGTACAGTCCGCATATCACACATGCAGACACTCATGTATCTCACAATCACTCACAGAAACACGAACACTTCAAATATTTCTCTCTCCCTCTCTCTCACAGACCACATTCATAAATTCTCATTCCTTCCCTCTGTTGCGTACACACCACACATAGATCTCTCCACATGGGCACCTATAAGAATTTTTCAGTGGGCAAAGCAAAACCCTGAAAAGATGGAACAAGTTAATTTTTCACACAAATGTGAAGTGGTTCTACAGAAGAGTCCAGTCTTTCCATATTGATTTTTCTTTCCTTCAGTGAGACAGAGATTATGCATTGTGATGTTAAAATCACACGGTTGTATCTTATGGTGTCTCATCTACTGGTTGAAGCATCTGCTTTTCAATAAGTCTTCTAAAATCTTTATCCCAGTTGGCAGCTGTCCTGGATTTGAATTGTTTTTATGTATGTATTGTTGTTTTAAAACTATTTCTATATTTATAGTTTTTTAAATTAGTTTTTATTGCAATTGTTTTTAATTGTTTTTATATAGGTAACAGTTTTATACATGTCATTATATTGCAAATTGCTTAGAGTTGCTGAAATGTGTCTCTCCCCCCTCCCATTCCATTGAAAGATGCTTCCTGCCAGTGGATACCACAACTGGATACCAATCACTGATTTTATCTTGCCAAACTGAAGTCTCTTTTCTCTGCAAAATGTATCATAATAACACAGGAATTGCCACACTGCATCACACTGATGCTTCATCTAGTTCAGCATTCTCTGAATACAGTTACCAGAAATACACTTCATGAGATCAGGATGGTGGCTAAGCTAGACTACCATTAGTTGCTGAGTCAGCTGCTGACCCTGAGTCAGCAGCTGTGTTTTATATGAAAGTTCTTAAGTGTTTTTGATTATTCTGGCACGAATCCACTGACAGACTGTTCCTAATGATTTTTTTAAAGCTATTTATGCTCATATTCAAGTTGCAGCGATTACTACTAGTAGTAAACATTTATATGGTACTTTAGTTTTCCCCTGCACTTTATAAACTTAATTGGGTTCAAAATTAGTAAGCCACAATGGACCTGTGTCAAATCCAAGTCAAGATCTCTGTACAGCAAGTCTCAAAATACATCATTCTTTTTCTTGAATGACCCAATAAATGTGGGGCCCTCAGTCATTTCATGGTCAAGCAAGTCCTGCACACAATTATTCTATTATTGATAATACATATATACTAAAAGGGATTTTGCCACCTTAGATTGACAGTAAAAAAAAAAATTAAACTTGGCAAATAAATTAATATAATAGTTGAACAAAAGGAATGCCAAAACAGACATCCTCACTTAACTTTTGATTTCCCCTTTTGAAGATTGTAGCTTATGAAAGAAATTAAAATCAGCTACTCTGATTTTTTTCCAAGTGCCTAATCTACAACTTACTAAATAAGCCACGAAATAAATACATAGCTAAGTTGGAGTCTTCAACAATCCCTTAAATCCAATTCTTAATAGTTCAGTTCAAAGTTTATGCTTGTTAGAAATTTGCTACCTTTGAATTTACTACCATCTGCCATAATATTGAAAACATCCCACAAGTGCTAAATACACTATACACAGCTATAATCACTTAAAATATGTTTGCTCAATATGTTGAATCGTATCTATGCATCTGTCACTTCCAGCATACCATACCGTACAATAATTAATCATAAAGAAGAGTGACTAGTGGGGTGCCACAGGGTTCTGTCTTGGGCCCGGTCTTATTCAACATCTTTATCAACGACTTGGATGATGGACTCAAGGGCATCCTGATCAAATTTGCAGATGACACCAAACTGGGAGGGGTGGCTAACACCCCAGAGGACAGGATCACACTTCAAAATGACCTTGACAGATTAGAGAACTGGGCCAAAACAAACAAGATGAATTTTAACAGGGAGAAATGTAAAGTATTGCACTTGGGCAAAAAAAATGAGAGGCACAAATACAAGATGGGTGACACCTGGCTTGAGAGCACTACATGTGAAAAAGATCTAGGAGTCTTGGTTGACCACAAACTTGACATGAGCCAACAGTGTGACGCGGCAGCTAAAAAAGCCAATGCAATTCTGGGATGCATCAATAGGAGTATAGCATCTAGATCAAGGGAAGTAATAGTGCCACTGTATTCTGCTCTGGTCAGACCTCACCTGGAGTACTGTGTCCAGTTCTGGGCACCACAGTTCAAGAAGGACACTGACAAACTGGAATGTGTCCAGAGGAGGGCAACCAAAATGGTCAAAGGCCTGGAAACGATGCCTTATGAGGAACGGCTAAGGGAGCTGGGCATGTTTAGCCTGGAGAAGAGGAGGTTAAGGGGTGATATGATAGCCATGTTCAAATATATAAAAGGATGTCACATAGAGGAGGGAGAAAGGTTGTTTTCTGCTGCTCCAGAGAAGCGGACACGGAGCAATGGATCCAAACTACAAGAAAGAAGATTCCCCCTAAGCATTAGGAAGAACTTCCTGACAGTAAGAGCTGCTCGACAGTGGAATTTGCTGCCAAGGAGTGTGGTGGAGTCTCCTTCTTTGGAGGTCTTTAAGCAGAGGCTTGACAACCATATGTCAGGAGTGCTCTGATGGTGTTTCTTGCTTGGCAGGGGGTTGGACTCGATGGCCCTTCCAGCTCTATGATTCTATGATATGCAATGGTCATGTACAATCTAAAACAAGTTCCATGGTGGAATCATATACATTCTGGCTGATCTTTTTGTCTTGTAAAGATGGAAACTGGACTCTAATATTATGTCAGATGGGGAATGGGTAGAAGGGAAAAACATTCTATGAGACTTACAGAGCTTCTATTCTGCTGTTGCTTTGAGAAATAGTTCACAACAGAATCCCAGACACTGTCCTTTGGCAATGTAATATTGTAATGTACCCTTAGGCCATTCTCCAAAGTATTGCTATATTTTGTTCCTCCCCTTGTCCCACTTCACTCAGTTCAATACAGAATGCCTCTGCTAACACCTAGTCTCCTTTAGTGCTACATTCATGACACCTCTCTCATTATGTCTTTGAACTATGTTCTGTCTTCCAATGAAAGTCAAGTTCTAATCTTTCAAGCTTTTAATCTTTCTTATCATATCTCTTTTGACCAATTCACTATTATACTCTTAATGAGGCACCACTTGTACAGAAACTTCAGTGTGCCTATACTGGCATCCAGTTCTGTCAGTATGAGGATGTCTGTCGCTGAAACGTTGTCTGCCAGACTGCTTCTTTCCCACTTATTATCAAACTGGGAACTACGGTCCATACACCCTGAAAAGCAAACTGCACAAAAATGGAAAGTGTTTTCCTGCTTCTAGTTTAGCTCTATTTTTGTCCATGTCCTCGATACTAATCACAGCTTGTTCTCTCTAACAAGGAAAAGCTGGGACTTCTTTGAAGGTGAGTGGGTGGCAGTGGCTCTCAATCTGTAAGGAGGGTAGACTAGAAGGAGTTCTTCAACCACAAGAAAGGAAAGAGACAGAGGCAAATTGCTAATTCTATACACTAACCTCTTAAAGAGACAACAATGTACAGAATATTATTTATGTTTACACTAGTATGGGAACTGGAAGTCAGTGGGAGCACAAAGAGGCATCCCTTTAGGAGCAAGCCTGTGAAATTGGTCCTACGTTTTCCCTTATTCTGTGTCTCCCACATTCTCTGCTTTGTGCAAGTTAATTTGATATGAATCAACTGTCTTTATTCTCTTTTGCCATGGAACTGCCTTCCTCTATAAATAGCATTAAGCTACCTCCTTGGAATCCTTTGTATCACCAAAACTTTCCTGAGCCACTCTAGCTTCATTTTTTCCTGCTACTGAGTTAACTCTTCATCCTGTCTATGCAATTTTTACTTGCCAGATAATTTGGCCTTATTCTGTCATCAAGCAATCTCTACATTTGCTACATTTGTCAACAGAAGTAATTTAATATTTTTATTCCTGTTAACTCCTTGTATACATTTACAATTGGTATTTGCAACAGTTCACATTTCTGTTCCTACACTGGAAAGGAGTCTATAGTGGTGCATGAAAAAAGGTATATCATTAAGTAATTTAAGAACTGGTTGAAAACCACTCTTAAGTTGTTGATTTAAGAAAACCAAGACAAAATGAAAGAGAAGAACAGAAGAGTAGCACTGCTGGATCAGGCCCCTGTCCTATCTAGTCCAGCAACCTTGCCTCACAATGGCCAACCAGATGCTTGTGGGAAGCCATCTTAGCTGTGAGTCCTGGAACATCTGCTCCCTGCCTTGCAGGCCTTTTCCCACCTGACCTGGGAGGACAGGACCCCGACTGACTCAAGCTACAAAAGCCGAGGTTGCTCTGGACAGACTGTCGGGTTGGGGTATTGTTTGAGGGGGCCATGTTGCTGTTGTTTTTGTTGACACTAATTCATTTGTATTTTTTATTTTTAGAACTTGTTATGATTTATTTGGCATTTTTGTGAGTTTTATTTATTGTTTGTAATTATGTAATTTTTTTCATGTTGTAATCCACCTTGAGCTTTAACTATGGAAAAGCAGAATACAAATAAAATAACAGATGGATGGAAGCCTGCAAACAGGAGCTGAGCAGAACAGCCCTCTCCCCTCCTACAGTTTCCAGTAAATGGT
The DNA here is from genome assembly GCF_964270895.1 of Podarcis filfolensis. Taxonomy (NCBI): domain Eukaryota; kingdom Metazoa; phylum Chordata; class Lepidosauria; order Squamata; family Lacertidae; genus Podarcis; species Podarcis filfolensis. Next base: position 69,851,869 of record NC_139603.1, read on the forward strand.
ATTCAGAAGCATGTTAGAGGCAGAACACAGCCACCTTCGATAGCCTTTATCTCCATGAACTTGTCAAACCCTCTTCTAAAACCATCCAAATTGGTGGCCATCACTGCCTCTTGTGGGAACAAATTCAATAGCTTAACTATATGCTGTGTGATGAAATACCTCCTTTTGTCCAACGTTCAGCTTTATTGGATGTCAATGAGTTCTAGTATTATATTATGTGAGAAACTTTTCTCTGTCTGCTTTCTCCATGCCATGCATAATTTTATTTACTATCATGTCACCTCTTAGGCGTCTCAAGGACTCCTGTTTTGCAAAAACAGTCAAAAGTTTTTAAGAATTTGATTTACAATCAATATACCAATATCTGAGAGCTCCTTTTGAAATAAAGAAAAGCCTGAGACACTGGCTCAGTCCCTTCTTAGCTGCCTACCAACTTATCAAAACAAGTTTGACAACTGAGGTGTCAACAGGGGTGGAGTGGGGACATATTCTGGCTTAATTCAGCAGAATCCATTTCAGCAGCTTTCAGGGTATAAAGCCATTCAAAAAAAAAAAATTTATAGCTTCGTAACAGATAACACACTTAAGATTTTTATAGGAGGACTTTAAAAGACTTACAGCCTTGTATTTTTCATCCACAGAGAACAACTGTTGAAGTCAATGGGAATCCTGGGTACCCTAAAAACATTTAAGACCCCTGTTGTTCTCCACAGCTAACATTTTGTAAACTAATAAAATTTGACCTAAGTTTCTTCCTCACTAATGTAAGTATCTGTGCTCGGGGCCTACTGCCTCAAATATCACAAAACCCTACCACTGAAACTGTAGCTGAATTTCCAGTCAATGCCTGTACTTGTGGGCACTTTGCTAGAATCAATCAACAAAGATCTGTTCACTAAAAAGGTGAATATTTTCTTTTTTCTTTTTTACATATGCTTTAGCTATCAACACACCCTTGTCCAAAAATATTTAAGAACAAGCTATTCCATTCATTGAATGAAGGAGGGTTTTCAAATCTTTTAATTAGAAGGGGGCGGGGAGTCTGATCTGCTTGCAAAGAGCACAGTCTATTCACAGAGAGGAGGCAAATAAATATTTTACATGGTAGAATTCAAGAGCTATAGCTACATTGTGAGTATACGTACAATCACAATCTGTTAAATCCCTCTTCACCCATACTTCAAGCATCTAAGGAGACAAAAATACCTTGTGCACCAAAAAATCATCATACAACCACAGCTTGAAATGATAATAGCACATCACTAACAGCAAGGCATTAAATTCAGCATCTTTAACAGAAGCGGAAACACAAGTAAGACTGGTGTCCATCATACTTGGCAAGAAGGGAATTCCAAAGATTGGGGACCACAACAGAAAAGGCTACCTTCTTTGTTGCCATGAACACCTGCAGCCACCAGAACAACCAGGAGGGCCTAATCTACAGATCTTATTGAATGGACAGACTAGTACTGTGTGAGAGAAGTGCTGTGAAAGGGGAGAGGAAAGTGAGCAATAAGGAAATCAGTGTAAAGGCTGTACCATAATCCCTGCAGCTGTGTTATAAACTCAGATATATAAGCTAGGCGCCAAACGCCACCTTAAACCTAGGTTGTGGCTACCACAACAGAATGTCTATTTTCCAGGGTGCGGGACTAAGATGAGCCTTGGGGTCGCTTCCAAGGCTACAATTCTGATCCTATGACCTCAGCTACATTGCTTGGCAATGTACATTGCTCTTACAACCATTTACTAGTCCCAGTATGCAAGAAGGAAAAACACACACAGTGGAAATGGAATTAATGATGGACTAAGGCAGGGGTTTTTAAAATTGGCTCGATGTCAGAAATCTCCACATAGCCACAATTAGACCTGCACCAATAGTAAAACGTGCCCGGTGGCAGGAAATTTCTAACACTGCCCTGCATACTGTATTTCTATTATTCAGCATCAGGGTCACTGGCACAGAGCACCATAATGCAGGACAACATCAAAAGTTGTAGATGGTTTTTTATGCAATCCCTGCCGTACTGCATGGCATGGTCAAAGCTGCCCTGGTGCGGCATCCATTTTCTCCAGCTCCTTCCTTCCCAAGTGGCTGATGTCACTTACACTGGTGGGCATCAAAGCTTTTGAGGACTGTGACTCAAGAGCTAGACTTTTAAGACTGTAACCTATGTTGATGCCTCTTATTACACACTGAATTTCATTAGAACAGGAAATACGTAGTTTGCTATTTATATTTAGGAAAAAAAAGTCTCCTGAGAAGCCACCCATGCCCATTTTCCCACTGCTGCAGTGATGGGGTGGCCTCTTAACAGATGTACAGAACATAGTTATATACAAAGTTTAAAATGTAGGCTATGAATGGGCCAGTTCCTAAAGGTATTGTTTGGATGTTGTTTCTATAGAAATTGATAATATGTACTTTCACATAATGCACTGAGGATTATGATCAAAACATGGGTTTAAGTAGGTTAAGTTAAGAAGAGATCCCAGTAAGAGGCTAAAAAAGCTCTCCTTGAATAAAAAGGAGTAGAATTTTAATAATTGCACAGCTGTTGCTAAAAGGTGAATTCCACTGAAGGTTTAAAAACAAGCACCATATTAATAGTCTTGCAAACCTAATTAACTAATCCGGGTGCTCCACATAGTCGCAACTGGATCTTCATCAAAAAGCTGAGGCTGCTGAACAGACCCTTGGACTGGGGTATTGTTTGTGGGGTACTGTTGTTGATGATATTACTTTTTTCTACATATATTTTTAGAGCTTAATATGATTTATGTGGCAACTGTTCAGTTTGGTTGTGTGCTTTTTATGTGTTTTATTTATTGTTTGACTACTTTTGTTATATTTGTAATTATGTATCTTTTTCATGTTGCAAGAAGCTTTGAGCGTGGTTTTAACTATGGTGGCATACAAATAAAATGATGGGTGGATGGATGGATGGATGAGAATAACCTGCACACTTTCACATACATACAGTATAGGATACAAAAACAGTAAATAGTTAACATAGTGAGTGATGTTCAAATAAGTCATACTCTGAAGCCAAAGTTACTCTGAGTATGATTTAACTGGACACCACCTACTGTAAAGAAAGGCTAGTGTTAAATCTTAAAAATTATCTCAGAAAAACTGGTCAGCTGGAATAATAAATCTGTTTGCACAAATATAGCTTCCTTGTTTTATATTTTTTCATCCTCTGTATATCAACCAAAGCACTTTATCAGAGACTAGACATGTAAAGCACTTCCTTAAGTTTAAATGTGGGGAGCTGTTTCTGTCTGTTCCAAGCACTTCAATTCAAGAAAAACACTGGTCAAACAGATTAAGAAAACAATAACCAAGCAAGTAAATGTTTTTGTTTGTGCCCTGCTGAGGCTAAAATGATCTACGGGAATGCTTCCAGGTCTATGAACATAATTGTATTTTACTTTATGTCCCTCTGGAAAACAGTGGGTTTCTTAAAAACCAAGCTCCTGTTTCCTTTAATATGAAGAACAGATATACAGCTTTAGTCAATGGTGTGAATAGCAATACTATTTAACACAAGTCTTGCTTCCTATGGATTTTGGAGTTCCCTAAGGCCTTTTATACTGAAGAAGTTTTAATGGATATGATCTTACTGGTGCCAGGCTTTTATGCATTAAGTGTGATCACATTGCATACTTGTTTCTTTACAGTCATAGTAAGTCATGCATCTTGTTTTGGTAAGCATAAGTTCAGAACCGAAATTGATCTGTGTTATTCTGTTTTTCTTATAGAAGTATTTTAAATATCGAGACAGGATTTCCCTTTATATAGGAAGAAACAGTACTTCATGTAGTCAGCAGGCCAGGGACAACATGAACTTCGTGATGTTTGCAAAATAAGGTGGTCAGTATTTATCACTGTAATTTTAGAGGAAAACTACCATAACCAATTTTGGACGTATGCTACAATATGACTGCTTGCTTCAACTTTGGTTGCACATTAAAAAGGAATAAAGTAACTGAGGTAAATTGTTTAAAGTAAATTGTTAAGAGATCTTTAGTGCTTCCCTGCTCCCTCAGAGAATAATTATCAGTGTTCCCTTGGAAAAGCTAATTACTATTAAACCAGTTTAAATCTGGTATGGATAAAGCCCAAGTGAGTTACCTACCACGTCCACACCAAGTGTGCGAAAACAGATACAACATTCTCATTCCTCCAGGCTGTTCAAAGTCTAAGAAACAATGGACAGCACAACTTGCAGATATACAATGCACCCTTCTTTCTCATATATCTGGTAAACTATGGCTTATGAAAGTTTTGAAAGACAAATGATGCTTTTTGGAGGGGGAAATGAATTACTTATCACTTAAACCTGAGTCCATGGTCCTACACCAAATACACTGAATTGAAGCCTAATTTTCTATCTAAGAGGGGTGGGGGTCGCAGTGAACAGTAACTTGACTTTTAAGGTCATGTAATAATAGTTACTCACATACAGTTAGTCTGAGGGTCTTCTGGCGGTTCCCTCACTGCGAGAAGTGAGGTTGCAAAGAACCAGTAAGAGGGCCTTATTGGTAGTGGTGCCTGCCCTGTGGCACATCCTCCCATCAGATGTCAAAGAAATAAACAACTATCTGACTTTTAGAAGACATCTGAAGGCAACCCTGTTTAGGGAAGTTTTTAATGTTTGATGTTTTATCATGTTTTTAATATTCTGTTGGGAGCCGCCCAGATGGGCAGGGTATAAATAATAAAATTATTATTATTATTATTATTACTAATACTAATACTACAGCACATAAGCAGCTCACTCAGTGGGGTAGAGCCACAGCTATAACTTTTGGGTAGCAGCATCACCACCACAGGGGCAAGACAGCAGCAAGGTTAGGTATGAACAGTCATATTGACAGAACTAAATGCTTCCACCAGCGCATCCATACAGTTCCAACTTCACCAGTGCTTCACCCATCCATGTACACAACAGCAGTACTGCTGCTGGGAGGTTATAACTGCAGCTCCACCCCACTGAGTGAGCAACTCCTCTTTCAACATGTTGTACCCATTTATAGCTATTAACCAGACATCACGGACATTTCCAACTTATTGAGAAACACTACTTTTGCCTTGTAATTTGGAGACTTTCTTCTGACAGTTCTGGGCACTTAGTTGCCATCTAACTTTGTATTGGTTTGTGACCCTTTTCTTCAAGCAAGTCGTTTTATTTTGCATCCTTGCATATGTACAGAAAAAGAAGAACTTCATTAATTTCCTAATTATGAGCTTGTCTGTAAGCAGATATAATTATATAGTGTGAAAGACATGTGAGATGAATGACTAGTTTATACTACCTAGTGTAGTATAAATGATTTATTTAGTCAATTAATACTAATGTATTGATTGTTATAGCAACCAATTAAAATTTCACTTTTGTTCAGGAAATATGTGAATTGAGAAATGGCAAACTTGGATTTTACTTTCAGACAGCAACCAGAATGCCCAGATCTAAAATAAACTTAATATTATTCAGTCATACAATCCCGTACATCTGATCTGTGGGTGAACAAATATCTAACAGAACTTTCACAGTCTGGAAAAACCTTGAATGACCATCTTGACACCACTCCTCTAAGCCAATCCCCCAAAAGAATCTGAACCCAGGCCTTCACCTGTTGGACCACAGCAACTCTCATAAATTGTTAGACAACATACGCGGGTGGCGCTGTGGGTAAAACCTCAGTGCCTAGGACTTGCCGATCGTATGGTTGGCAGTTCGAATCCCCGCGGCGGGGTGAGCTCCCGTCTTTCGGTCCCAGCTCCTGCCCACCTAGCAGTTCGAAAGCACCCCTAAGTGCAAGTAGATAAATAGGGACCGCTTTATAGCAGGAAGGTAAACGGCGTTTCCGTGTGCTGCGCTGGTGCTGGCTCGCCAGAGCAGCTTCGTCACGCTGGCCACGTGACCCGGAAGTGTCTGCGGACAGCGCTGGCTCCCGGCCTCTTAAGTGAGATGAGCGCACACAACTGGCCCGTACGGGCAGGGGTACCTTTACCTTTATACAAACAAGTTACATGAACTACCATCTCTTTATGTGTAGTCTAAGTACAGTAAAAGCAAGCTTTTCCTAGAGCATTGTTGCACATTACAGTGTAGGCCCCTCCTTGTACAACGAAACTTATGTTGCCACCACCAAGTTCCCTTTGCTATAGAGCTCAATAATATTAAGACATATGAATATATCTTCCACTGTCAAATACACATAATCCACTTAAATCAAGTATGCAGTAGAACCTGACAATTTAGGGCCATCATGTGTTTGCACTCCAAGGCAAATTGTTGGCTAGAACACCTAATAAAAATACAAACAAGGCCAATGGAATTTCAAAATCTGGAGTTACTCTAGCTACAAGTTTTAAGAAACGGCATATTTTGGTTATGAACCTAGTTGTGGTGCTAATGGCATCCAAGAAAGGTGACAAATGAAGGGACAAAGCATTCAGACATTTAGGCACATGCTGTTGAGCCAGGGCTCCATTCCAATTAGCTATAACCATTTTAATGTTTACATCTTATATAAAGGTAAAGGGACCCCTGACCATTAGGTCCAGTCGTGACCGACTCTGGGGTTGCGGCGCTCATCTTGCTTTATTGGCCAAGGGAGCCGGAGTGACTACGTCATGTGGCCAGCATGACTACGCCGCTTCTGGCGAACCAGAGCAGCGCACGGAAACGCCGTTTACCTTCCCGCTGGAGCGGTACCTATTTATCTACTTGAACTTTGACGTGCTTTCGAACTGCTAGGTTGGCAGAAGTAGGGACCAAGCAATGGGAGTTCACCCTGTCGAGGAGATTCGAACCGCCAACCTTCTGATCGGCAACTCCTAGACTCGGTTTAACCCACAGCGCCACCCGCGTATAGCTGCCTACTAAAAAGTGTTGAAGGGCCACATCTCACTGGTTGGACCACTAGTACAGTTCTGCATTCAGAAGGTGCCAGATCCAGTTCTTGGACTCTCCAGGGCAGGGCAGGGCAGGGAGAAAAGCAATTGTCTGAAATCCTGGAGAACTGCTGCCAGCCAGTGTAAACACTGCTGAACTAGACGGGCCAAAAGAAGCTTCCTCTCTTCCTAATATGCGTGGGTGGAACAAAACTAAATTTGGGGAGAAAAGGGTGCAGTCGTGCCCCACTTGTTTTAAACCAGCGGGCTTTGAGCATATACAGATTTCCACTGTGAACTTCTTTTCCTCTCTCCCACCAGCCCCACTCCTACGCCCTGACAACAAGACCCATGAACACCCCAAGGGGCACGTTGTTTCGTGCGGGCGAGAGGGTCACACACACAAAACAAAGAGGCAGGCAGACTAGCTGGGCCAAGGTCCTAGCCCTCGGCTTAAAACAAAACCCCGGCGGAAGAAGAAGTCGCCTTCAGTCCTGCTGCTTTAAAACTGGCAAGACTGATGCCCGAAGAACAAAAAATAAGCAGAATGAAAAAAGGGCTGTTTGGGGGTGGGCGCCTCTCACTCACCCCCCACCCCAGCGTTAAGGAAGAAAGAGGGGGGGTAAGCCAAGAAGGGGAGAAAGAGAAGAGGAAAACAAAAACAAATCAAGCCTTTTTCCTAAAAAGCAAACGGGGGTGGTGGGGGAAGGAGAGATGAAGGCTGCCTGCTTTGTCTCTTCGCGCCCCTTTAATATAAGGCCAACGGGGGCGACAAAGGAAGCAATGGAGCCGGCTGGCTGGCTGGCTTCCTCGCCCCCTTCTCCTTCCTCCCAGAGGCTGGTACCTACCACAGCAGGAGGCGACGAGGAGCAGGAGCTGCGCTGACCTCCAAGCAAGGGACCCTTTTGCGCTCCAGCAAGGGGCCATAACACCGCCACGGGGGGGAGAGCGAGAAGAAAGAGCCGGAGTCGGGAGCCCCCGCGGCCACAAGCCCCGCTGCGGGAGGAGGGCCCAAGCGCCGCCGCCGCCGCCTCGCCGGCCAAGACTCCCCGCCGGCCCCCTGGCTGCTCCCTCCCGCGTCGCTCTCTGCTCAGCCCGCCGCTGCTGTGGGAGCCATGGGCGGCTGAGGCGGTTGCTGAGGCGGCTGAGGCGACGACGACGACGACGACCGCCGGCCTCCGGCCTCCTCTGCTCTCCGGTCTCGGGCAGCGCTCTCCTCCGGCGGGCAGGAGGGGCTCCGCCGGCGCATCTGCGCATTAGAGAGCCGAGCCGCGCTCTCTCTCTCTCGCAGGAAAGCGGCTTCCCTGGGCGGGGAGGGAGCGAGGGAGACCCAGCCTCTCGCCCAGACGGAGGAGGAGGAGACTGAGCGGGCTTCGTCCTGGCCGCGCAGTGAACCGCCTCAGTTTCTCTCGGGGCTGCTGGCCGCTCGGTGACCCTTTAAACTCAAGGAGACAAAAGCAGCGGGAGTGGGGGGGGGGGAGGATGTTTACTCCGAAGTAGCGCAAACACGGGCAGGGATCCTGCCCTGGCTGTTTATTTGCAGGTAAATCCCAATGGGGCGCTGGGGATGTTCCCCTTAGAGAGTTTGAGAGGGAGCGCGCGCAGGGCTGCTGCAGCCCCGATCCTCTGCAAGAGCTAGGCGATCCTAAAGTTATTAAAAGCGATGGCCTCCCGCAGTCCCAAGGGGCAGCACGTAAAGACGAGCCCGTGGTGGATCAGGCCCACCTGAGCCTGCTAGCCTGCACACACACACACACCCCGGCGCCAACCGCATAAGAAGCTCACGGGCAAAAAGCACCCCTTTCCCCACTTGCAACTGGTGTTCAGAGGCCCATTGCCTCCGATGCTGAAGGTAGAACATAAGTCATCCTGGCTAGCAGACTTGTCCTCCATCATTTATTTATTTCCATTTTTGACAGAGGAAAAGAAAATATGCAGCTTGAGTACTGAGGGTAGATATCCTCCTTCTCCAGTGAACTCACAGGCTCCAAAGCAATCCTGAGTTAACTCAGATGTCTCACTGAATTTATTTTGATTTACTGCCATGAAAGTCACTTCGCCCCCAAGGCGCACTCTGGAAACAAGCAGATGCCAACAACTGCCATTGAAGCAAACGTGCATATACAATTGCATTTCTTGTGTGTGTACCAGTTCACATCTGATGTACACCAATGAAGGAAAACACGCATGTCCCTTATTTTGATTCTGCTTGGCAAGGGACCACATATGATGCTACCTTCTTTTCTTTCCAGGATGCTGATACATTACAGCACTACAGAGTTAGAGTTGTGTTGTTTTGCACCAGTGCAATTTTCAACCCCTTGAATTTTCTGGTAGAGTTTTTTTCTTTTTCTTTTGGTAACGAATAATTTCTAGTTAATTACTGAAGTGGCTTAGGTAGCGTTCTCACAATGCAACATTATCAGTAGATGTTAATCCCTGTGCACTGTCATTTTGAATAGCAACATTAATGCACTGGGATGTGTTAATAACAAGATTTCTGCAAAAAGGAAATATTGGTTGCACCCTCTGGAAACTTAGACACAGCTAGCCATCCATACAGTACTGCTGTCTGAGGCAAAGGAAAAGATGGCTGCCCCACCAATCCATGTACAGAAGCCAACTGGACTGGCAGTTCCTCTTATTTCAGGACAGGCAACAACAACAACAACAATAGTAGTAGTGGGATAGTGTCCACCACACCAGAGAGCAGCAGGCTAGTTATGGGAGTGCAAGACAGGCCACATGGCATGTACAGCTCTGCCCTCCAACAGATGTGGCACAACCAGGGAATTAGAAAGTTGTTGTTGCTGGACTCAGCGACTGTCACCTGACTGTCACCAGGGCTGGCCCTGCTAAATTATATTGAGATGCTCATATCCTATATTTCAGGATCCCTCATCGCTGAAATGCTCTGCTTAATTCCTCTGCTTTTCTGGTCTTTGATTTACCCGTATCTCTCCATATTTTTTATTATGTACATCAGCTTCTTTTCTTTGTTGTATTCACTTTCATTGTTTTGCCTTTAAATTACTCCTTTCTTTCAGTGCATTGTATTTTTCTCCTCTTTCATTTTGATTGTGTTCATCTTCAACTTTTTAAACCTAAAACCACCCCTTTATTCCCCAGTGCCTTTACTTCTTTGCCATACTATAGCTTTGGAATTCATTGCCACATATTCATGTATTCCTCTTTCTTTCTGCCCTTAAACAGCAGCTATTCTCCAGAGCTTTATGTTCTGATCTTTGCAATCCCTTTATCCTATGTCTCAGCCATTCCCCTTCATTCTTTTACTTTTAGAGTATAAGCCTGGGAACAAAGTTTTTACCTTTAGAAACTGGATGCTCCAGGTACGTTATAAATATTACTATGATTCTCTAAGCACTGGTTTCTGGAAGAACACTTCATTTCTATAGTGACAAAATATGTGCAGTAGATGGCAATCCTGTTTTTTGTAGCGGGTGTGTGTGTGTGTGTGTGTGTGTGTGTGTGGTGGAAAGGGGCTCTTAACCTTTTGAATCCCCCCTGTTCAGTCTTTTGAATTATTTAGTGCTATGTAGGATGATTATGTACACACATGCTGACATTCCTGAGGTCTACCCTTTCATACTGCAGCATTTTAATAAAATACTTTAGAAAATGCATATCCCTTCCCCCGCCCCCATGACCCAAGTTGGCTACCTGCCTGTCAGCTACTACTAAATAAAGCCAAAGTTGCGGTTAGATGCCAGTTTCCCATCTGTATCTGAATGTCTCCTCTTATAAACCTGGAGTAATTATTGTATGAGCATCAGCATGTATGAGTAAAAGCTAATTTGTTATCCTGATAATGTTCAAATTAGCTGACACAACTTTTTATCCAAAGCAAGTGACATAGGTGCTGTATGGTGTAGAGTTGACACTTATTGAGTGGGGAAACTTATGATTCTGGTAGAGCCAGCCAGATTATCCTGTTCTTCAAATTGTGGTTGCATCAGTTATAACCTTGATGAGACACTTAAGCTGGACTTTAATGTTTTTAGGTGGGATATGGAAATACTATAGGACCTTGATTCTCAAACGATGTGATTAACCTATCTATCCAACACTATCCATTTCCATTTGTTTTTTAAAACTATTAAAACTGAGGTCTTGCACAGTAATTATATTTATATCATTAAGCTTTAACAAAAATGATAAAGAGGCCTTGCACAAACCTTCTGTAAGAATAATTAGAATAAATAATCTAGGTTGAAGGGTCAGTCTGCCCTGAGTCTGTTCCAATTCTTGAGTTCTTGTATCTGTGGGGATATGAGAGGAAACTTACCAAATCAGTCCCTTGTCTAAACAACTGTTGTGGCTGGCTACTTAATCACCATGATTAGCACAACCAAATAAGTTGCTCTGTGCCATAGAATGAATGGGTGCCCCCCAACCTAGCTGTTAGGTAGAAGAACAATAGGAGGGTGGTTTGTGAGTGACTTGGAAGCAGGCAGAAAGCAGGCTGGAAGCTGAGACACGGAGATATGCTTGCTCTGTGCTGGATCCAAACTTGTCATGAATTAAGAAGCAAGTTTGTTGGGCTATTAATGCTGTGAGTCCCTCCATCTTATGCTCAGATTGTATATATGTGTAAATAAAACCAAATATCCTAAAGACAGGGACTGGGAAGAGGAGGAATGGTGGAGATCGCCTCCCCATCCTGACCCTCCCAGGGAGGAGGAAGAGGAAGACAGTATAGATTTACAACAGTGGTTTGTGGGAGGTCACAGCTCAGAGGCAGATGAGGGGAAAAGTTGGGAAACAATGAGAAAGGAGGAGCAGGCAGAACCAGAGCAGAAGCTGGCTGACACATTGTCATTAGAAAGCATTCCACATCCTCCATCTCCCAGAACCTGGTGAGCCTTAAAAGTAGGAGAGCAGAGAGCACAAAGACAGGGCACGTAGAAGACAGGGCACGTAGCAGCACCCATAGAAGTGACAAATGAGGAAGTGGGAGAGACGGGATGGAGAGTCTCTTGGGACAACGCCATTCTCCAAGAGGGTGGGTTCTATAGTCTTTCTCTGTAAAGAGTGAAATAAAAAAGGACAGTAAGAAACTTTTCCTTGTCTTTATACTTCCCTGGGCAACCAGCTGGGAGCCACTGACAGCATCCTGACAACCACAGTCTCTGCTGACCTTTATTCCAAGGAAATCAAATCCTGGCCTGGAACCTCTGCCTGAGGTATACAGTGGTACCTCGGGTTACAGACGCTTCAGGTTACAGACTCCGCTAACCCAGAAATAGTACCTCGGGTTAAGAACTTTGCTTCAGGATGAGAACAGAAATTGCGCCACGGCGGCAGCGGGAGGCCCCATTAGCTAAAGTGGTGTTTCAGGTTAAGAACAGTTTCAGGTTAAGAACAGACCTCCAGAACGAATTAAGTTTTTAACCCGAGGTACCACTGTATGCTAAAATTAATGCCTTAATGCCTAAAGTATGTACTACAATTGCAATTTCCCAGGTAATCCCCCACAAGTACCCTGTGGAAATCTTGAGAGGACAACTCCTCCTAATCGGGTTGTTGAAATCTGAGCATGTGCTCAGCATGTAGCAATTAGTAGAAGTACTGTAGTAGTTTTGTGAAGTGGAAACACAATGCATAGTCTGTGCTCATCTGAGGAGGAAATGGGACTAGGGGTGTGGCATTAGAGGCTACCAAAGAAAATGGTGCAACACATATTACACACTTCCTACCCCAAATGTGCTAACGAGCTTCCACACCAGCAGTGACTGTAAGGGGTTGTTTTTACTTAGCAGATTTCTGTGGCAAGAGGGAAATGTATATTAAATGTAAACAAACAAACAAGAAGACAGGCTGACATTTTGATGACAACAATATTGTGTGGGTGCTTCTAATATTGTGTGGGTACATGATCAGCACCAATTTCATAATAAACTCCTGCTTGGGAGCAGCCACAAATATCCTTGTGTAACCCTATCTGCATAAGGACTGTTCTTCCACAAGCAGCTCCCACACAGCAAGATTCAGATGAAATAACCATGACAGCGGAGGCAGGTTTATGGATCCTGATCATAGAATACTTTGATGGGAAAATAACAATTCAGTGGAAAAGGTCATGTGATCAGTCCCTGCTGACATGGTTGGATCATAAACATTACGCTAGCCACACAAGATAGGAGCCGTTTATGGAAAAGTAGTTCCCGTGTGAGGGGATCATTTCTGGGGGTTTTCCCATTCTGCAGAGGAATACATTTCTGCTTAAAACAGCCCCGTGATACAGGAGCCTTGTGACCTGTCTGACTCTGACCTTCTGCATTTGTATCTGTATAGTATTTGCACATGTGGATCAATCCTCACCATGCAATCCTGTGCATGCCTACTCAGAAGTAAGTCATACTGAATTCAGTTGGGTTTCCTCCCAGATAAGTAGGTATGGGACTTCAGCGGTAGTCAGCAATTATTCTTTAGATTCTTACCCTAACCTAACATTTTGTTGTTGTTTAGTCATTTAGTTGTGTCTGACTCTTTGTGACCCCATGGACCAGAGCACACCAGGCACTCCTGTCTTCTACTGCCTCCCACAGTTTGATCAGACTCATGTTGGTAGCTTCGAGAACACTGTCCAACCATCTCGTCCTCTGTCATCCCCTTCTCCTTGTGCCCTCAATCTTTCCCAGCATCAGGGTCTTTTCCAGGGAGTCTTCTCTTCTCATGCGCTGGCCAAAGTATTGGAGCCTCAGCTTTACGATCTGTCCTTCCAGTGAGCACTCATGGTTGATTTCCTTCAGAATGGATAGGTTTGATCTTCTTGCAGTCCATGGGACTCTCAAGAATCTCCTCCAGCACCTAACATAACTAAGGCCAAATAGTACCTTTATTTCACTCTGTGGGGAGATAAAAATACATTAAGTTCTTCTTGCGTAAGACACTTGAAAAAGTATCTGGGAAAAATAATTATTATTGTGTGCAGTTTATTTATTACACACTAGATTATGTTTCCTGGGTGTGTCATTGTTTCACTTACAAATGAACTAGATAGCACACGCCCTCCAAATAAAGCAATTTTTATGCTTATTTAATTTTTTAAAAAAATCTGGCTGGGAACTCTTTTTTTTTTTTTTTGTAACTGTAAATCTTTTTCTGCAATGCTCTGTTGGCTTTAATAAGTACAATAGTAGCCACTGCTGGGTTTTACTTACTGTGGCTGAATGTTAAGCAGCAATGGAAAATGTTAAGTTGTGAGATAACTGACTAGTTTCCTAAGCACTTTTTAACAGGAGAGAGAATTAACAATGCTTCTCACCTCCTCCTTTCACACTCCAATAGAAAAAATGCAAATTTACTATTAACCTAGTCACACAGCAGCCTCACATTTCGTTTACTCCATTTCACAATTCACACAGAAGCCCAGGCCAGACCAGCGATAGACACACAGGCGGAATTCTCTTTACCAAGGATTCTATTCATAAAATCTTTAAATTGATTCCGGGCTACAAAGATAGAAAGAATGCAGTATTTGAAGAGAGATAAAAAAAACACAAGCTGAGGAATTAGGAAAGCATATTCATACCTGTTTACATCTCCCCATTTGTCATGACGGACCCAAAACAAGTGCATCAAGGGTGACAGGATTTGAATTGGACCAAAATCCAATTCATACAGTGTATAGGTGTGTTGGATGGTGGGGTGCAGGGATATGCGCTGGACTCATGAATGCTACCAGTCTCCCTGCCTTGCATAAAAAACCACTCTGAAGCCTGTCTGGAGGTTCTCTATGATGGTGCATGTATGCATAATGGGGTGTTTCAAAGTTATACTCAAGAGTAGACCCACTGAGATTATCAAACATGACTAGGTTAGGGTCATTAATTTAAATAAGTCTATTCTGAGTAATACTTAGCTGAGTACTACCCGGTGTGTTTTTTAACTGAATAATCATTGCAACCCTGATTGGTTGGAAGGGGGAATAGTTGAAGGTTAGCCATATAGTTATTCTACACAGACATTGACACTCCCCCTCCCTTTGTCAAGAAAAATGTATTGTGTTAGTGTTGACTAACCACAGAGACCATACGTTAGTATTGGGAACTGTTCAACAAAATAAAGGCTGTACTTTTCAGCAGAAGACTGAGTCCTGCTTTGCAAAGTAACAACAGGTAGCACATAACCGTTCCTTTGAAAACATGGGTGAAATGATAGATATGCCAATTTAATTGCTTGGGCGTATCTTCAAAGTTGTACATTGCTTGCTGATCCTGCAGTTCCATTCTGAGACATGAAGAACTGCAGATGGATTTAATCAGGAACGATTGCATTAGCTGGCAAAAAATAAGAGAGGGGTGGTTCATGCTGAGCAACAAGGGCTATGGAGACTCGGATTTTTCCACCAACCTGAAGAGGTAAGCACTTAATGATAACCTGTTTGATAGCTAAGGGTCAAAAATTAATTGAAAATTAAGAATTGTATTGAAACTGTTATCCCAAACTAAACCAACACGTACATTTTCATCTGACCTCTGTTTTAGAATCTCAGAGTGGCAGATACAGTATGTGCCCCCTCTTCCTTTTTATCCTCACAATCCTATAAGGTTGGTCAGGCTAGCCTTCCTCACAGGGTTATTGTGAGGATGAAGTGGGGGGTGGTAACTGGCCTAAGATCAACACCAGCAAGCTTAATGGTCGAGTAAGGATTTGAACCCACGTCTCCCTATTCAGAGTGCAAACCTCTCTACACAGTCCATTGAAGACATTGAGCTTAGCAACACTAAGAAGCTATTGAGGCTAGTTCTATACATTATTTTTGACTCTACTGCTGTTAATGACTTCAAAGATTTATTGAATGCTGAGAGGTTTAATTAATAAAATCAATAAAGAACTGCAATAAAATGGCCTATATTGTGTATAGCATCACATAAAGCAAAGGAACACTTGGAAATAGCTCCCACTGCATTAAATAGACTCCCTAGCTACGGAGTCTAGGATTTCAGCCTTAAAGGACCATTGCTAATATTTTTGAAAAGCTTAAACGTAAAATGGTAGGCTTTAATAAAATGTAAGAAGTTAAAGTTAATTTCAGAATACAGCGAATACAGAATACAGGGAAACCCTCCAGCTTGATGAAAAAAGGCACATTTTAAACACTTGTGCCTTGATTCAGGGAACAGCTTATATTCTGCTGCAAATCCCCCACCCCACTTAATCATTAACACTCTCATTCAATAACTTGTTAGGCTATCAGGAAGGGTAGAAAGAGGAAATATTGACTGAAAAAGCTTCAATTTGACAGCATAGGGTTATCATGGTAGCAATGAAGCCCACTGGGTCACCTGCTCATTTTTGTGCAAATGGCAGGAACAGTCACAGGCATGGATCTTTATTGGTGGATCTGGTGATCCAGCTTGGGGGCGGGGTTACCACTCTGATGCCCACAGGCAGTACTGTGTCCACCAGTACAGTGGTACCTCAGGTTAAGTACTTAATTCATTCTGGAGGTCCGTTCTTAACCTGAAACTGTTCTTAACCTGAAGCACCACTTTAGCTAATGGGGCCTCCCGCTGCCGCTGCGCCGCCAGAGCACGATTTCTGTTCTTATCCTGAAGCAAAGTTCTTAACCTGAAGCACTATTTCTAGGTTAGTGGAGTCTGTAACCTGAAGCATATGTAACCTGAAGCGTATGTAACACGAGGTACCACTGTATCTGTTTGGGCTTCCACAGTGCATGACTGTTTGCTCTCCTCAGTTTCCATTCTACCTGGGCTGTCCTACATTGAACAGATCCCCTTAAAGATGCCCAACATCATATAACACACAGGTGGGCAGATTTCAGTCCTATATGATTTGCTTTATTTTTTTTCCATGGAATGTTGAAATCTGCTAACTGGAGCCAGGTGGACAGTAATAGAAAGGGCAGTGTCAGCTGTAAAAGTGTGTCTTGGGAGTTGGAGCCAATTACCTTCTACATTTATAAACCATACATCAGCATAATGTGAAAATCTGGAGTAAAATCTGAAGTTACTGCAAGTCAGGGATTCTAACACCAAACTCTAAAACTGTCCAGTAGAATGACACAAAGATGTGGTCAAAGATAACAAATTTATACTCTCTATTTTACAGATGAACAACACTGGGGTTGAGAGTTAAGCAATTAGGAGAAAGGCAGAAATGGTACAGCAATAAACAAAAGCCAACCCTTGCGTTTTAATTCATTATCAGTAAACTATTAGATTCAGAAACCATTGAAACTCTGCTGGAAATCCCACTACATCCCATTCTACATTCTGCCCACCCCAATATATGTAAACCCTTCAAATGTCCCTATTTCCCAGGGATGTCCCTGATTTAGAGAAGCTGTCCCAGTTTCTGATTTGATCCTGGAATGACCACATTTTCTTAGGGTGTCCCTATTTCCTTTGAAGCAATATTGGAGGGTATGGTAGGATGTCCCTATTTTCATTGGAGAATTGTTGGAGGGTATGGAGTTATCTGATCCCTGAGCCATCTGAAGGCAATCCTGTATAGGGAAGGGTTTTTAAAAAAATGTAAGGTAAGAAGGATGTGTGGGGTATAAATAGTAAAATTGTCATTATGGAATGGGATGTCCCTATTTTTATTAGAGAAATGTTGGAGTGTATGTATAAGGCACTTGGTATTCTGAATTTGTTAAATAAAATAATGGAGGGATATTATTAATGGAGGTGACCGCTCTATTTGGAATTGATGAAGCAAGAGAAAAATTAAACTCTACGAAAAGCGGATTATGCACAAGAGGTAATGTTCAAAGCTTTCTTATGCTCACACTATATCGGTATTTAAGCCCTGTCCTTGTGCCCTCCAAAATAACAGGGTCATTTTTATTTGGTGCTTAATTAACAATTCCGTTGATGACAGAATCATCTCATAAGCCATTTTCTTGGAAAACTATTCTTTGAGCTTTCATTATATGTATGAAACATTTGCAATATTTAGTACACATTTAAGACTAACAATAGATTTGGAGCCAGAAGCCTCTGTAGCATGTAACCAGTGCATAGGTTTGGTTCTGTACAGTTATTTTTAACCACCAATAACTCATTTTGTTTAGTCGTATGAGAACATGGGAGGACAGGAACTTGTTGTGCAATGTTGAAGAATACCCCTGACATCCGTAATGTGCAGCACGTGAAATACAGCCACTGTGCTTCTTTGAGTAGCCTGAATTTTCAGCTGACTCCAGTTGTGGGTCTGTACAGTAGCCAGTTAAAATGACCAGCAACTCTCTACAATCTAATGCCTTGAGGGCAAGGGCTACTGAACACAGTGAGAATGATGCTCAAGGAAATATGGATAGGGTTATGCTGTAAGCATTTTTGAGAATTGCCTGAAATACAAAATACTCCCCCCCCGAACTTCCCCCTGATGCAAACATGATTTACGTATTTGGCCTTGAGACTGCAGAGTAAAATACTCATTTTCAGCTAATGCCCTTTGGGCTTAAAAAAAACCCCTCTCCATTTTCATGTCAATATTGATTTTAACTTTTCATGGTATACCATTTGAATACAGTGGTACCTCAGGATAAGTACTTAATTCATTCCGGAGGTCCGTTCTTAACCTGAAACTGTTCTTAACCTGAAGCACCACTTTAGCTAATTGGGCCTCCTGCTGCTGCCGCGCCGCCGGAGCACGATTTCTGTTCTCATCCTGAAGCAAAGTTCTTAACCCGAGGTACTATTTCTGGGTTAGCAGAGTCTGTAACCTGAATCGTATGTAACCTGAAGCGTATGTAACCCAAGGTACCACTGTACACTGGTGGTGTTGGGCTAGGCCAGCATTGCCCAACCTGGTGCCCTCCAGATGTTTTGGACCACAGCTACTATCAGCTACAGCCAGCATGACCATACTGGCCAGGGCTGATGGGAGTTGTAGTTCAAAACATCTGGCAGGCAACAGGCTGGAGAAGACAGGGCTACGTAGACCAACCTTATTCAAAAACTTTTTGGGCACCTTCTCTCTGAGTGGTCTCGGCTAATACAGAATGGCAGTTCATCAACCTTCATCTGGATTACCAAAGTACATTGGATACTTAAAGTGATATAACATTATGAATGGGGTGTGTGCTAAACTATTTTAGACACAAATTAGGAATGGGACTTCACAGACTACTGGAAGTTAATGCAATTTGTTTAAATCCAAGTAACAAGATGTTCTAAAGATAGGTACATTTCTGACTTCTTTTATTTCTGAAGACCCGTGAAATCATTAGATCCGGTCAAGGGTCTGGAGGCAATAAGAAGAGATGGCTTGGCTGCCTAAGAATGACATTCTTCTGAGAGACCAGGACAGGAGTGCATGTATATTAACAGGAAGGGTATAAAGAAGTAGATGAGTTATGGGATTTTCCTTACTTAATCTCACCACGGCCAGCATTTCAGGAAGTAAGTGTTTCTTCCCTCTGCTCAGGGCTAATTTCTCAATCCTACAACCCTTTCAAATTTGGCCAGGGTATGAGTTTTGCCCTCTAGTCGAGTGAAAAACCAGGGAAAACCACCCTGACCGGTAGTTAGATCTATTCATAATTATATTAAAGAGCCTGCATTTGTAGGGCTTCACTATTTTCTATTTACTTCTAAACTTCAGAGAAGGAAAACAAAAGAAATTCCACTAGTATCAGCCTGTATTTGAAATCAATAGGTTCACCTTCTGGGCTGCATCTCACTTTCTTAAAAAAAAAAAAAGGACAGACCACAATTATTCTAGACAATAGGGTTTGAGGTTTGGAAGCTACATACAGATAAGCAAATACTTTTTCTTCCTAACTGCATCATGTGAAATGTATGTCCCTGAGCAACAAGCGGCAATCTTCATTTCCCTTCTCCTAATACTGATTTTAGACAGAAAACATACATTGTCATTAGGCCTATTCATTCCTGTCCCTTGGAACAAATTTCCAGCTCAGCATCTGTTGATTGTTCCCTCATCAATCAGCATTTCTAATGCCTATATGCGCACATTTGTATTCTTCTCTTATGGTTGGATGGGGAAGGGGGCGGGGACTCCAATTATAATTTTGGGGTACTGTTAAAAGGATGAGAATGTACGTCAGTCATGAGTTTAATTGTGTGGAAATCTTCTGTAAGTCCTCATAAAAAGAAGGTGAAAGATGCCAATTCAGATTGTATCAGGTGGGGGGTAAAATTCAGCATGTTGGAAAGTAGGGCTAGTCACACACGGCAGTACCCAGATGTTGCTGGCTACAACTTTTATGATCCCTTACCACTGGCTGTGCGTAACCATGTGGATGGGATTTGGAGTCAACCACACCTGGAGGGCCACAGGTGCCACTTCTGCAGTCCCAATGCTCACTTCTAGGTACATCTAAGGTTAAATGACCAAAAGAGCACTGCTGTGGTCATTTTATTTCTCTATCAAAATAGCTATAAAGAAGAGTTATCAGCCTAGGACAGACAATGCTCTTCTATTCCAACAGCAAAGCCCCAGCCAGCACAGCGTGATGGGAACTGCATGGTCCCATCATGGTCAGGCATGATGGGAACTGGAGTCCAACAACATCTGTAGAGCACTATATTGGCTATCCCTCCTCTGAGCACTACCCTACAGTAGCTCTCATTGATGCATTTGCAGGTTCATGCATAGTACATTTCATTATCCATGGAAAAAGTATTTCACCTGTAGAGTGGCTACATTTCAGTACTCCTGAAAAAGAACCACATATGCAAGGGTATCATCCGGGACCCTTGGATTTTTTTGCACTGGGCCCCAGACAGATATTTTGCCCTCTCCTCCCCGCTTTTTAAATCTTTTTTTTTTTTAAAAAAAAATCCTTAGAGGTCTGCTGTGCACATTATGAAGCACAGTGCCAGTGAGAGCCAACACCACCCACCATCTTAAAGTAGAGGTAAAGGGACCCCTGACCATTAGGTCCAGTCGTGGCCGACACTGGGGTTGCGGCGCTGATCTTGCTTTATTGGCCGAGGGAGCCGGCGTACAGCTTCCGGGTCACGTGGCCAGCATGATTAAGCTGCTTCTGGCGAACCAGAGCAGCGCACGGAAATGCTGTTTACCTTCCCGCCGGAGCGGTACCTATTTATCTACTTGCACTTTGATGTGCTTTCGAACTGCTAGGTTGGCAGGAGACCCACCATCTTAATTTGCACATAAACATATAAAATAGCATACGCAAATTTTGTGTGTGTGTGTGTGTGTGTGTGAGTGCTGGGGACATGTTGGCCAAAACATTAAGGTACATGTGCTTAATCCTTCCACTATTAGATACTGACCCTCTTAACTGCCCAAGTACGGTGTAAAACTCTCACAGTCTGTTTCAACTAGTTTGAAAATGCTTAACCACTCCACATACTGGCACGGCAGAAATCCTCTACCCAGTTATGCATGCATATAAATCCTAAAGAGTTATCTAAGCAGTCAGGGTATGAAAATAATTCTTCCCCAAAATATGTAAGATGCAGGTGTCAGCCTAGGAACTACTGAAAGTATAATGTTACACAGAGACAAAAAAAAAAGTCCATAATCTTGCAAACACAGACAAAAAAAGTCTTAGAAGGATTATGAAATATCAGCATTTCTTGTCTGTAAGTACCTAATTTACTCATTTTAGGTTTGGCTAATCTTGCTTCCCTTCTCTTTTCCCTTGAACTGACCCCAGTGCCTTGCATATCTGTGCACATTTCAATAGAAGCTAGTTTTTCAGTCATTTAAAAAGGAGGTGATTATTAGCTATACTTAAGATGGTTTTCAAGAACTCCAAATCACTTCAAAATCCTACAATGCAATAATTGAAAAGTAAAAAAAAAAAAGTACAAGTATTCTTATGAGAAGAACAATAAATAAAAGGATTTATTTATACTAAAAAAAGAGAGAGTCTTTGCTTCATCTGGTATCAAGATTAATCATTATTACCAGGGTGATATTAGAAAATGTTCTGTGTTATTGAGGACTCCAGTTGTGTAGCTCAGGGGTGGCCACCTGGTAGCCCCAGGACCTTAGTCAGTGGAGCTTGGTGGACAATGGCTGGGAGGCAAGCCTCCCGGCATGCAGCCAGACATGACATGTCATTTCTCCTCCCTCACTGAGGCCTGACAAGGAACAGCTGGGGAGAGACATAACTATTGACAGAAGAACTGGGGTTCCAGTTGCAGACCCTCCAAGTGTCCCTATTTTCCAGGGACATTCCCGGATTTACAGAAGCCATCCCGGTTTCTAATTAGATCCCGGAATGTCCCACTTTTCCTCAGAACGTCCCTATTTTGATTTGAGAAATGTTGGAGGGTATGGAGTTATGCGACGCCTAAGCTAAGGAGATAAGTAACTATACAACCTTTAAAAGACATCTGAAGGCAGCTCTGTATACGGAAGTTTTTTTAAAAAAAGTTTAATGCTTTATTATGTTTTAATATATGTTGTAAGCTGCCCAGAGTGGGTTGAGAAACCCCGTCAGATGGGTGGGGTATGAGGATGATGATGATGGAATAGGACAGGCATAGGCAAACTCAGCCCTCCAGATGTTTTGGGACTACAACTCCCATCATCCCTAGCTAACAGGACCAGTGGTCAGGGATGATGGGAGCTGTAGTCCCAAAACACCTGGAGGGCCGAGTTTGCCTATGCCTGGAATAGGACATCCCTATTTTCTTCAGAGAAATGTTGGAGGGTATGGAGTTGAACCAACACCCAACAGGAGGAAAGCACTTGGGAGGACATTTACAATAACCCTCTTACTTTCCAGTCCTATTCAGGTATTTGAACACATGATGGAATAAACAGTTTAAGGAGGGAGCACAGCAGTCCTGTCCGCAATCTTTATGCACTGGCACCAATGGTTTAAAGGGCTGTTTTTCACATGTTGAGCTGAACAAGCATCTTCCGAATGACCAGGCATTGGGGTTCTGGATTGTGGAGAGGATTCTTTGCATGTCCAGCTGAAATGCAAACCATTCTGTAGAATGCTGAAAGGTCATTGATGGAGTCAGTCTCCATGAGAGCTTTGGAGTGGGGTATTTCGGCTCATGCCCTGCACTCTTTCTCCAGATTTCATTTCCCCTGTGTGTACTTTCCACATTTTAATACGGCTATCATTGGTGGTTGTACTTGGTACCTTCTGAAGATAAAAACCAGGTGCCATTGGATGTTATGACAAGAGGCGTAGATGAAGACTGGTATGTTGATCAGAAACATAAGAGAGATACAAGTCACATACCCAGCAAAGAATGTGGAAATGCAAATGGACTCATGATTTTAATGAACTTATGCCATAAAAACTGTCAGGGTTGACTTAGACAGGACATTTTAATGTTGGCAGTTAATTATGACTACCTGAATCTGTCTGAAGAGCTTGAAGCTTATCTTAAATCTAATTTAAAAGACAAAAGGCTATATAAGACTTTGAAGCGTGATGTGCTCCACTCATATTTCCCCTGCTAATGCTAAAAGAAAATGTGGAATATAAAATTTAAATTATTAACTCAAAAGAGATTATGTTAAAGATGAGTGAATAGTTTGTAAAGTTTGTGGGCAAGTTCCTAAAATGGCAAAACTTAAACCACTTCAAGATTTATGTCATGTTCCAAGGGTGGCCCAATTTAGTTGTCATGGAACAATTGAATGCAGACAGTATTGAAAAAGACCAACTCCCTTTTTGAAGCACCCCTTGCCGTGTCCCAGATACAAATCACCATCCTATTTAGAGTATGTGGTCTACATAAACCTGTTAATTCACCACTTTTTAACCAAGCTCAAAGTGATAATGAAAATAACTACCAGGTTGTTATCATTGATATGCACAATAAAGAGCCACACTGATCTATGAAGGATCTGAGATAATAAGGCAGTGTGATTGACACACCCTAGCATGCTGGGAATCTTAATCCAAAACATCTGGAGGGCATCAGGCTGGTGAATGCTGATTCATAGAATCATAGAGTTGGAAGGGACCCCAAGGGTCATCTAGTCCAACCCCCCCGCAATGCAGGAATCTCAACTAAAGCATCCATGACAGGTGGCCATCCAACCTCTGCTTAAAAACCTTCAATGAAAGAGAGTCCACAACCTCCCAAGGGAGATTGTTCCACTGTTGAACAGCTCTTACTGTCAGAAAGTTCTGCCTGGAGTTTAGTCAGAATCTCCCTTCTTGTAACTTGAAGCCAATGGTTTGAGTCCTACCTCTGGAGCAGGACAAAACGAGCTTGCTCCATCTTCCATGAGACAGTCCTTAATATATTTGAAGATGGCTATCATAGCTCCTCTTTTCCTGGCTAAACATATCTAGCTCCTTCAACTGTTCCTCATAAGGTTTGGTTTCCAGGCCTTTGATCATCTTGGTTGCCCTCCTCTGCACACGTTCAACAACCTTTTTAAATTGTGGTGCCCAGAACCGGGCACAGTATTCCAGGTGTGGTCTGAACAAGGCAGAACAGAGTGGTACTATTGTTTCCCTTGATCGGGACACTATACTTCTGCTGATGCAGCCTAGAATAGCATTAGCTTTTTTTGCTGCTACATCACACTGTTGACTCATGTTAAGCTTGTGGTTCACTAAGACCCTAGATCCTTTTCACATGTATTACTGGTAAGCTGGGTGTCCCCCATCTTATATTTGTACACCTGGTTCTTCTTGCCTAAGTGAAGAATCTTACATTTGTCCCTGTTGAAATTCATTTTGTTAGTTCTGGGCCAGTTCTCCAGTCTGTTAAGGTCATTTTGAATAATAGAAGCAAAGAATTGTAGAGTTGGAAGGGACTTTGGGGAACATCAAGTCCAACCCCCTGGAATGCAGGAATATGCATCTGTCCCATACGGAAATTGAACCTGCAACATTGGCATTATCAGTACCATGCTAACCAACTGAGCTATCCTGGTTACTATCTTCTGCAGCATTAGCTACTCCTCACAATTCGGTGTCATCTGCAAATTTGATGATCATTCCATCAATTCCTTCGTCCAGGTCATTTATAAAGACATTGAACAATAATGGGCCAAGGACAGAACCCTGTGGCACCCCACTCATAATATTTTTTTCCAGGATGATAAGGAACATATTTGTGTGATAATTTGATTGGAGAGGTAGCTGTGGGGAATGTTTCATTGCTCACCCCTCCCTCAGTTTCATGCTGAAATTCTATACATTCTTACCTGGGAAAAAGTCTTATTGAATACAGGGGAACTTCCTTCTGAATGCATAGGACTGAACTGTGAATCACTCTCCAAGTTGCTATTTGCTCCATGCAGTAGAAACAGGTAAAAAGGTAAAGGACCCCTGGCAACTATGGGGTGTGGCGCTCATCTCGCTTTCAGGTCGAGGGAGCCAGCATTTGTCCACAGACAGCTTTCCGGGTCATGCGGCCAGCATGACTAAACTGCTTCTAGCACAACAGAATACTGTGATGGAAGCCAGGGCACACGGAAACGCCGTTTACCTTCCCACTGCAGTGGTACCTATTTAGCTACTTGAACTGGTACGCTTTCAAACTGCTAGGTTGTGGAAATATACAAGCATGATTCAAGCACCTACATTTCCTTCCACCCTGAAGAACAAAACAGCAGCTTGGTTAATAATGATAGGTAAAACGGCACCGGAAGGAAGGAAGGGTTAAATGCCCTAGTACTGACACAAGAAACTGGGAAGTCTTAAAAATGCATTTGCTACCCCTACTTTATAGAAATCTGAGCCAGCCTTGGTTCTTTAGTTGACTAAATTTGCAATTAAAAATATTGTGCTGTGGTTTTTGCATCTGTGGGCAAATTCTATGGCTTTAGGCTTTAGCTTTGCATGTGTAGCCAAATGCAAAAGCATCATTGTGTATTTTGAAGTGATGTGGAAGCAAATGAGAAGAGCAACTTTGGAAGAGGGAGTACCGGTAGCTAATTTCTCCTATCTATGGGAGCAGCAACAAGCTAAACCACATATACTGTAATTTTTTACTGCTTACAAATTGGCACCCTCTAGTGGAATGACAATGAAGTGCATGGACGGTTTTCAAATAACTATAGCCATTCAATTTCTTTCTTTTTTTTAAATCACAAAACAATCTATTAAAAATACAGTTCTAAATGATGAATACTAGTTTTATCTTAAAGAGCTCAAACACAACTTGCTTTTTTATCTATTTAAATTCTCACTATTTCATTCCACTTTCAAATGAAACATATGTGAGTGTGCAGACACATCTGCACATTTATGAACATATTGTCACAGGCAATGCCCATGAGGTTAGTATGGGTAAATTAGTGAATAGGAAGCCTAATCTTACACACATTTTCTCAGAAGTAACTCTCACCATGTTCATTGGGAGCTGCTATAAAAGGTAAATCTAAATGAGTGAAATATGGGGCATTTTTCATATGGCTTCCTATGTGTTATTTCGGTTAAGAAACAAACATGACAGTCCTATACAGATATACAATGGGAAATAAGTTCCACTGTGTTCAGTAGCCTTTACTCCCAGGTAAGTGGGTGCAGAATGAACACTTTACCTGGGAGTATACACCATCAAGGGAACTTTCCTCCAAGCAGGTACCGTATTGGCCCAAATATAAGCCGCATCCTTAAAATTGGAGGGGGGGGGGGAGAAAAAAAGGAAAAATTCCCAAATATAAGCCGCTCTATTCCTCACTACTCCTGGCTTCATACTGGGGGTGGGATAGGGGAGCTGCACTGTGTTGCTGACGGCCTTTCCCTTTCCTCGCTGTCTCCCTTCCTGGCCTTGGAGGCGGACACTGGTTTGCTGCAGTCCTGGCGCTGTTTGCCCCACGCTCCCGGCTGCATACCGTAAGGTCATGAATGTTAGCCGCACTTTAACTTTTCACAGTCAGAATTTGGGGGAAAAGTAGGCAAATATTCAGGCCAGTACGGTATGTATAGGATTGCACTGTTTGTTAGCTACTCTCGTTAGTCCCAGGGTTAAATTTGCTGCCAACGTTAACTCCAGTTTTATGTATCCAAGCTGATGGGCTGGCAGCTGAATCTTTCTTCAACAATGGTTACAGGACAGGGCCCTCCACAACACCTGAGAGCAGCAGGCTAGCAGAGCAGAACATATGGCATGCACAGCTCTGTCTTTATGCCACACTCCTGCTGCTCCCCAGCATCAGCTGCATGAGGCAGCTGCCACACATTGGCTAATGGCAGGGCTGGTCCTGCGCATTCTGAGCCAATACAAAGAACTTTAATTTCATTTCACTTTTAATTTGTATACCCCCTTTCTATATTACTATACACAAGGCAGTTTACAACAACCCAATCTACCACAAAGATCACACACGTTATAATCGACTCCATACAAAAAGGCATTTTAAAAGCATAGCTTAAAATAAACAACTTATGGTAGAGATACTGAAACACCAACCCCCCCCCCCCAAAAAAAAAAACTGTTTATGTATGCAATGACTGCAGCCAGGATGATTTATTCTCAAACATGGAAAGATGATTCTGTACCAACTGAGGAGGAGTGGCAGTCTAAATTAATGGACTATGCCAAAATGGCAAAACTTATGGGAGCAATAAAGAGCCAAGAGGGAAAAAACTTTACAAAAGACTGGGGGAAATTTGTGGATTATCTGAAATGTTATTGTACACATATAAATTCATTAGCAGTATTAATTTAAAACAAACAGTTAAAATTAATGTTAAAAGGTAACTAGGGAGTTATTATTAATTGGAGTAATAAAATGTAAGAAACCACAAAAGGTTTAGGGGCAAGTCAAAAACACATATATTTATTGGAAAATATTGGACTGTGTTTATGTTAAGATGTTATGGAAAAAACAAAAAATAAAAATTATATAAAATTTATATAAAATAAAATAAACAATTTATATCAAATAAAGTAATATTCAACAATCCATTCGAATCTAATAGTACACAATCAAATTAACTCTCAAAATATCAGCAAATACGAATTAAACAGAAATTCATTCTTAACAATTACAATAAATAATTACTAAATTATAATCAATAAAAATAACAAGAAGTCAAAATGCATAAAATACCACAATACATACAAAACCATGTAAAAGGATCAAATAATCATTCCTGGAATTCACATGAATATTATGGTTTTTTGTTATCCCTCTCCTCCTCTGCCAAAGATCAGTGGGAGAGCATAAGCTTTCATCCCACAATCTGAATCCACAGCAGCCTTGAACTCTTGTCCATCTGCAGAGTTTTAGCCAAGTCGTTTTTCTTACATGCAGGGTGAGTCCTTTAAAAGAGGCCCCGTGAATACAGAGTACACATGTCCCATGGGGCCTCTTTTAAAAGACTCACCCTGTACTTGGATGTAAGTTCTGTTCTGGTTTCCTTAAACAGACCTTTATTTGTTCCAAGATTACACCCCTATGTTCTTCAAGAAGTCCTCACGCACTAATGAGCCTTATTGCCACATGGCCATATTTGGGTATAATCTGCTGAGAATCTCCTTCGGCCCAATTCAAAGGAGGAGATCTCTGTATGGATAATCTTCTCCGGACTTTAGAACACATGTATATAAATAGGACAAGCTCCCTAACATGGAGGCTTTTAACTGCTTCCAGTGAGATGCAAACCCCCTTTTACATTATAGTACACTTACATATGCACAACTAGAGCTGGATCAGGGTTATAATGAATGGACATAGAGTGACCCTGGGTCAGTCAGTGCCTCTCAGCCTAACCTACCTCACAGGGGTGTTGCAGGCTCCTTGGAGAAGAAGGTGTGAAATAAATGCAATCAATAAATCCAGATACCCACATTGGTATAAATATGTGGTAGATACACTAGTAGGTATTAAACAGCAACTAGAGGAACCACAGAGCCTAGGACTTGCTGATCAGAAGGTCGGCAGTTTGAATCTCAGTGATGGGGTGAGCTCCCGTTGCTCGGTCCCTGCTCCTGCCAACCTAGCAGTTCGAAAGCATGTCAAAGTGCAAGTAAATAAATAGGTACCACTCCAGCGGGAAGGTTCGCCAGAAGCGGGTTAGTCATGCTGGCCACATGACCCGGAAGCTGTACGCCGGCTCCCTTGGCCAATAAAGCGAGATGAGCGCCGCAACCCCAGAGTCAGCCACGACTGGACCTAATGGTCAGGGGTCCCTTTACCTTTACCCACATTGGTATAAATATGTGGTAGATACACTAGTAGGTATTAAACAGCAACTACAGAAACCAAAGGGCAAAAGAGAACAGGACTCCTGCATAAGTCTGTAGAAGAGGGGATTTCAGCAGATGTAGTTAAGCCATTCCTGCTGAAATTGCCTCTGCTACATCACTATTAAAGGCCCAGAAGCCTTGGCCTCTCTTTTTTTTACCTGACTGCCCTTTCAGAAACCAAAATGTAGTTAAAAGTTACAGCCTCTTAACCAGGCATAGGCAAACTCCAGCCCTCCAGATGTATTGAGACTACAATTCCCATCATCCCTGACCACTGGTTCTGTTAGCTAGTGATGATGGGAGTTGTAGTTCCAAAACATCTGGAGGGCTGGAGTTTGCCTATGCCTGCTCTTAACAGTGCAATCTACTCAGAAGTAAGTCCCATTGGGTCCAGTAGGACTTACTACCACATAAGTTGGTATAGGATTTTAACCTCATTGTTTACATTATTATTCAAAGGCTTCAGGAGAATGTGAGACCCTCATGCTGGAACTAAGGTTAATATGTTCCCCTTCTGCGCATACAATGGATTTAAGCGTCACTTTTTTCCGTGTCTCTAGAATGAAAATGCTTGAAAACAACCCAAAGGCAATTCTGTGCACAGAAGTTTTCACTTCAGCTGAACGGGAAAGATCTAGTGGATTTCTTTTTTCTTTCTTTTTAAAAATACATTTTTCTATTCTAGACTTGCCAGAGAACAAAGATGCTTCCTGTACTGCTTGATTGCTGTAAGATACTCACCTGGAACCAACCCAAAAGGTGCTACTTCCAACAGCATGGTGCTTGTGACTTCAGTGGAAATGAGAGATAACAAGAAGATCCTTGAGGCAACCTGGAAAGGGAGAAGCATTGCACTCCAAGGGCAAACGATAAGGATTTCTCCAGACTCCAGCCAAGAAAATAGAAGGAAAGGAAGAGTTGGTAGAAGCTGCCTTTGTAGATTGTTTAATTTGAGCATGCATTATATCTCTGGAAAACCGGGATGTTCCAAATAAAAACAAAAATAACCACTCATGTATGCAAAATGAAAAAATAGCTATTGCATATACTTTCTGCAGAGATTCAACTTGGTTCTGTATTATTCTGAAAGGGGTGTTTAGTTAGATCTAGGCATGGTGAAGCTCACCTGATCTCCTGATAGCCAACTTGCTGTTGTCTACTGGGAAGGTGTGACACAGTGCAAATGCTCTGGCAAGAGTGTCAGGTTGGCTCTGCTGGTGCATTTGCACTGCACTGATCTCCCGCTGCCCCTCCTTCCTGGTAAGCAGCAGTGAGTCAGCTGCTGGGAGGTCAGGTGAGCAATGGTGCCCCACCACGCAGTCCACTATCGCCTTCACCATCTGAAAGGCAGCATCAAAATGACGCCATGTGAACACTAGCAATGGAAAATATGGAACCCCATCAATGGGGATGGTAACTTGAGCCTTACTGGAACAGCTGCAGCCAAGCAAATTGAGCCTGCCAAATTGGTATGGTAATGCTCAGATTGCGATCGAATGGATTTGCATGGTCATTTTACAGAAGAAGTTTGAGCTGAAGGAGCTTATGTTCATAGGCTGTAATGTTCCACTACATCCCTTATCATCTACAGAGCAACATGCCTTCATGGTGACCACATGCTAGTGGTAGCACCTACTGATTAGGTGTTTTCCTTTATTCCCTGCCTATGTAAAAGCAAGCTGGAACTGTTTTCGGAAAAGATTGGAATGTGAGAAACTTCAGATGTTATAGCTGTATATTGACAGCTGAACAGCGGAAAGCCCTGCCCTGAGTGCCTCTTGAGGTTTATTTTCCACAATAAAAAGGTAAAGGGTAAAGGGACCCCTGACCATTAGGTCCAGTCGTGGCTGACTCTGGGGTTGCGGCGCTCATCTCGCTTTATTGGCCAAGGGAGCCAGCGTACAGCTTCCGGGTCATGTGGCCAGCATGACTAAGCCGCTTCTGGCGAACCAGAGCAGCGCACGGAAACGCCGTTTACATTCCCGCTGGAGGGGTACCTATTTATCTACTTGCACTTCATGCTTTCGAACTGCTAGGTTGGCAGGAGCAGGGACCGAGCAACGGGAGCTCACCCCGTCGTGGGGATTCGAACCGCTGACCTTCTGATCGGCAAGTCCTAGGCTCTGTGGTTTAACCCACAGCGCCACCTGTGTCCCTATTTTCCACAATAGTTGGCAGGTAATTAGGATGTAATCTAGGGCCTGATGATGACCCTTAACTGAGCTCCACAACCATCTCCAGGACTATACCACCCATAATGATGGCAGAATTGCACCCATCTTGAATAGGATATTTAGAGACAGGGTAACTTTGCATGTGAAGACAGGCTCCAGTGGATTGATTGGATGAGACCAATTGTGGGTCCAACGGTCAAGAAGGCGGTTTCTGCACATGCTGTAGAGGAAAGTGAGGGGCAGATGGGAAGGTAGCTCATCTAGGAGAAGGAAAATTGCTCCTAAACCTCTGCTGCCTTGTGGAATATCTTTGGGAGAATAAACGCCTAAGGAGTAAACCTTACACAAATCTGGATTGGAGTCCCTAAGACAGTTGGATGGCACCTTGTACACCACAACTCCTGGGGGAGCAGGGTTCGAATCCCCACTCAGCCATGAACTTCACAGGGTGGCCATGGGCCAGTCACCATCTCTTAGCCCAACCTACTTCACAGGGTTGTTGCGAGATTCAAGTTTTCCCTGCTTTTAGATATGGCAATTACATTTAATTTTATTTGAATGCCCAACAACTCTTCTTGCTCTCTTTTCTTCTAATTGTTTATTTCGTTATGTGTTCTTTATGTTCTTTATTCCTTTAACAATTCGTTTATTTACCTTTCTACTGATCTAATCTGTTATGAGTGGCTATTTATTTCCTTTATCGATTCATTTATGTCATACTGCTGGATTTTTATTTCAGCTGTGGTGTGTGTGTGTGTGTGTGTGTGTGTGTGTGTGTGTGTGTGTATAAAAAGAATATCCAGTAAGAATGAGATTACATCATGTAAAAAACTGAACTAGGTAAAGGTGCCATTTGTGATCATACAAACCATGTGTGTAGAATAATATTTCAAGCATATTTTAACGACCCATCCTACCAGTTCATTTCATCAACCATCATTCCATCTCCATGTGAGGTTCATGAGAAAACTTTTGTTCCCAAGTTAGATGGAAAAAGAAGTAAAAGGGGATAGTCAAAAAACTGATTTATTTATAAGACCAGACAATTTACCCAGCTGAAGCCTTAATCTTCGCCAACAAATCACCTCCTAAGATGAAAGCTTCCTAATGATAGTGGGTGCACAGTCAAAATGACCGGAATTTTATCTCCAGGTCCTCTGTTAATGTAGCCATTATAGCATAATGCTTCACTTTGTGACTCATGGTTTACCTGAAGAATTGAGATCTGATAAAAATGGGCCCAGGTCTATATCTCAAATAATGAAGAACCTTTGCTAGTGTGATAATATTTGACATGTTTTTATCTGGTCTCTGCCATCAGAGTAAGTGCAAATGGGAAACCAAATGTGTTTAGAACTTTTAAAACTGCCATGAAAACTGTGAAGGGAGATATTCTATCTGTAAATCAGAAAATAGCTTCTTTCCTGCTATCTTATCAAACAGCACTGCATAGTTCTACAAAATGTATGCCCACTGAACTAATGGGAAGATAGTTCCTGGTCTAGGAACTATGAGACCTAATTTTTAGTAACTTGGTGGGCAATGCTCAAACCACTTTCCTCAAACAGTCCCATTAACTGTAATGGGAATAACTCTTGAGCACGGGGCCCTGCAGGGAGCAGCATATATAAATGCACAATGCAAGCCCTAAAAGAGTGAGGACTTATATTTCTAATGGGTGCATATGCTGCTTAAATATATTAAAACTGGCAGCATCTGTTGTTGTGCAAGATGATGCAAGCTTTAAAAACAAAACAGAAAACTGTTTCCACTACATTTTGTGCATGTGATTAAAAAAAAGATGGGTAGAGAATTTTCGCTGAGAAACAAACCCTACCAATGTGGGAGAAAATATCCTACACATAGGAATACGCACAGGGTGTGCCCAGAAACACTCAATGTTCACCCCACTGTTTTAAAAGAAAAATTGAGATCATGGTGAGAAGGAGAAAGTATGGAGCAGCAACCTCGCAGTCTCAGCTGCCACAGTGGGAAGAGGGACAAAGGTGGCAGGGAGGAGGAGGAAAGCAGACAGCAAGAAATGTAGCAGGAACAAAAAGACTCTAATGAGTCTGGAATGGATCTGCAGCTTCTGCCTGCATCTGTCTGTCTGTCTGTCTGTCTGTCTGTCTGTCTGTCTGTCTGTCTGTCTATCTATCTATCTATCTATCTATCTATCTATCTAGCTAGCTAGCTAGCTAGCTAGCTATCTATCCCATGGCTCTATCAGCTTCTAGGAGCTTGACACCTTTTTGCTCACATATGGTGAGCGATGTCTCATTCTCCAGGACAGGAAGATGAGGAAACCTTAATTTGTCTTGGTCAGTGAAGACCACGAGAATTGACCATACATACCTGGATGTATACCGCAAAAATTTGCTATTCTGCATTTCATTTTTCAAATTTGTATTTTTAAGTGGAGCTTAGTAGTTAATTTTTTTAAAAAAAAAAGTTTAGCGAAGTTTTAGTTTGTTAAATGAATAATTTGTTGTTTCAAATCTCTTACCTAAGCCATGAACTCACTAAATGGACATAGGCGCCATCTCTTAACATCTCTAAGGCACGTGCAGGAGGACTGGTTTCAAACTGTGTGGTGGGAAGCTGAAAAAGAGGGGACAGCATACAAACACACCTGCCGAAAGCTCCTCTTCTACACAGCTGGCAACGGTGTGATAGCTATGTCCTCTTTTTCATCTAAAACAGGGGCTTAAGGTATCCACCATGATGGGATGTACCAGCTTCTGGGTATCTTGGGGGTGCTGTTCGGCTCAGCTTCCAACAGACATCTGGTTGGCCACTGTGAGAAAAGATGCTGGATGCTCTCTGACTGGAGAGATGTAAAAAGGGGAATTCCCCAAGATTTGGTATTGGGCTAATTTAGGGCTTCAGGATGGGCTGTGCAGCATCTACAGCTCTGCCTCCAACAAAGGGAAATGATTGGCGGGTTCAGGAGAAACAACTGGGGTGGGCTGCTGCTACTGCCTGAAATCAGCTCACTCTGTCTACTACTAGAGCTGGCCCTGTGTTAGCTTGATGAACCGGTGGTGTGACCACTATTGATGTGGTAGATTAGGGATGGGGAGCCCTGGGTTCAAATCCTCACATCAATCACTCTTTCTCACCTTAAGGGTATTGTGGGAGCACAAATTAGGTGAGTTCCTTGAGGGAGATGAGATACTCTTTTCACTAGTAATGATTCGGTTAACGTGGGAGGAATTATTATGCAGAAAGTCAGGGATAGGAATACAGGAAGCTGCCTTATATCAAATCAGACCATTGGTCCATCTACCTCATTGCTGTCCACACTGACTGTCAGCAGCTGTAGACGGTTTCAGGCAGGAATCTTTCCAAGCACTACCTGGAGATGCTGGGGATTGAAACTGGGATCTTCTGCAAGCAAAGCAGATGCTCCAGCACTTCCTCCCATAGTCATTTTGGCAGAATGGATATGTGCATTGCATTCTCATTTGTATATAGCCATCTTTTCTACAATATAAGTATACTTAGGAGAAATCGTGCCTAATAACACACCAACTATACTTCAACAGAAGTTTCCCCCCCTATGTTTTGCTCCAAGACCGCAGGTTCCCTACCTCTGCATCAAATCAATAGTGTACTATAAAATGCCATGAACCAGTTATTTGGAAAGAAATAATAACAAAAATAGTCTTGAGATTTTATTTTGCCAGTGATCAGAGGTCATTATGCACCAAAACCCAGAAGAGATTTCATGATCAGTTGGGTGAAACCCCACGTTTGACAAATGAAAACAAAGGGCTCATTCAGAATTTTGTTTGCTCCATGTTTCTCCCCCTGCTTTCCCTAGGGAAGCAGTGGGTTTTCCCAGGGAAAGCATTGGGACAAAATAAAAACCTCTCAGACCCATGTCTGGAAATCATGGAACAAACAAAAGAAATCACAGGATGAAGGGAAGAGTTGATGAGCCCAAAGCTAAATACTTTAAAGAAAAAAAGGTTACATTGGAATGGCGACTGTTAAGTTTCATGAAGCCACTAGATGGGGATCTTGAGTCAGTCATCTCAAAATATTATTTGGCTTAAAAAAACCTGTTTTATCCTAGGCAGAATTCATGCATTGCAACTTTATTCTTTGGACATTTGAATTTTTACCCAGCCATGTGGCTAACGATGGAAAATTCACAGGTCCAATGTATATATCTTAAACACAGGAGCCAAATGAGGATTCCATTTCATGATATAAGCATATGTGGGAATGGTTTTTGGGTCTACAGTGACATGACATCTGCTCCAACATAATGTTTGTTTAAAAAGACGTTCCAGTGGAATTTTTCTGCTCCTCCCCTGTTTTCTAGGAGGCCTACCATTTATTGTAGAAATAATCTGCCTTCTAACAGATAAAAAGAAGGGGGAGAGTAAGAAGAATCCTTTGCTGAAAGGGACCACAGTGACCCAATTCATGTTGTTTGCTGTGTGAGTAAAGCAGCTGCCAAAATCCTTTGGACTCTATCACCAAAATCTTGGCTTCTCTGTCTCTTCCTCCCTACTGTCTCTTGCCCAAGGCTGTCTCCTCAGCCATACTCAGCTGGAAGCACTTTTCTGAGCCAAGCACAGGAGAGGCAGCAAAACCACGTCCCAGAAGCAGGAACCTGTTCCAGGTTCAATCTCAGGCATTCCCCAGGTAAGGCTGGGGAAAGCCCTGCCTAGAGAACCACTCCCAATCAGAGTAGGTAGGACTTGGTTAGATCAACTGACCTGGTATAAGTCATCTTCCTGTATTCCTAATTTCCCTCATTACAGAAAAGGCCATAGCTTCAGTGGTAGAGCATCTGCTTTGCATCTAAATCAGGTGTGGGGAACCTGTGGTCCTCCAGATGTTGCTGAACCACAACTCCCATGAGCCCCAGCAAGCAAGGTCAATGGATTGGGATGATGGGAGTTGTAGTTCAGCAACAACCGGGCAGGGTCAAAGGGTCCCCACAGCTGATCAAAATGCTGCAAGCAGCCACAGGCAGACTTATTGCATGGTTTTGGGAGACGCCCAGTTATAACACTGTTTGGGAGGGAGGTGCAAACCAGAATTAATTTGAACTGCAATGAATCCCTGCAGAGAAGGAATTGTATATGTTGTAATAGCTATACCTAAAAAGGAGAGGTTGATTGAAGTGCAGAAGAGATGGTTCCATGCTAGCAGGTAAAATAATAATTCTTCCAACATTGGAAATCACTGAATGGATGGATGACCTTCTGCGACTGGCAGCCCATGTAAAGATCCTGTTGCTAAACTGAAAAAGGTAGAGTTTTTGTGAGATTGTGAATTGGGACTTCATTGAACTCTCCATGTTGTACAGTAAAACTCCCATAATCTCTGACCATAGTAGCTGGGGCTGATGGGAGTTACTTTTATTTATATTTATTTATAAATATTCCACATTTTACATTTGTCTCTTCATTTATTTCCCTTTCCTTATTTTGTGACTGGAATATGTTGACTGAATTATAATTGTAGTGAGCTCTTAAGTGCCCTGCGGGAGTGAGAGGAAAACCAAGGAGAGGAAACTGAAAGAGAAACTATAATCCAAAAGAATTTGGGAAAATTTTAATAAACGGTTAACAACAAATACAAAGTTGGTGTCTTGGCATGTGAAGGCAAGACTGGGAAGGACTTTCCAGTACAGCTTGGCATAGTAGAAGCTAAGTGTGGCTAAAAGTTAAACCGTATGCATGAGTTCAATGGGATTTACTCCGATGTAAGCATAGGCTTGCTTCCTAAAAGACGTATGCTTTTTAATATACCCTTTTGTATAAAATATGGGGTCCTTATTGACAAACTGAACCAGAGGAATCAAAATTTTAAAAAAGCTCACTATGATCTGTACTCACAACTGACAATCTATAGTTTAAACAGAGGTCCCTCCAAGCTAGTTCTTGAATAGTGTATAGACCCTTTTTTTTTTGTCTGGAACTTGTTTTGTTCAGCACTGTTGGACGAAAGGGAAAGCGAGGAAGGTTTTCTGTGAAAATAAGGAGAGGTGTACAAAGGAGTTATGGCACCTCTTCCTGCCAGCTTTCTGTCTTGAGTGCAGCTCCCTTCTATTACCTGTGAAGTGCCTGGACATGAAAATCACCAAAATTCCATGTCATTATTTTTAGCAAAAGGGAACCGCTGCCAATTCTTTCATTTTTTAAAGTGAAATAGGCTTTGTTCTCTAAAACGTTCTTCTGTCTCTCATGCGATGCAGCGTTGGCCAGGACAGCAGCCTGCCCTTAACGTCTCCCTAAAAACGAGCCTGACCCTCTTTTTTGCTCAATTTGCAAAGTGCACAATGCAGCTCAGAAGAGAATATCTTTGGCTTGAGATTGTTTCTGTCCTCTGCCCAAAAGATGCCCAGAAGTGAAATGAGAAAGGATGAAATGACTTCTTTTCCTATGTATATACTCAACTCCAAGCTGAGTTGAGATCATTCCTGGGGCAGTAAAGCAGGTGAAGAAAAAGAAAAGGAAGCTGATTTTCTTACATCAAACCTAGGCAACTGTTCATACAGAAACCACCGTCTTGTAAGGCATTTCTCTGGTAATGTATGCCAGGCTGGAGAGGAAGAATCCAACTGCCCAGCGACAGTCAGCTGCTTTTCTAAAGCAATCAGTTTTGAAAAATCTATTCTAAATAAACAATTGTTTCCCAATGTGAGCGAATGATTCCACCAGCTGCAGAAGGGAGCCGGGTGCTCTGCGGCGGACGACTCTGTCAGGATAAAGGGGGATAATAATATATTAAAGACACGAGATGCATGAAAAATGTCATTAAATAAGTCTTTACTAGCTTTGAAATGGTGATGGTTTGCATAATTGATTAATCATAAGGGGGCACTTTTGGTCACAGAAATTATCATTATTACAGCTCTAAAGTCAAATAATCTTTCTACTTATAAAAATATGCCATTTTACCCTCAGATCTCCCCAAGATTTCTCCTTTCTTTTAGGCTCTCTGACTTTACAGCCTTTAATAAATGAATGGTACTTAATCAGGAGGGCAGGGAAAATACCACTGCATGTTCCCTAGGCTGTGGAGGTTTTGTGCATAAGACCTAGACTAGTGGATCCAATCTTTTGTTTAACTGGGGTGAGTCCATCAGTGGAATCTGAACTGTGCCTGGGGCCTTCGCTACTGGATTGGTGTCTAGTTCAGCCTATTCCCAAAGTTCAGGAGGGCTACCAAAGCCAAATTCCTAAACTCTTCCTACATATCAGCTTAGCCCCAGCTACTGAAATCCAGCACAGATATAAAAGGCGTATTTATTGTTTTGGGGAGATGCATACATTTTGGGTTTGCCTAGTTCTTCAGAGTGTAGTCTGTGCCTAAGAAGCAGCTACCAAGAATATCAAAGGGCTTATTCACACTTACCCTTTGTCCACAATCTGTGTCCAAGCGTTGTTTTTTTGTCTTGAGTTTTCCCTGCATAAACCTGTTCTTTAAAGCTGAATCAGAGCAAATGTCATTTTTTAAAAAAGTAATATTTATTAAAGTTTTAAAGGTTACAAAATTAGAAAAGAGAAAACACCAAATTAAGCAAAAACAAAACAACACATCACAATAAGAAAAAAGAAAAAAAAGAAAAAACAGAAAAATAAAAACAGTTAAAAAACACATCAAACCTTCCCATAACTTATCTTTCATTTGCTTGTTTCCTTGACCTCCTCACACCTCCCTTTTCTGTATTCTAGTTCGGTTAGCTATTTCAGCAAATCCTTTCCATCTTTCCCAGTTTTTGTCCTATAATTTATCTTAATATAATGTAACTTTACATTCTCTCCTTTCACCAATTAACAATCTATTTTTTACTTAATCCTTTATGACATTTCTGCTAAAACCACGTAACTTCATTCCAACATCCTTCTAACATTCCTTAATTTTACAATGTTTCTGTAGATAAACTTTAAATTTTTTCCAATCTTCTTCCACCAACTCTTCTCCCTGGTCTTGGATTCTGCCAGTCATTTCCGCCAGTTCCATGTAGTCCATCACCTTCATCTGCCATTCTTCCCGGGTTGGTAGATCTTGTGTCTTCCAGTACTTTGCAATAAGTATTCTTGCTGCTGTTGTAGCATACAAATCAGAGCAAATGTCAGTTCGGGTTTTCCGTGAATTGGTGTTTCCTCCAAGTGAGCTTTAAAGAGTTGGTTTTCACAGGGAAAGCTCTGGAGAGAGAGAGAGAAAGACACAGAGCTTTAAATTGTGGATCATGCCTAGAAAGAGCACATGAAAGATAAGTGTGGACAAGCCCTTAGTTGGTATCCAGCTTTTGAATTCAAGGAGCTGGTTTCAGACAAATATGGACATTGCATTAGAACACGAAAGAGGAGGGACAGTTCTCATGTTGAAATCTTCTTGCAAGTTTTTGTGTTACAGATTCACAGAGTTGGAAGGGACCACAAGGGTCCTCTAGTCCAATGTTTCCCAAACTTTTTCTGAACCGTGGGCCCCTTTCGACCTCGTTTCTCTCCTGTGGCCCCCCATGGGCATAGCCAAGGGGAGCAGCTGCCCCCCAAATAAGCAAAAATCAATACAAATCTGAGGTTTTCCACCCCCTAACAAAAGCCTGCCCCTAACAAAAATCCTGACTATGCCCATGCCCCCCGTTATGTTTTGTTTGTAAATAGAACATGTTTTATTTATATTTTTTATAATTTATACAGAACACAATCACATAAAATAATAGGAACATAATGAAATATTGTTGAAGCAGAAAAACATAGAATCATAGAGCTGGGAGGGACCCCAAGGGTCATCTAGACCAACCCCCTGCAATGTAGGAAACTCAGTTAAAATATCCATGGCAGATGGCCATCCAACCTCTGCTTAGAAACCTCCAAGGAAGGCGAGTCCAGAACCTTTCGAGGGAGATCCAGCTTCCATGTATTACTAAAAGTAAACAACACTTATTTGACCCCAGTTATTTGACACAGAGGGGGAAACCTACAGATACAGTCCAAAAGGTGCACAGGGAGTTCTGTATATATGGGAGAATTTTAAAAAGCAAGTGGTCCTCACTGCCGTGGTGCAAAAAGAGCTTGTCATCTGGAGGAGCCCTGGCTGCCTAGATAAAACACTATAGTCTCACACACCCTTACCTGGGAGTAAAGCCCACTGAACTCAGTGCGGCTTTCTTCTGAGTAAGGTAAAGGTACAGGGACCCCTGACCATTAGGTCCAGTCTTGACCAACTCTGGGGTTGCGGCGCTCATCTCGCTTTATTGGCCGAGGGAGCCGGCGTACAGCTTCCAGGTCATGTGGCCAGCATGACTAAGCCGCTTCTGGCGAACCAGGGCAGCGCACGGAAACACCGTTTACCTTCCCGCCAGAGTGGTACCTATTTATCTACTTGCACTTTGACATGCTTTCGAACTGCTAGGTTGGCAGGAACAGGGACCGAGCAATGGGAGCTCACCCCATGGCAGGGATTCGAACCGCCGACCTTCTGATCGGCAAGTCCTAGGCTCTTTGGTTTAACCCACAGCGCCACCCGCACCCCTTTCTTCTGAGTAGACCCTTAGATGAAAGCAGCACCAGATGACCCCACTTGGCCACGCAATGGGGTGGGTTTCATCCCGCTTTGCAGAGCCAGGCCGATGCTGCTGACAGGCTCTGCACCCCTTGGCAACATCCGAAGGCCCTGATCCACTAGGCGCTGGAGTGGATTGCACCCTGCGCCTTGCAGAGTCAGGCTCAGGGTTCCACCAGGCCCAGCACTGGCGGCAGCAACAAGCAGCTCTGGCTCACCCAGCCTTACCCACTGCCATGCCACCACCGCACTTACCTGACCTGGGGGTTCTGGATCACGGGCTCTACTGGTCACAACAGGAA
The DNA here is from genome assembly GCF_964270895.1 of Podarcis filfolensis. Classification (NCBI taxonomy): domain Eukaryota; kingdom Metazoa; phylum Chordata; class Lepidosauria; order Squamata; family Lacertidae; genus Podarcis; species Podarcis filfolensis. Next base: position 69,892,916 of record NC_139603.1, read on the forward strand.
CCTCAGCGTTTACCGTCTCCCGCCAGAAACAAACCAGGACTGCTCCAAGAAAATGCACGGGGCAAAAAGGAGCGCTAGGCCCTGGTGGGCTGCCCCCTTGCCCACTTGTGATTGGCCGAGTGGATAGCCATCCAATCAGGATTTAAATAAAAAAATGATGATTTCCCCCCTTTCACTTCTCACTTCCCTCTGTGGCCCCCTAGTCCCATGCATAGCTGTCAACGTTCCACTTTTTTAAAGGGAAATTCCCTTATTCCAAATAGGATTCCTCGCAAGAAAAGGGAAAAGTTGACAGCTATGGTCTCATGCTATGGCTCCCCATTTGCACATTTTTCAACTGTGGCCGCCTTTGAATATCCTGGGGTGCCCCAGGGCCTCTGGTTGGGAAACACTGCTCTAGTCTAACCCCTGCAATGCAGGAATCTTTTGCCCAACATGGGGCTCAAACCTATGATCCCGAGATTAAGATTCTCATGTTCTAGCAATTGAGCTATCCAAGCTGAACCTGTTTATCTGTATTTTTTTAAAAGGCATTTAAAGTTTGAGGATGGTTTTCTAGAAAAATTATAATCTATGGGCAATATATTGTCCCTGCTACTCCTGCTATTACTATTTATAAGATACAGAAAAAGCAATCTTGTTAAAAACCGTAGTAATTAAAACAGTTAAAAGAGCAAGTTCAGAGGAATGCTTGCCTAAATAGGTGTACCATCAAGAGCCAACAGAGTGCCAGTACTGATGGGGCTCTTGTATTTTAGCAAGGAGGGCATTCCACAATACAGGCACCCCCACCCAAAAAGCCTGCCTGCATGTTACCACAAGCTGATAACCATTCACATCGAAAGGTTATATGAATGTTGGAAGATGCAGGCTGATTTGATATGCATGGTTGTCATGGCATAAGTTAAGGATCAGGGAAAGATGATTTAGATACGTCACCCAAATGGATATGTGTTACTATCGGTGTTGCTGGCGTGTCTTCGGGGACTGTTAAAAGGTTTGGGTACGCCAGACACAGCAGGGATGCTACAATTGAGACACTGTGGCCTGCTGAGTAAACTGCTCCTGTATTTTAAAAAGTGTGATGAACCTTTCAGCACACAGTTCTAAACAGCTTTTGCAAAGAGCACTAGTTTATCCCTCTGGTGGTTTGTTGTTGTTGCCAAACAATATTTTATTAGTAGTAAAATGCTCCCCACCCTGTATTTTTTAAAATAAAAAAAATATAGTAGCAGAGTACCACTTAGGTGAAAGAGTGTTATAGCATGATAACACTATAAACTAATCATAAATGAATGAATGATAGAAAATTGCCACTCCCCCAGTGAGTTGCTTGATCCAAGAGGCTGCCTCATGGGTTGCACTGTCCCTTGTACAGAACTTGTTGTAGGTGACCAAGGACATAAAGAAATAGGAATATGAAGCCCTGAGTAAATCAATTGGGGCAGGTACTGAGAGTGAACTGAGAATAACCGAGGTGTTGTTCACAACATTAGCAGTTAACCTGTTCAATGATGAATCACATTATTTTTTTTAGTGCAGCTACTTTTTATGGAAAATCTGTTTTTAACATTGTACGGGTGCCCCTAGTTCCTCTCATGTCACAGTCAAATGCTGACATAAATCTTTTTTCTAATAAAATGAACTATTCAAATTATTTCTTTGCTGAATGATGTCTGAAGCTGATGTATTTTAATCTGCCAGGCATAGAAAATGAAATTTACATGTCACTGAGGTCTTTCTGCTTAATAAATGTTTTAAAAGAGAGAAAGCAGAAAGCCATATAAAGGTAAGATTATAATGTTTTGCATAGGGTTTTTAATTTTTTTTTAGAAAAGGGTATTGTATCTCCTGCCTTAATGTTAAAGCATTTTTATTTATAAGATAGAGTGTATTTATTTTGGGTGTTTTATAGCAGATTTGCAAGAATGTAATGGTTATTAATGATTTAGACTAATTTCCTTACAGGCTCCTCATAGCGATATATTTTGTCACAAAGAAAAATCATTGCTTAACACCTTAACACCTGCATGTCTGGGTCCCAGTTTTTACATATCATCCTATATGTACCACCCTGATTTTAAGGCTTCCGTCCATTTCACCTGTTCTTAGGATTTTCCCCCTTCCTCAGGTTGTGTTTATATTTATTTTGCACTGAATAAAGGAGGAAAATAGTGCATATTAAATCAGGGGTGGGAAACTAGACCTCCCTCACCGCTTGCAGGTAAAGTTTTGAGCTGCCCACCTGCCAATCACCTGGCCTCAAAATGACACCAGATGGCCTTTTTGTTAACTTCAGAAACCCCTTTCAATTTGCTGTTTTCTGAAAGTACTTTGCAGGCACCGGGAATCATGTGATTCATGGTTCCTACCAACACCTTCCAGCTGAGCCAGGTTTTTAGCTGCCCCAAACCTGAAGTCCTATATGTGGCTGGGTGTGACTTGAAATGGCCTTATGGGCCAAATGGGGAAGGCTTGTAGGCCTAATTAGGAGCCAGAGGTTCCCCCATCCCAATTTAAATAAAGCCCATTTTGCATTTTGAGGTTGCTTTGCATGGCTGCTGAATTAGACCATGGCACATTGGCCCAAATTCCATCCAGTGTTCATAAGAATCCCCTTAATCAGCAGTGTAGCTAACAATAAGGAGACACCATTATGGTTTCTGAAAATATATTCCTCCTCCTATGGTCAGAGCCAAATCCCCTTTCAAACAATCCCAGACAACTAAATGGCGGCTCAAGCAATCCGAGGTTAACTATGAATAATTAGAATACTGTGCATATTCACCCCTTTCCGTCCTAGCCAAAATAATAAAATACTAGGATTTTGTTGCAAACATACTTCTTGACAGTCTAAAGATGAGAGAAAAAGATCATTTCAGGAGAGTAATTTTCAAAGTGCTTAAAAGAGCTGTTTTTTAAAATACTTCTACTACTACTACTACTACTACTACTACTACTACTAATAATAATAATAATAATGTCTTTATTTAAAAGTGTGGGGTTTGTGTATTTCAGCCAGACAAACCCCACAAGGATTGTTACAGAACTCCTTTTTTTTAACAATTATCCACAGTAAGTTTTAGAATGACAGATTACAGTGTGTTTGGCTATATCACCACAAACCAGGATGGTTGTGTGACTGTAAGACATTATTGTATTAGAGGTAGACTGGGTAAATCTAAATCTTTTCAAGCTTTGGTTGAGTGGGTTAATTCCAGGACCTGAATTACATGTCCAATTTGAATTATGCTGCAAAGACTGAACGCACTCCACATTCAAAAAGTGCTATTCTAACTCCCACCCTCCAAGTGAAGATCCCAGCTTATTTTGACATTACTCGGGTGTCAAGAGATCCCCCCCCATACTTTTTCGTTCCAGAGATATTTAGGACAAAGATTTGTCTTTAACCTACGTACATTATTGGGGGAGGTGGGTGTTCACTGGGGACTCCATTTGAATCTTCTTTCCCTGAATGTGCTGTTTGTGAATGCCTTTGTGACATCCGTCATTCAAAACCGAACCCTGCAATCCTGCACATATTTACTCCAAAGTGAGATCCATTGAATTCAAGGGGGCTTAATCCCCAGGTAATTATGTATGGGATAGGCTGAAATCCTATATGCATATTCATATAAGATTGGGCTCAAGATGGCTATGTACTAAGCTCCAATATCAGAGGCAGCATGTCTCTAAATACCAGTTACTTGGAAAGATGTAGGAGAGCTACAGCACTCATGCCCTGAGATTTTGTAGATCTCTTTCTATCATCTGTCCTCCCATGCAATGCAGAAAAAGGATGAGAACCGGAAACAGAACTTGAGGTCCTCGATTTTAACCAATAAGTGCATCTTATTAAAATGTGATGCAAAACAAAAGGAAAAGAGACAGAGGGACAAGCTCACACTATTAATTTTCCCATAAAGCCATTTGTTTCATCATCAGGCAACATTGCTAGAAGAAACCTTTATCTGGTGATTATTTAAGAACACACAATTTTATTTGTAGTAAGAGAGAGAGAAAGAGAGAGAGAGAGGGAGGGAGGCAGGCAAAGATTGAGCTGTTCATGCATGACACTATAGTTGTTCAGGCTATGGAGGAATTTATCTTCCATCCTTCACAATAGAAAACCTGATTGAATAATTGTTGCAAGGAGACAAGAAAATACGAGTTAATATTAGTAGTTCAAAAGCTCAACAATTTTTTTTAAAGAGAAGAAACTAAATGAGGCTGCGATTGTGACACTGCAGCAATTTGCAATAATCACGGGCTTTCAGGTAGCAAGTCTTGCATCTAAGTGGAAATGAGCAATCAGGCGCTGGGGGGGGGGGGAGCAGAGAGAAAGTGTATCTATAATTTATGTTTTCAGTTTGCTATCTCAGTATAACCATCCCCTCCAATAAAGCAAGTGATATTTTGAATCTGATCGGGCTGATTACATTGGCAAAAGGAAACATTGTGATTTTTGCATGTGTGGTTTAATGCCTGCTTGTTTGGCACTTCGTTTTTAAACTTTCCATTGTGATGACAGCCAAGGGGGTAGAGAACCTTTCCTTAATGACAAAGCCATCCCTTCTAAATTGGCTTACCTTGTTCACTCCAATCGTGTGGGCACAATTCACCCAAATCTAGGGCAGCCAAGATGTAGGTACAGATGACCCAATGCAAAAAAACAATACAGGCAGGCTACATCAACTGTGAAAGACAGGTGCCTGTATCACTCACTGCTTGTCCTTTTAAAGCTGTATCCATAGCAGTGAACAGAGGAGTCATGGCTGCCACAGGTGACGGGTTCCACCCAACTTTAGGGGGCCCAGCATGCGTGACATCACAAATGTGACGTGCCCGTGTGATGTCACGCAACTGGAGGAGACCACAAGGCCTATCGTGGTCACGGGGAGCCTAATAGGGCCTGCCGTGGCCCCGGAAAGGTCCAACAGGGTCTGGTGTAGCTGTGTAAAACCAAACTTGAAAGATTACTGAATTTCTGAAACACTCTCGCCTGTCAAAATTAAAGCAGAATGTCTGAACACATTATGAAGTGCGCTGGTGAAACACTTCAATAATATTCTGATCAAAATGGGGTAGCTCAGTCAATAGAACATGAGACTCTTAATCTCAAGGCCATGGATTTGAGCCCAAAGTTACAATTTGTTTTGGGGGGGGGATGTTCAGTAGGAACAATCTGTACAGGGACTTAAAATGACACTGCATGGTGGGGGATGCAGTTAGTCATCCGACTTTCTTTTGTGCTAAAATATGCCACGAACAAAGGGAAGAAAGTACATTATGACAGAGGGGTCTGTATGACAAAGAATAAATAGACTGGCATCTCATACAAGCAATACTTTTAGCTGACTTTCACTGCATTTAAATGGCTCTATTTGTTGCTCGATTAGTAAGTGAAATGTGAAAAGTACATGGATTAGAATGATTCTCAACAGACTATACACCATGTGTGTGAGATCTACCTTTTGCTGAAAATGTAACTACTCAAAAACGTGGCCAGAATTAAATTCTAACTTTTAGATGGGTTGATGTTCTCTTATATACCAATGTAAATTATAAACAGTGTGTTATAAACTGTGTGTTCTTTTATATATCAATGCTTTTTCGCACAATGCATTTGGGTGATCAATATTTTTTTCTTGATTGCAGCTTCCCATGATTTGTGATTAAGAGACAATTTAAGGAATGTGTTCCTCAAAATGTCCACCTACCTAGTGCGGTTCATTTCAGTATAATATATATATATTCTTGGTTTGGAGAGCACAAAGGCTTTCTTTCCAAACTGGAATCTCACTGTTGTCATTTAATAATTAATCTTTTCTGAAATCTGACACACAAACCCAAATTCTTTAAGGGGTGCAAACTTCCAATGTCTTATGCCATAGCTGTACTTGCTAAGTACAATAATACTGTGCCCCAGCAAGGGGTTTGGATAGGCTACTTGCAGTTTACAGTCTTATCATGCAGTACAGACAGCAGCGAATAAGAGTTCCAACAGTCATCATATTAAAGGACAGGTTAAAAGACAGCTTAGGCCAATGCAAGTTTTGGAAGTGACACCACAGATGGCACAAACACTTCCAGGGTGTGCTACATGTACAACCAGTGTCTATTTGACTGGTTGTACAAGAAGCAAACAACAGTGAGCTTAAGTTCTTGTGAAGCTGAACTCAGTGCACTGTCATATCACTTTTGGATTGTGAATGGTTGTTGCAACTGTTTAAGGATGTGAGGGTTAATGTGAAATGTCCTATACAGATGTTGGAAATTTCCATTCCACCTTTTGTTGCAGACATGGCATCGTTGTGTGTCACATGTCTGTTTACATGCCAGCACAGACTGCTGGGTCCTGTGAACAGAACTTCCACTCTGTGTATTGCTTTTGTTTTCGACTCTCTCCGAGAAGACGGCAAGGAGAGACGACATGCTTCTTTGTTCTGATTTATGAAAAATAAATCCGTAGTTTTAGTATATATCCACAGCCTCAAGCCTCTTCTGTTGTGCAGTTTACTCTGCTACATACAATGTGCTCAAGTCAGCTAGCTTGAGTCACTGATTTAAGTCGGAGCCAGAGGTTGATGAATCTCCGCAACATGAAGGCTGAGAGGGATACGATCCTGCTGGGGCCTAGCCAGCTGGCCTTTTGACCCCCGGATGCAGACAGCGTCGGCTGAGGGTTCTACTGGGGCACTGCACCCAGGCTGTGAGCCAGGAATGCCTGCAGTGTGTTTTGACAGATGTGCAGTGGCGTAGCGTGGGTTGTCAGCACCCGGGGCGAGGCAAGTAATTTGCATCCCCTAACCCGTGGATTTTAGCAGGGGGCAGAGAGCTGCGAGTGCGAGCGCCCCCCCCCCAGATGTTGCGGCCGGTGCGGCCGGCCCCCCCTGCACCCCCCATGCTACGCCACTGCAGACGTGAGACAACAGAGGGAGGGAAGGGAGAAAATGAAGAGGTAATGGTACCAGTATGAGGAGGGGGAAGTGGTGTCATATAGGCACTCATGGAGTTAATATTTGCGACTTCCCATGGTGCTGTCATGCAATGCATCAGAATGATGGCCACCACCATTGCATCTGCTGCTGTGCTAGCATGATGTTCTGGATCAAGTGTAGTGCTATAGATCTCATAATAGGATGCCCCAGGCTAGATACTTGCTTGCTAACCCAGCGGATTAGCGTTTGGTCCAACGGATGCAAACTTATGTACTGATCTGCACCGTTCGATAAAACGATGACCAATGCATGGATTAGGTGAGGCTACCACACATGGCTGCACACAAAGCCAACAAGCGCATCCCATATTTGTGTCACTGTGTCAATGTTTTTTGAGTTGGCAAAGGCTTGTGCTCCAGTTTTATTAGCCTGTTGGAAAGAAATCTCATTTAGCCAGCATTTTTTAACATCTACATTAATTCTTTTAAAACACTGAAGTGAGTGTTCTACAGCTATGTAAAGAAACGCATTATCAAAGCATTAAGATATGATTAAACTGACATTTTCTTAAGAAAACGAAAGGAGCAGGAAAAAGCCATTCTAAAAGGACTGAGTGCTACATACTCCAGATATTATCTTCAGTGCTTACTCAGGGATCTTTAAAGAAGCTTATTACCAAGTACCCTAAGAAGACAAGTGCGGATGTGTACAGATCAGAGGAATGCAAGTTAATGCACCTGCCAGATTTTACTATCATACAAAGCATGTCAATCAGCACTCAGACCTTGCGTTTAAAAATATGTTCCCTCAGATTTTTCTCCTAGTAGTGTATCTTACATTACTATGTTTTTCCATTCTGTAGCTGTGCGGTGTCAGGAACGTCATAAATTAGGCAACTGGATACACATAACTACAATTAGTATGGATTGCCTTAATTAGACAGTGCTCACTGGTACAACCACTGCTGCATTTTATCAAGATGGACTTACTTAAGGAAGCAGCACACAAGGCAAGGAAGTTCTTGAAGGCAGGGTTAATGCTGATTGGTGTGTGATGAAGATGCCAACCTTGTTTCTCTGGGTCTTTGCTATATAGAGCTGTATCATATGATAATCATTGAATCATTGAATTATAGAACTGTAGAGTTGGAAGAGACCCTGAGGGTCATCTAGTCCAATCCCCTGCAATGCAGGAATCTCAACTCAATCATACACGACAGATGGCCATCCAACTTCTGCTTAAAAACTTCCAATGAAGGGCAGCCCATTACCTTTCAAGGAAGTCCGTTCCACAGTTGAACAGTTCTTTCTGTCAGAAAGGTCTTCCTGATGTTTAGCAGAAATCGGGTCCTAGCAACTAGAGCAGGAGAAAACAAGCTTGCTCCATACTCCATGTGACAGCCTTTTAGGTATTTGAATATGGCTATTATATCTCCTCTCAGTCTCTTCTTTACATACCAATTTCCCTCAACCGTTCCTCATAAGGCTTGGTTTCAAGACCCTTTATCATCTTGGTCACCCTCCTTTATTTTGTAAAACAACACCTAAGAGTGCAACTACTTGTGGCTTGGGGACAGGTGTCAACAGGGACCCTAGGATTATGTGGACCTTCCACTCTATAGGCCGAAAGGGAGATCAAGCTATGGAGAAAGAAGTCATATGCCTAAGATCTTCCCTAGTTGATGGTGCAGCTTTCTACCACCATGGCTGCCCCACTGGTGATGTTCCACAGGCAATGGGGCTAAAAACAGAGTGATGGGGCTGAGGCAGCCAAGAATCTGCAGGACCCTAGGCTTCCTTAGTCCCCTAATATTGGAGGCAATGGGAGGGAACAAAAAAGAAAGAAGAAAGACACGTCCACATATTTTGCTGTGGCTGGTGTGAACTGGTAGGTCTTAGGAAATGGCAACAGCTCTGCAGCAACTCTCCCCTCCAAAGTGCACGTCCCATTGTTACAGTTTAATTTAATCACTAGGTAGCATGTGATTAAGTCAGGAGTCTTCCATGACAGAATACAACCAAGAACAGCAGGATTGATAAAATGGAATAATAACAGAAGGCCAGACAAGCTAATCAAAACAGGCCAAAAAAGCAAAGTTAGTAATAAGGAATGAAGAGCCAGCATCAATTTAACACAAAGGCCTTGCAAAATAACTTAAATTTAGCCTGTCTCCTAAAGCCAAAAGCATCTAGGGAGGGTAGTCCATAGTCATGGCGCCACAACTGGAAAGGCCCTAGTCCTCAACCTCATTCAGCAGGTAGGCTCAGGTTGCATATATGTGTAAATAAACCATATATCATAAAGACACCACAGTTTCCACTGTGCCTCTTTCTGAGGAAACACAAACCCTGGGTAAGTGCCTGGAACTCCTGGAATCTTACACCACTCAGAGATTGGGGTGGCATGCAACAACACAAATTAATGCCCACCAGCTTTGCATTTTGTTTTGTTTACCTGTATTACAAATTAGATGTATTTAAATAATGGATTAAATTAATGGAGTATTCTGACATCAACAAACTTGGGAGGCTCCATTTAGATTTAAAGATTATAAAAAACAACAGGATCTATACAGACATAATGAGCTAGAGATTTTATCACTTTTAAAAATCATTTCTTGTAAAACATACATCTACATACAGTGCATTTTCAAAGCAAAAAAAATGCAAACTCCTATCAGCAAAATCTAATGTCTAAAAGGCAGATCCCCCGCCTCTCCCCAATTATCTCAGTGGGAGAAATCCATTTTGTTAGCACTGCTTGAAACATATATGGATGGGTGTATTGGTGTATAGCTTCAGAACAACAAGCATCTCCCATACAAAACACTGAAGGTTTTATTTTCTATCAGGTTCAGTTTTTTCTGTGTTTTAAGAAAGGGGGGGGGGGAACAGTGGCCACATGTGCAGTTTTGGCACCTGACATTGCCAGTGGGCTTGGAATGAGCTGCTAGTTTGCAGCTAGGGTGCTTCCCTTAGAGAATATGGTATCACTTTTGCCTTGAACCACTAAACCACAGCAAAAAGAAGAGATTGCTATAATCACAATCTTCTTACAATGGCCTCTGCACAAATCACTTTAATTTGCAATTTAGATATCAATTAGTAGGATACAATCGGCACTGATAAGATATCCAATGGAAAGTGTTAATCCATTTGCTTTATTAGAAACCACTCCTGATTTCCTCCATATTTTTCATGGGACATAAGAAGCTGGAATGGACCTTTGACACAGAGCAATGATTCAAGACTGATATGTCATGGGCTGGATCAGCAATTTTTTGTTTGATTTGGTATTGCCATTAAGTATTTGTTGTCGTTGCAAACATTGTACTAAATGCAACAGCAATATAAGACTTCCGGGTTGGCGCCATCGCCGAATGGCGGACTCCCTCCGAGCTCCGGAGGGAGTCTGCTCGGCAGGGGCTGGGTTCTACCGCACCGGCGATGCGGGGACCCTTAGAAACCACGGCCACGGAGGCCGTGGACATGGAGACTCGGCTTGCACCGTTAGCGCCCTCCCGACTCGTGAAGGAGCCTTTTTAAAGGCTACGGATCGGGTGCCGGGGAGAAGCGTGGTGCCTTGAGTTTTCTGCTTCCCCTGCTGAGCGAAGCCGCATGCCATCCGGCGGAGAGCGCTGACTTCTTCCATTGAAAATTCGGACTTTTCAACAACAACCCGTGAGTAAATTTGGAAACCGGGCTCAAAAGGAGGAAAAAAAAATTTTTTTTTTTCGAATTGGATACGAGCGGGGGGGATCCAAAAAGGAAGTCAGTCCCCTCCCTATTGTAAACTTTCCAAAACAAGGACGGGGAAACCAAGACCCAAAAAGGCTTGCATTGCTGATAAAAATCCAAAATTTCACGATGGGGAACTACAAGAACTGTGCTGGAGGAGGAACTGGAGAAGGGAAACGCAACCCCCCCCCCTGGGAACCGGGGCGACTGAAGAGAGAGCCTGGTGAAAGGAGTCGGAGATTTTGACAGCTGTCAAAATAGCTGTCAAAGTCGAAAAGCGGAGTGGATTTTATTATGAGAACTTGGCTGGTTAAATTTGATACAATTTGCTACAACTTGTTAAAATTTGGATACAAAATGGCGAATATGGATAACAAATTGACTTTTGGATTAGAGGAAACAAAGTCACAACAATCCCCCTTGAGGAGCTTCGGGACATTACAAGGATTGGGAAAGTGGAAAAACACCAATGGAACTTTACAGGACTGGTTATCTTCTGGGAAAGCTGCAAAACGGAAATAACATCTCGTCTTCAGGGTGTTTTCTTTTTTGTTTTTTTAAAGGAGACAATAGATTTTTCTATTGAAGAAAGGAAGGGACTGAACGTAAGGTTTTGCCCCTGAATAACAACCATCCCTGCAGACTTACCAAACTTTCGAATTACAACGTTTTAGCAGCGGAACAAAGGGAAATTAGACTACAACCTGGAAAGAACAATGGAGGGAGTTCTATTACAGTTTTATTAAAGACTGAAGTTAAAGTTTTGAAAAATAATGATAATAATAATAATTTTGATTTTCAAAAAAATTTATTTTTAATTTTAAAAAGAAATAGCCAGCAAGGAGTTGGGGAAAAGTTGTGATTTATGGCCTTAAGAATTCCAGGCAGACACTAGGGGTTGATGGTCAGGGGGAAATTAAACCGGAGACAGGGGGGGGAGAACTAAAACTCCAAAGGCTTGCCAACTTTGTTATTTTTTGCTGAATTGGTCTATTATTCATTATATTTTTTTTTATTTTCTACCTTTTCTGTTTCTATTATCTGGGGTGCTTCTTTTATTAAAAAATGGAAATTGTGGAATGACATGGGGTGGGTCTTGGGGAAAGAACACTGGGTTTTTTTTTCTTTTTTTTTATTATTATTAGGGTAAAACAAATTAAGTTTCAATTTGAATGGGGAACTTGTTTGGCCAACAATATGAAAGGGGAATATGGTAGGGGTTGGGGAAGGGGGGAGTCCCGTAAAGTGATATTTTTTGTATTTTTGAAAAATTTTAATAAATATTATTTTTAAAAAAAAAAAAAAAAAATAAATGCAACAGCAATATAGAGAATGAGATATCTGTGAAAGCATAATACAAAACTCAGACATACCACAATCACAGCAATCTCAAGTGGAGCTGACTCTCTGTTGCAGTGGTTCTGAAATGGTGTTCTCAATGTGTTGACTGGGGCAGATGGGAGTCCTAGGCCATTACTGTTCTATTGCCATATTTTTCTACTTCTTTGAGCACCTGCTATCTCAGGGTGTTTTCACAGGTGAGGCTGAAAATAACAATAGTTTCATTTGTGTGTGCCTAAAATTTCTTTAACCTGAGTTTAAAACCTACTTTGACCTTGATGCTAATCCCTTTAGACCTCAGCCTTCCTCAACCTTATGTCCTTTGAATGTGTTGGACTATAATGTCCAGCATCCATGATCATGCTGGCTGGGCCATTGGAAGCTGTAGTCTAGGGCACCAGGTTCTTTTAGACATTAACAGCTGGTTTTCTGTAACTTGATTCAAAATGGATGGCCATGTGCATGTCAATGTAGGCAAGTCCAATTTGTGCAAGTCGTTTCAGTGGAGTCACTACCAAGGTCAGTGCTATTTATATACAACCTTTCCATATATAACATTCAAGGCCGTTTATGCAAAAAATGACAAAAATTATCAGTAGTACAAAAATCAATAGCAAAAACAATTAATCTACAGTATCTTAAAAAATAAAAGGATGCATTAAAAATTCATAATAAAGCAATTAGACCTAAAGATCAAGATACTAAATAACAAGCCATTAAACAAGCCATCAAAACATAACTGCAAAAAACCAGTTAAGTCAATCGTGCAAGAAACCATAACAACTCCATCTTATTAGTTGTTAGCAACTTTTGTATGTGGAGTCCTGACTTTCTCAGGCCAAGTAAAAATTATTTGCTTATTTATTCATCTGAAATATTTTTACCACACTATTCAGCTGAAAATTACTTCCAGAGTAGCTTATAGAGATCAATAATAAGGTTGGCTTCAAACTTCCGACCTAAAAGACATCACACAAAAGGAAAACAGATTGGGAGGGAGGAGAAAAGAAGCAAAACCACACTCTGGTACAGAGTTCTGCCACTTGAGGCAGCGGCCTCACCGCACCTAATGACTGTGCCGGCTCTGCCAACGCTCTTAACAAACCACAGTCCCCAGGATTCTTTGCGGAAAGCCATGTGATTTACAGTGGTACCTCCAGTTACGACCTTAATTCGTTCTGGAGGTCCATTCTTAACCCGAAACCGTTCTTAACACGAGGCACGCTTTCGCTAATGGGCTTTCCACTGCCAGCACGCGACTTCCGCTCACATCCTGGGGCAAAGTTCGCAACCAGGAGCATCTACTTCCGGGTTAGCAGAGCTTGTTACTCGAAGCATCCATAAGAAGGATGGTACGTAACCCGAGGTTCCACCCTAACTGTATGGCATGGATGTGATGTCAGACTTAAATGGTCTTTGCATTTAAGGAACCTTGCCTAAGGGCGCCTTTCTTCACAGTCCTATTTCTCATGCCCTTAATGCTTGCAAATGAAAACAAATAAACAAACTCACAGTGCCTATGTCAAGATAGATTTAAAAGGATATTTAGTGTCCTGTGGAATTGCAACCAGGAATTTAAGCAGGTAAGAATTTTTAAAGGATTGTTCTCATAGGCTTCACTACCAGATGGATGCAATATCAGGAAAGCTATTTTCAATAGTTCGTGATCATGGATGGCCTTTTCTGGGACTCCAAACTTTCTTGAGCTACTCATAATTTTGCTCACACTGTGAAGGTTGAAATGAAAAGTGGATTGGGGGTTGTTGTTGTTTTTAGGTATTATGATTGTGCAGATGTTTAGAAGGCCATATTTCGATGCCAGCGATGTTGTGTGGATGATGAAAAAAAACAGACACAAACCCACATGCAAGTATTTCACAATAAAAACTCATCTGGAAGTGCCCTTGCCTCAGAACTTAAAGGGTAAGGGGGATTCTGAAATGAATCATGTGGCTATATGCAAGGGAAGAACAAAAATACTAAACTCTACTTCTGTTAAGCTCAGTCCGCATCACCCAGGTTTGTACAGAGTGGTAAGATATTAAATGAGAATAAGCTACCTAGTTCTTTTAGTAACAAGCTTTCGCAAACTGGCATGCAGAGGCAAAAGCAATCAAGCCATTGTCCCCAAAGGGTTTAATCAGCACATGCTGACCTGGGATTTGGTACGATTATATTAAAACACATGTAATAACTGAAGATCTTCATTAATCCTTATGCGATTGCATCAAATGCATTTGGTGGGAATGGATGGGACCAAGAATGGCAAGCTTGGTCCACAGTAGCCCATCTATTGAGTTGCTCTGCCGCTCAAGACTATGGTAATTGATAAAGGCACACAAATACATCATCTCTTTGCAAATCTGGCTATAAAGTTACAGCCTGTTTAACCCATCACTGCCTGCTGTTGTCTGCTGACAGCCTGTGTAAACATGACTCCTGGATAAGCTCTGGCTGGCTCATTGTGCTACCAGTGGCAGCTTTCCAGTCTACTGCAGAATAGAATTGATCTTCTAAAGTTGGGTGGATGTGGTTCAACCTTTGCCAGGCAGCAAAGATACTCCTATAGCACTGCATGCTATTGTTTCTTTGGCACCTGATTCAGAAGAATGAGGAGCATAAGATTTTGCATCCTAAGGGGCCAGGAATGTGCTAGAACAGGAGAAACCTGCGTCAGTATTATCAGCTGGTAAGCTGCCGTGTGGTAAATGGTCATCTGCATTCACCCTCACTAGTGTATTTATGTGGGACTTAAAAGTTCCCAGCTGCTCTTCCCGGGGCTGAGAATAGAAAGGATGACAGTCGTAGGCTAGACTGAAAGGAATGTGATAAATCTCTAGTATCTGAGAGCAGCAGAGGAACCTTAGCCATGTGGTAGAGCAGTTGGTGTTCAGCATCTACCTTCCACATTTTCTCCTTTTCTTTCTTAAAAACACACCCTAAGGCACGCTAACAAGAAGAAAATGGCGGCACTAGGGCTGACATTGCAATAGTGCAATAGGACTGTCCCTTGTGATATGCTGCTAGACTGTTTTCCAGAAACCAACTACTCCTGTGCAATCTTGTACAAACCTTTTGAAAGTATGTGGGGTTATTCTGGGTTCACTCTGGAGTGTTGGGACTGTTCTGCTTAGCAAGAGTAGGTAGCAGTGGCGTGCAGTCAGTGGACTAGGAAGACTAGGCTAGTCCCCTTAATGTCCCCTTGGAGCCTCCTTCCCAAAGCCTGGAAAGCTTCTGCCAGACTTAGGGATGGAGGCACGATGTTCTGATCAGTCCAAGAGCCCTCCCACCGACTTCCCAAAGTCCAGCATGCTGTCAGAGGCCTGGCACCCCCTTCTCAAAGCCTGGGAAGCCTTTGCTTGGCTTAGGGAGGGAGGCATGATGCTCAACGCCCCCCCATCACCCTCGCAAGCTGGTGCCTCTGACCCTAACTGTTCTCCTAGGAAAAAATTTCACTGCACGCCACTGGTAGGTAGCAGCAGCAAAAGTAGGAAGAGTAGGGAGTAATGGCACCAATAATCAGAAAAATTCAAAAATGTCTTTTCCCAGTACGTGGAATACAGCAAATTGTAAAGCTTAGGATACATTTAGCTTATCACACCAGAATAGAATCTTGATGTGTCTTCAAGGCTATAGTACCCTAGAAGTGATGACAGTGGCTCGTGACAATGAAGAAACATTTTAGTAATTAAACTTGTATAAATTCCCACCATCTGTGCCTACCACAAAGGAGACAATGGCCTTTTTCTGTGCTGTTGAAAGTGCATAGTCTCACATACACACACACACACACCATACACGATACGTTTCAGTATTCAAAACAATTCAAAAACCATGGCCCAAAAACCCAAGTTCTAAGTAGTGGATTCAATATAACAGACAATGCTTTCTGCTTTGCAGGAAATCCGCAGGAAACAATAACTATGTGCATGTTACACGAACAGCATCTAAAATGTAAAGTGCATTTAATTGTAGCATATACATGTTCCATAGGGTCACATTCAGATAGCAAGTATTCCATGCTGAAGAATGGATGAGCAATTTCCATTTCCCTCTAACTCTAAATATTTTGTATAACACTCAAAGATCATATTGACAGATACCGTGTTCGATTAATATGCTCCATTTTGCACCATTTACATTCCATGTTAATATACCCACATTTCTATAAAATGTATTTCAAGACCTGCTAAAAAGAGGGAAAATAGACACACTTTAAGCAGTTTACAAGAGACAGATCATTATCGCTTACAAAGGAATGGAAACAGAAAAGCTGTAAATAATAAGTTCTGAATAGGAATGACATAAACAGCCTAATCAATGTCTTCCAGAACTGGCAAGTGACACCGCTTTGTTTTTTGCAAATAAAAACCTTCTTAACATCACAATATAAACCATTATCTCTGCAGGCAAGGTATATTTAGAAATGTACAAAATGTACATTTCCTGCCAGCCACTAGATCAGTAGGTGGAGATCTAAAGTCATGCAAATCTTACAGTAAATGCAGGCAACCAATTTCTAATTATTCCATATCAGCAGATTTGCGAGGAATATAATTTATTAAAAAAAGAACAGTTTATGATCAGCAGACCTTAGTTATGACTGTTTAGGAATTCAGTGCATTTTGATCTAATCACAAAATCAAAATATTCATGAAACACAATGATATCTCCCCAAAGCAGCCGGGCAGCCATTAATTTTGAAATTCGGGTAATTTATTAACACTTATCTGTAGCTGTAAAAGCTTACCTCTGTGTTTGTAATACGGCTAAAAGTGAAAGCAGTTTTAAAACTGATTCCTAATGATTTATAATGGTTTGCTGTAATTTGAGCCAGAAATTCAATTAAAATGTATGTCTAGTTTTGTTTCAAGATCTTTAGTTAAAAATTCTATTAAAATTCTATTTCCTTCTTGCATTAAATGTATTTGTT
This sequence comes from Podarcis filfolensis, assembly GCF_964270895.1. Taxonomy (NCBI): domain Eukaryota; kingdom Metazoa; phylum Chordata; class Lepidosauria; order Squamata; family Lacertidae; genus Podarcis; species Podarcis filfolensis. The sequence goes on from NC_139603.1 coordinate 69,909,868, forward strand.
ATCTACATATACAGGAAATATAAGAAAATTCTATCATTTATTCCCCAGAGACTCCCAACGCCTTTAAGACCATTCATTTTTATTTCATAACTCCCCTCTGGCACTGTTTGGGATTTGGATGCTGCTTAGCAAGAATACCTAGGAGTTATGTTATTTTTTCCATAAAGAGGAAAAACAAAACACCAAAAATCTCTCCCCCCCCCCAAGTGCTCAAACATTACCCAAGGGGCATTTATCAGTTCATCAGAGAAGGAAAAACAAATGAAGTTATCAAGCACTTTAATAGTCCTAATTATAATGTTTAGTATAGTGCCTCTCTACCTATGAGCTATAAATTCTTGCAGACTGTATTATATAACCTGACCATTAAAAAGCTATCTTCCAATAACTGCTTATCTTGTGATCCAGCCGCAAATTAAACCAAAACGGCTTTCTTTTTTATTTTGTAAAAGCAATGGAACTGATCTCAGGGGTCACTGAAGTTCTACAAAGGTAGGAGAAGTTTCACGTTATGTACTGCAGGAGTTACGTCTGACGGCACAAAAACTTTGAGAATGTACAAGTTCACAAGCTTTCTCTACCCTGTCCAATGGTATCTCAAGCAGCAAGTGATTCAAGGGAGGAAGTTCCTTACAAGGGCTATAAGAACATTAGACATATTAAAACGCCTGTGTTATTTAATTTGTAGCCTGTGCTGGTTTTTATTGATGTTTGATATATTTTGCTTTTGTGGTTACTGCTGCTTTGGAGGAAGTGTGATTCATAAATACCCTGAATTAATAAAATAAAAGATCACTCTGCACTAGGACACCATACCACTAGATGTGAGCAGATGTGCAAGGCAAGGTGATTCTATGATCCTCCTGGAAGGATCCTGCAGCTTGCAGAAATATAGGCAAACCAATATCTTCCCCTCACTCAACAACTTGCTGATAATGTTGAAGGAATAATAGACACAGTTACAAAGGCAAGCATAGCAATGTTGTAGCTCCTCCATGATTTAATCCCACCACACAACTCCTTTTAGCACCCAAACATTTAAAGCACCAAACACCTTGTAGAAGCATTAAAGCTGAATGACTGCTAGCACTAATAGCTTGTGAGCAGCGATTGGCCCAAATAAATGCATTATTTTACCCATCCTTTTTTAGTGCAGCGATAACCAATGTGGTGCCCTCCAGAACCTGTTGGACTAGTTCCCATCATCCATGACTAACGGCCATTCTCTTCTCTTTTAGCAGCAACAGCACTGGGTTGCAGGAATAGGCAAAGCATGCTGTAGCTCCATCCGCAGTAGACAGAGGTGCTGTAACTGGAACAACCAGGAGCATTGATTTATGGCTGTTCCTCCTTTACTTGCCCTCTTGACCCTTGCCTATCTTGGCTGTTTTCATGGACGTGGCTGAGGCAGTGGGTGGGTGGCCAGGTGGGTTGGTTAATGAATCTTCGAAGGAGTTTGTGGTACATTTGTTCCTGTGGGAGGGGAACCCTCCCTGTGGTACTTGGCAACTATCTCCCAGTCACTAATACCCCATTTTGAGGCAAGATACTCAAAGAGGATCATGGTGATTCAGCTGCAGGCGCTTTTGGAGGAAAGCAACTGTCCGGACCTGTCCAGTTTTAGGTTCAGGCTTGGTTTTGGCATGGAATTGGCCTTGCTTTCCCTGATGACCTTCCCCAGGGGAGAGACAGAAGGAGTGTGACCCTGTTTCTTCTTCTTCTTCTGGATCTCTCAGCAGTTATTGACACCATTGGACAGTCTCTGTGAGTTGGGGGTTGGAGGTACTGTTCTACAGTGGTTCTGTTCCTACTTGCATGGTCAGTCTTAGAGAAGGCTATGTATTTACACCTTGGCAATGCAGTTGTGGGGTACCACAAGGCATTGTTTTATCCCCAGTGCTATTTAACATTTATATGAAGCTGTTGAGAGCAATCAGCAGGAGATTTGGGGCACAGTATCATCAGTATGCTGGTGACAGCTAACTTTGTTTCTCTGTTTAATCTGAGCCAGGAGAGGCTATGCACAAGAGGAACCAGTGCTTGGATGCTGTGGTGGGCTGGATGACTGCCAACAAATTGAAGCTGAATCCTGTTAAGAGATTGTATGTGAGTGGTTCCAAAGTTCTGGCCTTGCCATGGCCTGATAATTACTGGCACACAGAGGCCAAGTTTTTTATACTGGTAGCACCACTGTTATAAAACACACTCCCTGCTGAAATGCACGAGACCTCATGTGTATTGGCATTCTACTGGCTTTTGAAGACACACCTGCAAAACTGCTGCCCTCCAGATGTTTTGGACAGCCAGACCATGTAGGCTGGGGCTAATGGGAGCTGTACTTCAAAAACATCTGGAGGGGCTCAGATTGGTGAAGGCTCTGAGCTAGACTTATTGGGGCCTCACATTGCCCTGTGCAGACTGACACAGTGTCCTACAATACACAAAGATTCTTCTTCAGCGCCCAAGGGTTCTGCAAAACATAGTTTGAAAACCATTGTTGAAACCTTCTGTATGCCACGTTTATCCATTCAGTACCATTCCGCTAGCACTGAATTTGTAAGTTTCTTTGTTAGGTGGATGCCCTGCATAGCCTTGAAAATGAATATATATTCTTCTGACTTAACTCCTTAGATTCTATATTTCATTGGTAGATAATACCTAGTCTATATTATATGGCAGATGGTTTTGATTTTATTACTGGTGGGCCATAAGCCTAGCCTCATATTTTTGTCAGGTTAAAAGAATATATTCAACCACTTGCATTTCATAGCTATTTCTTCCCAAACGAAAAATATTGTCCCGCTAGAAAATATCTATTCATTCACCATAAGTCATTCCTTGCAAAATAAATAATTCTTTTCGTAATAATTTTTGAAGTGTTACAAGCATCTTATATCAGTCTTTGAAAAGTTATGAAGGAATTTCAAACCATGAAGGTCTTTTGCTTCTGTCATCATGATAAATGGGGTTTACACAGAGTGCAAATCAACTCTTAATGTGAAACTGAAATCCTGTGATGGATTGGCAATAGGAAACTCATATGTATATACTGACTTGGACAGAGATTTTTAAAAAAGCACCTATTAGCTAAAGCCCTTAATGTTGCAGTGGTAGGCTTTCTTTCCAATAGGTACGATGTTATAGAATTAATCCAGTAGTGTTGACTTTCCTAATGTTATTTCCATGTGCTGTGTGAACCCTAATTATTAGCTCTTTTCCTTCCACATCGTAATGTCCTTACCACAGCTAGCATGTTGCTTCTTGAACTGAGAATTAAAATATTTAGAAACAGACATTATTCAGAATTGCTGTTACATAAATAGGTGCTACTAAATTATCTAAAGCATTTAATTCCATGTGCACAAGATTTACAATTATTTTTTAACACAACTCCTTGGGATGGTTTTTGTTGGGGTGTTACTGGCACTCATATTGTGCTTTTGATCTCAGACCCTTCAGAGAAGATGTGAGGTGATTACTGTGGGCTGTAGGGCAGAAGAAAGGAAGGAGAAGTCTTGTTTTGTGAGGGAAGTTTGCTCCATTTGTTGACAGACACAACTGGATGTTACATAGTATTTATCACTGAATATATTTTAATCAGTTTGTGTGTTTCTTTTAAAAAGGTGCTCATACCTACTATGAAGTTGTTACAGTAGGTACCACACTTTTAACATTCAGGGGGAAATTGTTACGGTACTGTGTACCCCCAGAAAAAAAGCACTGATTTTAATGTTTGTATCTGTCTCTCTTTAATATTCTACTTGAATGCAGGATCTTCTCCTATCTCCAACCATATTGGGGTTTCTGAAAAAGTATTCCAGTGAAACCCTGCATTACAGGTACCTGCACATAGTTGCAAATTTGGATGTCTGGGCCTTCTTCAGATCCAACTAAGGAGATGAAGAAAGGTTGACAGGGATGAAGAGAGTTCTTTTCCTTTTCTGCTAGTCTTCAAATTGTTGTGTGTGCATCTAGTTGACATTAATAAATCATGGTTGGGAAGCCTCAGTCCCAGGGCTCTCTGAACCCCTCTATCCAGCCCGGGCCACACACCCTTTGCTGGCTGTGCTCTGCACCCTTCTGGGGTGCTTTCCCCTGACTGGAATGTGTCTGTGAACTGTGATGATCCCTCTTGTTTACCTAGATCAGGCATAGGCAAACTCGGCCCTCCAGATGTTTTGGGACTACAACCCCCATAATCCCTGACCACAGGTCCTGTTAGCTAGGAATGATGGGAGTTGTAGTCCCAAAAAACATCTGGAGGGCCGAGTTTGCCTATGCCTGACCTAGATAGAGGGTGGAGAGATGAGGGTGTAAAAATCTCTGTCTGTTGCATGGCTGGAATGTAACTTACTGTACAAAGGTAAGAGTAACATTCATTGCTCCGCCCACTTTTGCCTCTAGCCACACCCATCATTGGCATGTGACCCCTGAAAGGTTGCCCATAAAGGACTGGCCCTCAAAATGAAAAGTGTATTCAGCCACCACAGTAAATCAATATTGCATATAAGATGCTTTTTAAATATTGCATTTCACATTCTTTTGGTGTAGTTACACACCACTCATTTATAGCAACAAAAAAAGTTTAGTGGCTAGAAGTAAATTATGCAAACCCCACACCCCATGTCTATTTTGTTAGCAAAGCCTAGTAAAATGATGGTTAAGCCTAGTTAAGTCACAGCCTATTCTATGAATGGAATTTCCCCAATAACTGCATTAGGAATACAAACTAGGATATTGAACTGCTGAAAGGATTTAAGAGAATATGACTCAAAAAGATCACCTATAAATTTAACACCACTTACTTATTGAAAACTAAATTGCCATCAGTGGGACTGCATAGCAAGTTTAGTGTGTTTAATTACATGAGTAGAAACTGCACCCATTCAGTATGTGGCAGTAATCCTAGGTACTTAGAAGATAGCTCCACTGAAATGGGGGGGGGTTCAGTTACACGTAGAGTTGTGTTCAGTTTACACGTAGATTTACACGTCAGTGTATTGATGGCTTTGATCAGTATATTTGTAGGGAAAAGCTGTTGCAGTATTTTCTGTTAGATGTATGCTAAACAGCATGGATTTGATCCAGCAATGCAGTTTCATGCATATAAACCAACATTTTCCATTTTTAGCAGCAGGATGAGAAAATAATCTATGCGTCTATGGAAATCCATCTGCCATAGACAGCAATGGGAGGCTTGTAGTTTGCAGATTCTGTTCCTGGAGGGTGCCCCAAAACTCTGCTCAAAGGGTAGAGAATTCCAAGGGGCCATCTGAGCACCTCTTCTGAATTTTCAAATATTGTGTGATGTGCTAAAATATTTTCATCAAGGTTATAGTTTCACGAATTACGAAAAATGTCTGGTGTGCTTTTGAGCATAAATGTATATATGGGCTTTTCCGCTACTGCACCCTGAAGGCAGTCTGGTTAACTTAGCTACTCCTTGAATTACAACTACACATTTATCCATAGACAAGGTTGTTCAGTAATTTCTTTTTAAAATTCTGTTATTTAATATTAGAAAACGGTGTGATTGAATGAATGTGTTGCGCTTCAGTGGCTTACATCTCTCAGTGTGAATGCACCACTGCATCTAACAACCCAGAGCATGCTTTTATGAGCTGGAACTTCTGAAGATTCAATTTCTGTAATAGTATCTCATCACATGTGTTCTGCGAGCTTCTTTACACTTGGGCAGAAGAATGCAGGATTTGGGGACTTAGGTTCCTTCAAACACAGCAGCTGCCCACCACTTGTTGACAATAATCTATGTCACATTTATCACTATGTCAAGTAATGTCACAAAATTTCCTAAATAGCCAAAGTAGGTAATATTTCCCAGTGGTTTTATATCAGGGAAGAAGAAGAAGAAGAAGAGTTTGGATGTGATATCCCGCTTTATCACTACCCTAGGGAGTCTCAAAGCGGCTAACATTCTCCTTTCCCTTCCTCCCCCACAACAAACACTCTGTGAGGTGAGTGAGGCTGAGAGACTTCAAAGAAGTGTGACTGGCCCAAGGTCACCCAGCAGCTGCATGTGGAGGAGCGGAGACGCGAACCTGGTTCCCCAGATTACGAGTCCATCGCTCTTAACCACTACACCACACTGGCTCTCAGGTAAGCCTGTGACCATCCTGTTGTCTTTTGGACTCCAACTCCCATCATGCCTAGCCATCACGGCCAACCGTCAGGGATAATGGGAGTTGGAGTCCAACAACATCTGTAGCAACACAGGTTTCTCACCCCTATTTTATAACTAAGACATTATTATGTCACCCATTTCCAAAATACCTGTATGCCCTACTCTGAGTTCTGTGCTGCTTTCAGTCATCCCATTGCTGTAACTGGAGAGAGTGAAGAAGTGGCACTATTAGCCAGTTCTGTCTCACCCTGACCTTCGTGACTAAGTTTGACATTAAAAGCATGACAGCTGTGTACAGAACTAAGTGCTGTAGACATCTTAATAGCTCCCTCTGCCCCGCAAGCCACGGCCTTGGTTTAAATGGTTAAATGTACGGCACCACTCATAACCTGACGGCTTTCAGCTTTCACTTTGTATAAAATGAAATGCTAAATTACAGCTCAGTTTAATGTTACTAATTTAGTATTCTTAACAAAAGAGGTAAAAGATCAAAGCAGTGCCAGGAAAGATCACAAACATGCTGATACTGAGGAAGAGTGGGTTGATACTGAGGAAGAGTGGGTTGATATGTTGCAATAAAGTACCCAAATAGATCTATGACATAGGCAAACCATGAACAAAGTTTCCTTTGTCTATTATATAATATTTTGATTTTAAATCCTCTCTGGTGCTTCATTTTATTTTTGCCTTATTTTTATATTATTACATTTTGCTTATAACATATACTTTGCATATAAATGAGACAAAACTACTACTATCCCATTCATCCAAAGATACTGTAAATCAAACGCCTGCATTTGCTTCTGGTAGTATCTGGCTTGAGTTATTCCCAGGGACTTTCCCTGCCTCTGATGAACTACTACACTACTGAGAATATTTGGTTCAAAGGACTGGATTGTTACTTCTGGGAACTGGGTGAGACAGGAGGTACAGCTGAGGGGAAATAGTGCTGTTAGGAGATAGGAGACAGAATCAAGGGTAGGAAACCTTTTTAATTCCAAGGGCCGCATTCCCTCATGGGTAGTCTTCCAGGGGCCACAAACCATTGGTGGGCAGGGCCGGAGGCAAAAGGAGGCAGAACGGTAGGTGGGACTCTTACCTTTCTACAACAGGTTACATTCAGTCCTGAGGCTGAGGTTCCTCACCCCTGCAATACATGATAGATGCAATAAATTTCTACTCATGCAGATCGAGTCTCATAATGATACCTAAACCCTTTCTGAAGGAGATTGTTCACCAGCATCCATTATAGCTGCTTTTGCCCCTGGCCGTCAAAATGATTCTGGAGGAATCTGTTTATTTGCTCTTATTTTAACAGATGCATATTACAGAGCTGGATTAATAAACCCACTAAAACCACAATATTTGAAGCACATTTTAAAAAACTCACACACAGTGTGAAAACTTTTGCTTGGGAGCTGAGGTCAGTGGCTCCAAAGGTCTGAAATTAACAGATCTTCAATGTGCAAATGTTTTGGTTTTCTTGTTGTTTAGTTGTGTCCGACTCTTTGTGGACCCCATGGACCAGAGCACGCCAGGCACTCCTGTCTTCCACTGCCTCCCGCAGTTTGGTCAAACTCATGTTGGTAGTTTCAAGAACACTATCCAACCATCTTGTCCTCTGTCATCCCCTTCTCCTTGTGCCCTCCATCTTTCCCAACATCAGGGTCTTTTCCAGGGAGTCTTCTCTTCTCATGAGGTGGCCAAAGTATTGGAGCCTCAGCTTCACGATCTGTCCTTCCATTGAGCACTCAGGGCTGATTTCCTTAAGAATGGATAGGTTTGATCTTCTTGCAGTCCATGGGACTCTCAAGAGTCTCCTCCAGCACCATAATTCAAAAGCATCAATTCTTCGGCAATCAGCCTTCTTTATGGTCCAGCTCTCACTTCCATACATCACTACTGGGAAAACCATAGCTTTAACTATATGGACCTTTGTCCGTATAGTTGGTTTGACCATTGGTTTTCTTAGAACATACCATATCTTAGAGTATGATATATCATGCTTAGTCTGTGCTCTGTGCAAGATGCAGGAATAGACAGGTGAAGAAGGAAAGAACATGTGGTGTTTGTTAGTGTTCTGATGTAGGCTTTTACAGAGAATTCCTAGAGAATGTAGTTGTTCCATATATGCTTGTTTCTTGCCATATTAACAACAGCTTTGTATTCTTTTTCTTCTCTGCTCTTGGTAAACTTTTGTTGTTGCTCAGAAATGTGAAATCTTTTTCTAGCTCTGGAAAAGCCAAGCTAGTAACTGAATTTGGTAGCTCTTCAATTTAGAGAAAGTAAAAGGGGAGCATGGAAAAAGAAAAATATTGGGTCTCACAAAAGGGTTAAGAAAGCAATAAAACTTTTCTGGTGTATAAGAGAGGATGAGAGAAAAAGAGAAGAAGACTTTTCCAGGAAATCATATGATACGCCTGCAATTAAGTCAAATAGGTTAAAGGCTTGTTATGCTAGGATTAACACACGATAAATACATCCACTGAATTACACGAAGATCTATGGGATGATTACGTATAAAAATTCCATGTAATGAGATGTATTTATCATCAAAAGGTCTGTGGCCTTTAATAAAATGTTACAATAATTATCGCACAAACGTGAAAAGTCAATAGAGGTACAGATGCCTTGTCTTTATTCCTTCATTGTGATTGGATTAATTTCAATGCCTCCAAGCCCTACTGACATTTAGCCTTCAAGAAGGAGGACTGGTGCTAAGGTTGCAACCTCTCAGCACGCCCTCTTGACTCGTCTTTTTTCTTTTGGATACAAGTCCCACTCGTGACCCCTGGAGTCTGTGTAATCTCACTTGACAACACATGTATAAATTTGTGCAATGATTCATGAATACATATTTCATCAGCGATAGGTAATATTTATTATCTAGTTTGTTTTTTAGGAATCAACCAAATGCACACCCAGGCACCATATGCATAACAACAATTACAACCAAATATTAAAATGAAAACCCCTGACAAAGTTTCATGAGGTTTTAGGTGGATGTTGGAGGCACATTTCCTGTCAGGGAGTTACTGAAGCTGATGTCCGTCATACTGTGTCTCACTTATTGCAACAGCAGTTATGTTTTCATTGGAATCCACAAACTGTATGGAAAATAGTGGCATCTTCCTCATGCCCCTCCTAAGCCTCCCGAGGTGCTGTCAGCTAATTTGAAAGTGCTTTTGGGTTCTAGACAATCAGCTGTTGAGTAGGTAGGATGCATCATCACTTTTTAAGATGTTGAAGCCTGGAGTGCTCCCTCCATTTCATGCCCTCTGTGTGTGGTATCACGTCAAGCCAACCTGTAATTGGTCACTGATGCTTTCAAACTGTGTGCAGTTTTATTTAATCCCTGAACCAATCCTAGTAACCCTCACTGAAAATTTAGTATTTAAAAAAATGAATCGTGCAATACCAAACTGCAGGGTTCATAGGACAGGTTTTACTGGATCCACCCCATCTGACATCCGATACACTGCTCTGATACCAGAAAGGGAAATCTGATGGTGGAGCTTTCCTGACAACTGCTATTGCCTCCTCCTAAGTTCTGGTCCAACTGACACTGGAGCTCTGTTGGTAAGGCTAAAAAGCAGACACATTAGGGACACTCCAAGCAACAGTGTAGATTTACAGGATACAAAGCTGCCCTGGACCCTGGCAGTCCCCCACTCAGATTGGTGGGAGGTTTAGTACAGTGGTACCTCGGTTTAAGAACAGTCTGGTTTAAGAACAATCCGGTTCATGAACTCTGCAAAACCGGAAATAGTGTCCCGGTTTGAGAACTTTACCTTGGAATCTGAACAGTAAGAATGGAATCTGAACAGTGGAAGGGCACCGGCGGCAGGAGGCCGGGAAAGCATGCCTCGGTTTAAGAATGGTTTTGGTTTAAGAATGGACTTCCGGAACGGATTAAGTTTGTAAACCGAGGTACCACTGTACTGGGCATGACTAAATCTCCTCCACTCGTTTCCCTCTCATTGCTTCCAGCTTGGAAAGGGGTGAGAGAGGATTTGCATAGCGGCTTTGCATTACATAGAACCATGCTATATGTCAGGAGTACATATTTTTGAGAAAGGATGTGCTGTGCTCTGTAAGAAATAAGAATGCCATTTTAGTGTCACTACTACCACCTGTGACCTTAGCTGCCGTGATTAAACATTGCATGTACATATATGTTGGTGTCAGGCTTTCTCCTGCATCCTGTAGGATGACATCTGCAGTGACGACATGTGGTAAGTAGAAGAAATTAGACTGTGACACATAATTGAGAGAAGAGAGATCAGAACCCCCAGCAGAAAATTTTGGGGAGGGCATATGCATGCACACGGGTGTGTGATCTTGATTCCTGCAAAGCTGCAGAACAAGGAGGTCTTTGTGCCGTTAGATGTGACATCATGGTGTAATAAAAAGATAAGAATGCCACATATACTTACACAAGAATATTGTTGACCTCAAGGTCTCTTTGACAATATTTGACCTCAGTCAAATAATAATAGGGTGTTTGACTAGTCAAGGGATTTGTAACCTAACCTTAATATGTTTCCTTTGCTTTGTGACCTTGATTTTAGTGTACATGCAACTATTAATATGTTGACTTTGCTCTGTGATGGATACATTAGCATATTATGGAAAGATGTATGTTAATTATTTTCCAATTATTATTTTCCAATGATTATGTTTCTTTTTCAAAATGATGATAGTAAATAAATTTAAAGAATTGAAAAACTTTTTGAGAAAATCTTTTTTTACTTAATAGTTTCAGATATGTTGCTTTTTTTATTCACAAAATTGATTTTAAGTTTTCCCTGTCTCCTAGGATGCCAAACCAATAAAAATATTGTCCTTGTCCATAAATGGCAAAAGAAGTTTTGCTACAACCCCTTGTTTGGAAGTATAAAAGTCTACAGTGCCGCTACACATAAAGGCAGCTGCCTGTTTTGGAATTTACAAATAGGCTAATTTTTATCAAAGGTTTTCCTTTCATGTCCTTTGACTACTAAGCTATAAGAGTTAACCAAAAGATAACTAAGCATTAACCCGTACTGCAGTTTTTATCTCCTTTGGCAATCCCCCTGGGTCTTCAGCTAAGTACATTAAATGGAGCATAAATCTTTCAGTTGTTTTCATTAAGTCACATATTTAGAATACATAGCCCAGTTTATTTGATCAATTGTAAAATATTAGCTGCCGCACTGAAGATTTGTGACATGGTTTGTAACAAGTGAACAAACGTTTCTGGAGCAGGCTGAAGGGGGGGAAAAGTGCTGGGCTGCATGGATAAACTAACAACAATTAAAGTTTGGTGTATTAATGTGCTCCCCCCTTCAATATTCTTGAAATATATACTCAAGGCCAATAAAAAGCTCAGGCAACTTTGAAGATAATTCTAATATCAGCTTAATATTCTTTTCCATTTGTACTTCTCACTTTACCAATCCTGTGTTCCTTTTCAGGCCAGGCCTAAAACCCAAAGCATATTGAAATTCTAAGAAAGACTAGGAGTGTTTATTTCATCATAATTAATGTGATTTATTATTCTTACCTTCTCTGTCCACATGACAGCAATCCTGGAAGAGACCTTATCTGACCTGCTGTAAAGGGAACCTACATTTCCCAGGTCCAGACTAAGCAGGTTTGCCAATTGATTTCCAACACAACCAAAATGGCTTCCTATAAAACCCATTGCTGTTGCACCATAACGCAAATGTGACTTCCAGAGAGCAACAGCTGAAACTACACTACTGTTGAATATGTCTGTCCTGAAATTAAAACACAAATATATTTCTTTAGTGCCAGTACACTGCCCAAGAGTTATTCCAGAGTGCATAAAATGCATTTTGAGGGAAAGTGTTGCCTTCAATGGAATGCTCTTATTTCTTTATCTATATCTTATCTTTCCCCCATTTCTTTTAAAAAACAACCATCTTCAGTCTATTTACATACATTTAAGTAGTTTAGGCATAGTCTGATTCTTTCTATTTTTCTTTTCTGCTGCGTCATCCACACTTCTGCTTGTCCCGTGCTTTCTACGCATGGGTCAGAGAAATTTTGCCTACCGCTTTCCCCTTGAAAACCCGCAAATGTATATCTGGAGAAAACTCGAGTGACGTTTGCTCTCATTCAGTGGTAAAGAAAAAGTTTTCTCAAGGGCAATAGCAGCGGGGAAAGCACGAGTCTGGCTGAGCCCTCATATTAAAATCTTCTAGTCCACAAGCCTTTCCTACAGGCCTTTCTGTCTCTGCCTCTTTTTCTCTCTCTGGCCTTGTTCAAATGGAATAGGAAACCATCGTTTCTCACTATGTGAAGGAGCCACAGGGAGTCTCACGCTCTTGGCCCTCATCTCTTCTCCCCTACTGCAGCCAGGAGAGGAGATCCATAGTTCCAATATAAGCTTTGTTAAATCATTATGTTTTAACAGATGTTACAAAACAGGTACAAAAATTAATAGCATGAAGTGCAGTTCCAGCACCTCTCAGGTGGGTTCCATTGCCATTATGAATTCTAGCACCTCTTTTTAAAAGAAAAAAAGCACTGTTGAGGTGTAACGTATATGTTGCCAACTGTATACAGTGGTACCTCAGGTTAAGAACTTAATTCGTTCTGGAGGTCCGTTCTTAACCTGAAGCTGTTCTTAACCTGAAGCACCACTTTAGGTAATGGGGCCTCCCGCTGCCGCCGCACGATTTCTGTTCTCATCCTGAGGTAAAGTTCTTAACCTGAGGTACTATTTCTGGGTTAGCGGAGTCTGTAACCTGAAGTGTCTATAACCTGAAGCATCTGTAACCACTGTATCTGGCACATGGCTCCTTTAAGAGAGACCCGAAGAGGGCCCTAAACAAAGATGCACAGTGGTACCTCGGGTTAAGTACTTAATTCGTTCCGGGGGTCTGTTCTTAACCTGAAACTGTTCTTAACCTGAAGCACCACTTTAGCTAATGGGGCCTCCTGCTGCCGCCGCGCTGCCAGAGCATGATTTCTGTTCTCATCCTGAAGCAAAGTTCTTAACCCGAGGTACTATTTCTGGGTTAGTGGAGTCTGTAACCTGAAGCGTATGTAACCCGAGGTACCACTGTATTCATTCCTCCAAACAACTCAAGATAGCATTACTGACATGGATTCCCTGCCCTGTTCCCGCAACATCAGTCCTGTAAGGTAGACAAGGCTGAGGAAGAGTGATTGGCTCCAACGGAGCTGAAGGACTGAGGGTCTAAGAAATATTATTAATCTAATGATAAGGTTTTATATAGAAAAAAGTTGTTACAAGAGATCAGAAAGCGTCTAGCCCCACCTTCTCCCTGGTATGCTGGTTATTATTATTTTTAAATGTTGAACTAACTTCTTTGTGTAAAAGGGTATTGTGAGAACCCACAGCTCCCAGATGCTGTGTATACACCATATATTTATATGTGACCCCCCCCCCCGCAAAATCAGGGAACTGTAGTTTGTTAAAGGTGTGGGGAATTGTAGCTACGTGAGGGTTAAACTACAATTCTCAGGTTTCTGTGGAGAAACATGTGTTTCAAATGTGTCTTAATACATATGGGGTGAACACAGGCTTACTGCAGCAGCAACTAGGCCTTGTTTAATAGGAGGGGACAAATGTGTAGGAGACCTTTTTTTGTTCTTTTAAACATTGCTTAAATCTCAGTATGATGTTTCTTAACTTTCAGCATTCCAAGTTCTAAATAAGAATAGCAGAGCCCAGTTTCTGACTGCAGCAATCTGAATATTGCAAAGGAACGATCGTTGCACAGTCTGGTCTTACTATCAGTAATGTACTCTCAGGAATCAGTAACACGTTGTTAAAAATGGCTTGCTGCAGCCTCTCGTTGAACACGAGATGGAAGTAGAGAAGTTGGTGCTAACCTACGCTGCAATGCCACTTATTTTAAACATGTCATATGTTGAGTATGTGTGATAAGTTGTTGTTCCATGACAAATTATGTGAGTTGATTAGTAATCAGAAATGGGCATGGAAGGGGCCTCTCAATATGTGTGCCCCCCCCATATGTGGTGGGACTAAAAAGGGCTTCTTAGATAAAAGACACAAAGCATGAAAGCAAAGTAAGACCTGATAACCCTATTTAAAAGAGGAGCTATTAGTAAATACCATTGCTAAACCACCCAGTAAACATTTGAATGACTTTAGATTACTGTTAACCTATGGAGTGACATTGTTAATCAGACACAAGGTAGCTGTGGAGGCAATACATATGTGTAAGTTAAGCAACTAATTTCAATTTTGCAAATATATAAAGTGGAAAAAAATATGTGAAACTGTCGTTTTCCATTACACCACCTTAACAATGCTAGGATACCTGGCATTAACCAATGGTTGCAGTACAGGTTTCACTGAATGCATCATTTTTGGAACGATACAGATGTTTGATGTTATGCTGGTCATTATTTCCTTAACCACTGATCCTAGGGAGCTCCATGTAATATACAAATGTTTGTAATGCACAAATAATACCCCCAAAACTACCATAATCAAACTTATCCAAGAAAGTAGTTAGTCATATTTTAGGGCATATGAATGTTGTATCTTATTTGTATTGGCTTTTAGTACCTGGGTCTAGGAATCGATGAATTTGTCAGTTTTGTTCTCTCATTTTTCCAATATTAAATTAAGTTTTCCACTGCAGCAGTTTGCAAAAAAAAATTCTCATGAACATTGCTCATAAATTTAGTGTGAATTTCCCTTAATAAATTTGACACATTTTTGCAAAGCAATTTCCCCTAATATACTACTTTTTAAATGTTATTTTCACTAATATGTGCATTTTAATGCACATTTTACCACAGTACTGTACTGTATATGCATGTTTGTAAAAATTACTTGACTGCAGAACTGCACTGCAAAGTTTGGAGAAGTGTGAATTTTAAAGGATACCTGTGGTTCAGTTTGCATATTGTCTAGCAAAGTATGGATTTCTAATTTAACCTGTAAAAAGCAGATGTTAGGCCAGAATAATAGTAAGTGACCATGATTACCCTGGAGTTCCACACAACAACTCGTGACGACCCTAGAGCTAAATTGGCAGGAACCAATATGAATAAAGAAACTTGCCTTAAATGAGGATAGATTATTTATCTATTTAGGCCAGTACTGTCTGGCAACAGTACTCCATGGTCTTTAATCTCATCTGCCAACTGATTCTTTCCATTGGAGATGTCAGAGATTGAACCTGGAACCTTTTGCGTCTAAAGCATGTACTCTACCACTGAGAAATAGTTATTATAATTGGCCATGATTCAGGCTTGTGCCCTGTGATTCTCCAGCAGTTTGACTTAACACTCACAGGTGCAATCCATTGTCTCTCCAGACAGATGAATGCCAAGAACTATAAGAAAAAGATTCAGCTTCAGTTGCAGGCAACTGCTCACATAAAATACCACGCAGACCTCATTTATAAGAAGTATAAAAATTATCCTTTCTATGCGTGTGAGAGAGAGGTGGGGAGAGGGAGAGGGAGGGAGGGAGGGAGAGAGATTTTTAGCAGTGCAAAAGAACCCTGCTAATAATTGTAGGTCTGCCAAAGCATTTTCATATTATTCTGTCCTCATCAGTGATTCACTAATAAAACTTTGAATGACTCTACAGGCTGATGAGGTTAATTTATTTTGCATAAGAGTGAGAAAGCGTTTATTGAGTGGGCTTAAGATTCGCTGTCCTCGTAGGGAGCAAAAGACCTAAACACTAGTGGAGTTTTCAAAGACAGAAAGATGGCAAACAAGGGAGAGTGCTGTCAGTTGACATTTTGCTTTCATGCAATTGCTGATCGCTTTGCAACATCCTGTTGTTGTTGTTGTTTAGTTGTTTAGTCGTGTCTGACTCTTCATGACCCCATGGACCAGAGCATGCCAGGGATGTGTTGAGACTTGAATTGTAGATCATACCTCAGGATTTTTATGAAAATTTATTTCCCCGTTTTGAATGCACCTGTTGCCCTGGTCATGTGAGATTTGTTGGAGCCAATTAGAACAGTGTGAGAGCAGAGCAAGCGAACAGTGAGTTCCTTTTTGGAATAGATAGTCTGTGCTTGTTTGCTTAAAGTAGGACATAACTTAAGGTTACCAGATTTTTTTCAATGAATCCGGGGACACTTTTCAGCTTCAGTCGGAATGGATGGATTTTGTCAGGGGACTGATTTGTAAATCCGGGGACTGTCCCCGGGAAACAGGGATGTCTGGTAACCTTAACTTAACTAGCGAAACAGATGATTTGTGCCTTGCTTTCACAAGAGATACGATACCCAGAGGGACAGCTGGTTGGAGGGAAATTACATCATAATGATCAGGGATATTGATTCCAGGGACAGCGGATGTCAGTGGTGCTGGTAGGACTTACAGGCTCCAAATACATGCAAGTAAATGTCAAATACACACGTGTGATGCGCATATGCAGACACCATACTGCCATGTTTAGCCAGAAATCCAAACCAGGCAGCCAGAAATGTAAAGAGGTTAAGAAAAGGGTACGGAAAGAAGGTAAAGCACCCCACTCAGTCTTCCAGTTTTTCAAAACAGACAAGGCCTTTCTGCAGTCTGTCTCAGGAAATATGCTAAGGAAGTAGATGACCAAAAACAAGATGAAAATGACTGGCAACTGATGGTGAGGAAAAGCTGCTAGATGCATCACGCGACTCCAGACTAATGCTTTCAATAGATGGGCAGATAATACCATCATATTCAGAAGGACGTTTACAAAAAGCAGGAGAGAGCCGTGTGCATGTTTTTGTTTTCAAAATTCCAAGCATGTGACCCTAAAAAAAAAAAGGTCTATCCATACAAATGTTCTTCTATGTGATGCCTTGACTTTTGAATTATGGTATGCATAATTTTCTTGATTTTCCCCTCATGTTATTTATTTGTTAGTGAATCAGCTTCCACACACATGCCTCAAGATGATGGATAAAATTAAATAAAAACAGTTAAAAACAACACTGATGAAATAAGGCCAGGCAAATTTTAAAAACAATGTGACATAGGCAACTGTGGTATAGACCTGTTCATCCAGCTAGGAAACGTAAGACTTCCACCAAGAGGCAAGAATAGTTTTAGAGCTTTAGCTATATCCTTATCAAGCGTGAACCTCCAATAGAAATTCAATTCTCTGCAAGCTGTGTAAGGCTCCTCTTCAAGCTGGATGCTTTATTTTAAAATCATGTGAAAAGCTCCATTGTGGACAAAATGTAGAAAATATCATGTCAGGATTAAAATAGCAACTTTTATTTCATGACCAGCGATGGTTTGCATGGGATGGGAATGGAGACAAATGTGGGAGGGGCACTTGCTGGGTTGGGTGGGCCCTTGGCCTGATCCAGCAGGCTGTTGTGTTCTTATGGGAGATGCACAGTGCAATGACATTCCATCACACATTGTGGGTGTGGGACACTGTAAGTCAGGGATGGGGAACCTTCAGCTCCCATCATCCTGGTTCTGCCCCAGACCAACATAGCAGTAATGTAATAATGTCACTATCTTTAAACCAAAGGTTATCTTGTGTATGCTGCTGCTTTTTTTGTTGCATTGTATTGTATGTGGTTTATTTACACTGATTGTTTTACAATTTTATGTTTTAATTTGCAGCATTTATTACTGATTGCTGCTCGGAGTAAACAACACGGGGCCAATGTAGCATGTGATCAGGAACCAAAGGACTGCTGCTTGTGGCAAGGAGGCGAACAGGAGGGGGGGGCGGGTAAGAGCCTTCAATCCTCTCACCACCATCTACAGCTACCCCCTTTGTCCTGCTAACTTGCACCTGCTGAGCCTCTTACCATTTGGCAAGCCAGCCCCAGCAGCTGAGAGCAGCAGTAGTTGTGTTATCTCGGCACCTGCAGCCATCTGGCTGCAGCACCAACTACAAAGCATAGGCAGAGCCACTGCTACAATTGTTTTAACTATTTCTTCAGATGAAGGTCAGTATGGAAATAATAATAATAATAATAATAATAATAATAATAATAAACAAATTCACCAAATTAATTAAAAAATCTTGAATTATACCTGAAAGTAGATCCTATTATTTTTAGGTGAACTGAAGGCGAATTAAGTGTCTTTTGTGTAGAACTTTGGCAGATGTTACATTCAATTCTCTCTCTCTCTCTCTCTCTCTCTCTCTCTCTCTCTCTCTCTCTCTCTCTGGGTTTCTTCACACTTACTCTCTGTTTATTGTTGCCATTGCAGTTACCATTTTTAACCTATCTGAAAAGTGATGTAGCTGTTTACGTTTTAAAGATCACAATTGTTGGGGGGGGGGGGAAATAAGCAAACAATTGTTCACATTTACACTGTGTATAGGTTTTGGTGCTTTCTTAGTCTATTTTATACTTTAAGCAGAGCAGCTTGTAAAATTCTGAAGGCTGAAAAACAACACTGAGGACCACTTGAACGAATTGTGAATTAAACTGAAACAGAATTGGTTACTTTCTCATACAGTCATCGAATTGTAGAGTTGGAAGGTACCCAAAGAGGCATCTAGTCCAACCCTCTCCAATGCAGGACTCATTTGGAAGGGGTGAACTAGAGTTGGAGCAAATTCTTTTTTGGAAGTGGAGACCTGGAACTGGAACTAATTCCTTTTAAAAAAGCACTGTTACTGATAAAACTGTATATTCATTATGCATTTAAGCCACCTTGAGAAGGCTGTATTCATGAAAGGTGGCTTAAAAATATTTGACTATATATAATCATATAATAAATAAAATTATCGTTGCTTAAACATTTTAGATTTTGAAAATACATTTTACAAAGCCCTTTTACAACAACAAAATAATTAGCTTTTAAGAGTCAGCAAATTGTCTGTTAGGCTTGTGTAGTAGTCTGGGCTGAACTACATAATATCTGTTTGCTTGTTTCTTCCCATGCCTACATTGGCTTAGCAAAATACTGTCATTTTCTGACTCCATCTGCTATATATGATATGATGAATGTAGCCATTCTTCTTTCCCCATCATTACAGCTGGTCTTTGATCCAAAGCAGCTAATTTATATTTACCATCTATCAGCTACCATCATAAGTTTTAGGGAAAGAGGCTCAGGCACACCTGGGCAGAATGAATTTTCTTTGATGCAGTTGGAGAATATCTCAAAATGTGATTAAGAGTCATTCATCCTACTCTTGATGGGCCACATGGGAATCATCTTTAACTTTCATAGCGGAGAGCATTTGTTTGCTTAAATCACCATAAACACTTCCAAATTCATTTGATGTTATAATCTGCTGCCATCATTACATCACAGTTATCTAAGGGTACCTGTTTTCCTTTATATGTTGAGATCAAGTTGCATATAGCTTCCTAGGCCAGCATCTCTTCCCAACCCAACATGGAAATTAATATCAACTTAGACTGAAATTAAAGGTTTACTTGTATTTAACAGCTGTAGATGTATGGTTACAGGATTACGTCTTCTACAAAAACTTGTTGACATGTTAATATATTTAAGGAAATCCCTGACTGTCACAACATAAAACACTCCTCATTTCAGAATTGGGTAATTTTACACAGCATAGTCACAGTCCAAACCTGTTTGCATGTAGCAATAGTTAACTACTCTCAGCAGTGCCAGTTAACACTTTAGCAGGGATTGCATACAACAAGGAAGGTGATGTTCAGTATATCCTGTTGAGTCTATAGATATGTGAGGCTGGTGGATTGTATTGTGGAATTGTGCTCAGAGCAGCTATTTGCACACAATTCCTTATTTAGCTGGGGATATTACTGTAATCTATTAAACACTAATAAGAACTGAACCTATCAGCTTGGATAGAGAGAGATGCTGTTACAGGGCAGGAAATTAGTATATAAACTAAAGGTAGTATCAGCAGTAAGGAAAGTAATCTGTACCTGTGGCTTGAACAGCACAACCATAAAATGGTTCAAACTGCACTTTGTTTCATCTTTGTATATAAAAAAATGCAAACTGGTCCATCCTCCATACCCCGCAAGTGTCCCAGAAAAACCAGGCCTTCCTGTTTTTTCCCATGAGAGCATGCTGGTCATTGGGGGCACCATGATATTGTACCGAGATCTCACCAACCACTTTTTCAGGGCTGCAGTCTTGCCCTCCTCCCCTTTTAGGATCTGTGATTTTGCACAGGTCACGTGACTCATGAGGGAGCATGGATGGGAAGACACATGTCCCGGTTTTGGGACTCAGCATATTGGAGGGTATGCATCCTCTTCATAATAGGCTAAGATTTATGAAGTATAGAAAGCTGCCTTCTACCAAGGCACACTTATTTGTCCATCTAGCGTAGTACTGTCTGCTTTGGATAGCAGCAGCTCTCCAGGATCTCAGACAGAGAGCTTTCCGAATATCTGCCACCTGATATTTTTAACTGGAAATGTCGAAGATTAGGCCCTTAAAGCAGGTGGGGGAAACTTTTGGCCTTCCAGATGTTAACTGAAATATGACTCCCACCAGCCCCTGCAATCATGGCCAATGGCAAGGGAGGTGGAGTTGTATTTCAGCATCATCTGGAGACCCATAGGTTCCCTGCACCTGCTTTAAAGCTTTACAATGAGTTTTTAAAGTTAGTTAGTTTTAAGTTCCTTTGGGGGCCCAAAATTGAGTCAGAAATAATTTTATAAATAAACACAGTAAAAAAGAAAAGAAAAAGGGAACCTTCTACAGGTGCATCATCTGCTCTACAACTTAGCTATGGCCTCTCCCCTAATTTAATATTATATAATTTTATATTAATCTGTGCTCTGTTTTGACCTCCTTTTGTGCAAAGTGTAAGAGGCCACAAGCGTGATATGTGGGGGTCTGGTGCTTATTTGGTTTAGCATCTCAGCATTGTCTACTCAGAGGACCAGTTTCATTCCTAGCGATATTTGCATGGTGGCTCAGGATGTTACTCCATCACATTATTGTAGCACTGCTCTGGAATGAATGCGTAAGTCAGGGTGGTGGTACTGAATGAATTACCCGGTCAATTTCTATGGACACAGCTTTACTGTTAGTCCAGCAAAGGGTCAATCCGTTTGTTCTGCAATATAAAAAGAAAGGTTTATTGGGTAAGTTTCCGCCAGTTTTCATCAGGTCTTATGCAAAAGCTTCCAAAGCCATGGAATATGACTGTGATTGTGCTATCTTTGCACATCCCACAGTGTAAATTTAGGTGTGTTTACTCAGAAGTACATCCCATTGTATTCAGTGGGATTTACTCTCTGGTAAGTATTCCTAAGATTGCAGCCTGATGATTTATAAAACACATGTTGGAAATGCTCACAAAGGATTTCAAATACATCATCTCAGTAATTCTTAGAACAAAAGGATCACAAGCAGCCATATAACTTTGCCTAGGATTATTTTCCCCATTTTTCAGAAAGGGGACTGAGGCTAAAAAGAATAGTCACTAGCATAATACCACTGGGTGAGTTAAAGAGTGGGGTGAAATCTGCACAATGGCTCACACTCTTAGCCACTATGCAATAATATAATATAATATAATATAATATAATATAATATAATATAATATAATATAATATAATAATATTTTATTATTTAAATCCGCCCATCTGCCTGGGTTTCCCCAGCCACTCAGGGTGGCTCCCAACAGAATATTAAAAAATATGATAAAACATCAAACATTAAAAACTTCCCTAAACAGGGCTGCCTTCAGATGTCTTCTAAAAGTCAGATAGTTGTTTTTTCATTGACATCTGATGGGAGGGCGTTCCACAGGGTGGGCACCACTACCAAGAAGTTCGCAATGAATATTTGCCCACTTTAAAAAATGAAACAAACAACAACACCACAATCTGTAATTTATTACAGATTGTGCTCAAAGTTTCAAACCAACTCCCATTCCATTTGACCTGCAACAAAGGGAGAGAAGTGACAGTAGTACCCACTCCATCAACCCAACTGAAAGACCACCTCCACTGGGTTTCTCCTCTTCCCCGGACTGTTTCTATGCAAGCTGGTCATTAGAAAAACTTAGCAGCTTTGGGACCTGTTGCCTGAGTTTGCCTATATGCCCTGTATTTTATTTGTGTCATGTGTATTTTAGACTGTAAGGCCTGAAGGCATGGGCTGTCTTTTTTATTATTGTTTTTATCGATCCGATGTAAGCTGCTCTGGGAACCTTTTCAGCTGGCAAGTGGGGAAAAGCAAAGGTCCCTTTAAAGAAACACTTTTCAGATTGCTCACATGGAGGCCAGCAGGCTGCTTGCAGGCACAGCAAAATGTACAGGTTGCAAAAGTGTTGCAAAAGGAATGCAAATACAAATAGATGTGGGTGGTAGAGGAAGGGTGTGGGGAAAGGGATTGTGAAGAATCACAGGATGCAAAGAAGTGGTGAGACATAGAGGCAGAGTGGGATATGGATATATGTGTATCTGCTCAGGTAGGCAGTCTTTGTTAGAGAGTGTGATGGGGCAAAGCAGGCTGCTTGTTTTGTTTTGGCCGTGTTTATTATGTCTTTTCCTAGATACTGTGAGGAATGAGATTATAGGGGGGCGGCGGAGAAGAGAAACAGGAAGAGATGGATGAAAGCCTTAGGGTTAACATGCATGCACACACACACACAAACGCACGTGCACACCCCTAATCACATCCACACTCTTACACAAACTAATCTCCTGGGACCACATGTCTTGGAACAGGAAGGCCTCTGCCT
This sequence comes from Podarcis filfolensis, assembly GCF_964270895.1. Taxonomy (NCBI): domain Eukaryota; kingdom Metazoa; phylum Chordata; class Lepidosauria; order Squamata; family Lacertidae; genus Podarcis; species Podarcis filfolensis. The sequence goes on from NC_139603.1 coordinate 69,932,649, forward strand.
GGGGTGCTTCCACTGCTAAGCCACCTGCTCTCCCTGCTGTCAAAAAATCACCAGAGTTAGAGGAAGCACGGCGAGGAAGAGGAATAAACAGTGATCCTTGGAGAAGGTTTCTGGGGGATAATGGTAGATGTTTATCCCATGACACATTCCATGTTCATTCTTTAGGTATGATTTGCAAAAGATTGGTTGTATGCATGATGTCACACCGCAAAGGGCTGCTGGTAACGTTTCCTTGTGTGAAACTTTAATGCATTCTTTAGAAGAGATTCTCCTTCCTCTCTTCTTTTCCCACTCTGTCCCTTATGTTATCTCATATTAGCCATAGACCCTCCCAAAAAAGTTCAGGAATGACTTTGAATCAGACATTTTACAATTGTGTGGTTTTTTTTTTAAAAAAGAAATTATCTAAAAAAACCAGACTGAAGGGTTTAATTAACAAGCTCCAAGTAATAGTTAGACCCTTTCCCCCTCTTCTATCAGCTTTCACTTTTATTTACGATGGGAGTCCCCCTTGTATCTCCTTTCCCACAGGACCCACTATCACTAATATTTCTGTGATCTGTGAATAAACCAAAATTTAAAGTTAGTTACTTACAATCAATGCAAATTAATGATTTCTTTTTTTAAAAAAAATATTTCAATCAGGAAAAGCAGCTTTGTAGTCGAAAATCCCACGCTGGCCTTAGAGTGGGAGTTTTTCCAGCCTCTGCTTAAATCCAAAAAAATACTGCAATCTTCTGGCACAGGCTCACTGTAATGCTTTAAAAACAATTTAGCAACTGTCATTGCTGTAATTACAGTAACTAATTACCATCCTTAGCAAACAAATAGCTTAACATAATACGCAAGCCGAATCAATTTTGAAGAAATGCAAATTCCGAAAGCAAAAAAGGGCATTTTGGCAAACCTGAAAGAGAAGCGGGAAAATAATACACTTTGTTTTATCTCCACATAATTCCCAGGGAATATCATATCATAAATATTTGCATTCAGTTCTTATCAGGACATTTGCATTTGCTTCCTTATCAGTCTGCAGGCCGGACTCTGCCAGATAGAGAGTCGAGCTCCACACCATGTACATATTTCTAATGAATCACGTCTCAGGCTGAGAGAATATTTTGGCTGGAACTTTATCACTGAGATGAAGAGGTCATTTACTCTCCAAGTCAGTTCATCTTGGAATTGTCTTGAGATTCCAATGTGATTCAACTGCCTTTCCCCCTTTCCTTTTCAGAAAACCCAAATAACCCCAAACCTGAATTTTCTTAATGTTGGTAATGTTGCCACATTCAAACAGCCTTAGCATACATCTGTTTATTCCTTCCTAAAAATGTAAATGTTTCTGCTGAGGTTTTATAGTCCAGATATTGTACCCTACAAACATTGATATATCGTAGTGTCTTGCCAGACATAAATATCAGTGAGTTTGAATTAAAGATGAGATCTCGGCTGAGGCTTGTTCAAGAATCCTTACTGTGAAATTTGGCAGCAAATCTTTTCTTTTTCTTTTTTTGGTGATAGAAGAACTTTTTCTACTTGGTTCAAGAAAAAGAACTTTAAGTCATGATGCATCAGGAATATGTGATATTTTTGTATGCCATTTTTCTTAGTAGGGTATTCAGAAATCAGTACTGAAGACTTTTGCCCCCAGTCCATTAAGATCCACCCTTGAAGACCCTGTGGTTTCCCTAGTTAGGTATAAAATCAGTTAGCAGTTTATGTTCTTAGAAGAAATAGATGTTAGACAAAGAGACGTGAGCCAGGGGACTTAAGTAATTATTGGCTGGGGGGGTACAAGGCATTGAAAGTGATGGTGCCTACTTCTCAGGAAGGAAGGAAACCTGAGCACCCCTAGTTGTAGAATCGCTCACGATTAACAGTGGTGCTATGATTTATTTTACATTAGATCCTGTGTAAAATGTGCTACAAAATCAGAACTGGAGGAAATGTCATCTGAATAGGCTTGCTTATTACAAGGGTGCTAATATTTATCTTCTTATTTTTTTACATATCAAATAATTTCAGCAAGTAAATTAACAACAGAACAACACAAACAGAAATGGCAGATATTAAACTTGAGAAAAGGTGTCAGTTGTGTTTGTTCTTTATGAAGATGGCTTGAAGTTAGCTTCACTTTATTTTCCATATCCTGCTTTGGTTTATTTATTTGAGCACAAATTGCAGTTTCTGGTCCATCATTATTCAAATGACTGACAAAGCCCATTTGTACCCAGGGAAACACTGTATCAACTGTGTACATATGGACTACTCCCATTGTCACAACTTCTGTTGTTTCTGATAATAGACATTTGCTAGCATAGGGATAAGGGAAAAGAAAGTACCAAGAGCTTGGATGGGGGAAGATACAGTGCTTTTGTCTGTAGGGTGCCCAGATGAAAGGGGGACAGGGATCCTGGATTGAATGCTTGTAGAGAAGAGGGAAAGTTGGCAGGTGCAGCTTGTCATGAAGGGTGGAGGCAATCCGCACCTGCTGAAATTCCCTTTTGCACAGGTACAAGAGCTCTGTTCTCTGTTGCATCCGGTCGCCCTATTCCTGTGCCAGCAAAAAATAAAGCCTGTAAGAGCAGGCAGGAAGAAGACCCTCCAGCCACTTCTGCTGTATGTAAGGCAATCTTGCAAACTGGTCAAATAATCTGGCCTTGTCATGATTGTACTCCCAATAATTTCAAACAGCAAGGGCACATGAAAGAAGTGTCCCTGGGGTCCATCCTGCAGCCATGTTTCTCCCTTTCCCCAGAGGAGTGATGGGGAATGTGTGGCCTTCCATATATCTTTGGACTCTGAACTCATATGAGTCCCCAGCCAGCAAGGCCAGTGGTCAGGGTTTGTGGGGGGAGTTGTACAACAATATCGGGCAGGGCACAGGTTTCCCAGTTCTGCCATAAATATTCAAGACTAATATTCCTCTGCAAGCACACTACAGTTTTCTTGGCACATGGATTAAGATAATTTACGGCAATCCACCTATCCCAATATTGTCTGCTTGCTTGTCAGTTACTCCTCAGGGCATTTTGCAGGGGTCTTTTGTATCATCACATGCTTGATATCATCTGACCAAGGGCTGAACCTAGAACATGCAAAGCATGCACTCTTTCTCTGACCTGTGTTTTCACCCAATATTTTGAATAGCCTTTGACACCGACAGTGGTGTATCTAACAGGATATTTTATTACATTAGGCTATTTTAACCACTTAAAAAACAAACAAATAAACAACAGCAACAAAATCTAGTTATAGACAGCAATAACTACTTTTGTCTAAGGCCCAAACTACACATTGCACATACACCCATGTGTGAGTAGTAGCCCTATGACTCCTTTAAATGAAGAAAAGCCACTTCCAGTGGGGGTGGATGGAGGGGGCATCTAACCCTTTCTTTGCCTGCTATGCCTCTTCCCCAAATAATCCCCCTTGTGTGAATATTTAAATTTATGGTTCTCCAAGGGGATGTAGAAAGGTTAAGCAGTTCTCCCCTTGCTTCCTGTCCTTCCAGGAATAGTCCCCCTCATTTAAGGGGGGCTTTAGGCGACAGTTCATCTATCTGCAGGTAAGTATGCTTTGTGCCTGTAGATTCCGTATTTTTCCGTGTATAAGACTATATTTTTTCCTACATTTTTGAAGTTTAAAATAAGGGGTCATCTTATACATGGATAGTGTATAGTGTATTTTCTTAATTTTGAGTCCCAAAAAATAGGGGGCTGCTTATACACAGGTGCTTCTTATACACGAAAAAATATGGCATCTAGTATTTCTGTATAACACAGATTGAACTGATTATGCTGCAGGTAAGCTGTGGTTGGGATAACTGAATGGGAGGAGGAAAAGTAAGAGGAGCAGAGGAAGTTAGTTGTTCTCCCCCCTACACACTCCTCTCGTTTTTCTTTAATAGAGTTATAGATCTTTGTCTTTCATCTACAAAATCCATTAGTAAACCCAAGGGGGGGGAAACCATGACAAATATTAAACTAGATCAAAGATCCAACAATCTGCGGAAATATAAAACAGATACAAGCAAGTAGTGATGATTGGTCCATAGTCCAGGGTCTTCTAGGAATACTTTAGCACAATATTAGAAGGGTTTACTTTTCAAGTTTTTCTTGGTTTTATTCGGTGAAAGGGAATAATAGATATGACATAATATAAAAAGGAGAGTTCACTGGATGCCTAAATCCAGGTTTGAGGCAAGTGCTCTATGTTGAGAGAGCCCTGGCAGAGATTTAAAAGCATACAGCAAAATGCAGTGTGGAAATATAGACTTTAAAGCACCCCCTTCTACTGTAAGTCGCTTCCAAGTTCCCAACTAACCTTGACATACAGAGAAACCACACATTTGCTAAAATGGTTTACTTACAAACTCTTCAAAGTTCAGGTTCATGTGCTTTTCTATACAGCAGCAAAAAAAAAAAGTCAGTGTAACTTAGGTTCCAAAATGGTAAATATTTCTAAATTATTTGTACAGAAATAAAAAGATGGCTTGCATAAGCCACACGGTCTAAGCTTGGAGCATCCAGCTTAGACCTCCTTACTGTAGGGTTCACATGGTTGAAGTGAGAGAATAATAGTTTGGTAACCCTTCCTCCCAAGGTTAGGGGAATTGACCTAGCTAATTGTCAGTTAATTTCAGTGGGTCTACTTCGGGAGAAGAAAAGGCTAAGGAGTAAGCACAAATCCAGAGTGGAGTTCCTAAGACGGTTGGATAAGTGCCTTGTACACCTCCTGGCAAATCCTGCAGCCAAGCTGGTGCCAAACATATGGCTCTGGCTTGCCGTGGTTTGACTTCGGTGGAAGTGCACTCCATTGTCTCTTGAGACAGATGGACACCAACAACAACCATCTTTTAGGTGCATATTGAAGCATCCTAACATGGATAAAACTCATTGTATACCAGCATGCCTGGGAGAAGTCTTAAACTTTGCAGAACAACTCTTGGACCCATCATTAGGGAGCATTCAAACTGGAATTAGGAAATGTTTGAGCACTGGATTCTGCCAAATGTGTAAACTGATGATGAAAGTACTGGGACTGATGTATTTTTATCATTCCATTCCTTGAAGTTCATGCCCTATTCAAAACCATTTCCCTCACTGTTTGGGGTTACTGAGATGGTTACGTTGCCAACAACTTGCAGACTGAAAACATATATTCCCCATATGCAAGAGGTGCTCATATTCATTAGCTATCAATGATCTTGCTTTCACAGCTATATCTTAAAGATATCTGGTGGCATTCACCCCAGCTGGCTGTAAAGTATAGTGGGCTCTTATCTATATTTGATTTAGTTACTAGCTTGGTAGCCTGAACTGGATCCCAGAACCTCAGAAGTTTGTATTGTAACTCAATATAAAGCCCCTTAGTGTGGAGTTGCATAGGAATGCAAGGAAGCATTCTTGAGCCAATTTCCACTTCTCCCTGATCCAGTATGCTACTATCTCCAAAATGGATTTGGCCAAGTGTGACTGGCCTTTGGGATGTTTTTAAACTACTGCTACCCACTATAGGCCCTGCGGACTAGAAATCAAATTCATTAATTAGCGAAGTGTTTAAGCCCGTGGCATAGGTGGTAAAGGTGGGCAGCCTATGGGACTGGCTATTGCACAGTGTAAGACCTACACATTCCGTTCTGCCTCTTCTCCCCAGCTTAGTAGACTAGCAGTAAAAATATTGGCAGGAATTCGAAGTAGCGCTAAGCAGATTTCTGCTTGCCTAATGGAACAATCTTCCCTCTCCTTCCCCCCATACTGTACTGGGAGATTCTCCCAACCACAAGAGGAGGAGGCGAGGGTGGATAGCGTCATTGTACTAGCAGCATTCTTTATGCAGACTTCCACTGGCAGGTTCATTATTTGAATCCCGCCCATTTTCTATCACTGATAATAATTACATTTATTTGTCTCTTACTACATAAACAATCTCACAGTGACATACAGTGTTAAAAAATGCATATTTATATATATATTTACAACAAACCTCCAAAAGAATGAAACATTATTATTTTTTGCTAGAAGTGCTCACCCTGCAATATTATGCAATCCTCGCACGGCTTTGGGAGCTGCCTATGTACTGTAGTGCACACTTGAGTGGCAGTATCTCATACTACGCACTTGACACTTGGCACCCTCACCGCAACCATTGCCGTCACTGGAGTAAGTTTATCACATCTTAGAATTCGGGCAGGTAAGTTAGCTGGATGAAATACCTCCAAGGAAGCCTATGAAAGCTGCTTTGAGCTTCAGGTGAATAATGGGGTGTAAGTCAGGAGGCAGACAGTCAGACAGAATAAAGAGAATAAAAATACGTGTTAAAATGAAATGCTGACATTTTAGAATCTCGTATGTGATGGGCAAGGAAACTCTGCTTCAGATGAACTTGACACCACTGCAGTGTTACTGTAATATAGCCCAGCTGCTTCATTAGTGAACCCTAAGCCATTTTCCTGCCCCAATTTTTTGTCTACTGAGTTGAAGTTAAAGGGAAGTTGCAAAAAAGTCACAGTAGATCCTTTGTGGAGTATTCACAAACTCATCTGGCATAGAAATCATCTCTATCTTTCTTGCTTTATCATTTGTTTTAGCTTTGTCTTTGAGGTGGGAAGGGCTTATAGTTAAGAGGCTATTATCAGACTGAAGGATGCAGGAAATCCAAAATATTTATGTTTGTCTGTGGCACATGGACAAGAAACAGTGCTCAGGAAAAGGGTTTTCTGATTAAGTGATTGAAAACACTCTGGTGTATGTTAATGGTTTCTTCTGTCCAATAGATAACATCACCTCCAGCCTTATCGCTGTTCTTGAACTTACTTTAAACATTCTCTTCTGCTCTTCCAATTATATTTGATGCACTTTTAGGCATCCAGTTTCCTTGCTGCTGCTCATCTCATTTATTTGCTTTCTAATTTTTATCACCAGGCTGGGTGTAAAAAAAGGGGGGTGGGGAAGGAGCCTTTGAGAGATCCTTGAAGTGAAATACGTTACAGAGTGAAATTAATTTAAATGGAATTAAATCACAATTTTTCAGGAAAAGAAAATTATTTTTGTTTTGAATGCTGTTGTGTGGTTTTTGTTTTAAAAACCATTATGGTTTTTAAAATAACTTTAAATTCCTGCTACCATTTTCACTGCATGAGTGATATGAACGACGCTGAAAGTAAAGATAAATCCAGATATGGCCATTATTGGAATGGAAAAGCATTGGTTAAAATCACGATAATTAGACCATAAGTAAGTAAGGGGTAGCTAAGGTTAGGCAACATTTCTATGATAATGGCACAAAATTAGGTATTTATATATACCATCCTTGAGAAATGTTGTATGCTGAATATTAATCATTATACACATCCTGGTCAACATTATTTCCCTCTTCTTCATCCCCCTTTTTTCTGCTTTCAGTAGTTACAGTTCAATATCTATTAGATCCAGAAATAATAATTGATGCAAATAGGAATAAAGGTTTAAAGGGACACATGGGCAGGGGAAGGATGAAAGAAAAGACGCTTTTTCGAGGTGAAAGGAATGAAAAGAATGTTTTTAAGGCGCCAAGGTATCCCTATAATAAATTAAGAGATCCCAACGGTCTTAAAAAGAGTGTTAGAAGAACCAGAGGTTCACTTTTTAGAGCTCAGCATCTCCACCCGGAACCTCAGCTGTGTCTCTCATTCTCTCTCCACACATTAGCTCTCAGCTCAAATCAGCATATCCCTCTGCAGCAAAGTTCTGCTCCCAAAGCACTCCAGGCAAGATGGTGCAGTCAGTTTTTGGGTTCTCACAGAAATTGACTGCATCACGCCTGCCTCTTTATCAATCTGCACTGACTGCAACAGTAGTCTTTTTGACCTGATCATGCATGAGTAACCCACTTGTGTATATCACTTTAATGATTCTGCACATGTTTTGCAAGACCCCTGAAGCAGAGAGCAGCCACCATTCTGTGCATGACCTCAGTGCCATTCGGATCATGCCTGCTCTCTCCTCTCTGTAAGGCCTCGAACCCTTAAGAATAGGTTAGTTGTGAGGTTTCCTTTAAATTGTTTAAGAGTTATGCATTTCCCCAAGAGTACGAGTTTCTTGTCTAAGTTCTTTTAGATTATAAAGGGCTATAAGTTTGTTCCTGAGCTACTGGCACCACCCGCCATTTTGAGAAGACTGCTGTGGTGCTGAGGTGAAATAAGAAGATTCCGTTTTTCCTCACTGACCAGCAGAAATATCAGGCTTCAAGGACAGATTCTATGGTAACAACTTGAAAAGGAACAACAGAACTTAGGGAGGCTGGTGTTCTTGTTTATTTGTGACACGTGAATTGTATTATTTGTGTAATATTTCTACTTATATATGTGATTGAGATAACATAATTTTCAAACACCAGACGACAACAATATTCTGTTTGTCACCATAAAAGTCCTTTGGTGTGGAGCGTGACTGATATCCTGAAAACTTTGAATTTAGATAAAAGAATATCCCTCTCTTCTGGGTTCCCTTGGGGAGAAAATGGGGGTGGATAAAGATGGATCTTAGGACCTTTTCCCTCAACATCCAAACTGTTCCTCAGCTTGACTGTGTTTGTGGGTCAGCAGATTTTTGGAATAAGCTGACTTCTCTTCTTCTTCTCAGGTTCCTGTTAGCAAGGCTCTTGGGATAATACTGTATATGGTTACAGCACTGAGATTTGTGTATGATAAGTTTCAGAGGCAATCCAACATTTCTTATATGGATAAAGAATGTGAATGACAAAAATCACCAGCTACATATACCTGGAACACCAGTTCGCACTTCAGAAAACACACACATTAGAAAAATAAAGACAGGTGGAAATATTAACAGAATATTTGTGTTATTTATGATACAATCACCTGAAATTTTCCTCACTATTCAGTGCCCAGAATATTAGTACTTTTGCATAGTGGTCTAGAATTAAACATATTCCATAGGAAAACATTGTGTATCATCAAAATACTTAGGAGTATAGTTAGGTAATTGTAGATTCTGGACTTAATGGCCTTATATTGGAGGTGAGGGATCCTGCTGGGTTTGGGGCCCTTCATGTTCATTCTGCTGAGTGGGTCCCTGGACTTCTGCCCCCAAATCATGCCCTTGCAGAACCAGGAAATAATAGTTATGAGAACAAAGTAAGTGAGGGAAATAATTTCTTTTCATTTGGATAACAAATGCAAAACCTGGCAGAAATCATTGCAGAAAAGTTTGTGATTCAATTTGGAGAACTGAGGAAGTTTTCGAAATGTCACTTCATAAGCAACCTTATTTTTTTTTTAATCCCATATGCTTCTCCTCCATCCGCCAGCTACAGTAATCATTATTGTCCTTCCTAGACTCTGAGACAGAAGCAGAGAAAAGAAAGTATGTCCTCTTTGCATCTAGAAAGCTTATTACTGATTGAAATATCATCTTTGGTAAGTCTGTTTTATAGTCACTAATTGATATCGTCGGCACAAATGGAGGCGTCTTGTCAGGAAACCCGGCTTGTTTTCACATCCAGTATACTTAAAATTGGCTCGTTCTTAGCTTCTCTCATAGAAAACCTCCTATTTTGATTTATGAATGTTTTCAATTTTTTAAGATTCTCAGAAATGTTGGTTCACCTGTATGTAGAGAGATAGCTTGTTTGGCTAACTGCCTTGAGTGACTGAGTGCCAGGTAATGAATAATGCCACGTTCAATATTCTAAATTTGTGTTCCAAATTCTGAATTCGGAATGAGCCACATGGAAGTACACTGATAAGTGACTGATTTTTACTCCCAGGATTGTCTTATTTTCAACTTTAAAATTTACTTGCTTTACTTCACTGAAAGCGTTTTTGAATGGGGGTAGGGATTTAAAGTGACACTCCACAATAAAATTTGTCTTTCTTTCCAAACTTCAGAAGTAACACTGATGAATTAAAGACAGGTAAATTAGTAAAATTCATTTTTACAGACTGAAAAGTCCAGATTCATGCAGAGCTATACACATTAAGAAAATAATGTTAAACTTGATATGATGGCCATTACCCAAATATTAAAAAATGCCTCATGAGGGCAGTCCTTCTTTGAAAATAAACATAGGTTGTTATTTGACAGCATTAAAAAACATCAACCCTACATTATTCTTCATAGACAGTCAGAGAAGTGGTCTTTAAAATCAATTATGTGCAAATATTTGAGACACTTAAATTTAATATTCAAAATCTTCAGGTATAGAAAAAACTTGCTTTCTCTCCTCCCTATGTGCTAGATCATATCCTACATCAGTTGATTTCTTGGATGTGTGTGCTAACCAGACAACATTTTGTTGAAAGGTATCAGTATAATAAAACTGATTTTGAATAAACAAGTAACATCAGAGATTATAGAGGAGAAACACAACAGTTAACCCGGGCAATTAAAAACACAAAGCCCTAATCATTTCCCAAGGTCATCACTGACTGAACAAATCTGTGACTGAAAGAATGTTTCAAACATGTTGTTACTTTGAAAATTACAGGTTTTATAAATTAATGATAAGTTACTAAGGTGTTCTGAAAATTGTTGCTTATAATCTGCTGAAGTATTTTGTGCATCTATATTAATTAATAACTCACATCACTCAGGTTAGGGGCCTGGTAAGACAGATCCAGCTGAATAGTGAAAAGATTTTCAATAAACTATTAAAATACCTCCTATAGCTTTATATATATATATATATATATATATATATATATATATATAGAGAGAGAGAGAGAGAGAGAGAGAGAGAGTTATCAGCAGCACATTTGTTGGATTAACTGAAAGAGGCACAAAGTAAACTAAACAACCACTCAAAGGAGCATTAAAGCTTCTAGGTTAACGGATGCCACACTTTACCTCAGTATATGCATTTTTGCTCACATTACCTGAGTGGAGAACTGTGTTGAAAAATTAGGAGCAGTTGTCAGTTTTAAAGCATGGCTCACATTGTTTTGCAAAGTGCAAATTAGGTAGGTTCAACTTCAGATGTGAACTGAATCAAATTTCTCACACATTCCTAACTAGTACACCCCAAGACTGAATGATATCGATGCATAAAAATATTGCCATGCATGTAGACAAGTAAGTGTCGGAAAGAAGGCTAGGACCCTTGTCTCTGATATCTAGTTTTCTTTGGGATATTTTTCTTCTATGGTGGAAGCATTCGCCATGTGAGGCCCCATGCTCTTCAGCCTACAGTGGTAGAACCCAGGCACAACTTCTGTGAAAGCTGGGTTTCTTTTTAGATCCAGGAAGTTCTCTTTTCTGCCTGCTTACCACATCTTCAATTTAAAACACCACTTTAAAATACCACTTTAACAATCATGGGTTCCTACAAAGAATCCTGAGAACTATAGTTTGTTAAGGGTGCTGACCTCACAGACCCACAATTCTAAGCATCCTTAACAAACTACAGTTCCCAGTATAATCCATGACAGTTGAAGTGGTATAAGAGTACTTTAAATGTATGGTGTGGATGTGACCTCTGGCCACATCTCCCAGCAAGCAGAGTTCCAAGTTCTGTTGATTCTTGGCTATATATGATATCTAAGAATACCACACAGCTTTTATAATATGGATGGCAAACCTGTGTCCTTGTCATGTGGTTGGATGCTAGCTCACATCAGCCCTACCCAAAATGGCTAGTGGCCAGGGGTGATGGAAATAATAGTATCCGGAGGGAACAGTTCTGCATTCCTTCTCTACAAGCTATGAGTTTGAAGCAGCATATATTTCAGGCTCACTTAAAAAAATCGTGGAGCATCGGGAAATAGCTTTAAATGTTTATGGATACTGTGCCATATGGGGACTACCTCTTCATGAGCCGAGACAGGCTGGAATCATACACTCTCCATTTCTTCTTCAATCCGTTTTACCAATCTCAAAACTGATTCTGATAAACAGCATCTGTTTACGCTCAAGATGGCAGAAGAAAAAACTTATGCTCTTTATTTTATTTGAAGATTGTGCATAAATTGTGTTTTTATTGCAGCTTAAGTAGGGTATATGAGGTTTCCATTACTTTAGCAATTATGCTAAGCTGATGAAAGCAATGTAAATAATCCAACAACTGTTTATGCATTGTGTTAGTGTTATATGAACACTGCACTAACTCAGTGAATTTAGAATTTTACAAAGGTTATTTCTTTCCTTTCTCTTTTTTTAAAAATAGGGCATAGTAATCCCACTGTATCAGTGGCTCTATCCCCCTTTTTGAGTAGAGTTCTGCTATCCCACAAATTGGATGGAAATCTCATTAGTGGAGCTATAATGAGCTGGCAACGAAGCCCCTTCAAGCTTGCGTGCTTACGGCCATTTGCCTGTTTGTCTTACTCTTCATCATGAATCTGAAATTGCCCATTAGGATTGCAATGAAGGGCGAGTCTGAAGCTGCGATACTGACTGTGTCGCCAAACAGGCTAAAATCAAACAAACCCAAAGGGAAGCTGCAAGGATTTTGTGCTTTTGTGTCCTCGGGTCAGGCAGCATCACAATATATATGAAAAGGAACAGAGATGTGATGAAGAAAAGGAGGGATGGCATCAAAAAAGGACTTCTGAGTGTAGAGCTGTGGTATTTTGTTATGTCTTTATTCCGGAGCGAGTGAAGCTCACTTTGAAAGCAATCTTAACAACAACCTGATGCAGTTTATTTTAACTGCAAGTGTAATATAGTGGCTAAGAGAATGAGTAGTAATCCAGGAATTTACCAGTTCAAATTGTAGCAGCCATAAATTCAGTGTGTAACCTTATGTGGTTCACTATTATTGCAGCCTTCTCATCTGCAGTATGGGAATAGTGGTCCATCATGCACTGTTCTTGGACACATTACATGAGTCAGGAAGTACACATTTCCTGGCAAACATTGGGTCCTTACACTTTTGTGCCTTGAATATTGTGAACGGGGGGACAGGGAAGAATTTCTGCGGAACAATGGACAATAGAGAGATACAGGTGGTGACCATTTTGCATGCATCCAATTGCCATACAACTGCCAACATGTGTCTGGCTTTCGGCCCCAGAAGGGGGTGGAATGGGGTGGCAGCAGAATGGGCTTATGCACGACCACTGATGTGCACAATGACCTATAACACAACCTCTGTACAAACAGGAAGTTGCCCGTACCAATACTTCTGCTTATTGCTTTCCCACTGCAATTCCCCCCCTTCAGCTGCTTTGTAAAATTAAAAGAAGTGCAAAATCTGAAGAATAGCTATGTTCTGATGTGTGCTTTAGTCAAGGAGATGCAAATTAGGTTGGTTAACTTAAAAATGTGGATCAAATATAACACTGCCACCACCACCATACCTATACCACAATTACTATCATCAACAACTGTACCATATATAATGTGATACAATACAGTATATATATATATTTATTATAACAATATCCTGCCTTTCTTCCACCATGGAACTCAAGAAAGTGTACTTACAGTTCCCCAACAATCTCCTATCAGGGCACTGACCAGACAGACCTGCTAAGCTTCAGCAATGTGGCTGCAACCTGTGCCTTCAGTCCATGCCCTAGGTAGAGAAGATCTGAGGAATAGCCTAGGTTTTATAGCAACCCCCCCCCAAAAAAAACCCCATGCCCAGTTCATCTGTTAATTGCAATAGTGTGGGATTCACTTCCACATGGTAAATGGAGCAGACATGCTGGGATGGGGAAATGATATTCCACCTCCCAAATAATTTGGGACAAGACCCAGGGAAGTGGCTCCCATGTAGTACTGGACTGTCATGGAAGACAATTTTTATTTCTAGGAGATTTGCTCCTTCGAGGAGCAATGCTCCTTTTGCATCTATAAATCATGTGGGCCTGTGGCCTTTAAATGGTTAATTTTGTTTCAAGCCTACTATTCACAGCTAGATATATAGGCTTTGATGGCACTGTGTGGGATTCTTTAGCTCTGATATGCTGGCACCTGCAACAGGGTGTGTCAGCTAGTCTTAGAAGTTGTCTATGTTGACTGCCCGCCGAGTAGCCTTTCATTTTGGTGAAGTAGCCTTTCATTTTGATGAGAAACTGATGTGTTCCTACCCAATGCCAGATGTGGCTTACATAACTCCAACAATATATAAGCCCTGAGAACACCTCTGTTGGTAGAAACTCTATGCAAATCTTTCTGGAGAGTGCTGCATACCAGCCAAGCTCCAGCTTCAGGAGTCATGTCTATTGAGAGAGCCAGTGTGGTGTAGTGGTTAAGAGTGGTGGACTCGTAATCTGGTGAACTGGGTTCGATTCCCCGCTCCTCCACATGCAGCTGCTGGGTGACCTTGGGCTAGTCACACTTCTTTGAAGTCTCTCAGCCCCACTCACCCCACAGAGTGTTTGTTGTGGGGGAGGAAGGGAAAAGGAGATTATTAGCTGCTTTGAGACTCCTTAGGGTAGTGATAAAGCGGGATATCAAATCCAAACTCTTCTCTTCTTCTTATTGCTGATGGGAATCCCAGCAGCCAGAAGGGCGTAAGTGTTAGGATATTTCCGTTCAGTAAGATCATTGCAGTGCTTCATAGTTTTCTTTGGGCTGTTTAATAAAATCTTTAGTGTTCACCCCATTTGTGTCTTCGTTATGCTCCAAATCCAAAAAGAACCTCTGCTCCTCAGCAGAAAACATGTTTCTACTGTGATGTATGGACTGAACCCAAGATTAAAGCTGCCAATATGTATGACAATGCTTTGTATATCTCTCTTGTGGCAGCACCAACTTTACCTTCTGAGGTAAGGCAGGCAGTGACAGTGATGTTTCAGTGCCTGCTAAAATTGTATTTGCTCTCTGAGGTCTTTTCTGGCTATTGAGTGCTTTGTCCTAGCTTGTTGTTTTCTGTTTAAGTTATTTCTTTCTCTCTGAGTCGTGGATATGGCTGAATTTATTGTTTTAATTGGATTTTTAATGATAATGTATTTTAATGATTTTTATTATTTGTGCACTGCCTTGGAACATTCGGTGCAAGGCAGCATAAAACATTTTAAGTAAATAAACTGTGTACAGGATTGCAGCTTTATTTAACATACATGATACTGGAAAAGGGAAGGAAAGCAGAGGAACCAAAGAAAGAATGAAAGGGGGTGAGTGGGAATAGCATTCTCAAAGCAAGAACTTATTCTCAGTCTGTGGAAAATGCATCTTATCTTTGGAGGTGGTGCCAGAACAGTATTCTGAATAAGACTGACCTTCTGCAAAAAAAAAAAAGGGGGTGTGTGTGGCTGGAATCCACCTAGGCTCACTGTTCATTGCAGAATTACACAGAAGTAGATCTACAGCTTAGTTCTTTTCATTTATTGTCACCTGCACAGTAGTGAAAAATGTCCTCATCTTTTACCCACTTACCAACTACATTTTTCCTTCCAGAAATGAAAAACTTCTGTGACAAAGACTATCCCACAAAAATTCTGTTCTCATTGATATGCTTTTGCGTCCAACGTTAAGCTAAATAAATATCCTTTGAGGGGTTTTCAAGCAAAAAACAAAAACTTCGACAAGTGCCCTGCTTCTGACACAGGCTTTGTATTGGAACATTTTACCACCCTCAAATACATTTGAATTGACTTGGCATAGAATGATACTCCATAAAACGATATATTTCAGTTTCATACTACCCAATGTCAATTTTGTACTACCTTGGAAGACACATAGTCATAAAACTATGTCCATTTTTTAATTTTCTTTGAAGAGGGCTAATATATATACTTTTTTAAAAAAATGAAAATCAGATATCCATTAGAATATTTCCTGCAAATTGCAAAAGTGGCCAAAACACAGGCAGCACGCCTGGAAGGGATGGATGCAAAAATAAAAGTAAAGATAGATTTCATTCTGTAGAGAGATGAAAAAGAAGCACCGTAGAAAGAAAGAAATGTCCAGCTTTATGAGCTGCAGACTATTTTAAATTTGAAGCAATTTAAACCTACTGCTTCTATAAAAAGCAAGTTGATGAAGTAGAGCCCTTAATAAATAATACAGCAAAAACATCCTGGCATTTGTCAAAGGAAAAAAGTGTAAAATTTTGTAAAAATGGAAAACTAATGATGTTTTCAATAAATCTTGTTTAGAAAAGGTTATTTTTGTTTACGCTTAAGTTCCCAAAACAAGTTTCTAAGGTGCAGGAAATAGCTAAAGAAAAAAGAAGAAAATATGAACAAGAAATAATGCTGAGGAAAAAGATTTTTCATATTTAATGTTGATTCTACTGTAAAATAACTATAATAAATATTTAAAATAGATAATGAATAACAATTACAGTTTTTAAAAAGTATGTGATGTTATGAAGTAGGAAAATGTTCTAATACTGATTTTATTTAATCATAGAATTAAGTAAGCAGTACTTTTTAAAACCGAAAGGAAGGTGTTTCAAAATAAAAAAGTGGGTTTTAATAAGTAAAAGATGAGTTTACTAAAATCACTGTGATATTATTTCACAGGGTTCCACTTGTTACACCTTAATCATGAGCCAAAGATTGCCACACTCTAATGGAAACAGATGAAAGTGCATCCAGAATATCATTATTTTGTGGTAGGATGGAAACTTTGAAAGCTTGCAAAATTAAGTCGATTAAAGTGTTCTATTAGCACACAAATAAATAAAAAAACCACAAGAATTTTGTAGTTAGAAAGTGATGGGGAAATACACCAAAATGTGGGGGATAAATGGTTGATTAAGCACCATGAACTCTTATTGTCATATAACCACCCCATAAACAAATTAGAACAAATGCTCATTAAAGTTTGGACATGATAGCCTAACCACTGCATAAGCTTTGTGCAAGAAAGTCAGAATGAATGCTCAATGAACATGATGTTTACACGTAAGTTTCCTGACCACTGGACTCAAAGATGCTCTAATGGGGAAGATGCAAACATCTGTTTCTAAGCTTGTGCCATTCATATGAGATGAATGTGTACTGAATAGTTCAGTCTCATCCTAGCATTCCAGCCATCTGCACATGTTGATTGATACTTCCCATGCACGGGTAATAGAGAGGTGTCTCATCCAACCACATTGTGAATGGTGGTGTGTGTTTCTCTCTCTCTCTCTCTCTCTCTCTCTCTCTCTCTCTCTCTCTCTCACACACACACACACACACACACACAAATGTTGCCAAAGAAGCAGTTAATGTAGCTCTTGCTGGGCTTTTATCCCTGCTACTGGGAATGCATAGTAGGATCACAACCACTACTATCATTAGCTCTGATGAAGAGGCTGCTGCCATGAGACCAGGCTAGCCATTTGAAGCAGTCCAATGAATCAGTGTTACCTATATTCTGGATATTTCTTCCTGTGATTCTTAAAATGTTACACTTTGCTATGAAGCTAGGGAAAAGAAGAAACGTTTCAAAGTTAGAAGAGGAAATTTGAGAATGTTGCAAGTGATGTGGATTCTGATTTGGGCAGTTGTTGATGCCTAAAACAATCCAGATTCACTCAATGAACGTGCACTGGAACATTTGTTTCATGTTAACTCACTTTAAACCTCTTCCATTCTCTCTCATAGTGAATGAACACAAATTATTTATTATTTTATTTATCCATCACATTTGAATCCCTCCAAAGTGTTTTATGAAATGGTGATTGCAAACAAATAACCAATGTTGCAGACAAGTTGAACTATGACATTGTAGATAAAGGGGTAATATTTACTGCTTCTCCCCCACCTTCCTCTGCCTTGTTACTTTAACACATTACATGTTATAATGTAATCTATGAGATAGAAACAATACTAGGAGTCCTAATTAAATTAAAAGTAATTACCACTCGTACAGATACGGCATTCAATTGAGCAGCTGCAAGTTGATATTTTGTCATGCCCAGTTTATCTATATGCATGTGCCTGATTCTTTGTATCAGTTATTAATGGTGTTTACGGAGTGGCCAAGAACGATGGAGGGGAAATGGGAATAAGAAAACAAGGGGACTTATTTTTTAAAAAGAAAAGAAAAAGGAGAGGATTAGAAGAGTGTTAGAGATGATTAATACTGCCTTTCTGTTAGGATTTTGACATGGTATTTAGAAGTGATCTCTTGATTTTCGAATGAGCTGATACATTATTTGTGTCTTTGGGAGTTAATAACTCCACATAACTGATTTACACCACAAATCAATGCATGTCTACTCAGAAGTAAATCTCACTGAATTCAGTGGGGCTTACAACTATGTAAGTACAATCCTATATGTATTGTCTCACACCACCCAAATCTCAGAGCAGTGCAAGATACTGGGGGTTCCAGGCAGTTACCCGGGGTTCAGTTTCCTCAGAATGAGGAACAGCGGAGACTGTGGTGTCTTTGTGATCTATGGTTTATTTACACATATATACAAACTGAGCCTATAACGGAGGGGCTCACAGCATTAACACCCCAATAAGGTATTGCTTCTCCCATAGCCACAGCCTTGGATTCAAGCAGAAATCAAGCATGTTTCTCCTTCACAGGCTTCAACCTGCCGCCTCCTTTTAGCTTCTAGCTCAGGCATAGGCAAACTCAGCCCTCCAGATGTTTTGGGACCGCATCTCCCATCATCCCTAGCTAACAGGACCAGTGGCCAGGGATGATGCGAGTTGTAGTCCCAAAACATCTGGAGGGTTGAGTTTGCCTATGTCTGTTCTAGCTCATACACCTCATCTCCACTCTGGCTTATATCTGAACTGCGGATGACGTATGCAGAAATGCTACCCATAGAAGTGAATGGCATTGTGGATACAGTTGTCACCACTGTGGTACAATGAACAGTATGTATTTCTACGAATCACAGCAATTATTTCTAACTTTGCATCTGTACATAAAATTATCATGTGCAAATTTTATGTACATCCATGTCCAGTTTTGGGGTGATGGGCTGCTTCTTTGGGGGCAGTGTGTAATTGGTCACCATAGCAATGCACTACTCCAAAGCAGACCAGTGGCACTGAGGTACTACTTTTAATGTGTCAATGAATCACTTCTCCATTAACAGCAATGATGAAGAGGGGAGCTGTAGATCAAATCCTGACCGGATTCTCCACTACTTGTCTATATGGGTGGCTGAGATTCCTCATTGGCCCTTTGACTTCTTACATTTGAATAAGCTGAATTCCAGCCTGATAGCTCAGTTGGTAGAGCATGAAACTCTTAATCTCTGGCCATGGGTTCAAGAATCAACATTGGGCAAAAAATTCCTGAATTGCAGGGGCTTGGACTAGATGACCCTCACAGTCCCTTCCAGCTCTACTATTCTATTATTCCATGGAGACATGTCTTTTTTAAACATGCTTTTCAAGAAAATGGGTAAAATTTCATATATTAAAAGGTTAATAAAGGTAAAGGGTAAAGGGACCCCTGACCATTAGGTCCAGTCGTGGCCAACTCTGGGGTTGCGGCGCTCATCTCGCTTTACAGGCCGAGGAAGCCGGCGTACAGCTTCCGGGTCATGTGGCCAGCATGACTAAGCCGCTTTTGGCGAACCAGGGCAGCGCACGGAAACGCCGTTTACCTTCCTGCCAGAGCGGTACCTATTGATCTACTTGCACTTGACATGCTTTTGAACTGCTAGGTGGGCAGGAGCTGAGACCGAGCAACGGGAGCTCACCCTGTCGCGGGGATTTGAACCACAGACCTTCTGATCGGCAAGTCCTAGGCTCTGTGGTTTAACCCACAGCGCCATCTGCATCAAAAAGGTTAATAGTGATGTCAAAATAATCAGTGTTTTTAAGACATATTGTTAATTTGCATCTGTTTTAAGGTATGCTATTCTGCCAGAGCATTCAAAAAACCCTACGAATGAAAATGAGACCCCAACATTTATGAGCAACAAACAAGATTTTCAATTTTGAGTTGAGAAATATCTGACCTCCACATGGAACCTTATATAAGATGAAATAGGCAATTGTAACACAAAAATGCTGTACAGGATTGCTAACTTTCTGTTTTTACACTGGATAGGTCTTAAAAATTGGACAGTCTCCAACCAAAATAGTTCACAGCTGCTGTGGGGGGCGGAAGCATGTTGTCCGTTTGACTGACTGTTATCTTGCCGGGATGAGGCTGCTATAAATATGAGCAATTATACCATAAGCAGTCAAATTAAATTTTCATAACTAGGAAACCACATTTTACCTTCAGGCACAGCCTGATGTCTTTTGCTTCATTCACGAGTCCTTAATCCTATGCATTAAATCTAAACAAATCAATGTTTACCAACATTAATATTTTAAGATTCTGTGCTTGCTCTAGCTGTCGACATCTTCTGCTTTTATATGGAACACTTTCTGCCATTCAACTTCAATATGGCATACTCAGGTGCTGCTTCTCTGCTCTTTTGTCCTGCTTTATTAGATACTTTCACACAGCTAAAATTGCTTTCCAACCTAAGGCCAGCATGGGATTGATTTTTATGCCAAAAGGCGGGGAATTTTGGCTCTTCAAGTGTTGCTGGGCTGCATGCCCTACTCTTCCTGACCATTGTCCATGCTACCAGGGGTTGATGGGAGTTGGGCTTCACCAACATCTAGAGAGCCACAGGTTTCTCATCCCTGCAGGATTCTCAGAACACCAAAAGAATGACAACTGAGTGTTTAGCAAACAGAGGCTACAGTAATTGCTGTATAATTTCTATAGTATTTTTATTGTATGTTTTAGCTGTATGAAAGCAGACCAAACTTTAGAGGGGAGAATCTAGTGGCATTGACATGATTGAGCCTACATCTCTAGATCCAAGCATCCAAGTCACTGTTATTGGAGCTCTGGTCCTGGTCACTCCTTTCTCTGCCCAGAAATCTTCTAATAAGCCAAAATGCAACAACTGATGACAATACCCCTGAATACCCCTCTGTCTTTACAAGCTGAAGCCAATAAAGCATGGAACAGGAGGTGGGTAGGACTAGCATACAGCATATTTTGGTTTACTAGATAATACTGGATGAAAAAGAAGAGGTGACAAATAAAATACTATATCACATTTCTACCTCAAGATCAGTGTGTGTTTTCCCCCTAGAAAAATGGTGCTGGTATGTCCCTCCTAATTTGGTTGTAAATCGCTTGGGGTTGCCTATTAACTGCTACCTTGAAAATCCTGTATAGTTGCTCTGACCATCCTCTGCTGATATAATCTGGAGACAATCTGGTGTATTCCAGATATTTTGGACTCCCATCCTCACTGACCATTGGCCATGCTGACTGGGGTGATAGGCTCTGTAGTCTACAGTATCTGGAAAGGGCAAAAGCTGGAGAAAGCTAATATATAAAATGCCACACTTGGGATTGCTCTTTTACTCTCACTTTCCCATTTCCACCAGTGGGGAATTCTTATTTGCCATAGATTAATACATCCACACTGAATGAATTCACTATTGTGTGCCCAACGCTGTGGAAAGCCCTCTTAGCTTTCATTAGGCAGGCACTCTCTTTGTTGAACTTCAGGCACTTGGTGAAGACTTTTCTTTATATATTTGAATTTCAGCCAACAGTTCAAGTAAGCTTTTCTGATCTCATGGATAATTTTATATTATTTTATCCGTTGTATCTCTTTTGTAACTTCATTGTAAACCACTTAGAAACTGTGGTCTTAAGTAGTATATAAATGGTTCAAACAAACAAACAAAGGTACGTTCCTTGCATATGTACATTTCCCAAAATATGGAATATATTGGGGAACATTAAATGTTGCACCGTGCACTTTCAGTTGGGCAATACCAGTTTTTTTAGGAATACAATGTAGGTGCAGTGTTAAGGCCCACATCTCCCTCCTCCATTCCAAAAGAATCCACCCTTAGCCATGGGAAATAATGGAAGATACCTGAAGGCCAATTGTAGTCCCTCCCTGGTCATATCCAGGCCCTCCCTAAACACATTAACCCACACAATACAGATTATTGAGGGCCACCACTAGAGGGCAGGGGTGAACAAAGTGTCTCAACACTGGAGGCACAGTATTGCCTCTTTTGATATTTATAACTTCTTTTTTTGTTAGCCAGAAGAGAGCAGAACTGAGATCAACCTCTAGCTATTAACCTGCCACTAGATTGCTTGGTTTATCCTCCTTGGATAAGATGACAAGATGTGGGGAAAGTGCAGGGAAAGGAAAAGAGAATTTCGCTTATTCTAAATGTTTCTTGCACAAACACAGGTTTTTGTCCATACCTAGGACTTATAAATCGGAAAGCAGAGCTCAGCAGGCTGTGTCCATCAGCACTGGTGAGAAGAGGCAGATAATATGGAAGCAGATAATTACCAAACGAACACCAGCAGCCGCATTTTTTCAGTCATTTTTTTATTATTAGGGGGAAAAAATTAAATCCCGATATCTAGTATGTTGGTTGTGTTTTTCTGGCACCCACTCGATGTTTGTATGCCTGCTGGGCTGCAATCCGGAGGCTGGGGAAGAAGAAAAAAATAAAATAAAGCACACTGCAATTTCTAGCCAGCTACTTCGCTGTTCTCTGTGCCTAGCTTCAAAGATTTTTAAAAATATATTTTTCTGCACCACAGCTCAGAGTTGCTAAATCCAGAAATTGAAACATTCTGGGAACCAAATCATTTTGGGGGCAAATCAAAGCTCTTGGAACGCTGCCCTCAGGATTTTCAAGATAGTAGTTAATAGTGAAAACAGTTCAATATTTTTAAGGAAATCCCAATTACTGCAGGCTGCACTATTCAAATCCTTGAATGAAGGCAGCATATCTAACAGGAGTAGATGTTCTGTGGGTGAATGGCTGTGTATCCTGCATATACCACCACAGAAGAATTAATGGGAAAAGTCCCAGTTGTACTTCATGTCTATTGTACATATTGATACAAATGCTGTCGAAATTGGTACTGACTGCTTAGGTAAGGCTTTGTTCTGTCTCTCACATAAAGCGGGAGTTAAATCCCTTTGTTAGGCATGAAAACAAATACTCTTCACAAACAAAATTATTCCACTTACTCTAGAAATAATGTTTCCATTTGCTCAATAGAAAATCCCTGGTGCTTCTGTCTTGTGTTTGTCAGAAGAGATTGTCGCATTGTAGACACAGGCATATCTTAATGCTTATCCTAGACTTTGCCCAAATTAGATGAAAAAAAATCCTCTAAAAACAGCTTCTACTTTAGCAGCCTAGGGTACAAACCAGCTAAGGCTTCAGTCTTGCACAACAGAACTTACATCTGCATTGGTACACCTACAAGTTGGGTTCCTTGGTTTTAAGATCATTTATGGCCCAATCCTTCAATATGGTACACAAGACAAACAGAAGATTCCTGTAGCTGTTGTTTTTCTTGCAACTGCTAATGTGAGTGTTATGCTAGATAGGATGATTCCTTTTGAAAGAAAGCGCTATTCTAAGAGTACTTTCTTCCCTGCTTCTTCCAAATTCATGCCTTATTTTCTTGCCTTTATTAATTCTGGCTCACCACTTTCGACTATTCCTTTCATCTCTTTTTACTGAATGATGGTAAAATGTTAAGATAGGCATCCTCCTCCTCTTCCTTCTCTCTTCTTGTGTCTTCCTGCCCCCACCTCAAGCTCTTTGGAGTGTGTCCTCACGGTATGTAACGTCTCTCATTCAGTTCTTTTTTCAGTATTTTCCAGCCCAGATTTCATCCTTTGGTGACTCTCTGGTAATTCTCACTAAATATTTAGAGTTGTACCTGATTTTTCTACATGTTAGGATTTATTGCTGTGTTTTTAGGGCACTCATTAAAAGGTAAATAGCCATAGTCTAGTTTCACTGTCCTAATCTTATACTATACAAAATCAAGTTTCCACACCAATAAGCAGATGTGCACTTCTGAGCAAGGATTGCCAGAATTCCTCTTGGGATTGATAAACTCCATTTCTGAAGTATCTTGGGAAATTTTTAACTTACTGGAAGAGCTCCAAAAGTAGGCAGAAACAGCTTGACTGGATGTTTAGATGCAATATTTCTTGGATGTGTTGAAAGGGCATGCTTGTCAGACATCTTGTTCAGGGAATCATTATTGTAAGCATTTACAGCAAAAGAAGGAGAAGATGTTCCTGGAGGCAGTAGAATATTTGGGGGTGGGAGGAATGAAGTTGATTAGAAATAACTGAAGGTTTAAAGTTGGCTAAGATGCTCCTGAGAAAGTTTGAAGTCACCCATTACTATAACATTAATCTTTTTGAGTACTTCTTTGATTTTCTTCATCATCTCAAGGTGTCCCTGAGCCCTTTGATCAGGGGGA
The DNA here is from genome assembly GCF_964270895.1 of Podarcis filfolensis. Taxonomy (NCBI): domain Eukaryota; kingdom Metazoa; phylum Chordata; class Lepidosauria; order Squamata; family Lacertidae; genus Podarcis; species Podarcis filfolensis. The sequence continues at coordinate 69,956,798 of NC_139603.1, forward strand.
TGTTAGCACATTCCCAGTACTCTTATTTTGTCCCACTCTTCCTCTGGAACGGGCAAAGAGCAATGTGATGGCTCCGCACTACATTTGGAATTGAGAAGAGCAGCTGGAGAGGGATGGTGCCTGCCTGTCCTCCCTGTGGACTTCCTATACCCTCTGTCAGGGAAAAAGGTAGGGTGTACCTAAAATCATCATCATAATCACCATCTTACCCTGGACCCAGAGGTATATCACAGCTTCTGCTGTGATGGTGATGATGTATCCCACACTTCCCCTGAAAGGAGCCTAGGGTGACAAACACACAAATGACGACATTGAAAACATCTAAATGCGATTCCAATACAGATGTAGACTGGAAGCGATCTCAACTTAAAAGGCATATTGGAAGGACTTTAGTAGGTGACAAAATGACAACAGAGACAGTGTCTGTCTAATATTTAATGGGACATTTAATATTTAATTCCCCTTTGGGTAGAAGGTTCTCAAGATTATAGTGCCAGCACTCTTGGAGGAAGCCGATTAGCTAGATACATTCTGGTCCAGGTTCAGGCCAATATCAGAAATGAATTGGCTTTGATTTCGCTGCTGTGGGCGAGGGGCAGCTTGTGACCCTGTTGCTCTTGCTCAGTCTCTCAGCAGCTTTTGATACCTTTAATGAACACATCTTGCTGGACAGCCTCTGTGAGTTGGGAATGGCAGGCACTATTTCACAGTGCTTCCATTCCTTCAAGGCCAGTTCTAGAGAGTATAACAACAAAACAATGAACAGGGTGGTGATACCTCTTGAAGGACATTGTCTGAACTGAAGGACAAACTGAAGGACATCGTCCTCTTTCTATGCTCCTCCCGATGGAAACATGCAGGTGGGAACAGATATACGCCTACTTTAAGTCGTTTACATGATATCTTCTCTTGTATATTATTTACTGCAAAGTTCAATGACGAAACTCTTTAGCGACAAAATGTCTGATTGCTGGAACAACGTCCAAACACTGAACCACTGGTATATCACAAGTGGACTCTTTATTACTGCGTTTGCAATTGTTTAAGATAAAACCTACTTGGGGGAAAATTACTTTTGCCATTTTTATAGACTTTTATTGTTTACAGATAGTTGCCTTGGTGGTATTATCTTGTGTCGGTTGCAGTTCTAGAGAGTGGCATGGGGTGCCTCTATCACAGCCTCCTAGATCTTTATGTGAAGCCCATAAGCAGAACATGAGGGCAGTAAGCCTCTCCCCATTTGAGTACACACTGCTATCCAGAGAGAGATTGCCTCTGATCCTTGAGGTTTAATGTAGCCATCATGGCTAGTAGCCATTGATAGCCTTTATTCTTCATGAGGGTGATCTTTGGATCTAGAAAGGCTTCTTTCACATGATTCCTTGATGACTGGAACCTTTGGAACCAATCCATGGAGCCATATCACTTTTGTAAAAATGCCCAGGTCACTATAGGAGCAATAGGAGATACAGTGGCAATCATGCCAGGAAATGCAGCATTGTAACAGGGGCATGTGAACTACCAACAACCTATTTGAACTGAAGAATCTGGTGGGAACAGTTTCATTGAAACAGGCACAAAGCTTAGAGAAAGGATAAATATAAAACTAGTATCTGCCATTTCCCCAGGTGTATTTAGGTGTTGTGAAAGCTGAAGCCCACCCAAGATGGGCCTCCTTTGCATATTTCCTTCAGGAAAATTTGTTTTTCATATTTGTCCTTTTGAATAATTCCCAGATTTTTCTGATCACCCTAATTACTGTAGGTACAAAAGAGCTTCACATACATTTACAAAAACAAACACTCACGGTACTTTTGTAATTACAAAGTCTGCCATTAAATTAGTATTTCATGTGTTTACATTTAAATTATTAACTGTGGCAGAATACAATGGAAGCAGAAAGAACTTGTAATTTCGGCGATAATAATGGAACACGATTAGAAGCATATCTTTCTAAAACCAAAATGTGGTTTGCGTTTGCATTTGCATTCTCTCCTTGTTTTAGCTGTCGTCAGGCCAATACATGTGTTCTCTTTCCTTTTAGGAGGCTATGTAATTTTTTATGGGTTTTTAAATAATATTCTCAAATCATTTGCACTAACCACATGGACTGAGCTAAGTGCAGTAGGAGTACTGGGATTGTACTGAAACACAGTCGCAAGGCCTGTAGTTTGTTTTCTTTCTCAATACTAATAGCTAATTCCCAGTGGCGTAGCGTGGGTTGTCAGCACCCGGGGCAAGGCAAGTAATTTGCGCCCCCTAACCCGTGGATTATTGAGGGTGAAAGAGGAGAGCGCAAAATATGGTCTGAAGCTCAACATCAAAAAAACGAAGATCATGGCCACTGGTCCCATCACCTCCTGGCAAATAGAAGGGGAAGAAATGGAGGCAGTGAGAGATTTTACATTCTTGGGCTCCATGATCACTGCAGATGGTGACAGCAGCCACGAAATTAAGAGACGCCTGCTTCTTGGGAGGAAAGCAATGACCAACCTAGACAGCATCTTAAAAAGTAGAGACATCACCTTGCCAACAAAGGTCCATATAGTTAAAGCTATGGTTTTCCCAGTAGTGATTTATGGAAGTGAGAGCTGGACCATAAAGAAGGCTGATCGCCGAAGAATTGATGCTTTTGAATTATGGTGCTGGAGGAGACTCTTGAGAGTCCCATGGACTGCAAGAAGATCAAACCTCTCCATTCTGAAGGAAATCAGCCCTGAGTGCTCACTGGAAGGACAGATCGTGAAGCTGAGGCTCCAATACTTTGGCCACCTCATGAGAAGAGAAGACTCCCTGGAAAAGACCCTGATGTTGGGAAAGATGGAGGGCACAAGGAGAAGGGGACGACAGAGGACGAGATGGTTGGATAGTGTCTTCGAAGCTACAAACATGAGTCTGAACAAACTGCGGGAGGCAGTGGAAGACAGAAGTGCCTGGCGTGCTCTGGTCCATGGGGTCACGAAGAGTCGGACACGACTAAACGACTAAACAACAACAACCCGTGGATTTGCGCCCCCTAACCCTAACCCCCAGATGTTGCGCCCGGTGCGGCCGGCCCCCCCCTGCACTCCCCACGCTACGCCACTGCTAATTCCTTTGCACATCAAAATACCAGCCTTCTTCCAGCTTCCCATGCACCTGCTTTAGGGCCTTTTTTCCTACCAGAAGAAGAAACCAAATGCCCCCCCCCCCAATACTGTGGCCAACATTTTGAAAAGTCTTGCTACCCAGTCACTCAGGTTCCAATATCTGCCTTTTTCTATTCTCTTTTACTCTCCCCACCCCTGCCTGGTACATGACAGGTCCTGCTTCCCACACATAGCACCAATTGTGGGGCTCCAAAGAAAGACACAAGCCTGTCTCTTAATACATCGCAAAGCACCCTACGTTCCAACTTCGTTTACAATGCATACATCACTTAATCTAGATTTAGTTTTATTTATTCTGACCTACACTTACTGATAATGGAAGGATTAAGTAGCCCATTCTTAGCATTGTTTATAGACAGAAATGATAGACACCAATCCTCAGATCCCTAGGATAGTGGTAGTTCTGCTAAAATAATAATAATGATAATGATAATGATAATAATAATAATATTTATTTATACCCCACCCTCCCCAGCCAAGACCAGGCTCAGGGCAGCTAACAACCAAAAATAAAAACAAGTTGATTAAAATACAATTTTAAAAAGAAGATTAAAATACAACTTTAAAACATTAGGATGCAGCCTCTTCACAGGAGGAGAAAGGAAAAAGAAAGAGGGGAGGGAATCAAACTGATTCTAAGCCAAAGGCCAGGTGGAACAACTCTGTCTTACAGGCCCTGCGGAAAGAAATCAGATCCCGCAGGGCCCTAGTCTCATGAGACAGAGCGTTTCACCAGGCCGGAGCCAGTGTTGAGAAGGCCCTTGAATAGGGGCTGAGAAAATAAAGTGATGTGAAAATTACAGTATTGCCAACAATCTTTAGATTTGTTGCTGCTGCTGTGCAGTGGCGTAGCGTGGGTTGTCAGCACCCGGGGCAAGGCAAGTAATTTGCGCCCCCTAACCCGTGGATTTTAGCAGGGGGCAGAGAGCTGCAAGTGCGAGCGCCCCCCCAGATGTTGCGCCCGGTGCGGCCGCCCCCCCTGCACCCCCCACGCTACACCACTGCTGCTGTGTTGTTAATATATGCCCCGTCAGGGCCAGTGCCAGACCTCAGTGGGTTGTCAGAATAGGGCTAGGTTTGAGTGGGCTCTCAATTGCTGATGGGCCCCACATGGTGCCAACCTGGGTCCCCACCTGGTGCAGCTATGTGCTTTTGCTGCCATGCATACTGCTGTTCACTTGCCTCAACCCAACCTGGACATGTTTCCCAGGGGTATGGAAGCTGCTGCCACTGCTGGTGCTCTGTAATGGGAACCAAGCTGTGGTGTTCAGCTCTGATCCATGGCAACCTCCTGCTGCGCAAGATTATCGAAAATGCAATGTCCGCCCTGATATTGCTGAGTCTGATATGCTGATATGCTGAGTCTGTCGCTACATTTTGCATAATCAAATATGGCGAGAAGCCACTGTGGGTGTGAGCCAACTGCCAATTCAGTTCCCGTTCAAAAGTGCTGCTGCTGTGGACCAAACAATTATGTGCTTTTTAAAGGGAGGGGCGGGATTAGGTGAGGTAGGCGAGTGATTGGCGTTGGCAGCAACTAGTGTGCCATAGTGTGGGTATAATAGTGGCAAGGGTTGTGGGGACATCTGGCACTGGTGTCAGGAGCAAGCCAGCAAGAAATCACACTGATTAAGTGATGTTAAATCTTAATGAGAAGAAACAGGATCTGCCCAGGAGTGTCAGGTCTAATGAGCACAGCTTTTCTCTTTGGTAGGTCTTGCCCCTGTGAGGCAATTGTGGAGACTGAACATCTCCAGCTTCCCACAGCTGCCTAAGTCTCCTCTTCTCCTGGGTCTTTTGCAAGCAATCTGAGATATGTCAGCTTGCCTGTCTTTGCTCCTCCGGCTTCATACCTGGAAGACCAGGAGAGGGGAGGTTGTCACAGCAGGAGTGTGAGACACCATTGTTTCCTCACCAGTTTCAGTTGGTTGGCTGATAAAAACTTGCATGGAGGGGACAGCTGGCTTGGCCAGGGAAGTGATTAATGCCTCCTTATGAGAAGGAGTGGTCCCTGCCTGGTTGAAGGAGGCAGCAGTATGACCACTCCTCAGTAAACCCTCCTTTGATCTGGAAAATCTAAGTAATTATCATCCAGTTGCCAATCTCCCCTTCTTGGGCAGAATTCTTGAGCAGGTGGTCATGCACCAGATCCAGGTACTGTTGGAGAAAACTGATTTTCTAAATCCATTTTGATCAGGTTTTAGCCCTGGTTTTCGCACTGGTTTTGGTCGCCCTGTATGATTACCTCTGTCAGGAGAGTGACAGGGGAAATGTGTCTCTGTTAATACTTCACCTCTCCAGGGCTTTCAATACAATCAGTCATAGCATCCTCCTGGAATGGCTGTCTCAGTTGTGGTAGGTAGCATCACTTTGTGGTGGTTCCAGGCCTGACTGTATAGTCATTCCCAGAGGGTGATGCTTGGGGAGTGCTCTTCGGCCCTGTGGAGCCTTCAATACAGGGTTCCTCATGATTGGCAGTGGTGGTATTTTAAAAATTATTACCTTTGTTGAATATATTTTATCTGTACACAGTGACCTCTCTTTCCAGCTTCTGATCATGCCAGTCCCCAACTGTCTATACATGTCTGTTCAGAAATAAGTCCCATTGAGTTCAGTATGGTGTACTCACAGGTATATGATTGCAGCCTAAATATCGTTACTCAAAAATAAATTCAATTTCTTTCAGTGGAAATTGCTTTGAAATAAGAGTGTTTGGGGTTACAAAGAGCACAGCCATCCTGATTTTAGAGGTGAATATACTTGTTATTTCATAACTATTTTCTTTAGTTTTCAAAAACTATCCTTTAAAAAAAAGGGGGGTTTCAAACCTTCAGAAACTCCCTGGTGAGAATTTATCCAGTCTGTGCCGAGGTTCAGTTTGTTACAAACCATATCACCCCATTTTCTCTAAATATTCATATATCTGTTTTGATTCCAGAGAAGGAATTTCTATGACCTGTCTACTTGCATTGTAGCGTGTGTAAAAAAAAAAAAAGTTTGTGACTGCAACCCTAAATGTTTTATCACCTGTCAGACATTTCAGTGATAATAAAATGTAACATCCTTTAAATTAATTAGACATGATTAAGACTTCAAGCCCACAGGCCACTTAATTATGCAAAAATTATAAGTTAGCTATTTAAATTACCATTAAATTGATTCTTATGTTAATTGATATCTCACTTATAACCCTGCATTTCACTTCTATAGAATAACAGGAAATTATTAAACTTTAATGCATATACCTGAAAATGGTTAAGCAACCAGTCCTGTAAAGAAAATATACTGAAGATAAATAATGGAGGAAGAATCGGACATATACAGTCACACACACACACACACACACACACACACACACACAAACAAACAATAGGGCCTGCTTTAGTTAGGTAGATCTGACATTGTTTATGCATAACCTATTATTACCCAAATTTGTTCTGATTTCTCTACCCTTAAACTGAGTAAAGCTTTGATTTTCCACAAATGCACAGTAACTGCTGGTACACAGATCATTCTGGCATGAATGGAATAAAAGAGCAGAGGTGTGAAGGAATACCAAGAATTACAGAATGTTAGTAGGTGGGTATTATTTCTCATCAAATTCACTTGGAGGTGAAGCCCTTGATCAATGAAACACAGCAAAACACTTTCTTTTTGTGACTGTACATACAATTGCATGAAATTAATCATATAGCACCTTTCACCAGCTCAGGCTGGTACACTAACTCCAGACTCTCCTGGACAGCCACAGTGTGATCACAGTTATCCATGTCCTGGTGATCTCTAATCTTGATGCATATGGTACATGGGATTACTGATATTTGGAAACCTCAGGTAATTGGGGAACATAGGAAGGAGCCTTATACCAAATCAGACCGCTGGTCCACCTTTCCCAGTATTAACTGCACCAGCCTCCCATGATCTGGCACCCTCTAGATTTTGGGCTGGATATAAAGCCACTCCAGATCCATCCCTGGCCTGCCTTCTATCTCTGCCCTGAGACCATAGAATTGCAACTTCAGGGTACAGATCAATGGATTAATCTATTTCCAGTTCATGCCAGTTTCACATGTCTTCATTCATAAACCCATTCTGCACGCTTTCCACATTATTCTACAATCTTTCTTTTTCTAAAAAAAGGGGGGGGGATAAAGAAAAACCCTTATGAAAATTCACAACTTTGGTGCGCCATTTTGCATGCATTTTACCTTAAACATGCATTTTTGATAATTCATTTTATGAATTATAATACTTATTTTCATGTGCTTTCCCTCTAGAAAATCTGGGAAATCTATATGGTTTCTTCAATTTTTGCAGGTTTTTTTTTTAAAAAACCCTTTTAATCGGAATCTTGAACCTTCCAAGTTGTCTGGGCTGCCATGAGTTTATTGTTTATAGTTTTTTATTATTATTTTCTTATTTTTGATTCTTCTAAGGGTGGAACAGTGGAATAATTTGGTGTACTTTGTATCACAACATTCAAGAGTACTGCGAAAACCTGAAGTTTAATTGTTTTCTGATCCACATATTAGCTCAGGAAGTTAAATCAGGCTGGTTTGCTTAAAAAGATGGATTGAATGATGTTCTCAAGTATCCTTAACTATGGCTTGTGTGTGTTTTAGCACTCCCTGAAATACTGTAATTCATTTCATTTATATGGAGTAAAACTTTGTGTCTCAAAATCAGAACCTGGATCATAGTTAGGATGATAGACATTGTAGTTCAGACTTTATCTTAAGACAAACTCTTTCATGTGGAACTCTTTTAATTGAAAAGAGAAACACACCCACCCTTTTTCCTACCAGGTCCTAAGTTTTGCTTTAGTTAAAAATACTTTTAACTGGGTCAAGACCAAGTTCCTTAGGGTGACATTAAAAAGAGTTTGATTTAAATATTAGCTGTCAAGGAAATTTATAATTTTGGCAGTTATCAGACACCTTTATTCTGTGTAATGATAAAGATTTGACTTTGATTTTTCTTTTTCACCCAAATGAATGGTGCACCTTTCTTTAATTTCTGATACTTGTCGGCCATTTGGCCCAATAATGGCATGCAAAATGAACTCTTAAAAAATTTATGCTAACATTTATTAAATAATGTATCATAAAATAAGTCAATTTGAAATTCTAAGTTGAACTCCCTGTCTGCTTGTGAGTGTTCCACCCCCACCCCCACCCTTTTCAGAAGCCCCATCTTCATAAACCATTTTCACAGCCTTTCTAATTAGTGTGAATATTTCAAAAAATGTTATTGTAAATTGATAGCTATTGAGCCGCATGCTAAAATTCTTTTTGGACTTCCCATTTAAATGTCTGTTCCTCCGTCGAAAGGGGCTACTTGAAGTGTCAAGAAAACTCTGGCACTGGTTACGTTAACCCAATGACACACCTATCTTGTGCAGCTCTTGGCAGTGGGGATGGGCTTAGTTCTAATCTAAGCATGACTGAAAATAAAATGTCAAAAGATGTAAATGCATCTCTAAAGGCCTGCTTTGATCTTGGTTTGATCCCATTCTACTGACTTAAGTGGGGTTAATTGCTTGTTTTAAATAGATTCTGGATTTCTAATAGTGTAATCCAAAGTGGAAGTCTTTGGATTTAACATGATTAGCAGCCCATCCTAAACTCATTTTCTTGTAAAAACTCATTGATGTCAATAGCACTCACTTCCAAGTATATGCATATTTTGTATTGGGGTGTTAGGGGCTATTTTCACAAGTGACACACACACAAAAAAAGCCTTTGAGTGTCGATTCTACTTTTGTGTCATGTCTGAACACTGTTGATCCAGGAGAGAATGTGTAAAAAATACCCATTACAGCCAAAGTTGGTCTTATTTTCACATTAGGAACTGATTGTAAGGCACCTAGAGGAGGCAGTCTAAACAGCTCACTTTCCATTAGTTACCTCCTGCACCACCACTATTCTGGTCTCATAGCCAACTCAGCTCCTCAATCTAAGGCACACATTTCACTGAATAATCACATAGGTCAGGCAAGGGAGTCTATATGGCTTTCTCCTCAAATTCTGACCAGTTCACACCTATGAATAGGACTGAGCTGAAGAGTATATGTGTATTGTACAAAAACAGTCACCTGCTGCCAAATGCAACCCCTTGCTATTTGTTGGGAGGGGGCTGTAAACTGGGAGGAAAAGTTTCACTCATTCGGAGTGATGCCAGAAAGTTCTGTGCTTACTCCAATTTGGCTCTGTAACACTGTCTGACAGTCAACTCTGATTTACTATGTGATGTCACCAGGAAGCATATTCCTAGCATATTCTGAGTGAGGGCAATGCTTCTTGCCATCCCTCTGAATAGCCTTCCTAGTGACATCACATAGTAAATCAGATTTGGCTGCAAGACATGCAGCTTGCTGACAGCTTTAGAATGTAACATAATTGTAATGTCACCTCGAGAACAAGCCATGTTTTAAAAAAAGAAATAGCTCCCAGGTTGCAGAGTGAGGAAAGAAGCAAAAGCAAATCCGTGGCCAGCAGCACATGACAAAGGTAGGTGAGAGGTGGTCAATAAACTTTTTGCTGTATGGCTTATTATTCTCCACCTTCCCCATTTTCATGGGCAAAAGTGCAGAAACAGACATAAGAATCTCTGTACTGGAACAGGGAAGAACTGACTCTCAGTCCTTTGAGCACTAATCTTTTTTTCTTCTGTGCTTTGCCATGATGAAACAAGATTGTTCTATATCGCTAGAAGAACACTGAATGTCACACAAAAGTTATGTATAATACCATCATTTCCTCATTTCAGTTATACTTGGATGAAATAAGCACAGCACCCAATCCTTCCTTGTATGTTACCCACTTTTCTCTGTGTTTGTTTTTTTGGGTTGGGAAAATAGCCAGATGATGATGGGCAATGATCTTCCTACAAAACCTTTAAAAAAATCCAATAACATGACTTGGTCAATTTACTGCATTTCTATAAACCTAAAATGATTGAAATCGCAGGTAGGATTTCAAATAACCTGCCAAAATGAACAGATTGAAAGCTGGGGGAGATGAGTAGGCAAAGTAAACCCAAAAGATTGTGGAGAATGTGGTGTATCCAAGGCAAAGTAGAGACCCCAAATTGTAGAATGGTTTTGGAGTTTGTATCCAAGCACACCCATAGACACCAGTTTACTCAGAGGAGTCCGCAGCAGAATACCTCACATCAGTGCAAGAGTTTTAAAAACTGAATATTATTCCAAGTACCAGTTACACTAAATTCAACTCTTAATAAAAGTAGCTTATCCAGTGGGTCATAGGGTAAACCCAGACCCCAAACTCTATTCCTTGGGAAGAATGCTGAAATAGTTTTGAAACCCCTGAATTGTATATTTACTGGTTTCTGCAAGGCTAGCTACTACATAGGAATGGATAGACCCTACCAATATTATTATGGATAGATGGTGTAAGAAGGCCCTGTACATCACTTAAGCGGTGTGGTGGTCCTGAGAACCTTGTGGCCATCTGGTGGACTTTCATGACATATCAATCACTCTGGACTTAAGCAGCCAAGTATGTCTTCATTTCATTTCATTTCTTTCCTTTCCTAAAATTCATGCACCACTTGATTCTAAAGAACCTCAAAGTGGTTTATCCTGTGTTGCCTGTTGGGGAGTGGGATTACGTGTCCCTGTTGCTTTCTTTATACTCTGCCTCCTCTGCTTGAAGCCCCATCATAACTATCATGATTTTCCCACCTTGGATGATGCTATGAAGGAAGAGCATAGTTTTGTTGTTTGTTGTTGTAACAGTTATATTATGCCCAGGTATGCTGTACACTTGCCTCTTGTATATGTACAGACATATTAATGAAACAAATAAAGATCACAGAGTATATTCATCTACAATAATTTTTTGAAGTTGCCAGTAGCATTAGCTCATACATCCTGCAGTGCCATTCCATGCCATGCCATTTGCTGAACGAGAGCCAAAACTGGACAAAATAGAGGCTGCCATCCTATACAGTCTTTTTAGGATGTGAGTTCCATTGAACCCAGAAGGAACTATTTTCAAATAAACCGGCTTAGGATCATAAAGTTACATCCAGTGTTAGTCATACTCACAGTAGACCCACTGAAATCAATGAACATAACTAATGTAGGTCCATTAATTTTAGTGGGACTAAGTTGAGTACAGCTCACAGTGAAATCTTGCCTATGGAGAACACAGCTGATACTATCTGCATGATTCATACCTGTGTTATGCAGGACTGATTTCCTAGTAGATTTAAGATATTTCTCTTCCTCTACATAGAAGAACAGAGCATCGAGGGAACAAGATGGCTTTGCAGATACATCATCTATTTAATTCATATATAATTGCTCATTCTTCCTGACTTTTTTTTGTAATTTAAATCAAGTGTTAAGCAGAGCCCTATCAAATATCTTCAACAAAACAAAAGAGAATATCCTTTTTCTGATTCAACCATAAATGTTTATGAATCAGGTAAGAACCCTTTTTCCTTTGATTTTTTCCCCATCACAAACTTAAAAAAAAGTTGGCTGTAAAAATTAGCAGACGCAGAAAGCATTTTCTGAAGCCAGCCTCAAAATTAACTATCTACCAAGCACTTAACATGGCTATCTCGTCCTTGTAATTTTGGAATGCAATAAACCTGATGGTAATTTTTATACATGTGAGGATTAGTACATGCCTGTATTGTTCACCTGGTATCACAAGCTATAATATGCTTTCAATCAAATCACTTGAAATACAGATTGTGAAAAGAATATGTGTTATTATTTTGTTTTAAAAGATAGACGCACACAGCTTGTTATCTTTGACCACAAAGCAGAGGGGGAAAATTCCCCCGTCACACTAGATGTATCCATGTTTTATGTATGCTCGCTGCAATAACATTTCCATATGAATATAATGAAATGGCACGTTCTTTTTAGTCTTTACATTGTATAGATTTATGCAGCATGGACTACATACAGTACACTGTATCATCATGAATAATGTGATTATGGTAGGTATAATATGTGACTCCTCAACGGGAACTTGAATTATGTTCATGCAGTAGTTTTCTTTCATAAGTTGCATAATTTTCTTTTGGTTTCCCCCCTGGGGAATTTGTTTTATTTCTTGCAATTTAGTTGCTGCTTCTATTTTTGAATAATAATAATAATAATAATAATAATAATAATAATAATGGTGTGCATGGTAAAATATTTACAATGGCATAATCTGCAGCTTTGGATGCCCAGAAAATGCTGTGTAATATGACTGAATTGATAATTAAGTAGGAATATGTCATCATATGCTTAAATTGCTCTATGGCCAATGTTTTTTCTCCAATTATCAAAATGCACATGATCAAAATTATGTTTGGATAACAACATTCCAGCTACGTATGGCACATGCCTATGATTCCAGTTGGGCATCATATTTCTTCTGGCTTGTGTAGTGTACATATGTATTACATGTTAACACAGCTTGCTGTGGTCTAACCTCTTCTACTAATTCCCTTCCTTTCCCCCTTGCTATAACTTTGCTTCGTACCTGTAAAATACAGTGCAGTTCATAAAACCAGCTATGGCTTAGGAAAATCTGGAAACTAAATAGCAATTCTAAGTTGATGAAAGCATTTGTTTTAGGAAGGGAGAAGATGATGTGCAAGTTTTGTTGCATTTTGAAGTTCCACATTTACCAGAATCAACAATCATGGTCTTTGGGTCTTCCCTTCCCTTTTAAATTTAGCATAAAAACACCCCAACTGTTCAGAATTTTTTTCCAACATCTCTCTCCCTTCTGTGATAAAAAAGCACCTGGGCAAGATACCACTTTGATGTTATTTAAAATTAGGTCATATTTTTGTGGTGTTGAAGAAATGAGACCTATCTTGATTTCCACGGTGCATCCTGAATTCACATTCTTCTTAATTCCCAAGCAGAAGTTTAAGTCAAGCCCTTACAAAATCTATGTGAATGATATGAAACATTTTAGGAAATACTGCATTTTCTATCTGTGTTTGCTGCTTTGATTTATCTATTTGGGCAAGTTTGTTATAAGGGGTGGGAGGAGAGTCATGTCATTGGTCAGTCCAACCTAATGTTGCCTACTCAGAAAGCAGTAACTCCCCAAAGACTGGTGCAGGGGTCATTCCCTGTCCCAATACTGAATATCAGTGCTTTTCCCCCCCTGCGGGTATGCAGAGGTACGCATACCCCTAAACATTTTGTGAATCTAAGTTTGGCCTCATTGAGGGGCAGTATCTCAATATGAGTAGGAAAATGAGAGTACCCTAAACATTTTTTCAGAAAAAAAGCACTGCCAAATACTATATCTGGTAATTCCAGGGCTGAATCTGACATGCTTTGTTCATGCAAAACACGTGTTCCAGCACCTGAAGACCAAATTCAAAATCCTTGTTCTGTCTGCCCAGCTTTATATATGAACTGATGCACAATCCTGTGCACAGGTTGCACTCATAGAACACACTTGTGCTAATGTTTTGTAGCTAGAGGCCACAATCCAGTGCAGGTGTATGTGTGTGCATAGGTACACTGAAGTCAGTTTGAAGTCATAGACTTTTTGATATTGTTTTATTTCGGGGCAGAGAAGAAAACTGAAACTGCAGGAGGATGCAGTTATTTCTTTGAAATTCTGGAATGCATAAATTCTGATTATCAGTGTTCGAAACTCCCATTGTTCTAGGTGCATTTTGCGACAGGGAATTTCATTAGCATGAACCGTTTCTGAGCTGTGGGCGCAGTACTGCACCTAAGAATTCAGATTAAAACTGCAGAGTGGAAGGAAAGGAGGACCTTTTTCCTGCCTTCCCACTTCCAGCTACTCTCTGAAAACTGGAGAAGAGACCCAGGGTAAGGAGTAGACTATGTGAAAAATGAACATAATATTTTAGCTGCAGTTCATTCATTTTCAGCTTTGTATTGTTATTTTTTTTAAAAAAGTGCGGCTAGACATTCCATTGTTGCACCCATAACCTAGGTTTAAGGTGCCATTTAGCTCCTAGCTTTCATATCTCAGTTTCTAACACTGCTGATTATAATACAGTTATTAAATCCCCTCAGTTCTGAAAGCATCTGAGCCCCAAATTTGAGTTTAAGGTAACTTAAAACTCAACCGTATGCAAAGTATAGTGTACCTGTAAGACCTTTGGTTTATATGTAGGATCAGGCTGCTTGCTTCATAGGCCACAATCCACCGTACACTTGTAGAGGGTCTTTCATTCTTCTTTCAAGGACCCTGTTCTAGCCCTGTAGCCCAGTTCACTTAACTCAGCATGCACATTCAGTGAACGCCTGAAACAGTAGCCTCTGCCTCTCCCCCTGCTGACGTTCAGTGAATACTGTAGCGGGGAGAAGCCTGTTGATGTCATGCCACTACCAACATGTGCGTACATTGAATGTGCCTACTGAATGAGTGAAAAGGATGCCTGTGCCAGATTGCAAGCTCCTATTGCAATCTCTCTGGGTTTTGTTTTGGTTTTTTTAAAAAAAGAAGATTGTAATGGGTGCACAGAGGCTATTTTCGGAAATGCAGTTTATTGCGCATGTAGATCTACAAATGCACTCTGATCTACCTGTGTGCTGTTCTGGTCAGTGGGCAGTGGTTTCAGACAGACCAAATCCAAGTACTCTTCATTTAATTGGGTTAGATGTCTTGTTGTTTGAACCAAAGAGATTGACCCCAAGGACGACTAGTCGAAGGTAAGTCTCAATTCAGTCACACATCTCCTGGTAAGGGTCCATGCGATTTCAGCCTAAGATCCCAATAGTTCATGGATCTAGATCCCAGCAAGCTTCTTTTTGTAATCCTCCAGACTGTGATAATTTTATACCCATCCCCTTTTGGTACAGCAAATGCATTCTTTGTTAGGATGCAGTAATTATAAGGTTATCCATTATATGGCAGTTACCAGGTAATTCGCAAACATCCATGCAATTTTAATGGACACAGGTTAGGTATATATGTGATCAGCAACAAATAAAAAGTCATGCCAAAGAAAATGTTATCCCTGTTGGTGCAGGGTCCTTCTTCTTTAATCCTGCGTCATGTTTGGTTAAAAAGCAATGCCTCTTCTACTTCTAGGAGTAATGTCAACATTTCAGTCCCATACACAAGGTGTGATGTTGCCAAGTAGCTATTAGTGACATGTTGATCTGAAGCCAGCTGTCTCTTACCCAACCAAACTTTAGTTGATCTGGAATGGGAGAGTGGCACTCGATAACATGGTGTCTTTTACACTTCGCTATCCAAATTAATATTAGCTAAACTCGTGCAACAATTCAAGAGTTTAGGGTCACTTTATTAACAGGGAACATCAATCCAGGGTATAATTCAATTAAAAAACATCAATAAAAATCTAATTTCAAAAGTCGCGAGCAAGGTGCACCAATATACCACATCAGGCAGTCAGAAAGCGCTCGGCTACTATTGAATCATTGCCTGTTTTAATAAGTATTCAGAAAATTATACCAAGACTTCAAAAGAAATTGTAAGGAATTGTTAGCAGGTTTATTAATGTTTTATGTTTTATTAAAAGTTTGGGTGTACATTTCACAATGAGCAACATCAAAAATCAGACTTTCTGCCTGTAATTTTGCTTCCTCCTGTCTTTCTGCCTTTGGGATTCGCTCTTTTCCTTTCATCAGCTGCCATTTTCAGCAGCATGCAGTAATTTCATGGCTCATTGCAAGCGCTGAAAACCTTTGAAACCACAAATGCTAACCTACCTGGCCTGCAGCCATTTAGGAAGAGATTAATTTAGCAAACAGAAGCAAAACACTTTCTACTCCTAGCCTGTGCATAATTTCACTTCTATCTATATTTATTTTACAGTGAGCAGCGTAATGACAATTTCAGTAATTGCAACTCTGTAAAAATTTGCCTACCTAGCTTATCTCGCTATCACAAGACTGTGAGTCAGTCAGATTAGGGGGAAATAAAGTACAGTGTGAAGCCTGCATTGGTTGCCTTCCAAAAAAAATATGTGTTTTTATATCAAACTTAAGTGATGCTTTGCCCCTTATTTGTATACTTATCTGCAGGACAATGGATTCTCTAAGATGTTGGGAAGGGATGCGTGCACATTTTTTAATGCACTGTGATTTATAGGTGCTGTTTTCACACACACACACACACACACCAGCACACAGCTAGGCTGCGCCAACCCATTGCTGTAGATTTAGTTACAAATGGCTGTTGAGCAATCTGAACAGAACTGAAAGTCCATCTGGGGCAAATTTAGGCTATCAGGCTTGGAACGAATTCAGATTCTAAATTAGCTCACAAACTGTTAGCTTTAAAATGAAGTTCAAATTGTTTTATTGTTGCTAATCCAAGGGGAAAAATAATAAATATAAAAGTCAGCCCATGGGCTTTTCTCCTAATAAATCTTTTCTTACAACGGCCGTATTTCTTCAAAACTTAGTTCTTAAAAGTGAGTTGCTGGATGCTTATTTGCATACTAGAATGGAAATGCGTGGTGTTGGCATATGCATTCACCAAATTTTAAATACTCTGTATTTAACATGTATTGCTTCTAGTAAGCAGAGAATCCTCATTGTATTTTTAGGTGATTTTCCTTCCATGCTATAGTTGGGGAAACTGAGGCTGAAAGACAGTAGCTACAGCAAGATCACCCAGAGTACAGGACTGAAATATAAGGTCAACAGATTATCCAGTTCAACTAGACCTTGAGTTAACCAGAGCTCCAAGAAGACAACATGCCATTGTTCATAGTGTGTTGCTTCCAAATAAAATACATCAAGACAGTTGGTATATTCATCTACAAAGTAAACCAACAGCAATCAGATATTGGTGTGCATGGTAGATCTCCCCAATGTCACAATTCCATTCTACTAAGTGCTACGATTCTACTAAGGAGCCTCTCAGCTCATGACATTCATTCATTCATTCATGTCATTATATGACATCACTGCATGTTTGGAAACATTTAGGTGGTGTGGGTAATTTTCAGACATCACCATTTGCATTTTTTTTAGGTTTGTTTTTTTTGATAACAGGAAGTCAAAAGGCAAAGATGTTACTATAATCACCTTGGGTAACCTTTTGCCTTAAAATTTCACTTTCTGTCACCATTGGCCAAAAGGTTTTCATATAATAAATAATGACAGGACAAGTGACAACAGCCAGCCACTGAAACACAAAAAATGCAGATACAAAACTGCCCTTTTCCTAGCCTAGGAAGCTTATTTTTATAATATGTCTTTCAAGCTTTTTAATGATCAGTATTATTATTTTTTTTTTAAATATCAGTTGGACAACTTTCTTTTTCTTTATTAGGTTTATAGAAAACTGGATAGTTTTTCCAAGAAGGAAAGTGAAGGGTAGAACATTAAACTTGTTTATGCACTGTTTTTATAATAGCTAATTCATTTAAGCACACAGATACACAGACGGCAGTGGGATGACTGGCCAACCCACACAGATGTACACCTCCAATCTGGCATCCCATAACGTTCATAAAATATGTCAACACAGCCTGGATTCTTTCCATCATTTATGTTAAAACTATTGGTGTTCATACCAGAGAAGCAAACATTTCTTGTTGTTAAAATTTGTGTCCCTATTAAATAAAGAAAGAAATAGAAATGCTATATGCTCAGGTTGCCAGCAACAGGATTGGCAGATTTCTGTATGTGCATCTAACAACAAACACAAAATGAGTAGAAATCTCCTTTTTTGAAAATCTGATCCTACGGTTATTGTGCATATCGCTCTTTTAATTTGCTGAAGGTTTTACATTGTTTTATTGTAGGAGGCTTCATGAAATATCTAGAAGGTGTGCCACCAGTATTGCCGTTTTATTTATGAGATTTAGTAATTTGCAAAACTAGCTAGCCCTTTGGTTTTGTAGAATTAGCAACGTCCTCTGACTTCGGTGGTTTGTTTCCTTGGAAATTCCGGAGATTATTGAAAAATTCCCAGCCTAGGAATTAGTTTCAGGTACCATGTTTTTTATTGGAAAGGTGTGGCTATCCATAGATAAGCTGTTTGTTTCTGGAAGTTGTCCAACCCATTGGAACCCAACCTTTCAAATTAAAGTTTTCATTTTGTGGAATTCTGTATTATTCCTAATGAGGAATAATTTGGCCAAGTGAACATGAAAGTGCATTTTATAACACCAGGTGGGAATGTGCCACAAAAACATTTTTACCTTACCATCCCTTTGTCATTTCCATAAACGATTACATTGATTCAATGCTCTCAATGTTCCTTTAAGTTAGCTAGCTAGCTGTGCTATTCTATATGGTCAGTACACCCAAAGCCTTCTGTTCCAAAAGTGTATTATGGTTTTTAACATCATAAGCTTTTAAAATGTATATGTTAATGTGTCTGATTGGTTTCTGAATATCTGACATAGCTCTTAAGTATGACATATAGAAATGGTTATGAATGGTAATCTACAGATTAATCTGCTGTCACTCTAAGGGATAAACTGGGTTGGAGAGTTGCAAATGGATACATTTGATGAAACAGGCTCTAGTGCACAACAGCTTACACTACAATCAATTATCAGTCTTTAAAATGACACAAGTCCCCTTGTGGCATTTATAAAAATTAGGATGATTCACACCAGGGTAGCATATGTAAGACACAAATTATTATTGACATCAGTGGAACAATTCTTTCATTCTAACTGTCCAGTCTTATGCTAATAAGACTAAGGGGACAATTGAACAGGGCCCCTGTCTGGTAGTCGTAGGGCTTAATGGAGTGGTGCAGCCAATATTGCATCCATAGTCCCACTGATCGCATTGGCCCAGGTGGAAGGTTGGGAGGTTGGGAAAAGGTGATGTGCTGGTGTGCTAATTCCCACACTGACACCATAAAGAGGCCTGGTTCAGGCCTGTTGTCATGTGATGGCAGCAGGCTGGGTCAGAATTCCAGTGTGGTATAGTGGTTAAGAGCAGTGGACTCGTAATCTGATGAACCGGGTTCAATTCCCTGCTCCTCATCATGCAGCTGCTGGGTGACCTTGGGCTAGTCACACTTCTTTGAAGTCTCTCAGCCCCACTCACCTCACAGAGTGTTTGTTGTGGGGGAGGAAGGGAAAGGAGATTGTTAGCCACTTTGAGACTCCTTAGGGTAGTGATAAAGTAGGATATCAAATCCAAACTACTCCTCCTCCTCCTCTTCTTCTTCTTCTTGCCCCGCCCCTGAAATGCTCCTGTGGCAGCGATTTGGGTGGGCATGGGGCTCCCCTGCTGGCAGATCTGAGCATGGAGGATTGGTGTTGGCAGGGTTGGATTGCTCTTCTCATGGGTAATCCTATTCATGCCTACTTGGGGGTTAATCTAGATGAATGCACTGAGGCCAACTTTTGAGTAAAAATGCTTAGGATTGCATGGCACAGGTCTGTAAGTGTTTTATCTTCAGGTTCCTCCTTGTTTGTGCTCTAGAATGTCTGTTATTACCACCACAAGAAACAGGTCCTCACTTTAGGACCTAATGCATGTGTACATGTCATGTTTTTGTGCATATGGTGTTCCTATTTATTAATGAAATAAACCGAGAGCCACTGCTAGTGTGGGAGCTCAGTGTGCAAATCAGAGTTTTCATTCCTGCAACAGATCACCAGTTCAGGGTGAGAATATTGGGCAGTGCATAACACTTCCTTTGTGTTAATGTAGTTAGTGTGTAATTGCTGTATTTGGACTTGAGAAGAGATTTATTAGCAATCCGCTGAGGACCAATTTACATAATCAAACATTTATTCCTCTGGCCAGTGGTTGATTGCTCCATCAGGTGGCTCTATTTTCCAGAGGGGTAGCTATGCTAGTCTCCTGCAGCAGAAACAACAAAAAGTCTTGTGGTACTTCGAAGACTAACACGTTTTATTATGGTGTCAACTTTCATGGTCTGGAATCAGCTTTGTCAGATGCATGAAGTGCAGTCCTAGTTTGGAAGGTGTATATATCATGAGGGTCTAAAGGGTACATGCAACAAGTCAAGTAGGAATTGAACGGCAAGGAATTGCAAAAAGTACAGTCACTGACAATTCAATTAGAGCTTAAATGTTTACAAATAGTATCAGTAACCCTTTACACCACTACAGCCAGTGGAGGCTGGTTCACTAGAACCAATGGGGCACTGCCCCAGTACCCCAGTCTGCCTTCAGCAAACCCCTGTTTTCTTACCATCAGGGAATGGTGGCAGTTCTGCCTGTCATTGGCTGTGGTTCCCACCTCCTGATGCACGCATTGCCTTCTGCCCCACCAAGCCTGATGAGCAATGAGCACCAGCCACCACTGACTACAAGTGGAATTTACTTAACAGTGCCAGATGCTCATTTTATTACCAACCTGTTTACAGTAACAGACTGGTGATAACACTATCAGTTAACATTGCCAAGTAAATCACATCCTGAGTGCCACAGGAAACCACTGTCTTTATTCAAACCCAAATGGATAATATTGAACTTCCTGAGGAGTTGTAATTCAGCAGTTTCATGGTGGAGCCTCTCTTTGAGGTTCCTTTGTTCCGGACAGTAACAACCTCACAAGTTGAAACACTCTCCTGCTGGTTTCTGTGTATATTGCAATTTCTGCTGTCAGATTTGTGTGCATTTATTATTTGATTCAGGGGCTACTGGCATATACATTTATAGCCCACAAGGAGGTTTGGGGAAAAATTATTTCACTGTGTACTGAAAACCTACCTGGCCAATTAACACAGAGATCATATAGCCATTTCCCCATGTGGACAAGTATAGTGTCCAATGAATTTGCTGAATGGCTGGACTTAGTTTTCAGCCATGTGAATCAGTCCCACCCAGTCACAGTGATCATAATGACAGAGAATGGGATTTCAGCTTAAATCCAATCACTCTGCCTTAATTTTTTTTATATAGAAATGTGCTGCTTAATACTGCTATGTGATTTGTCCAGGCAACATTGCTACTAAGAGGTTGTGCATAAATTATGATCGCTTAAGAATGGCGGAGGTATTTCCATTTTGCACCTTGGCTATTACAGCTGCAGAGAAAATGAACAAAATGAGATTACAAACTTATAAATACAGGGTATGCAATGGAGAGGGGGGAAGTCGGATGGGGGACGTAAAATAGAAGCGCAGATACAACCTTAACTCCAGCCATACAAATGGTCCTGCTATTATTTACTATGGTAACATTATAAAAGACTACACTGTTTGGGACCATTATCCTTCCAGCTCTCTTTTCAGTACAAATCATTATATTTATTATCTGTCGTCTTGTATAGAGGGTCATGAGAAAGGCCAATCGAAAGCAGAAGAAGCCTGCTTTTCAGAAGAAAATTGGACCTATTTCTAATTCTCTTTCATTCTCAAGTACAAGGAAGTGCAGACTTTTTTTGTGTGAAAAATTGTTTCATGCAAGATAAAAGTACAGATTATCGGTGAGAAAATGGCACACTCTTCCTGACACCTTGCAGATTCTTGGGAGATATTGCCAGTTTTCCTAAAAGATTTTTACCTTTCATATCCTGAAAAATATGTCTCCTTATAGGTGCTGAGCAGCAGGTGCCAGAGTTTAAGGTATTATTTTTGAATATGTTGTCTATAAGGGATATCAATGACTCGGCTGTATGTTTTAACAATGTAGTCCCTTAAAGTAAATACCATGTTGTATATCATGGAGGAAATGGATGTTTTTTTGCAAATGTGTGCCCAGCATCAGGGTTCAGTTTGTAGGCTTCTGTCTACTTTTGTGCATATGCAAATAAATGAAATTAAAATATGGATCTTGCCTTTTTGCATTGCATGCTTTCCGCCACTTTCTGCACAATTACAATTAGCTTGGCCACCAGAGGGTCTCTGAGAAAAGAATGGTCATGGTAGGCCAAGGCATTCATACACACACCAATTCCCCAGGTACTCTGCCACTCATCTTACTGTCACTGCTGCCCATCCTTCCACATTTTGTATCTGAGAAGCAGTGGTGGGCAGCAGGGTCAACAGTCAAAAGCTGTATATGTGTGTGTAGAAACCTCTGATGTGACTGAAATGTAGCCCATTGCACTTTTTCATTTGGCCACACCTACTGTTGGCATGTGTCCTCTGGAGCATTGCCCACAAGGGAACACAGCCCTCAGGTTAATGAAAATTCCCCACACTGCTCTTTCTTTCCCACATTGCCTTCCATGCGCAGTTCCCCATGTAGGTGCTGTCACATTGAATACATGATTCTGACATTGTGTGGAATAGACCTCCTGATAAGATGGCGACCCTACTGGCAACAAGCCCAAGGGGGGGGGGGCTGGTTTTTAAGCTCCCTGACTCAGCCAGGCACTGAAGTAAGACCCTGCAAGGGTACGTATTTCTTTGAAGTGTAGCTTTAGGAGAGGCCATAGCTCATTGGCAGAGCATCTGCTTTGCATGCAAAAGGTCCAGGTTCAATCCCTAGTGTCTCCAGGTAAGGCTGGGAGAAATTCTTGCCTGAAATCCTACAGAACCACTGCTGGGCAGTGTACATAATACTAAGCAAGATGGACCAATGGTCTGACTCAGTGTTAGGCAACTTCCCATGTTTCTCTCTTTAGTCAGGGAGGAAGGCACAGCTCTTCCAGTGCTCAGCTCTCTCAGGGTCAGCAGCCCAGGAAGGTGACAAAAGCAAACATCTCAAGGGCTGTGGCATCTTAGAGCTAAATACACTTCATGTAATATGAGCACATATATTCAGATATGTGAATGACATAGCTCACAAGTGTCCCAGAAAAAATGGGACATCCCGTTTTTCCCTGTGAGAGCATGGCGGCCATTTGGGTTGTTGTGATCTTCCACAATTTTGCGCCAAGATATTGCTCAGAAAAAAAGTGCTTTTGGGAGGGGCTGCGATCTCATGTGGTATTCCATAACACATGTTTTTGGGCGCCATGAGAGCATGGCCCTGAAAAAGTGTGTCTTTTGGTTTCTATGATCTCACACAGATCACGTGACTCAACATGTTGGAGGGCATGGAATGATGTGAGTCTATGCAGGGCAATGCAAAGCTGGTAATAGGTCCAGGCCAGATGGGAAATGTAGTCCCCACTTCAATAATATTTACGAAATGGTCCCTCTTTGCCTCTACCAGGGGGACTTGGAGTAGACCCCATCAAAGTCACAGGGCCCTACCGATTGGCCCCTTTGGCCCCATTGCTTTGGCTTGGGTTTTTGCAAGCTCAGTGGTACTAGCACGCATAGGCCTGCCGGCATA
This sequence comes from Podarcis filfolensis, assembly GCF_964270895.1. Taxonomy (NCBI): domain Eukaryota; kingdom Metazoa; phylum Chordata; class Lepidosauria; order Squamata; family Lacertidae; genus Podarcis; species Podarcis filfolensis. The sequence goes on from NC_139603.1 coordinate 69,980,125, forward strand.
GGAGAGGTGGTAGGTTACCACTATTATGACTTAACATGTCACCATCACCTACCCCGACAGATTGCTTCAGTGCAGCTGCCCCCTGCAATAGGCCAAAATCCTGCTATGTACCTTGCTTAACTACAAATGTTTGTTGCCGCAGGACTTCAGTGCATATGTAGGGACAAATGCCGCCTCCTCTTAACTGGTGTTACATCATTCCAAAATGTAGTCAAGACGTATAGGACAGCCCTCACCTAAGCCAATGGCCCGGAGCAACTTGTATTTTTTTCCCCACGAAGAGGGAAGCAATTTATTAAAAACATGTTTTGGAAGTATGATGAGTCCATATCAGTGCTGGCGGTATGCTCCCATTATCAGCTAGACAACTTTTGTTAATTCTGTAAATATTTCCAGCATTGTAAACACTGGGCAGTGTAGTGGCTGTTAATACAAAGTAGGCAAATTGTCTGATGAATTCATGTATAAAGAGACAAGACTCTGGGATCAGAAGTTTGCTGATAATTCAAACAAAGCTCTGAGTTGACTTGATTGCCAACAGTTTTTGAGAAATATCCATAGGACCATAAAGTGATAAATTCTTCCATTAGTTCATATGTGGCACTGACAGTTTACTGACCTGAATTTTATATTAAGAAAGTGGAGTTTCCATAGCTTTCCATAGCTTTTTCATTGTTGTTCATGCATGTTCAAAATCAGCTTATATATTAACATAAAATGCTCCATTCTAAAAGATTTTACATATGGTGTGTGCATAGCTGGAGCTTTATTTAATTGAGAGGCACAACTGATTGTCTACATCACTTAAAACAGGGGTCAAATGTGGTCTTCCAGGCCTCTATATTTGGCCCAAGTTCACACACCCTCCCACAGGCCACACCTTTTGCCTAAATGGAATGTATCTGAAATCTATGATAATGCCTCTTGCTTCCATGGAAAGAAAATAGAGAGGAAATTTATTTCTAGTTTTAACATGCCATAAGAAGAATGACTTACTTGTTGCAAGTTTATTGCTGGTTGAAAAGCATGTATTGGTGCCTCTGTTGAGATACGTTATTTCTCAGGTCACAAATTCAGCTATTGTTACTCTGATTTTAGCTGATTCCCAAAACAAGGATGGTAGCATATACAGCTAATTTGCATAGTGTCATCAGATAACAAGCAAGACTTTATAACTGCATTTGAATTTGTCTTTATTTTCCTAATCTTACTCCCAAAAAGTGATCAAATGCAGAAGCAGTTTTCTGTAGGGCACAGCATTTAGTTATTTATTATATAGTAAATAAAGGCTATTTATTATTCAAAATGTCTTTCTATCCCACTCTTCTTCCATTAGAAAACTCAAAGCAGCCATAGCAGGAACATAAATAAGAATAATATCCAAGCAGTACTATATAATAAAATCAGCAGCCAGAACAGACAACAGCTGTGAAGAATATCCAGCTCATAAGCGCTAAAACAAAACAGAAAAACCTCCATAAATTCCAACACCCTGTTCCCTGCCTTGCTACTGGACCATGAAGGAGGAGAAGGCATTAGAAGCTAAGGCATCAGCAGCAGTCTTGCTAGACAGGTGGTGGGAGACTGCCATCCAAGACCAGGCACCTGTTCCAGTGCTGCGTATCCTCCACGCCCCTTTCCCCTCCCCCAGTCACCCCATCCACGTGGAAGCAGATCTCAATGTCTGTAATTGTCAGCATGGGTTCCTGCTAAAAGCAAAAATTGCAGGAATAGGTGGCAGATCAAGTGTTTAAAATAGTAACACTGGAAAACCACTCAGACCAGCAAGGAGGTTACTAAGGCTGTACTAAAGCACATCTGTCAGGAACAGAGATGGATGAATCTGTTCATTTCAGATCTCTGTTTTCTTGTTCCCCAACACTTAAATTCAAGTTCTCTACATTTCTGCAGCAATCTGTGATTAAAAAAGAAGAAGAATTAAAATAAAAAAGCTCAGGAGAATCTGCTGGTATTTTAGTGCAACTTTCTCCCACTAAACATTTTTTGTTTTGTTTTGACAGATACACACATTTTTGCAAGCAATTCCCACCACCACCTCCACCACCATAATGTATTTTTGTATGTGATGTTTACTAATATATGCATTCATGCGCACACTTTAATAAATGCATTATTGTCCTCGTTATTCAGCTGGAGAACTGCATTGCAAAATTTGTGTAACAGTGAAACTGTAAGGACAAGTGGGTTTCACTTTGTGTAATGTTTCAGATAATGTGAATTAGGTAGGTGCACCTTTAAAAGCGAACTGAATCAAATTTCTCCCCCATCCCTAATCAGTAAAGAAGAATATTAACACAATGCTGGCGGTTCAAGTAATCATGTTCCGAGCATGCGTCAGCTGCAACGATCAGATTTGCCAGCTTGGGTTGATTAATGCCAATTATACCAGCGTGAAATCAGGACATCAGCTTGAAAGATATCATATTATTAATCACAAACAGTACAAGGGTGCCCAACTTTGAATAAAAAAAAAAATACATCGCTTGTAAACTTTGTCAGTATCACTGTTTAGAACTGGGCTTTAACAAGCTCTAATAACCCGCTCCCCATTCCTTCTCTCCATCATATATTGTTCGTATCGTACACGAGGAGCAAACAATGCAGATGGGGAACTGACAGAAAAGCTTTTTAATAATTAAAACTTTGGATGCCTAATAGCTCCTTTCATCAGAGAATCTCAAAAGAGTTTCACAAACATTAATTAATTAAATAAGCCCCCGAACTGCCTTGTGAAGTTGGCAGGTGGTATTTTACCTCATTTTGGAAGAAAGTAAATTTGACATGGGGGCACACAGAAGCTGTGCCATAGCAGCTAGAGACAAAACCCTATTATCCTGCCGTAACAATATGCATGAAAGTGTGCTTGTTAGAACTCCAGGGCAGACCTGACCATCTTGTGATGTACTGAGCTGAAGGCAGCCCAGCTGCTTTGCACTGCTTCTTCTTAACCCTGTTTTCTGCAGTTCTGTGCAAGCAGCAAAACCAGAAGCTTGATCAAAATCCTAGTGGGACACCACTGGATGTGTCAACTCAGCTGTGTCCGACCTTTGCTTCTGCAAGACTTCCCTTTGCCAGATTTTGCTTAGTTTGTTGCTTCGTGATTTTCTGCTGAATTCTGTTTCTGTTGAATTTCTGTTGAATTGTCATAGCATCAACACAAGTAAACTACGGTTTAGCACTCAAGCCCTGCTTTGTAGGCTTTTCATAGTCATCTGGTTGCCATGAGAACAGAATGATGGACCAGATGGGGCTTTGGTCTTATTTCTGCTAGCCCTGACATCTCGCTAGGCCACACCCTTCATGGGTCCTGAGCACTTTTGCCTGACTGGGATGCATCCTCAAACTTAATAATGCCTCTTACTTTTCTGGATGGAGAATATGTGTTTTGTAGATGTAGAAAGAAATCGTTGGCTACCTGGAATACAGCCTACTGTGCAAAGAGACACATCCATTGTTCTTCCACCCGCTTTTTGCCTCTGGTTCCACCCACTGTGTGTGGCCCCCAGAAACCTGCCTGGGGTGGAATCTGGCTCTTGGGGTTTTAAATGCCTCCTACCCCTGTCTTAGTAATTCTCTACACTTGGAAAGGCAATGCACAATGCCTTAAGAGCCTATCCAGCTAAGCATAGTTTCCAAATCGGTCATGGGATGGCAGCCAGAAGACAACCCACTTGGCCAATCCTGCTCCAGATAGCTCTATAGCTAACAAAATAAATCCAGGCAGCTGACCCGCATTGGCTTTCAAAGGCTCAATATAAGAGAACTGGATTTTGAATAAGTCTTTGAATAAAGTACACTCAGAGTGCAAAAAAATGTAATTCTGTCAATAAATAGCCAAAGTATGTAAGGGAGACGTGTGCTCCCTGAATAGACTGGAAACATTTTGCAGGAGTCATCTGCTTTTAAATCATCAGCCTTTACTGATAAACAGTTCAATAGAAATCAAGCAACATTTAAATCAGATATGAAGTATCCAGTCAGAAAGAAATGCTGTTATAATGACTCCTTCTGTGCTTTGTAACTTTTCCAGGCTCTCCCATGGTCTCAGACATTATGTTGGCCTTCAGTGTGATATGGCACAAAAAGCAGAGTTATATCATAACTCATCAAAGGTCTATGAAAATTCATTTGGATCTGCCACCAGCTATCAATTTAGACAAGAAGTGTATCTGATTCAGCTTAATTAGAGTGGACGAAAGCGTAGAAAACAGGTCATTGTCCGCTGTCTTTGCAAATCAGGAGAAAGGGAGGGGGGCACCCAAAACAGAACCCTGTATTCTGAAGCATTTAGAGATAACTTAGTGCATCTTCAGTCATGAGACAGCTCTGTGAAGTTTGACAAGGCATGCTGGTTCTTCAACAAATCAGCAAAACATGATATAATCTTAGCTGTGTGTGTTATACCAGGTACCTGATCTGCAGGTGTACAAGGCATGGAAAATGCTTAATTCTCTCCTCTGTTTATCAAGGAAGTTGGCAGGGACCAATTAATCTATATAGCCATTCTTGCTCAGGTGTACTGCCATAATATTTAGCCAGACTCAATTTATATTGAAGGTAAACTGGACCGTTAGGTCCAGTTGTGGATGACTCTGGGGTTGTGCCGCTCATCTCGCTTTACTGGCCGAGGGAGCTGGCATACAGCTTCCGGGTCATGTGGCCAGCATGACTAAGCCGCTTCTGGCAAACCAGAGCAGCGCACAGAAATGCCGTTTATCTTCCCGCCGGAGTGGTACCTATTTATCTACTTGCACTTTGACGTGCTTTCGAACTGCTAGGTTGCCAGGAGCAGGGACCGAGCAATGGGAGCTCACCCCATCACGGGGATTTGAACCGCCGACCTTCTGATCAGCAAGCCTTAGGTTCTGTGGTTTAACCCACAGCAGCATTAAAGCAAAATTAGATTTCTTCAGTCAAGTATTCCAAAGGGAGAAATGGGAAGACAATGAAACACTGTAAATGTTGAGTAAATTACATTGTGATTTCTTCCAGCAAAACAAAAACAAAAATGGAGAAAACATGTGGCCTAAGGCCAGTGATAATAAAAGTCATGCAAGGGACTTAGGCCCTCATGAAAGATGCTAGAAGAACTAATACTTGCAGAAATATTAAACAAGGCCAGGGCTGAATTCTTTGAGAAGAAGATTGTCAGGTAGTGAATCTCCCTCCCTCCCTCCCCCCCCTCTCTCTCTATCACACACACACACACATACACACACACACACACACACGTAAATACCTCTTGAGAAGCTGCTCACGGATTTGGGGAAACACTTGGAAGTGAAGAGTGGGCCAAGGAGCACAATTCCACTCTCCTGCCCACATTCTCCCCTCTGCATGGGCAAACATAAGAAGGACCTACTGGATCAGGCCAATGGCCCATCTATCTCAGCATCCTGCATTCACAGTGGCCAGCCAGATGCCCATGGGGAGCCCGCCACCAGGTTTCAAGCACAACAACATTCTACTGTGGTTTCTAGCAACTGGTATTCAGAACCATGGAGGCAAAAGATAACCACCATGACAAATAGCCACTGATAGCCTTATCATCCGTGAATTCGTCAAATCCTCTTTTAAAGGCATCCAAGTTGATGGTGCTGGAGGAGACTCTTGAGAGTCCCATGGACTGCAAGAAGATCAAACCTACCCATTCTTAAGGAAATCAGCCCTGAGTGCTCACTAGAAGGACAGATCCTGAAGCTGAGGCTCCAATACTTTGGCCACCTCATGAGAAGAGAAGACTCCCTGGAAAAGACCCTGATGTTGGGAAAGATTGAGGGCACAAGAAGAAGGGGACGACAGAGGACGAGATGGTTGGACAGTGTTCTCGAAGCTACAAACGTGAGTCTGACCAAACTGCGGGAGGCAATGGAAGACAGGAGGGCCTCGGGTGCTCTGGTCCATGGGGTCACGAAGAGTCGGACACGACTAAACGACTAAACAACAACAAAGTTGATGGCCATCATTGCCTCACGTGGCAGTAATATAGATATAGATTGGGCGGGTTGGAGTAACTGGAATCCTGAAGAGAAGCATGCCACACCACATCATTTTGTTGCTGGGCCTCACTTGTATTATTTCAAATTTAAATGTGAGCAAACACTGCACACCAGCCTCTGTGTGTGAAGCATGCTGTTACGGAAATCTTTCCTCAAAGATTTAAAGACAATCCTCCTGCTTTCTTCCATATTCATAGTAATATGTAATCCTGTTATTATTTCATCTAGGCCATTATTCAGAACGGAACAACACAGTTGTTGATGATGCCTGCTTAAAGGTGACTTTCATTTTCACATTGACTTCACTCTGGACATGTTTGGAGGTCCATTCGGTGAAATAAAATTGCTTTGCAATTATTTTTACTTAGAGAAACATGACAGGTCGAATTTTTATGTTAATTAATCTCTGTTATTATTGTGTGACTGCAAATCATAAATTTCCTTGCAATCCGGCATTAATACATTCTATAAATTATTGTAATTTCTCCTATCCCTACCATGGACTTGGAAATAGTTAACTTCGCGTGGGTATCTATTTGTTTACCCTAATGCCTTATGAAGTGTGGATTTGGAGGAAATACTGTCTCTGGCAATAGTTGCCATCAGAAAAGATAAGGCACAACTCTCTTAATTCCCCTTACCCAAGTTATGCTCTTATTGTAAATTTGACACTGTGTAATCTTTGTGGTCAGGAGCTAGAAAACATGCAAGGCTTGACATATCATTTTGGTTTTAGACTTGCACTCAAATCGAAATTTGTTATTTCCTTCCCTAAGTACTATTAATTATTTTTGTTTTGTACATACCCCAAAGCAGCAGTTTAAGGCAGCCTTCACTGACTTGGTGTCCTCTAGAGCAGTCAGGGGCTGATGTGACTTGCAGTGCAAACTGACTGGAGGGCAGCAGGTTAGGAAAGGCTGTTCTAGGATGAAGCTAGATGTGATGGTCAGCCACTGAAAATAGACTTCCTCCATTTGCCAGAGCATGCAGACAGGCTTCTCAAAGTTTTCGTCATGTTTTCCTCCCCCTGCTCTGCATAACAGGCTGCTGCTGCTGCTGGCAGGAAAAAAGTGGATATTTATGGCATATTCAGAGCACATTCTTCCCACCGCCCCCAAGAATTATGGGAAATGTAGTTCATCCCTTACAGACCTACAATTTGCAGCATGTTGAACAAAGTACAGTTCCCAGGATTCTTTGAGGGGTTGTGTGCTTTGAATGTACTTTGAAAACTGGGGTGTACACAGCCTGCAAAACCCCCACTAGACTCGTCCAGGGTGTCGGTAGACTCACTCAGATAGTGATGCCCGTGGAAGGGGTCTTACCCACTGGCCCTCAAAGACCTGGAGTTGATACTATTTGTACTGGTGCTGGGTCCACATTTTCAGCAGAACGATGTGTTAGCGTGCTGAGGTGGTGAACAGCGCCACTGCAGGTGAAATGCAAGTGACCTTTTTCTTTTTTAAAAAAAAGAAAGAAAAAAATAGCACATGAAAGAAAAAAGGTTATCTCCCAGCTCTTTCTTTGCTGCTATGCTGATTGTCTGTTTCCAGGGCGTTTTTATCAAGGCAGGGAGCAGTTTTTCAAAAAATAAAATAAAAATGTGATGCCTACCTGTAGTCTGAAGAGCCAGCTTCTGTTCCAACACTATTCAAGGTGAACTGGCTGGTCCTTCAATTAGACACCATGAAGCAGAAAACACGGAGGGAGGTGGCATAGACTAGTTTTGGGTGTTATTAAAATAGTTTACTGCTGGTGAGGAGGAGATGAAGTGGTCTGGTGCCCTTTGGATTTGGGGCCAGACCTGAAGACAGAGAAGGGGCAAGTTAAAGAGTTATCAAGTACTGTGGAGCTCCCTCTTGTCCCTTCATCTTGTTTAGTTTTTTAACCAGTCAAGATGGAACAACCCAATGTGGTTTGTCAGAAAGCCGGGTTTCTCATAGTAAATAGTGTTTCACAAGAACGGTCATACTGCTATAAACTCTCAATGCAAATCTTCCACAATTATGTGACTTTTTTTGGTGGGGGGGATGATACAATTGCATTATGTATTTTGAAGACTATTTGAGTTTCTGGGGCTCCCACCCCCACCTTGAACGCTGGGAGGCTGCACTCCAGCCAGGCCTGCATTAATGCATTTCCGAGTGCTGTGAATGGGTCTTTTGGCTAAAGTCCAGCTCCACTTTTTTATTTAATAAATATTTTTAAATAATCATTTTTCATTTCTAATTTAGCTCTCAGTGCAAAATGAAGGTCTCACGCTCTAGGGTGGGTGTCAGCGAAGGGATAATGTTTGTGGCACAGCCGTATACAAGGCAAAGAAATGGCTTTTGTAGGGTGATTAAATGCTGAAGTGAAGCTGAGGTGTTTGATAACCACAGAAGCCATTTATTGTGTGTATACTCCAGTGCCACGAACATCATTTCTATTATACAACAAGACAAAGGAATATTCAACAAACCATAACGAGGAAAGAATGAGATTGTTTTTTTCTTTTTCCTTTCTCCCTCCCTCACCCCCATGGAAGTTTTAAAGTTTTCAGCTGCTGCTCCCTCAGATTAGTCTTCTATTCATGTCCCATTAGGGGTGGAGCTTAAGCCAATCAAACAGGGGCGGCCTCTCTGGAAAACGAGAATGGTGCCTGTGGAAGTGCTTATCACTAGCGGTGTCAATATGTATTTTCTGAAAAGGTAATGCTGATTCTTTCCCCCACTATGCTGTGATGGTTGGGGAAAGTGCCTTCTCTAGCTGTATAATGTGCTGTAACTGTTCCTCTTTGATAGAGGAAGACACCAAGTCGTAACATCTGGAGAGGGCGACTTTCGATATCTCTGTGTGCTGCTGCTTCTGTTACACATTACTGCTCAGGAGGATCACACTAGTCTCCTTCATTATAAGAGCATTTTTAATTTTGTTTTTAAATAATGAGGAACACATTCAGGAAGGGGGGCAAAATGGAGGATTTGCAGAATAAGCGTCTGCGAGAAAGAAATCTGTTTTGTTCCAAATTCACAGTGAAGAGTGGCAAATAATGATAATAATAATCACAACTGAATGTGTGGCTGCTGTTCTTTAAGCTTCTGAATGATGCCTTCTGTTAAGATTCTCACATTGTATGACCGTACCCAAAAAGCCTGTGTGGTGTGGCAGATGAGAACCTAGTATGGTTGTACAGACTGTGATATTTGTTCTGGTTCTGTAATTGCAAATTTTCTTCTTTGGTACTTATTTGTATGGACATGCAGGATTCAGTTTTGTGCACTTTATTATTTATCTATTAATAATTGCATACAAGGAGCTCAAGGAGGCATACATGACCACTCACCCTCCCATTTGACCATTTCAACAACCCTAAGTTAGACTGAGAGGCAGTGAGTGGCCCAAGGTCACCCAGTGAATTTCACGGCTGTGTGAGGATTTGAGCCCTGGTCACCCAGCTCCTAGTCCAACACTCTAACCACTATATAATATTGTACACTAAACTCTAGCAACTAGACTACTTCCTCACAATGAACATTAGTGATATAGTGTTACTCCTAGCAATATACAAAGTGCATTGACCAAGACCTCTTGTAGATATAAATGTTTATGTTTGTTCTGAGTCTCACTTGGGCTTCCAGTGAAGCCCTTCTACTCTGTGAGGGTCAAGCTCTGTAACCTGAAAGTTCAGCATAACCAAAGATGAGGGAGGAGAGCAGTTCCTGAAACAGCAATGTAGCAATTGGTAAATAATAGAGTTAAATATTGTCTCCAGTTAGTATGGGTTGAAGCTAAGACTCTACTCTTTGTTATTCGGGTTACTTTCATTTTCTTATGTAATTGTACGTCAGCCTGTTCACCAATAAACACATTCTTGTTTTGGGCCTACAAAATAACCTGAAACCTTGCCTTGTGTGAAATAAGAACTTAACAGACAGGCTGGGCCAAACCTGGTAAGTCTTTCTGTCTTGACATTTTCATGGACAGGAACTTTTCAGGGGTACTGAACTAGATTTGTTGTTCCTTTTCATTCCCAGCTGCCTCCACTAATGAAGATAATGTGTTTTTTGCATTGCCTTAAGAAAACAGCCAAGGTCAGACTTTGGGAAACCAGTGGTAGGAAGGTGCATTCCCATTTCATTTTCAAACCGTTTTGTTGAATAATATTTTTGCTGCAAAAGAGACAGTGGCAGAAGATTCAAGATCTATTGCTGCCAGATTTAATAGGCTACATAGGTGGATGTGGTCCATCAGCACAAGCTTTCCTAACTCCTAGCAATCTGCACAGAGTTTAGAGTAATGCATCATTAACACCATTAATTTCACTTGTTCCCATTTTATATAATTATTCATCTCTAGAAGGATTCCACAAACGTTCAGCTCTACAATACAAAATGCCACTGTTTACTTTGCTTAGATTGCTGAACCTGATCATATGTTTACACACAGAGAGACATTTCCTCCATAACATGAAGTCTGCAGCCAAACTTGGTGATTGGTGGTTTTCTTAACATATTTGAGAAGACAGGGTGTTTTATGGGAACTTTTGGCATAGGTTCTCAGCCCACAAATTAGTAATTAGGGTAAACAGATCTGATCAAAATTAACTACTTGATAGGAAAGGTAGCTTTTGGCCTATCAAGAAAGTACGAAGTGCCATTTGAGACTGGCTCAAAGTCTTCCTAGGAACATTTGTCTTGCTAGTTATTGAAACACTATGATTTTTAATGCTGGGGGGGAAATGTCTTAGTATAAACCAGGAGGCAGTTGAGCAATCAAGCACAAAAATGATTTCTTGTACAAACAGCAGAGTGGCTAACCAGAAACTATGTAGTTGATACCTTTCTAAATTCAAATTAAACTTCTAAAACTTACAGAGCAACTGGCGTCAATGAAAATGAGCTGTAATTTGAAACCTTTCCCCCTAAAGCTATCTGAATTTTTGATAACTCTGTGTAGTCTTTGGAGTACCACACACTGCCATAGAGATAGCAGTGAGTGTGTCTCTGCCTCCAACCCACCCACAGCAGAAGTTCTGGTTTAAAGGAGTTCAGGGTGTGCCCACTTACCTATCTGAACTCTTCTGTGCTGAACACTTCAGTATCCAAACAGAAGTGCCAAACACTTCCCAGGGGATGCAAGGGAAGGGGAAGCACAAGTGACATCTACTGCAGTGTAGAAAGTTATATTGATGAAGACTCTCCATGAGTAGATCTACACTCCAGATAGTTTGTGAAGCTCACAGAAGTGTTGTAAGTTTGACATCACATGTTATTTTATGAATAGAGAAAGGGGAAGGTTGAGCCTCCCTTTCATACCTTCTAAGGTGTGATAACCTTGGGAAACTGTGTACAGTTCAGATCACCACATCCCAAAAAGGACATATTGCTAGGAAAGCTTCCAGAAAGGGCAACCAAAATGATCAGTGGATGGAGAAAATCCTGTATGAGGAAAGGATATGGCATTTGGAACTTTTTTGGTCCCTTCCAATTCTACAGTTCTATAATTCTGTTAGTAAAGAGGGATGTGATAGAAATGTATAAAATTCTGCATTATGTGTAGAAACCTGGTGCATGGGGATTCATCCAGTGCAACTGGATGTTGGGAGCTTCAGAACAGACAAAAGGAAGTACTTCTTTGCGCAGCACAAAAACTGTAAAATTCATTTCCACAAGATGTGGTGATGGCAAACAACCTGGACGGTTTCATGAAGGATATTGAACAAATTCATGGACTGCGTGGCTGTCGATGGCTACTTATATACTACTTCCGCTGTTAGAGGCAGGAGTGAGAGTGCTCTGTGGAACCAGTGGAAGCAGAAGTGGCTTGCCATGTGGGATGAATCAATAATGCGAAGTTTCCAGCAGTTGCATTGCTGAGACATCCCAGAATGTGATGATGGTGCTGAGCAAGCCAGTAGCAAAGTCAGAGTTCTGCTGAAGCACCAGTGGAGCCAATCTAGTGCTCCCATTGGTCCATAGCACAGCCCTTCCCTCATTACTGGCTCTCCTCTCCTCATCCCAGTGAGTGGCAATGATTATGCCGCCAAGAAGATAGCGTGGCACCATGCTTGTGCTGTCATTCAGTGGCACCACTCTTGTGCTTATATTTTTATCGTGAATTTTCTATATGTATCTGGTTGGCTGCTTTTGGAAACAGAATGCTGGACTAGATTGGCCATTCAGATGATCCAGCAGGGCTCTTCTTATGCTTATGTTTTTAAAATAATGGTCTGATTGAATGGATATGATGCAAAAAGGCAGGGAGGGGGAAAGGAAATCAGCAAATCCAGGTACCATGAGACAATTCTGGGAAAGAAGGAGCAAAGTAGCATTTGATCCAACACAGTCTGATGTTGCAGGTGGTGGCAGGGGGCTCAGTGTCTTACCTATTCCTATGAAGGAGCCAGGTAGAATGGCTGCTGATGGAGACTGTTCTTGGAAGCGAGGAGCATGTTGAACATAAGTTCCAAGTAAGTCATTTGATTGAACTGCAAAAGCAGAAGATAACTGAAAGGGGAATAGGGATGGAGAGAAGTTCAGTTTGCTTCCATTTTAATGCGAACCCACCAAAACAAACTATCGTTCAGCATTTGCACTTCGCAAAATTTTGTGATGCAAGTTCTTCAGCCAAAAGAATGTGTAAAAAAAAAATGTGGATTAGGAGAAACTGGGCATGAAAATGAAAACGTTCTTGGAAATATCATACAAAACTGCATTGTGTTAGGGAAAATTCCTTGCAAAAATGTGCCTATTAAGCACCAAAACACATGACATACGTGGGAGGAAAGGGAATGTTGCACAGTAATTACCCAAGTAACTACCATTTCCAAGTAGCAATGCAAGGGTATGTGTGTAAAAAGAAAAAGATTGACTCAATTTAGAACACCTGGTTAGAAGTGATTTCTTATTCAGACCTTCACAGACAGCACTTGCAATTGGCAATGGCAATCCAAGTAGGGTGGGGTTCAACTGTCTCTAATCAGTACTGGTTGCACAGGTGTAAGCGCACGCCTGTAACAGGATCAGGGTGAAAGTGATTAAGACAAAGGTGCCAGTAACGCAATAAAATGACTTATGCAGGTGGCAACGCACAGGTTATTCGGACCATGGTCTTCTTTGTTTCTCTCTCAGACGTTTTTCTTTCCTTTAGGGCTTACTAGAAATTTGCAGGTGACGAGAGAAAGCTTCATTCTGATAAAAGAATAGGCCAGCTTACTGATTGCAGAAAATTACACGAAGTTTTTTTTTTTTTAATCAAAGTCTCTGTGGTCTGCGGTCTGATTTTCTAGGCCAGATGTCAAATGTTTTTCACTGATGTCGATGTTGAAGTAATCAGTAAGCCAATTCCAAGAATGAGTAAGTGAGACTGTAATAACATTTCACTTCAGTATTACAAAAGTCTTTTTAAAAAAAAAAAAAAAATCCCCCCAGCTATGAACAAAGTAACAGGACCCCTCAGATTCAATATAATTACACAAACCATTACTTTGAAATTTGTGAGACATTTTTATGTGTGGTCAATTGCTATATACATATAGATGGAAGGCCGTAGCAGAAAAAATATATATATGCAAAAATACATTTACAAAGTTTCATATTTTTAAACATTTACATTTAATTTAAAACATAATTGCATTTTTAGTATTTAATCTATTTTATGAAGTTTATCTTTGCTGCTACAATATTAAGCAGCAATTGAAAAAGGGAAGGATTCACTAGAAGAAAAGGCTTCAGTCTGAAGGTTAAAATGGAGACAGAGAAGGATTGATGGATGATGAGCCATTGTGAATCATTCCAGCTGATCATGAAGAGCCTGTTGTCATTTAACATGGAAGAACCATGTTTTTGCACATTTTGTCGGCTTCTTCTAAATACCTTGCTTGCACAGACATATCATATGTGTTAACAGATACACTGTTGTGTCATTCTCATTAAATATTTTGTGCACAAGGACACAAACAAAAAGCAGTAGTGTACAGTGGGGAGGTGCATTGCTCAATTTCCTTCTGAGCACGGACTGTCCCTGCTGGTTCTCGAGAAGGGGAGTGGTAAGATGTGGGGAGCTCAAAGAGGTATGGTCACTATGCTCCTGCTGCTCTGCCCAGGCTGAACTTGTCACCTGTATCCCTCTCTGCAACTGGAAGCAGCTGCCCTTCAGCTACACCACCCCACCAACTGCTACTGGCAAAAAGAGCCCAGGACAAAGCAAAATGGGTGTGAAGTTGTGTAGAGCACTGACTGCACTTCTGGAAATGAATATTACCCAGATTTTCTTTTTTTACCCCAACTGCACTGGTTACCAGTTCATTTCTAGGCTCAGTTCAAGGTGCCAGCTTTGACCTTTAAAGCATTGTGGTGCCATCCAGAGGTTGCTAGGCTCCAACTCCCATCAGCTCCAGCCAGCATGACAAATAGTCAAGGTTGATGGGGGCTGGAGTCCAGCAACATCTGAATGGCACCACAATGGATGGCTACCCTTGCCCTGAACAGACTAATTTCAGTGTATCTGTGCAATCTCCTCCTTCCACGTACGGTTTTCAGGGGTGACAACAGGAACTCACTGTATGTGGATTCAGCCCTCTGCCTCGAATACAGTTTTGCCCACACTTTGTTTTGCATGCAGATATATGTTGTCTTATGTGAATCAGGTGCTACATCCAAACAATAAGGTGCCTGATGAAATCGGGAAACTTTCCCCAGAGTTCTCTATCTACACTCAAATAGAGTTAATCTGTTTCCCCCCCCCCCGCCTGCCACACAGCTGTTCAAGAGACAAGAGCCCTGCTGTTGTCCAATGCTAACTCTACAACTATGCAAAAAACACACATTTCATGAGTTGTAAGCCAGCTATGTTACTATAGGTCTTTCATCCACCGACCTTAAACTGGCAGTATGGCACTCTCAATGCAAGACCAGGTGCGGCATTTCAGAAGGCAGAGGGGTGGATGTTCAAAACGGATTTAATATTCACAACTGCCAAGATTCAGATGCCCATGTTGGGATAAATGCACCATCAAATTGTGAAGAGGCAAGCAGTGTATCCTAAGAATGATTTATTATTTATGCCTCATAATAACCACAGCAATGTTATTAGCACAGGTCAAACAGACACTTCGGTCTTTTTGTGTGTGTGCAAAAAGTATTTGAAATGAAGCAATCCATTTTAGTGTTTACACCAGCAGCACCCCTCTATTCCCCCCCATGGGTAGGAAAGCAATAGCTTGTCCCCTCACATTGATGCTGCCATCAACTTAATAGCCCTCCTGCCCTTCTGTTTCCTTTAAAAAAGCCCACTCCTCAAAGAGACCATATAGCAATATCGGACAACACTGAAAGTTTGTCATTGCACTACTCTGTCTCAGCTTGCAACCACCTGCTCAGTATTTCTCAACTACAATACTGCCCCCCAATATGCTAATGATGGATTTTAATTGCATTTGCAGTGTTACTTTTTGAAGTTTACTTGCTCAGATTTTTTAAAATGACAAAAAAGAAAAAGAAATTAAACCTCAGATAGAAAGTACTTCTGTCTTTCCTGCTACTTTTGGGGGAAGCCATGACTGCTTAAAGTGGTATGATACTACTTTAAATGTCTAGTGCAGATGGGGTCTTAGTGTCTGGGTCGCTCAGTGGCTTAGGGACTGGTATAGCAGTAACCACCTTGTAGCCCATCACCTATTGAAACGAGCTAGATGGGAACCATTGTACGGAGTGCTGCAGGTGGCCCTTTTCTATGTGCCTGATGGATAGGCTTTCACAGTTTTATCACTGGGGTCCCATCTTTAAAATGGGGCAGGGGAAATATAACGAGCTGCTTCGTGGGATTGCTGGAAAGATGGATTAAGATACAGATTCAAAACACTTTCCCCACTAGAACTTTCATATAGTTATAATTAATAACGGGGTGTGCGTTTGTGAGGAAGCAAAAATAACAGAGCAGGCTTGGGTTGAAACTCATGACAGTTGTAAAAGAGTTAAAAAGTACGCGACTATATAATTTATTCGATACTTACCAAAGGAGTGGAGGGAAGTCCAAGGCTCAGTTGAGACTAGTTCAGTTATGTATTTTATTTATGATTTGTGAAGTGGATATAATTTGTATAAGGTATGTGGTGGATTTTTTGTTTATGTTTTTTCTGGATATATGTGCAAATATGAATAAAAATTTATAATTAAAAAAAAAAAAGAAACTCATGACAGTAGACCACACAGATATGATTTGGAGGGTTTGCTGTATAGCTCCTTACAATGCACATCATTATACACAGAATCTTGGGGATTCCCAGGGGAGCCATCTGTATTCAGATGACATCACAGGGAGGGGGAAAAAGCGAAGAACTGATTTCTCTATGGCTGATCTTTTATTTTCATATATCAGGTGTCACCTGTGATTTCACATCTCACAGGGGAAGACAGAATTCATCTGTCATCTACTGTTAACTGTAGTGTGTTTTTTTCCACTTAAAAGAAAGAGGCTGCTAGCTACTACAGTAGGAAAAGGCAAGTGGTGGCTTGGAGGCCCTACTCCACGCACACCCTGATTTCCCATATGTCCCTCAGCATAACTCCTAATACCAATACTCTTAATGCCAGTACTAATTCCCATGTTATGCATTTCTAACCTTCTGTATGAATTGGTACATGGATTTGCTTATTTTCCTCTTCCTGCCCCATTGCCTTTTCTTTTTGTGACAGTTCAGAACTATGAAATTGAATGCCATTATCTTAAATAGTAAACTGTGCATTGGCAGAAAGGCTATTAAATAAATGTAGTGAGTGAGTGAGTGAGTGAGCGAACGAACAAGCAAACAAACATACAAACAAACATTTCATTTATATCCCACGTTTTCTCTCCAGAGCTCAAGGTGGTGTACGTGATTCTCCCCTTCTTCGTTTAACCCCCCACCACAACCCTGTGAGATAGGTTAGGCTGAGAGGCAGCGACTGGCCCAAGGTCACTTTGTGAGCTTCATGGCTGAGTGGTGATTTGAATCCTGTTCCCGCAGGACTTAGTCCAACACTCTAACCACTACACCACAAGCAGCTGTCCAGGATTTCAGAATTCCTTCCAAGTGAAGATATCAGGGACTTTTTTCATGCATAAGATGTGTTCAGCCACTTAACTGTGGCTCAGTCATTGCTATATATAAAGCTAGTGAAATAGTGAATATGCCAAATGACATGTCTGTGCAGACTACCTGGGCTGATTTCATGCCCTAGTAGTGTGCCATTTGTGTAATCTTGCCAAGTGCTAAGGATGAAAATCCCAGAGTGTATGATGTTGCAAATTTAGTAAAACTAAGAAGATTTGGGTCTGTCTAGTACTTGGATGGATAGGAGACTGCATGGGACTGCATGTAGCAGGCGCACAAGGCCTGCTACATGCTGCACTAGACACATGGAAGAAAGGTGAGGTATAAATGAATTCAGCAAAATGGCTGCCTGAGTTTCTATCCTGCTGCAAATGAGAATTCATTCATGAGCAGCCATGGGTCTTTAAAATATTTTAGTGTTGCTTGTAGCTTAGTGGCATTGCACAAGTTTGCAAGTTCGAAGTGCCAGGTTTTCTGCATCTGAGAAGGATTATAGCTAAACTTATATGTTACTTTAAACTCAAAGTTTGCATGATGTTCCTCTTTTTAAAACTTCACATAGAACATTGGGGGAGGGTGGGGGTTCAGTCCTGATGAAAATCTTCCCAATATGGCTTTTGGCACAGGAAGGAAGTTCCCACTGTTGTCAAGGTGGCAGGTTTCCTCTCATGCCACATAATATCAGCTTTGGGAGGGTTGTTTCAGGGACTGGACTTTCAATGACTGCAGACATATCAAATCCCAAATCAAATCCCAAATTACAGATCACTGTTTGGCTCAGTGAATGACAAATTGCATAGTCCTTTATTATGGTTAGTTCAGCTGCTGTGGAAGTTGGAGGCAGCAGTGAACTGGTGTAGACAAAACACTGTCCATCCCTTAGTTATGGTTAGGTGGCTTGGTTTGGGATTTAAGCATTGCACATTCCCTATCTTCCCTTGAGAAAATTGCCATCTTCCTCGTCTCCAGCCTGAACCTTGGTTAGTTGTTATGCCTTTCACATACTTAATGCTAACCAGGGTTTGCTCCAGATTGAAAAGCAGGTTTGGAAGCTGATTAAAAATGCTGGTTAGGAGATTTGATTTGATTACCATTGTATAATTATATCATTGTATAATTACAGTGGTCATGGGTTCAATATAGGAGGACTATCCAGAAACAATCTTGATCTCCTAATCACAGTTAAGGTGACACTTATAAAGCTCCAAATTGGGCAGTAGTAGGCAGGTGCACAGATGGTGATTCCCTTTCATGTGTCTTTCTTCCAGGAGTGGCTCACCCAGAGGGACAGAGCTGTGGCAATATCCTCCTGGCAACCTTGCTGATGGTTACCAAGAGGGAAATGGGAAAGGCAGTTGTAAAATCAGGCCAGTACAGGTGCACCAGTGTAGCCAGTCCTGTGCCTATGCAGCCCTGATTTGATCGCTGCCTGCCCGTCCCACAAAAGCAGCAGCAACACCATTGCTGGAAGGCTGTTTCTGCACTTCTGTCCCAATGGGTGAGCCACTCCTGCTTTCTGCCACCCCCTTTCTCTCTCTTTCCATTCAGCTTTCCCCTCTTTTCCAGCTACATGAAATTAGGCCAAGGGCTGCATGCTGCCCTGGGGGATGTAGGTTGCCCACCCCCATATTTGCCCATGCAGATATGCCTGTACTTCTTAATTAACCAGGTTTAAAAAAACCTGAGCACATGCATTCATCTTCAATAGGCTACACAACCAAGAAAACTTTAAAAACTTTGTTGATCAGCAATGCAAATTCTCATTCGCCCCTGCTTTTTTAATTAACTTTTTAATTTTCAAACACAAAGATAGTGTTGATGATGACTGGTAAGCTTGGGCTGGAAGATGTACTGATCTAATGCTGTTCTTTGGAAATCTGCAGAGAAATGAATCTCAGGGAACAAATGAAATGATAATGGGATTTCAGTTCATCAGGGTTCAATTCTGCAAAATAAATGTTCAGTTTCACAGATTGTTTGTTGAGAAAAAGGTGTCTTTTGCTGTAATGAACAAAACTGATTGAAGACTTAGACAGCAGTTGGAAGTATTATTATTATTATTATTACTATTATTATTATTATTCAACCAAGGTTTCATACATTATGTTATGTGGCTTGCTAAGAAAAGATCTGCTGATGGCCATGAACCCACCTGGGTAGCTATGTTGACCAGATGCACAGAATGACATGGATCTTTTGCCTTTAATAGTTGTGCAGAAGAGGGAATTACAGCAGATACCTCTTTTTCACCTATGCTTGATAAACTCAAGTTCTTTTCCTTAACACATCTTGACTCATGATGGGATGCAGAGGCAGTGGCATCATCCCAGCAGTGGCGCTGCACCCATTGGGATGGGGGTGAGGTGGTGTTGTGAGTGATCAGGGGAGCTCTGGGTCAGCAATGGCCCTGCAAGTGCACATAAAAAGCTGGAGCTACCTTGACCTCACCACAGGTGCCTCACCCCAATCCTGAAGTGTGCTGCTAGTGATAGGATGGTGTTGCTTCTGTGTCACCTTACCTGAGCCACCACCATCCATACAACTGTTGAGGGTGCAATGGTCCTTTCTCCCTTGGCATCAGGCTCTAGCATTGCAGAATCTGGTTGACTACTTTCCAAGTTCCACTATATATATACAGTGGTACCTCGGGTTACAGACTCTTCAGGTTACAGATGCTTCAGGTTACAGACTCCGCTAACCCAGAAATAGTAGCTTGGGTTAAGAACTTTGCTTCAGGATGAGAACAGAAATTGTGCGGTGGCGGCGGGAGGCCCCATTAGCTAAAGTGGTACCTCAGGTTAAGAACAGTTTCAGGTTAAGAACGGACCTCCAGAACGAATTAAGTTCTTAACCTGAGGTACCACTGTACTTGGTCTGAGCCAGCAGAATTATTCTTACATTGCTGACTAAGTATCTGACGAAGTGTGCATGCACACGAAAGCTCATACCAAGAACTAACTTAGTTGGTCTTTAAGGTGCTACTGCAAAGAAAAAATTTTTTTTTGTTTTGACTATGGCAGACCAACACGGCTACCTATCTGTAATTGCTGACTACAACTCCTATCACCCCCCAAGAGGGTTTTGCAGGCCAAGCACACAGTATCTGGATCGGGGGCCCTGAAGCACTTGCAATGGAAGAAACAAATTTGCCTACACTTTATGTCATGCACAAATGTGTGCCTTCTCTGTGAAGCTTCTTTCATATTTGTTTTCCATTCTGGACAAAGGCTTGCCACACAGCTGTTACAGGAGCCTGCTGTCCCCACACCAACCTTAAACCATTCAAAGGATTCGAATTTCACAAGTTGCAAAGCAGTTATTACTGTAGGTATTTGATCCATTGATACTAGGTTGGCAATACTGACAGCTGTGATTCTTGCGCCTGTTTAGGTTCTAACTTCTGGTGGACAATTTCCTGCTCTCCCTTCTTATGGTTTGCTTCTTTATTTTATTGCAATTATATTCAAACTCAAGGGGCTGCTGGTGGTGTATATAGTTTTTTCTCCTCTCTCTCTCCCATTTTTTCCTTGCAGCAACCCTGTGAGATAGGTTAGGCTGAGAGAATGTGATTACTCCAAGATTGACCAGCCAGCATTATGACTGAGTGGTGTTTTGAAGCTTGATACCTTCAGATAGAGCACTGTCCTCTGTAAAGTAGAACACGTGGCCACCCTTACCGCACGGGGCCTAGACACTTGATTTAGCCATCTCTACTATTTCCCATCTAGCTTCCTCTTCCAGTCTGTCTTTTCTCTTCTTTTGCCACTTGTGTCATGCACACTGTTCTAGTATTTGGGTGCTCAGCAAGAGGAGGGCAGTGTCCCCTGAATCCCCACATGCTTACACTTCACCCTCTTCACTGATGGAGACGACTTACCATAAATAATTGGTTCATTTCCCAGTAATCAATAGCTCTATTGAATAGCTAGCATACATATTGTTTAGCCAACCTGCAAACCCCAGGGGTGGACATGGGGATAACGGGTGGCTCTCCAGAGGCTCTTGAGCTATAACTCCCATCTTCTCAGTCCATTGGCAATATTGGATCGAGCCGCTGGGACCTGGAGCCTCAACAATAACTCAATAACTGAAGAACCTCAGTTTCCCACCTCTGCCATAGTCCTTTCCGAGGCATAATGTGCCAGTTGCATTTTCTCCGTTACCGAATCTAGTTTCTCCTCATTCACTCCGCATTTTTCTTTTTATTTTGAGCAATGCACAGTGTCCACACATCATGACATTGGAAATATTTTGCAGGGTGTAGCAGGAACATGTGAAATGCAGAAATCAGAACAAAACAAAGAATGTACAAATATACAGAGATAAGGAAAGTAAACTAGCAGTGGTTACATTTTCTCTGCTAGACATAATTGATATGTTTGCCTGTGATTCACACATTATTTTAGGTTTCTGAGGGGGAGGGAGGAATTTTTTATTGCAAAATATTCTGCATTTAAAATACTATTTAATTATAGTTTGTTTCCTTAGGGATTTTATCACCATGTGATTTAATTTGGTATAGGCCCTAAGGGGCAGCATATTTTCAATTATGGAATATTTCCTCCAGAAACAATAATGGTTCAATGATTTATTGCAGGATCCTATTATAAGGTGGCTCTTGCAAGTGAAACTTGAATGCAATTGGCTTAACAATATAGCATAGACAGCACTAAAATGCACACGAGCAGAACGCATGCTTTCTGCACACATGGAAAAAAAATATTCGTATAATACTTTTGCATAATACTTCAATTATTATATCGGTTTTTTTAAAAGGGGGGGTTGGAAAGCTGAGAGCTATGAAACATTTACATTATTATCTCTTCAAAAAGTTCATTTTTGGACAAGTATCATTTGGATAGGGATTAACTTAATCAGAGATTTTGAATCTTCTTTACTTTAATTTCTAATCTCTTTTTTTAAAAAAAATAAAATATATGTCTGAATCTTAAAAAGGCCTAAACCTGTAGTCACAAAGCACTGCTTCAAAAAAAGGAGAGGAGGGGGGAGAGGGAAAAAAGAAAGTTTTAAAAGCAACCACCAGCTGTAAGAGAGATAGTGAAAGCAGCAGATTTGTGACAGAGCAGAGCATGAAACCCATCAGCTGATGAGTGAAAATCCCTGGTTTCTAATTAATCGAGGTACACAGGCCAAGGGATGAAGAGGATCAGGGAAATGAAATCAGGAAAAAGATACCATCAGTCATTTCTGCGGCCCATTGTCATACTTCAGAATCTGCTGTAATGAATCACTCAGGCATTCCAGAGATACATTCAAATGGTGAAGAAAATTCATTGTCCGGTGAAGAGTGTTTGATAAAAATCTCTCTCCCCCCCTCTTTGTCAGAAGCCTATGATCAGGAAAAGAAGGGGGGGGGGAGAAAAAGGAAATCCAGACAGCACAACAGGTGTGCTTCAGCAAGCCTGCTGAAATCTGCAAATGAACAGAGATACTAAAGAATGTTTTTGTACTAAAATTTCACCAAAATGGAGAAAAAAGAGTATCTTGTAATAACAGGCAGCAGGAGAAGGAGGGGATGGGGGAACACCAGGGAGCGGATGGGGAGGATACACTGAGGATTAAGTGGACTGAAAAGATACAACTTTTATTCCTGTTCGGGGAAATTTTGTCTGTATTTAAAAAAATATAACGGGGGGGGGGGGATAGAATGGAGTAAATATATAGAGTTTAACATTTGCAGTTGCCTTAAAAAAAAGACAACCCATTTCTAAATAAAAGTCATTTTAGTGTGAGCCTCAGAGCTTTGGTGTTTCTTTTTCAGAATGTCCCTCAAAGCCTCGTGGTAAATTCTCTTCTGCACACAGAGATTTAAAGGATGAGTCCCTCTTCCAGAATGTTCTTTTTAGCTCCTGTATGAATTGGGATCCCAGAAATAAGAACTTCATTGCAAAGTGGGGAAATGCTAAGGAATTCCTGTGATTACACACACACACACAAATATACACACACATTACATATGCAGCCTATTATTTCACAGCTTGCTCTGAATGTACATTTCACCTATGGTTCAACTTTTTGTCCCTGAACAATTCCTTTAGGCAGTTCAAAGTAGCCTGCACCATTAGGTGACATCGGAAGATAATTGTTTTTAAATAATCAGGTACTGTACTGAGACATATAAGGATAGCTGATTCATTTTAAATTTAATTACCATAATATAGGGTTTCACTGTCTGCAGTATCAATCACTAAGACACTTTATAGTTGATAATATTAAAATGGCAACAATAATGAGAATTTCTACTTCATGATGAAAATAATTTTAATCACGGGTAGATTACAAATCCATTTGCTGTTACGGTTACTGAGGATTCTATTATCTGCCTTCTATTGTGAAAGATGTTAAAACTTGTTTTCAGGAAATGTAAAAGATTATAGATGTATACAGCTTGTGCAAATTTTCCAACCAAGCTCAGATGACAGACAGAGGAATGGTTTGAATTCTGCAGCTAGAGGATGTAAAGCTGTTGATACCAGTTTCATGATTCCCTTTAGACGTGACTAAAATTGCCTGTATTTGGGGGCTCGGTGTATTCCTCCCTTAAGGGGGAATACACAGTTAAGAAGAGAGGAACACATTTCCCTTATTTTGTATGCTTTGGGGTCAGGAGATTCCTCATTCCTCCCAAACAGTGCAAATACAGAGCCTCTCAAGTGTGCCAGAGGGGGCACTCTTGATGGTGTCACCACCCTCAGAGGTTTTGGGGGGGTGGCAGCCTGGGAAAGGTCATTCTCTGTGGCAGCCCCTAGGTTATGGAATTTTCTCCTCTCAGAGGTGTATCTGTCACCTTCACTGCATGTATTTCGTCATATGCTGAACACTGACCTCTTTGCCCTGGCCTTTGATACTCAAGACATATATGACTAGGGCCCAACCTGTTATACTGACTGTAAATTGGTTTAACTGACTCTCACTCACCCTAGGATCTTATTGTGAAGGCAAGTAAGAATTATTATCTTTATCATTATCGTTATACAACAATAACAGCCAGTCAGACTCTTCCTCCCCATAATAATTCTTGATTCTTTCCATGATTGAACTATCATGAAGAACTTAATGTCTGACACAGAATAGCTCAAGTATGGGAAACTGGTGCCCCTCCAGATATTGGACTCCAACCAGTGGCGTAGCGTGGGGGGTGCAGGGGGGGCCGGCCGCACCAGGCGCAACATCTGGGGGTTAGGGTTGGGGGCGCAAATCCACGGGTTAGGGGGCGCAAATTACTTGCCTTGCCCCGGGTGCTGACAACCCACGCTACGCCACTGACTCCAACTCCTATCATCCAACATGGCCAATGGTCCAGGATAATGAAAGCGTAGTCCAAAAACATCTGGAAGGCCCTGATATCTATATCTCATAGATTCAACTACCATAGGTACAACTACTAAGAAGTAGGGTTTATTTATTCTCACAATCGCTACTCATTTAATTGTTGGTGTCAGACACAGAGCAAAAGTTAATGCTTCTAGTTTCTAGCACTTCAGAGACAGCTACTGAAGGTGGGGCACTGAGGGAAAAGAGGAGAATGATGACGCAGTGAAAAATCGCACCAAAGTTTGCTGTTGGTACAGATATATGAGCAGGAACGAATCTCTCACATTCCTCCAAAAATTCATATATTTGGTTGCAGATATATAGTTCCACGATGTCTTTCCACTAGAACATGGTTTCTCTAACTTTGCACAACAAACCTTCCCAAATAAAGGGGGTAGGTGGGAATCTTCCCCTAAGTTAGAAGAA
The DNA here is from genome assembly GCF_964270895.1 of Podarcis filfolensis. Lineage (NCBI taxonomy): Eukaryota > Metazoa > Chordata > Lepidosauria > Squamata > Lacertidae > Podarcis > Podarcis filfolensis. Next base: position 70,004,980 of record NC_139603.1, read on the forward strand.
AAATGGCAGCATAGCTGGTTGCTCCCATCCTACATTTAGGAACTGACAAATAAAAACAAACAATAAAAATGTAGCAGCAGGGTGATAGAGGGCCGCCCCTTCAATTCCCAGTATTATCCATCAAGTCAACATCACACTCCCTGCAGGACATACAGCAGCCATATTTCCCACCCAGTAGCCCTATCAAAAACAGAAAAGAACTGGGCTTCCGGCTATCCTTAGGTTGGCCAACTTAGGGAAGACCATTGACACTTCTGACACACCTAACAATGACATATGACTCCAGTAGCAGCTGTACAGTGCTCCAGTGGTGTAAAAATTATCAAGTCTAAAGTAAGTTAACCTGGGATTTCTGGGCGAAACAGGAGATGTGTGATAAAACTGTCTCTGAAAAGGAATGGGATTGTTTTGTTTGGGACTGAAACACAAACAGTAGTAGGAAAATCCATTTATATTTTTATAAATGTTATGTGTGAGGGCTTTTGTTTCTCTTCCTATCCTCTGTATTTTCTTCCTTTACTTTTACAGTAATAACTTTTTTACTTTGTTCAGTATATACTGATTTGTTGTGTGTGTGTGTTTTAAATCAAAGCAAATGATCAAACCCACATGGAATATACTGTAGATAGAATTTAGTGATTAGGATACTACTGCTAAGGTGGCATTTAGCAGAATCAGCTTTTAGTTCTGGGTTTGCCAAACATTATGTTTACAATTATGTCCCTTTTTAAAATTTAAAAAACTCCTTCTGTTAAAAAACAAAAGGTGGTCCTATCTACCAGAAAAGAGGCAGCAGTCTCACAAGTGTCCTGATTTTTTATGTTTAAATTGAGCACTCTGAATCTAGAGGAAACACCTTAAGCGAACTGTCACTGTTAATCAGATCTGTTCTATGTATATGCTGATATCTCTGATGAAGAGTAATAGCTTTAACATGCTTGATTATTTCATTGAGTTGGATAATATTTAAGATTTCAATCTTGGTTGGGTCTCTAAGATGGCTCTTTCATTTTAACACCAATAAGTATAGATTGGTAATCAAACACATTGACAGAGTCGTTCGCGACTGGACTTAACTGTCAGGGGTTCTTTACCTTTTACTAGGTTGTCTGTAGTCTCTGTAGTGATCTATCTATTCATGTGAGCAATATAATATCAGAGAAGATTCACTAAAACAGGGATAGCCAACATGGTGTCCTCCAGATGTTGGACTGCAGCTCCCATCGTCTTGGGCTAATGGGAGCTGTAGTTCAACAATATCTGGAGGGCAACAAATGTGAGCAGTTAATTGTTGAGGATCAGTATCTGCACTGGGTTTAAATAACCTTAATAAATGCCAACACTCTTTTAACAGTGGCTCAACTGATCAGTGGTAGATTTTTAGCATGGAAGACCATGGATTTCATTACCAATATCAAGTCCTTTTGGGTAAAAATTGAGGCATCAGTTAATCCTCACCCATTAAGTGAAAGTTAAGGCATCAGTTAAGCTACACCCATTAAGTGAAAAGGGTCTTTCATTTTTTAGGTGTCAGTCAATTTATTTCAAACTAACTTCAACTTTTCATAAACACAAAGCACAGTACATCTGTTACACACATTTACAATAAATGGCTTGAATGAGAAGGCATTTATTCCAATTGATATATAGAATATTATATTATTTCGGTTGCTATTGCATGGGAATCATCTAAGACATGCAAGAACCAAATGTTTTGGATAAATGGGAGTATGACTTAAGTGCAAAGAGGGAAAGACGACGACTTCACAGGATAATTAATATTGGCTACTTGAATTTTAGACACTTGGCTTTTAATTTTCCAGGAATTTCGCTGAGCGTAGAAGGCTCAAGATTGCTTATCACAGAAGTGTTATCATTAGGGTGGCTAAGGGCCAAATGACACAAGTTGTGATGAATGATGATTGGATCTCCCAGCATTTCTATTTGGGTTTTAAGAGCACACGAGTAGCTCTGATGTTGACAGTTTAACCCTTTCACCAGTAGTAGCTGGTGCCCATTGGGACTGAGAGGGCAGAAGGCAGGGAGATGGGGAAAAAAGTGGAGCCAGAACCAATGACAGAAGGACAGAACTAATTCTAGTTTTCCTCCCTGCCAAGTTCTACAAGGGCAACATTGAGACTAAGGAGGATGCTGATGACAGGCATTGGTTGTAAGTAAGAAGGCAGGGAGGGAAAGTAGCTGAAGGCAGACTGAGGGGGTGGGCAGTGCCTCATTCACCCTAATGAACTATCCTTCACTGTACAATTTTCCAGATACACACACACACAAGTTTCTATTTATTGCATTGAGGAAACAGATTCTAGTCCCCCTCCCCACTGCATAGAAATAGTAGTTTCAGGGAGGAAAAAGATATGAAAAACAACTTCGGAAGAATTGGTTTTAAAAAACCCTTCCTCGTTTCTGCAGTTCTGATCAAAATCAAACAAGACCTTCTGGGTTATTCCGTTTAAATGGCTACAACATTGCATATAGGGATAGGCACCCATTATTTATTGTACTAAAATACACATTTTGAAACATTTCCAGGATGATGGGAGAGGAGTGTGCTGCTCAACAGGCAAATCAATCAAGATGCAGCTTCACTGCCGCACTGGTGGCCATGTTATGGTAGCTTGTTTCATATTTTGGATTACACAAATTAAAGCACTACAAGGTGTGGCAGAAGGCAGAAGGCAGAACACAAACACACACAGAAGGGGTGAACATGTCTGTAATAGGCAATGACAGCTATAAAGCACCGCCTCCAAGTGTCTGAAAAGCTACTGTCCATAGAGTCTTATAGTTGTTCAAAGGGTGGATCTTTTTTTCCTACGCTTTCAGTGCATGTTTACATATGACACTCTGATTCCAAACAACATTAATGATGGTGTGTGCAGAACTGGACAGTGAGAGTGGTTAGTCCAGATGAATGGTCCAGAAGTGGTTAGTCCAGATGTGGCAAAAAAGTGCTGAAACTGTAGGTTCCGCTGGGATTTATAGGTTAGTTATGAGTTTTCATGAAGTCCAGAATAAGAGGACCTCATCTACTTCACACTGTCATTTTTTGATGCCCTCTGCTGTTAAGCCTTATTTAATTATTCCCCATGGAATTTGCTGCTAATGCTGTCCTGATGAAGGGCCCCATAGTGTATTATAGTGTCTGGATTTTTACCTCTGGGAGTTCTAAAACAACCAGGGTCCAGTACAGCCCCAGGATGCTCCTCTTGCTATCGCTCTGGATCTCTCCAGGACCATGTCCATCAGGATTGTACACAAGTTGGTACTCAAAGATTGCCTAGCCTGCCTGCCCAAACCTGTCAGTGGGGCAAGATGAATATCTAATTATGGGATAATAAGTTAGCTTGTGATTCACCTAAAGGGGACTACAGCAAGTCATCCATCTTGAAAAAGCAGGTTGTTGTGGGTATATGTGCAAAGGTGAAATCTCACGAGTCTTTTCAACAATGGATACATGGTTAGAATTTGCAGAGAACATGGTGGGGTTTTTGGTTTATTTTATTTAATTAAAGTACTTAGATGCAGCCTTTCAGAGTGAAGCTGTCCTACAGTGGCTCCCCCCCCCCCAAGACTTCGTATACACAGCAGGATAGTTTAGCTTTGTTTACTTAGCAGGAACATTGCGCTTCCAAACGATTTTATGCTGCAAACCACTTTCAAAGCTTCCAGTGCAGTTTATTTAGCAATCTTCCTTGAACACATCTACCTGTGTACAGCTGTGCCGATCCACCAAAGATATTCCTAGCCCTTATTCTTTCCCTCTTTGGCTCCACCTCCCACCCTGGATGGTCCAGTCTACAAAACATTTGGTCTAAGGATGGGAAGGTTTTGGAATTTGAGCGTCTGTTGGCATCTGTGGCTGTCCTCCCCATGCTTTGACTGCTATTAATATCAATGCCTGCAGAATGTGTGTGTGTGTGTGTGTGTGTGTGTGTGTATATATATATATATATATATATATATATATATATATATATATATTCCTAGTGTGTGAATAGCACCCCACAGTGGTTCTTGTATATGGAAGAATCTGCACAGACTGATTGCCTACACTTCTGATTGCATATCCTGTGTTGCTTCCAGATTCATTCTCTCCCTTATGTTTCTTTTGCTCCCCGGTGAAAGCAGTGAGACGTGACCGAAGATTTCAGAAAGCCACAGTACATTCGTAGGGGGCAGCTATAAGATAAAATGGTGTGGAAGGAGGAATTAAAAACAGCAAAATGCATTCTGATCATCAAGCATCATCATATAAGGGTATTTGTAGTCTGATTTGCACAAATGGATTATGCCATCAAGGAAGCAGAGGGCACAAATGTCAAATCAATCTCCGTTTGGCATAAATAAAATGTTGGCTTTTAATTTATTTATTTATTTATTTTGCATAATCTTTATAAGCTGCATATGCACGCACCTTCTGGCAGATCCTCAGCAGAATCTCTTGTTGTTTTTACCTTTAGCTGAGAAAGATATACAATAGCAAAAGTAAGTCAAGGGAGGCACAATCTTTGCAGGCCGCAGTGGAAAACAACAACAACAATATCAGAATACCCTGTGATAATCATTCTGCTCCGTAACTCAGTAAAAACTCGTTGGAAAGGGTTCCTCAAAGTGATTTTCTGATAGCTTGTCGGTGATCAGGATAAAAGCCCCACCGCTTCAGGATTTCAAGTATTTATCATATACATGTTTGCTTGAATCACGATAAGGATGAGGTTTGGGAGTCATGGACACTAAGATAGGATGTCACCTGAGACACCCATCTGATTCGGATTCAAGGCAGAAAGGAAGTGCCGTGTACAGGCCAGAGGAAAGAATGGGAGGGGAGGGAGGAAGGGATAGCAGGAATGGGCAGCCCTTGTTTCCAGCTCTAATATCCCAGTGCAATTATTTTGTGGACATCCACTCCTTGCCTGCACAGGAGATAGGGCTATAAGTGTATGTTATTTTTTAATTACAAGGGGGTAGAAAAATCCTGATGATGGGCTGGAAGGTGCCATTGCATTGTTATTTTTTTCTCTCCCTTCGTTTGCTGATTATGTGAGCTGGGCTCCTTTGCTAGCCGATGATAAGCAGAATTTCCATGTTCTCTGCATAATTAATCCATCTCTGCCTCTCTTCATGCCAACTCGCCCGTTATCGCCGGCACATGCCTGAATTGCAAAAGAATCCGCTCTTCAATTGGAACTTATTGATATTCTAAGAAAAAAAAGAGGGAGGGGGGGGACTGAAAATCCTTAAGTTTAAGCCGCAGATTTTTAAATGGATTAATTTTGTTGCAATCGCAGCCATCTAAGGCGGGAAGGCAGGCAGAGCAAATTGAAAGCGTCTCCATGTTAGCAGAATTGGGTCCAGAACACTGAAACGTACTGGCAGAGCTCTCTTTTAAAGTCAGAAAAATTACCATTAATTTACATCACATGAAATACTTTTTATGCTAGAAATATTCAAGAGACGTTCTTTAAATGCCTGCTAATGCTTGATAACATTTCTAACTTTCAACATTTTGCTAGACTTTGATATGACACGATAGGAATGCCTGCCAGTGAGGAATATTATATGTACCAGTAATCTCTTTTTATCACATATTTAGATGATATCATCCTCTTCTTAAACATCCTGAAGTAGGCATTAAACAATGTAATCAGTGTCATGGACTCCTGCTTAGTAGATTCATATGTGTCAAAGTTACTTGGGTATATTAAGACTTTGGTGAAGTCTCTTCAAAAATATATATATTCTTATTTTATGGAGTGGGTTGTAACCTGCTTAGAAAAACAGAAAAGTGCACCTTTGTAACCATGCTTTTTCAGAGCTTGCCATTATTGTGAAGGAATTATTGGACTATCCAAAAAAAACCAACCCAAAACAAACAAACAAACCCCCCCAAAACCTTGTGCTTTCTTCTCTAAACACAAAACTTTCCTCTCTATTATGTTTCAAGATTTAAAGGAAGCTACTTACATCATGAAATATTTCACCTGTGTTTCACATGATGCCATGGTTGCACATCAGGGCTAATAATGAAGCACATGACATCCCACATTCAAAATATTACCCAAAGAGCCTGCCAGCTTCATATTGCTTTAATACAAGTACTGCAGTCATTTTCTTGATCCCAGAAAGTAGTAGCAGCAGCAGCAGCAGCAGCAGCAGCTGGCTTCAGTAAGACTGAGAGGGTTGCGGAGGGGGGCGGCGGTTTAAGCTTCAGCTAAGAAGCTTCACTATATCTAGCATTCCATGTTTCCATCAGCAATATATACACAGCTATAGAAGGTAATTTTGACATTCACAGTTAAGAGGGCAGTGGTAAAGTTGCTATATTTGACAGACTGCAGATGGGAACTTAGCTGTTTTAAATTGTCATTATTAAACTGGCTTGCTCCATTTGAAATATTCTTTGAAACCGTGAAAACCCACTGACGGATGCAAAACAAATACAAGGGAGTTCCCTCTCTTTCCAAACCATTGGAGGGGGGGAGATTTTTGCTCTCAGTGTACCACAATAATTTTAATTAAACCAAGGGGCATCTTAGCATCTTATTGAAGGGGTAAATCAGTGAGGCTAAATAAAGGCAACTAAAATAATGTGTATTCTGGTCTGTTATTGCAGGCAATAGATTTGAGTCATGAAATAATCTCTCTACCCAAATAAAAAATTAAGTGCAACTGCAAAAACAAAACAAAACAAAAAACACAAAAAACCAATAATATACAGTTGCTCAAATTTTAAAGTGTTGTCAAATGTGTAGAGATCAATTATAGTATTTCTGAATTTATGTGTGTTGAACTGCAATTGCACCACAATAGCATCCACAAATTTATTTTGTTCTGAAGGGAATGTACTTATATACCTAAAGGCATACAGGAATATAATGAAAGCAGTTTTAAAAATGAATTATAACAATCATCACTAAAAAAAAAAGCTTTAGGAAATGTTTTTAAAGCATGTAAGCAACATTCAAAGACACATCTATACTTGGCACATAAATATGAAATTAAAAGCCATTTTTTAAAAAGAAAAGAACTGGGATTTGAATTGTCAAATGCTATAATGTACTTGAGATAAGCATTTAGCTGGATTTTGTACTAAACTTACACATTTTGCAACTGAATATCAATTACTCTGTGTGTTTTTGTTTGTATTATAGAATGTGTTCATTTAAGTTGCAGTTCTGCCCTCCTAAAGGCACACTTTGTCCCGTTGAAACAAGTAGGCTAATCACAGCTGACTGCACAACTGCATTCTAAATATACAGGTAAAATGGATAGGTAGGAATACCAATCCCTCCATCTTGCATTAAGGACAGTGGTTGAACTTTTGTTAGTTTCACAGAGAAGATGATTCTTCTTTATGAAAATTGAGCTTTTGAATGCAGCTGCACACTATTATGCATATTCCACAATTCAAGAATTTGCAACATATATTTCCTTAATCCGTTCGTGACAAATAAATAAATCTGCATCAACATTGTAACAGAGAAGTGACTGTGTGGTTTTTATTTTTGCTGTTTGCCCCTATGTACACAAGCATGCACACAGAAATACTGATTTAATGTGTCATCTTCTGAATTATTCAGGTATGTTTTAAGGAGGAAAACAACAACAAGAACAACAACAACAACTTAGCATTTATGTAGCAGTTGCCTGTATTCAAAACAATTCACATGTATTATCTTATTATAATCCCTAAACCAACTCTGCAAGGCAGGTTATTATCCCAAGTATTGCAGATGGGAGCTGAGATAAGAGATACCGTAGTAGTTTTCCTAAAGCTACTAAGTGAGCTTCTGGCAGAGGTAAGATTTGAACCAGGTACTTCTGTTCAGTCTCTTAGCTACTACACCACACCAGCTGTATCCCGCATCAACCCAAACCTTAGTGTCCTCAACACTGGTTTCGTTAGATGCCTCACACTTTTCTTTCAAGTTGGAATTGTCTGCATTTGTGCCTTCACTATTTCACCTTTAAGAAACTCCCATCCATCCATCTCTCTTGAGTATTTCTAACCTTGGGATCTCACCCAGTAGTTCCTTAAGCTTTTTGAAATTAGCCTTCTTAAAGTCCAGAATGCATGTCCAGTTATGCTCAGCCTTCTTTTTCCTCTATATCATGAAACCAAAGAGTACAAGATCACTTCCTCCCAAGGTTCCCAATACAGTACTTCTAATTCATTGATCAGTTCCTCCTTGTTAGTGAGGGCCAGGTCCAAGATATTTTATCCCCTTGTTGCTTCCTCCTTATCAGTTGTCCAATTGCCATCTTTAATCAGATCTGTCCATTATGTAGTTTTCTAAAAGCCCATGATCCACAGGATAATGATAGCATAATGAAAGTGCTGCTAGATTAGACAAAAGGCCAATCCAGTCCAGCATGGTGTTCCTACAGTGGCCAACTAGATGCCTATGGGAAGCCGACAAGCAGGACATGAGTGCAATAGCACTCTCCCATTGATGACCCTCAACTATTGGCAGTCAGAGCTGCCTCTGATACTGGAGGTATGAATTAGCCAAGACTAGCAGCTATTCCTTCTCCATGAATCTTTCAAATTCCCTTTTCACACTATCCAAGTGGATGGCCATCGCTACATCCCGTTGTAGCAAATTGCATCACTTTTATTTAATTTCTTTATTCCATTTCTATCCTGTCCTTCATTAGTCTATGGTCCCAGGGCGCATTACATAGACAACACACACCTATGCAGTAGGGCAAACATGAAAACCCATTAGCATACCATCACAACATGTCTAGAATTCATATTAAACTCTTAGTGATCCTGCCATCACTCCATACAGTTACAACTGGCCTTACGTCATCAGCCTCACTCTGTACGAAAAGCTGGGACAAAGACATGAGTCTTTAGTTGGCACTGTTTACAAGATAGTTCTGGCAAACTGGACAGTGCAGTGTATCTATGTGCTATGTAAAGAAGTACTTCCTTTCATCATCCCTACTCTCTCACCATTCTGCTTCATTGAATGGCCCTGGGTTCTAGTATTATGAGAGAGGCCCATCCACTTTCTATACACTGTGCATAATTTTATACACCTCTGTCATGTCCCTCCCTGGCCGTTTTTCTAAGTTAAATAGTCCCAAATATTGCAAACTTTCCTATACATCCATCCCCACACATCAAAGCAAGGGGGTTACCATCTATCTTGTGGATGAAGAGGACTCTAACAGAATGAGTTATCGCTTCATCCAGCTGGAGGGAAGCGGCGGCAGGTAGAGATCTATCTTAGCTCAGTTGGTTAGAGCATGGTGCTGATAATGCCAAGTTTGCAAGTTCGATCCCTGTATGGGGTAGTGCATATTCCTGATCCTCACAGTCCCTTCCAACTCTACCATTCTATGATTCTATACTTAGGTTCAAGGTTCTTATGCTAATTCACAAAACCCTGCACAACTTGGATCCAAAGTACCTTAAAGACTGTCCTATCAGTTATACTCAGTCACTGAGATCCTCTGGTGGGGACCCTGAGGTTTAGTTGGCCTTCACTAGGGCCCGAGACTTTAGTGTGGCAGGCCCTGCCCTGTGGAACTCTGTACTACTGGGGGTTTGGCAGAAACTATCCCTGTCTTCTTTCAGAAATCTTCAGAAGACTGTACAGTGGTACCTCAGGTTAAGTACTTAATTCGTTCCGGAGGTCCGTACTTAACCTGAAACTGTTCTTAACCTGAAGCACCACTTTAGCTAATGGGGCCTCCTGCTGCTGCTGCGCCGCCGGAGCACAGTTTCTGTTCTCATCCTGAAGCAAAGTTCTTAACCTGAAGCACTATTTCTGGGTTAGCGGAGTCTGTAACCTGAAGCGTATGTAACCCGAGGTACCACTGTACTGTTTAGGCAGGGCTGCACAATGTGAATTTCTCTTTTTAACCAATTAAATTTCTCTTTTTAATCTACCACCCTGCACTCAGCTCTCACTTGTGGCTCCTAGAAGCTGTCAGCATGTGACAGAGGCTACACCTTGGAAACGGCTTCGACTGGTCAGCTAAACCAGGTGAGGGTAGCTGATAGATCTCAAATCCTTGGTGAGTTAGGGACCTCGCCTGCATGCAAAGACAGCAAAAATAACACAGGAGGGAGCAATTATGAGTTACCAGTCTCTGCTGCCACAACAGGCGCTGTGATTCTCCAGCAGTTTGACTTCATCCCTAGAGGTGCACTCCATTGTCTCTTGAGACTGATGGATGCCAACAATATCTAATGCTATTTATTGATATTTTTAGTTATGTTTTATGGGTATTTATGGATTGGAGTTGGTAAATTTTGTATGTTAGCTGCCTTGATAATACATTAAGAAAGTGTGAATTACATATATTTAAATATAATTAATTAAAATGCTGAGATGGTGACTTTTGGTGATTCCCTGCTTTTCAGCACAACTTAAACTGTAGATCCCACCCTACCCTGGCCCCAGATGTACAATGACAAGGAGACAAAACATTCACCAAAATTATTTAGGCTGCCAAAATGTGACAAATGGCAATCTGATCCAAAATAATAACACACTCTCTCTTTCTCTCTCTCTTCTCTCTCTCTCTCACACACACATATCCCTCAAAGCACCTCTGAGCACTTGGTGTGGTTTGACACTGTTCAAAATAAAAAGTAACCCTTAAAACCTGCTCAGAAGTGAGCATATTCTTTATTCTACCATTTGAAACATGGGATTCTTTCCTGCAGGCATATGGAAGGGCAATTTCTGTAGGACAGAGCAGTTTGCCAATTTTGTAGAAAAAACACATCAGTGTTGGGAGCCATCTGCAGCCAGAATGAAAACAAGTCCAATTTTGTGAAAACCAACTCATTTCTGGTGTCTCCCCGCCCCCTCTGGAACTTATTAGAAAGGAACAAATTGCAAGGGAAAGCTGAATTAAAAATATTAAATAGTGAACTGTAACACTTTCACCCAGGACTCATAAATACACAAGAGACTTTTATGTAAAAAACTGAACTGATTTCTCTCTGTGGTTCTCTCTCTTTTCAGTCCCATGTAGCAGATGCAGTGAATTGTATAGTTTTATTCTGTTCTAAAGTTTGTTGGCTTTCAAGTGTGTATTTCTATTGTGTTACTTACCCTGGGATCACCTGGTGATGAAGGGCAGGATAGACATTTTAAAAATTAAAAATAAGTTTAAATTAAAAAATGCTTAAAGGTACAGTAGCAGAAAACATCAGGTTGCTTTTCAATGGTATTTAATCATTATTTGCATTACCAGTGACAGCAATTTAAACCCATTTAAATGTGTACCTTTTGGGGGTGGGGGTGGGGTTCTGCAGAGGCAGAAATAAGCTTAACCCTGTATGTATAAATCTACTCTATGGCCATATGCTATTTGAGCTCCCTTTCAAGCAGATCATCTCCAGCCCCTGTCCAGTAGTGGAATACTAGATGAAATATTTAGAATGCAAAACGATTGCATTCACAGCTGAGTATATGCTGAAATATTAAAGAGCCTGATTGCTATCTTGAAGAGGAGATTGTTACAGAAAGCAAATCAAGTATCCAGTTTGACTGCGAGAATTCCTTATTCTTTTTGGCCAATGACATTATTTTGGTTCACTCCAGCCACTTATGTTAGGGTATTCGAATTTCCCATAAGCACCACTTTTAAGTGATGGCTCATTTGTAGCCACGTGACACTAGCCGTTGTGAGTAGCATTCTGCAGATTTTTAAGATGCAGCTTAACTATGATATAAAACACCCGAATGGTCCTCATGATACAGTGATTTTGATAGTGAAGATGAGGGTCTTGCAATTACAGTGCAGGGTCTTTTAATACACACACACACATTCACTTTATAGCGATTTTAAGGCAAATGTAGATCAATGGTTTGGAATGGAATGGTTTATCATATGTGATTCTTACTCAGTTCCTACTCTGTTGCAGGAAGGAATACAGTGGTACCTTGGGTTAAGAACTTAATTCATTCTGGAGGTCCGTTCTTAACCTGAAACTGTTCTTAACCTGAGGTACCACTTTAGCTAATGGGGCCTCCCGCCGCCGCATGATTTCTGTTCTCATCCTGAAGCAAAGTTCTTAACCCGAGGTACTATTTCTGGGTTAGCGGAGTCTGTAACCTGAAGCGTCTGTAACCTGAAGCATCCGTAACCCAAGGTACCACTGTACTATCAAGCTTTGGTGGGTGGGTGGTCAGAGCCTACATGCTAAAGGGTATTCCAAAGCCAACAGTGGACAAACCTGGTAGTGAATGAGCTAACCTTCCCCTTCACAGCTGTTTAGCAGCTGGAGAGAACATGATTGTGATGGAGAATATGAAACATGAATTTGAAGGAGGCAGGCAACTTGGCAGTATAGGAAATTTCAGCAGTAGGACAGGACCTGTGCACTCCACAATGAAAGCCTCCAAGGGCCGCATGTGGCCAAGGGCCACAGGTTGCCTGCATGTGATATAGCCCTACCTCTTCACCTGCTCAGCACCTAGATCATTATTAAGAGGAGCAGCTTACCAGGTGGGACAGAACCACTGTGCTAAGCTCCCTGGCAGGTAAGTTGTTACCGAGAGGGAGAGTAGTAGATGTGAGGTTATGAGGAGGTTAGCATGATGCAAACACGCTAGTAGAGCAAAGCCTTAAGCCCTTAAAAGATTTTGGTGTTTGTATGTGTGTATTGTTGTTGTTTAGTCGTTTAGTCGTGTCCGACTCTTCGTGACCCCATGGACCAGAGCACGCCAGGCACTCCTGTCTTCCACTGCCTCCCGCAGTTTGTTCAGACTCAGTATGTGTGTATACCAGTTACCAGATTCTAATTCTGTTGTATTCCCAAGATAATGATTATTTCCTTTATTTCGGGAGCCTTTTTTGTGGAGCCTAGTTCAGCTGCATCATATGATCCCTAGTAAATCCGGAAATGGAAAATTTCTGTGGTGCCCCCATCCCTTGATGCCCTAAGCACATGCTTATTTTGCTTAATGGTTAAGCCAGCCCTGCAGCAGAGCCAATCCAGTGCTCCTGCTGGTGCATTTATAGCATGCTGTCCTTTCTAGAATCATAGAGTTGGAAGAGGCCATGTAAGTCATCTCTTCCACCCCCTCTCACTTCTTGATGCAGCAAATCCTGAGTTAGAAGACCTCCAGTGTGGGTGAGACCACCATTCCTCTGAGTATTTGGTTCCATTGTCAAACTTCTCTTGTGGGCCGAGGCACAAGATGATCCCATCAGGACACCATTATGGTGTTCTACGGCCTGATATCCCTCCCCCCGCCAATCTGGCCCATCAGACAAAACCGTCCCTCTGCACCCCTTTAATGGGGTACCCTGAATTTTTATCCCAATTGGGTGGGTTGGGGTTGCATCCCTACCCCAGAATTTAAACTAAGGATTCAACCCAATTCCTTTTTCCACCAAATGTGTGGACCCCTCCATGCTGGCTTGCTGCCAAACCACTCACTTCTGCAATTAATCATGCAGATGTGATCTTGCATCTGATCCTAAGCCCATTCAACTTGGTTGCATGACCTGACAACCAGGCATAGAACACTGTCTTAAAGGCTTGTTTTTGCTCTTCCAGGCTTAGGCAGAGCAGCAACAGAAGCCCCACTGCTGAACAGAGTTTGGATCTGGGGTAATTTTACATCGGCTTAATTTATTCAGGTTTGCTTCATGCCAGCATCTTGTGAATAGGATTGCTCCCTAAATCTAATGGAGTTAATTTATTACTTTTAGTTCCTATTTGTTTTCCAACCACAAATGTGCAACATAAAAGTACAACTATAATAATATTTTTCAAAGTTGCTGCAAGATACTGTGGCTGATGCTTTTGGTGAGGGAAGAGTGGGGTGATTTAGTCCCTCAAACCCACAAACAAATAACAAGTACTGTCGCTTGCAGTATCAGTACTGAGTTTGTGGTCCATAGTCTGGTGATAGGAGCCACACATTTAGCCCTGGCGGTGGATGCAGCTGAGAACTGTAGTTAGCATTTATTATCAAACATGGTCCCTGGTCTTACACATTGCCCTACCTGAATTGTTATAATAATGTGTGCAGGTAAAGGATTCCTACTTAGAAACAAAATATTGCCTAAACAAACTAATCCTCAGTTCCATTAGTCAAAGGTTAAATTGACTCTCCTGCTGGGCCTGTTTTTTTCAGATTATAAAAAATATTTTCCTTCTAGTTTTTTATTATTATTTAAATAATGCTTAAGACACAAACACATTGAGCACTTGGCTGCATGTGATTCATGTGCTTTGATTTATAAACAAATCCTTTGTGATTTGAGTTAATATTCTTTATGCTACTAATACACACAGTGCTTGCAAAATGACTTTTAAAGAAAGATTAATATACAAGTTCTAAAAGCAGATATTTACACGATCACCTCCCACGTTCATTAAAGTAAATGGGGTTTTTTATGAAGAAAACATAGAAGAAGATATCCTGTTCTAAGCTTAAATCCTACACAGTTTATTTTCGACTATAGAAGCTGGATTTGGTGGTGGTTGTGAATGCTTTCTTTCCAGGAAGTTTTACATATATCTCCTGCAAATATTAAAAAATGTGAAGCTCTTTAAATTATTATAACATTTTACAGCCAGCTGAGAATTGCATTGCAGACTTCATATAGAACCACAATTGTGCACCACTCCATTCTAGTGTTATTCTCTAGTTGTATGAACAAAAAAAGGGGAGGGGGAGAGAGACTGCTAGTGAGGCTGTTCAGAAGAAGTGGCAAGCCTGCATTAGTCTCAACTGAGAGACTAGATGCCACTTGGGACAGCAAAAGTTCATTCCATTGGCTTTGCTGAGAGACCAGCAACTATTTGGCTCCTCCCCTTCTTGATCTGTTTCCATTCAAGTTGCTCATTATAAGAACTACTGTATTTAACTTTAAGAATTTCTGCTTGAGTTTGCTTGCTTTCCTGTACCCTCCTCACCCTCTTTTCATTTTGTACAGCATATTTTCGGTCGTAAGGCCGTGTAGACAGGTCAGTTAGGTTTTTAAATCTGTGTACAGTGCGGTATACTTTAAGCAACAAATATATAAATAATAAGACTGGGTTTTCAGTGGCTTCCATTGGCTTTCTATGGAACAAAATAAGCAGGAGTGGAATGAGAAGACTAAGACTTGCAAAACTTGCTTCCTTCAAGACACCAAGCCAAACCTATGGCCCTCTATTCAAATAGCACATGTCCGATTTATTTCATTGGTGGTTACATTTGAAACATTCTCACTGAATTCTGCCCTAAATATATACACTACAAATCATTAATTCGTGCAGTGTAATACAAATGTTTATTGCATACTGTGTGAATTATTGTAATCAGGGAATTCCCTGGTTGTTGTTTTTAAAAAGTGCAGTATTAATTACCAGCACCATCTGTGCCAAACAATAGGGAAAACAATATTTTAATACAATGATTTCATGCATGTCAGTTATCTTAACATTAAACCCTGCAGTTTTGTTGCTGTGATTTACCTGTCTACTAATTTAAATAACTTACGTTCTTACAAGGTTAAAACTGTGAATTCATGAATCAAAATTAAATATACCACCAGTTTCAACACAGACCCATTTCGTTCATTCAACGTATGTACATAGAGGCTGATAAATATAGTGTTTTCCATATATTATAGGCAGTAAAATCCTATTATCAAAATCATAGTTATCCATATGAATGTGTTGTACACAATTCCCTATTTCTCTATAACCCTAAAAATAAGACGAGCCCTGCTGGATCAGAAAAAAGCCTCTCTAGTTCTGCATCCTGTTTCCCAAAGTGGCCAACTAGATACCTGTTTGAAGATCCCAAACAATAGATGGGGCAATGGCTTATCCTCATCCTGTTTGTTCCCCAACCACCAGTATTCAGAGATTCAGCTCTGGATCACAGAAAGAGTATATAGCCATAATGTCTAGGGACGACTGATACCCTGATCCACCATGAAGTTGGCTTTCGTTTGTTTAACCCCAGTGGTGACTGGTGTCCACAGGGGCTGGTGGTGCAGAAGAGAAAGAAGCCAACAGGAGGTGGAACCAGAACAGGGGCAGACCTTGGCAATATGCCACGCTGTGCGAGGCCAACATTTGACGCCCTCCCCCCAGCCTTGCAGCTACAGCTTAAGCTGGGCTTTGAGAAGGACGTGCAGGGCTTTGGCAGGGTCCTAGATCCTTCCCACCTCCTTCCCAATGAGTAAGTACTTGCTCAGCTTTGAGAAGGAGGACTCTAGGACTCTGTCAGAACCCTCACTCCTCCTTTCCAAAGCTGGGCAAGCACTTTGGGACGCAGGGGACACTAGGAACCCTCCCTATGATGGTCTGCAGTCACCCCGATATTTTTCATTTAGAAGGGGTACTATTGACTCTGTCACTTCTATTTTTATTGATTTGTGAGCACGGGAGGGAGGCAGGCTGCTGTTCTTCTTTCATGTGCTTCAGTGAACATTGCTGCTTGGCGATGCTGAAAAACTGAGGAAGTGCCTGCCTCCCACAAGTCTTTGCTCCTGCTTGAGGTCTTGTGAGAGGAAATACCCAATCCACTGTCCCCAGCGTCCCATTTCACAAATCTACACTTCAGGTAAGCCAGTCATTCTTTTCAACTGAGAAAAAAAGTGACACTGACAGTTATGTACTGAAGTTCTCACCCTGGGCCAGCAGGGGGATACTGTAGATAGTTATGCAAATGAAGGATTGAAAGTGACGTTCAGTGATTGGATAGTTTGTATGCAAATGAAGGATTGAAAGTGACGTTCAGTGATTGGATAGTTTTAGAAAGTTGCTACAGTTATGTTGTTCTGGAGCTCTATATAAGCAGGCTGACTGAGCTCCTCAGTCAGTTCTGTTCTGGTCTTTGAATAAACAAGAGCTGTTTGAAGAATCGCTGTGTCGTCTGATAGGTTAGCCCACAACTTAACACTGACTACAGTCAGAAGGAAGAGAGGGGCCTGAAATGAACATTCAGCCTCCAGGCCTCTCAAAGCCTCAAAAAGAGCCTATGTTGCCTATGCTATAACCTGCATTCTTCATTCAGTCAGTCTATTCAAGATATTATTTCTGGAGTGATTATTTTATCTCCTTTAAGTCATGAGTTCACCATTACTAACCACTGCCTAGCTATAGTTTTTTAATACTCATTTACTTCTCGTGGACATGTATATTTGTCTCTTGTTTTGTTTAGTATTATACATTCATACGGTATAAAGCTGCTGCTTTTCAGTGAACAGTTTCCATGAAGCCTTAGCTGATTCTCAACCTTACGCTGTCATAGGCCTACATGACCTTCAAGTGTACATGTCAGAAATGAGTTGTAATGGTTTTTATCAGAAATTTCACTTGCTGGTACACTTTTTTCATATGCATCTGGGATAACACTGTTAGCAAGAAATTTGCAGGAGAGAAGCCAGTAATGAGACTCCAGTAGCTTCAAATTGCCCAAAGCACACATTCTCCACAGTAGAAATTAACTGGTTATTTACAGCCATCCTCTTACTATATAGTAGTGTGCTATTTCTTTTCCATGGGATATCAGTTTACCCAAGGCCTTCTGCAGTCTTCTGCAGCTGTCAGATCTGAGTGTGAACGACTTTTCTTTATACAATGTGCTCCTTGCTGTTCCTCAACTATTGGGCTAAATGTTTCCTAACTGACCAAATATACCTGGCTCTGACTTGTCCAAGAGACTGGCATTTCCTCTTCTGTGGATGTCCTTTTTGGAAGACAGTTCACAAAGCAAAGGAGAACCCTGAAGGTACTGTGTATTTTGGCATTCTGCACTTCTAAATGCAAAAGAAAAATGGAAAGGTTTTGCATTAGTGTTTGTTTAGCAGAGCCCTACCTTCTCATATTTCATTTGAAGGATGCAATTATAGCTGCAGTCATTGAATCCAATCCTAAAATCTCATGAAAATGTGTCCAGACTTGGAAGGAACTCCAGAGATTGTGCAGCTTTTCACCAAAATTTGTAACTGCTTTACAATTCAAGCTTTCAGACCCCATCTGCATGTAAGCCCAGGTTAGTGACTTATCATGGTTTATCAGGAATCAACAGCATGCTGGTTGCATGTTGTCAAATCCTACCTGCTTCACTCCTCCCATGGAGTGAGTGGGAGAATCAAATGAAGAAGCTGCAATAAAGCTTGTCTTCCTGTGATGTCCAAACCCAGGTTCCTGGGGACCCTCCAAACCTCCCTTTTACTGCGCATAATGAGGATTTGTTCTCATGATGCTCTTGGGCAGTCCTCCATGATTCCACATTCAAACTATTTGCACCTTCAAATGTTTTGGGGCAGTTATATTTCTTCATTTCTAACCTGTCCATATCCTGTAACATTCTGCTGAAATCCCATAATTTTTCATATCAAAAATATTCTGGGTTGCTTTTGCCATCATCATCAGCCAGTTTTTACATGCACAGAAACTGAAGATACTAGCATAAGGAGGAAAGGGAGGTTGTATAAAGGGGAGAGAAAAAGCTACAGGTAAGCGAGGGAAAACATCTGACACGATCAGCTCCAGTTGCGTTTTAGCTGAATATGAGGATTTGAAGATCTCGCTGGACAACAGAATACTGGATGGTGTGCCTGTTCTGTTGGTGAAACCTTGCCCTGGACTGACTGGAAAAGGTCCAGGACTCACTTCATCTTGAAGATCAGAGGACTCTCCACCCCCCATTTTCTGCAGATATACTTCGGGTTGCAGTGAGCCACCTTTGATTGGTAATTATATCTCCTGTTGCAGTTGAAGCCTTGTGGCAACTGATTTGAATTATGATTGAAGCCTTTGTGGAATTTGCTTTGCTTTTGTACTCCATAAAATAGAGTTGTGCCTTTCCCCTTCTGTGAATTTCTGTTCCTGCTTACGCAGTCTGTGAAACCCTAGTAAATCCTCACACTATGTCGGTGCTTCCACAATTGGCACTGCGTATCATAGGAAGTGTGAACGAGGACCAGCTCCAGGTGGTTCTGTTTCACACAAAAATGCAGTTTTAACCAAGAGCCTCTGCAGAACTGTATTTTAGAGAGAAAACATTTCCATACAGATTGGCTGGTAAATAAATCACCTCTAATGAGGTTTTCGAAATAATTTCCTTCCTAGATAACTCAAGCTCCACAAATGGAACATGTACCACATTTAGCAACCAAACAATGGTTCACATTGCTCACTTGTTCAGATTCTGCCATATTGCCAGATTATACAAGAAATCCCATTTTGAATGTCCCAAATTTCCTGTTATTCAACAGCTGTAGAATTGGCTGCAGTTTTGTCAGCCTGACAGAACAGAACTCTGCTTGGGCAACAAGAGCAAGCGATGAAAATGAGGCCTGAGGCAAACATTCGTAGGAATTCACCACCTGGCACTGTGGCACTAGCACTGCAACATGCTTCTTTGCAGCTCTGTGGTACAAAATACACAAGTGTAGAGAAATTCAGCCACTTTAAAAGGGTACTTTTAAAACAGATTCACAAGGCACTGCTAGCAAGGGAGAAATACCCATATGACATGCAACCCCCACCTGCCTGCATGATTGAAAAGCATTAACGGAGATGTAAAGAAGTGAGGTTTGGGCAGGAAAAGAGATCAAACAACTGGTATTTTATTATTTATTTATTATTGAATTTATATACCTCCCTGTTTATTGCTGAAGGGAAAGTTAGCAGTGCGGGAGCAAACTATTATTATATACAATCATGAAATTGTAGAGTTGTAAGGGACCTCCTAGTCCAACCCTTTGCAATGCAGGGATATGCAGGTGTCCCATATGGGGATGGAAGTTGCAACCTTGGCATTATCAGCACTGCTCTTTAACCGACTGAGCTATGCAGGCTGAGCTGACTAAACTATAAACTGCCCAGGGTAGAGATGTGAACCAAGTTCAAGTTTTTCTAAATTACAAAATATCATGTAATTCACTATTTTGTGCCCTCATTGAAGTGAGCACACACTGAGTGAGATTTTGCAAGCACTTGCTGGGTTATGATGCCCTGGACCAAGCCATTTTCATTTTTTTAAACCCCCATTTTTTGTAATATTAAATCTTCATCTTTTCCATATGCATATATACAGTCGTACCTCTGGATACGGAATCTTCCGGTTACGGCCATGGCAAACCCGGAAGTGTATACTTCTGGGTTTCGCCGCATGTACAGAAGCGCTCTGTGTGCCTTGCGCATGTGCAGAAACACTCAATCATGCCACGCGCATGCGTGGAAGCACACCTCTTTACATATTTTCAGGGTGTGAACGGACCCCTGGAATGAATTAAGTTCATATCCGGAGGGTCCAGTGTATTACAAGTCTGTAGTAAAAGTATGTAAAATTAGGCAACCCAAAATGTGTTATCAGTTACAGTGGTACCTCGGGTTAAATACGCTTCAGGTTACATACTCTTCAGGTTACAGACTCCGCTAACCCAGAAATAGTACCTCGGGTTAAGAACTTTGCTTCAGGATGAGAACAGAAATTGTGCTCCAGCAGCATGGCAGCAGCAGGAGGCCCCATTAGCTAAAGTGGTGCTTCAGGTTAAGAACAGTTTCAGGTTAAGAACGGACCTCCGGAACGAATTAAGTACTTAACCTGAGGTACCACTGTACTGTTATTATTATTAGTAATGCAGCAAAGCCTGCAGAAAGCTTAGGTCCAAGGTGTCTGCAAGACCAGATTCCCTCATACGGACCTGCCTGGGTTATGAGATCTTGAGCGGGGCTTCTCTCGGTCCCACCACTCTCCCAGACATGCTTGGTGGAGATATGGGAGAGGGATAGGGCCTTCATGGAGGCTGCTCCCAGACTTCCTCCCTAGAGAAGCTAGACTGGCTTTCTCGTTGCCCTTATGCCATCAGGCCTTTGGAAATTGACTGCTTTTAATTAAAGAGCTGGCATAGTGCTGGTTTTATTGTAATTATTGGTATGTTTTAAACAGATGTTATATATGTATATAGTTTTCATTCTTTAATTGTATTTTCATGATTGATTTTTCTATATTTTTAGTAGTTCTTGTTTTTAGCTGTAAGCTGCCTTGAGTCCTGTTAGGGAAAAAGAATAATAATAATACGGATTGCCGAAAGCAAGATTTAAACACAACTTTGTCCATCAGCTGACTATCTCATTAAGATGTAAGATGACTGGCAGGTAGATGGCCCCTCCCACTAGTGACAATAGGGTGGTGGAGACCTGGTCCACTGGACCAGAAATGTTCCTTACCTGTGCTCTAAAAAAAGCTGCCAGTACTCCATGCCAGAATGTATAGTCAGAAAAAGCACTGAGGGTAAATATACATATATAAGGGAGCGATTGTGGATAAGCCTGTTGGCTCCACTCCTCTCCACGTGTTCCTACCTCTGTTCCTGAGGCCTCCCAGGCACAGCCAGTCTGAAAAAATGCTTCAGATGGAAGATGCTATGTGTTCTGGGACTTGTTTTTCCTACCACTACCACTACTACCACCCTTCTCATTCCTACTGATTTATTGACATTATTTTGACAGAAAAGTGTGACTGGGCCAGAGAGGATTGCCCAACACGCCAGTACATTCCCCCTATGGCAGCCTCAAAAAGGTGGATCTGATGATGCAATTAACAAAGCTTTTCTGGCAGCCTGGGTTCCCATGCCAGCCATATCAATATTCACAGTTGATTTTTATTTCCTCTTGCCTCCTTGTTTTTGGGGTAACCTGTCCATAACACACTATTAACGCTTTCAGCTATTCCCGCAAGAAAAGGATTTCCTGTTCAATATTTTCATAGGCTCCCTCCCTCCTGTTGTTTTCTGAAGTGATCTTATAATATTCTTTGTTGACTCTGTGTTATATCTCCCTTCCCTGTAGATCTTTCTACAGCCACAGAAGGAAATATTTCATGTCCTTTCCTCAGTATTTACAGTGTTCTTGCTCCTGTCAGTATTACTTCTAGTTATAAGATCAGACAAATCATATCTCTGGCTTTGCCTTTACAGCATTTCTTTATAGCTCTGAAGATGGGCTCATTGCTTCATGTTTATGTACATTCATTGCCCCCCATATATTCCCTTTCTGATGTGTATGTAGAGGTCTATGCCAAACTGAAGGGCAAACAATAAAGGTGCCAACAAAATTAAGAATTGCCCAATCATTCTTTTGCCAAAGTCTGTAGAAAACCCACTGCTGAAAATGTTGGGGAGTTTCCTACAACTTTCCTATCTAAGCTGCTGCAACATTTTGGAGTGATATAATAGCTAGAGGTTGCTATTCAGCCTGTAAATCAGAATGGCACACCTTTTTTTGTGGAAACACAAAATGGGAACCCCGTTCCATTGATTTCCTTAACTGAATCCCAAAGTCCTGCCGTGATATGAATTCTGTGGCATTGCACAACACATTCGGCTATTGGTCCTGAACCACAGTCCTTTTTGCGTCTGAGTTTGGATTGTCTTTTTAAATACGCTGCAGAGAAAAGGAAAATTTTGAGTTCCTGCCATTTAGGAATGCTGTTTATTTATTTAGGATATTTGCCCCAAGGTGGTTTGCTCCTTTAAAGTACTATAACAATCAAACATCACAAATTATTGAACAACAGAAGCCTTCTTCAGATGATGCATATACAATACAGCATATATGGGGGGAGGGCATTGTGCAGCAGGGACAAGCCTGATACCCCTGTCCCCTCCATCAATGTTTCTGTCACCTTCCTACTCCTAGATTTCCCAAGGTGCTATGGCTTCCTTCTTCATGTGATGGTGACAGGGGCAAGTGAGTGGCAGGTTGAGACAAGCAAGCATGGGGCCAAGTTCATTCAAATCCCTGCTCCTACTGCCTGAGGCACTTATTTTATTTATTATACAAAGGTATAAGCCACTACGCAGCTTGAAGTACCACATATTTAAAAAATGAAGTACAAATAAACTTTTAAAAGCAACAACACAATTTCTACAAAATCTAACAAAAAACCCCAAAGCAATTTCTACTGATGTGCAACTAATCATAGATTTTAGTTGTGAACCTTTATAATCACCAGTATTTATGTCCCTTCTCCACACACACATTAGCAACACACTGCAGATCTGAGTCCCTTGTGGACAAAGGTGCATATATTGAATGAATGGAGAAACCCACATGTATGAGAGTTTATATGCCTATCTGAGTGACCATGGAACTTTGGATCAGCGTGATATATTTTCCCCCTTTCCATTTTATGTACATTACATAAGTGTCAGCAGTTGGTTGGGTTCCCCTCCTTTCATGCCATAGAAGTACAAATAATGGTTTTCAAACATCAGCAGGTTAAAATGTATACTGCAAGATGCCACTAGCAGGAGCAATTGATAAAATTTAGGTAGCATGTCAGGGGTTTTGTGCACACAGTTTGCATCTGTTAGATCATGAGGATTTGTTGGACATGTGGGAACAATGAGGGCTACATACTGTGATCTGATTTTTTTTATTCAAGGGTATTTGCATAGCAGTTGGAGGTACAAAGACACTGGGCATTGGAAGACTGAGATGCTTACTCCTAAATAAATCACGATTTATTTAACATGTATTTTAAGTAGTGCTGCAACCAGCTGTTTAGCAGAGATTCAAACTCTGGGATACAAACTCCTTTAGGCTTGCAAGCTTCAATGCCATGCCCATCATATCTAGAATAATAATAATAATAAAGCCCAGTAATCTAGCTGCCACTGGTTGTACGTTTATTTCAGCTTTTTGAAAATCTAAAATTGGGATGTGCTGCAAAAAGACACTGATCTTGCAAAACCAGGAAAAAAATGCTACTCATTTTGGAGCCGTGTGATTAGATCCACCATGCATACATTTAGCATTCTTCTTACCTTGAATTTCATGGAAGTCAGTGGCAGACAGATCTGTTGGTAATGCATAATGGTAACTTCAGATATGCATTCTTCATGCTGCATTTGTATATGCAAGGTGTATTCTATTCTTCCTCTAATTCGTTACCTTTGAAACAGTGAGGCACATGGAATAGTATGTTGCTTCTAGTAATACACCAAAGGTGTTTTCAAAGAACAGATGCAGGGCTGGGGTGTTTTTTAAGAGTGGGGAAAAGGAAGCTGAACTGCATGAAAAATGTTAATCTTTATCTGGAGCCCCACCCTTTCTTTCCACTGCTCAGCTGATCAGTGGAGGGCATTTGGGGGGGTATGTACAATTTGGCAGTGGGCCAGAAGTAGCCTGGAGGGCACACACTGAACACCCCTGAAGTGGTGTGTGTGTGTGTGTGTGTGTATTTTTTTATTTATAAGAAATAAAAAATGCTTAAGCTTCTAATGGGAAGTGTTTAAATACAGCCCCTCCCAAAATCTTGCAACAATCTTCAATGAACTCCAGCTAGATCAATGATATTTTAATCATGAATCTATCTCACTTTACAACTTTGCATTATGCAACCAAACCTAAATTAATGTGTGTGTGTGTGTGTGTGTGTTTTAAGAGCATGTTTCTTGGAAACTATGCATACTGACTGGAAAATATTCACATTGGCCAGAAAATGTACAAAATCAACTGGGATTTGCACATTCCCTGAAGTCCACTGGAGGTTATGTATCATGACAACCAAACATGCAGAATTCAAGTGATACATGCACATATGCCAGGCCTGTTGGAAATTATGTATACTGATGGGGAAATGTGCACAATTCCCACTTTATGGACAGATTACATGCACATTTTTCATCAGTCCTAGTGAATGTGCACATCTCCTTTGAACTGGTTTTTATATACAGTATATTAACTGTTCCCTGATGTTGGGAAAGATGGAGGGCACAAGGAGAAGGGGACGACAGAGGACGAGATG
Organism: Podarcis filfolensis; assembly: GCF_964270895.1. Classification (NCBI taxonomy): domain Eukaryota; kingdom Metazoa; phylum Chordata; class Lepidosauria; order Squamata; family Lacertidae; genus Podarcis; species Podarcis filfolensis. The sequence goes on from NC_139603.1 coordinate 70,029,750, forward strand.
GTTGGACAGTGTTCTCGAAGCTACCAGCATGAGTTTGACCAAACTGTGGGGAGGCAGTGGAAGACAGGAGTGCCTGGCATGCTCTGGTCCATTCGGTCACAAAGAGTCGGACACGACTAAATGACTAAACAACAACAACAAAACAACATATTAACTGTTCAACTTACATTGCAGAGAGAGAGCATATTATATAGAGCATTCTATTGATTGTGTTCCTTTTTCTATCTCATTTTTGTATGTTACTTTATTTGGATATAAACCATTCTAACAGCCGTTCTCTGAAGTGGCACAGAAACGTAAGAAATAAAAAATGCTTAAGCTTCTAATGGGAAGTGTTTAAATACAGCCCCTCCCAAAATCTTGCAACAATCTTCAATGAACTCCAGCTAGATCAATGATATTTTAATCATGAATCTATCTCACTTTACAACTTTGCATTATGCAACCAAACCTAAATTAATAAATCCTCAGCTCTATGGCCCTCACATTAATCCATATTGATATTTTCCATGCTTATTATTTCTGCTTTTTCTAGCACAAGATATCCAATACTTACAGCAGTGGCAATTGACAGTTACATTTGCTGTCTAATAAGATCGTGTATTGATATACGACCAGCCAACTGAATAATAAACGGATTTCTTCAGAGGATACATGGGAAGCAAGGAAGATTACTTATTTGCCTCATTTAATTCTATTGATAAAAACTGGTCAAGAAGTATACTTGAATAAAAGCTATTCTGTATGCAGGGCAAGATACAAGTTGTATGTGTGATGCCATTGGCACACTAACCCAGTACTGTCTACTCTGGCTGGCAGCAGCTGACCATGATCTCAGATCTCCAGGGTTTCAGGAGTCTTTGCTTCTCCTGCCACCTGACTGAAGATGCCAGGGAATTAACCAGTGATTGTATGCTGCACCACTGAGCTGTTGCTGTTTCATTGTAAGGGCATGAGAAGAGCCCTTCTGGATCAAGCCAATGACCCACCTAGATGCCCATGGGAAACTCACAAACAAGACCAAGCGCAAAAGCACTATCCCCTCCTGTGGCTTCCAGCAACTTTATTTAAGACTAGCAGTGAGGGTTGAGTCAGCTCCTTTAAAAAGTCCTGTTGACTCATAACAAGTGAAAAGCAAAAGCAAAATTAAGTCATTGTTTCATTGTAAAACTGCTGTTTACCTGAACCCCAGGGTATATCACAGACAGTAACAAATCATATCTGGATTCATTTAAGCTCATTCTTTCCTCTTCCATTTTCATTATTTTCCTCATTGTTTTAAGACTGTAACCCTCTCTGAAAGTCCATGATTTTTAGATTTCAAATGGGGCGGGTTATGTAGGGGAGGGAGATTCTTTCTGCATGTTTTAACGAATCTCTCTAGACACTGGTGGAGGAAGAGGGGTCCCCTGGCAGCGTGATCCCCAGGGTGCCATTGTGGCTGCCTGCCCCCACTAGGTGCCCTGCCCATGCAGGTGGCGTGCCACGCCCCCAGGACGCGCACCAGCCCCATCCCCGCCTGCTCTCTGCCCCCCCCCATGCCAGAGCATGAAGCTCCACCACTGTCTCTAGATCAGCCTTTCTCAACCTTGGATCCCTATTTGTTGTTGGGCTGCAACTCCTGTTATCCCTACCTATTAGGACCAGTGGTCATGGATGATGAGAGTTGTAGTCCAATCACACCTGGGGAGCCAAGGTTGAGAAAGGCTGCTCTATAGTTAAAAAATATTCAAACCCCTAATGGCTTTGAAGCAGGAACAGAGCATCTTTAGAATCACTTACACCTAGGAGTTAAGATCGGTATCAGAGGCCCCCGGTTATGTCCCATCAGCATCAGAGGTGCAAAAGATGAGGAGGCGAAAGATACTAGGTTATCTCCATGGTGATGCCTAGATTGTGGAAAGCCCTTTCTGAAAAATAGCTGCCTTCTTTTGCTAGCTCTTTGGTGCACAGCTAGTATCTTTTTGTTCCTGCAAGCTTTTAATCGCTGAACTCTGTAGCTCTGTAATGATATTGATTTCAGGCTCTGTTTTAATTGCCATTTTACTGTTTTGTTGTTGTTGTTTTTGTTTCATCCTAGTGTTTGTCCTGAACAACATCTGAGTTTGTAGTGGTGGCCCAGGGACCACCATTCACATACTGTATAGAAGTGATCAGGTTTGGCCATGTTTCTTGATTCATTTTCATTAATCAGTTTTTCTAATCAGGTCCCCAACCCATACATAGGCACAGCATAGCTCTAAGCAGCAAACATCAGAGTTCTGTCATTTGTGGAGGTTGAGTAATCTGGAAGGAAATCATCTCCAGTGTTGAACAACTTCTCTGAATCCCAACTAATGCTGTAATTTGACTGATTTTTGTTGGCTGCAGCCTTCTCTCCACACACACAAACCCCGCCATAAAATCTCCTTGGGAGGGAGGGCACATCATCACATTGTTCCCAGAAATGCTTACAGTTCTACTTTCAGTGCACACGGCAGCTGCTCTGGCCTGTTAAAAAGGAAATAAAATAAATTAAATTAAAGCAGTCTTTGGGTCACCTTGTAACTTCAACTACCTTTTGGGGTGTGTGTAAGAATTCTCAGAATTCTTTGGGGTTTTTTGAAAGTCCATGAAGTAATGCAGGAGAAGGGCAGAAGAGACTTCAAAAGGAACACATCTGAAAGTGACATTAACTGGAATTTTAATGATTTGCCCATCAGTGCTAACCATAGTTGGCCATGACATCCAAACCAACAAACTATGGTTTATGTTTGCTCTTCAAATCAGAATTGGAGGCTCACGGGGAGAATTGTTACTTGGAGGCCAATTACTTCAGCGCTTACTGGTGATAACAATGGAACTAAGTAGTGCTTATCTCATTTGTAAACTGTCCTATTAGAGCATAATTACACAACAGACTTCAACCAGTTTAGCAGTCATCCTCTTGCCAGAGGGAACAATAGGAACTGAAGATCTGTGAAGGGGTAGGGGGCTAGTGATTTTCAACAAGTAATTCTCAACATCTTTTGCAAACTCAGTTACATGGAAGCCATGAAAGTTAAACGTATATAAACAATATAGATATATACGTAGTGTGAATAGGTCACTAAAAATTAAATTCTGTTAATTTGAAGAGACCTTAACTTCAAGTATATTTACAACCATAGTTGTAATGGATAAAGGCTACATGACATACAGGCATTTATTGTAAACCAGAAAACTCTCAATCTTATAGGATGCAAGCTCATTTTTCTAATAAATAATTTTTTGAAGAAATTGTTCCTATTGTGGGGCAGAAAGCATCATGGGAGACAGAAGTATTCCGACACAGGTGAAACATTTAGCAGACTCTAGAAAGTAGTAGTTTGCAAAGTGCTGTCTAAGGTCACTAGCTGACAAGGTCAAGCATTGGATTTAATCAAATTAATTTTGCAGCAGGAGGTTTAGCCGCAGTTGTAAGACAGAGCAGTCATATCAGGTAAGGAATGCTAAAAATAATAATAAAAGCAGCAATATGTCTTCAGCATAAAGTGAAATATATTGCTCACAACCATATTCATCTTTAAGGGAATTATGAAAAGCTTTAGGAAGTATTATTTTTAAGTGCACCTTCCAGTGTCACTGGGTGGTAATGCAAAGCAGTTTGTGATGTAGCTTAGTCTGAGTGCAATCTCTGGTAACAGTTTAAGGTGATTATATCAGTGATATGCTGATGCAGCTAACATGAAAGGCTCAGAACTTTGGCTCTGTATTTCTATTTAGAAGTTTTTCTTATGTTGGTCTAAGTTGACTGTGGCCTGTTTCAGGTTTCCTTGAAGTTAATGGCACCTTGCCTTTGGTGTCAGGGAGCACTAGGAGGCAGGACTAGAACTCTGACATTTGCTTTGCTATTTCTAGCCATGGGACTTGGAAGACAATTATGTGTTGGTGACCTTTTCATCTGCAGTGATAAACAATCAAAGGCTTGAGATGAGAATAGACTAGAGCCTAGCAGAATACTGGCTATTTCAGAACAAGATACGAACTTTACTTTTCCTTCCATCTCCTTGCCATCTGTACCTTTCCTTTCTGCTCATTCTCTCTTACCTGGATTTGCTTTACCTGTCTTCTCTGGATTGTTGTCCTAATTCTGTTTGGCCACTCCCTCGTCAAACTCTTCTTTCATGGCCCCCCTCCATCTGGTCCACATCTCCCTAACTACCCCCTTCTAGGGCCCTGTTCATTTGCCTCCCTGCCTGTGCTGTCTGCTGAGCAGCCCGGCACTGCAGCTAAGCCAAGAATGCAACATTTAAAAACCAATGGACAAACAACTGGGACTATCCCTAGTAAGCAAAAACAGTTGGAGCATTTGTGATATATATACTGTAGTATGGTATGTATTTGAAAGAATGATGAAGGTACATTGTATGAGTGGATTATCTGTACACAAGAATGTACAGATATATTGAATAGAAGCATAGAATTGTAGAGCTGGAAATGACCCTGAAGACCATCTAGTCCATGGGCAACCTAAGGCCCGGGGGCAGGATGCGGCCCAATCGCCTTCTCAATCCAGCAAGTACAGTGTACCTCAGGTTAAGAACTTAATTCTTTCTGGAGGTCCGTTCTTAACCTGAAACTGTTCTTAACTTGAGGTGCCACTTTAGCTAATGGGGCCTCCCACTGCAGCTGCCACGCGATTTCTCTTCTCATCCTGAAGCAAAGTTCTTAACCCGAGGTACTATTTCTGGGTTAGCAGAGTTTCTGTTCTCACCCTGAAGCAAAGTTCTTAACCCGAAATACTGTTTCTGGGTTAGCGGTGTCTGGGTTAGCAGAGTCCAATGAAAATAGAGACAACCCATTCCATAACGATAATTTTACTATTTACACCCCACACATCTTACTGGGTTGACCCAGCCACTCTGAGCAGCTTCCAACATATATAAAACATAATAAAATATTAAACATTAAAAAAAATCTTCCCTATACAGGATTGCCTTCAGACAGCTCAGGAGTCAAATAACTCCATACCCTCCAACATTTTTCCAATTAAAATAGGGATGTCCTAAGGAAAAGCGGGACATTCTGGGATCAAATCAGAAATCGGGATGGCTTCTCTAAATCAGGGACATCCCTGGAAAATGGGGACACTTGGAGGGTCTGCAACTGAGCTCTCTCCTCTTTGTCCAAGTTAATGCAGATTTTTATTCTTATGAGTGTTAAAGTCATGCCTAATTTAACAACTAAATGTACATGGTGTATTTAAACATAATAATTTTTGTTTTAACTTTTTCTTCAGCTGAAATGACTTCCTAATTGTGTTTTTTAATTTTATTGCTTGTTTACCTTTCCAGACACCTAAGGCAGTCACAATCAGATTGAAATCATTATTTGCCATTATGAAGCTGAAATTTTTGTTTCAACTAGGGTAAATTAAGAATGGATTATTTGTTTTTGCTCTTCAGTTTTCAAAAGACAACTTCAGCGTCAAAAGTTTAATAAAATAATTGAGCATTAAAATCATACCTAGTTTCCATATAAAAAACAGAAATGTTGACATGTACAGGAAAAATAACAGTTGTTGCAAATTATTATTTTAGCTTATAGCACAAAAAGTTATCTTAATATTTAGAATTTATATAATGAATTTCAGGTGTTCAGTGTGAATAAACTATAGTTTCTCAGTGATTCATGAGAACCTTGTAAGGAAGGCCAATATACAAAGAGCATGCTAGATGCTGTGAATCTAATTTTAAATGTTGTGTACATAATTATATTAATTTTTCAATTAATAAACATATATTTGTGCATTTTTTTATTTTTACTTGAAGGGATGAAAACACATTTAGAAGCTCATTTTCAGCATAAATGTTCCTCAAAACCTTGCACATGCATACATTAAGCTTGATTTATATGAATGTTCTTTTTGTCAGATAGTTTGGGAAGAGGAAAAAATAATCCAATAAGAATACAGAAGCTGCCCCATATGATTTCAGAATTTATATAGATTCATATAATGAATGTTGATAGTGGCAAGCTAGTGAATGACCCTCAAGTTAAATGCTTCTCTCAAGAAAAAAAAATTGAGTAGCAGATAAATTTGATGAGGATCATAACCTATTCATAGATAATTTATACCAGAATGAAAGCTTTTAAATAAACTATGCACAACAAATAACTTGAGTCTCTGGGATCTGTGTGTGCTTAAAAGTGGTGAGTTCTAGATTTTACTATATTGTGCAGCATTCTAGATGACTAATAAAATGCCTATTATCTGAATGGGTGAACTGTGCACAGGGGCAAGTATTTATATTGCTGGGTATCTCTATGTGCTCTGTTGCAAAGTTTAAAGTAGGGAAATGAAATGGACAATCTACTGTTTCTTATTGTTCAGTTGGCTACTATTGGTTTCTCTCTGCATTCACCTGCAGTATCTTCTGCCCCGCCCTTGTAGAGGGAGAAACCTGGACTCGCACCATCCATTAATCAGAAGCCTCATCAGCCAGCCCCTAAATCCACCTGTGGCCTTGTGCAGGCTTAGATTGTGAGGCTTTGGCCAGCGGCTTTGTGAGGCTTCGCTTTTTGAATTCTGTGCAAAGTACTTTGATTCTTTGAAATGCTAGAGAAATAAACACTGGGTTCCTTTAATACTTACTGGGGGAAAGGCTATAATATTGCAAGTAAACCTTCCCCAGTATATTCTCCATCCCCTGCTCAATGAAGGGCTTCTCAAAAGTAAGCTGTGCATGGTGGAACTGTCCCCTTGTCTCACTGAAAGTATTAAAATAGAATCGTTAGTGAACTTACAAGGTACAAGCATAAAGACTCTTTGTTAAAAGAGTCATCTAATGAAATGAAATGAAATAAAGCAGGGTAGTAGAATTTTCTTTTCTTAATTGCAGTGCAATAAATTCATATAAATTAGTACATAGTACATAGACAAATCTATCTATGAAGGCATGGTCTTTTGAATTATTACTTCACATGTTCCAAGGTGGAGCGGGTTTCAGAGAGAAACTTTTGTGAGTCTGCCTTAAACAAGGGGGGGGGGGGATAATTGAGGGCTCCGATAATTCTGCCACTCAGAATAAGGACATTTTCACACAACATGAGTGCATCTTATTCTTGTTTACAAAAGCTCAGAAGTTTATGAAGTTGACATCATTGTTTTATTTTTTGCCCAAACTGGGGAAAGTCATAACAAGGATTGCAGACAATCTTCTGCACTCTTTATTAGAGACAGTGTTCTCCCCACCCCCGGGGGGTACGCATACACCTAAACATTTTGTCCATTTACTGTATTTATTTTCCCCGATTTGAACTATAAAATAGTGATATTCTTGAGTCAAAATGAGAGTACCACTAAACATTTTTTTTAGGGGGGGGGAAGCACTGATTAGAGAGTAAGCCCTCCTGGATAGTGCTCTTACTACTCTATTTGCAAAAGTACAATGGAATACTTTCCAGGAAGTATGTTTCAGACTTGGGTTGTCAAAGTGCCTTTAAACATTTCTGGCTCTGCGTTGTGAACGCAGTCCCTACATTGGCTGCAATGGTTCTTTTCCGCTTTCTCTGTCCCGAATCAACATTCCCACGTGAACACCAACAGCATGGCTCCAAGGAGCTCCCCACTATATTGCGGGAAAGTACCCTTCTATTATCAGGATATGTACTTAACTTCCGTGAGGGGTGCAAGGTCCTATGGTTCTAACGGGTACCAGCTGCTGCTGTTTTGAGGGCGGGGGCTATGCATATAGTAAAAAAAGAAGGAAAAAACACACACAAACACTGAGGGCAACAGGAGGAGGAAGTGGAGGGTGCTTTGCCAACTCTGAGGGGAAGCCTCTTTCCTTATAAGCGGGGTCTCGTGCGCATTTGGCGGACAAAACTCCCCCATGCCAAGCGCCCCTCCCCCCCCGACTAAACCGGCTACTAGGCTAGTAGTACTAGCCACGACGGCTAGACCCAGACCTCCTCCAGCACCCGAAGGCAGCGTTTGCCACTGAAATGCCATCTGGGGAAGGGCAGCGGGAGAAAGAAAGAGAGAAGGCGGGGGGGCGGTCGCCAGTTGCCCTCGTGTCCTGCCCGCGGTTGTGCCCCTGTGGGAAACAGGATGCTGGGCTAGATAGGCCTCGGGGCTCCCCTCGCGCTCTCTCCAGCCAACCCCCCACCCCACCCCTCGCGCAGCCGGTCAGTCTGAGGGGAGCGCTGCTCGGAGAACGACACCGGCGGCAGCATCTGCACAGGGAAAGACGCCACAGAGAGAGAGAGGGGGGCGGACGAGGGGGGGGGGAGACCGCGCTCCCTCCTTTTTCCTCCTCTCCCCCACCTCCCCAATCTCTCTTCTCCTTCCGTCCTGCCTTTCTTCCCTCTCTTCTCTTGCCCCCCCCCCCCAGTTCTGTCTGTTCTTTTCCCTCATTCACTTAACGCGCCCCCCCCACTACACAATATACCGGACACGCCAAATCTCCCTTTCTTTCTGTCTTTCCAACCGCCCCCCCCAGCCCTCTTCCCCTCACGCGCACAAGCGCGCGCGCAGGCACCACACACACTCACACACGTGCGCGCGCGCGCGCGCGCCTGCCTAGCTTGGGCTCTAGCCTCCCTCTCTGCTTCTCTTTTTTCCTGTCATCTCCCATCAGCTCCTGTCTCTTATGAACCCGGCACGTTGACTTGCTTCGCTCTCCCTTCTCTCTCTCTCTCTCCTCTCTCTTTCTTTCTCTTTCGCCCTCTTCCACCCCCTCACACCTTCCTCCCTTCCTCCCCTCTTCCCTCCCCGCCCCGCACCTACTTACCTTACACCCCCTTTTCACACTCTCAGTGCACCTGAAACAAGAACGGCGGCGGCGGCGGCGGCGGCGGCGGCAACAACAACAACAACAGCCGCCACCACCAGCACCAATACCGGCGAGCAGCATGTCCCGAAGGAAACAGAGCAAGCCCAGGCAGATTAAACGTAAGTTTCCCTCAAGAGTGCGGGGGGGGGGGGGGACGGACGGAAAGGCGACGAGGCTTGTCCCCAAAGGGTGCTGCTGCTGTTGTGCGTGTGTGTGTAAACATAAAAAGGAACCGAAAAATTAATAACTTCGGGATGGGGGGAACCAGGTCGAGGAGAAGTGGCTGCGCCCTGAGGTGGAGTTTCGGACGGCGCCTACTTGTGTTTTCGAGGGCTGGGGGGGCGGGTTGTCGCCTTTAAAACAATAAAAAAGAGCTCTGCTTCTGGACTCCTTAGCCACGGAGGTTTTCCCTGCAGAAAAGTTGGCGTTGAACTTAGCGCGGAAGGAGTTGTTGGGCGGGGAAGGGGAGAGGGAGAGAGAAGAGAGGAAAGGGGCTTTGCTTTTCTCTCTCTTTCAGGTAACTTGCTTTCTTTCGCTCTCTCGAAGAGGAAGTGGCGCTGGCCGGGCATGCCTCTGGCAACCGCGCTGGAGCCTGCAGGCGGTGCTTGAGGGAGAACTTTGGAGGGGCAGAGCGAAGAGAACCGCGGTGGCGGAGTGCAGAGTTCCAAGCCCCTAAAAAAACAAAAGGGGGGGGAGCCGATCTGCGGGAGCTCTTCTGCTGATTGTGGAGGCCATAAACTTCGCGTGCGGTTTCTCTGGGGGATTTTTGCAGTCTCCAGCTGGACGAGAGAAAAAGCAACAACCAGCCGCCCGTCTCTTGCAAACAAACAGAATTCTATAAATCCGTTTCTTTTCAAAGAGACGAAACGGTGCAAACTCTTTCCAGGGAAGCGATGGCTTCTAAACGCTGGCAGGCAAAGCTATCCCATGCTCGGATCTTTAGGAATCGCCCAGTACAAATGGGAGTTTTTATCAGAAAAGAAGTGTATTGAGAAGGTGGAGCTGGTGGTTGAATAATTCTACTCTTTGTAACACCCCTTCCCCGAAATCTCCCAACAAAATCAGACACATTCCCTTGTGATGTCAACTTCCTAAACTTTTCTGAGCTTTGAGATTTTTTTTTTCTTCCTTATGCTGTACAAGGCAGTTGGTCGCCTCTTGAAGTAGCGCTGGTTGTTTCCAGAGGATAAGAGATTCAGTGTAAAAAAACAGCGGTGGTATCCTAATAGGTTTGCATAGACTAGCCTGTTCCCCAAGCGCCTTTCAAAACGCAATGTCATGTGACTTGTCCAGACTCTTTAAATAGCTGTCCTTTTTTTGCTTCCAGGTTTCAAAATGCATGTAATAATAGAACTGTAGTTCCTTTTTCTTTGTGTTCAGAACATAACTTAATTGATTCAGCAAAGAAGATAATAGGTTTCTGGTTTAAACATGGCTCCTAAATATTTGGGCTGTAGTTGCAGAAAGAATGCTCCCCCCCCCCCCGCCCCAAGTTTCTGATACAGTATTTGGCAAATACTACTTTGACAAACTTCATTCACAGCCATATGTTGTTGTAACACTCACTTCTGTATCATTTAAAGTACGTTTTAAAATTCACTTTTAAATAATCATTGTACATTTTAAATGACATGGTTTAGATGCTTAACATTTCTGTGCGAACGAACATTTCAATCTTCTATGAGATGTAAAAGCTGTTTGCCTTATAGGGCATAGCTGAGAACGTTAGCTAGAAGGGTTTCCTACTGCATGATGTGATTGGTGACTTGATTGTTAATAAATAATTAACATTAATTGATTGCATGATGCAGAGACCATCTCAACTTATTTTTTCATACTTCGTTATCTTCTGATTTAACTGTTAAATGTTTTTTATGCTCACCTTATTATGTCAGATAAAAGCTTTTGTACTAATTGGGACTATTGAATTCTGGTGATGGGTCACAAGCCATTTTGGGTTGCTTTTCTGCATAGCAAGATATGTTAACTTGAATAGAGCAAACCCTTTGTTTATCGTAAGTGATATGTGTTAATTTGTATGCCTGTGTTTGTGTAAATAGATTGCCCTTTATGAAGCGACTATGACTACACAATACTTTGCGCAGCATTAGCACGCATAATTGTTAAGAACTTTTAAGGAGTGCCAACATCAGCCATTAAGATTTACCCCTTCACATAAAATAGTATAGAGTCTTCAGGAGGTTGGAGACCTAGAATATAATCCAGAATTTACAATGGGCCCATTTATTTAGGTGAGGGAGATGCTTGGGATAGCTGAAAAGTATTTGTGGTTCAAGCTGGTTTCTGCAGAATGAGTTTTCTTCTCACACTTGCATAACCCTAACTGTAATCTGCTAAAAATAAGAACTTTCACGACAACCAGGACATCATATATCTTGAGTATGATTTACATATTTAACAAGGCCATATAGGGGACACACACAAACACAAGTGTAGCCATCAGGATTGACAGTTAAAATAGACCACTTTTAAGTTTGAGATCTCAGTTTGCAGAGAACTCTTAAAGTCTTGCTTGATAAAGCATGCACAATTTAGAAGCTGTATGACAATCGGGGGTGGGAGGGGGGTGAGAAAGTCAGAAACTCCAAAGACAGTCAGTTCAAAGGACAAAAAGGTTGTTGGGCACAGTTTTCCCCCTCCTTTTACTGCATACAGTTTTCTGCTATCTAAAATTGTGATTTATGCAGTATTTTAATATTTTGCTTATTCTTTCCCCTTGGGTGCTCTCTGGGCAGCGATAAAAAGGCGACGCTGAAAGAGCACCATTAATTTGCTCTGATGACTGGCCAGATAAGGGGAGATAATGGGAAAGATAAGCAGAGAAGATATACCATCAGAAACCCGATTATTACCATTAAAATTCCAGCCCAGCAATCTGCAGAAGCCTGATAATTCCTTCTCCGTTTCCACCACTTTGGACGATAAGGCAAAAAATAGTCACTCAGTGCTCCTTGATTAGACTGCCTGGATTTCCTGATAATACAGTGATAAATTATGTATTTTGCCCCATGTTTTTGTCCAAAAATTCAGATTTTTCCCCTTTCCAAGTCTATATTTTCTGCCACTCCTCAAAAAAGCAAAAAACAAAAAACCTCTCTCTCATGAGCTATTATTGTAATCCTAGTTTGATAAAAAGCACTGATAGGAAAGGAGGTGTTTTGTGTGGGAGCCCCCCATATCAATGTTATCAGCCCATCTCGCTGCACCAGCTGCTAGCTGTTGTTGTTTTTAGCCTTATCACCTCCTGCCAATATGCCAATAAATTGCCCAGATTGTTCTCCATTCTGTGGCTGTGATGCAAAATTTATGACATAAATGATTTTTTTAACCAAGTGAATGTCTTTATGATTAGCAGATGTGATGGCTGTGCAGTTTTATTATTATTATTTTCTTGTTGCAGTTGTCTGTGGTCTTGTATTATATTTTCTGGCCAGTGCAGTCTGTCTCTAGATTTCAGTCACACTTAGGTACAGTGGCTTGAAGACTGTGGTGGGGGGAGAAGGTTGCTATCCTTTATTTGTCTGCTTGCTTAAACACTTTTATTTATTTTTGAAATCAAATACTGGTAGCCTAAATACTTTTTTGAAAAATGTTCTGGTAAAACAATAAAGATTTGGAGGGCAAAAGTTTTCATTGAGAAGCTAAATAGAATGGCTCCAAATACAACTTTCGGCATTTTTCGTCATATTTATAGTAGAGTGCTGGCATTGAGAGGTTAAAATTAGAGGGAGGAGGGTGGAATGCCAAAACCTTGTAAAATCAGGCTTTAATGAGAGAGAGGAGCTGAAAATTAAGTATACTACATGAATATTTTGGAAGTTTATTATTGTCAGGAGAAATCTGGTTTTAAAACTCTCTCTACCATGCTTTCATGAAGAAGTTTGAATTAATATGTAGCGATTAAATTTTTCTGCATAGGAGTTGAAGCCAGAACTAGAGCTGATGCAGTTTTAAAAAAATAGATGAAGATTTGGAAGGCAGCTGTTCCATTACATAGTTTTCTTTTAAACATGTAGAAATGAAAACATTTTTTTAAAGCTTTTTTTTTTAGTTGCGGGCAATAAATTACACAAATAACCTATATATCAATATTTGTCCCCAGAAGGGACTGCCTGCATCTAATCATCAGTACATGGTATTTTCACACAAAATCTATTATTTTAAAACAGTTTATATTCCAAATAGCCTATTATAATATCAATAATGTCATTAGTGAGTACAACCATTAACTGGAGAAGAATAAAATATAAAGTGCCATGGCACTTTGGTGGTTCAGAGATGCTAGATGACTAGCTTAAAACATTTCATCTGCCATTCTCTCACAAGTTTTTGATTCTGCAGCTAATCAGTTCTTTAGCTTCTGATTTTAGCACCATTATTATTTCAAATGCTGTAATAGCTAGTATTTTTGTGGCTATAAAGTTGATTTGCCCAGTGTGTTGCAATTCTGTTTTTACGTTCTTGCCTTCTAGTGGAGGTATTTAGAAATGTCTTACATGTGAAGCAGATGTTATTGCTATATATGTTGAAGAAAGACAACTATTTCTGAAACAGTATATTATATCCTCATTGATATAACATTACAGAATAAATTAAACAACTTTTTGGCGGTTGTCACAATTGAACAAATGAGTAATCTGGGAAAGATGTTAAATTTGACTTCCAGGTGGATATTGAATATGTGCACATCTTTTTTGTTTAGGTAGCTGTAAGTTTGTGAAAAAGTTATGAGATACTTGGCTCATAACAGAAACAAGTGTATTAGGCATGTTTAATAGAAGCACGCATGCATTTATATCCATGTCTAAGTACAATACTCATATGTACAATACCCATACATACATATTTAAACTGAGAAGAATTTCAAGATGGGAATCTACCTTTAAAGGGGCATTATAAAAGAGATTAGAGATTATTACATAGACATATTTAATAAGTAAAGTACATTTTTGTCAACTAATGGTGGACTCTATGTTGACCTTTACATTTCACTGTATGCCACTTAACGCAGTGCACCTGGAAGATTCTCACTAACCAGAGCTGCCCATATGTGTTTGAACCATGTATGGCTTTTGGAAAAGCAAGTACTTAATTTTGTGAAAGTAGGTAATCTTTACATTGCAAGATATATACAGAAGATGAAAGCCATATGGTTCAATACATGCATTATTGAAATATATATATATATATCGTGAGACATGATTCAGCTGTGAGGGAAATTAATGCAATTAGGTAATTTGCTTCTAATTTTTAGTCTGTGCTAATTCATAGTTTTGTTAGATATGCAATACCTCATGCAGAGATTCATACAGGTTTCAGGGTAATGAAGTGAGAAGAAAAGGAAGCCATTTATCTGTAGTACCAATTATTTTTGTGAACTTACAAAAATTGCAGTTAGAATACCATTAAGAAAACTTACTTTTTTAAAAAATGAACAAATAATTCCATAGATTCAAATCAATTCCTTTAAACTGATATTATTGTACACGGGTAAGCCAAAATTAAGCACTTGAAAGTCTAATTTCATTCAGTTATGCACATGGTTACATTTGTCCTGTTGAAATAAATGAGGTTAAAAGTGCTTAACTTGGCTATATTGCACCTGCTATTCTGTCATAAGAAAGTTTTTTTGGGGGGTTGTTTGTTTTTAAATAAGAAGCATTAAGTTTTCCAAACAATGGTTCTGCTTTTTCCCGTTAGTGGAGAAAGAAAATGTTTTAATACGTTTTTTTCAGACAGGTCCGATAATCTGAATTAGTTTTGGAAAAGTAAACATAGCTATATATTTAAAATAAAAAATGAATCTATCTGAGCAATGCTATTCCGTCATGAATAAATGAAGCTGGTATTAATTTCTTATTTGGATGATACACATTGGGATAACTCATTTGGATGAGTTCCATGCTGAGGTTTTCATACGAGAAACTGAATTTGGCCTTCTGGAAAATGGACAATACATTTTAATCCAGTATAGGATGCCTTTAAACAAACAATTAACCTGCTTGGTCCCTGTCTTTTTAAAAAAACTTCAGTGATGCGGTGCTGAAATTAGATTCAGAAAAGGAATGAATTGGAGTCTATATTCTTTAAACAGCTTCTTCTCTCTGTATTGAAGCTTATTTTTGTTTATGGTTGTAAGGAAAGGGATGCAATTAAATGAACACACTTGAATGTGAAATGTCATACCTGAAACAGAGACATGGGCTCTTTAAAGGTATTAGCATAAATCTAGCACATTTGTTTATTATGTTTCAAAATCAGTCACTGGTATCTCTGCCACAGGTAACAATTGACTTTTCAGGCTTCAAGTTAATAGCCTTGTCTCTTGCTTGTAAGGATCAATATTAGTATTAATTAATCACCATTATCAGTCCTAGGATCTGGTTCTATTTGTTGTTACATCAGCAAATATCAATATAGAAAGTAGACTCTCTGATCGTCATGGCAACTTCATCTCTTGGGTCAAAGAAAGTTTATCTTATCTGTGCATGGAGAGTGGCAAACTGTTTAGGGATCTAGTTTGAACTCTAAGAACATTGATTTAGTTTTTGTTTGTGAATAGAGGCTGAATTTCAATCACAAGGGATAGGAAAGATTTAAATATTAATGCCCAGAGGTATGTCCAAGAGGGTGTCATGCTATTACTGTCAGATTGTCTTTCTGAGATGACGCAAAGGGGGAAGGAGAGAGAATTGTGTCATTTGGATTATTTCAGGCACAGTAATATGTGCATTTGACAAACATGTCTAGAATGAAAGTGTGCTAATTCCGTTGTTTTTATAGAGCAGTATTATTTTATCTTGAAAGTCTGCATTTGGTTTTGAGGCATACTGATGTATAGAGGTGACAGTGTTTGGTGGAGTAGGAAGGTGTTTTGTTAGGCACTGCCAGGTAGAATTCATTAAAAAAGGAAAAAAATGGGAAGACGACAAATCAGTTTTCCTGATACTTGTGGAATAATGACAAGCAAACAGAAACTAGAGGCAATCTGAATAATATAGCCTAATCAGTTAGATGTACCCTTGGAGATTGCTGAACTGATAAAAGTATTTCATGAGCCTGTAAAAACGAAATATGAATTCCACTTTGTTGCTATTCACCTTAATAAAATATTGATGTATAGCTCTGTTGAAAATCTCTCCAGGGCATTGGTGTTCATATAAACAGCACTTTGTTGAAATATTGACATACAAACACATCACTTTGTTGGGACGTACAGCTCAATCTTTAGGAAGCTCTGAACATCAGCCAGTCCTAATATGTGTAGTCTTGTTTAGAAGTGCATGTAGAATTCCCACACTCATTTATCCTTCCTTGTGTGTTTCCTTCTGCAATAGCCTTGTTAAAAACATTATTCAGGTAGAAGGTATAAGTAGTGTTGTTACTTGTAATAGCTTCTCATCCACAAAACCACCCATTTTGGGACTAATGGATATATATAAAATATAACACCGATGGAAGTATGCATGGTGCTTATAAGTGGCAAATGACTCAGTTCTTGGTATTGACATCTTTTCATTGATTTCTTAGTTTTATCTAATGCCTTGAAAAGGTATTGCCATCATGAGTTGGTAACAGCTGTGGATGGCTGTCACCAATTTAATTCCCCTCCCCCCGTACTGAATTTAATCTGTTTAGAAGTAAACATACAGTTTGCAACGTTTAGTTCTACCTACACATGTTTGAACAAATTCAAGAAGTGATATATAAAATTGATTGGGGGGGGCATCCAGTAAAATATTTTCAGTCTTCTGTTCTAGTGGTGAACCCTCCAGTCTTGCAGCCGTTACAGCATTGGTATGTTGAGGAATAGGAAAGGAAAAGATATATTTCTTCAAGGTTAGGACTGTCTTAATATTCTGTTACTTTGCAGTGTGCTTGAATATTTCTGATTACTCAGATGAGTGTCTCTCTCAATCCATTCTTAAGGGTCTCAGAAAGTAATCACTGTATTAGGAAACAAAAACTTAAGAATATATACAATATAAAAACTCTTAACCTGAGTCTTGTATTGCATTAGGAAGAAGCTTGGGCTCAAGCTTTAGCAAACCGTCAGAAGGACATTCAATCACAGTGAAGAAGTTACTGGTAGAGACCTTCTATTTGTCCTTGTCATTGAAACTTGATTGCATCTAAGATTGCATATAGGGAAAGAGCCATCCACTAGCCATTCTAGGCCCAAGTTATTTAGAGCTTGGTAGGAAAATGAAAAGTATGTATTTAATTGACTCCTGTGTTTCAAAATATCACTGAATAGTTGTTGTTTTTTACTTCATTTGCATTGTTCAGTAACCACAGACTCTATATTGGGACTTTTTATCTTGCATCCAATGTGGTTTCTTATTTTAACACAAAGAAATGTTACATTGATTATTATGTTTACATGGTGAATAAGATTAGTTATGGGTTATTCAGAATAGTACAGGTGTATAGCAGAAAGCGGTTTGGGTTTCCCATCCGAAATTCTTCCTGCATGTTATATGGAACAATTGCATTGATGAGTAATAGTAATTGTGTTTTTTCAGCCAGACGTCTGTGTTTTAAGCTTTTGGAGGCTGTGATTAACTGATAATAAGTTGTGTCACAGGTTGTTTTGAGTTGGTATTTGTATTGGAAATACAGAAGAGGAGATAGAACAGTTAAAAGGTTTTATTCTTATTCGACATTTGAAGTTTTTCCTCATATCATTTCCTTATATCATTTTATCCTAACTAAATTTTGTTGTACTAATATCATTTGAAATATACTATTTAGTGGTTTCTTGTTAACAGTAATACTTAGATGCTTTCCTTTATTGGATTTGATACATTCGGTATGCACCTTTTGTGTCTTTGACTATATAGCCAGCTGAGTATAACTTCATGTGAAAGTAAGCATATGTGTTCCAGTTTGGGAATGAACACTGAATCACCCAGAAAGTTAAAAAGCTGGGTACTTAAAACAACTTGTTTGAATACAGTTCTACTATATACAGACTGTTTCCAGTGACAATATTCTACCTGAGTCTTGTTTATGTGCTTGCATCCTATTGTATAATATGACGTATCTATGTGATAAAAGGATAGGAATTCATTTTACTTATTAAACTTAATATTACCAGTGAACTAACAAACATCCTTCTTATATCTGATAAGTGTTAATTATAGAAGAGGAAAGGTTATTTAAAGATTGTTGTTTACAGTTAATGGATCAATTCAAAATATGTTCGTTTATCCTCTCCTAAACATATGACTACATTTGACCTTTTATTGGGTTTACTTTATTTATTTTGCTTTTCAGATTTAATTTTCACTTTATAATCCTCCATCTCTGAAATAGATCTTTTCTCTGAAACATTTTTAGATTCTTACATCTTACAAATAGTATTTTCAGTAGTCTTCCAGAACTGGTCATACATTTTCGGGGCCTGGGCTTGTACCACAATGCTTATTGGTTCTAATATGAAAAATATGAATCAAAAATTTAGTGATGGTGGTATTCTTGAAGCTTTTACTTTTTCAGTCTTCTGATTTTGTATAAAATGTCCTACTTTGAAATTGGAAAGAAATTAATATGCATAATTTTACTTTAGAAAAGCAGTAATCCCAGTTGTTTTTAAATTGAAATACTTAAACCGATTTTGAACCAGCAACCTTTTACTTTACTTAACATCAGACTCTTAGAGTGCAATTATTTGCATGGTATTTAGAAGTAAGCCCCACTGGGCTACATGGGGTTTACTTCCAGGTAAGTGTGTACAGTACAGGATTACTGCCTTAATTGTAGTAAAATTGGGCACAGTCATTGCTCATGCCAGCATTCTGTTTCATGCACTGCAACAGTAATTATAAAAGTCAGAATTAATAATGAGAATATGTAGCACAAACCTTGATTTTGTAAATCTGTATATTTATGATTTTATTTAAGGTAACTTTTCATTATGTGCCATATAGAGATATGGAGCACATTGAATAATAAATTTAGGAAGACTTTAAGCTGGTTGCTAAAGGAATCCACAATTGCAAGGGAATATAATTAAAAATGTTTTGATATAGCAGAGAGGTAATTTTTAAAACCAGATTTCTAAAAATGCATGTGCACTGTTAGAAGAATGGACATCTTGGACAAACAAATGCATATTTTGCCATCAAGTTCTTTTAAGCTTCTGAAGTCAGGCCTACAACTGGGTCAGATGATAAGATGAGCACAACAGCAAAAACGAAGAGCACCTCTGATAAAAACTGATTGATTGATGTCTGGCTTCCCTACCATCGCAAGCAGTTGACAGTTAGTTTAGGATCAGATGATTTGGCTTTTGCGATAGATGATGGGGTCTGTTAGGGAAGTCTGAAGGACGTAAAGGTCGTTTTCTGTGTAGTGTCAGGGAATACTGGGTTCCCACAAGGTGGGGCGTTGGATTACATTTTTCTTTATCTTGTGCCTTAACTTTTCAAGGTCTGCTAAAATAAAACAATCAAAAAGAAAAGTTCAGAGAAATTTACAATACTGTACAGTACTATGCATGTCTACTCAGAATTAAGTTTCATTGAATTCAATGGGACTTACTTCCAGGTAACTGCGTATTGCAGCCCTAATTGTAATCATAGCATCTGTACTTGCATAATAAAGTTAAATTCAAACCAGATATTCTGCAATAATATTATAGAGTGACCCTTAGCTTTTGACAGGTTTACACGTAATTGGCCCGAGCATTAAAAAAAAAAAAATTCTAAGTAGTGTTTAACTGTTATATTTTACAAATTCCAAACACACACACCTAATATACTTAACAATTGGCTATTATTATTAAGGTACAGCTTTTATACCAATGTTAAGGCTGCAATCCTTAACTCACTTACTAGAAAATAAATCTCACTGAGACATATTTATATTCAAGGACAACAAATTGAAGAACTAGAACATAATGCTATTCAGCCCAAAAGATTTTCAGGACAGTTACAAAAAAATTGCTGCAACTGTCATAGAACTGGAATGTAGACAGCTGGGATTTGAATTTAGATTTTGGACAGTTTTATACTCAGTGGAAATCCATTATGATGTATCTCTTTACTCTGAGTTTCAAGGGTCAAATCTCCAAAGGACAGTTGAGTTTTAGCTAATGCTGTTGGCTTAATATCGGTAAGATGATTTTTTTCAAGGTGCTGTATTGCTGATAATATTGAATGCAGTCTGAAGCAGCCTGTAGATTAATTTGGATGGCAGCAGTGTATGTTCTTCTCAGTGATTTGTTGCACCTCACAAAACAATGCTTTCTTAATGTCTAAACTACAGAATAAATTTATTTTTAAAAGCTCGTTTTAAGCAAATTCTTACAATTACTGTTATCCATGTGGCTCCTATCTAATGATGTGCACTTCCATAATCAGAAACATGAAATTCAGGTCTGTAAGAATATGACACAGCAGATTTTAGGAAAGCCCCCACCCTTCAATATGAGATTGTATTTATTGTGTCAGATACTTTGTCAATAGTATGAATAATCTATTTAGCATTTAGGTTTCAATGTCTGTCTTTGTAAAATTTGGTTATTACTTCTGCACTAAAAGTTTTTGGCCACAAGCAACTGTTACATGTTTGCAAAGTAAATGATATTTGACAAAGGTATGTGCTTTTATTTGATAAACTATATTCCATGTTGTAAGATGAAGTAAAATACACTAACATCATTTTTGTAGGTAGCTTCACTTTTGATTATATACTAGCTCCTCATCTTATTCAACTCATTTAATAGATTTTCACACCTCTCTCTTCCTCTCACAAGTCTTTCTTTTAGTGGATTTTTAAAAATGTAAGTAAGAAAAATAGCTTGATAACTCAGTCTGTTCTAGAGTGCCACACCTCTTATTAGGTAATTGAAAACCATCTAATTATACCCAGAAGAAAATCAGGAGTGATGAATCAAAGAAAGAAAAGAAAAAGTAATGTAGCCAAAATTATCAGGATCAGCTATATTTATAAATGGAAAGTAACAATCAGCTACTTAGATGAACTAGACTGTGTAATTTTATGATTAGCCCTGCAGTGTAGAAAATCTCATTTAAGTGGGAGTATTTGTTGGGGATGTTCTGGCTGGAGTGATTAGCAGTAACAGAAAATGTTACTGGTAAGGAAAAAAGAACACTGAAGCTCAAGTTTGAAAAGCATATTTAGCACACACATTCACAGTATGGCAGACATGTAAAACATTCTTTTTCTAGCTAGGAAATTCTGTTTATCCAGTAGTGGTCAGCTATGGGCAGATTGTTTTTAGAAGTTATAGGAACAAAAATAGAGAGGGAAATATTGCATTGAATATTTATGCTGTTTCATAATAGTGTAACTCTACTAAAGTAAATGGCATTATTGTAAAAGTATTAACATTTAGATTAAAAAAATGGATCGGTTACTTACAGATAGTTCTTAAATATGTTTATTCAGTATTATTCTTCACTGAGTTCAGTGAGACTGAATTCCTCATAAGTATCTTTAGGATTTCAGTCTTTCAGTTCATTTAGTTTGTGTACCAGGTGGTCACAAATATTTGGTGTAAAAAATAATTTTAAAATGTTTTACCAAGGACTTTGTTTTTCAGATGCTATTTAGCCATTAACTGACTGAATACATTTGTTTTTAAAAGCTTAATATGTCAAAACGCTTTTCAGTCTCTGTAGTTTGATGATCTAACCGTTACACCTTGCTTTTTGTGAGGAAGCTTTTTAACAGTATCTTGAAAATAACTTTCAGGATAAATATTTTTAGCATTTGAAGAATTCTGCCTAGTCTGTGGTGGACATAAACTCCTTTTTCAACAAAACTTTATCTTACAGATAACATAACATAAATGTATTTTATTCCCCATTTTAACCATTATTTTAATATTGAAACCCCCATTTCTAATTATTTGGTTGAGATCCTAACCTATAGAAACTAAAATTATGTAGCCATTCACTGAAATCACAGTTGCCTTTCTGATTTATTTATGCAAGGAACACAAAAAGGAATTGGAGAAAATATGATAATAAATAGGTTAACATTTTAAACAACCATTTTAGACATATAGAAGTAGGAAGTGCTGCAGTTTCCTTTTTAGAGTACCTTGAGTACCTAGGTTCAGATATAAGCGAGAGAGGGTGATGGTGCTTAATTGCTGGGACCATCTTTCAAGATATTGGTAAAAATCAATTTTAAGTGGTGTATATGAACCTTTGAGAACTCTGTATGTGGCCCCAGTTGATATACTGAAGTGAATAAGTTAAAGCCCAGAAAGAAATCTAGACATCTACTTTATCCACACTGTAGTACTTTCACACTTTCATGGTAAAGGATTCAATACAGTTTAAATTCTAAGAAAACATCCTTTCAGTGTGCAGTAAAATAGGCTGCCTATAGCAAATAACTTTATTTACTTTTTTTTTTGCTAAAAGATCTGTAGAAGTCCTTCACCAAATATTAGGATCTTCATTTTAAAATAAGTAGATGGATGATGCTTTCTACAGAGGGAGCTCTGTAGTTTCAACATGTGTGTTGCCTGTTTTATTAACCTCCTACTAGCAGTATGGAGTTTTGTCTTGGAAATATGCTCTGTGTCTTAGATTTCAATGTCATGCTAATATAGGCACCATGTTGCAGAAAGAAGCTTATCTATCCTATGCTGTTATCCTAAGTTCTGAATCCTGAGCTGCTTCCTGCACCAGAAACAGTTCATCTTTCATATCAGATGTTTTACATTCTGAATGATTTTAAGAATGCCGTCAGTTTTTAAATCCAGACTTCTATCCAGATTTTTCTGTTGGTTTTTTAAAAAATAAAACTGGCCCATCACCAAATGCATTGCCCTTATTATCATCTTATTAAGAATACTATAGCCTTGAATTACTTCCAATATTTTATTTTTAATGTAATTGCCTTATAATATACACTATCCTTAATCCTGGGGCAAGTTGTGGAGAGGGTTGTGGCAAGGCAGCTAGAGGCATTATTGGATTACATGGATTATCTAGAGACATTTCCGTCTGGGTTCAGATCTGGCTTTAGGACCAAGATGGCCTTGGTCACACTGATGGATCACCTTGATCAAGAGCAAGAAAAGGGGTATGTGACCTTGTTTTCCGACTATGGTCCCAATATATTGCTACTGTTGTTAATTGCCATGTGTATGACAAGGCTCTGCTTTCTTGCTTGCTTCTTCCTTCGGAAGGAAGGGCAAAATAGAAAATGAAGGAAGGAAGGAATAAAATATTTCTATTTGTAGCCTGTGCTATTCTGAATGCACAAGCTAGGTCACATCAGTATAACATCAGGTGATTGACTAGAGCATGGTAAGGCCCACATGTCAGACTTGGCTGATGGAGGAGATAAAGTTCTTGCCTGCCAGCTGGATGCAGTTCCCCACCCCTGATCTGGAGTAAATGCAAATATTGGGTTTTAGAAGAGCTCAAGAAGTAACAAGAATACAAGACAACAATCATGCAGCACCAGTGTTATTGCAAAAGTGGGGCAGAATACAGAGAGTTGCATGTCTGTTAGTAATACAGTAGTGTTTTCTACACACCTGTACACATTATAGTACAGGTTTTCTATAACTCTGGTGGCATTAATTCCTATTTGAACCAATACACTTGCTGTTACTTCTTTGCCATCTTGACTGCTATGTTACTATAATTGTTGGGTTAATTGGCAGAATTGCAATTCACTATTTATAATGAAAAATGGGGGGTTATCCAGAGTGGAGTTATACAGAGGTTTGGAGTACATTGTCAGCAATATGCCGATGACACTCAGCTCTACTTCTCATTTACATCTGCAGGTGAGGCAGTGGAAGTGCTGGACTGGTGTCTTGCCTCGATAATGGACTGGGTGAGAGCCAACAATCTGAAGCTCATTCCAGATAAGACTGAGGCACTGTTAGTGGGTGGTTCCCTAGACCAGATGACTGAGAGATTGCCTGCTCTTGATGGGGTTACACTTCCTCTGAAGGAGCAGGTATGTGGCTTGGAGGTACTCCTGGATCCTTTGCTGTCACTTGAGGCTCAGGTGGCCTCAATGACTTGGAGTACCTTCTTTCAGCTTCTGTTGGTGGCTCAGCTGCACCTTTTTCTAGACAGGGATAGCCTAACTGCTGTTGTCTATGCTTGAGTAACCTCTAGGTTAGATTACTGCAATGCATTATACGTAGGGCTGCCTCTGAAGACTTCGGCTAGTGCAGAATTCAACAACCAGGTTGCTCACCAGGGCAAGTTGGTATGAGCATATTACAATGATGCTGGCCTGAATGCACTGGCTGCCAATTAGTTTTGAGACCCAATTCAAAGTGCTTGTTTTGACCTATGAAACCTTAAATGGCTCAAGATCACAATACCTCAAGGACCGCCTCTTTCCAAATGAATCTACCCAGACCTTGAGATCATCTTCTGAGACCCTTCTTTGTGTGCCTCTTCCACAAGATGTCTGGAGGGTGACAACACAAGAAAGGGCCTTTTTCAGTGGCTCCCCATTCTGCAGTGGCTCCCTTCGCTATACACCTTTAGGTGCCAGGAAAAACCGTTCCTTTTTAACCAGGCCTTTGGCTGATTAGCATCCAATGCCCTTTTAAAATGTGGTTTTTTGGGGGGGGGGAGTTATTGGGTTGTTTTTGTCTTTATTATGTATTTTGTGTATTTATACTGTGATTTTATGTTGTAATTGCCCCGAGACCTGCACGTATAGAGCAGTATACAAATTTAATAAATAATAATAATAATTAAAAAATGGAGGGAAGGGATTGGTTCTACATTTAGAGTTAGAACAACATTCAGTACATTTGAAACTTGAAGGGGTAAGTATGTTTGAGGGTGCTGCATGCTGGATCAGGAGTAGAAAACACAAGAAATGAGTTATTTTGAATGAATTAAATATTTCATGAAACATTCTGGCATGTTGTCAGATGCTGTGTTTTGTCCCCATAGACTTTGCTGGAATGGATTTTCAAAAAAATATTTCTCCATTTGAACTGTGCTTTTTTTGCAAATGGTTTGTTTTGGGAACGTCAAAGTGCATTTCTGTGATTTTCTCTAACAGTGGTATACACTTCTAGTTTTTGTTACCGGAGCATTTCTGTGGCCAGGGTTAGCTATTGGATTTCATGAGGGTGTTCCACACACATGCTTAGTACAAATCTGTTGTGCAAGAGGGCTGAGTGAGGGAATTAAATGTTGGGTGAAGTGAGAATGAACGACAGGCAGAGAAGGTCAACTGGAAAATGGCAAAATGTGTGAGGGACAGAAAAGGATGGGGAGTAGGCAGGGGTTGGAAGGAGATAAAATACATGAACATGTATATGTATGTGTATATGTGCAGGTATACACTATATGAATTATAGGGCAGCAATTGTCCTATGTAAATAAGGGTAAGTCAAATTGCATCTCGCCGTTATAACGAGCAATTAGGGAAGTGTAGTAAATTCTAGGACTTCTAGTTAGAAAAAGGTTCAGTGATTTGAAACTTAGTACAGTGGTACCTTGGGTTACATACGCTTCAGGTTACAGACTCCGCTAACCCAGAAATATTACCCTGGGTTAAGAACTTTGCTTCAGGATGAGAACAGAAATCGTGCTCCGGCAGTGGCAGTGGGAGGCCCCATTAGCTAAAGTGGTGCTTCAGGTTAAGAACAGTTTCAGGTTAAGAAAAGACCTCCAGAACGAATTAAGTACTTAACCTGAGGTACCACTGTAGTATAGGAGAAGTAAGTTAGAGCATGGTCCATGCTGAATTTGGGGTAGAAAGAATAATAAATTGTTTATTTTGAATGAATTAAATAGGTGGGGAAAGGAAAATATAAAAAGTCTGGGCAAATGTTATCTGTTCACTGGAATATACACATGGTATCTGTGCCACTGGAGCTATCATGCAACGCAAGCTACCATTCCATGTTACAAGTACCTAACTGGCAGCCAATACAGTACCATCTGCATAGAATGTTAAATGTTAGAAGGAATCTTGAAGGTCAACTAGTCCAACCACCTTGCTCAGTGCAGGATAAAGGTGAAGCCTTCCTCATCACTCCTTCTGTATATCTCCTTCATAGGGTTTTTGTTCGTTTTGTAATCCTGAAACAAAAAAACCTGTACTGTGTGCTGCTATTTCCTCATAGTGCAGAATGAGCAGAAAAGCTGAGAGAGAGAAAAAAAGAGTTTAATACGTTTTGAGTTTGTTATATTGGAATGATTCAAGCTTTAGGTTACTATTGAGTTTCATTTTAACTGTATGTAAACAAATGTAAGCATTTTCGGGATGAGAAACTTGTGAGGAAGATATACTTTCTGATCTGAAAACCTACCTTTCGATGATTCATTTAGCAATTGTACTCTGCACATGTTCAAAGGTAATTATAGAACTGGCACGGATAATGATTGCCACCGTGATGCTCTGAATATGGAGTGTACAATATGGTGCTACCTCTGTGCACGACATTGTGCTGTCTCTAGGATAACTTTAATGTCTGTCTTGCCCATTCTTTCGCCTAATTGACTAGAAGGAAATAGGCTTTAAAGTGCTTTATTTATGGCAGCAGCGTTCATGCAATTTTGGAGCTTGAATGAACATGGAAAGCCCTTAGCACAACATATGAAACTAAAAGCTTTTTTTTGTTGTTGTTAATTGAATTCATTAGTTTGGTTACATACTTCTGACCATCAATGGTGTGGCTGAGCTGCTCACCTGACCACTGTCTGGCTGGGTCACTGCAGCATACCAAGACAAAAAGGGTGTTGGGTGGCAAAGTTGGTATGTTGCATATGTTCTGGCAGAGTCAGAGTCAACCCAGTACTCTTGCTGGATGGAGCATTTGCCTCATGCCACTCCTTCTGTTTCAGCCAGATGGAGGTCAGGTAAGTAGCTTAGCTGTACCACAGTGTCTGCTGCTGCCTCTGACTATGACACTGATGATATTATCTTACCGTCAATGATATTTGATCATATGTATGGACCCTTGGGAAGAACTCTAGTGGTCCTTGCTACTTTCAGTACTCACAGCTAATGACGGGAATACATAGCCCACATTTCCGCTCATATTGCACTAATTTGCAAGCCCAGTATCAGCAGGTGGCATGCCTGGGCCACTGCCAGGGACTCCTTGCTGCCTTGAATACCCCTTTGGTGTTATTGCTGTGGGGATGGAGGGCAGTCACAGTGGTGACTGATTGTGCTAATTGGAGAAGCGGCTTCAGCAGTAGGTCTACCCCTGCAGCAGACAGACTGGGCACTTCCCAACTGTGTATCCCTTTTGTTTTAGAAATCCAACCCATTCTTTTATATGTCATTGGGGCCTACCGAGGTTTAAACAAGAAATCTGTCATATCCAGGTAAGTAAGTAGAAATAATCACTTCATACTTTTTCCATGGGATATTATGCATAACAGGGAGTTTTATAATGAAATCACTATAGCATAAGAGCCTTTCCAAACAACAAAACTGTGATTACAGGAATAAAAGCATTTCCCTCCAAGTGCTGCATATGTTGCCGATTCCGCCCCCCCCCCGAACATTAAATCTGCAATATTTTGTTGCTGGGATGCAGCAATCTGTTCATTACCGTAGATGTGTTATGTGTAGAAAGTGGGACCGTGATTCTCGCAATAAGCCATGGATAATGTGTTCAATGGCTTTGCTTTCAGCAACACCACTGTTCCTCTAATGCCCTTGCCAGCTTGTGAATTTTAATAGGAGATGAATGCCCTTCCACCATACCACTCAAGTGGGAATACATGTTAAGTCATTTAATTTCTTTAGAGGCCAGGCACTTCTCACTGCCAGTTCAGGACTGCATTTTTACCCTTTTTAAATAGAAAAAGTGTTGGAAAAACCTATCCCTTACTTTACACTGCAAGGCACTCCCCCCCCCCTTTATGCATTACATAAGAATGGGATATTATGCCGTTGTGAGTGGATCAGGGCTAGTGTTAGTATACTGATGAGTAAAAGATTCATTATGTTGCTGTCTGGAAGGGCCCTAAGCTCAATAACATTCACTATGCCCATAGAGGCAACATGTACATTATGTCAATCACAACCAAGTGAAATATGCTCATTAGATGTGGCCTTCTGACCATTGGTTTTAAACAGGTTGCCTACCTTTGGAATAATGAGTTGAGAGCTTTTAAAAAGGCTTAAAACTCTCCTGTGCTGTATGTTATTTCTATTTTGGGACGGACCAAAAATTAATGCTGAAAAATATAAGCCATGTTTACTACCAGTTTTGGCGTTATTACATTTAATTTCTCCCCATTTCTGTGGCATAAAGTAAAAATATTTATGTAAATGCCATCACTAGCAAAATATTTTTAACACCTTAATTTCAAACTACAGTACTTTGTTTTGTACTGTGGTTTGTTTTGACAGTACTTCAGCAAGTAGGTTCTGAAGTCCATGCTGTTTTGACTCATTGATGAGGCACCCAGGTCTATGTAAATGTAATGAACTTTAGTGTTCAGCAGTTTTAATACATTTGTTGGAAAGAACTTAGGAGTGCATGTTCAGATCATTTATGAACAAGACATTTTTTTTTTGCAGGTATACATATGTCAAAATGGTTACTTTGTATCCTAGTGTAGGTCTTCACCATTATGTGTTCTAAGTGCTGGCCACATCACTATTGTATATGGTGTCAGGTTGTTGCTTGTTTTGTGCTCGTAAGTTTCCTCTGCCCCTAGTTATCAGGAGAGGCTTTTGAGGGGCTGTAGCATGGAGGATGTGTCTGGAAAGCCATGTTGCGTAAGCAAATTTATGGACAGAAACCCTTTATTTGCAAATTTATCTGTAACTGCAAATGTGCTATTTTTCTTCAGAAAGTAGAGCCCATGGATATTTGTTGTATTCCTGTCTGTCATTGTCATCCTGTGATGTGATGGAAGTCAACAGGTAGTATCAGAAAGGGCAATATAGACAGGTAATTTAAAGTTCTATCTATGCTTATAGGCCAGTCCAGTCACACTGACCACTCAGTGTTGGACATAACCAGTCTTCCACTTGGTGTGAGTGTCGAATGTGTGTGATCTATCATAGTGATAACTGACTATTAGGCTCCAAGAATCAATGGTGTACATTGTTAAGGTGCCTTTGAAATCATTTTGGTTTACCTTAGATGGCCTTTCAATGTTTGTTTGAATTTATTTCTTTAATTATTAATAAACAAAGGCCTAATTGTTTGAGCTTCATGAAGTCAAGTTCTAGCAGAATGAGAGGAGGCGGAAAACACCTTGTGCGTTTTTGACATTTAATTTATTTCAAAATTAGCAAAAAAGTGAAAGGAGAAAATTGGAAGAAGGACAAAGAGGAAAAACAACTTAAATCAATTCTACCCAATACTCCAAACTAGAACTCTGTATACAATAACATATTCAAGCAATATAGTTAAAACAAGAAAATATAACTGTCAGGCAGGGATCCTAAACTAACAATATTCCTATGCCCATTTATAGGAATGTGTAAGCAACATTGTATTCAATAGTATAGAATTGTGCTGCTACTGTTTTATAAAGAACAGCCTTGTGGCACCTTAAAGACTAATAAATTTATTATGGCATAAGCTTCTGTGGACAAGTGTGAAGTGGAGACTAGAATAAAGTGGGCTATTCAAGAAAAGCTCACATCATAATAAATTAGTTAAGTCTTTTAAGGTGTCACAAGACAGACTAACCCAGTAATCCTGTGGCTAACTTGTTTTATGAAAATCTGTTTTGCTGTTTTCTTTCTTTAAAAAAACTGCTATGGGTATCACCTACCAGAAAGTGCACCTAGTAAATACCTGAAAAATAAATAAACAAACAAATAAATAAATGCAACAGCATACCTGCAGCACATATTCTCCAGATATGTGGAACTAGGGATCATGGAAAAGACTCAGACTAGAATTCGGAGGGTTAAAAGTACAGTACTGTTCCATGAGCAGTGAGTTGTTGTGTCTCTGAATCCCAGACATACTTTATTAGGGCAATCCAGCTGATTTGCTATTTCTATCTCCTCATTATCAACACGCTTATGGTATGGCCTCTTCCCCCTCACTTTCAGTGCCAAGAATTTGGCAGAGACACCAAGCGAGGAGGTCAGAGACTGACTGGGGGAGATGAAGCTGAAAGTGGAACAGAGAGAACCCAGTGGTTAGAAAAACCTAGGAAGGTTTGTTTTTATCGTGGGGAGGCTACAACTGTATGGCTCCATTGGCAAACAGTAATTACAGCTCTGTGTAATTAATTACTGAACGACTGATACATTGGGCTTCATTCTCCTGATACTTTATACTGGTGTTAAAGATGAGGTGACTACATTGATGTCAACAGAGTTAATACAGTACCTATGGCAAAAGATGGGAGAGTGTTGCATTTAATTTCTCCTAACATGATATAGCATTTTCAGTTTTTAATGTGGATATTTAGAAAAGTGTGTCTTGTTAAAACCTATAGACAAACTGCATATTAGAAGCTTTATGGTATATATTGGATTTGACTCTGCTTGACAGAAAGGAAACACAGAGATTCAGAGGAAGGAAATTAGTGAGAGAAAATACTCTTCTCACATTTCCCATCGTTCTCATTTCAAAATGCATTTATGACACATACCCTGCATTTTTTGGCATTTGGTTCTGGCAGTGATGGTTGTGCCTATTGTACAGTATTTACTGTTAAACAGGAAGTTGCATTCCATATCCTTGTGTCTGTAAAAGAGGAGATAGAAATACGCTTTCATTTTCTAGAAATGGGGCCATCAGTTTCAGTTCTTTTGCAGTACTGTATATCTTTGTTTTTAAAAGTATATGTATATCCTCCCCCAGAGCTATTGAACAAAACCAAATCCCCACTTCTGTCCTCCCTGAGTGACAGCTCCCCACCCTGCTTTCATATAATTGTTTTTTTTCCTTCTGTCATGTTAGTGGCTAATTACTATTGGGTGCCATCCAGATCCATTAAAATTAATGGGAATTTTGCCACTGAGTCATCAGTTGGCAGTTATGAATGTGTAGCACTTCTTAAAAATAAAAAGAATTATTTATTATACCAAGGAATTGGGTACTGAGTACCAAATTTCCCACTAAGTTGATTATTTATTCATTTATATAGTACTATCAGTGTTCATGACACTTTACACACTGTAGGAAGACAGGTCTCTGCCCCTAGAAGCTTACAGTCTAAAATTTAATACATGGGGATCAATAGATAAAGGGTAGGGAATTGGAGGAAGGGGTAAACATAGAAGTTTTTTAGGCTAAGTTACAGGCAGAGCATGAGAACAAGGGGGTTGTGCCAAAAGGTTCATCAAAAAAGTTGGGACAACAAGGCATCTCTTCTTTCACTCCTCAAAGAATATACCTCTCGACACATTTTCTGTGTGCCTCTGCGTTAACAATACTCAGCATGTAGTAATTTACCACTGGACCTGCTTATAAAGATATAAAACGGGTATAGTTTTACCAGATGATGTAGAAATGATGACTCATTTCTTAACCACCTCATTGTTGGACATCAGTCATAAGTTGAAGAAGATCAGCTTGCCTTCTTTAGATACAGGCAACTTTTTCAGTGCATTTGAGGCATGTGTGACTGCTGGTGCGCACGCTATTTTTGTTTTTGGCCTCGGAAGGGAGTGGAACAGGGCAAGGGTACACGTGCCCCACTGATGCACATGGTGCCTCAGAACGCAACTCCCACACAAATGGAGAGTTGCCTGTAATTGGCGCATGAGAGTATGGCATATGAGGTATCCAGTTCAACTTACAAGTGTGAACAGAGTTAGAGAGGGAAGATAGCACTGTGATTTATTTACAAATAGGAGCATTTTCATTCATTATTGGAATAAGGTTCATGATGCAGTTCAGCCCCACTCCATATTGTGAATTATATAATTTTTCAAATGGGTATTTGAGTAACACGATTGCAGCTAATACAGTATTTTTCAAAGTTGTTGTTTTTTTTTTTACAAAGGCCATTCAAATTGTTTAGTATTGTGTGGGGTACTATTTTGCAACATTGTAGTCTGTTTAAGTTGTAAGTTTTTTAAACGTTGGTTTTCTTACTGTTATCAGATAAAGCTGAATATAGACCATTGTTTATATGCATTATATAATTATTTAAATATAAAAAATACTCAACGAAGGTCTGTGGGGTGGCAACACAAGAACAGGGCTTTTCTGCGGTGGCTCCCAATTTGTGGAATGCTGGCACATGCTTGATAGTATGAACAGTGCGATGAAAGTATAATACAGTGTTCTTGAAAGGTTTTCAACTTCCACAGCTCTAGATGAGCCTGGGAATAGGCTTGTTGCAGAGTGAATAATATTAAATGCTTTACTGAGTTTAATTGTTCACAAACAAGTAAATACAGGCAGAAAGTAAAAGGGGAACAAAACATTTCTTTAAAAATGATAAATTAATATCAATATTTTACTGGAAGAATGGAACAGCAGAGATGAAATTCTTCTCACTGGGGTCTCTGGTTGCTTCCAGAGCTGAACACCATGAGCACATAAGCAGCATGCAGATAATAGACAAAAGAAAATGAAACACTTCTCTGTGGGCTGGGATTAGAAGAACCAGAAACCTTTAGCAAATAAAGAAGTGTGTGTGTTTGCAATAAGTTTTTGTCTTTGAAAGCAGGAGGTGCTGTGTCTATAAAAGCTGATGTTCCTTTTCCATTCTTAACTTCAATGCTACTGCTTATAGCTGTTATTTATATACCATTCTCACTAAACTCATGACACTTCTGCCCTTTCACAACAGACACCTAACAATGGAACAGCTTCAATTAAGAAGCAGAACATCAGCCTCTGGCATCTTATTCTGTTGTTCCATCTTTTTTGCTAGAGAGAATTCATTTGTTTCTTAATTAAGAAAAACACCAATAGCATGAAAAATCTGCTTATGGTACCTGAATGGTAATTAGGTGAAAGGTAAAAAAGAAAACACACATACATTCCAGTACCAGCCAAAATGAACTTGAGCTGATAAAAATGAACTAAACTAGCCTTGCATAAATCGAGACTGAGAGAAGTGTACAGTCATTATGGCTAAGACAATATGCAAACTATCTTCAAAGAAATCAAATTGCTAGAGTGTTTTCATTTGCATGTATTAACTATTAACATAATGAGGAGAAGTGACATTGGACCCGGATTGTGTGTCTGTTCGAATTGATAACTCGGCTGCATCTGCAAACAGGCACCCAAAAATCATGCTAGTAGTCAGATCGGTGTTGAACTCTGAAGTGTGTCTTGGAGCCCTGAACAAACCTGATGGAGTGATGAATGCAAGGCTTCCTTTTTGACAATGATTTTGCAGCAGAGTCACTAGCTTCATGCCTTAAAGGTACAGATCTCAGTTGTGAACTTCTTCGTCATGTGTATGGTCATTCATAAAGGGAAAAGGTTAGTATCTGTTTCAATATAAATAAATAGATCCTGTTTCCTGCATTTTATTAGGTCGGCCTTTAATTTATTATTTGAGAGCCAGTGTTCTGGAAGTTTTATTTTTATGTGGAAGATCAGGGTTTAGATTTTACCCCGCTATGAACTCATTACAATCGTTGTGGGAAAATTACATCTCCATCAGTAATATGAGAATGTTTGTTTGTTTGTTTAAGTATTTGTAATCTGCCTTTCTATGACAAATCTTTTTAAAAAACCACAAAATAAATTAATGTAGAATCCTAACACTAAAACATTAATGAAACAACAGCAGTAAAACATCATAAAAACCACATATGGCAGGGTTTAAATAAAAAATACCTGCTGAAACAAAGCAGTTTGTTCCATAATTTTGATACCACAAATTAAAAGACACTTTTGTCTGTCACTACCACCTGGACTTCTCCTGGTGAGGAGACATGAAGTCAAATGAAAGACAGTAATACTTGAGATACCTTGTTACCAGGCTGTTTAGTCAGTGCCTTGAATTGGTCACCAGTAAAGCTATAAAATTTTTGGAATAATGTGACTGACCAGCTAAGCCCAGGCATCATCTTTCCATGGCATTTGAACCAATTTAAGTACCTAGACTTTCTTCACAGACAGCCCTTCATAGAATCATGGAAACGTAGAATTGTAGAGTTGGAAGGTACCCTTAGTTCAACCCCAGCAATGCTGGCCATTAATCCATGAAGAAAGTGAATAGAACGTGAACAACCGAAGTTAGATCTGATTTTGCCAGGTAAGGAAGAAGCTGGCAAAGCATACTGAATTGGTAAAGTAATTCCTGTCCGCTGCTGTCCCCTATGTATTAATAAGTGAGTGCAGGAATAACAGCAACCTGCCTTATAGCATGTTGTAAAATCACGCAGAATGAAGATTGCAAAAGCACTTTGCAAATTAAAAGTTTTGTTGAAATGATAAACAATAGTATTATTTACTTTCCTTATTTATGCAGTAAGTAATCCTCTATATTGCCTCTTTCAGTAGCATCTTCATGCATGAAAACATTGTCAATAAGCACCTGATCAAGCCTGAGCAAAAAGCTCAGTTCAATTCTGGCTTTTGGCTTGGCTAATTAAATGGCTGTTTACAGAGTTCTTTTAAAACATTTGTGCAATTACAGTTACTTCCTCAGACACTTAAGTATTACAGTGATGTGGCCTTATGTTTAAATAATTGGCATATTTTTGAATACATTTTTCTTTTAAAAAATCCTTCCTAATCAATCCTTTTCGTTCTTTTAAACTGGAAGTCTTATTTCAGTTTATGGTCTGTTTTCTTTGGCTGCACATAATTGTAAAGTTAAGAGGAAGAAAAGTAGTTGCTTTTGGAAGGGGTACATAAAATAAGATGAGATATATTAACTGAAATTATCCTGGATATTCAGGCCACACGATACAGAGATAGCTCTGGGGAGTAGATACTGGCCTGGTTTAGTGTGCAGATACAATGCTTTTAGTATGGAAGTTTTCTGCTGTCCCACTTTTCCCATCTGCCTTGAGACTTTGACAAAATGGTGGCAACCTATGCTTTATTAAAAAATCCGTGTTTGAATTCCATCTGTGACAGTAAACAGGCCTTCCAGAGGGCAAGAAGGATTTCCCCCATGGCTGTACCTGATTGCTTTGTGCATCTGTTGGTTAATCTAAAAACTGAACACTCATGCTGCAGCAAAGAGCTTGAATTCTAGAAATATTTTCCCCTATTATTTGTGAAAGAAACCCATCAGGCAGGCTTTTATAAGTTAAAATAGGGGAACATCTGTGTAGCTCATTACTTTGTATACAGTGACCACAATAGTAGCTCATATATGCAAGGAATGCATGTGCAGTTTATATTTTAAAAATGTAACATATGTACCATATTTCATATTGGAGGACGTGAAAATGCTTTTCATTAATAGATTAGATACTGGTAGCATGGTGTAGCAGTGTAGCAAAACACAAACTGTTTTGCATTCATTAATGGCTCACAGAACAGCTGTGGAATTTTTTATGTTGTCCATAAGGTGCGCTACTGTGAAAAGTAGGTTTCTGCTTATTTTTCCTTAGCCCAGAGAAATACTTAGCAGTGTATTAGGGTGTTTATATAAGGTTATGACTGTTAGGCATATTAAAGTACAGGGTACAAGTTGGCTTCTATTACTCTAAAGAAGCTTCCTATGATTATTCCATAAGGTCGCTTTTTGGTCAGAATTCTTACTAGAACTTGTTGGATTTTAGACAGAATGTTGATATTTAACCTTAGACCCCAAGCAACTGCAGTCAAAATACAACCTCAGGCTTCAGTCCTGTTTACACTTATCTGGGGTTAAGCCCCACTGAATGCAATAGAACTTATTTTTGGTGAAACATGCACAGGCTTACTTTGTCAGTCCTCTCAACATTGTGCAGGGGCCAAGAAAATAAATGGCAATTGTGTCTGATTTAGAATTCATTTACATTGCACCGTCTGTTGTGCAAGAAGAAGAAATGTAAAGACCTTCAAGTGTGTCTCTGTGGCTTAAATGTACTTGAATTTCTTGGCGCACATTTGCTCGATGAAATACTATTTGTTTAGTAAAATGCATTTTAATATGGAATTAATATAGAGTAAATGGCACTAATGTGAATACAGTATTATTGTCTGACAATAATAATATAGCCTAATAGTTATTTGAGACTCAGAGAATAATCTGATGGCACATGACATGAATGAGCTGCCGAGACTAAGGAGTCTGATCCTGAGAAGTATCCAGGTGTGAGATCGCTTCCCAAGCCGCCACAAGCTCCTCGGCGGAATAGTGGAATATAAATTTTAACAAATTATATTACTTACAAGGTTATAAATGAGAACTCATTCCGTATTAAAAACCCCACACATTTTACTTTGTGTTTTTTTTTGTTCATGAGCTGTCTGTTGGAAATAGAACAAGATGAAAAACTCTTGACTAAGGGCTAACAATTCTAATGTAAAAGGCACAGGGCCTTTGTCAACATATATTTGAAAGATACCAGTAGGATGACCATCAAGTGAGCAGTCAGCTGTTGACTTTGCAGGAGCATGGGTTTATTTTGCTCTCGCAAGTTTTATGCACATGAGATCTCAGTGAATTTCAGTGTGGAAGTTCAGGGTGGAGGGGGGAATCAGATGTTGAGGGAGGGTAATTTTAGATGATGCATCTGTGCAGATGTGAGTAACTGAGAAAGCACATAACAAAACATACTGTGAAAAAAAAGAAAATTATTTATTATTTTATTAGTTATACAAATTTGCCTATATTTGATGATCCTGATTTAGTTCAGGACAGAAAATGAGACATTACTATTGATCTTTAGTTATCATGGAAGTAATGCACTAGTTTGGTATCCATTTTTGGCAAAAAGAATTATGAGAATCAAGATGTCTTGGAACATCTAAGTACCATGATGTAGAGATACTGTTCGTCTGACTTCTGGAAATTAGCCCCTAAAAGTCCAAAGCTCTGCTATAATATGTGTATGTATGTATACCATTTCCAACCCATAGGAAGTGGTCCTAAGCAACCATTAAGTTTTATGCTAACAAGGAATGCTGATTTTTCCGCTTTGAAGGACTAATATTATTTGGTTATTTCTTACAAAACCTTTCTCAGTGTTGAACAACTCTCTGCTAAGTAATATTGTAAAATAATTTTAGCATGACAAGTTATTTCTGCTCAGTCGCTATACTGAATCTTTCTACTCACCCCACACATAGTTTAATTGTGGCTTTTATTTTATTACGTAGATTTGCATTGGTCACTGTGGAGTATATATTTATGCTGGTTGAGCTTCAGTTGATTTTCATATTTAGCCTTCACTCCCCTTTTCCAGAAGCCTACTGTGAACGTTCTCTCATTTTGATTACATACTGTTTTTCTGTTTATCTATTTACTATAAGGCTTCTTTTGCTGACGCATCAATTTAAGATGATTATTGAAATGTATGACCTGGGCTGGGGGTAGGGCATTCATCTTTTGGCATCTTGTTATTACCTTTTTTAGATGTTTACAGTTAGGCTTTTTTGCATTAGCTGGTCTTCCTTGAATATCAGTTTTACACATTAATGATATGGTGTTCTCGTACATCCAAAATAGCCGATAAAATGGTAAGAGTGATCCTGGGCTATACCACTGTATACTGCCAGGTGGGTAGTTTTCTGATACATTTCATATCAGAAAAATGCTACTCTTGTACTGACAGCTAAATTTTCTTTTGAAATACTGTGCTTATCTTACTACAAAAGATGCACCATCTGTAGGTGGCCACCCTATGACATGTATATCCTAAATGTTAGACAGGATCAGAAAGGACTAAGGATCTGTCTAAAATATTATAGAGTTGGAGCAGAAGGTGTTCTTGCTGTCTTCTATTCTGCACTGTTGACTGCTTCCTGGTTCAGTAGATGAAATGGCCAGTGGCGGCATTATTTTAAAAATAGGCAGGGAGTCCAGTTCAGGATGGGAAAGTATGACTGAAAGAGAGATAATTATATATTTCACATTAATGTTCCTAACCCATCTGCTCATAAGATCTTACCGAGAGTCCTCTTGGATCAGACCAAAGACTCAGTTGTTCCAGCATCCTATTTTCACAGTTATGCAATGAGATGCCTGTGACAATAGCACTCTCCCATTTGTGATCCCCAGCCTTTGATATTGGAGGTAGTAGCCAGTGGTCACTTTATCTGTTATGTAACTGGCTAATCCTTTTTAAAAGCACTCAGTTTGGTAGCTTTCCCTGCCTCTTGTGGTTGTAAATTCCATAGTTTAACTAAATGTTATGTGAAGAAATACTTATTTTCATCTGTCCTGAATCACTCAACATTCTGCTCCATTGGTTAATACTGAGTTCTAGTATTACAAGAGATGGAGAAAAAACTTATCAGAAATTAATCCTTTTCAGTTTGATGGGATTAACAATAGGTTTGCAGCCTTATTTTAATGTCCAATTTAGGATTCAGTTGTAGTTTATATGGTAAAATGCCCTTTCTAAGTAACAACAGGGGTTAAAGCAGGTCTGACCACCTTTCTATGAAAATCACACCAAGGCACACCAAGGGAGCACACCCAAAGTCTCTTTGGACTTTACTCCATTTAATGATGAAGTTTTACACGACAGTGGTACCTCGGGTTAAGTACTTAATTCATTCCGGAGGTCCATTCTTAACCTGAAATTGTTCTTAACCTGAAGCACCATTTTAGCTAATGGGGCCTCCCGCTGCTGCCACACCGCCAGAGCACGATTTCTGTTCTTATCCTGAAGCAAAGTTTTTAACACGAGGTACTATTTCTGGGTTAGCAGAGTCTGTAACCTGAAGCGTATGTAACCTGAAGCGTATGTAACCCAAGGTACCACTGTACTAGCCTGATGAAGTACAAGCTAGGAGCTGTTTACCATCTCAGCTGTTGTTTGTGTGAACTACTAGGCAACCACTGGTATACTTTGTAGTTCTGATGTAACAGTTTTTTTTATCATTAGGAGTTTTGTTTGCTTATTGCTTTAGAAAAAATGCTTTTATAACTCTCCTCTTGTTTGTTTTATTTTCTTGCAAATGTTCATAATGCATTATGTCTGTTTATTTGAAAAACCATGGGTTTGGTATTTACTGTTTAAAGAATTATTTAGACTTCTAGTCCTTTGATACTACCTTTTAGTCATACAGGTTGACTTTAAGAAAGCTGGTTGCATGTGTTAATTTATGTCCAGCGGTCCAACAAGTGGTCCAGGTTCAGCCCGCGGGTTCTGTGTTGAAGTACTTACGCGGCCCACTTGGTATGAAAAGTTGGACTGCCCTGATTTATGCTATTCTTATGGGCACATGTACATACTTTGAGCTGCTAGCCCCATGTTCCTGAAGTATGGGAACTGTTATCATCCCTATAAAGCTAAATTCCTGCCACATAGGATTTTGATCTGTTTAGTCTCACCTAAGAGTAGCTTTTACAAAGGACTCAGAGGGTCTTAGGAAGAAGAAAAAGACAGAAAGTTGGGAGTGGCTAGGCTCAGGGAATTTAAGTTTTAAGATTTAAGTTTACTTTTTAAACTTTATTTAGTAGTTAAGTCCCCATTTTTTCAAGTTGAGTTGCTGGCAGAAATCAGTTTGATTTTCTGATGTGAATATCATTCTGCTGGCATTTCCCCTAAATCTTCCTTGTGTCCAACTCTGGCCAATTTATTTTCCATGGTGGGGTGGTAGAAATTGGATATATACATATATTATTGTACAAACTAAGTGGAGAGGAAAACAGAGACAGAATACACATCAAGTAGACATGTGAATATGGATGTCTGTCTGACAGCACTGCATTCCTCTTAATGAAATGTACATACCGTAGTCAAAAAACTTGGACGGGATCTCAGGTCAAGTCTCAAGATACAGTGTTGCATAGTTGACTGTGCATCCTTCTGTCAACCAGTGACCATGCATGTATCACCCTACTGATATAATTTGTGCCAGTTTGCATAATTCCTTTTTAAGAGGGAGAAACCAACAGCAGTGTCTGCATGCGCATAAGTTATTCATGAAATAAAGGAAATCTGATATATTTTCCAAACTCTCCACATATATTTAAGAGTGTAGAGAAGTAAAGTCTGAGGAAATTAAGTAAGAGATACTATACATTTCTAGTTTTAATATTTGCTGACTCATTTAATCAGATTCAAATATTTTTGTTTTCTTTGAGAATAACAATTGTTTTTTTAAAAAAACATTTTAACATCCAAAAGTAATGCAAACAGGGGCTTTAAAATCTGCTGGTTTAAGCTGCTACCTGGTGCACAGTTGTGCCCTTCTAAAGCCACTAATGAAAAAGGTGTATAAAATACTTTGTGAAGAGCTGGAATTACTCAGCTAGTCTTGAAGACTGGCATTTAAAATAAGGAATATGATCATCCCATGCAAAACAGCTCAAAAGGTTTCATGTACTTAGAAAAGTGCAGTATGGAACAGCAGTTTTTTCCAGATAAAAAACACACCCTTTTTACAGAAACCAGGATGCTTCCTTTAGGTTCTTCTTCCTCTTGCTGTTTCCAACAAATTTTCCCAGATCACTTCACTGCTGCCTTTTAACTTCATATTGTATCTACTTGTTCAGGATCCTGGTAGATTTTACTCATTGGATTCACAACCTTGTCCTATGTGATTGGCTGGCATTCTGCAGCCTTCAGATTGACCAGGCCTAGAAATCTGGTCTTTCAGACTAATTGCCTCTGATTGTGAACCTGCAAAGCTCGCTTTTCCACAGACGCACACAGCCTTCCAGCACAGCAGTGCTACTGCGCATCACATTACCTAAAATGATGGAGACTAGAGAACCCTTGGAAAGCCTTGGAACATTATTAAATGTTCCTGGAATTGCAGGAAGGGTGATCCCCAATTTGTGGTACCTGTCTTGTCATGACCTTTTATGTGCTTAGAAACCTCTTTGGATAGAAAAGGGAATAGGATTTACAACATTGACCCATGCGATTGGCTGACAGTCTGAAGCCTCCAGATTGACATAGCTTAGAAGTCTGGCATTTTCCCCTTTACTTAAAAGAGCACTGATACCTGTACTTCATCCTCAGTCTCTTCCTTCTCAGTTCCCATCACTGGCCTCAGGGACTCAGAAGAAGAAGTTGCACTGTCCAGATCTAGATCTGTGAGTGGCTAGTTTTGGTCCTGTCCCTGCCCCTGCCCCTGCCCCTGCCTCCCTTACTCTGACTCCACATGAATCCCCAGACTGATCTAGATTATGAAGTCTAACTTGTACATGTTATATGAAGTACTGAAATAGCATGCATTCCACCTTTAAAAAAAATGTTTATATGCATGCGATAAAACAAGTTCCCTCAAGGGAAGCAGAAGGGGTTTATTCTTATCCATTACAGTGAAATCTCATAGTTTCAAAGAGGATCTAATTAAAAAACAAAAACAGTTCTTTTCGGTTAAGGTTACATTCTAACTGAGCTGATTAATGGCGGTTAACAAATGCTTTTTAAATTACTTATCAAAGTGAATTACTATTAATATATTAATATTAAATAGTTTTGTCTGTCTTATACAAAACATGTGTATAACAATTCTGCAATCCATCACAGAGCTAGGTGCACATAAATCCTATCAATTTCATTGGGAATTAACTGCAGTCCTAAACACATTTACTCAAACATTAGTCCCATTGAGCTCAAGGGGCTTACACAATATTATGTGTTTTTAGAGCTGTGACCTAGGGCTGAAATACTTAGTTTAAAGTATTAATTTTGAGCAATCGTGTTTAGGATTGGGCTGCTAGATTGCAGCTAATGGCCACAATCCAGTACCATCTGCATGTTTTAACCGATAGCTGACTCAGTTTCCCAGTTTCCAGTTTTCCATAGTTTACAAAAGAGGAGACTTGATTGTCATTTGAGCATCCTGTTATTTAAAATCTTCAAGGTTGGTCTTCTTTGTATTATGTTCCCATGCTGGTTCAAGAAAATAAGGTTAAAATGTTGGCAAATAATTTATAATTATTATTTATTTGAAAGATTTATACCCTACCCCTTTATTAATCCTTACACCAAGACAGAAAATAATAAATTAGACAATATTAATGTATACATCAACGATAAAACAATAACCAAACTCGGTATAGAATAAAAAGTGAGACATTTAAAATACTGGAGATTTGTGGAAGAGCTTTGTCCTTGAGCTATAACAACATTGGTTAAGGGGAGGGCATTTCACAAATGTGATGCTGCTACCTACATTTAGGGTCAAACCACACACTTCATTAAAACATATGCTTGCCTGTAAAGTGGGGATGGAAGGTCTGCATTTTATATCAAAGTGAACAGAGAGAGCAAAATCTGACCCCTCTCCAGCACCTTACCTTGTTGCATTTGTCTTCTCCTAGCCCAAAAGTGAGCCTCGGATTGGATATGATGTGATGGGATAAGAAAACTTAAAGTAAGACCTCTAGAACATGGTGGGATCTGTCCTTATCTATTTCTTAATTTATTTTTCACTCATATATACCGGTAAGTCTTTTGCATTCAGAAAACTTTGATTAGTTCCTATGGAGCATGCATTCCAGGTAGTCATCAGGGCCACACTACTTCACTTCAACATGCATTAAGAACTCCCAGATCATTTGAATAATACAGTATTATCCATGCACTTTTATAAATTCTTTTTAAAAATGGCTTCAGAACTATTTATTATTATGATTTTCACAGTGTTTTGATTTTCTTCATCAGTAACTTTTGATTTGTTAGTTGCTCTGAGAATCCTGCAAGGTTGAAGAGTCGGATATAAGCACAATAAATAAATGAACTACCTGCCCAATTAAATAAAATAGATACATTTAAGGCATCTTAAAATATACTATTTACATGTTTAATCAACTAAGGTCTTTATTGTTCATTGTTTTTTTGCTGAGGCTCATTGCCCTTTTCAGTTTTCATTCTATCTCATCTTTGCCAAATATATTTGGTAAAAAGGAGAATCTCCTTGTATATTTTTATTCTGCAGAAGATGCAATGAAGTATTTAAAGGGGGTTTCATCTGCACTTTAGTTTACAAACATCCTTTGAACTTGTTTAATGTAGTTATCTTGCAAGTATCAGCAAACTCTGACCTAGCAATAAAAAAATAAAGGAATTGCTTTTTCTTTCTTTAAGTGTATTGTTTTGGGTTGATTGTGCCATTTAATTCTGGTGATCATTCCCCCTCTGGATGCAGCAGGCTTTAAGCCAAGTGAACTTTCAGTCGCAATTCCAATACATGAATGTTAAAATGAGAGTGATGTAAAATATGGATGCTAGTGTTTCTTTTTATATTTTGGAAGAGGAAATGTGATTAAGATATACTAAAAGGAAATCTATACAAATGCGGCAAAATTGTTAAAATATTCAAATATGCCATATTGTAACAAGGAAGCACAGTAATGCACTGAAATCAGCAATAGAACAGCTGTGTTTTAAAGGACAGTACTTTGAATGTCACTTGACAATTTGCTTTCAATTAGAAGTAATTTACAGGAAGATGCCCACAAGCTAATCTTTACAGGATAATTAAGTTCCATTTTCTTTACTTTTAATTAAAAAGCAGAAAAGATTTAGCTGATCCATAAAAAATGTTCTGTTTAAACATTCATCAGACTTCACACTCTTTTTTTGTTATTTGTTGTAGCAGATGTTATCAAAACTGCAGTCTGCTCTGTTTTAAACTCAGAATACTTGGTAAGTAGGATGCAGAGTTGCAGTAGGCGTGTACAGCTGAGGTATGAGCATTGAACATCTGTATTTTTATATAGTTCCCTGAATATTATTTTCATTACTATGATGAAAAGTAAGTCAAGCGCCATCAATGTGTGCCGAAAAGTATATTTATGACAGATGCCTTGTTTTTATTGTAATTTATTTTCACTTTCCGCAACGTTAATACCATTAATGTATACCATTGCTGTACTTTAGAAAATGTGAAAAAACACATTCAAGTTAGAAATTTTTCTTAAATACTATTTTAGCTGTCTAAAAGCAAACTTTCATAGTTATCCTATTTTGTATATTTTTATGGTCCAACCCCAATACAGAGGTGCTTAAGGGAGGGAGGATTGACTTTTGTAGCAAAGCGATCTCATAAGCACATGCTGACATTACACATTTTTTTTC
This sequence comes from Podarcis filfolensis, assembly GCF_964270895.1. Classification (NCBI taxonomy): domain Eukaryota; kingdom Metazoa; phylum Chordata; class Lepidosauria; order Squamata; family Lacertidae; genus Podarcis; species Podarcis filfolensis. Next base: position 70,073,615 of record NC_139603.1, read on the forward strand.
AAGGATGTTGTTATGTTACTACAGGCACTATAGCACCACAGTGATCTATGCAGATACTGTTTGTAGGATTCACCTAACCAGCCCCATCAGAGTATACCTGTTGAACTTTATAATATTAAGGCAGTAATGGCTAACTTAAGGTGGTTGATTTCAATGGGTCTACTTTGAGTATGACTCCATCAGATACCACTTAAAGTTTTTAATTGCAGTGTGCTTTGTGATCTTTATGCTACACTCATCGTCACAAAAATGTTATTTTCCGGTCACTGTTACTCCCATTTTGCAGTTATCAAGTCTGTATTCCTGGCTGAAGTTGAATTTGAACATAGTTCTATATGAGGTCAAACTACAACACGGTCTACTGCAATGCATTGGCTCTTTTGAAAGATAAGCAGAATGTACAGGTTGGAAAAGGGATTGTTGTTTGAACTCCCAGTATAAAATTTTGAATATGTAGTTCAAAAGCTTTTCCATTACCATGCTGCACTATGAGGCACAGTGATGGCTCCCTACTTTTCTCAGTCTCCCAGGCCCTAAAGACATCTGAGATTTGGTACATAGCCATGCTGCTTGGTATCTGTTGGTGAAGTTGCTTGGTATCTGTTGGTGAAATTAGCCCACCTTTTCCCCAGAATGGGAATCAAGGCAGCTTACAGATCAAATAGAAAGAGCTAAAAACATGGAAGAAACCTGCAGTGTCTTACTCTTGGAAATGAATTTGTTGCTTTGATCAGTTGTAGCACTGTTTGTAGCTTATTGAAGGGCAGGTGTCTCACATCTTCTCCCTGTCATGTCTAGAATGTATGCATTTCTTAAGGTTGTGCTGGTGTAAGCAGGGAAGGCAGCAGCAGCACATTAGGGGAATTTTGTAGGGTGCATGCTTGAATTCACAAAAGTTAGCATTTTCATTATTCTTCCAAAACACTTTCTCAATTTAATTGTTCAGATAATGCAACATATAGCTCTGAAAATAATGGAATATGTACAGTTTGACAGGGCTTAGAATGTGTTTCAAGGGTTTCAGCGAGTTGGAACCAAATATTTCCTTCCATGAATAGAAGGGGCAGAGGCAGATTTAGAATATCCTGCAATGCAATTCAGGTTGTTCCGGAAGCCTTCCCAGCACTCCAGAACTTGGGGTTCAGGGGGTTACAGGAGGAATAGGAGCCAATATATGAGAGTTCTCCATTCCTTGAGAAGACCTATGTTCATTAAATTCTGGATCCAACCTCTATGTATTTTCTTCATTTGTCTTAATAAAGGAATGTAAGAATATTCTGTGACTTGAGGGGGAAATAACATTGGTCATTAATCTATTAATAATTGTATCCTGCTTAGTAACTAGGGATGGCATTTATGGGCTTCACTATATATATGGGCTCAATTCAAAGTGCTGTTTTGGACTTTTAAACCCATCATGGCTTGGGACCAGAGTATCTGAATGATACTTAAGATCCCTCTCATCAAAAGCCCTTCCTTGCCAACTGAGGTACCACCACCCATCCCTTTTGTCCAAGGAGGTCAAGGTACTGTACTTGATTCTATCTTTTCGCATTGTATCTTCACAACAACCTTGAGAAGTAGGTTAGGCTGAAAAAATATAACTGGATTAGGTCACCCAGTGAGCTTTATGAGTGAATGGGTGTTTGAACCTAGTTCTCCCAGTTCCTAATATGACACTCTAACCACTACACCACACTGGTATGGTGGGTGGCTGACAGGGAAAGGCATTCTCAGTTGTGGAGTGTTTTCCCTAGGGAAAGTTGCCTACTCTGATGCCACTTTGCAATTAGGATTATTTTTTCAGACCTTTCAATTTGATAGGTTTTTATATTGGCTGGGTTTGTTGTTTTTATGCTGCTTCTGGTAATTTTTACTGTTTTTAGTATATCTTTGTACATTTTCAATTTTCTGTGTAAGATTCATTTTTTATACTTTACATTTTGTAATTGACCCAGAATATTTTACCGAAGATTGGGGTATAAATTCCTCAAGCTAGCAAATATATAAATAAATGTTATCCTCAACAGTTAGGTTAATCAGGAGGTGGTGATGAGTCCAACGTTGTCCAGTAAGCTTCACAGCAAAGCAGGAATTTGAATCTTTTCCAGTTTTAGTGAAACAGTGTGGAGCAAGCTCATGAGGCAACTGTTATAAACATTGCCATTTTCTTGGCATTGCAGTGATTTTATTTGATTGTATGAAGTGTATCTTTGCACGATCAGACTTTATTTCAAGGCTTTGGGAATAAATTTTGCTCTCTTGAATGTATAGGTGAGCAATGCCATTTGATATAATAATCCTTAATTAAATGCAATTCCTCCAGCAAATGAATTGCTGGTAATAACTGTATTTAAAAATAACTTTGTATCCTAAATCTACCTTGTGCAGTTTTTCAATTTTGTGTTACAAGATGTCTCAAAGTGTGACTTGTCTGATTGGGGAAGCAGGGAAGTGGGAAGAGGGGGGGCTAATGGAATTCAGACAAGCAATAATTAGTAGGCCAGGAAGTAGGGCAATTTTAAAAATGATTCATGGCAAGTAGGAATGAGACATTTACATTCTAAGAATTAATTATGGGAGTTGTCTAAATTATGAGTGGAAAGCAGAAGTGCAGGGAATAGAATGTGGTTCAGAGACAATTTCATATATTACACTCTGTGCAAGAGATTAGTAAAGATTTTTCGATGCAGATCATTCATTAGAATACACTTTAGAAAGTGGAGTTTACAGATTTCATGCTTGCTACACACACACACACATGAGCCCATCAACTCAAGCCCATCACAAAATGGCAGCTTGAGGGAAGAACCAGTCAAAGAATGGCAGTTTGTGGAAGGACCAAGTAATAAAATAGCAATTCACAGGCACAGCCAATCATGATTATGAGTCATGTACTGGGGTGCCCTTACCTGTAAAAGTACAAATTCTTTTCAGAGTTACTGTAGAACAGGGATTCTAATGTTAAACTCTTAACGTGCAGCAGGAGGACTACAAAAAGCCATGGTCACAAGCCACTAATTTATGTTTCTGTTTTACAGCTGAGGAATGCTAAGGCTCAGATAAGGGATTAACCCAAAGCAAGCCACTGAATCCATGACAGAAAATTATCAATTTTGCTGGGTAGCAAGAAGTCTCAGCAATATACAACTTGAAGAATGAGCTAAAATTGTATGTTTGAAGTGAGTATCCTGTACAGCAATTCACTAAAAATGCTGTGGGTCTTAGGTCAACCCTGCAAAACAGCATCAAGAAGTTCATTTTTCATTTGGAAGATAATCATTTCTGCTGTTAGCGATGTTCAGGGATAAGTGCCAATCCTTAAGTAGCCAAAATGGCACCATGCATGCACAAGAGAGAAAGATCAGGGTCTGCAGAAGTACAGATCATATTTAAGGTGCTACAACCCACTTAAGGGGGCAAGAAATCCCCCAAACAACATAGAAAAACCAAGGACGAGGAATGGAATGGAGGGCATGCCTATCTAGCTGGAACCCTGAGCAGGAGCACTCCACACTGGAATGTTTTGTTGCAGGTCTCAGTTGTTCCAAGTATAAACACCATCTCTCTCACATACACATCTATCAGACTCACACATGAGGAAACCTAAATGCACTCTTTTATCCTCTGTCACATGCATCTCCAGACAGACATGTGCATACTCTCTCTTACCTTCGTATGCACATTCTCACAAAAGAAGAAAATGGCTAATCCGTACTCAATATTCTATCTCATACACACACACGCTATGACATGCAGACATGAGCTATAGACACAGAGAGAGATGCAGGACATCAATTCACACTACTTACTTACTAATTCTATTGTTCCTGCTGTTAGAATAGGATAGTGTAGGTAAGCAGGCAAGTAGTGCTGACCTGAGGGACAGACAAGACGCAAGTAGGCTTTATTGACTGCCCACTGGGACTGAGCCAATTGAGCCATGCCAGCTGGGTGAGTAAATGGATTGGTGGATGGGCTGCCTAACATGAGCACAAATGCTTCTTTTCCTGCTGCTCCCACTCCCACTCCGAAGCCAGGGGAGATTTTGCAGGTGATTAAGTCCCAAACTTCTCCCTCGCATGTTCCAACTAGCCTGTCTCCTCAGCCACATGCAAACTGGTGGCCTTGTGAGTATCTATGGGCCTGGCTTTCCTAATGTCCACTTGCTCCCTCCTTTGGCTAAACTAGGCAAAGGGATGGGCTTTTCTGAGCTAGAAAGGAAATAAGCTGTCAGTTGGCAGCAGCTGGCACAGATGATTCAAACTGTACAATCTTGGGCAGTAACTCCTGGGACTGGGCTCCCCCCCCCCCCGTGATTATTATTGTTATTGCTGTTATATTTATTTCTATCCTGCTTTTTCGCAGACTGGGACTCAAAGTGGCTTACACAAATTAAAACAACACAGATAAAATACAGAAAGCTAAAAACATATAAATGATAATAGTTTAATTCAACTATAATAGATTTAAAACAGTATGAAAACAAATTATTAATATACAGATAGTAGAAATAACACAGCACTATTAAAAGGCAGATCTCAGAGCCCAGGCAGGTTCATATGCGACAATATGGTTCTTCAGATAGCCTGGACCTAAACCTTTCAAGTAGCTAAAGTATGTGTGTGTGCACATGCCAAAAAGAAGCAGTTGCCACTTCTGTGCAGGCAACACATTTTAAAATGATAGAAATGAGCTTGTAACAGACTTAGCAACATTTGTTGGTTCACCATAACCCAGCCTGCAGTTGACTGTGATTGCTGTTCTATCTGCTCCAGGATTAGAGTGTTGTGTCTATTGTAAGAGCGGAAGTCAGATTGCCTATCTAATCAAATATCATCTATGAAATATGTGCTTCGTATGTCTTGCTGGATTCAGATATTCTGAACAGAACCAAGAACAACAAATTTGGTTACTATCCAGCTAAAGTTATTTCTTATTGTGGTAAACTTGTGTGCTCTACTTATTTATTCTTGGTACAAAACTGATTATTTTACACTGTTGTTTTGTCTAGCCATCTTTATAAACTGTAACAGACAGGGAGAGAACCCTTGAAAAAATATTTATTTTAAAGTAGAATTAAAGTGCCATAAGCCTAGTTTTGTATTTAGGGGGGTGAGAATGGTTGCTTCCACAAACTGCAACCATCAGATTTTCTGATATGGATTAAGAAGTTGTTTGGTAGTTTAGAATTCAGGGAACAATTTTTGATTTTTTAAAAAACAAGCGTTTAGTAATGTGCTCTTGAAATGAGGAAGCTGCCCCAAACAGAAGGTGCTGGGGGCTTTTCTGTGGGTTATACGTGGGTTTTGCAGGTACTTTGCTAAACATTTATTAATAGGGCAAACTTGGAACTTTCATGATAAGCAATTAAAAACAAAACAGAGTTGGTGGCATTTGCTAACTAATAAATTAAATTTGCTAACTATTGGATAGCTTTGTTATGCTACCTATTTGTATTATTAGTGCCTTTTTATGAGTGGACAATCTTGTGCCTTATTTCCCTCCTGCCAAGAATATTTTTTCTGTTTTAGGCGCATGACAGGAAATTTAAAGAAGGGGGGGCAGCATCAGAGGGAGTCTGGTGAGGCCTATATAGGAAGGCCAGTTTGGATTCCTTCATGGTTAAGGAAGAGGATAAAGTGAGGCCTTGTTAGAGCAACCACCTGGGGGAGACCTGGGGGGGGAAAGCATTCCCTGTTGCCTTTCCCTTTAAAGGTATAATATAGTTCTTGGGATCTTTAACGTAGAAGCAATCTTCACATTCTGCCTCCCTTTAAATACTTCACCTTTTCATTCATGAAAAGAAATAATTGCACTTCTGCATATGGGACCCCTTTGATGAGATGTGCTCCTTTCTTTATGCTCATTCTTTATTTAAGAAGCTCATATAGTAAATCAGATGAACAATAATGATGATGCTTCAGCCATGCATTTCCCTCCAGAACCTTTGATTTTGCTATGACAGGCATTTATTTTCCTGTTCTCTAGCATCCTATTTTCTTGGTCATCTTCCCGCCCCACCCACATGTTAATGACTCTCAAAATGGCATTGCGGGGTCTCTCTCTCTCTCTCTCTCTCTCTCTCTCTCTCTCTCTCTCTCTCTCTCTGTGTGTGTGTGTGTGTGTGTA